>NC_139385.1:129440000-131840000 GCF_054392235.1 Sus scrofa | reverse complement strand
CTCTATCCCCACTGCCATGGCCTTCTTTCTAGCCCTCATCATCTCTTACTTACATTAGTTTAACACCTTCTAATTGGCCCTTATTTTCCATCTTTTCCTCGTCTGATCCATCTTTCCACCTTCGGCATAGGTAGCCAGACTGATCTTTTTGAAATACAAATCTAATCACATCATTCTGCCTAAAATTTTAAATGATGAAACACTGACTTCAGAGAAAAGAAATTTCAACAGCCAAACACCTAATGACATCCAAGGCCTTTCTTTTTGGCCCTCCCTCGTTCTCCAGCCTTGTAATGCTCAAATGTCTGGGGGGTGCAGCCATGTTGGCACACATTTGGTCTTTTAAGGGTGGAAGAAATGGGAGCTAAAAGCTAAGCCTTTGACAGCTAACTTCTCTGGGATATGAAGTGAGAAAACACATGTGTTTTCTATCACGCTAACAAAGTTCAGCATTTGTCCTCTCTTCAAACAAATGTGGAAACTACCTGTTTGAGGCCTATGGTTTCCCAAGGCTTCTAGAAACCAAGCTCTTTACTCTGCAGGACTTCTTGGGATTTTCGGGATTATCTGTTGGGAGCTATGTGTCCCATCAGAGTTCCGTCCTGAGTTCAGTCTGCAGAGCTGACCTGTCCTGTGATGTGTCCATGTGGAAAGCAGAGCAGGGTCTTATATATATATTGATTTTTTTTTTACATACAGGTCTCTGGTATTATTTCAAGCAAATGAAAGTTCCAAGAGGTTGATGCTGGCGATACCTCTTACTGCTAACTTCAATGATTCTGGGTGAATAACTTCCTTTCTGGGCCTCTACTTTCCCATCTGTAAAATGAGGATGTTGAACTAGGATGATGCCAAAAGTCTATTTCAGCAATGTGATGAGATTAATTCACTCATTCAATACTTATTTTTGAGCCCCCACTATGTGCTCAGGACTATTATATGTGATGAGAATATTGTGTTGAAAAAGATGGACAAAAATCTTCTCTAATGAAGATTATATCCTATTTTGCAGTCAAGTGGTCAAACACACATACATAAAGACAAACACAGAACCAGTTAGACAGTGACGGCTGCTAGGGAGATGATTATGAAGGATGGTGTGATGAACACGACAGCCTGTCTCTGAGTGACATTCAGACTAAGACGCAGACATGCCAAATCAGGCAGTAAGTGTTCCATGAAAGAAACCATCAAGAGCACTGAGCTTCATGTGCTTAATGAAATGAAAGAGACCTAGAGGGAGAGGTGAAGTTTGAAAGTGGTCCTAGAGGAGGGGCAGAAGTTGCTCTGGGGCCAGATTGTGTAGGATGTTTATACCAGAAGAGATATATTCCAAGTATTTGTGAAAGTCCCTGGAGAACTTTAAGCTTGGGATAGAAAGATCTTTATTTAAGTACTGAAAATACCATTCTTGGAATTATATGGAGTATGGGTTATGAAGGGTTAGGAGTAGAAGGTACCTTTACTTAGGAGGTTATTATAGAACTCTGCAAGAGAGACATAGGGGCATGGATCAGAAAGGTAGCAGTTAATGGAGAAAGTGAATGAATATGAAACATGCTCATGGAGGGTTTGCAGAGAACGAGTGAAAGAAAAGTCAAGGATATCACCTAGATATGGTGGGATCATTTTCTGCAATTATAAAGACTAGGTTTAAGAGAATAAAATAGTTTTTGTTTTGTTTTGGGTTTTGGAACATGTACACTTTGAGATACCCATTACACCTGTAAGTATAGATGTCATGTAAGCAATTGAGAAAGGTCATTGCTGGAGATGTAACTTTGAAAGCCATTAGCAAATGGATAATTTTGAAAGCTGTGAAATCATCTCATCTCATATAGATGAGATCATCTAGGGAGAGAGTTTAGACAGAGAAGGAAACAGGTCTTCTAGCACTGGGGTATTCCTTCATTTAAAGATTTGGTGGAGGAGAATAACCAAATGAAAGATGCTGACAAAGAGCAATGAATGAGGTAGGAAAACAATTAGGAAAGAGTTGTTTCACTAAGCAAGCAAGAAAAGTGTTTCAAAAATAGGTTTGTTCAGGAGTTTCTGCCATGGCATAGTGGAAACCAATCTGACTAATATCCATGAGGATGCAGGTTTGATCCCTGGCCTCCCTCAGTGGGTTAAGGAGCTGGCATTGCCACAAGCTGTGTTGTGGGTTGCAGATACAGCTCGAATTTTTGACATTCCTGTGGCTGTGGTATGGGCTGGTGGCTACACCTCCAATTCTATGCTGTGGGTGCAGCCCTAAAAAGACAAAAAAAAAAAAAAAAAAAGTTCATTCTGAATGCTTCTGAGAGGTCAAATAAGACAAAAACTGTGAAGGAACTATTGGATTAGATGACATGGAGGTCATTGGTAACTTTGTTAAAAGCGACCTCAGTGATGTGGTGAGGCAGGATCCCAAGCAGAGGAGATTAAGGACATAAAACGAGGTGAAGGAGAAAGTCGAGGAAGCAGATAAGCAAAAATATCGTGAATTAGAACAGAGACATAATGGATATATGTATATGAAAGATAGCTTGGATTTTTTGACAATGGGAGAAATTACAGCATGATTTTAATATGATGGAAATGATGCTATAGAGAAGGAGAAATTGATGGTGCAGGAGAAAGGGAATAATCACGGAGGAGATATCCAATTAGCCAAGTAGAGAGGAGATCCAGGGCACAAGTCAGGGTGTTGCTCTTGGAAGGGATCAGGCACATTTCTTCCAAGGTGACAGGAGGGAGAAAGAAAGTATGGGCACCGATACAGGAGGATGGAAACTTGTGGGAAGATGAATCAGTTCATCTCTAAGAGCTTTCATTTTTCTGTGAATCATGGGGCAGGTCATCAACCCCAAAGTGTGATTCAGTGAATCCAGGGACAGATCATGGAGAAAAGTAGGTGGGGAGGCAAGGGTGTTAGAGACAGAGTTGAAGAGAGTCCATCTGAGAAGCAGGGAGATGAAAGGGAATTATTATCTCTTCTCATAATTTATCTACAAGTTAAATCCACAGTGTCATCAGGACCTAAAAACCTGCCAGGTCTGTTTCAAATATTGATCCCAATATGTTGATCTAATGAGCCCAATCCCAATCCAAAAAGGCAGAAGTTACCTTTACTTTGCAAGCTCAGTGTGATTGAATAACAGCAAGATCATGTCTCTTCAGAGTTCTTGCTTTTTTGAAGCCTCACTACCCAGTGAGAAAGATGGCAAGGTGAGGGTTATCAATTCGCATACCAATTCCCTTTAGCAGGCATCTCTGACCACCTATGGTATGTTCAGTTTCTGACTTCCATGGTGAAATTTATGTCTAATCTCCTATGATACTTACCCTCCACCTGTTTCTAATCACTCTTCTTGAAGAATCTAGACTCTGGAAGCAGAGCAGCGATGAAGGCACAGTTCCTCTTTTCTGAGAGCACAAATAAATGAATAGGCAGAAAATATGCTTTTATTGTAGTGAAACCAGTGAGCCTTGTGGAGGTCAGTGAGAGTTCCCAGAGGAGAGACGTCTAAGCTCTAGGATCTGTGGATACTTTTGTCTCGCTAACTTCCCCCTCTTCTATGAAGCCCATATATAGAGGCTGAGCACCGAACTTCATGGAACTTCCACATCAGAGTCCCTATCCTATCCTCCAGGGAGGGACCTCCCTGAAAAGCTAACCTAATCATCATCTTCCAATGGAATTCCAAACCCAAATGCTTTAACTTAGCCTGACATTCAAGGCCCTCCAGGATCCCACCACTTCTCACACATCTCACCGAATTCCATCACCTCCGTGTTTCCTCGCCCAACCACCACCACCCTATGTACTCTTATCTACATAATCCAAACTCTGGCCAGGACTTCTTGCATGTTCTGCATCCCACCAAATTTTCTCTAGCTTTTAGCCATTTCCTAGTATGGCTTTGCGACCTGGAAGAGCCTTTCATCACAAATCCCATACGGCTGTCTCCTCTTAGTTCTTCAGGATTCAGTTGAGGTGTTATAGTTTCCTCGGAAGTCTTTCTTTCCTGATATTACCCATCCCCAACACATACGCTCTCTTCTCCTCCGCACTGCTCAGCTTCCGTAGAACTCAATACCATCTCTGCCCAAACCTTAACACACTGTATTGAAATCACATAGGTGGCCATCTCCCTCACTGTACTGCCCATTGTTTGATACCACGGATGCATCTTATTAATTATGCATAATGCTACCCAGCACATAGGAGGTGTTCCTTGTATACTAACAAAATGGCAAACAAACGAATGCTGATAGCTCTTCCAAACTTGGCTTTGTGTTCTTAGCCTTCGTGCCTCTGAATATGCTATTCCATCTATCAAAGTCTTCTTTTCCCTTCTCTATCTTTTGCCAAGTCTGCTTGAAAAACTCCCATTTTTCCTGAGGCCCAGAATATCTGTGATGCACCAGTACAAAGACTTCTCAGCAAAACAGGTTTCTTAAGGCAATCATCCTTTTATTATAAACTAATTGTCTCTGGATCATTGGTTTGGGATCCTTGGAGAAGGCAGGCTTTTTTAAAGTGGATTTGAAAACTAAGTTTCAGTCCTTTTGGGCTACTGTTGCAGAAGTTTGATGTGCATTCCAGAAGGTCAAGGATCTTTTAAGTGTCAGTATGTACTTCCCTTCCCCCACCAATCACTCCCTTGAGAATATTCTATTTTAAAAAGCATTTTTTAAAAAAACCCTACACTTCTGGACCAATTCATCTGCAATTTGCTATACTTCATAGGGCTCAAAGCCCCCGCGTGCCTAAACTACTAGGAAAGATTTCTGGACACGTCAATAAAAGTATCTTAATGAACAACAGCTGCAAAGAACATGTCTTTAAATAAATTGATTCCAAATTTCCCTGCATGTTTCTGTGATTTTGCTTTTTAAACGGGCACCCCTGACTTTAAGCTTGGCTATCTAAAAAAAAGTTGGAGGAAAAAAAAATCTCATATTGTTTCCAAAAAATTTCATTGTCTTGCTTTTCTACACCATTCTTTGTTCGAAGAGGTTAATGTGCGTTCACGCCGATGACCTCATTCCAGCTTGTAATAGCTCTTTGGAGCAAAAGGAGGCAAGTTATATATCTTCTCCGTTTTGAATGTGATACAGAAAGTTTACAGGGTTGTCCACATTGGAGACTGGGATTAGAACTCAGATCTGTGATTTTGAGGATTATGTTCAGACCCTGGACTCCACCGCCCATTAAAACAAAACCAAAAATCTCTCTCTCTGCAGAAGAGAACACGTATGTCGAGGCTCCATGAACTTCATATCTCACCTACAGGAGCCCTATCTGGTGCAAAGTTTGTGTTCAGCTGTAAAATGAAATGAGAGAGTCAAACTTAGCGAATTCCTTAATAGTAAAAAAAACCTTTTCTACCAATTACTCTCCCCCTGAAATCATCTTTAAACTAGCAATTGTATTTCAACTTTATAAAGAATGAATTTGTTTGATGAATCAGTGGTAAATAAAGAAGTGGCACTTGGGAGAGGATTGTGATAGATGCTTCCATAAGGGGTTTTAATAGCACAGCAGATGGTCTATTCTTTTTCCTTACACAGGAGGCTAGAAATCAAAATTTGGCTCTCCAGCCGCATGGTTTCCCTTCTCAGATCTACTACTCTGGACATCTGGGTTTCCTGTGGATTGTGTTCAATCAGCGGTGTTGAGGTAGTAAATATTTCACCATCCAGTTCCCCTCTTTCATTCTTCTGAATAAAAAGAGAGAGAGCCCAGTAGATTCCTATCTTGAAGATGCTCCTCTGTCACCTTGCACACACTGCCACTGAAAAAGCAGCATGCGACATTGCTTCCCTAGAGCAAAGACAAATGCATAGCAGTGGGAGGTAGGATGGAGGAAAGGAAGGGTTGAATTAGGACCCAGAAATTGTTGAATAGAACAAAATGAAAAGCTGTTCCTAATTTGAAAAGTGAGTTGACGTCTGTTACTTTGGTATGCGGTAAAACATGTTTTTCATCTAAGACATAATAAAAGCTACAAGCCTTTTACACTGTGCATTAGGAGCTGCATCTTTAAGGGAGCATCTTTTCATAGAGAGCACATGCAGGGTTCTCTTTCTGATGATACTTTTGAACATTTTATATTTACAGTGGATGAAATATCCCCTAGTCATGGCAAATCCTAAATGAATTGGCAAAATATTTTTGTAGAAATGACTGTTAGGGGTCTATGGACATTGTGCTTTTTCCTCTGTTTCTATAAATATAAAATTTATGTTAAGACTAAGTGTGAGAGTAGGCAACATCATTGGGAGAGCATTAAAAGAGGAGAAACCTTCCATGACATGCACACACCCCAAAGGAACCCTAAGGTCAAGGTGGATGAAAAGGAGATAGGAACAAGGAGCTCGTTTCTGTGGATTCACAAAAAAGTTTATGTGCTGAGTCTGAGGTCAAATGGAAAAGGGACTTGGGGAGCCATACCATCACAGAGCTGCACTCCTGCAGGGTCCATAGACATTGTATGCTACATAAATGGTACCCCCTAGAGTTGTACAAACGTAGTGCCCCTGTTGAGAAGGATGACACAATTTTAAACATCTGTCATGTGGCATAAGAAAGATAAATGTCTAGGAACCCTTCTTTCTTTTGTCTCTACTGTTATTTCATTTTAAAATTCCTTCGTAATCTCTTTCTCTGACAATTTTTTCTCAACTGTCCCCTTTCCTCCAGTTTTATTCTTCTGGATCCCTTAATAGACACACTTCTCATGTTCCCTGCATCCTCTTTCTATGGTACCTCACTTATATGCAGAGTTTTAACAACTACCTACCTATATAATGATGTTTCAAATCTCTATCTCCACACTGGCGCCTTTAAGGAGCTTCAGCTCTGTACATCCACCTGCCTCCTGGATATCAAGCTCTATCTAAATATATCCTGGATCCTCTCCTCAATATTTCCCCAATTAAGCTAATGGTCAACCCATTAACTCTGTTCTTTCACCTCCTCTTAAAGTGCCCCATCATTAGATTAGCGTGGTCTAGAAGCCCAGACTAAAAGCTTGGAGGTCATCCTAAGCTGTTTTCCTGCACTATACTCTGAATATCTGGTCAGTCATCAGGCCTAGGGAATTTCTCATGCCCAGGACCTCTTCTCCACACCCTTGGCTGCTGCCTTAGTTCAGGTCTATATTATATCTTGTACAGTCAAACTGCCTGGAGTTCTCCAGTTTACTTAAGATTTACGCATTATAGCACCTTGTGCCTGATGGCTGGCCATCAGGGCATTCAGTCATGGTTGTTTGAGCCAACGACTAAATTAATGATGTCTGCATTGTGTGCTGTGCTATTGATGTTTTCACAACCAAGCGTATTTACCAATAATTAGATGATATTTGTTCAACAATCACTTATTGGGCACCTGAATATATATACACACCCTCTTGGCCTTCCATGGGTTATATGTCTCAATGCAGAGGATGCCAAACTATAGAAAAATATATTTCACATTAAAATTGTAATTCATGATAAGAATACAAAGTGAAAAATTATAATAATTGCTAATAAAAGTAATAATTTGAATCCAAAGCTAAAATTTTGGTACTAATAGGACCAAACCAATTTAGAGACGACAGATTCTTGAGGTTGAAAGCAGCCAAAGTCAGTCTCTATGAAGGAGGCAGGACTTAAAAGAAAAGATGGGCCTTTTAGAAGAGTGAAAGCAGGAACAGAAGGGTGCTTTGCAAGAGGTTAATTTCAGCGGGAACATGAAGATAAACAGCATTTATTATTGGCATCATTAGGAAAATAGGGCAATGGAAATGTACATGTTAAGATTATAAGACTAATGGCATATTGATATTTTGGCGAGAGACCCTGTGATACAATAAAAGAGTTCTGGCTGGGATAGATAGACTAGTCTAGTCTTGATAGACTAGATTTCAAATCCAAGCCCAGTACTTGTTAACTGGGTGCCTGAAAAATCTTCCTAAACCCTCTGAGCTTTTGTTTTCTTATCTGTAAAATGAGGGTAATACAATATATGCCGTGGTATTTTTGTAGGAACTAAATGTGGGGGTATAGAAGTCATAAGATAACTGTCATCTGAGAAGTCCTCTGAGCTCCATCAATGGTCTAGCCCCATAAGAATATTCTAGCTCCTGGGCATGGGTGTGTGAAAGCCACCAGCCCTTAGGCAACTGCTATTTGAAGACAACACACTGCAATAGGTGATGACAGCTCTCATAGATTTTGAATAGAGGCTTCATAGTCCAGCTTCAACTTTCTCAAAGCACAGAATCCTAGATGTCAATGGTCACTGAATCCAGCCCTTCGGGTCTCCTTTTTCTCCTTTCCGTCATTGTAGCTTTGTTCCACATATTGGGTGTACAAAGAGTTCTGCAGCTCCCACAAGTGTGAAAACCCTGAACTGGTCAAACTCCATTATTGTATTGTTAGGTAAATCAAGATGCATGTCAAATTTATTAGGTTGCTACAATTGATGTTAAATGATATTTATGAAGTACCTATTAGTCTATACTCTTCAAATTCATAAAATGGTTTAATGCATGTGGGCACATGCATATAATGGTGCTCTGAACTGTTAAAATGATTCATAAGAAACTTTTCTAATCAAAATTGTGTCAGAAATAGTATTTTTAATGCACAAAATTTGGTTACTTAAAGAAAACTATAGTGGAGTTCCCACTGTGGCTCAGTGGTAAAGAACCTGACTAGTATCCATAAGGATATAGGTTCGATTCCTGGAGCTTCTCAGTGGGTTAAGGATCTAGTGTTGCCCTGAGCTGTGTTGTAGTTTGCAGACGGTCAGGGCTCAGATCCCATGTTGCTATGGCTGTGGTGTAGGCCTGCAGCTGCAGCTCTGATTCGACTGCTAGCCCAGGAACTTCCATATGACAAAGGTGTGGGCCTAAAAAGAAAAAATAAAGAAATAAAACCTACAGGGAATATTCTATAGAGAAAAGAATTATTTTAAAGGGGGGAAAAAAGAATTAAGTTAAATTATTTACTGGTCAAAATTTTGATACATTTTAGTTTTTTGTTTTGTTTTGTTTGCTTTTTGGCCGAACCCTTGGAATGTGAAATTTCCCAGGCCAGGGGTCAAACCTGTGTGTGGTTGAGGCCTGCACCACAGCTGTGGCAAATGCTGGATCCTTAACCTGCTGCACCACATGGGAACTTCCTAGTTTTATTATTTTTCTTAGATTTAGATATTTTTCTCTTTTTCCCCAAAAATCCTCCTGGGAAAGACTCTTTATATATCTGAGTATACTACATGGCAATGTATAATTTATTTTCCCCACAATTACTTAGTCAAAAGGAAAATTGTCAACCTTTTTCTTTGGAATTAAGTAAAAAAGGAAGTTGAGGTTCCTTAGCTTAAGAGGAAGAATGATGTGGTACAAATCGGATAGGCTTGGAATTCTAATAAAACTGCATTGAAATCCCCATTCAGTACTTTCAAGTTTCGTGAAACTGGGTAACATTTTTTTAGGGCCACACCTGAGGTATATGGAGGTTCCCAGGCTAGGGGTCAAATTGGAGCTGTAGCTGCCGGCCTACACCACAGCCACAGCAATGTGGGATCTGAGCCGTGTCTTTGACCTACACCACAGCTCACAGCAATGCTGGATCCTTAACCCACTGAGGGAGACCAGGGATCGAACCAGCATCCTTGTGGATACCAGTTGGGTTCATTACCGCTGAGCAGGACAGGAGCTCCTACCCTGGGTGATTTTTTTTTTTTTTTTTTTTTTTTTTTTGCATTTCAGTCTCTTCATTTGTAAGAGAGCAGCAATGTTGCCATTCTCGGGTTATTAGCCTGAGGAATAAATGAATCTGTAGGTGGGACAGTGCCTGGCCCTCAGCAGGCCCACCAGTGGTGCTCATTAGCTTCCCTTCTGAACACATCAGGGCCCTGCCCAAGCCCAGACCCCTGGAAAACGGTCAGTCTAGCTCACCCCAAAGCACGCCAGATGTTCACTTAACATTCAGACACCCCTTCTGGGGAACTCACTGACAGCCTTCACAAATGCTCTGATGTTGGTAGAAAAGGGAGTGGATCCCTTGAATATGCTGCCTTTGTAAGTGTGCTTATTTTTCTTAAATACAAGGGAGAACACAAGCCTGCAGATGCCCAGTGACTTTTGATGAACAGTTGTAATACAAAGATTAAACTGATTTTTCTCTAGAGTTATCTTTGGCTGACAAAAAAAAAAAAAAAAAAAAAAAAAATCCACCAATGCAGATCTTTTCCAACATAAAAGAGAAAAATAGATGACGGTATTTTATTTAATTGAAAAATCCTAGCCTTTGAACATTATGAAAACCATATTTTATAAGGGAAATAATAACCTGATTCCAACAGACAATTTTCTACATTAAACCCATGAAAAGGTAAACTTTAAAGTGTTAATGGTGTCTGACCAGGGCCTATGTACTAGTAGAAAGCATGTGATTGGCTCCTACGTAAAGGGTTCATGTGTTTATCTTCAGCAAAATTTTAATTCCAGAAGGAGGAATAAACAAAAGAAGAAATCCTAAAAGCTAACTGGAAGGGCAGCAAAGTATAGGCTGGCAGATGGTTGTTTCGTTGCTATCTTAAGACTTCAGTTTTCATTTACCTGCATTTGTCTTTTTAGGTAATTCTTGGCATATTTCCAGGAGAAATGTACATGGAAAAAAACATGAGAAAACCAAATTCCATGGGTTCTGTGTTGTCAGAATACATTGTATAAAAGTGTGAATTCCCTCTTTCACTGCTTTCTTTCATAATTTTATTACTAGGTGAAAAAACAGAGAAATCAACATAAAACAACAGCAACAAAGCAAAACAGAAATTCAAGTTTATAAGACGATGCCTTCCTTTTCTGCCAACAAACACGATGTATATATAGTCCATTAATTATTACTGATTTATTTTAATATTTAGTCTATATGATAACTATAAAAACAATAATCACTTATATGAATTTCGTACTATGTTAGGGAATGATTACTGCCAGCCTGGTGTTCTTTTTTGTTTTTGTTTTTGTTTTTTTAATCTTTTATTTTAGGGCCACACCTGCGGCTTATGGAGATTCCCAGGCTAGGGGTTGAATCAGAGCTGTAGCTGCCGGTCTACACTACAGCCAAGACAATGTCAGATCCAAGCTGCATCTGTGACCTATACCACAGCTCATGGCAACGCCGGATCCTTAACCCACTGAGCAAGACCAGGGATCAAACTTGCTTCTTCATGGATTCTAGTCAGGTTCGTTTCTGCTGAGCCATGGCGGGAACTCCGCAGCCTGCTGTTCTGAAGTTGATTCTTACCAGCACGTGAGAACTGAATGTGCATGTCTTTTCACAACTCAGCATTCAGTAATGTCACATTGATAACTTGAAATTGGCCAAGGTGGGAGTATTTACACCATGAAAACTGGCAAATGCTATAAATCAAGGCTTGCTTTTCAGAATGCTGATGGATAAACATTTATCATTATCGAAAACACAAGAGGTAACAAGTGTCACCATAAAAACTTATTCTCGGAAAATGGAAAAATGTTAGCAGTGATGTATTAAGGAAAGAGTCATGCAGGAGTTCCCATTGCGGTGCAGTGGAAATGAACCTGACTAGGATCCATGAGGATGCAGGTCTGATCCTTGGCTTCGCTCTGTGAGTTAAACATCCAGCAATGCCATGAGCTATGGTATAGGCTGCAGACGCAGCTCGGATCCCAAGTTGCTGTGGCTGTGGCATAGGCCTACAGCTGTAGCTCCAATTTGACCCCTAGCCTGGGAATTTCCACATGCCATAGGTGTGGCCCTAGAAAGTTAAAAAAAAAAAAAGAGTCATGCATATCAGAGCGCTGCAGATGGAGGTCTGAGTATTGTTCTGTCCACCACCGAAACTATTACTTGCTTATGTTGGTTGAGTGCATGTAATGTGCAAAGCATCATGTTAAGTATTTTCTAATGTATACTATCTAATTTAATCCTCACAACAACTTTATCAGTCAATTTTACTGCACTAAACAGGAAACTGAGGCATCCAAGCCCTATGTAACTTTCCAAAAGTTACACAGTTTAGAAACAGAAGATTGAGTTCATATAAAATATTAAATGTATGGTCCAAACTGAATAATCTTGACTATGCTAGTTAACTTCTATAAAGTGGCGATTAAATACCTAGATTCTTAACATTTAAAATAAAACGAGGCATGAAATGGACCTATAACAGTGCCTGACATATCATAGGAGGATCATGTATGCGCATTATCTTCTCCCTCCATTAGAATAAACTCAACTAGAATGAGATTTTTTTTTTTTTCAGCAACAGTCATTGAACATGTTACTCCTGATAGAGGTCCTGTCATTTACCTAAAAAGAACACAGAAGAAGCTAAAGACATTAACTCAATGGTAATAACTCAATGGTACAGGGAGAAGAAGAGAGCCTTAAAGCATCAACTATGGAAGCTGCCTTCAAGCTGTACACACAGAGCCTTCTTCAAACCAGTATCTCCCTACCCCAGTGAAAATAGCCTGGCTCTCAGTGCAACATTATATGACGCCTCCCCTCTGCTCTTTGCCAGTTATCAGTTGATTGCCTGTCTGCTCCAAATTCACCTTTGGTCATTTCTTTTGTGAAAACATGGAGAAATAAAGTTTCTCTTGCTAGCCAGCATGGTGTTAGGCTTGTCAGACATTGTAGGATGGAATTTTCCTTCCTGGTTCTAGTGCACTGTCTCAGCAGACTCCTGCATCACTTCCAGCTCCGACAGTCCACACGTTTCCCCAGTGCCTGGCATTTGCAGTGCTGGGTTCTCCAGTACTAGGATCTCGGAGCCTGAACAATTTTTCCAGCACCTGACTCCTGCAGTGCACTAGCAGCCGGCAACACTCAGCCACAAATTGTTTCCCCAAGCAAGTCCCCTCCGCCCAGTGATTCTGTAGCATTGTCTCCAGCAGATCACATCCCCTGGCACTCTAAAGGAGACTGGTATGTGCCATAGAAGCCTCTCTGCCACCCTGAGAGCCATAACCATGCCCTCCAACAAGGACTGCCTTGGGGATATGGATGGAAAGTTCTTCCTTAGGCCCCCTCTTTCAGTCCTAGGGATAGTGGTTTCTTCTATCTGCTATTCCTGTGTCCTATAAAATTCTCTTTATTTCTTGTTAGCCAATTCTTCATCGCTTAAATCCACTGTTTTAGCTACTAATTCTTAGACTAAATTTTCCTTGTTCAAATTACTATATGGCTTCTGTCCCATGATGGACCCTATCTGACATAGGCTCTCACTATTGCCCTTACTAAATCATGAATAAAGAGGGCTTGTAACCAAATCCTAGGCCAGTAGCAAAGACATATTTGCTCAAGGCAAAGCCCCAAGGCAAATTAATTCAAGACATCACTAGAAGTTTCTTTGACTCTTAGGTCCCCTGATATTCTAAGGTCTTGAGGAGAAAGAGTGAATAGAGTTCTGTTTCTCTGGATAGTTAGAATATTCTTTGCCCAACTTATGCTCCAACGCTAACTTAGCTTGAACTTCTTCCTTGTTAGAAGGGAGGAAGTTAGTTTCACAGACCGGGAAACTTTCTAAACAAAAAACTCAGTGGCCTAAGGGTATTAAGTGGTTCTCTACAGGTCCTATAATTCCATGTTTTTTGGCCATTGAGAAAAATCTGGATTTGCATTTCAGTAAAATGTTGAAATTAAATTACTTTTAGTTAAGCTTGAAGTTGGAAAATTATATCATACCGAGTGAATAAATCATTGTAACATGCTCTAAGTACCTCCTAGTTTTCATTTCTATGGCACTGAAATAATCCATATAGGTTTTCTTGGCTCCAGCAGGAGTAAATATACCAATGTACTCTGATTAAATCATTGGAAAATGTAGGAAAAATTCCTCCTTTTGGAAACAATTTTATTGGGTCAGATTCTCATCATAAGAAAGCTATAGAGATTTTATATTTAGAAAAGCAAAACAAAAAAAATTGAGAAATTGTATTACTCTCTCTTTAACAAGTGTATCAACCTATGTAATTCCAAGGAATGTTTATATAGAAAATACAGGAAAAAATATTTTTCACATAAAAACTTCACAGGGCTAGATGGGAAAAAAAGACTCAGCCTATTGTTTC
This sequence comes from Sus scrofa, assembly GCF_054392235.1. Taxonomy (NCBI): domain Eukaryota; kingdom Metazoa; phylum Chordata; class Mammalia; order Artiodactyla; family Suidae; genus Sus; species Sus scrofa. The sequence goes on along the minus strand of NC_139385.1, from coordinate 131,825,892 downwards.
TAAGTATGCATACCAATGTCAAACAGGAAGCTGCAATTGGAGTGTTATGGTAAATCAATTAGGGCAATTACCATTCGATGATGATCTTTTCAAATTGAAATATTGGAGTATAATTTAAACTTCAGAAACTTTAAATTCCAGCTCTTCTGTCATATACGACTAGTTTCTCTCCAAAATATTTTTAATTAGAAAATTTCAATTCATCATATAACATCCAGGCTTTTTCCTGAGTCTACCTTATTCTTTCAGTGCAAGGCTGTCTGCTTGGAAACAACAAAAAAAGACTCTTTCAGGCCACATTACCACTAATAAGAAAATTTTTAAGTAATATAAAGCAAACAATGCCTAAATTTCAGTGACCATGTTATTTAGTGCAAAAATATGGCCTTGCAATCCTCAAAAAGGCCTACAGAGTAACGGGATCCAATAATTCTAAGTTATTAAGGAAATTTTAAGTTATATTGCGTATCTTCTGCTTATGAAAAAACAAACGTGTGTACAGCATCTTTAGAAAGATTTAAATTTGAAATAGTTTTTTTTTAGCTCTGAGTGCTTAAAAGGATGAACCCTTAGCTATTCAACAAAACTCATTCTCCAATGGGTTTCTGATACTTGAGATTTTCATAATTATTTTAAATCATGCCACTGGACTTCAACCATCACTGTTAATGTGCCAAAAGAGCTACTCTTTGTTGAATATTTACTTTACAATAATTGTTTATACCTATTATCTTACTAAACGTAATTTCTGTTTTAGTGTTTTAGAAGCTGAGATCCCAGACAAGTTAAGATATTTCCCCAAAAGCCTAAGTTGTTAAGTGGCAAAAATGAAATCTGACCCAGAAATACCTCAAAAGTGTTATGCACACTGCCATTATTCCACACTGCTTTTCTTTGATTCTAAGGCTAAATTGGGTCCTTTAGGAACCAAGTGAGTGACTTGGTGCTATGGGGATTTTGCTTGTTTGTGAAAAATGATATTTAAATTTCAAAGCAATGGACTTAGAAAGAGTTTTAATCACCCCGCCCCTTTGTTTAGTTTCTTTTTCAGCTGGCTTACCCAGTTTGGTCATCAGAAAAATATCTCATCCATACTAGAAAAATTAGCAAATCTCTCTCTTTTTAAAGGAGTATTTCCAGTTCATCATCTAAAGAACTTAATATATGTTTTCATTTGAAGTCAAGAAAGATCCCTATTTCAAGATGTATTAACTTTTCTAACGTAGCTCCAAGCCCTTCTTGAAACATTCATGGCTTGAAAGCCTAAAGAAATTTTAATGCAACTTCCAAATGGGTCTCACCCTTCTAGGGAGTTGCTTTGGCACTGGGAGAATTTGGCTCAGCAGATTTCAGCAGAGTCTCAGCTCAGGAAGTCAGTTCCTTGGAAAGATGAAGCATCTGAACATGTAAATTATTAGTTCAGTTGCAACTCTATGCGTTACATGTGTAGAAATGCAAAAACACATTTGTTCAAGGCATTTATCATTAGCTTCTACATTGGACTGTCTGAAAACTTAGATATCTTTACATAAACACATGAGTCACCTTTTATAAAAGACAATTTTCCATATAAGCAAGCTATTGATGAATGTGGAGTCAAAGACATTTTCACTTTGGCTGTTGTAAAATCTTCTACAAGTGATAAGAAAGAACATCTTTAAATGCAATGAGTTCAAGAGGATAACTTGTCACCAAGAGGACAAAAGCCAAGGGGTCCCAACATCTCTCACTCCCATGTCCAAATGCAGAGCATGCGGCCAGAAACCTTTCAGTCTCTGAGGTGAGTCATGGGTCTAGAGAGCTGCCTCTTGTTTAGGAAAAGAGAGTCACCCCTTCCTCCTGATATCTTTCTTAGAATTTTGGAGGGTTGTTTTTTTTTTTTTTTTTTAATAATGAGATGCAAAGTGGCTGGCGTTTTGGGAATGTCTACTCGGTGGATCTTATTCCAGGTGACTCATGTTTCTATCTGTTTCAAAACAAGTGATTAGCTGTGTTAGTAGAATTAAGAAAGATGAGAAAAATCAGATTGTTTTTTCAGAATATTTATTACATAGTCCATTATGGAACAAAAGACTGTCCAACAAATACCACTCAAACACTGATATCAATTGCAGCTCTAACCAAAAGCACCCTAGCCCCATCCTAACCCCTGCCCACCGGTTCTAATTGCTCTTTGCCTCCCCAGAAGTTTCACCCACCATCTTCTTTATCGCCTCTTTATTTAGGATGAATTTGCATTTGATCATAATAGCTTATAATTATTTGGCAATTTGTCTGCTCTCCTCTCTCACTTGACTATGAGACCTCCAAAAGCATGGCCTCAGTCATAACACCTTTTTATAAATCCAATTCCTCCTACTTACAGGGACCGCCGCAGAGATGGGGCCTAATAAATATTGGTAGAATAATGAAAACTTGAATTAATTAACTAATTAGGCATCTATCAATAAAGATAGGACAATTGATAATACTAATTTGCTGATTCTAGACTTCCAGGGTTGAGAATTCTGGATTTTGTTTGGTAAAATATTTGGGATAGGGATTGTCTTTAGGCTAAATGTGATTATCTGTTCAAAAATTGTCATTTTTCTATTCCAATAAAATTTGACTCATTATAAATGCTATGGCCACATATAATAAGATTTTTAAAATAGAAAAAAATACATAACTTAACACCCTAACAGCATTTCTACCAATATGCTTATGGAATACAGCCTTGCATTTTTTGCTAAGAACATTTCTATTGAGTTACTACAGACACTAACAATATAACCATAATTGAACTAATGATGAGAAAAATGCTGAGCAGTAATTGAAAACATTGCTAAAAATTACCCTTTACCGTATGGAAAATAACTGTTAAATGTTGATCTTAATTGATATGTGTGTATTTGATGTAGGGTATTAGAAAAAGCTTAGATTTTTTAAAGTATTTTTTTCATTATAAAAGGAATTCATCATTGAAAATGTGAAAAATTAGCATAAAAGAAACAAAAGAAAACACATAGACTTGTGTAAGCAAGTAAACACAGACAACATGGGATATATTTTCTTCTATACTATAAATATTTTAAACAAAAATTCGAGTTATATTCATATAAAAATTTTTTGTCAAATAACTTTAAATATTGATTTTTTGAGTCATGTAATTAAATAGTCTTAAGAAAAACTATGGTTTTATATTATTTATTTATTTAAATATATCATTGGTAGTTTAACCATCTTTCCTAGTTTAGACTTTTTAGCCAGATCTGATTTTTTATTGTATGTAATTAGCTTTTCAATACATTTGTCATTCTACATAAATCCATAAATGAATTTGTGATTATTTACATTAATTGGATACTTGAGAATACTTTCAGTGTTCTTCTAACCTACCACTAAATTAAATTTCAAGAAAATGCAGAAAGGCCTGCATTCCCATCAGCAGTAGGGATTTTCTTGTCCCTTCACCAATATTAAATTATGGCATATAGGTTGCTTTTTAAAAAAGATTTTTCAGGTTTATAGGTATAAATATATGCATGGTATTTTCTTATTAAAAAAGTCCTACTAACTATGGTTACAAAGAGATTCTTATTTCCCATATTGTTTATTTGAATCTTTTCTATTTTTTTCCTAAAAATTCGTTTTCCAAAAAAATGCATAACATGGTAACAAAAAACATTTATGGGGAGTTCCCATTGTGGTTCAGTGGGTTAAGAACCCTACAACTTATGAGGATGAGGGTTTGACTCCTGGCCTTGCTTAGTGGGTTAAGGATCTGGTGTTGCCACAAGCTGCACAGTAGGTTGCAGATGTGGCTTATATCCCATGTTGCTGAGGCTGTGGTGTAGGTGAGCAGCTGCAGCTCTGATTTGACCCCTAGCCTGGGAACTTCCATGTGCTGCAGGGGCAGCCCTTAAAAAAAAAAAAAAGGAAAAAATATTTATGCACAGGAGAAAATGCATACATAAAAAGGAAACATGGATTTTCCTGGTGGTTCATTGGGTTAGGATCCAGTGTTGTCACTGCTGTGGCTCAGGTTCCATCCCTCTCCCAGGAACTTCCACATGCTACAGGTGGCATTTCCTCCTCCCAAAGGGGATCGCTGTTAATTTCTCAGCTATCCTTTCAGGAAAAGAAAAAGAATATTCCTGAATATATACAGAGATTCCTGTTTTTAAAGTACATATATGTCTTTTTTTTTGTCCTTCTAGGGCCGCATCCTTGGCATATGGAAGTTCCCAGGCTAGGGGTTGAATCGGAGCTGTAGTTGCTGGCCTACACCACAGCCACAGCCACAGCCACACAGGATCAGAGCCACGTCTGCGACCTACGCCACAGCTCATGGTAATGACAGATCCTTTGCTCACTGAGCAAGGCCAGGGATTGAACCTGCATCCTCATGGATACTAGTCAGATTCGTTTCCACTGAGCCACGACTGGGACGCCTATGTATGTCCTTTTGATACAAACGGTTACGCATTTTGCCCAATTATGTAATGTCTTGAACATCTTTTCATATCAACATACACATAAATATGCCCCACCATTTTTAATCACTACCAGAAATATACATTTTAAAAAATGTATTAACTTAATGGACAAAAGTGGTATCTTATGTTTTAAACTTCATATTCCTTTGATTATGATTACATACTACTTTTTATAAACTTATTTCCATTTGTATTTTATTGTTTCATGAATTGTATCCGTTATCTGTCCAGTGCAAGTGACTCTAATAGCCATTTTTGCTTTGTTTGGTTTGGTTTGGTTTTGGCCATGCCTGCAGCATGTGGAAGTTCTCGGAACCTGCACCGTAGCAGCTATCTGAGCCCCTGGGCTGCAAAGTAACCCCAATCTGGCCATTTTGGACAAATTGTCCTGCAGAGATTGTGGAGAGATACCTCTAATCCCAGCCTGATTTCTTCTACTGTCCTGAACAGCTCTTGGAAGGGCAGCCAAGCAGATTCTGGAGGCCGTGAGTCAGAAGATGGCAGTGGTTCTATTTTCTCTCTGAATCTTGGCACCTGAATGGAAAATCTCAGCCTTGGGGTCTGAAAGAGATAGTACTTGGGGCGAACCTGACATTTGAAGATCTATATGCCCAACCTCTCTACAACCCCCAGGTTGCTAAGAAAATTCCGAACAATTGTACTGGATCCTCTCTGCTTCCAAGGCAAGATGCATTTAACGACACCAAGGCACAAAGGAGCTTCCCCTTGGTATCTTGACGAAGAATGGGCAATCTGCCTGATTCTCCACAATTATCCTAAAGTTTCAGAGACAGATGTTGGTAACATTTATTGCTCCAATTCTCTTTCCTCTGGGCACATGGGAGTCTGGGTTTCTTTGCCCCCCTTGTAACTGGGTGGAGCCTTGTGACCACATCTAGTCAATTAAATGTATGCTTAACATTTGAGTTACCTTTGCTTAATCCTCCTTCTCTTTCACACTCGTATGGCAGATCTTGTATCCTGGTTTTAAAAGGAGGAGCACTTTAAGAGGATAGGACCTCTGTTATTCTTTTTTTTTTTTTTCTTTCTTTCTGGAGCATCTCAATTTTATTTTTTCCCAGTTTTATTGAGAAATAACTGACATACATCAATCACTGTATGAGTTTAGGGGTACAGCATGATAGTTTGATTTACATATCTTGTGAGATAATTACCACAGTTGGTTCAGATAACATCCACATTATCACATAGATATAGTCAAAAGAAGAAAAAAGAAGGAAAGAAATAAGGGAAAAAAAATTCTCCTTGTGTTGAGAGCTCTTGAGATTTACTCTCTTAAAACTATCCTGTATGTCACACTGTAGGGTTAGCTATAGCCGTCACACTGTACATCACATTCCTATTTATCTCATAACTGGAAGTGGGTGCCAATAAAACAGTGTGGTGGTTCCTCAAAAACATTAAAATAACATTACTATATGATCCATCAATCCCACTTCTGGATATATACTCAAAGAATCGAAAGCAGCATCTCCAAGAGATATTTGTTCATAGCAGCATTATACACAATCACCAAAATGTGGAAGCAACTCAGGTGTCCAACTATGGATAAATGCATAAGCAAAATGTGGTGTATACGTACAAGGGAATATTACTTAGTCTTAGAAAGAAAGGAGATTTTGACACATGCTATACGTGGATGAACCTTGAGAACATTATGCTACATGAAATAAGCCAGTCACAAAAATACAAATGCTTAAGATTTCATTACATGAGGTATTTAGAGTAATTGAAATCATAGACAAAAAGTAAAATGGTGATTGCCTGGGACTAGTAGGAGGGGGAAAGGGGAAATTATTGCTTGATGGGTATAGGCTTTTGTTTTTACAAGATGAAAATAGTTTGCAGATGGATGATGGCTATGGTTACACAATAATGTGAATGTACCTAATACCGCTAAACCGTACACTTAAAAATCGTGATAGAAACTGTTATGTTATATATATTTTATCACAAGAATAGAATGAAATGAATGAAAAAGCTCAGCATGCATTTGGTACTATTTATATAAAATGCATGTATATGTAACAAAGGCATGTAACTTTTTAGAAAATAATAGCAGTTCCATATTACTTGTAGGAGTATCTATAATTCACTGAGAAGAAGAAAAAGTAATTTGCTAATATATATGGTATAATTACATTTTAATAAAAAGCAATCAGGAACACTTTAATATATCTTTAAATATGAGGGTGATAGGGGGATGATTTATGTTTCGTTTGTATGTGTAGAGTATAATTTTAAATTTCTATATTTCTAAATATAGAAAATGTAAAAACTATAATTTTTAGTAAAGCCGCATTATATAGTAAAGGATGCAAACCACTTTCTTTCATATGTGGTGAATACATCTTCCCAGTTTGATTTGTGCCTTTTAATTGTGTCATAGTATAGAAGTATTTTAAGATAATAACATGTAACATATTATATGTCACTGCATTATTATATATTATATTAATATTAAGATTATTATAATCTTACATTTCTTCTGTACTACTTACATTATATATTACTTATATATTTAAAAATATATGTCTATATATAAAATTTTAAAGTATTTCAAATACATCTATACTCCTTGTATTCCTTGTCATCTATTGATTTATTCCTATTTTTGAAAGCCTTGCTACAGTAATAAAAACATTCATAAGCCTAAACAGTGAAGAGAGTCAACCCACAAAATGCTGTACAAGAAGCGTTATTAATAAGAACAAGTATTAGAAAGGTGCTATAACAAACAATACCCCAAGTCTCCATAGCTTAAAATATTCCTTGTTGATGTATAGTTCATTGGGCACAGTTTCTGTTCCATGAAGTCATTTTGGGATCCAAGTGTCTTCTACCTTATGAAACTACTGTCATCCATACTTGGTTTCTAAAATCTCCATGAAGGAAACAAGTGAGAGGGAGTTCCCATTGTGGCACAGCAGAAACAAATCTGGCTAGTATCCATGAGGATGTGGGTTTGATCCCTGGCTTCACTCAGTGGCTAGGGATCCAGCAGGGCCATGAGCTGCAGTGTAAGTCACAGAAGTGGCTCAGATCCTGTGTTGCTGTGGCTGTGGCAGTAGGCCGGCAGCTACAGCTCAGATTCGACCCCTAGCCTGGGAACCTTCATATGTCATGGGTGCAATCCTAAAAAGACAAAAAAAAAAAAAAAAAAAGAAAAAAAAGAAAAAAGAAAGAAAGAAAGAAAGAAAAAAGAAGAAAGAAAACAAGTGCGAAATAGAATATTGTAAATCTCAACTTTCTCTGTCTGAAAGTGACACATGACAATCTCTACCCACATTTTAAGATCAAAATCTAATAACATGTCCTCATCTTGTTTACGTTTGAGCTGAGAAATGTGATTTAGCTCTGTGACCAGGAAGAGGAACTGGATTGGCGACTATCTATCCAGTCTTTGCCACAGCCATTAAACCTACTTTATCATCCTACAAACCTGAGTGTATTCAATTTGTATTTTTTTTGTTTTGAAAATTTTTAACTAAAGAGGAGTTCCTGTTGTGTCTCAGTGGCTAATGAATCTGACTAGGAACCATGAGGTTGTGGGTTCGATCCCTGGCCTTGCTCACCGGGTTAAAGATCCAGCATTGCTGTGAGCTGTGGTGTAGGTTGCAGATGTGGCTTGGATCCCACGTTGCTGTGGCTGTGGTGTAGGCCGGCAGCTGTAGCTCCGATTTGACTCCTAGCCTGGGAACCTCCATATGCCGTGGGTGTGGCCCTAGAAAAGACTAAATAAATAAATAAATAAATAAATTTTTAAAATTTTTAAAATTTTTAATTAAAGTATAGTTGATTTACAATGTTGTGCCGATTTCTGCTGTACTGCAAAGTGATTCAGTCATGCATATACATACACTTTTTTTTTTTTTTTTTTTTTTTTTTTTTTGCTATTTAGAGCCACACCCTTAGTACATGGAGGTTCCCAGGCTAGGCTTCGAATTGGAGCTGCCGCTGCTGGCCTACTTCACAGACACAGCAAGGCGGGATCTGAGCCGTGTCTGGGAACTACATCATAGCTCACGGCAATGACAGATCCTTAACCTACTCAGTGAGGCCAGGGATCGAACCTATATCCTCATGGAACCTAGTCAGGTCCGTTAACTGCTGAGCCATGAAGAGAACTCCCTATATATGCATTCTTTTTAAATATTATTTTCTGTCATGGTCTATCTATCCCAGGAGAGTGGATATAGTTCCCTGTGCTATACAGTAAGACCTTACCATCTATCCATTCTAAATGTAACATTTTGCATCTATTGACCCCAAACTCCCAGTCCATCTTACTCTAATTTGTATTTAGAGTGGAGAATTGAAACAAAGGATTGTAATCAGTAGCAAAGAACCATTTCTTTGCTACCATTCAATCCTGAAACAAAGGATTGCAGTCAAAATGGCCAGGGAATATAGATACAAGCAAAGAGTCAGCATATATTCTTGCCTTCAATCTGGGGCTGTAAGAAACTTGAACATATCAATGACCTCTAGATTTCAGATTCCTTTTTTTATATCAGAAATAAGGAATTAATCAATTTCCAATTTTAAAAAGTGATCAGCAAGTTGTTCTAGGAAAGTTCTGGGATGACGCTGATGGCTGGGAAAGGACTGAGGCAGGACCTCAGTTTGCCTCCATGACCTTCCAGATCACTTTCTCACATATCTACTGACGCCCTGGGCAAAAATTCAATATTCTGGTTTATTAAGAACAGATTTTTTTCCTTACTGTACATATTTCTTACTAACTTCAAAGCCATAAAGGAAAAGACTTCAAGCCTGTCATATATATTTATTCATTCAGCATTCACAGAGGGTTTTTAAATGATCCTATTTAATTTATATGCCTTTTATTGAGAATCTAGTTTGTGACAGGCTCTCTGTTGGGAAGTGGGAGTACAGGTACATAAGTATAAATAGGCCTTTGAAGAACTTAAAATGTAATCCAAAAAAATCTATTCATTCATTTAACAAAGATTTAATGAGCTTGTACTTATGAATCAGATGTTGCTCTTATGAAAGTGGTTAAAAGAGCCAGTTAAGCAAATAAATACATCAATCATGTTGAAGAATGAAAACATAGTGCTGAAGGCTAACTGACTGAGATTAGGTAGGATGTCTCATTGGTACTTGAATTAAAAGAGGAAGATGCACACGCCCAGTTCTGTAGCCAGAGGGACCACTCAGTAAAAAGATAGGAATGATCTGAGTAAACTCAAGAAAAGTGAACAGCCTAGGGAGGCTGGACACTCACGGTTGAGGGAAGCTGGGATGGAAGATGGATGTTTTAGCACCTAATCATTGTTCCCCATCCTCTTAGCCTAGATCTTCAGGAGACCTGAATGTCATTGGCTAAAGCTAGGTAAGCATTTTTCAGACTGTAGTATTTTGTTAGGGCTATGTGATGGTTAATTGTATATGTCAACTTGACTGGGCTAAGGATGCCCAGATAGCTGGTCAAACAATTGTTTCTGAGTGTGTCTATAAAAGTATCTCAGGAAGAGATTAGCCTTTGAATCAGAAGACCAAGTAATGAAGCTCTGCCCTCCCAATGACAGGTGTCATCCAATCCCTTGAGGGACTGAATACAGCAAAAAGGTGGAGAAGAGCAAATTCATTCTCTCTGAGCCAAAACATCCATTTCCTCCTGCCCTGCAGACATCTTTGCTACTGGTCTTCAGGCTTTCAGACTCAGACTGGACCTTACACCATCAGCCCTTCCTCTTGGTCCCCCATTCTCATACCTTCAGACTTGGACTGAATTATACCACTGGCTTTTCTGGTTTTCCAGCTTGCAGATAGCAGATTATGGGACTCCTCAGCCTCCAAAACCACATGAGCCAATGCCTATAATAAATCATCTCTTAATTTTATGTCTGTCTATCTATCTATCTATCTATCTATCTATCTATCTATCTATCTATCTATCTGTCTACCCACATCTCTCTTTTGTCTGATTCACTGGAGAACCTGACTAATATGGATTGCCATTAAAAAGTACAATGCTACAGACTGGGCAACTTAAACAATAGAAATTTACTTTCTCAGAGTTCTGGAGGCTGCAAGTCCAAGATAGAGGTATGGGTAGGTTTGGTCTCCTCTGAGGCCACTCTCCTTGGTTTGAAGGCGGCTACCTTCTCCCCATGTCCTCACAGGGTAATTTCACTGTCCAAGTTCTCTGTGTGTTGATCTCCTCTTCTTGTAATGACACCAGCCATACTGGACTATGAAACATCATTATGGCCTCATTTTACCTTAATTACCCAGGTAAAGGTGCTGTCCCCAAATATAGTCACGTTCTGAGGTACTGGTTGTTAGGACTTCAACATAAGAACTTAAGAGGGCTCAGTTCAGCCCATAACACACACGTTAAATAAAATGTGCACAGTGAGAATGGGAGATTATTTTTCTATTTCAATGTGTAACGTTTAGGCAAGGGTGAGTCACCAGGGAGTAATAGGCTATGAGGCAAAGTGGGGATTTTGAGAGATATGAGAAACCACTGGAAATTTGTCATTTTTAAAAAGTTCATTCTAATTTGTGTATGGAGAATGAATTCTCTGACTACATCAGGACATGTAAGTGACTTGCTTTGGGACCATAAAGAGGAGCTGGTATGACATCCTCTGATTCAGGATCTACTTTGAGATAGAACCAGCAGAACAAGCTAATGGATTAAATTTAGGTATAGTAGGAAAAAAAAGGAACCAGTAAGATACAAATGGCTTGAACAACTGTGTGGAGTGGATGGATGGACCCCGGCACAAGCTCTTTCTAACTATGTGATCTATAGGAAGTAAATTCATCTCTGTGAAACTCCACTTGCTCATTTGTAAGATGGAGCAAATATTATTTCCTTCATAAATTTATTGCAAAGATCAAATTACATAATGCCTGTACAATGCCTTGCAGAGTGCTTGGCACAGAGTAAACCATCAGTGGACATTGTTAGCCCTACCAAGATGAAGAAGGTATATTCACAGAGCAGCTGGGCAATATCTGATTAAATGTCCAAATGACAGAAGCTGATGAGGGCTATTCTCTCCATGTTAGATAAAAGGAAAATCGCTGTGGACCAGGATGAGAAAAGCTCTCTTGATAGGATGAATGTTAGGGTGAATTTGGAAAACTTCAGCAGGGCTTCATTTTATTGAGGAATAGGAAGTCCTGAAGTTTTAGCTAGCTTTCCCAAAGTCTGGGAGAAGTCATTTGTCCTACCTTGGAGAATCCCAATGATGCTATTCCCTAGCAGATCTTGAGTTTTTGAAATAACCACTCTGAGCTACAGTTGTCTTATAAGTAAGACAGATTATATTACTGGTCTGTAACCTGGAGCCAGATATTTGTTTTTTAAAAATGTTAGACCATTGGAGTTCCTGCTGTGGCACAGTGCTTTAAGGATCTGGTGTTTCAAACAGCCATGGGGTAGGTTGCAGCTGTGGCTCAGATTTGATCCCTGGCCCAGGAACTTCCATATGCCACTGGAGTGTAGCCGAAAAATAAAAAATAAAAATAAAAATGTTAGCTCATTAGGTTGAAAACTTTCAATAATAATTCAAAAGATAATAAAGTTTCAAATTAAATGTTTCTAAAGTAAATCATACTTTTAAAAAATGTCATTTATAGGAGTTTTTGTTGTGCCTCAGTGGTTAACGAATCTGACTAAGAACCATGAAGTTATGGGTTTGATACCTGGCCTTGCTCAGTGGGTTAAGGATCCAGCGTTGCCGTGAGCTGTGGTGTAGGTCACAGACATGGCTTGGATCCCACGTTGCTGTGGCTCTGGCGTAGGCTGGCGACTACAGCTCAGATTAGACTCCTAGCCTGGGAACCTCCATATAGCTCAGGTGCAGCCCTAGAAAAGACCAAAAAAAAAAAAAGTAATTTATTTCTTATAGCATTGCTAATAATTCCTTTAAAGTTTTGAAAGTTATTTTAAAAGACAGAGAAATATCACCATATTAATGCCCAACAAATATCAAGTCATTGTGTCTGATGGACTTTATCTATAATTTTAACTACTGTATAATTATCTAGTCACCTGGAAACCATTACTGAAAATGTTATAATATTAATCACAATGATTTAAGGAAACATAATAATAAAGTAATTGAATAAGGACCAATGATTGTGAACGAATTAAACTTTACCTACTATACACGCCAACCAGCCAACCAGTTTGTTATTTGTCCCTTCGAAAAATGATTTGATTTTAGGGTCTCTAACAACTCCCAAACTTTAAAATCTGTGAGTGTTAGTCTACTGTCTCCAAACACTAACCTGGACCAGGTCGCCTTTTCCTCACCTGCCCTTGGCCTGGTGATAATAATAGCCTCTGAAGGCAGCGCCATGCCTCCTAAACTCCAGGCAGGTCCACAGCTGGAGTCCCCTCCGCCCCCCTCCCCCAGTCCCAAGCCAAGTGTGAGCTGGAGCTTCTGGGCACCAGGGTAAGGCTCAAACACGTAATATGAGCCAGACTAGAGGTCAAGTCTTATTTTCTTCTGACTACATGCTTGCTGCTCCTCTGGAAAGTGCTGTAGGAGGGCTCTCTCACTCACCTAATCATTGCCCCAACCCCTCTTAGCCCAGGTCCCTCTGGGGACCTGAATGCTCCTGGCTGAAGCTGGGAAAGCATTTTTCACACCTTTAAATAAAATGTGCAGATTTAAGGTAGAAGGATTATTTTCCATTACAATATGAAACATTCTGGCCCTTTTCCCAGAGTTTATAATAGCCCTTGGAAAAGAACTTCCCCCCTGAAGGATAGTCCTAGAAACCAGCTAGAAATGAACTGGGAAGTCTGGACCAGACTTGTGAGGGAGAGAGAGCCCATGCTGATGGAAATGTTGGAGCACTGGCCTTGTTACTGCTTCAGTCAAGATCACAACTAGCTGTTCACATCAGCAGAGTCCATCCATGCCTTTGTTCTCGCCCTCAGAGTCCAACGGGGATTGATATGTTAACTGAGGTTTGACTTCAGGATACTGAGGATCTCAAAGACAGATGACCACAATGATGAGAAGTGTCTCCATCCATTGATCTCTTTTATTATCTTTGATATCAGTTACAATTCCCCTATAGACTAACTGCAGTAATAAATACCAGTGGATTAACACTACAAATACTTATTTCTTGCTCACCCCATGGTAAGATTGGTTTTGTGATGGGCATCCTTTCATAGCATGGTTTAGGGATCCGGGATCCTTCCCATCTTCCAGGGCCTTGGAATCTTCCACCATACCCTCTCATTCTGCATGGAGACAAGTCTTTCTGAGAGACCCAGTAGGGGGCTTGAGGAACCAGACTGGAAGTGATGCATCTTACCAAGCAAACACCACTGGCTTGGCCCATTCAACTTTGGGGCCATTGCAAAATTTACTATGCCACCTGCCAATTAAGGAGGAGAAACATATCAGTGAGCACATTCTCTGCTATTCCTCACTAAGAATAAAAGTGTTAGTTTGGGTTGTCATTCGTCGTCACATAGCAGTGGGAATGACGGTTCTGAAAGAACATTGAGACATGGAGAGAAGAGCCCTTGGGGTCTGGGGTCACTGCTGGAAGCCTTCCTTATGTTACCCTTCTTGTTCACTGTGATAAATCTTTCTGTATAAAAGATTATAGAATATATTTCCATCACTGGAATTATATGATATTTACCTATCTATCTCTCCCAACCCCAACTTGAGGGTGGAGACTGTTTCTTACTAAATTTTGAATCTCGAGCACCTACCATAGGACCTGAATTATAACAGATGCAGCATTAATTTTCTATGCTCAGTAATAAATTATCCCAAACTTAGTGGCTTTACCATTTCTGTAGATCAAGATATGGCTTAACTAACTGTAGCCTCTCACCAGACTTCAATTAACATGTTAAGTCAGGCTTCATTCTCATCTACTGGGGAAGAATCTGATTTCTAGCTCACTCATGTTGTTGGCAGAATTCATCTCCTAAGATTGTAGGACTATGGTCCTGGCTTCTTGCGGGTTGGCGGCCAAGGACACTTCAGCTCCTAGAGCCCACCTGGAGTTCTTTGTCATGTGGCCTTCTCCATAGACCCTCTCGCAACATGGCCACCTCTTTAAAGCCAGTAAGGGAGAAAGTTTCCAGAGTCAGTCCTCTAGCAAGACAGAGTCTTATGTAATGAGACATACTCATCTGAGTGGCATCCTGCCACTTACGCCATATTCTATTGGTTAGAACCAAGTCCCATGGTTCCCATCCACATTCAAGAGAAGGACATTAAACAAGGGTGTGAAAACCAGAAGGCAGGAATCACAGGAGCCTTCTTAAAGCCTACCCTCCATATGAACTCTTTTCTCATTTGATGAGTAGATGGAGAGAGGAGAGGGAAAGAACCACAAAGAAAGAGAGAGCCTGTGAAGCCACGTATACTGTGCTCTGAATCTTATTCTTACCACTTATAAAATGACAATTATGACACTCATGTCCTAGGACTATAAGGCAATTTAAAGTAGAAAACATAGGTGAAATATCTAATAAAATGCTAGCAAAAGGAGGTGTCCAATACCCTTCCTTTTATTAATTTACAGACGGTCTTGACGAGTGATTTTCTCATCCTGGGGTTCAGTGGCCTCCTCTATAAATGAGCAATTTAGCTTCATGAGAATTTTTGGAGGTCACTGCCAACTGAAAAACTCACATCACTGGACAAAGATGATCTGACCCAACAGTGACTTGTACATATTCTCCTCATAAAATAAGAACTTGTAAAAATAAACTGAAGTCAAAAGATAAGGGACTTCCATCCTCTTACTTAGTCATGAAATTAAGAACAAAGAATGTATTTCTTCTTGATCATCCAGTTGAAGGCATTTTGGAAGTTGCCTATGAAAAGTTTAGCCATTTTATATTTTGTATGAAATAATTAAAGATTAGATCATGTAGGCCATTTTATATATTGGTGTCTTTCTAACCGGTTGCAGCCTTCAGGGAGAGAACTTGACTTTTTCTTTCTTTCTTTTCTTTTTTTATTTTTCTGAGTAGCTGTTAATAAAACATATTTGTTCAACAACACTATCTAGCTCCACTGAAAATTAGAAAAATTTCTAACTTTTTTAAAATCTAGAGATAGAAGCTGACTTGTCTGGTTAATTTGCTTAAGTAGGAATCTGTTACTGCATGTATTACTTTTTTCTTTTTTGTCTCTCTTTTTTTTTTTTTTTTTTTGTCTTTTTTTCATTTTAGGTTACACCCATGGCATATGGAGGTTCCCAGCTAGGGGTCAAATCGGAGCTGTAGCTGCTGGCCTACTACCACAGCCACAGCCACAGTAATGTGGGATCTAAGCAGCGTCTGTGACCTACACACAGCTCTACTGTGCATATTTCAATAGAGAGCAGATACAGGGAAGGGACAAATCAGGATCAAATCACCACTTGGATTGATAACCTTACTGGCAGAGGAGGCTCTGTATTTGCTGGGCTCCCATGTATGAATTTTTTTCCACCCAGCTCTTGTCTGGGCTCCTCTTTCTCACACTCAGAAATCCCTGCTCTTCACTCAACTCCTCCTTGCCATCTATGTCTGGCACACCCGGATAATCAAGAGGAGTGTTAACAGAATCACCATTCAGCCTAGGATGGTTTCTCTTTTCCCTTTTGTCAAAATGAGGTATCTGAATGTTTGGGAAACTTAGCCAGCCCTCTGGATGGGCTCCCCTAGGTTCTTGTTGTCTCTAATGAGGTCATTGTGAATGTTTTTGGTTGGGGGGCCTCTGAGGTGTTCTGACTCCAGTCAGAATGCCTTATGTCTTTTAGGTTGAAAATATACTGCTAGGCATGGATTTGTCTTGAGATCTGGAAGCGTTCCCTCTCTGGAAACTAGACTGGATAATCCCTGAGTCTGTAGGGGTGGGGGATATATGCATGCTTGAGTGAGCATCCCCTTAAATGTTGTGCCCTGAGTGTTTCACTCATCTCATCCTGGTCCCAGCCCCCCTGTGTAGGACAGGAAGTTCTTTTCTGAGAGCTCACTGAAGCAGGGTATAAAAATTGTGTATTAGTTTCCCAGGGTTGCCATCATAAATTACAATAAACTGGGTGGCTTTAAACAAAAGAAACTTTTAGTCTTACCGTTCTGGAGGCCCAAAGTCCAAAACCAAGGTGTCAGCAGAGCCATATTTCTTCCAAAGATTCTAGGACAGAATCCTTTCTTATTTCTTCCAGTTTCTGGTGGCTCTGAGTGTTCCTTGGTTTGTACAGTCTAAGTCCAACCTCTGCTTCACATGAGCATTTTTATCTGTGTCTTCTCTTCATATAAGGACACTTGTCTTTGGATTTAGGCTTCATCCCTATAATCCAGGATGATCTCATTGTGAGATCCTTCATTGGATCACATCTGTAAGACCTTTTGTCTTTGTTTCTTTTGAGGGCTGCATCTGTGGCATACGGAAGTTCCCAGGCCAAGGATTGAATTGGAGCTTCAGCTGAGGCCTACACCACAGCCACGGCAATGCAGGATCCAAACAGCATCTGTGACCTATGCTGCAGCTTTTGACAATGTTGGATCCTTAACCCATTGAGCAAGGCCAGGGATTGAACCTGCATCTTCATGGAGGCTATATTGGGTTCTTCAATGCTGAGCCACAATGGGAACTCCTATAAGACCCTTTTAAGAAATAAGGTCACACTGACAGGTTGTGAGTGGGTATATCTTTTGCGGTGTCACCATTCAAACCACTACAGATTGGAGACAAGAGGTTGAAATCTAGAAGCCCAGACCACAAGATACCCTGTGTAGAATTATTTCTTCAGCAAAGCTTTGCTAAGTGCTTACTCTGTCCATGAGACTCCTGGCTTCAAGTTTGACAGGGGTGAAGATGGTACAAGTGAAACTCACATGGATCTCACCCCTCCCCAAAGCAACTGCAAAACAAAAAACATTTTCACCTCTCTCTATCAAGGAATGTACAGTCAGTTGGTAAAGATGAAGATAATTAAATAGGAAGTTTGGTTTAGGGGTATGAGTCTTAAGAAAGGCACTTAACACTGGTTTTAATAATAAAAATCATTTAAAAAAAAGAATAAGGTGGAGGGACTACTGTATAAAATAGATGATGGCACAGGAAAATCTATTCAATAGTTTGAAATAACTATATGGGAAAAAGGAATGGATATATTTATATGTATAATCGGTCCACTTTGCTGTACCCCTGAAACTAATACAACATTGTAAGTCAACTATGCGCCAATAAAATAAAAAAAAAAAAAAGAGTTCATTTTGTGGCTCAGTGGAAACGAATCCGAAAAGTATCCATGAGGATTTTAATTCAATCCCTGGCTGTGCTCAGTGGGTCAGGGGTCTGGGGTTGCTGTGAGCTGTGACATAGGTTGCAGATGTGGCTCGGACCTGATGTTGCTGTGTGGCTGTGGTGTGGGCCTGCATCTGTAGCTCCAGTTCAACCCATAGCCTGGGAACTTCCATATGCTGCAGGAGCAGCCCTAAAAAAATAAATAAATAAAGAAGGGGGTCGTAGGAGTTCCCTTGTGGCAGCAGGTTAGGGATCCAGCATTGTCACTGCAGAGGCTCAGATCTCTGCTGTGATGCTGTGATGTGGGTTCAATCCCTTGCCTGAGAATTTCCACATACTGTGAGTGTGGCAAAAAAGAGAAAAAAGAAAAAAGAAAAGAGGGTGGCTGATGGAGTTCAACTAATTCAATCCAGTGTTCAAGGAGATCCATGCCATCAATTCTTTGGTGTAATGTTTATTTTCAAAAATATTATTACTTAAGAAAAAATAGGAGATTCAATTGAAGAGGAAAATGACATAAAATACATTGAGTGTGGCAAAAAAATCCCCACTAATGAATGACAGGTGAAGTCATGAAGTAATGAAAATATTTTCAAGTCATTCTAAAATCAATTTGAACAACTCATCCTCAAATACATATTCAAATTCTACCTACTCTTTGAGGTCCAGCTTAGGCTCACCTCTTCTAGGAAATTCTTCTAAACCACCTGAATCCAGATGTCACACAATTCTCAGTTCACATCGCCTCCCCAAACTCTGTTGGTATTTCCCCACCCGTGCCTTCCCGCCTCTCGTGTCCCAGTTTGTCTCATTCACTGTCCAGTTCTACAGACAGTTCTTCCCAGATTCTGTCCACATCACTGTTAGCATCTAGAAGCACTAGGGTTTCTTGCATGACGCAGCATGACACCCTCTTAATTAGTCTCCCTTCTTATACCCTTTTCGTCTACCATCCACTCTCTACAGAGTAGGAAATGTGATGTTTTGAGATATAACTAAGCTCCCAATCTCCCCAATAGCTTTCTATTGCACCTGAAATAAAATTCCAACTGGCTAGCCTGGTCTTAAGGAGTCTGATAGGATTTTGTCTCTCCAGTTCTCTCCAAAATAAGCTTCCATACTTCTCTTTGCAGTCTAACCCCCAGTCACAGTGACTTTGTTTCTTTTTTTTTAATGCTCTATTCTTTAAAAAAATGTATTGAAGTATAGCTGTTTTAAAATGTTAATTTCTGCTGTACAACAAAGTGATTCAGTTATACATATACATGCATCCATTCTTTTTCAGATTCTTTTCTAATAGAGGTTATCACAGAATATTGAGTATTGTGCTATACAGCAGGTCCCCTTTGATCATCCATTCTTTATACAATAGTGTGTGTGTATATATATATATGCCAATCCCAAACCCCCAATCTATCCCTCCCCCACCTTTCCCCTTTCGTAATCATAAGTTGTTTTCAAATTCTGTGAGTTTGTTTCTGTTTTATAAATAAGTTCATTTGTATCATTTTCTTTTTTTAGATTCTACATGTAAGTGATAGCAAACTTACTTCACTTAGTATGATAATCTCTAGGTCCATCCAAAAGGCATTATTTCATTATTTTTATTTTATTTCTGTTTCTGGAGTGAACAAAGCTGGTCCTTGCCTGAGGATTCCCTGCCTGGAAATACTCTCACATTTTTCCTTACAGGTCTGTACGAGAGTCTCAGCTCAATCATCTCTTCCTTAGTGAGCTTTTCCCTTATGATTCAGTCTAAATTACTCCATTCTCACTCATCCTCTCTCATTCCCAGTAAATCAAATCACTTTGCTCTAGTTTCTCCATTGCTCTTGACAACTAAAATAATCTTCCTTCATTTGCTACTTGTATGGTGTATCTCCTCCCAATAGAATGTAAATGTTATGAGAACTGGGGCCTTATCTGTGTTTTCACCATTGTTATCTCCAAGTCTAGCTCAGTCTTAAGCACAAAGTAGAGGCCCAGCAAATATTTACTCAATGGCTGGATCATGAGTGCAAGATTGTCTATTATTCCTGGTGCTTAAATATAATAATTGTGCCTTTTAATAACATAAACCCTAGGAGAGAAGGCATCAATGTATTGTTCTTCACACACAACTCAACACAATTGTTAACAAACATAAATTCATATTGAGTTGTTTTGGCAAGAGGAGCAAGGAGTGGTGTTCTAGGCTTTCTGCTAAATACGCTTTGTTCTCCCTCCTGTTTTAGACGCTATCCCTGGTCTATGGTACTTTGCTGTTTATTCAATGAGATAAGGCATTTTTGCGTGAAGAGCATCTGTTTCTCCTTCAGTGACCTCAGACTGAGTCCACTCTAAGATGCCTAGGATGGGTAGGTCTCCCCCTTTCTTCTGCCGCTCAGATTCCCTGGCTCCACCTCTTCCCTTCTAAGCCTCTTACATATCACAAAAGAATCCACCCCGCAAACAGCTCTCAAGCTCTTACCTATAGAAATCAGCAATACATAAACCAAACAAGGTACCAGCAATGACTATGTTTTTAAAGAGCCTGCCGTGCTTTGCCGAAAGACACCCATCCAGAACCCTTCACCTTTGACCTTCTAGAAACACTTGCCAATTTTCTTTAATGGCCATCATCGTTGCCTATGTGTGGTACTTTTATAAGCACCGTCTACTTATGGCCAAAGGAGCTCTTCTCCATATCTCTTTTGGCTATCAGTGCATCCCTGAAACTAAGAAGATTTGTGAACAATGGACCTGGGAGGCTGCCTTGGGGTAGCCTGGGTCAGACAGACGCTGCTCTCTGTGTGAAGTAATCCTATCTGTGTGCGCTCGAGTTTTAAAGTTGACCCTCATTAATCATAGCTCCGGTTCCTTTAGACACTCGAGAGCTGATCTATTCCCCTTTTTTCCCCTGAGCAGCCATCTATATAGCCCCCCAAATAAGTTATTTATTCCTGAAATGACTTGATCTGGCATCACCCGGCCTTCTATAACCTCCTGTGTATGAAGGAGAGAAATGAATGGCTTGGGCTACATCAAAGTGTTGTTTTACTTTCCATATAGTCATTAACTTTAAATGTTCCCAAACTAATAGTCCAAGACATTGTAAAGAGGTAATAAGTTCAAAGGAACATAAAACATAAAGCAGAACTCCGGAGTCATTTGAAAGTATTTTCTCTAAATGTGTGCAAGCTTTCAAGGCTGCTAGGCAAAGGAGCCTGGATCGGCATTTGGCTGGTGCTGAAAAGACTTTTCCCCAAGTGGCGTGTGTAAGCGAGTTGCCAGGCCAACCTCTTTGAGAGCAGAAGCATGTCTTTAGAGGGTCTGCTCTTCCAGAGAAGGTTGCACTGAGCTGGCTCATTCCTCCCTCAATTAAAGGCCAATTTGTCTCTTTCTTTAAATCTCTCTCTCTCCTTGTTTGGATCCCTGTGCTCCAGGTCACACAGGGAGGGTTGGTCTACTGCTCAACAAAATAGGGTGTCTCCGTCTAAGAGAAAATTACCAATGGATTGAGGTATATAAACTGAAGATCCAAGTTCCCGTTGTACAGTCTCCAGTCATTGAGTTCAATAGAGTGTGGGGTAAAAGGTCAGAGCCCTATATGTTTGTCTGAAGCATCAGAGCTCAAAAGACGCTTTTCTTTCTTTCTTTCTTTCTTTGAAGGAGAGCACATCCTTTGAAAAAGCCACCAGAGAATGGAGTTTTCCGTGAGCACCGCCTAGCAAGCTGTTTGTGGAGATGAAGTGCTTCCGCTGTTCCTCACACCTTCCCATTCGCAGCTCTCCATCACCCTAACAGCTGGGGTTTTTGCATTCTAGCCTCATATCCTGGGCAGAGATTTGCAACCTAAAAAGAACATGGATTATTTTTATCTCAAAGAAAAGACAATGGATTTTAAGGCGCTTTTAATTGTTCTACCTTTTTTTTTTTTTAACACATTTTCTTCTCTTTCATGACAGACAGACTTACTGTGCATACTCAAAATCACAAGACGCCAACTGTGTCTTGTTCCACTTAACATTATTGTTTCACTTAACATTATGCCTTGGACATTTAGATCCTGCTATGTCCTTTTCAAGAGTTATTTTAATGGCTACTGAAAGTTGCACTGAATGCATACCCTAGGATTC
Source organism: Sus scrofa (assembly GCF_054392235.1). NCBI lineage: Eukaryota > Metazoa > Chordata > Mammalia > Artiodactyla > Suidae > Sus > Sus scrofa. The sequence continues at coordinate 131,804,001 of NC_139385.1, read as the reverse complement.
ACAGGACCCTCTATCAATGACTGGATGTTTAAATTATTTTCAAACGTTTCGCTGTTAACAGTAACACGGTCATGACCGTTTTGAGCATGAATAGTTTTCTTCCTTCAAGAGAAGGATGTCATTAGGATGGAGCCTTTCTAATGGGATTATCGGGCTGCTTCGTGTATCATTTTTTCGGCTCCTGAGAGTGGTAATTAAGATCCTTTGCAGAACACTTTGTTAGTTACAGTACTTACCTGGCATCGTAGTTACAGTACTTACCTGGCATCGTTCTGGCACCATTTCACCACATCCGCGCCCACAGAGGATCTGGCAGACAGGGAATTATTAGGCATCCAGAGACATCTAATTGTAGAAGTACCGACCAAAAGCAACAATTAGGACAAGTAGGATTTAGTCAAATCGAAAACTATACACAGATACAACTTAATATGGATCTTACTTTCACTAGGTTTTTTTAAAAAATCATATTCTTTCTTAAAAATATTATATCACAAAAGGAAATATATAACTTACGGCAACACATTTTGAAATTTGGGGAAAATAAATAAAAATCGCTCATATTTCCACCAACCTGGATCATTATTATTAATATTTATTTTAATTTTCTTAATAGTAATCATTCATATTTGAAGCATTATTATTGTGATTACTGTTCTATGCACATATCTTAAAAACAAAAATAGGAGTTCCCATGGCTGCTCAGAGCTAACAAACCTGACTAGTATCCATGAGGTCATGGGTTCGAACCCTGGCCTCCCTTACTGGGTTAAGGATCCAGTGTTGCTGTGAACTGTGGTGTAGGTCATAGATGTGGCTTGGATCTGGCATTGCAGTGTCTATGGTATAGGCCAGCAGCTGCAGCTCCAATCGGACCCCTAGCCCGAGAACCTCCATATGCTGCGAGTACAGCCCTCAAAACACCAGGGGGGAGAAAAAAAAAAAAGTGGAAGCAAACAGAATAGGCTGTTCCGATCTTTTTCTTTTTTTCCTCTAAACAGCATATGAACAATACATACATAATAAGCACTATTATCACAATATCTATTATAGTCACTATTTAAATTTATCATATGAATGTACCATATGATATACTCCTATGGTTAGCCGTGTAACTTGTTTCCACCTTTTATCTATTCCAATTAATCCTGCAGTGATAACCACCATTCTAGTGGATATATTATAGAACAACCTGTGATTGTATCCTAAAGACAACTTTTTGGGTGCCTTTTTTTAGGGCCCCACCCCTATGGAAGTTCCCAGGCTAGAGGTCAAATCGGAGGTACAGCTGTAGGCCTACATCACAGCAAGGCCAGATCCGAGACATGTCTGCGACCTGCATCACAGCTCATGGCAACACCAGATCCTCAACCCACTGACTGAGGCCAGGGATTGAACCCTCATCCTCATGGATACCAGTCAGGGTCATTACCACTGAGCCACAGTGGGAACTCCGAATGAAAGCACATTTCTAAAGCTTGTAATGAACACTCAAAAATTGTGCTTTAGAAATGCTGCTTTGCAAAAGCCTACAAGATGATCAATTTTCTTTTCTTTTTCTTTCTTTCTTTTTAGGGCTACACCTGCAGCATATGGAAGTTCCCAGGCTAGGGGTTGAATTGGGAGTGTAGCTGCGACTTACGCCACAGCCATGGTGACAGAGGATCTGAGCCATACTTGCAACCTACACTGCAGCTTGCAGCAAGACTGGATCCTTAACCCATTTAGCGAGGATGGGGATCCAACCTGCATCCTCATGGATACTAGTTGGGTTCTTAACCTCCCGATCCACAACAAAAACTCCTTGAGAGGATCTATTTTCTAGACCCTCACCAGCACAACACAGCATCATTTAGAAACAACCATTTCAAATTTGATAGACAAATATAATATTGCTTGACTTTAATTTGCATTTTTGATCATTTGGGAATTTATGCATGGTTCTCTGAAATTTAATATGCGCATTTTGTGTATGTGTTCATGTCCTCTGCCTGTTTTCCTATTGCTAACTTTTCTCCTATTGAAACCTTCTAAGTAACTGCAGAGAAACAGTCTTCAGGTTGTTGTGAGCATTCGGTGTCCTACATAATGTGGGTATTGGGGCATCCATACCTTCTGGTTTCTTTCCTGTGGAGATTCTGCCCTGAACCTCCTCAACTTCTCTGCAATTGTCCTCTGGCTTGTGCCTTGAGTTAATTCTGGGATTGAGAAAGAGAAGGTAGAAAGTTCTGGATTTACCTCAAGGCTAAGTACCCATGAAGGGAGTGTTAGGAAATGAGACCTGAAAGTAAACTTGTGTTAAATCATAAAGACGTTGAAAGCGGAGGATTTTAGACTCTTCTCGGTCAGCAATAGGGAGCCTCCCATTGAGTTTTGAGTGGGAGAAAGACGCGAGGAAATGATGTGATTCAGAGTGTATCCAGCAGGTGGCACAATTGTAACATGTCTTCTGCCTGAGAGGGTCTCCTAGGCATTTCGGCTTTTGTAGGTAAAGTCCACGTGTGAAAAGGTACCTTTACGGAAACCTTCAGACTGGAATGATCTAGATCACTCTAGTGGACTGCAGTGGGATGGATTTTGCTAACAACTGAAAGAACTCTTAAACAGCATCTCTGTCCCTTTTTATAATATTCATGCTTTCTCCAAAAGCCTGTTTTTTGTTCACGTGTATCCAGTGCCTGTTGAGACCCAGTTCAGTGCCTTCCCGTACATTAGGCTGTTTCTTCAAATACCAAATGCTGTTTCTGACAAATTATTTTTCAGTTATTTAATGAAGGCTAGAGTAGTAACTTTCAGTTCTGAAAAGTTGGGAAAATATCAGGGCAGACGGAGCGCTGTACCCTGAACAATTCACTAAATTGTGGTCCGTTTTTTCATTCTTACCAGATACATAGCAGCCAGTCCAAATGATTAGATATTTGTTTTCTTCCAAGAAATTCTTCGTATCAGTTAAATGGTAATGAGAGAATACTGGGTATCGAGATCTATGAGAAAATTCAAGAATTCCTCCATTATTCTAAGCGCGATTTTAAGATTTGTATCATCTTTTGTCATTTGGTTCGACCTATTTGAAACATCTCTGCTTACATTTAAAGAAAAAAAAAAGATTCAGTACAAACTATTCAAGTCCAAATGTTTTTCCCTGAAACCTCAGTGGATCCCCTCTGAATGACAGCGAGGCACATGTTTGTAGTTGGGAATCTGGCAGCAAGGAGCGTGAGTGCTGATGGTCAGGATGTTCTGGTTCAGAAGTTAGAAAATAAATAATTCCTGAGAGGAAGGATTCTTCGGCTCTGGGCAGCTGATACGGCAATAAAATAAATAGGCAGTAAAAGACACTTCCTGTTTTGAGAGTTCACATTTCATATTGGCAAAGCGCATCTCTTAAATTCAATCTCATGCTTCCATAAATAAACCTGGCACCTTTTTAAACACTTTTCCATCTGCTGCAGAATGAGGAGTGCATTATTGAATACACCTCAGGGAGTCCCAGAAATGGGAAAAGACTACTTGTGAGGAACACACCATTGCAGTTGGCCTTGGCCCAGAGGAGCCATCAGGAGATTGTTTGAGTTCAAACCATTGTAACAAGACCCTGATGGTGTTTCCCCACCGCCTTCGGTTCTATGCGAGGCTGTCATGGCTGGAGCTTCAAACCAGGAGGAGCCAGAAATGGTCTTTCGGTTGAGTCAGGGTTAGACAGGTTGGCAGGATTCTTTGCTAAAACACCTGGGGTAGTTCTCATCCAGCTCCTGACACCTTCTTCAACATATTAATCCAGTTTCCCAGAATGGATAGAAAAGTCTGTCTACCTGCACTAGAACCCAGAAGAAAAGGTCTGATTCCAGACAGTAGAAAATCCGGGGTCTCCTTGGGTTGGCAGCAGTCAACTCTGAGCTCATCTCTATGGTCGGGAAAGCATGGGATAGGATCACACCTTCATCATACTAGAGAACCAGTATCAGAGAAATGATTCAAGTCTCTATTTTGCTGTTAACTTTGTGATCTTCGACAGGTAGGGAGATCATTGTAGCCTCAGAGCCTTGTGATAAAGTGAAGTAAAACCCATGAAATCAATTAGCACAGGGCCTTGTTCTTGGGCATGACATTATCTTATGTAGCCCCACAAAAGGAAATCAAAAACTCTGAAAATTATGACTGTGAGGCTTCCCCCATGGCACAGTGCACTAAAATCTCAGAGATTTTAAACTACAGGGGGAAATGTGCTTTTCAAACCAATGAAGGGAGTTCATGGCTCAGCAGTAACGAAACTGACTAGTAGCCAGGAGGATGCGGGTTCAATCGCTGGCCTGCTCAGTGGGTTAAGAATCCGGAATTGCCGTGAGCTGTGGTGTAGATCATAGATGCAACTCGGATCTGGCATTGCTGTGGCTGTGGTGTAGGCTGGCAGCTGCAGCTCTGATTCAGCCTCTAGCCTGGGAATTTCCATATGCTTCAGGAATGGCCCTAAAAAGCTAAAATAAAATAAAATAAAATAAAATAAAATAAATAAAATAAAATAGTAAAGCCAGTGAAAACTGGTAAGAAATTTGCCCAACCTCACACAGTGGCAGAATTAGAATTTTGATGCAGGGACCCTAGGAGACTCTGTCTTTCTCTCAGTCAAGGCACAGGAGCATCTGTCAGCCACTCTCCATGCCCAATGCCATGTTCGGGGCATTTCTGTCCTCCTCTGGCCACCCTGATTTACTGCTTCAGGACCTTATCTTCCTGCAACTTGTTGAATAGTTCACCCCACAGAGCTCCAGCTCAGAGCCTGAAGAGAGAAAGACAAACAGACTCAAGGATGGTTCCAGGGTGCCAGTGGCTGGCATTTCAGAGATAATTGAAGGCAAAAGCTGCCAAGGGCCTGATTGGTGCTGACTGGGGCCCTGAAGAGACAGCTTGTGCTCAACAGTGATTTACTATTGCATTATCGTTGGTACCGGCTTGCAGGCCTGCAATTAGATTGGACTGTGGTTGGAGTTGCTTTCAGGACTATCAGATCCCCTTAACCTTTAGCTGACACAGGCCTGTCTTTCTCCTTGAATATCTGGAGCTAAGTGCTCTGTAATTCAACTTGACTCTTTCTCTTCCATCTCAGCTCAAGGTTATTGACTTCTTTTCTTCGATGGCCTAAGTTGTCTCATTGCTTCTGATAAAATGGCACAGAAAGAATTAGACCTTGAACTGTGGGTTCAAAATAAGATGTCTTAAGGGAAAGAAAGTGAGGGCTAGATTACTACAAAATGCTGTTATTACAGAAACTAAAGAAGTGGTACACTTGCATTTTACCTAACTTTGACAAGTTCTTACTAAAAACGAAAGGTGAGGAGCTCCTTTGGTGGCTCAGCAGTAACCAACCGGACTATTACCCATGAGGATAAGGCTTCGATCCCTGGTCTTGCTCATTGGGTTAAGGATCCCAGCATTACTGTGCGCTGTGGTGGAGGCCTGCAGCTGCAGCTCTGATTCGATCCCTAGCCTGGGAACTTCCATATGCTGCAGATGTGGCCCTAAAATCCAAAAAAAGAAAAAAAGAAAGGTGAGCATGAAAGATGCTGCCTTTCCGAGAAACTGTGACTAGATTCAAGCTAACTTCCTATTCTGCCATTGGCCAGCACTATGGCTTTGGAAAGTCAGCTCTCCTGGCTGAGCCTCTGCTTCCCCATCTATTATTCAAGGAGTGGAACTGGATCCTCCTCCTCATTCCTCGCTGCCCTGATTCTCAGACATTTCTCATCTTACTGGGTTGGCCACCACCACTGTTGATTGCGTTTTTGTCTCTGCCCTCAAACCCCCCAAAACCCTGGGAATCACAACATTTTCAAATCTTTCACGGTATCATTGGAATCTGGAAGCAGCCCAGGGTCTTTTCGCAGGCAATGTGCCCTCACATTTGCTTCAGGAAACCTAATCACTGGGCTTTGTCCAGATGGCCATAGGATGATTTTCCATCTATGTTTCTTACGGCCTTGAGAAGCATCCTGATCTAGCAGCATGACAGCAAGAACTCCTAGCCAGAGCTCTCCAGACAGGCTGGGCTCCTGGGGCAGTGGAACATCTTCCTAGCGTCTTCATGCAAAGCTAGACTCTGTGCCCAGCACTTGCCTCTCCTCTGGGATCTCTCTGCACCTTTGTACACGATTCTACGCCAGCATGTGAGGTCATTTATTTGCACGTTTTTTTCCCCCAAGAGGCTGTCTGCTGTTTTCAGGTCCAAATGGAGATTGACGTGTCTGTATCAACAGAATCTGACACAGTAGACACAGTGCCTGGCCTTTGTCACACAGGAACTCAGTGAGGGGTTGAACATGAGATTTGCTCTGTGGGCAAGGAGCTCCCTTAGGACAGGAATCATGGGGCCATCAATGGGATAGAAGGGAGGGGATCTTGGAAGAGCTCCCAGCCTACTCTCTACCTTTCTCTTACCTGCTCTTGGAGGCTAGTGTGTGTGTGCCAATTTGACCATGAGGTCTACTGGCATTGTTGTCTCTAGGAGTCTCTGAGTCCATGTCGTGCTCTCCTCTAGAATTCGTTATAGGCCGTGGTGTTTATGCTGCTGCTCAGTATTTGCTTTTTTTTTTTTTTTAACTAAGTATTGACATCATGCTTCCTAAGCAGGAATTATCGCTCTCTTTGAGAAGTTGCAGCAATGGTTCTTTTATTACAGCCCTTGGATCCCCCTTTATTTCTCTTCAATTTGCTTCTGAAACGACACTCTGATGGTCCCATCTCCCTCTCTGACCTCTGAGCTTGCCTTTGTTTCGTTTTTTTCCCTTAGATTTTCTCTGAGGATAAGGAATCACCTTATTATTATTTATCATAATTTTCTTTAGAAGATCTTTTGTGATTAATTCAGTTATTTCAATATTTGAGTCATCTTGGCAATTTCATCGTTTATCCATGTTGTTAAGTTCTTCTGATTTATTACCAGGCTTCATCAGGCACATTTTCCCTTGTTCCCCACCTCAGTAGATTAATCCAAACTCATCTGCAAAGCTTATTCCAAGAAGCCAAATCTTTCCTAGTTATTTGCTCCCCTTCAAGGCTGTAGAGATAAAGGGCTGGTATCTTGCCAACTCCATCCAGTATGGCTGGTCAACCTATTTTAACCCTCCCCGGATGTTCACACTGCCAGGTGTGAGATATGGGAATGGTGGAAAAAGTGATCCTCCTGGAGAGGGTTCACATTTTCCAGGGCCCAGAGTTAGGGCAGGTTTTGAGGGGTCAGAGGCATACCTCAGGCCACTGGATGTATTATGCCAGCATCTGTCCCATTCTCTGAGCAAACCCTGTCCATAGCCTATAACATACAGAGAGCATTAGCCCTTTTGATCCAAGAGCTGCATCAAATCATTTTGACCCTTTGAGGAAGATATGTAACCTGGGCCAAGTGGAGCCAGATGACTTTTTTTATTACCGGAGCATAAAGCAATATTAAATGATTTCATGAGTTGTAGCCAGAACATCTGTTACTAAACAGGAGAAATCTGATTTATTCGATTCTAACTAACTGGCACTCAGCCCTCTCTAAAGTAATGCCTTGCCCTCGGGGCAAGAAGGTGTTATTGGCCAGTTTTCTATTTGAACATACCATCCTTTCTCCATGTCACAGGACTGCTTCTCTCCTCTCTGAGAGATGATCCTTTTGGAGAACAAAGACTTCCCTGGGCAGAAGGGTGGCAGGGGTATGCCACATGCTCTGCTGTTTTAAGTCTACTCTAGCAGACCCAGAGCCATGAGCCCCAGAAGGCAGCTGGGTGGTCACAGATGGGGTGGGTGACATAGAGAAGGAAAGGTTCATAAGTAGAACTCAGAGGGCTGTAAACCAACCTACATACAGTGCTAAAAAGCAGATGGTCCTTGTGTCAATGGCCAATGCCTTCAAATTGGCCCACTGTTTCCTTCAACTCCACTTCTCCAGCCTGATGGGGCACACTGTTCTGGTCCCTATGTAACCATCACCAGGCTTTGGGAAAAAGTCCTGTTCTTAACCCTTTCACTCATCGTCAAGGATGGAGCATTTCTCCAATAAACATGGGCCTCTGATCCTTGGGCTGTCAACATTTTGCATTGCTTAAAGTAATACAAGGAAATCTTGGCATTCTATGGGATTTCAGGCTCAAGTCACTGTGTGGGTGGGAGGGCATTGGGAAAGGCGAAAGTGATGAAACGAGAAAATCTTTCCCAATATAGCAGCTTTCCAAAATAATTCACTCATTTTATTCCTGCATCCTATCATTCCTTCATTTATGCATTCATTCACTAATTACTTTATTTTTCAAATATTTACCTGTGCTAGTCACCATTCTAAGCAATGGGAGATGGGTGATAAAATTTAAAGAAGAGGCAATCCATTAACTCAAGACGTTGACAGTCTGATAAGAAAATTAAGACGCTGGCATAGACTATAAAGTAGAAAATTGTGAGTCATGAGAGAGTTGCTGATAAAGGATTGTGGGGAATTAAAGGGGAAAGAAAGAAAATGTTCACCATAAGTTTCCAGGAAGGGTTTCATGAAGGCTATGGAATTTAGGCAGTCTTAAGGAAGGAGAGAAAGGAGAAACAACTATTGTAAGACAGAGTAGTGGTTTGAGGCATGCTGGAGAACCAGCAAATCCTTCGTGTCTCTGAAACTCACAGTCCATGTACAGGAATAATGGAAGACGACATGGAAGATGGCCTGAGGTCACATCCTGAAGATCTTTATGTGCCTGGCAAAGACCGACTCAGTTGGTTGAAAGATTCTGAGCAGGAAAATAGACCTACAACTTAGGAAGATTAACCTAAGACCATGACTAAATTGATGGGCGAGGGGGAGCACTTGAAAAAATGCAGGTGAGAGATAATAAAAACTCTAGCTAGAATATTTGGAGAGGAGAAGGGGGGATACATATGGCAGATTTACAACACAGGAATTGATAAGGTTTAAGAGTTTACATATTGTTATAAAAGGAATATGGGTTTTGAAATCAGACAGGCTTTAGGATGAAATTCTTTTTTTTTTTTTTTTTTTTTTTGGTCACTCTTGGAACTACCTGGAGTAAGTCCCAAATTCTTCAGGCTTCCCTTTCTTCCTCCTCAGCAATGTACCTGTGTGTGTGTGTTATCAAAGCCCCACCAAGTGATGGAGAAACTCAGATGAGGTAATATATGTAGAAACATTTTGTAGAGTCTGAAAAACCCTCAGAAATTCATTGTGGTTATTTGAGTTACTACCTGGATGTGAGGAGCAAACAGAAGGTCTCAGATGAACCTTCAGTTTTTGAACCAGTGGGCCTCTGAAGGTCAAAAATTAAAAGGAGAAGGATGGGACAGGAGGTCACCACTCCCTCCATAGCTCAAAATAAACTCTAGGTGGATCCAAGATGTAACAGTGAACTTTAAACTACTGAACAGATTTTATAATGTAGCAGCCAAGAAATTCTATCAAAGCATTCCAGGGAAGCTAGAAACCAAAAAGGAAAATATCAATAAAATTGGTTGCATTAGAAGTTACAACCTCAATACAACAAAAAATTATAGGGAGTTCCCCTCATGACTCAGCAGTTAATGAACCCCACTAGGATCCATGAGGATGCGGGTTTGATCCCTGGCCTTGCTCAGTGGGTTAAGGATCTGGTGTTGCCTTGGGCTGTGGTGTAGGTCACAGACATGGCTCGGATCCCATGTTGCTGTGGCTGTGGTGTAGGCCAGCAGCTGTAGCTCTGATTTGACCCCTAGCCTGGGAACTCCCATATGCCACAGGTGCAGCCATAAAAAAAAAAAAAAGCAAGTAATAATAGGAATAATAACAATGTTGGAAGAAAAATAGTAAACAGGGAAACATGTTTGCCAATTATAAACTGACATTGAGTTGATTTCTAAATATGTAAAGAGTTTCACAGAACAATTAATTTACAAATGAGGGACCGAGTAGAAAAACAGGCGAAGAATGTAATTTATTAAAAAGAAATACAAATTGAAATACATTATACAAAATAAAAATAATTTAATCAAAGACACTTAAAATAAGGTCTTTTTTTTTTCGACTACTAGATTGGTGATTCAATTAGAGAGATCAAAAATACTGTTTTTATAAAGGATTTGGAAATGATTACTCTCATGTAGTGTTGGGATGGAGATGAAATATAAATAATGACAGTCTTTCTGATACTCATTTTGGTATGTAAATGTGTCAAATCCTTTGACCTTAACCCACTTCTGGAAATTTACCCTAAAAAGATAAATATTAAAATATAAGAGAATAAAAATGTCTATTTCATTATTATCTAAATTGGCAAAAAATAGAAACTGATATAACAGAGTATGTAAATAAATGGTGATATACCTAAATTTTTTTAGTTAGTAAATTGATGACATAGACCTTTATTTATTGAATGCAAAGTTGTTTAGCAATTAATGAAGGATTTCATTTATTTAAGATATTATATATATATATATATAAATACTTAAATATATATACATACATACGTTTGTGTATTTATTTATGTAATTTATACAATGTTCACCTAGAAGTATATTCATTAAAATGTCCTCAGTATTTTTCTCTGGATCAGAAGATTTATGGGGCATTATTCTGTATTGTTTCAATTTTTTAACTTTTAAAATCATTTTTGCCAAAACAATCACATTTTTAAATGAAGTATAGAAAATAAATTAAGAGAAGTTACCAGAGACGGAGAGAGAAAAGAAGAATAAGAGTCACAGAGAGGAGGGAGAGAGGGAGGGATGGAGAGAAGGGAGGTTATTAAAATGAAACTGTGGGATTTTAATGTACGGAGATGACTGAATGATGGCAGAGACAGGTCAATATCATTGAAAAAAAATTTATTACTTAACAATTTTCAAGACAAGGGGTCACCCCATGCCATACAGGACAATAAAAGGAAGCACGGGGCTTGGCGCGGAGGCAATGAGGAGGGAGCATAGCCCAAAGCCTTTGCCCGGTTTTCTGTGGGCAGGGCAGGGCAGGGGAAAGAGTTTGGGATTGGCTGGTTGGAATAATAATAATAGTAATAATAATAATAATGTTGATGGGCTCTGAGATATAGAAGTATCTTGTACCGGGCCCTGGGACAATTTTTAGGGCAGGGGGAATATTAGCTTGGTGTGTGAGAGTTAGATAAAGGAGGTGACTGTGCTATGGGCATGAAACTGGTTGGTTTGCATGTGAAAGATGTGTTTGCAGGCAAGTTGTTCATTATCTCTAGGAATTAGCCAACACTGGGAGGGGCAGTCAAAACATCACGAAATTAAAAACATGATTAATACAGGAGGGAGCTTGTGGAGGAAAGGAGAGAGGAGTAGCTGTTGGGGAAAGGCCCTGAGAAGGTGCAGGTAGTGGAGTCTGAGGATAAGCGGAGGGTCTCGCTATGGCCTGAAGGAGGATGAAGTGATGTGTAAGATGCTACACAGCAGCCTGCTATAGAGAGAGAGGCAGAAGGAACTCAACCTTGGATGGTCTCAATCTTGGCGAAAAAGTAGTCTGAAGGACTCCTATAAAACTATCAGGGTAGAGTTCGGTAAAGAATTTTAAAATAACTGAAGTAGTTTTAAACAACTGTGGGAGCATCCTGGAGCATGAAAGTCCAGCATGTGACCTTCTATGCATGAGTAACAGAAGAGCCATTGATTAGTAGATGTAAACTATTATATTTAGAATGGACAAGCAATGAGGTTGTAGTATATAGCATAGGGAATTATATCTAGTCTCTTGGGATAGACCATGATGGAAGATAATATAAGAGAAAGAATGTATATATTTGTATGACTGGGTCACTTTTCTGCAGAGCAGAAATTGGCATAACATTATAAATAAGCTATACTTTAATAATAATAAAAAGAATAGCCATTGGGGTCCTACTGAGGTGATAGCCAGGCACAGAAGAAAGGGTAAGTTTGGCTCAGATATTTGCTAATGGAATAGACTCTTAGATTTTTAGACTAATTCTTAAACTTCAAATCCTTGCACAAACCATTTTCTGCACCAGGAACCGGCTTCCTTGGCATGCCAGCGAGGTGATACAAGACCTCTGTTGAGTACAGTAGAGACCACTGTCCACCATCATGGTTGGTCCTTGAATCATGTGAGAAGCATCCTGGAACACTCCTTCCCCTCCCCTTCCTTGTTGGCTGGAACCAACATCTCTCAATGTAGCACCTCCTCCCTCTACATAATCACATTAGGAAGTGATTAATAGCAGTTCCCCACACCCCACCAATCCCTGACATGGCATGAGAAAGGAGTGAAAAAAAAAAAAAAAAACCCAAACCAAAACAAAACACAGTGTCTTATGACTTTTCCCAAGATACCATGTCTTGAACATTTTCACAGATCTCTCTGTTTAAATCCTTCTCTCTAAGGAGGTTAAGAAAAATCCGTCACGAGCCCCCACACAAGACTCACGTGAGGCAGGAAATCAATGTGTTAATGCATTAGTTATGTCTTTCTTTATCCAACAGAGCTTTACCATGTGCACCGCAATATAGAAGATGACCTAATTACCATTGCTTTCTCTCTCCATGCTTGGTTTAGTAGCTGATGTCTCCAAATGCTGGAGTGAGGGCAGATGAAGGAGAGAAACAGGCAACAGCCCCGATGTCAACCGATTCCACATGACAGAGGCTGGCCGTGTGAGGCCATAAGTGTGTTCTGTGGACTTCAGACTGAGCAGTGCCAACACGGACATATTGAGAAAAACAACACGCCAACGTGGTCATGTCTCTGCGCCTCGTCTTCTTTTCTTCCAACCAAGCTGCATTCTTTACCTCTGATTTGGAGGCTATTTACAGTACATCCCAGGGAGCCAGCCCGTGGCGCTGACTCTACTTTCCTTTGGAAATATTAGAATTTGTCTCCTGAGGGAGTCAGAAGGATTGTTTGTTAGTTTAAAAATAAGTCATAATGTTTGATCATGGTTGTGCAACACTTGTCTCCTCCTGCATGAAGTGTCCATTTCAGGGCTGGTGGAAAAGGAGATGTCCACGGGGAGACTGAAGCTTGGACTGTGGTCTGAGGGGCACACCATCTCTTATCTGGACATACAAGAGCCAAGAAAAGAAGTAATAACACTGCAGGGATTGCCTGCTGTGTAACTGATGCTTTTTACCAGGAAATGGAAGTCAAAAGGGAAAAGAATTACCCGTTAGTGGGAGGGGATTAATACCCAGGTCAGCTTTTCCCATTGCATCTCGAGTGGATTCTTGGAAATAAAAAGGACAGAAAAAGCAAGGAGGAGTTATAGAATATCCGTAACATCTAAAACCCAAGATTTTGTGCGCTCCAGCCCACATCAATAATCGTCCCATTCTCCATCAGGTCTTCAGGCTCCAGCTTGGACCTTCACTCTGGTTGTATGAAAAAAACATTTCTTGTTTGAATCACACAGAAAATTCCCTTTTTTTCTCCGACCACAATTTTCTCTGGACAGCCTGATTCATTCTCATAACCCAATGTAACACACAGGATGATAAAACCTAGCATATACCTTGTAGACTCAAACTTTTTTCTGAGCTCTTTTCCTTTCTGCCAAGTCGTGCCTGATTATCTCAGATATACCTTAAACACCATGTTTCCAAAACCAAACCATTATATTCTCTGAAAGACAGAATCTTCTCCTTCCCGATGTGTTAGCCAATGGTTGCCATACCCAAACTTTTGAACTCAAAAAATACCCACATTGCCACCAGAGTTCCTGTCCTAAGCCTTGGTCATATCAGGACGCTTTGAAAAAGAATAAAATACACATCTCAGCCTAGACCGAAGCCTACTGAAGTCACAGATCTGTGAAGAATGTCTGTGTTATCTTATTTGCACTCTCTGAGGCATTCGACATTTTTGGCTGCTGCCTCCTTGGAACGCCTTCCTTCGTTCCTGTAATCTCCTATTCCTTGTATTCATCCCTTTGATAAGTTCCTTGCTTTGGCTCTTCCTCCTTCTTCCCTATAGTGATATTATTCCTTAATATATTATCTAATCCTCCTTATTCTCTACATTAGAGCAGCTAAAAATCATCCCGAGAGCTTCTCATTCAGTAGATCAGGGATTTTTAATTTTTTTGGCTGCATCTGCAGCATATGGAAGTTCCTAGGACAGGGATTGAATCCAAGCCATAGCTGTGACATATGTCGCAATTTTGGCAATGCCAGATCCTTAACCCACTGTGCCACAGTGGGAACTCTGTAGGATTTGTATTTTTAAAAAGCTCTCCGTGTGACTGTAAATGGTCTAACACTATTTTGTATATAGTTTGTGAGGTAAACAAAGGCAAGGTGGCACCATCTTTACAAAGCATGCTGCCATGTGTCTGTAAAAATTCCTCCTAAAAGGACCGAGTGTTAAAGACTGGCTAAATGGTCACCAGACTTACTCTGTTCCCTCGCAGTTCTGTGTGGCCATATGTCTGAGTTCCAGCCTGTAATCAGAAGTAATATGCACATTAAAACCTTCTATCGGTGCTTCTCCATGCTTTTTTCCTCTTCCAGTTGGCTGAAGCAATAATATGGAAAACTTGAAAGTTATGTGTTAAAAGGACAGAGAATCTATCATCTTGAATCATTAACATACTGCACAGAGAGGGTTTCCATGCTCTTTCCAGTAGTGTTACATTCAAGAAATAAACTTACACTCTTCTAAGCCATTGACATTTGGGGGATATTTATTATAGCAGCTGACATTTCACTTATACAGTTAGATGAAAGGTAACAGTAAATCAGCCATTCCCATGGTGTATAAAGAATATCTGATTATTCTTTGATCCCTCATGTCTTGTGGCTTCCTAGTCACTGTAAAATTGCTTAGTCCAGTGTTTATTAATTTTTAGTGTGTGTGCCATAGATGTCTTTGGCAGCCTAGCGAATCCTATGAATCCTTTTAGAAGAAAATATTCTTTAAGTGCTTAAAATAAGGTGTTCCTATTGTGGCTCAGTGGAAACGAATCTGAGGACACAGGTTTGTTCCCCGGCCTCACTCAGTGGGTTAAGGATTCAGCATTGCCATGAGCTGTGGTGTAGGTCACAGATGCGGCTGGATCTGATGTTGCTGTGGCTGTGGTGTAGGCTGGCAGCTACAGCTCCGATTTGACCCCTAGCCTGGGAACCTACATATGCTGTGGGTGTGGCCCTAAAAAGACAGAGAAAATTATAAATAAATGTTTAAAATAAACCATATATAAAAGAAATATGCTGCAAAAGAAATTAACATAATTTAAATAGCTATAATAATCTTAAAAAATAAAAATATATAGTATGGTTATTAACACGTTAAAGAGCCAAACAGCACATTTAAAATGTAAGCATAGAGTTCCTGCCATGGTTCAGTGGTTAATGAATCCAACTAGGAACCATAGGCTTGCAGTTTCAATAAATGGCCTTGCTCAGTGGGTTAAGGATCTGGTGTTGCTGTGAGCTGAGGTGTAGGTTGCAGACGTGGCTCAGATCCCAAGTTGCTGTGGCTGTGGTGCAGGCCAGTGGCTATAGCTCCGATTAGACCCCTAACCTGGGAACCTCCACGTGCCACGGGAGCGGCCCTAGAAAAGGCAAAAAGACAAAAAAATAAAATAAAATAAAATAATAAAAAAATAAAATGTAAGCAAGTTGAAATGCTTAGATGTTATCTTTTACAAACATATCAGTATGAAATCTGGCCATTGTTTCTTGCCCTGAATAAGGATATTGAATTGTGGGGTGGTCTTTGTCAAGGCAACGCACATGTCATGTTGGGCATTTAGACAATGTTGATGTTTTGTTTTGGTGGTTACAAGTAGAAATCCCAATTCACAAAGACATATTGAGGTATTTGGAATAAAAACTTCCGTAGATAGTATTACAAAGCCAGGAGAGTCTTTCAAGGAATACCAGAAACCCCGATGGATTTTCTGAGTTACATTCCAATGTTGTGCGATTTTAGTTTTGTGATCAATGAGCTCACATTTGGCTCAGTCAGCATCTTTGATACAATTTATATCAGAAACTGTTCAGTAACACATAATGCAAATGACTCATCCCTTTCCACATATTGATTAACAAACAACTGTAGAGAGAGAATGTATCGCAGATGTCTGGGTAACCAGTAGTTGGGGGCTGACTAAAACACATCTAGCAACATCACGCAAGAAGAGTGTGATCATGCGTGATCTACATTTAGGATAAGAACTGCCATAGTTTAAAAGAATTCTGAAATACTTGCAATACCTGTCTGGCAACAGAGCATTATCCGATTACTGTTGGTGAAGTCGCAAATACTTCTAATTCTCTTGTGGCTTATTGTTTACATTTATAATGAAAAGACATGCTATATTTCAGTTTAAACTACTGAAGGAAGTTCCCTGTGGCACAGCGGGTTAGGAATCTGGCATGGCTGCAGCTGTGGCATAAGTCACAACTGAGGCGCAGGTTCAGTCCATGGCCTGGGAACTTCCACATGCCACAGGTATGGCAAAAAAATAAATAAATAAAAGTTACTGGAAATAAAAGCATGACTTTTTGTCAGCCTAGTTCAAGAACCCACTGAATTCTGCCCATGGAAATACTGGGGAGAACTGTGGACTCAGGTAGAAACCTCTGCACCAGCCTTTTGAGATACTGTGGTGTTGGAATCACACACTCCCTTCTTGCCAAAAGTGTAGACCAGGCATGTGCATATGACTATTATGCGACCAGGTGCATGTCCTGAAATGAGGAAATCACTCATTCCTCTTCTTTTTCCAGCTCAAATGGTCTCTTACTTTTTTATTTATTTATTTATTTTCTTTCCTGCTCTTTGCTCTGTGGCAGAAACCCCCACCAGAGGGACAAACTGCTAGAACTCATGCCCTAGGCCAAGCTTCCCACACTCTATAGATTTGGCAGACATGTAATGAGTATCAGCCTTACTCTTTTTTTTTTTTTTTTTTTGGTGTGTGTGTGTTTTCAGTGGCGGGGCTGGGGGAAGTTTTTCAACTTTCTTTCTATCCCATTCCTTCCCTTGTTTTCTCACAATTTTATGAGTATTATATATGCCACCAAATAAAAGTGAGATGGAATTACCTTATATAGACACAAACAAGCATACAAACAAGCATACGTGTTCACCATGTTTACCCTTTTTTATGATAATTTCCCTAAACATTAGATTAATTGTGCATACATGCACATACGTGCATGTGCAGTCCCCCACCACCAACACACACATGGATTAATTTAGCATTATCAGCAAGTCAGATTGCTCATGGAAGACATTCATTAGATGATAAGCTTCAGGATGAGTAGAACTGAGACTTAGATATCTGCAAACTTCTGGTTCCTGTGTCAGTGAATGCACTGAGTAAATGCTTGTTAAAGAGAACTAAAGCTGGCTAGTTTAGGAAAGAGTTCTAAATATATTTGAGAGACCTCTGTCTGAAATAATTAGTACAATTTATTTTTAGCTGAAGTAGGGTTAGGTGAACATAATATAGTCTTTCAGTAATCCTGCAATCTTGGGAAAGTTACTTAAACTCTCTGCAGCTCAATTAACTCATTGATAAAATAAGGATAATAAAATCTACTCCTTAGAATTAGGAAGATTAGCACAGAACAAGTTTTTAGAGAATAATACTTGGTGCATTGTAGGCACTCTGTAAACATAAGCATATAGTTATTACTAGAGGTAGTAATATTCATAGCAACAAATTCATCACTCTGAGAAGGGCCAAGGGAATGCTCAGAACTTAATTATTGTTCTACAATAAATTCTAGACCTTATTGCTTATTAAGTTCTTATGTCTGATTTTTTAATAAAGTAGAATTGACATAAAACATCATATTGATTTCCAGTGTACATCACAGTGGTTTGATACTTATGCACATTTTCAAATGGTCACCATAGAAAATTGATAAAATATTATTGATTATATTCCCTACATTATGCAGTCTATTCCCTTGTGGAGACCAGCTCAGCAGGTTAGGGCTGAAGAATGGGTGCTGTGGAACTTAAGGAAAAAAGTTAACATAAAACAAGACACAGACATTTATCTTAATTAAAGGTGGGAACAGGGGACTCAAGGTCTCAGGGACAAAGAGCCCTGCCTCAAGAAACCATACTGCTTTTATTGTGCTCTTTGGGATTATGTCAAGTGAAGAGGGGGCTATAGGTGCAGGATATAGGGTTTTTTTTTTATTATTTTAAATGTTCTTTTATTATTTTAAAAGTCACATGGCTGATAGACGGTTAAGCTTTTACTCTGACCCTTAGGCATTTAACAGTCATTAGCATTTGAGGAAGCTTGGCGTTAACTATCTATGCATAGCATCTAGAGAATAATCACTGTGCTTCATAAAGGGCATGCCTATCTGTGGCAACCCAGTGTGCCTAGGTTTGCACCTTGGTTCTCTTTGGTAATGTATATTCTGCTAAGGATCCCTCATAAACCACTTGGGGCCATGAGGTTCCTCGTTCTCTTATTCTTAAGAGGACAAATCATGCTGTGCAAACAGCGTGCCAGTCTGCACAGGTCCGGCATGCCCAGACCAATGCATTATGTTCTCATTCAGCTGACCATATGAATAATTTATGCCTTTACGTCTTTGTTCTTAAGCTTAAGTCATTCACCAGCATTGCGACTGTTTTTCAAGCAGGAATATTGGGTAAAGTAAAGCAGGACAGATGGAGTTTTTAGCAAAGAGGCTAAGAAAATATTGTAGAAACGTCTCGCGACACCATGATTTATTTATTTTATTTTATAACTGGAAGTTTGTAGCTGTTCATCTTTTTCAGCTATTTTGTCTCCCCGCCCCAGCACTCCTCCTTTCTGGCAACCATCAGTTTGTACTCTGTATCTATGAGTCTGTTTCTATTCTGTTTTGTTTGTCCTTTTGTTTTGTTTTTTGGATACCACATAGAAGGGAAATCATACAGTCTTTCCCTGTCCATCCCTGTTATCACAAATGACAGAATTTCTTTTACAACTGAAGACTATTCCATAATAATAAGCCACATTAACACATTTTCTTTATCCATTCATTTATCAACAAGCACTTAGGTTACTTCTGTATTCTGGCTACTGTTAATAATGCTGCAATGAACATAGGAGTGCATATACCTTTCCGAGTTAGGGTTTTTGAAGAGATGCTCCACACCACTAATCACCAGGGAAGTGCAAATGAAAGCCATAATGAGATTTCACCTCACACCTGGATGGTGATTATCAAAATGACAAAAAATAACAAGTTTGGTGAGAATGTGGAGAAAGGGGAATCCTTGTGCACTGTTGGTATGAATGTAAATTGGCACAGCAACGACGGAAAGCTGTGGCGGTGCCTCAAAAAAATTTGCAATAGAAGATCAGACAATCCAGAAATTCCACTTCTGAGTATTTATCTGAAGAAAACAAAAGCACTAACTCTTGCATCTGCTTTGACGTCTGCTTTGTCCTCCAGTTTCATTGCTGGCCAATCAGCTATCACTGAGTTACTCCCTACCCCTAAACTTCCCCTCTAAATTTCACTTTTATTTTTCTTCTTTTTCGGCTGCCCCCTGTGGCATATTGGAAATTCCCAGGCCAGGGATCGAATCTGAGCTGCATCTGTGATCCACAGCACAGCTGTGACAAAGCTGCATCCTTTAACCCACTGCACTGGGCTGGGGATCGAACCCATGCCTCCACAGTGACCTGAGCCACTGCATTTGGAGCCTTAACCTACTGGGCTACAGAGAAAACTCCTAAATTTCACTTTGTAATTGACTACGAATTTGGAATCAAGATAATGTGAGACTATGTGAATTGTGTACAAAATAGTATTAAATAAATAGGTCTATGTTTCCATAACTGTGTCCATTTTCCTGATTGACTTTTGCGATAGCTATATCTGGATGACTAGAAGGATTGATTTTCCAGATAAATGGATGTATCCACCTAGGCAGTGAGGTATTGACATATGTTTGCTTATGTACTAGTGTCACCTCTCTTTTATTCTCTTTATTATGATTACCTTCTCCATCCTTACCCCTGGTCACTACGGCAACAAATTCTCTCAAAGCACCACAAAGTCATGGTTGGAAAATGGTAAACTGCTTGATTTCAGGGTCAGTGGCTACTTCAATATTCTATGATTTATGTGCTTGACTCATTCTTAGGCTCAGGTATATTTAGAGATGAGTGGGATTGGCTAAGCCAAAGGCATTTCTTCTCATGCTTTAGATTCCAAATATAAAACAAAGGATGATATTTCTTCTTGTCAACACATGGACTTGCCTGATGTGATTTCCGGCCCCTGCTGATGGGTAGAGGCAGGGCTGTGGCTCTGCCACGTTGGTGGGTGTGAATACAGCTCCCGTTTCAGGGGAGGAGCAAATACCAGAATGTTTAGCACTGCAGGTGGTTGTGTCACTCTTGATGTATTTCTTGCCGTCTAACCAGCTGGTAATAGAAAGTTTATAAATCTAATCCTGTGGTGGAGACAAGTTGGATGGAAGATTTTGTGTTTAAGAAGAGTATACCTATGGGGCTTTTAAACAGGATAGTATTGAGTTGTTTGTGTCAATGTTTTACGGTTCTGGATAGTCTGTTCTAACTGGACCAAATTTCAAGATTTATGGTAACATCAGGCTAAAGAATGGTGTATTTTTAACATGCTCACATGTCACCTTCCAGCTAAGGAAGACTTATCATGGTTTCTACTGCTTTGGTTGGACCAGTTTCCATTCTGGTTTCTTGAATGGGTTTGTATCTTGGGAAGGAGAGCCTTCCCAGGAGAGGGCTTGTCTTCTTAATGCACATCAACCATATGGTCAGATGAGAAGCAGACTATAAGGCAACAAGAGCATCTGCTTTGGGGAAGGATGGTGCAATGGGAAGTTCAAGGGATGAGGAGGGAAAAATGTTGACTTCAGTTCTCAGCTTCATC
The DNA here is from genome assembly GCF_054392235.1 of Sus scrofa. Classification (NCBI taxonomy): domain Eukaryota; kingdom Metazoa; phylum Chordata; class Mammalia; order Artiodactyla; family Suidae; genus Sus; species Sus scrofa. Next base: position 131,783,133 of record NC_139385.1, on the reverse strand, counting down.
ACTCACAAGCCAGGTTATTCAACTTGAGCAGGTGCCAAGACCTCTCTGGGCATCAATATGGCTACCATGGAGCTTTGAGACTCCGATTTCCCCCAAAAGGCAACTTCTGGTGAAGCCTGTGATTAGCTGACACCTCTAGCTGCACCCTCAGATGAGTGGGATTAGCTAAGCCAAAGGCATTTCTTCTCATGCTTTAGATTCCAAATAATAAAACAAAGGATGATATTTTTTCTTGTCAACACATGGACTTGCCTGATGTGATTTCCGGCCCCTGCTGATGGGCAGAGGCAGGCCCCCTCATCAATGCCACATTCTTCCAGGGCTACTCCCAGGCAGCAGCTGAACACAGCAGGGTCTTCCTGCCCAACATGGGACTTCTCTAGTGGGTGCATCTGCTGGGACTCCCCTCACTGGCCTGTATGTTCAAAGCTGCACCAGAATCTTTGACTCCTCATACTCAGCCTCCTTCCTCTTCTCTTTCCTCTAGGAGATGTCAGACAGCATTCCATTCTGCAGAATCTCCTGCTCCTGCTCCTTCTCCTCTTTTTCTTCATGACAATTTCCCTACACTAAGCTCTTGCTCACCAGTTTCCATCTCGATTTCTGCTTCTCAGAGGACCTGGACTAACAACAGTCAGTGTGTGGACATATATTATTTTTTGCCTACACTGTTGCTGTACATTTTCCCCCTTCTTATGGGAATGCCATCTCCACATAAACCCAAACACCTTATTGTAGAACTGTTCCTCTTCAACCTCAAACATGGGGTTATGGCGGACTGTCACACAGATGGCCTGCCTCCTTGTTCTGCTGCCACTGGGGTTAAGTCAGGTTAATTACTGTTCTTGTATCCCTGGTCATAGATATTTGGTCACCCAAAATATCTAGTTAGGGTTCTCCTCTGACATATGTCACACTGACACTGAGAGAAACAGTTTCTCTCCTTCATGTTGGAGATGAGCGGAGGGTGTGAAACTCACCTCTGATAATCATGCATCTCCTCACTGGAAGGAGTCTAAAGCAAGGAAGCCAGTGGTCAGAGAAGAGTGGAAGAAAGAGTCTCGGGGTCCAGAGTCCCCAGTCTGGGGGCTATCAGAACTGCCCCCCCTTCTGCCACTCTCCCTTTGGGTCTGAAATCTACTCCAGAAATCTTCCATGCTATGCACTGCCTTTTTATTTTTTCAACTTAAGTGGTTTGAATTAGGTTCTGTCACTTATACTTGAAAGCACTTTCATGTATAGATTCAATTTCTAATCAACCAATTCTATAAAGCTCTTCTATAAACTGAGGTTGTTCCTGCCTTGGAACTGGACTGAAATGTGGAGTAGCAGGAAGTATTAGCCACATGCCCAACAAAAAGTAGGCATTAATCAATCTTTTTTGAATGAAGCTACAAAAAGGTAAGGACATTAGAGGTCAGGTCCAGGAATAAGGGTCTAGTTCTCAAAAAGTCGGAGTGGTGCCTAGCACATTGTAAGCCTTCAGTTACTCTTCTGTGGAACCAAATTAAGAATATGAAAGTCCTTGGATTTTCTGCAAGTTTGTTTTTACCAGGTTATCTGTTCCTCCCAACGATAAATCAGTGGTGTCCTTTCTGAGACAATGACCCAACTTCTGCTTCCAAGTCAGAACTCCCCAGCTGAAGGGGAACTGCAGAGGGAAGGGCAGTGAGGAAAGAAGCCTGGACATATTTAGAGGGAGAGAAAAGTGGTGAAGAGAAATAATCACATGAAAGGTAAAGAACAGGGCATCTAGTGACAGCTGATGACCCACAGCCTTTTTTCTTGTTTCAGTGAAAGGAGTCTACTCAAGGCCAGCCTGAAACTCAAGGGTTCTCCTGATAGACCAACAACTTGGCTCCCCATTTAATTGACATTCTTTAAATATTTATTCAACACTTATTTAGTAGGGGTGAGCTGGAGTCACCAAGGCATTTTGTTGCTAGCGATCATTTCCATGCGAGGCCATTGCCTACGTTGACAAACAAAATTTAATTATACATGATCTGTATACTAGGGGTCCCATGGGGAGAATAAACTGGCACATTTGTAACTTCACTGGTGTAAAACAAGGCAGACAAATGATACTAGCCTGTGAGGTGATGAGGTTCTGCTCACATCAAGGAGGAACCGTTGGCGAGGAGGCCTGCAGGACATTTCCCAGATGGATGCCAGAAGACAGCTTCCTGGAGAGGAAGGGGGAGTCTGGGGAGGGCACAGTTGGTCCATCAAGCCAATTTCTTGACATATATGATGTATCTATCTGTATTTCTATCTCGATCATGTATCATTCAGTCTCTCATCCACTGTGCATGGGATGATCCACAGGAAACTGCCTCTGCTTCTGATCAGGGAATGAACACATACTATATAAAGCTGAGACTGGAACCTATAAGGACTCTATTTTTTTTTCATGTTTATGGAAGCATGCCATTAAAATATCGAGTAGTCAACTGTTGTAAATAATAAGAGCAAGGCAAGACAAGAAGGTGTGCAAGTGCGGTGACAAAGCTGAGCAGGTGTGACCTGGCAGATCACACAGGTGAGAAAGATCCCAGGGGCTTCATCCTAGGCTCTGGGGGGCGCGGGGGGCGGGCAGTAGCCCTCAGCGGTGGCAGGGCATGTCTTCCAGGTGAGAATCAAGGGGAGGGCGTCAAGCCCTGGGCTGAGTACACCTGACCTTCTGGGACTGCATCGCAGAACCCACAGGATCGTTTACCACAAAAGCATACTTTTATGTCAATTGTCAGTGAGTTGAAACTGGGTAACTTGCTCAGAGAAATGACATGGTTTTGTTCTAGTGTTCTAAGTGGGCTATCAAATGGGAGGAGCCTTTGAGAACATTTAGTCCCACTGCTTCCCACTGTGTTCCAGAGCCAAATGCTTATGGCAACCTTTGTCCCTGTTGTGTTGATTTGTCTGAAGTCACCAGCCTCAGATCTGAGAACCTCCCTTTCCAGCCCCAACACCAGCTTTTTATTCCCACTTTCATCTTGGTGAAAGTGTGCTTTGCTTCACCTTTTAGAATGTCATGTCCTCATAACCACTTTTATCTTACCTCTCATAACTCTCCCAGAAGACTTAGCCAACCCCAAGCTGTTCTTCTCCTTTTCTGTGTCCAAGGGAAAAAAAAAATCCACATCCTTGTTTTATAATAAACGCAATCAACAGTCATTAATTGAGCCCTCATAGCAGCACTTGAGACACAAAAATGAGATAAAAAGGACCCATGGACATTCTCGAGGAGCTCACATTTTAGCAGTATTAAACCGAAATACACAGGAGTTGCTGTCATAGCTCAGTAGGTTAAGAACCTGACAGAGTGTCCATGAGGATGTGGATTTGATCCCTGGTCTCCCTTGGTTAAGGATCCAGTGTTGCTATGGCTGTGATATAGGCTTCAGTTGCAGCTCTGATTCAACCCCAAGCCTGGGAACTTCCATGTGCCACAGGTGTGGCTGTAAAAAGAACAAACAAACAAACTAAACAGAAATATGCAAACAAATCTGGTAAAAAGAAGAAGAATGCAAGCAAGAAGTCAGAGAATTCTGACTAAGGAGATGAAGGAAACCAATATGAAAGAGTTGGGCAGTGAATGCAAACTGCAATCCACGCCAAGCCATCAACATACGTAGAAGTAGCTGAGGCATGCCGTAAACACAGAGGAACTAAGATCAGAGTGTTGTAGCTAAGGAAATAGGAATTGTTTTAGCGGACATCTAACTGCTACATTATTTTGCAATGATCCCTGAAGATGGTCTGTCTTATTTTTAAATTTTATCACCTTTGCTCTTTAGAGGTGCAATTTGGTGTCCTTCTCCACTACCCAGAGCAGAGACAGGCTCCCAGCAGGTGGTCAGTGAAGGCTGGATCCATGAGTGGGTGTTCATTCCACAGAAAAAAGGGGCAGCAATGGCTTCATTCCACAAGCATGCAAGCATTCTAAGCCATCTGTTTTCCTAGGATGAGGTGCCAGTCTCAAAAGGGATGGGCCATGCTGAAGTACAAAACTTTGGGGAGCAGCCTCCCAGCTCCGCTGTGTCTGTTGAATGGTTGACGTTGATGGAGTGAGCCTCTACTTTTCAGTTTACTTTTTGGATGTGGACGTGAAACCAGAGCTTGGTTGGTGGAATCAGCACATTTTCACACCAATTTTTGCTCATTGAATGATTACTGACTCAAACCATCCGGACCTTTGCTAATGCATTCTGCATGAATGGAGCCTGATTCTTTGGCTCTTTTTTCATTAATAGGTGCTTGAAGCCAACTTCAGAACCTCCAGATTGTGCAAGCTTTGAGCTTGGAAGGAAACAGTGATGTTTATTTACTTGTTTATTGTGAAAAATTTGAAGTTCTTTGAATAAATAATCGAGGAGGTCTTTGCAGACAGTTTTGCCCTCTGGTTGAAAACAGCCTCCGACTCAGTCTGGAAAAAATCCTTGTGACCTTACATCATGGTTTTTTTTGTGTCCATTGATATTGTTGATACTGACACATAGTAAGTAATAACTATATGTTTACTAAGTGATTGCTTAACTGGTGGGCAGTGGAGTTGTCCTAGAGTTTGCTTCCCTTTTTATTTTCAAACCACTCCTTCATTCCAAGTGCCCCAGCCACCCACCCTGATAACAGGGCCATTCTGGTGTTCTGGGATCCCTTTGTCTGTCATCCATGTCCCCTCTACTGCTGGGAGTGGAGATACTGTAGTCTTTCTTGTCCATGCTGATCACAGTGGTATTTGCTTTGTCCCTGCCCAAGAGTTATGTTTCAGTCAGCCGATTTTCTTGGTTTTGGCAAACTCTGCTTGATATTTCTCAGTTACAAATCAGTGACTCATACTGCAGCATCTCCTGATTTAACATGAGCACAGCAGATTGGATTTGTTAAATCGAAGAGAGCTGGAAAAGCAAAGACAATCCTTCAGAGTCAGTGACAATCTCTGTAGTTTTTGGTGCCATTGGCAAACCTAAAAGGAAAAGCAGAGGGGCCTAGAAGGAAAGAGTTTTTAATCCATTTGGAATTGAATGGTTTAGACTGAGTGGAGTGAGTCACTATCCTTGGTATACATTCTGTGGAATGGCCACTGTGCTTTTCAAAGTCATTTTTCAATTATGCAGTAGTAACAAAATCCCAGAAACCTCAGGGCTTATTCCAACAAAGGTATATTGCTCTGCTCATCTGGCATGTCCAACCCAAGTCAGAGAAGGACTCTAACCAACCCAAGCACCCAGGTGAAGAGAAACTCTCCTCACTGGCCTTTCTGGCAACAAAGAAGAGAGGATAGATAATGTCATGTGGGCTTTTTCACTGCTTCAGCCAAAACATGACAGTTTTACTTATGCTCATATTTCTTCGGTCAGAACCAGTCATAGGGTCCTCTTAGGTTGAAAGGAGGATAATGCAATCCCCTGTGCCCTTGGAAGGAGAAAATGACCAAATATTCATCAATGCTAACAATGTTGACCACATCTGCCCCTCTAGTCATCAAATGATTGCTTCACTTTTGCTTCTGCACAGAAAGCCCTTCTCCCCTCGCCCATGATAAAAAACCCACTGTGTCATTTATTCATCACAAGTATGTCAACATCCAGGCCACAGGACAATCCAAGGCATGTTGTGTTCATGTTCCTGGATTTAGGTGGGAATGAAGAAAAACAGAGCTAACGTTTGTGGAGCATGTGATATGCTCCAGAAATAGATTCATGCTTACATATATCAAAGATATTGAGTAAATACTCAAAGTCAGAGTCAGAATTCGAACTCAGTTCCTCCTAATTCCAAAGGCCCTACCTTTTCTATTTCCTCTTATTCTACTGAATTTCTACAATTGCATTTTTATAGTGTTTGGCATAGAAAAAAGTGTGCTTTACCAAAGTGTTTCTAAAACTGCTGTGTGTACACAAACCACCCGGGGAGCTTATTAAAATGCAGCTAATGATTTGTGGGATAGGCCAGAGATCACGCATTTCTAAAAACATCTCAGATGATGTTGATGCTTGTGGTCTCTGGATCACTCTTTGAGAAGCAAATTTCTTACGTATTTTTGTGATAATCAAGGACAGTCTTGTGTGAGACATGAACAGTTATCCAAAGCAATGTCTTTTCTGATCATCTGGAATGACAGTTTTAAATCACATATTAAACAAGTGGTAATTATTGAATACATATGTTTTATTCTCCGGGACTCCCTGGAAGGGATTCATCTGTGCCAGTGACATCTCTGGAGTTGTCCATTGTGAAATTTGCCTGGCCCCTTTGCCTGAGGGCCAAACTAAAGATGCAGTCTGCATAATTTTTGACCAGTATTTTCTAGGCTCACATGTTTTCTAATGTAATAGCATTATATTACATTATATTTTATTTGTGTATATATATATATAAAACTATTATACATATATGACTGATATTTATATAAAACAGTTCTTTGGTCATTAATAAATTATTAGGAAGAGTGGACAATTCCAGGAAATAAAACAACCTATCTCTCATCTTCCATCATGTAACTTCCCCTTGCCAACTTCCCCTTGCCACCTTCTGCTGCCATGATGCCATGATCACACTGTTCTTTGTGGTATGGTATCCACTCCCTATGCTCTGGTCCAAATATTGAAACAAGAAAAAAATACTGTGGAGTAGTCATGTCTTGATTTTATGATCCAGAATTTACTCTTTCTCTGTCTGAAACAGCCCTCTGCTTTTCCTGTGGGAAACCACCCCCGCCCCACTCTATGTGGACTGGTGGGATGTCTGGGGTCTCCTATTGCACGCTTCACCTCTGTGTGAATGACCCAGGGGGGCCAATCAGAGTACCCCGACCCTTGGCAATGGTGATTGATTCAAAGATAAACACATCACTCAAACAGAATAAAGCAAGTTCAGCCCTGAGAGTTGATTTATTTTCCCTGGGATAGAAATTCATTCTTTTATTCAGAAATCACGAGCAATAAAAATCGTGACATCCTGGAGCCATCGTCCTCAGCCCTATGAAGAAACAGGTTGCTGAATACAGTAAAAACAAATTAACAAATGCATAAATATAAATTAAAAAAAATCAAAGCCCAATATGGGAGCAGAAATGACTTTATTAGAGACTCTTGATGCAGCCTTGCCTTCGGCCCAACCTTGGATTTCCCTCTGTGGTGAGCTGGATTTCTGTCACGTTTCCAGAAGGGTCACGTCTAACAACCTCCATTACTTCCCAATAGCACAGCTGATATTCAACTGGAAGATTTAAACAAGGCTTTGCTGAAGGTTCAGGGATAACAGTAGAGAAATAAACAAAGAGCAAACAAATGAGACAATCTGGCTTCAGTAAGCCCCTCATATTTATCCTACAATCAACCGCAGCTCCTGCAGGATCCATATGTCAGCGGACAGCAGTCATCCCTTCCATCACAAAGGCCCCAGAGAGCCTTCTGGAGACTGAATCTGGACTCCTTCTCTGGCCTCACATCCTGCCCCAAGTTGCCTCCACTCCCTGTACCTGGATCACCTGAAAATTCTCCACTTTCACTGAGAACTTACAGGCTTCTGTATCTCAGTTCATGTTGTTCCTTGACAAATTTCCCTCCTGGACCAAACACTGGCCAGTCTCCTCTGAGCCCTGTCTTTCTTTCCTTCTTCATGTTTCTTTTTTTTTTTTTTTTTTTTTGGCCCATGCCCACAGCATGCAAAATTCCCAGGCCAGAGAGCGAACCCTTGGCACAGCAGTGATTCATGCCACAGAAGTGACGCCAGATTCTTATCCTCTGAGCCCTTTCTCAACCAGGCCTCTACCTTGTCCTATAAGAAAACTTAGACAAACACTAACGTAGTTTCTTAAAGCTCAAGGTCACTTCTCTAAGATAATCCCAGCCCCCATTATGGTGCCTGCCTGAGAAAATACTAGACTGTCAAAAGAATTTAGTTTGTTCAAGCCAACACCTGAAGACAAAGCCCCTGTCTCTCAGCCCCTGTGGGAGGGTAACCCTGATACGCCAATAAGAGCCAGTTGACAAACCCCGTGGGTTCACATGGACCAACCCTCCCCTCAGTGTTTTTACAGTTTTCACTTCCCTGACAAACTGAGGCTTTGCTCAGTCCCCTTTCTAGTCCCTCATTCTCCCTTTAAAATGCCCAACTCCTCTGTACAAATGGAAATTGAGTTCAGTTCACACTGGATTCTTCTCTATTGCCCTCTAGTACATCGTGGATCTGTCTTTGGCACGTTAACTAGCATTGGATTCTGTTTATCTTTGACATCCTTGTCTTGGAAATCTCTTCCTTCACCCACCCCTTTCCTAACTTGAAAATCCTACTCAAGCTACAGACACAGTCACATTTCCTAAGTCTCTAGCCTGTGTCTTTCTCTGTCATCCTACACGATGGGGCTTGTTTCTCATCTCAGCTCTCACTCACATTCTGTGTTTCACTAGGGTTTTTTCATTTTGTTTCGTTTTTGTTTATTTGTTTTTTGTCTCCTCCACTGGTCAGTAAGCTCTTTGGGAGCAGGAACTTTGTGTAATCCAAAAGCAAAATTTAGATATGTCTTTTTGTTGATAGTGACAGATTGCTCTCTTAGCATCGTTTTCCATAGATTTATTTATTTATATATTTATTTTTCCATAGATTTAAAACAATGTAATTTGGCCATATTAGGCTCCTGGCTCTGGACCTCTGATTTTAGTAGAAATATAAAATAATATATACCTTAGAGTGGCAAAAAGCTATATTACCCTTCCAAAGCTGGCTGTTTCCCCAGTGGCACCCCCTTTTTTTTTTCACATTCCCTTCAATTTGTATTATTGTACAAGTTTTTCGCTAGAAAAATACAGTGGCTCACAACTATATAGAAATGTATTTTATATTATTTTTAAATGTATTTTTATTGAGATAACATTGGTTTATAACATTAGATAAGTTTCATGTGTATATTTCTACTTCTGTATACACTGCAGTGTGCTCACCACTAAAAAGTCTTTTTCCACCCATCACCATATAGTTGATCCACTTTACACATTTGGCCCTCTCCCCACTTAACCCTTCCTCTCTAGTCACTACTACTCTGATCTCTGTATTTACGGGTTTGTTTTTGTTTGATTTAGTCTGTTCATTTATTTTGCTTGTATTTTATAGTCCACATATGAGTAAAATCATATGGTATTTGTCTTTATTCATCTGACCTTTTTCACTTGGCATAACATATGAAGGCTCAGCCACATAAGAAGATGAAATCTTGCCATTGGCAACAATATAGATGGACCAATGGTCTTTCAATAAAGGAAGGCTGCCTGAGAAAACATATGGGTAGCTGGGGTCTCTCTCCCACATGCTGTGCTGCCCTAAAAGGCCCACTGGGTGGGGCTCAGTGACATGAAAAATTTTGCCACATTTCTCCCCACCTCAGCTAAGACCCCTCCTCATAAAACATATATAATGTAACACACAGTACCACACACGACATCATCACACCCTTCCATGCCCTCAGGTACACATCACACACCAAACACTTGCCATCCATACACAGATACTCACATACAGTGTATACTGTCCATGTATACACACTGCCGGTGTAATAAAGGGTGATATTTTTGAGACGCAAACTCAATAATTATCAAGAAGGATGTTGGGCTACTCTAGTCAATGAGTTATTTAACCAGAAATGCAGAAGTAGGATGCAATGAGCAAATCTGCTTTTTCAGCCTTCATTGCTTCTGATCTGCTCTTAATCCTCACCCTCCAGCCCACCTCATCTCCTTTTTGTGCTTGAAAGTGGTTTGACCTCTCCCACCTCTACTGTTTTATTCACATTGTTTACTTAAGTGCCTTCCTCAGTTCTAAACTCCTAACAAACACATCTGACATTTAGGACCCTGCCCCAAATACCCTAAGTTCAGAAATTTCTGAGAATCTCCGTCTACTAGGAACTGAATTCTTACGGTGTAAATTAAATACCCATTTAAATGATTCATGATGTTTGATGATACGTCCTTGAGGTTGGGACCATGTTTTGGATGTCTACACTCAGTGCTTAATGCAGAATTGCATACAGTCCTTCCAGACATCCACGAGGACTAGCTGTCTATGGGAGAAGAATGTGTGGCCTCTTCTACTACGGTGCTGATTCACTGGCTCTTCACCATAGGACCTTCCTCCTTCAGACACCCTCTTGGATAATCGGTTATTAAAGGCATAAGCCCAAAATCATAAATTACTTACCCGAGTCGCAATAAATCTGTATTTCATATGAAGCATGTTATTTTTGACAACAGGTCCAATTGCTTTGGAAATCACGTAGTAAAAAGTAAGGGAGGTATCTTCCACAGAATCACATGGTGATTTCACGTAAGGCTCTTGTCAGTCCTCAGTATAACACATTAGCCAATCAGATACCACAGTCTTCGTGGCTTCAGCCCCCACTACAGAAAGTTCATTTTCTTCCTTTTCTCTTGGGGCTGGAATTTCCACTGCCCAGAAGCCATTGGTCTTGAAGATTTCATTTTCACCTTTGGAGTAGGAATAAAAAAACAAAATTGTCATTTTAGCTGTGCACAAGATGGAGATACATCAGCCTTTTTTGGGGGGGACTTCCTGGCCCCGGTGACCCCCATATTGGTGGGTGTGGGAGGACAGCTGCTAAAAGATTCTGGGCTTCCCATGACTGAGGAATATAGGATATTTAATGTGTCTGGGATACCAGCATGTCAATGTCTAAACCGCAGAGAACTGAGCCAATTCTAGGAGAGGGCATGGCTCTCTGAATGGGTCAGTCGGTACCAATGTTGTCATTACTCAGCTTAGGTCTTGGAGCTAATTCACTGGACTTTGACAGCAGAGTGAGTTTTATACAGTTTGTCTAGGGAGAATGACTGCTAGTTAACGCCTACTCCATAATCAGAAAAAAAATCTAAATGTTCTTAATTTAAAATTTTAAATATCACAGACCACTTATCCATTCATTCCTTGGTTTAGCCAGTATTTACCGAACAGATGCGTTGTGCCCAGGAGTTGCAGATATATTAATCAGGGCTGCCTTTTCAGTATGCATTGTTCTGGGCAAATCATTTTCTATATAAACTACTAAGTCACCAAGAGCAGCCTGTGAGCCGCATCTGGCAACACAATCGCATGCCATTCCAAGAAAGAAATACTATGCCAGCTAATAGGGGCTATTTCTCCCCAGATGCTCAGAAATCTAGAACCAGGGTTTGATCATGTGGCCCCAGGACATCTCTATCTGCCCCAGTGGATCTGTTGGCCTAAATAGAACTGATCTGTAGCACTGGAGGGAGACTTAGACAATTTCTAGAAACTGCCTGATGAACAGGTTGAGGCAGCACCCCTGATCTGGGTTATCTAAAAGAGGTGTTGACACTGGTAACTAAGTCATGATTCCTGCTCTCAAGAAGCTCTCTTTCTGTGGGAAATGTTTTTCTAACTCTGCATGTCATTTAAAAAAAATAAGTGCACTCAAGTGTTATACATGCCATGATAACGGTATATGCAGGGTGTAGTGGAAAGTCCAAAGAAAAGTGGACATAAGTTGATCAATTTAAGGAGAAATAAGTAGAAATATATTTGTGTGATTATAGAGTTGGGCTTCTATGGTCCTTGGATGTCATGAAAGATGTTTGGGAAATTATTTTGTTTGATTTGCCATACTTTTCAGATGTCTATAGAAATATCAGCACTCTGAATTGACAATTGGAAATGGATCACACTGGTAATAGGGTATTTGGATGTACAGAAAATTGCATTTGTATTCTAGTTATGTCCACCATTTACTGGCTGTATGATTCCGGAGGAAATAATTCCTCTAAGCCTCAGCTTCTTCATCTATAAAATGGGAGTCTTAATACTTTCTCATTGGGTTACTTTGAGGTTTAAAGTACAAATTTAGGAGTTCCCATTGTGGCTCAGTGGTTAACGAATCTGACTAGGAACCATGAGGTTTCGGGTTCAATACCTGACTTCGCTCAGTGGGTTAAGGATCCGGCATTGCCGTGAGCTGTGGTGTAGGTGGCAGATGTGGCTCAGATCCCACGTTGCTGTGGCTGTGGTGCAGCTCCGATTAGATCCCTAGCCTGGGAGCCTCCGTATGCTGCGGGTGCAGTCTTTAGAAAAGACAAAAGACAAAAAAAAAAAAAATTTACAGATTTATCTGTAAAATCATGCCCCTGGAGGACAAGCTCATTTTTCCTCTGAGTGAGAGCAATTGCAGAAAATGCATGGAAAGGAAAATGATTTTTAGAAGATGGTCATCTTAGTCTAGGATAGGAGCATTTCCTAAAAGCTTACTTCTTGTGGTTGTAGCCCCCAAAATGTTAGGTTCCAGGCCCTGCAGTAAAGGTCAGACTATACCAGCCAGAATGGGTGGGCTTCCAGGCTCAGAGATGCATTCCCTGAAAGTATATTGGAGTATAAATGTCTATCTGAGCCCCCAGACTTCCTCAGGGTTTTAGCCAGTGCAAGCTGTGTTACAGACTGAATATTTTTATCCTACTCCCCAAATGTACATGTTAAAATCCTAAGTCCTAATGTGATGGTATTAAGAGATGGGGCCTTTGGGAGATAATTAGGTTATAAGGATGGAGCCCTCATGACTGAATTAATGGCCTTATAGGAAGAGACACAAGCGTTTGCTCTTTCTCTTTGCCCTCTGCCATGTGAGAACACAACAAAAAGATGGCCATCTACAAGCCAGGAAGTGAGTTCTCACAGACACTGAATCTGCTGGCACCTTGACCTTAAACTTCCCAGCTTCCAGAAATGTGAGAAATGATTGTTGTTTAAGCCACCTAGCCTGTAGTAGTTTGTTACAGCAATCTGAACTAAGACTCACAATCTTATCTAAACCCAATTACTTTTCAAATACCCCACCTCCTAATACCATCACACTGGGGGGTTAGGTCTTCAACATATGGCTTGGAGTGAAGCAGGGGGGAGAAAGATTCAGTCTATAGTGTTCAGTTTCAAAATACAGGCTCAGACCCACGGGAATGAAGATTCCTGGGAACCAGAGAGGTTGGAGGAAAACTGAGTCCCTTAGATTTTTTCAGATGTCTGCAAAGCTTTCCCAGTGCCTGCCTCTGCCTGTGCAAAAACTCTGCTTCCCCACTGAGTAATGCTCAAAGCCTCAGTCCATCCGGACTAGCCGCGTCACCTAACCTGATGCCATCCCCAACTCTTGGAACACGGTACAGCCCAAGCTTAAGAAGGGGTGGGGGTGAGGGCTGGGAGTTACAGAGGATAAAGATGGGAATCCAGGCTCTGCGTGGGAGCTGAAGTGGGGAGAATGAGCAGAGGTGATCAACCAAAACCACCAAGATGGGAAAAGAGACTGTGTTTGGGGAACAGGGAAGACGTTAATCCGGCTCAAACTAAGGGTGTGCTCAGGGAGAGTGGAAGGGATGCTGGAGGCCCTGGGGAGTGTGGGAGATCTCTGGAGGTGACATCCCTACCCCAGAACTTGCCTCGAAGTCTTGCTCTCCCTAGAGGCTGCCTTACTGCAGAGAAGTCAGGAAGAAGCCATGTTTTTAGCATCTCTTGATTTTACAACTGGAAGCCTGAGAGCAGAGCACTAGGAAATTAAGAGAAATGTTTTGCACACTTGTATGGAAGGGGCCACTGTTTTGGAATAGACGTAGCCCATGATAATAAGTCAGCACAGAGAAACAGATGGAAGGAGATAAGCATCAGGCTCTGGCCTCCAACTCTGTCAGCCAAGAAAGGAGGACATTTGAGCTGTTCGTTATGGAGGCCTCTCCTCAAATTCAGGCCGGCACCAAGATTTTTGTGGTTGAGTTACTTCCTTTTTTTTTTTTTTTTTTTTGTCAGAGAACCTCCATATCCTAGGATGCAAATACTTTGGAAGGGAAAATCCATTTAAAGGAAAAGAAAGGAAACTATCATTTTTATTGAATGGCTCTGCCAGACTTATTTGCATTTAATGCTCATAAAAACCTTGAGGCAGGGATTATTACCATCTCTGTTTTAATAAGAAGCAGGCCGCACACTGAAGGAACTTATCCCTAACGCACCACTTTATAAGGGCCTGGCTCAGAGTTGCCTAATGCCTGGATTCACGTTTAGCACTTGTACGATATAACCTTTCAGGCTGGAGGCCCGTCCTCTCCAAGTAGAAAGACACAGTAGCAAGAAATGGAGCAAAGACATAAATCTATAGATAAAGCATCAATGTGGGTCTGATCATTTCAAAGTCCATGACCATAAACAAGTTTGGTATCAAGTCATCAGACGTGGCAAATGCAAGGGCCCAAGGAGGGGACCTAGCCCCTACCCCTGTCACGATATTCAGAATAGGGCATTGAAGGAACACTGAATTCAGGGAAATAAATGAACAAATGCTGATAAAGACAAGCATGAAAGAAGACACTTACAAATTCCTAGGCTTCTCAAATAGCGTGAGGCCCACTGAGTTTCTTCTTCATGCTTATATTATTCTAGGAACAGGAGATGGCTGGAGCTCTGTTAGCCATTTTGGGTGATAGGGATAAGGGCCACCCCTGGGTGCTGTAGAGTGGTCTTTGGGATAGAGTCTGATTCCTACAGGACTGTGGTACAATAAGGCCAACCTTGGGCTACAGACTCTCCTCCTCCCCCACCCACCCTCCAACTAGGTTCAGTGCTTGTCCCCCACCTTACCTTTCACCTTAAATCACTTTTGTTTGGTGATTTGCCTTGTTAAACCATTAGGCTGTGCTCTCCCAGAAGACTGGGACATTTGAGGCTAGATACCCTGGGAGTTCCCTGGTGGCTCACTGGGTTAAGGATCTAGAGTCATCACTGCTGTGGTTCTGGTTAGAGCTGTGGTGTGGGTTTGATCCATGGCTTAGAAACTTCTAAATGCTGCAGGTGCAGAAAGGTGCCTGCTACCCAGTAATGTTTGTTGAACATGTGAGTCAATGAGCAAAGAAAATATGGAGTTAAAGTTTTGTTATAAGTGGGGGTGCAATAGCACGAGAGGTGTTCTGGCTATTAGAATCCTGTGGATGCGGACAGCTGCAGAAGACAGAGCGTTGTGGGTGCTCTTTGGGCCAAATTCATGTATTAAGGCACCTTCTATGTTCCAGCCAGATTCCTCCCCTCCAGCCCTGTGACTAGACAGCAGGGATTGATGATGACACTGACTCATTAGGAAAGGGAGGCGTAGGGGAGGCCCGTCAGCAACTGAGGGCAAGCAATTGATGGCGAGAAGACACCTGCCCCAGCTGTTGCTTGTTCCCTCTGCTCCCCACCCACTTGGACCCCAGGGCCGGTCCAACCCTACATTGTGTCTTGCCCACTCCAGCCAAGACTGATGGCCTCCCAGTCACCTTCCTTCCCTCTCACCTCTCCGAGGCCTGGGTGAGAGTCTGTTTGTGCCTCCTTTCCATGTAGCCAAGTCCCCAAGGACTTAGTCAGCCTGCGTGGGTGTTGTTTATATTCTTATCCATATCCCAACCCAGGACACAGTCTGTTAAGTGAAACACGATGGCGTAGAGGCTGTTGCTGCAGACGGCTTGTTTTCTTTCTTTCACACCTCTTTCCCCTTCACCTCTGGTCTCTTTGGCCTTTTCTTCCAAATTTCTTGCCATAGACCTCTCATCATGTGTCTTTCTTTCCCTGGCCGCTCCCTGAGAGTCCTGAGCTGTGAATACCTCTCTGGTGGATCTCTGGAGAAATAACCGTGTCTCCCTTTCTTTGTTGTGACAACGGAGGTGCAAGACCCTTCTTACTCCTTCTGAGCTATGTGACCGCAGGGACTGCTAAACCTTTCTGAGCCTCAATGTACTAATTCATACAATGGGACTGCAGAGGCTGCCTTTCCAGCAGGCTGAAGGTGAGTGATGGAGTGTGGAGAAAGTAGATTGAAAGGTCTTAGGAGCCATACATGATGCTGAGACGGTAATGAAGACATTTTCATGATTTACAGGTCCAGGAGAGAAGAGGCAGAGAAAGGCAAGGTACACAGAAGCCTGTTCTCAGCCACTCTCCACAGTAGACAATACTTTCATCTCTTCTCCCTTCTCTCCTTCTGCTCCCCTTCCTATTTTTATATTTCTTTCCATTTCTAGCCACCCTTCCAGTGTTCTTTGAGGTTGACCACTGCACGCTCTGTGCTGGGTGTACTGCGCTCCCCTCTCTTCCACAAGCCAGGCTACCCGCAGTGAAGGGTGGATGAGATCCAGAGACTGGGGGCAGCCACCCCCCTCCCTACTCCCACACACATTGCAATGACCCTGAAGGCCCACATCCCTCCAGCGGAGAATGCCGATCCGAGGCAGCAGAATGAACCGCTGACCTCAAAATCCTTCTAGGTACAAGGATTTGATAGGTCCTTATTTTTTCTAAACAGTTCTCCGATCCTTATTTTTCTTCCTTGGGTGATTATCAGAGTGGTCTCCTGACCTGCACCCAGCAGAGACTGAGAAATCCATCAAGGACTCCACCCAGTGATGCCTCCTGGACCCCTGGGCTTTGTCCAGTCAGGGCTCCAGGGCAGAGGGAACTTGGGAAAATTTTTCTGAACGGCAGATTCTGTGACCCATGGACCATCAGGGGAAACCGATATCAACAGATGACAGAGTGGGAGGGAAGCAGAAGGGGGACGAACCTCTACTCGGAGCCAAGATCGCTGTCAATCATGTTGTTTCTATCTCCCAGTGTGGATCTCACTTCCCAGAATACCCAAGTACCCCCTGTTACCCAGACAAGCCACACTTGGGAGCATCATCCTGCACTGCCCTTCAGGGACATGCGAATTAGGTCAACACTATCTACAACCTCCCTGTTCTCCCTTTTCTACCAATAAAATGGAAACCGATGACTGAAAAAATATCCAGGATTTTCTAAAGCCAAGCACCAGGGCATCTGTGTTCTGTGGTCCCTGAAATCCAAGTCCTCTGCCATCTCCAACAGAGGACAGGGGAGGTGGGCAAGAAGAGCTCTTGGACAGGGAAATCCCTGGCGTGTAACCCCTAAAATTCCAACAGTACGCCTTTGTGCTGGACATCTTTTTTTTTTTTTTCCCCTTGTTTGGCATGTTTCCAATTCCTCAAGGTATTTTCTTTAAATAAATGATGAAAAAAATTCACTTTGCAAATTTTAACAACTGGATATTGAATCCTTAGCGTGTTGGAAAGCAAATGTTTTAAATCAAGGCTTTGAGTGGATAATGGGTTTATAGACTCACCTTTTCCCCACTTGCCTTTCACAAAACCATCTTCAATTTCCTATGAAAAGCTGGGAAAGTAAACATCAGCATGTTCATTTAATTTCCCTTTGGCTCACCAGGGCTTGTTTCTAGAAATATCTTTGATTCCCTCTGACAACTCTACTATCTTTCTATTTCCCCAATCTGACGTCATTCCTGCATGTTCCCTCCTTGCTCTCTCTGTTTACATAATTACATTTTCAATTTGTCTCTACCAGTATCTCAGCTCCTCTTCTGAGAGTTTTCCTGATAGTTTGTGTAAGATATTGATAATGATGATGATGGTGATGGGGGGGGTGGAGAAAGGGGAGTTAGAGAAGAAAATCTTAATTTTATTCCTTTTAAACTCTGCCTTCCACCTAGGGCTACCTGTGGACCTGTTCCTTCACTTGGCATACTCACCACTACATAAATTTACATGACTCCTACATAAATCTATGAGTCGCTCTATGTTAGATATTTATGCAGCCTTCGGATTCTTCCTCAAGATCCTCCTTCTCCTCTTCCATTTATCTTTTCAGAAAGTAGAGGTTTCTTACCTTCCTGGTAGGAGTAGCCCTCTAGAAGACTGCTACATTGGAGAGTCAGCTTTCCTCTCAGATCCTTATCTGGAGGTTGAAGAGATGGAGGTCCCTTGTGTAAACTTGTAAAAGATTAATTGCAATTGTAGCACCTTAACTGAGCTGAAGCTACGGAGGACCAAAGAGAAATCAAGATCTAATAGATATATGCTTAGAGTCATAGATGGTTTAGGGGAAGAAACATTAGAGGATAGAGAAAGAGGGTTAGTTTTTAAAGTAGAGCATTAAAATACTTCTCACATCATTGCTGTTCCTCCCTTTCTCAATGCTCTTGAATGTGTCCTTGGAATTTGGTGGGCGGGGGGGGGGGGTGTGTGTGCAGTGTGGCCTGTATTCTTTGCTGTAATTATACACTGTTGGTGACTATAGCATCACTACGAGAGGTCATCACATATCTTGACAGCAGCCCTTGCTGTTGATCACAACATTAATTCTATTAGAATTTGAATCTGGCCTCTCTGAGGGGGATAAAGAATTAACCTGTAAATGGTTAGGTACCAGTTTTGCAATGTGGGCCAGTGTCCACCTGGATGCAGGGGGAAAAATACACTCTCCCCTGCTAATATTGTCTTGCCCTCTTTCAAGCAAGATTTGGAGTGCAGAACTCCAAAGCAAGCCTCTGATACCCTAAGTCTTCCTATAGCCTTATCCATTGGTCTGGAAACCTCCCATGCTCACGTTGGTTCTGTAGTAGGACTGTGTTCAGAGAGGCAGGCATTGACCTTTCTATGCTAGGTCATTAGCTAAAGGTGGCCTATGGATGGAGTAGGTGCTATGGGCTGCATTATTTGGCACATTTGTATCTTAGGCATAAGCCAACATCTCCATGCAAACCTGTGGCTTTCAGGAAGCATAGAGTCACAAATTTGCTATCTTCTATGAATCTGAAGATTGAAAATATTTATTTAGAGTATGCAAATACAGGACCACATTTTAATCATTTCTGTACCCCTGCAGTGACCAGCTCAGAACTTTGAGGGAAGCAGGAACTTTGCAGGAAATCATGTGTAAGTTTTCATGATGATGATGACAATGATAATGCTCATGATGAAGATAAATGATACAAAATAGTGAAATATTTTTCAAATGGGTTCTATAGATAGACCATTATATGAAGCTAACTCCTTTGCTGTTTCTGAACCTTAGAATCATGTTAGAGCAATGAAACATTTCAGTGCCAGAGTATGAGGCTATGGAGAGTGGAGACTGTGTTTTATCCATCTCTGCATTTCCAGCCCTTATCACAGGCCCTGGCAAGAAGCTTATGCTTAATCTTACTATTGTACACTAAGAGCCTTTTTAAACATTCATTGCAAAATAACAGGGCTGCCACTTGTATGACCAAAAAGATTGCGCCTAGTCCAAGACAAGAGGGTGCTACTAACATTTAATACAGTGTGAAGAGTGTCCACCAAATGAGTGTTGAATCATATTCTGGGGTCATTGAGAAGCAGTAAAATGTCAAGTTTCTACTCTCTTGCAACTTGCGGTTTTATAAAGACAGACAAACAATAAACTATTAAGAGATAAATAAATTATATAAATTCAAATGATGAAAAATACTCTAAAAAAAGAAAAAATATAATGATGGTATTACGAGCAATGGACCATGAGGGAGGGGCTATTTAGCTGTTGGAGTCTGAAAACGTCTCTCTTGAGAAGGCAAAACTTAGAGATGAGACCCAAATGATTAGACAGAGGCAAGCATACATAGCTTATTTCATCTTTAAACAAACCTTATTAAGTAGATTTTAGCTCCATTTTATATGAGAAGAGATGGAGACCCAGAGAGAAGTTCTCTAAGGTCATACAGCTACTAGGTGACCCAACGAGGATTTGTTCCAGATCTATTCAACTCCAAAACCTTTGTGCAAACACACTGTCTTACACTGTCTCTTACGGAGAACAAAGGAAATAAAATAAGAATCTTATGTCTCTATAGTCAGTTTCATATAAATATTTCTAGACATAGGTACTGGTCTCCATATTGAGTACTTTGATACAACTTTGTAAGATGTTTAGGATGAAATTCTCAACAGTATTGATGCATGTCAGAAATCTGTCTTAGGCAATCTAGATTTCCTTCTTTTTAAGCCCAAATAAGATGACCATTTTAAACATCATATACAGATATATTTGAGGAGGAGTCTGGAAAGCCCATTCCTGGAAAGCCCGTCCATGCTATCTACAGGACATTGGGCAAATCAGTTTCCATCTGAACTTCAATTTCTCTATCTGAAGATAAACGCAATAATTGCCAAGCTTATTTCTGGACAATTGTAAGACTTCAAAGTTATAACGAATGTGATAATGTTTTGAAAAATGTGTATATAAGTAATTTTGAATGTATTATTTTGGCAAACACTAAGGAAACAAAATGTCAGACTTCATATCCCTTTTCTTACCAAAGCCAAGACTTTTATGGGGTAGACGTTGAAAAATGTTGGAAACATATCAACATAGCTAGGTCTACCTTCCAAAACTATGCAGTCAAGGTAACTTTTCAATTGAATTATCATTCACGCCCAAGAAACACTTGCCTTAATCATCCAAGTTGTTATTTGGTTGTAAGCAGCTGAATGCTTTCCATAAATGTCCCATTTATCGGCCTCGTACAGATTTGCCCTGAGTCTTGACTTGGAGACAAGTTTCTTCTCTCCATCAAAACATTTGTCCTAGAAGAGCATTTTGTGATGAAAATGTTACTGAAACCTTGACATTTCATTTTCTCACACTTCTCCCCCGAACTTCCTGCTCTAAAAGCCGCTCCATTTTTTTTCATGTTCCTTGGTAAATATTTTCTGTTTAAGTTCTATTGACGTATAGTTGATTTACAAAGCTGCGATAATTTCTGCTGTACAAGAAAGCGATTCAGTCTTACCTATACACAGATCCACTCTCTTTCAGATTCTTTTCCCATATAGATTATCAGAGAATATTGGGTAGCGTTCTCTGCACTATACAGCAGGTCCCTGTTGGCCAATCATTCCGTGTACCTCTGTGTACACATGCCAATCCCAAACCCCCAGTCCATCTCTCCTGTCCCCTTTGGTAACCATAATTTTTCAAAATCTATGAGTGTATTTCTGTTCTGCAAAGAAGTTCATTTGTATCCTTTTTGCTAAGATTCCCATGTATAAGTGATATCATACTATGTTTGTGTTTCACTGTCAAACTTTACTTAGTATGGTAGTTTCTAGGTGTATCCACCCTGGAAAACATTATTAATGAGACAGATCACAACAATCCTACTTTTCCATTTTTGTAGCATAAAACCTGCCTTCCCACATAGTTTTTTCATTGATCTTTACCACAAATCAGTGACATGGGGTTGAAGCCTCATTTTAAAGCTATGAAGCAGCTCATCAAAAGGCAGCTCAGAGAGGCTAATATGTGATTAAAATGGCACAGTAGGATAAGTGGCCCATGGCCTCAGACCCAAGGCTCTCTTTTCTGAGTCCTGCATCCTACCCTCTGCCCACCCCACACACCCCCTCTCCCCCGTCCCCAGCTACTGATGTTGAAAGAGCTTGGCCCTCGCTGGATTTTAAACAGGCATTATTACATTAATATCTTTAAGTATCTTAATTAGGTCTTACAGGAAGGAAAAGAATTATCTGGTCACCAAAACAGCCTGAGGATTCCAAGTTGAAAAAGTGAGTCTGTTTCAGATCACTAGATAGGGTGGTGGCTCCGTTTGGCCAGGAAACTTCAACATAAACGATGAACCATGTGTAGCAGAGGAGGCTTGCCTGAAGCCCCCAGTCTGTGAGGAAATGGGGCTGTGTGTGGACCCAACACCTACGGCAAACACTCCCACGGCCACCAGTGTTGGATTCAATTAAACATTAAATTCATCATCTTTAGCAAAGAAAGAGAACAGCAAACAGTTGCTCTCTCATGGCTAAACACCCCTCGGATTTGCTGGCCTTTGATTTATTGGAAGAAACCTACTGGGAAGAACATACTGTGTAGCTGATTAATGTCAGCTTCTGTCATCAGTTTCCACTTAGATTCTTGGCCAGCCCTGACATCTCCTCCCTTAAGGATCCTGAAGAATTTGAGGGCTGATCCAAGAGCTTTACTGGCATGGGATTTGCAGAATGTGGTGTTTGCAAAATAAGGAAGATGAATGGAAGTGGAATCCCATGTTCTCCACTGGACTTGTTTCTTTAATTCATTTCTCCAGAGGCCCCGCTGCATGCCAGGACCACACCAGCAAGGGGACCAGGGAAAGTGTGTTCCCAGGCCCCAGTACAGATGTCTTGCATTTCCTGTGCTGCTTTATATGCTGCCTCCTTGGAGCTTGTCAAACTGGGAAGGGGTCCGAGAAGGAATGCATCAAAACCTCACTGGGACGCTTGGATAAAGTCTTGGAAGAGTGGGCCAGTGAGGGTCAGGCCCCACCTACCAGCCAGCCGAGGTCACGGAAGAAGACCTCTGATACCAGGTCACACGTGACTTAGTTTCACAGGGGCCTGCAACACCCTTTTTTCTTTTTTCTCAATGATGAACTATGATTCAATGGCATTATATTTAAAGCAAGCAGAATTTTCTGGATGTATTTTATTTTGTTGGAAGAATAACCCACTATCTGAAGTCTCATAAATAAAGCTACCTTGCCCCTCCCAACCTCTCCCCTTAAAGGTCTAGAAAGGGATGGCAGTCTTAATAAGTCTCAAAAACCTCTCTTTTCTGAACTCATGCCTGTGTGCAGGAAAAAAAAAAATTCCGATTGAGAAATGAAAATCTGCTCTGGTTATCTATTCCTGTTTAACAAATCATCACAAAACCTAGTAGCATGAAATAACAACACTCATTATATCTCACAGTTTTCAAAGGTTAGGAATTTGGGGAGAGATGGACTAGATCTGGCAGAGGGAAGATGCAGGCAGGAGCTGGCAAAGCAGGGCCTGAACCAAAGCCGTGGGGGCTTGCTGGGACATCTCTTTTTCTCTCTCTCTCTGTCTCTGACCCTGTCTCTCTCTATCCATCACTCCCTCCTGACTTTGCTCCCTCTCTCTTCCCATATAGTCCCAGGTCTTTCAGTGTGGCCTCTCCATCTGGGCTAATCTGGGCTTCCTTACCACATGGTAGCATCTGTAAAGTCAAGGTGATTGAAGGCTTCGTGAGTCAGTATTACCGTGGGTCCAACTGTTGTGTTAGTTTTTGTAAGCTGATCTCTAAAGATGTGCAAAGAATTTTAAGACTAATTTGAAAAGCTTGGGATTACTTCCTTATCTTTTTACCAAATGGTCATAAAGATCAGGTAAAAGATTGGATCCAATTACTCCCACATTCTTTTTCTTTTTAGGGCTGTACCTGAGGCCTATGGAATTTCCCAGGCTAGGGGTTGAATCAGAGCTGCCAGCCTACACCACAGCCACAGCCACAGCCACAGCAATGCCAGCTTTGAGCTGTGTCTGCAACCTACACTGCAGCTTGCAGCAACAATGGATCCTTAGCCCATTGAGCGAGGTCAGGGATTAAACCCATATCCTCATGGATACTAGCTGGGTTTTTAACCTGCTGAACCACAGTAGGAACTCCAGCTTCCACATTCTTTATCACGTCTCTTCATCTAGAATTCTATGGAGTTCTATTGCTAGGTGCCTCATTCTTAAATGTAAGACAATAATAATGACTTTGTTGATGCTCACTGAAGTATCAGGTTCTATTCTGTAAACTTCTCATTCCTAGAACAATTTAATGATTGCAAATATGCCAGAGGTAGGTACTGTTTTTTTCCCCTTTATAATTGAGAAAGTAGAGGGACAGAGGGGTGGAGCAACTTCCCAAAAGGCATGCAGCTGGTAGGTGGCAGAGCCAGGATTTGAACCCAAGCAGTCTGATTTAAGAGGTCACCCTCTTAAACATTACATTAACCTGCCTGCCCCCCAAAAGTCACAGTCCAGTGGCTTCCTACTTGAGTCACAGAGAGTTTTCTGCATATTTGCATATTCTGCATATTTGTTCTCTGCTTGTGTAAGAGACAAGAACAAAGCAGCATGTGGCAGATCTCAATGGGGACTGGAAGGCTAGGGCTGAGCTCGGTGTTAGGAAAGGCTTCCTGTTGGACGGAGGAGCAAAAGTGGGCTCTTAGAACAGATAGAAGTTAGACCTACAGAGAGACAGAGGTGACATTCTGGAAGGTAGGACAATCTGGCTTTGCCCCGTGGTTAGTAACATTGCTAGTTCCAGCCCTTAAAGAAGAGGTTCCTCTTTTAGCGGGACTGTATTGGCTTTCTTTGGGTCCTGACCATTAGATCATCACCTTGGAGGAGAATGGAAGACAGGGCTTCTCCTGAAGGAGCCAGAAGACTTGCAGACGAGTCAGGGAGGAGGGCCTCCTGGCACCCAGGTTTCTCTCATCCCAGGATTTCTCTAATGTCCCTAGAATCTGCAGAATTCAGCTTTCCCTGAGAAAAAATGGTCATACCAGCAGTGCCTCCGGGGGGAAAAAAGAAAAAGGAAAGACAAGATAAGACAATTCTCTGCCATGCCACTAGTTCTCTATCCTCATCCACAGGTGCCAGGGACAGAAGACCCACCTGGCCCATTTAGAGCCCAGTCCTGGTTTGGAGATCAGAGAGGGGGCAGGGATTATAAAAATGGAGACAGGAGGCCAAAGGGTCCTCAATGCCCTCAGATCCATAGCGAGTTCCAGCTGCCACTAGGGGCACCGTCAACCTCAGGGGTTGGGGGTACATCTTCACTAATGCGTCTCCAGTAAGTGACATGTTATCCATGGTCAGTGAATATCTGTTAAATAAGTCAATGATAAACAGATGAATAAGTGAATTCGTATCGGTGCTTTTGGAAGCCAACAACAAGATCCCAGAGCACTGAGAGTGGAATGGAGTGGTTCTTCTCAGCTACCTGAAAGGCAGCTAGTCTGAGGTGAGGAGTCCTGAGTCCAGAGACCTAACTGTTTCCTGGGTGGTAAAATCCATACTTCCTTTTGGAAGCATTGAATAAGCTGTGCTGGGACATTTAAAAGGTCAATCAATGTAAAATTTAGTACACTTAATCCTAAATCTCTTCTCCCAGCTACTCAGAACTCAAGTCTGAGTCTATTTTGTGGTAAACTGAACTCCAAATTGTCATGAACATATAGCTTATATTTGAAGCATTCTTACAGGTCACCAGGATCAACTGAATGGGATGTTATCTTTGCCAGCAGGTGACTTAATTTGAATGACCCAATCAACAGAAAACTCACTTGGGCGTTCCCTTTGTGACTCAGTGGTTCAAGAACCCAAGTAGGAACCATGAGGATGTGGGTTCAATCCCTGGCCTCACTCAGTGGGTTAAGGATCCGGCTTTGCCATGAACTGTGGTATAGGTCGCAGATGTGGCTCATATCCTGCATTGCTGTGGCTATGGGGTAGGCTGGCAGCTGTAGCTGCAACCCTTAGCCTGGGAAATTCCACATGTCACTCACTATTGTGGCCCTAAAAAAACAAACAAACGAACAACAACAACAACAAAAAAAAACCAGAAAACTCACTTAACTTGTGACAGATTGCTTCCCTGTTGTATTGTAGTGTGGAGTGTAAGAAAGGATTTCTCCAAAAGGAGAAGAGCTGTGATCTCCTGTTGAGAAAGTTAAAGCAAACTTTAGCCACCTTGAAATAGCTTTTCGCAATGCATTAAGATCCTGGATAAAAAACTAGTTAGTCCCAGCCATCTGTAAATGATATATTTTTGGTGATTTAGGGAAATTAGAACATTTGAATATGGTCTGGATATTAGATTTACTGAAAGTTTACTGAAGTGGAAAAGGGGAAATAATTGCCAGGAAAAAATAAAATAAAACATTTCCAAAACAGAATATATAGTATATACAGCAAGATTTTTTAAAAATAAGTTTTACTGGAGTATAGGTGACTTACAATGTTGTGCTTCAGGTGTATAGCAAGGGATCTTGTTTTTATAAATATAATACAATTAATATGATATTAAACAATGATAAATAAATATACTTAATAATAAATATATGCATATAACACAAGAAAGCATCAAGGCATATATATAAAATATATATATTATTGGGTTATTTCTATGTTACACACTTATTATCATTATCATTATTATTTTTTAAACTTTTATAGCTTCATCTACAGCAAATGGAATCTCCCAGGCTAGGAGTCAAATTGGAGCTGCAGACATCAGATGTGGCCACGCAGGATCCTTAGCCCACTGAGTAAGGCCAGGAATCGAACCTGCATCCTCACATAGGCAACATCTCAGGTCCTTAACCTACTGAGCCACAACGGGAACTCCACAAGTTTATTATTGTTGATGATAGTGCTCTGTGGGGTGATATAGAAATGTAATGATTCTATTTGTTTATTTTACCTACCTCCCCTGACTGGGGAATCTTCATGCACCCATGATGCAGTCAGGTCTCCTTATGCTTTTACTGTGCCAGCAGTAACCTTATGCCATGGTCCATGCTATACCCTCAGGCAGAAAACTGCTTCCTTGTCTTTCCTACCCTCCCATTCAAAGCCCATGAAGCTGTCCTGGATCCCTCCCATTAGTCCTTGCGCTGTTCCTGTGTTTTTCGTCTTTTTTTTTGTCAAGCCCTCATTTCACTCTGTCTGCCAGGCCACCGGGTTGCGTGCAGAACTGTGATGTGGCCATGAGAAAGCTGTGTGAATCAAGACAGCCAGGTTGAAAGTCCAAACTGTGCTTCCACTTAACTGTTGGATTTTAGGAAAGTTGCATATTCTCTACAGTCTCCACATCGTCCTGATCATGATAATAATACCAATTTGATCCAGTTGATGAGGTCGTTGCAAGAAAATGCGTGCACAAGATGTTTTGAGACGGTTTATGTGTCGTGTGTGCCTAAAAGAGATAATCACTGCCAAGTACCGACTGACAGCTGCAACGGTATTCACACACTTAACTGGGTGATCGTGAGCAAGTCAGCCTCCCTCTGCCCCTCAGTGTCTGATCCAGAACCCAAGTTCTTAGCCTGGGATTCTCAGAGGGGCTTCAGAAGAGCCGAGACACCCCTGACATGGTGTGTGGAATTGTGCCTGATGATGCATTTTTCTGGGTTGAGCCTTCACAGTTTGCATCAGATTCTCAAATGGATCTGAGCCCCAAAGGAAAGTTGAAAAACACGAGCCAAATGCTAATGAAGATTTTTTTCCGGGCCTGACAGTTTATGTCTTTAAGAACTTGAGTCCAACATGTTCTTGTAAAAGGTACAGAAGTACATTTTGCAAGACCAGAAAGGGACTATCACAGATGAGGAAACTGCATCCTGGAAGGGTGAGGTCAGGTGCCAGATGTGAGGGGCTGGCAGGTGACTGACTCTGGAAGCCAACCAAGGACCAGGGAGATGGGTAATCACAGTCACAGATCATTTCCTTCTTAGATTTTAAAATCAGGGTGGGGTGTTCAATAGCAAAGCCTGAGAAATGTCCTGCCTTGTAAATGGAAGGCATTTAAGTTTTTTTTCTTTTTTTTTTTTAAATCTTGGTTCAGATTTTAATTTTGTAATTTTCTGCCTACATGTGCTGTGCTAGAAGCCAAGGACCCAGAGATACACAAGTTTTTGAAGCGTCTCCATGCTAAGGAAGACACAACCTCGCCATCCACTGACTACCAAACCGGTGAGAATTTCAAGGACCCAGTCAAAGTTGGCAGGATATTCTATTTGGTTATTAATTACTGAACTGAATGAAGGCCCACGGATGCCTTGGGAATAGCATCTGGTCATGTCGTGTCCTCAGGGCAGGCTCCCTGCTGAGGAGTTTGCGGACACGATCTCATTTCATTCTTACAACATTCTTGCAAAGTAGGTTATAATCTCCATTAGAGAGAAACGTTTCCAACTGGCTTCACTTCTCCAGGTCTGGTAGCTCCATGTCTTCTGTTCTTGTCCATCCCAGCTCACCTTTTTTTTGGCCCAACGAGGCTGCCCAGTGATTCTTTCCTGGGCAGTCCACAAGTCAAACAATCTGACTTCAACCCACACTTGCAAGGACCTCACCACTCCTCTCCTCTACAACACCAGTGTCTACACCTGCCCAAACTGAGTGCATTTGCTCAAGCCAGTCCCTTCTCCCAACACAGTTCTGTCCCCACTCAATACCCCTTCCAATTTGTCAAATGCTACTCAGCCTCCAGGACCAGCTTAAAGCACGCCTCTTACAAAGGGCGCCAGAGGGGGGAAAAAAAAAAACCCAAAGCAAAAAACAAAAAAACCCCCAAACAAAAAGGGAGTTCCCTTTGTGGCTCAGTGGTAATGAATCTGACTGCTATCCATGAGGATGCAGATTCAATCCCTGGCCTTGCTCAATGGGTTATGGATCCAGTGTTGCCATGAGCTGTGGTGTAGGTTGCAGATGTGGCTTGCATCCTGCCATTGCTGTGGCTGTGGTACAGGCCAGCGGCTGCAGCTCCGATTCAACCCCTGGCCTGGGAACTTCCATATGCCACATGTGTGACCCTAAAACAAAAAGCAACCACCCAAAGCAAAAACAAAGGGTGCCAGAGCCTTGCAGAGGCCTCGAGCAGGCAGTCCTCCCTCTCTAAGCCCTACAGAGATGAAGGAGAGGGACAGGCCAGGGCTGCAGACCAATGTCCCCATGAGGCCTCATGGACTCATTGGGCATGTAAGCTGGAGCAGAGGAGGCTAGGGGCCTCCAATAGACGGACACTGAACCACTGGGAGCAGCAGCAAAGGTGTCCGAGTCTATGGTAGGGACTGAAATGAGCCAGTGCTGGGGTGCTGATATCTTCCTCTCCCCTGGAAGCCTGTGACCACTCCAGGGGAAGTGAGAACAAAGGGCAGAAGCATGTGCCCTTCCATAGGGCCAGCTCTCCTGACAAGATCAGTTTCTGTTGTTAATCACGGATCTTGCTCACTGGTACAGGGAGAATTCTTCGTCCAGGTTTACTCAAATTGCTTTCAAAAGCATGTGGAATGTCTTACATGTTCTTTGAGTTGCTAGGTAGAAGAGATGCTAGGCACAGCCAGAGCTGGAGTTGGGCCCCCAGATCTCTCCTGAGGCTGCCCTGAATAGCAGACCAGGTGGTAGAGATGCCCTCAAAGAGCCAGCCCAGAAGGCTTCCAAGGGCTCTAGCAACCCAACCTCTCAACCCTTTGCTCTGTTGCTTGGAAGGAGCCTCAGTTTCCCTAAATCTCCCAACTGGGTACAGAATTGTGTTAGACATACCGAAACTCCTGCAACATCCTCCTAAACTAGAATGGAGACGGTGAAAAGTAATGAGTTAGTTCTTTGGGGATCATCCTGCAAATGGCCTATTTTCTCATGACAGCCAGAGAATGGACAATTTTTAAGAGATGATTTCCCAGAAAGATAGTAATCTGCAATTTGATATTCCAATATCATTTTCTGAAGTCAGGGATTAGAATAGAACAGCTGCTCACAGAAGTTATTAATTTTCTTCAGTGGGCTGTGATCAGGAACTCACTGGCCAGAATATCATTATTTTTTAAGATGTATATGATGCAAAGAAGTATTGCCTAGAAACCCAAGTGCATTGTAAGCAGTAATGCTTAACTGTGGACCAGGTAGAGGAGGAGTGATTTAGTGGAGTTAGATTTTATTCTGTTGCAGAAACATGTAGAAATTGATCAGAGGTGACGTTGGGACACATAGCAAAATGCATATTGTATTTTAGGTCAAGTATTAGTATGGATGCTTCCTCCGCTGCCTCTGCTCTGTTTAATCTGGAAAGTAATAGTCATAAGAATTAGGGTCACTTTGAGTGTTTATATCCTACTTATTACTCCAAGGGAAGCTTCCTGTTTTTTCTTTTGATGAAACAAAGTATTTCAGGAGTTCCCGTCGTGGCGCAGTGGTTAACGAATCCAACTAGGAACCATGAGGTTGTGGGTTCGGTCCCTGCCCTTGCTCAGTGGGTTAACGATCTGGCGTTGCCGTGAGCTGTGGTGTAGGTTGCAGACGCGGCTTGGATCCCGCGTTGCTGTGGCTCTGGCATAGGCTGGTGGCTACAGCTCTGATTAGACCCCTAGCCTGGGAACTTCCATATGCCACGGGAGCAGCCCAAGAAATAGCAAAAAGACAAAAAAAAAAAAAAAAACTGTCCAAGGGTACATAGCCAGAAGATAGATAAGATTCAACTTAGTTGGAGTTCCCGTCATGGCACAGTGGTTAACTAATCCGACTAGGAACCATGAGGTTGTGGGTTCAATCCCTGGCCTTACTCAGTGGGTTTAGGATCTGGCGTTGCTGCGAGCTGTGGTGTAGGTTGCAGACACGGCTCGGATCCTGCGTTGCTGTGGCTCTGGTGTAGGCCGGTGGCTACAGCTCCGATTAGACCCCTAGCCTGGGAACCTCCATATGCCACGGGAGCGGCCCAAGAAATAGCAAAAAAAAAAAGTATCTCAGCCTTGGCACTTTTTTTTTTCTTCTCTAATCAAAGAAATCCATCTACTTGATAAACATCAAAAGACATAAATTGCTCTGCTAGAATTATATAATATAACTAATATGAATGGGGTGGCCTTATTTTAAACATAGAACATTATTTAATATATTTCTCTTTTAACTTCTTTTTTATTGAAGTTTAGTTGATTTACAATGTTGTGTTAGTTTCAAGCGTACAGCAAAGTGATTCAGGTTTATGTATATATTTTTCAACTTCTTTCCATTATAAGTTATTACAAGATATTGAATCCAGTTCCCTGTGCTATACAGTAGGTCCTTGTTTATCTTTTATTTATTTTTTTTTTAGGGTGGCACCTGTGGCATGTGGAATTTCCCAGGCTAGGGGTCGAATCAGAGCTACAACTGCTGGCCTACACCACAGCCACAGCAACGCCAGATCCAAGCCGCGTCTGCCACCTACACCATAGCTCATGGCAACACCGGATCCTTAACCCAGTGAGCAAGGCCAGGGATCGACCCCACATTTCTCATGGATACGAGTCGGGTTCATTACCTCTGAGCCACAGTGGGAACTTCCTGTTTATCTATTTTGTATGTAGTGATGTGTCCCAAACTTCTAATTTATCCCTTCCCACTTTCCCCTTTGGTGACCCTAAGTTTGTTTTTATATGTGTGAGTCTGTGTCTTTTTTGTAAATAAGTTCATTTACATCTCTTTTTTTAAGATTCTACATGTAAGTGATGTTGTATGATAGTTGTATTCTTTGACTTACTTCACCTGCTATGATGGTCTCCAGGTCCATCTATGTTGCTTGCAAATGACATTATTTCATTGTTTTTTATGACTGAATTATATATACATATATAATTATATACAATTATATATATACCACATCATCTTTATTCATTCATTCGTCTGTTGAAGGACGATTAGGTTGCTTCCGTGTCTTTCCTATTGTGAATAGTGCTGCTGCTGTGAACTTTGGGGGGCATGTATATTTGGCACCCTTGATATCTGGAGCCAATAATTCTTGTTGTGGAGACTGTCTATTGTCAGAGAAGTGGCAGCATTCCTGTCTCCTACCCACTGGATGACAGATAGTAGCACAGTTCTGTTGTGACAACTCAAAACGTCTTCAGATCTTTCTTGCCAAACATCCCATTACAGGGTAGGAAAAATTCGCCCCTAGTTGAGAGCTGTCGTAGTAAGGGAGACTTGTATCTGTTTGGAGGTCCTTCTGGAGGCAGGAGCTGGACCCCATGCCCTCCTACTTATGATCCAGCTCTAACATTCCAAAGTCAATCTAAAGTAAATGTATTTTGTGGTTTATTTGTTTTAGTTCCAAGCTAATTTCCAAATGAAAAATTGTTCTATGTCTTTCCTTTTTCTTTCCTTTTTTGCAATTTACAATGAGTAATGAACAATTTTTAAACTTTCTCAGAACTTATGGGAATGAGAAAATGTACTAAATTTCATTCCTACAGGGTGACTATTTAGCTTGAATAAGATAATGTTTGGCAAATCTGCCTTAAAGTGCATTGTGAAATAATAGATACTAGTCCGCAATTACCTTTGATATGACTGCAAAATAACTATTTTTAGTCATTTTCCCTAGATACGCTCACCCTGATATTTGACTTTTCCATCTCTCTCAGCTCTACCCAAGCCTCATTAAACCTAAAATGTTATGAAAACTATCTTTGGCTCAATGGAAATGAATCTGACTCGCATCCATGAGGACACAGGTTCTAACCCTGGCCTGGCTCAGTGGGTTAAGGATCCGGTGTTGTGGCAAGCGGTGGTGTAGGTTGCAGACGCTGCTCTGATCCCCTGTTGCTGTGACTGTGGTGTAAGGATTCGACACCTAGCCTGGGAACCTCCACATGCCATGGGCGCAGCCCTAAAAAGACAGAAAAAAAAAAAAAAGAAGAAGAAAGAAAGCCATTCTCACAACAGGGATGAATATTAGGTCTTTGCTCACCAGGGTCCTGATCATGATTCTGTATCACCTCCCACTCAGATCCAGGAGAGGTGACTGAATATGAGCTTCAGATTTAGACAGACCTGGTTTCTAATGACACCTCCATCACTCTCAAGTGGTGTGACCTTCAGCAAGACACTTAGCCTTCCTGGGTCTGGATCCCTCGTTCCCTGTGTGAGAATGTGCAAAAGGTTATTCACTTTCAGTGTCCGAGGCCACCTGGCTTAGTATCTGTCTAGATTCTAAAGGAGGCACTTTAACTTGAAATTTTGGGAAGATGCCAGAGCCCACTGAAAAGAGTTGAGCCCTCACTGTAAGGGAGACTGGACATAACTCACAAACTTGAACTTGGGTAATAACACACATGTCACATTCAGACTAAAACATTTAGGGAATTCTAACAGAAGCTTCGAGATTCTGCTTATTGTGATTCCTCTGGGAACCCCTAGCCAGAGACTTGGAAGAACTGGGAACATATCTGTTTTGGCTCCTCCTATCCTAGGTTCTGCTTTCTGTCTTTGATGTGACTCTAGTTCCTTCTGACTGCTTGCATAAAGTCTTACATTTTCACCCACAGAGTTAAACCCATGTTTTTTTCCCCTTAAGAACTGTCGTTATTGATTGATTTCCATGCAGATTGCCTTTCTTCAAACAATTCTATACAAGGCCATGTTCCCTTTTTTTGGATTAGCCTCAGAATGGCCTGTTTTTGTTTGTTTGTTTGTTTGTTTTTTATTAGTTTGGCAACTGTCTCTCAAATCTGACTTCTCTGCTCTACAGCTGGGTTCTTCCCTTTCTTTCTCTCTCTCCCCTTCTCTTCCTCGCTTTTCTCTCTCTCTTTAGTTTCGTAAACAATTTTAAGATATATAAAACTATGTAAAAGTCATCCCTGAACCAAGGACTCAGAACCAAACAGTGCCTGATTTTTTTGAATAAAAGAAAAATAAATCACTGAGTAACATGAAAACTTGAATTGATGTCTCTCTAACAAACCCTAAAATTAATATCTCATTTCCCTCCAAAAAAAGACAAGGACCTTGGAAAGCTTTAATTTCCCTCTCAATTTCCTTCTCTGGTCCTCTGTGTTTTTATTGTTTTGTAATTACATCACACAAGTAGTAAACGTATTTCAGAGGTGCCTTTTTAACCATTTGACTCCTCCCCACTTTCACGTGGATGAGGTTGCCTTTTCCATAGGATTCTCTTGTGAGCCCCAGAGTTAAAAGAATGCTCTCTCTGGGAGTTCCCATTGTGGCTTATCGGTAATGAACCCGACATGTATCCATGAGGATGTGGGTTCCATCCCTGGCCTTGCTCAGTGGGTTAAGGATCTCGTGTTGCCATGAGCTGTGGTGTAAGTCACAGACATGGCTCAGATCCTGCATTGCTGTGGCTGTGCTGTAGGCTGGGGTGGCTACAACTCTGATTTGACCCCTAGCCTAGGAACTTCCATATACTACAGGTTTAACCCTAAAAATAAAGTGCTTTCTGAAGACTAGGGATGATGGACTCATCCTGTATCTGTTTCTGTCACTGTCATCTGAAGGATTTATGACCTGGTTGGAATTACATCTCCTTTGATTCCAATAACTTTTTATGCAACATGCTGAAAAAGGAATAAAGTCATGTTACATTACAGAAAAAGCCCTACTAAGTGGAGAAACATCTCTGCAAAGATCCCCAGACCTCTCTCGTGTCCCTGCCCCCAAAGGCCTGGAACAGAACATCCTGCTTCCCCGGCAGCCTCCACCGCCCTCCGCACTCTCTCCTGTTATTGCTTTGCTTCTAGACTACTCCCTGTCCCAAGGGAAACTGATCATTTGAGTTCGTTTGTCTCTTTCTTCTGCTGTCCTTGGAAAGCCTCTTCCTTCTGCTAGCAGTTTCAGGGATCAATTGTTCTTTGGCAGAGAAAGAGGCCTGATGACAGTGAAGAGTTTCCATTT
The DNA here is from genome assembly GCF_054392235.1 of Sus scrofa. Lineage (NCBI taxonomy): Eukaryota > Metazoa > Chordata > Mammalia > Artiodactyla > Suidae > Sus > Sus scrofa. The sequence continues at coordinate 131,749,033 of NC_139385.1, read as the reverse complement.
CTTCTTCCTGCAGCTGCTGACCCAAGAGAGCAGGCCAGACCGTGCACCTCCTTGCAGGAGAGGAAGCAGCGTGAGCCATGGAGGTTAACGGATTAACTCCCTCAGTCACCTGAGCAAAAGACAGAGGCCCTGGGGATGCCTTCTTCCCAGCGGGTCTGTCAGATCCAAAGGCAGACTGTTTCTTCACATGTACAGATATTATGCAGTGTGATTCTCGGTGTCTGGATACAAGTGTGGAGATATTGACCCATTTACCGATGGGCCACTGGTTTCTGGGGAAGAGCTGATGACATACAGAAGAAAGTAGACCCTTTGATTAAAAAGACAGTAAAGTTCAAAGAAAGAGGATACCAGCTCTCTATCGATTTTATTGCCAATATGTTTCTCCCATTCAAGCAGAAATTGCAACATCCTTTCTTTTCCCCCAGGTATTTTGTTGATGGTTCTTTCTTTCAGTAACTTCAGTACCAGCTGAATTAAAACCAATTTATTTTTCCCCCCGTTCCCAAGTACTTCATCTGCCTCTCTTCTTCTCCCTGTTTCTTTCCTAGAACTTTCTGGATGAAGGGTATGGGAGAGTATGTGACCCAATGTCCTTCCAGCTAAGTGCTAAGGTACAAGCAGTGAGATAGGCCTGCAACAGTGCTCTCTCTGGAGCTCCTGCTTCCCTTGGGGCAATGGTGCTTAAGACTCAACCTGAAACTGAAAAGCAAAGGAAATCCTAACATAAATATCACTTCTCAGTTACAATTCATTTTCCTCTCCCTACTTCACTCTCATAAACACATGCATATTCACTTAAAGCGGCCGTATGTTCCAGAAGTGAAGACATTCTGAGGAAAGTCTGAAGATTCCACATCCAGTGAGCTCTGCTCTGATTGCTGTGTAACTGCTGGCGAGTCCTTGTTCTTTAAAAATGGGGGTGAGCGTCTCAGTGATTGATGAAGGTTTTCTTGACTGGCAGGGGGCCTTACCCAGATGCTAATAAAATTTTCCATCTATGTCTTCATTTCAGAATGAAAATAGTAGAGAAAGGAAAAAATATGCAAGTGCATGCAGATCTTTTTTTAAGCTCACTGCCTTTGGACACGTTTAGGATTTGTGTAATCGTGGTGATTACCACCATTCACTTGACTATTTTTCAATCACTGAATCAAACCTTTCCTTTTGAATTTGAATTTGACCCCTTTGACTCACAAATGGGTTGCAGAGTAGAAGTCCTATTTTTCAGAGGGCCATTAGATTATAGTTTCAGAGAGCACTCACTGCTAAATTACGAACTACCAGAGCCCCTGGAGATATCCTGGATCTGCAACTAACGTCTGTTCTCAAAGGTTGCCTCAATGGCCACTACAGCTTTGATTTTTTTTCTTATTGCAAGAAAGACACCAAATTACATGGTCCTCTTAGAGGAAGAAGAGAGTTGACTTCACAGCTTTGTGGCCATCATGAGACCCCCCTAGGGACTGTGCTTACCTCCCAGCTGATGCCCAGAGGTGGCAAAGCTGGTCTTTCCCATCATCTTACTTTTTCTTTTAGTCACCAACTCCAATCTCCTTCCTCCACCTTAACCCCTAGACTCATTTTCCTGATTCTCATATTTCTGGAGAAACCAGTGCTTATCCAATTCTCTTTCACTTTTAATAGAAATGTGCTTTTATTGTGGTGGATGCCACTAGCTGTACACCCAGATCTCTTCTCCCATTTTTCCTGAGTACAGAACTAGACTGGGAGCTCCCGTCGTGGCCCAGTGGAAGCGAATCCAACTAGCAACCATGAGGTTGCAGGTTCGATTCCTGGCCTCGCTCAGTAGGTTAAGGATCCAGCATTGCCATGAGCTGTGGTGTAGGTTGCAGACGTGGCTCGGATCTGGCATTGCTGTGGCTCTGGCATAGGCTGGTGGCTACAGCTCTGATTAGACCCCTAACCTGGGAACCTCAATATGCTGCAGCTGTGGCCTTAAAAAGACAAAACACCAAAAAAAGAACTAGAATGTATTTCCCAGACTCCCTTGCTTCCTTGTGACCATGTGACTGAGCTCTAGCCAATGAGATTATGAGGGTTGCTTCTTCTCATTTTTTGCTCCTCTGGGTCTTTTTATCTTTAAGGCTGACTGGGGTTGGGAATCCCCTCAGGGTAGCTTTGTAAGCACCAAATTTACAGTTGCAAAGCTGTTCTCATCCTGGAGTCCTTGAATGACCTCGTGGAGCAGAGCCTCCTCCTTCACTATTCAAAGACCTGAACTCATCTTGGGACATTAAGAGATTTAGAAATAAACTGCTCTTATGTTGAGTGGGTCATAGGTGGGCTTTTTTGTTACTTCGGCCTATGATGCACAAACATTTATGCTGCAGTGCTTCTTTTAGATGAATTTGTATTTTACTATTGGACCCTCTGAAAGCCTTCAAGATACAACAAAACTGGCTGTGTTAGGTGGGACTTTGATGACTGAACAAAGGGAGGCTCTGGGCTTGAAGGTTTGTGCCCAGGAAAGAACAAGCAGAAATAAAATACCAGCTGTATAGAGATAGCATGTTATTATTCAGTTTACGGCAAATTTTAACTTCCTTTCGTAGGTGAATTGACTGAAGATTGGGAGAGTTGGATAACTTTCTGTCTGTGCTGGCTTCAGATGTGGTAGATGTAGCAAAGAACCGCCAGCATTTCATAGGTCTTGCCTGGTGAGAGGCTTTGTTTGAAACATTACTTTCTGACTCCCTTTCCAAGGGGCCAGTGTCTGGGAACCTGGACTTGGCACCAGTCTGTACCCCCAATGCCCAGAGAGAGGAGTGAGCACCTGGGCCATTATCAGGAGTCAGGTCTTTTGGAGCTTCCTGTCAGATTACAGGTAGAGTGTCCAGATACTCATCATTTGAATGTGATCGTCACATGCAAATGGGACAGTGAGATGAGACCAACAAACAGGCATGTGTAAGTAGCCAAGGAAAGGAGAGGACCTACTTTGTGAGGATGCTCAGAAAGCCAGGTGGAAAGGTGAGTCAAGAAAGATGAGGCTTCTGATGATGCAGAGACAGGTCCTGGGCAATTCCTGCAGAAGTAGAGCCTGCTTTATACTTTGTTGTGAAGAGACAACTATTTAAAACAATAGCGACTTAATGAACTTATTGGACTGAAGAATCTTATTTTGTTGTTGTTAGTTCGAGGTTAAATCAGGGCAATGACCTCCCTGTTCCTCCCCCACTCCCTCTTTCCCTCTCTTCCTTCCTTCCTTCTGTCTTATTCATTAGTCACACTCCACTAATATATAATATGAAAATCACTGTTATTAAAAGAATAAATAAGATTCATTCCTTGTCCCCAAGGGATTCACAGTCTCATGGGAAAGAATGACATGAAAATGGACAATAACACAGTATGGTAACTTGCAAGGAGTAAGCGATAAGGAAGTAGAGAAGAAAGACATCTAAATCTGCCTCTGGCTGCTCTTTCTTGATCCTTGACACATGTATCTGAGATCAGCCTCCTTCTTGCTCTGGGTGTTTTATAAGTCCAGCATGGAGCAGGAATAGTAGAATCTTGAAATGAATCAATCAGACCTCTGTGCACACCTCAGCTCTAAGAACTCTTTAAAGAATACCGCATCTAAAGTGTCTTGTCCCGGAAGTCCTCTTCATCCTCCTGGAAAACAAGACCACCTTTCCCCACTCAGAGTGGTGTCGTATTTGAGTATGGTAACACAGAGCCAAAGTCAGTCTGGTGTTTATCACTTAACAAATTCTCATCTGTCAAGAGATGCTAGAGGCACCACTCACAATCAGATGTACCCCAAGGCCATCAACTTTTAAGAACCGACCATTGTTTACCACGTTCTGTCAACCAGAATTGAATATTTCTTGCATTTGTTTGTGGAAAAAGTTATTTTGCTCTCTCTAACCACCTGCCCTGCAAAAAAGGAGAAAGTGTTTAAACAAACAAATTTCACAAAATAGTCCTCTTTCTTTAGTTGAGAGAGGGCAGGCGCTCTACGTTATGATACATAAAATCGACTTGGTCGATGAAACGAATAAACTAGAAACACAGATTACTGGTTTGACCTAACACATTGCTTTCAAACCCTCTTTGCAAACAGTCTGGGGCCACCTTAATCTATTTTAATGATGCTTTGTAAAGTATGAAGCGATGTTTAAGATATTTTTATCTTACTTAATTCTTACTATAACCCAGTGAGGTGGGCAAAACTATTTGCATTTTATGGATGATAACTTTGGTATTCAGAAGAATTTAAAAACTGCCAAAGGGTACATAGCCAGAAGATAGATGAGATAAGATTCAACTTAGTTGGAGTTCCCGTCATGGCACAGTGGTTAACTAATCCGACTAGGAACCATGAGGTTGTGGGTTCAATCCCTGGCCTTGCTCAGTGGGTTTAGGATCTGGCGTTGCTGCGAGCTGTGGTGTAGGTTGCAGACGTGGCTCGGATCCTGCGTTGCTGTGGCTGTGGTGTAGGCCGGTGGCTACAGCTCCGATTCGACCCCTACCTAGCCTGGGAACCTCCATATGCCGGGAGATCGGCCCAAGAAATGGCAAAAAGACAAAAAAAAAAAAAAAAAAAGATTGAACTTGGTGAGTTCCCATTGTGTCTTAACAGGTTGTGAACCTGACTAGTATCCATGAAGATGCTAGTTTGATCCTTGGCCTTGCTCAGTGGGTTAAGGATATAGCGTTGGCGTGAGCTGTGGTGTAGGTTGCAGATGTGGCTCTGATTTGGCATTGCTGTGGTTGTGGTGTAGGCTGACAGCTGCAGCTCCGATTCAATCCTAGCCTGGGAACTTTCATATGCTGCACCTGCAGCCCTGAAAACCAAACCAAAACAAAAAAAAATTGAACTTGGATTAGCCCGACTCCAAGCTTCACGAATTTTTTTGCAAGAGCTAATTCTCTTCCCCCCGGATTTAGACAGCCAGGGCCATCTGGGGAGGCAATGTGGGGCTGGGCAGAGGGGACAAATGCAGGCGGAGGAGACTGGGAATCTCAGCCTAACTCCATGTTCTCTTACATGCGGACCTGGAAACTAAACTGTCCCAACGGAGACACACTTGGATTAGAATTGCAGTGCACAGAAGAGTCCACACTAAACCCAACGCAAGTGTCACCACAAAGAAGGAAACCCAGTTGCCAAGGAACACGAAAAGGACAACCCTGAAAAGACCAACCTTGATTTCTAAAGATAGGCAGAACACTTAGAAGGGGCCAGTTTCTGAAAGACTCCAGTTCACCCTTCCTGCATATGGTCTAGCGAATGCGTACAAAGGAGTTTTGGTTTTGTGACGACTTAGACGATAGAGCTCACTCTTCATGGAATCCTCCATCCTTCACCTCTTTGTGCAATATAGCAACTTAAAATTAAAAGAAAAGTCATTACAACTCCAACAGATTATTTTAATTTGAGGTTTCTCAACCTCAGCACTGCTGGCATTTGGGGAGTGGATAATTCTTTGCTGTGGGGGCTGCCCTGTGGGTCAGCAGCCTTGGCTTCTACCCACTAGATTCCAGTAGCACCCCCAGTTGTGACAACCGAAAAGCCTCCAGATATTACCAAATGTCCCCCTGGGTACAACACACCCCCTGTTGAGAATCTCTGTTAATTTTCAAGAGAGGGTATTTCTTTGCTTTTTTTGTTTCTTTTCATCGTCTGGAAGACATTAAAAATATCACATGCTTTAGCCATTGTTCAGGAAACAGATTTTGGATTCTTTGTAGCTTTCGTGTGATCCCGCCCCCCTGTTAGGGTAATCAATCAAGAGTCAAATTCTTTAATTGTTAGAGGATGTCAAAATTCTTTTTATTTCCAGATCTTGAGAAAATATATTATAGCTATAGACCATGGAGTGGACCTATACGAGTGTGAATCCTAAGATTACCATTTTTAAATTGTGTAAACTTGAGGTTAATCTGTCTGAATATGCATCAATTTATCTAACCTTTTAAGAGTTTTAAGAATTAAATGGAGCAGTTTGTATGTCACATATAGGTTTGCCAGATTTAGCAAATAAAAATACGGGACATTCGGTTCAACTATAATTTAAGGGATCGAACCTGTGTCAGGGCAGCAACCTGAGCCACTGCACAACAACACGGGATCCTTAACCTGCTGTGCCACAAGGGAATTTCTAAACAACATTTTTTTTTTTTTTTTTTTTTTTTTTTTTTTGTAGAAGTAAGTCCCAGGCAGTATCTATTGATCTTAGTTAGAATGTGTTCAAGGGTAGCTATAATTGCTGTAGACTTAGAAATGGAGAGAGTCTGCTGAGAAAATCATGTACAGCTCCTGTCTTTAAAGCAAATAGATATTTAAACCAACCAGAACAAAAGAGACATCTGGTATCCTCCTAAAGAACCATTAACAAACAACTCAAACCTTTCACAGCCTCTTAATCTTTGTTTTATTTCCTCCTCATTATTCCCAAATTCTATTAGTCAAGTGACATAGTTTCAACTTTACTTTGCTCCTTTGTTATTGCTCACAGCTGTAAGGATGCATGGATTAAAAAAATAAGGAAACAACCTTCCAAATATTTGAGGATATGAGTAAAATCAAAGTTCAGGTAGGAAATCAGAAAGGGCTGCCTTCAAATCCCCATCTGTCACCTATTGACAGGGTGAGCACACAGGAATTTCATAACCTCTCTGATCTCAGTTACCTCATCTGCAGAATAATATCACCTACTCAACAGGGCTGGTGTGAGTAAAATGAGAGCATGCATTTGAGAAGAACTTTGTGTATAATGCTTGCAAGAGTTAGTTTCTTTTCCTTCTCTGCTTTCCCTTCCTTTCTCTCTCTCTGCTCTAGATTAAATAATTTTGATTTTTAAAAAGAAATCACTGGCTCAACTAAAGAATGGAAGAAATGGAAAATCATAACTTGCTAGCTAAAAAAAAAAAAAAATTAGATAGAACTGACAGCTTGTGAATCAATTTTCAGGTAAAAGGACATAGGCTTTGGAAACAGTCAGCTGTGGTTTAAATTGTGTTGCATCATCTTACTAGCCAGTTAGCCTTGGGCAAGATACTAAGCTTTTCTGAGCTCAGTTCATTTGTTGATAATGTCCTCAAAACATTTACTTCTCTTCAGTGCTTGGAGAAACAAATAGATGATATATTTGATGATTCTTGGTAAACCATTAATAAGTATGCAAATGTTACCCAGCAATACTACTTTTTTTGTAAAAACAAAATACAGTACATCTCTGACTTCAGGGAATCAGTTCAGTTGCAGGTGAACTGTAAACCACAACTGGAGAAGAGACTTAGTTGCTATGTAATAGTCACTCTCTGCCTCTGTTTTACTATCACCTGGCTTTATTCAGTGCAGCAGTACACACAGCTAAAGGATTAGGCTTCGCTGCCTACTCTGCAGCTCTAAGTGGCCAATGAGATATAAATCAAGGCAAGTCAAGGCCTCGAGAAAGATTTTCCAAGAAGGCTCTGGGGCTGACTCAGCTGAGAGATGTGAGAATCTGAGTTGCTTCTTTTTCCTGCTGCCTGGAATGTAGATGGGATGATTGGAACTGCAGCTGACATTTTATGACCATGACTTAAAATTGAGGATGGAGGCTATACACTAAAGAATATGGAAAATAAAAAGAATTAGACTAAATGTATGATGATCTCAGAGTCATTATACCAACCCCAAATTACTTATTTTTTCTATGTAATAGATAAACAAAATTACACCTTTCTAAAGCTTCTGGAATTTGTTGTTGTTGATGTTTTATGCAGCCAAGCTACTCCTTAGACACTGCACTAAGAAAAGTAAAGCACAAGTATGCATTCCATTAATTTCAAGCAAAGTTTACCCAAAGGAGTTGAAAACTTAGATCCACACACGAAAGCCTGCACATGAATATTTATAGCAGCTTTATTCATAATTGCCTAAACCTGGAGGCAAGCGAGATATCCTCTGGCAGGTGAATGGATAAACAATGGTACATCCAGACAGTGGAATTATTATTCAGCACTAGAAAGAAATGATCTATCAAGACATGAAAAGACATAGAAGGGTCTTGAATGTATACTTCTAGGTAAAAGAAGCCAATCTAAAAAGGCAACATACAGTATGGTTCCAACTGCATGACATTCTGGAAAAAGCAAAACTATGGAGACAGTCTGGGAAAAGCAAAATTATGGAGCAAAACTTAAAAGATCAGTGGTTGCCAGGAGCTGGGGGTTGGGAGGGGTGAATATGCAGAGCACAGAGGGTTTTAGAGCAGTGAGATTATGCCCTATGATACTATACTAACGAATACGTGCCATTATACCCACGACCAAACCCATAGAATGAACAACACCAAGAGTGACCACTAAGGTAGACTTTGGCCTTCATGTGATTATAACGTGTCAATGTAGGCTCATCGCTTGCAGCAAATATACCCTCTGGTGAGGGATGTTGATAATGAGGAAGGTACTATATGTGCAGAGGTAGGGGAGACATGAGAAATCTCTGTGCCTTCCCCTCAATTTTGCTGTGAGCCTAAAGGTACCCTTAAAAAAAATAAAAGCAATTAATTTAAAAATATTTAAAGCAAAGAACTTAAAAAGAAATACTTTCTTCTTCGAAGTAGATGCTATAAATAAAATCATATACTTGAATCCAACTTTTCCATCTCTCTTATTTCTCATCTCTGAGCAATGGTTCTACTAACTGTAAGCCCAGGTCCATAACTGAATCTGTTATTTGTATTCCTATGCAAGTGGCAGATGAAAGATTCTCCCTCTTGGGCCACGTGTGACCCACCACTTGGAATCCATAATCCAGGATGCGTGACAATACTTTTTGATGGTTCTAAGGACTGCCTAGTACAGTGTGGTTCCCTTTGTTTTCTGGGAACTGTTGTATGGATACTTAAAGAATTTTTCCTCAACTCTGGGTGGTTTATCCAAAATGGATCATCATAAACTTCTGTCTACTAAATTTCTGGTATTTTATGTGGGTAGAATATTATTTCATATATCCAATTTTTGAACTTGTTTCACAGCTTTATGTTTAGTGTCATATTATACCTTGTTTTCTATTTGAGTTATTAGCAAACATTTATTCATCTAAAATGTGCTTTCCATGCTTTTGTACAATCAGAATAGCACTTTGTAGCCAGAATTGAACAATTTAAAAAAAAAATGAGGAAGTAGCCAATATTTGATCAAATTCCTTGTAAGAAATCTATTTGTCATTTTTTGGTTTGTTTTTTCTAACTATTTCAGGAATTGATTTACCTATCTCATCAACAGATAACACAGAGAACCATGAACTAACTATGGCATGAATGCTTTTAATCATACTATTCTATTAGACCAGTGGTGTTCACTGATTATCACACTGCATACCAGGCACTGTGCTAAGTAGTAGAGGGCTCTATGCCCAGAGGTCACCTCGTCTCTCCAGGTCACCTCGTCTTGGCAAACATAAGCTCAGTTAGGAGCCCTCAGCACAACTCTATTGATTAGTATAAAGTGCTTCCATTTTTACAAAAGAAACTAAAATTTAAAGATTTGAATAGCTTCCAATAATTACGAAGGAAATAAATAGTCTGTGATTGTAGGTGGGGACATGGAACAAGGGTTAGGGTCAGAAAGTAAAAGGATTATTTGGCCTCAGCTGCCTCCCCACAAACCCTAGTCATCCTTCTGGTTCATAAAGGAAACGATGAGTAACAGCTTCAGAAGCAGGCACACGACATTGTTTTCTCCTGAGTACAGACGTCGCGACCCAGGAGCAAGACATGTGTTAGGAGCCTGGGCAAGTTAGATTCTCCGGATGAGGGGAACTTGGATAAATTCCTTTTTTTTTTTTTTTTTTTAATTTTTTTATTTAACCAAGTCTCTGTTTCCTCTTCAGGAAACAATCACAGATCAGACTAGGCGATCTCTCTTCTTTCTAAAATCCATTGATTTCACACTCAGGACACGAGGGACGTTTTAAGATAAAGCCATCTGGAGAGACGAGGTGACCTCTGGGCATAGAGCCCTCTGCATGGTTTTCAGTCTGTAGGAAGCGGTCCTTTCCTTCCCAGTTAATGCTTTGGAGAGGATCATAGGCGTAAAGAATTCTGAGTCTGGGACAGAAATCATATTTTCTCTCGTATTTTCATACTGCTTAACCATGAGCGGGGTGCCACCATGCACTTATCCTCACTACAACTACTGCACTGGTGGCATCAGTGTTCTATCTCTACGGAGGGGAATTAATCCTCCAAGGGGAGGCATGACTGCTCCAAATTACAGAACCAATTACTGAAGGTGCTGGACTTAGAAGACCTTGTCATGTTCTATGACCTGCTTCTCCTTCCACACAGTGTTAGCCTCCAATCCTTATAATCGAGCATCAGGAAATGAACACCTACTCATTATTATACTCAAGGTGGGTATTTGTGAACAGTGGTTCACAGTAACAATTTCTGCAAACTAGAGGTGCCAGCATTGTTCCTCTTCATAAGAATAAAGGAAATCGGATCTCTGACCTGTGGAAAAAGTCTTATCAACCTGAAATTCTCTTTCTCTCTCAACATATTTATGTATGCACATTTGAAACAATTTGGAGAAGTGCATGTTTTATTTAATTTATTTATTCATACTACTTTGTTTTTTTGGGTCATCACTCCTCTCACAGAGCACTTGTTCATGCCGAGACACTAGACACTGTGTTAGGCACTGGGGATGCCAAGCTAGATAAAGTCTCTCAGTCACCTCCTCCTTGCTCACAGAACTCTCAGTCCAGCAGGGAATTCAAATTGTGTACTGAAATCTCCAACACAAGGAATAGAGTATCATCACATAATAATACAGACAAAATGTAGTGGGATCTTAGAAGAGGATTTGATCCCTTTATTCTTCTTCCTTTTGAAGATAAGAGAATCACTGACCAAAAAAAAAAAAAAATCATAGAAGGGGAAGTCTTACCAATCGAAGGTCATTTTAGAAGTCTCTCAAATATCTATTCTTGTCCTGATATCATGATGCCTGAAATGACACCAACTCTTGGAAATCACTTAAGAAAGGATTTCTGAGGACCTCCCAGAAAGAACACAGATGTAGTTTGTTTGGACCCTGAATGTGTTATCATTTTAGTTGTGGGTAAGATAGAGGTCCCAAATCTCAGCAGCTTCTCTGCTGGAGGTCCCTTACTGGCCTCTCTTTCTGGAATCCACTGGTTGTCTGGACTATATAGGTGGGAAGAGCAAATATTTACCTCTTAAGTGCCAAATAGCTAATATTCGCATAATTGAATATTGCACATCTTGGCAGTGTAATCTCCTTTTCAGTATCGTCTGTGAATCTACGCAGTCAAGGGCACTAAAGATATTTAAGGTGTGGCCCCCGCTCTTCAATACTCTTCTCTCGTTCTCTGTACACTTACCTCTTTGACCCACCTCTTCAGGGTTGCTATGAGACGTAACCCAAGGTTGACTTTTTTGAGGTCTTTCTTATGGTGGTCCAAGAACAACCTCTGCTCCTGTTTCTACCTCTCAGTTTCCAATTATCTTTGAAAAATTATACAGTAATTAACCTTGTTCTGAAATGACTGAATATGGTTCTACCTCAACCATATTTTTTAGTTCCTTGAAGGCAAGGGTGGACCCGAGTTCCCGTTGTGGCACAGCAGAAACGAATCTGACTAGTATTCCTGAGGACGTAGGTTCAAGGTTGGGGGGTCCTGTGTTGCTGTGGCTGTGATGTAGGCTGGCAGCTATAGCTCCGATTTGACCCCTAGCCTGGGAACCTCCATATGTCGCAGATGCAGCACTAAAAACCAAAAAAAAAAAAAAAAAAAAAAAGACAAGGGTGTATTTTCAATAACTGTTCATAAAGGGAAGTTCTAGCTGCCTTTCTTCAACTGATCTATACTACTTAGTACATGGTTTATTTATTTGAATACAATAATAATGAAGTGTAATGTTTGCATGTGGGGCAGGGCTGTTCTACACTCTTACTTTAAGAGGTTTAAACCATGTTATAAAAAATATTTAGGAGTTCCCGTCATGGCACAGCAGAAATGAATCCAACTAGGAACCATGAAGTTGCAGGCAGGTTTGATCCCTGGCCTCACTCAGTGGGTTAAGGATCTGGCATTGCAGTGAGCTGCGGTGTAAGTCGCAGACGAGGCTCGAATCTGGCATTGCTGTGGCTGTGGCATAGGCCAGCAGCTGTAGCTCCGATTAGACTCCTCGCCTGGGAATCTCCATGTGCCGTGGGCGTGGTCCTGAAAAGACAAAATATATATATATTTAAAAATATATCTGCACCTCAGTTAAGTATTGTTTACATATATCTACTTGTGCATGGATCCCCCATATATGCACATAAACATGGATTTATATGTATATATATACATACATATAAATCTGTATAATATGCATGCATATTCATACATATGTACATATTTTATATGTATGCACAGTCACATATATATGTGTATATATACATACGTACATATATATGTAAATTGGGTTACATATATATAAATTGGGTTTATATATATAAATTGGGTTTATATATATATAAACTGGATTCTACTTCACTAGTTAACATAATGTCCTGTTTTGTAGATATTAAAATGACCATATTGATTTCAATTTTCCAGTTATCTGAAAAATACTTCTTTGGGGACATTATTTCCATGGGATCTTGACCATATTGTATGCATGCTGGGCTGAAGGCACTGAGCCTAGCATGCTCAAGGGACAAAGTAGACGTGTGTCAGGTGCTGGATGGGCACAGGTGTGACGCATGATGGTCACCGTTGATGGAGGTGAGCTCCTGCTTTTGGCCCTGTCGCCCATCCTCACTGGAGGGAGGACATCTTTGGGAAACGTAGGTTGTGTTGACATAGACATTGGGTTACATCCCTCCCTTCTGTTTCCACTTGTCCTGATTTTTCCTAGCGTCCTCTTTTGCTCTGAGATTTTCCAGGATTTTTCACACCACTTAGGAGATTTGGAGATGGAAATTTTGAGTAAAATGTATTCACTTGTTTTCATGTTATGCAAGAGTGAAAACAAAAAAGCCTCAAACTCAATTTAGGGTGAAGTGGGAAGGGGTGGAGCCTTGCCCATGCACGAAAAAAACTCCAAACTGCTAAATTGCAAAAAGCGAATCTTTCCTTGAGTTTAATTTTTGGTGTGGGAGATTCTCTGGAGGGATTTTGGAAAAAGTGACGGAATGTTAAGCAAATGAGAAACACCATTGACACACATCTTTGCTGACATGGCTTTAAATGATATACTCGTTTCCATGTTTAAGTTGCAAGTGAAGGAACTTACTTCAACTGGAAGTTACCACTGGCGGTTTCCTAGGGGAACATGCAATGGTTTTAGGAATTTAACCTCCAGGGTTTCCACTCTTATCACCCATCCCCTTCAACACGCTGTAAGTTATACAACACTACCTCTATTTTACATTTTGTTTTTTGTTCAGCATAGTATTTCAGACTTGGTTAAACCTCTAAGACACAGTTATAAAAGTGCTTATTTGAAGGAAAAGAACCTTTGAAGGTTCACCCCATAGAGGACAGTTCAGTATGGCCTTGTGACCATTGCTGTGTCTATACATAAACTAGACACAGCTTATGGATAAACAACAAGGACCTACTGGATAGCACAGGGAACTATATTCAATATCTTATAGTAAGCCGTAAGAAAAAAGAATGTGAAAAAGAATATGTATATGCATAACTGAATCATTTTGCTGTATACCAGAAACTAACACAACATCGTAAATCAACTATACTTCAATAAAAGGTAAATAAATAGACACGGCTTGAGCTAATGGGCGTTTTACCCATCTCACCTATTTTCCTTCACATCTGCTGATAGATGCTTAGGAAATTATCTCGTGCTTTGAGCCATTACCCTTTTGTACTTGTTTTTGTTCATTCACACACATATTTTGTTTCTGGTCAAATGTCTGCTGCTTCTCTGTTTTGTGGTCATTTCTGAGTTAAATGAATGGTAAGACATAAAAGCTAGAGATGTGACTGTATGGTCTCTTATTCAGTCAGATTGGGGAATCTGGCTAAATATCCATGAAAATATGAATGATAATAAAGCAGTAAGAGGTGTTATGAGACAAGATTGATGAAGAGTCAGAGGGAAATGTAGGGGGGACAAGGAGAGCTTTCTTTTCATAGAACAGAGAGCCCTATCAGCCAGCATGGCCTGGAAAGTCTCCTGGGTCTGAGAGAGGGGAAAAAAAAAACCTTAGTTAGTTCTTGAAGGTGCTGCAGCCTTTACCCCATAATCTCAGTTCACCCTGGTTCTTTAAGCCTCAGTTTTCTCATCTGCAAAAAGACATTACATGCATGTAGATCTACTGAAGATTAAACTGAAAAGTACATATCAAGCCACTAGTTAAGTGCCTAATGTACAGCATGGATTTAATATTTAGTGGGATTATTATTGTTATTATTTTCACCTTAGCTGGAGCAAGTCCTAAGAATAAAATACATCTGTAAATAAATCAGAATGTCCTTCAACAATTTTTGTATTATCTACATATTAGGAACATGGACACTTACCCAGTCAAGCCATTTATATGGTCAGTTGAGAACTGGCCATAAGTAGTTGGTCCACTCATTGTCATCCCCAATGCCAGAAGCTCCAGAAAAATAAAGAATTGTATTTGCATCCTTCACATTTATGTGACATTAGTTCATTTCCAAATTATATTTGTGAGAAAGTGGGTGTTATTGAAGTTAGGTTAAAGTGTGTACAGACTTATTTCAGTTCTCTAGATGCCACTAAAAAATAAATCCCGGCAGGAATTGAAATCTTGGAAGATAATGGGATTTCTCTTCTGATAATAAAGAAGAGATTGAAGCAGTAAAACGGCTGCGACCCTTCATATCCAAAACAAGAATCAAGTCTTCCTGAACAGTAGCACAAAGGAGGACAATCAAAATGATTCGATGTTTAGATAAACAATAAGTTCCTACTGTATATAGCACAGGGAACTATATTCACCCTCCTGGAATAAACTATCATGGAAACATATATGAAAAAGAATGTGTGTGTGTGTGTGTGTGTGTGTGTGTGTGTGTAACTGAATCACTTGGTTGTATACCTGAAATGAATGCAAAGTTGTAAATCAACTATACCTCTATAAAAAATTTTTTTTCAGTGAAACAGTACTCATTTTTACCTCAAAAAAAGATTCAATGTTGTAAAAAGAAGGGAGAGAGAGGGAGGAAGGGAGAGGTACACAGAGAGACAGAGAAAGAAAGAGATGTGACGGAATATGTTCTTAATTAACAACAGAAGCAGGGGAAAGATCTTAATGGCTGGAACTGGACATTCTAGGACTTGGTCAGGGGAAAGAAATTGGGTTTCCTCTTTGCCTGAGGGCAAAACATTGGCAATTCCTCCCAGACGCAGAGTGCAGGCTCAGGTTCTTGAAATCCAAGGCAACATTGGCTTGAAGTTTATCTAGACTAGAGGTGAAAGGTTAAGGTCAGTGTGGGATGTGGCATTTGAAATTTTCATTGCCTTGGCAATCTGGAGTGTTGGTTCCTCCAATGTTCCAGAGGAAGGTATCCAGAGTAATGATGACATACCAAATCATCTAAACAATAAGCAAATCCCGACAGCTTGGATAACAGCTCTAGGGGAGACTGGGATCTGACATTCGCATCTGTTCAGTCCATCCAACTCCCTTCCTCTCTTTTTTTACTCCCTCCTTCTCTCTTTTCATCCCTCTCTCCCTTCTCTTCTTGTTTTAACATTTTCATACTGTAAGATATATATTTAAATGCACATGAAATATACACACAACGTTAAATGAATGATTACAGAGGTAAAATCTTGTGAAAACAGCACCCAGGTCAAGAGACAGAGCATTTTTAAAACCTCAGAGAACCGCCTCTCCCCAATCACAACCTTCTTCTCGTTGACTGTGGGTAACCACTACGTAAACTAGACTTATCATCATCTCTTTGTTTTCCTGAGAAGCTTTAGCGGCTTCCTCATTTGTCATTATATTTGAATACTGAGCGCTGTCATGGCATGAGGCTAATGCTCATCTATTTTATTTTCTGTATAGAATTCCCTGGGATGAATATATCACAATCAACCTTCTACTGTTGGTGGACAATGAATGTTTTCAGTCTGCATGATTGTGGAAATGCTTATACACGTCCCATGGTCTACACGTACACGAGTTTCTCTACTTATTGAGCTAAGGGTAGAAAGATTGAATCATAGGGTACAGGAACCTTCAACTTTTGGAGAAACTGCCAAATTTTTTCCCCAAGTGTTTGTGCTAGTTCAAGGCCAACCAACCATGAATAAGAGTTCCCATTATTTCACATCTTACCAGAGTTGGTATTGTTCAGCTTTCAAATTTTTGTGACATTCTGATTCATATCATGGTTTCAATATTCATTTTTCTGATTACCACCAAGGTTTAGCACCTTTCCATAAGCTTATTGCCAATTTGGAAGGACAAGTTCATATCTTTTGATCATTTTTTGTATTATGTTGTCTGTCACTCTCTTGAAGATTTATGTAATTCTTTGCATGTCCTATTTGGCAGTTGTATGTGCTGTAGATATTTTTTCTATTCCATAGCTTGAATTTTCACTTTTTTATGTTGTCTCTTTATTATTTCTTTGATACATAGAAGTTCTTATTTTTAATATAGTTCAATTACCAGTCTTGTCTTTCATTACTAAATAAATGTTTTCATTATTGTGAGACCCTAAAGATATTCTCTTATAATCTAAAACATGTTGATCCTTAAACAACATGCAATATTTTGGTATATAAAGTAAGGTGGAGATATGATTTCATTTTTTTATGTTGGTTAGATGATTATTTCAGCATAATTTTTTGGAAAAAACATATTTACCTAAATGAGGTAGAATGATACTTCTCTAGTAATTCAAGGATTTATGTGTACATGATTCTAATGCTGAGTTTTTTGCTTACTATTGGCTTATTGTTCATCCTGTATCAATATCAAATTTTCTTAATTACTATGACTTCACAAAAAATACTGACTTCCTTTAAAGCAAATACTCTCAATCTAGAATATCTGTGTTACTCATATTCCTTTGCTTTTCCACAAACAATTCTAAGTTTGTAAGTTTTTTAAACTGTCAATCTACACACAGTAACAAACACTCACACATCCCTCTTTTAGGATTTTGTTTGACATGGCATCAAATCTATAAACCAATTTGGGAAAAAATTGACATCTTTAAAACATTAAGTTTTCTAAATATCATAAACAAAGTCTTAACTTCCAATTACTTAGGTCTTCTGCAATAACTCTTCCCCAAGTTTAATAATGTTTTCCATAAAATCTTGCACAACTTCTGCAAGATTTGTTTCCAGATAGTTCATATTTTCTAATGTTATTATAAATTATGATTTAAAACTTCAATTTTTAGTGGTATATTGCAGGAAAATATTTTTGTATTTTATATATAGTACCTATATATGATAAAAAAATAATGGTTTACAAATAAACACCTATATTTGATTTGAGCCAATTTATTTGTTCTAATTTATCTGAAGATTATTTTGGATTTTCACATATATAATTACTTCTTCAGAAAATGAGAGCTTTGTTTCTTACCTAGTGTTTAACATTTGCATGTCTTCCTACTGCTTTATCATACTGTTTATGACATTCAGTACAATGTTGAAAAATAGTGGTAATAAATAGCAGCCATTCTTGTCTTGATGAGAAACTCAGAGAAGACAATTAATGACAATAAACTCAAATATTAATTATGATATTTGTAACAGGGTTTCTGTTAATATAAATCTTCTTTAAAATGAATGTATCCTCTTTGACTCCTTAAGTCCTCTTTGACTTAATAAGATTTTTAATAATAAATTTTTATTGTTAAATTGTATCCAATTTTTGTTTGTGGGGTTGTTTGTTTGTTTTAGGTGGCAATGGATTTATTGATTACTGAAAAAGTATGTTCAAATCTCACTTAGGATTATGGATTTACTTATTCTGGTAATTTTGTCACTTTTAGCAAAGTATATTTTGAAGTCATATTATTGAAAACTTACAAACTTAAGAGTTCCTGTCGTGGCACAGCAGAAACAAATCTGACTAGGAACCATGAGGTTGCAGGTTCGATCCCTGGCCTTGCTCAGTGGGTTACCGTGAGCTGTGGGGTAGGTCCCAACTTGACTCGGATCCTGCATTGTGATGGTTGTGGCATAGGCTGGCAGCTACAGCTCTGATTAGACCCCTAGCCTGGGAACCTCCATGTGCTGCGGGTGCAGCCCTAAAAAAACAAAAAAAACAAAAAAACAAAAAAAAAAAGAAAAGAAAACTTACAAACTTAGAATTGTTACATTTTCTTAAGAAATGAAAATTCTTCTCATTATGAAGTGAACCTGTTTGTTTGTTTATATGTAGCATCTTATAGTTTACTTTGTCAAAGTTTAGTGTAGCTACACCAGTTATTTTCATCAGTATTTCTTTTCCATCTTTTTACTTTAAGTCATTTGTATCCATATGGTTTAGGTGTGTCTCTGGTAAATAGCTTATACCTGGATAATTTCATACTGTCTCATAATCTTTATTTTTAAAATTAGAACACGTATTTCACTTTTATGTCATATTACATATTTGGATTTATAAATTTTGTCTACTTTTGGCCTTTTTTGTTTGTTCCCCCATCTTAATTCTTAATAGGAGGATTTGTGATTTTTTTTTAGTAATTTTCCTTTTTTTTTTTTTTTAATTTTATGACTGCATCCATGGCACATGAAGTCCCCGGGCTGAGCATCCATTTCATGCCTCTGCAGAGACCCAAGCTGCTGCAGTCAGATTCTTAACCCATTGCCCCACAGCAAGAACTCTCGGGAATTTTCCTTTTTCAACTTCTATAAATATAAACTCTATTTCTATGATTTTAAGAACTACCACCAAATTAATCTATAAATACTGAATTTTAAAAAAGTCTAAAATTAATATTTAACCCTCCTTCCGTATGGATTTTTAATCATGGATTTTAAATCCCATGACTCCAGTACATGCTTCATAACCTATATGTTTATTTTTGTCTTGTAAACTCCACAGACATTATTACAATTTTTATACAGGCCACAGTGGTTTATTTCACACAAGTCCACTTTTTCTGCTTTCATTCCATGTTAAATCTCAGACCTTCCACCTGGTGTCCGTTTCTTTCTTCCTAAAATAATATTTTTTTCAGAATTTCCTTTCGTGAGGGTGACCTGATTTGACACGTTTTAATTTGCCTGAAAATGTCTTCATTTTTCCCCTGTTCCAGAGAGATGTGCCCTCCCCTTCCAGTGCCCCAGACACACAAGACGCCACTCTTAATTCCTCCTGTTGCAGTTCAGAGGTCACTTAGTTCACTATTTGGTTAAACATAATGCTTCCCCCTCCTCCCTTCAGCTTTTTATCTCTTTGCGATGTTTGGCAGTTTTTCCATATGTTTAGGTTGGATTTTCTTTATCTTATTTTTGATTCATTGAATTTCTTAGATCTATAGGTCCGTGTCTTTTGTCACTTATGGAAAGTGCTAAGCTGTTACATCTTTAGATATTTCCTTTTATATATTCTTTACATGCTCTCTTTCTGAGAGCAAAATTGGAAACAGGTAATCCTCTATGTCTCCTAACTTCTCTACCACACTTTCTATCTCTTGAAACAAAGAGGGTCTCTGGGTTATATGTGGATCTGTTCTTCTGAATCTGTCTTGTTTACTAATTATCTTTCTAGCAATTTCAATGATCAGGTGTTAACCCTGATCATTGGTTTGTTTGTTTGTTTGTTTGTTTTCAGTTCTGATTATATTTTTAATTTCATCAATAAACATTTTGTAGAAATTCATTTTCTCTCTTGTTATAATGCCTGCATAATCTCAGTTCTGCAGATCTTTACTGTCTGACCCTTTACAGAAAAAGTTTACCGATCCTGGTGTAGACCCAGGAGGTGAAGAAATGGGCTATGTGGATATCCGGGGGCAGAGAGAACAGCCAGTGCAAAGGCCAGAGGTAGGAGCTAGTGAGGCACATCAAGGAGGCCAGTAGGGTTAAGTCCTGCGAGTGAGGAGGAGACTGATAAGAAAGGGTCAGAGGAACCCGGGCAGATGGTACAGAGAGTCTTGTTCCAATTTCTAGGTATTTTTCTAAAAATGTGTGTGGCTGTCTTCAATGGAATATCTTTTTTTTTTTCTGTTACATTTTCTAATTTATTATTGCTGCAGGATAGAAAATTATTGCTTTTGTATATTGATCTTTTCCCCTAGCCTTCTTAGTTTATTCTCTTATAGTTTTATTAATTTTTCAGTTGGTTTGCTTGAATTTATTTTAGAAGGCAATTACATCTTCCACAAATGATGCATTTTGTGCATCCTGCCTATACATATAGCTCAGTTTCTTCCTTTCCTTCCCTCCCTTCCCTCCTCTTCCGCTTGCCTCTCTACTCTCCCCTCTTTCCTTCCTCTCTTCTCTCACCAGTGCACAGGGTTTCAGTTCCTTCACATCCTTACCAACATTTGCTGTTTTGGGTGTTGTTGATTTGGGGTTGATCATTGGGTTTTTAATTTCAAATATTTCTTTATTTCCCAGTTTCTATGTTTTTCTGTTAAATCTGCTATGTCAAATTTTGACTTCTTCTTCTATAGATACTTTCAAGAGCTTCTTTTCATTTACTTAAAAAAAAGTAGGGATAGTTATTTTGGTATCCTAGATCTTTGCAAAACTATTTCTATTGCATTTTTTTAAACTTTTTTGACTTGTGGTTCACCATCTCCTCAATTATTTTTGACTGTGAGCCGCTCTGTTTACTTGGGAAGTGATGTGTGGGCCTTCTTCAAGAGTAGGACAATGGTGCACTCCTCCATAAAGTGTTGACATTTGCTTTTGCTGCTGTAACCTACATGGTTTGAAGATTGCTTTTTTAACAGAGTAAATGTGACTTTGGATTGCCGGTATGTGCTAGGTATCATGCCAGGTTACAACTTCTCAGAGACTTCTTTCTCAGCACCAACACAGCTTTCTCTATGGCCGCTTCAGGGAGGGAAGGACAGGTTTATTTTGCAGGATTAGGCAAAGCAGTTTTATTTCTGGTTGGGCTTTATGGGCGTGTGTTGTAAAGCCTGGACTATGTCCTTTGTCTTCCACATGCTGTGTTTTAATCTTGTCTTTCCAGTTCCTTCAGGAAAAATCAGCTGTGGGGATCTCCTTACCTCACTGGGTTCCTGCATTTAGATTTTGTCCAGATAAGGTATTGTATATTACCAGTTCTTTAGTGTCCGTAATACAAAAGTGGATTTTAGATAGTATTTCAGATATTTAAAGAAGGCGAATACTTCAATAACCTATTTCTTGGAGTTCCCGTTGTGGCACAGTGGAAACAAATCTGACTAGTACCCATGAGGATGCAAGTTCGATCCCTGACCTTGCTCAGTGGGTTGGGGATCTGGCATTGCTGTGAGCTGTGGTGTAGTCTGTAAATGCAGCTCTGATCTGGCATTGCCATGGCTGTGGCATAGGCTGGCAGCTGTATCTCTGATTCAACCCCTAGCCTGGGAAAAAGAATACCTGTGTCACACGAATGTGAGGCTCTAAGAATTAAATGTGACAGAAAAGCCAGGCACTTCCTTGGTACCAAAAACTACTTCCATAGCATTGCTATTACTCCAATTTCTGCTAACATAGGTATGCAATTGTAATCAAATGAGTTCAAAGTGATGCCACTTGCAAAAGTCTAACTGGCCTCTTTTCCTGCCTCACCCTTTTCCTTCCGCCACCCCCCCCCCCCGTCATTCATTCCTCATCCTCATTAATCATTTACCAGGACATGTTTATTTTAATCATGAATTTGCAAGTTGTTTTCTTTTTGTAGCTCAAAGCCCTACCTTGAGCTTGAAATTAGATAGTATTATTTGATTTGCTTAGGATTTTCCTAAGTGAAAAACTGCATCGCAGGTTGCAAAGAATGAGGAAGCAGTCGGACCTCCTGGGCTCTTAGAGCAACACCGTAACCTGCCAGATGACCTTGAATTTGTCCTTCCTTCTTGTCATCTGCATCATGGGAGGATAAGAACACTTACCATGGTGTCTTCTAGGAGCTGTTGTGAGACTCAGACTCGTCTAGCTGAGAATGTATTCTAAGGTACACAGACAGGGTGTAAACATGTGAGGTGTCCTCCATGGGAGCCAGAGTCTAACCTTCTGGGAACACCTTTTTGGGCTAGATCCCCAGCGGTGTTTCCCTTGGCTTGATGCTTGTGAGCAGAGCCCTTGAGTTTGAGAGGCTCTGTTAGCACATGAGTGCAAGAAGATGCGAGAGAAATGATAATATTTCTTTCTCCACAGGGCACTTCCAACATCTTTGAGGAAACAGAATTTCTTTTGATCACAGAGGAGCAGAAAAGGCTATTAACTGTGGTGTGTCCACAGATTTCTGTGTATCTTCCCTGGGAGGGGACAAGAAGCCTGGATCAGGAAGAAGAGGCTGAAAGTCATTTGCTTTGCTGGTGTGCAGGTCACTGGTTGTGCCAAGTTGGGTCCAGCACCAGATCTCCTGTCTTCGGTGGGCTGCCCCCGCACACCCGATTTCTTCCTCGAGGTAAAGGGAGAACAGACAGGTCTAGAAGCTATAAAACAAACTAGGCAGGAGTTCCTGTTTTAGCTCAGTGGGTTAAGGACCTGGCCAGTATCCATGAGGATGCAGGTTCCATCCCTGGCCTCCCTCAGTAAGTTAAGGATCCAGTGTTGCCACAAGCTGCAGCATAGGTCGCAGATTCTGCTCACATCCCACGCTGCTGTGGCTATGGTGTAGGCCGGCATCTATAGCTCTGATTCTCTGATTCAATCCCTAGCCTGGGAACTTCTGTATGCCATGGGTGCAGTCCTAAAAAGAAGAGAAAAGAAAAAGAAGAAAAGCTAGATAATTAGGGCCATTTACCAAGTCTAGTGCCTACAGCACCAAGCAGGTAAATGTGTGAGAGCCTGGCAAACAGGAGAGCACGTATTGTCCAAAGGAGACTAGACACTATGCAGTTGTAGCCTGTTGCTTCATAGTGGACAGTGAGAAAGGTTGAGCGCAAGTATGCCTGCATGCGTGCGTGTGTGCGTGCATGTGTGCATGTGTGTACGTGTTGAGAGAGTTTGGAAGTAGGGAAGGGCTTGGAATCAGGGCATCTCTGGCAGTAGGGATGCAGGAGCCTAGGCAAGGGTGGCAAATAATCTCACACCCATGAGCCTCTCTGCCCTGCGTCCCTTCAAGACCTGCTCTGGCCATTACAGCATCACCAAGAGTTGATATCCTTCTGAGGCCTAAATCTGTCTCCCTCTGGGTGTGAGAGGGCAAATCTGTAGAAATCACAGGTTTCTCAGGGCCAGAGCTATACCTCTGTTGAAAAGGGTCTCCCTGGGCCAACCCTGATGGGGCCAAACCGAATACACCCCAGTGGGGTGGGATCTGCACCTTCGGGTTTGAGTCTTCTCTCCTAAAGGAAAGGAAATCTGTTCAATATTAGTGTCTAAAACAATGCTTCACCTTTATTTCAAATAGTCTTTTTGCTTCCTTGCTTTCTCTCTTTTCCTTGTCTCCCTTTTCATCTCTGTCTTCCTTTTTTTAGGGAAAACAAGACACTTATTTTCTCTCTCATGTCCCCTAATCCTGAATTCGTAGCCCCAGCCTCAGAGAGCCTACGCTGAACTGGACAGAAGGAAGAGTCAGAAGCTGCCACTCTTAGAGGGAGTGGGGTAAGAAGGAAAGCTGAGGCTGGACATGACACGCTCCAGGTGACTCTAAGTGACAACGTATCTCACACACTTTGATGCTTTGGAAAGGATCACCAACTCAAATTCGATTTTGGACCTTCCACTTTGAAGAGAGACATAGGGGCTGACGGCAGTGTTTGGAATCCCAGGAGTGAGGAGGACGTCTCAGCCACTGGACTTTTGTCATTTCCTGGAAGAAGGGGAGAGAAGCCTTCTCCTGACACTCCTATAGAAATGGCCAAAGATGAACACTAGCCAAATGCCACCGCAGGCACAATCGTGGACTGCAGGTCAAAATGTCATCTGAGACTTTTCCCTCTGACCATTGAGAAAACGTCACTGGTTAGTGCCAAAGACAGAGCCATCCAGCTCTGTGGAAGTAGCACCAGTGAAGCATAAACACACCTCCTTCTCCCAGATGCTCGGGGCTCTGTTTACAGATTAAATCTCAGGATGTATATATTTGATGTTCTTATTCCAGGATATTAATGGCAAAATGAACTTGTCTGGTGATGGCTCCGTCACATTAATGTCTGATGGACGGTTCAGATGTGAAAGGTGCGTGGGACTTGCTGAGGGCTCTGGGTGTGCTGGTCCGAGGCTGCAAGGCTGGAATGTGATTTTGTTTAGAGTGAACCCAAATGGAGTCGGTTTAACCCTGCAGGAGTGGAGTCATCTTAAATACCACAGCCTCAGAAGGCAGGGTCTTGGTAAATAGAATGAAATGTGCAAAATATTTACCTTGTGATTAGCAATCTGCCTAATGCAGTCTGGCAGCATTTTTAGGAAGCTTTGTGGGTTTTAACCATTAATTCAAAATTTATAGCCGGTTCAGAGTTCAACAAGGGGTGGGGCTCTGTGGGTTCCTAAAGCCTGTTTAAATCTTCCAGAAAGTACCTGGGTCATCTTCTGCCTAGAGAAATCTGGAAAGAATTCTCACAGAAGATGATGGCATGGCTAGGTTAAGGAGTGCTTTCTCAACTTGCCAAACACCTAGTGAATTCTGGTTTTGGTTCTGGAGGTGGTGCACAGTCCGATGGGGAAGGTGAGTCCAACCCACAGGAAACAAATACAGAACTGAATTGAAGAGTTAGCCCTAATGCCTGGGGCAGGGGGGCAGGAAAAGATCCAGCCAGACATTGAAGGCCCAGTAAGATTTGCCAACATTCTCCCTCAACACAGGGCACATCGGCAACTTCGAGATATGAATCTGAGGTAACCCAACTTGTGAACATATGGCGTCTCTTCACACCTTATCTTGGGTTAGTGTGTGTGTCACTGGAGTGACTGGAAAAAGGGGCTGAGGGGCAATGGATTTTTCCTCTCCATCCTCTATCTTCTAAGAGGTGTTTCCTCTTTTTCCTTTCGTCCTTGCCACACAACCTACCCACAGCCCTTTAAAGATGATGAAAGCCACAAGCGAAGAAAAGAAAAACAAGGGTTCCGTTGGGGCTCATTGAGTTAGGAATCCAGTGTTGTCACTGTGGCAGCTCCAGTTGCTGCTGTGGCACCAGTTTGATTCCTGGCCCAGGAATTTCCACATGCTCATGCAAGAGGGTGGCCAAAGAAAAAGGACAGTCCTGGGATTCTCCCATAATGTCTTCTTTTTTATTTTTTTGCATCACTTAATCATTTCTTTTAACTTGAACGTGCATTCGTCTTCAAGTCTTCTAATACAGGGACAGGTCATTTTGTTTTAGTATGATTGAAATTCTGTCACATCTTCTCTGCATAAATTCTGGCCCTAGTGCATCATAATCAACAGTTTCTAGTATGAGTTTCTCTAAAGTGAAACAAAAACTTAAGAATAACTTTTCTTTCTTTCTTTCTTTCTTTCTTTCTTTCCTTCCTTCCTTCCTTCTTTCTTTCTTTCTTTCTTTCTTTCTTTCCCTATAACTTCTGCTACCCAATTCACGCTTGCATATCAAAAAACCTCCCTTCCTAGTAACTTGGTAAAGACTTAGGAAACCCGCTCTGTCTCACTGAGGACACTCCAGAGTCCCAAAGGCAACCAATCCAGAGCCTAACACCAGTAGTAAATTTCATTCTGATGAAAAATTTTAAGTTAAAAAAAATCGTTCAAAAAAGCAACTTTTATTTTTCCTGCATCTTGCTTTGTAATAACTACTTGAAAGCAAAATCAGAGGCACCTGTACATTTATACGATTTTAGTTATTTCCAGAATAGGTAACGAACTATAGAACTGCTTGAAAAAGATGAACATTTTTCCCCCCTGGAGTAAGTTTCTTTGTCTCATGGACATAAAAGAAAATAACAAAAATATTTCAGCTCTTTAAAAACCCATTCCAGGAAAAGCCATGCCAATCAGAATGGAGGCACTTGCTTCATGCCCTTTTCATGAAATGGAGGCACTTGCTTCATGCCCTTTTCCTGGGTCCTGGGTGCCAAACACTGTGTCAGGTGCGAAGGACAGAGACGTACCTACACGTGGCCGCTTTGAAAGGAGCCTGCTCTTCCACAGGCTGTAGCGGAGGACTCTATGGGAATCTCTTTTGTAGGAGAAAGAGTCCTGGAGAAACACTATCCAGCATCTTCTATCCCTGCTCGTTCATGACTCACACTAAAAACGTCTAGGCTGGAGTGAGCTTAAAAAAAAAAGAAAAAAGAAAGAAAGAAAAGAAAAAATGAAAAATGAGAAGTAAATACATTTGACAATAAGTTTGAGATCATAAACCTTGGGATTCTTCTTCTAATACCACGCACTTCAAAATCAGGCTGTGTTTTTCATGTGAGGTGGATTTAAAGGTAGCTCAAAGAAAACACAGGATTAACTGTAAGTAGTGGGATAGTGTGTCTGAGCCAAGCTTCCAAATAAACACATCAGAGGCTCGGGCTAAAAAAAGGCAGAACACAAATAACCTCCTCTTGATGCGCCTACAGTTTCGTTTCGCTGTTCCCAGGTCATGAACTAAATTGCCAGAAAAAGAGGTTAACTCCAGTGCAGCAAGGCAGCGTTTCGGGAAACAGGTTTTGTGCATGTGGCCTGTAGAGGCCCGGCCACCATTCGAGGACCCAGCCGTGAAACGGCCCTCGGATGAGCACTTGACAGTGTAAATTAGTGAACAGACAAATGCGTTCAAGAGTCCGACAATCCGGGCCTTTGCAAACTTGCCTTGGCTAATACCCAAATGCTGACGTCTCTTTAGTCTCAGTAAATTGGTTCCGGGAGGCTGTGTGAGCCCCTGGGCAGCCTGCTTCCCTTCCGAGGCTGGGTATCCTCCCTATAAAACAGGGAGCCTGGATGAGCTGCCCTTTGAAATCCCTCCCTTCCCCAAGGACTCAACACAGGAAGGCTGGCCTCTGCCCCCAGAAGCTTCCAGCTGAAGGAGAACAGTCAAGTAGCCAGAGGCCGAGGAGCTCAGCCGCGGGGTGGTTTCCATCCGTGCTCATCTTTCAGAGGCCTGGAATGGGCGGGGGAGGGGGCAGAGCATGATATCATTTCCAGGCAGAGACCAAAGTTCTCTTTTCAGGTCACATGATTTCTCCTCGTATTTTACACTTCATCATTTGCTGCCTCATCTGACCAAACTCCGTGAGCCTCCTGATTTTCACGTGTGGGGAAGCCGCCTAGGGACTTGGTTAACCTTGTGCATCCCTGGGCCTTCATGGCTCCCAAGGATTGATTCTCCTTCAGCAGGTTCGGGGCGGGGGGGGGGGGGGGCGGTGTTGCTGGGAAATGGCACGCTCAATGAGCGCCCCCAGGATCCCCGTGGACTATGCTTTGGGGAACACTGTTCCACCTGCTCTGAATTGGAGGTTTTGGAGGTTTATCTCCTTCACATACTTAGTCTTCCCGGGGCGGGGGGGTGGGGGTGGCCAGGGCCCCATCTGATGTTGCAACAGAACAGAGAGCGAGGCGAAAGGGTCACGCCAGGTATTCAATCAAAATTCAAGGAGGCAGTGCATCAGTGAATGAGTAAAGCACACAGAAGAGGGAAGGTCATTATCGCCGTCAACTACCAAAATCATGTAGGACTCTTTAGGGAACACTTGAGAAGCTAGGGTGAGCTGGAGGAGGTACGAGGCAGGCTCCAAAGGCGGGTCTCCATTAGGCCACCAAAAACTGCAGGCTGCTGGTGCTCCAGCAAACACTCCGGCCCCTAAGTCCCCACGATATTTTAAGCTGCATCCCTCAAAATGTCAAAAGGGGGATTAATGTGTAAAGGATTGTCAATTCGCTGCTGTCCTCCTGGTACTGCGCTGAGCCTTACAGGCCATGTGGGGATGGAGGGCAGCAGGGGAGGGGAGGGCTTGGGGATGGTCTTTAAATGTAACCGAATAGAGTGAGCTCCGCCGTGTCTTGGGGGGATAAAGCAGTTCGCAGGCTGCTACTTTTTTGTGACATAGCTTTTATGGGGGCAAAGCCAGAATATTAAGCTCATTGCTTCCAGATGGGAAGGTTGGACAAGACAGAGGGGTCTTGGCTCTGAAAGCCTGGACGCCAGGGTGCGATAGGGATGTGACATATTGAAGTAATCGAGATAGAAGATCTGGCTTTAGCCAAGGCTGTCAGATAGATACTTTTTAAAACATTACATGGTTTGTAACAAGGTATTGTGTATCCTCCCAGAAACCCTGCCGCTTCAGTCTCTGGGAAGGCGGTGGGGGGAAAAGAGTGCTTATTTTGCTTGAGTTCCTAAAGCTCCTTTTATATATGAGGAATTTGGCATCTTCTGGCTGGGAGCGGCTGAGCCAACAGTCCGATGCACTTGTAATGTAGATCATGCTAGTGACTCGCTAAGTAAGTCCAGGTGCTTGCCTAAGAGGCAGGGTCCTAAGCACTCCCTTATTTGAGCCCTGAAGCAATCATGGCGCAGCGCCTCAAATGAGCCTCAAATCTGTTTAATAAATCATCTGTCTATTTATAGAGTTAATCCCAGGGAGAAATTCTTCAGATTGTCTGGTGGGGCCTCTTCCACCAGAGGGCGCCAATGCCCAGCTCTTTCGTTGTTTTTGGCGGCTCTTGTTTCACCAACGATTTCAGCTGGGGGGCTGCGGGGGGGGAGCCCTTTGTCCCTCCTTTCCTTCCCTGTAACCTTCAGGCCACGGATGGAACCTGAGTATGGACCAAAGCAGGGTGGGAATGGGGACGAAACCCCAGACATCTCTGAAGGGTCTTCTCCCAGTTCCATAAGGAGGGTTTTGTTCTTGGGCAGGGGCCCATTGTGGAAAGGGAGAGTTGGTCCAGCCGCCTTTGGAAATCTCCAGTTTGCAACAGGCTGGTTTATTTGTAATTCTCTTAGTCAGCCCCTTCCTGGGTGAACTTCACACCAGAGAACAGGTTGGGACATCCCTGTGGACCTGGTGGGTGTCTGCTTCGCATTTCAAAGGCTGGGAACAGGCTTGTATTTTGATTAAAATTTTGTATTAACTTCCTCTTTCTCCCTTTGAATGTAATTTCAGGATATATAATTTCAACCAATCATCTGAGGGGAGGGGGGAGGAGGTGCTTGATGGGAAACAGCACACAGGGAAAGCCAGCCAAAGAAGCAAAGAGAGCAGCTCAGGCTGTGTAGCTGTGACAGCTGAAATCTCTTTTGTTCTTCCTGGCAGGCCCTGAAACCAAAGCTCCTCAAGGACAGGAGCTCTAACTCTGAGCCTGGGATCAAGATGACCCATGGTCCGGCCCAGCCCCCCTGCTGCCTTTAAGGCCACGGGCAAGTCCTTGAAAGTTTCCTGGCTTTAGTCACCTGGTTGGACTCTGCCAAGAGGCACACCTACCATTTGCAACTGTCCACGTGGATATGAAAAGAAAAATAGCAGGTCTTCAGAAATGCCAGTCTCTGGAGACTGCCGTGGACATTAGTTATAATATCCTAGCCTCAAAGTGACTCAAACTTTAGGTTATGATGGTGACACTGAGATGAATAAAAGAACGTTAGTCAGGAGTTCCCGTCGTGGCGCAGTGGTTAACGAATCCGACTAGGAACCATGAGGTTGCGGGTTCGGTCCCTGCCCTTGCTCAGTGGGTTAACGATCCGACGTTGCCGTGAGCTGTGGTGTAGGTTGCAGATGCGACTCGGATCCCGCGTTGCTATGGCTCTGGCGTAGGCCAGTGGCTACAGCTCCAATTCGACCCCTAGCCTGGGAACCTCCATATGCTGTGGGAGCAGCCCAAAGAAATAGCAAAAAAGACAAAAAAAAAAAAAAGACAAAAAAAAAAAGAACGTTAGTCAAACATTCGTCCCCCTCGGCCTTATTGTAGGGTGGTGGTCACTTGTTCTAATGCCTGCAGGGTCCAGGCAGGTAATACACATGTAATTATGGAAGCATTCCTGCCACAGAGCAAGGGCACAATAAATATTTGTTGACTGAGTGAATGAGAATGGGTCCAATATGAGGCCTTAGAGAATGGTGGGAACCATGTTCAGCTGGAGGGTACATGCCCTGTCTTTGGTGTTTAAATTATAAAAAGACTCTATACATGTATGTGTGACTGTCACCTTGCTATACAGTAGAAAATTGACAGAACACTTCCAAACCAGCTATAATGGAAAAAATAAAATCATTTAAAATTATAAATAAATAAATAAATAATATCTTTTTTAAAACATGGCTTCAAATACTTTCTGAACCAAGGGCAACCGATTTGTAACTCTGCACTCACTTTCATATGTATTTAGGCCTACTTAAAAGACCAAGAAAATAAATCTGGTAGCATACAAAGCCCCATATCTGCCCAGTTAAGCTTGATTTTTATATTCTATCTTTGCTCATAAATAGAGTCACATTTTCCCTTCTTTAAAAAAAAAATTTTATGAGAGTATAGTTGATTTTGGAGCTCCCCTTGTGGCCCAGTGGTGGTACCAAACCGAGTTGTATCCATGACGACGCAGGTTTGATTCCTTGCCTCACTGAGTGGGTTAAGGACCTGGTGTTGCCGAGAGCTCAGATATGGCAGATGCGGCCCAGATCCCACATTGCTGTGGCTGTGGTGTAGGCCGGCAGCTGCAGCTCTGATTTGACTCCTAGCCTGAGAACTTCCACATGCCATAGGTGAGGCCCTAAAAAGACAAAAAAAAAATAAAAAGGTATAATTGATTTACAGTGTCCTTCAATTTCTGCTGTATAGCAAAATGACCCAGCCATACGTATATGTACATTCTTTTTTTCATACTATCATCCATAATGGTCTAACCCAAGAGATTGGATGTCGTTCCCTGTGCTGTACGGTAGGGCTCCATTGCCCATCGCCTTGGATTAGATAAGCCCAGTCGTTTTGTAAATAGTATGTACAGATGGTCCCATGCAGAACGAAGGATCACAGCAACATCGTCTACTGCAGACCTCAGTAAGGAGGGCAGACTGATTGAGCTAATGATCAACCCCTGCATCATCTTCCTCAAAGAAAACCCCATCAGCAGAACCACGAGGTTACAACGGAGCCAGAGGGAAAGCTGGCCTGATTTTAGACCTGGTCATGGAGCTGAGTTCCCCTTAGTTCACAGGACTGTTTGTGAGGACGTGCAAGACAATATCATGAGAAAGGGCTTTGTAAAATGCAGTGAGCTGAGTGAATACGAGGACCTCAGCCTGTCAATATGGGGGAGAAACTGGAGGCACCCTTCTCATACCGGGTTGTTACATCGCTTCCATTGGGTGATTGGTATAGTTCTCTCTCTGGCTGAATGACATGCCTCTATGGATGGGGGGCAACTTTTGTTTTTCCCCTCAAGTTATTTCTGACTTGAGTTAATGAGCTCACGGCTCAGGGTCGCCTGTGACCTCTGACCCTCATTCAGGGTTCACCCTCAGCTCTGCCGCATCCTTAGAGGGGAGGCCACTGTCTGGGTTCTGCCTCCTCCAAACCTCGGCAGGAGCCCCACTCTCAGTCTTTCATTGTTTTTGTTTCTGTATCTACCTTAACAATATTTAGTTGCATATTTCTTACATTATATCTGAGATAAATGTGCAGCATGATTTCATCCTGGAGCAGAGGGGAAGGTACCTGGCATTGCGCATGAGCAGGTAAGGCGGAGGGATGGGGGAGCTGAGACCAGCTCTTCCTGCCGGAATCCAGCCCTTCTCTCTGCTCTGCTGGAGGTAGATGCTTAGAGTTATGTTTCTAATGAGAGGCATGGATTTGCACTGCCTAATGATCAAAGACAAACTCCTAAGCCTGGAATTCGAGGCTCTCCAAATCTGGCGATACCTTTCTTGTCTTTTCCTCCCCCCTTCTTTAGAAGCATCCTGGGCTTCCGGCACCACCGAAGGAGCCCTCCCCCCACCCCCCACTTCCACATCCACGTCCCACATTTTGTCATGTCAATCCTTTATCCATACCATTTCTTCTGCCTGAATTTTTTTTTTATGGAATATCTGCCTGCTACAATCATGAGCATTTTTGGAGAGCAATGCTTATCCACCCTTCATAAAGAGGGAGAGGCAAGGTGGAGGGTTTCACCACCGTCTCCAGGAGAGGAAAGGGCAGAGGACACGTCTAGCTCTTCTCTCCATCTTCCACACATTCTTCTTATAAGAGGATTGACCGGGACCAGAATCTGGGCGCACTGGGCTCGTCTCCACCCTCTGCCACCCGCCTCCTTTGTAGACCTTACTTCTCCTTGCTGCCTTGGGGCGGGGGAATTGGAGGCAGTCAGAGAGCGTCTGCGGTGGCAGGACTGGCCCCTGAGGTAGGCAGGGCAAGCTCGTCACTCTGCAGGCCTAGGCCTGCCCTCACCAGGGTCTCCCAAGGCTGAGGTTCCAAGGGCAGGGGAGGCAGCCATGTTCTCCTTCATTCTGATTCTGCCCTCTTGGTTCCAAATTCCAAGGGGGAAAATTACAAGTTATCAGTTACACCCTACAATTTTCACATCCAAATGGCACATCGCCACGGACATCTTCTCTGCCACACCTCGCCTGAGACGCTCGGGACGTCCCTCCCTTCTTCCTCTTCGTGTAACTCCCGCCGAATCTCAGAGCTGTACCTCATCTGCTCATCCATTTGTTCAGTACATATCTACAGGGGTTTGAAGAGCTGGGATTCTCCTGAATGCTGATGTGATGAGAAGACCTTTTGAGTTGTCCTCTGAAAATCCAATTCTTGGTGTTCCTGTGGTGTCATGAGAACACAACTGGACAGAAGGCCTGGATTGAGGTCTGTGATTGAGGCCTAGAAAATAAACACGGAGCGCCTATTACGCGCCAGCAGTGGTGCTAGGTGCTTTTTGAGACAGAAGCTTGAGAGCATTGAGTAACTTATCTCCTTTTAAAGGCATTGGCTAAAGCTCAAAGGCAAAACAAACAAACAAATCCCAAAACTGCCATAAGGAAGACACGCTCTGCTCAGGTGGCCAGTTGTTGGTAGACCCGCGGCTAAGACCCAAGACTCTTGACCTTGAATGCTCTGTTTCTCGTGTCTCATCACACACATCCTCTCTGTGCCTCATGCAGCCCTTCTGCAGCCACAGACTAACCTATAAATCTGTAGCGACACAAAGCAATAAATGATAAATGCATAAATACATGCTTCAGGTGGGGAATGTGCTGAAGACCAAGGCTGACCCCTGTGACCTTGTATCTTCACAGAAAGCTTAAAGGAAGGAGCAGGATTGACTGGAGCCCTGGAAGGAGAACTCTTGGGTAGGCAGAAAGGACTGGGAGGGGCATTCTAGCAGAGGGTCCCACGGTAGCCAAGGAGGTCGGACGGGTCAAGGGAAAGTCAGTACACAGTGAATTTATCAGCCTGGCCTGCTCCAGGTTGATATTTGGACAATTTTGGGCAGTAGGGCTAGAAAGGGCAGCGAGTCTTCACTTGATAGGGTGATGCTTTTCCACTTGGGATGAACCACAGTATCACCATTTTGAAAATACCTATTCCCAGGCCCTAGACCTACTGAGAAAGAAACTCTAAAAATGGGTTGGAGGGGATTATTATTATCTTTTTTAATCTTCCCCAGTTGATTCTGATGCTAAGTAAAGGCTGAAAAGCACTAGGAAAGGAAGGGGCAGAACCCCAGGTTTTATTTCGTGAGTCCTGGATTTGAGTTCTGCTCTTGGCATATGTAATGCCCGGAGTTGGGACACACCACTGTCTGCACTTCGATTTTCTAATTTTTAAGTGAGAAGTCATCAGAGGAGTGTCTGTCTCCCTCACGAGGTCATTCTGATGCAAAAGCAAAATGCTGTATTTGGAAGAGTCAGCGCAGCACATGCCCAGAGGGAAAGAGAAGTAGCGCTGAGCCGATTCTCTGAACTAAGAGGTGCTGCAGGACGCTGGGGTTTGGGGCTGGCAGGGCACACAGGGAGGAATAAGCATTGAGAGCTGGAGGGTCCTGAAGTGTGGCTAATGCAGCAATTCAAGTGTGAGCTGATGAAGTACAGAGATGGTGGGGCCTTCAGGACATCTGTGTGGCCACAGGCCAAAAGGATTCCAGCTCTCTGTGGGTAAAAGGCAAGGCAGTATCCACCTCTAAAAATAAAACCAGCTTCCCCAAGGCTGGCCTGGGTGCCCTCGCTGGAGGGCGGTGAGATGCAATCCTAGTTTAAGAAGGTTGGCTTTTTTTAACACAAACTCACAAGCAGTTTTACTGGGGGGAAAATGTCCTTGTATTGTGTCTTCCAGAATATTGTCAATGAGAAGGACTGTGCAGGCAGGAGGGACGGGGGAGGGCTCTGATTCTGGCATTTTCCATCAGGTGGGGGTAAGGACCAGGAAGCAAAATTCTGGAGGGCGAGCAAAAGCTGAGATGCCGTTCCACGCTCCTCATGGTCTGAGGGCTTGAGCCCTGGAGCAATTCCCTCTGATCCTGAAAGAGTTACTACACCTCAGGGTGGGGGTGGGGGGCGCCTGCTCCCCATCCTCCTCTGCTGGCAGCTCCAGGACCCCATTATCTCCTGAACTTTCCCATATCCCTCGGAGATAAGTATTTCCTTATGGTAATGATTGTTACTCTCATTTTACAGCTGAGCACGTGGAGTCAGAGCGATGGTCCTGAAAAGAAGGAGACATTTTCTTCCTTCTCTCTGGACTCCATCAAGTTTAAATCATAAAATGGAAAGCCCTGCGAAGATATCTGAGTATTTCCAAGCCCGAGGCAGCAGGGAGCAGCACTAGGAAAAGGGGTGCTTCTTGTGGGCTTGGCGTGCTGTAAAATTTATGTTCAGTTTTTCACGGGGCGGTGGATAGCTCCTTTTTATTTTCATATGGCCATAAAGAAAGATGGGGTTTTTCAGAAGTAATCTCCACAGCCTGCATTTTGCATATGAAGAAATCAAGGCCCAAAGAGGGGAACTGTTAAACAGATCTGAGGGGAAAAGCTGAGCCTCCAACTCCTAGTCACATTTATGCTCTGCTGCCTCCCCGCCTGAACTGCTTCATATGCCCTTTGGGCTGATTGCAGGGGCAAAGGCCTATCCAAGGGCAGTGCTGCCTTTCCTCAAGGTCATCGTGAGAGCCTGGCTAGAGGCTGGACTTATCTGCAAAGTTTGAGAAACATATTGAAATTATCAAGACTTGGAACACAGCCGTGGTTTGTGCTAAGCTTTCACCGCCTTGATTTGAACGTCTCAAGGTTTAGCTTCATTGGAAGCCCTGCCCTCTTAGGCTGGTCCCCGAGGTCTGGGGTGAGGGTTCGGGGAGGTACAGGAGCCCTGCTGGCTCCACAGCCCTCCAGCAACTGACCAGGGAGAAGGGTTCTAGGAAACCAGCCCAAGTGCAGCCTGGGCCCTGGATCCAGTACAGGGAGGGACACAGACGGGGCCGCCTGGATGGCGACTCCCTGGAGGTCCCTCCAGGTGGGAACACAGGCCATCAACACCAACGCGGTGCCATGGACCTGAGTTCCAAGAACCAACACAGTGGTCAGTTCAGGGCAATCTCGTTCCATGCGTGAGATCTATTACTAGAGACTTGCCACCACGACAAATTTGAATAAGCCAAACTAATTTTCTTATAGGCATAAAGAAGAAAGGATGCATTTTTCAGACTTATAAATCTAGCATACCAAATTATTTTTTTTGCTTTTAAATTTACTTATTTACTTTGAAAACGATAAATGTGTAATATATAAGATTTTCAGGAAACTTAGAGAAGTTTAATTCTTTTTTCTGTTTTTGTTTTTTTTTTTTATTTCCTTGAGGTTATCTCATGTTTTCCTAAATCAACTCTAAATCAACTGCTAGAGCTATCCTGGCAGGTATTTGATCATTTTCATAGTATTTTATCACATCTAAATCTATTGCTTAATGTTTTTATTCTCAGAAATATTTCTCAGCAAAAGCATTATCCTTGCCACCTAGTGCACCTCTAGATAGCATTGATATAAGATATGGAAAAAGCTTAAATTACAAGAACACAATAATGAAAGAAATAACAGGAAGAATGCCCCCCTCTAAACTGGGTAAACAACAGAATGGACAGGTGAGGGGGTTGTGTAACTTGACGAACACAGCATTGCTATAGAATAAACAGTATTGACAACTGATTTAGTACTATTGATCATTATGCAGTTTTCAGTTTTTATAAATTTTGGAGGTTTGAGTTATTCTGAATTTTGATTATGTTTAGTATTATATTTGCATTCATCTAACTTTCTACTATACTGTACAGTTTACAAAGTAGTGTGGAAGTTCAGAGAAGGGCGTGAGAGAAAAGACAAGAATCAGGATTAAAACTCACACCTTTCACTTCTGGACAATTTTATGTATGATTCACTGAGCAACGTATCTTCTGAAGATACCCCATTCTTATATCCTTCGCCCATCTGACACACTCCATTGCCTCTTTCGGGGAAAATCACTGCCAAGAAGGCATCATATTAGGCACATTTATTTTATTCAGTTCCCATGACTGTGCTGTAATATCATTTTTGTTATGGTCGAGTGCTCCTAGAGTACTGTGTCATTTCCCTGTGTCTCTTTTCTCTCTAGAATTGTGGCCCTTTGTGTCCTGGCTGCTTTGGCAGCTTTGAACTCTGATGTTTATCTCCCCAACCTCTGCCAGGCCTTGTGGCCTCTCTCCCTGCATCAGGAATTGGCAAATGCACCAGATCAAAGTAGCGTCAAAAACTGTGCACTCAGCCCCATAAGTCTTGACTGCTACAGTAGCTCTCTGCTGCCTTTTATTTTGTCCGCTTGTCTTACTGTTCTCAGGGAGAACAATGGTTTGCTACGGCTACTGCATCATAACCAGAAGTGGAAGATAACATATGTTTTTGAGATTTGTATATATAGATCAGGGCCATTCTTTTTAGCAGATGAATATAATTTACATATACAGTACATTGTATTTATTTATAGATGGCTATCTGGGTGTTTTCCAATTTTCACTGTTTTAAAAACAGTGCTGCAACGAATATTTTTGGACCTGTTTTCTCATGTACATCTTTCAGAATTCCTCTAGAATGTACATCTGGAAGTGGAATTGCAGAGAGAGAGGATGCTCATTTGTAATTTCATCACTTACTGCCAATTTTCTTTCAATAGTAGGTAATCCACCTTTTCATTTCCCCCAGCAGTGTTTGAGAGTTTCTGTTTACTGCTGTCATCCATCACTGTGGGACCATTATTGCTCACCCAATGGAAATGAATTTCTATATTCTTTTTCATTAGTGGGGTTCTCAAGTTTAGTACATTCCAGGCTTCTACTTCTGGAAATGCCTGTTCCCATCCCTGGTCAATTTTTCAAATGAATTTTTATTTCCTTATCATCAATCTCCTTTTTATTTTGAGTTTTATTGATGCGAAATTGACATATAACATGGGATAAGTTTAAGGTGTACAGCAGGACGATTTGACTTACATCATGAAACGATTACCTTGATAACTTTAGTGAACATCCATCAACTCATACACATACGCAACTACAGAAAAAGAAAAAAAATATTTTTCCTTGTGATGAGAACTCAGAATTTACTCTCTTAATGAGTTTGGTATATGACCCATGGCTCTATTAATTATATTTATCATGCTGTACATTATATCCCTAGCACTTATTTATCAAAATTAGAACTGATATTTTTTCTGAGTTTGGTTTTTCATTGGTTTTTGAAATAAAATTGACCTACAATACTACATTAGAGATATCACATCACTCCTGTTGGAATGGCCTTTTTCAAAAGAACAACCAGCAATTAAAGTTACATCCCTCATGCACTGTTGGTAGGAATGTAAATTGGTGCAGCCGCTATGGAAACAGTATGAAAGTCCCTTGAAAAATTAAAAATAGAACTACCAGAGTTCCCGTCGTGGCACAGTGGTTAACAAATCCGACTAGGAACCATGAGATTGCAGATTCAATCCCTGGCCTTTCTCAGTGGGTTAAGGATCCGGTGTTGCCGTGAGCTGTGGTGTAGGTCGCAGACGTGGCTCGGATCCTGAGTTGCTGTGGCTCTGGTGTAGGCCAGCAGCAACAGCTTCAATTAGACCCCTAGCCTGGGAAACTCAGGAGCGGCCCTAGGAAAGACAAAAAGACAAAAAAAAAAAATAAATAAAAATAGAACTACCATACAATCTAACAATACCACTCCTGGGTATTTATCCAAAGAAAATAAGGACACTAATTAGAAAATATGTATGCATTCCTATGTTCACTGTAGCAGTATTTACAATAGTCAAAATATGGAAATAATCTAAGTGCCCATCAAATGATGAATGGATCAAGAAGAAGCGGTATACATATAGGCAATGGAATATTAATCAGCCATAAAAATAATGAAATCTCATCATTTGCAACATCATGAAAGGGCTCAGAGGGTATTATGCTAAGTGAAATAAGTCAGACAGAAAGATAAACACTGTATGATTATACGCGGAATCGAAAGGACAAAACAAATGAACAAACACAACAAAACAGAAACAGAGTCATGGATACAGAGAAAAAAACAGGTGTTGCCAGAGGGGAAGGGTGTGGTGGGGAGGAGAGAAATAGGTGTGGGAGAAAGAGGAACAAACTTCCAGTTGCAAAATAACTGAGTCATGGGGATGCAATGTACGGTACAGGGAATACGGTCAATAACTAGGTAATATCTTTAGTGACAGATCACAACTAGACTTAGTGTGGTGATCATTTTGAAATGCATAGAAATATCAAATCACTATACAGTATCATGTATCTTTTCTTTATAAAATCTGGGTACCAATGAATCCTTAGTCTGCTATATAGGTGGCAATCAGTCTCAAAGGATTCATTCAGTGCCTTCTATACGTAGTACTAGGGCCATAGGGGGTGAATAAGACAGATTCAGTCTCCATTTTTCATGGACCATATGTTCTAGTATGTGGGAACAGATTATCAACAGAATTAATCAAATATTTATTTATTTGTTTATTGAATTAAAAAATAATTTTAGATTAGAAGATATACTATTTAAAAAAAAACTGGAAAATGAGCTAAAGGTTAATGGGTGTGGAAAGTGCTACTTCAGATCAGAAAGGTCCCAGAAAACCTCAAGCTGAGGCTGGATGAGAAGAAAGAGTTCCATGAAACTAAGGGGAGAATGGTTCTCCAAGGAGTAAGAATTAGCCCCAGGTCCTATGACAGCATCAACTGGGCTTTGAGTGTTTTCTTTGCTATGCATCCATCTTCCGAAAGCCTTCATCCTCTGCTCCAACAGGGCTACAAGTGTTGCTGGTCTGAGTCTCGTTAGCAGCAGGCAAGATGTACTGACTCGTCTCTATTACAATAAACCAAGTTTAGTTCAAGCCTCTTGGCAATGACAACAAATGAAGAAGGAGGAAGTCTGTTTTCCACAGAATGTAGTTCATGCCATCTGGACAGCATCCTGACTGACAAAACAAACATCCTGGATTCAGGTCGCCCAAGTACCCTTCCTCCTTCTGAGCCCCTAGAGCAAGTTCTCTAAATTCTCTGTGCTTCAGTTTCCTCTTGTATGGAATGAGGGCATATTAGTTGTAGGCAGACCTCTCAGATATTCCCCAGTGATCTTAGTCTCGGTATCGTTGGTATCCATGTCCTTGTGTTATGCTCTCTGAAGAATGAAAGCTGGATCTAGTGACTCACTTCTAATGATGCGCGTATGATAAACGTGACAAGACGTCACTTCTGAGACTGGGTGATGCGCGTATGATAAACGTGACAAGATGCCACTTCTGAGACTGGGTGATGCGCGTATGATAAACGTGACAAGACGCCACTTCTGAGACTGGGTTTTAAAGGACACGACTTCCATCTCGCTTCCTCTCTCTCACTCTCTCTTGCTTGCTCTCTTTAGGAAGTCAGGTGCCATGTCTAGGGGCCTCAAGGAAAAGTAAATAAGGGTGCCTTCCAGCCAACAGCCACCAGGGAACTGAATCCACTCAGCGAGCAGGCTTGAAATGGACCCTGTTCTGACGGAATGAGAGGAAGTGACTCTGGCTGAGAACGTGATTTCAGCCTTGTGAGGACCCAGCTAAGCTGCGCCTTGATTCCTAACCCGCAGAAATTGTGAGATAATAAATGTATGTTATTTTAAAACATGAAGATTTGAGGTCATTTGTTACACAGGAACAGATAACAAATATAATAAATGACTTTATCAGGCAGTGCCTGTGAGGATGACATTATTGACTACAAGTAAAGTGCCATGAACACTGTGTAACACTTGATAAGGACTCCTTAAAGCTTGGGGGTGTTCTACTTATTGCCAAGGTTATGCATCATCCAGTTTGGGGGCTGACAATGAGTCTCGTCTCCCACGAGTTCCCCTCCAGCCCATTGGACTGTAGATCCAGCCCAAGGAGCAGTGTCACAGTTACAAATCTTAAGGGCGACTTCTTCAAACAGGCTAACACTCCAGCCAGTCTCAATTTTGACTTTTCCCAGGAAGCTTTTACGCAGAGACACCATCCACAAAGCACTCTCCTTCTTCTGGAATCCTCCCCTAACTCTTTTCAGTGTCGGAGGCACATGATACTGTCTAGAATGGTGTTCTGTCTCCTCGTGTCCTTCCCGGATCAAGTGGAAGCCCGTGGAAGCCGAGCAGTGGAACGTCCCTCAGCTCAGAAGTGGCTCGGGTGTGTGTGTGATCTTGGATCAGCCACCCAAACTCTCTGCACCTATGTCCTCATCTGTAGAGTGAAGACAACGAGGTCAGCCTCAGCGATGAATCTCTTCACAGCTTTAGCAGAATGCCTGGCTAAGGCTCCCTGAGAACCCCCTAGCCTTTTCCATCGTTATCAGGACTTTGTATTCCCTCCACCCCTGAACAATACTCTGCCCGTACATGCTCTTTAGGCCTTGACTCCCAAGGAGCCTCTTAAGCACCCATGCTTATTTCCTCCCCATCACCTCCTGCCTGTTTGCTATGTGCTTCCTTGCACTCTTCCCCCTGGACCACATGGTGCTGAGTAAGTGTGTCCCGAACTTTGGGCAGTGCCGGAGCGGCAGAGAGTGTGTGCCTGAGGATGGTGCTTGCATGGCTCTGGTAATGCCTGGGATCCCTCCTGTGGCATGTTCCCCCATGTGAAATCCTTTCCAGCATGGGGGCCCCGGGCCTTGGCTGCTGCTCTAACTGTACTAAGTCCACAAAGCATTTTCTTCCATGATCAGCTTAGATCAGAAGCTTCTAGAAGTCCAAAGCCTCCATAAGATTAATTGCTGTGTAACGACACAAACCCCATCTATTCTACAGTACTTCACCCTGTGCAGGGTGGCTGTGCCTCGGTGATACAGTATCCAAAATAATGCAGGATGATAGGGGTCATTAACCCCACTCCACAGACTCAGAAAGGGAATCCCTTGCCCAGGTTCATAAAGCTGAGAAGGTTCAGGACAGGGCTTGGATTCAGGCCTTTTGAATCTAAATGACTATTGATACAATTCATATGTGGAGTTGTGTGCCATGCCTTACTTTGAAGATTTTTCCTCTCGTCATCCCTTTTTTTTTTTTTTTTTGTCTTTTTGTCTCTTTAGGGCCACATCCATGGCATATGGAGGTTCCCAGGCTAGGGGTCCAATTGGAGCTGCAGCTGCTGGCCTACACTGAAGCCACAGCAACGTGGATCCTTAACCCTTTGAGCAAGACCAGGGATCAAACCCACATCCTCATGGATGCTAGTCGGGTTCATTAACTGCGAGCCATGAAGGGAACTCCACCCTCATCCCATTTTTACTCATTTGGACAATGATGAGACAGGTTTGGAGAGAAGTGCGACTTGTTGTGGTTAGTGACAGCAGAGCTGAGACTAAAACCCGGGTTTCTGCTTCCAGATCCCTTGCTTTTGCCCCCACACAGTACAGCTCCCCACACCCCCAGGTGGTGAGGCCTCTTAAGGAAGGGGGACACCCCACCTTCGCCCCCTACACTGAGGTCATGCTCATGGCCAGGCTTCTGAGAGCCGGGACACCCTCAGTTTCAGCCCTTACCTCCCACTTGGCCACCTCCTCTCCCCTCAGACCCAGGTGGACCCAGCTCTTGGGGGAGCACCCATCTTGCTGAGGAGAGAGATCTGGGCCTATGGGAAAGGAGTATAAGTTGTTGACAGTAATAATTATGCCAACCAGGACACAGAAACGTCATGCAGAAGCAGCCTTCATTTTCCCACAACTTAACTCAGTGCTGACGATTCTGCTCAAAATCCTATAATACTTTCCACTTCCTTTGATAGAAACTTACATCTTTAAAACATCCCTGAGGCCTTACCTACCCCTGTCATCCTCTGATGGCTTTGCTCATTTCTACCCCATTTCCCCTTTTCTCTAGCCACACTCTTGTAGTGAATGCTGTTGCTCAGACACTGCAGACACAGCCCCCTCCCTACTTCATACCCTGTGAACGCTCTTCCCTTGGCCTGACCGACCCCTTCACCGCCTCTGTGCTTTTGCCTAAATGTCACTTCTTTATTTTTTTCTTTTTAGGGCCACACCTGCGGAGTACAGAAATATGGAAGTTCCCAGGCTAGGGGTCAATTCAGAGCTGTACCTGCAAACTTCACCACAGCTTCCAGCAACACTGGATCCTTAACCCACTGAGCAAGGCCACAGATCGAACCTACATCTTCATGGATACTGGTTGGGTTCTTAACCCACTAAGCCACAATGGGAACTCCCTTAAATGTCCCCTTCTTAATGAGACTGACCGTGATGGTAACTTAAAATTCTTACCATCTCTGCAGGCCCACCCTTGCCCTCTCTCTCTCTCTCTCTCTTTATTTTTTTTCCCTAGTCACCTTCTTTGCATATAATTATTGTTATTCTTTACTGATGTCCTCTCTCACTGGAATTTGAGCTTCTTTGGGGTGGGTGATTTGCTTGTATTATCTGTGAATGGATTCCAAGGACCTAGCACAGTGCTTAACATATAGTAAGTGTTCAAGATAGTGTAGTTGAATGAATGGATGAATGAATGAATGAATGATGATGCCTGCAAGGCCCTTAACCTCTGGGAGTCTGCTTTCTCTAAAGAGGAATAACACTATCATTGGTGAGCAATGAGCAGCTGCTGCTTTTGCCTCCTTCTGATCACACAGTTCCTCTTTCCCTTGAGAAAGATATTCCGGGTACTTCAGATGGCACTGACCACAGGGGACCACCCAGGCTGGTCTGGCCCATCCGGAAATACTGCCTCTCTGGCTTTGGTGGTGCACAGATAGGGATTTGCTCTAAGCAGGCCCAATCCATCAGACTAGATCAGTGTGCTCGGGGTCGGGGTGGCTTGGAGGAGCACAGGCTGTCTGGGTCATGTGTGCTGGAGGCTGTCAGCAGCCGTATTGCAGAGTGTGAAGGCAGTTTGCCCAAGGACGAAGTGGAGGAAGGGCAGGCAGTGCAGAGCCAGTGGCCTCAAGGAAGAGCGGGCCTTGTGCTCTTTCTGTTAGTATGGAGTGGTTGAGGGTGAGCTGAGGCAAACAAGACTTGGGGAGGAATTCCCATCATGGCTTAGCGGTAATAAATCTGACTAGTATCCATGCAAGTTTGATCCCTGGCCTTGCTCAGTTAGTTAAGGATTCAGTGTTGTGTGAGCTGTGGTGTAGGTCGCAGATGCCATTGCTGTGGCTGTGGTATAGGCCGGTAGCTGCAGCTCTGATTTGACCCCTAGCCTGGGAACTTCCATATGCTGCGGGTGCAGCTCTAAAAAGAAAAATACAAGACTTGGGGAATGAATCAGGACACTAATATGGAGAGATGGACAGAGGAGGCAGAAGAAGGAATTCTCTGTCCCAGAGATGGATGCCATTTTTTATTTTTGTTGGTCAGACTCCTGCTCATCCTTCAAAACCTCATTTAAAGAATTTTTCCTCCTCTAACTCTCCCAGGCTGAACTGATCAAGACTCGCTCATGTCCGTGGTCCCAGGTGTTAGACTTGCCCATACTCTCACCACTGCAAATTGCAATTATCTGCTGTGTTACTCACCCTGGGCTGCCACCAGAAAATATCACAAAACACACAACACATTCCTGTTGTGGCTCTCACAACAGAAGTACTTTCTCTTGATTCTGGAGACCAGAACTCCAAGGTCAAGGGGTCAGCAGGCAGTCACATTCTTACTGTGCCTTCACAGGCTCTTTTTTGTGTTCTGAACCCCTCTTCTTACAAGGACACCAATCATATTGGGTTAGGGAACACACATACAGCCTCATTTCACACTAATCACCTCTTTAAAGGTACTGTCTCCAAGTCAGTCACCTTC
Source organism: Sus scrofa (assembly GCF_054392235.1). Taxonomy (NCBI): domain Eukaryota; kingdom Metazoa; phylum Chordata; class Mammalia; order Artiodactyla; family Suidae; genus Sus; species Sus scrofa. Next base: position 131,704,705 of record NC_139385.1, on the reverse strand, counting down.
TATGGTAATGCATGGGGTTAGGGCTTCAAGGTGTGCATTGGGGGCAGGAGGCAAAATTCAGCCCATTACACCTGTTTATATACCTGTTTTCTCCACCAAGTTCTCGAGGTCAGATAAAGCTGCTTTGAAAATGATGAATAAAGGAAAGAATGAGTGAGTGGAGAACATTGCCCTTCCCAGGGCAAGACAGGTCTTTCATTTGTCCACAAATGACACTTCCCTAGTTTCCCCTACTGATGCATCTAGGAGACCCTTGTGAGTGGGCTTAGCCTCTACCAGAGGTTACTGGAGTTCCTTTGGCCCTGTTTCAGGGTGAGAGGTCATGCCTGGGGATGCCAAGAATCAAGTTAATTATTTTAATCCCATTTGAGGTCTTCTTTGCCTTCACTTTCTTGCTCTTTCCCCACATATGATAAATCACCCAGAGCTGCCAGTCCTTCTAAAGTAGCTGTCATTTGAGGAGCTCTTGCTTGGACTAGAGATCAGCTCTCCAACCAGCTCCTTTGCCACCACTGTCCCTGCCTTAATCTTACCCTTGTCCCTGTGACTGCAATCTATCTGGAGTCCAGGGCTCACCATGTCATTCACCTGCTAGAAATCTCCAGTGACCTCCCACTGTCTATAACACTAGGTCACCACTAACCTGCCCTTCTCACCTTTCAGGGTTGTTGTCTCATCCATTGGTCTCATGTGTTCTTTAGTCTCCACTCTCCTGCACCACCAGGGCCCGTTTCCAGTGCTCAGTCCATGCTTCTCCCATGGCTTGTAGCATTCCTCTCTCTCTTCTTCCCCAGGGAACCATGCTTCCCAGGCCAGCTCATACCACACGCTCAGCAAAGTCTTCCCACCCACCACCATTCATTCTTTGAGCTCATCATTGCAGACTCAATCATTTGGTATTATAGCTATCGGTATGCATATATTTATCTACACTGCGAGACAGGGAGTAACCTGATGGTCTTTGAATGAGTGTATCCCTGGTGCCCAGCACAATAACTGGAATAAAATAGACACTCACAGTTAGCAGAACTTTTCTGGCCCCCGAATGTGTGCCAGGCATAGGGACCTACAGGGATCTGACCTAGACCTGGACAGACTTATGGCAGTGTTATGAAAGGCTTGAACGGAGGTGAGGATGGGAAAGGCTTCCTGCAGAAGCAGCCTGTGATCTGGGGCTTGTCACATGGGTAGTGACTCCAGGAAGTGCAAAACAATTCCTTGTCCTGTGCAGGGTGAAAACAAGGGAAAATATTGCCAGCAGAAATAGGTGACCCCATTTGAGGAAAACTAGAAGCAGCCAGAAAAGCTTCAAGAAGACAGGGGCTGAAGTTAGCCGAGAAAGAAGAATCATTTGCTGAAAGTCTTCATGCCGAAGTGAAGGTCCTTGGCTTGCAACGCTCGTCACCTGTTTTCGTGAACTTCCTTATAGCAGAAGACCAGGCAAGGGCCCACATATGGGATGACTTAAATTGGTGTGAGGGAGTGTGTATGTCACTCTGACCTGAGGTGGTACGTGCCACATGATTAGGCCCAGGCTGAGGCCACAGTATGGTCATAAATCAAGAAGTGGGTGTTTAAAAAACAGTGGAAGTGCTAAGGAAACATGAAGTGGCTGACCTGTGGGGCTGGGCTGTTACTCCCTACAAGAATTTCGATGACTAATGATGTGGATACATACGTGCTTAGCTTTTTCATAACCGCATGTGTAATGTGTTTAATTCTGAGGGTAATACACAGTTCTGGAAGCCCTTGAAGATGAGGGTAATCTGTTGAAAAATGTTTCCCACTGTTCAGAACAGGCTGGAAATTTGTGCTTCCATACAATTCCCCCCCACCGCCCTGGTAACGGGATTCACAGATTAAAATGCGGGATTGAGGCGACATCAGTCACCTTCCTAGTTTAATTTATTGTTTTGGAAGTTCTGCCAGTAAGTAATCATTCAATTGTTTTTGGTTTGTTTGTTTGTTTTAATTTTTTATTTATTTTTTGCCTATGCCCATGACATGTGGAACTTCCCAGGCCAAGGATCAAACCCGCGCCAAAGCAGTGATCCAAGCCACTGCAGTGACAGCACCAGATTCTTAATCCACCCACTGAGCCACAAGAGAACTCCTCAAGGGTCTTTGAGAGCCTTTAAAAAATTTTAAAATAACTGGGAAGGAGGTTATGTCTCACTTCGGGATTTAGTGGCTCACAGAGATTCATGGCAAAGTCAGATGCTATGTCCAGACGTGATGTGCTTCTTAGATGTCTGTGAAAATCAGATCTCTTGAAGGTGAACATGCATTGTAGATTTATAGATGCATTATAAGAAAAGATTGGCCCCAGGTAATTAGAACCTACACAATCCCTGATTGGACCTTACTGTTTTGGTGCAGTCTCAGAAGTAATATTTTTAGTATGTCATTTTTTTTAATAGTTTCTTTTTAAACTTTATTTTATTTTTACTGTACAAGTGAACACAGAGATAATGAGCTTAAGCCAAGTGGTATCTTAAAGTAGAATTATGAAAAGGAATGTAACATGGTTTTGGGACTGGAGAGCAAGGAGAAGTTGGAAGGGCCTCAAGGGGATTATCAGTGAAAGCAGGAAAGGACTTAAGAAAACTGACTTGAAGGACAGTGACTGATACTGCATATTTGTTTGTTTATGCCTTCTCTGCAAGGGTGGGCTAGTTTTATAAATCTTTTCAAATAATTAATATTGTTGATTCTCTCTATTATACGTTTGCTTTCTATTTCATTAACATCAGCTCTTACAGGTTAAATTCCTTGTTATTTATTTATTTCACTTAAGTTAGTTTTTCCTGTATCTTTCCGAGTTCTGGAAAGGAATACATAGCTGATTGATTTTCAGTTATTCTCTATTTCTAAATATATTCATCCAAAGCTATATTTCATTGTCATGTTCTGAAAATATTTTAAAACCTTTATTTTGATTTCTTATTTATCCATCGCTAATTTAGAAGCATATTTCTTGATTTTCAAGCATACGAGCGTTTCCCAATTATTGTTTTGTTACTGAAGTTTATCCTAATTCTGTTGTGATTACAGAATACGATGTACACTCAACTTCATGAGTAATGTTGGAACTTGCTTTATGCCCTAATGTGAAGTCACTTTTTGACATTCTTCTTCTTGTGCATTAAAGTTGATATATTCTTCTATTGCTGAATGAGGTACTATACATCTGTCCTTTAAATTAACTTTGATAACCGAACTGCTATTCAAATCTTCAGAAGGTTCACTGCTATTTGAACATATTTGTCCATCAAGTACTGGGAAAGATTGTTTAAACAAAGTCTCATTATGACAGTAAATATGCCCACTATATGCCCAATTATAGATATATATATATTTTTTGCTTTTTACTTTGTATGTTTTGTGGCTTTATAATTTTAAATTTTCATAGTTATGTTAACAAATTTTTTTAAAAATGTATATTCCTGATGAATTACAATATTTATCATCATGCTGTGACCTTATTTATCTATAATACTTTTTTAGTTTTAGTTTATTTCAATAAAGTTGTGCCAATTTTTATTGGTGATTATTCTCCTAATGCATCTTTTTCCTTTTTAAAAAACAAAATTTAGGGCTACACCTGTGACATATGGAAGTTCCTGTGTTAGGGCTTGAATCACAGCTGCAGCTCTTGGCTTATGCCACAGCCACAGCAATGCCAGATCCAGATCCAAGTACATCTGTAACCTACACCACAGCTCATGGCAATACTGAATCCTCATGGATACTAGTCAGGTTCTTAACACACTGAGCCACAATGGAAAGTCCCCACTTTCAATGTCTTCATTCAAGATGTATCTCTTTAAACAGTGTAATATTGAGTTTTTAAAAACAGTTGAAAAACCTCTGTCCTTTTTGCAGGTTTATTTACTTATATTTGTTATAACTACATATTTTGGTTTACATCTGCCACATTATGTTGTATCCTATATTTATTCCACATTTTCTGCTTTTTCCCTTATTTATTATTTTCTTTCAGAAACATTATTTTTATCATTTTTCTGTTACATTAGTTTGGAGATTATACCTTTTAAAATTATTTCAGTGGTTAATTTATACTACATCGTGTATCTTTAACAACAAGTTTGAATACTGATCTTTACCTTTATCTTACTCCTGGATGATAGAAAAGCTTCAGAACACCTCAGCTCAACCTAACCCTTCCTAATTTCTATCTAAATACCATCAAGTATAAATCTATTATTTTACATTTTAATTATATATATATTATGTATAAATAATATATGTTTATACAATTATTATTTTTTAATATGATTATCAAGTTTTATACTTACACATCATTTTCTTTGTTCTTCTTTCCTGTATCTCAAGATATTGGTTTGGAATTACTTTCCTTTTGCTTGAAGTGAATCATTTAAAGTGCACTTTGATGTGGTTCAACTGTGGCCAGTTCTCTCCATTTTGGTAGGTTTGTTAATATTTTTATTTTGCATCCATCCTGGATATATATTTTGATTGGGTATAGAATTCTAGGTTGGCAGATATTTTCATTTAGCACATTATTGTCTTCTGGCTTACGTATACTATGCTGGTAAGAAAGCAGCTGTCCACCAATTTTCTTGCTTTTAAGGCAGTCTGTTTTTTTATGTAGCCTTTAAGCTCCTCTCTCTGACTTCTGTTTTCTGCACTTTATGATGTACCTAGTTACAGATGCTTTTTTAAAATTAAAATATAGGCTTTGCTTAGTGTTGTACATTTGATGGGTTTTAAAATATATATACTTACTACACCCACCATTATAGTATCATACAGAAGAGGGTCACTGCCCGAAAAATCCTCTGTGCTCTCCTTATTCATCCCTCGCTCCTCTCTTAACCCTGTTAGCCACTAATTTTTACTATCTTCCTGGTTTTGCCTTTGCCAGAATGTCATGTAGCCTTTTAAGATGGGCTTATGTCTTTTACCAATATGCATTTAAGCTTCCTCTATGTATTTTCACAGCTTCATAGCTCAAGTTTTTTTTTAATGCTGTATAATATTCTGTTGACTGAATATTTATTTATCCATTTACCTCACGAGGTACATGTTGGTTGTTTTCAAGTTTGGCACCTAGGAATAAAGCTGCTATAAATACCCATGTACTTTTTTGTGTGTGGATACATGTTTTAAATCTATACCCCCCCCCTTGTTTTTCTTTTCTTTTTTTCTTTTTATGGCTGCACTCATGGCATATAGAAATTCCCAGACTAGGGGTTGAATTGGAGTTGCAGGCCTATGCCACAGCCACAGCAACACCGAGAGAGGCCAGGGATCAAACCCGCATCCTCACGGAGACTATGTCGGGTTTATAACCTGCTGAACCACAATAACCACTCCAGTATATACCTGTTTAATATTCTTGTTTAGAATTAGGCTTGTTGAAGATTTGAATTATTGTTTCTCAAACGCATTTTATTTCTTCGTACACAGTAAGCATAGCAATTATATATATCATCCAAGTGTGATTATTCCCATATCTGTTATTTTTGGATTAGTGCTTCTGACTCTCACTCATGCTGCCTGCATTTGCAACCTTAGTGCTGGTCATTACTCTCGAAAAAATTATTTATGGAAGTTGTTCAAGCCCTTTTATTAAGGTACCTTCCTTTGAAGAAAATTTGAATTTTTTTTTTTTTCCCTGTCTGCTGGTATTACAAGACTCTAACAACTTGAGACTAAATTGATGGATTGAGTTTTGTTTTGTTTTGTTTTTTTAAATTGTTTTGGTGAAATCAATTTTCACTTCTGCATGGGGGCCAGGAGTTAGTTTATGGCTTTCCAGGGAGAGGTTTCTTATTCTTTTTTATGTTCCCTCTTCTCAGTGTTAAGCCAACATCCCTGTTCCAGGGGACAGTTGGTAGTACAATATAATGTTAATTTTTTTCACACTTACCTTAAGTGTGTACTCGTTCAGCATCCCAGCTTAATATGAATTTGTGTGGATGTCTACCACCCCCAAATTTTGTGTAGGCTTTAACTTTTATCATTCCTCAGATTCTAGGCTGTCGAAAGAAACTTCACATTTATTGTTGTTTCTTCTAGGGAGACAAATATTCTCTGTGCCAAAATAATTTTGCCTTTTTTGCCTAACGTTTAGGATTCTTACTTGAATATCTGCATGGTTTTGATCAAGAAGTTCTCACTATCTTATCAACATTTTGAAGTTTTTAATAATTTTTTTTCTACTTTCATCAGAATTTTTAGATGTTCTTGAACAAGAAGTGGTCCAAATAACCTAGCCTACTGCTTCCAGAAGCCAGTGTTCCCTGAAATAATTATTTTATGTGTGAAAAAGAAACACACATAAAAATATTTTCTCTTATCATTTTCTCCTTCATTTATCATTTTATTTATAAAATTTCACATGAAATAATATTGATATATCAAGTGTACTATCAGTCACCTAGTAGGAAAACCATCCTAAGTATTTGGAATCTTTAAATAGTGGGTTTTTACTCAGAGGATATGTGTAATCTCTTTGCATTCTCAACAGATGTTGGAGAGTTAACACTGTTGTATTTCAAAAGAAATGGATGCATTTACTACAAAGTACAGTAATATGGTTCTTTTGATCATTGTATTATGATTTAACTCAGACAACTTCATTGTTTGTGCAATTTCTCCAAACTCATGAAAGATGATATATATATCCCTCAGGCAAAAAACCAACACTCCGGATAGGGCACTGGGTTATTTAACCACCCTGATAAATAATTTACACTTGGGGATATTATGCAGAAACCTTTTCAATTAACTTGTGTTGACAGAGAAAGTAAATATAGTAGTTGATGAAAAAAAAATTTAAGACATTTTTGTCCTAAAACATGGAAAAAAATCTCATTTAGGAGTTCCTGTAGTGGTTCAGTGGACATAAATCTTACTAGTATCCATGAGAACACAAGTTTGATCCCTGGCCTTGCTCAATGGGTTAAGGATGGGTGTTGCTATGAGCTGTGGTGTAGACTGCAGATGTGGCTTGGATCTAGTGTTGCTGTAGCTGTGGTGTAGGCTGGCGGCCACAGCTCAGATTCAACCGCTAGCCTGGGAACCTTCATGTTCTTGGGTGCGGCCCTAAAAAGATGAAAAAAATCTTATTTAAAATATTATCTACTCTAGAAAATGAATATACCAACAGGGAAAATTATGAACAATAATGATTATAAACATGAGAATTAAACATCTACTGTTGTTTCTATTTTAGATAAAATTTTATTTTTTTCCATGTACATTATTTTAATTCACTAAAAGAAGTGTCTACTGGTATAGAGGAAGGAGCCAGAAGCTCTAAAATCTGAAAAAATTTGGTTCAAATCCTGAGGATATCAGGTTTCAGGAAAGTCACTTAGGCTGAGAAACAGAAATATCTTGCAATGCTGTTACAAGGACCAGAGATAATGTATGTAAAATATCTCACAAAAATAGTAGTTTTTATTATCCTAGAAAGAACTTTCTCTAGTAAGTTTAATCACATCTGGTAATTTGTCCTTTTAATTGATGACCGTTTTAGGGATTTGCAAGAATTTGGCATTACTTTAAAAAGAAAAGCCCTTTTATTTTTTCTATATATATACTTATTTGAAATTAATTATGGGGCAGAGTAAAAATACATGCTGGTTATGGCAGAATTAATTGTGTTGGCTACAGAAGATAATATCTAATCAGGTCCAGGCCGATTGTTTATTAGAATATACAGGAAACTACAGAAAAAAACTGGAAGGCAGTAGTCAATAATATAAACTCTGCAGAGGCTTCCAGGCTAATTTGTGGCAAGATTCATTCTTTTTTGCCTGTGAGTCTTCTTTGTTGACATTCTCATTTCCCTCCTGTTAATTCCAAATTACCACTGACTACAGTTGTCAAAAATGATGATACACTTACTCGGGGCTTTCATACTTCTCGCTCCATGTTTTGAGTAAGAGTATGCAGAAAAATCAGCATTGCTCTCATAAGCTAGAAGGGCCCTCTCCTCCCTGTGAGGGTCAAAATCTTTTTTTAGGTAGGAAGAGAACATCTTTCAGGCTAGTTAAGTCAGCTTCATCTACCCTGGCCATCGATAGGGTGGTAGACCTCTTAATTTTTAGGTCATTAATTAGCTAATTAAATAATCAACCTAATACCTGGTAAGAGATAGAATACAGCGCTGTGCCAGGTGTTAACAGGAGTGTTCCAACATGTCCCTGCCTTCAATGCACTACCGTGTGGTTCTGGAAAACTCACATCCAGCCTTTGAATCCCCTCTCGCCTTTACTTAGTTTGATTTGCAGCAGATAAATAGAAATAAATATTCCTATGGTAGCCAGGGTTTCAGTTATGAATGTCTTTCTAATCCATTCATACCACCCCAAAAACTTACGCAGGATTATCCAGTACAAGTCATTTTACAATCTTAATCAAATTGCCTATGCTAAAGGAAGCCCAGTATTTATTACATTTTTCTTAAATGGAAAACAGCTGTGAAAAATTAATCCGTTCACCAGAATTCTCATATTAGGAACAATTCTCAGATATTCTCTCAACTATCAGTCTTTCCAACTATGAATAATATATTCCTCCCCCCTGCAACCGAGTATCTGAGTGTGGCTAATTCACTTGGCCCCTTTTCTACCTCTCTGTGAGGTACACTAGAGGCAAAATGTCTCCTGAGCCAGACTAGCAATATTTAGATGATAAACAGATATTTAAAAACAGAAAAAGAATTCCCTCAGAAGGAGGCATAGTCAAGCAACAACAGAACACATCCTTACAAGGCCCATGTTAAGATCCACGTTCACCCAGAGCATTAATCTCCTGCTTATGGATTCACCAAATGTAAGTATCACAGCTAATATCACCAAACATTCAACCTCAGATTTACTTCCTCTCTTCTGATTCCATAATAACAAATCAAGATTCTGGTTATAATTTGGCTCCCCAAATGGATTTCCTCACCTGGGTGTAAAACGCTACCCAAAGGAAAGAGTGTTCCAGTTCCTTTGTAGGTTTTCCATTATCAATTGATATTTTGACAAATTCAAATAAGTGAGGCTGAGCAAAGGTCCAAACGTTGCACTGTTGACGTCACCCAAGACATGCCATGTTAGCCACTTCTCTTTCATCAGCCCCCGCTGCTTTGAAAGCTGTAATATTCAGTATCTTAGTGCCTTCTATACATGCCTGCATTTGCTCAAGGCAAGGTGATTTTTTATTTACAAATTTATGTCTCTTCTCTCAGGTCCGTAATCCTGGTGGTCTATTTTCTTTATAGGAAACAAAAATCCATCCCAGATACGTTAGGAGGAAAAGATAGAATAAACTAGGTGCTTGTAAAATAATGGAAGGACTGGAAAAGTGGGATGGGTTATAGTCACAGGAATGATTCCAGAAATACAAAAGAACTGACCTGCAAGGGGAAGTGACTACTTCTGCCACGTTCATGAGGGTGGGAAGCTGGAAGGGGCCAATGGAAATACTGAGTTACAACACACAGCCCCACAGCGGAGAGTCAGGGATGAGGACACTGAGATCTGGAGGCTACCACCATTGCAACCTCCTCTCAACACCCATTTAGAAGTGAGTGGACACAGAATTGTGAGCCCTACTCCAATTGCCCCATGTTATTAAAACTAAAGAAAACAAATGAACAAACAGAACCAAACTAAACAAAAAGAACCAACTCTGTACCCACAACTTTTCTTCTTGCCAACAGAAAATAGCCAATAGTAGGAAGAAGGCCTCCTTTTTTTTTTTTTTTTAGGACCGCACTGCTGGAGTTCCCAGGCTTGGGATCCAATTGGGGCTGTAGCCTCTGGCCTACACCAGAGCTACAGCTATGTGGGATCCAAGCCGAGTCTGCGATCTACACCACAGCTCACAGCAATGCTGAATCTTTAACCCACTGAACAAGGTCAGGGATTGAAGCCGCATCCTCATGGATGCTAGTGGGGTTCGTTAACTGCTGAGCCACGATGGGAACTCCAAGGCCTCCTTTTTGAGCCTCTTCAAAATTTCACACGAGGGGCATCTATTTGTTGGAGACTGGCTTTCGTCTAGAATATAGGCAATGTAGTTTTTCTTTGTTTTAAAACTCTCCAACCTATGCAAGATAAAAAGGATACTGTGGATATAGTAACAAAGAAAACAGAGTGGCAATTGATCAAATCCAAAATATTTTTGGTTCTATTTTGTCTAATGTTCCTAGAAACTTAATATAAGTAATATTGAAAGTATCTTATCTTGCAAATAGCTTCCTACTTGCATGTAATCTCTTGAGGCATGCGTATGCATTTATGGGAATGATCAAAACTGTGCACTGGAGTTAGTTGTAAATTATACTTAGTGTGATGTCCTGCCTGAGATCCTGTGTAGTTCCATACCCAAAGAGGCTACAACCGATGATTAACCCTGTGACGTGTGTATCACTGAATGTTCCCATATCACACAGAGTGTGGAAAAATAGAAAGCTAAATCCCACTGAAAAGAAAAATGCTCTCATTTGACTTCTTGTATCCTTCGTTTACTTTAATGAGATTTAGACCCTCAAATCTGCTGTTCCTTTCCTTACTACTCTGCTGTAATTTTCAAATTTAAGTACAGTCACCTTTTTGTAACTTCAGTTTTTTTTTTTTTTTTTCAAAATATCCAAACATAGTTATCCTCTTTTCCAGTTCACAGGGAACTAAAGAGTAAAAAATGTGTGCTCAAAGCAAAATGAAAAATATACAGTGACTTTTGCAACACCCCCAACTTCATTTATCTATAGGATGGCTCTTGATAGCTTTGTGTGAGCTTTTTAAAGTTCAGCCAAGCCAGCTGCACCATCAGCAGAGAGACAATAGCTCCCACACACAGGGCTACATGGATTAAAGAACCCGATCCATCAGTAAATCTGCCAGATGGCAGTGGAAGAAAGCTTGTAACTCTCTCACTTTCATTTCAACAGCAGCAAACAATGTTCAATGTTTAAAATAAACTCTTCCAGATGAGCTAAAGATAAACTCTGAGGTGGGTGGACTTGAGCTTGCTAGGCTGCAGCTCTGAAGTGTTTGATTACATTAACACAAAATCCCTGGGTAGAACCCCCTTCTGTCAACAAAATGCTTAGACGCGAACACCTACTACATGAAGCCATTTCCTGTGCTTTCATGGGTTGGAGGCAGAAACTCACTTTGCTTTTTTCACAAACTAATAATGATTATATATTTCTTTGTGCTCAGCATTTCCTCAAACCATGTGTACAACTTCCAGATATACCTAAATTCCCAACACTGTATGTAAGTCTGCACAGATAAAAATCTTTTGACTCTATTAACAACTAAAACTTCTATTTACCCATGCACCTTACTGCTCTCATGATAACAAAAAAGATGCTATTTGGATTTAGAGCCATTCTGCTAACAACTCGATAATCATCCAGATCTATGGAGTATACCAAAAAAAAAAAAAAAAGGAAAGAAAAAATACAAATATTTACCAAGTTAGAATTTATGAAGGGTGTTTAGAACTTTTTTTTTTAAATAGACTTTAAGACCTGTAGCTCAAGACAGATCAAGTTGTAATACATCACATGTAACAAGGCAACCTCTAATGATAAAATTACGTACTGAAAATAACTCAAGTGTTCAAGAACTTTTCTGTTTAACATAATTAGTAGGAAATTTAAATGAGAGAGAGAGAGGCAAATAGAACTGATGATGAAAATGTCTTAGGCTGCAAAAATATTCAGGACCAAATGTATCAAATAAGAAATATCTTGGGACATTTAAAAAATAAAACATATTCCCAAATTTAGATTAGAAGACTTTGGAAAAATACGATTCACACACAGATATATTTATTGCCATTTCCTGCAAACTGAAATTTTACTGATACGTCAGTAATACCTCTATTTTATGCAACGGAAGCTGTCTTATTTGAAATCTGTTGGTAATTAAGGAAGGACAGTAAAGAAGCATCATATGCACCATAACATTTCTATCTCAACTTAAAACCTGTAACATGTTCATTCATTTCCCAACTTCTGATATTAAGCTAAGAGCTCGTTTTTGTTGTTTCCTTCAGTAGGAGTTCACTTAGAATTCCATCTTCTTATGTTATATTCCCTTGAATAGTATGGCCGGTGATTTCCAGCTTTTGTGTTTTTATAATGGAGTCAAAATTTAAAGCCATTTGCAATGCCCTGAATATAGACACCTTTCAGATTTTTATGTTTTAGTACTTGATAGCCGTTTCCAACTTTATTCAATTCCAAGTTTCTAGCGATTTGCCTTAGTTTCTACAAAGCACTCACCTTTTCATAGAAGTCCTCATTTTTCATTGTATACTTATTTTATTGACTTGCATTGCGATTAGTAATTTCTGTAATGATTAACAACAAGCACAGCTAACGTACACATGCAGGTTTGGTTTGGTTTCCTGTGTTACCTTCTACCTCCCCCAAGCCTAGAATAATGCCTGGCACGTGCATTCAATAAATACTTGTAAAATGAATAAATGAATGGTACACAACTCACTCTCCTGAAGTGTACAGCAGAAGAGGTGGGAGCAGAAGTGCTAGCGTTTGTGGGAGGGGAGCCTGTCAGCCTACTACATTTGCATGTTATTTGCATACTTTGGGCATCAGTGGGGATGTTTTACAAAAAGAATGGAGAATCAGGAGAATCAGTTATTCCAGCAAGTCTGCTAGAGAATGGTTGGTTAAGAGTGCTTCTACTGTACTTCTGACTGAACCTTTGGTGCAGCAGAACCAACCGGAGTGCTCCATCCAACTTTTCTCTGGAAACAGATGGCCTTTCTCCATGTTAACCTGTAACTGATTTAACTCCCTATCGTCCAGGGAAGGTTTGTGAGACATCTGAAGCTGTTTCTGTGGAGGCCAAGCTCCTGAAGGGTGATTGGGAACATGTCCTCTCTTCAGTGATCCCTAGCACATTTGGAATCAATTAAATATTCAAATATAAGTTTTCTCAGATCTCTGGCCAGGCCCAGCAGGTTTGTGAGAGAGGGAGTTGAAGGCAGATAACTGCTACTCCTCACACCAGAATCTATAGCCGGAGAGAGACTTTAAAAACACACTCTTTAGACTTCCTGGGTCTGCAAGCAAAGAGTCACACAAGATTAGAAATGATTTGGAGAAACAACAGGGACTTACTAAGAAATAGGAGTAACAGTTTGCATGAGAACTGCTGCCTTCCACAGTGTCTCAAAGACAAGTAAGTACATTGGGATGTCGCGTAAGTACAATGTATGGCCTGCATGAGCCAGGAATGATTTTTACATATTTAAAGGATTGTTTAAAAAAAGAACATGTCAGAGCTCCCGTCATGGTTCAGTGGTTAAGGAATCCGACTAGGAACCAGGAGGTTGCGGGTTTGATCCCTGGTCTTTGCTCAGTGGGTTCAGGATCCGGCGTTGCCCTGAGCTGTGGTATAGGTCACAGATGCAGCTCAGATCCCGAGTTGCTGTGGCTCTGGCTTTGGCTACAGCTCCGATTAGACCCCCTAGCCTGGGAACCTCCATATGCGGCAGAAGTGGTCCTAGAAAAGGCAAAAAGACAAAGAAAGAAAGAAACAAAGTGTAGAGAAGATGCCAATGGCTTAATAACCTTAAGTATTTCTTTTTCCTTTTTTTCGTTTTTTGGTCTTTTGGGACCGCACCCACAGCATATGTTAAACTCTTTACATACACTGTCCATCTCTTTACTGAACAATCCCTTAAAGTAGGCATTCATGTCTCAGTGACAGAGCTAAGAAAATAGAAGCTCAGAGAGGTTAAGTAACTTGCCAGGGTCAGAGAAAATTCAGCAGTTGGAGCTGTTCATCAAACCCTACATGGTGGTATATTTGAGCAGTCAGATGGCTTTCCCAATTAAATGCTATCTAGAACCCCACTATATAAAATAGTCTGAGTGAAATTGAGGCAGAAGATCCAGACACCTCACTCCTTTTTGGAAGAAGCTGCTTGAAATAGTAAGTCAATATTTCAAAAGATTAAATCAATGACCAAAATGAAAATGGGTTTCCAACAAAATTCTTCTCTCATGTGGCACATTATAAACTTCTAACAATATTTTGCTAAGGGTGAGAGTTAGTGTCAAAGTAACAGAATTGTCTTTTTCTTATTTCCTTGCCCATGAAATAGTTAGAAGTCAGTCAGCAGAAGGGGGAAAGAAGAGAGAAGGAAAAGCTTTAAATACTCTTCACAATCTAACTAGCTGTACTATAACGATTAGCCCTCATTTCCATCAAGCACCGAGTGGGAAGGACATCTTCCAAATGGCACTCATTTTACTTTAATAGTTGGTGTTTCCAGATGAGTTTCTAGCTTTCCATCACGATAAATTAATATATCCTATTTTTATTATGGTGCCACAAGCAAGAACTCTGAAAGGCTCAACTCTTACAAAAGGCCCAAATCCCCTGAAAAGCATCAGGTATCAAAATGCAGCCAGAAAAGATGGTATTAAATGGAAAATAAAAAGGGTTCCTTTTTAATGAAGTCGAGGTGTAGGACAGATTTATTAGCTTCCATTTTTCCAGGTTGCATTTTGATGTATTTCCTGCTGTATTTCTAAATTCAGCAGGTCCCTTTGTAGGATTAAATTTTAAAAATACATTTCAAAGAACATGATGCAGCTATAAGGACTACACCTGCAAAGACACACCTGTGATGATGATACAAGTACTAACTGTTTCTCATATTCACAACTCTATGCTCTAACAGAAAACAGACCTTCTATATGATCTGCCGAGATCTTGCACATTCTTAAAAAGAACTTATACTGGAAACCAGATATTATAGTCTTAAAAATAATAAACAATCAAGGACTATTCCTGACCAAAATGATCATTAAATTCAGTGTAGTCTATCCTTTACAGTCATAATTTCTTCTTCCAATATTATGAGATGGTTAAAACTGTTAAATTGTTTTTGATGTCCACAGTATTCCCACTTACTCAATTATTTTTATGTATACCATTGATTCATTACTTATTATTTATTCAAACATCACTCATTATTCAATATTTACTGTGTGTTAATACACTTGATTCTTGAGGAAGGAAAATGAGTAAGAAGATAATAAAATCTTTCACTGAATAATTCCAATTCCAATTGTCTAGCTGGATTTGTGAACAAATGATTAGTGCACCAAATTCCTAGTAAATCTGCCAACTCAATGAAAACAACATAGACTGAGAATTGCTTCCTCCTATAGGTATTAGGGAAAGTACACACTTTGAATGGGAATGTTAAATTCTAAGTATTATCCCAGTAAAAGAGGATGTTCCAGATCAAAGGGACAATATACGGAAAGGCCCAGAGGCAAAGAAGTGACTGGTCTCTATTGAGGACTGGGTTATACGAGGAAATGAGTAGAGATATTCTATCCAAGACATTAATAACTAGGCCTATTTAAATTTTATCATAGTAGAAAATCAGTTCTCAGTCATATTTCAAGTATTCAGTAAACATATATGTCTACAGTCTACCATACTGGACAGTGCAGACAGAATTATTTCCATCATGGTGGAAAGTTCTGCTGCATTGAACTGAGCCCAAGAGTACGAGGTAAGCCTGTGGCCAGTTGATGGAAAGTCTCAAAAGCTTATGAAAAAGTCTAACTAGAAACGGTTTGTAAACTACTGAATTCCACAAAGTTCCTTCAGGAAAGCCCTGGAGGACTCCATACTCACAGCATTGCTCTGACCTGTATTACCCATACAGTTTCCACATTGGAGTAAGAACTCTTTTCAAGAAAAAAATTCTGCAGCTGCAGGAAAAAAAAAAAAAAAAAAAAAGCCTTGAAACTCAGTTATGGGCAACTGGAAAATTGGAAACAATCATAGGTTTTTAAGAACCACGACACCATGACACATGTTTGGGTTTTAGAAATATTATGTCTTAAAGCAAGTTATGTGGGAAGAAAAGACACTGGGCATACCAAGGTCAGCAGAGGCTGAGATGATCAAGGGCTAATTTCAGCGAAACTTCTAAAGAAATACACAATTAGGAATTTGCATCAGTAAATTTATTCCACTGTGTAGTCACACCAGGCATATTATTTCTACACAAAAACCAGTATTATAATTAAACTATTTAACACTTTAAACATATCACGAAACTCAAAAATATATGAAAAACTTCTCAAGGTGTCTGTTTTAAGTAAGTGCATTCTTTAATATTTGTAATCCATGCTTGTTCAATTATAATTTAAAAACATATTTGTATCACTCATTGATATGCTCATTATACATATTTAAACATTTTTCTGAAATTTTATGTTCTCCAAAAAATAACTTTTCAGTAACTTCAAATATCCCTATGTACCTCTCAGCAGTACAATTGTAAAACTAGAATTGCATTTTCAAGTAGTAAATGCCCAACCCACACTATTCCTGATCAAAGATAGAGCTGAGATCCAGTTTTATAAATAGCTGCCACACCTCCTTCCTATTTTAATATGCCTACCATGACTTCACTGATATCCCAGAGTTTTCTTGCAACAGAGTCATCCATAGCTTTGGGCAAGAGTTCTTCCTCTTTGCAGTCCCCAAAGTACTTTCCTGACACACCTTCTACCTCAGGTGAAGAGGCTAAATAAACTGAAGTCTGGGCCCCTTCTGCTGGAGTTTTGAAAAAAGCCCATGACACTAAATTGAAAAGTGGCCTGACTAAGAGTGGGATGTGTATGTGCCTCCCCAGGTTAGTCCGCACGATGCCGGGGTGCAATACGTTGACAGTGACATTTGTGCCTTCTAAGCGGCGGGCTAGTTCTCTGGTAAAAAGAATGTTAGCCAGTTTGCTCCGACTGTAACAGAAGCTTTTATTATAGCTTTGTTCACTGTTCAAGTCTTCAAAGTTGATGTCTCCATATTTATAAAGTTTGGAAGAAACTACCACAATCCTGCTGGGAGCTGAACTTTTAAGGAGTCCAAGGAGAAGATTGGTGAGTAGGAAGTGCCCCAGATGGTTCACTGCAAACTGCATCTCAAACCCATCTTCGGTCTTCATGTAAGGGCACTGGAAGATCCCTGCATTATTGATCAGAACATCCAGTCTAGGCTCTTCCTTCAAATGGCAAAAAGAGAATGGCAGAATTATGAATGCAGGCCTTAAATGTGCCTAAAATAAAACTTTAAAGAATTCCTGCAGGCTATTTAAATGCCTCCATGAGTTTTCAACAATTGAAAGAAAAAAAAAGAAAAATGACAACAACTTGCCTGCTTAGTAAGGGGCCTGGCCCTCTTCTTTTCATGCTCTATCATCTACTCTCAACAACTCCATAAGCAAACTGAAGCACCAAAGTTATGTGATTTGCCCAGTATCACAGGGCTCACATATGGCAAAAAAAAATAAAAATCTTCAGATGAAATCTGACACCAATGCCCCCATACTTCATGAGTAAGCTAGTCTACTTTTCTAATTGGGATTGCTTTCAAACCATAGCTTGACGGGCGGGAGCTAGAGGGTGGCACCACAGCAGAAGACAGGTCAGCACTGTTTATTCCCAGAGCTGCTCTACTCAACACCAGAGGCAAGTGAGCACTGCTTTATTCTGCAGTTTTCTACGGGTTAATGGCACTAGGGGATGGAGCAAATTCAAGAAGTTTCCTTGTAATTGGGATAAGCAGTATGGAGAGTCACGGATGCAAGTTAAGATGTGAGAGAACATCATGAATAAATGAAAGAAACATTAAGAAAAAAATTAAACAGATAATATAAAAATAACAGAAACACCATGAAACATATATACGAAGTCTCATAATAAGGGCAAAGGAGACTGATAGAGGAAGGTAGGCCCGACAAACACCTCTAACTCTAGGGTTCACAGCTCTTTTTCCCTGTGTAAAATCTACCTCTTTCAAGCTTCCAAGGGCCCCAACTTAGGAGATCTATAAGAATTCTGCATCTTTCCAGATTCAAGTCCTAAAATGTAGACTGTCCTCAAAGAGAAGTCTTTTTTCATTCCTTAGTTCTTATAAGGTAGTTTTCCCTGGTCCTTTCCTGGCTCATCTGTCTCTTCTGATGGGCAGAGAAACAGAAATGTACATGCTCCAGGTGTAAAGACACAGTGATGACCCAGAATTAAATAAGTCTGAGGTCAAATTTCAAAACTCACTGGCCCTTTGGCCAAATATAAGTGAAAAGAAAAATGCGTTAAATTTCACAACTGTTATCAAAGCCTACCTGTCAGAGGATTAAGTATTTCTCATTCTGTCTGTCTATGCACCTTTTGCCTTTTTAATAGTCAACTTCAAAAAGAAGGCAAAAGTTCACCCATGGGGGAAAGAAAGGAGTGATCTTTTCAGTAATCCTTTGGAAGAGTTTCCTATATTAATCATTTCTGAGCCATCATTCTTTGCTGGGCTTGTGTAATTTTAAGACTTTATCATTCACTGCTTTTTTTTTTTTAAGTTCTAGGAGATAAATGACATAAATACCAAGAATTACCAACCTGTGGGAAATTTACACTTCCTTTTTTTATATTGTTATTATTATTATTCTGGCTATAGTCACTGAACTACTGAATTTCAGATCCAGGGAAGAACTTAACTCACATTTAGAAGCAAGGACAACTTAGTTATGTTTCTTTCCTTAACTTTTTATTAGTTGTCTCAAGTGGCCCAAGTGGTTAAAAAACTATAGGGTTCAAGGAACAGGTATACCCAGCCCCATCTACATTTTTAATGAAGAATAGGAAGATCCACTTCGATTCTTCTAATATCTCTTAACACACTGTTACTTATTTCTAAATCTGTTTTACTTGATAATGAAATACTAGCCATAAAAACGAAACAAAAAACCTCTAGGTCTGCGACAGCTCCCCATCTCTGCATCAAGGTGCCCCAGAGTCATAACGAACTCTCAGGGTGATTTGGAGTATTTTAAAGTTTCAAGGGGAACAAAACGATACTCTGCTCAATATCTCAAAAAGTACAAGCTCCAGGATATTCGTAGCTTCAACATTATATTGTCCTATATTCCTTGTGATGCTGCCATCTTTGCAAAGCTGAGTATTTAGTAGTTGCTGGGGTAAAATGCAAGTACAATGTTAAAAATCAACGTAGCACAGAAATGCTGGTGGCAATGTCCAATCTGATTCCCAAGTCTGACAAGCTGGGACAGTGAACAGAGGTACACTTCCCATTAGCATAATTATGGTTATAGAAAAATAGTCATTTTTTTCTTTCCGTTATGTGTATGTATTATTTTTTTTCAAACAGCCACTATGTTATTACATAAATATTTATTAGGTTGTTTGGACCTAATTACTTATTGGAAAGTTTGGGAATTTCTGCTCTAGACTCAAGAGGCTCCTTTTCATACAGACTCCTTTTCTTTGCCAGCTAATTTTAAACATCACTCTTCTGAATGCCCTCTTGCAAATCATCTCTGCAGGAAACCCTTCTACCTCAATTTCAATAGAGGACATCCATTTCAGTGGAATACTATCTAAACAAAGAAATTCTCCACCTAGCTGACAAGCAGCAGGAGGACAGCAGTTAAAAGCAAGGGCTCTAGAAAGAGATCCTGAGCAAATTACTTAGCCTACCTATACCTTAGTTGCCTAAAGTTGTAAAATGAGGATAATGCCTACCTCGCAGGGTAATTGTGAAGACTGGATGACAGTTTAATTTCATTAAAATTAAAAAACAAACAAAAATAACTGAAACACTTGGAATAGCTTCTGGCACATAGGAAACCTTCAATAAATGCTAGATATTGTATTATTTTCATTTCAGTCATCGCTGAGCGCACAGGACCACTGGCATTCCAAGCTCTAGTCTTTTTGGAAATTAGGCCAGAGCCTGGTTAAGGATGGTGCTAAGGAGGTCACTGGTGGCAGAAGGCTAAAATTTCTACCCCAGGAAGAAAAAAGACGAGTGCTCCACGGTCCTTGGTTAGCAACTTTCCCTACGTGCTCTCAGGCTCTTGGGTGCAGATTCACTTTGGACACAGGAAAAACAATCCAGAGACCTGGCGGATCTCCTCCCGGGCTGTCCTCACATAGCAAGAGGAAATGTTCAGAAACTCGCTTATTTTCCTCTTGGGCCCATTTTTTTTTTTTCCCTCAACATTCTTGGAAGACAGAAGACTATTCTACCAATTTTTCCAGCCTTCAATTCCCGAGCCGCCCCAATCTCTTGATTGTTTCTACTCCTAGCGTCAGTCATTTCCAAGGTCACACCCCCTGGACTCTGGGCGGTGCCCTCCCTGCTCGGCCCCGAGGCCGGCCAGCCCCTCCCCGTCCGCGAAGGCCCCCAGCCCTCCCCGCGATCTCCAGCTGGCTCCCGGGGCCTCACACCTGGAGCATCTCCTGACAGAAGGCGCGCACCGAGCGCAGCGAGGCGAGGTCCAACTCCCGGACGACGAGCTCGCCGGCCCCTCCGGAGTTGGGCCCCTCCTCGGGGCCCTCGGTCTGGCGGAGCTCGCGGCGGAGCTGACCCGCCGCCTCCTCGGCGCGCGCGCGGTCCCGGCAGCCCATGATCACTCGCGCCCCCAAGCGTAGCAGCTCGGCGGCCGTGGCGCGGCCCAGGCCGCTGTTAGCCCCCGTGATCAGCACGGTCTTCCCGTGCATGAGGCCGGAGTCCCCGCCTCGGTGCAACCGCTGGACACTAGGCCCCACAAACCGTCGGGCCGCCAGCCACAGGGCCCCACCCAGTGCGGCCAGAAATGCCGCCACTGTAGCCACTGCCATAGCCGCCCGGGCCGAGGGCCCACCGTCCCCCTCGCAGGATTTCCGGAGCCGCCGCGCTCCCGGAGCTAAGGCAGCCACCTGTACGCAAAGAACTCTGGGGCGCGGCCTGTCGTCCCCTGGAGGCGGCGTGAAGCATGCTGGGACTTGTAGTCTCCTTCCCGGGGGCGCCTGATTGGTTAGGACAGTATAGCGGCCGGGTGGCGGTGCCTTTGTGGATCCGGTTCCTAGCCTGAGAGGAGGGTGAGCACCGTACCCGGGTTTTCAGGCTCCTGGGTCCATGCCCGTGGAAATCCCAGAGTGATGGTGGCCTTCCCCGTGGGAATGCCTAACGGATATTTTGAATTTACAAATCTCTTTATAGGCTGTCGTGCAAATCCCACACTTCAGGGCTGGCTTGGCGTGTTTTCCGTTAAGGACCCCAGGGACTTGTTAACCTTCTGTTCAGTTTACCTTCATCCTCTGGGGAGTGGTTCCCGCCGAACTGAAGTCTGAGGAAAGGCTCTTTTTTTTTCCTCCACAGGTGACGCTAAGAACTTAGCAACATGAATCAGAAAGAGAATGGATCCGTGGTTCTTAGATTTTAGTGTAGCATTGGAATCAATTGCAGGACCTGTACAAGCAGAAATTTCAGGCCTTGTGCTCTGTGAGAGTCCCAAAGAAATAGGGCACCGTTTCTGCCCTCGGGGCGCTTACTGGCTTGTACAGAAACCTCCCCTGCCCCAGCCCTCACTCTAGAATCTTTGGTCGAGAGAAAAGACACACAACTTCTATAGCTTGAAATAAATGCCCTTGATGACTCTGATAAACTCTCCTCCACTCCTTTATATCTGGGAAGGATATAACATGCAACAAAAAGTCAATACAAAAAGAAAAGGGGTAAAATGCCAGGTTTCTTACAGGTGCTGAGAATGGAGCTCACAGGTGGGGAGGAGCACTCTCACTGAGGATTAGTTAAGGCACCAGGAACAGCAATCAGGAGGGCTGGGCCTTTATTCCACCCTATGTGTAATTTGAAGCTGCTTCTCAAACTCACTGAGCCAGAAGCACATTTCCTCTTCCTTTCTGTCCATCCATGTCTCTCTTATCCTGCAAAGCCCACCTCGATTCTCTCCATTTTCTGATGACTTCCAGCCCATACAGGTCTTTGCTTCAGCCTCCTCTGTGACCCTCACTTGGCACTGAGAACAAACAGCCCTCTGGAGTTGGCTATTTGAGCTTGTACATTTGACTTCCTCTAAGGGGATTGTTAAAGTTTTCACTTTCGTAAAGGATGGGATAATATCTGAGTCTCTCTTGTGGTCTTTATATGGGGGAATCCATAGAAAACAGTAGGTGCTCAATAAGTGTCTTGATTGATATATTCTGGACTGGTTTACAGCAGATTAGGAAGCAGATCAAAAGATGTGTGTCATCAGTGGTCTGCTTTAACTAGTACCAGAGGTGGAATATGTATATGCAGGTGGGGCAGGGATAGAGATGGGGGTAGAAGGAGCAAGAGAGCATGTGAGGAAGAGAGGAGAAAAGGCGTCACCAGATCTGCTGTGTAACTGTTTTGTAGCTTAAGCATAGAATTTAATGGAATGACTAATTTGTTCAGGATGTGTCAGTAGCCAAGGAATTAATAACAACTCAATTTGGAAGGCACAGAGAAAATAGACTACATATACCTTTTGAAATGAGATCTGAATTTGAATCTTAGTCCTACCATTTATTCCCTGCACATCCTTGGACAAGCTATGTAATCTTTTTGAATCTTTTTTTTTCATTGATTAAAAAAAGAAGGTAATATCACACTGAAAATGTTTGGTTTGATGAGAAACTGAGAAAATAACATGTGAAAATAATGAGTTCACTGTTCCTAACATTGTAGTAGATTAACCAATTAATTTTTTTTTTGAAAACAAGGCAAAAATCACAACAGGATGACAACAATGAAGGCTAGGATACCACACTTCATTTCATATTTTGAAGTGGTAGCCCAGTTTTTTTCCCTTCCGTACAAACACTAGCCCTACCTGCCAAGCCCAAAGTTTCAAATATGAAGTAGTCCAAAGGCAATAAAGCCACCAAATAAACTTCAAAGAACCCTTCCAGCAAGTTCTGTCAGGTGCTCTTCTTGGATGAAAATAACATGTATGAATAATTAGCTGTTTTATTTCTGAATGAGCAGTTTCAAAATTAATGAACTTATTCAAGTGGGGTTATATTTTCATTTTGGCATCGATTAAAAGACTATTCACAGAGGCAATAGACTAAAAAGCTCCAGTTTTTGAGTGTATCTAACCTTACTCTTTCCACCTATGAAGACCCACTATTCTGTAATGATGACAGGTAATGATTCGTTCTAGCTACCAACATCCAAAATGAGCAATGATTTGTAAAATTAAGTAGGCTTCTGACACAGCCCTTTAAGCCTTCAAGCATTCAAATTCTAAACTTACCCTAAAGAGTCATCATTATGACTTACACACAAAGGTAGGTGCAATCGTGTCAATAGCACTGACAGCTCCAAGGGAAGTAGCTTGAGGGTAACTTGAGAGTTCAAAATGTTTTAAAAAACTCAAGAGAAAACCTTTCCAAATGAACAAAACTCTGAGGTCTGATCTATTGAAATACCTAATTACCCTAGAGATCCACAAGAAGTGGCTTCCATAATACCAGACTCACTGCTTTATTTTTCCTCCCCACCCCTAATTGTTCACTTTTTGATTAATTCCATAAGGTACATGAGATGTGATGGTGCCAGCTTTCTGTGCCCCTTCAATTTGGAACATGTGGTCATCAAAGAAGATGTGGGGCCTTATCTTCACCAAGATGGGACCTTTGGCAGCTCCAGCAAGGAAAAGAGCTTCGTCTATCTCTAGACCCCAGCGACGAAGGGTTTTCAGCACACGGGCGCCTGAACTGGCTGCACTCCTGGCTGTAACCAGGTAGGTCCTGATTGGGCATCGCAACCGTTCGTCTTTGGCATAAAACTTCTTCTGCAGTCTGCCTAAATCTTCCAGAAAGCCTTTCAAGGGACCCTGTAAAAGGAACATATGTCATAGCTGTGATCCCGTGAACCAAAGGAAGTGAACACTAAAAATGCAGCTGTTTATAGGAACTTAATGAAAGTGTAAAATACTGCATGAAACATGAAGTAGAGGCCAGTGATAAAATGCTGAAACTTACTGCATTTATGTATCGTATTTCCTTATATGGAACCATCCTTGTGTTGCTAGAATGAGCATAGTATAACCATATAATTTATCATCTAAACACAGATATTTTAAGAGTGAAAGAAGCTCTGTTAAAAGTTGAACCAGAGCAACAAAAAATCCATATAGCAAGATGGGATACTTTAAAGGTCTGTTCATCACCAGAAACACTGCTCTTTTAATTTACTTTTTGTGAATTGCACATTTGAATGTTATAAAGCATACTTTTTAATCTTGTTCAAAGCTTGAATCCAACCTTGCTTGTGTTTACAATTACTTTATTTTCACACTTAACTTTTATCTTCAGCCTTTCTAAACACTTAATTTTAGCTGTATTGCTAGTATAAAACATAGAATTGGATTTTGCTATGTGATCCAATCTGGACATCTTAGTTTTTAAAACAAAAGTTGACTTTTAGGCCATTTATATTTATTGGTATTGCAAATATATGTGATAATGGGTCTAAAATTTTTATTTGATTTTCACGTTTAAAGGTTTTAGAAGATTGTCCAATGAGTGTCGTTTTTTTTGTTTGCAAATGTGTGTATGTGTGTTTCTTCTAACATTTAGGGAAGTTTGTATTATTTCCTTCTACTGGTTACCTTTGTAACTTTTTATAGTTCACTGAATCCTCTGTTTTTTAAAATCCAGGACCTATTATTTTTACAACGAAAAATAGTGGAATTAGAGTACTTCTTCACCTCTTTCTTATCCTCTCTTTTTCTTCAATCATTCAGTTTTAGCTATTTCATCTTTCTGGATGTTTGCATTTGCATTATTAAAGGTTCTTATATTTCTGTCTCTCAGCTTTACATTTTATCCTTTGATCAATAATTACAACCAAGAGATCAGCACATCTATCCTTCCTTATAATTTTTTCCTCCACATTTTCCAGTTTTTAATAGTTATATAATTTCCAAATTGTTAGGGCACATAACATGTGCTTTTTTTTTTTTTTTCTGTCACCCTAATCACTGCAACTGTTTTAGTTTTAATTCTGTGGTTAAATATATTCTATGCCAATTTATGCCTTTGTGTTTCTAGTCATCAGCATGTTGGCCAAAATGTGTCTTCTTATACTAGTTTTTCCAGAAAATCTTATGGAAATAATAATCTTCTGGGAATATACTATGTTCTTAACTGTTGATCTGTTTCCTTTTTGCTTGAATGAACTTTTGATATACAGAATCTGCAATTTCTGTTTTTTCTCCACATGATCTTATAAGTAGGGCTCCACTCACTGTGTTTTGCTACTGAGTGCTGTTGCGGAGAAGACTCAGCACAGCTTGATTTTTCTTTTCCCCACTTGCATGTGTTGTCTGCCTAAAGAATTACTTCTTTATTTTTGAAGTCAAATAATTTTTCATTAATCAAATAATGCAGCCTTTAATTTTTAACCTTTAATAGTTGAATATATATACTAAAATCTTCTGATAATTCAGGATGTTTTCTTGATTTATATTTTGATATAAATTGCATCTCTGTATTTACCACACACAACCCTCTCCTCTTCCCTCTGGAACATAATTTCAGTGTTTTCTTCCAATTGTGCCTATGCTGGATTTTCTTTACCTGTTATCTATTTTTGTCATTTTTTTCTATAAAATATTATTTTTCTATTCTGCTCATTTCCAGAGTTCTACCATTAACATTTTATCATCGCTCCCTGATTTTTGGATTGCTACTTTATGACCCTGCCTTTTACTAAGTTTTTTTAAGTTATGGTAAATTTTTTTTTTTTTTTTGCCATTTCTTGGGCTGCTCCTGCGGCATATGGAGATTCCTAGGCTAGGGGTCTAATCGGAGCTGTAGCCACCAGCCTACGCCACAGCCACAGCAACTTGGGATCCGAGCCACGTCTGTGACCTACACCACAGCTCACGGCAACGCCAGATTGTTAACCCACTGAGCAAGGGCAGGGACCAAACCCGCAACCTCATGGTTGCTAGTCGGATTCATTCACCACTGCGCCACAACAGGAACTCCAAGTTATGGTAAATTTTTAGTTACAGTTTTCACCTATACTTTGGCAACTAATTCTAGTGAGAATTCATCATCCGTTATTGGATTTTGCTCTTCTGTGTCTGCCTTTTTCTCATAGTATCTTTGTGTATGTTCTGTCCAGATCTCTTTTTATTGCTTATCATTGAAGTAGATTGGTTTTCCTTGGAAAAATCAGGGGGATTCTGGGAAAAGATCAAGGATAGTATTTTAACAAGACTTGTTTTCACAATTCAAAAGCTCCCTTCTTCTCTGCTGTCATAGGCACCAACTCTTTTCCACAAACATAGAATAATGCAGCCTGTTATGTTTCCACAAACATAGATAATGAAGCTTATCTAAGTGATCATTTGTTTGGTGTTGCTTTCTCTGAGGCTACATATTATCAGAAAAAAAAAAAACATTAAACATTCATTTCCTAAAGGTGAGAGGCATACATATAGGTAAAAACAAACAAATAAACAGACAACAGCTATATATATATATTTTTTTTGGCAACAGCTACAAAGGGGTATAGTGCCTGTTGACAGAAACTGCCCTGCTCACAGCTTAGTACTGAAACACAAAGGAACACTGCTCTCCTTCATGCTTTTGCGTAATTTCCGAAGAGAATAAATAGGGTCAGCTCAGTTTATGTCACCATATTCAAACCAGGTACCCATATCATTCATTCATTCTTCTATTTTTGGGTATGTTTAATAATTTATACATTTGTGCAATTGTATGAGTATGTAATTTATCCATAAAAATATGTAAACATGAGGGAAATTTACTTGAAAATACCTTTTCGAGGAGTATATGATTACAACATTTGGAATCTGCCTAGGATTCAGAAAGCTGCAAAGACTATTACTCTTATTGTTACAACAAGAAAAAGCCAAAGAATCTAAAATATCATAAATTTTCCTGAGCCCATGAGAGAACTGAGGTAACAGAGCAACTGACTAACATGAAGTCTAAGGGAAAAAAGCTAAGGAAAAATCTAAGCTATCTTCAAGGACAGATGGAACTTAAGAAGCAGCACCTCTTTGGCAGAGCACTGAAATATGACATACCAGACCTCATAGAAGCAGGCATGAAATGCTCAGGTAATTTTTAAAAACAAACTGATTAAGGCTAAATATGGTCTAATGAGAGAACAGAGAAGCCCTGAAAACCACAGACATAAGAAATGCACGCTCTTTTTATAGACGTTTAAAAAATACAGACTTCACTTGTTTTTTATGAGAAGGACTGCAGACAGGGTGGAAGGTGAAAGAATATAGTCCTTGGTGGTGCAGGTGTGGAGGGGAGGAGTAGCTGGCACTGTGAGAAAAGATTAAAGCTTTACCTTGTCCCGTATTTCCTAAAATACAAAAGTATTAAACTGCTGCAAGGGCTTCAAACACTCTTACTCCCAGGGCACATCACAACCCTAGCTTGCAGAGACAATAACAGTTGGGAGAAGGATAATAACATGGACACCATCCACCCCTGAGACATGGACTGAAAGTAGAAGAGGAATATTAATGAAAAACCCTCCAGCACCCTACCAGAGGAATTTGAAGCCTGTGGTGAAATGAAGGGAACAGTAGTAGCAGAAAAATGAATATCCAGTCAAACTCCTAATTTGGTTGATTCAGTCAAACATACCAAGTGCTAGCAGAAGAGGAGGCATGCCTATTACAAAGAAAAAATACTACTTACTGGGAGTTCCTGTTGTGGCTCAGCAGAAACAAACCCAACTGTATCCATGAGGATGCGGGTTTGATCCCTGATCCCATTCAGTGAGTTAAGGATCCAGCATTGCCATGAGCTATGACATAAGTCACAGATGCAGCTTGGATCTGGCATTGCTGTGGCTGTGGTGTAGACTGGCAGCTGTAGCTCCACTTTGACCCCTAGCCTTTGAACTTCCATATGCCATGGGTGCAGCCTTAAAAAGCAAGATAAATAAATAAATAATAATACTCTTTATTAAAACCTATAAGTTTCTATATTATGATGGGAAATTAATCAAAGATTTATGAGACTATAATAAAAAATAAAAAGAGGAATCAGCTTTCAAGAGAAAGTAATTAATGAAGAAAACTTGGTGAGGACCTAGATGTCATAAATATAAGAGAAGGAATTGAAAATAACTATGATTAATATCTTAACAACTTATTAAGGGGTGGATAGCATACACAGGTAGAGTAGTAATTTGAACAAAGAGATGGAAAAGATAAAAGCTGAATGGAAGTGTTAGAAATAAAAATGATGGTTCAGAAATGAAGAATGCTTTTGGTCTGTTCCTTAATAGAGTCAATACAGCTGAAGTAAGAATCAGTGAACTTCAGTTGAAGCACAAATAAATATAGAAAGCCTTGAAGGCAGCGAGAGAAAAATAGACAGATGACATATAGAGCACCAAAGCTAAGATTCTCAAACAATTATTTATCAAGTAAGAAGACAATGGATGGCTATCTTTAAAGTGCTGAAAAATAGGGTAAATGCAGAAAGATATAGCCAATCAAAATAAAATATATATTTTTTTTGAAAATGAAAGAGAGTAAAGAGTTGTTCAGGTAAAGAAAAACCAAGAGCTTTTGGTAACAACATATCAGTCCTCTGGCAAAAGGAATAAGATACCTGGGAGAAAACCTGGAGCTATAAAAAGAAATGAAGATTCCTGGTGCTGGTTAAAATGAAGACCAATATGAAAGATGTTTTTGTCTTAACCTTAGTCAAAGGATACCTGATTGCCCAAATAAAACACAGTAGCAAGGTATCGTGAGTTTTTTGTTTAAGTAATATATTTTAAATCCTAGGGTAACCACTGAAAAATATAAAATGAGTTATAAATCAATAGTGGAGATAAAATGGAATCCTAAAAAATGCAATATATACAGTAAATTCAAAAGCAAATCGAAAGAAATGGAAAAAGAAACCAGAGATAACTAAAGATGGAATAGAAAAGGTAGGAAGATGGTAGATTTTAATTCAACCAAAGTAATAATCACATAAATATAAATGATTGAAACAGTAGTAACTAAAACATAGGGGTTGTCAGATTATATAAAAAACAACAGAAATTGTGTAATATGTACAAGAAAACCAATTTAAATATGGAGACAATTTATATGTAAATACATAAATAGGAAAAAGGGATTAATTTGCTAAGAAGACATAACAATCTTAAACATTTGGGCTCTGAACAACAGAAATTAGAGATACATGAAGCAGAAATTATATTATTAAATGGAGACATAAATTAATCCTCAGTTATACTTGAAATCTTCAATGCTGCCTCCTCAATAGTGGGATAGCAGTAGAAAGAAAATCACTGACAATGTTAAACAACTGAGCAATATGACCTGAATAATATACTATCATCTTAATCAAACTGACGCTTGTTGAAAATTCAGCCCCCAAACAGCAGAATAGATATTATTTTCAAGCAGAATGAAATATTCACCAAGATAACCATACTCTGGGCACAAAACACTCCTTAACAAATTTAAATAGTTGAAATTATAGAAAATATATTATCTGACTCGTACAGAATTCTACTTAGAATTAACAACAGGGGAGTTCCTGTCGTGGCGCAGTGGTTAACGAATCCGACTAGGAACCATGAGGTTGCGGGTTCGAACCCTAGCCTTGCTCAGTGGGTTAACGATCCGGCGTTGCCGTGAGCTGTGGTGTAGGTTGCAGACGCGGCTTGGATCCCGCGTTGCTGTGGCTCTGGCGTAGGCCGGTGGCTACAGCTCCGATTGGACCCCTAGCCTGGGAACCTCCATATGCCATGGGAGCGGCCCAAGAAATAGCAAAAAGACAAAAAAAAAAAAAAAAAAAAAAAATTAACAACAGGAAAATATCTGGAAAAATTCCAAATATCTGACAAAAAGTAATCCACTTAATAATCAACCCATAATTAAAAGATAAATTCATGGGAAATTAAGAAATACTTTTAACTGAATAAACAGTAGAAACTACCTATCAAAATTTGTGGAATGCAATTACAGTAGCATTAAGAGGAAATTCTATAAGTATTAATGATCATTATAGAAAATATGTCTCAAGTCACTGGTCTTTACTTCCACCTTTAGAAACTCAAGAACTAGTTATTAAAAAGATAAGTGGGAGTTCCTGTTGTGGCTCAGTGGTTAACGAATCCGAGTAGGAACCATGAGGTTGCGGGTTTGAACCCTGGCCTTGCTCAGTGGGTTAAGGACCCGGCATTGCCGTGAGCTGTGGTGCAGGTTGCAGACGCGGCTCGGATCCCTGCGTTGCCGTGGCTCTGGGGTAGGCTGGCGGCTACAGCTCCGATTGGACCCCTAGCCTGGGAACCTCCATATGCTGCGGAAGCGGCCCTAGAAAAGGCAAAAAGACAAAAAAAAAAAAAAAAAAAAAAAAAAGAATTCTTAGTTAAAAGCATTCCTACATAGAAAAGTCCAAGCCCAGATGGCTTCCCTGGAGAAGTCTACCATGTATTTAAAAAAGAAATAATACCAGTTCTACACAAAGTCTTCTAGAAAAAAAAGGGAGAAAGCACTTCCCACCTCCTTTTATGAGGTCAGTATCACTCTATAAGATATTATAAGAAAAGAATACTCAAGAACATAAAGGCAAAACAAAATTTTTCCAAGGTAAATTTTAACTAATTGGATCCAGTAGTGTATAAAAGGATAATATAATATCACCAAGTTAAATTTATATCAGCAATACAATTCATCATCATAATTGACATATCAACAGATTAGATAAGCCCCTTGATTTCCTCAATAGATGCAGAAAAGACACATGACACAATGGATTTATTGTAAAACTAAAACAATGTCAGAATAGAAGACAACTTCCTTAACCTGACAAAGGGCATCTTGAAAATAAAACCTGAAGATAATATACTTAAAAGCGAAATATTGAATGATCTCCCCCTCTAAGATCAGTGAATAAGGCAAAGATGTCTGCTTTCATAATGCTGTTGAGCATTGTACTGAGTGTACTAGCAAGGGTAATAAAGCAAGAAAGATAAATAAAGGACATACAGAATGGAAAGAAAATGTTTTTATTCGCAGTCCACATTATCTATGTAGATAATCTCAAATAATCTAAAAAAATTTTACTCTAACAAGTGATTTTAACAGAGTCGAAGGATACAAAGTCAATATAAAAAAATAAAGTGTGGTTCTTTATATTTGCAATAAACAAACTGGAAATCAAAAAATTTTAAAGTATCATTTACCACAGCATAAAAAAACATTAAATACCTAGATATAAAGCTAACAAAATATGTTTAATATCTGTATGCTGAATGTATGTATACAAAACACTGATGAAAACAATCAAATATGACCTAAATAAATGGATACATACTATCCACTTATGAGATGCTTGATATTGTTAAGATATCTATTTTGGAGTTCCTGTTGTGGCTTAGTGGTTGACGAACCCAATTGGCGTCCGTGAGGGCACGGGTTTGATCCCTGGCCTCTCTAAGTGGGTTGGGGATCTGGCATTGCAGTAGGCTGTGGTGTAGGCTGCACATGCGGCTCCGGTCCCACGTTGCTGTGACTGTGGCGTGGGCTGGCAGCTGCAGCTCCGATTCGACTCCTAGCCTGGGAACCTCCGTGTGCCGCCAGTGCGGCCCTAAAAGTAAAAAAAAAAAAGATATTCTCCCAAGATTAAACTATTAAATTCAACATAATCAGAATAGAAATTCTATCAGGATTTCTTCCCGGAAATAGACAAACTATTTCTTAAATTTATATGCACATGCAAAGGAATCAAAATATCAAAAGATTTTGAATGATAAGAAATTTGGAAGACTCCTGCCACCAGATTTCAAGACTTATTATAAAACTATGATAATGAAGACAGTGTGATATTGGTAAAAGATAGATACCTATTTTAAAGGAACAGAAAGCCAGTCTCTTCCATAAATAGTGCTGGAACAATTAATATATATCCACAAGTAAATAAAAATTAACCTACTCAATACTTTGTAAAAATACAAGAATCAAATAAGTAATAATTCTAAAAAAAATCCTATAAAATTGTTAAAAAAAAGCTCTGTACAGAAACAGAGGAGGAAATTTTTGTGACCTTGGGTTAGGCAAAGATTTCCTAGATACGACGTATAAATATAAAGCACAATTGATGAAAGGACAAATAGATAAATTGAATTTCTTTAAAACTAAGTTTCTGCTCATTGAAGGACACTGAAAGATATTAATAGAATGAAAATACAATCACAGACTGAGAGAAAATATTTTTAAAACACGTATGTGATAAAGGACATATCCAGAATATATATAAAGAATTCTCAAATATCAAGATAAAATTAAAAAATTCAATTCAAATGAGCAAGAAATTTGAACATATATTTCTGCCAAATAATACATATGATGGAAAATAAGCACTTGATAAAATGCTCAATATCTTTTGTCATTAGGGTAATACAAGTTAAAACAACAGTAAGAGACTATTATATAACCACCAGAACAGTTGGAAAAAAAAAAAATGAAAATCAGCTTATATTACCAAATCCTGGTAAGGATGCAGAGCAAAAAAACAAAAAACAAAAAACAAAAAACAAACAAAAAAAGAAACTTATACAGTGCTGTTGGAAGTGCAAAGTGGTTCAGTCAGTCTGGGAAACAGATTGTAGTATCTTAATAAAGTTAAGCCATATATTCCACCTTTGACCTAGAAATCCTACTCCTACATATTTATACATGAGAAATGAGATTTTATGTTTACACAGAACCCTGTATGCAGATGTTTAAAGTAGCTTTATTTATAAATGCCCCAAAGTAGAAATGACCTAAATATCCTCCAGTAGATAAATGGATTATAAAAAACTGTGGTCCATCCACAGACTACTACTCAGCAGTGAAAAGGAATGCACTACTGATGCATGGAATGACATGGATGAATCTCAAATGCATCACTCTAAGGAAAAGAAGTCTAATTCAAAGGAGTGCATCCTGTGGGGGTCCCTTTATATGACATCTGGAAAAGGCAAACTATAGGGACAGAAATCAGATCAGTGGTTGAGAGATCCTAGAGATAGAGGCCTAGGATAAATGCAAAGAGGCAGAAGGGGATTTTGTGAGAATGTTGAGTGTTATGAGTTTGATATGGTTTTAAGACTGTGCATATGTGTTTGTCAAAACTCTTAGAACCATGCACTAAAAATGATGAATTATACTATATGTAGAACACACCTCAACAATTCTGATTAACACACACACACACACACACACGGAGATTACTATTACAGCGTGGTGAGATGAGATTGAGATAAAACCAGGCGACATCCACTGCTAGTCATGATACCACATTGGAGACGTATAAGCTACAATGAGAGTGGCTAAATTAATCTTCCCCAGCTGTCCCATTTGTTGGTGACTATCAGATATCCTCCATTTGAGACCCTGGGACATTGTCAAGACCAAACACAAGCCCCATAACCAACATAGTTGAAAGCTTTGGGTAGGAATCATACCTCATAACTTCCTTCTCATCATTTGAGTGCATCGGGCAAAATCTGGTCTTAATAGAAGAGCTACCCTTTCTTTGTGAAAAATAGCATATTTATCTACTGCCGGAAGCACCACATACTGAAAAGAAGTATGCTTAATAAAAATGCATTGGGTATTCCTGCCGTAACAAGGGTGGAGTTTCAAAATTTCAACTGTTTAATGAGAAAAATGATTGAAAATATGGCAAAAAAAACTGTAAGTGAAAAATCCAAAAGAAATGTGGTCATTTCCTTGAGATTAAAAAAATGGTATTTTAAAATTATCTTGAAATAATTCTTTTTGAAGTCTTTTCGAGTTTTTTTTTTTATAGAAATCTTATATATGTTTATGTTAATAATACTTAAATGCTAATACACAGTGGGCTCTGAGTTTCAGCAAAGTAGACTTATATAAACTATAGCAAAGGGTTTTCTTCTCAACAGCAAATCTTGTTAGCCCTGAACAACTTTTTTTTTTTTGTCTTTTTAGGGCTGCACTGGTAGCATACAGAGGCGTCCAGGCTAGGGGTCGAATTGGAACTGTAGCCGCTGTCCTACACCACAGTCACAGCAATGCCAGATCCGAGCCACGTCTGCGACCTACACCACAGCTCATGGCATTGCCAGATCCTTAACATAACTTGAGCGAGGCCAGGGATCAAACCTGAGTCATCATGGATACTGGTCAGATTTATTTCCACTGAGCCACGACGGGAACTCCCTGAACAATTTCTTGACCTGAGTTCAAGACTTCTAAAGAAGGTATTTAGGAAGGGACTATGAAGTTACACACACATACATACACACAAACACACATATAGAATTAAAATATAACTTGCTGTAATGTGAAGTGAGTTAGTAAAACTTTCAGCTTTCAATTAGTCTCTTCATACTTTTATAAATATAATAAAACTACTAATGTTTAAGTTTACCTTAAGTTCAAGAAGAGCTGAGCAAAAAAAGGCTAATTTTAAAAAGGCCTTGTTAAAATTCATAGATTAAAACTCAATGATCCATTATTTCAGATTCATTTTGGAGAATATTTTGATGTTTCAAATCTCCTTTGGTCCAGAAGTTGTAGGTTTTATTCATTTAAAATCATGACTTTAACACTTTGGTTCATGGATTGATTCCCAAAAACCTACATTTTCAGTTTCAGTTTGATTAGTTCATAGTTTGAACTTTTTGAGGTTTATTATTTGAGCTTGAGCTGAGTTTTTCAGATTTTCACAATTAAGTAATGCTTTTATTGAGTTCGAGGTTATAAACAGAGAGGCTAAAAAAATGTTTACTAACCTATTGGAAATGGCCTTCCTATTTTGAGAACTATTATGTAGAAATGATAAGCCCTTTAACTTCTATTACTCATAATTTGGAGGAAGTGAATTCATTATCGTGAGAAGATCATAGAGACATTCCCAAAAGGATACATAAAAGAATGCTAAAATTTAAAAATAAAGTTGGCAGCAGATGTTTTAAAATGAGTTCACGAAAGACAGGGAGGAAGCTACAAAGCATAAGAACTGAGGCATGGTCTGCCTAAAAACTTTTAAAATCATCACATTGAGGAAATATTTATATCTATATGTTGGAAAATAAGTAGATCAAAATTATCTAGAGCTCAATGAACCCACCTGAGCAAGAGGCTTATTCTCGAATAGTGTTTCATGTTGAAACACATGCTCCTTGGTAACATGGTCAGACTCGTCCGAGAAGAGGCAAGCATCCCCATCAAAGGCCACACGGAGCTGTGTGTCACAGTAAGTCATATCTTTGGCTCCATCAAACATTGTTGCAGAGGCGATCCCTGGCAGACAATTGGGATTAATTAATACTTTTCTCAGTTTTAGTGTGTACGAACAAATGAAAGTCCTCCCAGACTTGGATTTTCTTCTCGGGCTATTATTTGATGACTCCTCTTTACAACCACCTATCTCAAAACAATTGACTCTGTATTGCCTTTCTATAATTTCTGTACTTTCTGTAAGAGGTGAAAGTATAAAATGAGTTGTAGGACAGCAACTCAAGACGTCCACCTCCAGGAAGGTCAAAGCTCTAAAAAACAAACTCAGGGGCTGCCACTTGTGGAAACACCTTAGCGGAAGATCCAGCAAGAACATAAGCCACATAATCATACGTGAGGTCAAATGGAAGGAAAAGCTAGTGAAGACCTCTTTATTAATTGAAGAGAGAAAGCCAAACTAATACCTTCTTGTATTGCTTCTTGTACTTTGTCAGAATCCGCAGAAAGATACAAGTTGGTAAGATATGCCTTCAAGTAGCCAACGGGGCTTTTTCCACCAGTGAGACAGAAGCGGTCAATTAGTAAGCCTATTATGGGGTAAGAAAGACTTGTTTATGTCAGAGACCAAAGACAATATACTTACTGGAAATGCAAAAGAAAATTACCTAAGGAATAACTGAGTGCATGTTGAGGTTTTAGAATTATCTTTGTGGCATCAACATTGAAATGTCTGAGCTCTTTTGTATAGTAGTGGATTTGTTTGGTGCATGATAGTTTATAAAGTATATCCAGATAAGCTATGTCAGTTTACTCTCAAAACAGTTATGTCAGGTATTATTAGCTTCATTACAGAAGAGGAAATTGAGACATAAAGACTTGTCTAAGCCCACTGGTTCATACTGAGTCTTGTCTAGACTAGAGCAGAGTACTTTTCCTTTATCTACAGTCGTGACTTGTTGATAGGGACATTTAAGATGTGGCTCTATTTTTAAGTATCATTTCTATATTTCTCTAGTATCTTTAGTAACAATACACTACTAATAGCAAGTAGTGATAGGACTTAAACTATTTCCCAAAAACAACAACAATAGGTTTGAAATTGTCTCTCTTGACTTGAAATTTTCAATGTAATTAGCAGGCTGAACATCAATATTCCATTAAATGACTTTCATATCAATAACAATTAAAAAACCTTGATATTGGTGAGAGGTTTGTAAAATAGGCACTCACATACATCATGGATGAAAGTATAAATTGGTATAAGCCATCTACAGAGTGATTTTATATTTACTGATAAATGTATCAATAGCTTTTAAGAGGCCTATTTATACCTTTTGACCTAGGATTCTTTCTTTTTTTTTTTTTTGGTCTGTTTGGAGCTGCGCCTACGGCATTTGGAAGTTCCCAGGGTAGGGGTTGAATTGGAGCTGCTGCTGCTGACCTATACCACAGCCACAGCTGCCAGATCCAAGCCGTGTCTGCGACCTACACTGCAGCTCATGGCAATGCCAGATCCTTAACCCACTGAGGAGGGCCAGGGATTAAACCCAAGTCCTCATGGATACTAGTTGGGTTTGTTACTGCTGAGCCACAACGGGGACTCCAGGATTCCTTTTTTAAGGAGTTTATCTTAAGGGAATAATCTGAAACTCTGATAAAGATTTATGTAGAAAGGTCTCAGTACAGGATTATTTATAAGAGCAGAACATGGTTCAGTGATGTGAGAATAGCTAAAGTATAACATTATGCATATGAGATATCATGTACCCATTCAAAGTAGTTTTGGATAAAGTGATAAACTGGGCAGCTGCAGATGATGTAAAGCAGAATTTTGAGTCTAGTCAGTTATTTATCATCTGTGTGGACCAAGAGAGTGGATAGGATCTATCAACAGTTGAAGTGGAAGTGTTTGCTGTGGTATGGACAAAATACTCTTGCTTTTTTCACATAAAGCAGCATGGGGCATAAGTGGCACAAATCCTTAAATAATATTAATTTAAGAATCAGAAATTATTTGGTGGGTACTGAGAACTTCAGAAATGATTAAAACATCGTCCCTCTTCTCAAGGAGATCACAGTTCACTGAGGAGCCTGGCATGTAAACTGATAATTATAATATGACAAAGACCATAGCAAAGAGAGATACAAATTGCCTTTAGCACCTAGACAAGGGAAGTAACTAACTCTTCCAGGTAAAAAGTTGCTATTCCATGAGCAGGGCTGTACAAGATTGGCCTTAATCTGTTCATTAACAGACTTAATAGGTAAATAACTGTAATTCTTTATGCTACTACCCTCAATGGGCCCAGTGTGGCTAGATAGACCCAAATCACCTACTACATCAAATAAGGCTGTGTTTTTAAAAAATAGTAGTTGTCCTTTATTGAGTGGCTGTGCCATTCATCTGTGCTAAACATTTGATATACTTTCTCTCTTTTCATAGCATAATACTATGAAGACTGTATTTTTGAAAAGCAAACATATTTTCAACTACATATCAGTAAGACATCAGCCTTGTCATTAAGATAATGTAAAACTCATAACTTTTAATATGTGTTATTGATAAATATTCCCAATTTAAGTCGAGAAATTACATATGCTCAATTTAAATCTTATTTTGACATGACATAGCCATAAAACTGGATATGTCACTTAGAAAAAAAGCTAAAGTTCCCCACATAAGAAGTCAGGTAATTTCATCCAAGAAAAATGGGGGCCTCCCCTTAAAGTCTATAGCACGCTGGTGGAAATGCTATGAAGAGCCTAGAGTCGATCAGTTTTTTCCTATAAAGAAATAAAGATGGTTTTGCTGCTGTGAGTGTGAATTCTATATGTGGGGAGAGTCAGATGTTAAAGAGTGGAAAGGAAAGGTAAAAACCTTTAAACCTTTAACATGTGTCTGCAGTGAGCACGAAGTTTGATCGTACGGGGAAAGCTTCTGGGTTGACGGCTCCTTAAAGTCAAGTTCAGAAGTGAAAAACATAAAACAGAGAAATACATTGCAGGACCTGGGATTAAGACTTTGAAATTCACACTTGACAAGTTAAGTCCAGAGCTTTGGGCCCAACTCTGTGCTGAAGTTAAAAATGAACATGGCCTCTCTTGTTCTGACATAGGCAAATAAACATTCCTCACGCAGAAGGGGGTGTCAGTATCAAAGACACTGCATTAGTTAGGCCACAGTTAGCAAAATAACATGGCTACTCTCTTCCAGAGCAGCGAGCTGTTCTTCCACATGGTATTTATTTTACTTACCGTAGTGATTGACGCTGTTTATAAGCCGCACTCCCACTTGGGCATGGTTATTAGTCATCAGTACAATATCAAATAAGTCCTGTTCGTCAGGATACAGCTCACGGAGTCTAGCATTGACATGCTGCAGCGCCTGAAGGTTACAAACACGAGTGTGTGTAAAGAGGGCCAGGCAGGGTTGGCGGTGGGAAGTCTGGAGAGAAGGGATCTCGTAGGAGTCTAATTTAAGCTCTGAAGACTTCACTGAGAGATTGCGGCTCCTTTAAGGCAGGCTTATGCCATTCATTTCTGTATTTTCAGCCTCTCATACATAGTACCTCAGTTCATATTTACCGAGAGGTAGTGCTTGTTGAACATTGTTACAATATTTGATTTACTAGAATTATTTTTGTAGGGTAGCTGGAAAGGATTCAGCTAACCCTTTGATGCTTTGTCTACTTTTGTTTTTAATTAATAAAATCTACCTTTCTTGATCATCTGATGATTATTTTTTATTGTGAGAAGTAAAAGCAGGAAAAGCTGCTTCATGAATTTGCATGTTATCCTTGCACGGAAGTCATGCTAATAGTCTCTGTACTACTCCAGTTTGAGTAGATGTGCTGCCAAAGGGAGGATTTGTATATTTTTTCAACATGAGCCTTTAGATTAGGTTTGCAGTTTCTTCCCATACTTCCCCTATGTGCCCTAACTACTTCCCAGTCGCGACTAGTGGAGGTATCATTTGTTTCTGCCTAGTCGTGATGTTATTGTGTAGTATTTGTATGTTATATGGGGGATCAGAGCTATAACTCCTACACATGGTAGTGTAAATTCCAAGAGCCTTACATTCTCTATTGAAATCATGCTCCTAAGTGCCAAGGACTTCCTAACTTTCTTAATATGCTGTGTTTGGGGCAAGAGCAGCTAAGGCAAATTTCATCTCATTTCAATGGAGTGTTCTATTTCTTCTACTTGGAATAGTAAATTCATTATTGCTTCTGGTTACTGCTCCTTTGGAGCAAACGCAAGTTTCTGTTGCAGGACTCAGGATTAGGACTCCTCCTAGGAAAGCTCAGCATTCCAAATCTAGGGCTGCAGTCCCTTCCTCAACAATGTGGAAGCCTCTGTGAAAGTATAAGTTGACCTGGGGTCAACTTGAAAAGGGCAAGAATGACAAGGGTTCACTAGGAATTAGAAGGAAAGCTGGATGAGATCCCAGGGGTTGGCATGGGTCCTTCCCCGCTTTTCAGAGGCCTAGAGAGCAAAAGACAGCCTCGCAGAGTACCTTGACAAAGCGGAATGCAGGCCCTGGGGTCAGGACGACATTCTCGTTGCAAAGCTGATATTCCATGTACTTTTCCAGACCCTCTTCCTCATAGATTTTCCTGCCGTCCACCATGTTGAAGAGCGCCTGGGACGACACAGCGATAGTGATGGCATGCTTGGGTTTGGGCTGCAGAGAGGGACACCAACAGAAGGACAGTCACACACACACCCACAGGGATCAGGAATGGGGCTCCTCCCAGGACAAGGTGGGAAGAGACCGGCTGGATCTCTGCTTGGAAGACTGGGATGCTGGAGACAGCCAAGGGCTGGGGCCTGGAGGCTGCCATGTAGAGGGGTAAGTTTAGGGGGCAGAAGCAGACAGGGCTGCATCTATACCATAGGGAGGAGGGAAGCTGATAGAGGCTTGGCCTCAGGGTTACACGGAGAAGCAACCTGGGTACCAGGGGAGGCTGGCCTTGCTCACCGGTCGGGGGCGCGAGCAGCCTGGTGTCTTCTCATACAGCGTTCTCATGGACGCCCAGTAGGCCTCTTCCTCGTCCTCCTCTTCCTCTCGCTTCCTGGCTATGTTCGACGAACAGTCCTGGTCTAGGTGAGAGGGGTAGAGCATCTTGCGCTGGGTATGGGACTTCCATTCCGTCGGGGGCGTGCGCGGATATTCCCGTTGGTGTGTATCTCTGGAATCTCGGGAGTCCCGAGACTCCCGCGTGTCCCGACGCGTGTCCCGACGCGTGTCCCGAGACTCTCGCGTGTCCCGACGCGTGTCCCGAGACTCTCGGGCTTCCCGCCCGATGCCGAGAGACCAGGCGTCTGAATGCTCATATATCTTGGTGTTGTGCCTGGACGCAGCCGGGAGCTGGACCTCTGGGGGCGTGGAAGGACGTGAGTCCAGCGGCATGGTTAGTGGCGAGGGCTGCGCTGACAGCCGCTTCGGTGACTCTTGATGGCTAGGGGAGGTGGATGAAGTCCGGGAGGTCGTGGAGCTATTGGGGGGCTGGAGCAAGAAATGAACTTCTGAGTTCGATGCTCGCCCAAGGTCCCTGTCCTCGTCTCTGCCCAGCTGGAGTCAAGGAGCCGATCCCTTTGTGTTTGTTTCCTAGCCCTTGGATGGAGCCTGGTTCATCTCAGCTCCTTTTAGGAGGGCTCCAAATAATAGACATTTCCCTCACATGGACACAGAGACAGACTGCTTTCATCTTCCCCCAGCTGCCCTCAGGTGTTTATTTTCTTTTGGAGTAGATAGGGTAGAGGGCCTTTTCTTAGTCCTAGCCCTTAGGTAGCTAGCATATAGTTTGCAAAGTTTTGTCACTTTCTTCCCATATACCTGCACAGTTAAGAGACCTCCAGGTAGGACAGAGGGCTTGACTAAGGGGCATTGCTTGCCCCTGCTTCCATCTGCGACCTCCAGTTAACTCAATGAGCAACTAGACTACAAGTTCCCCCCAGAAGGCTCTACAAAGACCTCTGGGGTATCTGTCTCCACATTTGCCCTGTGATTAATGCAGTGAGTTCTGGGAATGTGGGTAGGCTGGAAAATCAAGTGTCTCCCCATTGCCTTCAGAGCTTCCTGTGCCAGCGGAGCTCAGCTGGAGAAAACCATCTTCCCAAATAGGAAGGAATCCTTTCTAAAGAAAGACTCCTTCGCTAAGGTGTATGGCAGATTATTAAGCATCTATGTATCAGTTCAGTTTTTATGATTGTTTCAAATGTTCTTGGTTAGATTATTGAGTCAATCCTTCCAGAGACAGGTGGATTGGTAGGAATACATGTTCTCCCAGCGCCTGAGCCTGTGTCACACTCTCTGCATCCACAAACTTATTCTCACAATAAATATTTTCTTACGTGGCTAGGCCTAGTTAAGAGCTCAAAGTGTCGTACAACCTAACACTCTTGGACAGTGTATATCCTTTGTTGACCTTTCCACACCCTCTTCTGAGTCTTGGGTACTTAATGAATAGTTTTTGAATGTGTCAAGGA
This sequence comes from Sus scrofa, assembly GCF_054392235.1. Classification (NCBI taxonomy): domain Eukaryota; kingdom Metazoa; phylum Chordata; class Mammalia; order Artiodactyla; family Suidae; genus Sus; species Sus scrofa. Next base: position 131,663,086 of record NC_139385.1, on the reverse strand, counting down.
GGGAAGGAGAAACCATAGAGTTTAATAATTCACTGTGCAGTTTATAGACCTAGAGACCCATTGTTTTAATCTAGCTCTAGGAGCATTACTAATGTGAAATCTTAGGCAAGTTACTGTTTCAGTTTTCTTACTCTGGGGATTAAGGAGGGAGTGGTTGTGAGGGCTAAAGTTAGCTGAAACATATGAAAGTACATAGAACAGGGCCTGGCACATAGAAAGCAGCAATAAATGTTTATTATTATTATTATTATATAATAAACTCCTCCCTTTCATCCCCATCTCTACCTTAAGACTGTTGTTCTTGCTTCTGGGTTCATCTGCTGATGGAGCTCTGGTGGATGGGCTCTGTGAGGTTCGAGACCACTGATTTCGCACTAGGTAACCTCGAGAGTCTGTCTTCGGCAGCGTTAATTCTTGTGATCCCTTTTAAGGAGAGAAGAGACCCAGGGGTGTAACACCCACCACACACTTCTTCTACACATACTTTTACAAAGTAGCTATGTCGAAGCTAAATACAGCAGTGATAAATGAGAAGGTCCCTGCCCTTCAACCCTGGCCTTTGTGTATCATTCTAGCTCTGGCACAATCCCAACTTCTATGAGGAGCATTAAAGTGGGAATCCACCCGGAAGAGCATCCAAAACCAAGAAACAAGTCTGGTATCTCATAGTTTCCTACCTGTGACTCTTTTTTTAATGCAGAACTTAGTAGAGTTGAGCATTTTCCCTCCCTTCCCCCACTTCTTCCCTTAAGTATAAGCCTATTAGCAGATGCTGAAAGGACATATTTTGACCAGACTACAAAGGTGAAGACAGCTGGTACCTAAACAAGGCTGTAGCAGGCTCCCAGGCAGCTGCAGAAGAGGGAGTAGTGCCCCCTGGCACTCCCTTCTGGAGGAACAGGCTGGGGGAGACCATGGAGAGGCAAGTGCAAGAGTCGCTATTCCCCACATCCTTCCCCTCACCCAGACGGCCTGAGACTCCCTCCAAAATCAGTAGTTGGATCTCTGCTCACCCTGATCATGGTGATCTGCTGGCCCTGCTCCCACAACAGGCACATGTGAATATAAATACGTATTGTGCGGCAGGGGCCAAGAAGGACTTTTCCCTCATCTGCACAAAGGCAGCGTCTACACGACGAGTGACCCCGCATGGGGCAACATCTCAGCGAGTGATTCGGAATGACTGCACGCCTCATCTGAAAGATTGTGCAGAAAATGGTCAATGTGATGGCCAGACTCCCCTTCCCTCCCGGATTTGAACAAAGACCAGTCTCCTCCCAGAGGCTGAGCAGAGGTTCTATACCGCATACTCTACATGAACTTTGGGATGTGTGCTGCGTAGGAAGGCAGGGACCAGCTTCTCCTCACTGTTCCTTAACCTCTCCGAGAATGTTAGGTATCCCTTAATACAAATCTCAGTAGCTCAGTCTTTTCTCCTCAAATCCCCCTGTTCCCCAATATTTTTTAAATTATATTTTACGCTCTTTAATTCTCTCACCAGCTCTATAACCAGATCAGCTCACCTGAGTGCTTAGACGAGCTCCTGATTTCTCAGAATCCTTTCTAGATTTGTCTGCTTCTAGGCTGTCTTTGGAGTACCTCGATCCAGTCTCATTCTTAATGGGGAAACAAAGAACATTTATTAACTTTTCATCTCAGGGGTATTAGAAACTTTGTGTTTGGGGAATAAAATGATAAATAAAAACTAGAATCTGTATCTTTGCTGATGTAAATATTAATTTTAGACGTTTTTCCCCCCCTTGTTCTGAGAAGCACAGGTAAAAAGAACATGTTATCAGAGAACTAGATAGGCAGCATTTTAATATAGAAATTTGTTAGTGTATAGATTTGAGGTGTTTATCATTTAAACAATGGTAACATGGGAAATGCTATGGGAGAATTTCCCAGGGATCAGCAGGACTTAGATTTAAGTGTGATATTGCTCAGACAGAGCAATTATTTTTTCATTTCTCTGAGGATTGCTACTTATGGAGCTTTTTCATTTGTAGAATTGATACTTCTCTTGTTTGTTTTCTTAAGATAAACCGGTGGTGTCGTACACCCCCCCCCCCTCCAGCCCCCGGTGAACCTGAATCTCATCAATAAGAATTTAATTTTTAAAATCAAGGACTTTAATCCTATACAGGTCAGTCAACAGGCATGCCTTCTGTTTATGTTATCTAACTATTCATAGTGTCGAGAGTGAAAAGAGGTTTCTTTTTAACAAAATATTCGGGAAGACCATGTAGGGATGTGCAAGAAGATAATTTATTTCATGGACATCTATTCAAATATTTTCATTTTTAATTGCAGGGAATACTAATTAATTAATTTTGCTTTTTAGGGCTGCACTTGCGGCATATGGAATTTCCCAGGCTAGGGGTCAAATTTGGAGCTGTAGCTGCCAGAACTCCTGGGAATACTATTTTAGTGGGGCAGTAGTTCTTTTGTTTCCTGCCAATTCAGTAGCTATAATGCAATCAAGATTAGTGTTATTTATCTGTTTAAGCAGCTCAACTTCTAGCATAGACCAAGGTGTTCAGGGAAAGCCCGTTAATCTCTTTATGCTCTGTGCCCTTTGCACCCAGGAACATCTCATCTATTTTAGTTGAATGATTCGTCCCTGTCTGGAAAGAATGGCATAGCTGTAGGGTTCTAGAACTAATCCTAAAATATTTTCATCAACCCCCCCCCCCCCACATACCATCACCATAAAATCCTGTCACTTTTAACTCTGAAGATATTTTATATCTAGTTCCTCTTTATTCCTATTGCTATTGCTTTGTTTTGGGCCTCAGATTATTATGGGCCTACATTCTTAGAATATAGACTTTTGATCAGATTTCATGGCCTCAAATTCTTTAGACTTCCAGATCTATCCACCGCATTTATTTAGATTGATATTTATAAACCATAAATCTCGTAATGCTTCACTTCCATGTAACTCTTCATTCGCAAGAGAGACAAGAAATTTCATGATACATCCTGTCTACCTCCAACTTGCAAGCTCTCCACTCTACTCTTTATCCTTGCGTTCTGTCTATGCCAATTGATTTGTATTTGCCTGTGTATCACCCTTGTTTCCTTATAACCTCCATTTCCCTTCAGTGTTCTTTAAAACCAAGCTCAGCATGACCTGGGAAAAGTTCCCAGTGTTAAACATTCCTGTGTGTTGCCTGTGTCTTTTGTACATACTTCTACTGAGCACCAAATTATACTTTGTTTATGTATTCTCTTTCCTACTAGGCTGTGCATTCTTCAAAGATAGCAACTGTGTTTTCACCTCTTACTGCTAACATGTGAGCATTTGCTCAGTAAGTGCTGACTTATTGGAGAGACTTAGACCACATGCTTTAATCTCCTTTCTCCACTCTTCATGTCCTTTACTTGTTTTTTCTCTGTATGTGCTCATCATCTGAAGTTATTTGATTGCTGCAGAGCTTTCCCAGAGGCAAACGATGGATAGATAGCTACATATCCTCAGCTCTTTGGAAAGATTCTAGGACATTCAATTCACTGACCTTCTTTTTCTGTTTCAGAGATGTTTGACTCATTTCTTTAACTACTGAAACTTTGTGTTGTTATGCAGGTTTTCCTCTCCCCAGCTCCATTTCCTGTTGCTTCTGTTGCTCAATCTAGGCTAGGTTTGCATTTAGAATGTCAAATTTATGACATCACATGTGATTCCATAGTAACTAACTGACTCTATGAATATGTGACAGTAAAAATAAGAAATAATATTTCTTATTTGAATATATCCACTCATAACCATTGTCAGGGTTTTAGGAATCAATGTCTAAATGTTTGTTCAAATTTTTAATATGTAGCAATCCCAGTATTACTGCTTCCTTCTTTTTAAATCTCTTTAACATTGTTATGTGACTCATCATATCAGTCCCATTTGTGGCTGTACATTTTCTGGTACTGCCTAAATGAATGGCAAACTCATTCGTGGACCTGATCCTGTTCTTCCTGACAGATTTTGGAGAACTTTCTGAAAATATGGAGACTATTTTTGACAGCTGATATCTTGTTCTAGCACAGAGTTTAGACTTGAGTTTAGCTTTAGCGTTTGGTGTTTCTTTCACGATGGCAAAACCGTTACCATTATTAAGTCAAAGCACTTAATGTAGCTAGATGTAGTGTGGCAGAATGATACTAACACTGTTTTTCCTGGTGTTTGCCCCATCCTTAAACATTTAAACACACATCTGTCCCTCTTGTGTTCACACAGAGGAGAATATGTAAAATCTAGTCCCTGACTCTGGTTTATAGGGTCCAATGAATTTGTCAAACCATCATGGACTGAGACAGATTTATGGACTCTTCATGGGAGTTGATGAGTTAGACTTAGTTTGAATATCAGAAAATTTTGACAGCTTTAGTCAAAGTTCTCCAGGGGACCTTGTAGACAGTTAAGTATGTAGACTCTGGGCTAGACTGCCTGGGTTTGAATTCTTTCATTTCCCCCTGTATCTAACTGTGGTCCCAAGCAAGTTATTTAATTGTCCTAAATATTAATTTCCTCATTTGTAAGATGGAGATAATGATAGTATCAACATCAAATGGCAGTTGTGATGGTTGAACTATTATAAAATATTTGACAATGATTGACATTCATAAGCGATTAACAAGTATTAGTCTTTTATTTACAGTTTTGCTGCAGCTGTATTATAGAGTTCAAATAGAAAAACTTAACTAATTTAATCCACATTGCAATCCAGTTATAAGAACAGAAGATTAAAAGTATTTATAGTTTACGTACATGTATAACTAAGCAATTGTCAGTGTGGTGATTCTTCCCATATCCTAACCTCTATAGTCTTAGTGGTGCACACAGAGCAAGGAGGACATTAGAGCAGCAGTTAGGAAGGAAAGCTGAGAGCTATGAGACTTCTGATCTGTAAGACACAAGAGGAAGATTTTGCAGAGATGAGGGATTGAAAGAGTCTGGTTTTTGACTGGTCCTTCTAGCCTATACCTGAGATCTTCTTTTGCTTCTGGTCCCTAGTATGTCTTTTCCATGTAACTCAGCATCCACAAATTCAGTAAGTTCCTGAATTTTATTGTTTATTGTTTATTTATTGTTCTTTTATTGTTTATTGTTTATTGTTCTTTTCCCGTAGCACATCACCTAGGATAGACTATGAGCCTAATGAGTGTTTTGAATTATTTTATGTATTGATTATATACATACATTGTTTTGTTTTGAGTGCTGAGGGTGGTATAAAAATTATTTGTTTTTTTAAGATACTCTAATTTGTTTTCCTTTATTATAGAGCATGAGAAATTACACATGTATGTAGGCAGCTATATTAGTCAGCTTTCTCTAGAGAAGGAGAACCGAGAGGATATGTATATGTAGATATCTAAGAGGAGATTTATTATGGGATCTGGCTCATGTGATTGTGGAGGCAGAGAAGTTCCACAATATACTGTCTGCAGGTTGCAGAACCGGGGGAGCCAAGTCACTCTGAGTCTGAAGGCCTGAAAACTCGGGGACTAATGGTGTTACTCCTAGTCCAAAGTCAAAGGAAAAAAGGCCTGTGAACCTAAGGGGCTGCTGATCTAAGTCCTGGAGTCCTAGACTTGAATACCAGGGCCTCTGATGTCCAAGGGTAGGAGGAGAAGGTGGTTATTCCAGTTCAGGGTGAGAGAAAGTGAATTTGCCCTTTCTCCCTTTTTGTTCTCTTTAGACGCTCATGGATTGAATGATGTCTGTCCACATCAGTGACGGGGTGGTGGCTGATGTTCTTTACTCAGTCTAAGGTAGCATATCTTGTTTGGCTTGACTTTCTCTCTCCACGAGTTCAACCTTGGTAATAAAGCCAAGATGCTACTGTGTTCTAACGCAGCATTGTCATGCAGCCTTCCCAAGTCACCTTGCAGTGGTTACTGAGAGGAGTATGTCCATTCCCTTGATGCCAAGAAGATGGTGCAGAGTGATTTGTGGAACATGGTTCCCACTTGCATCCTTCTGATTTCTTATTTTCTTCAGGATATTACTTGAAACTTCTAGGGACACTCGTAGACTTCTCTTTAGCTAAGAAGTTTGCATAATGTAGGACCCAGTTAGTCCAATCGAGCAATACAACTAAGCACTAGCACCCTGGGAAAATTCCAAAGAATCTTCTTCACACGGCCACCCTGCTTCACCCTGATCTGTAGAAATATTGTGGAAAGTGGCTCTATTGCCTTCATAGCTTTTCTTTTCTGAGTCTAATGATAGAAAAGTCACTAGTATGTCAAAATGTCAGTAACACTTATTAATAAAGTGTTTATATGGATATGCAGATAGATAGGTCCAAAGATAATGAAATCTAGTGAAAATTAGAGTTAGATAAAAGATGGTCTTACCTGGAAGCATCTGTAAACCCACTATCCTAACATAGTCAGAATTTTATTCTTCTAAAATTTTTTTTATCTTTTTGTCTAAAGCTTAATCTTTCTACCTTTGTAAAATATTGTTAGAATTATGTAATGTGTATTTCAGTATTCCAATTTTTCCCACATCATATTAATATATTAACATAATGTTAACAAATGCTTTTCATGCTATTACTTGGTTTGAGTACTCATGTATTTAATGACTCCAAAATATTCTACACTAAAATTTGCATACATATTTCCCTAGTGTTGAATATTTGGGGATCTCTGAATTTTTTACTAATATAAAAATATTTTCTTGAATATCTCCTTTCTTTAGCTAAAGTACAGGCTTTTAGTATAAAATATTTCTTTCTGAAATAATTAGTATATTTAAAATATAGTTGGATGATTAATAGTATATCAGCATATCTGAATCAGAACGCTTGATTTCAGTCCTGCAAACCTGCTTTCTTCTGTTTGTCATTTCAATAAATGTTACCTCATTCACCCAAATGATAGTCAGTATATTTGGATCATTTACTCTATTCAAATTTTAGTTTTGTTTCCCTCAAAATTAGAATAATAACATCTGCCTTCAGAAAGGCTCTGAGAATTATAGGTAGTATAATAAAGAGTGTAGCAGTAATAGATACATTCTCATTAACATTTTTGTTTTAGTGTATTATGAACATAGAATTTTGCAAAAAGCCTGGCTGTGATGCTATCACCAGCGCCTTAACCAACAAGATATGCTATTATGGCATAACCAGACTGTCATATTGAACATGAGAATATGTGGTATGATGATACTTCCAATCAAGACTATCTTAGAAAATGTAATACAGTTAGCAATGGACACAGTGTCACAAAATGGATAGTTTGTGGAATAGTGGGCCTAATATTAGTCAACACAGCTGTACCTTTCCTGAGATAATAGGACAGGTGGTAGCAAAAGAGAGAAAAACTCAGATTTTCTTACTGTCACCATCTGCCACTTGAACTGGCTTACAGTATTTGTTTTCTGCTGCTGTGTAGCAAATCACCACACATTTGGCGGCTTTAAACAACATCTGTTTATTATCTCATAGTTCCTTAGACTAGAAGTCTAGGTGGGCTCAATAGCATTTACTGCTCAGGGTCTCCTAAGGCTGAAACCAAGGTGTAACCCAGGATGGGCTCTTATCTGGAAGCTCCAGGCAAATATCTGCTTCTAAACCCATTCATTCATGTTGGCGGAATCCAGTTTCTTGTGATTGTGGGTCTGAGGACCAAGCTGCTGGATGCTGACCAGAGGCCATCCTCAGATCCCTGCTGCAGGCCCTCCTGCTCATTCATGGAGAACCTCCCTGTTGTTGAATTCCTCTCATGTTTTGAATCTCTCTGCCGTTCTTTTCTGTTTTCAGACAGAGAAAATGCTTTGTTTTCAAAGAAATCATGTGATTAGGTTATGCCCACTTGGAAAAATTTCGTTGTAAGTTAGTTCAGAGTTGAATTGTTGGGTCCTGTCGTAGTTCTCTTCTTAGTTTTTTGAGAAACCTTCATTCATTCACACCGTTTTGCACAGTGACTTCACTAATTTACATTCCTACCAGCGGTGTGTGAGGGTTCTCTTTTCTCCACATCCTCACCAACATTTGTGATTTGTGTTCTTTTTGATGATAAGTATTCTGACAGGTGTGAGATGATATCTCATTGTGGTTTTGATTTGCATTTCCCTGATGTTGCGTGTGTTTTCATGTGCCTGTTGGCCATCTGCATTTCCTCTTTGGAAAAATGCTTATTCAGTTCTTCTGTACATTTTAAAAATTGGATTCTTTTTTTGATGTTTAGTCGCATGAGCTGTTTATATATGTTGTATGTTAACCCTTCATCAATCCTTATCAATTCTATATAATTTGAAAATATCTCCTCCCATTCAATAGGCTGTTTTTTCATTTTATCAATTGTTTCCCTTACTGTGTAAAAGCTTTTAAGTTTAATTAGGTCCCTCTTGTGGGAAAAGCAAAAACATTAATTTAGAAAGATACATGCAACTCACTGTTGATAGCAACATTATTCAAAATTGCCAGGGCATGGAAGCAACCAAAATGTCCAACAACAGATGAATGGATAGAGAAGATATTATATATAATGGAATACTACTCAGCCATAAAAAGAAGGAAGTTTTGCCATTTGCAGCAACATGGATCAACTTGAGGGGCATTATGTTAAGTGAAATAAGTCATACAGAGAGAGACAAATCCAGTATGATGTCACTTATATTTCGAATCTAAAAATGCAACAAACTAGTGAATAAAACAAACAAAAAAGCTCACTCACAGATCTAGAGTTATTACCAGTGAGAAGAGGGGAGAAAAGAAGGGGAATATAGGGGTGGAAATGGTTATTTATTATAGGATTATATGAATTCACATGTGAGACTTTTGAAAATTGTAAAGCACTACAGAATTTAAAGAAGCTTTTGCTTAATAATTAAAAAAGAAATAATTGTAAAAAGATAGAGATCATACTAAGAATGAAATGCAGATCTGAGAGAAATGAAAGAGGGCGCCAGAATGCAGATTAGAAAATAATTCCAAATTTTGCCAGCCTGATAAAATGAACTGTGAAATATTTCCTGTGTTTATAAATACAGGAGTAATGTGCTAAATTGTTACTACTTTTCGAACTTGTGTTCTTGCACTTTTATTTGAGCCTGGTATTTTCTTGGAGGAAAGATTTGAACCCATGAGATAAATTTCTAAAATGAAAAAAAAAAAAAAAAAGAATAGATAAATGCAAAAACATCATGTTGAGGAACATTAAGGGACCTGAAACTAAAAATCCAGAACAACCAAAACATACCTAGCTGTGCAGCTCTAGAGAACTTAATACAAAGTAAATCCACTTTTAAATAAATAAATAAATAAACAAACAAATAAACTCAGAATCAACTGATGAGTAAACTAAATTATAGCTACAAAATCCCTTTTTCCACGTGTAAAGCATACTTGAGGTAGTATTTTTCCTGTGTATTCACAGGGGAGGGATCATTTAAAGGGAAGGGCCTTTTGTGGGGAGATCAAGCTAGAATTTTGCCTACTGCACTCATTTAACTGACTTTATTACCTTAGTAGCTTTTGAAACAGGGAGCTAAATGGATAAAACCCAGGCTTGCAAATTGTGGCCCACCATCATCTTCCTCAAGGAATACAGGCTTAGTAAGGCTCCTTGGGCACTTGATTTAAATATATTTCCTATTTTTTGAGAGTATGGGGTGGAAAAGTTCATAGATGGAGTAGTGTCTAAGCTTTTTCTTAAGACCCTTGGATTCATATATTTGGATATTTTTGAGGGAGTGGTAGATACATCCCTATAGCCCTCTGATAGTCTGTGATTGTTGAGGCAGGCATGGGACAGACCTGGGAGCCCCTTGACACATAAATAAAGCATTTGTGCTCTCACAATATTTTTTTTGAAATAATCCTAAAATAATAAATGTGAGGCTAAAATGATTTATTCTCGTTAGCTCATTTCTGTAGAAATGGAGGCATCTCTTATGATTGGCCTTCCAAATGTATTTCTGATGTATTAGTGCTAATTTTGGAGTCAAATAAACCAGCATTTAAAAGCCAGCCCTGTTACTAACCCCTTGGTTAACCTTGGTAAGTCCCTCCACATTTCTGGGTCCTATTTTTCATCTCTGTAAAATGGGTGTTATGATACCTAGCTTGATAGTCGTTTAAGGAGGAATATATATGTAATGCTTGTAATGTGCTTGGCTCAGAGTTCCTGGTTCTGTGGCTGACCAAATCATACACAATATTTTGTAGCCACTCTCATCAGGAATTGGAGTCTGTTTCCCACCCTTTGAATCCGAGCTTGCCTGTGACTTGCTGTGTCTAATGTAATACTGGAGAAATAACATTATGTGAGTTTTAGAGCCTAGGCCCTCAAAGGCTTGCAGTGACTACATTTTCCCCTATTGGGTGCTCTTGCCATAGGGATGATTTGAAATCTTAGTGAATGAAAAGATATGGACAATGAGAACTAATGCTTTTGGACATAGGACACTTAACGTATTTTACACTATTTACCACCTTTTTTTTTTTTTTTTTCTTTTTAGGGCTGTACCTGTGGCATATGGAAGTTCCCAGGCTAGGGGTCAAATTGGAGCTGCAGCTGCCAGCGTATACCACAGCCACAGCAATGCCAGACCCAAGCCACCTCTTTGCAGCAACATCGGGTCCTTAACCTGCTGAGTGAGGCCAGGGATCCTCATGGATACTAATCACACAATGGGAACTCCTCCCACTTTTTGGCTGGACAGAGTGAAGCAACTTGTCCAGTCACAAAATTGGCAGTTGGTAGAATCAAGCCTCCAACTCAGGCCTACCTGCTTCTAAAGTTCACAATGATTGTTTAATTGCACTTTCTCTTCAGGGAGCTTCTCCAGTGGCCCAGTCTTCTATCCCCAGCATAATAGTAGGTCCTATGCAGTTAACTGAATAGCCTAAATAATTAGATCAGACAGGTCTTCATAGTTTCTAAATATGAGCCTGTCCAGTGAGACTGTGTCTTTGTAAGTCTCAGAACATGATTCAGGAGTAGCTTCTCCTATCACCCCTGTTTGTGGGGGCATTTGCACAATACCCAGCATATGCCAAAGGCTGATAAGTGGAAATTCCTGGTCCAAAATATTGACTGGAGACCTATGTGCATATAATAGGCTCTGCCCAGATGGCAATTGACTTATACAGGTCAAGGCTGCAACGTATAAGTTCTGGAAAGGTTATGCGGAGAGGAGAGTAAGCCTTTCAGAATTCATCAGTGAAGTTTCTATTTCTTGAGTCTGCCCATCTTGATTATCCACGTGACTCAGGAGATGCCATGGATTAGGGAGCCAGAGAACTCTGTGGCACATGCGATGATGGTCTGTGTTTGATGGATTGGGAAAGAATGAAAAAAGTGTAGGACACTTATACTTTAGAAAGTATGTTTTAAAAGTTATCCTGGAAGGAGTCGTAAAGTTAAAGATGCTCTTTAAACCATAAGCCCTTCAAAAATAAAAATCCATATGCCGCTGGTGTGGCCCTCAAAAAGGACAAAAGACAAAAAAAAAAAAACCTACTTAATTGCTGCGTAGATTAGGGCTCTAAGCTTCAATTTTCTCATCTGTAAAAGAGGAATTAAATGTTTATATACGTCTCACAGTTTTGTCGTAAAACTTGAATGAAATCATGCAAGTAAAAGCTCATAGCACAGTTCACGGTAAGTTCTTAATAACACATACCTCCAAGACAACTTCCATTAAAAAAAAATCTGCACATTTGAACAGGGAGAAAAGGTCAATTGGAAGATGGCCAAAAGGGGCTTAAAAATGGGCAGGCTAAGTAGAAATTGGTGACCACTTTTTCATAAAGGCAAGGCAGCTTGTTGCCAGTGTGACGTCGAGGTCTTGATCTTTTTAAGAAAATCATGAGGAGTTTTTTCCACTTCTCATTTGGCTTGGCCAAAATGGTCCACGTTCACCTTTTTTCCCTCCATCCTGCCTTCAACACTTACTTTCATAAGTAAAGTTAACAAATGATCCCATTTCTCCCATTAGTAACAGCCATTAGCAGGAATGTTCAACACTCACCAGCATTAACCAAACCCTAATTAGCCAAACACGGCCTGCCACCCTCTTACAATGCACACCTTTCTTTCTTCACGCCTGCTATGGCTCTCCTAAAAGAAACATTTGTAGAACTCCCCTCCTTAGCCCACTCTCCCTCACATCATTAATCAGCTTGCTAGGCCTCATCCAAAGGGGGAAAAACAAAAAAAAGATTCAGTTTCCTATTGCGGGCCGGCCAGATGAGCAAGTGCTAAGTAGGACTTAAGTATGTACCCTCATGTTCAGGACACATAAGCAGTGGCACCTGGAACTATGGTGTGTTAAGGAGGATGTGTCCTGGATTTCACAGAGGCTGTCTTTAATCTGTCTGGTTCTATGTGATGCTGTGATGCTTCTGCTTTCTGAGCCAAATCTTGAGTAGAACAAAGCAGGAAAATACCTCCTAGCCTAGGACCTGGTGGGATTTATCAGCTTGCTCAAGGAACCCATGAGAGGGGCTGTGAGGACTCAGGCGCTTCCTCTGTTAGGTACATACCATATGCACCCCGAACCTGAGGGGGTTTCTTAAGTATGTAAGAAACGAGAAAGAGAGGGTTGAGAGGTCTACACATACATGTGCTCATCATGCTGCCCCTGCACTGTCACCAAGTTATTTCCTGCCTGGAGGTGGCTGTGGTAGGAGCTTCACTTCAGGCATCAGGAGCTCCCAGGCAGCACACCTGCCATCTTGGGCAGGCAGGATGTTGTGGAGAAAAGTAATGGCTTTGTGGTCTGCAGGCTTGGCTTTGAGCATCAGTGCTGCCACCTCCTATGGGTCTCTGCAAGTTGCTTAACCTCACAGTCTGCTTCCTCATTTGTAAGATAGGAATGATAATAATTCTGACCTCACAGAGAGAGAGGAAACAAGAAATGTGAAGGATGAAGCACAATGCCTGGTACAGAACAGGCACTCAGTAACCACCCTTGTCCCAGGTCCCCTGCCTCCTGATTCACCTGCAAAAACAAATTTCAAGGACTCTGGGGAGGATTTTATCTGGACCCTGTGACCACCTAAGGAGGGCCTTGCCCTGAACTTCAGTGCCCCATGAACAGGAGACTAGGAATCTTTTCTCTTTGTTTTCCTTTGGCCTGTTTTTTATTTGGGGTCTGAGTGATTTCCTGGCAGTAGCCCCGTTGGTGGTGAGAAAATATGTGTGTTTGCTATTTGAGGAGCAAGCAGTTTGTTTCTAGAGGTCCCTCCCCCCACCAATATTGTTGCAAAATGTAGGTCAGCGATGAATGTCCCTCAATGCGGCAGAGCTCAAAGTGGAGTCCCAAGTATAGTCCAGCTTAGACTTTTGGGGATGTATGTGGACCAACTTGGCTTTCATAACATTTTTCAGTTTTTTAAAGTTTGGCTTCAAGATTGATAGCCTTTTCTTTTCTTTTTCTTTTTCTTTTTTTTTTTTTTTTGTGGTTTGTCTCCTTGGCTGCCCATTTTTTTCCTCCTCAGTAAAATAACAAAGCTTACTTCTACTCCTGTGTTCCTATTTTTGTTGATGGCACCACCATCCTCCCAGTAGCTCAGGTAAAATCCTGGATTTATCCTAGACCTTTGTATCTTCCTCTCTATCATATTGTTATTATCTTTTTGCTTGACCTCCTTAATATTCTTCAGAACCAGCCACATCCTCATCCTCCCATCATATGTCCACTTTTGTATGGTGGCCCCTTCCACAGCACCTAATCTCTATCCTAAGCATCAAGTACACTAATTTATACTTTTTTGTTCTCATATTTTTCCTTTCCATTAGTCTGTGAAAACCTTGTGGGGCAGGGCCTATGAATTAATCATATCTGTGTCTCCAGTGCCTCATATACTATCTAAAGTAAATTTTGCCTAAATTAATTTTAAAAAAGCATATAAGTATTGTGTCCCCAATTGGAAAGACTTTCTATATCAGAGAATAGATTAAGGTTTGAAGATGTGCTTTCTGTGACCCTAAAGTAAGGCTCCCAATCCTGTCTCCATTAATCCTGGGCTTGAATGAGATGTTTGCATTTTTTCAACTTTCAGCCAATAGTTTGACAGATGGTATTCTAAGTAAACATTTATATCAATGCTGCCTGGTGAACCACAGTTATAAAACTTGACATGTCCAAAATTGGACTTAGCCTTTCCTTCCAAAATCTTTTCCCTGTCCTGTATTTCTTATCTTAGTGAGCCCTATTTCCTGAGCAGAAACATCAGAGTCATCCAAAACCTCTCCTAGCTTTACCATCCTGCCATTCATTTGGGAAACGAGTTCTACAGAATCAACTTGATAACATCTCTTGAAATCTGTACCTTCTTCACCATCATTTTCTAGCTCCCACCTTCATCACTTCTGATAGGAACCTTCTGAACTACGTTAAGTGACTTCCTCAACCAGAGTTGGTTACTTCTTCTTTTGGGTCACCATTGTGCCCAGTAAATATCCCTACCAACACAAGTTTTTTCATATGTTTGTATTGTTTCTAGTACACTGTGAACTGATTCAGAGCAAGAATTACATTATACTAAAGTATAGCTCCATTATACTAGAGCAAAATATAATAACTCCAAATTTCTTTTCATTTCCATTTTCATGGATTATCTTTTTCTAACCCTCTATGTTCAGTCTGTGTGTTTCATTTCTTCTAAAGTGAATCTCTTGTAAGCAGCATATAGATGGGTCTTTTGTGTGTGTGTGTGTGTGTGTGTGTGTGTCTTTTTAGGGCCACACCCATGGCATATGGAGGTTACCAGGCTAGGGGTTGAATTGGAGCTGTAGCTGCTGGCCTGTGCCACAGCAACACCAGATCCAAGCCGTGACTGCTACCTACACCACAGATCATGGCAATGCTGGGTCCTTATCCCACTGAGCAAGGCAAGGGATTGAACCTGTGTCCTCATGGATGCTAGTCATATTCGTTCCTACTGAGCCAGAGACAGGAACGCTGGGTCTTTTTTTTTTAATCAATTCAGTCACTTTGTCTTTTAATTGGTAAATTTAATACATTTGCATTTAAATTAACTATTGATAGGTTTGTACCTACTGCAATTTTTTAATTGTTTTCTGGTTGTTTGTTGTAGTTTTTCCTCTGTTTCTTTCTTCTCTTTCTTTAGAAAGATAAAACTTTAGCTAGACTAACCAAGAAAAAAAGAGAGGACTCAAATAATTAAAATTAGAAATTAAAGAGAAGTTACAGCTGATATTACAGAAATACAAAAGTGATAAAGAGACTACAATTGATATTACAAAAATACAAAAGTGATAAGAGACAATTTTACATTAACAAATTGGACAACCTAGAAGATCTGAGTAAAATCCTAGACATATACAATCTTCCAAGACTGGATAAAGAGGAAATAGAAAATCTGAAAGATTAGTGAAGAGATTGAGGCAGTAATGAAAATTCTGCCAATAAACAAAAGCCCAGTACCAGACAACTTGACTGGCAAATTCTAAAAGCCTGCAAAGATTTAATATCTGTCCTTCTCAAATTCTCCCAAAAAAATCAAAAGTGAGGGAAACCTTCCAAACATATTTTATGAAGCCAGCATTACCCTGATACCAAAATTAGAAATGACACCACAAAAAAAAGAAAATTTCAGGCCAATATCCTTGATGAACAGAGATGCAAAACTCCTTAATAAACTGTTAGCAAACTGAATCCAAAAAAAGAATAATACATCATAGTCAAGGTGGTTCAACCTCTGCAAATTAGTCATTGTGATACATCATATTAACACAAAGGTGGCACAAAGACAGTTCAACATCTGCATGTGTGTCATTGCGATACATCACATTAACAAAATGAAGGATAAAATCAGATGATCATTTCAATTGACACAGAAAGCACTTTTGACAAAACTCAACATCTAACAAAGTGGGTATAGAGGGAATGTACCTCAAAATAATAAAGGCTATATTGCAATAATCCCACAGATTACATCATACACAATAGTGAAACGCTGAACAATTTTCCTCTAAAATTAGGAGCAGGACAAGGATGCCCCTTATTACCACTTCAATTCATCATAGAACTAGAAGTCCTAACCACAGCAATTAGGCAAGAAAAACAAACTGGAAAGGAAAAGGTTAAACTGTCACTGTTTGCAGATGACATGATGCTATGTATGGAAACCCTAAAAACTCCATAAAAAACCTGCTAGAATTAATAATATGAATTCAGTAGTCATAAGATACACTATCAGTATACAGAAATCTCTGTTGTTTATATGAACTAATAGCAAACTATCAGAAAGAGAAATAAAATAATTCCAAGTATAATTGCATCAAAATGAATAAAATACCTAGGAATAAATTTAATCAAGGAAGTGAAAGACCTGTGCATTGAAAACTGCATGTCATAGATGAAAAAAAGTTGAAGACACAAATAAATGAAAACATATATTTTGTTCATGGATTGGAAGAATTAATACTGTTAAAATGACCATCCTACCTGAAGCAATCTGCAGACTCAGTGCAATGCCTATCAAAATTATAATGGCATATTTCACAAGAACCAGAACAAATAATTCTAAAAATTTTATGGAACTGCAAATGGCCTCAAATAGCCAAAACAATTTTGGAAAAAGAAATACAAAGCTGGCGATACCATGGCCCCTGATTTCAGACTATATCACAGAGTTATAGTAACAAAAACAGTCTATTACTAGCACAGAACCAGACACACTGATCAGTGGAACAGAATTGAGAACCTAGGAATAAACACACATGTGGACAATAAATTTATGACAAAGGAGCAAAAACATACAATGGAGAAAAGATAGCCTCTTCAATGAGTGGAGCTGAGAAAACTGGACAGCCACATGCAAACGAGTAAAAGTAGACCAATGTCTTACACCATACACAAAAAAATTAACTCAAAATGGATTAAAGACATTAAATGTAAGACCTGAAACCATAAAATTCCTAGAAGAAAACATTGGCAGTAATTTCATTGACATTGGTCTTAGCAATGTTTTTGTGGATCTGACTCTAAAGCCAAAGGCAACAAAGGCACAAATAACAAAGACACTTTAATAAAGTGTGTTTTCTTCTCATGCATTTATTTCTATAGGATTGTTATTTTATACATTTCGTAGATTTATATTTTATTCAATGGGAATAATTCATTACTATCATTATTTATTTAGAAGATCAAATTATCCTAGATTTGGTCAGTGGGAGCCCTTCTGAGTGGCTTTCTATGCGTCTTTGATATGTTCCCATGATTCTTTCAGTACTTTTTTACTTTGAGGAATAACAGAATTCTGTAGACTTATCTGGCGCATTCTGTCTTCCATCCCTGGAGTCATCTCCACAGCTCTATTTCACTTAGTGGACAGTAGTGTTTAGAAACCAATATATAGGCATTACAGGTTTAGTTGCTTCTAGTATGTCATAGCTTCTAGGTTCTTCCAGTGGATGGAGCTTTGTAATACACTAATCCACAGACATGCACACATCTATGTTTATTTCTCTCTATATTTATCTGTCTACATGTCTATAGTATTAAACACCATGAGGTTATGCTAATATCTCCAATTGAAATTCTACTTGACGGGAGTCATTAAAATCTCTTTTTCTACATTTGTAACTCCCTTATTCTGACTTCCCTAAACACTCCTAACTTTAGAATAAAGATAGGATAGTTTTGTAATTGCTAACCCATAACACTGTGCAATAGCTTTTTAAAACAAGTTAAGAGCCTTCTTCCTTGTTGCTCTGCCTCCAGTATTTCTTGCCACAGTTTCTTACCTGAACGTAGCTATCAGACCAATTTTAAACTATAAGCATTGTTTTACTATGCAGGAGACAATGAAAGATAAAATGCAAAATATCCAAAAAAAAAAAAAATCCAGGTCATTTTGATTGAGAAAAATATTTGAAAACAGTCAGTGCTTACTATGTTTATGAAAATTCTAATTTTGCTAGTCATTTAGGAACTGGATCATTGAAGATACTTGTTCTATATGCCTGTAATCAGTATTAAATCTGAATAATATTCTTTTTTTTTTTTTTTTTTTTGTCTTTTTGCTATTTCTTAAGCTGCTCCCACGGCATATGGAGATTCCCTGGCTAGGGGTCTAATCGGAGCCGTAGCCACTGGCCTACGCCAGAGCCACAGCAACGCTGGATCCGAGCCGCGTCTGCAACCTACACCACAGCTCACGGCAATGCCAGATCGTTAACCCACTGAGCAAGGGCAGGGACTGAACCCTCAACCTCATGGTTCCTAGTTGGATTCGTTAACCACTGCGCCACGACGGGAACTCCCTGAATAATATTCTAATGTGAGAAAATTCTTAGCTCTCTATATTGACTGTAAATGAATATATCAAGATCTTGTGACCATTTAATGTATCTGTGTGCATGCACATTTTCATAGTGATGAGGAAGAAAACATAAGCTTAATATGTTTTAATGTACAAATACATCTTTTGATGTTAATTGGTATATTTGAAATAATTATTTAACTGAAGCTCCATTAGTTGTGAAGGAAGTCAATTCTTTATTAAATATTTACCCTGCTTTAAAAAATAGCCTCAAGGGGCAGAGCTGAGTGTTTCCCCAAACATGATATTCCTCTTTACTAATGCAGGCAAGAGAGTGAAACTACTAAGTTAGTGGCAGCTCTTACCAGATTTAGATGCTCCCTCATGCTCCTATAACATTACATACATCCTCTATTATCAAACATATCACAGGACCTTTGTAATTTATATATATGTATTATATACATATAAAATATATATACATATATATTTATATATCCTAAAACACCTTGATTATATTTTGTACTTTAATGCATAAACTGCCCTTCTTCATCACAAGCCTCAATAAGTATTTCTGGTTTTTGTTTTTTTTTTTTTGCCTTTTCTACAGCTGCTCCCATGGCATATGGAGGTTCCCAGGCTAGGGGTCTAATCGGAGCTGCAGCTGCTGGCCTATGCCGCAGCCACAGCAACGCCAGATCCTTAACCCACTGATCGAGGCTGGGATCAAACCCACAACCTCATGGTTCCTAGTCAGATTTGTTAACCACTGAGCCATGACAGGAACTCCGGCAATAAGTATTTCTGAAGGAGTGAAGACCCGGTGAGTAACTTCTGAAATGAGAGGCTTTCCCTTTCTCTAGGGTCTTTTTAACCCTTTCCTTTCCAGGCCCGGTAAAGGAAAAAAGGAGCATACATTTCTGAAGTGGGATCTTCAAGGCCACAGATGGAGTCTAAGGAAAAACATATATTGAGAAACCACTAGGTGTCAGATGACAATTCTATGTGTTTATTTATATTTTCAATCTCCCAACAACTCAGTGATGAATGAAATAGGAATATTACTTTGCAGATAAAAGTTTCATGGGAGATGGGTAACTTTCTGAGACAATGGGAGGAATCAAAATCCAAACTCTGGTTGGTCTGACTTAAAATCTTATTTTATTATGTGGCTGCCTACCAGGGTTTGGATGATATCAGAGCTATGCCAGGTAGGAACATCAAAAGAAAACAGAATAGAAAAGTTGGGTAATGTATGAAATTATGTTGAGGGGCATCACCAAACTAAGTGGACTTACCAAGTCAATATAGTGGTAAATACAAGCAGTTTGTTGTATTGGAGAGGAAGTGTGACACTTCCAGTGAGACGATAGGCTTTTAAGAAGTATGGGTTAATGGAGTAGATGGTATTTCAGATACCATCAAGACAAATGGACTCATTTTACAGATGAGGAAACCAATGTCTATAAAGAAGAAAGGATTTAGCTAAGGTCCCATAGCAAGTTGAGGAGGCACCCAGGACTAGAAACCAAGTCTTTGCAGTATATCTATTCGTACTATATTTAACTGCTTTCTTTTATCTTATTTTCTCTTAGCCCATCGTTCTCATTTGCTTCAATTCAACAACAAAACACTGAGAATCAGCTTTGTCACAAGCAACATACCAGGCACTGACGATCCAAAGGCGGCAGAACAGACTCTGAGGTTAGTAAAGCTTCTCTTTTTCTCTCTCTGTCTTTCTCTTGACAAATGGACAATGGATGGCCTCCTCTCCGAGTGCACACAAAGGTCAAAACATGCCTGTCCGTGACTATGGCCCTTTGTGTTTTGTGCTTCTCTTTACTGTGCTTATGTTCTAAGGCTCGACGACACATTCTGCAGTGCCCACTGATAAATAGTAGGCAGAGAATGGATGAGAATCATTACGAAGAGGGAGAAACTGTCCAGATGTTAGTAGCTCATAATGTTTTAATTTGGAGTAGTACTTTCCCCAACGCCATCACCAAAGGTTTGTCTTTGGTTTATTTGTGTTATCACAACAGTGACGATGGAGTTAAATGCAGCCTTTGAAAAGAGGATTTTTGCTTGTTTCATTTATATTCTACTGTTCTTTCATTAAACATTTCTAAATATCCACGGGGCTCAATTCTTACAAAAATAAATCAGATAAACCTGGGGTTCTTGCCAAGTCAAATATCTACAGTTTCTGGCAATTATGTAATTTCCAACTCTGCTGTAGTAACTATTGCTGATAAGTCAATCGTCATAAAGAGAAATGTTCCAGACCAATCTTTATTAGTGTGTCCTTCACTGATATATGCAAAGTCTTATTTTAAAAATAGAGTTCTAACTTTTTTCTGGTCCCTAGTGAATAGCTTCTCATCATAACAATTTATATCTGGATAATGTCATAGTAAAATATAAGAATGGTAAATTAAAACCCATGAAATTAGGTTCTGCTGTTATTAATAAAAACTGTTCTGGTTTTCACCATTTTGTTATGATGACACTGTCTCATAATGCAACTTTGCAGTAATGTATTTCTGGCATCGCCAGTTGATTTGGCCCAGACAAAAGCAATATTTAGAAAGTTACTCTGCGAAACTGCTCTGGGAAGAAAGAACTTGAGAATCATGTGCTAATTTAAATACCTTCTTAATGTTGAGGTGAAACACATTATTGATCAGGAAAGGCTTTTATGGAGAGAAACTGCTATTCTGTAAGTGGTCTAAAATAAAAATACTGAAAAAACCACCGGCATACTTTTTTTCCCCCCAGAGTAACGTATCTGTTTGGTGCAGCTATGCATTGTTTAATAACACTTGTATTAAACTAAAAGCATTATTTTCAAATCACAGTTTCTGCCTGTGCTTTGAGGGGAATCTCTAGAGAATGGTCCTCTGTAGCTACAGCTCACATGCTGTGAACTTGCTTTTATCGAAGTTCTTAGAGTTTGTGGACTATTTTTGCTCACATTATCTCATTCCTTTCCTACAATAGGCCTAGGAGGTAAGCAGGCTTTCATTCTGTGCTATAGATGAGGAAGCTGGCACTCAAACCAGGGCTTATGCACTGTTCTTTACAGTTCTTCTAGCAAATAGAAGCCCTGGGACCCAACCAGACTTTTTGCCTCTTGTCCACTGCTTGCCCCAACACTGTACCAAAGGAGGGAGGTGGTCCTTTCTTATGCACAGCAATAGAGTTTTACTCTCCTGATGAAGATACCCAGTTTTGTTTCTGTGAAGGGCAGGTAGCCTGATACAGTCGTCTTAGTTTAGATGCTGTCCTCTCACGAGACGGAGTGATAACCAAGATGAATTAGAAATCCCTTCCCACCTCACACTCCCGTGGATTCAGTGAGGAAGAAGCAGACTGGTGGATGCCTGTGTCAGTGGAGCATCCAGACTTTCAGGTTTTCTAACAGCAGGCTTGCTTTGCACACAGCTATCAGAAGCATTTTGCTGATGGAGAGGGTACATTTGAATTTTTGAAAGATTTTCAAATGCCTTTCATTGCCAGTATCAACTTAAAAAAGATTGAAAAAGAAATGGGAATGGGTGAGAGTTCCCATTTCAGCATAGTGGAAACGAATCCGACTAGTATCTATGAAGATGTGTGCAGTGGGTTAAGGATCCTGATGTTGTTGTGAGCTGTGGCTGTGGCTGAAGCTGGCAGCTGTAGCTCTGGTCCCGATTTGACCCTGACCCCTAGCCTGGGAACTTCCATGTGTTGTGGGTTCACCCTTAACAACAACAACAAAAAGGTATAGGAATAAAACTCTTTTCTAATGGCTAGGAGTTGTTTCTTTCAGGTCTCTACTTTTCTGTGTGTATTGTAGGCTGGCTGAATGGAAACATTCAGCCTAGATATGTAAGAAAAATTTAACTGAGAAGCAAGACTGGGTGAAAGGGATTAGAAGTAGGGTTCCACAGGCTTTTAAGTCAAGTGAGATATAACTAAACCATATAGTACTGTGAAGATGATGCTAAAAGAAATATTCTAATGACACATTAGGATAACATTGACTTTTCAGCAAAATGCAAAAAAAAAAAAAACTGAAAAATTTTGAAAGCAAATGACATTTAAGTTGAAAAGTTTAGAATACGGAAAGCATAATTTTGATTTCTCAGTTTGTAGCCAATCAGCACTGGATCAACTGTATAAATTTCTGACTGTTGGGCAATGGTGCATATCCTCACTTTGTGTATGTGGGACAGTGGCAGGTGAACAGGACAGTTGCAGGGTAAGTAAATGTGTGGTTCCAGGGTGATAAAATTGTAATTCATCAGCTTGAGTCCTGGGGCCAAGTTCGTGACTGAACAACAGGAGTTAACCCTGATGCTGTCTGCTTGTCAATTTCTCTACTAGGTTAAAACCTCCTTGCTGGGATGGGGGCCCTGTCTTGATGAATTTGTGGGAGAGGTTATTCAGGGAGGCACCTGGACCTGCCTTTGTGTGTCCCTTTGGCATGGTGGTCATCTGGTTAAAAGGTCAGACAGTGAACATGCTCTCTTTTGAGACCCTCTGCTGAATTCCTTCCTATTCCTGTTGATCTGGTTCTCAGACTTTAGCATTGCTGCTGATCTACCTTTTAAGCAACTTTGCCAAACAATGAGTTGATACCTATTAAGGTTCGTGGTCAGCACCTAATAAAGGAGCCAGAGAGCCACCCGGCTACCAAAGTCTTCTGGAGGTGAAGTCCTCACTAACTATGAGCCAGAGGGTTTGAATCCTGCATGTTTTGATCTGTGCCTTTATATATGTTTCATACAACAATGGAATAACAGCCGCAGAATAATAATACATCAGTCGTCCAAGTGCCCTTCTTGTCCTTGCCCAGCCTTCATTTCACTGTGACCACAATGTGAGATAAGCATCTCTGGAATAAGAAAAAGGAAGCCGGACAACTTCTTTGTTATTTCCTCCAGTGGGAACAGGTATTCCACTGGTGATCCCTGGCTTCCTGCCTTCTGTGCTTTGGAGAGGAACCGTAGCTGGTGCAGCCCCACCCTCCTGGAGCTGTCACAAGGTGCAGTGGGATGGCTGTGTGGCTCTCAGAGTCAGGGAAGGATTGATGGGCTCCCACGTATTTCCTTTAGAATTAGTTTGGAAATGAGGATACTTGGA
Source organism: Sus scrofa (assembly GCF_054392235.1). Lineage (NCBI taxonomy): Eukaryota > Metazoa > Chordata > Mammalia > Artiodactyla > Suidae > Sus > Sus scrofa. The sequence continues at coordinate 131,639,705 of NC_139385.1, read as the reverse complement.
TTCCCTGCCACTCTTGTTCTATCTGGGACCATTCAGCAGGGATGGGGAGAGAGAGGGGTCTGCAAAGGCAGTTGTAGTGTGGCATAGACAGCAGGTTTTACAAGCTTGGGATCTTCTCAAGTGTTCTTTCCCAGAGTGTTTCCTTCTGAACTAGGAAGCTCTAGTTTTAGCTTGATTAACTGTTTTCCCATTAACTCAGTTGTTCTAGACTCTGCTGGAGTATATTCAGAGCAGAGAACAAGGCTTTCTGAAATGGTATCATAAACTGGGTTGCAAGATTGAGCAAATAAAAATTCAGGGTGGCCAATTAAATTTGTATTTCATATGAACAATAATTTCTTAGTGTAAGTATCTTCTAAATATTGCACATATTGCACAAATGTGAAATGTTCTTTCACATTTCCAAAGGACATGTTTAGAATAAAATTTTCTTTATAATAAATTCAAATTTGATTGAACATAGTATTTTATGTGGCAACTCTTGTCATGAGTAATGAAAAGATGATATGGCTGTTGTTCACAGAAACTGAGTTATTTGATTATTGATGAGTTTCACTAAAATCAGTAGATATATTAGATGTTTGTCCCTGTTTTTTAGTAAACTACATCAATAGGATAAAATATTTTCTATTTCATATTGTGGAAATTATAGGGATATCCATACAAATATGAATTTTAGTTTATTCTCTATGTGGTAATATGCTATACAGGTTTAGGTTTGTTTTTAACTCACTGTAAGAGTGACAACTGAATATAAAGTTCTTTTTTTACTTTATGAAATTACGGTACATAGGGACTCATGGATTGGATATGCTGGGATGACTGAAACAGATAATCATATCCTGATTTTATTAATAATATATGCTTCTTTAGAACATCTAAAAAGAACATAATAAAAATATACCTGTAATGTTTCTTATTTATTTTACATATTTGTGGAAATACACACACAAATTTTGGGATTTTGTTGTAATAAAATTTTGTTACCTTTTAAAAATTTACCATTATAACATGAGTATCTTTTTATTTCATTAAATGCATTTATAAAACATTTTAATAGAGACATACTATTCTTTTTCCTTATTGTTTTGATTTCTTTTTCTACTCGAATGTTAAAATGATATTGGTACATAAGTGCTAGTTTATCTCAATAATTATTTTCTTTGGATATATCCTGGAAATGCCAGAGAGACATCTCCTGGAGTTTTTTGCCCTCCCACCTCTATGCACTCCTTTCCACAGGGATTGGCACGACTTGTCTAATGGGTGAGTTTGGAAGAGGAAGTTTGGTTCAGCTCCTTCTGGATTCAGTTTCTTTCAAATGTGGCTGCTCACATAGAAGGTACCTCTGGATCTTCTCTCTGTCATGAAATCAGATTACCAGGGAACTCTGGCCAGCTGGGCATGCCTCCAGTTGTCCATTCTGCTTTTGGGTAAACTGAAGTTTGGGGGAAATATTAGAAAGTTCACCGTGATTATTCATCTAATACACATCCTCTTATCCATTTCTTTTAAGTAATACATCTGATGTTTGATCTCTCTGATAGCCACATCTAATTCTCCACTAGTCCCAAACTCAAGTTGGAGAGAAAAGTGTTATTAATTATTTTGAATTAAAATGTCAAATATAAGTCATTGGCTAGAAGTAATTGAGCCATAGGTAGAGGGACTTTGGTTTAGAGTAAAAAAAAAATTACTGGGAGAATGAGATTTTGAGTACCAATAAGCATTGATGCAAGGCATTACAGCTTTCTTTTCGTAGGCCCTGCAGTGCTTGGCCTTTAAACTTGGCACTTGGCATGGCACATGTTGTAATTCTTTTTTTTTTTTTTTTTGAGATTTTGTTGTTGTTGTTGTTGCTATTTCTTGAGCCGCTCCCGTGGCATATGGAGGTTCCCAGGCTAGGGGTCCAATCGGAGCTGTAGCCACCGGCCTACGCCAGAGCCACAGCAACGCAGGATCCGAGCCACGTCTGCAACCTACACCACAGCTCACGGCAACACCGGATCGTTAACCCACTGAGCAAGGGCAGGGACCGAACCCGCAACCTCATGGTTCCTAATCGGATTCGTTAACCACTGCGCCACGACGGGAACTCCCACATGTTGTAATTCTATAGCTGGAATTATTATTTGGTGTGGGACATATAGACTCTGGTAAGCATGAATTGTGTGGTGCTCTGTGTGTCACCTTGATACAAAGGCATGATTTGGGTGAGATGGGAGTTAGGTTGCTAGAAAAAGGAGTCTTAGTTCCTTTTAAAGATAGTTTTAGAATCAGTATATAGACTGCTAAACTATTTGCCAAGGAAAGCACTTTTCTATCTACAGTTGAATTTTTTAGCATAGATAGCAGGCCAGGACTGCATACTTCAAAGATAGCTAAGTTTCATGAAGAGTAGACAGTAGCAGTGTGTGGGTTCTATCAGCTCTGTCTCAGTCTTGTGGAATTCCAGAGACAAAATATATTTTGCTTGTTCACTTCTCAAGTCTTTTCTGCTTCTCTTTAGTAGGCAATTTAACATCCCAACTCTGAAGCTTCATCCTAGATTTCTAGACATTTCAATGTCTAAGCTGTGAGGAAGAATTTCGTCTGTTTCAAATCTTCTTTCACAGGGCAGATCTAGTTTTTGGGAAAGTCTGAAGCTTAAGAGAAAAAAATATAAAATTTTTAATATGAAATTAGATGTAAAAGTAAACAATTTATTAAGGACAATGAAACAAAATCACAAAAAATTACTGGAGGCTTGGGAATCCAGAATTTTTTTTTTTTTTTTTGAAATCTCTTTGCCAGTTTATCAGAAGTGCTTATCTAGAAATCCTTCCTGCTATGACCCTGCTCTCCCTTTCCTGCCAGAACATTCTGTGGCTCCCAGCACTCAGAATGGCAGGCCCTGATGTATAAGCTTTATTAAGCTTCATCTGTCTCTCTCTGCCTTCTTCAGAGCCTGTCCTTCCAGGCCCCATTAGTTATCCAAGAGCATTTACCTCTTCCAAAGGGATGAAAACATACCTCAGGAGGTGGTTCTCCTCAGTTAGAATTCTGGGATTCCTCTTGAACAGAGAGACTTAATCTGACAGAACAGAGGTGCTGTTAGAATTGTGTCCTTTCTCCATTCCTATGCTGAAATCCTAACCTCCAGCACCTCTGAATGAGAAGTAGGGCCTGTATTTGGCAATGGGCCCTTTAAAGAGGTAAGTAATGTAAAATGAGGTCATATGGGTGGGTCCTAACTCAATACGGCCGTTATCCTTATAAGGGGCAGAGATTAGGACCCAAGCAGACACATAAGGAAGACACAGGGAGAAGATGACCAGCTACTAACCAAGGACAGAGGCCTCAGAAGGAACCAACGCTGCCAACACCTTGATCTTAGACTATCAGCTTCCAGAACTATGAGAAAATGAATTTCCAAAGAGGATATGCCTAACCCATCCAGGAGTCAGGTGTGGGGAAGTGGAGGATGATCAGGTCTAGTAATAGCCTGTTTGGGGCCAGAAGACTGGGCCTCCCCACTCCCTTTGAGAGGTGACTGCTAACACACAGGCCTAAATTGTTGATCTTAGCTCTCCCAGCAATGTTTATTTGAACAGTTCAGCATGTCACTGAGTAGCAGGTGATTAAGCGTGAATTTGCAGAGAAGAGATCAGTAGGTGGCACAGTTAGGAAACAGCCACCACCTGGAGTCAGTGGTTACCCCTACCAGGAATGAGATCTGAAAAGGCAGCAGGAGGGATGGTTACAATGCACTTGCAACAGATTGGAATGCAAGTCAATCAAGTGTAAGATAGAGGAGAAGGCGCTGCCACTGGGAGCTGCTCACAGGGAACCAGCCCACTTCTCAGAGAGGACTCCTTAGGACACAGTGGCATTCTGTAGGCTACTGACACTCAGGATAACCCATTCTTCCCTTAGGCTTGCAATCCCGGAGGCAGTCCGTTTAACATGCCATCCTACTGGAACGTAGTGGCCCCTCCTTCTGTCTCTATCTCACTGTATCCGTTTGCTAGGGATGCTGTGCTTTCTCATCTTTCTATATAGTGCAGCTGAATAGACAGATACCAAGAAAATATTCACTGATTGCATGCAGAGATTTCTGAATGAAATAGGAGATTTCTGAGACACTGGAAGGAAGCTTCGCTTAGTAGAGAAGGCATGTTGGACGTATTGTCGCTGGACAGTCTTGGATTGTGCTCCACCATTTATGCCAGTAAGTGGGAAGGGCCACTTCTTTTAAACATTAGTTTTCTCCTTTGTTGAATGAGGCTAAAAGCAGCCTCTACTAGGACTTATTTAATTGATCATGATGACAGAGAGATAGAGCACAAAGTTACCATGAGAAGTATCTTGCCTGCCTGTTCCAGACCATTACTCTGGTCATGCATCAGATTTGTCTGAGGAGAGTTTAAATTTAGAAGTATCCAGGTCCAGTTCCAAGGTCTGACTCGTAAGCCTAGGGTGAACCCTGTTAATCTGCATTTTTATAAATTCCCTTCAGTGATGCGACTTTGCAAGCAAATTAGGGAACCTGGACTATCCTCATTGACTTCAGAATCATTCATAAATAATGGGCATTAGAGATCTCTGGTAGAGACTTAGAGTTTACACCCTTTCTCATTACCATAAAACTCTGTTAATCACAAATCGCCTCATGAGCTTTTATGTCTTATACACATGCTTGAGAGCTGCTATATGAAATGTTTCAAGTTTTAGTATAATTATATTTGATCACTTTTCCACACTTTCACCTCTATCAAACAAAATAAAATAGGTTGATCATTAGAAATAAAAACATATAGTTATGTTTTAAAAATAAGAAAAAAAATCCATAAGCTTATCACTAGTTTCAGTCTTAATTGTAGCAATTGTGTGACTATTTACATTTCAGTAATTCTGTTGGCTAAAATGTGAACCTCTTATTTACTTTTTTTAGTCTGTATTTCTTGTCTGGTAGACACAACTGTTTGTATAACTTGCTGATTCCTTAACTTAAACAAAATTCCTTGCCTGATTTCCATCCCTCTTGTCCTGATACTTCCCTTTAAAACAAAAGAACAGTGGTCTTCTAAGGAATGATGATTTTTTTGCCAGTTGTATCCCTTTTGGTGGATTTCCCCCAAGCTCTAGCAGTTATCCCTTCATAAATTTGAGGGCAGCGCCCCTTTTCCTCTTGCTCCACTGTCACCCATTCATGCCTCTGCCATCTATTTGCATTACCTATATGTTATGGATCGAACTGTGTTCTCCCCAAATTCATATGTGGAAGCCCTAGCCCCACCCTTGACTCTATTTGGAGAGGAATCCTTTAAAAGGGTAATTGAGATTAGATGAAGTCATAAAGATGGGGCCCTGATCTGAAAGGACTGGTTTCCTTGTAAAAAGAGGAAGAAATCCCAGGCCATGTACCATCTCTCTTTCTCTTTCTCCCCTCATCTGCACAGAGGAAAGACCATGTGAGGACAGAGAGACAAGGTAACCATTTCTAAGTGTGGGAGAGAGGCCTCACCAGAAGCCAACCCTGCTGGAACCTTAATCTTAGACTTCCAGCCTCCAAAACAGTGAGAAAATACACTTCTGTTGCTTTAGTCACCCAGCTTGTGGTATTTTGTTATGGCCACTCAGCCTGATTAATATGCTCTTTGTCACTGTGTGCTTAGAGGAACTGGCTTCCCTCTTTCCAGATCATCCTACGCAAGTAGCACAATCAGCACAGCTATTACAGAAGCTTTCTATTGCTGCATGCCAGTTTACCACAACCTTAGTGATTTAAAACAACGCCCATTTATTATCTCACAGTTTTTATAATTTCAGTAGTGTGGGCACAGGGTAACTAGGTTCCCTGCTCAAAGCCTTGCAAGCTGCAGTTAAGGTGCAGTTGGAATAGTAGTCTCATCTGAAATTAAGAGGGCTCTTCTAAGCATATGATTTTTGGCAGCATTCATTTTCATGCAGCTGTAGAATTCACCGTGGCTCTTTTAAACTCAGTAGAGAATCTCTGAAATTTACAGTCTTTTTTAAAGAGCTAATCCGATTAGGCCCATCCATTACAATCCTGTCTTGAGAGAGTCAGAGTCAACTGGTTAAGATTCTTAATTATCTGTAAAAATTCCCTTTGTCCATCATATGCAAAGGTCTTGTCCAAAATCAAGGTGAGGGAATTGCACATGGTGCCTATATACTAGGGGGTGAGAATCTTGAGGGCTGTCTTAGATTTCTACCTACCCTATGTCTGATTCCTTGCTTCCGATTCAGTACTAAAGGTTATGCACAATTGCTTTGATATGTAGTTTCTGTTGTAATCAAGCATAAAATGATATACAAATGAAAAGATGGCAATGTACATAATAAGCATTAGTGCTGTTGGAGTGGTGCAGGCACAAAACAGGTAATGTTACAATAATATAATAATTATTTATTGATCAAGTAAATAGTCCCTTCTCATTCTGCCAATGAATATGCTCTTATCTCTATATGCTTAGTCAATATTTAAAATAATCACACAATGATGAGGTATTTTCAGCATTATTATGGTTTTGATCAGTTAATAAACCCTGCCTATTAAATATTATAGAAATTTTGGTTTTGTTTTCTTCTGATGGGTTGGACAGAATTAATGGTAGCCCTGTATATGGAGTAAATGGAGCAGGAAGGCTTAGGGTCAAGTGGCCTTCTCAAGGATGCTAGTTCAAGGTGGCCAGAGGAATCATATAAAGAGAGCACTGTTGAGGGCAACCAAGGTTGAAGCTAGGAAAGTGGTGGTAAGTGACAGATTCAGCAGGTAAGGTAAGGATGAAAATGGGCAGCAAAGTTAGTAGACAGATGTTAGAAGGCAGTATGAAGTCAGCTGCAAGGAAGAGATCTGAGAGAGCGATTTAGAACTAAAACAGTGAACAGAATGGGAGGGCAGGCTCTCCTGTTTTACACTGTTCCTGGTGTAGGCATCAGGGGAAGTGTGGGATTGGCAACCTAAGGAATTGCACAGTATCTTATGCCCTAGGTGGAGCCTTTCTGTGGATTTATAGGATACCTCTATTCTGTGTACTTATAGTGCACAACTTAATGGGCCGTAAACAGATAATTTGTGGTAAATTCTGTTTAATTTAGAAACTAAAATGTTTTCCCATGGATTCAGTGTTACACGAAGCTTGATTAGATTTTCAAGGCAATCCAAGAACACTATTTAATGTCTATTTTACTAAGAATGTTATAGAAATGTTTAAATGGTTTTTTTGGAAATCAAAATATGTTATCTTTTCAGATTGCTTTATAAGAAATAGTTCTAATGTATGTATTATCAGTTTCTTAAGTCATGAGTAACTAAAATACTTCTGTAACTTACCACTATTTGCTTGAAATTATAATTTTTTGATTTCTTCATCTTGTGTGAATAAGTGCATTAATTTCCATTTAAACTTTGATTTGATATTAAAATTAGAACAACTTGTTCAAATCCTGTAGTTTTTATATTGAATAAATATTGCTAAATTTTCATTGAACAAGTTGGCTTAAATTTAGTTTTGGAAAGTCATCAAAATATTTTCCTTCCTCATTTATCACTTCAGATCCAAATTCATTTTCATTTTCTTCCTTGGTAAAGTTACTTCATTAGGCATCTCCTTGCTCAGCTTATATACATTAAATTTTTTTGTAGTAGTAACTCATTTTATATATTACACATTCTATGCTTTTATGTTCGGGAGCATAATATATATGTATTGTATACATTTGGTCCCATATTAAATTACTATGAGACTTCTTTCACTTTTATGGCTATGAAGAACCTTTTGAGGTTACCCTATAGTAATAGCCCGTTCAATCTACTAAAAAAATGAGAGCTATTCAGAAAAAGTGAATAATATGTCCAATATAGCACAAGTTAAAACTGAGATATAACCAGGATTCTGATGTCTTAACTCCCTATTCAGTGACTCTTTTTGATATACCATGCCACCTTGCCTGTAGCATTTGTTTTCATTTTAGATTCTGGGCTGGACTACTTTCCAAATAAGTATCTTATGTATAATTTTATGCAATTTCACAATTTAAAAAAGTCAACCAAATAATGCAAAGGGGTTAGCAGAATCTTTAGATTGAAAGAGGCATATGATCCTGTACTCCCTTCTCAAACTTTAATCACGTTGCTTTGTAGTAATGTTAAGAAGGATTAAATATTGAGCCTAAGGGCACTGAGACGTGAGTAGCATAGAACTTAGTTCTATAGCCTCCCCCTCTGCACAAATGGAAAAGATTCATGACCACATTGTTTAGCTGTTTAAACTCCTAGAAAAAAAAAAAGAAGAAGTATGATAATAAGATTTAGCCATGTTAACTTATAAAACGTGATACTTATGAAGTTTAAGGAACAAGAAAGTACAGAGTTGTAGATCTAGGTGCTTCTACATTTCAGAAATCACTCAGAGTTTAATCATTCATGAAACAAGAGTTTACTGAGTTTCTTTGGTTAGACAGGTGTTCCCCACCCTCCAGACACTTATTATTTGAGGTAAAAAGGAAAAATGACAGAGAGAAGGTGGGAGGGGAGAATCTGGGAGTAACCAGGCCCTCTGGAATGAGAGGCCAAGTCAGCACCACTAGAGTGGTCTCTCTTCCTCGTTACAGCTCCACACATCTGAGCTGATTGTTTCCATGCAGTTCTCCCTCTGCTGCACATTGTCCTTGTTGTTCCCCGATCATTCCCCTTCTCGCCAACCTTGTTCTAGCTCTGAAAACATTTATTCTAATTGTTCCTTGGAAGCACTTGAGGTACTGTGCTGAGAACCTTCATGTTTTCCAAGGAAAGTACTATAAAAATTGCACGTAAACAAGAATTATTGTTTTAGACAAGCTCTTCCAAGACAGATCATCCATGCTACTAGTTTCTGGCACAACCCTATCGCTAACCATCCATCTTATTCGTATTTGCAGCTAGAGCACTTTTCTTACCTCATGCTCTTCCTTTCCCTCCTCATTTTCTGACATTTCCAGTCCTTGCCAGGTTTTTTTTTTTCTAATTAAATTTTTTTTTTAATTTTTTATTAAAGGTTGCGAAGGTTACTACCTGGTCTGTGATGATGTCTTTAGACATCTGAGTAAGATTTGTATTAAATACCGAAGCTTAGTACTAGTATATTTGCTGGCCTTTTTTTTTTTTTTTTTTTTTCTTTTGTTTAGGGTCCCACCTGCCGCTCATGGAGGTTCCCAGGCTATGGGTTGATTCCGAGCTACAGCTGCCAGCCTACACCACAGCCACAACAACACAGAATCCAAGGCAAGTCTGTGACCTACACCACAGCTCATGGCAACGCCAGATCCCCAACCTACTGAGCAAAGCCAGGGATTGAACCCGTAACCTCATTGTTCCTAGTCAGATTCTTTTCCGCTGTGCCGTGATGGGAACTCCTGCCGGCCTTTTCTTAAAGATTTTGCTGTTAAGGCAACTGAACTCAGACGTAGAAAGGCTGGTTAAAGTGCTTAGTGCAATTATTGAACCTGCAAACACAATTAATCTTTAGTAAAACGCAATTTCTTTACAGAGGACATGGGGGATTGGGAAGAAAGGCTGGGAGATTTAGAGATCTGAGTTAAGTAGTGACTGTAGTTTTATGTTATTCCTCTGAGTTCATGGAGAAATAAGAATAATAGTCTACGTTTATATATGTATCTGGCACTCTGCTAAACAGTTTAACATGGATTATCCCATTTAATCGTATAATACCATGGTGAAATAGATATTGTATTCCTGATTCATGGATGTGGAGACTGAGGCTTATTGAGTTTAAAGCACCTTGCCTTGTCACATATCTACTATGTGTCAGAGTTGGGAATGAACCCAGGCCAGTCAGTTTTCAAGGCTTGATCTCCTAATCACTGTGTTAAACTTGGATTTTCCTTCATTGTTTTGGATCTTATCATTTTTTCTTCTAGTACGTTTGTTACCTTCCCCTCTCTCTTCATTCAAACCTTGGAAGACTTAGTGTACCTTTCAAACCTATATTCAGTAAAAAAGACCCTAATTTTATTCACAGGAATAAGCAGCCCAATATTAGCTTGACTTTGGATAGAACATTAGCCTCCGTGACTTCTAGAATGCCTTCAACTCCTGACAGTCTGTGATTTCTGAGTGAGATCTGGGTCTAGTTGCTGCTATACCCCTTATTGGCTACATAACCTCAACAAGAAACATTATGTCTCAGGGTCTCAATTTCCTTTTCTGAAAAATAAGAATAGATGGACATATCTCATGGTTGATATAGCATTAATGAAAGCATTGAGCACAGTGTCTATTCAAATGGTTAATAATAAGTGCCCCTAAAGATAATGTAATCCAAGAAGCCCAAAGATGTTAAATGGGTTTCCCCAAATTACTGCTGGTCGTAATTTCAAAGCTAGAACTTATTTTACCTGATCCAGGCCCAGTGTTTTTGCTACAAAATTCTAATAAACTCAGAATGAATGATGGGGCTTGAGGAAAAACTCTTTTAGCTATATTATAAAAAGAGACTTTTATATACACTTTATTTCTATTTCTATGTTAATAATTTTTTTTTTTTTGTCTTTTCTAGGGCCACAGCTTCGGCATATGGAGGGTCCCAGGCTAGGGTCTAATTGGAGCTGTAGCCGCTGGCCTACACCAGAGCCACAGCAACACTGGATCCAAGCCGCATCTGTGACCTACACCACAGCTCACGGCAACGCCAGATCCTTAAGCCACTGAGCGAGGCCAGGGATCGAACCCACAACCTCATGGTTCCTAGTCAGATTCATTAACCACTGACCCACAATGGGAACTCCATTAATAATTGTTTTTGCACTGAATATTATTTATTGTAAAGAACTATGGAGGAAATTAGACTATAGAATTTAGCAGACTGGAATTAAAGCACAGATCTGCTACTTATTAGGTACTTGACCTTGAAACTTAAAACTCTGTCTTTATCAGTAAAATGGGAATAGTGATTATAATTTTCTAATGGTTGAGAGGATTAAATGAGAGAGTACATGTGAGGCACTTAGTGGAGTACTTAGTTTATAGTCATCATTCATAAATGGCAATCCTTAATGGCAACAATATTAACATATAGTCAGTGGAAACAATTTCAGTCACCACTACAACCACAGTAAGTGAACCCATGGCACTGGGACCAAAAACGCCTGATTTCTAGTGAAAATCAGTAAATGCGAGGATCAGATAAACCCAGTATGTTATAGTTAGCCAAGATGTCTTTTGACTATAGCCTGCTCGCACCACTGATTTAGGAGACTCTTCTGAAGCACTCAGATGGTAATTGGTAGTGAACTAGTCCATAAAGTTCTAGTGTATGGGCTTTTACTGATTATAAACAGAAAATGTGCTTACTACCCCCAGAAAGCCGTTTATATTTCCCTTGCCTTTGGGAAAGTAAATTGTACTATTAGTTATGGATAATGGAGATTTCAAGGAATAGATGGATAGCAATAATGACAATAATCTAAATGTTCAGTTAAACCTAAAAGTAGATATAATCCTTGTTTGTTAATTCTTCTATTTTAAGGGCTCTAATGGTATCAAGTATAGGTGAATACACACACACACACACACACACACACACACACACACGTATGCAAGAGTGTCCATTGTTTCTAAGAAAGACTCTGGTTGAATGAGCTGGTTTTGTAGAATGATAAATGCCATTTAGAGTAATGTCTTTTTTTCTATCTTTTGCTTGAATAATAAAATACGGTACTACATTTTTTCGCATGCTAAGAATCCCTTGAATCATAAAATTGTTGGAAAAATATTAAATAATCCATTTTTATTGAATTTGAGGCAAATGATACCTGGTACTCTAGACATGTAGGCTAAACTATTTCAAATTGGAATGGTTCTTAAAATAATCAACTCCACAGTTCATCTTATACCAAAGAAAATCCAGTATATTCTGGGTTAGATTTCATACAAATAGCAGCCTCCTGATATCTGTTTGCAAATGTTCTCTTTCTGTTTATATATATTAACTGTGTTAATAAGAAATTAGGATTATTATTACCAAATGGTAGTTTGATTATTTTAGCCCAGTGATAATGAAATCTAGAAGGAAGAAGAAGTTTGGTCAGTGCAAATTTTGTAAATTAATTCAATGTGGAACCTTGGAACCAGTTCCCAGAGTCTAAGTTGATTAGACACTGTAACAATACATTGTTCAAGTATAATAATGGCTATGTAGAACTTGGCATGGATTTGACCATTTATTATTGCTATGGTTGACAATATTTTAAAGGAATCCCTAAATACATACTAATGATATCATTTTTTTCATCCTCGAGTCATTAAAGCTACAAGTTCAGGAAAAATCTAAAGATACATAGAGATAAGAGAGTAGAAGAGAGATAGAAGCAGAGATAATGCAAGAGAGAGAGAGTGGAGGGAGAGGAAGAGAAGGATGCAGGAGAGGAGGTGGTAAGAGAGAGATGAATGAAATGACATTTGACCAGCAGCCAGAGTAGCTGTTTCTCACTTTCACTTTTATCCTGTAATCCAAAACTGAGAGAAAATATCATTTTACACCTGCGTCTCAGATAGGGAAGGGCTCTAAATTAGCTGCTTCTAAAGAAGACTTGCCTATCCTGAGAAATGTCTTAGGCTCTTATGAAGAATCTGTGTATCTCTTCATCTTTCAGCACACATTTATCATGTCTGTTTTCCTGTCCTGAACAACGCTGTCCCTTCTTGCCTGTTGTGTCTTAACTGTTTTCATTGCTGTATAAACATTTCATGATTTGAAATACTTCCATTTGCAATCATGTCATCTTTAAGAAATTTGAACATGCTAAGAGTACACGTTATCTTCAGTTGTGATGAGTTGATTCATTACAGAATACTAGTTAGCCAAAGATAAAAGTAATTTTTATGCTATTAATCATGTTTCCTGCAAACTCTATAGTAGTTGTCAAAAAAGGAAAATTGTATAAACTTTTCCTCCGCTAACATCATCTTAATTTTTGAAGAATGTTTCATGCTTCTTCAAGGAAGGAGTGGTATAATATAAGAACAATGTAGATCTATTAGTGGGTAGTTTTTAAAAAGGAAGTAGAGGAGTTCTCTTGTGGCTTAGTGGGGAAAGGATCTGGCATTGTTACTGCTATGTCTTTGGTTACAGCTGTGCTGAAGGTTTGATCGCTGGCCCAAGAACTTCTGCATGCCCTAGGCATGGAAAAAAAGGAGAGGGGGGTAGATTTTACATATGTAACTCAAAGGGAGATCATTTACCATTAGTATGGAGATCTATATAAGATATGAGTATTTTGGGATGAGAAAATAATCTACTTAGCCTTGTGTCTTGTCTTATATCAATAATAAGCTTGGAATCAGGGAGAAAACTCTGTGTGGGTTGGAAGCTGAGAGCTAAAATACAGCCAGGATTTGAGCCTTATACTTATTGCCTTTACCTCAATCTTGCACAACTTAATGATGTTTAGTTATCTTCTGTGAAGTAGGAAAATGAATCACATTTTAGTTATCTTCTGTGAAGTAGGAAAATGAATCACATTTATTCACTAACCATTTATAGGAGGTCCACTGTGAGTCACAGATTGTGTTAGGCATTGAAGATATAAGTATAAAAAAATAAATTCACACCCTTAAAGAACACAGATGATACATGAAGATAAACAGGGTTCTCAACATGGTAACCGCAAAAGGCAGCCTTGGGGCCCAGTCCACACTTCTTCTCCTAGCCGAGTGACTCTTGACAAAGTACAATGTCTTTTCAGAGCCTGTTTCCTCAGCTAAAAATTGATACATGTGTAAATAGATGCCACTTTTTTATACATTCATTTATTGATAGACATTTAGGTTGCTACCATATCTTAGTTATTGTAAATAATACTGCAGTGAACACAGGGTTGAATATATTTTTTTGAATTAGTGTTTTTGTTGTCTTCAGAAAGATACCCCAAATTAAAATTGCTGGATTGCACAATAGTTATGTCATTACTTTCCTGAGGACCCTTCATGCTGTTTTCCATGGTGGCTAAATGTGTTACTGCCAACAACAGTGCACAAGGGTTACCTTTTCTCTATATACTCATTGACACATGTTATTTGTTGTTATTGTGAAAATAGCCATTCTGACAGGTTTTATGTCTCATTATGATTTTGAGTTGCATTTTCCTGGCAATTAGTGATGTTCATCTTTTCATGTGTCTGTTGGCCATCTGTATGTTATCTTTGGAAAAATATCTATTCAGGTGTCCTGCCTACTTTTTAATTGTGTTGTTTCTTGATGTTAAGTTTTATGAGTTCTTTGTATATTTGGAATATTAACTCCTCGTTAGATGTATCATTTGCAAATATCTTCTTGCATTCAGTAGGCAGCATTTTTGTTTTGTTGATAGTTTCCTTTGCTCTGAGAAAGCTTTTTAGTTTGTTGTAGTTCCATTTATTTATTTTTGCTTTTGTTTTCCTTGTCTGAGGAGATGTGTCCAAAAAAAATTATTGCTAAGACTGATTCAAAGAGTATATTGCCTGTGTTTTCTTTAAGATGTCTTATGATTTCAGGTCTTACGTTTAAGTGTTAATCCATTTTAAGTTTATGTTTTATATATGGGAATGTAGTTCAGTTTGATCCTTGTGCCTGTAGATGTCCAGTTTTCTCAACACCATTTACTGAAAAGGCTTTCTTTTCCCCATTGTATATTATTGCCTCTTTTATTGTAGATTAATTGCCCATAGACATATGGGCTCATTTCTGGGCTGTCTATTCTATTCTATTGATCTATATGTCTTTTTTTTTTTTTTTTGGCCAGTACCATACTATTTTTGGTAACTGTAGCTTTCTAGAAGAGTTTGAAGTCAGGGAGCATGAAACCTCTAGTTTTGTTCTTTCTTAAAATTGTTTTGATTGTTCAATGTCTTTTGTGTTTTGATACAAATTTAAAAGTTGTTTGTTACAGTTCTATGAAAAATGCAGTTAGTATTTTGATAGGAATTACACTGAATTTGTAGATTGCCTTGAGGAATGTGGTCAATATTAATTCTTCCAATCCATTAACACAGTATATATTTCTATTTGTTTGTATAATCTTCTATAGCTTTCATCAATGTTTTACATAGTTTCCAAGTACCAGTTCTTTACCTCCTTGGTTAGATTTATTCCTAAGTATTTTTTTTTCTTTTTGATGCAATTATAAATGGGATTTTTTTCCCCTCAATTTCTCTTTCTGGTACATTTTTTTTTTTGTGTGTGTAGAAATACAATATATATCTGTTTATTAATTTTGCATCCCGCCACTTAACTGAATTTATTTATTAGTTCTAATAGTTTTTGTGGCATTTTAAGAGTTTTTTTTATATAGTATGACAGTTTTGCTTTTTCCTTTCCTATTTGGATTTCTTTTGTTTCTTTTTCTTATCTGATTATCATGCCTAGGATTTCCAATACTGTGTTGAATAAATGTGGCAATAATGGACATTCTATCTTGTTCTTGATCTTAGAGCAAACACTTTCAGTTTTTCACCATTGAATACGATATGAGTTGGGGACTTTTCATATATGGTCTTTATTATGTTGAGGTATGTTCCCTCTATACCCATTTTGTCAAGTGTCTTGTTTTTCTTTTTAGGGCCACACCTATGACATATGGAAGTTCCCAGGCTAGGGGGTCAAATAAGAGCTGCAGCTTCTGGCCTATGCCACAGCCACAACAACTTGGGATCTGAGCTACATCTGTGACCTACACCATAGCTCAAGGCAACACTGGATCCTTATCCCACTGAGGGAGGCCAGGGATCGAATCTGCATCCTCATGGACAGTAGTCAAGTTCTTAACCGGCTGAGCCATGATGGGAACTCCTGATGAAAGTTTCTTTATCATAAATGGATGTTGAATTTTTGTCAAAAGTGCTTTCTATATCTATTGAGATGATCGTATGATTTTTATTCTTCAATTTGTAATGTGTTGTATTATATTGCTTTGTGAATATGGAACCATCTTTGCATCCCTGGGATTAATTTCATTTGATCATACTGGATGATACTTTTAATGTGTTGTTGAATTTGGTTTCCTGATTTTTTCCCATATATGTTCATCAGTGATATTGGCCTATATTTCTCTCTTTCTGTCTTGTCTTCATCTGGTTTTGGTAGCAGGGTGATGCTGACCTTATAGGATGAATTTGGAAGTTTTCCTTCCTCTTCATTTCTCTTCAGTTTTTTTTTTTTTTTTTTGAATAGTTTGAGAAAGATGGGTGTTAACTCTTCTTAAAATGTTTGGTAGAATTTTTATGTGGAGCTGACTGGTCTTGGATGTTTGTTTGTTGGGAATTTTTATGGGAATTTTAAAATTACTGATTCTGTTTCATTACTTCTAAATTTAAACTCTCCTCAGACAAATCTGATCCATGACTAGAGTAATGGTCTGGAATGGGCAGGCAAGATCCTTCTCATGGTAACCTTGTGCTTTATCCCTCTGTCATTGTGATGAGTTTCATTCCTGGGGATCAGTACATTCAGAACTTATGTTTCTTCCTCTTTCAGTATCGGTACATTATACATTTAGGAACCAGAGTTCCCATCGTGATCAGTGGAGATGAATCTGACTAGTATCCATGAGGACACAGTTTCGATCCCTGTCCTGGCTCATTGAGTTAAGGATCCAGCATTGCTGTGACCTGTGGTGTAGGTCGCAGACATGTCTCAGATCTGCTGTTGCTGTGGCTTTGTTGTAGGCTGGCAGCTACAGCTCTGATTCGACCCCTACCCTGGGAACCTCCATATGCTGCAGGTGCGGGCCTAAAAAAAGACAAAAATTACATTTAGGAATTTATCCATTTCTTGTAGGTTGTCTACTTTATTGGAATATAATTGTTCATAGCAGTCTTTTATGATCCTTTGTATTTCTGTGGTGTTGGATGTAACTTATCCTTTATTTCTGATTCATTTTCATCCTTTCGTTTTTTTTCTTGGTTAGTCTAGCTAAAGGTTCATCAGTTTTGTTTGTCTTTTCAAAGAACCAGCTCTTAGTTTCATTAAGTTTTTCTGGTTTAGGTCTTATTTCATTTATTCCTATGTTGATCTTTATTATTTCTTCTCTTTTACTAACTTTGTTTTAATTCTTTTTTTCTAGTCCTTTTAGGCGAATGGTTAGATTGTTCTTTGAGATTTTTCTTGCTTCCTTAGGTAGGCTCATATTGCTATAAACATCCCTCTTAGAACTGTTTCTCCTGTGTCCCATAGATTTCGGTTTGTTATGTTTTTATTTTCTTTTGTCTCCAGGTATTTTCAGTTTCTTTTTTGATTACTTCAGTGACCTTTGGTTGTTTAGGGGCATATTGATATTATATATATATATATATATATATATATTTAAATATATGTATTTATATATAAAATATATTTATATATATTATATATATTATATGTGTATTTATATATACGCATACACACACCATATATTATATATACACATGTATATATTTATAATATACAAGTAAATATAATATATGTAAAACTGTATATATAAAATGGTGGGCTGGGGGAAGTGAGGAGAGTGTGTGGATTGAATACAAGTGTTTCTTCCAAGAAGCAGCAATTTAATAGAACTGAAACTTCAAAAAATGTCTTGCCAGTATAGTTGATGGCTGTCTGTTTCATCCGGATGATTAGCAATATGCTGCTTGAAGTGAAAATCCCAGGTTTGACATAAGCTGTGAGTGGACTTTCTTGGTGTGATGTTGGGCATCTGGGAGTGCACATGAATGAGGTCTGGGTTTCCTAGCCAGCCAGGCCCTCAAAATACATTAGATGGTAGATTCCAGGAAGGGGTCTCATACCAAGAAAAGAGCAATTTGAATGAGGCAGCAGATGTGGGTAATGAAAGGGATAGAATCCTAAAAGCATGAGGCTTAGGGAATGGTGGGGTAGAGGGTGAAGATGGTGAATATGAAATGAGTAAAGGCACGGAGCTTTGTGAATATGTACAGAGAAGGATGACTTCTGAAGGACCATTGCAGGCAGAGAGTTCCTGTCTTCACTGACCATGTAAGACTGATGTGATGATTCAGTAACATGTAAAATGCTCAGCTGTGAAGGAAGGTAAGAGTTTCCCTGCATTTCGTATCTGCTCTTTGGCAAAGTCTGGGCAACATAATACAGGGAAATCCTTACCTTCTTTTCTAGTTAAGCATTTTACATGCTATCTCATTTAATTCTCAGTGGTTTTATTTGCATCATATAGAAAAAGAAACTAAGTCACATGGCATTAAAATAAGGTTGCCAAGGTTACACAGCACTCCGTAAAAGAGCTAAGGTTTGAGTGCAGTCCTGCATGACTCTGATACTGCTCTTCTTAGCTACCCTGTGCTGCTTTTGTTCTTCTACCCCTTGACATCCTCCAGTTGAGCTCTTGGCTTCTTTGCTGGTTCTGGAACTTGCTCTCCATTTCTGATAGCCTCTTTGCCTTCATTTTCATCCAACATTTAAGTGTCAGCTTTCTTGCTGACTCCTCTGAAGTGGAACTAGTCTCTTTTAGTATCGCTCCATCGTTTGCTTGTCCCACGCTAATGACTTCCCATGATCTTCAGGGATGAATTTCAGTTTTTAACATTCGCTGCTCTTTAAATCTGACCTCTGGTTGCATTTTCAGTATTATTTTCCAATGGACTTGTCTTCATAATTGATGTTACTTCAACATCCAGTCACTTGAAAATGTCCAAATGCTTATGCTTCCTCTGGCCTGCACCATACTGTCCCTGCTGCTGACTAATTACCAGAGGGTCCTTTTAGACCTCTTATAGTAAGCCTTCATCAGCATCCTAAGGCTAGGATTGTGCTTTCTTTACATCTCTGTAATATCATATACTTTACTCTGTCAGAGTACATATTACTCTCTTTTGACAGTTTCCATTTATTCATCTGATACATCTGAATTTCCAATTCAGTTGAGAGCATCTTGAAGGCAGGAACTATGACCAATAACTTTTTTGTTCTCAGTGTTTTGCATTGGACTTGGCTCATAATAGACATATAGTAAATGCTAATGAAAAAATTGACTGTATTCATTCCTTTAACACAATTTATAGAGTGCTTATGAAGTTCCCAGGCCTAGGCTAGACTTTGAGAATGGCAAGACGAAAATATGATAAAATATTATTTTTACTTTCAGGTAGCTCACATACTAAGCACAAAAACTGATATTTAAACAAATAATTATAGTAATATACTATCGATTAATTTGGGTCAGTGTGTAATACTATGAGAGTGCAAAGGAAAATACTTGTGAGGTCAGGGAAATTTTTTCCCTGTGTAGTACTGAGGAAGTTCTTTTGCACATGGAGATCAGCAAGTTATTCCATAATGGTTCATGTATGTCATTTGTTCTTAAACCAATCTGCTTGAGTACAAACCTTAGTAAGTGCTATTGGGCAAGTTACTTACTCTCTCTGTGCCTCATTTTTTTTTTTGTTTGTTTGCAAAATGTGGGTACTAAATGGACCCACCTACCTCATAGGATTGTTGTGAGGATGAAATGTGGCAACATTTTAGAATAATGTCTTGCACTCAATAAATGCTAGCACTATCATTATTTCTCTTACAGTTATTATTGTGGTCCTAAGGAAATCAGTCATCTCTCTAACTTTGGGATGGATCTTCTCGAAGATGGAATACAAGCTTACTGCTCTAGTTCTGCATCCCTGCTTATGCTTGTTCTGCATCCCTGCTTATGCTTGTTGCTTAAAGATTTGTGATCAGGTCGCTTGAAGTTAAAAGAGATTGGAACCTCTCTTTGGATTGTTTGGAGAGCCTCAATTTTAAAGATTTGAAAAGTTAGAAAGTAAGCAACAAAGATATCCTAGAGTTGGTTGCTGAAAGTGATAGAGAGAGACTTCCTGATTCCTAGGAGCTGGAGAGAGGAAAGAAACATTTATTCTCCTCAACCTAATAGTAGGAGAACTGTCATGCTACAATTCAGTTTTCTCAACCAGATGAGAAAAACAGACTCAAAAGCTTTCCAGTGCCTTGAATGTTTAGTGAAAGATATGAATCTGATGGAGTCCCCTGGTCCCAGTTTGTAGCCTCATTATGCTTTCTCCTGGAATTTTCCAAATTCCTCTTGCACTCACAGAGATTGGTGAGTACAGTCCTGGCTTATCACGGCCAATTCCACCATATGTTCCCTTCTGGGAATTTTCACCAACTCCTGAATAAATGATACAACTCCTCAGTTGTAATTTCACAACCGCTTATGTCATCTCCCCTCACCCCACCCTTCTCAAGCTTGAAAGTTGCATTTTTCTACTCTTCAATCAATTCCCAAATTTAGAATTACTTTTTTTTTTTTTTTGCTTTATCTCTCCCACGTTTGCAAATGTATTTCATTCCAGGGATGGAGCAGTCTGACATAACTAACCTATCTTGCCTGGAGAGAGGACTCTTGGTAGCAATGTCCCTTTGGACTATCCTAGTATTTCTAGTTTCTTCTTGATTTAGAGTCTGTCACTGTGCATGTGGACCCATTGTTCTTAGAAAGAAATTTGATATTCTCAAGCAGCCCCAAACACCTTCTCTGGCTGCCTCCCATTTCTCTTTCCCTTTTCTCACTCCATAGCCTCCAAGGACTAACTCCACACATTTCCCTACACTTCTTGGCCTATCACTTGCTTTACTCCTCCATCCTGGCCTCCACTTGTCCCTCTCCTGGTGACCCCAAGCTGTAAAATGCTGCAGTATCTCTGGCTTGGGTTCCTTATCTGGCCCCAAATTCTTTTCTTCTCCTTGTTAAGACACTGAGGAAGAAAGAATGTTCATTTATAATGTTTTACTTCTCTATCTTTTTCCTCCAGCCTCCTTTAGATGACATTTTTGCTCAGGCTGCCATAAAATTGAAATGTCCTTTTCTCACTTGCCCTAGGAAGTGCGGCATTTCCCCAGAAATAGTTAGGATCTGATCCTTAGGTTGTTGCATATGATGAGAAATAGTTTAAACAAAGTTGATGATGGTCTGTATATCAAAAGAGAGAGAAGTGGGAGGCACTGGCTGCTTTGAAGACAGTATCCTCCTTCCAAAATGGAATTTCTGGCACGATCTCCAAGTTCTTGTGTTCCCTTTTTGCTTTTATTCCCAGGACTGTAGGAAAGAGTGGTTTCACATTATTTAGGCTTCTTACCACTACTTTGTTTATCCTACCATGCTTTGTAACATGCTTTAAGGGAAACCTGAATATCACCCGAAGCTTGAGGATCAGGAAGGTGTGTTTAGTGACTATTGTAATTCCTCTGAACAAGAAATAAAATCATGTTCATAATAGTATCGTACTGGGTGTGCTTTTGTATATTTCGAGAGCACCCTCACACATATTTTGACTTGAATTTAAAACTGTTGACCTACCTTCTTGCCCAGGTGCTAGCCTCCAGCTGAATGGCTACAATGTGGTCAAGAGAAGATCCACTTCTACCTCTTAAAGTAAACATTTGAAACCAACAGATAAAGAGGGCCCGGGTATATAATTCTTTCTGGAATATAGGGATACTAGGAAAAAATATCAAAGGAATTAAAGGTTAAATGGTAGATATTTTTTGCATATAAATGCCACACAATAAATGGTAGTATTATTGTTATAAGAAGACTTTCACGTGTTTCTTCATTTGGTTTTCACACCTATACCTTGAGGATCACTGTCGTATTATGACAAGAGATTGGGTTCAGAAAGTCCTAGGTGTTGGCCTGCCCATATTAGGAATCCAGGAAGTATTGAAGTTGGGACTCAAAGCTAGGTCACCAAATTTTGCTCTTTCCATCATATCACACTGACTCTTATAGAGTTCTTTTTTGCTTTGCTTATTTAGCTTACAGATATTTATTGAGCACCATCTGTATGCCAAGTACTGGATTAAGTATTGAGGATACAGATCTATGTAGACCTAGAATCTTCCCTCGGTTCTTTCCTTAGAATGCTTCAGGCCCATTTCTCATGTTTGTGGAAAAATGTGTGTTTGCAATACTTTGAAACCTGAATTTTTGTGAGATGCTTAACTTGTGTTTCTTCCTTTTATACTAACATAAGCCAAGAACTTTATAAGGCACTAAAAATATTTTATGAACAGTTTATGAGACCAAGTATAAATGTGATCATTCATTTTACAATAGAGTTCACATATAGGTTAGAAGGAATTAAGAAACTGCTGACAGATAGGCTGAATGTTGGGAAGTAGATATATGCAAAATATATAGATAAATACACGTGTGTATAGATGTATATGCATATGCACATATGTAGCTATGTTTCAAAGCTAACATGGTTAGTAACCAATTTTGTCTGAATATTTTGCTTTCTTTGTGGATAAATAAGTTTAGTTTATTCTTGTAAATGGTGCTTCCCAAACAGGATTCTATTCAAGCAACTCTTGGTTTATTGCAGTGATGGGGAGCCTAGTGATCTTGACTTGGATAACCGGTGTGTCTACTGTCATCACTTGTCACAAAGACCTTGGTGTAGCATATGCCCTGGGGGGCGGCTCATAGGGTGAAAGGTTTTTAGTAATGGAGTCACCCAGCTGTTTGAACAGCTGTATTAGCAGAGCTGTTTGGACAATTTTACACAATAATATTTTGTGACAAAACTTTGGTATGTAAAATGACCATTGTTTCTCAAAGTTACTTTTAAAAAAAAAAAACAGAAAAAACCCCAGAAACAGAACATGAATTCAAAGGGGTTCACAATTTAATTGAAAAAATGAAGTATATCCTTTTGAAATGTTATGGTAAAACATAAATGGCTTTTGCTTCATCCCAGACATTCATTTGAAGCAAGGCATTCTGCTGGAGAAGAAACCCATAAGGGCTTCTTTAAATAGGATACACTTTGATTGTGATCCAAGGAAGAACTGATAGTGAGAGATTAAAACATTTCCAGGGTAATTTACAGCTTCCTGCATTTTTTAAGGTTACTTTATTTTATGCCTTAGTGGTCAGAGATAATTTATATATGCCATGGCAGAAAGAAGTATGGCCAGAGGTTTTCTCTGCAGCTCAGAGTCTTGCTTGATTTAAGAGAAGAGATGCTATCTCATGCTGTACCAAATGGAGCCAAGACCTGTAGATATTACACAGCAGCCAAGTCTGTCCACATATGTTGACAAGTTTTACAGGCAATATATTTCTGAGCTCTTGATCAAGATAATAGTAATAATAATGACAACAACAATAATAATAAGGATAGAAGGGAAAAAAAGGAGGAAGTAGAACTGCTACTGCACCAGAAATGCTAAGATTATCATCAGCAATTAATAACACTAAGAATCCTATAATTCCAGTGTATATGTTAACTAGATTTTACTCAGCAAATGTTTTTTGAAAGGGTACCATGTGCCAACCACTGTGCTATACACTGAAAGGTTAGGTGAATCAGATTCAATTCTATATGGTCTAGTTGGGGAATTCTCCTGTGGGACTAATTTACCAAAACCAAAACACAGCAACATCAAATGTGTCCTAGGGGCACAAAGAAAAGCACTGTAGGAACAAAACATAGGTATTGTATTAGATTGAGGGATTGAGAAAGTCCATATGTATATTTATATACAGGAAGTGTGTTTTTTGATAAATGGATATGGAAAAGGGAAAAGTCATCCTAGCAAAATATGCCATGAACAAAGGTGTTGAAATGGGAGTATATAGAGACTCTGTCTGCAGAATAAGGAGCAGTCTGAGGAGCTGGAATGCAGAATGTTTTAGGTAGAATGTGGCAAGGGAAGGGTCTTCATTATTTGCTCTCAGAGAGCTAGGTTGCTGTAGTGCCAGCTTAGAATATGCCATACACTGAAGGTTGATGTCAGTACACTGGTTTGGACCTTACCTTCTTTTCTGTTCCATCTCTCCAAGCTGCCATCCAGTGGCTCATTTTGCTATGAACTTAGATTCTTGCGAAGATATAAAGACCTCTAGTCAAAAGGGATTCTCTACCAGTAAAATGTCAGATCACATGACAGGCTGGAGAGGGTGCCTGGCTTCTCCTTTGTTCTCTTCCAGAAGGGCCATCCCTGGGAAATGCTAGTCCTCTCCCTGCCTACATCATCCGGAGACTTTTCATTTAATGTCTAGACATAATTACTCTTTAGTACAAAGGAAAGTGAAATCATGGACACTAGAGATTGTACATGATCCTGAAAGGTGCTATGGGGAGAATTTGTAGATGGAGACTCTGACTTTATGTGTGTTCAGCTGACTGGTTGCAGAGGAACCCTTTAAGGGCAATGTGTTATAACTATAAATAGGTCATTGTGTTCTGGTACTATTAGCATAATTGATTAAGAGTCATTAACCTGGTCTTTAGTCCTGGCTGGACTAAATCTTGCTGTGTGACCTTCGGATAGTTACTTAACCTCTTTGAACTCTAGTTTTATCATTTATGAAAGTACATAGATCTATTTGATCTCCAAGTTTCCGTCCATCTCTAATTTTTCTCGTTGTTGCTCAATGGAGACATTTTGGCTGTAGTTTTCAAAACATGAGGAATGAGTGGATGAAGTTTCACATTTCATCTTGATTTTTGGATTAAAATGTGGATATTATTCAAATTCAATATGAAATGGAAGGCATATCAAATCATTTCTTTCCTACCAGTGTAATTCTAATGTAAGTTTTCAATCTTGCTAAGGAGAAAAAAATGTCAAATATTTTTGTAAACAAACAGCTGATAGGAATGCTAGGTTTATTTAAGTTTTGAAAATCTGTGTCGAGGAAGTAGAATCCTGTAGTTATTAAATCAAACAGCTGTATTAGGAATTCCTTACCCAAATTAGGTATTTACAGTACATTTTTTTGTGGAATGTTGGCTGGTTTCTCTACAGTTGTGAGGTGATTTTGCTTCATCTTGAAAAGACTGAAGCATTGAGAGAGAGAGTACTATGAATATTTTACCCTAAATCCTACATGCCTTTTATTTTAGGGAAGAAAAAGTAAAACCTTTGGAATCCAGGAATATAATATAGCCCAATGTAGTAGAAGAAGGAATGCTTGCGTGTTTAATGCCCCACAAATGGAACTTCAGAAAACCACAGTAGCTCTTAAATGGTGCATTGCAAGAATAAAAACATGATCCAATCCTAAAAGCATTCCTTCTGGGTGGCTAGGCCTTTCTTTTCTCAGGAGTAAACCAAATCTTATACAACCTTTTATAGAGTGAGGCCTAGATTATTCCATTATACTTAAAAAAATATGGAGAAGGAGCTAAGTGTTTCAGCAAATTTTTAAGATAAATTGAATCAATAAGGCAGAAGCCAAGGAAGGGAGAAGTTCTAATTCTAGGCCTTTGCTTTGGGCAGTGATATTAGAGACTAATACATAAAACATGAATTATAAATGCCTGGTTGCTCGTCTCTCTTCTTAACTAAACTGAGTTCCTTGAAGAAAGGGATTTTGGCTTATGTATATTTCTCTTTATGGTGACCAATACATGCATGAGATGGGATATAGTAGATCTCTAATAGAATTGAATAGAAGGGGAAAAAAATACCCATCTCTTTAGACTAGAAGAAAATAACAATAGCAATAAACAAGTGAGAAGAATACACCAAAATGTGGAAGATGAAATAAAAGGAAATCTTAGCCTTGTGAAATTAAGGAATCTTGTGTTTGTTAGCATTCATAATATTCTGTTCAAAATACCTCCAGATTATTTAAGTTTTTGTTTTGTTTTGTTTTTTAACTGGGATGAAGTTTTGTGAAAATAGAGGGTTTTAGATTTCAGTGAACAAAGAAGTAGATCCTGGAAATTAAATATAGATGATCACAAAGTTTGGTCTTCAGGGAGCAGTGTACTAGATGACATTGTATCCTGGGACCTTTAGATGCTAGAATTGGCCCATTGCACAAACACAACGTTTTTATTACCCTTTTGCTGACTGCTCTTAAGTTGGCATTTTCATACTAGCTTCCTGGTCATCCATCCTGGGGACAAACAGCCTGATGTAGTGCAGGAAGAGAATGCGAGAGCCCTGAAAACTATTATGTTTGGCATTCTGGAATAGTGGGCGAGTTCATACAACAGAGTATATTTTCTTGTGCGTGTGTGTGTTTCTATGTGTGTGTGTGTGTCAGTGTGTCTGTGTTTATGCATATGCGTTTGCCTACTTGACCAAGTCCGTGACTACTCAAAGTGAAAGGAAATTAAGGAAAAGAGTTGCATGTTTTGTAACATCAAAGCAAAGACACAGACGCTGATGAAGTATTTAGCAATCCATTTTCTGTCTCTGCTTTTAAGTATGCTGCTGGTTTATAATAGTGCCTCGAAAAAGTTTGTGTGGTTTAAACACAATTTTTACACTTTAAATTGTGACTATAATCTCAGTTTTGGAGCGGGGGATTCCTAAGATAACTTTGTTTTATAAAAAATGAGGTCACCTAAATGGTAGACTATTAATCCCAAGTGCTTTAATTGTCATCTAAAAACGTAAAGAATAAAGTGTGCCATTTCCTTTTTATCTTTTTCCTTTGGCTTTGTTTTAGAAAAAATAATTTCCTTATCAATTCCGTAGACATAGTGCTAGCTTATATCTTAAGAGGGGCTGCTATCAGTTTTAGTACATAGTTAAACTATCTCTATGGAGTAAGAGAAGGGAACTTTTTTGGCGTCAAACCCAAACAAAATCTTAGTAAAATTTATCATAAATCTACTTGATTACTGCATTATGTAAATGCACTTAATCCTACAAATAGCTAACAATGTGGCATCTCTTTTATATTTTGATACCATAAATGCAGCATGTCACACAAAATTTAATGAAAAATGGGATTAATTCATTTGAATGTATTTGGTTCTTTTTGGGTTTTGTTTTCATTTTCCCTGGCTATGCTAGAGATTATAGATAATGAAATTTCTCTAATTTTTAATTCCTTAGGTATAGTGAAAATGTGCTTCTTTTTAATGGAGGTTATATGGAAACACATCATATTAACTCTTTGTTTGTGGAAATTTTCAAATTATTACTTAAACATGGAGGAGGTTACTGTCCAGATTTTAAAACTGGAAACGTCCCTGATTCAGACCGAAAAAAAAAAATAAATAAATAAAATAATTCTGAGTCACCCAATACTTTTTTAAAATTTCATTCAACAAGAGTTGTGGGCTTAGTATTACAATGGATGGACTGGGCTGTGGGGCTGATTCTGCCTTCAACAGACTTATGCTCTGTTCCCTTTGTAAGCCATCCCTCCATCCTCAGTCTAAGATCTCCGGATGGCATTTTTTTGGGTTCCCATAGCATCCTGTTTATACTTCCATCCTTGGGTTGATTTTTACTGTTTTGAAAATGTTTATTGATGTTCAACTTCTCAACTAAATTCTGAGATTTTCAAGTGCAAGAGCAAAATTTCTTTTGATTTTATGTCTCAAGCAAATATACATGAGCTCTGGTACAAAATATTTTCAACTAATTTCCCACTTTGGGCCATTAGATTGTTTCACATTTCTCCTGTCTTGCCATAATAACACTGCAATAAATATTTTTTTCATATAAAGCATTGATTTATCAAATTCCCATAGTGTTATCATATTTATATTTACATAAATATAAATAAAACAAAAAATAATTTATATTTTAGATACATTGCTAAGTCCTTTACATGAGCTATCTTTTTTTTTTTTTTTTTTTTTTGGTCTTTTTGCCTTTTCTAGGACAGCACCCACGGCATATGGAGGTTCCCAGGCTAGGGGTCCAATTGGAGCTGTTGCCGCCAGCCTACGCCAGAGCCACAGCAACGCGGGATCCGAGCCGAGTCTGCGACGTAGACCACAGCTCACGGCAACACCGGATCGTTAACCCAAAGCAAGGACAGGGATCGAACCCGCAACCTCCTGATTCCTAGTCAGATTCGTTAACCACTGCGCCACAACGGGGAACTCCTACATGGGCTATCTTAATTAATCCTCATAATGACCCTCTGAACTGATTACTATCCCTAATTTACAAATGAACAAATTGATGTTTAGAGAGATTAGCAGCTTGCCTAAGGCCACACCTCTACATTTTTTACTTATTTCCTAGGAGAGGAATACATAAGTCAGGATTAACAATGTTTTTAAAATTCTTAAATACCAAATGTGCTATAGGAAAGAAAATAAGTTATTTTATAACTTACCTGTCAAAGTTTATAACTATAGTTGTCAAAGGTTTGCATCACTAGTTTCCTTAGAACTTGGTATGTATGCCTTTCTCTTTCTCCCAAAGAGAGTTCTGGCCATTTGTCGAGCAGGAAGAACATCATGGCAACTCAGCAATGTAGGTCAATCCCAGTCTCCAAGTTATTTTAACATATCTCCTTGATAGGAAGTGTATCACAGAAGAGAGTGGCCAATCCTGTTAGGTCACAGCAAGAACACTTGGTGGGCCAAGAACACTTCACTTACGTGGAATTAAAGTTGTAATGTAGGTTTGGTCCATGCAGTGACTCTTCCTGATTTGTTTGTGATCCTCTGATAAGCAGTGGGGCTGTGGTTTCATGCCAGCCCTGCATGCAACCTTTAAGCACAGATAACAGCAGAAAACAAGGAAAGAGCTACTGGCCCAGGGAAGAAAGTTGACCAGTGGAGACTTTCCAGAATTAATCATATGCCCTAAGTCTGGTTCTCTCTGGCCTAAGGATTCTATATTGGTGTCTCTTTACATTTGCCCTAATTTCCAATAAATGTAGCATGCATAAAATAGAATTAAAAATGCACTGAAGAGTGTTAATGGTGTAGGAAAAAAGAATGTCCTTGGCATGATATAGTGGAACAAGGGACCGGAGAACTATGTTTGCCTCATGCTTGTGTGTTCCTGAGTAAAATTCACCTATTGTACAAAGGTTTTGGTTTCTTCATCTGTAAAATGAGGAGGCTGGAATAAAATGATGTGCTAAATTTTCTTCTCACTTTTGCGTTGGCGTAATGGAGTGTTCTAAAGTTATGTTTAAAAGCTGATAGTTCTGATTTAGGCAGAAAATGTGTTCAAATTCTGGTTCTTCAACTTAGTAGGGTTATGAACTTGGCCATATTACTGAACTTTTCTAGGTCTCGGTTTCAATTTCTGCCAAACGAAGTTGATAATACCTTTCTTATTGGGTTGTAGTAGTGATTCATTTAGAAATATGTAGAGCTGAGTGCCTAGCACCTATCTTACAGTAACGAGAGTATGGTAATGATGACAAGCTGTGATTCCATTTATCACATACATTTGCTGTAATAAGTCACATTATATGTTCAGTGTCAGGATGCTTTCTGATCTGTGTATTTATTTCCTAGAGGTGCCTAATAAAGTACCACAAATTGGATAACTTAAGGCAATAGAAGTTTATTCTTACAGCTCTAAACGCTGAAAGTCTTAAATCCAGGTGTTGGTAGGGCTGGTTTCTTCTGAAGATTCTGAGGTATCTCCTAGCTTCTGAGGGTTGCTGGCAATACTTGGGATTTTTTGGATTTAATGGCATAACTCAAATTTTACTTCTATCTTTAAATATCCATTTTCTCTCCGTGTGTGCCTGAGTTCCTCTGTCTTCAATGCCCTTATTTTGAGGACACCAGTCACTGTCTATAGGACCCACCATAATATGACCCTATTTTAACTTGATTACCTCTTTGCAGACCCTGTTTCCAAAGAAGTTCACTTCTGAGGTACTGGGGATTAGGACTTTAGCATTTGTTAGCTTTTTTTTTTTTTTTGAAATTCAATTTCACCCTCATTAATCTACATATACAAATGTAAAGTAGTGAAGTTATTATTTCTGGTAGTGATGATCAGAGGTTATGCAAAGCCAGAATATAAATGAGTGGTTTCGTCAGAGTCACCCTGATTTCCTTCTGTCAGTTGCTTCTAGAAATCAGCAGTCAGAGAGGATACTCTTAAAGTCATAGATCACCACAGTCATCTGAGTTTTCCAATTTGGGGGTGTCGTCTGTATTCCTAAATGAGTATTGATTTCCACAGAAATTTCGATTTTGACCATCTTTGGGAATGATGTATGTTGAGGGTAAATGGTCTCAGCGTTCCAGGCAACATGAGAATGATCCAGTTTCTGAATAGCTGCTAATCATATGTACATCAGGTCCTAAAGGAGATGATCAGAGAAGAGTGATTTGTTATTACTGTAGTGATCTGGCTTTGATGTGGGCCCTTCAGATAGCTCAGAGCTCTTTCACTTGCAATTCAGCCCTACCGGCAAAAGCCAGGTCCCAAGGCCTCATAATGAATCCCAGCACCAACACCATTCCTTTCCAAACTACTCAGCAGGAGTTCTCTGGTGGTGCAGCAGGTTAAGGATCCAGAGTTGTCACTCTGGCTTGGGTGTCTGCTGTGACAGGAGTTTGGTCCCTGGCTTGGAACTTCCACTTGCCACAGGAACAGCCAAATAAATACGTACATAAATAAACAAACAAACAAACAAACAAACAAACTACTGAGCAGATATTCTTTCATTTAAAACCCTTCAGTATCAAGCCTTAAATTTCCCCAGCAAGTGTGAATTTTGGGGGAGTACTTCTCAAGGTTCCCAAGATGTATAATCTCCACAAGGATGCCAAAGAACTGTGACATTTAGGAAGGGCTCCAGGCTAAGAAAAACATCTTTGCTAAGAACCTCTAAGTTTTCTTTCTCCACAAACACATGAATTAATGATCCCATGTGTGAGTTTCAGATCCAGCCTAAGATGATGTCTGACAAGCTATCCTCAATTTATTTCCTCTTGTGTCCAGTATGCTTGGAAAATAATATTTTGTTGTTGACTAATTTGTAATTTCAGTCCTACTGATGACTGTCTAAGGTTGCCAAATACCTACTGTTTTCTTCTCTCATAAACGTATCTGAAATGTTGTATGTGGATCTAACTTCCAGGGTCAACACTCTTCCAAAGTCAGAGCATGACATTAAAGCTGCCTTATTTCCATTGAGGATTCATGTAACTCTGGCTGTTTTCCTCTGTTCCTTTCTGAAATCTTGTGATTACAATATAGCCCTATCTAGGCTCTAAAATCTGTGTTTATATCTATCTGCAATAGTATGTTACTTCTTTGAATATAATACAAATATTTAATTAATTAATTAATTTATTTTTTCTTTGTCTTTTTGCCTTTTCGAGGGCCACTTCCCTCGGCATATGGAGGTTCCCAGGCTAGGGGTCGAATCAGAGCTGTAGTCACCGGCCTACGCCAGAGCCACAGCAACGCGGGATCTGAGCCGAGTCTGCAACCTACACCACAGCTCACAGCAATGCTGGATCCTTAACCCACTGAGCGAGGCCAGGGATTGAACCGGCAACCTCATGGTTCCTAGTCAGATTCGTTAACCACTGTGCCACAACGGGAACTCCGAATACAAATATTTTAATGAGCTAAAATATTTAAAGAACACATTAGAGAAACTAGAAATAAGACTAGTGGTAGATTCTTTTCTGAGAATAATAAATCATCTTGTTTTTTTCCCCGAGAGCATCAATGTCTCCATTTTTTTCCTTATAGTCCTCATTATTATTGAACTTTTGCATTTGATTAATATTTTTATACCCTGGTAGATTTTAATATTTTTGATTTTTAATTTATTTTTTCCATCGTAATATCTTTTCAGATTCCTTCTCTTTTTACCTCCCTGTTTTTTTCTTCACTCTCCTTCCCTTCTCTTCTCCTACTTCTCTTCCTCTCTTCCATTTCCACATCTTTCACAAATGCACACACAACAAAGGTGCATTACAAGATTAAAAAGAAAAGAGAAGAAAGAGGAGGAGGAAGAGGGAGAGGAGGAAAGGAGAGAGAGAAGAGGAAGAGGAAGAAGAAAGCTGAAGAGGAAGAGAGAGAGAGAGAGAGGAATAGATATAATAGACATAAGGGGAGGGAAAAAGGAACATAAAGTGAGAAGTTGGGAAGAAGGAAACAGGGAAGAATATAGATGAAGAAATCCAAACCCTCGTATTAGTGGGCAGTATGTTAACTTTGAAATCTTGTCTGGTGAACACTAAAATGGAAATATGACTCTTTGCAAAATATACATTATCCCTAACATAAAACCATACCACTTGCTTAACAAAATGTGAGTATAAGAATATAATGAAGTTTGGAGTGAATGTAAGATGAAGATTTCTTAATTAAATAACTGCCCCTAAATTGGCTTTCAGCCAACTGAAAATTTAGATGTATTAATTTCAGTTCCTTAGGAAAATATTGAGGCAGGTTATGCTCCCAGCATTGGGCTACTCAGTGCAAAGCAGGGAGGGCCACAGGTGAGAGCAGAAGGTCTGGAGTCCCAAGACCAGGGTCCAAGTGTTTCTGTCACATCTGTGACCTCCGACAAGTCTCATCTCTTTGCTTCTTGAGAGGATGATAAAGAATACAATTCTTATATACATGCAAGTATTACTATTATTGGTTATTAATTATAGTCACTCAAAATTATTGTGTTGTAAGTGTATAAGTCGTCTCAGGTAAGGCCATTATGCAGTTCATGTAACTGTTAAAAATGTGATTCCCTCTATTCAGTTCATTTGTATGTTGAGTTTTTCAAAAAACCTTCAGAACTGTTTTTTAATAGTCAAAGGCTTTTATTTTCTGGTTTTCAGGTCACACTTGCTGTTGAAAAGTGTAAAAAAAAATAAATGCATATGGAGGGCATCCACTGGAATAGCTCAATATTCTTTCAGATTACTTTCTAAGAAAAAAAGAGAACAAAAAACTTGTAACAACACCTGCTCTTTGGCAGAATTTGACCTGACCCCTTTCTCCTTTTCTTGTTATTATAAACATCAAGCTCTTTAAGTGAGAGCTGTTTAAAGGATCGAGGGCTGTGAGTGTTCCTTCCTAGATCCCAGATGCACGGGGAGACGGATGGGCTTTTTGATCTTTATTTTATGAGGGTCTGATAAATTGCCTCTGGCACCTGGCAACTGAAATTTCACTATCTGAAAACTAACCCTCATGTCAAACAATATGGCCCGGCTCGGCCTCTGAGCCGAGGACCAGTGGAGCTGGGTGGAAGACTCCTTGCCCATCCTGGACAGGTCTACCACCATGCTCAGGGATTTGCATACTTTTAATTTTAGAGGGAAGAAAGGATTATTAAAGGCTTTATATGCTATGCAAAAATGTGTTTTTTGAAGGACTTCATCATAGCTTTTATTTTGGGATTTTTGAACAAGTCAGATAAAGGCTTCAGCACACTTCCTAGCTTGAAAAAAAAAAAAATACTGGTAACAGGATAAAGATTTGCAGCTCTAGGTCATGGGCCTCCCCACACTAGCCTCAGTCTGTGTGTTGATACAAGAGAAATGCAGGTGGTCTTTTTCTGGGGACAGAAGCATTATAAACAAAGTCATCAGCTGAGGCTATTATCACCTTTCTTTTAACGTCTTATCCAGAGGCAAGATTAACTCAACCCCAAGAAAGAGCTTATATTTTCTCTATTTATAAAGATTTGAATGTAGGCAGATATTTAATTTTTAGGAAGAGAGGAAAAGAAGGAGAATGATACGAACACTGTCACACCAAATTTCTTCTTAAAAGAAAATGAGAACAATGGTAAACAAAATATATGAAATACCCCAAACCTTCTAACGAGTATGTCATCTAAAAAGAGTGGGGCACAGGCCTACCACCTGGGGCATCTATGTATGCCATTCTGCCTTTGGTTCCCCTTTTCCTCTTCCGATGCTTTCTAAACTTGTCAGTTGAAAAGTTGTTGTTACCCAGGGAAGATGATATGCTTAGTTTCCTTCTCTTCTCCCAAACTCAGAGGAGACTGTCATTAATCTCTTATAGTGTCCTTGTGGTTTTCCACTTTATTTGCTTTCTGGGATGTCTTACAGAGGTCTGATACTGTGGCTGGATGTACTGGGGTTGCCACAGGCCAAAATTTTGTTTAGATGTTTTTCGTTTTTGTTTTTGCAACCATTAAGAGATTTCTATGTTAGCCTTGCCTATCCAAAATACAGTAAATCTTCTGTAAAAACAGAAACGCCCTAGGTCATTTATTTACCTAGCAACAGTTATTAATCATTAACAAGCAATATTCAATATGCTTAACTCTGAATGTATAGAAGTAAGTTGGATATATATCTTGCCCTCAAGGATCTTATAGACGCACATGAGAGGCAAAAACTTGTACAAATAAGTCAATACCGCTTTTGTCATTCCTTTCTTTGAAGTCCATATTTGAAAGAACGAGGCTGCAGAGGAAGTGAGGGGAAGTTTACAGGTGCTAAGTCTTGAAAACCGAGTAGATGTTCTTCAGATAGACGGGGCAGGTAAGGCAATAGGAACAAAGGGAGCTGCCAGAGCAAAGCATCCATTCCATGGATGTAATGGGCAATAAATAGGTTGTGATATATAAGGTGGGTAAAGCAGGGCCTGGCACATAGTACGTGCCAGTTATTCTAATTTCTAACAATCCCCCCAAATATATTTTAACATATTGAATGTAATCTTGTTATAAATATGCATTATCCTATTGATTTAACTTATCTGAATTCTGACCACAAGATTTTGAAATCCACTGGATTATTGTGACCTGAGATGTTCCAGAGAGAGAGATTGGAGACATCATTAACTTCTCCAAATTCAGCACAGTGAAATGACTTCTCCAAAATCTCCTGGCCCGTCAGTGATCAAGATAGGCTAAATTCCAGGTCACCTGTTCCCAAACAGCATCAAGAGCAGAAGAATCAAGTTTCATGGATCCTAAGGTGCTGGCGGTGGTCTAGCCTCCAACATTTTAAACAAGTTTTCCCTTCTGGTGAATACGCTGTTTGAATACCTGTGTGTTGAACATTGAATCTTAGTCATTTCACAAATATACAAAGTGATATAGAAATCGGTCTTTCTTTTCAAGGAGCTTTTAGGCTGTTGATGGGTGGGAAGTACAAGTGAGAGTAGGAATGGTAGTGAGTAATAGAAAGAAAAGCCAGCTGTAGCACAGTGTAACAGTGGGAAGAAACGAAAAGTGAATGTACTTTAAATTTTTCTCTACCTTCCCTTCTTTTTTGCTGTGACTTCTGGAGATTAGACTTATGAATATCTGTTTCCAATCCTTCAGATTTTGCTTTACTTATGACTTAAAGTCACAGTTTTCATTTTTTTTCCCCAAAAGATACTGAGCTATCCTCCATGGAACATAGATTGAAACATACCATTTTCCTGTCCCTTTACTCTGAGAGGGTGGGAGAAGGTGGACTTTCTCTGCATGCTCTAAGAAGTTTAGACTTACAGATTCAGAGAGTAATTTCTGAGGCTACTTGGGTTGGTCCCACAAGTCTCCCTCCAAGCCTCCCTTCAAGTTTCCCCACAGCGGAGAGCAGTACATGCTGCCAACTCCAGACTTTCATCAGAAAACAGGGTCCCATGGCACATTTTTGTCCCTTCACATGTTGCCAGTACACATTCAGATGTTGATAGAACCAACTTAAAATGTTTGTAAAAGTAAGCCTGGGCTCACACACCACAAAATTGAAAGAACAAGCCGAACCCCTAGTTCCCCTGAATATAATTTAAATTAAATAACTGCAATCTAGATGGGAGAGAAATATTTCCTCATTAATTGTTGCTCCTGATGATCTGAAGCCACATGGGATTTAAAGTATTGAGGGAATTGACTGTATTTGTCAACACAAACAGTACTTGAGGATGAAGGAAATTATTGAAGAAGTTAGAATGTATCACAGCACATGCATGCCTAATATGTGTAATACAAATAGTTAGCTTTAAAATATTTGGATCCACAGGATATATATTGGACCCTTCTGAATATATGACAAGTTTCACAAAGATAAGGAACCCACATAGCCAATTGTTTGCATTGGCGTTTAGAGTGTTAACAAGCAGCTGCCATTTAATAACTATGATTTTCAGGTCTGCAGAAAAAAAAATGTTTGTAAAAGTAAGAATGGGAACTAACAGGGAATTCAAAGGGTCAAGACAAGAAAATCACTGCCTCTAGCCCTTCAGCTTTCTCTCCTCTTTGGGTCAGAAAAGCTTTCAGGAATAAGCTGACTCCTATTATTCTGAATGGAAAGAGCATGTTGCTTTTCTTTCGTGGGGAGTGCATCTTCTTTCCATTGGTGATGCAGTGATAGTTAAGCCGGGCTTTGAACCCAGGAGTGCTTCAAAAAATATTTACTGAATGAATAGGAGGTCTACATAGTCTGCTGATATGTGGGATATTTTGCGAGGTGACAGGGAAATTAGGTACTGTCATCTTAATTCATACAGTGCATGATTTAAACACTTAGCTCCCTGGTGAAGAAATGAGGCAAGAGAACCAAACTTAGCAGAGATAGAACCAACTTAATCTCTCCACAGTCAAGAGAAGGGTTTGATGGGATCATATACACAAGTGTGGTGTATATGTGTGAGTGTTATGTGGTGTGGGTGATTAAATGCACACACACATGTAACATGCAGAGACAGCTTACTGTGGGTAGAAAAGAATTGAATATCTAGCACTTTTTTGTTTTGCTCCTTTCCCTCAGAAACCAGAAGCATGGACATCTGCAGTGTGTCAGGGAATGGAGACATTTGGATGTGTCTGGTTTTGATATCATTAAATGACCAATGAATTAAAGTAAGGGCGGGGATCAGAGTGTGGCTCTCTCTGCTTTATAGATAAGCTGAGATTGGAGTGTGAGATGCAACAGTCTAGCCATGTTAGGAGTGAACAATCTGTTGCTGATGAGAGGTAGTTGAAAAATAGTTCCACTTTAATTGTTTTATTGTCTACTTTACATTATCAGGGCTTGTGGGAGAGAAGAGTATAGATAACAAAAGTGACATAACCCATGTGCCTAAGAAGCCCCTGTCAAAAGGCATGGATGCTTCTCTGGGTATATCACATTTCATTTGGCAAGAATCTCTCCTAGAGTGTCTGGAAAAAAGACACAGGAAGGCCCTGTATATACTCTTAACACGAGGCCCAATGGTATAGCAAACAAATATTTAGGAATGAAACAGATCACCCAAGCCCAGTCTTTTCAGCTTCCTTTGGATCATTCCCAGCCACTGGAGGACCCATGCTGTCTTAGATCTGGAACTTCTTCATATAGATGACAAATGTTCTCTTCCAGTGGCAGGTTCATTCATGTAGTATGGACATGGAGGGATGGACTCAGTCAGGAGAGATGCCTGGGTTAACAGTCTGACTTAACCCTTTCACAGCTGGGTGGTAAAACTGGATTTCACCTCTCTCTGAATCTCAGTTTTCTTATCCATAAAATAGAAATAACATACCCTCATATAGGGTCATTGTGAGGCCTAAAGGAGATAATCAAAGCAAGAAGCAATACAATGCCTGGCTAGTTCCTGATAATTATTCGCTTTTATAGTTTTAATCGCATACCATCAAATTGATGATACCAAAAATAATAAATTGATCATTAGATTTAATGGTAATATTTTGTGGGGGGGGAAGTGGCTTTAATATGCTGTCTTAATTATTTTTGAACTATTAATCCAGATGGTACATAATACTTTTCTCTTTAGCTTCAACATCAATATTTGAAACTAATCCTGAAAATATGAAATCTAAGGGTTTTTATATTTTCAGGGTTAGTTTCAAATATTTTTTCCTGAATCAACTTGGTTACTAGGGATTACAGAGAACATCATGATGACAGTGTACCTTTCTTCAACTCAAGTTTGTTATCTTGACATAGCACCCATAAGACTGATGGTATAATTTGAGGTTTGTCAGAGTTTTGTCAGAGAAGACCAGAGTTTGCTTTTATCCCCGTAATTGAATTACCTCTCACTGGAAGTTCAATAACTTCTTTTGAGAGAAGCCAGAATCTTGCTGACAAATTTTTGGTGTTTGGAAGACAGTATGTCGTGTCTGGGAGGATGTAGAAGATATTGGTAGTTGGTGTGTTTATCCATCCATTATCATGGTTTGAGCTCTAATTGCTGCTATGGCACTGCTGCCTTTTCATCTTGAAAAAAAAAAATGTGTTAATTTTGAGAAATTCTCAACTGTTACATTCATTGAATTACCTGGTATGTGAAAAGCAATCTGCTTGTATAAAAAAGCTTTTACTTTAAGTGTTTCCTCATAGCACAGTTTTCTTGAGATATTTTAAGCAACAACTAGTGTTATAAATCTGTGTTTGAAACTGTGTGATGTTATCAATGAGATTTACTAACCAGAGTGACTGTTGACGAATTGTGTTCACAGGTGAATAAGAAATGACGAAGACCTCTGCCTAGCTGCTGCTAAGCTGCTTTTGAAAATCAAATTAGAAGCGGTGTCCCAGTTTTGGAAAACAGCAACAACAAAAAGTTGAAGTACATCTTTTAAATTGAAAATAATCAAGGAGCTATGATTATCTATGGCATGTTGTAGCTTGTTCTTATTATTATATATGGCATTTCCTCAAAGGCTTATCCTCTGAGGAAAAGGTATTTAAATATTTTTGTTGTTGTTGTTTTCCTTTTCTTTGTCCTCTGTGCTCCTGCAGTGGCTCACTCTACTTGGGTTCTTCTCTGTGAGCACGCCCCCTGGAGGCAGATCCATTAACCTCTTTGAGAATTTGAGCTTTACAAACAGGGGATCTCATTGGTGTAGACTTAAGTGAGTGACTCTTCTGCTAACAGACTGCAGCAGAAATTTCAGCTCCTGCCACTTGGGACCTCTATGACTTTGGTCAAGTCACTTGATCTCTGTGATCCTTAGTTTCCTCATTTGTAAAATAACTAACTTATGCACTTTTTAGTTTATATTAATCTAAACAAATCCACTATTTGATTATTTCTACAGTTGCCAGCATATATCCAGGCATGGTGCTCAGTAAATTGTAGTGTAAGATTATTACCATAAATTAGTACAATGATGGTATATATGCTTGCTTCTTTGTAGTTTACAAAATATTTTCTTTTCCTTTTTCTTTTTTTTTTTGGCTGTACCCACAGCCTGCAGAACTTCCCTGGTCAAGGACTGAACCCATGCCACAGCTATAACTAGAGCCACAGCAGTGACAATGCTGGACCTTTAATCTGCTGAGCCACAAGGGAATGCCTACAAAATATTTTCTTGAGGATTAGCATTAAAGTATGATGAGAAAGACAGCAGTAATAATTTTCATAAATGAGAAAGAAAATCTTTTTACTTTTAATGCAGTCATCTTTATTTCCTCCTCTGCCTCTCTTAGTGCAAAATTGTCTACCTTTTGGACTCACCAAAAATCAGATTTAATATAAGTATCTATTTATGTTGTATTCATCCACTATTAGTAGTTTCTTAGGAAATGTAGCTTGCTATTAAACAGGAAGCTGCAGATATAGGTTGGTGTTGTTAAGAAACATTCAAGGGGCTTCTCTTGTAATAAGTATACTAAGGGAAGGTTACCAGACCAGAATAGTGCAAAGTAGAAAGTGGAAGGATTAAGGATGGAGTTGTAGGTGAGAAGAATTTATGCAAAGAGAGCGTTCTTAGCACTACACTTAAGACCACCAGAATGGTAGCCTGTGAATTAAAACAAAAAGTTTAAATCTCTGTGGGATAATGTTGTCCCTAGACAGTTTTTCCCCCTACTGTCTCCTAACCCTAAACTTCTGGTACCCCATGATCCATGCATGATCTCAGACCTTGTGGCTGAATAAGTCTCAACCCTGGAGTTAGTGGTTGAATTTCTGTATGCCAAGTTCAAGCAGAGTGCAGGGTTTTGGAATCCAGCTTTGGTGCATCCCATCCTGTAACTGTGATATATGATAAAAGGAAAAATTGCAGCCAAACTTGACTATGTTCAAAGCAAGGTGCTAGTGAAAGGATGGGATGGAAAATAAGTCCTAATGGATTAATGACTCATGATAAATGTTTTATTATAAAAGCTTGTGAATGATTAGATAATTCTTACTTCCAAGAATAGAATTTAAATATTTTTTTGTCTGGCCTGTTACCAAAGTAAATGAATCACTTAAGTATCTAGTTAATAGTTAAATCTTTATGTGCAAAAATAAAAAAATGGAAAAGGTAATTTTTATTGTAAAAAATCAGTATCTTATTTACTCACTACTTATTACTTTTTGTAATATTTACTGCTGGTTGAACCAACTTATCAGAAAAAATAACACTTTCAGCAGACCATGAAAGAAAGATGTTCTATTTGATAACTATCCATTCAGCAAAATAAAGCAGAATGAAAATTTTTCTGGGCAGCTGTAGTTGTTGGTGGAAACTAAACGTTTAATGATATATTTTACTTGAGTTCGTAAAAGTCTAATTATTCCAGGACAATCATCCTCTCGTCACATCCACACAGTTCCCACTGAGAACAGCACGTGCCTGTCTGAGGCCCCAGATTAAACGTGCTATCCATTTGAGCTAATTTTCTTTTCTCATTGTGCTGAGGTCAGATTATCTTGGACACTCTTTAGAATCCAATTCATATCTTTTAAAGGCTTGTAAACATTTACGCCTATTGATTTAAGCGTGGGATAAAAAATAAATTTTAATGTAGTTTAAAATTATGGTTCAAATGCCTCTTCCATCTAGATTAGTGATTTAGTTTTACTGGTTTTTACTTAATTCTTATTTTTCAGATACAGCTCTTCTAAAGAATGACTGTTTTGTTCTGATCACATTTTTATATACATTATTTTGTTTTCTTCCTAAGACATTTTAGAGCTTTAAAATCAATGTGGGAAAGCTCTGTGTAGGCCACATCTGGGAACAAAGCAGAATTCCTCATCCTTTTTGTCTTTTGGATCCACCAAATAAATCCATCACCTAATACTTGCTGTAAAGACTTTAAATGAACTAGCAGAGAAAAAAATGAGCTAATAGGTTGTAAACAGATAACAAAAGATGGTATTCCTATGGGCTCTCCCATTATTGAAATAGCTGACATGATATTGTTCAGCACAGTGCATAGAAGCACATAGTAGGTGCTTATGCATTTCTTTTCTTTTCTTTTCTTTTCTTTTTGGAGGGGGGACATCCCCACAGCAGGTGGAAGTTCCTGGGCCAGGGATCGATTCCAAGCCTGAGCTGTGATCTGTGCCACAGCTGCAGCAATGCCAGATCCTTAACCCCTGCACCAGGCCAGGGATCCAACTGGTGCCTCTACAGAGACAAGCCAGATCATTAAGCCCATTGAGCCACAGAGGGAACTCTCATTTCTTTCTTTCTTTTTTTTAATAGACACCTCTTTGTTGTTTTGTTCATGTAAGCAAAACCCATGTAACAAATATTTCTATTTTGTGACTGTTTTCCTGCGCTGGCAAAAGTTAAAATTTGATGTTGCTTTCTGTTAGCGAGAAATGTGATTTAAAAAATCTGGATATGTCTGTAATCTGTAGCTGTGTTCCAACCTCAAGGCTATAGTAAAGTTCTGACTACTCTTTTTTTTTTTTTAAATTGCTATAGTTGATTTACAGTGTTCTGTCAATTTTCACTGCACAGCAGAGTGACCCAGCCATACATCCATATACATTCATTTTTTCACATTATCCTCCATCATGTTCCATCTCAAATGATCAGAAGTAGTTCCCTGTGCTATACAGCAGAGCCCCATTGCTATTCCAAATGCAATAGTTTGCATCTACTAACCCGAAACTCCCTGTACCTCCCTCCCCCTCCCCCATGAGTTTGTTTCTTTTCTGTAGATAGATTCATTTGTGCCATATATTAGATTCCAGATACAAATGATATCATATGGTATTTGCGATTTATTGTTGAGTGCAAAGATTTGCACAGTTAAACTTGACTGCCGTTTATTTAAGAACCAAAATGTGTCTTGGGGACTGCATATTTTTATCCTAATTGAGTACCTATATAAAGGAGATTGAAAAATCTACCAAGTAAATAATAGACTTTTCTTTTCCATCCTTTCCAGTTTGCCTTTTTCTATAAAATTAGTTTAAATAACTTGAATTATATATACTTCTTACATTAGGACACTATTATATTTGCACAGCGCAGTATCAAGTGCTGATTTTATTTTCTTAGAAGAACTGGATATCTGACATCTTAACCACTCTTTGATGAAACAAATAGATGGGAATGGAAATATATATTTATTTAAATGTGCAGCTCTTGGAGCTAGAATCTGGGAAACTGTTTCAGCTTTTTGGAATCTTCTCTGTGGGACATTGTGAGAAATGAATAATTGCGAAAAATATATGGACCATTCTCTATTTCCCAGTGACCAATGCTGTGAATTGGGTCGAGATCCCTGTCGCTGTGATGAGGTCAGAGATGGGGGGGCGGTTAACTTTGGGAAATGAAGTTGGTTGTTGAAAATGAGGATTTGTAAGAGGATTATGTGGTATCAGATGAGGTTGGTAAGCTCAACTATAGGTTTGTAGGTGGCCTTGGCTGAAGACTTAATTACATTTCTTTTCTGTCTTTTCTACTAATCATGATAGACATTCTTTTGATTGTAAGGTGACTAGTCAGTATGGAAGAAAATCAGGAGGGGGGAACAATACATAACATTTCAGGACAAGATTAAAATCCACTGGAGACTCTACGGAAGTGTAGTCAAATTTAAATAACTGAGTACTCAACAAGTACGCAATGTCAAAATTTCATTTCTTCACTGGAGAGCACATTATATGTCCCACTTTTATTGGGCCTCACTTGATGGGATTGACATTGAACTGCAGTTCATATAAGAGGAATATACCATATACTAAGCACTGTGCTAGCCACTTTACCCATATTATCTTATCCCATCGTCATAGTGGCCTTGTGGTTTATGGGGACAGCAGAAGGTGCTCAATTTAATGAGGAAAGAATATGAAGCTCAAGAGTTAAGAATGGGGAGTTCCCATCATGGCTCAGCGGTTAATGAATCTGACTGGCATCCATGAGGATGCAGGTTCGACCCCAGGCCTCAATCAGTGGGTTAAGGATTCGGCGTTGCCATGAACTGTGGTGTAGGTCGCAGATGCAGCTCAGATCTGGCGTTGCTGTGGCTGTGGTGTAGGCCAGTGGCTACAGCTCCAATTTGACCCGTAGTCTGGGAACCTCCATATGCCGCGGGTGTGCCCCCCACCCAAAAAAAAAAGAGTAAGAATGTTGTTCAAGGTCAATCTGCCGGTGGTTCCCACATCCATGATTTGAATCCA
Organism: Sus scrofa; assembly: GCF_054392235.1. Taxonomy (NCBI): domain Eukaryota; kingdom Metazoa; phylum Chordata; class Mammalia; order Artiodactyla; family Suidae; genus Sus; species Sus scrofa. The sequence continues at coordinate 131,596,662 of NC_139385.1, read as the reverse complement.
AGAGTGTTTGAATCCAAGACGCAGGGTACTAAAAAGAGGATGTACATATGAAAAAAGCACTTTCATACTTCTAAGAAGCCTCAAATCTTCTTTCCCTAAAATCTGCTCTTGGCATAGTTACAGTTTATTGCTCTCTATATAGGAGTTTCATTAATAACACTTATAAAAGGTCAATGTATTGTCTCATTTTGCAACATCAGTGCTGGGAGTAGGCTGTTAATCTAGAAGATAATTCTTATGGAAAATAAGAAGTATATAAATCATGTGTGTTTATATGTGCATGCTTATATATATGTAAAATCTAATGCTCTCCCCAAAATGCACATTGTCTCTTTTGGTCCTGTTTTTCCAAAGCTTACACTGCCATGGATGGAGTCTTTCACAGGATTGTGACTGGTATCTAGTGTCACTAAGAGGAGACTCTTGATGGCACAGCTTGTTCAAAGAAAATTGTTCCCTCTAAAATAAGTTTTTATCACAGATTTCCTACACGGGAAGATGGTTGTCTGTCTACTATGCAAGCTAACACTTATTTATTTTGTTATAAATTTGCTTTCTCATCCAGTGGGTTAATAACCAAGCATATATAAACAGACTACCATTCCCTGCACCCCCCTCCTTTACCTTATTTTTTCTTCTCTGAGACAGTGTTCGTGTGTGTGTGTGTGTGTGTGTGTGTGTCTGTGTGTACGCATAAACAAAGGTATAATTAGTTAAGGTTTTCCTTAGTTTGTATAATTTTATACTGTCCCAAAATTCTTACTTAAATGTCTTCCAAAGTTTAGAAACTGAAAAATCTATCATATTTTTTTACTTTACAAAGTAAAGGATACTGTAAATGATCTGTAAGTTATTTCTTCTCTAGTTACTGGTAGAATACCTTTTTCCACTGGGTAAGGAATATGTGATAAACTCAATTTAATTTGATATTATCTATGGTCTTGTCTAAATCTAATGCCCTTTGATGTATTATATAATACCCTTTGATTTACTGATTTCACATGTATTTGAGCACTACTACATGAATCATACTGTTTTAGACGATGGGCTACAGCAGTGAGCAACAAATGTTCTCCCTCACTAAGCTTACATACTAGAAGCAGAGATTGGTACTAAGCATTAAAACAAACAAGTAATAGAAATAGTATGTCAGATAGTGTGACATGCTCTGTGAAGGAAAGAAAAAATATAGTATAAGGCATAGAGAGTTTTTAAAACTTCTCTGATAAGATGACATTTGAGTGGATAGCCTGGAAAAAGTGTTACACTATGCATGTATTCAAGAGATGAGCACTGCAGACAGAGGAGAGGCAAAGATGAGAGCGTGACTTGGGTTTAAGAAACAGCAAGGCATGCAGTGTGTTGGAGCAGAGCAAGGAGTGGAGAGAAGTGATTGGTGATCATACTGCTTATGGCTTTGAGGACCCCAGTGGTGACTTCAGTAAACCATTAGAAGATTTTGATCATAGGACTATCAGGGTCATGATACTGTACCCAAAGAATCAACCTTTCTGTATGATAATTTTAAAAATAATTTAAATGTGCATTTTAAAGGAACTCTTTGGTGACTTTGTGTAGGATATCACGTTCGAGGTCAAGGGTGGAATCAAGGAGTTCTGATAGGAGTCTGGCAATAACCTGGGTGCATGATGATCATAGCCTAAAATAGGGTGCTGCAGAGTATTTAGATTCTAGGAATTAGATAATTTGCTGACAGATTGGATGTGAAGAATGAGAAAAGAGGAGGAGCCAAGGATGAGTTTAATTTTAAGCGGGGAGGGATGTAGTGAAATAGAACATCTTAAAGAATGGAATTGTCACATTTACTGTGATGGAGAAGACTTCAGGGGAACAGGGTTGCAGGGAATTAACAGATTACATTTTATTATATTTCTATCAGGCATCACCTTTGAGTGTTGAGGAAGCAGCTGGGGTCTCAAGTTCAGTGGAGAAATCTGTACTGGAGATGTACAGTTAAACATGTAGATAGAATCTAATTCTGTGGGTCTTCATGGAATTACCTAGTAAAAGAGTATAGATAAAAAAGAGATGAGGTCTTAAGGCTGAACTTCCAGATGCTTCAGCATTTAGAAGTTTGGGATATGAGGAGAGATAAAGGGGGCTGGAAAAAAATCAGCTAGTGAATAAAGGTCAATATGGGTTATTATTGTTATTATTTATCTTTTGGTGATATTGGAAATAACTGTCTTGTTTGACGGTAAGAACAACAGCCAAATTGGAGTGATTCAAGGAAAAATTAGAGAGGAAATGGAGAAAAATATCACAGCTATTTTTTTCTAAGAGTTTTACCATAGAGAAGGACAGAAATATGGTGGTAGGTGGCTAGAGGTAGATGTGGGTCAAAGGAGGTGTTTTAATTCATTTTTATTTAAAAATTTTAATATGAGAGATGCTTTGACATGTTATGTGGTGGTTGGAAAGGTCCAGTAGAGAGTGACAGCAGGTAGAGATTTATAATTGTGCTTTTTGATAAAACATTTCTGTTGAATGTCCATAAAACAGATGCATTTTGACATTAGGGCACCTCCCGGTCCATGGGTGGATGGGAATTCCCTTTACACTTTGTAACAGAGTCAGCACCATGACAGAAGCTCACCCATCACTCCATTTGCTTGGCTAATAAAGAGGCAATCAAAGGCCTGTGTGTTCACAAGGTAGGTTGGTATGATCAGAAAAGGAGATTTATGGACCAAAGTGAGCCATGATATTAAAAGGTCACAAATAACATTTCCCTGTTGAGTCTGCTCTCACAGATCCTATGGCCTTCTACTCCTGGCTTCTTTTTGGGAATTCATTGGGCACTGTTGTGAGCAGTTGTGTTAACCCATGATTGCTAACCCATGGGGTAGCAGATTCTCAAGTGTATGGAGTGAAGGAGGACAGTCAGAATTTTGTACTGAGAACTAGCAATGAGCCTGCCTGACACAGAAATCCTTTCCTGATTGGTCAGGACTGGTCAGTGCCCCTTTCTGCGGGAATATTCTAAGACTTCCTTCTAGTACTGGCAATCTGTGTTTGTTTGTGATTGCAGAATAGATTTGCAACAATGGTAAGAAACCTTTCCCCTGCTAATAAACAGAACTGTGCTTTCTTCTACTCTGGGTGTATGGTGGCTGTCACATTGCTCCTCAGGAAATTGAACTGTGTTTGACTTATCTTCTTTCAGTGTCACTTTGCTTCAGATATCATTCTTAAGCTGATATGGGCACTGAAGGTTCAACTGCCTTCAGTCACATGGCTTTCTACTGATTAAAAGCCTTTATAATCTGCTATTATCAATAGAATCCAAACCAAAGTTTATATTTGCCCAGTCTATAGCAGAGAAGTTTTTTTTTGTGTGTGTGTATATGCATTTTGGGGGAGATATTGAAGTTGTCTTTGGATTGATAAAAATTGTCTTTGAAAATATTAGAAGAACCTTTTTAGAAACCCATTTATCATTAAAATAGATTACACAGGGTCTCTACTGGGCAATATTCTTGTGGTTAAGTGATTCATATGCACATAGGTTAAAAAAACTGTAATTCCTTACATCTTTAATTCACATCTGCACTGGACATAAGTAAGGGTGGCTATGAAAAATGATTTCCAGTGAATCAGTGATCAGTAGTACTAAGAGAATTTCTGTCCACTCTAGGCTGCCAGGTGGATATAGCAGTCAGGGATATAGAGATAGCATTCTTTTTTGCCTGTCCTGATTTGTCAAAAACCTAAAAAATAAAAAGTCACAGTCTTATCTTAAAAATAAAATAACAAGGGATATTTTCATTATCAATTAGGAAGCACTAAGATGTAAAGCATAATCATGGAGATATTTGGGAACTAGAAATCTCCATAAAAGTGGGCTTTTGCAGCATTCAGGCTAATCCTGGTGTTTGCCTTTGATTACTTTGGGTACCATTTAGTCCACTTACTGTATCATCTTGTAATTGCCCTGAACAGTTTTTCATCACAAAAGTAGTTACGTTCTCTCATTGTTTGACACAGAGTGTAAAGAAAAAGTATTTAAAATGTCAGGCTACTTTAGTGTGTTATACCACAAAGGATGGAGCAGATGTTTTTAAATAAACATCAGCCCTGGTTGTGCATGGTTAAGACACTGGGGAGCCTTTTTCAGAAGCAGGGGAAGCTCATGAATTTAGAGGAGGCTTAAATACTGTACTTTCACATAAAACCGTAAAAAGTTGGCAGAAGTATCAGAGGCCAATGAATGGGCATAGAGCTGAACATGTTATAACTCAGATTACCAATAAAAATGTCAGCCTCAAATCTGAAGTGAATAGTTTTGTAATACTGAACTGAAAGCATTTTTTAATTGCTTTCAAATGGACAAACTTCATATAATTTAATAAAATTTATCTACTTTATTATCAAAAAGGCTATTATTGCAGCAAAGGGAAATGGAGGATTTAAATGTCATTCCTAGCATCTAATTTCCCAGCTCTTTTATTGGGATGTTATTAAAACAAGACCAAATGGACTTTGCTACATCCATAAAAGCCAGTCAAGCAAGAGAGTTAATCTGAGTGCTGTAGAATCATTAAACATGGCCTGTGGTTGTAGTCTGGCTGGTGTTGGGTGAGATGTGCCTTGGGAAGCAGGTGTGATGTGTCAGGAGCCATGTTTTAGCATTCTGTATCTTGTGGAGCCTAAAGAACAGCTGGATTCAGGGAGACACATACCAGGGACAATGATTATTTTTGTACCCAAGGGATTAATTTCATTTTTTAATGTTCCTTATGAATCAGCTAAAGTCTTTGAAACAAATGGTGGCAAGGAAAGACTGGGGGGCTAGGTAGAGCTGGTAGGGAGGTCTTCTCTCTGCTGGAAAGCAGTTCCAGTAACTTGCTAAGTGGTTGCTTGCATTTGGTGTGCTTTCTCTGGACTTATTCAGAAATATTCTCATGTTTGTAGGAAGAAAGAACAATCTGTGGACAGTGGAACTATTTATAGTTTAAAAAACGAAAACAAAAACAAAAAACAAAAGAGATAAAGTATCAAGATATCTTTGGCTGTGAGGAGGAAACTGTAGTTAGTTACTAGGGAAGTGTAGAAAGGGAGATAAACATTTATCTAGATATGGTATTTTAATAGTAGTTGTAGTCATAGTAATAAATAAGATGTGCTCAATACTGTGCATACTTTATTTCATTTGCAATAATCTGAGGTATTCTTTCCATATCACAGACAATTCTAAAACCCAAGTTTCCCATCCAAGTACTAACCTACAGAATGGGAGAAAATAGTTTCAAATGATGCAACTGACAAGGACTTAATCTCTAAAATATACAAACAACTTATACAGCTCAACAGCAAAAAAAAAAAAAAAAAACCCAACAACCCAGTAGAAAAATGGGCAAAAGACCTGAATAGACATTTCTCCAAGAAAGATATACAGATGGCCAATAAGCACATGAGAAAATACTCAACATCTCTGATTATTAGAGAAATGCAATTCAAAACTACCATAAGATACCACCTCACATCAGTCAGAATGGCCATCATTAATAAGTCCACAAATAGCAAGTGCTGGAGGGAGTGTGAAGAAAAGGAAACCCTCCTGCACTGTTGGTGGGAATGTAAGCTGGTACAACCACTATGGAGAACAGTATGGAGGTACCTTAGAAAACCATACATAGGTCTACCATATGACCCAGCAACCCCACTCTTGGGCATATGTCTGGGCAAAACTTTCCTTAAAAAGACACATGCACCCGCATGTTCATTGCAGCTCTATTCACAATAGCCATGACATGGAAACAACCCAAATGTTCATCGACAGATGATTGGATTAGGAAGATGTGGTATGTATACACAATGGAATGCTACTCAGCCATAAAAAAGAATGGCATAATGCCATTTGCAGCAACATGGATGGAACTAGAGACTCTCACACTGAGTGAAGTAAGTGAGAAAGACAAAGACAAATACCACATGATAATGCTCATATCTAGTATCTAATATACAAACAAATGAACCTTTCCACAGAAAAGAAAATCATGGCCTTGGAGAATAAACTTGTGGTTGCCTGGGGGGAGGGGGAGGGAGTGGGAGGGATTGGGAGCTTGGAGTTAACGGATGCAAACTATTGCTTTTGGAATGGATTAACAATGAGATCCTGCTGTGTAGCACTGAGGACTATGTCTAGTAACTTATGACGAAGCATGATAATGGGAGAAAAAAGTATGTATACATGTATGTGTAACTGGGTCCCCATGCTGTACAGTGGAAAAAAAAAATTGTGTTGGGGAAATAACAATAAAAAATAAAAATAAAAATAAAATAAAACCCAAGTTCTGTTCTTTCTTTTTTAAACTAAAAATCACAGGTCTAACTTATCTTATTGTGCTTTGCTTTATTGTGCTTCACAGATATTGCATTTTTTTACATATTGAAGGTTTGTGGCAACCAACCCTGAGTTGAGCAAGTCATCAGTGCCCTTTTTTCAGTAGCACTTGTTCTTATGTCTCTGTGTCATATTTTGATAATTCTCCCAGTATTTCAACATTTTTATTATCATTATATTTGTTATGGTGATCTGTGGTCGGTTATCTTTGATATGACTGTTATAATGTTTGGGGGTACCTTAAACTGTGCCCATTCAATATAGTGAACTTAATAAATGTTCTGTATGTTCTCATGGTTCTATGGATTGGCTCTTTTCCTATTTCTCTTCTTCTCAGGCCTCCCTCTTTCCTGAGACACAACACTATTGAAATAGGCCAGTTAATAAGCACATATTGGCCTCTAAGTGTTCAAGTAACAGGAAGAGTCTCACATCTCTCACTTTAAATCAAAAGCTAGGAATGACTAAGCTTAATGAGGGAGGCATGAGAAAAGCCCAGACAGGTCAAAAGCTAGGCCTCTTGCACCAAACAGTTAACCAAATCGTGAATGAAAATGAAAAGTTATTGTGAAAGTAAGACTTTAATAGCTTGAAAGGGGAAGTCAAACCCTGATATCAAAGCTTCCAAGGACAAGCTGACTGTCTTGTCAGGGGCCAGTGTAACTGGTAGCATTAAGTTGAAGCCAGTGTTGATGTACCATTCTGAAAATCCTAGGGCCTTTAAGAATTATGCTAAATCTACTCTGCTTGTGCACTATAAGTGGAAAAGCAAAGCCTGGATGACAGCACAATCTGTTTACAGCATGGTTTACCAAATATTTTAAGCCTGCTGTTGGGACCTACTGCTCAGAAAAAAAGATTCCTTTCAAAATACTGCTGCTCATTGACAATGCACCTGGTGAACCAAGAGCTCCTGTGGAGATGTACAAGAGTATTGTGCATTCATACCTGCTAATACAGCATCCATTCTGTAGCCCATGGATCAAGGAGTCATTTTGATTTTTAAGTCTTAATATTTAAGAAATATATTTTGTAAGGCTATAGCTCCATGATAGTGATTCCTATAATGGGTCTGGGCAAAGTAAATTGAAAACTTTCTGGAAAAGATTCACTATTCTAGGCTTCACTATTCTTCATTAAGGATGTCCTTGAAGTGATCAAAATAGCAACATTCACAGAAATTTGGGAGGGTCTGAGACAAGATGGTGGAGTAGAAGGACCTTGAGTTCAACTTCTTTCATGGGAACACCAAATCACAACTAATTGCTGAACAACCATCAATGGAAACAAAAAAACTGGAATCTACCAAAAAAAAGTATTCTACATCCAAAGACAATAAACCACAATGAAATGGTACAAGGAATGTATTTGTGATATAATCAAATTCCGTACAGACTAGGGTGGGTAACCCGTAATCTGGAGAATAATTATATCACAGAAGTTCTACAAGAATGAGAATCATGAGTCCCATGTCAGGCTCCCCAGCCTGGGGGTTTGGAATTGGGAGGAGGAGCCCCCAGAACATTTGTATTTGAAGGCCAGCAGGGTTTGATTGCAGGAGCTCCACAGTTCTGAGGAAACAGAGACCTCACTTTTGGAGGGCTCACACAAAGTCTTGTGTGAACTGGGATCCAGTACAAAAACTGACTTCATAGGAATCTGGGCCAGACCTATCTGCTGGTCTTTGAGGGTCTACTGGGGCAATGGCATGGGGGAAGCTGTGACTGGGGTAATTAAAGCTGGTGGCAGAAATATTATGGAGTGTTAATCTACTTGAACTCTTGCTGGAGGCAGAATTTGGGTAATTAGCGCCAAGACCTGGCACCACTCAACAACCTGTAGGCTCTAGTACTGGGATGCCTCAGGTCAACCAACCAACAGAGTGGGTACACAGCTTACCCATTAGCAGAGGAGCTACCTAAAGACCTCTTTGGGCATACAGCCACCTCTAGACATGCTCCATGACACTGCCTTCCATACCAGTCGGCCAAAACCCAGCTCCACTCACCAGTGGGCAGGCACCAGCTCCTCCCACCAGGAACCCTGCACAAGCCTCTAGACAAGCCTTACCCACCAGGGGGCAGACACCAATAGAAGGAAAACTACAATCTCACAGTCTACAGAACTGAATGTGTAAACACAGGCAAGAGCTTACCCTAGGATCAGCTGATCCCTGGCCCTTGAGTAAGTGTAATGCTAGGACACATATGATATCCCCTGAAGAAAGCATGACTCCAAGGTTGAGAAACCTAACTAACCTTCCACACATATAAAAAAATACAAATAAAAGTTTAGACAAAATGATGTGGCAGAGGACTATGTTCCAGGTAAAGGAACAAGATAAAACCCCGCAAGAACAACTAAATGACCTAGAGCAGCAATATACCCATAAAATTTTTCAGAGTAATGTTCATAAAGATGATGCAGGGACTCAGGAAACGAATGGATACACAGAGTGAGAAAGAATTAGAAAATATAAAGAATAGCTAAACAGAGTGGAAGAAGAAAATATATGGAATTTAAAAACAAAACAACAAGAACACTAGAAGGAAATGATAACAGAATAAATGAGGCAGAAGAACAATAAGTGAGCTTTAAGAAATAATAGTGGAAATCACTGCTATGGAGCATAACAAAAATAAAACTACTCAGTCATAAAAAAGAACAAAAAAATGCCATTTGCAGCAACATGGATGAAACTAAAAATCATTGACTTGGAGAATAGACTTGTGGTTGCCAAGAGGGAAGGGGATGGACTGGGAGCTTGGGATAAATAGATGCAGAATGTTGCCTTTGGGATGGATTAGCAATGGAATACTGCTGTGTAGCACTGGGAACTCTGTCTAGTCACTTATGATGGAACATGTAAAATGAGAAAGAAGAATGTATACATGTAAGTGTAACTGAGTCACCATGCTGTACAGTAGGAAAAAAATATACACATAAATAAAAGATAAAAAGAAAAAAAATGAAAACAAATGAGGCAGTTTAAGAGAACTCTGGAACATTGTTAAGTGCATGAGCATTTGCATTATTTTTCTCCAGAAAAAGAGGGAGAGAGAGAAAGGATATGAGAAAATATTTGAAGAGATAATAGATGAAAACTTCCCTAACATGGGAAAGGATACATTCACCCAGTTCCCAGAATTTCACAGTCCCATACAGGATTAACCCAAGGAGGAACACCAAGACACATAGTAATCAAAGTGACAAAAATTGTAGATAAAGAAAAAATATTAAAAGCAACAAGTGAAAAGCAGCTATAACATATAAGCGAATCCCCATAAAGTTATCAGCTGATTTTTCAGCATAAACTCTGCAGGGCAGAAGAGAGTAGCATTATATACTTACAGTGATGAAAGGGAAAAAAACCTACAACCAAGAATACTCTACTCAGCAAAGCTCTCATTCCACTTGATGAAGAAATCAAGAGCTTTGCAGACAATCAAAAGCTAAAAGAATTCAGCACCACCAAACCTGCTTTACAACAAATGCTAAAGGAATTTCTCTAAACAGAAAAGAAAAGGCCGTAATTAAACCCAGAAAATTACAAAATGGGAAATCTCACCAGTAAAGGCAAACATATGGTAAAGGCAGGAAACCATCCACATACAAATATGATATATAAACCTATAATCACAAAAGGAGGAAAGTACAAATGCCAAATATTTAAAATGCATTTGAATTAAGAGAGCATGAACTTAAAATACACACACACACACACACATACATACACACATATTGGGGGGGTAGTGCTATAACAAAACCTCTTGGTAACTGCAAACCAAAAATCTTTGATAGATACAGACACACACACACACACACACACAAGAAAAAGGAATCCAAATACAACACAAAAGACAGTCATCAAATAAGAAAAAGAGAAAAAGAGGAAAGGAAGAAAAAAGACCTGTAAACAGAACAAATCCAAACCAATTAATGAAATGCCAATAAAAACATAAATAGTGATAATTATCTTAAATGTAGATAAATTAAATGCTTCCATCAAAAGACATGGCCTTGCCAAGATCAGTATATATGCTGTCTACAAGAGGCCAATTTGAGGTTTAGAGATATGTAAAGATTCAAATTGAGGAGATTGGAAATGGAAATAAAAAGAGAATTGGAGTAGCAATACTCATATCAGATAAAATAGACTTTAAAATAAATACTGGTACAAGAGAGAAAGAAGGCTACTATACAATGATCCAGGGATCAATCAAATAAGAAATTGCAACAGTTGTAAATATATATACACCTAATATAGGACCACCTTAATATATAAGGCAAATGTTAATGGACATAAAAAGAAGAAATTGAAAGTTATGCAATAATAGTGAGGAGCCTTAATACCCCACTTACATCAGTGGATAGATCATTCCCACAGAAAATCAGCAAGGAAACACAGGCCTTTAATGACATATTAGGCCCTATGGCCTTAGTTGATATTTATAGAGCATTTCATCTGAAAGCAGCAGAATATACATTCTTTTCCAAGTGCACATGGAACATTCTAGAGGATAGATTACATGCTGGGCCACAAAGCAAGCTTCAGTATATTTAAGAAAATTGAAATCACATCCAGCATTTTTTTTCTAACCGTGACTCCATGAGATTAGAAATCTACTATGAGAAACAAACCGCAAAAAAAAAAAACAAAAACAAAAACACATGGAGGCTAAACAATACTATGCTATTAAACAACCAATGGATCACTGAAGAAATCAAAGAGGAAATAAAAAAATACCTAGAGACAAATGAAAACAAAAACACAATGATCCAAAAACTGTGGGACTCAGCAACAGCAGTTCTAAGAAGAAAGTTTTACAGCAATACAAGCTTACCTCAGGAAATAAGAAAAAAATCCCCCATAGCTTTATACCTAAAGCAAGTAGAGAAAGAACAAACAAAACCTAAAGTTTTTTTTTTTTTTTTTTTTTTTTTTTTTTTTTTTTTTTTTTTGGTTTTTGAGGGCCACACCCGCAGCATATGGAGGTTCCCAGGCTAGGGGTTGAATCAGAGCTGTAGCCACCAGCCTACATCACAACCACAGCAATGCAGGATCCGAGTCACCTCTGCGGCCCACACCACAGCTCACAGCAATGCCAGATCCTTAACCCCTGAGTGGGACCAGGGATTGAACCTGAAACCTCATGGTAACTGGTTGGGTTCGTTAACCACTGAGCCACAACAGGAACTCCCAACCCCAAGTTAATAGAAGGAAAGGAATCACAATGATCAGACCATAAATAAAATATAGATGAAGAAAATAATATAAAAAACAATGTAAACTAAAAGCTAGTTCTTTGAAACTAGCACAAGGCAATCTACAAATTCAGTGCAGTCCTTTCATATTACCAATGGTATTTTTACAGAACTAGAAGAAAAAAAATTAAATTTGTATGGAAACACAAAAGACCCTGAATAGCCAAAGTGATCTTAAGAAAGAAAAACAGAGCTGGAGGAATCAGGCTCTCTGATTTTACACCATACTACAAAGCAACAGTTATCAAAAAGGATAGAAATCAGATAAATAAACCCATACACCTATAGTACATTAATATATGACAAAAGGAAGCAAGAATATACAATGGAGAAAAAACAGTCTTTTCAATAAGTGGTGGTGGGAAAACTGGACAGCTATATGCAAAAGAATGAAATTAGAACATTCTCTCACACCAAAGACAAAAATAAATGAAAAATGGATTAAAGACCTTAATGTAAGATTGGATACTATAAACTCTTAGAGGAAAACATAGCAGAACAGTCTATGACATAAATTGCTGCAGTATCTTTTTGGGTCTGTTTCCTAGAGTAATTGAAATAAAAATGAAAATAAACAAATGTGACCTAATTAAACTTAAATGCTTTTGCATAACAAAGTAAACCATAAACAAAAGGAAAAGACAGCCTACAGAATGGTAAAAAATATATTAATCTCCAAAATCACAACTGTTTGTAACAGCTCACATAGCTTAGTTTAAAAAAAAAAAATAATAAATAAAAAATGGGCAGAAGATCTATCTATATGGACATTTCTCCAAAGAAGACATATATATGGCCGAAAGGCATGTGGAAAGATGCTCAACATTCTTAATTATTGGAGAAATGCAAGTCAAAACTACAGTGAGGTAAGACTAAAAGAGCCTCTGTCTTTAAGAGCTCACAATCTAGTTAGAGCTCCTGTCTGAGCTGTATGGTGTACAACGTGATGGTTTGATATATGTATACATAGTGAAATGGTTACTACCATCAAGCTATTTAACACATCTTCTCCTCTCATAGTTACCATAGTGCATGTGTGTGTGATTAGAGCATCTGAAATCCATTCTCTTAGCAAATTTTCAGTATTCAATATGATATTATTACCTGTAGTCATCATTGTGTACATTAGATCTTTGGACGTATTCATTCTACGTCACTGCAACTTTGTACCCTTTTGACTAACATTTCTTCATTACCCTTTCTTGCCCTTGGTAACCATTCTTCTACTCACTGATTCCATGTATATGACTCTTTAAAATTACAAATATAAGTAAGATCATGCGGTTGTTGTGGGGTTTTTTTTCCTTTCTATGTCTGGCTTATTTCATTTTCATGGTCCTCCAAGTTTATTCACGTTGTTGCAAATGACAGGATCTCATTCTTTAAGACTGAATAATATTCATATATATGTATATGAATATGTATGTATCTTACATTTTTTTTTCTCTTTTTTGGCCACCCCATGGCATATGGAGTTCCCAGGGCAAGGATCAAATCTGAGCCACAGCTGTGACTTGTGCCACATCTGCGGCAATGCCAGATCCTTTTAACCCACTGTGTTGGGGACAGAACCTTTGTTCTGGCACTACAGTGATACCACTGATCCCATTGTGCCACAAGTGGGAACTCCTCTTTTTGTTGTTGTTTTTTTTTTTTTTTTACAAAATGTTTATTTATTTTTAGTTAAAATATAGTTGACATACATACCACAGTTTCTTTATCTGCTTTTATAGATACTTAGATTATTTTCATTTCCTGGCAATTGTGAGTAGTGCTGCAATGAACATGGGAGCATTTCTTCAAGGTATTGATTTAATTTCCTTTGAGTATATATTCAGGAAATGGGTTGCTGGATCGTATGTTTTTTTAAAAATTATAGCTGTACCAATTTATGTTCCCATCAGCAGTGTACAAGGTTTCCTTTTCTCTATATCCTTAGCAACATTTGTTATCTTTTTTATTTATATATTGTTTTATTTTGATAATAGCCGTCTTAAAAGCTGTGTGGTAATATCTCACTGTGGTTTGGATTTCTGTTTCTTAGGCGACTAATGATATTGAGCACCTTTTCCTATACCTGTTGGCCATTTGTATGTCTTTGAAAAAATATGTTTCAAGTTTATTACCTATTTTTAATTGGTTTATTTTGTTGCTATTGAGTTATGTGAGTTTCATATATATTTTGGGTATTAACTCCTCATCAGATATATGGTTTGCAAATATATTAACCAATCCATAGATTGTATTTCAGTTTTTTGATTGCTTCCTTATTTGTGCAGTGTTCTATTCTTTCTATTCCTTGTTCTGCATTCTCATCATGCCATGGGTGTCATGGAGCCGTGCCATCTCAACTTTATGTTAAAAGAAACGTTACTCTACAGTTTTAAAATACTATAGGCATATTTTATAATTTTTGTTAAACCATTACAGACCTATAATTCTATATGCAAATTGCTTCTCAAGGCACAGAAGTTGAGTATTATAATTCAATGAAAGTTACATCCTTGTCTGTCTAATGGAGTGTATCTTCTATACTAACCCAAGCCCCGACTTAAGAATTACATCATCCTTTTCTGAGTGTTCCATGTTCCATGTTTCACCTGAAACAAAATAGGCAGATGTTGTAAATCTGGCAGATCCTTGGAAACAACAGTGTGGAATTACTGAAAGGAGCTTCAGCAATTATTAAACCATCCCTCTCATTCACTGAAGAGGAAACTGAAGCTCAGACAGGAGCTGTATCTAGATTGTGAGCTCGTAAAGACAGAGGCTATCTTTTGGTCTTCTTTGGAGCCCTAATAGGTACATAGTTCCTGACATGAAGTACATTCCTAGGTACATTCACCTTGGTGTGATATGTGTCTGTTATTTAAGGAAAGTGATAAGTTGAATATATACTCAAAGGCCCCACACAAAATATGGTCATAGGAAGAATCTCTAATCTTCTAGCAAGCCTTGCTCACCTATGGAATCCTATAAAAGGTACCTAGCATTCTAGTTGGCTTTGAATGCCCAGAAATGCCCAACCCCTTTGGCTGATACACTTTTAATGAGAACCCACAGTGTGTGCTGAAGAAATTTAATTATGTTGACATCTACCTCTGGGACTAGTGGTCTTGTGGAATTTTCTAACAAAGTTTTATTTAACATGTTAATATGGACTTGTTTTTTGGTGAGTTTATTCTCATAGGCATTCAGAAAATCAGTACCTTTGGAAAGATTGTCTGTCTAAAGTATAGAAAGATTTTCTTGTGAGACATCTGGAATCTAGCTGGAAATTTTGGACCCCTAGGATCTTTTTTTTTTTTTTTTTTTTTTTTTTCCTTTTGGGGTGAAAGCCAAATTATAACAATTTGGGATTTCTGGAAATAATATTATTTTACAGTAGGAGTTTTGTGCCCATTTTAGACTATAATTTCCAATTCTCTTTTCACACTCAAGGGTACAGTGATGAATGGTACCAGCTGTGTAATTGTAGTTTTGGAGTTCCTCAGTAGACGGCAATGTAATAATGTGAAGCCTCAGTGCTAATGGTGGTCAAGAAGACTTGGCAGCGTTCAGCTCCTGCATGTGCTTTTGTTCATCGCAATATTGCAGCACCCCTGAGCTGCATGCAGACTCCCTATTTTAAGTCAGAAAGTTGGTAATGTTTTCCTCCTGTGTGACCCAAAGATCTAGGCTGTGAGGATCAAGCAGTTTGAGGAATTGCCCAGTCTTCCACAACTTTGGACAGAGATGACCTGACTATTTCTGCATGGAGAAACTTATCCTTCCTTACCAGTTGATCCTTTTCTGCCCCCTTCAGAGTAAAACCCATTTAATAAGAATTTGGTTTGAGGAAAAGAACTGCTCTAGTTGAAGGCCTTTCAGATAAGTTGTTGCCAAGACTGTTTCAGGAAAATGGCCCTACTGAGACACCTTCTATAGCTTAGGAATCAGCACACAAACAGTTTGCACATATCTGCATATTAGAAACAGCCAGGGTGGCAGCAAGGGGATGATAGAGCAGAAACATGCAAGTCCCCGTCCTGGATATTTATCCAGAGGTAGCTGACTGGCAGCCTCTTGGCTGGACCTGGCTTCAGAGTGTTTAGTTTGGCACTCACGACATTGGCCCACACAGTGTTTTATATTTGAATTATTTAATAACAAAAAAGGGGGAGGAATTTCACATAAATCTTTAAATATCTAAACTCTCTTGAAAAACACTTGGGCAACACTTGGCCCCAATCCCCCATATCTGCAAAAAGGCTATAAAAGAGCAGTCTTTGACTTTTCAGAAAAGCTCTGTGACTCCTAGTTTTCCATGATCCCTTACACTCCCTATTTTTCTCCAAACTGATGTCTTACCACCTGTTCCCATATAGCATTTTTATATACCAGTTTCACTCATTTAAGTTCCCTACACAGGCCCTATAATCACCTGAGTTTCTTGTGCGAGACTATACAGTCTGACCTTCTTTGTAGGGACTAGGGGTGAAATGATATTCCTAAGAAATGGGTAAATGGTCTTTCTCTTCTAGGTTTAGGACTTTGGGATTCACCTGGTTAAATATCATAATCATAAACTTAGTGAAGAGAACTGTGTTGTTTAAATTTTTAAACAGCATTATAGGCTGTCAGGAAAAATAATGAAGACCCAAATCTCTGTTTTATACTTGATTAATGTATTCATTAATTCATT
This sequence comes from Sus scrofa, assembly GCF_054392235.1. Taxonomy (NCBI): domain Eukaryota; kingdom Metazoa; phylum Chordata; class Mammalia; order Artiodactyla; family Suidae; genus Sus; species Sus scrofa. The sequence continues at coordinate 131,580,346 of NC_139385.1, read as the reverse complement.
CAACAAATATTCATTGGGTGTAATATAATATTTTCCAACATTCAGGTCAAGAAATAGAATTTTGGCAGAAGTATTTCTTGGTTTTATCCCTATCTGAAATTCTTCTCTCCCACCCCCACAGCAAAGTAAATGCAAATTTGATTATTATAGTAATCCTTTTTCTTTGCACTACTTTATAGTTTATCACTCACATGTGTATCTGTAGATATAGTCATTTAGTCTTTAAAAATTTCTATTAAGGGTATTTTGATCTACATGGTCTCCCTTCAGCACTTTATTTTCTCAGAGCTTATCTATTGAAAAACCTGGAGCATTTGATCTTTTGCTCTCTCAGAATTTGGATTTTTGCATTTGTACAGACATGGTACAGTTCAGCATCTTCCTCTATCTTCTATTTTCCCATAAATTGATTCCTGAATCCAGAGTCTTATTCAGACTTTATATGATCTTTGCATTTTTTTTTCTGTTGTTGTTTGACTCCATTATGTTTTATGTTCTATATATTTTGATTTTTTTTTTCATTAGGAGGCACATAATATCTGGTTTCTCTTTTTTATGATGTAGGAACAGTTGTTGATGTGTGTATTTGCTCCTCTTACTGAGTAACAAATTATCACAAACTTAGTAACTTAAGACAGTGCCCATCTGTTAGTTCCTAGTCCGTAGGTTAGAAGTCCAGCACACTGTGACTGGGTTCTCTGCTCAGAATGGGTTCTCTGCTCAGAATATCACAAGACTGAAATCAAGGTGTCTGCTAAGGCAAGTTCTCATGTGGAAACTCTAGGGAAGAATCGGTTTTCAAGCTCATTCAAGTTGTTGATTAAATTCAGTTCCTTGTCTCTGTAGGAGTAGGGTGTTTGTCTTCTTGCTGGCCATTGGCAAGGGACTGCTCGTGGTTCGTATAGTTCACTCTAAAGGTTTTCCATGTGGCACTAACCTTCTCAGCATCAGGAGCCTCCCTTATGTTGAATCCCCCTCAGGTTTCAATTCTCTCCTACTTCCTCTTCTGATATCAGCTGAAGAAAACTCTTTACTTTTAAAGAACTCGTTTGATTAGGTTAGAACCACTTAGATGACCTCCCTAGTTTTTGACCAATTGATTAATAAGCTTAATTGCACCTTCAGTGTCTCTTTTGCCTGGTAAAGTAACAGAATCAGACTTCTGGTTTCCAGTTCTGCATATAAGAGGCCTTGGAAATTACCACTCTGTCCTAACCACACACAAAGGTGATTAAACTGAAAAATTAACAACTCTTCTTGGAATCACAAAAGAAGGGAAGACACAGGGAAAACTGCTATCTGCAAGGCTGGAGAAAAATATGATTATAGGGTTACAGATTCACAGAGCAGAGATGTACAATGCAAGAACCAGTGCTGGGCCAGAGAACTTGAATTATAATTGAAGAGTTGCTGTAGATTCAGTGTGAACAACTCTGAGAGTTAAAAACTCCAGGGAGATACAGGCATGGGAGGTCCCACAGTATTGTGAGATATATCTCTAGGAGATCAAACAGAGTCCTGTAGTAAATATCAGAAAAATTCCCTTGGACTTCCAAAAATGGGGAGGGCAAAAGGAGCCCTTTTGAAATAGGCCAGAGAACTCTGTTCTTCTTAACAAAATCTGTCACAGAAGAAACTAGCTAATGAAAACCTAACCTAACGGGGGGTTGTCACAGCCTAACTGACCTGGAGAAGGGAAATACCCAACTCCAACCCACTCTAGCCATCCTGTCCCACATAAAGGGGGAGGAAAAAGCAGAAACGCTTGTGTAGTTTACAGTGCAAACATATGCTCCTGAAAACACTGAGATCTAATTATAGGACCATGCTTGCCTTCCTCCCACACCTCACCACCACATTACTAAAGCTTTATCTATAGCAGCTCCTTTTACCAAGTACATCATGTCTGGCTATCAGGGAAAAATTACAAGATGTATAAAAGGCAAAAAAAAACCCCACACAGTTTGAAGAGACAGAATGAGTAACAGAGTCATCATACATGGCAGGGATTTGGGAATTATCTGACAGGAATTTAAAACATCTATGATTAATATGCTAAGAGCTCTGATGGACAAAGTAGACATCATGCAAGAATGTATGGGCAATGTAACAAGAGAGATAGGAACCCTAAAATATAACCCCCCCAAAAAATCCCAGAAATTAAAAAAAAAAAAGAAAACACACTGCAGCAGAAATGAAGAATGTGGAGTTCCTCGTTGTGCAGGTTAAAAACTCAACATAGTGTCTGTATCCATGAGGATGTGGATTTGATCCCTGGCCTTGCATAGTGGATTAAGGATCCTGTGTTGCTGCAAGCTGCTGTAGGTCACAGATGTGGCTTGAATCCTGTGCTGCTGTGGCTATGGTGTAGGCCAGCTGCTGTAGCTCCAGTTCCACTGCTAGCCCAGGAACTTCAATATGCCACAGGTGCAGCCCTAAAAAGGAAAAAAAAAAAGAAATGAATAATGCCTTTGATGGGCTTATTAGCAGATGGAACACTGCTGAGGAAAGAATCTCTGAGCTAGAGGATTTCCCAGTAGAATCTCAAAAAATTAAAAACAATACAAAGACTGAAACAAACAAAATCAGAACACAATACCCAAGGATTTCGGGATGACTATGAAAGGCATAACATACATATAATGGGAAGATCCGAAGAAGGAGAAGGAGAAGAAAGAGATAAAGGGACAGAAGAAATATTTAAAACATTGCTAAGAATTTCTCCCAAATTAATGTCAGGCACCAAACTACAGATCCAAGAAGCTCAGGAAATACCAAGCAAATTTCAATTTATCTTACTTACTTGACCTATGTAAGTTTTTTCAAAATAGTAATATACCAATATATTCAATTATGTACACTTATGTATATGTGGTGTATATGATATATGCTTTGCATGTTTATATGTAAATAAAATGAATGGCAGCAATAATCCAATTGAGAGGAGGAAGGAATTAGGATGCTTTTGTGACTATATAAGTACTCACACTACCCTCAAACTAATAATAAATTATTTGAGAGTGGACTTGGTTTAGTTGTAAATATGTATGGGAAAATCTGGGGCAATCATAAAAACACTTTTAAAAAATAGTAAATTGTTTTAAAAAGGTAAATAAAGAAAGAGAAATGGACTCATTAAAATGCTCAATTATAACCACACAAGGGTAACAAATAGAAAACACTAATAAATATGGTAGCTATTAATCCAAATATATCAATAGTGAATTTGAATGCCATTGCTCTAAATGCACCAGTTATCAGCCAAAGATTGTTTAAATGGATCAAAAACTCAATTTAGCTATATTTTGTCTACATTAAACTCATTTTACATATAAAGACACATAAAAATTAAAAGTAAATGGATGGAGGCAAATACACCATGGTAAAAATAACCAAAAGAAGGCAGGAGTACCTGTATTAATTTTGAACAGAGCAGACATTGAAATGAAAGAAAATAATAATTGATAACATATATATGTATAACAACAGAGCAAAACTGAGACAAAAACTGATAAAACTGCAAGAAGAAATAGATGAATCAACTATCATAGATGGAGACTTCAAAACCCATCTCACAGAAATGGACAGATCCATCAGGCAGAAAATTTTAAGCATGTAGCTTACCTCAGCAGCGCCATTGGTCAACATTATATAATTGACATTTATTGACTACTTCACCCAACAGCAGCAAAATACAAAAATTTTTTCAAGCTCACAAGGAACATTAACCAAGATAAACTACATTCTGCATCATAAAACATAACCTAGAGTATTTGAGAAAATATAAATAACACACTGTTTGCTTTAAGACCCCAGTTCAGTGACATAGAAATCAGAAATAGAGAAATACTGGAAAATCCCCAAATATGTGGATACTAAACAACACTTTTCCAAACAACACATGAATCAAAGAGGAAATTTCAAGAGGAATTTAAAATACTTCGAGCCAGGAGTTCCTGTCATGGCTCAGTGGTTAACGAATCTGACTAGGAACCATGAGGTTGCAAATTCGATACCTGGCCTCGCTCAGTGGGTTAAGGATTTGGTGTTGCCATGAGCTGTGGTGTAGGTCGCAGATGTGGCTCCAATCCTGTGTTGCTTGGCTCTGGCGTAGGCCAGGGGCTACAGCTCCCAGTTGACCCCTCCCTGGGAACCTCTATATGCCATGGGTGTGGCCCTAGAAAAGACAATAAATAAATAAATAAATAAATAAATAAATAAATAAATAAATAAATAAAATACTTTTGAGCCAAGTGAAAATGAGAACGCAGTGTATCAAAATTTGTGCTCTACACTTAAAGTGGTTCTCAGAGGGAAATTTATAGCACTTAATGCATATGTTATAAAAGAAAGATGTAAAATTCATAATGTAATGTTCCCCCTTGAAAATCTAGAAAGAGTCAATCAAATCCAAAGTAAGCAGAAAAAATAATTAGAATTATAGCATAAATCAGTGAAGTTGAAAATAGAAAATCAATATAGAAACTCAAATTAAAACCTCATTCTTTGAAAAGATCAATAAAGTTCAAAAAGCCTCTTCTAGCCAGGTTAACTAAGAAAAAAGGAGAGAGGATACAAATTATTAATATTGGAAATGAAAGAAGGGGCATCATGACAGATCCTATTGGCATTAAAATGATTATAATGGAACACCATGGACAACTCTATGCACACAAATTTGATAGCCCAGATGAAATAATCCAATTTCTTGAAAGATGAAATCTGCTAAAACTCACCCAAGAAGAAACTGATGATCTGAATAGCCCTATGTATATTAAAGAAAGTGAACCAATAATTAATACCCTTTAAAAATGGAAATCACCAGGCCCAGGCTAATTCTAACAATCATTTAAGGAAGAAATTTTATCAATTCTCTATAGTCTCTTTCAAAGGATACAAAAAGAAGGACTATTTTCTAACTCCTCCATGAGGTCATTATTTCTCTAGTAAAAAAATCAAACACATTTCAAGAAAACTATAGACCAATATCTCTTATGAAATTAGATGAAAATGTCCTCCATAAAATGTTAGCAGTTTAGTCCAAAATATATGAAAAGAATGTATGAATAAGCCATAACTAAGGAGGATGTTCCAGGCATACAAGTTTACTTCAGCATTTGAGAATCAACTAATGTAATCAATTATGTCAACAGATTTAAAAGGAAAAATCATATGGTCATCTCAATAGGTGTAGAAAAAGAACTGACAAAACCAGACACCCATTTGTAATAAAAATCCTCAGTAAACTAAGAATAGATGGGGGAATTCCTCAACTTGATAAAGATTATAAAAAACCTGTAGCTAACATCATACTATTTTTAATAATGATTTTTATTTTTTCAATTATAGCTGGTTTACAGTGTTCTGTCAATTTTCTACTGTACAGCAAGTTGACTCAGTCACACATACATGTATACATTCTTATTACATCATACTTACAGTGAGAAACTCCAAGCTTTCCTACTAAGATTAGTGCAAAACAAGAATACCCCTCTCATCTCCTTCCTTTTCAGCAGTGTACTGGAAGTCATTACTGATTCAATAGGGCAAAAAAAAGAAAAAAAAATCACAACAGCTAAATCCGGTGGCGGAGAGCATGGGGACCATGTTAAAATCCCGCCTGTCACCAAGTTCTACTTATTTACTGAGGATTACAAAACAATGATCTCATAATTCTATAATTTCATTTGTTAGTTGGGAATACCTTTAAAAATAGGTATTTCCCCTCAACTACTGATTGTTTAGTCAGTTGTACAATTAATATCGGAAATGCAGTGTAAATTCTTGATTCTTTCTATTTGACAATTTTAAGAGTAAAATTGACTTCCTACAACCATGTGAAGATGAACCTTAGTTTTAGTTTTTTAAAATACTATTGCCTTATGATTTTAAGCATATTTTATGGGTTTGAGTTAAGCATAGTTATACTTTGAAGCTCACATTTTTCTATCTTTGATCCTGTAGGAACATCTTCAAGTTCACTTCTAAATACTATTGATGTACTTTGTATAGTCTTTGCTTGCCTCCTTGTGTGTTATTTCATGATATTGAGGCTTGTTCATTTCTTCTTAGAGATATGTGAAGAATTTTTTGAAATTTATTATTGTTTATTTTTTGCATGTTAACAATTCAATTTTTCTTAAAATATAGTTGATTTATAATGTTTCTTCAATTTCTGTTGTACAGCAAAGTGACCCAACCACACACAGTCCTGTGCTGTAAGTAGGTCCTCATTGCCTATCCATTCCAATAATAGTTTGCATCCAAAAAACCAGAACTGCCAGTCCATCCCACTCCCTCACCCTTTCCTCCTGGGAACCACAAGGCTGCTCTCCTTGGCTGTGATCTGTTTCTGTTTCATAGATAGGATCACCTCTGCTGTATTCTAGATTCAACTAGTAAGTGATATCATATGGTATTTGTCTTTTTCTTTCTGGCTTACTTCACTTAGTGTGAGAATCTCTCATTCCATCCATGTTGCTGCAAATGACATTATTTTATCTTTTTTATGGCTGAGTAGTAATCTATTGTATATATGTACCACATCTTCTTAATCCATTCATCTGTTGATGGACATTTAGGTTGTTACCATCTATTGGCTATTGTGAGTAGTGCTGCGATAAACATAAGAGTGTATGAAAGTTTTGTCTGGATATATACCCAGGAGTGGGATTGCTGGATTATATGGTTGTTCTATATTTACTTTTCTGAGGTACCTCCATACTGTTTTCCATAGTGATTGCACTAATTTACATTCCGACCAACAGTGAAGAGGGTACCCTTTTCTCCACACCCTCTCCAGCATTTGTTATTTGTTGACTTTATTAATGAGCCAGTCTGACAAGTGTGAGGTGGTGCCTCGTTATAGTCCTTATTTGCATTTCTCTGATAATTAATGATGTTGAGCATTTTTTCATATGCCTTTTGGCCATCTGTATGTCTTCTTTGAAGAACTGTCTATTTAGGTCTTCTGCCCATTTTTCAATTGAGTTGTTTGTTGTTTTTTTGTTGTTGAGTTCTATGAGTTGTTTGTCTATTTTGGATATTAGGCCCTTGTCCATTGCATTTTTGCAAAGACTTTTCTCCCATTCTGTGGGTTGTCTTTTCATTTTCTTAATGGTTTCCTTTGCTGTGCAAAATATTTGAGTTAAATTAGGTCCCATTGGTTTATTTGTGTCTTTGTTGTCATTATTCTAGGAGGTTGATCAAACAAGATGCTGCTGTGATTTATATCAAAGCGTGTTCTGCATATGTTTTCCTCTTGGAATTTTATAGTATCTTGCCTTATATTTATGTCTTTAATCCATTTTGAGTTTATTTTTGTGTATGGTTTAGATAGTGTTCTACTTTCATTCTTTTACATATAGCTTTCCAGTTTTCACAGCACCATTTATTGAAGAGACTATCTTTCACTGTATGTTCTTGCCTTCTTTGTCATAGATTAATTGACCATAGGTGCTTGGGTTTATTTCTGGGCTTCTATCCTGTTTCATTTATCTGTATTTCTGTTTTTGTGCCGGTATCATATTTTTTTGATGACTATAGCTTTGTAGTATTGCCTGAAGTTAGGAAGCTTGATTCCTCCATTTTGTTTTTCTTTTTCAATATTGCTTTGGCTCTTCAGGGTCTCTTGTGTCTCCATACAAATTTTAAAATATTCTGTTCTAGTTCTGTGAAGAATGTCCCTGGTAATTTGATAGGGATTGCATTGAATCTGTAGATTGTCTTGGGTAGTATAGTCATTTTGACAATATTGATTCTTCCAATCCAAGAGTATGGTATATCATTCCAATTGTTTGTGAAGAGTTATTTTTAATATCAAAATATTTTGCATACCTATATTTAAAAGCATTTATAGTTTTAATTTCTGTTTATTGAATTACAAACTGATAAAAAATTCTGCTATGGTCCTGTGAGTCATTTTAAACAGATTTACAGTTTCTTAAACATAATTATATCTACATATTTAAAAAGTAGTTTTCCATATATTTATGATGCATATTATTTATTAGTCATCAGTGATTTATATATATTTCAATTTGTATATTGATGTTGTAAATATTGAGCTACAAAGAAACCATCTTCCAAACATTCAGTCCCTATACCACTGATTCTCTGTCTCCTTTGTATTTATTGATTCTTGTTGCTACACTATGACTGATATTTTATCAACTGACTTGTTTCATAAAAAACTCCCTGTATGTGTGTATGTATGTGTGTATGTATGTGTGTTTAGTTTAGAAGGTCAGTTTTAAGACCGAAATCTTAAAACTCAAACTATTTATGTTTGTTCTAAAGTATTACTGGTCCGGAATCATTAGGGTGTTTCCTTCTAGTTTCCATTTGTTTGATTATTATTTATTCAGACTTTTCCAAAAATTGACTCATTACACCCTTTTCTCTCCTTTCTAATTACCCCCCCCTTCCCTACTAGTCTTTCCTGAGGGATAAATCATATTATTTGTTGGCAGTTGTCTTATAAGGGGGAATTTAGTGCAACATAGAGATTTACTCTGTTTAAAATTAGCTGGCCCTGATACTTATTTTTTAGTTTTACCATATGGCCATGTTACCTCACCTAGACAGTGCTGGAAATACCTGGGCATGCTCTGTTGTAGAATCCGGGGAAAATGACAGGCGTAAGGAAAACCCAGTTTCATTATGCTTGGGGCTTTATTATTTAATCAAGCAGACTAGTTTCTCCTTGCGTTTAAAAAAAGCACCCACAAATATAGTTTTATCTTCCCTCCTAATTGATAAACATGCCTAAGCAGGAGCAAAAGGCAGAGGAAAGACCTTGAGATGTTCATTTCCTGAAAAGGAATATTGTGTGGATTTGATCCCTTAGCCTGGGGGTAATTGGGATATGTATTGTTCTTGGATGTGAAGGCCAAAGGGAAGGAATTCAGAGACCTTGAAATGGAAAGGTTGGGTGTTACTCAGCATCTGATGACTGCCTTCAAAGTCAACAAAGTCAAACAGCTGGAGTTGAGAGAAGTCGTATTTGTGGTGGGGAAAGAGCAGACCACTCTTGACTGTCCACTTGATTTTTACTTTAGCTGCTTTATTTTAATGGTGTTATTACACAGATTACCTATTTAATGAATCTTAGTCATTTAAGCATTTGCAAATGCCTCTCTGAGAAGCTCTTTTCTGGTGAGAATGGGAGTGGGTGGGGTGGGCTGAGAATCCTGTCTCTGCCTAGTCTCTTTTCTTAACAAACATTTGGATTACATTTTATTTTTGGACCCTAAATTCTTAATTTGAGAGACTATCTTATTTTTCGGTATGTGCTTTTGATTGCACAAAGTAGCATAGTCCAATAATTTCCACCCTAAATCAAGTTTTTGAGAACCATAAATAGGCCATTAAGATCTTTATTCTTTTCCAGTGAGATTAGGATGGGAATGTTCCAATAAATTCACACCATTGTTTTAATGTCTTGAGTGATCATAACCATAAGCCAAAAATCACACAATCACCCTCTAAGATGAACAAGACCTAAAATAAGAAACAAAGCGTTTTAAAACTGATGCACATTTCTTTTATAATTGAATTATCTTCCCCCGGAGTGCCGTGTATAGAGTAATACTATTATTTCTTATACTTCTTTCTGTAGTTGTTATTGATCTTACTTGTCACTACCTCAGCTATAAAACATGTAGGTTATTCCCTTATGTAACCAGCAGTCCTTCTTCCGGTCCAAATATTTGGCCACTCTACTAGCTAAAGGTAATAATTTTTAGCATTGAAGAACCATTTAAAAAGTATAGCAGCTAGCTGGTTTCATAGGTATAGTTATGTTATATAGCTCAAAGATGATTACTTGATTAATATTATTTGCAAGATATGATGAGGCTAGAATTTCAGTAAAAGTAAATTAAATATTTTTTTCCTGGGTAAATCTACATGGGAGAAAATCATTTTTGAATATGTAAATGTCACTTATTCTTGGTAATAGGTAATTGTATTAATAAGTAAAGGCAAAAATGGATCAGTTTGTCACCCATCTCACCAATAAGGAAAGTCTGATAAGGGGAAAAATATTCAGTAAAGTACATAAAGGACATTTCTGGATTAGAAGATCAGAAATGGCACTGCAAAGTCCTTATTTTCCTTGTAAATTATAAACTGATTCTCTTTTTATTTTATTTTTTTTGATTCTCTTTTTAATCTTTAATACACTAAAGAGATATTACTGCAATTGCTAATGTTATGTTTAACAAAATATCTGGATACTCTGAAGCAGTAAATGTCACTGAGCTTCAAAGGTACAGAAGTCTAAGTGAAATACACATGCTTTAGGGAGGCATGTGTGCAGTTAAATGTGTCTCTCTGTGTGTTTCTGGTTGGAGAAGATTAGGTTGAATGGATGGGTCATATTCCATGGTAAGTTGTCAACCCAGAGAATTTTTAATCATTATTCCTGGAATAGAAACAATCTTGGCTGACATATATTAGAAGAGGGATGATTAATGGAATTGGAACTAATTTAAATGATACATCTATCTTTTAAAACAAACAAAAAAAATCTACATGTGGTAATATTGGCAAGTTGTTTACATGATGAGTCTTAACAGAGTTCTTTCCACATGGGCTACCTGAATAAGTGAAGCAATAAGGAGAGAGAACTAGCTTGTACTGAGCAACTATTTATGTGACAATATATTGTAGCATGGCAAAAAATTATACATTATCATACTGGTATAAAAATGGATCAGTTGCTTAGAAGATAACATAGAATTAACTTAGTATGACTGCTAATCTTGAGAGAACATCAGGATTATTCATTACATGGTGTTCTAATAGAAGAGCAATTTGGAAATTGAAAGGTTATATTAAGGCTTATTGGGTTGAAGATCAAGGATTGAACACCTTTCCCCTCACTTTATTATTATTAAAGTATAGTTGTTTTACAGTGTTGTGCCAATTTCTGCTGTACAGCAAGGTGACTGAGTCATAAACACATTCTCTTTCTCATATTATCTTCCATCATCTTCTAGCCCAAGAGATTATATGCAGTTTTCTTTGCTATACAGTAGAACCTCACTCTTTATTGAAACCCCAGTAAAGAATTTTCTGAGCATATATACAAAAGCACAGAGAAATTGAGAAATGGCAATAGCAACAAGATGAGTGCTAAAACACTTAGCTGATCTGAAAAAACTGAATTCTAAGTCAGCAGTGGAGAAAACTGGGCAGCTCCTCAAGCTACATCACAGATCTCCCAAGAGGCCCAGAAATTGTCAGCACCAGGTACCTCTGGAAGTGGGAAAGATGAAGTGTATGAAGAAGTTGTTGAAAACAGGGGGTTTGATTAAATTCTGCTTTAAGATGCAGTTAAGCCACCAGATTCCCTCCTTCTTCCATCCAGCTGGAAGACCTCTCCTCTCTCACCCTGGCAGAAGAGAAGGTTTATTCTCTGGAGAGACTGAAAATATTTGGTGAATTTGAAGGAAGGGAAATCTTAAGAAAATTGAGAGATTTCATGAAAGTTTGTGCCTTGAATGTTGGGTGCCCCATACCACTCTTTTCCCACTTTGCTCTCAGAACGATAGGAGCCTGGCTTATACTTTCTTTAATAGACTGATAGTGTGTCTGTGCAGAATTTGAATGGTCAACAAGAAAAGACATTAAGACACACATCAGTACTTTCTTCAATGATATAACCCAGTCACATCGTTCCGTAAAGTGGAGCCCAAAGTTGACAAGCAAACCCAATACTAATCAATTTCCATTTAGCCACTCTTAAACATGAGCAGATAGCCAAAGATCCCCAGGTGTTTGAGCAAAGCTCTTAATTGAAAAGATAGAGACTAAAATAAATAAATAGAAAGATGGATAGAATAGATTATACAATTATATAAACAATATTAAAAATAACGTTATATCCCAAATGGCTGAGGAGCTGTTGCACTGATGAAACAAGAACAGTATGCCACAGAAAGGGATAATATGACTCCAAGAGAAAAGTCTTAAAAATTAAAAATAGTATAAAATTATTGGAAGTTTTAGAATCTAATAGTGAGGAATCCACTCAGTTAAACAGAGATGGAAAATAGAAAAGAAAAAATAAGAATATTAGAGTATATTCTTGTGAGTATCCATATCCAAAATTATAATTTAAAATGGACAAAACAGAGAAAATGGAAGAGAAGAAGCATCAAGAAATAATGAATTATATAATTAAAAGTTATAGCAAGTACCCAGAAAAATGGATCAAATTATAACCACACCCTGTTGATTCAAAATGTCAGTGTCCAGGAGAAGATCTCAAAGATCCCACAGAGAGAGAAAAAAAATCAGATATACCAAAGATTATGAATAAAATGACTTTCAACTCTGTAGAAACAGAGCAATACCTTCAAAAGTTTTATGGAAATGCCTCCACATTTTTTAGGGAAAATGTTTTCCAATCTTGAATTCTGTACTCAGTCAAACTTGCAATTAAATATGAGACTAGAATAAAGATATTTTTTGTAAAGTCAGCATCACCAAAAATTTGCCTGCTATTCATTCCTCGCAAATGTGCTTTCAGGTGTTTTCCACCAACTAAGAAAGTAGAAGTAAGAGACAGGAAGACAGGATTTAGGAAACAGGAGACCCCACTCAGGGAAGTGGCTGAAGGAAGGCCCTTGATGATAGTATAGCAGAGATTTTTCAAAGTCAGTAAAAATCACTTTCCTTTTCATTTTAAGTTTATATTTAGACTGTATCCTCCAAACTACCTTGCATTTAAAGGTGGCCTCAGGACTGAGTCCTGTGGATAGAACTAATTGTGCTACTTCCATGCTACTGTTTTCAAGAGGTGAGAGCACCTCTTTTAACCATGCTTGAGGTGACTGTATGCAGAAAATGATGGAAGGTAAATTTATGAGATGAATAAGACTGGATTTCAAGTTTACTACACGGAGGAAAGTCACCCGCTAACCAAGAGCCACCATCTTGGATTGTTACATGAACAAGAAATGTTTCTATTCTGGGTGGTCTATCTGTCTTTGCAGTCTACCCTAACTACTAGGGATGCTAAAAAGAAAATAGTAGGATAAAAGCTGTATAAGAGGCCTAGCAAGTAACCTAACCAGTCCAGATTGGACCAGGTCAGAGGCTCTGGAATAAAATTTTTCCAAGAAGATGAAACTGATAGGAAGCTGGATGTATTCGAACACTGGGGAAAAAGTGGGGGGTGAATTAGTCATAATAACACAGGCAACAGAGAAAACAAAAACAAATAACACATTAATTGAGTCCAGGGAGAACAAAATTTATACAAGATAAGAAAAGTAATTATATCTAGCTGCATGGCTCAATTATAAATAATATTTAGATAACTTTAATAAATTGATCTGAACAACAGTTTCAACATCAAATTATAAAAACATAACTTTTTGGTGGAGAGATAGAAGTATGGAGGTGTGCATGTGTGTAGTAACATAGGATGAGGAAAGAGAAGTCCATATCTTTCATCTTGAGAAGGCAATATCTAAAATGAAAAATAAAAAATTAACAATATAAGCACTATATATATATATATATATATATATATAGACAATGGATAACACTGAAGAAGGGGAGTATTGAGAGGGTAGCAACAAGCGATTCATATTTTATATAAGCCTCTTAGATTCGCTTGATGTTTAAATTATATGTATGTATAGCACGTATACAAACAAAACCATTTTTTAAAATTAATATTCACATTTATTAGAAAAATATTTCATATGGACCAAAGACAGAGCTATAAAATTTTAGTAAATTTCAATCAAAGTGACACAGAAAATATATTTAATAATAGTAGAGTGAGGGGGGAAACTTCCTCTATTTGAAGCTACAGAAGTAACTAAAGAGGAAAACATCTGTGTAATAAAGAAACTAAACTTTAAAGAAAAACAAATCTGAAAAATACTTTATTACAAGAAAGGGTTAATTTTTATTATAAAATAACTCATTCAAATATATAAGAAAAATTATAGAGACTCCAGGGGGAATGAAGGTAGGTAATAGGAAATAGAAATCGCTAATCATTGAAAAGATCCATTTTGCTGTTGTTTAAGTAAGTGAGTGAATGAGAATTTACTTTTACATTTATTCCAGCTTAAAAATGGTAACTCTAAATGCTGGTGGAATTGTGATAAACTCGTGTTGTATATGCAGGCACAGCTAGTCTAACTGCAAATTTTTGTGTTCTACTTGATAATATGATAATTAATAGGACTCATTATGTGGAATTGTCAAACTTTTTGACAGAGGCTCAAAGTTATCATAAGTAAATAGTTAAATAAAGTCATGCACAGTAAGAGAAGGATGAAATAAACCATAATTTCTCACATTATGGAATAGCAACATAATTATAAAAAATATATCACAAGTTAACCAGATTAGAAAAATGCAGAATATAATACTATAATTTTGATTGTTATATAAAATGCAAGTATATATGGACATAACCTTAATCATTCAGAAAATTTAGATCAATTACTTTAGACTGCTAGCATATGAAGTTATCTTTATCTTTAAAAACTTTAATGTTGCAAATGAGATTTGAACTTCAAGTGGTATCTGCAACATTTGCTGGTCAATTAATTTTGACAAGTCATATATTTTGGAGCCTCATTTTTCCATCTGAGAATAATACAGTATTTGCTCACCTACCTCAGAACATTTTCACAAGAATCTAGTACTATAATGTACTTTAAAACATTTGGTAGATATAAAACACTTTCTTAATATGTGGAGTTATTTTTGTCATTATTACTATCAGTGTTATTGGGAACACTACTTTGGCAGAATTATCCTTTCTCAACCACAGACAGAGCTTTATCTCCCTGCTTCCATATGTGACACATTAGAAGTTACTTGAGCTCAGGGTCAGTTTTTAACTTTGGCTTCTTAGAGAAGCAATGGAATAAACCAAAGATCAATGTGAATATTTTCCAAGAAAATCATCCAAGAGGAATACCCAGGGAATGATGGAAAGCATTCCAAGGACCCCACAGGAAGAACAAGTCTTTGTCTGAGAGCGCTGGGCTGCTCTAAGACCTCATCTTAGCCATTGTTCAACTCCTTGTTGGAAAAGAATGGTTCCCTGGTCAACTCCTCTTACATTTCAGTGGCTATGACAGGCTTAATGTCTTTGAGGGGCTCAATCAGATGGACTTAATCATACGACTGCAACTTTTAAAAAGGGTAGTATTTAAGCTGAATCATTACAGTTTCATCCAAGATCAAATTTGAATTCTTTCCACGCAATTTAAAAACATATATTGGTAATTTTCCAACTTGGGAAGCTCCCTGAGTCCAACAATTAAAATTTAGGGATAATCATTTGATAATACTCCTATGAGAATTCTTTGGTATTTGACTATTGAAATGAACATGGTAATGTCAGAGGTAACATAAATTACTGTTGTCATGTTTTGTTGTGTTGGGAACATGAAAAGTAAAGTGAAAGTCTTACTGAAGTTGCTCAGGCATTATTTCTGAAGAATAATACATAGTGTAAAATGAGTTTTGTTAATGGCTTTTTTATTTGCCATCTCTATGTCTTTTGCTTATTAGTTGGATTGTTTGTTACCTTACTGTTGAGTATAAATGGGGTTTTTCAAGAAGAAAATTTTTCAAATTTGATTAGATCCAGTTTATCAATACCTCCTTTTATGTATCATGCTTTTGGTATCAAGTTTAAGAATTCTTTGTCTAGGAGTTCCCGTCGTGGCGCAGTGGTTAACGAATCCGACTAGGAACCATGAGGTTGCGGGTTCGGTCCCTGCCCTTGCTCAGTGGGTTAACGATCCGGCGTTGCCGTGAGCTGTGGTGTAGGTTGCAGACGCGGCTCGGATCCCGCATTGCTGTGGCTCTGGCGTAGGCCAGTGGCTACAGCTCTGATTCCACCCCTAGCCTGGGAACCGCCATATGCCACGGGAGCAGCCCAAGAAATGGCAAAAAGACCAAAAAAAAAAAAAAAAAAAAAAAAAGAATTCTTTGTCTAGTTCTTTATCCTGAAGATTTTCCCTTATGTTTTTTCCTAAAGGTTGTATAGATTTATACTTTACACGTAAGTGCATGGTCTATTTTGTAATAACTTTTGTATCAAGTATGAGGCTTTTGTTTTTGTGTTTTTTGTTCTCTTGCTTGTCCAGTTGTTCTAACCTTATTTCTTGAAAAGACCATCCATTTTTGCATTGAAATTTAGTAGAAATCGGTTGGGTATATTTAGCAGAAATCAGTTGAGTATATTTGTGTGGGTCTTTTCTGGGTTCTGTTCAGTTCCATTGGACTATGTGACTATTCTTCCACCAGTACACACTGTCTTGTATATTGTAGCTATATACAACTTTTAATATTAAGAATAGATTGAGTAGTCCCAAATTCTTTTTCTTTTTAAAATTGTTTTAGCAATTATTGTAAAGGTATCTTTCCAAATGAATTTTAGAATAAGCTTGTATATGTCTACAAAACACCTTGATGAGTTTTTTTGATAGGAACAAAATATTAAACTTTAGCTGAATTTAGGAGAATTGACATCTTTACTAGTCTGAGTCTTCTGCTCTATGTACATAGCATGCATTTTTATTTATTTAAGCCCTTTATCAGCATTTTAAATTTTCAGCATATAGGTACTATATAGGTTTTGTTAAATTTATATTTAAAGATTTCATTTTTCTTTAGAGTGGTGGTTTTTTCCATATATTCATTGTTACTATAGAGAGATATGTTGTGAACTAGTATTCTGTAACTTTGCTAAACTCTCTAACTAGTTCTAAGAATTTTTTTTTGTCAATTTCATGTGATTTTCTTAATGAACAGTCATAACATCTGCAAATATTAACAGTTTTGTTTCTTTCTCTCAATTCTGTGTGCCGTTTATTTCTTTCCCTTGTCTCATTGCACTGGCTAGGACTTCTAGTACTATGTTAAATAAGAGTGGTGATGGCAGACATCCTTGCCTTGTGCTTGTTCTTGGTCAGTGGAGGACAGAGTTGTTTTCACCATTTAAATATGTTGTTAGCTATATGATTTTTTTTACAGATGCTTTTTATCAAGCAAAGTTGTTATATTCTATCAACTTGCTGATTTTTTTAACCTGTAAATGAGTGTCGGGTTTTATCTTTTTTTTTTACATTAATTGATGTGCTCATATAATTTGACTTTTCTTCTTTAGATTGTTGATATGGTAGATTACATTGATTGATTTTAAAATATTGAACATTCTTCCTTATATGAATAGATACCAGTTGGTCATGGTGTGTAATTATTTTGACTCATTGTTGGATTTAATTTTGTAATATTTTGTTGAGAATTTTTGTATTTAAATTCATAAGAGGTCTGACCATGTTTTCTGATTAATTATGTCTTTACTTTTCTACTTAACCATGACCATACCATTATTATAACTTTCTGGTATCATTTCAATGTAAACATTTTCATGTTATCATAAATTCTTCAAATTATTACTTTTTTATGGCTTCTCATTTTAGAGCTGTGCCATCATTCTCTTATTGTTACACCTTTTAGATGTTTTCTTAATTCCAGCTTTTTTCTTTTATAATACTGATACAGTAAACATCTTAGTGACCCTGATTAATTTTATGTATTGCTTTATTTAAATGAAAGAGTCACAGAGGAGGATTACCATAAGAGACCAAGTTGTAAAGAAACATAGGTGTCAGAAAGACAATAAATCAATCTCTAACTCTATTGCTTTCTAGTCTGCAATTTATTGTTCCTGAGTCTCCATTCTCCTCCTCTTTCCATGGACACTCACCAAGATAATGTATATAAAATGCTTAGTCCACTGGGTACTCTTACATCCTACATGGCAGTTCTTTCCCCCCTTCTCCTGCTTCCTCTATTATCCTGTCTCACACTCTTACTGAGTATAACTATGATGCATTACCAGGATGACCTTTTAAGGAGAATTTTTAAAAGATCAGATTTAAGAACAGTAATTAATACTGTTCTTTTAAACAGTCTGCATTTTGTCCCTATAAAATTATAGTAACTTTAGCAGAACAGAATAATTGGAGGTGGAATATGACATAAAGACATTGTAGAATTTATTGTATGTAAATGTGTGTGGGGGTTATTAATTTTGTTTGTGCAATACAAGATTACATAAAAAGAAAATAAGGGAAATGATCTTAGTAAATATTAAAGGATCAATACAACATGGCATGGCAATCAAGTGTCTTAAAATTTCCATAAATCTCTTTATCCTATAGCAACCATATTTGGATGTCTCACAAATGCACAAATGGTGATTTTTCTATAAAGAGATCCACAGGATTTCTGCTTTCTCTTTATTAGTGATGATGATGATGATAATGATGATTATGAGGCTTATAATGATAATGGAGGAGAAATAGGCAGGTAGGAGTTAAAGGGAAAGGAGGTGATAGTGGGGGGCAAAGATTAGTTAATATGTATCATCTGTTGAGTGCCTATTGGGATTTTTTTTTTTTTTTTTTTGATGAACAAGAATCTAGGGTCATTTTTTCCTTCTACTCTCTATTATCTTTTACTTACTGGGTTTTTTTTTTGTCTTTTAGGGGTGCACCCGCGGCATATGGACATTCCCAGGCTAGGGGTCCAGTTGGAGTTGTAGCCACCAGCCTATGCCAGAGCTACAGCAATGCCAGATCTGAGCCGCGTCTGCAACCTACACCACAGCTCACGGCAACACTGGATCCTTAACCCACTAAGTGAGGCCAGGGATCGAACCCACAACCTCATGGTCCCTAGTCAGATTCATTAACCCCTGAACCATGACGGGAACTCCATCTTTTACTTACTTGCATTTCATTTGTGTATCCTGACAGATGTGACAGCAATATAAGAGATGACCCATTTCTCTTGTGTTTGATCATACTGCCTAGTCTTCTTTTTAAATTATTTGCTAACTTTATTAGGGGCACTATGGCATATTGTTGACTTATTAATATTTCATTGATAGTGAGTTATTCTTTTTATATAAATTATGCTTAGGATTATAATAAATCAGAATTGGAGATCAAATTTTTGAGAGTTCTTTCCTCATTTTTAATTTTCTTTCTTTCAGTTGGTTTTGTTAGAGTTTTGTGTAGGTTTATGGGGTGATGAATTTTTATTTGTGTTTGTTTTTGCCACTCAAACAGGAACTCTGAGGTGCTGGGTCATGTACCTTTGGTTTTGGGACTTGGATGGCTTTATTTTGAGAAGTCACGTGGTTCAGCATTTTTGGGACTAACTGTATCCATGGACAAAGCCCTGCCTTGGCTTCACCTTTGAATCTGGGTTCCTCGAAGACCCAATTTATTATTTATTTACGCTCATGATCCTCATTGGGAGAGTGAAGCACCGTTCAGCCAAGTTGGCTTAGCCTGGAAGTGCCTTTCCCCAAACAGAATCCAATCATGAGTTTCCTGGAAGAGAGAGCTATTTTGACTGTTTTGTCAGGAAAATGCCATGGTGAGGTAAACTTGTCTGACTCTACTTGGTCCTTAAGGCCCAATCTTTTTATATGGGAAACATCACAGAGAAGATCCTATGTCATGAACTCTAATGGATGCCAGTTGGCTCTTGGGGAAAGGAGATTGGTTGGAAGGAATGCTTTTAGGATATGTGACACAGCAGGTGGTATTTAACATAATGCTATATTTTTGGTAATTTCAATAATAGCTATCCTACATCTGAATATTTATTCATTAAATGAATCAGATTAAGAGCCCTACCATGATCACAGCCAGATACTATGTCACCCCATATATAACCATGACAGTCTTGAGATTAACCAGCCACTGGGTGCTATTTTAATGATGCTTTTGCTAACAACTTTCTACTTAGAAATGTGAATATTTGGCTAATATCATCATATTTCATTTTGTATTGTAAAATGTCCTAAACCTTCAAAATGTAGCCAGATTCCCACCTGATAGTTGAATCTTTAATTTTTTCATGCATCAAACAAGGATTTTTGAATCACTGCATGCTATATCCTTTGTTAGTCATTATAGTTAGAAAATCAATAACAAAGACATTTATTTGCTTTGTTCACTCATTCATTTGAAAGTAATTTTTGAGTATGCATTGTGCCCCAAGCATCATGGTAGGTTCTGTGAGGTGATGTAGAAACGGTATATTAAATCTATTCATTCATTTAGTTAGTTAGTCAGTCAACGAACATTATTGAGAAGCTGTGATTTGACAAATTAATAAAATATGGTTCCCATCTTAGGAACCATAAGGAAATTATGGAGATTCTCTTGGATTAGTTTTGAAATGACTGTAAGAAGTCATAGATGCTAGGGAGATAACTTTGCAAATAAAGCTTTGTTCTTGAAGGCATTTGTTCAGCATCTAACTAGTCAGCCTCTACTTTCTCTCTACTGTATAAGGTACTGTGAACACATCTAATTTAGCTTAATTGACTAAAAATCCATCAAATGCTTATAGTGTTCTAGGTCCTACACCAGGCATTGAGAATAACAAGGTGAAAGAAGCATGGTCCCTGCTGTTGAATATCTTAAGAGTAACAAAGATAAAGATGCTCAGGAATTGTGTAATAGTATGAGTGGTATGAGCACTGAAGAGGGGGAATAGTTTCCCGACAGTAGTGATGCATGGAATGAGTTTCAAAACACTGAGGGATATGTGGCATCCGTGTTCCAGCCACAAGTGAAAGGGATCAGAGGTCTGAGAGAGCAAGCTGTGTTGGAGGGACTACATGTCATGTGTTATTACTGGAGCGTGAAGTCTATGGAGGAGAATTGGAAGAGGCCTTGGATACTAGGAGAGAGCATTTGACATTCTTCGGAAAGGGATAGTGAGTCAGAGATCTGCTTTCCATCTGACCTGCCAGTGTTTCCCAACTCCCCTTCCCTGTACTTCCCACAAGTTTGTTGAAATTCACTGAAAATAATAGTAGTATTATTTGTGCTTTTCAGTGGCAGGTATCAAAGAACAACTATGTGTACAGGTAGGTTAGAAGCACTAGTGTCAAGACCCCTTTCATCACTGATGCTAATTTTCGTGTGGGTCATATGAAGCATCTCCGCTTAGATTTATCTCCTCTGGTCTTCTTGCCAGACTTATGGGATTAAGTGAAATATTTGTCTATTAGTTGAGGAAATGGAAGCCCTTAGGATATAAATTGACTTTTGTCAAGCCTCAAGGAGGACAAGTGATGGTACAGGTCCAGAGCCCAGGCCTCCTGGTCTTAGTACAGTGTTCCTGCCATGAGTCACATGGACCCTGATATAATTTTAATTGTCACTGACCTACCCCCAAGCTGAACAATTTAGAGTGTGAAGCAGATGGATCACTAACTGTCATGCTACTGCCCATCTCCTATTTCTAGTCAGAATTCAGTAGTTATTAACCACGTACTGTTGCATTTTCATGCTTAGGAGTGTATGGGAGGTCACAACTAGGATTTGAATTCCACTTGGATTCTACATACCTCTTAATTTTGAACAAGTTGTCAAATTCTAGTTTTTATTTGGTCATCTGTAAAAATGGACACAGTAATAGTAACCAAAACATGAGATAATATATCCTTAGTAGAGGGAGGGCCTAGCCAATATTAATCTCTGAAAACCATTATCCAGTAGTCAAAACGATTAATAAGATCTTGGCCCTGCATCTTCCATGCTTTAGTCTAGCGAGAACACCAAAATTTAGAAGAGAGATTTAGGAAGTTTCCGCAGGGCAAGAAGGCAGGAAATCCTGAGCACCCCAGACTCTTTCTTAGCACAATGGAGTTAAGCATTTTTGGTTATTCACCCTCTTTCTGTGGCTTCTGACAATGCTGACCGAAATGCATGGCTGTTTAAAAAAGGGCCTATGATGAAGGAAGTAGATTTATTCCATCTTGGGAACACTGTCCCCTTCTTTTTCCTCTATTTCCTCCGGTACCACTTACTGCTCTTAAAGTTCCTCTGTTCTCCCTTCCTCTTGTTCCTCTAGCTCTTTTTCTTGGCCTGCTGAGACTTATTACTGATCAGGTATCTCATGGAATTGGGAGTAACTCCGTTACTTATGACAGTACCCATAAGCCTGTCGTAAGTAAACATAGAACCATGGATGGGTATGAGTTAGGTCTCGGCTGCACACATTCCCACATACTATCCTCACACACCTGCCCCCAAACACATCACATACACAAACACAGACAGAACATGCCTGTTTCCATTTAGTTTTGTTTCTTGGATAAAATAGTTTATGTAAGTAAGATCGTAAGTTAAGTATGCCCATGTTGAAAGATTTGGCAAATGAGTCTGTCCAGAGAGGCATTTTTGATATCAGAGGGCTTAAACAGCATCATTTTCAGGGGTCAAGCCCTGCTGGCCCTGGCTCAGAGTTCTTCGCCAGTTTTAAGGGTGTGGTATGGAGAATCTGATGTTTGCTTTAATGACTGTGAGAAGTCTCTTAAACAGACTGGCTGCCTAGAAAAACATTGCAGATGCTTCTCAGTCCTGGACTTTTGCTTCTCCAGCCATGACCAAAGGAACATTAGTATAAGTTTAAAACCTTCTCCAAACATTCCATAAAATTTGTGGTTTCTCTCTTCTATCAAATTAGGTAATCTCATTTAACCATGGCCACTGCTTGTATGCAATCAAACTGTAAGCAGAAAATTCTTACTTTGCTTTACCTGAACCTAAACTAAGGCTTACATACTGATTACTTAGGCCCTACAGGGGCCCAATTCTATGTAGTACTAGCTCCATGAGGCAGATGCCTATCTGGTGTCCCCCCAGCCCCTGGAACAGAAACTTCATTTCCACTAGGGTGTGGGCTCTCTCAGGGAGTTTTATTGATCTTTTCATCTCTGGGTGGTTGCCTAGCACAAAATAGACATTTTAGTAAGTATTTGAGTGAGCAAATGACCCCTGGGATTCTATCTTCTGACCTTCATTAATCTAGATTCAGACTTCTTTTTTAATTTTATTAAGACCATCACTGTTTGGAGAGGTGACTTCTCACAAAGTTGGTCTTCATGCCTGTTGCCTCTGTATGAATAAAAGATGGGGGGGGGGTGAAAAGGAGAATGCTGAGGTGGGAGTAAGTAGATGCAACCATAGGGCAGATTGGGAACAGATAAGGCTTTTTCCTCCTTCACCTCTAAACTTCAGCCAGCTATCAACCAGCCCCCTTGCCCCACAAACCCCACTCCTCCAGTTGCTTTAAATACAGGGAGCACAGTTACTGCCATCTCTTAGGAATAGACTGAACAAGGAGATCCATGAGTGAGAATTTTCCATGGATTTAGCCTTTGCCTTTTTCTTACAGCTCTAGTGACTCCTACATATAGATATTTTTTCTCAAATATACATTTATGTTATAAGAGCAATATGTACTCATTTGAGGAAAATTGGTACTATACATAATATATAAATAAAAAAATTACTCATTAACATTTAGCTGTATTTCATTTCAGATATTTTTATGTCTAGTTTTTTTTAGTATTAAGATCATATGCTATGAAAAATAATGTATCTTGACTTTTCAGCTAATTTAATTAATATAAGACTTTTTCTGTATCATTAAGTGACATTACACATGTTATTTCAAAAAAACACAAACTTTTTTTACTATGCAAGTGCACTGTAATTTACCTAGACTTTCTACTTTCTTCCATTGGTTGGCAGTGACTGATAAATAACAGACTGAAGGGTCTCTCTAGCCATAGACTATGATCAGTATTAGGTCTTGATTGGGACGGTCTAAGCCAATCTTCTGATCTTACTGGGTTAAGGTAGTTATTTTTGTTTTCTAGGTCTTGCTTTTGTTAACTAGCCATGTGGTAAAGGTAGAAGCTTCACTGGGTATATATGCAACAAGATGGCTATAGAAATAAAAATATCTCCATTTTATTCTCTCTGACTTTATGATTTTGAAACAATAGAAGTGATACCCAAACTGATGGATGGCTACTGGCAAACAAGTTATAAACATAAGAGCAGACTTTTAACCTTTAAACTTTACTGAATAGTTCAAAAGAATATACTTGGTACATTTCAATACCAATAGTTCAAAAGAATATAGTTGGTAATTTGGATGACTAATGGTTTGGTTTGATAAAATTAAATGAGCCTCAATCAGTGCTAAATAAGCACCATTAAAAAGGCTTTGGAAGAATATAAAATGGTTCAACCACTTGGAAAAACAACATGGCAGTTCCAAAAATATAATTAAAAATAGAATTACCACATACAGCAATTCCGCTTCTGGATATAGACTCAAAATAATTGAAAGCAAGGACTTGAACTGATATTTCTGTGTCCATGTTCATGGCAGCATTTTTCACAATATTCCAGGCTTTAAAAATATTTATCAGCCTTAAAAGGAAGGAAATTCTGACACAGGCTACAAGAAGAACCTAGTGGACATTATGCTAAGTGAAATAAGCCAGAAACAAAAGACAAATATTGTATGACTCCACTTAAATGAGGTACCTGGAGTGGTCACATTCATAGAAATGGAAAGTAGACTGGTGGTTGTCAGGGGTTTGTGGGAGGAGAGATGGAAAGTGATTGTTTAGTGGGTATAAAGTCATGGTTTTGCAAAAAAGAGTTCTGGAGAAGGATTGTGGTGATGTTTTCACAGTATTAATGAACTTAATATCATTGAGCACTACACTTGAAAATGGTTAAGGTAGTATATCTTATGCAAATTTTACACAAATTTGTTTCTGTCTTCTGGAAAACCAAAATAAGTAGTAATGTAAGATATACTACATCTTAGGGAAAATTCAGGGATGTGTGAATATATAATGAGGAATACTGGGGGGAAATACCCAGTTCATAAATTATGACATAGGGAAGGAGTGAAATGGGCACAATATTTATAAAAGGCACTAAAAAAGTTAAGTTAGAGGACATATACAAATAAACTGATAAGTGGAGACTGAAAATCAGGGAAGACTTCATGAAGAAAGTGACCAGGACTCCCATAAAAAGATGTGGGGGTTGGATGGGGTAGTCATCACAGAGTAGAAAGTGGGAGGGAGAAAAAGCATGCAAATTAGAAGTTCAGCATGCTAAGTTTATAGTGCTAAATGCCAACATTAAAAAAATAAGGAAGATCACAAATAAACAACCTGACTTTATACCTCAAGGAACTAGAAAAATGAGAAAAAAAACGAACAAACTAAAACCAAGTTAACAAAAAGATATAATAAAGATTAAAGCAGAAATAAATCAAGTAGATAATAGAAACATAATTTTAAAAGTCAACAGAAATGAAAGTTGTTTTTTTGAAAAAATAAAGTCAACAAATACCTAACTAGATTAAGAAAAAAAGACAGAAAGCTCAAATAAATACAATCAGAATTGAAAGAACAGATTACAACAGATACCTTAGAAATAAAAAGCATCAAAAGGGAATATTATGAGCAATTATTTGTTAACAAATTGGATAACCTAGAAGAAATGGATAAAATCCTAAAACACACAATTTATCAATACTGGATTAAGAAGAAATAGAAAGCCTGAACAGATTAAGAACAAGTAAGGAAATTTAAGTGGCAATCAAAAACCTCCCAACAAAGAAAAGCTCAGGACCAGATGGCTTCCTGGATTAATTCTATCAAACATTCAGAATAATTAATACTAACCCTCTTCAGACTCTTCCAAAAAACAGAAGTAGAATATTTCCAAATTCGTTTTGTGAAGCCAGTGTCACCTTGATACTAAAGACATCACAAGAAAACTACAAGTGAATATCTCTGATGAATACAGAAGCAAAAACTTCAATGAAATACCAGAAATCTGAATTCAACAACATATACATCATGATCAGGTGGCTTTTATTCATGGGATGCAAGATTGGTTTAACATGCGCAAATCAATGTGATAGACCACATTAAAAGAATGAATGATAAAATCCACATGATTATCTCAGTAGATGCACTAAATGCGTTTGACAAAGTTCAGCATCCATTCATGATAAAAAGTCTCAACAAAATGGGAATACAAGGAAATTGCCTCAACACAATAAAGCCCATTTATGAAACGTCCACAGCTAACATCATAATCAGTGGGGAAAAACTGAAAGCCAATACAGTTTTGAGAATGCCGACTCGCTATTTCTACTCTACATAGTGCTAGAAGTACTCGCAAGAGCAGTAAGACAAGAAATAATACAAGAAATGAACACAAATCAGAAATAAGTAAAATTAAATAATTAGGAATAAATTTAACCAGGATATTAAAGGTCCATACACTGAAAACTATATAACACATAGATGAAAGAAAATAAAGAAGACAGAAAATAAGTGGGAAAATATCCCATATTCATGGGTTGGAGGAACTAAAATTGTTAAAATGCCCACACTACCTAATGTGATTTACAGATTCAATGCAATTCTTATCAAAATTTCAATGGTATTTTTCACAGAAATTTTTAAAAAATTCTAAAATTTGTGTGAAATCACACAACACCTTGAATAGCTAAAGCAATCTTGAGAGAAGAGAATTAGAAGCAGCAGTTTCTTGATTTCAAATCACATTACATGCTGTAATAATCAAACAGTATAGTATTAGAATAAAAACTGACACATGGACCAATGGAACACAGTTGAGAGCCCAGAAATAAAACCTACATATAGAGTCAGCAAATATTTTACAAGGGAGCCAAGAATACCCAATAGGGAAATAATAATTGTTTTATTAAATAATACTGGGAAAATTGGATATCCACATTTAAACAAAAAGAAATTTGACCCTTATCTTACACCATACACAAAAGTCAACTCAAAATAAAGGAAATGTTTAAACATAAGACCTGCAACCACAAAATTCCTAGAAAAAACAAAGGGGAAAAAGATCCATGAAACTGACTTTGGCAATGATTTTTTTGGATGTGACAACAAAAACTCAGGCAACAAAAGCAAAAATAAATGTCAAGGACCACATCAAACTGAAAATCTGCATGGCACAGGAAACCAAGACAATGAAAAGGCAACAACAGAGTCAAAGAAAACACATGCAAACCATATATCTCATAAGAAGTTACCAAAAATATATAAGCAACTCACATAATTCAATATCAGCAAAACAAGCAACCTGATTAAAAATTGAGCAAAGGCCTGAATAGACGTTTATCCAAAGACATACAAATGGCCCACAGGTGTAGGAAAAAGTGCTTTTAACATCACTATCAGGAAAAGACAAGTCAAAACAAAAATGAGATGTCACCTCACACCTATTATATTAGCTTAGGATTTTTTAAAAAGCTTAAGAAAAAGCTAACAAGTGTTGGTGAGGATGTGAAGAAAAAGGAATTCTTATACATTGTTGGCAGAAATGTAAATTGGTACAGCAGTTATGGAAAATAGTATGGAAGTTTCTCAAAAACTAAAAGTAGAACTATCACAGATTCAACAATCCTTTTTTCTGGGTATATATTCAAAAGAAATTAAATCAGTATCTTGAAGAGTTATCTATGGTCCCATTTTCATTGTAGCATTATCCAAAATAGCCAATATATGGAACAGTCTATGTGTCCATCAGTGAATGAATGGATAAAGAAATTGTGGTATATATGTATACAATGAAATATTATTTAGCCTTTAAAAAGGAGATGCTTCCATTTGGAACAACATGAATAAACCTGGAGAACATTGTGTTAAGTGAAATAAGCTGGATACAGAAGGAAAAAAACGGAATAATATTGCTTATATGTGGAATCTACAAAAGTTGAGTACATCAGAGTAGAGAGAATAATGGTAATTACCAGGAGTGGGGAGGTGTTAGTGAAAGGATACAAAGCTACAATTATGCGGGATGATTAAGTCTAGAGATTTAATATGAAGTATGATTACTATAGCTAATACCATATTGAGTACTGGAAATAAGCTAAGAGTACACTTCAGATGCTCTCCTCACAAACACATACATACACGTAAACTATGTGAGATGTGTTAATTAGCTTGACTGTAGTAATTATTTCACTGTGATTTGACTAAATTTCAAATCATCATATGTATACCTTTAGTATATACAGTTTTTATTTTAAGAATAATGAAACATTTTAAAAAGAAAAAAAAATAGTGTGGGAAGAGCATAGGGCAAGTTTGGGTCATAAGGAAACAGTGGCATGGAATAAGACTAGGAACCCCTTTTGAGTTGTGTTAGCATCTGGGACAGCAAATTCTGTTCTAATGGTTTGATGTAGGACTTGGGGTATCCTGGTCTTGCATTCATCTCTGTAGGAAGAGTCCTTCTAGGAAGAAACAAAGCTGGAGGTTTGGAAGCATTTACTTCAAAGTGAAAACAGATCTGTTTTGTTGGAAATTCAGTAGATCTGAAAATAAAATCTCACAAATTGTTCGTCAAATTGGATTTGTAGGAATGGACTGATTTAGATATTATTCAATTGAAGATGTAAGAGATGCATCGATACTTGAGATACATTGGTGTGATTTTTAAAGGTTCCTTAAGTTTCATTTTTTTTTTTTTTAAGTTCATGTACATAGTACCTCCTGGATGAATAAGACTATGTTAGAAGAGAAGAGAGCAGGAGAGGATAATTTAAACCAAATTAGATATGGTTCCTCACCGGACCGAAGTTATGGTTCAGCAGGAAATACAGAAGCAGCATGGTTAACATAAGGTAAGGTGGGGTGGGGCCTGCCCATGTGAAGTGAGACTGAAGATGAACATGACTAACTTTAGGACACCATGTTAGAATACTTTTTCCTGTTTTTTTTTCTTAATGTATAATTGATTTACAGTGCTGTGCCGATTTCTGCTGTACAGCAAAGGGACTCAGTTATACATTCCATGACTTAGATATACATTTTTTTATATTATTTTCTATCATGGTCTATCCCAAGAGACTGGATATATATGGTTCCCTGTGCTATACAGTAGGACATTGTTTTTTATCAGTTCTAAATGTAATAGTTTGCATTTATTGACGCCAAACCCCCACTCCCTCCCCCCACCTTGGCAACCTCAAGTCTGTTTTCTGTGTCTGTGAGTCTGTTTCTATTTTGTAGATGGGATCATTTGTGCCATGTTTTAGATTCCATATATAAGTGATATCATATGGTATCTGTCCTCTTTCTGACTCACTTCACATAGTATGAGAATCTCTAGTTGCATCCATGTTGCTGAGAATGCTATTATTTCATTCTTTTTTATGGCTGAGTAGTATTTCATTATATATATATATATATATATATATATATATACTGCATCTTCTTAATCTATTCATCCGTCGATGGACATTTAGGTTGTTTCCATGTCTTGACTATTGTGAATAGTGCTGCTGTGAACATAGGGATGCATATATCTTTTTGAATTATAGTTTTGTCCAGATATTTGCCCAAGAGTAGAATAGCTGGATCATATGGTAGTTCTATATTTAGTTTTCTGAGGAAACTCCATACTGTTTTCCATAGTGGTTGTACCAGTTTCCATTTCCACAATAGAATAGGAGGGTTTCTTTTTCTCCACACCATCTCCAGCATTTGTTATTT
This sequence comes from Sus scrofa, assembly GCF_054392235.1. NCBI lineage: Eukaryota > Metazoa > Chordata > Mammalia > Artiodactyla > Suidae > Sus > Sus scrofa. The sequence continues at coordinate 131,550,882 of NC_139385.1, read as the reverse complement.
GTAGACATATTAATGATGGCCATTCTGACCAGTGTGAGGTGGTACCTTATTATAGTTCTGATTTGCGTTTCTTTAATCATTAGTGATGTTGAGCATTTTTTCATGTGCCTACTGGTCATTAATTTTGATGTCCATATAAGTCTGAATTTTGATGTGAAGGAGACAGAGAGACCTTATAAAGTCTTGCCTTTCAGCCCGGTAGTTTTGGCAGTGAGCTCTTTAGGGTCTGATGGAGGAATAGATTGAGATAGGTTTGGTGACTTAAATATTCAGTTTAGGAGATGTGGAGGCAAAGATAAGGTCCTTTCGGTTAAGATTTTTCAAACTGCAATTTGTTACCAAAATAAGTAAATACATACATACATGAATTTTTTTTAAAGTAGAGTAAATAGAGGTATGATTTCATAAAACTTTGGTTTTTAAACACAAAAGTAGAAGGGTATTTCTCACTGTGAGACCACAGTGTTGAAACCAGTGAGCTAAAGGTCTGCTGGAAGCAAATTAGGAAGGCATTCGAATTTGTTTAATAAGATAATGAAAATATTTCATTATAGCATGTCTTTATTTTATAATAAAGCTTTAATTAAACCCATTTTAGTATTTTTAAAGATTGAATCTTGTCCAGGATATTAAAGAAAATAAAATGTTTCAGAGAACAAAGAATCAAAACAAACACCCTTACTTAGAGCTAAATACTAGGTCAAGGAAGAAAGCAGCTATAATGAGATTGTGAGTTTATATGTATGTTTCTGTGTGTTTGTGTCTGTTCATAAAACATTACTCAGTGTAAAAGAATTAGGTTGTCTTTCACAAATAGCAATTGACACTGACTGTTGGGACAGAGCAAAGTGATCTTATAATTTGGTCTCAGGGCTGTATGAGTTTGATTGAACATTTTTTACAACTGATAAGGTACCCAGGATCTTCTTAATCAGTGGTCCAGTTATATTTTCTTCAGAATATGAAACATATCTTTTTCAGAGGAGAAAATATATACCTTTTGGGGAAGTTGGTATCAGATATATAGTCTTTTTTTTAACTCAATGAATTTTGTTACATTTATAGTTGTACAATGATCATTACAACCCAATTTTATAGCATTTCTATTCCAAATCCCAAGCCCATCCTCCCACCCTCCAACCTGTCTCCTTTGGAAAACATAAATTTTTCAAAGTCTATGAGTCAGTATCTGTTCTGCAAAGAAGTTCCTTGTGTCCTTTTTTAAGATTCCACATTTAAGTGATAGCATATGACATTGGTGTCTCACTGTCTGACTAATTTCACTTAACATGATAATTTCTAAGTCCATTCATGTTGCTACAAATGCCATTATTTCTTTCCTTTTAATAGCTGAATAGTATTCCATTGTGTATATATACTGCATCTTCTTTATTCACTCTTCTGTCATTGGACATTTAGGTTGTTACCATGTCTTGGCTATTGCATGTAGTGCTGCAATGAACATTGGAGTACATGTATCTTTTTGAGTTATGGTTTTGTCTGGATAGATGCCCAGGAGTGGGATTTCTGGATCAAATGGTAATTCTATTTTTGTTTTTTTGAGGAATCTCCGTACTGCTTTCCAGAGTGGTTGCACCAATTTACATTCCCACCAACAGTGTAATAGGGTTCCATTTTCTCCACACCCTCTCCAGCATTTATTGTTTATGGACCCTTTTTTTTTTTTTTTTTGTCTCTTTGCCATTTCTTGGGCCGCTCCCGTGGCATATGGACGTTCCCAGGCTAGGGGTCGAATCGGAGCCGCAGCCACCAGCCTACACCAGAGCCACAGCAACGCGGGATCTGAGCCGTGTCTGCAACCTACACCACAGCTCACGGCAACACCAGATCCTTAACCCACTGAGCAAGGCCGGGGATCAAACCCGCGACCTCATGGTTCCTCTCGGATTCATTAACCACTGAGCCACGATGGGAACTCCTGTTTATGGACTTTTTGATGATGGCCATTCTGGCTAGTGTAAGGTGGTATCTCGTAGTAGTTTTGATTTGCATTTCTCTAATAATTAGTGATGTTGAACACCTTTTCATGTGTTTTTTGGCTATCTATATGTCTTCTTTGGAGAATTGTCTATTTAGATCTTCTGCCCATTTTTTGGGTATTAAGCTGCAGGAGGTGTTTATAAATTTTGGAGATTAATCCCTTGTCAGTCACTTCCTCTGCAAATATTTTCTCCCATCTTTTCGTTTTGTTTAGCCTTTCCTTTGCTGTGCAGAAACTTTTAAGTTTAATTAGGTCCCATTTATTTATTTTTGTTTTTATTGTCATTACTCTAGGAGGTAGACGTACTGTCTTGTTTGTTAGGCTTACAAAGGCAATTGCTCTCATTGTGAAAAAATAAATGGCTTATAACATACAAGCCTACAGTTGTTGTTACCAACAATGTTAAGGGTTTTGTTATATGACCAAAGCAAATAGGTTGAGGTAATATATAAAAATAATTAGTTTCTAAGTATAGGTGGTAATACGTGGAAAGGAATTTAGGCAGTTAGCAAAATAATGTTGATTTTTTTGAAGTCTTGTCTATTGAGGAGACTTCATGAGCATGTTATCATGTCTACCATTCTTAGTGATGGTTTAAAAAAAAAATACTCCATTTTTTTTAAGTGTGTGCACTGCCAGCTGGGTAGAATTCCTTTTTCAAAGGCCCAACTGAATGGATTGGAGAAGACTCTTTATTTATCTATGATTTCAACTCCACCTGTTTACCATTTTCTTGTTAAAAGGAATTAGTGAGTGTGGGGTATGTGGCTATGAAGCAATTGAACAAATCTCCACTGCAACTATAATACAAATCCATCTTCAATCCCAGAGCAAATTGTTCTCGTTTTGGGAGGGGAAAAGGTATTTTCTCCGCTAAAAACAAAAATTAACAAATATTTTGCAGAAGGTGAACTCTAGGGTCCCAACCAAATCCTGAACAAATTAGAGTGAAGCAGAAACAGCTGTTGGGTACAATGCACATCCTAGAGTAGGTTCTGGGCTGTCAGGCGAGATTGCTTGGAGCTGGCCTGTCCTAGCTTTACCATTTCTCAGCACCTTGGCAAAGAGTGGGGGGAGTGTAAAGAGGAGCACATGTTCAAGAAAAACAACAGAGCTTCAAGTTCTATTTCGTTTGGGACCAAAGGGGTCCCACGGTACTTTTTTTGTTTTGTTTTTTCTTTTTTTTAACCTCACCAAGTAGCCCATGAAAATGAAGAAGACTTGCTTTTTGTGACAAAAGGATGCAGTAAACTGTGACTAAGCTGTGAAAAACGCCTCAAGCATCTCAAGAGGATTGTTATCTCTTTGCAAGTGCTCTCTGCAAACAGGATTGAGTGTGGTAATACTGGGACCTTTACCTGGGAAGGTTGAACTTGCATAACAATGACTGAAACATCCTCTGCATTTTATCCAATCATAAGTCAAAAGATATGCAAAGACTAAAAAAAGATTGAAATACAGGCTTGATCAGTTTTCACTTTCTAAATTTGCTTTCACGCCATCTAAAACTATTGTATTTGAGTCCAAGAAAACTAGCAAATGGTTCCAAGCATCTCGCGAAGTTTTAGGTATGCTAAGGAATTGTAAAATTGATTCAGCACTGTTCCTCTCTTTCAACTTTATGCTTAATTATTTTTCTCATTAAATGTGGTAGAGTGTGCCTAGGGACTCATACAGAATGCATACCTCTTTTCACCCAAGCTCTAAACCAATTAGACGTAAGAAGAAAAAGAATGAAAATTTCAAGGCCAAAATGTAATCTTGATAATGGATAAAGCAGATATGGTTTAATATAGCTTATTTCTTAGGGCATGTGGGCTTTGTAACACCAGACTAGAATTAGAAAGACTTATGAAGCCTCTTTCTCAGGTGGTACCAGTCAATAACATAGGCTTTCTCAAGAGGGACGACTATTAATATTGTTTGCCATGTGGCCAAGTGCAATCAAGAATATATGCTCTCAGTGGAATATAACCCCCCCCAGCATTATTGTAGCATAATATCTCTCTATATATAGCCAGGTTTCTTTTTTGATGCATACAAATTGTGAAAATAAATGAGAATTATATAAAATGAAAATCTTTCTCCCGTTTATCTGCTCTTCTCCCCATCCCACACGCCAGAGGCAAATGCTTTTAAATAGTTGCTCTTTTACTTTCTTTGGTTAATTATAGTTTTAAATGACATGCTTGTATTTCTGCTTCTAAAATTATTTTTAAACAACGTCTATTGATTCTTTTCCATTAAATTTGAGGAACTAAGCAGACTTAGACTACCTCCCACTTCTTGTTTCCTTCACATTCTGATTTTTATTGAGCATTTTATTGTTTTTACTTCTTTTGTGGGAGGGAGCCTAGTTAAAAGTAAGGTAAGCTCCTAGAGTTCAAACTCCATCACTTATTTATTTATGAGCTATGGAATCTTGGAAAAGATACTTTACCTGTCAAAACTTGGAATTCCTCATCTGTAATTCGGAGTAATAATGGTACCTCCTTCATAGGTAACCATGACAACTAAATCAGTCCATCCATATGAAGTGTTTAGCACTGTGCCTAATAATCAGAAAACGCCAAACAAATGTTACATATATATAGTTCTGAGACAATAATGTGTTTTGATTCTAAAGTTTGAAATTTAACCAATAAAATCAACACTATTATGAGTATTTAAATATTTTTAATGTAGAATCAAATGGCATGACTGGACTTGTAAAAAAAAGAGACATAATTTTTGACACGCAAATTTTTTTTTTGTATTTGTTAAGAATTTATTACACATATAAGAATAGTTTTCAAACTTTCCAATTTGCAAATTCAAAGACCAGTATGAAGCTCAGGGTCATGAAGTTACAGGATTGAGGAAGTTGTTCAAAGATACTTCCAAGTGCCAGTGTTTAATAGATCCTCTTAATTTCTTCTAGATTTTCTTTTGTCTCCTGGTCATACTAATTTCTTTTTATCTCTTAGATTGAGAAGGCATGCAGTATTGGTATTCAGCTTACAGGTTCTACTCTGTGTGTGGTACTATACAAGTTACTTAGACTTTCTATGCCTTATTTTTTCTCATCATCAGATAGGGATGATCATAGTATCTTCTTCATAGTATTATTATGAATACTAAATGAAATAATACAGCATGTAGAAAAGCACCTGGAACCCTATATTATTTTGCTGTTTTTTTCCCTTTCGTAATTTTGCGAGAACACTTCATTCATTTACTTATTCTTTTAAGATGTTGGAGGTGCTAAATGTTGTGTGTCTGTATATACAAAATACATTTTTATGTTCTTCCTCTTCCATAACTGAGTGATTATAAGAGATGAAATTTGGAGCTCTTTTCCAATAATGATGGAGTAGTTTATTGCAGACCAACACTTCCAACAACAACACCTAGAGAAGCTAGGAAAAAAAAAAAATCAATGTAGGCATCAGAGAGTCAGGATGGCAGCCAGGACTACCCAGATGGGACAGAACCCAGAATGAAGGTAGTGCATCAAGGTGAACCCAAAATTTTGCATTGTTTTTTCATCCAAGATGTTTGATAAGATTGGCATGAGTCCAAGAGCCTAAAAATTTGAGCAGAAAGTGGCACTAATTGAGCAGAGTATTTGACAATCTCATAAGACAGATGAAATAAAAATTGGATTCAGTCTATCAAAGAAATAGGTCTCTGATAAAAGTTTAATACTTCCAGTTAGGATCCCTGAAGGAGTATACACTAAGAGTAAAGGCAAACATGAAATAGATGATCCTTCATGAAAGAACAGACTTGAGCTTCTTTTTCAAATTTGAAACTGGATTATGATGATCTGTACCTATTCTGAATGCTACTGGAGAGTAAAATTCTCCCCTCATTGGAGGAAGGCAGATCAGCCAAATCTCAACTTATTTCTACATTTTTTTCAATCACAATGTCTGACATTTAAGTAAAGATAACCAAACATATCATGAAATAGGACTAAAGACCAAAACCAAGAAGATATACAGACAAGAAAATCATACCAGCAGGCAATTCATTTATTATTTGAGGTTTGCTTTAAAATGACTTTGATTACCATGTTAAAATAAATGTCCAGGGGTTAGAATTTCACTAGGGAACTAGGATATATAAAATAATATAATGGTAATTCTAGAACTGAAGACTACATAAAAGAAAATTAAGAACTGAAAATACAGGTTTAATATATTAATCACAACAGAAGAGAAGAGAAGTAAATTAAAGATAGATTTACCATCAAACATCCAAACTTATGCACACATAGAAAAAAATGTAAGATAGATCAGAAATGCATGAAAGGTGTATGGGCCATTATGAAAGATATGCCATATATTATTGAAGTCTTAAAAGGAGAGGGAAAAATTATGGTGGAAACAAGATATAAAGAGATGCTGGTCAAGAAATGCCCCCAAACTCATAAAAACCATCAAGACACAAAATTCAGGAGAGTTGCAAACTAAAGTGGACCAAAAAAAAAAGAAAAAAAGAAACTAAACAAAAAACCTAGTTACAGCATAGTAAAACTACTGAAAACAAAGACAAAAAGGAAATTTCAAAAGCAGCCAGAAAAAAAATACATTTTACCTTCAAAGGAGCAACAAGGCTAGCAGATAAATTCTCATTAGAAATACTTATGGAAACTATGATGAATTATATCTTTAAAGTACTTAAAGGAAATAACTGAAAACCTGTAATTGTGTACCCAACTAAATATACTCTAAAAATGAAGGCAAAATATGAAATAAGACAATTGAAAAGAAAATTTGTTGCCAATAGATCCATGCTAAAAGAATCAGGACACAAATGATCAGATTATTGATTTAAACCCAAATATATACAAAATCACTTCGATCTGGTTCCCTGAGTTTCCCCTTTAATTTACAAAGGATGTGCATTGTGAATTAAAAATTACTCCTTGTTGTTTTAAGCCTATGATATATGAGGATTTTTTTTGTATTAAATAACCAGACTATAATGATTTTATTCAATTTTTTTTCTCTAATTTCTTCGTTTTTGTCTCTACTGTTTGTAAGTTATGCTGCCTGCCTATGCTCGAGGTAGTTTTTGTTTTTCAACATTCATAATTAAAACATTCTAAGTACTTGAATAACTTCTTAGTCATTAACATATATTCAGGTTCCTGAGGATTTGTTAAAATGCAGACTATTTGTTAAAATGCAGGAAGCCTGAAATGGGGCCTGAGATTCTACGTTTCTAACAAACTTTTGGGTAATGACAATCCTACACTTTGAGTAGAAAAGCCTAAAAATACTCACCTTGGCTTAGTTCATTTTCAAACCTATACCTTACTGCTGTTCTATATGTAAGTTTTAATTCCTCATAAATTATACATTGAAATTTTTACGTAGTCAATATTTATTTAAATTAACCCACTTGAGAATTTCTTTGTTTATCAATCTTTCTTGTATCTCATTTTACTTCTTCTAGTGGTCTCTTCAGTGAAGGTATATTTGTGATAAATGCCACTTTTCGTTTTGCAAAACATTTTTATTTTACACTCCTTCTTGAAAAACTAATTTTATTGGGCAAAGGATTCCAGGATATTGCATTGTCTTCTGATTGCCATGAATACTAATGTGAAACGAGTCATTTGTCTGATAGATCAGGTAATTCATCCTTTCTTCTTGATTTAAGGACCAATTTTCTTTGATGTTCATAGTTTAACTATGATATGTCTTTCTGTGAAGTTATTTTTCATTTATTCTTTTTGGAAAATACTGGTTTTCTTGGATCTGAGAATCGGTGTCCTTCAGTGGGTCTGGAATATTGGCTTATCCTCATTCTGTCTTCTTCCATAAGTATAATCAGCCATTTGTTGGCTCTCTTCACTCTATGCTCTTGCTCTTAATTACTCTTTTTATTTTTTTTGTCTTTTGTTCTTTTAGGTCTCCACCCATGACATATGGAAGTTCCCAGGCTAGGGGTCTAATCGGAGCTGTAGCCGCCGGCCTATGCCAGAGCCACACAACACCAGATCTGAGCTGCGACCTACACCGCAGCTCATGGCGACGCTGGATCCTTAACCCACTTAGCAAGGCCAGGGATCGACCCAGCAACCCCGTGGATCCTAGTCGGATTTGTTTCTGCTGCACCACGGCGGGAATTCCTTAATTACTCTTTTGCATTTTTTATTTCTCTGTCTTTCTGAGTTGCTTGTTTGGTATTATCTTTTTATGTGTATTCTAGGTCACTAATTCTTATCAATTTTAATCTTCTGTTTAACCTATCCATTTTATTTTATATTTTACCCATTATAGTTTTTCATTTCTGATACTTTATTTGCATCTTTTAAAATACCCCTACATTTAAAATATTTATTATTTGTTTATTTGCTTCTCCTTTATTTCTTCAAAGTAAATATAGTTGTATATTCTCTAGGAATTACAATATCTGATATATTTAGCAACCTGGTTCTCCTGTGTTTAACTCAAGGTGCCTTGTCTCTTTGTTTTTTCTTTTTTTCCAGTGAGTTGTTCATTTTCTTTGGAACTTTATCTGTGGGAATTCTTTGAGGCCTGGGTTGAATTAGTATTCCTCCAGAAATGATTTGTGTTTGCTTCTGCCAGTTTCCTGGGGGCACCACTGACCTAGGACGACTTTAAATTAAATTGTCCATTTGAGATCTTTCAGACCTCACAGGTGGCGTAAATTTGGATGGCAAACCTGGGAAGGATCTGTTGTGATTATAAAATCTCAGGGGATGTTTTTTCCCTTCCACTAGTGCCAATGTAGACTGGAAAGTTTCCTTGATCTTCTATTTTTGGCAGTGAGTTTATTTCTTATTCAACCTTCTAAAAGGGTACAGTCCATTGGGATTCTAGCTTTCTGCTGGCATCTCCTCATAGATTACCCACCTGGGAGCAGGGCCTCACCATTTTCTTTTAACCCAATGCAGTTTTTATGATGGTATCTCAGGTTGTCTAGGGTAAAAGAACTCTGTATTCTGGAATTTGAAAAAGTCCATATTCTTCCTTCTCTTCCTTCAGGTGCTTTTTGCAAGTAAAGTGGGCAGATAAGGATGGTCACTTCTATGCTGAGAACACTTACACACCATCTACTCATTTCACATTTGTATGTAGCACGATGCTTCTGGCCCAAGATTGTCCTGGTAACATTACAACTTGTGAAAATCATTTGTTTTTGACAGGATTGAAACTTCCGATAAAATAAGGGCAATATGCTAAGTTTGTTTTGCCTCAACCTTCTTGAGGTTATATAGTTCATAACTAATTCTTTGCACATAGCAGCTTCTCACTGAATGTACAAAAAGGTATTCAACCAGTAGCATTAATACTAACATTACTAGTCTAATCTGTTATAATATGAAAATAAATCAAGAAAGTCTTGAATTTCATGAAGAGTTGGTATGTATTAGCTTCATCATTTCTCTATTTGGGACCTCCAATTAATTTTAGGGAAATCAAATTCAGTTTCATGACTATGTGCCTTAGAATGTTAAACTTACCAGAAACAAACCTCCCTCTGATTTCTTATTCTCAGCCATCTACACGGACAGTAGATGGAATTTAAACTAGATAATCAAGTGGAAGAGATTTAAGATGTGTTTTTTGAGAATGTTCCCAGACCTGTCCTGTGGTTGACACCCACAGATATTGTTCATGCCCAAAATCATATTGATGGTAGAGGATAATGGAGGCCCTTCTCAGGGCATGAGATGAAGCCCAGCAAAGGAGCTGTGGTCAGTTCCAGTGTAACTCTTTATCATTCTAAGGTCAGACCTGTCAGGCTTTCCATAAGTCATGGGTTAGTCATGTACTGGGGACGTAGGCAGCCCTCCAGCCTCCCCCTCTAAGAAGCCTTGTGGCTCAAGGCCCTCTGTCACTTTTCTTCAGCAGAAAATCAATGGGGCCCCCTCTTCCCCTGCTAGCTCTTCTCCAGCTTGATTGCAGGCCCCAATGGATGGCTTGAACCCTGTGTTGACCCCCTTCCTTTATCCTGACAACTTTTACAACTGCCAAATTTCTCAGAGTGAGCCAAAGTAAAAATTATAGATTTAAAGAAACACTATTTTGGAGTTACTGTAGAGAATGTCTTTGGTGTTACAATTCATGTTATTTCAGAAATAAGGGAGGGAATGGAGACTCAGACTATTTCTAACACCGTTTCTTTTTATTGGCTGCTGTCTCTAAAAGCTGTGATTTGTTAATAGTCCCTCTACTCATCTATTTAGTATCCTCAGGGATTATGCTGCTCTTTTTTCCAGCCTTCCTGGGAGATGGATTTTTTTTTTTTTCATTTCTTGTTGAATTTGGGAAACTTCTTTTTCACTCAGTCCAAACTGCTGCATCCCATTCTGTTTCACTGCATGCTAGTAGAATGAGAAAAGTGTTTCTTCTGGCCAGTGTAGTGTTTCAATGGCTTCTTTGAAGAGAGATCCCAGTACAGAAATCGATTCCTAGGCTGTTTATTTGTTTCTTTTCAAGTACCTTAGTCTCTTTGTCACACCCCCAAGCCCCTGCTTTTTGTTTAAATGCAGCATGATTAAGTGAAATTAGCTAGACTAGGTTTGGGAGCCTGTGCTCTATGTTTACTTTCCTATTCTGCCATTAATCTAACTACGCAGCTTTGGTCAGATTATTTATCTATTTCCTTAGTTTTCTTATCTGTTAAGTATAAATTAGTATCTACCTCATGTAGTAGTTGTGAGCATTAGAGACTCATTGTCTAATCTAGACCAGAGCCCTACATATGGGAGGGTCTCAATAAATGTTAATTATTATTATTATTATTAGTGTCATTCATTTATTTATTTAATAAATATCAGTTGCATGATTGCAATTGTGGCAATGGTGATAACTCATGATTATAGTAACTTGGATTTGCCCCAAGATTCTGACTAAAATACTCATCGCTTTGAAGGGAACATGGGTTTCAGTGTAGTCAAATGCCTTGAAGTTCAGAGCTAAGTGACCATGAAGCTTCTCTTGTTTAAAACACCATGACCCCCCAACCTTCAGACCCAGTAAGGAATTCCTGTCTAGTTAGTCCCCCTCATGCATGCTTCTGAGGCTCTTAGGCCAGTGTGTCTGGGAAAGTTTCAGGCTGGAGGCATCAAGGAGTATTAATGTGCAGATGTAGGATCTGTCAAGAATACGAGCTGTGGTGCAACAAAAACCACCTGCGTGGCTTGTGATGTTTTTGAAACAGAGTGCCGGAAAGAAGGGGCCCAGGGCCAAGAAAGGAAAACGGAGCTGTGGATTTGTGTGCAGCTCAGAGCACAGGCCCTGGAGCAAGAGGAGGAGGAACACTGCTGTGCTGCTGCTGCCCCACCCCCACTGCTGATTTTGTGTCATGTTTTTATGACTGATGGGCCCTGTCGGACTGAGGCATGCTGGGTTTGCTTCTGTGCATGTGGAGAAGGAACTAGAAAGGTCAGTGAGAATGGGTTATCCCAGTAGTGACTCCCCCATACCCTTTACATCAGGATATAATAGGAAGTTTCCAAATAGGAACACAAAGAGTCAGCTCATGAGTTGCCAGGACCTAGGCTGCATACCCCTCAGACCTCAGGAGCAGTAAATCTGGAAGGAAGGCAGTTCGCCTCCCAATTAGAATGCTAGCATAGGCCCTCTCCCACTACTTTTCTGAGCTTGCCAAAAAACATGGCAAGGATGCTGCCATAGGTTGGGAGCAGAGCCACTGCAAACAGGCAGCCATGTGCCTACCAGTGGCTCTGCTTCTGTGGGATGGAGAAGGTGCAGCTGACCGACTGGCTGGCCTGTCCTATTTCTTGGCTTCAAGAGAGAGCCTTTGCCAAAGCAGGCCTCATGGCTCTCCTGATTGTTTTTCAGAGCCATGAGTAAAAACTGGTTTTTCTGTTCCTAATTTATGCCATGAGAACCTTGACTGCAACTTAATTTGTGAGTTCCAGAATGGTAGAGAAATAGCTACTGAGGTACGCAGTGCTGGCAGAAACCTACAGTCAGAAACTGCAATTCAAAAAACTTTAGAAAAGCGATTTATTGAATGAAGGGTGATCCTAACAAAATCGTTCCCCACCAAGTGCCATAGAAAGAACTCCAGCCATGTCAGGAGCACCGAGATGTTGTGGACATTATCCAGGCTGAGGGGAACAATCTCCAGACCAGCTTTCCCACCTACGGTGCTATCATCATGCATTCGCCCGACACTCCCACATTTCCTTCACAGCCCTCCTGGCCTCCACAAGACTCTGCGTAGCCCTTGGTGTTCTGTCCACAGCAAGGGCAATCCCACCTGACTCCCAGCATTGGTTGATGAAAAGCCAAATGGATGGGAGAGAAGGAGCAGGGTCAGGGGTGTAGACAACACCTGGAGGAGAAGAGAAAACTCCAGAACCTGTGATCAGAGTGATGAGTTGAAGATAGCTCCGCCTCCGAGTGTTTAGCCTGGAAGTGAGTGCGTTGATGGAGAGCTGCATCGAATTTTTATTTGTTTTTTTCTTGAGATGAGCAGTTTGCAAATGTAGAACTCCAGAGAGAATACAAAATGCTGCTATGAAGAGAAGCTACTTGTTGCTCTAAGTGGAATATTTGCCTTTATTAGGAGAGAGATAACAAAAGCAGGATTTTTTCCCCCTAGAATATACACATTTAAATGATGTTGATTATAATAAAATTTCATTCATATCCCACAACATTTCTGTAAAGTGAGCAGGTAAGATGTTAGGTCTGTTTGGAGGAGGATTGGAATGCTCAAGAGCAGACATGTAGAATTAGTAAAACTGGGTTCTCAGTCCCCGTTTCTGAACACAAATCTAATTATTTTTCATTTGAGCTAACTTTTAATTTTATTTACCTGGGTACCTAAGCCCAAGACCTTCTGAAATAAAATATAATAATAAAATTCTTATTTTATTAATACACTTATTTGAGATAACACAAAATACTTCTGTGTGTGTTTGTGTGCGTGCATGCATATATAGGGATCATGTAACATCACATTGTTTTTGGTAAAGTTGTGTATAACCAGGAGGGCCTCTATCATCATTTTTGAGTAAGGAGATACTAAATAGGTTTGTAAATATCTAATCTGCTTGAAAGGAAGTAGAATTTAAAAGACTATCCAATTTCTAAACATTGATCCTTTCAGGTATGTTCTCATTATTTCAGTAAATGGCAATTAAAAGCTAAGGTAAGAATGGTCTCAAATTGTTATCTGTTACCATTAAGAGTAGTTTGCAGAGTTCCCTTGTGCCTCAGCAGGTTAAGGACCCGATGTACTCTTTGTGAGAGGGCAGGTTCAATCCCTGGCCTCGCTCAGTGGGTTAAGGATCCGGCATTGTCATAAGCTGCAGTATAGGTTGCAGATGCATTTTGGATCTGGTGTTGTTGTGGCTGTGGTCTGATTTGATCCCTAGCTTCCCCAAAAAAGAGTAGTTTTTTCTTGAATAACTACTATTAATCAATGATGTTGGTTTTTGCCTCACACTGTAGATGTGTGGCCAAAGCAAATGTTAATAAGTAAATGCAGGCATTTACTGCAAACCTACTGGGTGTGTTTCGGGCAGCATGTTAAACCCTGGAGTTGTAGCAATATTTACTTACCCCTTTCTTTAGTTGCTTTCCATAGCATCGGATTCTAACCTACCAGATGTCTTTCTATACTATCTACTTGTATTAGTCAGGATAGCTTCTGTTATAGTGTGGTAACAAACAGTCCCCACAACTCAACAGCTTATTACAAGGAAGTTTATTTTGTACTCACAGAAAAGTCACTAAAGGTTCATATGATTCTATAAAAGGTGTCTTCTGAACATTACTTCCATGATTCACTGTATTCTAATCTTTGTCATTTCAACATGAGACTTCACATTAGGAATTAGGGAAACAAATGCATTGATATTTCAGGCCTTGTCTTTCTCTTCTAAGTTTTGCATATAAGCAAAACATGTCAATTCTCATAGTCCCTAAGCCATTTTGAATGGCTCCTCTCAACTGTGAAGGCATCTAGGAAGTAAAGTCTACCTTCTATCCAGGAACAAGAAGACAGACTGATATCAATAGCCACTAGTAAGACCTACCACACTATATCGGAATTTGAAAGAATAAAAGAATCGGTATCAAGCACAAACAATAGCATATAGTAAGTACCAAGCGAAGAGCAAGCAGAGCTGGAGCAATTTATAGACTTACATGGGCTGAGGTGGTCAGGGAGGCAGAGCTAAACTGGGCCTTGAACCATAAAGAAGATCTGGAGATGGGAAGGGGAGCTCCTAATTGGCAGGAGGCTCAGAGAAGTTCTCAGAGAAAAGAACACAGCAGGCAAACTTTCCTCACATCCACTCCAGGTAAGTGATTCAGCATGGGCTGAATTTTAATAGTGCTAAGTTTTATAAGCAAAATAAATTGAAAAGTGAAAGTAAGCCAGACTATAGCAAAAACCCTGTGTGGAGCTGTGTCTGTATAAGACTCGAGTATACATAGTTTTACTGGAAAAATCTTGATGTACCATCTGTGCAATATTGATACTTTCCTGAAAACTACTCCCTGTAAGCCAGGGGGAGTGCCAAGGGCCGCATTATCCATCAACCGGTTTGGCCAATACTTAGAGAATCTCAGCTTCCTCTTTAAAAAAATGTTAAGTCAGGTTTATTGGAGCATAAGTTGTACACAGTAAAATTAACCCTTTTTCTGAGTAGAGTGCTATGTTTTTTAATAAATGAATACAGTTGTGTAACCACCAGCATAATGAAGACAGTGAACATATATATCCCCTGAAAAAGTTTCTTTATGTTCCTCTGTGGTCAGTATGCTTTCTCTACACCCAGCCTTCAGCTACCACTGCTCTGCTTTTTGTCCTTATAGTTTTGCTTTTTCTGGAATATTATATAATGGAAACATATAGTCTGTAGCTTTTTAAAACGTGACCTCTTTCATTGAGCATAATGCATTTGTGATACATCCATGTTGTTAACAGGCATCAGTAATTCATTTCATTTTATTGCTGAATAGTGTTTCATTCTATGGATGTTCCAGTTTGTTTATTCATTTACCAGTTGAAGGACATTTGGGTTGTTTCCCATTTGGGACAATTACAAATAAAGTTGCAATAAACTTTTCCCTCTAGATTTTTATATGAACATATATTTTCATTTCTTTTGAGTAGATAACTAGGAGAGGGCTTGCTAGGTCAAACTGTATGTTTAATTTTATAAGAAAATGCCAAACTCATTTCCAAAGTGTCTCAGCTCTCCTCTTAATTCCAGCTGCTCCTTGCTCTCATGATGCACTTGGGAAGTTTTTAAAGGTAATAATGATATTTAATCCTCATATATTTGCAAATTTTACAATTTACAAAGCACTTTCTACCCATTGTTTTATGTGATCCTTGTAGCATCCAGAGTAGGAATAATGCCAAATTTAGATGCATAAGGTCTGAGCTAGGCGATTCCAAACTTAGATACATTGTTTAGCTTTCCAGGCCTCAATTTGATTTGATTAATTTGATTTGAATAATGTGAATGATATCCACAGGGGGAAAGTATGGGAATAGATAATATGAGCTTAGTTTTGCTGTCAATCTTGTGTTTGAATCCATTTTAGGTTTCTCTCTATGGTATCAGCAAGTTACTTTGCCTACCTGAACTTCATGTGAAATGGGAATAATAATAACTACTTCATGGTACCATCTTAATGATTAAATAAGACATATATAAAACACAGAATAGAATGAATGCTCACTGCAGAGTAAGTTCTTCCTAAACAACAGTTATTGTTACTATGGAGAGAGTATGCCTGAAAGTGCTACACAAATTGCAAAGCTTTATATGAAAGTGAGCCATTTAGCAATTAATAAAATTAGAACTCAAGATATCCAATATTACTGCGTTTCTTGGTCATAACACTTCTAATGTGCTTGAATTTTAAGCCTCGAACTCTATCTAGCTCACCATTTGGCCTCTTTAAAATCTTTACAGGGATTGTTAAAATACTATCTCCTGTGAATCCAGACTGCAAGTCTATGTCATCATGCCCTGTATTGTCTTTGCTCTCTGGCTTCAGAATGCATTTATTAAGGTAGTTTTATGACCATGGAGGAAGAGAATTCATTCTTATGGCCACAAGGCATCTAGATGTCGAGGGACCCCTTGGCCTACAGCATTTGGGGGTCCATTATTGGAGCCCTGTCCTTCAGGATGTTGGGGCTGCTCTTGATGCTGCAAGGCCCCGAAGAGAGTGTGGCATTGTAGTTATCAGGGTCACCTGGAGGACCCTTATGGAGTTGAATTGAGGCAGGTTTTATGAGATACACAGACTATTTATTTTATTTCCTAAATGTGTGTACACATCCTTGCTCAGGTGCCACACAGACCTGTTGGGCTGGTTGTTACATGGTTAGTTAAAATAATTTGGGGACATGTTGTGCACATCGTTATTTGATTATGAATAGCTCCATTTATTTGTTTTAACTTTTCATCTTGAAATAACTTCATTAAAGAAAATGTGCTAAAATAGTACTAAAAACTTCCACATACTGTTTACCAAGATTCACCTATTGCTAAGATTTTGCTACATTTGTTTTACCACAATCTCTCTCTCTCTCTCTTTCCATATATGTGTATGTGTGTTGTGGTATGTGCATACGTGTGCATATTTTGTAATTTTTTTAACAATTTGGGAATCATTTGCATTCATCATGCTCCATAACCTCTTAAGACTTTTGTATGTAATTTTTAAGAAAAAGGATACTCTCATATGTAAAAACTGCATAGTTATCACATTTAAGAAATGTACCACTGGTACAAAATTTTTATTAAACATGTGTAGAATATTCTGGTTTTATCAGTTGTCACAATCATGCCCTTAATAGCATTTTCCCCTGCATTTATAGGGTTTAGTATAGGGTCACCTATTACATTTGTCTGTCGTGTCTATTAGTTTCCTTTAATTTGTAAGTTTCTCAGCTTTGATACATCTTTCACGTGATTAACATTTTTAAAGACTATAGAATAATTATTTTGTAGAATGGTCCTCAGTAAGGGTTTATTTGATATTTCCTCATGATTATATTCTGATTATGCATCCCTGCTGGGAATAATACAAAAGTGAGGTTGTGTCCTTGTCAGAATATCACCTCCAGAAGGCTACCATGTTTATTTGCTCTCATTGTTGATGCTAATTTTGATCACTGGTCAAGTGGTTGTTCAGCTTCTGTCCTTACAGTTATGATGCACCCCTTGCAATGAATAAGCTTTCTTTCCTAGATTTAGTATTTATGTATGATTCTTGTCCCAACTAATATCTGCTGCGGTGATTATTACCACTTCCTTCACATGGATCAGTTGGCATGGTATTAAAAGGAAAACTCCACTTTCTTACTTATCTATTCTCTATCATCTGTCTTATCATCTAAGTATATATTCATGAATTCATATTTTAATCAGTGGGTTTTAATCCATTACCTTCCTCATTTATTTTGATGTCAGGAGAAGCTGCGTCAAGTTGGCTCTTGTGTCTTTTTGCCATTCTTTCTGTGTCCTTTTGAGAAATCCATTACTTTCTGGTAAATAAGATATTCCATGTTTATCTTGTACTTTTACCAATCCACCTTGGAATCAGCAATTTCTCTAGCAATCTTTTTTCCTTTTACCAAGGAATGGGTGCTAAGTGTGTCCATTGCTCCTGGAGTGTCACTGCTTCTAAGCACTTTCAAAAGACAGAGCTGGGCAGGGGGCAGGGGTGGGGGAGGAAACTGTGTGTATATCTTTAGAAATCACCACTTCATACCAGTACTTTCAAATTCCAGTCCACCCCCACATGATTCTTCCTTGCTGTCCATCTTTCTGTATTTCCACCTTCCTTCTTCCACAGTGTGAACCTTGACTCCCAATTGTACGAACATGCTTACAATTCCGAATTCTAAAATACATAAAAAATTACTTTTAGAATTGCTAAAACCCAAAATAATATGGAAAAAAGACTAGTCAGAAGAGTTCAAGATGTGTTTGCAGTTCCTTTTCCTTCAGACTGAAGTTGTATATTTATAGACATATATTCTACAGTCATTGACAGTAGTTCTAATTTTTCCTTCAGTATGATTATTTTATTCATTTTAAATAGTAGACTTGCTTCTTTTTGCATTTATCTTGACTTTTTTCCACCATCTTCATTAATTTTATTTTTTTAATGTATAAAAGATAACTATACTTTCAAAAGTTCAAACACTACAAAATTCTGTAATCAGGCGTTCCCTTTGTGGTGCAGCAGAAATGAATCTGACTAGGAACCATGAGGTTGTGGGTTCGATCCCTGGCCTCGCTCAGTGGGTTAGGGATCTGGTGTTGCCATGAGTTGTGGTGTAGGTCTCAGATTTGGCCTGGATTTGGTGTTGCTGTGGCTGGCGGCTATGGCTCTGATTAGACCCATAGCACGGGGACCTTCATATGTCACGGGTGCAACCCTGAAAAGATAAAAATACAAAAAAAATTTCTGTGCTCAGTAGTGTCCTTCTTTATCCCTGCCCCTCCTATTGTAGTAAAACAAGTTTATTGCTTATGTTAATCCTTCCCATGTTTTCTTATGCAAAATAATCAGATTCATATGCATTTTCTTATTTCTTTTCCTTTTTTAACAAAAGTTGGAATGACGTATACTCCTTTCACTACTTTTTACAAAGATTCATTATGGCGATGGATAAAAATCCTACCCCCTGCCTTGTGTTTGCTGTAGATTTGTAACACTTTCACGTGGTGGTATAGAAGATGCTTCTGAAGTACCCCAAGGCTTAGCACAGAATTGACACCCTGTACAGATTGTTGGTTAGGTATTTAATTGACCCTGTCATTGAAAGGAATGCATGGCCAGCAGTGAAATATAACTCAGTGTGTACTGGACTGTTTAACAAGTTTTCTATGTCTCCTGTTACCTTCAGACTGAAGTCTAAACTCCTCAGCTTTGCAGACTTTAGAATACTTCTCCATTTTCTTCTTCTTTTACTTGTCCACATAGATCTTAAGCGACTAAAAACCATGAAGTTCTTGGTCCTGGTTCTAACACGCTCTGTCAAACTCCGAAGAATATAAAATTTCATTTTAGTTGTTGAGGATTCTCTTTCTACCTTTTCTGCCTGGTCAGCATATAACCATCCTTCCTTACCTAACTTACTCATCACCTTCTCTAGGACGCCCTCCCTAAACAACTCTGGCAAACATTAGTTCTCTAACAGCACTTGGCATACATAGGAAATACAGCACTTGTTCACCTGTATTTTAATACTTGGTTGACTCTTGTCTCCCCTGTAAGATTTTGAGTTCTCTGAGATTTAAGACCCTTATCTCTAGCGATTAACACAGTGCCTGCTGAAAATACTTTTTAACTAATTAATGAAATGATAAGAGACTTCCCCTGCCTGAATATCATTCTGTTTTACATGTGTGTTGAAAAGTATCCCCGAAATGATCTCTACAGAATCAGTACAGTTACAACTCTACATTTTGAGTTGCTACAAAGCAGTGCGATTTTTTTTGTTGTTGTTCCTTGTCCACATTTGTCACTGACAGGAAGGGGGCGCCATTTGACAGCTTGTGGAGAAAGAAAATCGGCTTTTGTAACTGTTCTTTTATAGAAGGAGATGGTAGTATGATTCTAGATGAAGTTGAAATATATTTCATATTCCTCTCAGAGATGTCAATCTACTTAAACTTGACCTTCGAATTGAGCATAAGGCAAAGATCCCTTATCTAAGCTCCATTGTAAATGTGTTACAAAATCTGGGTGGATTTCTAAAAGATAACAATGTCGATAAGGAAAAAGAATAATGGTTAATAACTCCTTGTGTTATTAAATATAGTAATGCACATTATGCATGTGAATGTGTATAGGTATATGTTTGAGTACCACATGTGGAATTGAGGTGTTTCTTTGAAATAAGATTGATACCAAAGTGTATTTTTTAATGCCTCTTTCTATTCAGGATAAGCGGCAAGAGCAGAAAAAGCATTTCTCTTTCTTGTGTCACCAACAATAGCTGCTTTGTATTAAGGTTATGCCCCCCTTTCAGGGGACCTTGTGCCTGAAACAATGCAGACCCCAGAGTCCATGGAGGTCCCTTAGGACCCCAGTAGCTCTTAGATCCCAATGATCAGAATGCTAAAGCTGTCTTGTTATAGGAGGGATAGTCTTGGTAGAAGCCTCTCTGTGCGACCTGCCTGTTTCAAGCTAAGTTGCTTTAACTGCTCAGGCCCAGCCCCACAAAGCATAAATAGAGCTTGTTATTGTAAGAGGCAACCTCAAGCCACTCTGTAGTGCAGTTACATAAATAAGATGAGGACCGGCTTGGAAGGGGTGTAAATCTCTGGCTAAAATGAGAGAAGAGGGAGCCATTCGCTTTAAACACAGTTAACATGCTGACTGAGTTTCCAAATAAACTTTAATCTCTTATGACTGATTGCTAGTAATGGTTATAAAAATGAGTGTGAGAATGTGGCCAAAGAAGACGTGACCACACCTTTCCAGATTCTTCAAGGCTATCTTCATGGGCATTTTCCTGGGAGCAAGGCAGAGGCAGCTCTGGGTCCTGAGTGTAATTCAGCTCTTTCTAGACCCAAAGGGGGAACATTCCCCATCATATGGCTTCTCTTATAGCATCTCTTCCCCTTTTTGCCAGTCACAGAACCCACAGCTGAACACGATAGGTGTTCCCAGAAGACAGGTTTTTAGTCAGCCTTTTCCTGCTGCATAAGGGATGCAAAGCCATCCTGCCTTTGCCTCCGGTGTACTGCACAGGAAATCTCCAGGAAGTCAAAAGAAAATGGCTCATGTCTGAGTCCTTGCCTTGTGGGTAGTGCAACAGGAATTAGACCACTTGCATTGCCTGCACTTCTGGAACATTGTGTGAGGCAGAAAATGTTGCTAGGAGATTATAGTTGTCAGTTCTCTTATAAGAGTGACGAAGGCAGCATTTCTTTGAGGTTCTATCTTCATCTGGCTTTCTGGTTTGTTTTCACTTGAGTTAGAATTGTATTTTTCTTTAAGAACGGTCTATTCTGCTGCCAATATACACAATGCAAAATGGCAGAAATATGTTTTGTATTTGAGCTTATTTGATTTTTTTCGCTCATAATTAAACTAAACTTTTCTGCTTTAGGTTAGACCTTTACAGTAAAGATCAATGATTATGAAGTACTGCTTTTCTCCCACCTTTTTTTTTTTTTTTTTTAAGACTCTGCACATCTTAAAGTAGTTTTCAGCACTTTCAAAGAATTTGGTTCAGTTTATTTTGGGATGACTTGTATTTTTCCTCCCTCTATAATAGATAGATTTTTTTCTTTCCCCCCTCCCTTTTTGTAAGTCATATTACTAATCAAAGAAACCTCTTTTGGACAAACAAACAAAAAGCCTGTGATAATTGAAATATAAGTAGCCAGCGATGGTGTCCGGGGAAATATTTATAAATATGATACAGATTTACTCTGACACCCTCAAATGCTGGTCATCTTAGGGCACAGTAAAGAATTATGACTCAATGAACTGCATGCTGACATATAACTAAATAAGTAAATAACTGGAGTGAAGGCAGACTGCTGTTTAACAGCTTCCCCAGTTACATATACACTTTCAAACAAGCATGAAATGTGGGTCTCTGGACATCACTTAAAAGAACCACAAATAAACAGAGTGTGATCCCACACTCCTATTCCTCCTGGACAGTGAGAAAGCTTGGCTGGGAATGGGGGTGATTTTTGTTGCTCTCCTGTCCCATATACTGTAAACACAAACCCCGTTGCTTAGAAAGCTCAGGGCCGCACTGCTGCTGACAGACCCATTGAGCCCAGAAAAGTGAGGAGGCAAAGAGTCTGTGACCCTTGAGCCGTTGCCTCACCTTTTATTTTGCACAGAATCCCACTCCAGACTCAGATCTTTCTAGTCTAACATCTGGGCTGAGTCAGCCTAGGGGACTGGGAGCCAGATTTACAAATTCTCAAGTGTAGCTCTCTTTTTTCACCTGCAAGATATATGTTAAGCTCAAGCCCTGCAATCTGGGGTCAAGCGGATGCCAAAATAACAGTACATATATGTGGAACACATTTCTTTTGCTTTAAACACAACTCTAGAGCAAGAAGGCCCATTAGACATTATCTATTATCTATTTGAACATCCTCTTTCTATATATGAGGAAACTGAGGCAGAGAACAGAGTTCAAAGTGGAGTTCAAGTGTCCTTATTCTTGGCTTGCTGCTTTTTACCTTGACATTTAACTGACTGTATTAGTTATCTGTTACCATGCAGGTAGCAAACTACCACAAAATTGAGTGACTTAAAACAATGCTGATGTATTATTTGTCACAATTTTGTATCTGCTTGAACTGTTCTATTGCATTCACCTGGGCTCACTTATGCAACTACAATGATCTGTCCAGTTGGAGGCTGGGGTCACCTGTACAGGTGTCCTGGCTGGGCCTCTTGGTCTTTGCTTGGGTGTTCACCCCATGCTTCTTTGCTGCATGAGGATCTCATGGCAAAGATCCAGAAGGGCAAGAACGTGGTGTGTGGGCCCTTATCAGGTCTCTGCTTGTTCTCTTTCCCGATATCCTACCAGCAAGGGTGGAGCACATGGCCAAAGTCAGAGTGAAAGTGGAAGAAGAATGCACAAAGGTGAGGGTGTCAAGACGTGGTGAATCAGGGCTGTTTCTGTAAAATATCTACCGAATAGCTCATGACAGCTTTGCCTCAGCAATGTACCATATAAGAATGCTGTCTTAAAAAAATGTTAAAAAGCCTGCCTTGACAAAAAAAAAAAAAAAAAAAAAAAAAGATAAAAGAAATTTCTTTGGTCAAGAGTATGTTCAGTAAATCCCAAAGACTCTAATGCGCTAATGTACACTGTGCCCCAATTCATGTCAAAGAGAAAAGGAAGAGGAGAGAATGGCATTTCCAAATGTATTTGACCTAGATTTTCTTTCCCTTGTGAAACAGCTATTAACACCACAGAAAATAGTTTTTAAAATACTGGCCACAGCATTAAGAATGGCTCCTCCTACCTTCCTGCCCTTCCTCTTCCAGATACTCATGCAGTGGCCTTTCAGGATCAAATGCTCATTTGTTGACATCATACATTTTCCCAGTAGCTAGGCAGGGGTGGGCCTTCTCCAGGGGTAAACAAAGGCTGACGTGCCTGAAGCTTGTGAACTAGAGTGCCTTGGCACAACCCTATGGTTTTGAGACATAAAATGGCTTTTCTAAGTCAGAACAAATGATAATTCCCTAGGAGTTATATAAACCCTAGAACATTGCTCTGCATTAGAGAGCTAGTTACTGAGTATGTCAGGTACAGCAGAAAAAATGTCTAATATTTTCTGCCTGTCTGTTCCAGGTTGTTATTTTAAACCACTTACTCTGAGTTAGCATAGAATTACCATTCTTCAAAATATCCTATGTTTCATAATTAAATCCCATTTTCAAAGTATGACTCATGCACGATGCAAAAATTAAAGGAACACCAATGGCTCTCCAATGAAAATGAATCTCCTTCCAGCCCCTGGTTCTCCCCAGAGGCAGTCACCAATACCCGTTTCTCATATGTCTTTTCAGAGATAGTCTATGTTTATACAGGAATATATATACAAATAGCACATAATACATGCGCAACTCTGTCTTATTTTACTTCAGTTCTTTTTAAACAACTTCATCAGAGATCAGTCTTTATAAATAGAGAGATATTTAGCTAGAAGAACACCTAGAATTTTCCACATAATTTTCACATTGACTGTTGCATATGAACTTCACCAATGCCTTGAAAGCCTTCTGGTTTTCAGATTTATGTCTTTTCATTTTTTACTAAATCATTTTATAGGTTATAAACTTCAGTCAACTGAAACCACACATTCTGTTTGTATTATCTGTTTATATTTTCTGTTCCAGGCTGTTGCTTGACTATCCCTCAGTCCTGGGACAGTAGGCGGGTAACAAAGTACTGGCTGAATGAACCTAGAGCCAGTTCCACGACTCTACTTCATTTTTCTGAGTCTTAGTTTCTTCTTCTGTAAACATGAAGATAATCACAGTGGCCTTGTAGATCGTTATGATAATAAAATGTGAAAATATGTTTGAAAGTATTTAGTAATCTCCAGGTGTTAGACAGCTACTATCCAACTCAAGTTAGGCACTGATAGAATTGCTATAATCAAGGCAGCCTTGCTTTTTCAAGTATAGAATAGATCTCCCAAGTGCCCTGCAGATGCCAAGAATGAGTGAAATTCTAAAAATGCAAATCTGATCATGTTCCTGCCCTTTTAAAAACTCTCCAATGGATTATCACTCCCAAAGTGAGCTTACAGGGCTTTATGCGATCAACCCTGCCCGTGAATTCAGCTCCATGTCTCACCAGCTAACTCCACACCGCCCCTCCTTTTCTTTCCCTTCTTCAGGAGAATGATCTTTTCTTTCCTAAATATTGCCTGTGGCTCTAGTCCCTTGCAAAAACAATTCTCTCTGCTGAGAAGATTCTTCTTCCTTGACAAATAGAGCTCCCTCCATACACACACACACACACACACACACACACACACACACACACCCCTGCACACACACCTGTCCTCTCCTCTCTACCACTCCTAAGAGTCTGGATTAGGGGCCCTTCTCCTCCAGTGCACATCTAGAGCATCATGTCTTCCATGGCTGAGCACTGCTTGATTTCTTGACTGTCCCAAATACTACTGAATTTAGTAGGTATACATGAAACATTTGTTTCTGATTGAAGGGACAAATGTATTAGTTAATACCTTCATAAGGCAGTCAGTGCCCTGGACAACATTTTGTGTGGCCTGGGAAGGGGAAAGTGGAGCAATTTAAACTGAGGGAACCCATATATTTAAATAATAAAAAAGCATTTATGTAAGAAAAGGAAACCAAATGGTTGGGTTGTCTTTACTGCCAAGTAAAGACCGTTATTTTATGGTATTCCCTTCCAGACTCTTTTCTAGAGGAAGGGGCACCTTTGATGTAAAAAGTAAGGAAGAATCCTGGGCAGAGTGGTTGGTGGACAGTGTAGAGGAATCAGGAGGGAGAAGGCAGCCGTGGCATTGTTTGAGGTGTCCAGCTCCAAATCCAACCACAGACTCTGAAACTGGACCAGCCCAATCCCCTGCTCTGGAATGAGGTGTGGTTCTGAGAGGGAATCTAGGTCTTGGACAATGATGATACTGCAACATTATCAGGGCTGTGTGTGAGCATGTACATGGGTGTGGCAGGTGGGATTAGGATGGGGAATCTGGGGTATCTTGAGGAGGAGATCTGTGAAAGTCTACCTTCTGGTCTGCCAGTAGGAGAGTGACAGAAATATAGTGGGACAAAATAACCATATCCAGTCATTGAATTCCAGTGATCTATTTAACATGAATTATCAAATAGGTCTCTATTATAAAACACTATTTTGATTAAAGATCAGTACATCTCTTTGTTATTGTCCTTTTAAAATGTATTGTCTTCTTTTTTCTACTCTCTGTATGTCTTTCTGTGTGTATGTGTGTATGTTTCTTTGTGCCTGTGTGTGTCTGTGTATGCATCTGTGCATTGTAATTTTTCTGGATGTAAATATTAAGAATAACTTTAAAATGTTTTAAATGCCAGGAAACTTCCTAATGGTATTGGTTGCTAAAATAGGGCTCACTTTAATATGAATTTAAGTGCTCATCTATCTTTTTAATGTTCGTTTCTAAATTTTAGTTTGGAATATGCTGCTTTGCATATACCTGAAAGACCTTTAAGAGAAACAGAGTCTATATTAGAAAATATTAATAGATAGTGATTTTGTTAAAGTAATTAAGTAGTGATGCTGGAAACAATATTAAATATCCAGTGAGTTTTCCTCTAGCGTCTCAACTTCCATGTTAAATCATCAGAGTAGTGCAGCACCGTAGAAAACCAGCAATAGCCTCTCAAATAGTAGGACACTTGCTTGAGAGGAGACCAAGGGTTGTGCAGCACCATTTCCATACAGTGTGGGGTGGCAGTGAGATTCTACTCTGGGGAAGTGTCTACAGGAGGGTTGGGAGTTGATGGAGCTGGGTTTTTAATATTCTGTGTTTTAGACTTGAGAAGGTTGATTTGGCCCATATTCCTGATATGTTAATAAATTTTTGAAGATCTGGTTTCCCTAAGTGCCCAAGAGGATTTCATCTAGACTAATAGACAAGACCTTTCAGAATGTAGCACCAACAACCCAACTGCACCTGAGGGACAACAGTGGGTGCGCAGGAGCTTGGGCTCTGATATGTGGTGGAGGCTTGTTTGAATTTCAGCCTTGTCATTTATTAGTTGCAAGAGTGCAGGCAATGCAGTTTTTCTTACCTTATGTTTCTTCATGAAATGTGTGTAATAGCACTGATTGGTTGTCTTGGGATCAAATGGGGAAATTAATGTATGCATGGCCTTTAAAAAGTGCTCACTAAATGTTAGCATCATATTTAGTTCAGGTGTCCCTCTCATAGTTTAGTTCAGGTGTCCCTCTCATAGTATAGTTCAGGTTTTTTTGTATTCTATTTTATTTTTAAAGTGATATGCACACATGATTTAAAGATTCAATTAGTTCTACAAGGTTTATTATGAAATGCAGAAGGTCTCTGCCCTCTGCCTGTCTCTCCACCCCAGCCACCCTTTGACCCAGAGAAAATCACTTTCAACTCATTTAGCTTGTTCTTTTGGTATTTACCTTGATATCTCTAAATCAGAGCTTCTCAAACAGTAAGCAGCAAGTGCATTATAGGTATCGGAAGGTATTGATTCTTTCTGTTCTCAGAGAGGTCAGGTGAAACCTGGGGTGGCCTGATCCCCTGTCTCATTGCATCCAGTCTCAATTGTCTTTCCTATTTGTTCCTGTGTGCCTTATAAATGTGTGTGTGTGTGTGTGTGTGTGTGTGCGCGCGCGCGCGCACGTGCATGTGCACTCACACTATGCCTTGAACAAGATGGGGAAGCATTGCTAAATATAGTGCTACTTACAGATGTTTCAGTTTAGGCATTGACCGTTGACTTCACACAAACACGTACACACATTTCCTGTTTCTCCCACTCTTCCAATTTAGTTCTCATAATTTTGGTTATATGACTATTTAGCGTTTCCTGTATTATGACTAGGTAAATCCTGAATCATGTACTAAATCATAATTTCTTCTTTTCTGCACAAGTTTCCTTTCCTCTTTAGTGAATACTTGTCTTGATTTTTTCTTTGTCGCGTTTCCTATATACTTAGCACTAATTCAGTCAAAATTCTTTACCCATTGCCCAAATCTTCAGGTTTTTCTTTATTATATTCTAGAAAGTAAAATCTCAACCAAATCCTAAGCATCTATTTCTAATGGACTTGGTTTTCTTCTACTCTTGGTGTACCTCTTTTGACTACCCATCTTGCTTTTGACTACCCATCTTGCTATGTCACATCTTCTATTTTGATCACTTCCTTGTTTTATTGGACTGCATCATCTGGTAGTTGGATTCCTGGAGTTGGATTCCCTCTTGCTATAGTCACGTCTTCTATTTTGATCACTTCCTTGTTTTACTGAACTGCATCATCTGGTAGCCCTACAAAAAAAAGGGATAAAGGGAATTATACTCTTTAAAGAGTATGGGATGCCTTAAAAAGTCATTATTCTAATGTCACCCCTGATTCAAATTTTGGTTGAGTATAGAATTTTATGTAATAAATTATTTTCCCTCAGAATTTGAAGGCTATGGTTCATTGTTGTCTGCCTTCCAGCTCTGTTATTGCAAAGTCCAAAGCTGTTTTTGACTACCCATCTTCTGTATGTGACTATTCATTTCTCTCTCTTGCAATGTGTATGGTCTCTGAATTTCAAGCTGCTATGTATTGGTATGAGTCTGCTTGCATTCCTTATGCTAGGCACTTGGCAATTCATATTGTTCAGTTCTGAATATTTTTGGTATAGTTTTTCACTATTGATTTCCTTTCTTCTTTTTATCAGTATTTTCTTTCTGGAAATCTGTTGTTTGTATATCAAAAATTCTGGACTGATTTTAAGTTCTTGTAGTGTTCTTTCCTATTTTCTATCTGCTAGACATTTTGTTTTGCTTTTGGGGAAATGTCCCCAGTTTAATATGCAATTCTACTGACTTTTTCATTTCTGCTATTATATTTATTTCCAAGGCCATTTTAATGTTTTTAGAATATTTGTTTTTGTAATGTACATCCAGTTCCTACTTTATGAATATAATACATAATGATTTTTTTGAAGTTTTTCTTGCATTTTTTAATTTCCAAATTGATTTTTTTCACTTACTATTTTTTTGAAGTTTTTCTTGCATTTTTTAATTTCCAAATTGATTTTTTTCACTTACTATTTTTTTCACTTACTATCTTTCATGTTATCACCTTTTTGAACAGCCTAATTGTTTTTAGAGTGATTCTCTTAAAGGCTGATGTGAAATTCTGAGTGCTTTGGTGTAATTTGTCAACCAGAGTCTTCAAAGTAGCGAGGTCACCTGGATGGGCTGTCTTGTGAAAATTTGTAATGCCAGTATCTTTGTATATTCCCTCCTGGGCTAGTCAGATTCCCAAAGACAATTTCTAGTCTTTCCCCCACAAAATATGGGGTTGATTTCCAGTGTTCTACAAGCCCAGCCGTGACAGAAGATTCGGAATAAGGTAGTAGGAGAGATCTCAGCATCCAGCATGTAAATATGCACATAATCTCATTAACTGCAGTTAAGTAATACCATCCTCAGCCGTGCTTGTATCGCCCTGTCCAAAGGCCTTCTGATTATTTGGATCTATGGAGAGAATGTGGGGATTTAAGTGCTTCTTAAGCAAGGTTGCAGGGGATTTCCCACTTTTTAAGCTATACTTTCACTTCTACTCTTGGAGGTAAGGATGCTAGACCTTCCTGATTTGTGCGTGTGTTGAGGGGGCAGGCAGTGTCTGCCATAAATGTGGTCACATTTTAGCTTTTCCCACTGCCAACTTGGACTTCATCTTACTCAGATTTCCTTATTTAGCACTAGTTTCCGAAGTTTTGTTGCTTGTTTATCTTCCATTATTTTTTTCTTCATACGGTTTTATGCCTTAAACACAATTCCTTCATGTCATTCTCTTAGTGCTTCAGGAAGGAGCAAGAGTACATGAATGTGTTTATTTTGCTGGTTTCACCTAGAAATCCGACTTAGGTTTTTCCTTGCATCTCTTTGATTATACCATTCTTTCTAGATATAATATCTTTCTGTTGACCTTCTTTCCTTTCAGTGAGGCCCAGTCTTAGCTGTGGCTGCATCCTCAAGTCTTCCTTAATAGCTCCAGCCCACAGGACTACTTTATTTTCTTTGCCCTTAAAGCACCTTGATTTCTCTCTACTCAGTACCTGGATTTTCACTTGCTTCTGCTGTTGAAACTGCTACCACTGCTATTTCTAATCATAATCATAATCATAATATAAATGAACACTAAAATTTGCTAAATGTTAAGCACTATTCAAATTGCTATACATATGGTCTCTTACCCTCATCCTTACAGCAGTTCTTTCACTTAGGTGCTGTTTTTCCATTTTATAGATGGGAAAATTGAGGCACTCCGAAGTTAAATAAACTGCCCCAAATCACACAACTCATAACTGGTGGAGCCAGATTTTAAAATGCAACTGTCTGATTCCAGCGTCTATGTTCTTAATTATTCACAAGTTATGAGAAGAAAAAAACACTATTATGCCTATTTCACACATGAGAAGAGTGGCCTGGCAAGTCTAGTCTACATGATCTTCCCAAAGTTCCTTTAAGACCAGTAGGAGACAGAACCAGAGTTTGTTTTGTTTTGGTTTTGGTTTTTTTTATTTTTTATTTTTTCCTTTATAGGTGTTTTACGGCATTCTGTCAATTTTCTACTGTACAGCAAAGTGACCCAGTCACACATACATGTATGCATTCTTTTTCTCACATTATCCTCCATCATGTTCCATCATAAGTGACTAGATAGAGTTCCCAGTGCTATACAGCAGGATCTCATTGCTTATACTAGTGTTTTGTGAAAACAACTCTAGGACTCTACCAAGATATCAAATTCCCAAATAAGTAATGCCCTTTGTTAATTAACAAAACATTATGTCTCACTGTCTTGGTTTTTCACTTAATTGTTGATGAACTAATTAAATACTTACTATGTGCTGCATGCAAATGCAATATGTGGTGTATTTCAGGATTTCAGTATTTCAGTATTGAATTACAATTTGAGAAAATTTAATCCAACTGCCTTGTTTGGCAGATACAGGTGATACTCAAAGAAGCTGAGTAACTTGTTATGCTTACATTGCTAATTACTGAAGAGGCAGTGTTAAAACCCAGTCATCCAGTGTACTCTTGCCTGTACATAATAAAATGCCTTTCGAATGACTCATATTGTTAGCAACTTAAAAAATAAACAACATGTTTTTCTAGAATGTTTGGTTTAGCTGAAAATCACTTTATAGAATATATTTTTTTCTTACAAATAAAGTTTCTGTGTGTCAGATGTTATTTTCCATAATAAACTAGAGTTGTTTTCCAGCTGATGTATTTTGGCCCCAAAGCATGATAAAAATCGCACAACATAGCAAACTCTCAAATATCTATATTGTTTTTAATTTTTTTTCCCCTGCTAAAGCATGCATGACTTGGAAAAAGAGGTCACGGTATCAATGCAGCCCTGAAACTTAAAATACAACAAATCAGAAACAGGATTTCTTCTCTTCTTGATCCATAGAAGAGGGCCTGTGTTCTACGTGCTGTCTCTTTAAACTCAGTCTTGGGTTTTATCTCAGTTCCAAGGTAAATATTCTTTAAAGGGCCAAATCTCTTAGCTGTTCCTTTAAAAGGTTTATCTTCTGCACGTATTGCTTGTTTATTTAGTGACCCTATGAAGCTATTGAAGTGTTTGTTTAGTAGTCTTTCTAAATAATTTATGATGAGAGCCAACTAATCTTCAGTCACAGTGAATTTTGTGTTCTGGGAATCACTAGCCTGATTGATTATATTTCCAATTGGGAATTTCTACAAAGTGACAAAGAATCCATTAATATCACATCTTCAAGAACCCTTTTGCAGAAAGAAGTGAGCTAGTCTTTGCATACTTGATCTTATTCCCAAAGGATATTTTGGGAAACCAGTGTGCCTGAGGACATTGGGAAGGTATTAATGAACTCCATATTCATTTATTCTTCTCTTTCTTTCTTTTTTTAATTGTTGAGGTGGGAGTAGAGAACTGAGGGGGTCTTGGACAGGCACTTCGAAGAAACTGGAAAAGTAATGAAGACAGGAGCAAAATATAAAAACTCACAGCAAATATGTCTTATAAGAAATGTCAACAACACAGGGGAAATGCAATCCTTGGCTCCTCATCCTATCTTAAGTCTTGGCAGTTTTACAATTCAGGGCAAATGACCAGCTACCCTGAGCTATATTTCCCTAGTTCACAGAAGGGCCTCAGTCTTTTAAGAAAAGGGAGTGTTCAGCTTCATCTTTGAGGGCAAAGATTAGAATCATAGAATGTTAGCACTCAAAGGGAATTCATAGATCATCTACTTTCTAGTTCAATCTCTTTGTTTCACAGTTGAGGTCGCTCTGAGGCCAAGAGAAAGGATATAAGTTTTCCAAAGTCATACAGTAAGTTAATGGCAGGGCATTGATCAAAACCCACCCAAATCTTGATTTCCCAGACTGCAATGTCAGCAATAATGCATTAAAATGCAACCAAAATCCCAGCTACTTAACTTGGCTGACCTTGTCTTCTGTCACTCTCCTCATTATTCCCTCTGCTCCTGCCACATTGGCCTTCTTGATCCCAGGACAACCAACACATTTCCTGTCTCCAGATTTTGGCAGTTGTTGTTCTCTGCTCCTGGAATGCTGCCTCCTACCTCCAACTCATCTTGTCCCATCATGAGTATTTTCTGTGAATCAATTCTGAGTCTCAGCCTTAATGCCATCTCCTCACTGAGCCCTTCTCTAAGTGATGCTAAATATCTTCCCAGAATTTATCATATTATCCCATATTTAATTTCTCATCCTAGCACCTACCGTAGTCCATTTTTGGTTGTGGTTGTTCCCCTAATGGAATATAAGCTCCATGAAAGTGTTGATTTTATTTGTTTATTGTTTTTTATCAATGTCTAGGGTGTGCTAATTGATATATAATAAACACATTAAATAGATAAATAAATAATTTGAAAATGTACAGTCCTGGAGTTCCCGTCGTGGCACAGTGGTTAACAAATCTGACTAGGAACCATGAGGTTGCGGATTTGATCCCTGGCCTCGCTCATTGGGTTGAGGATCCGGCATTGCTGTGAGCTGTAGTGTAGGTCGCAGATGCGGCTCAGATCCCATGTTGTTCTGGCTCTGGTGTAGGCCGGCGGCTGCAGCTCCGATTGGACCCCTAGCGTGGGAACCTCCATGTGCCGTGGGAGTGGCCCTAGAAAAGACAAAAAAAAAGAAAAAAGAAAATATACAATCCAGAAAATCTCATGTGGTGCAGCCATTTGTTTTACACCCTTCAGCCTCACCAAGCTCTGTGGCTTATTCTTAAACCCTTTATAAATGTACATATTTCAAAATAGTACATGATACATGCATTTATATATGAAAATGCATGCATATCTATATGTACTCAAGATTCAACGAATGGATCCTATCTGGATAACCAAATATTGACATAAAAAGGGAAGAGTGATGCACATTTTATGATTTCTTATTGCATAGGAAATTGTTTTCCTGGGGGCATCTTGGAATTGTGCAAGAATCTCAGTTCTTTGAAAACTTGAGCCTCCTATGGTGTTATTAATAAAACAGCCGCTGGCTGTTGGAGATGCAGAGATTGGTAATGTCCACCAAGTTCATCAGCAGCATCACACCTGAGGCAGCTTGAAGACATAGGGGACTTCAGTGAGAATGATGCTTACTACTTCCGCATTGCTGAACAGGCTAAA
This sequence comes from Sus scrofa, assembly GCF_054392235.1. Lineage (NCBI taxonomy): Eukaryota > Metazoa > Chordata > Mammalia > Artiodactyla > Suidae > Sus > Sus scrofa. The sequence goes on along the minus strand of NC_139385.1, from coordinate 131,517,964 downwards.
ATGTTCACTGTCTTTTCCCCTAGAACTTCACTGATGTGAGAATGATACTTACATTTTTAGCTTGACCCCTTCTAACTTGACAGGTTAGGATTAGCCTAGGTGGGAATAGAAAAAACCCAAAAGGAGTATAAAGGCCCATTTTCATCATCCCTGCTTCATTCTGCTCACAAACACTCTGACAAGAGATGCTCTCCCTATTTCAAAGATACTGTTGTATAAGGACTTTCTTGTAAAATACTTAATGTTGCATTGTAAACACCTAATATTTGCTCTAATCTGGGTGGTTTATTCTTGGCTTTTAAGGATGAGGACTGGAGTGCAAATAGACTGTGTTTCCTCTGATTTTAATCAAAAGGAAGCAGAGTCTTTCTTTCTCTGTCTATCTGGGCACTTGTTCTAGAGGAAAAAACAAACAAACAAAAAAACAAAAAGGAGGAGACCCCTCTTTTGTAGGCAAATGAATTAACTTACTCCTAGTGTCATGAAAGTGATAGAATCATAAATCACTCAGTGAAATTGGTGTCTCTTAAATGTCATTGGGGCAAAACTTTATTTGTCCCATGTTACCAGAGTGCTCTGGTTTCCTCTAGCACCAGAGAGGTATTCAGTAAATCATGATATACTGACAACATGCCTATTAGCTCTATAAAGACAATGATGTACTCTTTTCACAACACCACTGTCACCATTAGGATACAATTTGAGTCAGACTAAGTATCTGAATATTATCTCTGTAAACATGAGGCAAACATCAGAATCAGACTTTCAGTTTTCCTTTTAAAAGGAATAGGTGCATGACACAAGCAACAAAAGACAAACAGATAAATTGGGCTTCATAAAAATTAAAAAAAAACTTGTGTTTCAAAGGACACTATCAAGAAAATAAAAAGACAAGCACAGAGTGAGAGAAATTTGCAGATCACAAATCTGATGAAATTATATCTAGAACATGTAAAGAATGCCTATAGCTCAGTAATAAAAAGGACTATCCAGTCAAAAATGGGCAAAGGATGTGAGTAGACATTTTCCAAAGAAGATATACAAATAGTCAATACGCACATAAAAAGATGCTCAATATATTAATTTCCTACCCTACCCTTTACCTCCTCAAGGCCTTAATAAACTGTTAATCTACTTTCTGTCTTTATAAATGTTCCTATTATAGTCATGTTGTGTAAATGGAATCATTCAGATATGTTCTCTTATACCTGGTTTCTTTCATGTAGCTTAAAGTTATCAAGATTTGTCCATATTGCAGCATGTATCAACAATTCATTTCCTTTTATTGCAATGGATACTCTATTGAACAGTTATATTTATCAGTTACTTATCCATTTATCAGTCAATGAATATATAAGTTGTTTCTACTTTTTGGTGAGGATAAGTAATGCTGCTATGAACATTTATTTACAAGCTTTTTTTTTTTTTTTTTCTTTTTGCCTTTTTCTAGGGCTGCACCTGCGGCATATGGAGGTTCCCAGGCTAGGGGTCGAATTGGAGCTGTAGCCACTGGCCTACCCCAGAGCCACAGCAATGCGGGATCCAAGCCATGTCTGTAACCTACACCACAGCTCATGGCAACGCCGGATCGTTAACCCACTGAGCAAGGCCAGGGATCGAACCCTCAACCTCATGGTTCCTAGTCAGATTGGTTAACCACTGAGCCACGACAGGAACTCCTGTTTACAAGCTTTTTTTGTGGATATGTGTTTTCATTTGTCTTGGATGTATACGTTGGAGTAGAATTGCTGGGTTATATGAAAACTCTATGTTTAACCCTCTGGGGAACTCCCAAACTTTTTAAAAGTGGTTGCAATATTTTACCTTCCAATTTGCAATGTATGAAGACTCTGATTTTTCCTCATCATCTCTAACACTGGTTATTATCTGACTTTACAGCCTAGTGATTGGGAAGTGGCATTTCACCTTTGCTATTATTTACATTTCCCTAACAACCGATGATGCTGAGCATTTTTGCAAAAGCTTTTTGACCACTTGTATATCTTCATTGGTGAAATGTCTACTGAGATCCTTTTCCCATTAAAAAAATAGATTATTGGTCTTTATATCATTGAATTAAAGTGTTTTTTATATATTCTGGTTACAAATCCATTTTCATATATAAGCTTTGCAAACATTTTCTTTCATTCTGTGGTTTGTCTTTTCATGTTCTGGATGGTAGTTTCCACCATAAAAGTTTCACATTTGCCTGCTTAAAATTCATCCGTCTGTCTCGTTATCTATTTTGTCTCTTTGCCAATTTGTCTATTTTTCATTGTTGCTTGTGCTTTGGTGGCATGTTTAAGAAGCTATTGCCTAATTTAAGGTCACAGAATTATTTCTATGGTTTATTGTTAAGAGTTGTATCATTATGGCTCTGACATTAAGGTCTGTAATCCATTTTGAGCTATTTTTACATGATTTGAGATAGAGATCCAGATTATTGATATGGTTGGATTTACATGTACCAGTTTGCTTTATTTTTTCCTTGTGTGTTTGTCTTTGTTGTTTCTTATTCTTTCATTGCCTGCTTTTTTACTATGTGAATATTTTCTAGAGTAACATTTTAATTTCTTTAATGGAGTTTAATTATATTTTTGAGTTATGTCCGTAGTGGTTGCTCTAGATCTTACAGTATGCATCTTGTCAGAATCCATTTCAGGTTTATATACTTAGGCCTAGTGAAATACAGAAACTTAACTCATTTGTAACGCCATTTCCTCCCACCCTTTAAAATTATTACTGTTATACATATTATGTCAGTATATATATAAAACAAATTCAGTGATACATTTTTATAATTATTACTTAATATATATTTTAAATAACCTGGGAGAAAGAAAATGGCAAATATATATTTATAGACTTTGTTATATTGATTTTACTTACCCTTTCTGGTTCTTCTCAGTTATACCTGTGGGTTTGAGTTAGCATTTAGTCTTTTTTCCTTACTTCAATACAGCTTTGTTATTGTCATATATTTGTTACATTTCTGCATATTATGACCTCAACAATGCAATATGTGCAACAATGCTCATATTGTTTTACATAATTGCGTTTTTATATCAGTCAAGAGAAGAAAGGAAAATAAATATGTAATTGTATTGTCTTTTCCAATTACCTATGTAATTATCATTATTAATGTTCTTTTGCTTTTTCATGTGGATTCAAATTACTGGCTGATATCACTTGTTTTCAGCCTGAAAAACTTTTAGTATTCCATGTGTAAAAGTTTTACTAGAAGCAAATTCTTTCAATTTTTGTTTATCTGGGAACAATTTTATTTTGCCTTCATTTTTCAAAGATAGCTTTGCAGGATATAATATTCTTGGTTGAGATTTTTAACTTTCAGCTCTTTTAATGTCATCCCACTGCCTGCTGGCCGCTTTGATTTAGAGGAGATAACAGCTGTTAATCTTATTGTGGCTTTCTTTTATGTGATGTCATCATTTTCTGCTTTAAGATTTTTTCTTATTTTAGATTTCAGTATTTTTATTAAGATGTGTCTGAGTGGATCTTTGGAAGAGGTACTTCTACCCAGAAGGGAAGCAGGCTATGGGGGAAAAGCTCTATAGCTTACCTGAAAATTACTGTACTGAGCACTTATACTCTATGAGTAAGCATGTGGGAGGGCTAGCCCCTGGTCTTCTGAATTTTTCTCGATGTAAAACCTCTTCCTTGTGAGTGAGCTGGGATAGCATAATTAGTATTCTAGTATTTCGGAGCCTGGGGTAGAACTTCTGCTTTATGCATGGCGCTGGCCAACGAAAAAGGACATGGTCCTTTCCATAGAGCTTGCCTGGAATAGAATTTCTGCAGCGTGGTTCTGAAGGGATAGGAATGCCAGCATCTAACCCTTTCTAGGGTAAAACTATAGCCCCAGACGGGGGACTGCAGGCTTCTATAACATCAAATTATGGGGTCAGAGGGAACTAATGATGTATACTATGACTAAATGTTATAGACTCTCAGTATTCTTAATAAAATTTGCTAGGTTTTCTTGAATGAATGTTTCTCATTTCCTATATGCCATTAGGAAAATTTCTGGAGACTAGATATGATTTCTTAGAAATAATTTTTATCAGTTAATTGTTTTGATGGGGCAGGGTCTGCTGATCTCCTTATTTTGCCATTCTAGAAGTCCCAATAAAGCTAATTTTTAAAGTTAAAGCTATATGGGAAAAATCGCTTCCATATGCTATTAACTTTAATTCCATTTCTCTCCCACTCAAATGCTGTTGAAGATTCCCTGCTGCCTAGAGTCCACATTATTTATTTTGGGAGCCAAGGCTTTTCTCAGTCTGGCCTCTTCATCTTTCCTTATTTATCTGCAATGTTCTGCACTTTATAACACCTTCTTTTCATACAGATTCATAGAGATTGGTTCACTAATCTTCTATTATTATTCATATGTTCTAGCATTTGTTTGTGCTCTTCTGATTTTTTTTTTTTTTTTGTCCAAAGTAGCCAGACTTGTCCTTCATAGTCCATCCCAGGTATTCACAGACCTTTATAACTAAAAAGATATCCCATCTTCTGAAGCAATAGGACCTTTCTAGTAGATTGTTTGATGCTGCTCTTTACTTTGTTATATGTATGCCATTTGTACCCAGCTCAATTTTAAGCACCTGGAGTAAAAATTATTTCTTTTGCACTTTTACTCCCTTTCAGTATTTGGCTCAGGGCAGATCATATAGTGCATATTTAGTGAACTTAGTGTGTGTATTTAATCAATTATTTGCACATATTCAGTTCTAGCTCATAGGAACCTTTTCTCTTCAGGGGAGTAAGCCTGGCCCTGATAGATGAATTTCTAGTTAAATTGAAAATATAAGGGACTTTTAAAAAAAACTATGGACATTCCAATATATTTGTATCACAGGGGGTCATGATAGGGTGGAATGAGATACAAGAATAGGCATTTAAGTTGAACCGGATCCTGAAGATTCTCAAATGGTGGGTTGATGAATTTTCAGTTTATCTCATTCTCACAATTTGGATGCAGTTGAGTTACTGAATATTTCTAAAACAAGGACTAAAATATTAGATCTAGCTCTACACTATCCAATGTGGTATTCCCTAGCCACATGTATTTATTTATGATTAAACAAATCAAATAAATTAAATTGACTCATTCCCTGGTTGCACTAGCCATACTTCAAATGCTCAATATCCTTATGTGATTATTACCAACATACTGGATAGTCAAAACCTTTCTATCCATGCCTGGACAATATTGTGCTGATTTTATGCTCTTAGACCAGTAGAAAGAAGAGTTTGTCAGGTATGGAAAGTAGAGATGGGGAAATGTAAAAGAAGCAGTATAACTGATAATATGTTTTTAAAGTAATCCACTGTGATGCACATGTTAGATTTTGACAAATGGTTCTACAAATGATTATCTCTTAGGAATTAAGTGAGGAAAGTAGATACAATAAAATAGAAAGTTAGCATGCTTTAAATGATTGGGTAGGCAGTGGTACCATTAATTGAAACAAGGTAGGGTAAAAGGAGTTGGTTGACAGAGATTATAGTAATGTTGGGTTTGAGTTTCCTGTAGAAGAGCTAGGTAGAGATTTCCAGGAGACTGAAAAGAATATTCTGGAGCTTTTAATAGAGGAATATATTTATACTCACATATTCTTTATTCTTACATGGAGGTAAGAGTTAAAACCATAAAGAAAAAAGAGTAAAGACATGGTAAACACCTAGAAGTATTTCACTATTTATTTCCCTTTTGTTCAATTATTGATTAAAGCAATCTAGGTCAAAATTTCAAAGTTCATCTACCGTTTCCAATTATTTTAATATTATCTTGGTTTTTTAACATGGTGACCTAGCATGCCCAGCAACCCAAAGACTAATATTTCTTCACGGCACCACATGTACATTTTTACAGATTCCATCAAATGATTTTAGGTATTGAATTTTTCTTGTGTAGTACAAATGACTAAACTTAACCCAAGACATGGAGTGGTATTCATGGTGAATTAAATTTTATTTTTAGGTTTTGATACATGGACTTAAATTTCATATACATACTTTCTACTTTCTCACTCTGGAACATCCCTGAGAGGTATTTCACTAATGCTTCCCTCCCATAAAATATTCTCTCTTTGATGTCTCTCTCTTTCCTGCCTTTCCTACTTCCTCTCCCTAACCCATCCCTCTAATTTTTCTCTGTTTTTGACTCTTTAAAAAAAGTTACTTGCTGGGAAGCTTTTTTTCACAGACATGTCCCTAAGACCCCTTTTACTCCCCCACTTCATCTGCAGCATGACAGCCCTTAGAAAACCAGTATTTTGGAGCTATATGGAAACTTAGTTAATACCTTGTGTGTAATGCTTTGATTTTGCTGATTTTGAGTTGGCAGAGAGGAAAGACCTTTTTCAAAGTCATATCACTAGACAGTGCCTTGCATACACTTTTGATTATTGAAATCTCTGTTGAATTCTTTGAAAGTGCTTTATATTTATAGTATAAATATATACATCATAGGTTTTTAAAATATGAAACATGGGTTATTGGTTACAAATGCATTTACATTGTACGTTAAGAAACACATTCTGAGACTTGTTTTAAAATATATCCTCTATCCCATTTGAACTTTATCACGTTTATTAATTTAATGAACTTTCATTTAGATTTCTTGGTATTTTTTTAGTTTGTTGCATAAATAGAATGCTTTTCAATTTGACCAGTATCTTTAATATGGTTTATAAGTGTTAATTTGTTGACTTACAAATATATTTTTATAATTTTTGCCTTTTAACACACTCTTACAGTTTTCTGGTTGGATTAATACATATTCATTACAAAAATTTAGAAAATATTGAAAATTAGAAGGTTTAAAAAGCCATGCATGGTATCATTAAAGTTATACAACACTTTTTTTTTAGTGTAGGTTTCCATTTCTCTACATGTTAATGTGACTTTTCTGCAAGATATTTGTTCTTTTTCTAACCTAACACTTATGTGAATTTCTATGATATATATCCTTATTAACAATTTTGATGTATTTGTAATATTCCACCATGTTTCTGTAACATATATGAATCTATCAATTTCCTTATTTTTGGATATTTAGCTTAATTTCTATTTTTAATATTATGTATAATACTATAAAGGATATCGTTGGATTTAAAGTTCAGTCAAATTTGGTGGGTTATTATAGATATCCAGAGGTAAAAGCTTTGAGCTAAAGGGAATAAATATTTGTATGTGAAGGTGATGCTGCTGACATGGAATCAGCGCATCATACATGCTACAGGCGACTTTTGAATGGTGTTGATGAATGTAGTCTGAGAAGTCTCACTCTTGAGCTCCCCTGGGACCAGTAGAATAGTATGAATACTTACTTCATTTTAATTGTGTTAAACTTTAATGATCTTTACTACATTAAAAAAAAAAGCATTTGCTCCCAGCTTCATCTACTCTGAGATACAGATTATCATGGGTGAAGATAGGTCTTGATTTTAGATTATTTGGGAGCAAAGATACTAGAAAACAGCTTATTCTAATGACAGGTCTCTTCATTTGATTCCTATAATTTGATATTCATAGACAAACAAATTACAGGAGAGATTGATATTTTCCATGACAGTAATGTAATAGATGTAAGCTGTGGTACATTCCCAGAGAAGGGTCATATTGCAGATGCAGCTAGGGAAGGCTTTGCAGGGAAGTGATTCTTAAACTAGGTTTTGAGGATGAGAAGTAATTTGCTTCATAGACAAGGAAGTAAAGGAATTTCATCCAAATGAAGGAGCAGTTTTGCAGGAGTACAAAGGCATGAAACTGCATTTATCAGAAGTGAACATGGCTGAGAGGATGGCAGTGAGAGTAAGAGGAAGGCACCTACAGAAGGTGATCAGGAAGCCAGGTCACGAAGGCCTATAAACTCAAAGGGGAACTTTATTTTGATAGAGGCTGGTAAGCCAGTAACTACTTCTAACCAGAGAAGAAAGCTCATTTTGTATATAGAGTAGTAAAATACAGTTAAAATTGTTTAACTTGCCATTGAACAAAAGACGGGTTTTACATCTCAATACATTATCAAGTTGGCATGTGGTGTAGTAACATTAATTAATCAAAGAGGAATTTACTGAGATAGTATTCAGTGATGTGTAATTGATTCTTTTCTCCGTGCCTATGAACAGTAATATTTTTAGAAATTATACCCAGTTGTTTCATGAGTGAAATAGCCACAAGAGCTACTAAAAAGTACTGCTTTAGTGAAATCCTTCTCTAAATGATCTTATGTCTGACCTTCTGTACTTTATCTTCCAGAGATCAGCTTGTGGTGTTAATTATGGGGTAAGTAAGCAGTTACTTCCTACAGCAAATCAGCCAAAGTCCAGGTTTGCTCTGGAGGTCCCAGGGATCAGAGCTCTGTGTTTCTTCAGGTTTCAGTTTACCAGCCTCAAACCACTTAAAAGCAGGAGGAGGAAAGACTGGGGAGTGATCAGTTTACAAGTGACCTGGGAGTTCACAGCTTTCATCCCTGGAAATCACAGTCCATATAATAGGCCTTGTGCAGATACAATTGGGACAAATTGACTCAGGCGTCTAGCTTTCAGAAACGAAAACCCTTCTTTTCCCTTATCAGTGTCCCCATGCCTGAATTGTTGGAATCAAGCATTTGATGGGAGATGGTAGTTGTGCTAAGGTCAAATTGAGGATGTAAGTCCTGAGCAAGAGTGTAGGCTGTTAAGTGGCACCCAACTGTGTTAATTGGTTTATAGGGCTCTGGCTAGTTTGGGGACTGAAAAGTCATGTGGAAGGAACTATGCCTGGCCAGCTTCTTTTCCTTTCCTGGCAAGTGAGAGAGGTAACTGTGCAACAATGTACAAATGGCATATCTTCCAACTAGGCTACTGTTGTACCAACCCAGTACAAACATTATAGTATTTTTGGAATGTCTTTTTAGATGTGATTTCAAAACTTTTGAATATTTGTAAGAAAGACATTATTTCCAACTTTGTACCTTATGTTGACTTCTAGAGGCAGTTTGAGTCACTAGGAACTCAGGTTACTGGGTATGGTCAAATAATCATTTTCTCTGCAAAAAGTGCAATTTCAAAAAAACAAACAAAAAAAAAGTACTTCCTGTTGTGGTTCAGTGATAGTGAACATGACTAGTATCCATGAGGATGTGGATTTGATCTCTGGCCTCGCTCAGTGGGTTAGGGATCTGGTGTTGCCATGAGCTATGGAGTAGATTGCAGATGAGGCTCAGATCTGGTGTTGCTATGGCTGTGGTGTCAGCTGGCAGCTGCACCTCTGATTGGACCCCCTAGCCTGGGAACTTCCATATGCCATACCTATGGCCCTAAAAAAAAAGAGAGACAGAGAGAATCTGAAAGAGATTGCTTTCTACATTCATTTGCATATAGAAGGTCTGGCTATTTACTAGGAATTCAGTAGTCTTGTTTTAATATCATTCATTAAGCAAACTATTGGATCAGAACTCTTTTAGCATTTTCTTGTGGTATAAACAGGTACTTCATAAAGTCACAGTTACTGTGAGGCCACAGCACTACTGAGTTACAACATATGGCATGTGGATGGATGGTACAGTGACTGTTCTGACATTGTTCAGTGCTTTGATACTGAGAAAGTACCTTATTATTTAGTTCTCACTTATCGATTAATGGTGATTATTCACTAATTCATTCTTCATTCTATGCCTAGGATATTCTTTTTAATTTAGTTCTAAAAATTGACACTTGCCTAAAGCCTTTCAGTGGCTCTCAAGTGTCCCAAAGAATAATATCCAATTGTCTTGAGTCCGCCATTTTTAAAGTTTAGAATGATCTTCCCTGCTTTAGTCTCTCCAACATTCTTCCAGGAATGCCATTTTTGAACCATATCAGACACCTCACTAGTTCTCCCACTAACCATGTGAAACCTCCGATCTTAGCTCTTCCCTTTGCCAGACATTTCAACTGATTTTCCCCTACTCATTCTTGTTTTTTTTTTAATGATTTTTATTTTTTCCGTTATAGTTGGCTTACTGTGTTCCGTTAATTTTCTACTGTACAGCAAAGTGACCCAGTCACACACACATAATATACTAGGTTAGTGAATTTTCCTTATCTTTTACAAATGTCCTCAGATGTCCTTCTTTAGCAGATTACCCTCTGACTACCTCCTTTTTCATCATCTCTGTGAAACTGTTCCCATTAAAATTACCATCAGTCTCCTTGTTTTTAAATCCAATGAAAGGTATATAGTGTTTATCTTGACTTTTCAGTTACATTTGATACAGTGAACTCCTTTATTTCTTCTTCCTTTTCTTTTTTATTTTTTTCCTTCCTTTTTTTGCCACACATGCAGCATATGGAAGTTCCTGGCCCAGGAATCAAATCCTAGCTGCAGCTGTTACCTACATCATCGCTGCAGCACTGTCAGGTCCTTAACCCACTGCACAGGGCTCAGGATCAAACCTGTGCCTCAGCAGAGACCTGAGCCACTGCAGAGGCAATGCTGAATCCTTAACCCTCTGTGCCACAGCAAGAACTCTTCACTTCCTCCTTAAAATATCTTTTCTTCCCTCGGCTTCTGTGACATGACATTCTCCCAGTTTTACTAATTCTGCTTTGTGGACATCTCTTCCTCTTTCCATCAACTAACTTGTTTATTTCTTGCATAACTATTTCCACTGTCAAAGACTGAAGTATGTCCCATATGTTAATGATTCCTAAATTTATATTTTCAGACTTTCTCACCATGCTGTGCTTGAGATCCATATTTCCAACTGTCTAATGGATAGAATTGATTGACATCCCACAAACATCTTAAAAGTCAATATATCTCATTTGAAGTCATTATTTTTACTCTTAAATCTGCCCCTTGCCAAATGGGAAAGTTTTTTTTTTTTTTTTACATTTTGAAAAATTGAGACATAACTTAGGCTACGTAGACTCTTATGTATGCAGCTTGATGTACATGTATAATCTCATTTCCACCCTTTTGAAAATATAGACTGTTTCTCACTCCCTGGAAGGATCCCTTTCCCGGTCCTCAGGCCCATCTCCACCTCTATAGAAGAGAAACAGAAATTATTATTTTTTAAATCAAAGTGAGTGAATATTTAAACATTTTATTTTTTTTGTCATTATGAAATTGCTTTATCTATTGTTTTAATCTTTTTTTAAAAAGGATTCCTAAAATATTGCTTATATGTATGAAAGGATACCACAGTTTTCCATTTGCCCATCAGTGGAGGTTTTTCTCATTCATGCAGACTGTTTTTTTTATCATTCTGCCTGTGGAGAGGGATCCAACTCCCCCAAAATTTCCTTTGGATTCATTTTGTTTGCAGTCAGCAACATTAAACTTTTAAGGTCCACTCAGAGAAGAGGAAAAAAACACAGGACATAAAACTGATTACCTTGAGTCTATCGTATCTCAACTGATCGTTTAAAGAAGCACAGAAATTTCTTACATTTCCAAGAGAAAAACAAGAAGCACTAGAAATCTACACACTAACATTTGATTTCCAACAATGCAATTGAAGGAACTTCAATTTATTTGGTCAAACACATACAGAGATACTTCATTATTGAGTTGATGTATTTATCTTTTGCGGTAACAATCAATTAAAATTTTGGCTCTTTTTCTCTTCCAGAAATAATTTTTTTGGCTATACTTGTGGCATGCAGAGGTTTCTGGGTCAGGGATTGAACCCCACACCACAGCTGTAACCAGAGCCACAGCAGTGACAACTGTGGATCAGTAGCACACTGAGCCACCAGGGAACTACCCAGAAATATATATATTTTTTAAATCCACCCCTTTTATGGCTGCTAAACTTGTACAATGCTGCTGTTGTATTTGGTTCCTCAAATCCAAAACTTGCTATCATCCTGGATTGTTTTCCCATATCCGATCAGATATAAAAACTAAATAAATATATAAATTAAAAACAAAAAATCTATTCCTATGTGTCTGTCTGTCTGTCTATCTAACTAGACTTAAATATAGGTAGTTATGATGTCCTTTTTTGTTTACCCTTATTCTTATGGTTCTAGTTTAGGCTTTTATAATCATTCACAGGGATTTTTGCCTGTAGTCTCTTACCCGTTTTTTTATGCTTCCTGTTTGGACCCCTTCCAGCTATTCTTTTCACTGCAAACAAAATAATCTTTATGAAATACAAGCTGATCATTCCATTCTCTTACTAAAAGCTTTTCAGCCGACTTCCCATTGTCTTCTGGATGAGGTCCAAATCCTTCAACATATCTTACAAGACATTGAATTTAGTTTCATCTCTTACTATCTCTCTCCTGGTATCTTGCTTTAACCATAGTGAAACATGGTACTTTTTCCTCTTTGTAATTTATTAAAGTATCTCTCAATGCTCATCTTGTGGCCTTCCCCTACTTCGCACCTTCTTGCTCCAGACCTTTGCCTTACTCTGGGTGAGTTCACGGAACCCAGCTCCTGAAGCCACAGTATAATACCCTCCTTTGCTTTCCTATAGAACCCTCTGTTTTCTCAATAGTTCTTTTTTCTTTTTCTTTTCTTTTCTTTTTACCTTTTCTATGGTTGCACCTGCTGCATAAGGAGGTTCCCAGACTAGGGGTCCAATTGCAGCTGTAGCTGCCGGCCTACACCACAGCCACAGCAATGCGAGATCCGAGCCGCGTCTGCAACCTACACCACAGCTCATGGCAACACCGGATCCTTAACCCACTGAGCAAGGCCAGGGATCGAACCTGCAACCTCATGGTTCCTAGTTGGTTTGTTAACCACTGACCCACGACGGGAACTCCTCAATAGTTCTTTCTATAAGTACTTTATGGTTGTGTTTTGTTGGGTTTTTAATGCTATTTTATCTATCCCCTACTATTAGTCTTTTAATCCCTAAAACCTAGCATATACCTTACCTAATAAAAATAAGTTATGAATAATCTTGTCCTCCCACTTCCACTGTCCACCTTAGAATAACCTCCTCATTAATCTTGGTGCTGATGGTTCCATTATTGCATAGATTTCATAACAACTTGCTACCAATCACTTTCTGAGTTTTGTTTTGCTCTAGACATTGTAGTTGTCATTTTATGGTATGAATCATTTTCCATTGATATGAATTTATATGAATCACTTTAATTCATTTTCCTTAAATGTAAGGACCATAGTGTTCCCCATATAGTGGTATGTCCAGGTGATATTTGCTGAAGTATTCTACAGCTAAACGGATTACATAATCTAATTTTGAGAAAATAAAGGGTAGATATTGAAACTTCTGTAGATGAGTGAAATCTCAGAAAAATAACCTAGGATGGCTTGGTCAGGGCCACTTATCACAAAGTAAGTTTCCAATAAAATATCTTTTCAGTGATTTGAGAACAATCTTGAATGCTTCATTTTTAGGAAATCTGCCTTTTAGAGGAATGTACTCAAAATTTCCACAACTGTAAGAGTTTCCAAGTGTTCCTTAAATATGTTTCCTATCTCCCATCCTATTCTGGAAGATGTAGTGATTAGAAGAGACAGAGGGGATGATTTCTCTGTCCTATGAGAGCACAGAGTCTTCTTAGGGAGGTAAGAGATGTCCTCATTAGCTAGTGAAAATATAAGGCAGATAAAATTATAATGCTTGCTTCACTTAAATCCCCAGGTTTCAAGTTCCCCAGAATGTGGACCAAAGGAGGCAATGTTAGCAAAGGTCAGCATGTGATAAGTTCCAAACCTAAAGTGGGAAACATTATTCCTGGGGCCCATAATAAGAGTAATAGGTCAGCAACCCGTACATCATTAGCAGCTTAGAAGCTGCATATGTTCTCTTTTTTATCCTCACAGCAAGCCTGTAATAACAATGTAATTATTAGTATTGCTGTTTTAATGATAACCTGAGGATAAGTGCAGTGCAGAGTACATCTGTTTCCTCACTGAAGCCTACTAAGGAAATATTTATATGCCAGTAAATATTTCCTTCTGATAATCTGAATTGATAAAAGTTATGAAATGGCCAATCAAATGTATTTTGATTACATTATTATAAATTATTATTTATAAATTAAAATTATTATAGCAGTATATACCCTTTTAGCATGGGATATTGTCTATATGAAAAGCAGCTAGCACACTGCTTAGCATGGTGAATGGCACTCAAAACATGAATGGTATTATTGAAAATGATTATTTTTGTTATATGCACAAACACACTCCTCAGAATATTTTTTGTTATTTGATGCCAAGTACTACTTTAATGCCTCACTTTCCTGTAGAAGCTTATGATGATAGAGATCTTTATTAACATCAGAAGACTAAGTACTTCCTTAAGAGGCTTTTGTGGTTTCACATCTGTGTACATATGATGGAAAATGAATACTACGTTTATGGAAACTATGTTTGCAGAAATTATTTGAACTTGTCTAACTGTATCTATAGTGAGAGGGTTAGAAGAAGATATTTAAAGTCCTTTCCAGTTCTAAAAGTTTAAGAATTTTCCTTTCCCCACTCAATCTTCATCGAATATAAGGATTAAGAGCATAACTCCTTTATGCCGTTTATCACTCTTCACTTTTAACATCTACACAGAAGCATATAAATTTTCTTTAAATAGCAAATGTTTTCGCCAAAGTCACATTCCAAATTTTATTTATTGTTAATTTCACTTATAATTATTAATTTAGAAAATTTGTCTGTGTTTGACAAAACAATAATCAATAGATATCAAATGGGAAAAGAAACGTATGGTTCAAAATATACTGTGACAAAAAGAAAATAAACTTTTGGATTAAAAAAAATTACTTCAAGAAAAAGACATCTTGTACAAATCTGAACCCACCAAAATTATTTAATTATTCACAGCAGTTAGTTATTTTTTTACTACACAAACTAATTTAGCATTTTGGGGAGTGTTAAATTAGAAAATGTTGGTACTTTGATTAACATTTGCAGAGAATTTCTCATAAACCACATTTTAGGAGTATATCCCCATATACATGACCCTATGTTAAATCTTAAAATTCTGAAATGGTATAAGCTATTTTAAAACTGATCTTTGCCTATCATTTTTAAGATATGTACACAAATTTAATTTTCAATGAGCTGAAAGTATATTACTTTCATTATTTCTATGTGCCTGGTGTGATTTAAGTGTACAGTTTGGCGTACCAGTTCTATATTTTAAATTCCTAGCAATCATTACCCATTGAACATGTCTCCAGAAATCTCCACTAGAAGATTGTGGAGAATCAAGTGTCCTTCCAAGTGACTTGGGATTTTCTAGAGTCCCTTCTTCCTTCCTTCTTTCCTTTCTTACTATCTTTAGATAAGTTACTCGACCACATGCCTTCTGTTAGAACCTAATTTATTCTATTTTATTTAACATATTTAAGTTTTGTCCCCTAAAGTGTGGTATGTGTTTCTTTTTCTGTGTCAGGACCTATCAAACCCAAAGAAACGTTCTGAAACTCTAGCCCCTTTTGTAGTGCTCTGTTGGGTGGTAATTAGATCATTATGTAGTACACTAACAGATTTAGTGTTTTCATTCCCACAGCAGCCCACAAGCCCCACCTGTCAGCTGGAGAAAGACAATCTCATAAACCCGCCAATACTATGATTTAGCTGAATACATGTTTGTTAATAAATCTTTCATCGTATTATAATCAAAGAGCTCTTTCAGTTTATGACCCAACTAATGAAGGATTTGGGGTTTCTGCTCATCAATTTGGTGTTTGTAAAGACAAAGCTAAAGGGTGTCATTATCGTGTATTTATCCTCCTGGCTCAGATGGAAAGTGGAGCAGGAAATGTGGTAAAGAAATGAGAAAAAATGTTAATTAAAAATAAACTCATGATGTGAGCCACCTACCTGTTACCTGGAAAAGTAATGTCTTGTGAGAAAAATCAAGTGTTTTCACATTTTAAAAAGTCTTCTAGGATCTACAGTGATTCTTTATCAAACACCTTTTCCAAAGATTTAACTGCCACCATTATCATCCAAAGAATGTGATATGGTTCCCTCCATATGGGAGTGTAATTATTAATATGGTGTGAGTAAAGTTTAGGATTTCTTAGGGCTTGCAATCCATGCCAGGGTATAATAACAAAAATTTTTACTCCTTTTTTTACATCAATACTATGTGTTCAGATTTCAATTTTATGGTTCGTTTGTGGTTAAAATGAAAGTCAATTAAATATTCTCTTATCTTTCTAAAGATATTAAGAGTAGACATAGCAATTATAGTCATGGTATCTCTTTGACAGAGCAGTGCATACCCCCCCCACTGAAATAGACCAGTGATTTTACTGAATGGAAAACAAATATAAAGAGATATATCATTTGCTAGTGTTATCAAGTAGTCAAAACTTCTGCTGAAAAACCTTTAAAATTGAACCCACCAAGTACATGATTAATTTCTCATGTTGTTCTCTGTGCTGTCAAAGCTCCTCTTTGCTGTCCAGTTCTCAGCTGCCTTTGACTGAGATCCAGACAAATAAATCTAGGGGAAGAGACAGTACACTGAACTTGGTTTCCTATGTGTTTCCTTCCAAATCTAGAGCAAGTTATATTTCAGCTCCACAATCAACAAATAGCTCTGAAAACCAAATACACCACTCTGTTGGAAGTCAGAGAGAGTGAGGTCAAATAGATGCCCCAAATGGCTGGATATAAAGCCTTCTCATCTCCTTTGTGGAAATTTCCAGGCTTCACATTCATTCATCAGGATATCCTCTTTATGCACCATTACCACTGAAATCTTTGGGCTGGTCCAGACTCCACCTGAAGATGACACAGCTGTACCAGGCTGGATGACCTTTTATGTCCTATCTGCATTCATAGCTTTCCCTATGTCCTTTCCTTTGTGATATTTTCAGCACCAGGAAGTTTCACTCACCTTGACCATTGTTTTCATACATTTGGGATACAGACATAGGGTTGTTGTTTAATTTGAATCCAAAAGGATGAACAGGAAGGAAAGCAGACAGTAGAGATATCATCCATTTCCTAACTGAATCATAACATTCTATTTTCATGACTTTGTCACACTGCAGAAAAATGTGGGGCATTCGTTTGAAGAAGTGTAAACAGTGAGACTGAGACATGTTCTCTTTTTTGTGTGTGTGTCTTTTTGCCTTTTCTAGGGCCGCTCTCTCGGCATATGGAAGTTCCCAGGCTAGGGGGTCTAATCAGAGCTGTAGATGCTGGCCTATGCCAGAGCCACAGCAACATGGGATCTGAGCCGCATCTGCTATCTACACCACAGCTCATGGCAATGCTGGATCCTTAACCCACTGAGCAAGGCCAGGGACTGAACCCACAACCTAATGGTTCCTAGTCGGATTCATTAACCACTACGCCACGATGGGAACACCTCTTTTTTTTTTTGGTATTAGTTAATAGTTATTTTCATGTTTTTTCCTTTATTTTTCTTATTTAAACTTTTTAAAATTGTTATTTCCCCAATATAATTTTTTTTCTACCATACAGCATGGTGACCCAGGTACACATACATGTACACATTCTATTTTCTCACATTATCATACTTCATCATAAATGACTAGACATAGTTCCCAGTGCTACACAGCAGGATCTCATTGCTAATCCATTCCAAAGGCAATAGTTTGCATCCATTAACCCCAAGCTCCCAATCCACCCAACTCCCTCCCTCTCCCCCTAGACAACCACAAGTCTATTCTCCAAGTCCATGATTTTCTTTTCTGTGGAAAGGTTCGTTTGTGCCATATATTAGATTCCAGATATAAGTTATATCATATGGTATTTGTCTTTCTCTTTCTGACTTACTTCACTCAGTATGAGAGTCTCTAGTTCCATCCATGTTGCTGCAAATGGCATTATGTCATTCTTTTTTATGGCTGAGTAGTATTCCATTGCGTGTGTGTGTGTGTGTGTGTGTGTGTGTGTGTGTGTGTGTGTGTATACCACATCTTCCTAATCCAATCATCTGTTGATGGACATTTGGTTTGTTTCCATGTCTTGGCTATTGTGAATAGTGCTGCAATGAGTATGTGGGTGCATGTGCTTTTCTTTTTAATTTAATTTTTTTAATTATTTCCCCAATACAACTTTTTTTTCCTACTGTACAGCATGGTGACCCAGTTACACATACATGTACACATTCTATTTTCTCACATATTATGCTCCATCATAATTGACTAGACATAGCTCCCAGTGCTACACAGTAGGATCTCATTACTTATCCATTCCAAAGGCAACAGTTTGCATCCATTAACCCCAAGCTCCCAATCCACCCCACTTCCTCACCCTCCCCCTTGGCAACCACAAATCTATTCTCCAAGTCCATGATTTTCTTTTCTGTGGAAAGGTTCATTTGTGCCCTATGTTAGATTCCAGATATAAGTGATATCATATGGTTGGTGGGAATGTAAGCTGTACAACCACTATGGAGAACAGAATGGAGGTACCTTAGAAATCTATACATAGAACTTCCATATGACCCCACAATCCCACTCTTGGGCATATATCCAGACAAAATGTTCCTTAAAAAAGACACATGTACCCACATGTTCATTGCAGCTCTATTCACAATAGCCAAGACATGGAAACAACCCAAATGTCCATAACAGATGATTGAATTAGGAAGATGTGGTATATATACACAATGAAACACTACTCAGCCATAAAAAAGAACAAAATAATGCCATTTGCAGCAACATGGATGAAACTAGATACTCTCACACTCAGTGAAGTAAGTCAGAAAGAGAGAGATGTGTTCTCTTGTTGAGTATCTCTATCCTAAATGTAGACTAACTTTGGTTTTGGAGTGGATTATTAGTTTCTCTGATGACACATTCCTCTAATGAACTCCAGATTTGGCTCAAAATGTATGTGTGCTTTCCTACTGCTAAAACAAGTTCTTAGATAGAAAGAACTGTTTTCACTATTTTTATATTGGGTCTGCAGAAATAAGGCTACCTGACTGATGATGCCTTAACATTGGTAGTGAAACTTCAGCATGTGTATGTGTTAGATTTCGTTTTGTTTTGATTTTGAGCAAAAGCCTTGATACTGGACAGATCTGGTTATATATTGGTTTGGCCACATTCTGTTGTGTAGCTTTGGGCAAAATGATGAACTTTCCTAAGCCAAAGTTTTCTTACTACTAAATTTGAGATAAATAATTGGAGTTGTAACAATTAATGAGAAAAATGTACGTAAAATGCTAACTCAATGCAATGCACAATAGTACATGTGCACTTAAGATAGCTGCTATACTTATTATTGTCTCTATTGGTGTTGGGTTTTCTAGACTTTACATATTCTTCAGATCATTGCAATATACATGTAAAAAATGTGCACTCTGGGCATCCATAGCTATTTTGTTGAGTTAGTGTATCGATAATTTTTATTATTGTTTGTGTTTCCTTCATATTTCATACAACTTTTTTAAAAGGAATATTTCAAGCATTTCATAGAGACAAGTTTATTTCACTTAAACATTTACTAAAATATTTTCTAGTTTATTATTTTCAAAGATATTTGTTTCCTAGCTTTTTTTTATTGAAATTATATTACAATAGTTTTCAAAATAATCTTCAATCTCTGGGTTTATTTTTATTTTTATTTGTTTTTAAGTGAATGAATAAAAGTAGCATCTTCTAAGTAGATACTAATGTTTGCCACATTGTGTTAAATATACTATTTATATTCAAAAATAGCTTTAGGTGGAGGATAATGATGCAATCTGAGTACATTCACACCTACTATGTTACCAGTGTATTTCCACGTAAATAGCAGACTTAATTTCTTTGTATATTCTTATTCGGGCCAACTATATACTATCTATTGAATGAATTCATCAGCTAAAGAAGAGTTGTAGACTCACAGTGACAAGTAATCTTCTGTACCATGTAATAATTCCATACAACCTTAATTATTTGAGCTTTTTCAAAATAACAAATCAATGCCTTTCCCCAAAATCAAAAAACATTCTTCATTATTATATTACCCAGAAGAGGGCTTGAGTCAATAGCTTATGTCAGTCCTGGTGCTGGTGGCCCTGGAGCCTGTTGCATATCTCAGTCTCTACCATCCAGCCTGGATCCAACATGACATAATACTCTAAGGCTTTGTATCAAGACTCCTACTTCCTTAGCACTCCATCCTCTGTCATTCCCCTGATGAAAACAATGCCATTTGTTATTGGCTTCCCTTAAGTTCAGCTATTGCTTTAGCACAACCAAAACAGGAGGAGGGAGGGGTTGTGATTTCATGACTTCAGGACTATTTGAGGTGTTCTGAAAGAATGATTAATACAGAAACTACTAATAAAAAGCCTATTAATACAGAAACTACTAAAAAAAGTTATTGGGTTGGGTGAAGTAGGCTTCCCTCAAGTGACATGATTGGAAAATTGAGAAGAATGTATTGTTTTGGTGAGATTAGGGCATATGTCTGCAGTACAAAAGGAATGAAATGGACAGAAAGATTACTTGTACTCTTCTTTAACTACAAGGAGGCTTCAAACCAAATTATGCACATAATTATATACTTGTTGAATTAATTAATGAGTCTTTCCCAAATAACCCAGAAATCCACACTTTAGAAATTTTCCATTTCCACTGTAGGTTGCAATATTACTCACTAGTGGGCATCAAATCTTTAATTATGATTAAGAAAAGGAATGCAGTACCTTCCAAGGCATTTTTTTTTTTTCTGAGCAATTCTGACAATTGGAAAATTCTTATGGTTAGTGAAAATCAGTCTCATCAAACTTATCAGTTGTGTTTCTTAATGTAAACAATCTTGTAGGTATTTGTGTAAATAGATATGGGCATCGGTGTCCTCACAAAATTTTCTCTTCTCTTACCTAGTATTTCATAAACTTGGTTCAGGTCAACAAATATTAAACTGGATACAAACACTAGAGGTATTATTAAAAAGATAAGCATGGCAGATTGAAAACACACATTTTGTCTGTTTTCTTCCAAAACCTTAATAAAATGAAAATAGAGGGATAAAGTAGGAATAAACCATCAAGGACATGGAGAAGTAAGAAGCTGACAAAGAGAGATGTTAACAAAAATTTGAAAAGTATAAAGAAGACAAGTGAGTAGGAACTGAGTTAGTATGGCAGAGAAAGCAAAACATTAAGTACTGGAGTTCTTGGTGATGGTGGAAATTAGTAGGGTTAATTAATTCTCACTGTGAATTCCTATAAAAAGTTCAAGAATTAGATACCCTAGTACCATTGATAAAAACTGTTGATGTCACTGAAAACAAGAGAATTTATTGAAAACTTTTTCATCCAACTTTAGTTACTGGGGAAGATTGGATGTAGGGTTATACCCTAAATACCCACTTCTTGCATCCAAATGATCATGACTCTTCTTTCCTTGCAAATGATGGATGAATTTTGTTTTTTTATTTTATTCATTTATTTTTTCTTTCATTAGATTTTAAGTTTTATATTTATATTTGTTTTATATTTATTTTGAAATAATTTTAGACTAAAAAAAACTTCATGGTGTGTTTAATGGTATATCCATCATCCAGCTTCTCTGTGTTTTACCAGTTGTCCCACTAATATTCTTTTCCTGTCCTGGGATCCAATATTGCATTCGATTGGTATATCTCCTTAGTCTTCTCCAATCTGAGAGAGTTAGTCTTTTTTAAAATTGAAGTATAGATGATTTACAATATTATATTAATTTCAGGTGTATAGCATAGAGATTTAGTCTTTTTATAGATTATAGTCTATTTAAAGTTATTACAAAATAATGGCTATATTTCCCTGTACTGTACAATATATACTTGTCACTTAACTATTTTATACATGGTGGTTTGTATCTCAATCCTATATCCGTATCTTGACCTGTCCCTCTTCCCTGTCACCACTGGTATCCACTAGTTTGTTCATACATCTGAGAGTCAGTCTGTTTTGTTATATACATTCAGTTGTTTCATTTTTTAGATTTCACCTATGTGATAATATATAGTATTTGTTTTTCTCTGTCTGACTTTCACTATGCATAATAATTTCTAGGCCCATCCACTTTGTTGCAAATGAAGAACTACATTCATTTTTATGTCTGAATAATATTCCACATCTTCTTTATCCATTCATGATAGATTGTCTGACAGGTTTGAGGTGATATCTCACTGTGGTTTTGATTTGAGCTTCACTGATGACCAACAATGTTGAGCATATTTTCATGTGACTGTAAGCTGTTTGTATGTCTTCTTTGGAAAAATGCTGTTCAAATCTTCGGCCCATTTTTAAATATTTTTTTTGATATTGAATTATACAAACTGTTTATATTTTTTAATATTAACCCCTTATTGGTCATATCATTTGAAAATATTTTTGCCCATTCAGTAGGCTGTCTTTCAGTTTTCTCAGTGGTTTTCCTGGATGTGCAAAAGCTTTAATGTTTACTAGATCTCATTTGTTTATTTCTGCTTTGTTTCCTTTCCCTTAGGAAACAGATTCAAAAATTGTTATGATTTATGTCCAAGAGTGTTCTGCCTAAATTATCTTCTAGTTTTATGATTTCAGGTCTTACATTTAGGTCTTTAGTCCATTTTGAGTTTATTTTGTATATGGTGTGAGGAAATGTTCTGATCTCATTCTTTTCCATGTAGCTGTCCAGTTTTCCTAACACCACTTATTGAAGAGACTGTCTTTTCTCCATTACCTCCTTTAATATAATTTACCTCCTTTAATATAGTTTATTATTATTATTATTATTACTATTATTATAGTTAATTTACTTCCTTTAATATAGTTTAACTGACCATAGGAGTGTAGGTTTATTTCTAGGCTCTCTGTTATGGCCCACTGATCTATGTGTCAGTGATTATGATATATCCTGGGATGGCTCTGTTTGGATTCATCTTGTTTTGTACCCCCTGTGCCTCCTCTACCTGGATATCTGTTTCTTTTTTCAGATTTGTAAAGTGCTCAGCCATAATTTCATCAAATACAATTTTGACCCTCTTCTCTCTCTCTTCTCTTATGACCCCTATAGTGTGAGTGAAAATATGCTTGATGTTATCCCTGACATCTCTTAAATTGTTATCTTTTTTTAATTTTCTTTTTTCATGATTTTTATTTTTTCCATTATAGTTGATTTACAGTGTTCTGTCAATTTCTACTACACAGAATTTTTTAAATGATTTTTATTTTTTCCATTATAGTTGATAACATTTTCTCATCAGGAAAAAAGCACAAGCTCAGAAGGCATCCTGCTGGGTGGATGAGCCTGGGGGAACAGTTGTTCTTGGCTCAGCCCCCAGCTGGGTTTCTAAGAGAGTTGGAGAAAGAGTGTGAGAGCTGAGGGTGCCCAGCAGGCAGAGGAAGACCCAGGAGCATGGGGGAGCTTCAGCTGAAGGGCCAGGGGTGCTAGTGGGTTAAAAGCATGTATTAGACTTGCAGATGAGAATGATCCCTCTGGCTTTTGCGTGCAGAGTGGCTTGGGGGAGGGCAGTGAGGAGGCAAATGGATAATCTCAGAGGAGAGTCCTGGGGGCTTGGACAGAGAGGCAGTGTGGGGAGGGGGAACAGCGGTGAGGGAGAGAGGGCTCCATTAGTACTTCTGAGGGAGTGGATGGGGGTGGTCAGGGAGAGAAGCATCAATGTGACTCTGCAGAAATTACTCATCTTTTCCGTCTTCTTTGGCCACTTAGTATGGGGCATAAGAGGAGGCATGTTCTGCTGGACCCTGAGGGTTCCAGTTCTTTAAACAGGCTTTGCTGCTTCAATGCTCATCCTTAGGTCATTTGTCTTCCCCTCTGCGGTAAGTGGTACGATCATTCTCCCAGCCTTCAAGCCCAACAACTACAAACAATGTAGTTTCTCTTTCCTGCATTCCCTCCCCATCTCCAACCCTTCCCTCAGTCCTTTTGGCTCTGGACTCTCAAATATATCTTGAGTCAGTTCATTTCTCTCTCCTCATGGAGACCCCCTTATTCCAAAGCCCTCTTCACCTTTCTCCTGGACCACTGGGGTTGTTGCCTCTTCTTCCAGCTTCTACTCCTGTCTCTCTACAATCTGTTCTCTTCCCAGGAGTCAGAGGAGTTTCTCTAGAAGACACACCTCCTGTGGTCATGTGCATCCTTCAAGTCCATCTGGCTTCCTGTCACAGTTAGCACACAACCCGAAGTCCTTTCCTTGGACCCATCCTCTCCCTCTGATCTCATCTTTTGCCTCCTTTCCCTTGATCACTGTGCTCTGGCTGCACCAGCCTCCTGTCTTCTCCACACACATACCAACCTCCTTCCCACTTTTGCATTTGCTGTTCCCTCTGGTTGCTCATAGCATGGCTGACTCTTTCTTGTCCCTTAGCATAGAAGCCAACACCATCAAACACTTGAACGCATTACTTGAGGAGATATTCCCCCAATACCAACCCTCCAGAAACATGGCTCGATTTTCATTAATGCATTTATCACTGCTGAAGATATTTTTGGTTTTCCTTTGCTCAGTTTCTGTCTTCCCTACTAAGATGTACATTTCCGGAGATGAGACACTTTCTCTGTCTTGGTCTTTGTTGAACCCTCAATGTCTAGAATAATTCCTGGTTACATAGGAGGAGATGAGTAAATCTTATCAGTTGAATGAATATAGGTTCTTCTGTTGTAGCTTCCAACTTCGTTATCCTTGGATAGCATCCGATTTGCGTCAGTCAACCATTCTGTAAACTAGTGTTTGTCTTTCCTAGAAACACTGACTGGCAGCATGCCCAAAGGACACCTCCAACTGGTTAAAGTGACTTAGGGAAGAAAAAAGAAGATGAAGAAAAGGTGGGAAGAAGGAAACTCACTTCTGGGAGGTGGACTGTTGAAATGAAATAATTCTTCAACCATCTGCAATTTGTCACTGCTCAACAGGGAAGTCCAGTGTTGTCTAGGAGTCAAGGGGTAGCCCAGCTTGTCCTTACAAGCCTTCCTTAGTTTTCAGAGGCCCTTCCGTGGCTCAAAGACAGGCATGGGGAAGAGCCTCCTTGCCAAACTATCCCCTCTTAACTTGACTAAGTGTATTTGTACCGCTTGGCAACTCCAGTTTAGGGAAAGCCTTTATTAAGTTCCTTAAAGGTATAGAAAAGATGAGCTGCCCAGGAGTGGGATTGCTGGATCAAATGGTAGTTCTATTTTTAGTTTTCTGAGGAATCTCCATGCTTTCCACAGTGGTTGGACCAATTTACAATCCCACCAACAGTGTACTAGGGTTCCTTTTTCTCCACACCCTCTCCAGCACTTACTGTTTGTAGACTTTTGGATGATGGTACCTCATCGTGGTTTTGATTTGCATTTCTCTAATAATGAGTGACGCTGAACATCTTTTCATGTGTTTCTCGGCCATCTGTATGTCTTCTTTGGAGAACTGTCTGTTTAGATCTTCTGCCCATTTTTGGATAGGGTTCTTTGTTTTTTTGGTATGGAGCTGCAGAAGTTGTTTATAAATTTTGGAGATTAATCCCTTGTCAGTCGTTTCACTTGCAAAGATTTTCTCCCATTCTGTGGGTTGTCTTTTTGTGTTGTTTAGGGTTTCCTTTGCTGTGCAGAAACTTTGAAGTTTGAGTAGGTCCCATTTGTTTATTTTTCTTTTTATTGTCAATACTCTGATAGGTGGATCTGAGAAGATGTTGCTGTGGTTTATGTCAGAGAGTGTTTGGCCTATGTTTTCCTCTAGGAGTTTGATAGTGTCTGGTCTTATATCTAGGTCTTTCATCCATTTGGAGTTTATTTTTGTGTATGGTGTTAGAGAGTGTTCTAATTTCATTCTTTTCCATGTGGCTGTCCAGTTTTCTCAGCACCACTTATTGAACAAGCTGTCCCTTCTCCATTGTATAGTCTTGCTTCCTTTGTCATAGATTAGTTGGCTGTAAGTGCATGGGTTTAATTCTGGGCTTTCTATCCTGTTCCACTGATCTATATGTCTGTCTTTGTGCCAGTACCATGCAGTTTTGATGACTTTTGCTTTGTAGTATAGTCTGAAGTCCAG
This sequence comes from Sus scrofa, assembly GCF_054392235.1. NCBI lineage: Eukaryota > Metazoa > Chordata > Mammalia > Artiodactyla > Suidae > Sus > Sus scrofa. Next base: position 131,492,020 of record NC_139385.1, on the reverse strand, counting down.
GAGCCTTATTCCCCCAGCTCCATTTTTTTGGGGCATCTATCCAGAGAAAACCATGACTCGCAAAGACACATGTACTCCAGTGTTCATTGCAGCACTATTTACAATAGCCAAGACATGGAAAAAACCTGAATGTCCATCGACAGAGGAGTGGATCAGGAAGATGTGGTACATATATACAATGGAATATTACTCAGCCATCAAAAGAATGAAATACCAGCATTTTTAGCAACATGGATGGAGCTAGAAACTATCATGCTAAGTGAAGTCAGCCATACAATGAGACACCAACATCAAATGCTTTCACTGACGTGGAATCTGAGAAAAGGACAGACAGAACTTCTTTGCAGAACAGATGCTGACTCACAGACATTGAAAAACTTATGGTCTCTGGAGGAGACAGTTTGGAGGGTGGGGGGATGTGCTTGGGCTGTGAGATGGAAATCCTGTGAAATCAGATTGTTATGATCATTATACAACTACAGATGTGATAAATTCATTTGAGTAATAAAAAAATTAAAAAAAAAAATTAAAAAAACTGATTATAAATATCTGAAAAAAAAAAGAAAAGATGAGCTGCTGTAAAGAACCACCTCCATCCACAAGAGTCAAGACCTCAGCTACACAAGTGGCTTGTACTGTAGGGGTAATAAGGTATTTGACTAAATCAATGTTAACAAATGGCTTTCAGTAGGAAGAGCTCATGAGTAGTGATGCTTTAGTATGATGGGGCTGTCACATTACATGTAGGGGAAGGCGGATTCCTCAAGCCATGCTTCCCATAGCCTCAGGACCCACAGAAGAGGCATCCCAACATGACACAATACCAGATCAGGAATCAAGAAATGGCAGCAGATGGACTGGGAGTTTGGGGTTAATAGATGCAAACTATTACATTTGGAGTGTTATCTTTTTTTTTTTTAAATTTACTTTTCTTTTTGCAGTTCTTATTGGGTGATTTCCATTATTCTATTTCCAGATCACTGATGTGTTATTCTGTATCATTTAGTTTGCTATCTAGTCCTTCTAGTGTGTGACTTAGAGGAGTGAGAGTGAGCTTGTGATGGAATTCAGCCTACAGTGGACCAGCTGGAGACAGAGGTCCTCCTGCTTCTAATGTGTCACCTGTGCAAGTCCCCTCAATGGCAGTGCCCTACCCTTCTGAATCTCCTTTGTCCTTCATAGTGGATCACTTCCCCAGCCTCCACTGCCCAACACTGTGGAGCAGCACTTCAGGGAAGAAAGGGTCCATGCAGGCTCTAAGTGTATATTAGGACATGGTCTTTGGTATTCTGGCTGCCATCAGAGATTGAAATTGCCCCTGACATTTCACCCATATAAGCACTGGCAATAACCACTTTCCACTGTGCTCAGATACTGCCCTGGGTCAAAGTCACTTCTGTTTCCCAAAACAGCGCTCTCTCCCTGATCATGTTAGTCCTTGCTCCAGCGTGAATGTGTCAGATGAAGTAAGCAGTGCTGGAGCATTTGATTGGCTCTTACAAGGAATCTTTTTTATGCCACTTGTAGGAACCTGGGCAGCCAGTATAGCAGTCCTCAGTCTGCCCTCTGCACTCTGCCTAGAGAGTAAGCAAGCACCCTTTGACTCCTCAGAAGTGGAGCTCCAGCTTCCCACATCCCTCCTGTTTAGTCCCAATGACTTTAAACCAGCCAAAGGGGTGCATCTTCCCTGTGTAGGATCTCAGGGCTGGGGTGCTCAGTATGTGGCCAGAGCCTCTCACTCCCTAAGGTGGATCTCTGCCCACATAGTCTCCCTTTTCCTCTGAGTCCCCTTTGTGGGGCACAGGTCCCAACCTGATCACTTCCCTTTCCTTCCTACACAGTTCCATATCTTTCTTGAAGCCTTGATTGTACAGGAGTCTTTCTGCCAGTCTTCATTTAGTTATCAGTGAGAATTCTTCCACATGTAGATGTATTTTTGATATGTTCATGGGAGGAGTTGAGTTCTACCTCCTCCTACTCCACCTTCTTCATTGATACCCACAGTCTTTCGAGACATTAACATTTTTGAAGAGTGCTGGTGTGGAATACCCTTCAATTTGGGTTTGTTTGATTTTTTTTTCATTGTTAGGTTGAGGTTAATAATTTTTTTGCAAGGCTAATGGTAGTACGTTTTGTTTTTCTCAGTGCATCTATCAGGAGGTAATGATGTCAATATATTTTATTGCTGAAAATGTTCATTTTAATCATCTGATTAAGGTGATATCTTCTAGGTTTCGCTACTGTAAAATCACATTGTTTCTTTTTAATTAAAAATGTCTTGCATTTTTTACTTTACTACTTTCAGAATATGTTAATATCCTATATCTAATTATGCTTTCATCTACTTCTTTTAGCATCCATAGATGATTTTTGCCTGCAACAATTACCTTTGTTTTCTATATATTTATTTATATTTTTATAATCTCTACATTTATGAATTAGAGCTCTAGAAAATGTCCTTTTCCCCCATTTACTTATTTTGTTCTTTCTTTTTTATATAAGCATGGGGTCTGGAACATTATTTTATCTTATAGATTATAGTCTTTTACTATTATTATTTACTTTGTTGCTCAAATTATCAACATTTGGCCATTGTGAGCTTCTTTAAATTCACTATTGATTTTTTTTACATGACCCTATCTATACATTTTTGAGCATTTAATTTTTTAATTTTTTATTACTCAATGAATTTTATTACATTTATAGTTGTAAAACAATCATCACAACCAAATTTTGTAGCATTTCCATCCCAAATCCCCAGTGCATACCCCCATCCCCTAACCTGTCTCATTTGGACACCATAAGTTTTCAAAGTCTGTGAGTCAGTATCTATACCTCAAAGAAGTTCATTGTCTCCTTTTTTTTAGATTACACATTTGCAAATGCTTTTAGATAGCATTTGATGTTGGTGTCTCATTGTATGGTTGACTTCACTTAGCATTATAATTTCTAGGTCCATCCGTGTTGCTGCAAATGCTGTTATTTCTTTCCTTTTCATGGCTGAGTAATACTCCATTGTGTATATGTACCACATCTTCTTTATCCACTCCTCTGTTGATGGGCATTTAGGTTGTTTCCATGTCTTGGCTATTAATTTTAAACATCTTCCAAGATCATCATGTACTGTCCTTGTTCCAATCCTAGAATCAACCATTTCTCTGACTTCCTGGTTCCTTTTATTTATGAATAGAACTTATAAATCAAGATCCAGGTTCTGTGTGGTCACTGGTACTGTAGTACCGTTGTGGCTAGACCCTCTCAACATTTAGAGCTAGGAAATATGTATATGCATATGAACACATGTATACCTACACATTTATATTTACTTTGTATAAAAGCTATAAGTCCATAATGGTACGTTTGATTCCAATGCAACACTATGAAGTTTATTTTTATCTCTTTCTTTATTTGCAACATCTGTAACAGTGAAAAACATGGCTCTCATTTCCCTCAATATATTCACTTATTTTTCAGTTATGTGTACATATAAACTACTTTTAGAATCATTAATCTATACCCCTGTGGAAAACAAAGTATATCTGTGAATAGTTTTTTCTCCATCTTTAACCTTCCATTATATAACCAAAATAGTACAGGATTTCTGTTACATAATTTAGTTATTTTCTTTCTCCTACTTTCCATTTATTTCTTTATAAGGTAGCTAGGTCTCTTTGTTACTATTTTGATCCTACCTTGAATCCCCTACCCCCATAGACACACATCTGTGTTGATTGTAATTATTCATTTATTTGGGGGTAGGCCAAACATTACAGTGTTTCTAAGAGTCCAAACTATATGATTGATAAGATTGATAAGCTCGTGTGTCATTTCCTCTTCATCGCTTCTACTCGTTTTTCATTCTTCCATTAGTTCCACCTCATTTCTATTTATCCTTTACAGGCAGTTAATCTCATTAATTTCTGGTTGACATTCCTGTTATTTATTTTTGTACAACTTTTCAAATATTTGTATATGTTATTATCTCCCTTTCTTCTTTCTTTGAGAGATAGCATACTGTAGATATTCTTTATAGTTTCCTTTTTCTCAGTGATTTATTATGGAAAACATGCCATATGATTTCATAGAAATCCTCCCCTATTTTTCTTACAGTTGCATTACTCTGTTCTATGGTGTGCCATTTTCAACTAGTCTCCTATAGAGAGTATAAGTTTTTTTTTTTCAATATTTTGCAATATTGGGTATTGTTGCTAATAAATGTGTGCATAGGTGTCTAAATTATGATTAAACTGATCCATAATCTTCAAGAACAGAAAAAAAGAACTTTTTAACCATTTTAAATTAAGTTGCTGCTGTGATTCACAGTTCTTTTCTAAGCATGTACTATAAATGTACTCAAGTTTCAACAAGCAGCCCAAGTCATACTTTTCAAAAAAAATGGATACTGTTCAGAACCACACATTGATTTTAGTCTTTCTCATTGTGGACTTGTTCTTCACCTTTCCTTGACTATCATGACTTTTCTTCTTTTGAAGATTACAAGCCATTTATTTTCAAGCCAAATTTCCACTGAAGCTGTTTGTCTGATATTTACTCATGAGCAGATTCAGGCCATGTATCTTGGACAGGTATTTTAGAGAGGTAATGCTCCATTCTTCCATTGGTATCCTATCAGGTGGCAAAGGATTAAAATTACTTGTGATGATATTAATTTTGATCACTTAATGAAAATTCACCCTTTAGGTTTCTTCTTGCTTTAATATATGTTACCTATGTAACCTTGACTAAAGGGTCAAATTGAGATAACAGTTTAGCATTTTCACTGCAAGATTTAGGAAAGCTCTCTTTGATGCAGACATTTTATATTGAGTTCTAAACATACTGATACAATTTTATAAACTTTTTATTTTGGAAAAATAGATTTGCAATAGATATACTATATTTTTCTTTTTTGACTTTTGTCTCTATTAATGAGGGATATTTTTCTATAGCTTTATTTTCTTGTAATGTATTTATTTGGTTTTCATAGGTGAATAATCCTGGCCTCATAAAATCAATCGGTAAATAGTGTTTCTGCTTTTATGTTGTGGAAGAAGTTGTATAGAATGGGTGTTTTTTTCTTCCTTAAATATTTGGTAGAACCTGCCAGTGGAACTCTCTACACCTGTCTCAGTGAATGTTCCATCTACTTTAGAAAATAAAATACAATCTCTTGGTTTTGAGCATTAACTGTTTGTGTTCTGGTGCACTCCGTGTACCACCTTCTTCCCATTTCTCTAGAGATACCTTGTGCTGGAAGTGGTATGTGGTTAATCAGAGAAATATCTAAATGATTCTGAGTGTTAGGTCTTCCATTTCTGCTGTTCTCAGAAAGGGTCCCTTTGGAAGCTCTGTTCCTCTTCTGCCCTCCTCTAGCAGTATTCTCCTTTTACTTGTTATTCCAGGTTTTTAGCTTGGTGGTGGTGATCGACTGTGGTTCTAATTAAAGCTTGGCGTTAGGCATGTACTATGTCCATGGGCCTCAGCATGATTGACTTCTTTGTTCTTTGTCCCATCTCTAATTGCAGATATGGGCTGAGTACATAACTCTATTCTTCTCTCAGGACTAGGATTTTTTTTTCTTTTTAGGGCTGCACCTGTGGTGTATGGAGGTTCCTAGGCTAGGGGTCAAAACGGAGCCATAGCTGCCAGCCTACACCACAGCCACAGCAATGCAGGATCTGAGCCACATCTGTGACCTGCACCACAGCTCATAACAATGCCAGATCCTTAAACCACTGAGCAGGGCCAAGTATCTTACCCTCATCTGCATGGATACTAATCGGATTTGTTACCACTGAGCCACAGCAGGGACTCTGGGACTAGGATTTTTCTCCCACTGTTCTTTGTTCACATGTGCAATGTGTTTGCCTTTGCCTTAATGCCAGCATTGTTGCCCTTCCCCCTCAGTTAACAGCCCTGTTCCATAGTGGCGATATAGGGGAAGGATCCAGCAGAGGTTCTTGTCCTTCTTTGCATGGCTGTTGTTCTTCTCATTGAGATCTGAACCATGACAGACCCTTCTGATCTTTGATGTGAACACCCAGGGGGTCTGTGAAGAACAAACCTGAAAGATATTGTAGAATTGCCCAGTTTCTGTGATCACCCAGAGGTTTCCTCTGTCTCACTACTTCCACTAGGCCTTCACTGGTCTGTCAGTTATTCTTGCTGAACTTTTTATTGATGTCTGGTTCTGTATATCCCTGGTAAGCACATATCTACATTTCTGTCCCCTCAGTTGCCATCTCTATTTAAATTTTGAGCCAGTTCTCTGCAACCTCCACTCTCTGATGAATTTGAAAATTGCTGTGAATTTTAAGTTAGTTTAGCTCTTTTTTCATTATTAGTGTGAGAATGTCTTCATTCTCTCTGGAGCAGAAGATGTATGCAATCCACTGACCCTATATTTTAAGATTATGTCTTCATTTATGCATTTGTTTATTCAGACATGTACTAAGCAATTACCATTTGGATTCTGGGGACATAAAGGTAAATAGAATAACATCCTTATTCTTATGACCCTCACTATCTGGTGGGAATAAAACCCAATCAGACAAAAGAGCAAGCAGTATTCCTAGAATGAGATCTGGGTGCCATGTGTTACAGGGGCCAAGGGAACAGAGGCCAATAATGTTTGAGTTCTGTTTTTAAGAATGTGTCAGAATACATCAGGTAGGCAAAAGGTGGGGAAGTGCATTACAATCAAAAGGAACAGAATATGCCAAGCGCAAAACATTAAACCAACAAGAAACTTTTTTTTTTTTTACTTTTTTAGGGCCACACCCATGGCATTTGGAAGTTTCCAGGCTAGGGGTCAAATTGGAGTTACATCTGCCAGCCTATGCCACAGCAACGTGGATCTGAGTTGCGCCTGTGACCTACACCACAGCTCACAGCAACACTGGATCCTTAACCCGCTGAGCGAGGCCAGGTATTGAACCCACATCCTCATGGATACTAGTTGGGTTCATTACTGCTGAGCCACAGTGGGATCTCCAAATTTTGGAACTTTAAGTGGAATAGTGTTTCCTTTTTTTTTTAACATGTTAGGAATTGTGTCTTTATTTACACTAGTGCATTTTATCATACCGTAAGTTTTTTTCAGAATACAAATAAAAAGTTAATACCTGTTCCAAAGTTACAGAACTAGCATTAAACCTGGTAGGTATAAAAACACAATTTACACAGACTTTTTCCCCCACATATATTTTAGAATAAGGATATCTATATCTATATTTAAAAAATGTGGGATTTTGGCAGGAATTGCATTAAACCTATAAACCTATTTGGGAAGAATTGACATCTTTACTATGTTGAATCTTCCAGTCTATGAACATATCATGTTTCTATATGATATATGTATATAATATATACATACACACATTATACATGATATATATTCTATATGTATATATGTATACATATATGTATATATCTTCTTTGGTTTCTTTCCTGAACATTTAATATTTTCAGTTTAGATATACTGTACACATTTAATAGATGAATACTTCACTTTCTTTGGAATAATTATAAATGTTACTATGTGTTCTTTTTTCTTTTTTACCTTTTGCTCTTCCTCTCCACTTTCTCCCCCTTCCTTCCCTCCCCCACCAGAGATAGTACTTCTGAATTATAGAGTGTGCATTTCTATGGAGAATAACTTTGGTTGAAGCAAAACAAATACTGCTATAACCTATAACAATATCGAAAACTTTATCCTACTCCCTCCTTTTCCCTTTCATAACTCTCAGAATAATCTAGAAATATCACCATTATTCTATTCAGTCTGTGCCCAATTGACTATTTTAGTGCATAAAAACATAGGTTTGCACTTTCTCTGTCATTAAATAGCTGTGCAACTCTGTGTATTTTTCCTGTGCCTTGGAGTTGTCCTCATTTGTCAGCTGAGGTAATGCTTCTTTCCCTGGCTCCTACACAGGGATGGAGTGATGATATTGTGAGAGAAAGGACAAGAACATGCTATAAAAATAAAAAGCACCTTTAAAATGCAACATGAACAGATTTAATTCCTGCCAAGAAATAGTTTATGAATCCTTGGATTGGCTAAATGTCCCTTCTCTGTCCTCTCACAATACCCTTCGTTAAATCTGTTTTATCACTTAGAATATTTTCCTGAAATTATCTGATTTTGTGCATATTTCCTCCAATAGACAATGGACTGCTTAAATCCAAGAGGCATAGAGTATTTATCTTCATAGCTCCTGCCCTTAGGTTCATAGTAGTATCTGTTTCACTGCATTGAAGTTCATCAGTAGAAGAGCTGTGTCTTTCCAGAAGTAGGCTCAGTTCCTTGGGGCTGCCTCTTGGCCTAGACATCCTTCTATTATATATGAGAAGACTTTGTCAGGCTCCCTGGTCAGACTCCATGATGCTGCCTATTTCCATGAAGACATCCACCATAAAATCTGCTTATGTAGGGAAACCCTTACCTCTCCTCCCAAATGACCCCGACATTTCTGAAACTCCTTAATATGAAACCTTCATCTCATGAAAAGAAATTGGATGAAATTCAAATAGAACCATAAAATGTCAGAGTTTTAAGGGCCTTTAGAGATTGCTAGTAAATTCTGTTTTGAAAGTTGTTTCCAGGAAAAAGGGGAAGGCTGTGAGAGAAGTACAAATGATACTTTGAAGAGGGCAGGACATGAAAGGGGAGAATAGTGTCTCTTCATCTTTTAGGTACTTTTTCTTTTTTTCCATTTTGCCCAAAGCCAACCTCCGTCCCTTCTGTCCTCTGAGCTTAAGAATATGCTATTTCCAGGCAGTGTATATTTAGGCCCTTCTGGGTAAACTAGAGGTCAATAAGAGGGCATTTCGTCAAAAGATGACCCTAGGACTTCATATTCATGTACATTATAAATTGAATACTGGTTTGGATGCTATGACCTACATTGACTTAGGTCAAGGATGTAACTATATTTTGAAAATGTTAAAGGGCTTTTCAATATAAGAAATACTATAGTGGTGTTAGCTGTAGAAGAGCAAGCAGACTTCTCTCTTTCTTCCAAGGGGTCACTCCATATAAGGCACTGGTATATCAGAACAGAATTGGCTGGGATTCTTGGGACACAGATCTGGGGAGTCCAGTCTTGGGCCTGGCTAAAACTATTATGCTTCAGAACTCAATGCTTAGCTCCAGCAGGGCACTAGTAGGCCTCCCTCAACTCCCACAACCAGTGACAAAGGAAAGGGGCACACCCCAGGGGTCACAGCAGAATGCTACAAGGCCTCCAAGTGCTTGGCAGAATGCCCAGCATGCATTTCTTTTAACCAGAGAGAGAAGACAGATCATTGTGGGAACAAGACTCAGAAACTCAGGAATACATTGGAATTGAGCCAAATGTTGAATCCTGAAAGAAAAAGAGAAACTCCAGGCATTGGACTGATGTCCCTGGTTGGAACAATTGAGTTACATATATACATGCATGTCTATATATACGCACATGTGTTTATGTATATGTGCATGTATTTATTTCATATTTCATAATTTGTAATGTTCAGACATATAACAGTTACACTCCAGGAGATGGATTTAAACAAGGTCTTCAGGAATCTAAAGATTTTGCCCAATGCGCTTTAAACTCTGTCCTTGGAAATCTAAACCGGAAGAGACCTTAGAAATCAACCCTGGCCTTTCTACTCTTGTTTTATAGACGAAGAAAATAAGGCCTGGGGAAATGATGTGATTTGCTCAGCATTATATGTTAAGAACTATTGAGAGTTTTTTCCTAAATTCAGGCCAGAAAAAGACTGACCTTCCCCCTTCATTTCTGTGGGTGGGCCCCTCTGGTAAGTCTAGCTCTGTACTATATGTAAGGACTTTCTCAAATGTTGTCTCTATTTAAGTATCACCTCCAGTTTTGTAGGGAGGTAACTGTTACTTTCTGCATATTTCATGGAAGGAGCTGGGGTCTGGAGAGGTTAAGTGTCCCATCCAAGGTCATGTGTCTTAAGTAATGGAGGAGAGTGACTCAAACTGACAACCATCTGCATCTCAGTTCATTACAGCTTCTCAAGGCTAAAGGGAAGCAGTAGAGGTTAGTAAGCTGTGAGTGCTCTTGTCTAGGATTCTTGCCAGGCTCTTACTGTGATCTCCTGTGATGCAACCACACTGGATTACGAAGCATTGTGCAGACATCACCTGCACCCTCTGTGCTTTTTCCTTGTAGTTCTCTCTTCATGGAATCTTTCAATTTACCCACCTGTTCCAGATGGCAGGTTCCTGACTTTATATTTTCCTTGCCAGGTTCCTTGTCTTAGTTCATGCTGCTGTTCTGGAGGCTGGAAATCCAAGACCAGGTCACAAGCCTGATAAGGCTCTGGTGAAGGCCTTCTGCTGGGTTTCAGATATCTACTTTATCACTTTATACTCATGTGGTAAAAGGAGCGAGGAGTCCCTTTGGAGTCTCTTTTATAAGATTACTAATCCCACTAAAACAGAGACTAGATGGCCAAGTAGAAGGATATTTTGGCTTCTCTCACAAAAAAACCAAAATCATAATTAACTGATAAATATCCATCAAGAAAAAGACTAGAATCTACCAAAAAATATTCTATATCCAAAGACAAAAAGAATAGAACAAAGTGAGATGGCAGGAGGGTTAGAATTGCTATATAATCCCACAACACACAGGTGGGTGACCCACAAACTAGAGAATGATTATATCAGAGAAATTTTCCCACAGACATGAGAGCACTGAGCCCCATGTCAGGCTCTGCAGCCTAGGGGTCTGGGATCAAGAGGAGGAGCCCCCAGAACATTCTGTTTTGAAGGCCAGTGGGGCTTGATTACAGGAGCTCCACAGAACTGGGGGAAACAGACTCCATTCTTGGAGGGTGTATACAGGATCTCATGAACACCCCGCCCAGGGAAAAACCAGTGACTTTATAGGAGGCTGGGCCAGCCCTACCTGCTGGTATTGAAGGGTCTCCTGGGAAGGAGGAGGGCAGCTATGGTTCTTTCTGGGGTCATAAAAGCAAGTGGATTAAATATCAAGGAGTGTTCACCTATGTGATTTTGCCAGAGGCAGACAGCTTACTTGGGTAATTAGCACCAAGCCTTGGCACTACCCAACAGCCTGTAGGCTCCAGTGCTGGACCACCTTAAGCCACAACCAATAGGGCAGAACACAGCTTCACCATCAGCCAACAGACTACCTAAAGACTCTTGAGCCCACAGCCACCTTGAAACATGCCCCTTGACACTGACCTACACACCAGAGGGCCAAATCCAGATCCACCCACCAATGGGCAGGCACCAGCCCCTGCCACTAGGGAGGCTGCACAAGCCTCTAGACAAGCTTCACCCATTACAGGTCAGATACTGGAAGCAAGAAAACTATTATCCTGAAACCCGTGGAAATGAGTCTGCAAAGATAAGCCAGAATGTATTCTGGTCCCTTGCCCTTGGATGACAAGAAGGGAGTGTACTTCTGGAACATATAGAATATCCCTTAAAGTAGGCCACTTCTCCAGGTCAAGAAACATAACGAACCTACTACATATATAAAAATACAAATAGAAATTTAAACAAAATGAGACAGCAGAGGACTATATTTCAGAGAAATATATAAGATAAAAACCCAGAAGAACAATGAAGTGACCTAGAGATAGGCAAGTTACCCAAGAAAGAGTTCAGAATAATGATCATGAAGATGATTCAAGAACAGGAAAAGAATGGATGCCCAGAGTGAGAAGTTACATGAAGTTTTTAATAAAAAATTAGAAAAAATAAAAAACCAGAATTGAATAATACAATAACTGAGATGAAAAGTACACTAGAAGGTACCAATAGAATAAGTGAGGCAGAAGAACATATCAGTGAGCTAGAAGACAGAGTAGAGGAACTCACTGCTGGAGAACAGAATAAAGAAAGAAGAATGAAAAGAAACTAGAACAGTTTAAAGACATCTGGGACAATGACAAATGTGCAGTCATTCCCACTAAAGGGATCTCAGGAGAAGAGAGAGAAAGGGCCTGAGAAAATATTTGAAGACATGTTTCCTACCTTGGGAAAGGAAACAATCACCCAAGTCCAGGAAGCCCAGAGATTCCCATACAGGGTTATCCCAAGGAGAAATATACCAAGACACATGGTTATCAAATTTATGAAAATTAAAGACAAAGAAAATGTATTAAAAGGAACAAGTGAAAAGCAACCAATTATATATAAGCAAACCCCCATAAAGTTACCAGCAGATTTTTTTAGCAGAAACTCTGCAGGTGAGAAGGGAGTGACATGGTACATTTAAAGTGATGAAAAGTAAAAACCTACAATCAACAATGCTCTACCCAGCAAGGGTAAGATACAGATTTCATGGAGAAATCAAAAGCTTTATAGACAAACAAAAGTTAAAAGAATTCAGCACCACCAAACCAACTTTACAACAAATGCTAAAGGAATTTCTCTAAGCAGAAAAGAAAAGGCCACAACTAGAAACAAGAAAATTATGAATTGATAAAACTCACTGGTAAAGGCAAAACATATTGTAAAAGTAGGAAATCATTCACAAACAAATATGATATCAAAAGCAGTAAGCATAAGAGCAGGATAGTACAAATGCAGGATATTTAAAATGCATTTGACATTAAGAGATCAGCAACTTAAAACAAATATGTATATATTTGCAATAAAAAAACCTCATGGTAACCAAAAATATATTATATATATATATATATATATATATATATATATATATACACACACACACATATATACATATATATTATATATACATACATATTGTATATATCTACACATATATGTGTAGATAGAGATACATATAATAGATAAATACACAAAAAAGAAAAAGGAATCCAAATGCAACACTAAAGATAGTCATCAAATCATAAGACGAGAACAAAAGCAGAAAGGAAGGATAAAGACCTACAAAAACAAATTCAAAACAATTAACAAAATGGCAATAAGGACATACGTATTGATAATAACTTTAAATGTAAATGGATTAAACGCTCCAACCAAAAGACAGAGTCTGGCTTAATAGATACAAAAAGAAGACCCTTACATATGCTGTCTTCAAGAGACCCACTTCAGATCTAGAAACACATACAGACTAAAAGTGAAGGGAAAAAGGTATTCCATGAAAATGCAAACCCAGAGAAAGCTGGAGTAGCAAAACTTATATCAGACAAAATAGACTTTAAAATAAAGACTTGTACAAGAGACAAGGAAGGACAATATGTAATGATCAAGGGATCAATCTGAAAAGAAGATATAGGAGGACTTCAATATACAAAGCAAATGTTAACAGACATAAAAGAAGAAATTGATAGTAACACAATAATGGAGGGACTTTAATACCCCACTTACATCAGTGGACAGATCATCCAGACAGACTATCAATAGGGAAACACAGAACTTCAATGACACACTAGACCAGAGGGACTTATTGATATTTATAGAACATTCCATCTGAAAGCAGCAGAATACATATTCTTTTCAAGCACACATGGGCCATGCTGCAGGATAGATCATATGCTGGGCCACAAAGCAAGCCTTGGTAAATTTAAGAAAATTGAAATCACATCAACCACCATTTCCAACCACAATTCAGTGAGATTCGTAATCTACTACAAGAAACAAACTGCAAAAAACACAAACATGTGGAGGCTAAACCATATGCTACTAAACAGCCAATGGATCACTGAAGAAATCAAAGAATACCTAGAGACAAAGAAAAATAAAAATATGTCAATCTGAAACCTGTGGGACACAGCAAAAGCAATTCTAAGAGAGATGTTTATAGCAATACAATCTTAACCTTGGGAAACAAGAAAAATCTCAAATAAATGACATAACCCTACACCTAAAGGAACTAGAGAAAGAGCAAACAAAACCTCAAGTTAGTAGAAGGAAAAAAATTATAAATATCAAAGCAGAAATAAATAGCAATGAAGAAAAAAATAGAAAAGACCAATGATGGTATAGGTTGCAGATGTAGCTCAGATCCCATGTTGCTGTGACTATGGCATAGGCCAGCAGCTCTAGCTCCAATTTGACCCTAACCTAGGAACTTACATATGCCCTGGGTACCACCCTATAAAGCAAAAAAAAAAAAAAAAAAAAGAATTAAATACTGATACTACTGATACTATAAAACTCGTAGGGAAAACACAGGCAGTCCACCCTCCACCCTGACATAAATTGCAGCAATATATTTTTGGACCTGTCTCCTAGAATAATAGAAATAAAACCAAAAATAAACAAATGAGACCTAATTAAACTTAAAAGCTTTTGCACAGCAAAGGAAACCGTAAACAAAATGAAAAGACAATCTACATAATGGGAGAAAATATTTGCAAATGATGCGACCAACAAGGGATTCATCTCCAAAGTATACAATAAGCTCATACAGGTCAGTCTAAAAAACCCAAACCAAAATAAAACCCAATTGAAAAACAGTTGACCTAAAAAGACACTTCTCCTAAGAAGACAGAAAGATGCCAATAGGCACATGAAAGAATTCTTAGTATCATGAATTATTAAAGAAATGCAAATCAAAACTACACTGAGCTATCACCTCACCTTGTTGGGAATGACCACATCAAAAAGTATATAAATAATAAATGCTGGAGAGAGTGTCAAGAAAAAGGAACCTCTCTACACTGTCGATGGGAGTGTAATTGGTACAACTGCTATGGAGAACAGTACGGAGGCTTCATTAAAAACTGAAAATAGAGTTCCCATATGTTCCTACAATCTCACTCCTGGGCATATATCTGGAGAAAACTATAATTTGACAGTGTACCTACACCCCAATGTTTATTGCAGCATTGTTTGCAATAGCCAAAGCATGGAAGCCACCTAAATTTCCTTAGACAGAAGATTGAATAAAGAAAATGTGGTGCATATATACAATGGAATATTATTTGGCCATAAAAAATGAAGTAATGCCCTTTGCAGCAACATGAATGGTCCTAGAAATTATTATACTAAATAAAGTAAACCAGACATAGAAAGACATATATCATATGATATATTGCTTATACATGGAATCTAAAAAAAAAATACAAATGAACTTATTTACAGAAAGGAAATAGACTGTAGATATAGAAAACAAACTTATGGTTACCAAAGGGAAAGGGTGGAGGAGGGATAAATTAAGGAGTTGAGATTAATGTATACATACTAATATGTATAAAATAGATAAACAATGAGGACCTACTCTATAGCACAGCAACTATATGTATTATTTTGTAATACCTATAGGGGGAAAAGAATCTGAAAAATAATGTATATATATAATAATATATAATGTACAGCAAATTGATTCAATTATAACATTGTTAATCAACCACACTTCAAATAAAAAATAAGTTAAAAAAGAATCCCATTCAAGAGTGGGCCCTCTGCCTCCACGACTGTTACAATAAACCCCCAGAGACACCTCCCACCCATTCTCCTAATGCTATCACCTTATGGGGTAGGATTTCAATATGTGAATTTTAGGGGGACATAAGCATTCAGACCATAGCACCCTTCTCTCTTGGAAGAGCAATTGCTTGTCTTCAAGATTCTTCTAGGGGCTTATTATACCTCTGTTTCAGCCAATATGAGCCAGGCTGTGCTGGAATCATCTGTTTCTCTGGACTAAGGTAGGAATAGTGTGCAAGTCTTCTTGGATGTTCTGCAGAAGGCCTGGCACATCACAAATGTTCAATATACACTCAGTAAGCAAATATGAATATTAGCCCAGGAATATTCATTCTTTGTAGTCTATGAAACACTACTTATTGAGTACCTTTACAGAGGGAATGTTCCATCACCAAAGGTCTTGACCCATGTCCTCGTTCTTCTTGCACTCTTCTCAGCAAATGACGTCTGTCATTCTAGAACACAGCTCTCCTGGTCCTTAGTTATTCTGCTCCTCCAGTGACTATGCCAGCTGGGCCTGTAAAAGGGGAAAAATATTTTGATAGGAAATGTGTCAAATGTAGGGAATAGAAAAATGTTTCACTGAGGAGAAATCAAGACAGATAGGATAACTGGTGTCTTGAGAGCTCGTATAAAGGTTCCTTCCCAGCTAAAACCCTGAGGATAAACCTCACATGTGTGGCAAAGGTTCTACATGGATAGAAAACCACATTGTGGGGTTGTTTTTGTTGGTTTTTGTGGCCGTGTTCACACATGAGCCTATAAATCTAACAGCGTGTGGCGCTCTGGAGTGAGAGTGAAAGCTGAGGGCGGGAGGTACAGAGATCTTTCTTCCAGCTCCACTTAAACTGCCCTTTGATCTGGGAATGGAGATTCAGCTTTCAGGGAGAGAGTACCCAGGTGGCAAGATGTAAATAGAACAACATCCTGGGGCCTTTGTCAGGCCTTCTGAAAACAAAGTGGAAACATGCCTGGGCCCTGAGCTGACCAGATCTTAAACAGTAGGTCTGACACATAACTGCGTGGCTCACACCCTTAGCCATCCACGGGGCCCTGGGCGGTCAGACGATGAGCCCTCTGTGAGCAGACTCAGGTGATCCCTGGGACCAGAGTACTTCTGAAGGGTTTGGCTGGATTTCCTTTGAACAGTCCTATGGGAGAATCACAATTGTGCTTGCACCCAGACTTTGGTAACTAAGGAGAAAATATGCATCTCTCTGCTCTGTCTTTACCACTTTCGTTTCCTACGTATTCACACATTTCAGAGTGAGGCCTGGGGACCACTGTGGGTTCAGGGTTAAGAGGCAAAAAGTGGTTGACTTGTGATCTCTTTCCGAAGGAAACAGGAGCACAAGGCAGGAAATGGATTTGGATACTTTTGCAGTCTGTCTCCATTTTATCACTATGGAGGGACTGAGACTGGTACTGTTTATTGAGAACCTGTCCTGCCCAGGCTTGGCGCCCAGGTGCTTTCCTGGAGCCTCTACCTGCGGCTCCCAGGGCCTGGCAGTTGCTGAAAGAAAGGGGTAGCTCTGCACAGAGAACAGGCGGCCTTGTTAGGCTTTGGTTCGCATGGGGCCAAGTGGTCAGAGGCCTGGGCTAAGTCTCATTCACTGGGGGGCCAGAAGCGGTTCTCTTACTTGGGTACCCACTTGGCTCCTCACTCCTGGCTTCACCCGTGTCCTCTCATGAATTCCTGCAGAGCAAGAAGTGGCATTTGTGTATTTTGAAAAGTCAAAGGCTGGTGTTAAATGTTCCTACCTCTGAGATAAAGCACATTGCCTTTCCCATTGTCCTTCAGGGGAAGAAAGCCCAGCACGGCCTTGTGCTCCTGACTCCAGCCGGGCCTGTTGGGTGCCAGGTTCTGGTCTCTGCGAAACTCCTGAGAACGAACAGTGGGGCTTCAGCTGCAGTTAATTTTCCTTTGCTGTTTGTATATAAATGCTTTTAGTACTTAAACTAAATTCAGATCAATTAAACTAATGTTGTTTGACATAATATTTCTTGTTCCAAAATCAATATCCCTTCATTTGACAGACTTATTCTTGAATTCAGGATGTTTATTGTTCTTAAAGCTTACCTATAGACCTGGTTTTTGTCTTTAATGATATAAAACAGCTCTTCCTCACATACTGTACGCCAGCGTGTAATGGGGTTCAAATTTCTCTGGTAAATATCTTTAATTGTACCATCATGCCTTTTAATCTCACAGCACATGACCGCTGTTTCTCTGTCTCCATTTGTCTCCTTAGTTTTAAGGACATGCCTTTAATGGTGTCTGTTTAGAAGGATCTGGGGTGAATGAAGGAGCCAGACCAGGATTTCAGGGCCAATGCTTCTGCTTTCCAAAGAGCGGGGCCAACTGCGGAAAAGAACCCTAGCCACCTAGACACAACGGACTGGCTATTTGACTAGAGCCACTTACCCTCCATCAGCCTCCCACCACCCCTTCTGCTCCCACCCTGTCATCATAAAGTAACATGCAGCTACTAAAATGCACCACATTTTTTCATGTGGGCTTTTCCTCCATGCCCTGCAGCTCTTCTTCACTCTGCCTTTGGCTCTTATAAATCTTGTTCTGTTTTTCCTGGCCTTTGTCCAGAGACAGACCTCTCTTGGCTCTGGAGAGAGAAGGCTGGGGGTCATTTATCACTTGAACGGTGGGAATAGGGGACTCAACAGTAGTTTTTTTGCTATCACCATGGCAAAGGTCTGTGCACAGTCACCTAATTGGAAGAATCTGGCCCATGTTCCTCTAATTGCTCCACCTTGATCACTTTGCCCAGGTCAGACTTGCCTACTTCATGACGAAGAAAAGGATTGTCTAAGAATAAGATCCCTTGGTGATAAATCAGGAATAGTCCGCAATTTTTTTTTCCCCAGGCAAATATTTTCTTTAAATTAATAGTCATTGAAACAAGGTAAGCTGGCATTTTTGAGACTTTTAATCAACTTCTGAAATACAACCAGCTTTGCTCTATGACCAGCCCTCAGGTAAGATGAGGTCTCGTGAAACCTGAGCTGAGCTTGCCATCTCAGCCATCCTGCTGGCAAGGCTCCTGCAGCAAAATGTGCCCAGATCTTGGGAGGGAGCTCTTTCCTAGTCCCAACACATGCTCACGTGCCCATGTGCCCAAACACACTACATATGCGCATAGACACACACATGCACATGCTTATTTTTCTATATTATTTTTAAAGTAGTGTAGATTGAGATCATAGAGACTTGGCTGAGCTTAGGAGTCCTTCATTTCAAATACTGCAGAGGCTGTAGGAAGGGGAAATCAGGGAGATGAATGGTTTGTGCTACCACATTTTGTTTTCCATGAATGATGGACAAAGCTAAAGTTTGTTCTGTACAAAAAGTGTGATTTCTTCCTTCTAGGGATCAGTTGCCCTCTCTGTTCCCTTTTGTCTTCTTTCTCTCTGCTCTCAAATTTGCTGTCTCTCCTCTCTTCCTTCCCTTCTCATCCTGACTGTCTCCTCTGCTTGCCCATAGTATCTCATCTGGAGTCACATCCTGGATGCTCTAAATGTGGTTATAGTAAATCTCCCATACTTGTAAGCTGCATAAAACAGCATCGAGTCATACACCTTTCTGGGAAAAGTTTTCCCATGATCCCTCTCTTCAGTGAAACGTGTTTCTTTTCATGGGACATCTTTGATCATTGCCTTAACCACACCTGGCTTTACTTCATTTCCATTCCTCCAGATCATTTTTGTCCTGGGCTAACGGCTCTGTCCATCTGCTGAGCCCTGTACCTGTGAGGATCTAACCAGGCTGGGAGAGGAGACAATGCCATTTTGCTCCTTGGAGATAAACTTCCAAAGGACCACCAGCCTCTTGCTCAGCAGCATCCTCAGAAGAAGCCAGAGAGGGTGGCCCTGGACAGAGTCAAGAAAGGTGGTCAGGCCCAGGGCTCTCACTGTAATGTCGGTCAGGATGGCGAGGGAGACGGGGAGAGGAAGAGGAAAGGCTGTGCAGTTTTCTCTTGAAATGCTTCTCATCCACCAGCTAGGAGGGAGATCAATGGCTGCAACCCTGGTACATCACAGATGGTCAGTGATAGCAGCTCCGTGGTTCTCAGCACTGCACATGAGCAATTTTTCAGTTAGTTGCCTTTTCTTTTTTTTAATGTTATTTAACTTACACCATTTCCATGTGAGGTAGGAAGGGGTGGAATAATCATCCCCATTTCACAGATGAGGAAATGAGGCCCAGAATAGTGATTTGGGCAAAGTCCCTTAGTTTACCATGGGGAGGGGATAGGGGGCCTAAGATAATGAACCTAGGCCATTGCCTGCTCAACACTCACTGCACTGCACTGCCCTATGCATCACCTCTTCTCAAAGGAGCACCCCTTTCCTGGTCTCTGCCATCTCGTTTGCTTCTCTTGGCCTTAAATTATTGAAATGGGCTTATGTCTCAGAAGGCTTGGCTCTAGAGCTTCCCAGAGCTCTGACCAGAAGCCATCCACATGGCTGTGCAAGGAGGAAGGTTGCTTTGATGGAGAGCTTCAGCAGCTGTACCCACACACAGTCCTCAGGTCCCCAGGGAGTGGATAGTGGCCTACCAGGTAGCCCTTGCTTCCTCATCAATGTGGTATTTATTTCTGGTTTTAAGACCAAGCAGGTCTTCATGGACCCCTCAAAATACATGGTTTAACATATGTCCAGTGGAGATAGAATTAAATGGGATGGCATATACAAGGTGGCCTAGTTCAGTGCAGGGCACCGGGGAGGCCCTTGGGAGAGGAAAGAGTCCTTTCTAAAAGATGATTTCAGTCCGATTTCAAAACACAAAGTGCAGTCTAGAAAACGGAGGGTGGAAATGTTCAGTTCTGGTTTAGATAATAATTTTAGGGCAGGGTCACTTTACGGACTCATCTTGGGCATTTGGGCTACAAGTACACCAAGTGGACACTTTCTTTATCCAGTTTCTCTCTCTTTGAGGAAAAATAATGTTCCAAAAGGGTATAGAGGATCTAAAGGAAACTATATTAAAATATAGAGCATGTCTTGGACAGCCTTTTAAAGATTTAAAGGCCAGAGGCAGTAAAAATAATGTACTCAAAGTTAATTTGAATACAACTTACCAAAGTATTTTTAATCTACTATCTTTTTTTTTAAAAAAAAAGGTAGTATTTTTAATCCACTACCTTTTCATTCTTACCACAGACCTCTAATATAGCATTATTGTCATTTTCACTTTGTAGATGTAAAAACCTGAAATTCAGGCAAACGAAGTGATTTCTTCAAGGCAGATTGTAGGTTGTAACCCAGCTATCTTGGATCCTATTCTCTTTCTCTCCCATAAACACACACTGAACACACTGACCTAATAAAGGTGGCAGGGTGGCAGAGAGATGATGCTAATCTTTATTAGCCGACATCAAGCCCCACATTTTTTTTTTTTTTTTTGGCTGTGCCCATGGCATGCAGAAGTTCTTCCGTCAAGGATCAAAGCTGCACCACAGCAGTAACCAGAACCAGAGCAGTGAAAATGCTGAATCCTTAACCCGCTGAGTAAGCAGGAAACTCCCCATAGATTTTTCAATAAGATAGATGTTAATATTACTTAATAATGAAGTTAATTAAATATTATCCCAAGACTAGGCTTCAGTTACCCGGTCAATAGTTGAGCATCTACCTTCAATTTCATGCAGGTCTTAGCTTCTTCTATAGAGGTTTCTAAACAAATGTAGCATTAATTTTAATAAGAAGGAAAATGTTAGTAAAAGGATCAGAAGTGGTAGGTGCAGGGCTAGAGGGTGGGCAGAAGTAAGCAATGAAATAGAGAATAAAATAAATACAGAGAAAGAGTATAAATGGAATGCTCTCATAGCAGTTTCTCTGAAGGGCTAGGTAAGGGTCTTCCCTTGTAGCTCAGGATTGCAAAATTCAAGGCCAAATGGGCCTTTTTCCCTTTTTTTTTTTTTTTTTTTTTTGTATTAATGTATCATCCTCAGTCTCACTCAACCTTTGCCTTTCAATAGCTTCTCAAAGCACTGTTCTCCTTTAATTATATGTATAAACCCAGAGCATTATTAACAGAAATGCATGCCATATGTTTCTGATTCATTTAGACTTAAACCCTCAGCCTGCTGTTAGCTAAGAGAAATGCACAATTCAAGAACTCATCTTAATAAGCAGTGTTAGCAAGAACCTTCTCAAGAAACAAGTTTTGATTTTGCTGGGAAAACTGAGAAAGTACGAACCTTGAGCAGTGTGGGTAGGATTTGGAACTCAACCACTGAGAACTGCAAAGTAAGGAGTGGATGGTGAGAAGTGTGCCTTCCTCAGCCGCGACTGAGGATCAATCTCTGTCAAACTGGAGTTAGCTAGGTCTCCAGGGAACAAGGGGAAGTAGTAATTTAGGAGAAAAAGAGCTGTTACCTAGGGCTGCTGTTTACCTTACAGTAAATATGAGGGAATGGTGGTTAATAAAATAGTTTTATATTTTTTCCTTTAAGAAAATAGCCTTAATGTATGAAATGTACCAGCATTCAGGCTTTAAAACAAAACAATAGACCTTGTGATTTAATTTTTTAAAAAGAAAGAAAAAAAAAACCTGCTTCCCGTTTCATTGTTTCCTAACTTATACCATCTAGCTATTAATTGTGCCTAATTATTTTTGAAGAGAAATATTCATCTTTACTGTGAGCTCCCCCACCCCCACCTCCACCCTGGGCTCATTCTGTTAAACGCTGCATTTAACCCAAACTTGAGGGGAAACAAAAGTAATATTTCTGGGTTTTTTTTTTTTTTTTTTTTTTTAATGTCGAATTGATTCACATAATGGAAAGTGGGCCAACTGGAAGTGGGAGAAAATGTTTCAGTAAAAGCAAACATCCCAGGTAAGGGATTAGCTCTACCTTGTTTCCAGCAGCAATGTTGGGATGTATTGGTGCTTCCTGTCCCCTCCCAGGGGAAGAGCCTGGGGAGGGGCCACAAAGAAAAGAGGTTGGCTTGCTGCAAGTTACTACCATTGGGGAAGCCCTGGGCAAAATGGGGAGGAACAGAGCGGTTGGTTCCATGCCTCAGCTTTTCTTTTGCTTTATTATGCTGCACTCAGATCTCCCGTTTTCTGTACTTTGCTAAAAGTGTGCTGTGTTACTATGTATTCTTTCTCCCTAGTGACCAGTGCAAAATCTCACTCTCCATGTGGAATAAGCTTTCTTTTGGGAATGTTAGGCCTTATCAGTGCCTGGCATATGGTCTGAGCTCAGTAATAGTCACTGAATAATTTTGAAAGAATCTTCAGAGAGTGGAAAAAAATGGCTAGAAGTAGGGCAGTGCTGTGGCTAGAAGTGTTTATTTAAGAATTAGAGAGTTGTGTTCAAATCCTGGTTTTGACAATAAGTAATTAGGTTAGGCACCAGGCCATTTGTAAAGTAGGCATGAGAACTGCTACTTCAATTTTTTGTGTGTGTAAGAATAAATGAATTATGTATACTTCAGTCCAGACACATGGCACACGTGCGATAGAGAGCTGTTTGGTCTTTTAAGGCATTGTGTAGCACTGTACATAGCCCTAAGATTGCTTGGCTCAAAATCCTTAATTACTAACTTAAAGAAGTCATTTGACTTTTCTAAACCTTAATTTCTTCATGGTAGAACAGAGATATGATACCTGTACAAAGGGTTTTTGGAAAGATTAAAGGATATTTTTAAGAGTATGTGGTGATGGGTTAGGCCATCAATATCAGCCCTGTTTCTGAAAATATTCCTCAAGTATTCTTCATCTTCTTCAAGAAAGTCCAAAGCTTTTGTCTTATGAGATGCCTTCAGTGATTGTATCTTCAGGGAGGATGAAGAGAAGATCAATATTTACTTCAATCAGTTACAATTTAAGGGGAAGGGAAACTCAGTAACATGGCTCAAAAATATGGGAGCAAAGCAGACCCCAAACTGCCTTGCTCCTCTGATGACCTTGGCAAAGAATGTACATCTCTTTATTGTTGTAATTGTACAGTATGGTTAATGCCAGAGTAATCAGCAACTGATAATGCTAAGAAATGCTTTTCCTACACTATATCAATCTTTTCAAATTTGAGTATAAAATGTTGAAGTTAAAATTGCAATAATATTTACTTTTGGATAAAACTTCAGATTTATTCTTGTGTCTCAAAGCTGAAGTCTATGATAGTAGTCCTCCATCTCTGCCTCGGCTACCAGCCAAATATTGACTTTAATAATTAGCCATTCAGCATCAGGCCAAAATTTGTGCACCCTAATGAATGCATAGTACCTAGTCAATTGCCTGAAAATTACAAGCACTCCATAGATAAATATTTTTTTCTATTTTTGGTTATGAGAATGAAGGGAGATTTCCCTTATACCCAGACATCAGAACATATAAGAGGCTTTCCACTGGCATACTGTTGATCTTGGGCAAGTTTATTCCTCTTTTAGCATGTTTTGCCCAAACCTAAGACAAGGGGGAGATTTAGACTTCACAACCTCCAACTCTGAACTCTTTTCATTCTCACTGAACACTTTCAGTGTTTCCTCCACTAATCACTGTGTCTGTGGTGCAAATCCAGGAAGTAGCCATCCCAGGTAGCCTCTTTATTATTCTTTATTATTCACCAGAACTCTAATAAGAGTTAGATTTTCAGCTAAGTAAAAAAGGTGAATCCATTAAAGAAAGGAAAAATGAGCCCCTTCCTGATGCTGATGCACTGGATATTTGTTTCCAAAGGAGAGCCCAAACCTAAGATAATAGCATGTCAGCAAAAATATAAATTTAAAAGAAAACTTATTTTGGAGAAACATTTAGATGGAAAAATACATGAGGCAATGAGCAGTGCCCAGATAATCAGTGCTGTATATATTTCCAGTTCCTTTATCAAAGAAAATGGTAGAGAAGAATTGGCCATTTATTGATCTCTATGTTCCAGGCCATTACTAAGTCTCTGACATGCGTTTGCTATTGACTGCTCATCACAACTCTATCAGATGTGTATTAAACTATGCCTTTTATTGATGAGAGAGCCAAGATTCAGGGAGGCTAAAGTGCATGCTCAAGTCACGTGGCAGCAGAACTCAGTGTCTAAGCATACCCACTCTGGAGTCAGACTCCCTAGGTGTGCTTGCTGGAGTCACTTTTTATTCATCCTCTGGTCTCAGGCAGTTTTCTCATCTGCAAAATGTAGATGATGATAGTGCACATGCCTGGGAGTTCAACTCAAATTTTTCCACAGGTTGTTTTTGGAAAAATCTCTGTGTGAAAGTTGACCAGTAAACCAAAATATTCTGAATAGATGAATATTGGAGAGATTGGTCTGGAACTCTTACATCTTTGAATTCAGGAGTGGAGACCATGGGCCATGGGACTTAGTGCCTTCCCACCCCCAGCTCCCAAAAGCCTTTGAATTTGTGAAGCACTTTAAAATCTTTAAAATCTTTGAGAAATTCTGTGATAGCATCATTCCTAATACCCATAAACTTTGCCTCACGTGTCTCCTGGTTACAGAGAAAGGGAATCATCCATGTTATAGGTTCAGCATTAGCAGTCTTTCCCTTACAGAGGACTCTGCCCTTGATGGTTCTCTGTTTGCATTAGGAGTGCAGGGCACAGGAGTCACAATGTCATTGGCTGCTTTCTCTCTCCAGGAAGAGTTCTTGCTGGCTGAACTAGAATTAGGACCAAAAAAGTGTGCAAACAGCAATCTGTTGTGAATTGGAGAAGAAAGGGATCTGATTAAAAGGAACAAGTGGTGGCTTTTGTGTGTGCCTTCTACATCAACACTTCTTCCGAGTCAGGGAGAATTGCAGCACAGGAAATGAATAATGTTGAATTTACTACACGTTTACCTGAGATTAAGGGTAAGTTGGATACAGCCAGTATCTTTTGGTCCAATGTTGACTTAGTCTTGTTGTCACAAATCAGCTATTGATTTCAGGGGTCCCCATTAGTCTTAGGGAAGAGAGCTAATCCTTCTTTCATGTGTGTTTATATACCATATTTGGCCGGAGCTCAGGGTGCACTTTTCACCTTGATCTGCAAGTAGGAAGGCAAACACATGGCCTCTGTACTAGAAGCCACCCTGGCTGGTCACTCTCCACTGTTTGTTTAATTTCACTCTGACTTCTGCCTGCCTCTTAATCCCAGGTATTCGGACATGTTACAAAAAGAAAGAAACCCTGAGATCAAAGCACTGGTCATGATTTTACTAGGGGGCACCTCTGAAAGCATTTGTAAGGCCCCTCTGAATGGCTAGTGCTGTGACCTCTAGAAAATACTTTGCTCTCCAAATTGGGGCTAACAGATTTATCACTTACTAGGCCCCGGCCTTCCAGGTCAATCTAGGGTTATTTCTGTGTATTATGGGCAAAGACATGATAGTCCTATTACAGAAGACTAGAGAGCAAATATTGAGAACATGATGTAGGGGTAAAAGAGAATTCTGAAAGCATATTTTTGATTTTAAAATTTCCTTTAAAATGTTATCTTTGTCAACATCTGCTTGAGATCATTGTCCCTAGACAGATTTCTCTGTCAGCAACCAGCATGGTAACAGTTTAGGATGATGGATGCTTTTGTCTTCTTCTCTGTGGAATTTCAGCCTCTACTCTGTGGAAGGCTAACTCTGATTACAAAGGAATTCTGAAGGACAGTTTGGTTGTTTTTGTTTTATTAGTTGTATGAAGTGTGTTTCAATAAAGGGAAAGTGAGACCTCCATCTTAGGCAATACAGATGGCCATGACTTTTACTATGCTGTCTTTTCATCTCAAGACATTTTTGGATATTCACTAATTAATTTTTTTTTTTTAACTTTCAGAAATTTAGCGGGCACATCCTTTGCGCCAGGCTCTGCTTTAAGCCCTTTATGCATGTAGCTTATTTACACCCCACAACCACCATTCACCATCTTCATTTTATTGTAGGAAAATTGAGGCGCTGCAAGTTTAATATTTTTCCCAATATTGTATTGCTATTATCAGAGCAAAATTCGTCTAGCTCCAGATCCTACCTCCCTAACCATATACTATCTCTCTTCTCAGAATTTTAGTTCCATACATGATCCTCTTGTATGTTCATTTTTTTTCCTCCCTTTCTGTTAGTAGCTTGACGTCCTTCTAAAAAAAAAAAAAAAGCCTAGGTTTCTCTCAAATAAATTAATCAGGGAATGAATGGATTGAACAAATATGAAATCTTCATTACTCCCTTCTAAACTCCTTATGATCTGGATTTTGTCCCACTGCCCCTGAAACTGCCCTCTCAAAGGTCACAATTGAATAGAAAAAAAAGATGTATGTGAAAAAGAAAGTAAGGAATTGTTTAGGAAGCTGTGGCAGTCGTCCAGGTGAGAGTTGTTGGCAGCTAGGACTAGAGGAGTAGTATTGAAGATAGAGAGTATTGTATATGAAGTCATAAGGGTACACTGATTGATTTCCTATAGGAGGTAAAGGCAAGAGAGGAATAATGGCTGACTCCTTTTGATTTGAATCATCAGTGGGTGAGTTGCTGTTTACAGATAATAGTGGATTTGGAGCAGGTCAGGGAGGTGTGTTTTGTTTGTTTGCTTGCTTGTTTGTCTGTATTTGTGTTTTTCCTGGGAGAGTGTTGGAGCATGGAAATGGAAAATGTCAAAGGATTTAAGAGTCTGGAGCACAGAAGAGGGTCTCTGGTATTAAAATGACATGTGAAACCCTAGATGTGACCATTTAGGGAGGGAATGTAGACAATAGAGAAAAGCAGCCTGAGAAGGAGTACTACCATTTAGGAGCTGAGCAAAGGAGGTAACAGAGGATAATTAGAAGAAATGGACAGTGAGATAAGGAAAAAATGAGGACTCTGGTGTTACTGGAAGTTATATATATATACTCCTCAAGGTTTTCTGAGCCTCTTACGCTGGTGAAAGCCTCTGCTCTGACACACCCTGTCCCCCTGCTTACAAGGCCCTCTGCAGCTTTTCTGTCTGACAAACTCCTACTCTTCCTTCAAGATTTAGTTCAGTTCCTCTAAAAGCCTATTATTATTCTTCACCTATTGTTTCCATCACACTGTGTCCTTGCCTCAATCTTAGCCCAAAGAACTGGACACTTAGGGTTGTATAGTCTAACTGTCCTATAAATTCTCTAGCTCCACTGAGGTGAGCTCTGTGAGGGCAGTCACTGTCTTTTATTTCTGAATCTCCAGTAACTAGCACAATGACTGTGAAAAAATAAGTATTTGACTATTATTGGTTGAATAAAATGTATGAATGACTAGATTCCCTTTTGAGCTCCAGTACTAATGTCAAACCATTTACTTTTGGCTAGAGGGCTCCACCTAGAAGCCCAACATTGAGTTCTGTCTAGAGCACATATTCTTTCTGCATTTCTCAAATCGAAGTTACTCACCTTCCTTAAGATCTCCTTCTCCTGTTTCTATCTATAGTACAACTATTCTCAAGCTCTTCAAGCTTGGAAACAACGAATCATGTTTGACTCTATATATAGCCAGTCAACCACTATTCCTGTCCATTTTCCCTCCATATATCTTGAATCTGAATCTTATTTCTTTTCCCTAGTTAGCAACTTGCAAACGGTCACAGAACTACTCAGATACAGAGAGCCAGGGTTGGAATCCGTTCTGTCTGACTCACTAAGCTATATCACCTTTCTGGCTTATGCTTGGGTAACTGGGATTCTTTGATAATACGGAAGGCAATTCCAAAGATATAACTTGTAATTTTCTGGAACATTTTGGAAAGGAAAATACTCCATGGACTTATGTCTTTTCTTATGTCTGACACATAAACCAGCTATTTTATGAGGCATTGACAGAGAACTAGACGGATGGACTGATTTATTTCCTTCAATAGGATGTAATCTGATGGCTGTCTAAGGATATAAAACTTTATAAATATGGTAAAGTGTTTGTATCTAGAATGTTTCTGTTAAAAATTATCAACTACCCAAACTGGGAGATCTTACTTCCACTCACAAAGTTCTATTCTATTCAGCTTTGATGTCTTCTCCCAAGATTAATTTGCTGCCTAGGATCTCATCCTAGCCACAGGGCAAACTTTATAATTCTATACATTTTTATCTTAACACTGAGTGATATCCAGAGAATGTTTAGTGCCGGAACGAATAGATGAATGTCCATACTGCTTAGTAAGTGAATATATAAGTGAGTATGGACAGTAGTATGGATTAGCTGTCTGGTGTCTTTTTTTTTCCATTTTCTTACCATTTGGCTGCCAAAGAAAGATGAAGAGGAAGTCAGCCTCTCACACTGCGACACTGTGTCACCACTAATAACTGTTGCATATCCAAAATCAGGAACTCACACATCCTTTTGTATGATTTCTACACTATCCAAATTTTGTTACACCATTCCTCAAAGGCATTGGCTCCACCAGTTTGACTCCCTCCTTTCAAAAATCCATAGTTTTAGCTTCTCGTTCCTGTCCAGTTAAAATAACTTGATGTGAACTCTTGCTATAAACACTATAAAAACTGAACAAAAATGCAAGAAATGACTGTTTTCAGACAGTACACAATAGGAAGTACAGGACTGTGATTCATATACAATTGTCCTGTTTGATACTAGAATATGGCACAGGGAGGGGAACCCTGCAGAGCATCGTGGCCTCACTGATATGAAGAGGGAAAATAAAAGAGCTTGAAGAGACTAAGGCAGTTGGAATTTGTGGAGCAGGGATAAAGCTAAACAAACAAACTTCTATGGACTGAATTATGTTACTCAAAAATTCATATACTGAAGCTCAGTCTCCCAACATGATGGTATTGAAGATGGGGCTTTGGGAGCTAATTAGGTATAGCACATCTATGAAAAACTTATGGCTAATGTTGTTTAAATATGAAACATCCAACACTTTCCTTCTAAGGTCTGGAACAAGGCAATGGTGTTGTCTCTGACCACATCTATTCAAAATTGTACTGGAGACTGTAGCTAGTATAAATAAGGCAAGAGATAAAAATACAAGGCAAATCTAAGGGAAAGAAAAGAGCAAAACTGTATTTCTTTCACAGAAAATATGATCATGTATTTAAAATAATTGAAGAATCAGGAGTTTGGGGCTAACATTTACACACTACTATATATAAAATACATATCCAGAGTTTCTGGTGGCTCAGCAGGTTAAGGATCTGGTGTTGCAGCCATGGCACAGGTTCAGTCCCCTGGCCCAGGAAGTTCTGCATGCTGAGGGTATGACCAAAAATTAAAATTTAAAAATTAAAAAATAGATAATCAACAAGGACTTACTGTATAGCATGGGAACTATACTCAATATTCTGCAATAGCCTATAAGGGAAAAGAATCTGAAAAAGAATGTGTGTGTGTGTGTGTGTGTGTGTGTGTGTGTACAGAGAGAGAGAGAGGGAGAGAGAGAGAAAGGGAGAGAGAGAGGCATATACTTGAATTATTTTGCCATGTACATGAAGCACATTATAAATCAACTATGGGAGTTCCTGCCATGGCTCAGCGGAAACGAACCTGACCAGTATCCATGAGGAAGCAGGTTCCATCCCTGGCCTTGCTCAGTAGATTAAGGATATGGCGTTGCCTTGAGCTGTGGTGTAGGTCGCAGACTTGGCTTGGATCCCCCGTTGCTGTGGCTGTGGCTCAGGCTGGCAGCTACAGCTCCAAATTGACCTCTAGCCTGGGAACCCCCATATGATGCAGGTGTGACCCTCAAAAGACAAAAAATAAAAATAAAAAATAAATCAACTATGCTTTAACTTAAAAAAAATCTAAAAATTAAAAACTGATCAGACATAATATCTCAGGATACAAAGTCAACATATAAAAATAGTTTTATTTCCTTATAATAGCAAATAAATTTTGGAAAATGAAAAAATTTAAATACTCTTAAAATATCAAGAACGTGAAATACTTAGAATAATATATGCAAGACCTCTACACTGAAAATTATAAATCATTACTGGAAGAAAGAAGAGTTGAATAAATGGCAAGACATATAACATCATACTGAATTGGAAGATTCAGTTTTGTTAAGATGTCAATTTTCCTCAAGGTGATCTATAGAGTCAATGCAATCCCAACCAAAATGCCTGCAAACTTTTCTTTATTTGAAGACATTGAGAAGGTGACTTTAAAATTCATATGAATATTAAAAGAATAAAGAATATTCAAAATGACTTTTAAAAGGGAGAACAAAGTTGAGGTGTTTATCTTTTGTCAAGACTTATTGTAAAGCCATAGGAATCAGAACAGAGTGAGACTGGAGAGACAAATAGAACAATAGCACTTGGTATTTATCTCCAATTCAGACCTCTCCCTCGAGCGCCACATTTTTTTTTTTCTTGTCTTTTTCTTAGGGCCACACCCGGAGCATATGGAGGTTCCCCGGCTAGGGGTCGAATCAGAACTATAGCTGCAGGCCTACACCACAGCCACTGCAATGCCAGATCTAAGCCTTGTCTGTGACCTACACCACAGCTCATGGCAGTGCCGGATCCTTAACCCATTAAGCAAAGCCAGGGATCAAACCTGTGTCCTCATGGATACTAGTCAGACTTGTTTCCACTGAGCCATGATGGGAACTCCTCCACAACACTTTTTAATAACTGTTTTATAGTTTTTCTTGAATGTCTTAAAGGCATCCTGAGCTTCGTATTATCTCAAATCCAGTCCATTATCTTCTCTCCTAAACCTGATCCTTCATTTACATTCCCCTGCTAGTTGTATAAACCAGAAACTTAAGAGTAATCCTCAATCCCTCCCTCTCTTTGATCTTTCACATTACTGATTCCTTACTAGGAGCTTTCAGTCTTATCTCCTAAATATACCTTGAGTTCACCCATGTTTCTCTACCTCCATCACCCTATTCTAATATCTGCTGCCTGGACTTCTGAAAAAGTTTCCTTAACTAGTTAATTCACATCTACTCTTAACTACCCCAGAGTATATTTTTGAAATAAAAATTTTAACGTGTTCAACCTTACTTAAAATACTTCAGTGTCTTCCCATTGGTTTTAGGAGAAAGATAAATTGTAATAAGGCTTTCAAGATGCTACCTGGTCTAGTCCTTCCTGCCTCCCTAGCATCATCTTGTACCATGCTGTCTGGAGTAGTGCGTATGTTTTTGTTTTTATGTTTGATGCAGAGGAATACTAGCACTCATAACAGATTTGCCATCTGGGTTAATGAAGGCATTACATGGCATTACATATCCTGTCATTATTACAGCCAAGATACAATTATCTTTCCTTTTCCTGTTGGAACTTGACAATAAGTTCATACCACATGTGAAGTTCTAACATTTTAATTATTTTATTTATTTATTTATTTACTTTTTTCATTTTAGGGCCACACCTGTGGTGTATGGAAGTTCTCAGGCTAGGGGTTGAATCGGAGCTGTAGCTGCCAGCGTAAGTCACAGCCACAGAGGCACCAGATCTGAGTCACATCTTCGACCTACACTGCAGCTTATGGCAATGCTGGATCCTTAACCCACTGAGTGAGGCCGGAGATCCAACCCGCATCCTCATGGATATTATTGGGTTCATAATCCTCTGAGCTACAAAAGGAACTCTAAGTTCTAACATTTTATATCATAAGTATAGTCAAGTGAGTGATGCATGCATGTGCTCCAAAATGAAAGGAGCTTTATAGTTTTCTCCCAAAGTCAACGCATAATTTTGTGTTTCTGATAGATACTAAGTGCTTAGATTTAGATGCCTTCTTAAGAAATTGATGTCTGAGAGATTTACCCTAAAAGTATGTTCTAGCATGTGCTCCTCTGTTCATCACATGTAGTTCATAGGTTATGCAGTGTAGAGTGTTGTAGTATAAAAGGCAGATGGTGTCTTACTTCATACTCAGTGTTTGAGAAGAGAGTTCTCAACTTCTTGGTCGTAACAGACTTAGCAAAAGACCTTCATTGCATGCTCCCATGGCATGCACCTGAGGTCATGTGCAGTTTACTGGGTGCTAACTAAAATGCCACCCTGCTCTCTGTCGTTAGAAAAGCATGTTGTAAAGAAAGTGGGTAAGACTGACATCTTTGCGACAATCTTGAATCTGATTTATCTTCTTCCCTAAAATTACTTCACAAATTCAGACTTTACCTTCCATTAATAACAACTTACTTAGGTGCATCTCACCAGCAAACTGGGAGTAGGAGTGCATTGTGACACTGAAGTATACAAACTACTTGTTTAGAAGGTAGTGATTCAGCCATCACTGTATTCTTTGCCTGAATGAATATAGCAACCCCCTGCTGAACACCAGGATGTAAATGATGCACAAACGTACGGGTATTTATGTAAAGCATTTCTCTATTGAAACTGTCTATGCCCCCAAATATTCATACATGTTCCCAACAATACTGCTTGTAAATTTCTCACACACAAATATTAGAGAGCAGAAGGCATGACAATCTTGTTGATAATACACATTTCTGAAATAGTTATAAAACTGGAGAAAGTAATATCCTCTAGACTTTTGTGAGGGTGGCTGTGCTGTGATTAATTCTATTAGTGACTCTGTACATGAATAAGTTAATAGGAGTTTATAGGTTCCACTCCGGTGGAATGGAGTGCTTCCTCTCCACTCCATTGCTGTCCCATTTCTCTAAGTCATATCCTGATAGTCAGTGTCTGAGAAAAGCTGAACATTTGTCCTCCTAAACCCTGCAACAGTATCTTCTGGGACATCATCTAGCCTTTTCTTGAAACCTAGAGCTCTGAGTTTTCTAAAGTGGTATTTGTTCTCATGTGATGTCTTTAATCTCAAGAAAGGCTTTCCTAAAATTATGTTAAATCTGATTTTTCTGCTTCCACCTATGGATCCTAGTTCTGACTTCTGGGCCACACTCAACAAACTTCCTCAATAGTCTGCCTCTTTACATATTATTTCTTTGTCAGTTCTCTTGTCTTTGAGTTCCATTTTATTTCCTGCTTTACCTCCTCATTTTTTCATCTGTTTTTCATGTGAAACACTTCTCTAAGCTTTCAAGCAGTGCCCCTCTAAAATTGTGGTTTCCAAAATAGAAGGTGGTGTTCACAATTTTTTTTTAATACTAAGGGGGTTCTGTAGAAGTGGCACTGAAGCTAAGACAGATGGTGAAGGGAAGGTATGTAGGCAGAGGGAGAGCTTGTGGAATAGCACAGAATCATGAAAGCTTATGGCAGCACAAGAAAAGCAGTATGGCTGGCAAGTGGGGTGTGTTATGCTAAGGAGTTTGGTCATTTTCATTCAGGTTATCCATGAACTTTCAAACTTTCTAAACAAAGCCATTGCATGGTAAGTTTCATGTTTTAGAAAATCCCCTTTGGTATTAATGGAATGAAATTAGTGTAAGAATAGTAGTTAGGATATTTGTCCAAATGAAAGGGATGGGATAGAAGCAGAGATGGACCCTAGGTACATTTTTTTTAAAAAACTCCACAGGAGTAGGTAAATAATTAGAGGCTCTTTCTAAAATATAGGCATTTAAGAAGTTCCCATAGTGGCTCAGGGGTAACAAACCTGACTAGTATCCATGAGGACATGGGTTTGATCCCTGGCCTCCTTCAGTCAGTTAAGGATCTGGTGTTGCCATGAGCTGTGGTGTAGGTTGCAGATGTGGCTTGGATCTGGTGTTGCTGTGGCTGTGGTGTAGGCTGGAGGCTGGAGCTCCAATTCGACCCCTAGCCTGGGAACTTCCATAAGCTGTGGGTGCGGCCCTAAAAAGACAAAAAATAAATAAATAAAATATAGGCATTTAAGAACACACTTGGAGTCCATGTCTCAAGTAATCCTGAGGAAAACATACCCATTCTTGTCGTAATATTTCAGAAACAGATTTGTTTCACTCAATAGGGCCATGTCCAGACAAAGAAAACCCAGCAAAATTTGAAGCCTCAGGAGCCTGGAAATTGCTGAGGACAGTGGCATATGTCATCTCTGGGGAGTGCTGTAACCCCATAGCCCTAGTTTTGCTCCTTGAGAGTTTGAGAGTCTTTGTTTCAGTGATGCAGGATAAAGGTGATCCAGGTAGCCTTAATTCCATTGAAATGCTAAATTTCATGATCTCTCACCCCATTGACTGCTCCATTACCAAGTCAAAGAACATAGTGTGGCTTCTAAACAAATTGTAGTTGCTTGAGTTATGAATTCCTTAAACCTGGGAAGTGAAGGGGACAGTGTCAATGGTAGAGCTTGGAACCAGTGTTTCACAGAAGCATTATCTGGCTTCTTGCCAGACACCAGTGCCTGCTAACTTATAAGTGGCACTTTTGTCTTATATCTGATGGAAAGACTGACTCTGTGACATTCAGCTTAGGAATGTTTCAAAGCCTAAGTAAGCTGGAGAATCCTTTTTGCTTCATCTTGGTTCTGGCTCAGCAGCTTGATTTTTACCTCTGTCATCCCCTGGTCTTTTTGTTCTTCTGTGGGGAGAAACTGTGGAGGAAGGCAGGACTTCCTGAATCCTACACTGCTTTATATTAGCAGGTTGTCAATGTCTCACCACCTTCCCTGAAAAGCAGGTACTGTTACAGAATCATCAGACCACACTGCCATTTCAGGGATCATTGTTACACTTGGCAAAACCTGGTTTTCTTTAAGCTCTCACATAAAGGGCTGACCAGAGGAGCGACCCCAGGGCAAGTCCATACAGGGTAGATGGAGAGTGTGGATGGTTGAAAAGTGACTACTCGTGCCTTGAGCCCCTCTCCCATATCACTCTCACCCTGTTGTGCTAGGAACAGGAACACGAGAGACTTCAGCTGCCTTCAGTGCTATGAAGAGAGCCCAGGAGATGTTTAGCACGTCAGTAAATGAATGGATCATGGCCGTTGGGGTAAACACCAAGATCCCCCCACTCACCCAGGATTCTGCTCCAACGTGTATATATGAAGACTCCTCTTGAAAGTGGGTCTGAATGGCTAGCCTCTCTGATATTAACTTCAAATGACAGGCCACCATGGGTTGATTTTTCATAAATATGAAACTGTTCTTGAGGAAACAACCTCCATATTTTATAAACCTAAAAATCAGGGTTTGGTTTGATTTTATTTAAAAGATGCCTTCTTTCTGTCCTAAAATGTATCCCTTGGTGTCTTACTGACCAAATATGCATTCACTATTTCCAACTCTCATATCTACATTTATTAATTCACTCAGAGAGTGAGTGATTTCCAAGTGCCTATTAGCACCCAGGCTTGTGTCAGTTACTGTGGAGGATACGAAGGAAAACATGGTAATGTGTTATCTCTCTGCCTAACCCCCTTGTATGTAAATGCCTTGAAATCAGTGGCTTTTTTCTAATTTACTTCTATATGCCGAACTAATTCATTTATATATACCCTGTCGTAAGTAATGAATAAATGATTTTTGAAGGATGAGTAAATGGGTAAATGGAAGAATGTTCTTGAAGGAACAGAGAATGTATCCTTCTTTTTTAAACAGACAGTGTTGTTCAGTGGGCCTTGAGAAAGAGGATGAACAGTTTCTCAGGTCTACACATTCTTAACAGTGAAAGGCTTTGTTAACCCAGAACGCAAATCTTTTCTCTGCATGATTCTCTGAAGAAGTAATTTCAGGATGCGAATGAAATGCAAGTCTTATGTATCCAGAGTTGACTACATATTTTCAATAGTCAGTAACATTCAGAAGGCCATGATTTGAGTAGATGAGTCATGAATTCCACAAAGTTTTAGTAATGAGCAAAGATAGAAGGTATTCCTGTTCATTTGAATACCCAGCATTTTAAAGTTAACTATTAAGTAAATAAATAAATGCAGATAAATTTGGATTACCATGTATTCTGTCAAGTTTCCACAATACTCTTATAGGGATTATGAGCCCTATACACAAAATGTATACTTTGTGGAAAAGAACATTCATTAATAATATACTGAAATGCTTAATGATGTAAATTTCAACTAAACAGAATGTTTAATAGCTCCGGAATGAATCAAACATTTACTGAGCACCTATTGTATAACTGACCCTATCTTTGAGAATACAGTAATTAATGAGGTCCTCAAAAAGCTAATATTTCAGCTACTGAGACAGATATATGCAATGTTAATCTGACACTAAAGACTTAAGACAATATCACAGTACTAGTTATGGCAATTACTTTCTAAAAGTATGATAATAAAAACAAATGAATCAT
This sequence comes from Sus scrofa, assembly GCF_054392235.1. Classification (NCBI taxonomy): domain Eukaryota; kingdom Metazoa; phylum Chordata; class Mammalia; order Artiodactyla; family Suidae; genus Sus; species Sus scrofa. The sequence goes on along the minus strand of NC_139385.1, from coordinate 131,455,515 downwards.
TCTTTGGGGTAGTCGTGTACCCTCTCTTACCTACATTGATGTTGAATTTTAATGTCAATTTTAACCAGTGGGGCTGAGCACATTCTAATAAAAAGAAGCTTGAGCCTTTAATCTTTCCAGTAATAGTCTTACTCTCTGCTCGGTTCCTATTTGATTCTTGTTCTTTGTTCTATCCCTCTATCTCCTCGTTTTGGGCTCCAGAGTACTCATTAAGCATACAGAAAATGTTCAGTTACTCTTGGTTTAACTCTTAGCATTTTTTCTCAAACATAGGTCCACCAACTTGGCCAGGCCCCATAACCGCCCTATAGGTAAGCGTCACAGCTTGGACACTGTGTAGCTTCTTCCCAAGTTCCTCCTTTGGGATATGTGCAAGGTTATTTAACTTTATGATGCTGAAAATCCCATCTTGGTTTTAATTAGGTATCTTTTTTTTCTACTATAATTTGAATTTGCATTTTTTCTAACAGTCAATGACATTATTCCTACATGAGAGAACATGAAAATTGGATTTTTCAGATTCAAAAGGAGTCCCATTACTGCACTTACTTGAAACAACCAAATATTTCATCGGCATCTGGGAGTGAAGCCAGCAAATACAAGTGGTCAGTTATTTTACAAGTAGGATGAGAAGATTTGAGTTAGACTCAGGTTCTTCATACTTTTGCTTTCCAAAAGAAGGATGGAACTATATTGATCTGAATTTCAAAATAAACCTGTCATTTTCAGCCATGCAATATTAGAATTAGAAAGAACTTGGGTATCATGCATGACAATCCTCTTATTTTACAGACATGGAAAAGGAGGTCCAAAGGGAAGTGACTGCTCAAAATCACACATCAGTTGAGGGCAGAATTGAACTTGGACTCTTAATTTTATTCTGCTGATCTTCACCATCCCAGGGAATACAGCCTGAAGGAATACTTCTGGAAGCAAGTGCTTAAAAATCTTCCACAAAAAAATCTGGCACATTCACACATAGTAAATGTGGGGTTTTGATTTAATACTCAGCTGTTGTAGAAGCCATTGTGATTGGCAGTTGATCCCCCGCCCCTGGATATATTGGTCCACAACCCAGTAAACTATCTAAGCTTGATCCTGAGCCCGAAGTGCTTGTTTTTGTCCTTGATTTCCAATGAGCATTTAGCCCTTACTGGAAAACTATTTCTAAACCACCGTGAAGATACTTTAAGTTTCTAAATCTGTTCTTTTCCATATATTCCTGAAGCAATTTATTCAGTATTTCTAACCTAAAAAACATTTAATTTCATACTCCATAATCAAATTTTTTGGAATTCAGGAATTACATTCAAAACTTTTAAAAGAATTTTAGGAAATTTAAAGACAATACCTATGTCTTTAAACAAGGAATGCTTAGTGTATGTTGAAGGGTTTTCTTCAAACTCATTTTACTAGATGTTCCTGAAATTTCAAATGATCATAATTTACTTCCATGTCTACTAAAAACTCGAAGAACTAACATATTTTTTGATGGGAGCATTCTAGAGAATTATCAAAAAAGGAAACTTTGAGTATTTTAGGGTATATTCATTTTTCCTTGGGGTCATGAAAGCTGTAGCCATACCCATCTTTACAGAACCCTTACTTACTCTGTAGCTACCATTTGTAGATTTAAAACCTTGGAAAAAGTACAATTTCACCAGCCACCGCAAGTACCCAGTGTCAGCAGCTCATATAAAACCTGGGAAAATATAGCCAGGATTAAAGAAATCTGTAAAACTGTGAAGTAAGGCCATAGCATGTAAAATGCAGTTCCTTTTATAGAGTATATAATTTATTGGGAAAGCTCTTTATTTACAGGAAATATGCCTGACACCTTATCCTTGGATACAGCCTAATTTTTCAGAAGAATAAAGTGTATAAAATATTTCTCAGTATGGGAATTCATTAATTTTTCGATATCTCTATGTCTGTGTTTCATACCTGCTCCTCTATCCCCAAGCGCAATTCTCCTTTCCTCCCTTTCTTCATCAGTCTTAAAATAAGTCACTTTTCCATAATAAATCTCGGACGAGAGCCAGTTCATACCTACCCTTAACCAGGTCCCCACTGTCCCCTTCTTCTCCTGTGCACCACCATGTCCACTATTGGAAAGTGATGAAATTTGGCTTTTGGATTCCTACTGCTATTGTTTTACTTCTCTCCTAGTTCTGTGAGCCATAGCAGCTTAGTAATGAGAGGGATTTGATCTTTTTCCATGGTTATTTCCTCAGGAAAACATTGATCACCCACAATTTTGGACATCTTTGCAAATAAAAGAAGACTTTCATTTTCAAACCCCCTTTCTCAAAATACAATAGAAAGGAATCAATGTCACAAGCACTTTCCCTTGGCCAGAGCCCCTATCCTCCCATATATATATTGTTCTTGTATATTTGAGCTGCCTGTCACTGCTGGATCATTGTCACAGTGTCTTTAGCTGCATGTTGAGTGGGGCCATGTGAGCATCAGGCCTTAGTGTAGAAAGTAGGTTTTGACCCTGTCAATGTGTTGTCCTTTGCAGTTTGCAAAGCTCAGTTTAGTTTCCGGAAAGAGAATGCCCTGATTTATTTTCTCAAAGTAAAGCTCTGAGATTTTGTATCTAATTGTCGTCTCTATTGTGTCTTTCTATTCTAGAAAAAAAATAGGAAAAGCCTCACTCGTTGAGAGGCAAACTACCATTTGGGGGTGATATAGGAGAGTGGGTTGAAGAGAGCTTAATATGTGCCCGTTGATCAGTGAAGAGCAAGGGGGAGAGGAAAAAAAGGGAGGTTCTACCCTGAGCCCTATAAACAGAACTTCTAGCCAGCTGGCACCATAAGGCTGCCTTTGGTTTTCCAACTCTGTACCCACAGCTCCATTGGTAGCCAAGCAGCTGGCTCAGGCCCAAAATTAACTTATCCCACAGTTGCTGAGAAGAGTTTATTTGTAGAGTGTGGGGGCTGAGGTATGGGTGTGGGTTGACAAAGTTCATAATCTCATAAATTCCTTATTTAAAACTTTGCACCCAAGGCAATGCATACCAGAGCAAGATCTAGGGTGTTGCTTCTGAATTTATTTGTGAAGACTTAATGTTGAACGAAGCAATCAAAATTCGAGTCTTTAAAAAATTATTTCAATAAGCTATCAGAGTTTTGTTTTTAAACTCTCATTTTAGGATTTGCTATTTTTTTTTTCTTTTTTTCTTTTTAGGGCCCCAGACGTGGCATATAGAAGTTCCCAGGCTAGGGGTCAAATCAGAGCTACAGCTGCCAGCTTACATCACAGCCACAGCAACGCAGATCCAAGCCATATCTGCAACCTACACCACAGCTCATGGCAATGCCGGATCTTTAACCCACTGAGTAAGGCCAGGGATCAAACCTGAGCCCTCATGTATGCTAGTCGGTCTTGTTAGCACTGAGCCGTGATGGGAACTCCCAGGATTTGCATTTTAATTAGTTATCTCAAACACTAATAGCAGCTTAATCAGACAAATTCTTTGTTAGTACCCAAGTGAATTTAGACCTGGGCTGGAGCAAAGAAAAAAGCGGGGGGCGGGGGGGCATGTTTAAAAGAGGGAGTGAGAAAGAGCTATTAGTTTTCCTTGGCACATCTTTACATCTGAACACAGGCCAGACCAATGCAGTGTTTTATTTTGGTGTCTTGTTCATTTACCTTGCAAAACAGATTGTGCATCTCCTTAGATACCATAATCCTGAATGAAAAAAGAAAAAAACCTTAGAGAACACAGGCTGGTCACAGTTTTAACTGTTACTGTCATGATTGTTACTATTAGTCATTCTATATAGAACACCTCTTGTGAGTTAAATATAGGACTAAGTATTTCATATTTAATTTCATAAAAACTCTACAAACTATCATCTCTGCCTAAACTCAATGAAGTTAAGTACTTCATCCAACATTATACAGCTCACAATCACCTGAACTGCAATCCAAAGTTTTAGGCTATTGATCTGCATGAAACCTGTTTTCTAATGAAAATATATCCTAAGATATATTTTCTTCTAACATCATGAACCAAAAAGACAATTCCAATTTTAGTAAAATTTGTGTTGAATTCAGTAGTTCTGGACCACCAGTGGTTTTTCTGACTCACAGAAATTTCCATGAATCATTATTGATTTTTTCATACGAGGATAAGAGTAAATGAGACCATGAGGCAGGGACTAGGAGGTAATTTGATCATCCACCAGCTGAAAAAGTAATTATAGTTATGTTAAAAATAACTCTGAAGAGTTTCATTTCTTTAAAAACCATAACATCTCAAATAAAGAAATTTTATGGATAATTATTTTGATTTTATGGATTTTTGTTCTCATTTCTTTTTGTTTTCTTTTTTTTCCAGTTAGAAACCACCTGCTTCCTCCCCCAATAGTTCTTTTTTATCATGAAAGATTTTAATGATAATGTTAAAAATAGAAAATAATATAAAAAATCAGTTTATTCGCATCACGTTCTCTGTCTCCTTCCTTAGAAATAACTGGTATCACAAATTTAACATTCATCATTCCCATGAATGACTTATAGTTCTATGCCTGTAAATACTCATACAACTTGTAAAGGACTGTTTTTCACTTTTTTAAACTTGATGTGAATAGACTGGGATGCATGGTAGTGTAGGAAGATGTGAAAAGTGCCCCCCCCCCAAACACACCAAAAATTCATCTACAGGTGAAATAATTCTACATGAAAACTAACTGGAAACTGGTAAGAAAGAATCCTGTACAAAAAGCCTAGATCATTTGGTGGTTCTGTTTTAAATTCTTCTGAAGAATCTCCAAACTGTGTTCTGTAGTGGCTGCATCAATACACATTCCCACCAACAGTGCCCAAAGGCTCCCATTTCCAACATCCTCATCAGCATTTGTTATATCTTGTCTTTTTTATGAATGGCATCCCAATAAGTGTGAACTGATATCTCATTGTGATTTTGATTTTCATTCCCCTGATTAGTGGTGATGTTGAGCATGTTTCCATCTACCTGTTTGCTATTTGTATGTCTTCAGGAAAATATCTGTTCAGTCCTCTGCCCATTTTTAACTCTTTTTTTTTTTCTTTTAAGTTGTATGTGATAGATATTAACTCATAAGATACATGGTTTGTGAATATTTTCTCCAATTCTAGGTTACCTTTTTATTCTATCAATTCTTTTTCTTTGCAGAAGTTTTTTAGTTTGATGTAGTCCCACTTGTTTATTCTTGCCCTTGTTACTTGGACTTTTGGTGTCATATCTAAATACTTGTTGCCAGACCAATGTCAAGGAACTTTCCCCCTGTTTACTTCTAGGAGTTTTATAGTTTCAGGTCTTATATTTAAGTCTTTAGGTCTTTTTTCCCTCCTCTTTCTACAGCCACACCTGCAGCATATGGCGGCTTACAGGCTAGGGGTAGAATCAGAGCTGCAGCTGAGGCCTGGACCACAGCCATGACAACACCAGATACAAGCCACATTTGTGTTCTATACTGCAGTTTGTGGCAATACTAGATCCTTAATCCACTGAGTGAGTCCATGGGTCAAACCTACATCCTCACAAGGCACCATGTGGGATCCTTAAACCGCTGAGACACAGTGGGAACTCCCTTTAATTCATTTTGAGTTAATTTTTGTGAGAGATTTAGGGTAGGGATCAATTTCATACTTTTGCATGTGAACATCTAGTTTTCCCAACACCATTTGTCAAAGAGACTATCCTTTTCCCTTTGGATATTCTTGGTTCCCTTGTTAAATTTGTTGACAATGTATGTATTGGTTTATTTCTGGACTCCCAAAGCTGTTCCATTGGCACATGGACCATTTTTATGCCAGTATCATACTTTTTTGATTGAAATAGCTTTGTGCAATAGTTTAAAATGGAGAAGGATGATGAATCCAGCTTTGTTTTTCTTCCTCATTATTGCTTTGGCTAGAGTCTTGTGGCTCCCTATAAAATTCAGAATTGCTTTTTTTTTCTATTTCTATAAAAATTACCATTGGAACTTTGATTGGGATAGCACTGCATCTACGTATGCACATTCTGACAATATTTATTCTTCCAATCTATAAACATAGGATATTTTCCCACTTATTTGCGTCATCTTCACTTTCTTTCATCAATGTCTTATAGTTTTCAGTGTATGTATCTTTTATCTCTTTGGTCAAATATATCCATAAGTATTGTATTGTTTTTGATGCCTTGTTAATAGAATTGTTTCTTTGTTTTCCTTTTTGGATAGATCATTGTGGATGTAAAGAACTAATTTTTGTATGTTGATTTTGTATCCTGCAGCTTTACTAAATTTATTAGTTCTAATAGCTTTCTCATGTTTTTAGTGTTTTCTACAAGTAAGATCATGTCATCTACAAATGCAGATAATTGGAGTTCCCCTCATGGCTCAGCGGTTAACGAATCTGACTAGCATCCAAGAGGATGCAGGTTCGATCCCTGGCCTCGCTCAGTGGGTTAAGGACATGGCATTGCTGTGAGCTGTGGTGTAGGTCAGCAGCTACATCTCCGATTTGACCCCTAGCCTGGGAACCTCCATATGCTGTGGGTACAGCCCTAAAAAGCAAAAATAAAATAAAATTAAATTAAATTAAATAAAAAAATACAAATGCAGATAATTTTAATTCTTCCTTTCAAATTTGTATGCCTGTCATTTCTTTCTTTTCTTTTCTTCTCTTTTTTTCTGAATACTCTGGGACTTCCAGTACTACGTCAAGTGTGAGTGATGAGAGTAGGCATACTTGTTTTTGTCCTCATAAAGAAGAAAAGTTTCAGTCTTTCACCATGGAGTTGTAAGTTCTCCTCTATCATTTCTGAGTTTATTTATTTGAACTTTATATCTTTCTTTTGTAATCTAGGTTAAGACTTGTCAATTTTGTCTGTTTTTCTTTAGTTTTGTTGATCTTTCCTATTGATTTTCTGGTCTATATTTCATTTATTTCTGGTCTGATTTTTGTTATTTCCTTCAGTCTGATAAATTTAGGGCTAGTTTGTTCTTCTTTTTCTAATTAGATTAAAAGCTTATTTTTTTCTTAATGTATCGTTTTTATTACTATAAACTTTTGAGATTTGCTTTTGCTGCATCCCACAAGTTTTGGTATGTTCTTCCCATTTTCACTTGTTGCAAACATTTTTTTTTTCTCTAATTTCCCTCTCCCTCATTGAGTGTTCAGGAGTGTGTTGTTTAGTTGCCACATATTTGTGAATTTTCCAGTTTTTCGCCCATTTTGATTTCCAGTTTCATACCATTATTTCAAAAAATGTACCTGGTGTGATTTTAATCTTGTTTAATTTTCTAAGATTTCTTTTGTGAATTAACAGATCACCTATCTTGAAGAATGTGTCTTTTATATTTGAGAAGGATGTTCATTTTGTTGCCGTTGTATGGAATAGTCTGTATTTGTCTGTTAGGTTCATTTGGTTTAAAATATAATCCACGTCCAATGTTTCCTTATCAAATTTCTGTCTAGATGACCTATCCATTGTTAAAAGTGAAGAATTGAATTCTGCTATAATTGTATTGTCATATTTTTCTGCTGTCAGATCTGTTAGTATTTGCTTAATATATTTAAGTGCTATGATATTGGGTACATATATATTGAAAATTGTTATATTCTCTTGGTGAAGTGGCACCTTTTTCATTATAAAATGGCCTTATTTATCACTTGTTAAAGTTTTTGACTTAAAATCTATTTTGTCTGATCTAAGTAAACCTACTTTTGTCCTCTTACAGTTTCCATTTACATAAAATATCTTTTTCCATCCATTCATTTTGAGACTCTGTTGTGTCCATGAAGCTGACGTGATTCTATTATAGACAAACATATATTTGAATCCTGAATTTTTTTTAATCCATTCAGTTACTCTATGCCTTTTGTCTGGAGAAATTAGTCCATTTACATGTAAAGTAATTTTATTTTTTTAAATTTCTCAATGCATTTTATTACATTTATGGTTGTACAATGATCGTCACAACCCAAGTTTATAGCATTTCCATCCCAAACCCCCAGTGCATCCCTCCACCTCCAACCTGTCTCATTTGGAAACCATAGTTTTTCAAAGTCTGTGAGTCAGTCTCTGTTCCTCAAAGAAGTTCATCGTGTCCTTTTTTTAGATTCCACATATAAGTAATAGCATATGATTTTGGTGTCTGTCTGACTGACTTCACTTAGCATGATAATTTCTGGGTCCATCCATGTTGCTGCAAATGCTGTTATCTCTTTCCTTTTAATGACTGAATAATATTCCATTGTGTATATGTAGCACATCTTCTTGATCCACTTCTCTGTGGATGGACATTTAGGTTGTTTCCATGTCTTAGCTATTGCATGTAGTGCTGCAATGAACATTGGAGTGCATGTATTTTTTTGAGTCATGGTTTTCTTTGGATAGATGCCCAGGAATGGGATTTGTGGATCAAATGGTAATTCTATTTTTAGTTTTCTGAGGAATCCCCAAACTATTTTGCACAGTAGTTGCACCAATTTACATTCCCACCAACAGTGTAATAGGGTTCCATTTTCTCCACACCCTCTCCGGCATTTATTGTTTGTAGACTTTTTGATGATGGCCATTCTGGCTGGTGTAAGGTGGTACCTCATAGTGGTTTTGATTTACATTTCTCTAATAATGAGTGATGTTGAACATCTTTTCATGTGTTTTTTGGCCATCTACATGTATTCTTTGTAGAATTGTCCATTTAGATCTGCCCATTTTTTGATGGGGTTGTTTGTTTTTTTGGTATGGAGCTGCAGAAGGTGTTTATAAATTTTGGAGATTGAAAAAATATTGTATTGGGGAAATAACAATAAAAAATTTTTTTAAAAATTTTGGAGATTAATTCCTTGTCAGTTGCTTCATTTGCAAATATTTTCTCCCATTTTGTGGGTTGTATTTTCTTTCTTTTTTTTTTTTTTTTTTTTTTTTTTTTTTTGTCTTTTTAGGGCTGCACATGCAGCATATGGAGGTTCCCAGGTTAGGGATCCAATTGGAGCTGTTGCCACTGGACTATGCCAAACCCACAGCAATACCAGATCTGAACCCGTCTGCGACCTACACCACAGCTCACTGCAATGCTGGATCCTTAACCCACTTAGTGAGGCCAGGGATCAAACCTGCAACCTCATGGTTCCTAGTCAGATTTGTTTCCTCTGTACCACTACGGAAATGCCTATCTTTTCTTTTTGTTTAGGGTTTCCTTTGCTGTGCAGAAACTTTTAAGTTTAATTAGGTCCCATTTGTTTATTTTTGTTTTAATGTCATTAATTTAGGTGGTGGATCTGAGAAAATATTGCTGTGGTTTATGTTAGAGAGTGTTTGGCCTATGTTTTCCTCTAAGAGTTTATAGTATCTGGTCTTATATTTAGGTCTTTAATCCATTTTGAGTTTATTTTTGTGTATGGTGTTAGGGAGTTTTCTAATTTCATTCTTTTACATGTGGCTGTCCAGTTTTCCCATCACTACTTATTGAATGTGCTGTCTTTTCTCCATTGTATATTCTTGCCTCCTTTGTCATAGATTATTTGACTGTAGGTGCGTGGGTTTAATTCTGGACTTTCTATCCTGTTCCACTGATCTATATTTCTGTCTTTGTGCCAGTACCATATGGGTTTGATGACTATAGCTTTGTAGTATAGTCTGAAGTCAGGGAGCCAGATTCCTCTGGCTCTATTTTTCTTTCTCAGGATGGCTTTGGCTATTCTGGGTGTTTTGCGCTTCCAAACAAACTTTAAAATATTTTGTTCTAGTTCTATGAAAAATGTTTTTGGTAATTTGATAGAGATTCCATTGAATCTGTAGACTGCCTTGGGTAGTAGTCATTTTGACAGTATTGATTCTTCCAATCCAAGAGCATGGTATGTCTTTCCATCTGTTTATGTCACATTTGATTTCTTTCATCAGCATCTTATAGTTTTCAGAGTACAGGTGTTTTGTCTCTTTAGGTAGGTTTATTCCTAAGTATTGTATTCATTTTGATGCAATGGTAAATGGGATCATTTCCCTAATTTCTCTTTCTGATCTTTTGTTGTTGGAATATAGAAATGCAATTGATTTCCATGTATTAATTTTGTATTCTGAGACTGCCATATTCATTGATGAGCTCTAACAGTTTTCCAGTAATGCCTTTAGGATTTTCTAGGTATAGTATCATGTCATCTGCAAATAGTGATAGTTTTACTTTTCCTTTCAAATTTGGATTCCTTTTATTTCTTTTTCTTCTCTGATCTCTCTGGCTAGGACTTCCAAAGCTATGTTGAGTTAAAATGATTATTGTTAGGTAAGGACGTACCAATCCATCTTATTGTTTTCTGGCTATTTTGCAGTTAGGTTGTTCTTTTCTTCCTTTCTTGATATCTTCTTTGGGAATTTTAATTTTCTGGAGAGGTATGGTTTGATTCCTCTATATCTTTTGTTTATCTATTATAAGATTTTTCCTAATTGTTACCATGCGCTTATATAGAATATCATATAGATATAATAGTCTATTTTAGGCTGATAACAACTTAACTTTGATTGCACATCAAAAATTCTGCCCTTTTACACTTTCCCCATGTTATGATTTTGATGTCACAATTTACCTCTTTTTTATAATGATTTTTATTTTTTCCATTATACTTGATTTACAGTGTTCTGTCAATTTCTACTGTACAGCAAAGTGACCCAGTCATATATAAATATGTATATATGTGTATATATATATATATACATATATATATATATATATATGTATATATATATATACTTTTTCTCATATTATCCTACATCATGTTCCAACACCAGTGACTGGATATAGTTCCCTGTGCTATACTGTAGTATCTCAATGCTTATCCACTCCAAATGCAGTATTTGCATCTATTAGCCCCAGATTCCCAGTCCATCTCACTCCCTCCCCCTCCCCCTTGTCAACCATAAGTCTTTTCCAAGTCCATGAGTTTCTTTTCTGTGGAAAGGTTCATTTGTGCTGTGTATTAGATTCCAGATATAAGTGATATCATGTGGTATTTGTCTTTCTCTTTATGACTTACTTCACTTAGTATGATAATCTCTAGTTCCATCCATTTTGCTGCAAATGGCATTATTTTGTTATTTTTTATGGCTAAGTAGTATTCCATTGCATATGTATCACATTTTCTTAATCCAATAATCTGTCAATGGACATTTAGGTCATTTCCATGTCGTGGCTATTGTGAATCATGCTGCAATTAACATACAGGTACATGTGTCTTTTTCAAGGAAAGTATTATCCAGATATATGCCCAAGAGTGGGACTGCTAGGTCATATGGGAGTTCTATATATAGTTTTCTAAGGTATCTCCATACTGTTTTTCGTAGTGTTTGTACCAGCTTACATTCCCACCAACAGTGCAGGAGGGTTCCCTTTTCTCAACACCCTTCCCAGCACTTGTTATTTTTGGACTTATTAATGATGGCCATTCTACTGGTGTGAGGTGGTACCTCATAGTAGTTTTGATTTGCATTTCTGTAATAATTAGAGATGTTGAGCATTTTTTCTTGTGCTTGTTGGCCATCTGTATATCTTCTTTTGAAAAATGTCTACTCAGGTCTTTTGCCCATTTTTCCATTGGGTTGTTGGGGTTTTTTGCTGTTGAGTTGTATAAGTTATGTATTTTAGAGATTAAGTCCTTGTCAGTTACATCATTTCAAACTATTCTCTCATGGCTTAGGCTGTCTTTTTCTTTTCTTTCTTTTTTTTTGTGGTTTCCTTTGCTGTCAGTTTGATTAGGACCCATTGGTTTATTTTTGCTTTTATTTCTGTTCCCTTGGGAGACTGACCCAATAAAACATTTGTACAGTTGATGTCAGAGAATGTTTTGCCTATGTTCTCTTCTCGGAGTTTGATGGTGTCTTCTTTTATGTTTAAGTCTTTAAGCCATTTTGAGTTTATTTTTGTGCATGGTGTGAGGGTGTGTTCTAGTTTCATTGATTTACATGCAGCTGTTCAGTTTTCCCAGCATGACTTGCTAAAAAGATTATCTTTTTTCCCATTTTATATTCTTGCCTGCTTTGTTGAAGATTAATTGGGTTTATTTCTGGGTTCTCTATTCTGTTCCATTAGTCTGACTCTCTGTTTTGGTACTAGTACCAAACTGTCTTGATTACTGTAGCCTTGTAATATTTCCTGAAGTCTGGGAGAATTATGCCTCCTGCTTGGTTTTTGCTCCTCAGGATTGCTTTGGCAATTCTGGGCCTTTTATGGTTCCATATAAATTTTTGGATTGTTTGTTGTAGTTCTGTGAAAAATGTCATGAGTAATTTGATAGTGATTGCATTGAATCTGTATATTGCTTTGGGTAGTATGCCCATTTGATGATATTAATTGTTCCAACCCAGGAGCATGAAATATCTTTTCATTTTTTTGAATCCCCTTTAATTTTCCTGATTCATGTTTTATAGTTCTTGACATATAAGTCTTTCACCTCCTTGGTCAGATTTATTCCTAGGTATTTAATTTTTGTGGGTGCGATTTTATTTTATTTTTTTAATTATTTATTTTCTTTATTTATTTTTTCCCCTGTACAGCATGGTGACCAAGTTACACATACATGTATAGATACTTTTTCTTCCATTGGTGTGTTGCGATGTAAGTATCTAGGCATAGTTCTCAATGCTACACAGCAGGATCTCATTGCAAATCCATTCCAAGAGCAATAGTTTGCATCCACTAACCCCAAGATCCTGATACCTCCCACTCCCTCCCTCTCCCCTGGGCATCCACAAGTCTATTCTCCAAGTCTATGATTTTCTTTTCTGTGGAAACCTTCATTTGTGCTATATATTAAATTCCAGTTATAAGTGATATCATATGGTATTTGTCTTTCTCTTTATGACTTACTTCACTCAGGATGAGAGTCTTTAGTTCCATCCATTTTGCTGCAAATGGCATTATGTCGTTCTTTTTTATGGCTGAGTAGTATTCCATTGTGTATGTATATCACATCTTCCTAATCCAATCGTCTGTCGATGGACATTTGGGTTGTTTCCAGTTCTTGGCTATTGTGAATGGTGCTACAATGAACATGCAGATGCATGTGTCTTTTTTAAGGAAATTTTTCGCCAGATATATGCCCAAGAGTGGGACTGCTGGGTCATATGGAAGTTCTATGTATAGATTTCTAAGGTACCTCCATACTGTTCTCCATAGTGGCTGTACCAGCTTATATTCCCACCAACAGTGCAGGAGGGTTCCCTTTTCTCCACATCCCCTCCAGCACTTGTTATTTTTGGACTTATTAATGATGGCCATTCTGACTGGTGTGAGGTGGTATCTCATGGTAGTTTTGATTTGCATTTCTCTAATCAGGGATGTTGAGCATTTTTTCATGTGCTTGTTGGCCATCTGTATATCTTCCTTGGAGAATGGTCTATTCAGGTCTTTTGCCCATTTTTCCATTGGGTGGTTGGCTTTTTTGCTGTTGAGTTGTATAAGTTGCTCATATATTCTAGAGATTAAGCCCTTGTCTGTTGCATCAAAGATGTTTAGAACAAAATAAAATTAAAAAGAAAAGAGAGACATCAAAATCATAAAATGTAGGCAAGGGAAGTAAGGAAATAAATAGATTCTTTTTTAATTTTCTTTTTTTTTAAATTTTAGAATGGTAATGAAGTGTTTGAATCTACATGACTGTCAGGCTAAAACACTCAATTATAGGAATGGGTTAACATACTTAAAAAAAAACAGGGCAAGCACAAATCAAAACCAAACATTACAGTCACAAAAAATGAAAAGCAGAAAATAATTGGAGACCATCCAACCAAAAAAAGAAAGTAAGAATGGAGAATCATAGAATCAACTGGAAAACGAGGTTTAAAATGGCAATAAATAATCATCTATCAATTATCACCTTAAATATCAATGAACCGAAAGACACAAAGTGGATAATTGGATAAGAAAGCAAAAACCTTCAACCTGCTACCTACAAGAAACTCACCTTAGGACAAAGGACACATATAGATTGAAAGTGAGGAGGTGGGAAAAAATATTTCATGCAAATGGACATGATAGGAAATCAGGAGTTGCAATACTCATATCGGACAAAGTAGACTTTAAAACGAAGCCTATAAAGAAAGACAATGAAGGACACTATTTAATGATTAAAGGATCCATTCAAGAAGTGGATATTACTATCATCAACATATATGCCCCAAATATAGGAGCACCCAGATACATACAACAAATATTAGCAGACATAAAGGGAGAAATTGATGGGAACACAATCATAGTAGGAGACTTTAACACCCCACTCACATCAATGGACAGATCCTCTAGATAGAAAACCAATAAAGCAACAGAGATCCTAAAGGAAACAATAGAAAAGTTAGACTTAATTGACATCTTCAGGACACTACATCCAAAAAAATCAGAGTACACATTCTTCTCAAGTGCACATGGAACATTCTCAAGAATTGATCACATATTGGGGCATGAAACTAACTTCAACAAATTTAGGAGCATAGAAATTATTTCAAGTATCTTCTCTGACCACAATGTTGTGGGCGTAATTTTAAAAGGTATTATATTTTTGCATTCCTTTTCTAATGTTTCATTGTTCGTATACCTCTTTTTATGTTGTGTATCATTAACAATATATTTTAGATACAGTTATGTTAATACTTTTGTTCTTTAATCTTTATAATAGAGTTAAATGGCTAACACAACACCAGAATTAGGGTATTTTGAATTTGACTATTTAGTTACCTTTACCCATGTGTTTTATATTGTCATATGTTTTCACGTTACTAATTACTGTCCTTTCATTTCAGCTTTAAAAACTTCCTTTAGCATTTCTTATAAGGCAGCTCTAGTGATAATGTACTTGCTGAGCTTTTTTGTCTGTTTGGAAAAGTTTTTATCTATCTTACATTACTTACAAACAACTTTTCCAGATAAAATAATTTTGGTTAGCAATTTTTTTCTTTTAGCACTTTTAATATATCCTCCCACTCTCTCTTGGCCTGCAATATTTCTGCTGAGAAATCTGCTGCTAGCCTTACGGGGATTCCCCTGTATGTGAGGATTTTTTTTTTTTTTCTCTTGATACTTTTAAAATTCCTCCTGGTTTTGTTTTAGATAATTTTGTAATATTTTGTCTTTGAAAAGTACAAAACTAATGGGAACTAATGGTCAAAACCACCTGACAGTACCTTTTCCTGCTAATTAAGTATTAAGAATCCCAGCATTAAGACCAGGTTTACATAAATTCTTTGGGATGGGTAAAGTTGTAGTAGTTGCTGTTTTTACACATTAAAAGTTATTTACTAATGATTCTTCTAAATAAATATAATGTTCCATTGAGAACAGTGGTAGTCCAGAATATGTAATAGCATCCTAATTAAATATATAAGAATCCACATTACTGGCTTATAGCAGTAATAAAATAATTTTGCCTAATTAGCATATCTGCTTTCCCAATTAAATATCTGCCTCACTCTCAGATACATTCCCTCCCTCAGCTTCTATAAAATAACTGGATTCTAAATTGCAGGGTAATAACTGCTCTTTGTAAAGAATTCTGGCAGATCCTCCCAGCAGAGTAGCTACGTAGCAGAGCACACTTCTAGAAATAGAAATCTTGTGAATGGTGTGTCTTTTTTCCTGTGTGTAATGCCAGGTGTGCACTGAACAAGGACCAAGGCTTTTCTAGAAGTGGGTCTGAGCCATCTCTCATTTTCTGGTAGAACATGCATTTCTCCTTGTGCTGGGTCAATGCATAAAAGATTAGTTATCAGAAAGGACAGCAAGAGAGCTCACCTTACTTTGTTTCATTTTTCTTTTTTAAAACCTGGTCTCTTGCTCTGGATGTATGGAGAAGAGGGCCCTTGGCTTTTAGAGGAGCAATGGGAGAGAGTCTGAGCCTTAGCTTTGGTATAAACTTATTCTTTTCAGCACAGAAAGCCCACTCTGCCTACACCCTGTGTACTTCACTCCTCTTGCTGAGGCCTCTCATCAGAAGATTTTCTTTCACACTCTCATGGCTTTTTCTCCTTCATAAGAAGCTGTCCTTTTGCTCTGCCCTGGCTCTAGGTCCTTCATGCTCTGCCCACCATGTGTTTTTGCCTTACTTTATAACGTGTTCCCATTCCCTAGTGATCTCTGTCATGTAGGAGCCACAAGATGCTATGGAGGAGAATGTCAGACCAACTAGCAGCTCTGCCTCAACACAGTCTTCCTGTGGGACTTTGGTCAAATTACTTAAAATGTCTGAATCCTAGTTTCTTTAATAAGAAATAGGGAATAGAAGTATATTCTTTGCAGTGAAAATTATTTAAAGCATTGAGTGTACTGTTGGTACATGGTTGATATTACATCTGTGCCATTCATATTATTTGCAGATCCTTTGTAATTGAAAATTGTTTTTAATTTTATATTTTAGCAGCTAGAATAGAACCTAAACACAAAACCATGGTATATATAAAAACTGAAGTAATCTAACTTTACTGCTTTCTAATTGTGTCATTTGAAGAAATCCCTTAATTGTTCAGTCAGAATTTTATTTTGTAAAATTTGGCATAATGACAGTAAGTATTCCATAGTTGTATGAAGATTAAATGTGATGATGTATCAAGGTAATTAACAAAGAACCCTACTCAGATATTCAACAAATATTAAAAACTGTTCTTTAGGAAATTCAGAGTGAGGTCAAGGCAGCAGTAATTGTTTCTATAAGTTGAATTGGCCCCTCTCCCCAGAGTTCACTGTCTCCTAGATATGATATTGGGGTGGGGGAAGTGGAGGACTTCAGGGGTTCTCTGGGCCATGGCCCTCATGTACAAAAGGCGAAACTGAAGTTCAGGGAGCTTTGGGGCCTGGCTTAGGCCACACAGGGAGCTAATGGCCAAGCCTACTGGTGTCCTGGCTGTTTCCACAGTTCCCCAGGGTCTGACCTCTCTGCCACCTCTTATTTCTGTGCCTTTTGACCTACAGGAGTGCACAGCAAGGCCTTTGACAAATAAACAGTGGCCTAGAGATTAAACTGCACCTGAAGCTGGTTATGCAGGTTCACTTAGCATTTGAACCAAGGGCGGAAACTCAGCTATACCCAGACTGCAAAGGATTAACCCATTCTCAGACTCAGCCTGTGAATTATTGCCCACTTGATAAATACAGAAAGAGAGAGAAGAGCTGAATCTCATTAAAAGAAACAACAAACCTGTATACATTTTTTAAACAGGCCAAAAGATAAAAAAATAAAAACAACCAAAAAAAAAAAAAAAAACCAAAAACAAAAAAGCAAAAACAAAACACCAGTAACAAAGGAAACAATTGGAAATGAGCTAAATGTATTTGGATACATGGAAGAACATCCAGATAAACATTCTTCTGGCCATCTCATACATCATGGATAAGAAGGGAAGATGATGGAATACAGTGGAAAAGATTACTTCCTGTGAGAAATTTTGGGAGCCATCCTAGAATTCTGTCTATAGTCATCATGTTTCAAACATTATTTGCAGCCACATTGGACTTCTTTCTGTGCCCTGAACAAGATAACTTTACTCCTCCATCAGAATCTTTGCATTCGCTGTTTCTTCTGTTTGGATAAAAGTTTTACTTAAAAGTTACATTCACAATGAGACATTTCTGATCATTCTACTTATAGAAATCCTCCCTGCCTTCTCCTGGAAATATCCTCTTTAATCTAGCTTCCAAATACTTATCACCCCTTAAGTACTGTTCACTTACTTATTGGCTTGTGTGTTTATTGGCTTTCACTGTGTCCCTCCCCCAATATAAGCTTCTTCAGAGAAAGGACTTGTCTTTTTATTGTTTTATCCCCAAGGCCTGGATCAGTCCTGGCACACAGGAAGCATGTGATAAGTTCTGACCCAGCACATACATGGATGCATGTTTTGTGGAAAGATAGGAGGTAGAAGGTTGTAGAAATGAGTCATGAGGAAGGAGGATGTAGTGTTTAGCCTGAGCTAAAGACCTCATATGATTGCTTAAGATTTGAACATGATCCTAAGAGCAGTGGGACTCTCTTGAAAAGACAATGAAGGTGGTAAAGAATGTAAGTTCACAAGAGTGTTCCAGCTCCTGGTGGTCCTGTAACACAGCCACTCCCCATCCCACCCCTACATGTTTAGGAAACACTGAGCTTTGAGCATAACACTTAGGACCAGGTGACTTGACACACATCCAGCCATCCTCCACTGCCCCCCAGCTCTGATTCCCTTGGGGTTGTAGAACAAACATTCCTTCCTGCTTTACCCTTTCCAAAGGAATGACAAAATATAATCTTAGATACATAGATGCTGGCTCAAAGGAGAAGAAACATGCACTTGGACTGTTAATTATTCAATGTTAATTTTCATATATCTTTTACAGGACAGCAAAGCAAATACACAGCCATCAGAACCTCCTTCTTTTCTGTCAAGTCTCAGGATGTGCCTCTTTCCCAACCTTGAGCTGAACACAGTAGATATGGATGTAAGTTTCCAAATCTGCAGTTAATTAAGTCCTTCCTTTGGTACAATATTATTTTAAAAAATCCATGATGGTTTGTTGTTAAGGAAAAGATTCCCCCATGTGACACATATTGGGTACATGTGTATAATAAGCTTTGGGATTTTAGCATCCCCTGACAATTACAGTTCTTGTTATATCAGCTGTTTTAGCACAATTTCTTGTTAGTTATTTGAGTTTAATTGTATTTATGCCCAGACATTAGCATGTAGTATTAGGTTCCAAATTTTAAATGAAACTTGTTTATATCATTTTTTGAGATGCTTCTTTTCCTCATTTCCTATTAATTTTCCCAATAATTGTATTGAGTTTTTACTGATGGAGGGGATGTATTCCGAACCTAGGACCTTGGCTTAGGTAGTATTACACTCTAGCAAGTGGTATGGTTTTGTATGTCTAGATAGATATGTGTAGATATGTATATTATAAATATATACAAATCAGTGATACCTTTAAGTTCAATGGATGAATAATCTCAGCTATACATATTTTCATTCATAGAATTACTCCTGTGATACAGCAGACATGTGATCTTGAGGCAAAATCTGAGCTAAGCCCAGATCGAAGTAAATGAAAGTGGTGCCTGTTTAGGAGTTTCATTGGTCAACCGGGAATTTCCTCTCTAGTTACTTCTCAGTAAACTGAGATTTCACTGATGTGAATTGACAGGAATTGCAGGGTTTGGTTCAGCTTACCAGAGAACCTATGTCCTCTGGGCTTGAGACCAAAGTACATAATTAATTTTTTGCCCACGCCTGTGGGAGTGGCACAACTTGTCATAAAACAGGCTACTGGCATCCTTACACTTAGAGGATATTTGTTTGACTAGAAAGACAGAGGAAGAAGCTATTAACTACAACTGTGTTCATCTTCTTTCAGAGGAGAGAAAATTGAGCCTTAGGGTGAAAAGGAGAAGGTTCAGAAAGCATATCTGATGTGTCTGTGATAATTATGTTTACATGAGTAAGAGGTGTCAGAGTGACATTACTCATGAGACTGATTTGAACAGAATGTTGCAAATCACTTTCAAGATTTTTTTTGGACCTCCCCATATTTTTGGATGTTGGAGTCAAGATTACTGGCTTTGGTAATTAATCCTTCCCAGCCTGCATTCTTTGCTACTGAGCATAGCAGTGATTCAGAGGCCCAACCTGCTAAATCAAGATAAAGCTTGACCTCTGGAAGCAGAAGCTTTTTTCTCACTTAGCCAGAGAAACAAAACCCAGGAGAACAATTGGTAAAATCAAGAGAGTTCCTATTTGAAGAGCTGCAGAGAGAACTTGGAATATCCATTTGGGGCATTTTTGAGGCTATTTTAAGGATATAATATAAATAATTATAAATTCAAAGACAGAGTTAGTTGGGTTCTGTGTGTGAGTACAGACATAGGGCCTTTAAGAGCTGTGATGTTTTCAAGGGAACCATTGATTTCAACTGAACTTTATCACAACTGATCTGTCATGGCTGCTACATCTGCAGGTTGATTTGCCTAGTTGGTTCCACAAGAGCATTATACTAATATTTCAGCTATGCATAAAGGAACTTAATTGGTTTCATTTGACCAAAGCTAAGATGTCTGAAATCATTTTGTCCAATAGACCATCATTATCTTTATGTTCCTTTGCAATTAGTTATAAGGCGTTTAAACAACTTCTCTGACTTTAGTGGGATTGTGTAGATAAAATTATCACTTTGCTTTTCATCAAGAAAGGGAAATGGGATCACTTTTTCACTATGAAATCAATTAAGTTTTATAAGAAATTAACTCCAGAATAGACCCTTCTGAAAGGGAACAAACTCTCTAGCATGGGCACCGGTGCTTGGCACAGGAAAGGTGCTTTAAAGAACATTTGAGGGGGTAAATGCAACTAAATGGCAGTTTTCCTGTTCTTTGGAAAATAATTTCACTAATCATTCAAACAGCTTAAGCTTGAGATTTTTGAGACTAGAATCAAGAAACATTTGATCGAGTGTGCTGTTGTCTATTTCCAGCTCCGCAAATATTAAAGCCTTAATATTTCTTTGAGTTTAAAGATCAGTCTGGGGTGGGTGGGATAAGCCAAGAATGGAGAAACGTCTTCTGTTTTGAAGAACAAATGACACATTAGATATTTTCTCTGTTTACTGCTACCTGTGTCTGGCCTCACGGGGCAATCTGAACTTGCTTTTATTGTGACCCTTATCACTCAGCCCTATAATTGTGGGAATCCTCTATTTCAGTAGGTTACACACTCTTTGAGAGCAGTATCACCTAACTTTATATTCCTAGGAACCACTTAGTGCCTGGAATATCCTAGGAGCTCAAAAATAGAGGACTGAACCAAATAATTAAATGGTGGAATTCTGAAAGCTTTTTTGAAGCTACTGCATCCCTTCAGTTCTTGTATGTGTGTGTGTGATGTATTTATGTGTATGTACATCTCACCCAAGATAGCACTAGTCTCATCTAATCCTATTTCTTATTATATTTAGTCTGAATTTAATTTTACACTCCCAGGCACACACAATCTCATATATCATTCCCATCAGACACACATCAGTTGCAACAATACACACAACTTCTACTCTCTCATTTTTAGTCTTTAAAAGCGAAAAGAACAATCTTCATATTTCTTTCATTCCCAGAAGCCAAACCTTTTTGTTGTCAGACACCTGAACCTCTGTCGGTGAAGTTGTAGTTCACTCTGAGAAATTTTGCCTTTTATGATTCAGCTTGAACAGCAGTTGTAAGTGTGGAAAGATATTGGCCCTTATCCTCAAATTTTTTGCTCCAACATTCTTTGCATGGCAGGCTCATCTTAGGGCAACTCTCAGAAGCCTAACCTTTATAGCGTAATATTTATGGAGATTCAGAGAGGGTGGATGCAACTCAAGAATTAAAACCCAAGCACGGTTTTCCTTTAGATCAACTTTTCCACTCTTGGCTCATTTTGGTATCAAAAGCCCTAGACTCAGAGGGGACAATATGTGAGACAAGTGTACTTTCTTCAGTGCTATAGCACAACATTTAGAGGGAGGATTCGCAAGTTCTCTAAGGTCTAAAATATTTTTTCTAATACACGTGTTTGAGGCGGAGAATCTTATCAGTAGATAAGAGCAGAGAGGCTGCCATCCCACATTCCACGAACTCACTTCCAGATGGTTTAGAGACTGAGGGGTGAAAAACTCAAGCTCTTCAATCAAGTCAAACAGCCCACACCTTTATTGCCCCATTTGTTTAGCAGCCTGTCATGGGCCTCCTAACATCTCAGAATCAGCCATGGGGGCAGCTGTTTAATTAACTCCTCAAGGCTGCATTTTGGTGGGGGCAATTCATTTATTATGAAAAACAAATTGAAAGCTCCGAGGGTTTTTTTTTGTTCTTATTTTTCTTGAGCGGTTACTGTTATCTGGAGCCTCCAGCTCAGTCCACATAGCAACGATGATTTTTTTTTTTTTAAAGGAGCCACTTGATCTTTTGTGTTGTTACTTTTTCTCTTTTCATTTTCCTAAATTGGTCTGATTATCTGACTTGAACATGGAGATATTTCTTTTCCTTGGTGACAGGAAATAATGACATTTTTCTGGACTTTATTTTATTTTATTTTATTTTTTGTTTGTTGTAGAAATACCACAATTGCAATACTAACTTCTTATAACAGTGACAACAGTGCAATTTCTTATATGTTGCACTGTCCCAGGTTAAAATTTGGTAGTGAATAATTTGGGGCTAACTTGATTCTAATAGGAATTTGAGAACTTACTGTCATATACCTGTATGGTGCTAAGGAAAATACAGAAAGAGAAAAGAAGACTCCTGGCCTTGAGAAATTTATAGTCCTGCTTTCTTGGAAAATAGATACTCATGTTTTTATTATTTTTAGTTTTTTTTATATAGAGATAATTTTTTTATTTAAACAAGATTTGCAAAGACATTATAGGATATTCCCATATACTCTTCACCCAATGTCTTCTAATGCAACATCTTACATAACCATGATATCAAAATAACAGATTGACAGGGACGCAATACTATTAACTAAACTGTTAACTTAGAGACTTAACCCAGTTTTTCCACCAATACCCCTTTTCTGTTCTAGGATCCCACATATTGCTTTAGATGTTGTTCCTGCTTGGTCTCCTCCAATGGGTGACAATTTCTTGGTCCTTTAATGTCTTCCATGACCTTGACAGATTTGAAGAGCAGTGGTCAGGTATTTCATTGTATGTCTGTCCCTCTGTCTGTCTGTCCTTATCCTTTTAGTGCCTATTGAGAGTCAGCCTCTTTCAGAATGCTTCCTGGAGGAAACGTGCAAAGATTTAAAATAACATGGACTTAGAGTAAGAGCTAGAGGAGTTCCTCATTTTTGACATGAAAAAAATGAGTTCCAGGGTAGAAATCAAGGATTTTGCTCAAAGTGAGACAGTTGAGGATGTTGGATTAGAACAACCTGGCCTCCTGATTTCTGAGGCAATGTTGGAATTATCCCTCTTTCCTATTTGGAATTTGGGGGAAAATTAATTCCTGGGGAAGCCTGACCCCTGGGTATGCCCAGAGACTGAGCTCCACAAGCTTTCCTGCTCCCAGCACAGAGCCTGCTCTGCAAACACCCTTGAATTCAATCACGCTTCAGAGCACCAAAATGTTGTAAATGGCTGAAGATGCTTCTCCCAGATATGAGCTAAAACTGCATAGAAAGGTAAAAACTGGGCAAGTGTGAGTAAGATCAAGGGAGAAAAAAAGCCATATTGCCTGAACAACCTAAGATGCTTATAGCAGAGCCATGATTGTTGGCAGGAGGCCTAAGGAAGCTCCTCAGATGGTGGGTAATGTTCCCCATCCTGTGCTCTTCCTCACCCACAAACCTTCAGGAAAGGACCTGTCTTTCCCTCTATCTCAGAGCACTTTCTGCTGTCTTACTTCCTGAGGAATGAGTTCATAGAACTTGGCAGTCACAAATTCTCTCTTACTGGATCTCCATTGAGTCTCTCTGATTTCACACCCCATTTACTGAGGTCCAGAGAAGACCTAGCAAAGCACTATGATCCTCACACCTCAGTATTTTAATATGTGGAGTGAGTAATTGGGTCAAGTAGGCAATCCTTAGCCATCTAGAATCTTTGGGAGACTGTGTAAAACTGATTACAATGTGTTCTAGAAAGCAAGTTCATGCTCATCGTTAGTGCTTAGAAATTTGCACTTGATCCTCGATATTTTGTGTCGTCTTCTTGGATATAGAAGAGCCTTCTTTTGGCATCCTCTGTTGGCATCATCCCAATGTGTTGCAGGTACAGAGTGGATTCACCTTATGCTTTGGAGCAAATGCAGAGCAAGCAGGGAAATGGCCTGGGGGATAAGAGTCCTGGCTTCTGTTTTCAAGCATCCCATGACTATGTAGCTTTGGAAAAGCACCTGCACATCTGTGTTTCAGAGATGCTCCTAGCCATGCTTTTTTAGAGTTAACTTGACTGGCCATTTTTAAACTGGATAATAAAAAGGAATTTTAGAAGTTATCCTGATGGGGGTAGGGTTACTGAAGTGGGTCAGTCAAATCTTTTGTGGCAAAACATAAGTTTGGAATAATATTCCAAGTAATCTATTGCATAATATTAAAAAGTAAAGATTTTGCCATCGGTTGAACAAATCTGGTTTTAATACCAGCTCAGCCATTTACTCTGAGTTCCTGGGGCAATATGATAAACCTTTCTTCCTCTTTAAATCAGAAATAATAGGAGTTCCTGTCATGGCGCAGCAGAGACGAATGAAACTAGAAACCATGAGGTTGTGGGTTTGATCCCTGGCCTTGCTCAGTGGGTTAAGGATCTAACGTTGCTGTGAGCTATGGTGTAGGTTGCAGATGTGGCTCAGATCCTGCATTGCTGTGGCTCTGGCATAGGCTGGCAGCTATAGCTCCGATTTGACCACCAAACTGGGAACCTCCATATGCCACGGGTGTGGGCCTAAAAAGGATAAAAGTCAAAAAAAGAAAAAGAAACAAAGAAATAATAACTGTAACTCCCTCTGAAGTTACTGGTGAGGATTAAATGAATTATGGAGTGAAAATGCTTTGCACAGTGCCTGGTGCTTTTTAAGGGTGCTGTTGATTATAACAGCTCTTCCTTCTGTAATATTCTGTGGTTCTGAGACTTGAACCTGGAGGCCCTACTGGAGCACTGCCCCCACAGTCACTACTTTATTCAGGGTGAAGATAGTTTCTACACCTGAGATGTCAGACGCTAGCAGGACAGGTGTCAGCCCAACCTAGGAACTAGGAGAAAGGCCATGAAGGTGGTCCCTGCCATGCCATCATAGCTTGAGAGTTTGTGTGAAGGTGACAGAAGTTTTCTCGTGCTCTTTCAGTGGGTGGGAGACTTTGAGTGGTTCTGTTCTTGGTCCCCTCCTTCTTTTCTTACCCCAACTGAGCAAGGCTATTCTGGGGCTGTGTATTTTGGGAGCCATAATGAGGTACTTCTCATCATACCTTGCCATTTTCAGGCAGCTTTTACTAGCCGCCTGGACATGGGGACAACCTAGCAATTTAAGAGCTATAGTGGACCAGGCTGGAAATAGAGCAGCCAGAGCTGCTGCACAATGAGATGGGAGTGGGGGATTTGCATTGTCTGCTTTGTAAAAGAGGAAGGTTAGAATGACTTACAAATATGGACAGAAATGTTCACAGAGGACCAGAATCCAAACGCTCTTGTGCCTGGAGAATACAAAAGAACAAATGCTCTCTAAAGTAGCAAAGACCCAACTTCAGCGGATGTGGAGTGGAACGATGGGCTTTCTTCCTTTGCCAAAGTGTCAGGGCCGTCCAAGCTGCATGATCATGATTCATTTCGAGCTCAAGTTCTATAGACATGGGAATAGGTTTGAAGAAAGTAAAGCTGTCAGTCACATCAGCCTCTGAGGCAAAATGCTACCCATATAAATTCCTTCAAATTCCAACTGACCAATCATCCCTTCTTTTCCCCACACAACATTCTAGAATTTCAAAGCCCATCTTCCTGGACATGATTTTCCAAAGCTGGAGCACTTTCCTTTTTTAGCTCTGAAGCTAAGAAAGTATTCCATGGAGCAAATATTCCTGGACTCACAGTCTCACACCCAAAAAGGATTTATTTTCTGATGCCGTAATGCAGACTCTTTGGAAAAATATAAGTACGTATTGATGTCTAATTTAAAAAAATTACATTTCCTCTTCTGACTGGGGGACAAAGGAGAAAAATGCTGCATGCATTAACATTTAACTCAAATTTTCGAACACAAAATGTTGTTCAGGCTTCAAACTCAGGATAAAGGAAATGCTTGTCTCCAGGAGCTGACACTTCCCTGGTCATATTTCAGATACAATTAGCCTCCATTGATGGTGGTGGCTGATCTATCAAATGAGCAGCTAATCTTATCTGCTGTTCACAAATGGCTCAGATGGTAGCTTGTGACTTTGATTACTGGAAGACTGGACCCCATCAGACGGCTTTGCTCCAAACAGTGGTCCTTTCTGCCTCCTGTTCCTGGAGATCAAAGCACTCTCCCCTCTCCCTATCTGCAGGGAAGCTCATTAGAGGGAGGCTGTCAGGGTTATAATCATGCAACAGTTTTACTTCTGGGTTATAACGCTTTCCCCTTCTTATCAGCCTGTGAGGTCCAAAGTGAGAAGGATAAAGGAGGTACCGATGACATCTGATACATTTAATAGGCTTACTGGTGAATGCCTGGGCCCCAGCTCTCCGCCACTGCTGCCTCACTGACTACTTACTAAAGGACTTCCCTCCCCCTCAGACCTACAGGGATTGTACCTTATGGGGGGGTGGTGTTGGTGGAGGGGGAAGGGGGGAGGGATCCATTGTCCCCTAATGGTTGTTTTATTATAAGAACTATAGAAGCAGAAAATCGAATCAAATAGGAGTTTCTAAGTTCAAAGATATGCCTTTAAGTGTCATCTCTTTCACTCAATAGCTGTGTGCACTTGGAAATTTTGCTGTGATTTTCAGGTTTCCTTGTAAAATGTGTAAATTAATACTTTTCTCATTTGGACTTAATAGTCAGATCTCAAAGTTTCCTTCTTCTAGAAGTCTTCTCTGACAACCTGAGTTTTCACCCTTTCCCTCCCCCATCACCTACCTGAGTTAAAGCTCCTCCAGGCTGAGTCTCTCCTCCCTCTTCTGTCTTCCCATAGCCCCTGGGATTACCACTAATACCACACTTATCATGCTAGGCTTTCTGTTGACTTGTCTTTTTCTTCTCGGTAGACAGTGAAATCCTTAAGACATAGGCGGTCGAGGCTCTATGCATCAAAGGATGCCTCCAACAGACAAACAGTTGATGCTAAATGAGTGTTTGTTGTCCACAGTGAATAAAGTACTGATACTAATGTAATTTTCTTTTTTTATTTATTTTTTTATTTTTTCCCACTGTACAGCAAGGGGATCAAGTTATCCTTACATGTATACATTTTTTTTCCCCACCCTGGTTCTGTTGCAATATGAGTATCTAGACATAGTTCTCAATGCTACTCAGCAGGCTCTCCCTGTAAATCTATTCTAAGTTGTATCTGATAACCCCAAGCCAACGTAATTTTCAAAGTACAGTGGGACACAGAGCCTTTAGAGCTTCATAGGGCCCTATGTAGATGACCTAAGGTAGTAGTTCAAGGATAGGGCCCAAGAATCTACATTTCTAAAAAGTTCCCCACTTTGAGAACCACTGATGTGATCCAATCTTCCTACTTATAATTGAGGAAACTGAGATCAGGGTGGACAAGTGGCTTGTGCAAGGTCATATAACCAGAGGCACTCCTTATTTCTAAAGAGTTTATCAAAGTAAACTTGATCTCATATAGGGATCAATGTGTGTGTGTGTGTGTGTGTGTGTGTGTGTGTGTTGGAATTTACGGGAAATAGGTCTTATGTTTGTTAATTTATGTCTAGCTTCTCAAGACTTAAAACTTGTGTCTTTTAATTTTAAATCCCATGGCCATTTTTCAGCATGGTCATTTCACAACATGTTGTTTTCATGTAAAAAGCACTATAGTCATCCTGCCAAAATACTGGCTCAGTTACTATTTTGTTTGTTTCTTATATAAAAGAACCCAGCTAACAGAAAAATCAGAGACGGACTCTGAGTACCAAAGGACAGGCTTGGTCTCCCCGTCACTTGCTCCAGCATAATCTAGGTCAGGTCTTTACCCATCTCACTGGCGGGAATGTGGAGCTCTCGCCAGCAGCTGTCATTACCCAGAAGAATGAGAAGCAACAACTGTTATCTATGGGAGTAGAAGGTTGGAGCCGGAAAGACCTAGCTTTATTTTTCATTTCTTCACTCTCCCTGGTAGAGCAAAACTGCAGGGATTTAACCTCTAAGAGACTCATTTTGCTTCTCTGTAAAGTAGGAAACATATCTGCTTCCAGGTTGTTGTAAGAATTAGAAGAAGAGATTTGAGTTTTAATCACCTTTTACTGTCTGAAACATACCACGTACTTAGCCAACATGAGGTCCCATCTTTTTCTTCTTGTCTTCACCTCCTCCCCATCCCTCTCCCACTATTCCCCAAAAGCCAATACTGGCAGAACTTGAGTAAAAAATGTAATCCAGCTGGAAAAATAAGCAAAATACACTCTTTTTTAAAAACCTATAATCCTTCTGATTTATTTACTGTTCTTTCCTCAACATTAATTTAATTATGATATTTTTTTCATGGAAATCCATTTAGAACTTTTAAGAAAGAAATTAGTTGTAGTTACAATAATGACCTTTCCATTAAATATAATTTGGGAGGCATTAGTACCAATTGTAATTATAATGGAATTTATGTCTGACACATTATAGTTCAAGCGATGAAAGAGAGCCAGGCACTCCTAAGAAATCAGTGACAAGCTTATCAGAATATTAATCTCCTTCATTTACTCTTTAAGAGAATAAATAACTAATCAGTCACTGACTGCTAATATAATATATAACCCTTTTGCTAAGATGGATGATAATTTAAGCTCAACAGAATATATTTATTTAACTGTCAGAAATCATGACCCAGTTTTATTTGTTTTAAATGACAATACAGTAAAAGCCAGGCTAGCTATAATGCTTGGAAAAATGGAAAATATTTGAGTAATTTTTAAATTAACTTTTGTTAGAAATAATACATTCCATACATTCCATCTTAAGCATTAAACATATATCTGAAATGTTTGTTAATTATCTAGTTTTACTAAGTGGTTTCTAAGAAATAGCCTCAAGTCTGTGTTAGACCATTCCTAGAGTTCAGTTATTTTGACCATCAAATCTCATGGCAAATCATTTTAGCAGAAGTTCTGAGAAATTAGGAAAATGTTTGTTGACCCAGACCGTAACTAGCTGTTACAATTCTGAATAAATTTTAGGTATTAACCGACTTTGCTGTGACTTCATTTTTCCTCCTATAGAGGAATAAGGGGACAAGATCCCACAGAGAGAGGAGAGCACTCATTTAAATTTTGGATTTGCTTTTTATGGATTTTTTTCCCACTGACAATTATAATGTCCCTGAGTACTTCATCGTGATTATGTTGAAGTCCAGGTAACAGAGTAGGACTAACTCTTCCCTTTCTTGGGGACAGCAGGCCATGCTTAGCCCAAGAGAATGCTGTGCATGAGTATTAGTCACATCAAGAGAGGGGAATCCCTCTATCTCTACATAGAGGGACTTTTAGCCAGTGAAACACTCTAGCCCTCTCTACCCTTCACTCCTTTGAAGGAGGAAAGAGTTAGTTGACGAGTTAGGAAAATAAATTGGAGTCAGCATCACTTTCTCTTTAGAAATCAGCCTGCCTTCAGAGAGAGAGTGCTATCTGGTTTCCTCTCAGTTGTTTGAAGAGCAATCTTGGAGCAGAAGGTTCTGCTCCTTCAGGGACTTGAAGAATTACTGAGCACTGCTAACTACTGGATAGTAAATTTGTCTACAATGGGGTGAACGATCCACAAACCCGCTTCGTTGAAAATCTAAAGTTATACTCTCTAAGAATCTTAGGAATTAACTCAGGATGAAAGGAGTATTTACTTACTTGCAGGGCCCTCTGTCAATGCCTGCAGAGCATGTGGGAATCTTGATTCTCTAGGACTCATGCCAGCAGCTCCATATCCCATGTGTGGACACTCAAACCAGAGTAGGGCTCAGTAAAGGTTTGATAGATGAAAGAGCAAACGGAGTGCTGAAGACTTCTTGTGATTCTCCATTTCCTGATGTTTATTCATCTAACAGAGCAAAAATAGCTTCTGTGATTGAAATGCCTTGGATGTTTCATGTCCTTTGTTCTTACCCAGTTACCCCTTTCCATCTACCTCTAGTGTAGGTGTGTGTCTTCTCAGACTTCCATTTCTTATTGACCAGGACTGCCCTCAGAACTGAGTGTTTAATATAATGTGAACAAGAGAACAAGACAGCTAGTCTGTTACTTAGCTCTTCTGAGAACAGAAAGGCGGTGAGATGGAAGCCTCTGTGGAGATACACAGTTGTCTTTTGGGCACATGCTTTTTGCTGCCTCCACATAGACATGGGCCTTGATGTTTCTTCTGAGGAATTGTTTTATTGGGGATGTAATTGGGCCAATAAATGCAGGGGTGGCTCTGAATCATGCTTTCTAAATGATGCTGGAAACATTTAAACAAAGGGAGACACCTGTTCTAGGAAGCTCTGCCTGCTGAACAATATCAATTCACCCACCCCCACAGCAGTGGGCTCCTCTCTGGGTCTGATCATGGTTTTCCTGACTCTGTGAATCCACAGAGTAGACATTCACTCAGAGAAATTAAGCTCGGAGACTGTCATTTATTTGAGAAACGGTCTACTGAAGGCTATCCTGCCTGGGTTTTCATGGTTAGTGACAAGGCTGGTGAAACCTGTTCATGACTCAGAAATCTATTTGAACTTTTAGCTCAGAGATGAAGGAATTTCTTACTCATTTAATCCTATTCATTTAGTCACCTATTCATCCATTCATTCATCAGATGTGTTTGAAATGCTTATTTTGTATCACTCTATATTAACTATAGGGAGAGGGAGGATACAGAGGTAAATAAGACATAATCCCAGGGAGCTCCCAGGCTGGTGGAGGAAACAGACATAGATGCACAAAGTCATAATGAAGCCCAGCATGTTCCATGATGCTAGGAGCACAGGAGAGGCTCACAGAACTCTCCGTGCCAGAGAATCAGTTGAAGGGTTTTCAGAGGAGTTGGCATAGTAGGTGAGACCTGAGGAACTGAACTGAGGAAACAAGATGCTTCTGCAGCCACTGGGGCCATCAAGTGCAGGAGCAAAGTCAACAGAGTCCTGTTTGTTAGGAATCTAGTAGGGATTCTTCTTGCATGTTTTGTACAGAATTACTTCTTTAGGGACTATCATGCATCTTGAGACAGTGTCTGTTGGTGATATCCCAATTTACATCAGACACTGTGCTTGGCAGTTTTATATATTATGCTTATATCTTATACCAACTCTGAAAGTTTAAGACCTTACTCAAATTTTCATAAAGGAACTGAAGGTAAGGGTGGATAAGTAAATAATTCACACCAATAAGAATACACCCAGGGCCAGGAGGTAACATCAGGGCTTCCCAACTTCAATGTGTGGTCTCTTTCCAGTACTCATGCTGCCTCTTCAAAGAGCAGAAAGCAAGCAGTAACAAAGAACTTGTGAGCAAAGAAGTGCTGCCTGTTGGAGCCCCGCTCAGCTCCGATGCCTCCCCAGTCTCAGGCTGGTAGCACTTGATGGGGAGCAAGGTCTCTTATCTTCAAAACTCTATTGGCACCGGCTTATCTATAGTTCAATAGCTTCTCTCTCTCTCTGAAGCCCCACCCCCACCAGTGTTATTTCTGATCTAGCTGGTTGGAACTTATTGCCAAAAATCATGGCCCCGAGGAAGCTACACTCCTATCTGCCTCTAACATGCCAACATTGACAGGTCCCCCCATGAAGCACTTTTCAAAATATTTGGGAAAGAATAGCTCTTTTCTCCTCACTCATCTTTCACCAGGCTGGTCCACACATACCATCTTCTAGAAACAATGCCGAGTGGGGGCTAGGCAGCTGAGAAGAATGCTTCCCGGGTTGTTCCTTTGAGTTCCAAACGAAACTATGTTTAATTGGCCTCCTGATTCTCAAAGATGGAGTGGATATTGTTTGTGGCTCATTTTCTCCATGCAATTTTAACAAAGTAATGCCTTCAGAGATATCACGTAACTGAAAGACAGAATTAAGCCAGAATGGCAGAGCTCTGGCAGCAAGTCGCCCTCTACTCGTGTTTTTCATTGAAAAGCATATAGGATTACCTTATTGTTCCAGATATTAGCTTTCCTTACCCAGCATATACATATTTAAACAGCATAACAAATGGGCTGCATTACAAAGCACCTATATGTCACCAAGGCCCAGAAAGCCTGTGTTGTGCCAAGGCCTGCAGACATCTTTCCAAGATCCCTCCCAACGCAGAGGCACATTGTCTCAGTGCTTGGGGTGGGCCAGCCAGCCTGAATTTAATAGCAAACATTCTCGGGTTTTGTCAGATCCCATGCGTAACACAACTTTCATTTGAATGTGACATCTGCCTGCAAAGGAGCAAACCCCCAGCACCACCAGTACACTGTGTCATGCCAGAAACCAGAGAGGCGCTCTTTAGGGTTTTCTTCCTCATGCTGGGGCTCAGGCTCCAGACCGTACCCTTGCTTATTCTGGAGCACGTTATCAACCTCATGGTTCAGGGTTAAGGGTTGGGTTGGGGTATTGTTAGTGTTTTCATCACTAGCGGAAATGTACAATCTGACAGTCACCATGCCCGCAGATCAAAGGCAAAGGAAGGTGTTATCTGCTGCCGGCTGTGCTGTGACTCTGAGCACATTTCTGGTGGGCTGACCCCAAGGTGAGCTGGGGTGGGAAAGAGGTCTCTAGTGTATGGCTGTCTGGGGTGTGGGCTTACGGAGGCGGCATTCTAAGAGCAAAGTCTCTGTCCCTTCCTTTGGGGTAGCCCCACTATGTCTAGCCTTAAAAGCATTGGAATACTTTGAAACTGGTTTTTGCTTGACGTGGAGAGAAACATGTCAATTTGTAGAAAGATTAGCCTGGTGGAAGTAAAGTGCTCTGAATTATTATCCAGGTCTGCCACTGGTCTGCTTTCTGACTTGGGGTGAGATCCAAATGCCCTCTCAACTGACCCCACAACCAGTCCCTGCCTGGAGCATGCCCCTCTCACCTCTGCTTTACACATGATGCTCTCAGGGGTGGGGATATTTCGTTCTCTTTTCCTAGCAGAACAAACTGAAACTTTGTCCCCAAGTCTCAGTTTATATGTGCCTCCTGGCTGATGCAGTGAAAAGAATAACCTGTCCCTTCCTCTGTGTTCCCATTGTCACACATTTCTTTTGGTGTGCTTACCTCCAGGCATTGTTTGTGTGTGTATCACTGCTACATGTGAGCACATCAAAGGTGACCTAGTCACTCTGGTCACCAGGTGCCTATTATGAGCAGCATTGCTGAATAGATGTTGGACAAATGAATTAATGCAGGAGAGAACAGGTGGATGAAATGAGGAGAAAGAGTTCTGTGCATCCTTGGGGGAAAGTTGTTTCCAGTTTTGCCCCAAGAAAATGGGGGATGTTTCTGCAGGAGGCAATGTCTCCTGGTCCTCTGGTTGCTTCCATTCTCTTCCATTGTGCATGTAGTTGCAGAGGGAAGTCTGTGCTCTTCAGTAGAAGCTTTCCTCCCTCTCACATTCATATGCTCTGCATTCAGTGCTTGTGTTTGCCTCAACCTTTGTTAAAGCATGAAGTTTCTTACCAAAAAATGTTCTGTTTCCTCTCAAGTCATGATGTCTGCCAGCTTCTGTCCCTTTCTTTCCTTTCTGCCCCAGATCCATGCAGCTATGCTAGCCCTTCCTGAAGGTCTTGACCATTTGTATTTTCTAGACATAGAGGACTGAGCAAGAGCTGGAACCGGCCCCTTAGTTTTGGTGCCATGTTGTGGCAGCTTCCAGCTTGAAGAGTCTTGTGTACTATGCCAGCTGACGAAGAGAGGTTGACTGGCCCCTGGGGGCTCTGGCCCAGGGAACCAAATGACAGAATCCAAGAGTTAATCGACTTTCACCAGTGGGAGTCAGAGGACAGAAGAAAGCCTTTGGGAAAAAAATTATCTCTCCTTCCTCCTCAACCCTGTGAATTATTCTGAGAAGCAGTAGTTCATATGATCTCTCAGGATGATGTGAGGAAAAGAAAAACCATCCATGATTCTCGTGAAACTGTAGCCACATGGGCAGTGTACCTCTTCCTTTTATATGTTCCTCGCCTGACTTTCAGTTTTACTTCTGTCCTGGTTCTCTGTGTTGCACTTACAAGTGTTAGCGAGTAAGCTCCATCCTCAATCTATGTTTTTGATGAAACCTGGCCTCAGACAGCCCCCTTGCCAACTCAAGTTATACTGACCTCCTTCGTCTGCTAATAATAATGTGTGCCCATCTCATTTGCTTTCCACACAATATTACAATTATCTATTTATGCGTGTCTTTCTCCTTCTGGATTATATATCTACTGAAAGCAAAGACCACCGTGTACTTATTTTTGAATCTCTGGCCCCTCACACAGTGCCTGGCATAAATTAGAACTCTGAAAGTAGTAAATATTTCCTGGATGGCTGACTATGGAAGAGAGCTAGATTTCCTCTGATCAGAGAGAGATTCCAATAGCCCTATGAAATATTTTAAATGGTTTGCTGTTTCAGTGTGTGGTCTCTTTTGGCTTCACCTAAATCGAGTTAGAGATGATGCTAGCAATTGCATCACACTACAAGATTATACTTTTATCCAATAATTATGATAATAATTACTACAATATGCTTGGCACCTATATGTTACCATGCTATTAGATATTTCACATATATCATCTCGATATTGCAGCAAACATATTAGGTTGTTATTATATACTTTAAGATCTTTGGAAATGTAGCTGGACAACCAGCCTTGACCAAAGACATTCTTGAGACTGTTTTAAAGGTTGTTTTAATTACAGTTTTTCAAAGGAAGCTTTCCTTAATGCATCTACCAACATTTACCAGTCAGCACGTAAATGTCCAAGGGCAGAACAGCTTTTAAAAAAACTCACTTCATTCTAAATTAACATTAATGTGACTTTACATCCAAGCATCCTTACTACACTTTTTGTTCTTAAGAATGTGTAGGTCATATTGTGATGTATGCTCAGGACCATAGAACTCGTCACCTCATTCACTCTGTTTCTCTGTGTTTCCACCAAGATTGTGTAAGTTAGCAAGATGTCAAGGAGGGATTTATGACCAGGGCACAGCAAACAATTATGGGATTCAAAGTTGGGCTTAACCTGTTGTATAAACCTTTAGAAATCATACGAATATTTTGCATGTGTATTTCAACTTTCTAGACTAAGTTAGGCTCAACTTTCTAGAGAAGTTAGGCTCAACTTTCTAGACTAAGGCTTGTATCAGATTCTCAAATGACTTAAAAATCAACTAATTCTAACTCTCTGTGTACCTCCAGTTTGGGGTAGGCTATGAAGAGTGGAGCAGATCTCACTGCTGGGGTCAATTAAATTCTATATGACCAGGGATCCTGGCAATTCACTTGCCTAAGTACACACACTTTAAAAGGCACCTGAGTTGAAGCTTAGGCATGATGGAGGTCAACATCGCAGTATTTGCTTTTCTCTCTTAAAAGCTATGGGACTCAACCTTCACTCTCGCTTGTCCTCCCTGCAGTGTGACTGTTGTCAGAATTTCATATTATGATGTAACCTAGCACAACTTGTCCAAAACAATATTAGATTTATTCCATTTGTTAAAAGGAAGATATCACCAGTATGTGGCCCTTTTGGCAAAATCTCAACTCCTAGTTCTAGGCATGGGTTCAATCACCTGTTGCTAAGATACTGCAAAAAATATTATCTGTTTTTAAATGTTTCTTTTTAATTGAATAAACTGCTGCTTTGAAAAATCAGTGCAAAGGTTAAATAGGTCTTTGAAATCATATTTTCTTTAACTGGCAGAGATATTTCTGAGCATTTTAAATGGAACAGCTGCTGTCTCAGTGGATTTCCTTGATGGAGTTTTAAAATTGCATATAAAAGAGTACTCACGACACAATTGAATTATGGAAATAGCAGAGAAAGAGACTCAACCAGATCAGTACATACTGAAAATCCTGACCCTAGTTATTGATTCTGCATCATAGGCATGAGGGAAAATGCAGGCACAGGTCTCCAATCCTGATTAGCAGCCCCGTTAGCCAGATTCAGAGATTTTCAGATTTCAGAATGGTAGTGCAGAACATGTACCCCCAAGAGTGTCTGGGCCAACACTGAAAAATTAAAGTCATTAATATTTGTGAGATAAAACGTTTTAGTATTCACATTAGGTCCTCACATCAATTTACATCCAACTCTGTGGTCAAGTAAATTTGCTCAAACTCGTGAAAACACTTGGGTTTAAAGAGCATTTTTATTATTATTTTTTGTATTAAAATAAGTGATTGTGGACCATTAAAATTGAGAGAAACTCCAGGATATACATGATTCAGAATAATTTCAGGATCAACTTAGACCCCCAAGTGGCCCGGGCTATAACAAGAGGGGGAGCCTGGAGTCAAGTGGGTGGAGAAGGCTAGAAGGAATGGATTGAACACTCATACAAAGTCCAGATGAGGCAGAGTTAGCAATGGCCAGCATGGAGGGACAGAGGTCTAGGACTATGGAAGGATACGTAAGAATTTAGAGATGTTGAGGGTGTCCTGGGTGGCTCCCAAATCCAAAGGCTTCTCTTTCCCACACTGTTATTGCATGCACCCAGCCTCTCCCTATAGATGCCAACAACACTCTCTGTTGATTGGTCTTCCTGTTATATTCCAATCTTTTTTGGCCATGCCCATGGCATGGGGAAGTTCCCAGGCCAAGATTCGAACCTGAGCCATTGCAGTGACAATGATGGGTCATTAACTGCCTGAGCCACCAGGGAACTCTCAATCAGCCTTTTATGTCTGCCCCCATTGTAACTAATCTATGATGCAAATCTTGCCACTTCACTTATGAAAATGTTCAGTGGTTTCCCATGAACAACAGTGTAAGTCCCTAATAATGGGAGCCTCTCCTGTTCCACCTTGTCTCTAAGCCCTTATTTCTCATGGTATGCTGTAGAGAGACACTGTCTTCTCTGGATCTGGTTATTGTTGTCTCTAACTTTGGAAGAAACACCACTCGTTTCTTTACATGGCCAATGCCCATCTGTTCTGCAAGACATGACATTAATTTACTTCTATTCCAGGACCTAGGCTGACCTAAGTGCCCCCAGTCATCCCATACCTATGTCAACACAGTTAGCACTTTTCATAAGACATCACCTATTTGTATACTTTCCTCTTCCATCTGGCTTTAAGCATTCTGGGTGAAAAACCAACTTCTTGTTTATCGTATTACTTCTCAGTGTTTGGCACAGTGTTTGGGACCTGGTTTATGCTCAGCAAAAAGGTATTGAACTGTGGGTGGAATGCCGAGGCAAGAAAAATTATGGAATCCAGGCAGTCAGGGAATGTGAAAAAGCAGCACTTACGAACACAGAAACCTCCCAAATGACTTAAACAAGGGTGAAGGTACTATCCTGGAGGGTTAGAAGTGTTATGAGATAGTAAATGTAGATCCTCTAAGTTATTCTGTCACCAGTTATATGATCTGTCTTTTCTTCTGCCACTAAGGGTATGACAGGGAGAAGCAGATTTACTTTATCTAATGGAAGAGAATTTTTTAGGGTGAGGTGGGATGGGTAATGAGATGGCTTTAGGAGAGCACTTTTGACAGTAGACCCTGTGCATCTATGAGAGTGAAATGTAGAGTGACCAGGGAAAGATATGGTAAATTGACTTGTCATGATGCCTAAAATACAGATCAGTTTTGTTTGTAGTTTCTTGCTGCACCTCCGCTCTGTGGAGTAAGCTGGACTGTCTCACATAGGAATTATATTGTTATGATGATCTAGGGATTTTAAGCAGAACCCACAGAAGTCAACTCTGATGGAGTAGACAAAGCACTGGTCCAGGAAACAGGAGTCCACTGGAATCCTAGGTCTGAGATTTACTGTGTCCTTAGGAAATTATTTACCATCTTGTTACCTTTGGTTCTTTGTCTCTAAAACAGAGATAACACCAGCCTTAAAGACCTCTTTTAACTATTGAATGAGAAATATGAGCAAAAGCATCTGTCAAATAATATGCTACTCAAATATGTGTGGATGCTTTAGAACTTTTGTTATCAGAATAGTCGATATAATAAGAGATTAAAAACATCCTATTATAGACTAGATTTTTGATGTTATGGTATGGTATATTTCTTTTTTCCAATTTTATTGTGATATAATTGACACACAGTGCTGTATAAGATTAAGATATACTCAAAGTGATTTAACTTATATATATCCTGAAATGATTACCACAGTAAATTTAGTGAACATCCATCATTTCATAGAGATTAAAAGCAAAAAGAAAAATAATACATTTTTCCTTGTGATGAAAACTCAGGATTTACTCTCTTATAATAACTCATGTATAACATGAATAAGTATTCATTATGTTTATCAAGTTATACATTACATCTCTAGTACCTAAGTATCTTATAACTGAAATTTTGTACCTTTTGACTTCCTTCATCCATCCTCTCAGCTATAAATATGATGTGCAGTAACCTCTAATAACCACAAATGTGATCTCTTTTTCTATGAGTTTGTTTGTTTGTTTGCTTGTTTTAACTATAATTGACCTTCAACACTATCTTAATTCCTAGTGCATAATATAGTGACTCAATATTTATATGCATTACAAAATTATCACCACAGTAATTCTAGTTACCATCTATCCCCATACAAAGATATTACATTATTATTGACTGTATTCTCCATGTCATGCATTCCATACCTGTGACTCATTTATTTTTGTAACTGAAAATTTTTACCTGTTCAATTCCCTCACCTATTTCTCTCTTCCTCACACTCCCTCCACTCTGGCAACCACTGATTTTTTTGTGTGTGTTGTGTTTATCTATGATTCGTGTCTGTTTTGTTATATTTGATCATTTGCTTTGTTTTTTAGATTCCACAGATAAGAGAAATCATATAGTATTTGTCATTTTCTGTCTGACTTATCTCACTTAGCATAAAACCCTCTAAGTTCATCTTGTTGCATGTTTGCAAAAGCAATATTTTTTCTTTTTTAATGGCTGAGTATTATTCCATTGTATTTATATACAATATCTTCTTTATCCATTTATCTATTAATAGACATTAGAGTTGATTTTATATCTGGCTGCTGTAAATAAAGCTACAGTGACCACAGAGGTGCATATAGCCTTTCAAATTAGTGTTTTCATTTTCTTCAGATAAATGCAGAAGTAGAATTGCAAAAACTGGAAAAAAAGCATTAACATAGGGAGGCTAAACAATATACAATAAATAATTAATTTATTATTGAAGAAATAAAAGAGGAAATTGAAAAATACCTGGAGAAAAATGAAAGCAAAAACACAATTATCCAAAACCTATGGGGCACAGAAAAGGCAGTTTTAAGAGGGAATTTTATAGAATATAAGCCTAATTCAGGAAACAAGAAAAATCTCAAACAACCACCCTTTACCTAAAGAAATTAGAATAAGAATCAAAATCTTATTTAAAATTCATCGAGAAGAATAAAATACCTAGGAATAAACCTAGCTAAGGAGATAAAACACCTGTATTGACAAAACTATAGACACTGATGAAGGAAATTAAAGACAAACAAATGAATTTATATATATATATAAAATTTATATATATATATACCATGCTCATGGAGTAGAAGAATTAATATTGTTAAAATGGCCATACTTTCAAAGGCAATCTACAGACGCATTACAATCTCTATCAAAAGACCAATGGCATTTTTCACAGATTTAGAACAAACAATTATAAAATGTGTATAGAAATACAAAAGACCTTGAATAGCAAAAGTAATCTTAAGGTATCATACTCCTTGATTTCAAACCATACTACAAAGCTACAGTAATAAAAACAGTGTGGTACCAGCACAAAAACAGACACATAGATCAATAGAACAGAATAGAGAGCCCAGAAGTAAGCTCACACTTATATTTCCATTAATATATGACAAAGGACGCAAGAATATACAAGGAGGAAAAGAGAGTTTGTTTAATAAATGGTGCTGTAAAAACTTGACAACTCATGGAAAATATTTGTAACATATACAAATATAAACTCAAAATGGATTAAAACTTTAAATGTACACCTGAAAACATAAAAGAAAACATTGGTAGTATACTTTGACATTTGTCGTAGTAATATTTTTTGGATATGTCTCCTCAGGCAAGGGGAATGAGAGTGATTATAGCAAATTAAAAAGTTTTCACATAGAAAAGGAAACTATCAACAAAAAGAAAAGGCAGCCTACTTAATGGGATAAGATATTCACAAATGATATATCTGATAAGAGGTTATAAAATCCAAAATATGCAAAGAACTCATATGACTCAACATCAAACAAACAACCCAATTAAAAAGTGGGCATCGGACCTTAAAAGACTTTTTTTCAAAGGAAAACATGGATTGCTAACAGGCACATGAAAAGATGTTCAATATCACTAATCCTCAGGGGAATTCAAATTAAATGCTCAGTGAGCTATCACCTCAAACCATCAGAATGGCTGTTATCAAAAGGACAACAAATAAAAAGTGTTGGTGAGGATGTGGAGAAAAGGGAACCCTTGTGCATGTTGGTAGGAATATAAATTGGTACAAACACTATGGAGAACAGATGGAAGTTCCCCAAAACGTTAAAAGTAGAACTACCATAGGATCCAGGAATGTTATGTCAATCCTTTCAAAGTCATTAGATCAAGAATGACTTTAATTGTCCACTTGGAATACAACAGTGAAAACATTCCAGAAACCTCAATACATATTTATTAATAAACACCTTCATGCTGTTTTTACTTTTTAATGTTATTTATTTGTACAAAGTACAGTGTCATTTGTACCATCTGAGACTAGAAACAACATTTAGTTCAAGTCATTCAAAGCAACTCCACACAATTAACTACCAGAGTAAGACCATCTGTGTATAAGCCCTGCAAGGATTCACAGAGAGTATATGAGCCAGGGACTTAAGAAACAGTAATTGACTCAGTAAGTATAACTCTAAACTTTCCATTGTATGTATATAACACATTTTCTTTATCCATGTATCTATCATTGGATATTTGTGTTTTTTCCATATCTTGGCTATTGTAAATAATGCTGCAATGAACATGGAGGTGTAAAAATATCTTGGAAATTCTGATTTCATTTCTTTTATGTATAAATCCAGAAGTAGGATTGCTGGATTATATGGTGGTTCTAGTTTTAATCTGGGGTAACAGCTATACTGTTTTCTGTAGTTGCTACACCATTCAACATTCCCACAAACAGAGCTTCCAGTTATTTGACGTCTGCACTGATACATATCTTTTTTTATGATAATAGTCATCCCAGCAAGAATGAGGTGATGTTTTGTGGTTTTGATTTGAATTTCCCCAATGATTAGTGCCATTGAACACTTTTTCATATGCCTTTGGCCATTTGTATGTTTTCTTTGGAGAAATGTCTGTTCAAGTCCTTTGCCTGTTTTTAAATTGTTAATGTGTTAATTTTTCTCTGCTGTTGATTCATAAGAGAGTCTTATATATTTTAGATATTGATTACTTATTAGATAGATTGTTTGCAAACATTTTTTCTTATTCCATAAGAAGCCTTTTCATCCTGTTGATTGTTTCCTTTGCGGTGCAGAAGCTTTCTAGTTTTATGTAGTCCCACATTTCTATTTTTGGTTTTGTTGCCTATGCTTTTGCTGTCAAATCCAAGAAATCACTGTCAAGGCCAATATCAAGTTTTATGTGCATGCTAAATACAAAGAAAATCATCCAGCAAATAATGGGGCATGAATTTAAGGTTTTCTTGAAGATTCAACCTTTTCTTTCTGAAAGTAAATTGAATACAGCTGAAAAAACAAATCAATACAGTGATGTACCCATTAACAAAAGAAGCAGTGATCATATGGCCAGCTCAGGATGTCCTAGAAGTCAGGAACTTCAGATTCCATGTTCTTAATTCTGTACTATACTTCCTCTCCTCTCTTCCACAAGGAAAAACAGGCCCTGAGATTCTCAGTTACTTTGAGAACGTTGTTATTGTTATTATATGTATCATAGAATTGACCTTATAAGCATTTCCATAATTATCCTTTATCTTAAAAATCTTTCAAGTCACTCTCTTATATTTAGTTATCACCTTACTTATGAATTTAAAGCTTTTGGAGTGTCTGCTATGGCTCAAAAAATTAAGAAGCCAACGTGGTTTCCATGAGGATGTGAGGTCAATCCCTGGCCTCACTCAGTGGGTTAAGGATCCAGTGCTGCCTCAGCTGCTACATAGATCATGGATAGTTTGGATCCATTGTTGCTGTGGCTGCAGCGTTGGCCTGCTGCTGCAGCTCCGATTCAACCCCTAACCCAGGAACTTCCATATGCCACAAGTATAGCCATAAAAAGAAAATATTTTTTTTTTAATGTTTTACTCCTACCTCTGTCTTCACTTTCCTGTAAGGAGCTCTAGCCCTGCCATTTGTGAGCTGTTATAAAAGGTGTAAATGTTGTTTTGTTAGGAAAGTTCTTGTTTATCTAATATCTACAAAATAACATGTTAACATAAAAGCATGGAAGGAATATATTGGCCCAAACAACCTTTGTCATTTATTTATTCATTCATGTAGTGCTATTGTTTTGAATGCCTAATGCAATCCTGGCACTGTTCTAGGCATAGAAAATTCAGCAAGGAATAAAATAAAGGCCCCATCCTCTTAGAGTTTACTAGATATAGGGTAAGCGTGGATCCAGTTCTTTGTGTTTTTCGCTTTTTTACAGGAGGCAGTAAACATTAGAGGAGAGTGGGGCAGGCAAACAGTAAACGGCTGCCAGAGTCCAAACAGGGCATTGTGCTAGTGTCCATAAATGTGCAGGGAGCCCACATCTCCGCATTGCACAAGGTGCCCAAACTCCTGAATTCAGAGCAGTCTGAGAACATTGTTGATGAACTCGTTAACTGGTTGTTGTCCCTCTACGTTCTTATTTGAAAGCTAGTGTGGCATAGTAGTGGGTTTTGGTGTCCAAAATTTTGGATTTGAAATTCAGTTATTCTAAATGCCCTGAGGCAGATTTTCTCATGTCAAAAATGACAACAATATATAACTTTTACAGTTAGGATAGAGACCTAAAGTACGTGAAACATAGAGCCCAGTGTCTGGGCCATAATATGTGTAGCATAAATGGTAGGTAATATAGTGGAGTGTTAACAATGGTAGATAATAACAATAACAACAATATATTGCTGCCACAACTCACCTCCATAATAAGAATGTTGCCCCTGGTCTTTGGTATTATATGTCTGATGGAGATGCATATATAAGCATTTTTCCATAGTTACCTTTGCTCTTAATCTTTTAAGTCATTTTCTCACATTCAGCCATTACCTTACTTATTAATTTAAAGCTATTCCTCCTACCTCTATCTTTTCTGACTAATCTCTTGATCTGAGGGCTTGACATGAAATGAAAAAGCTGCAGTGCTTCTTCCAGTCTTCATTTCTGCAGACTAAACATGTCTAAGTTGTCTGATTTTTTTAACCATATGAAATAATATGTACGTGCAAAGTAGAGTTATTGAATTTTAAAACTTGAGGGGACTTTAAACAAAAGGCCATACAGCTAGTCAATTGCTGAAGTTGTTCTAGAACCTAGGTCCCCAGTTTTGTACCACATGTAAGCAATGAAATACATGTGATAGTAAGCAGAAAATAAAAATATAACAGAGTGGTTGAGTGATCAAAAATCTCTCATCTAGTGGGCTTTGATTTGGGGCCAATTTTTGTCTATGACCCTCAGATTCCCTGAAGTTCATGTTGGTGCAAGATACTGATACATGTCCTGACGAGGACTCACAAGCATGGTCTTGCCATAGATAGAGGACTTCTCCTTGAGGTTATTTCAGGTACTCTCCCCTGCCCAGAAGGGCTCAAGCAGGCTACAGTGAAACTCAAAGTGCCATTATCTCAGAGGATGGTTAGTCCTACAGTCATGAGGGCCCATGGAACAAATCTGAATGACCAGGGAGAAATATGAAATGCATGATTCTTTAACACAACTTTTTGCATCCCTAGCATTTTTTAATGGAGACATCATTTTTTACTCTCAATTTCTTTGGTACAAGGTATTGAGTTATAATGTCTGTCCTTATTCAGTGGCCACAGCCTTTCATGTGAACCTTAGAGCACTAGGAGGTTGGGTGGGGTGGTGGCTCACAGACTGAGTGTACAGGCAAGACTTCTCACCAGGCAAGAAGTCAGGCAAAGTGAAAACGATTCTCTTGGAGACTGAACAGGCATTTATCTTTCCTTTTTCTAATCTGATGTGTATAACTTATAAACCCATTACAAACAGGGAGCCTTCCTAGGCACTATGAGGGGATATAAAGAAGCATTGTTTCTCCTTCAATTTCAGAAGGCAGTTAAAGCATATGCATATAAGTATTGATACGAATGACAATTCAAGTGGTAAATAATTGTTGGACATGATGTTGAACAAGTTTTCTTTCCCCACATTATCAGACAGAACAATTCAGCCATATTGTATTAGTTAGGAAGGTGTTCTGTTGCAAGTAAAGAGTATATGAATAGCAGCAGCTTAAACTAAAAGAGTTCATTTTTCTAATAAACCGAGATATCTGAGGTGGGCAACCCTTGGTCTTAGTTCAATGCTCTGATGATGTTAGGGTCAGTTTCTCACAGACACAGAGTATTAGGGTGTGCCTTTCCAAAGAGATCAAGAAGGAACTTGCATGCTTTTAAGAGGATGCTCTGCCCTTGGGATGATGTTGGCATGACAGTCAATAGAGGGACGGTGAGATAGATCAC
The DNA here is from genome assembly GCF_054392235.1 of Sus scrofa. Classification (NCBI taxonomy): domain Eukaryota; kingdom Metazoa; phylum Chordata; class Mammalia; order Artiodactyla; family Suidae; genus Sus; species Sus scrofa. Next base: position 131,411,045 of record NC_139385.1, on the reverse strand, counting down.
GTATGAGGTGATCACATATGTCATTGCTGATGGATGTTTGATTTCAGCCAAATAGCCCAATGTCTCCTGTCTATATTATAGCTGCCCCACCTTCAAACTTGTGCTTGAGGCTGGAAAAAGATGAAAGGAGAAAAAGATCTGTGCCAACCCAATCTTTGAAAACATAGACTTTCTCTTTGGGACCCCTGGCTGAACCTGGATCATTTAGAAAGTTTTCTAAAGAAGACTTGGAAACAAGAATGTCATAACTGGCCTAAATCAATCATAAGTCATCACTTGGTCTCAGAACATTGCTGTTCTGAACAAATGTGAGCATCTGCTATCAACGAATAAAAGTAGTTTCTTTACAGCCTTTATAAATGTGTGTCACACTCTTGTGTGTCCTTCTAGGTCATTTGCTGTAAGTAGTTAAGGAGGTACCCCATAAACTTATCATCAATTGCTTAAGAGTTTTTTTTCTCTTCCAATTAACTAATAGCTCCTGGAGGGCAGGAACTGTGTCTTACTTGCTCTTTTATTGTAAGATTTTACCACAAGGCCTAAAACTTAAATGTTGCTTAACATTCTTTTGAATTGCATTAAATTAAGGGCCTTGTACAGAACCTGTTGAATTTAGAGTTATAGGAATACAGCATATCGTAGTTTAGTGTTATGAGTGACCACATTAAGTTTGAGGTAGAAAAAAGGGTTTAAAGTCTATCTTGAGGAATGGATAAGGCCCATGTCTGATTTAGTTGTATGTAGCATCCTTGACATCCCAGACAGTATATTTCAGTAATGTTTCTTGAACTGGAGTGAATTTGAGTAGCGGGCGAGTCCAGGGAAGGAAACTTTACAAAAAACGTTTGTAGGTAGAAACACAAGCAGCATTTCTTGTTCCTACTCTTCACTTTCTCTGCCCCTCCTCACCTTTGAGCCCACAGTCCCAAGTATTATCTGATGTTTATCCCTTAGGTTCTCTGAGGCGTTGGATCTTAGTGGAATGGATTGTTGATTCTTTGGGCTGAAAACAGGACTATTTTCCACTTGCTTCTACTCAGAGGTCTGGTACACACCTAATATTAATTTGAGGCATACAGATGGCAGAGCTGGCAAATATAAGAGCAGTTACTTTTAGACAAACTGAGCTGAACTGTAGTCCTTTGCTAAGAATGCCTGTTATCCAGAGGCTGAATAGAGCTCTGGTAAGTCTTTAAGAAGACTCTCCACTCCCAGCATGTGATGCCATGTTGGTCTCTGTTTTATCTCACTAGGGTCATGTCAGCCAGGTGAAATTTACAGGGGCATTCATAAGGAGCTGTAGACCACATGGCAGACACATTGCTGGTAGTTACCTGTTTATTTGGAACCAAGTAGCAAAAAAGTCCTATTGGGTTATTTTGCTTTGTGTAAACAGAGGTCCGTAATCACCAAGATTTTATGATTCTTAAAAGCAAAAATGAGATTTCCCATTGTGGCTCAGCAGTAACAAACCCAACTAGTATTCATGAGGACTTGGGTTTGATCGCTGGCCTTGCTTAGTGGGTTAAGGATCCGATGTTGCTATGTCTGTGGTGCAGGCCCACAGGTGCAGCTCCAATTTGACCCCTAGCCTGGGAACCTCCATATGCTGCACGTGCAGCCCTTAAAAGCAAAAAAAAAAAAAAAAAAAAAAGGTAAAAAACCCCACACACATCGTCTTAAAATTGATCAGCTTCTAAAATGTTTCAGTAGTAGGGAGTTCCTTTTGTAGCTCAGGGGTTAACAAACCCGACTAGGATACATGAGGATGCCTGTCTGATCTCTGGCCTTGAGCAGTGGGTTAGGGATCTGGCATTGCCGTGAGCTGTGGTGTAGGCCGCAGACATGACTTGGATCCCACATTGCTGTGGCTGTGGTGTGGGCCGGCAGCTATAGCTCCGATTCGAACCCTAGCCTGGGAACCTCCATGTGCCGTGAGTGTGGCCCTAAAAAAAAAAAAAAAAAAAAAAAGTGAAAAAGATAGTACTAAAATGGCTGACACATTTCTGTCATGGAGATGTTCTTTTTGCTAAAACAGGGAATGGGTGGGTAGAAAAAGAAAGAATATCAAGGTTGTAGGAGAGTTGAGGTTGTGGGGGAACCCTCACCTCTTGCCAAGGGGTCTTGGTTGTGTCCAAGCAAAGTTTCTTCATTGCACTTGTTGGTCAGGACTCAGTAGTTATCAAGTAGAACCCTCCTCACATACTGGAACATATCATTTGGAAATCTGTTTCTGTAAAATATAACTGCTGTGTTTATTCAATTGTTTTCTAAAAATATGTTCTATGTGCTAAACCCTGCATTCCATATAAAAGTTTCTTTGCTTTTAAAGCAAAGAGCTTTTTAATAATTATTACATAAATGTGGCCTGATAAAAAAAAAAACTCTGTCACTTCCTATTATAGTATATTCCACAATAGAGAGGACTATGAGTTAAAAATTGCCTCTGATTGTTGATAAGAATGATGTGAGCTAACAGTGTATTAAGCCAATATGGATATTGCTTTTCTCTTGAGTAAGAGAAGTCAGGAGGGAGACAGTCCAGAAATAGTGTGATGGATGAATGCTATCATCAGTGTTTTGGGTCCCTTTTGTCTTTCTACACCACCATGCTTAACACACGGCATCCATCCTCAAGGTCACAAGATGGCTGCTGGAAGTCCTGCTTCTACATCCATGCTGCAGGAAGAAAAAAAGAAGAAAGGGAGAGTGAACAAAACAGTACACCTTCCAGCTACATCAGACCCTTATGGCGTTTTTCTGCAAGCCCCACCCAAAAACTTCTGATTGACTCCCCTCTAGGTGAAACAAAACCAAGGCGATGTCCTGTAGCTGGTCACACTGCTGCACCCAATAATATAGAAATGTTGCTGTTAAGAAGATTGCAGAAGATGGATCTTAAGGGTTTAGTTAACAGTCCCTGCCACACTACCGTGTGGGATAGTGAGGAAAACACAGACGTAGCTATCAGATTAATGCCAGCATTTACTAAGTTAATCTATGGAATCATTCAACCAATGGTGGATGATTCCTTTAACAGTCCTCCTTCTCAGTTTCCTCATATATAAAATTGGAGTGTATGGTGAAAATCTTGCAGGGTTTTCTTCAGGATTAAATAAGATGCCTCACAGTTTAAAGTAGTGGTTAATGAATACCTCCCATTGCTATTTCCCCTTGACACATGACTTCCTAACAAAATACTGCAAAGACATGCATGAGATTAAAGAATAAAGATATTGACAAAAAATGTCAAAATCTGAAAAGAATTTCCCCTAACTGTAAGGTATATATGATATTAAGGAAGAAAAAACAGAAATAAAATTCATCAGACTTGTGGGAAAAAAAAAAAAAAAACTGCGTGGAAAAGATGGGAAGGTACTTAATCCCACCATACTTTTCTCCTGATGCAAACGCCCAAGGTCTGTATCAACAAGAAAAGAGCAGACATCACTCTCCCATTCCAAGGCTGATGTCTGAAACAGTCAAAAGGCACTCCTTATATACTTCTGGCAAATATCACACGATTTACCTCTTTTAATCTTTATACAAATGTCGCCTTCTTAGACCCACCAAGATGCCCCCATCTTAACACTCTAGGGCCTTGGTATTATCTTAATTTTTTTTTTTCTTAGCATTCTTGGTCATCTAATATACCACATATTTTACTTATCTATCCACTTTTTGTTTTCTTCTAAGAGAACATAAGCTCTTTGACAGTTTGGATTTCTATTTTTCTTTGTTTTATTCATTATTGCATAACTAGTGCCTAGGAGAGCTTGTAGCATATAGTAGGTGTTCAATAAACATTTAAAATTGAACCGTTAGGAGTTCCCATGATGGCTCAGTGGTTAACGAATGCGACTAGTAACCATGAGGTTGCATGTTCAGTCCCTGGCCTTGCTCAGTGGATTAGGGATCCGGTGTTGCCGTGAGCTGTGGTGTAGGTCACAGACATGGCGCGGATTCCACGTTGCTGTGGCTCTGGTGTATGCTGGTGGCTACAGCTCCGATTGGACCCCTAGCCTGGGAACCTCCATGTGCCACGGGAACAGCCTTAGAAAAGGCAAAAAAAAAAAAAAAAAAAAAGTAAACTGTTAATCTTCTTATGCACTCACTGTTCCTCTTTCCCACTTTTTTCTTTTCTCATAGCACTTGCCACCATCTTACTATCTATTTCTCTCTCTCTCTCTCTTTCTATCCATCTAGCTAGCTAGCTACTTGTCTCATTCTCCCCAGTAGAATATAATTTCCCTGAAGACAAGGATGCTCTCTGTTTTTTAAGTACTCCTTGCCCAGCATCTATAACAGAGCCTGGCATATTATAAATGTTTAATGTGTATTTGTTGATCTCCTGACAATTCCACCAGAAACAGAAACTCATTGAAGACATCTGGACAGGAAATGTGGGGTGAGAAAAACCATGATGCATTGCATCCTGAGGATATCATTCTTGCATTGGCAGGTGGGGCAGAAACAGGAAGGACACTGGTGGTATCTTGTTGGAATTTTCAATGTTCACATACTCTAAATCTACATAGGTTTAGATTGTAAAAACAAAACAAAACAAAACAACATGGTACTTCAACAGTACAAAGATTAAATACCTATGGGAGTGATAGAATATAATTTCTCAAGAGCTGTGACATCAATATGCATATTGTGGGCATTCAATAAATGCGTATTAATATTTATATTTCTTAATCACCCTCTTCCCTTTGAAATATATCCCTTTTGGACAGGAATTGTATCATATCCTGTGTTCTGACTTACATATAACACCTGAAACACTGCCTATTGGGCATCTGAGGAAAAAAAAAATCTTTCTGGTGGACAATTCCAAACTTAATAGAAATCCAAAAAGAGAAATTTGTAAATCTAGAAAGCATTAGACTTTAACCTAGTATCAAAAAACAGAGAAAGGTGGAGAGGATATTTTGACTAGTGTTAGATCAAGCAAATCTCATAGCGAGTTCTGCTTCAGTTCTGTGACAGTCAGGAGAGTTCATCCAGCACCCAATGACCATCTCAAACTGGAAACAAATGGAGGGCATATGGGTGGGCTGGTGGGACACAGTGGGATTCACTCTCAGTCCAGTGTTGCTGGACCTCAGGATAAACAGAGAGCCGCCTCAGCTTGGTGTACACTGACCATTTCCCTTGATTCTTGTTCTGTGCATTGGGATGTCATGGATGGGTAAGAGAAAGATATATCCTCTGAGCTGGAATGTCCTAGGCATGTGAATGACATCTATGGGATGCAGGCAGCAGAGTGTGAGCCTTGATGTATTCATTCCAGACCTCCCGGTTTGCTGTGTATGAGATTTGACTCCTTGTTAAGTTCACCTTTCTGATTTTATGCAACTTACTTTTATCACTGCCACGTCCTTCTTAACCCAGCCTTTCTTTTGAAATGTCCATCTTTCCCTGAGCATGGCTTTGTAAACTCCTAATCATATTTGTTTGTTTTAATTGAACAAATATGTTCTGTGCCTTGGGTACAAGTGAGGGTTCCTAATTGGTTACATGCTAGCTTGGCCCACAGTTTCAGAGGATGGGGTTTCTCTGGCTCTGGCTGGGTGTGTACAGGGGGAGATAACTTTAAAGCTTGATTAAAGCAAGTTTCTCTAATGTCAGGGTTCCCTGTAAAGAAATAGGCATAATCTTGGAGGAACAATGGAGGCTCGCTTGCATTTAGAAAGTTAGAACAGAAGTTTAAAAAAACAACCCTTGGTCCAATTTTCAACAGGATTGTATAATGTTCAAAAAATGAAAAAATTCCCCCCCACTTGTAACCACAGGAAGCCAAGCATTAAAGTCAGAAAAAAGAAACCCCCCAATCCCACCCCAAGAATGAACTGCACCATATTGTTTTCCTTTTGGACTTGCCGATTTCAGATTTTCATTTTCTGTACATTAAAAGCAAAGGAGACTTTAAAAAAATACATTCGTTAGTGGTTTCTGTCTAAATCTCATCATCTAATTATTTTCACAGTGAACATTTGAAATGGCAGAAGCAATTCTGCCAAGAGCCTTCCATCTCTGGATTCCAGGAGATGTTTCACAATAATTAGAAACCCCAATGGGTCTCTTAAGAACCCTTAAAGGGTTCCATATGCAGAATTCCATATGAAGTGGTACAATGTGTAGTTCTTCATTTCCCACAATAGGGCCTGACAGGTCTTAATGTATATTATTACATTAAATGAGATGCACATTAGTTGGTCAGACTGCTGGGTAGCTGGCCCCAATTCACTGAGAAATACAAACCAACCTGGTAACCTCATTATTTGACCCACCCCACCCTCCTACACACTTATATACAAAGTACTATTTATTAGTCATTGTACAAGTACCCAAATACTAATTGGCTTCTTGGGCCTTGTCCTTGAGTATGGAGCACTGATTTCATGGATTTTACTGGAATTGTAAGGTGAATTATTGTATCTTAGGAAATGTTTGGGCTAAACTAAATATCTCTTTTCCATTAAACTGCTAGAGGACTTTTATTTGTTCTTTGAGGGGTAAAATATAGTAGTTACAAAAGGCCCGAGGATCAAGGTGTCCTCCATTTAAAACACATGATTTGGCTAGGTCTCAGCATTCCCTTATCTACTGCTGCTATGGCATTATGGACTCAGGTAGCAGGAAACAATTATTTGTGGACAATATTGGTTACCTCAACAGATCTGTTTATTTATAGTGTTTTGCTAAGCAAGTAGCACTGGTTACCAACCATATCTCTACTAAGGGAAGTTGAACTGGTATATTTCTGTTGACAGTAACATGCTGTTTTTCTACTTAAAGGTTGTGTGTGCATGGTTCATTGGGTGGGCAATGAATCTAAAGTCTTTGGTCCCTTGGTTGGTGGCAGTTTAGGAGATTTTAGTCCCTGATGCTTTGTGTATCTTAATAAAGTCATACTGTGTAACTCAACAAGACCTCCAAAGAGCAAGGCAACTGGTAGAGTGAAAGAAAAAAATAATAGCTCCTTTCCTTGAGGGTTTTATGTTCTCAGTGAACTAGATGCCTGTATTCTCACTTTAAAAAAAATCTGTGAGCTCTTCTAAAAAACAAAAATGTCTTACCACTCTTTTTATCTTGATAAATTGTAAACCTACCTCCCACCTTCATCCTTAGGAAATGCCTCCTTTTTGCCATTGTTACTTTAGTGCAGTGACCAATGTATATGCCATTTGCAGCTTTGGGGGGGGGGAGTGGAGGCATGAAATATGGACAAAGAATAATGGACCATTTCTTATAATTCTGTTGAAGAAATGTGGCTAGGCAAGCATTTGATATATGGTTATTGTTTATCTCCCTTCTCTTTGCAAGTACATTGTCAATATATAAATGCTGAGTTTTTGGCAGTGATGTATATTAATATTATTTTGACAATTTTTTTTTAATTTTTTAAAGATTTTTATTTTTTCTATTATGGTTGATTTACAATGTTCTGTCAATTTCTGCTATACAGAAAAGTGACCCAGTCATACACATACACACACACAAATGTCTTTTTATCACATTATCCTACATCGTATTCCATCACAAGTGACTAGTTATAGTTACCTGTGCTATACAACAAGATCTCATTTCTTATCCAAAATGGCTCTCTCCTGATGGAAAGAAGGCAGCAGGTGGATATATTTCTTGTGAATGTTTAAATTCCTTTCAATGTCTGATAGTAACTGGGTATGAAATAAGGAATCCAAATAAAATGATGAATAGCCAATTTTGTATTACTTTTAGGAGTCAGAGAATTGACATTCCATATGCTGATAAAAGATTTTTTAAATAAACAGATGATTTTACAGTAATATGAGCATATCAAAAGTGAGAGAGTATTGGAAATTGCCTCTTCCTACCTCTCGAGGCCCTATAGTTCTTTAACCTATATTGTCATCTAGTAACATACAATGGCTAGAATTTCTCCATTAAAAGCCATTAATTAAACAGCCCTCAGTAGATCTCTTGTCTTCTCTCAGCCATATAGCACCAGAATTAAGTTCTGCAACTGAAGATAATTTGAATTAGGAGTAAATAGAGGAGTTCCCATTGTCACACAGTGGAAACAAATCTGACTAATAACCATGAGGTTGCGGGTTCGATCCTTGGCCTCACTCAGTGGGTTAAGGATCCAGTGTTTGAGCTGTGGTGTAGGTCACAGGTGCAGCTTGGATCCTGCATTGCTGTGGCTATGTTGTAGGCCTGCAGCTGTAGCTCCGATTCGACCCCTAGCCTGAGAACCTCCATATGCCACAGATGCAGCTCTAAAAAGAAAAAGACAAAGAAAAAAAAAGTAAGTAGAAACAGGAGGTAGAGTATGAAGGTAATATAGTAGAGGGTAAAGGTTAGGAATCCCACTCTGAATCCTGCTTTATCAATGTTCTTATTGGATTAGGTCTTCTGAGAGATATAGAAGTGCGTGAGCATTTGGACAGAAAGAGAACAGGGGACCTTAGATTTCTGATTATGAAACAGGGAAGAGTTCATAGATTCTTGCAGAAAAGGAGAAAAGGAAAGAGGCAAAGTCTAAAGAAATGAAGTTACAGGGTTTCAAAGTATCTCCCCAAAAGACATTCATAAACATGCATAAACACATAAGCATGCATGTACCCCCTCCCATACACACACATACACAACACAATAACAGATTTGGGGTGGGGGGAATCTGAATGCAATTTTGAACTCCAGCTGCTCATATTTAGCATAAAGTTATTTTCAGGGTAGCCAAATCATGTAACCATTACTGATTCCTACTCGAGTATGTAGAGACCTGGAAATCAGTGGTGACAGGATAATCTGCTGCAGTGACCAGGGAAGGGAATCTTCTGACTGCAACTACATACAGAAGAAAAAGGCTACATCAAACTCTGAAGTTTCTACATGTCTCCGTGGTACTCTGTTAGTGCATGGAACAAGGGAAAATGGGAAGAAAAACTTTATTTTGTGATAGTCTCATGAGGTCACTATTCGTTCCAATCTTCAGATAAAAACATAGCGTGTCACAAAAGCATTGCCACAATTCTCACATACTTATCAGTGAGAATCCATTTCACCTAAACTTAAAACAGCAGCTTATAGTGTAGATGCTGCTTACATGCTCATATGCTAACTCAGGGCTGCTCAGAGTATGAACTGGTGCCAGTAGGAAAATGCTTAGTTTCTGGTTTGCAGTGACAAATGTCTTTGAATTGGGGGTCTAATTTAGAAATCCGATAGCAATTTGACAGAGTATATCTTTTGAATCTACTAAGAAAAAAAAGTGTCCTAGCACCATATTTTGTCTTTGTTTTATCATTTTTCTGAACAATATGTTTTTATTGCATTTTATAAAAGTTTGGGGGTTCCTGTTGTGGCTCAGTGGGTTAAGAACGCAACTAGTGATCATGAGGATGTGGGTTCAATCCCTGGCCTTGCTTGGTTAAGGATCCAGTGTTGCTGCCAGCTACGGTGTAGGTTGTAGATACTGTTCAGATCTGGTACTGCTATGGCTGTGGCTGTGGCTGGCAGCTGCAGCTCTGCTTCAACCCCTAGCCTCAGAATTTCCATATGCCATGGGTGTGGCCCTAAAAAGACAAAGCAAAGCAAAACAAAAATGTTTAGATCAAGATGAATTAGTAACTTGCATAACAAAACAAAACTGGTCCTCTGTCACAGATAGCCTAGGAAGCACTGGTCTAAATGGTACTCCAATCCACAAAACGGACTAAGACTTTGCCTAACATTTGGACTCATTTTCTATATTTGATAGCTGAATGCTTAATATACATAGCATAAAGTATCATCATTGGAACACTAGTCCCTTAAACCTGTTCTGCCAAAATATACAGGGACATACAGACACTACTATGTATAAAATAGTTAACCAACAAAGACCTACTAACACAGAAAACCAACAAAGACCTAACACAGAAAACTATACTCAGTATCTAGTAATAACCTATAAGGGAAGAGACTCTGAAGAATATAAATAAATAAATAAAACAATTGCTGTGCTATACACTTGAAACTAAAACAATATTGTAAAAAAAAAAAACACTTAAATTAAAAAATAGAAAAAAAAACCCACAAGGTAAAACAATATCAAAAATACACAGGGACAAATACTTCTAAGAAACCATACATATCCTATATTCACTTTAGACATTCACAGTGGGTGTTAGCATCCTAAAGGCTCTGAGAAATGTTGCAATAAACACAAATATCAGTTTAACAGAGTTTCCCAAACTTATTTGGTCACAGAGCTCCTTGTATCCTGTAGCACCTTAGCACATATTAACATCCTCTGAAAATCATGTCCTATGGACCATGAATTCTGTTTATTCATGACTGGAGACCTCAGTGAGAGCTGAAAAGGAAGAGAATCAGGTGACAGTATATAATGTTAAAGGAAAGAGGTAGACAGTACCCATACTTTATAATCATAACCTGGGTAATATGTTGGTTCTGTTCAGACTGGCATTCTAACATGAAACCTTGACTCCCCCATCCCTCTAATTCTTCCACCTGCCTTTTTCAAACAATCCTACCTTTTCAGCAGGCCCTTTCTTCAGATGCTTAGAGAAAGATTTCTGCTTCCCCTGAGTCTTCACAATTGAGCCAGAAATTATGTAAAATTTAGGGTTTTGCTAGTTTCCTGACTTTTAGACATCTGGTCCTTTCTATATATTTCCAGGCATTTAGTCAGATCCCACTGATTTGGACTAACAAAGGAAAAGGTCAATCTAATTTAGTAAGAAGTCTGCTTTATATGATATTTTAAAAGTAATGCAGTTTTAGTTTCATTACTTTCCAAAGCCTATTGTGCCAGAAACTTATTGTGGAATATACATATTTCTTATTTTATAGAATAATATCAATAATTTATATTAATTAAACTTAAAACAAGGTTTTATATTAAGTTTGAATCTCCCTTCCTTCCCCCTCCTCATTTATAGTGATTATAATACCACTTTAATTTGCTTTAAATTGTATTTCTAGATAAATATATACTTTATTGCAAGTCCTGTCTCAAAAGCAGCTGTTCAAATTAGTGACCCTCAAAGAATGAAGCTTGCTTGAGTTTGGTTTCTATCTTCATTAGTGCAGGAAATATATGAAACAAAAGTAAAGAATTCAGAATCTCCATGCTCTTTCTCTCCAAATACTTACTCTGAAAATGAATCTTTATTTTTCAAGGCAAAAAGTATGCGGCCTCTTACTCTCTCTCCTCATAATTATCACCATGTTTTATTTCTCTCATAGTAGTAATCACTATTTGAAATTACAATGCTGGTTTTTGCCTCTCCATACTACTGTGTAAGCTCACCGACAGAACTAAGCCCAGTTGATGTAGAATAAGGTAGAACAGGGTCTACTTAGTATCAGTATGTACAAAACAGGGGCCCATGAGAGAGGAACCAGCTAAAGGTGGTCTAGAGATCAGTAGGCCTGTTGGGTCTCCTCATCACCACCATCCTCACACAAAGGCTGTCTGGCTAACAAAAGAGGAGGAAAAAAAGAGTATTTTCCTTTGACAATATTCAGTTTAGCTGTTGAGAAAGACTCAGGCTTCTAAAGGCTGTATCACTTCTTTTTTATTATTTTTTAATTTTTTTATAATGATTTTTATTTTTTCCATTATACCTGATTTACAGTGTCCTGTCAATTTGGGGTTAATAGGTGCAAACTATTGCTTTTGGAATGGATAAGCAAAAGGCTTATGGAGAACACCAAAAAATAAAACATCTATGGAAATTTCCCATATACTAGTCTCAGAAGTTTCTAGATGATATGCTCAAAAAATAGTTAAAAAATTGAGTGAGAAATAGAAAACATGAGGCACAAGATACATCAGAATTAGCTGAGAAGTACAATGAAAATAAATCCCATGATGACAGCTGGCCTACAACAGGAAGTTGGAATGCTGAAAAAAAATTTTTTTTTCCAAGAAGAAAATTTTTTCAATTGATAGGTGGAATAAGCAAGAAGATTTTAGTTATATGGCAAAACCAGTCATATATTTTTCTCAGAAAGGTTAAAGAAATATAATTAACGGTGCCTTTTAAAATGTATATAATAAGCACAGTAAAGATATGAAGCAAATAAAATGTGTCATTGTTTAAAGAAATTTCATGGAATGTAAAAAATCTGCCATGATTTCATTTATGGTTTCTGGTTTCCTGTTTGGCTGAAAAGGCATTCCTTACCCTGAGGTTATATCAATATCCTCCTAAATGATTTAGTTTAAAAATTTGTATTTTTATGTCCTTTACATTTAGATTTCTAACCCGTATAAATTTAATTTTACATGGAGTCTAAATAGGGATTAATTTTATTTTTTCCTGATGAGTAGATAATTATGCCAATGTCACTTATTAAGCACACCATTCTTTCCTTACTGAATTGAAATGCCACTTTTATTATTTTATTCCAGGTACTTCAGAAAATGTCTTATGCTGTAGGTAAAAGAAATCAGAAAGAAAGAGATTTGTCTTTGTAATGGAGAAGAAATAAATGTTTGATAAATTGAAACAATGAAAAGGTATAATAAAGCATATGTAGGAATTCCCTTGTGTTAAGGGATGGTTAAGGACCTGGCATTGTCGCTGCAGAGGCTTGAGTTGCTATGGGTTCAGTCCCTAAACCAGGAGCTTCTGCATGCTGCAGGCACAGCCAAAAAAAAAAAAAAATGTAAACGTCATAAGTTAAGTCCCATAGCCATAAGAATAAAAATAGAATGTAGGATTTAAAAAAATAAGAGAAAACAATTTAAATTATCTGTAGGAATGCAGAAGAAAATTAAAAAGAAAATTTAGAAATCTGAAATAATGCAAAAAACATTTGCTGAGAGAATAGAATGTACACTAATTGTAAATTGGTTAATCTCACTAAATGAAAGACTAAATGAAAGACAGATTGTATTAAAAGTGTACATATACATACACATACACACTCTGCCACCTATTTCTCTGTAAATAAGATCATGGACTTGACATCTTGAAATAGGGATTTTGTTTACTGAATGAAGATCTGCATTCATAAAGAATGAAACGCCTTTTGACAAAATCAAAGATTTCTGCTTAAAAGACACACAAATAGAAACACTTTCAGCAAACAGTGATAAAATGGAAGTTTTTCAACCTAATAAAGGCCTCTGAGAAAAACCTGTGGCTATCATTATTCTTAATGGGGAAAGGCTCAACATACTTTCAGTAATATCAAGAATATGGTAAGAATACTTGTTCTTATTCTTGCTATTCAGTTGAAGTTTCCAGTACAATAAAGTTAAAAAAAAAAAAAAAGGCATCCAGATTAGGAAAGAAAAAGTAAAATCCTTTTTATTTATAGACAACACAATTATCTCTGGAAAAAATCACATGGAATCCTCAAACAACTACTAAAACTAACATGTTTGTTTAATAAAGTTGTAAAACGAACGCTCAGTATAAATATTAGTTGCATTTCTATATGCTAGCAATGGACAATAAAAATTAAAAATAATACCATTTACAGAAGAATCACAAATGCGAAATACTTAAGAAATAAATCTTACAAAAGCCATGTATACTAAAATCTGGAAATACCACTAATTGAAATTAAGATCTAAATTAATAGATTTAGCATGATAAACTTTGTTGGTGAGTCAGAAGACAAATTTATTAAGATGTCATCCTTCCCCAAATTAATCTATAATTTCAAGGCAAACCCATTAAAATCTCAGTGACATTTTTATAAAATTGACAAGCTGATTCTGAAATTCAAGCAAATCCAAAGGACCTAGAGCAGTGAAAACCTTTGAAAAAAAAACCTAAATTGGAAGAATAACATTGCCTGATTTTAAGATTTATTAAAAGCTGCATTAATCCAGCTGCATCATGCTGTGGTATTAGCATAAAGATAAACAAATAGATCATTTGAGCAGAATGGAGTCCAGAAATAAATAACATATATGAATGATTCGTTTTTCATAAAAGTTCAAAGGCAATTCAATTTAAAAATGATAGTGTTTCTTTCTTTTTTAAAACAAATGGTGCTGGGTTAATTAGGTACCTGTATACAAAAAACAAAATGAACTTTAATTCATATTTCCACCACATACAATGATTCGCTTAAGACAAATTTTAAATCTATATATGAAATCTAAAACTATAAACCTTCTAGTAGAAAACAGAAAAGAAAATGTTTATACCCTTGGATTAGACAGAGTTCCTAGATATGTCAGTGAAAGAATGGTCTAAAAATGAACAAAAATATGATAAATAACTTGAAAAATTTAAATCTCTGTTCTTTGAAAAACAAAGATTGAAAAGATAGACTGCAGCCTGGGAAAAATATTTGGCAGTCACATGTCCAATAAAATTTTGTATCTAGAATATATGTTTAAAAATTCTCAAAACTAATAATAAGAAAATAATTAAAATTTTAAAACATATGTTAAAAGATTTGAACAGATAAGATATATGAATACCAATGATGAAAATGAAAGGATTATTAACATCCTTAATAATTAGATATGTGTTCATTGAAATCACAATGAAATACCTTTACATGCCTATTAGGATGGTTAAAACTAGAAAGAATGACTATATCAGGAGTTGTTTAGAATATAGGGAAACTGAAACTCTCATACACTCTTAATAAGAATGAGTAATGATACAACCACTGGTAAACAGCTTTGCATTTCTAAAATGTTATGGAAAAAATAAAAATTATAAAATAAAAAAATAAAAAATCATCACCATTAAAAATAAGTAAATAAAAATAGCACAAAAATGGAAAATAAGATAAAACGTGAGCTACATACCTGCTATATGATTCACTCATTCCACCCTTAGGTATTAACCTATGAGAACTGAAAGAATATGACCATATAAAGACTTGTAAATAGGCATTCATTGCAACTTAAATTTTAATAACTAAAATCAGTGAATAATCCAATGTCCATCAATAGATTAATGGATAATCAAGTTGCAGTATATCATGTAGTGAATTATTGTTCATGAATGTAATGAATTAACACATACAACAACACGGATTAGTTTCAAAATAATTATGCTTTGTGAAAAAAATCAGTCAAAAGGTTACATATAGTGTGTTTCTGTTTATACAAAATTTAGAAAATATAAACAATTTATAATTACAGAAATTATAACAGTGGCTGTCTACAGATGGGAGCAGGGGTTGGGAAAACTGCTGCTTATAGAGTAAAGGGAAGTTTGGGAGATGAAAGGGAAAAATGCAAAATTAAAACAAGGGAGTTACCATATTTGAACTAATTATAATAGAACAAATAAACTGAAGAGCATAATTAACTCAATTCTCTGTACCTGAAGACCAAAAATAACAATAAATTAAGGTAAACAGAAACAATTAAGATAAATAGTTAAGATAAATAGCAGTATTTTGCTGCTACCAAATACTAGACACTACAGTTTTCACCACTGCTTCTTCTAGACTTCATTCAAGCATCAGTGCCAGAAACTTGAGCTTCCAGCCACCAATTGCTATCAATGCCAGGAGAGAGAGTCCCCTCACTTCTCCCCACTTACACTACTAGCTCCTATGTTAAAATATGACATAACTGTGACTTAATGGCGTATCCCATTTCACAAACCTGCACCATAAATAATACCAGAAAGGCTGGAAAAGAAGTTTCTATCATTTTCATTACTCAAAGATATGGTGACGTATTCAGAAGCTAGATGGCTGAAATGAATGTCAAATATTCATTTTTGACAATTTAAGAATTATTTGATTATTTGGTTGAGTGTGTCTCTAGGATTATTTTTATATACTATAAATCTGTTAACATATTAAAGTATATATTGATATCAGTTGATTTTTTTCCTGAAATATGATGTGCCTATTAAATGTGAAGATTGAAGTATTTCTAAATTTCAGAAAAGCTTTCCTGAAATATATTTGAATATTTTACTCCCGCCCCATTTGTTTTGTACTTTTCTTCAGGGACACCAATTATGCATGTATTGGCACTTATTCATATATATTCTTCATCCGTCATTTTTCCATTAATCCTTTAAACTCTTTAAACATACACTCTTTTGTTCAGGGTTTTTGAGCCTGCATTTTTTATTCCTAATTTTTTAGTAACATTTGTCTTTTGTTTTTTTTTTTTTCCTGCTTCCCTCTGGTGAATTTTATTTACTCTTATACTTCTTTCCTGAGCTTTGCCATTTTGGTGTTTTAATGTCTTATTCATTGATCCCCTCTTTCTCCATGTTGGGTTTTCCTCATAAAGGCCACGTTTACATTTTTTAAAGTTGTGGGCAGTATTTGCTTCTTTACAGCATACTCTTTCTGTGTGGTTCTTCATCTGCCTTCTTTATATATTGTTCAATTCTCGTTTTTAATTAAAAATATGTTCCATGGATTTGATAAGTTTTATTTTATTTTTCTTGTTACTAATACTGTGGATAGGTAGCAGTCATATTCTTATTGTTTTTGTGTGAGAAATCTTTGAGTGAGATTTCTTCCTGAATGAGATTTTGAGGACCTGGGACCACTAAGAAGAAGCTGCAGTTGGAAACAATTTGAATAGCTGGGTAACAAGAAATTTGCGAATCTGTCTACAAAAACTTGCTCATCAACATTGACCTATAGGTTAAAAAAAAAAAAGCAGGAGAAAATAAAAGTTCGTTTGCTTATCATAAAACTACATGATTCTGTATGATAAAGGTGTGTGAGAGTATAAATGTGTGTGTGTGTGTGTGTGTGTGTGTGTGTGTGTGTGTGTGAAAGAGAAAGAGGGGGTAATATAATCTTATTTAAGTTTCAAGGCTGTTTGATTCCCATTCTTTATCGACCATCATCTGGTTATTCAAAAGTGGTACACATTTGCTATTCAACCCCATTCTGCCTGCCATTCCACAGAGGCAAACTCAATTCAGAGGTTCGTACAATGAGTCTGCACACACTTCTTGTATCATCCAAAATAAGGAGGTTCTGCACTCATATGGCTCTGGCTCAAGACCCTTACGGACAGATGGCTTTTCTTGGTGTCCTCTCTTACCATCACTCTCGTTTCATCCTTCTCAACATCTCTTCTTTATATATTGTAGTTTTAAATTATGTGTCCCATAAACTCATCAAATATGACATACTCCCTTTCTATTTCATGTACTCCTTGGCTTTTTTTTTTTTTTTAGTTCATTTTAGAGAGAAGAAAAAAATTATTTTCACTTTTCCCTCTAAAGACTGAAATAATCTATGAAATTTTCTAAATGATGTTGTCAAACTCTATGGCTATGAACACCTAAGTGCCATGATATGGGGAAGCCCACTTAAAAGCAATGCCAAGTTCAGTCAGGTCCCTGACTCAAGGTCATGTCTTCCAACTGTTCAGAACTATTAAATGGAAATAAATGTTACAGAAGAGAGTTCTTTAAACCTTGTCCTTCACTCAGTGCAATTATCATTCATATATCCTTTATCAAAGAACCACATCTGTAAGTTAAGTAAAAATTATGAAGATACACTCATTTGAACATGTTAACTTGACTTTTCATTGATGATGAGAGGCCAAGTCAGAAGGGGAACTTGAGCGGCATTCTGGTGTAATGACCTTTCTTTTGCTTAGGGATACTTATTGTTCTAGTACAGTCTTTATTTGCTACTTAGAGTAGACAGACATGATCGCCATACCTCCGAGTATTCTGGAATATGCGGCTCTCCTACGGACAGTTGTTCCACATGTACTGACTTAGGACTAACTAGGGACTGGAGTTGAGGAGTACAGTGATTAAATAGCTCAGATCATTCTATCAAAATGGTCCCATGTAAAGACATCTCAATTGAACTCATAACTAACAGACAAAGCAAGTCTCTAACCACCACCTCATAGGACTTTTATATAGTTTAAATAAGAATATTCTATGGCATGTAGTAAATCTTCAATAAGTATTAGCTATTTTATTGCTAATGTTGTTTTCTATCATCCTCATTATTATCAGTAGGAAAGAGGCAATAGTAAAATTCTATGAAGAAAAGAGAACTCTAGATTGACTCCATGGATATTGACAAGGACCACTTTGTGGTCTTTCGATAAAGAATAGCCTACTTGGAAATGCAGAAGTGGACCTAAAGGCACACATGAAAGAGAACAGGGCTGTTTTTGATCCTGTGGTATCAGGGTGCACTGTAACAAAACCTGCTTCGATTTCAGGTCCTGTGCATTGACCATTTGGTTCTGTCTCATTCTCTCTAACTTGCTTCAATTCAGTGTGTTTTCTTTAGCAGAACACTTGGCATCGACCTGGTCCCTGTATAACAATTTTGAGAGGATGAGAGACGTGGATGGAAATAACCCCTCTAGAGTTACGATGACCTTCTCCCATAATGTATTGTAATGTGGTGGTAATGATAGATGCACTAGCTTCTGTATTTGAAGTTAAAAGAAAATTCAGTTATGTTTTCTTTTCACCATCCACAAACTGTTATTTTGTAATAACAGAGGGAAGAGTTTTCTATAGCAGCCTCGTCAGTGGTTCCAAACTGGAAATAACATCCAACCACTAACTGCTGTTTAATTTTTTTGTTTTTACTTTATTTCATGCGTAACTATGTTTGCACAGCAGGGCAGCAAACATCTGAGGAAATGTCACTTGGAATAGCAAACAAGCTAGCAAAGTCATCCTTACTGCGTGGGGTTTTGCCTTTGGTGGGTCTGCACAGTCCCAATTCACCAGAAGGATATTATTTAAATAAAACGAAACCTGTGGGAAGTTAAAGGATGGCAAATGACACTGCTTGCCAAAAT
Organism: Sus scrofa; assembly: GCF_054392235.1. Taxonomy (NCBI): domain Eukaryota; kingdom Metazoa; phylum Chordata; class Mammalia; order Artiodactyla; family Suidae; genus Sus; species Sus scrofa. The sequence goes on along the minus strand of NC_139385.1, from coordinate 131,392,285 downwards.
ATGGACTTTTCTGCTTGTGGTGCTTTATTTCTCTAGAATAGAAAGAGCTCGTGTAGAACATTGCTGGCTTCTGAATGACTTGGGAAGCACAAAGACAGTAGGCTTGGTGAAAATTCAGCACAGGGGCAAAACCAGCAGAAGCCTAAATGCTCAGTGTATAATCTTTACATGTAACTAAACCCCAGACAGACGTCTTGTGTTTCTGAGGGATGTTCCTGGTTTTTCTCAGGGGTTTCTATTTTGGGGGGTTGGCACAAAGAGATGTCAGTAGATGTTGGCAGAAGCCATGTCTCTCCCCAGCTGTACCAATGGAAATCATCACATTTCAGTGACTCATATTTTTTTTTCCTTTGCCAGTGGTATTTTGTATATCATCTTCTCTGCTCAAAGCCATGCCTGGTGACTAGGAGCAGGGGGACCCCTGGGAGTTTATGACTTTGACTTTGAGGAGGCCCTCCCTACTCAAAGGAAAAGCTATGGGAATTAAATCTTCAGAGGTTAAGACAGGACCATACTATGGCCTTCTATGATCAAAGCAGTTCTCTTGCATTAAGTACAGGATAGTGGAGCAGGTAATAGTTTGGAGTTTTGTTTTTCACACTTTCTATGGTGTAATTTATTCTATTTCTCTTCAGCTTTCCTCTTGCAATGAAAAGTACAGCATTTAAATTCATGAGTTCTGATAGAATCTCAAGTCAGCATTTTAACTACTTTGAGTTTCAGTTTACAGATCTGTAACGTGAATAGTAACCACTTCCTCAGGGTTGTTGAGAAGACAAAATTAGATAATTGAGTTTAGTGCATGTAAAATTTTCCCACCGAATTTCTTCTGGACGCAAGACTTATATCCAAGATTTTCAATCTAAGGATTACCTCCAGAAGAACTTTGGTGGGAAAATTTTCACATGCACTAAAGTTGACTTGTTCCATCCATGAAAGCGATATTTTTCCTTTTGTATAGTATCTTGCTCCAAAGGTGGATTTCTGTATCTAATCAAAAACTCTACCAAAAACTATTTATTTCCTCATCTTTCCTTACACAAGCATGTAATGACTTCCCACAGTATACCCAGGAGAGACATCATGACATTTCAAAGCTATACCCTAGTAACTATGATGCCTACAAAGCTAGATTATGGAGAGATTAATTAGGCACAATTCTTGCCTTTCAGCAACTCACAGTCTGATAATATGATAGAATAGGCTCCCTGGAGGAGCCAAGTTTTTGGGGTGGGCCTTAAATTATGTTCAGTACATTATGTATAAATATATGGATTAGGAAGGCACATGGAGTATTCAGGTTGGTAACTGGCTAAATGCACAGAGCATTTACCCTTTTGTCCTCTTTTTTGGATTTCAATAACCATTCTCAAATTTCATGTAGAGACCCATGAATTGTGGTAAATCATGGTTTTGAGTTGGAAGAGAACAGTGAAAGTGCCAAATCTCTAATAGTTATTCTGAGTTACTTTTTCAATCGCCAGTGCTTGGACCAGCGCAGAAGACACAGATTATGTCTTAGACAAGAAGGTTTTGCTTAACGTTATACAAGTTTATTAGACATGATCTAAGTGGGTAAATTTGGAGAATATACAAATTCACATTAAAAATAATTTCATTGATCTTTAGAAGGTAGTTTAGACAGCTCTGAAAGAGTTCTCAAAAGAAACCAAATCAGTCTTTCTCCTAGGAATATTTGGAAACCTAAGAAAAAAGCTAATAAGAGTTCTTTTCTGAAAAATGCAGAAAGAGGCCATGCATTCTTTGGTGATGTGCTCCAGAAAAATGTTAACAAAAAGATGGTTTTTACTATTAAACCATCAATTGGCTTTGGCCTGCAAAACACCAGCTGGCTTACATTACTTGTAATGTGCTTTGGTGTGTCTCTGATGATAAATATGAAGGGTCCTTTAAGATATACAGAAATATTAAGCAACTAAATATGCTTCCCCCCCCCTTTGAAAATTTAAGGAGTTGAAAGAAACATGGGGCCTTTTAAACATAGGGAGGATTACATATGGCCAACTCAGCTTTGTTCTCACAACGATGAGCCAATGAGGCCATCTCCTTAGTGGAGAGAATCATTGAGTTTGAGCCCCAAATGTTAGGAGTTTAGCCTCGCATATAAAACAAAAACAAAAGCATAAAACAAACGGGAAAAACCTGATCTTTCATAACACCACCTCAGTCATATCCCAAATAGTATCTCGCAGTTTTATTTTATTTTTCTATCGGAACCCATTAGTAGGCAAGATAGGTCTTCTTATCCTGGCGCATGCCAAGCATATTCCTATCACCAAGCCTTTGCTTGTCCTTTCTTAGAACAAAACCTTCCCTAGCCGCTCAAGTAAATATTGACTTCTATTCCTACTAGGATCCTAATTGCAAATCTTTATTTATTTATTTATTTATTTAGTCCCCTGCCTGTCCTCTGGGACCTAGTGTACTGCTTCTGAGGTTGGTCACTTTTAGGTGCAATCCAATCTCATAACAAATGATGTATATGCCCTCTAAGTACCTTATTTGCTCAACTCTACCCCTCTTTAATATGGAGTAGAGAACTTATTACACAATGGGTGCTCCAAAATATGTTTTGTTTGACTGGATGACTGATAAACCACACTTGAAAATCATGGAATTTTTCAAGCATTCAAATGACAAATGGTTTTCCAGTGTGTTCTTCAACCTCAACTCCCCTTATAACATCTTTGGTATAGAAACTTTAAAGAACTCATCCATCCGTTCATTCATTTATTCATTGAACAAGAGTTTTATTCCAGGCTCTGTCCTAGTTTTTGTTGATAAGGTTACAGGCACATGTGAGTTACAGACATAATGAAATAATCACACAGCCAATGTAAAGACTGACATAAAGGGGAACAAAATGATTCCTGTTACCCTTATGGTGTTTCTTTAGATTTCTTGGCTTGGAACAGGCTCTATTTTCAGTAGAGCAGCTGGAAGTTGACTTGAAGAAAGAACTAGGTAAAGCGGTGTGTAAGCACAGAAAAATCATCCTGAGATAACTCTGTGGTCTGTGATGTAGATAGTAATCAGAAAAAAGAAGGTCTTTCCTTTCAGGAACAGAGACCCTATAGGCCATGGGAGTGCAGTATTGGCCTGAGCCATCAAAAGCACTCCTCAAAATAGGGGTAGCTTCCCAAAGGCAGACTAAAGTCAATCCACTTCCTAGGTAGAACAAAATGTCTGGTACAGTAAAAATGATGAAAGTCTTTGTCTTGTCCTTTCTCCTTCTACGCTTCCATTTTCTTGGAAACCTTGGAAAACAAAATTATTGGGTAGAACAATTTTAGGATTCAGGGCTACACAGTCCCTGGCTGCTACATACTAGTGGTGGAGCTTGGATGTGTTACTTATCATAGAGATTCATTTTTCTCACACAACATTTAACTCGCAAAATAATTGTTGTCTCATGGTCCATTCCAAGAAACCAGAATCCTAGCACCTATGGCTAGAATGAGATTCTGGGAAACTCTTGAGAGAGGGACTGATCTTTTTTTTTTGCAGGATGCAGAGTGAAGGGATGGGATGGATATAGGCATAACGAAGTTAAGTATTATATCCAAGGAGCATAAGAACTAGATTCAAAAGTCAGCAATGGAAGAAAGGTAAAATAGAGCTAATAGGTTGTAATGAGGCACTTGGAAGGCTGACAGATGCAACAGGGAGAAAGTTCTGTACCCAACTGATCCAAATGATTAAAAAAAATTGATGGTTGAGATGGTAAAGTACCAAGGACACATTCCTGATATGAAGCAGACACTCGAAATCTGTCTTACGGTAGTTCTATGTATATATTTCTCAGGTACCTCCCTGTTGTTCTCCATAGCGGTTAATAGATGCAAACTATTGCCTTTGGAATGGATTAGCAATGAGATCCTGCTGTGTAGCACTGGAACTATGTCTAGTCACTTAGGATGGAGCATGATAATGTGAGAAAATAGAATATGTACATGTATGTGTAACTGGGTCACCATGCTGTACAATAGAAAAAAAAATGTATTGGGGAAATAACAATTAAAAAAAATCTGTCTTTTACTCCAAATTTGCCCTGGTGTCAACTAAAGTTAAGAATATGATAAGCAACTTTAGAGTTTAACACCCTTCACACACATGATCTCAAGTAAATCATGGCCTGTGTGGTGGTCAAGGGACCACTGAGGTCTGATTTCCCATCAGTTTATGAGAGGGGACATGAAGCTCAGAAATTTTACTTGATTGCCCAGGGTTCCACAACTAAAGAGATGACAAAGCTCAGTTTTGGACAGAATGTCTAGTGTGAAGAAAATATTGTTTTTATTACTGATGGTTGTATATGGCTGAACAACAGAATCATTAAAGGGAGCATTAAACAAAATAAAGATTTCTGAGCCACTCCAAACTGGCTGAATTAAAATTCTCTGAGGTTGGGGAGCAGGAACCTGTACTTAAAAAATTCGCCTTCAGTAATTTTGAGACAGTCACTTTGCAGTGGGGGCCAAGTCATCTGGGGACCGTTGCTTGACTCCACATAGGCATCTACAGAGGAAGACCATGTTATGTGCCCTAATTACTCACCCAGTTAGAGCTAAGCTGGGCTATAAAAACTTTTGAGTTTCCCCTTTAATAGACTATAAAAGTGACCCTGTTTTCACTCCTGTCTTCTCTGACAATTTTTTGGTAGTTACTATACAGAATTTACTTTTAACAATCTAAAAAAAAATCATTCTATTAAGAGGAATTAGGAAACATAATTAATCTAGCCAATCACTTTTTATAGATCTTGAGAACATCATAAATACATACCATAAATACCATTTTATATTTTAATTTCTCACTTAAAACATTGCATGAATGGGAAAATCCTCTTGAATTCTATAGCATAAAAAGGCAAATAGCAAAGTAGTTTTATACAAGATAATTTATTAAATGTACAAGAAACTTTGAGAATTTCAGTAATAAAAAAACTTCTGTCTTTACTAAGTAAAATAACACATAGTAAAACTTTTGTCTTGAAGTCAGGAGATCAACTCTGTGATCCAGGATGAAATATTTACTCTCTCTGAGCTTCTTTTTCCTCATATGTTAAGTACAAAACATTGTGTCTGCCTCATATTATCCAAGGGAGGGTTAGGAGAGGTTATATGAATGTAGGTGTCTGCAACTAAGTCAGGTACATAAAAGGCATTCAACAAAATTTAGTTGTGTCTGAGGTTCTTTTTAAAAAGGTCTTGAGTGAAATAGTTCTTTCTTTCTTTTTCTTCATTTTCTTATCATAAATAGAGGCTTGTTCAGACAAAATGATTCTAGAATCTCTTACAAAGCTGAAGTTCTATATTTTTATTTATTCTAGAAAGTTTTCTGTGTGACTCTAGTCAGCCAGAAATACTTCTGAGATGTTGTATTGGTTCCTGAGAAGTGAATGAAAATCCCTAGATAATCAATAACATTTAAAAATAAGTATTAGCTATAGTACATAGGATTTGCTTGTGTTTAGTGAATTCTAATGTTAATATAAATTAACTGAAATATGGTGAATGAATGCCATTCTTTCTTTGATATAAAAGAACCTTCAAGACTTGTATGAGTTTTTTTTAATTCTTTTAAGACAAAAATTATTGTGTGCTGACATATCAGGTAATGAATGGAAATTTTCAGAGAAAAATATGGAAACTAGAATTCTCTATTCAATGTTAGATGGATTCTGGCTTCATATCATAAAAGTTTAATTTTTCCCCAGTCATAGTATCTGGTATATAGTTGGTGGCCAATAAAACTCATCAAAGGAATTAACAAGTGCATTTTTCTGTTGAGTTCCATTCATTGGTGTGATACAGTGGAAAAGGTGTTCAATTGAAGTTCTGTTATTCCAGTTCTTTTCCTCCATTTCATTTCATTTTTTCTCCTTTTCCTCCTATTTCTCTCACACTTCTTTCTCCTCCTCTCCACCCCAACCCCCACCCCCGGTCCTCAGCTATTCCAACAACTGGTCTCTTAAGAACCACCAACAGTGGCCTCAGGAAGCAGCAGAATGTCATCAGGCAGAAGAGGACACAGAAGGCAGCAAGGCCCCAGAATCATATTTTTATCACTGACAATGCAACATGACATATCCTGAGCCAGCATCTGATAGAGGCATTCAGTAAAAGGAAATTCTTCATAAAGAGTTATGTGCAAAAAATATTCCTACAGTGAATTAAATTATCAGGCAACTTAGTTTGTAAACATTCCCATCCCATCATTTTTGCAAGAATGTAAGCCACACCTAAAAGCACATGCCTTATTTTGTAGGGAAATACATGGCGATGCATACTTTGTCCCCCTGTGCCAAGACTTATCCTTAACTTTAATTTCAGCCTTCTCATTGTCTCCCTGTGCTGCGGTATGATTCCACAGTACATCCTCCCATCTGCTGAAACAGAGAAGTGCTTGCATTTTAGACTGAGATGACTAATATTCATGAGGAATGAATCCAAACTCAAACTAAATGCACATTTTTGCATTTGTCCAAACTTAGCCATGAATTATCTCAGGCTATCAATAGAAGAAGAGGAAAGTTACTATCTGTAAATCCCTATTTGTTTTCCCAAATTGCACCCTTGGCAATGGGTGTGACAGAAAAATGTTCAGTATTCCTAGTAGCCTAACCTGCCAAGAGAGATAAAGCCACTTTGATGTCCTGGGACCAGAGACTACACAGATTTTTACCCGAAATGGACCTCAAGCCCTTTTCAATCAGAAGTGGGCTAAAACAACCCGCCTACTCCCCAGCCTTCTGAATTCAGGATACAGACTGTTGACCCTGCTGACTCCAAAAGGTGGCAGATCTAAAGTTAATAAAGTTACTCTGGCCAATAATGGTGAGAGTGATAATGATAAGAGGAACAATCCTAGTAAAAGTTAAATGAAGTCATAGTCGATCGACACTTTCCATGCTTACATTTCCTGTGTGAGTCCTACTTGCCAGCACTGTGCCTAGTGAGTTGCATACATTATTCCATATGCTTCTTAATGGAATCCCTGGAATGAGGAAGGTGAAGCTCCAGGTGGTTAAGTTGCAAAGGTCACACTGTGAGTAGCAGGACTGAGACCTATACCCACCTCTACTTCCTCTGAGACCCCCCACCCCCACCTTTTCTTTGTGTGGCATAGGTTGCTGCCTTTCTCAGGTGAGGGCCAACCTCAGCATCCTTCTGGAACAGCTTCTCTACTGTCCAGGGCAGCACCCCCTACACACACCTCACACAGAATAATGATCCTTTCTGGAGACCATGTGGAAAGAATGTCCCAGAAGAGCTCTGATTGTGTTCTAAAATAAATCACATTTACAACTTTCTTTGGCATTGGCCAAGTATTCTCAGGCACCTCTCTGGAGTTTCTGTTGCTGCCGACTTGGCCTGGGGGCAGCCGGTTCCCAGTAACAAGGTCAGAGCAGCCAACCATGGGCAGCACTTCTCCGCATGGATTCTCAGTGATTTTCTTTCATGGGCAAGAAAGTGTCCACTCAGCCGTACTTTGCGAACACCTACCTTGCACCAGCTCTAGGCTAGACACTATACCCGTAATACTTCCATTAGTCCTCACGAAATATTAAAAATATTTTTTGGTGTTTGTGTATCTTGGTTTGTCTTGACTGGTGAGGACAATTAGATGGAAAGTATGATGTAACTGCCCAGGGTGCTAAGTGCTGTTAAAACAGTGGTCCCAATCAGAAGCGATTTTCACTCCCTTTCTCTCACGAGGATTTGGTAATGTTTGGAGACACTTTTGGTTGTCACGTCTGAGGGGTGAAGAGGGTTTAGGGTTTAGGTATGTAGTGGGTGGAGACCAAGCATGCTGTTAAAGATCCCACAGTGCACAGGGCAGCCCCCCCAAAGAAAGAACTGTCTGGTCCCAAATAACCACAGTGCTAAGGGTAAGACGCCCGGGATTAAACTGAGAGGTTTCTGACTGGATTCTGCTATGTGGCTGCTTTGGCTGATGACTTAGATGTTTCTAGATAGACAGCTTTGAACCAGAGCCTCTGGCTACTTCTACTCTGCTGTCACGTGCAACAGCCCGGGAGCTGGGTGCTTCCTGCTTAGCCATCTGGCTCTCCAGAATGTCCATGGCTTAATGCCTTGATGCTGCTGCAACTAATAAACCCCTCTAGACATGCCAGACTCCCACATTTTGTAGCATGGTAAGTTGGGAAACATCCATGGCCCAGGAATTTCGGGGTTTTGAATGATCTTACAATTTAGGGGGCCCTTTGCTGAGAGAAACTTTGCTTTGAGGAATGGCCATAAAGCTGGCTTCTTTACCCTGGCTCTTGGCTAACAGGAGAGAGGAAAAGGGACTACCCAGTTCTTTTCCAAAATATAGGCCAATTTCAGTGAGGCAGAAAAGGACTCAGGATTCAGGACAGCTGCTCTGTCTGAGGAAAAAAGGCAGAAAGTTTTACTTCATTTATGCACCATCAGGTGACCTGACAATTTTAAACAGAGAGGTGATATTCACATTATCCCGCATAAATAGATGTTTGTGAGGCAAAACTACAGCTGATAATGAAAATGCCTGGGCTCAAGACCTCTGGTGAGACTTAATTCATTCACTTATTCACTGAGAACATATGCCATCTATTATATGCATGTCAGACACTGAAGCTCAGGCTATAGAGATTCCAGTCTTGTGGGAGGGAAATCATAGAGAAAGAGACATTAAAATCAGAACTGGAGGAGTTCCTCTTGTGGCTCAGTGGGTTAAGAACCTGACAAGTATCCATGAGGATGTGGGTTAAAGGATCAGGTGTTACCTCAAGCTGTGGTGCAGGTTGCAGATGCCGCTTGAATCTGGCGTTGTTGTAGCTGTGGTGTAGGCTGGCAGCTACAGCTCTGATTCAACCTCTAGCCCAGGAACTTCCATATGCCACAGGTGCAGCCCTAAAAAGAAAAAAAAAAAAAATCAGTCAGGAAGATACGTCGTTATGGCAAAAGGAAATGGGAACAAGAAGGGGAGGTGACTGGAAAGATATTCCAGCAGAGGGGATGGCTTGCGCGAAGACCCTGAAGCAAGAGAGACCGTGGGAATTTGAGAGGTGAACAAAGTCCAGTGTGGTCAGAGCAAAGGGAGCAAGGGAAAGAGACGTGGTGGTGAGAAGGATGAGCTGGAGAGCACAGGCTGGGAGTCAAGTCTGAGTCTGGATTCGCACTGACATCAGTGCCACACCGCAGAAGGACTCCAGGTCAGATCTGAGTGACAGCAGGGAAGAGCACAGAGCGATCAGTGAGGACATTGCTGCAAAGGTGCAGCCAAGGATGCATGGGAGTTTGACTCGAGCTTCAGTGGAGGGCATGCAGAGAAGTGGATGGATCTGATGCGTACTTGGGAGGAGGAAAGGCCAGTAAATGGTGATACATGAGCTTTGACAAGTGAAGGGGGTGGAGGGAAAGGCTTCTCTCCAATTTTCCTTTCCAGACAACTGGGTGGATGCCATTTACCAAGACTGGGCCATTCTCACTTTCCTCATTCATAAAGTGGGAGCAAAATGTTTACCTTTCCTCCCTCACAAACCTGTTTTGATGACCATATGATATAATAAATATAAAAGAGTTCTGGAGGCTATGAAGCATGATCAATGTCTGAGCTATAAAGTGATTATTCATAATTACTGTTATAGCATGTTGATATCTCTGATTCTGTGATTAATTCCTGTGTGTTGTAAAACACCAACCTTAGTTCTGTGATAGTATCACCCTGGTGCCTTACAGCTTCCTGATTTCTCAGTTATAGAAAGAGTTTACAGAGTATATAAAATGACAAGGGAAAAGGTGTGGCTGCTTGTTCTCTAGCATGAACTTGGCTTTTAAATCTTGAAATCAACTCTGATTGCCATGAGAAAACCTGAACCAGCCCAGCTTGGTTGCTGACATGATTGGGGAATTGGGAGTAGACAATGGAAACTGTTTCTCCTGCATCGTTTTACTGAGTTGCCAAAGAATGGCTGGGTCTCACCAGTCTCAGCCTGGTAATTATCCAAATGGCTCTGGGTCATCAAAACCGCAGGAAAGAGCCTACTGGCTTATTGCTGCTCCATGCCTCCAAAGCTATGATTCTTTTTTTTTTTTTTATTCCTCTGCACAAAGAATAGGAGGGTAGTTGGATGAGCCCAGCCCATGTTACAAGGAAAATATTTTGGGACCGCTAGACTTGGACTCAGCCTCAGCTTTGTCTCTTGTCAGCTTTGTCACCTTGAGGAACTCGCCTTGAAAAATATCGCTTTCCTTGAGCGTTATTTTCAGGCATAGATATTAATCCATTTCAGGCAGAGGAGATAAGGAATACAATTTGCAAATTGTAAGATGTTGAGAAAATTGGATGGATGGATGGGCTGAGAATATTAATATTTTTCTGTTGAGGAGAAAGATATTAAACAGATGTAAATTTAGTTATAGATATAGCAATATCTTTAAATATAGCAATCTGTATCTATCTATCTATCTACCAATCTATCCAGATATATACATATGTATATATATTTCTCACTTAGGGCAGTGGATAATAGTTATTGGAAAAATCTATATTAAGCTGGAAAATGAGTGAGCCACGTTTATCCATCAGTACAAGTTTTAAAACTATATTCCTTATCTAACCTGACTATGTCTTAGAATACTCCAGAACTGGAGGTTATCTCAAAGACGCTCCCCACACAGTGTTTAGGAGGGTCACTGAGGGAGGCTGCTTTCTGTGTAAATCCTGTCTTGTTCCTGATAATACAGCCCGGCAGCAGTGGTTTGGGGCTGAAGCCCAGGCCGCTGACTTCTCACTCAGTACTCTCCTTTACTCAACCGCATACCCTCTCAGGAGGCTTTCCATTTCCTGAAAAACATCACAGCCCTCCTCTAGCAGGCAAGTGAGGGTCAGAATCCCAGTCTGCTGGTGGTAGTGGCGTAGGTCTGACGGGGGGGAGCAGTGCACATTAATTGTGTTGGCTGCTCAGGCCAGGCAACGTTACAGCTTCAAATCAATAATTGTATTTTTTTTTCTTTCAAAAATATAATGTCAGTGTTTAAGGTCATCACTTTATACTATTAATAGTTATTCCGTTTTATTTTGTTTCATTTTTAAAATAAACTAGTTCTGTTACTTTACAATAGAACAAATATGCTAATGAGTGTTAAAATAAGAACTATGGGAGTTCCTGTTGTAGCTCAGTGGTTAACGAACCCGACTAGTACTCATGAGGACTTGAGTTGGATCCCCGGCCTCGCTCAGTGGGTTAAGGATCTGGCGTTGCCATGAGCTGTGGTGTATGTCACAGACATGGCTTGGATCTGGCGTCACTGTGGCTGTGGCTACAGCTCCGATTAGACCCATAGCCTGGCAACCTCCATATGCCATGGGTATGGCCCTAAAAAGACAGTAAATAAATAAATAAAGTAAATAAGAACTATGGATTATTCTATTTGATAGGGGGAAAAAAAGCCTTTTCTGAGAACGGGCTGATTTCTATATCCTGGACACCCTGATTCTGCTTTTCCTTTGGCAGATCAAGAGTGATGTCAGGAGAGAGGGAAGAACATAGTGGCACTCTGTTTCTCAAAACATCTTGAACAATTTTTCAAACATTGTGAGTTTGTTAAAATCCAGAGTGCATAGTGCCAAGCAGTTTTGCTTAATTTCTAAACCCCTGGGTATTTAAAGGGAAATTTAATCGGTATTTTTCTGAATCGTTTCATTTAACTCATCAGTGTGCTGTTTCATAAGAGCCATTTGATGCCAAAGAAGTCTTTCTGTGCCAATTTAGAAATTTTACTCTGGAAGGCTCCGAAGGACTGAGAGCAGCAAAAGGAGCAGGGGTCCAGGAGTTCTAGAATCTTGAAAGTCAAGATCTGGAAAGGGCTACGGAGAGGTCATACGTTCACTAATCAACAAGCAGACGTGGAATGTCAAGCCCAGGGCACCTGCATCTGCCCCAGGCACTGCTCTCTTTGTGTTCTGGTGACTTAAAATTCTGTGCTGAATAAACGTGAATTTCAGTTTACAGACTAGTCTGTTTGTACAAATGTGGCATTTTCATGATTGTAATTCATAGCAAGACTGCTTCTAAAATATTCTGTAGTAATCAGCATGCCCATGCACCTTTGCCATGAGAAAGCTTTTCCTCCCTCAGGGTCAGGGCCATGGCCCTCAGGGGTCAGCAGTGTTCCTGAGTTAAGAGTTTTCAGAAATTCTTCCTCCTTTACCACTCACTGTCCTCCCACCAACTCAGTGGGAGCACTCAGAACCAGTTTCTGCTTCTCTGCATTCAATATTGCAACACACACACACACACACACACACACACAGATTTAAATGCCATTTGTCCAAGGATGTTTAGAACTGGATTTGGGGAATAGGCCAATGCCCATTAACAGGGGACACATCCAACTGATAGTGTTGTGGCAACATAAATGCAGAGACTGCTGTTGCAAGCATTTGTTTAGTGCCTATTCTGTCCCAGCCATGGTGCCCAGTGTTTTACATTTCTTTAGTCATTTCATCTTCTTAGCTATCCTATGCGATTGACAGTATTAAGCTGCTTTTATAGTGGATGATATTGGCATTTAGTGAGGTTAACACCTCCAAAGTTGTCCAGCTAGTAAGTGGCAGAGCTGGATTTGAGCAGAGATCAGAGAACAGGGAGTCTTCAAAATGCACGCTATTTCAATTTGCCATTCTGCTTGCTGCAAACAGTATTTGGTTATTGGTCATTAAGTTAGTAAAAGTGGCTCAGCCACATGGACAATGCTCAGACCTGATTAAAGGGAGCTTAATTAGTCAGTCTTCAGGTAAAATTTTAAGTTCCTATATGCCTTCCCTAACCTGTGGATGGTTATGCTCAAGAATTTTATTATAATTCAATTAGAAGTCAGTAGCAATGCGTTTTCCCATAGAAATAACATGGAAATGTTAGGGTTCTGTGATAATCGATAAAAGTCTGCACAGATCTGTGACTATGCAATTGTTCAGATTTTAAGGGCAGGGTCAATAGTAGGTCACTTCACGGGGCATTGCCATGGGAGGAACTGGGGACATGAACAGTGTATGAGAGTGGCTTCTATGGATTACATGGCTCTATCATGGGCATGAGAGCACCTCAGCTAGAACTGAAGCCAAGTCATTGTGTCCCAGACTTCGCTTCAATTTGCAGTTAAAAACTTCAGGGTTAGCATCTGTTGTTCATCATGAATTTGGGGAGACCGAAGATTTGTTCTCTTCCTGTAAACCTTGGAATCTGAAAAGCATCACCTCTCTGAACAGCCTAGTTAATAAGTAGATTTTCACTTATTCATTTCACATGGAATGAATACTTCCATTCTTCAGCTGCAGTTCTGTAAGCACCAAAAAGGCAGAGGCTTCACATGTTTTACTCACTTTTGCAGTCTTGAGAGCCAGCGTGTATTCTGGAATATCATAGATCTTTGATACATATTCATCAAATGAATAAATCTTCGATGAATCTCCTATTCAGCTGCCACTAGCTTGTGATTATCAGGATATTCCATCAGCCAAGTTATAGAAAAAGGAAAGTTGCCATATTTGGGGTATGTTAGGGATATGGATGACTGGAATATCTTCTTTTTCACCTACTAGATACCTAGTAATCCATCAAGAACTAAGCTCAGGCATCTCCTTCTCCAGGAAACCTTTTACTGTGCCACCAACCTCCAACAGAAGCTGGGATAGATGCTCTGATATTATCATATGATTGTTAACCTATGATTATTTATCACTTCCTTATTTTATTCTGTTATTTTTTGCCTGTCCCCTAGACTTGGAAACCATCGATATTTATTCCTCTTTGTAAACCCAACATCTAATCCAGTGACTTAATCTTTGTACTTATGTGCTTAGGTAGTGCAAGCAGCATGATATCTACTTTACTCCTGGCATCTAATGATAACCTGTGTCTTCATCCCTGGAAACTGAATATGTTAGGTTATATAACAAAGTGTTATTAAGGTTGCTAATCAGCTGAACCTAAAGTAGGAAAATTACCTGCATTATCTGGGAAGGTCCAGTGTAATCACGTTGCTAATCAGCTGAACCTAAAGTAGGAAAATTACCTGCATTATCTGGGAAGGTCCAGTGTAATCACAAGAGCCTTAAAAGTGGAAGAGGGAGCAGAAGAGGAGGTTGGAGTCATGCATGTGAGAAGAAATTGACCCGCCATTGCTGACTCCAAAAGAGGAAAGGGGCCATGAGCTGAGGGATTCAGGCAGCCTTTATAAGCTAGAAAAGGCAAGGAAATGAACTTTCCCCCAGTGAGACTTATGTCAGACTTCTGACCTATAGCACTGTAACAACTTTGTGTTATATTAAGGCACTGATTTGTGGTAATTTGTTCTATAGTAAATACACCTAGTATATCCAGATTTACAATTTTGGATATGAATAATGGGCTTGTACAATGATATCCCAGAGAGAAATCCTCAAGTTCCAACATGCCTGGATGAGCTTAAAGTCCAGTCTCTCCAGCCCCTCTCACTTCGTTGTCCAGGAATTAACAAGTGGTTATCAGTGTCTGAATGGTGAGTCCTGCATGTGTCTCTTTGATTTTGCTGAGGTCAGAATTTAAGGGTATGCATTTTGGGACTGGATGATGACACAGTTGCCATCATAAAGAGTATTAATACCATCAGTTGCCATAATGACATTGCAAAAGGTTGCACTTGTTCTTTTCTGAGTGACTTCAGTAAAGAAATGTTCTGTGAAACCAAGAGTCAAGGGCAGAATCGCTGTGTCTGCAGGGGTGTGGCCTAGCTGACATTTTGCTTCTGCTACTGCCACACATATGAGAGTGGACAGCTGCTAAGGCATGATTACCCAGCTGTGATTCTTTTAGAGGAATTGGTCTCTCCTTTCCTAGATCACACTTAACCAAAGTCAGAGACTCTTAAGTAAATATGGCCTCCCTCCATATAATAGGGCTGTCAGGTCCCTGTCTTGAGGCAGCATTATCATCGAGGATCCCATAAGAAGCCCTATATCTAAGGCTTCTGGGTATTGGTAAAGCTTCTGCAGATCCTAGACCCCCATAGCGGTTGTGCAAAGGGGGTCATTCCACAACCCTAGAGTGGGGCAAGATCATTGAATCCTACTCTGATATTGCTCCTGAGGTTCCGTTCACACAGCGATTTCTCCCAGATACCAGCTGGCACACAAAAGGCTGAAACAGAACAGGTTCCAGGACCAGGACCTAACATTCCAGGGCAACATTCCACTTTCCTCCCCCAAAGTCAGTGCATATGTCAGTTATACATCCTCAGAATAACTTTATTTTCCAAGAAGCTTTTTTATTGATCTACCCCAAAGTCTCCCTGACTTTGAAACTGAAATAAAGAAGCTATGGTCTGCATTCCCTCTTGTCTGCAAGACCCTGAGCTTCTGTCTGCAAAGTCCTCCCCAGACTCTGCCTTCTAATGCACACTGGAGGCAGCAGCCTCTCCCCTGACAACACACATACACATGTACTTATTATCAACACCTAACACAAAAACTCTTATACAACCTTATATTTATATTTACAAAAGTACTGAGCTATTTCATAATAAACAGTTTTCAGTATGTGGAAATAAGTGGAATTTTTAAATGGCAGATTCTTCTTTGTGAAAAAGTCTTTCTTATCAAATAGACCTCAATATATGTGTTGCTTGACTGACTGACCGACTGACTGATGAATGTGTGGACAAAAAGAAGGAACCCCTAGGGATTTTAGGGTACTGGAAGAAAGCAGAGCTCATATCATGAGGACTCACTGGAGGAAGATGGTTTGGGTTGCAAAGGGGTAGTTTGAGGAGTTTGTTTCCATCTATACTGATATGTAGAATGTAAGCAATTCAAGAAAATGAGATACATTTGTTACCCAGGAAAAGGGACAGTACACTGGGATGTAGGGACCAGGGATGGTGCCCTAACTGATTCCAGAGGAGGGCTGGAAGCACATTCTCCTAGAAGGGTTAATAACTTGCCAAATGGTTCACCTTCTTTGGCACTCGCCCTTCCCCCAAGTTAGAAGGTATAAATCATTGACTATCAGGATAATGAGAAGCAGATTTGCCTCTGCTAATTTCTGGGATGTGGAAGGTCTTTAGAAAAAGCCTCATAAGACATTGCTGAGTGTTATGAGCCCTACCGCCTTGATCGAGGGCACATGTGGGATGCAGACCAGGGAGTCTGTGATCCAGCGTGGTGGATGCTGCAGGGGAGGGTGGAGCTGCACAGATAATACCTGTAAACCATCACGTGCCCCTCCTTTACTTTGAACATCAGAGCCTGGGACAAAGAAAATTCAGCCCACCCTCCTGTGCACTCTCAGTGCTCCTTCCCTTAGATTGAAGATGAGGTCTCTTTCAAATATCTGTCTCCCTATGTTCTGAATAGAGGCTGGTCAGAACCCAAAGACTTTCCTGAATAAGTAGCTAAGTAGAAATTGCTGGGGATGCTTAGAATCCAAAAGTGAATGCAACAATCTGCTTCATGAGAAATTAAGTTAGTATAAACAAGAAGGTAAGAGGCAAGCAGAAAGAAAGCTCATCCTGAAAGATCCCTGCCTATTGGTCCTGAGGCAGGAAGACATGACTAGGTGAGACAGGGAGCAGCAGCAGAAGCAAGATGTCTAGAACATCTTCCTCTTACTGGACTTCAAAAGTCTTTGTCCAGAGGTGGTATCTGCCTGTTTCCCTGGCAGAAACCCTCTGCAGAGGCTAGCCTCCCTCAGGAGAACCCAAGTGGTTTGTCCTGTGATGCAGAGTTGGGCATGGCCAATGTTGGGGGAGCCCCGCCTGTTGGATAATACATGGGACCCCCATACCTGTAATGGTCACCTTGTGACTCCAGGTGAGAACAGGGGCCTCCCTCATTTATCAGGGACCTCTGACACAGGATCCTTTACATTTCAGCATGGCCCTTGCATTCAGTGGCAAAGCTTGGATGGAAATGAGGGCTATTTGATAGCATATAGATGAATTAATGGTAGAGTAACAAAAACAATTGGGATTGGAAGGGAACTTAAAGATGGTGTCGCCCAGATCTTTCATTCTTTCTTTGGAGAAACTGAGCTTTGGATGGGATAAGCCTTAGGCTGCCCAGTTGTTGAAGTTAGTGGAATATTTTGGATTTTCTAAACACTTACTCGCCAATGGTTCTATGTAGGCTTATCCTTAAAGCATGTTTTTGAAATATATTTTATCCCTCAGAAATCGAGTCCTCATCGCAATGTGACAAGCAAGCCAAAAGTTATGGAATGGAAAAGAACCTGAGATATTTTACATTAAGTTTCTTATAGTATAATGGAGCAATTAGCTCTGACATGGTATAATAAGTGCTACAGAAACACATGCATATAATTACTTTATTCTTAAATTTACCAGATGCCTACATTTCCCAAAGTAGAAACATGGTCTTATTTTGTAGAGTTGGAGCTATCAGATAAGTGATGTTATATGGTAAGGTGTTAGTATAAATACTTGAGATATAAGAAAAGCATCATTCAATGAAAAATAACAGACAGAGAAAATAATTTAAGCAAATTTAACTTCTATTAACATACTGAAAGGAACTATGTCATGAATATTTTAAATATAGGATGAATATTATTGGTCTGATATATCAACTTAGTTTTCTTTGAAGAGAAAAACTCATAATACCTACACTAATCATACTGGATATTGTTACCCTCTATTAAATTTTGCCTGCCAGAAAACATTTTGGAAGTAATTATATTAATATAATTGATGGTAATTTGAAATTGGTTAATTATTCAATAAATCAACAAATATTTTTTGTAGCCGGGTGTGTGTGTGTGTGTGTGTGTGTGTGTGTGTGTTGTTGATGCAGGGACTGAATGAGGAAAGCATGAGGTGAGCCCAGATCAGAATATGAACCATGTGTGTTGGTGAATATATATGTGAATATCATGATACAACCTTGGGAACACATTCTGTCCCCTGTGAGTGCTAACAAATAAAACTGGCCAATGCCACTTCAAGTTCTCAAGATGAGAGGGAACAATGTGTTACACAAGGTCCTCACTTCTTTGACCCCCCTTTTTTGCTCTGCCAAGAGCGATATGAAATGATACCTGTTTCTTGGGGAAAGGCTCAACTCTCGTCCTCAAAAGCTATGCCCCTCATCCGTGTGCAGCAAACTCTTTGACCCCACCTTGTCAGCTAGCCTGACCCTCAAGTAGAGGGAAATAATAGCATGAGGAAACAGGTTATTACTTCTCAACACTGGCTTCAGGTTTTGCTGGGACAAGACTGTGCCCTGATGTGAGTAAGGTGCCTTATTAACACCAGCAGAAGAATAGAATGTGGAAATTGTGATTGGATGTGGGCTGAGAAGGTGAAGGACAAGGCAACACTCATATACACTCTGGTGGGGCCCTTCCAAGCTCCCCAAAACTTATTCTAATGGAAGCAGAGAAGGGCTAGAGATGAATACATTTTTTAAGCATCTCCAAAGTTGTTCTCCCAAGCAACTTCAGAAAATGAGTCATTTTTTGTTTAGTTTTCTCCCAAATTTCACCATTTAATTAATCATTAACTCTTATATCGTGTGGTTTCAGAAAACTGAAATCGACCTTCCTTGTGCTGACCCTAAGTGGCTACCACTTACTTGTTATTTATAGTGTATGTTTTTCTTATACCTTTAGGGACAGCTATTTAATCTAAGACAATCCAACATAAAGTGATAATATATAGAAAAATAATTTATTCTTAAATATCTAGATAGAGATATGTATTATCATCCTCTAATATTTCACAAAAGGTAGAGATTGCCGGGTACTCTGCTACCTAAACAAATTTGAGAACCAATGTACTAATTGAATCTTGATTCAAACAGTTATCCTGTCAAATATCTTCTTTTGTTCTGGCCCAGCCTAGCCCAAGACATGGGTAAAGTGGGCATGTTTACTGCACACATGGCAATTTCTTTCAACTGACTAGAGTGACTCAACAGCTACCTTTCAGCTTGTTCATACATGGTCCTCCTTTTAGACTGGACAGAAAGAAAAGAGAAGCTTCTGCTTTAAACTTCCTTCAAGTAGGCCAACATAGACTCTTTTGGTGTTGGTTGATTTCATCGATTCATAAATTTAGAATTGCTTTGAGGTGATGTAGAACCTAAAGCTGTAGGAGGTAGTAGACCTCCTTGGAGCCAGAATAGATTTTAAGAGAGGCCCTCTCCTGTAAGACTGAAGGGCTCTACAGTCCGAAACTCTACACCACCTCATGACAGAAATAGCAGGGCACACACCTGCTAATCCTGCTCACCCGTGAGTCACCTCCGTCCAGGGTGTAACCCAAGCTCTCCTGACAGTTCTTCCAGTCTCTTGGAAATTTTTCTTGTTCACTCCTTAATTCTGATCTGTAATATTGCCCTGATATTGACTGTGACTATTAGATGTCTACAGAGGGATCTCCAGGCTATTGTAAAAGTGTTTGAGACTGTAGAACTGTTCTACAGTCGTTTTTCCTTTTCACCAGAATAGGTAAGGTTATGATTGCCAATTTTAAGGAAGAGATGGATTGCACTTAATATGTTCAGTCCCCTCTTCTTAATATGTTCATTTCCCTCTTTGAGGTTCCCCAAATAGATCAGGGAAACATGTGTCCCTTTGCAGCTCTCAAAAAGCAAAATTCTATTAAAATAAGAGTTGCAAAATGAATGGAATTCATCATTGAACTTCTTCAGGAGAAGTTATAATTAAGGTGCAGTTCTCAGGATTGTGCTAGAACAGATGAGTGTCCTTGAGAGGATGGTAACCTCTATATTCTCCCACCAGAATTTATATCCCCTCTGTTCTGACTTCCAGGAACCAAGCGAAAATGCCACCTTGATGACCCAGAACTATTTGGATCATTCCCAAGCTGGTGCTGAAAGTAGTGCAGGGAACATCAGTAAGTTGTAAGGATATAACATGTCTAAAGAAATAAAGGACACATAAAGCTGATAGGTCAGTTTGTTCCTTGCCGTCTTGAAGTTTCCTCTTCTTACTGTAAATTAATTAAGAATAGAGTAACCTATAGTGAGGAAGCACCCATAATTTTGTCAGATAAAACATATTTTGATGATAAAAAGGCAGCAATTCACTAACCTGATTGAGCAAATATCTCAGTATTCCTAGTAGATTTTTTTTTAAGTTTCACAGATAGTCAAGGCAAAATTTCTTAAAATTAATTCATCTTTACAAAAATAAATATCCTATTTTCTTTTTTTCAAAAATTTAAAAAGCTGGCCTTGGAGCAAAAACAATTTGGGGATCCTCAGGGAATATGCTGCCTAATTCACGGAAAGCTTGTGTATGGGAAATGAAACACTGGCATGCCTAGCTAGGATCTCCTGAAACACAACAGAGGCAGGAAAGAGTTGTGGGTTATGAAGCTCATTGAACCCTTTCATCCAGGGCTGGAAAGGGTCTGAAGCATCATTGATTGGATTCTCTCTTATCCAACTTCTGCGTAGTTCATTTTTTGAGGAACGTTGTTTTAGAAAGTTCTTCCTCAAACTGACCTAAACTCTGCCTCCTTATCACTCTGTCCCTTGCTCCTCTTCTCAACACTCTGGGTCCCTTCCTTTTAACAGTCTTTTAGGGACAGGCAGATAATGCCTTTTCTCTTTTTCCCTCCTCAGCTCTTGTCTTCTCTGGGCCAGGCACACCTGTTCCTTACAACTATTATCTTCCACATAAGATCTGTCTTCACTCTTCTGGCCTCCCTTCTTTAGTCTAATTAGAATTTGCCTAGAGAAATGTTTTCCCTCAAATAGAAGTAGAAGTCTCTAATGCATAATACTCCAGGTGAGTTTAACACATCCCTTATTCCAAAAGCTGGATATTCAACAACTGCAAAATCTAAATAGGAATGTTTAAAAATGGCCAAATGAGTAAGATTTCACTGATCATTAGACAACTTTAGAATTTTCTGTAAGACCTTAAGATACAATACCAAACAAGTAAAAGTGATAAATTACAAATGTTATATACAGATGTAGACATATGTGTGCATGCAGGGTGGTCCACTTGACAGAGGGTCCTTATAAACCACATTAGGTCCAGAAGCTTCCAGAATGCCTTGAGTTCAATTTATGAGGTAGGCTTTCTTTAGCAGTCTATAATGCATAAATAACTATTGATTAGCTTCCTAGAGGCAGGTTTTTAGTATAACACTGAACAAGGGCATTAGAGAAACGCCCCCACTGGGGTCATATTTGTTGACCTGGGACTACATAAAATGGGAGTACTGAATGCTTAATGTCACATTTTATTGCTTGGTTCAGCTAATTTGTCTTGTGGGAAGCAAATGTTTTTGAAAGCATTCCAGAGCCTTTGTAGTGTTAAAGCTCATTACCTTGGATTTCATATGAGCCAAAAAATATACAACCAACTAAGTGCTCTGAACCTCAGGAAAATTTCATGACCAGACAGAAGCAAAGCAAGAGTATCATGTCATGCAAAAATAAGGTGAATTGTGCAATTTGCATACTTAGGTGAAATGCAATCTAATGAACTCGTGGGGGGTTATTTTGTTCTTTTCCTTAAAGTGTTAAGAATAATTAATGAGCAAATTAAAGAACAGATAGCATATATCTTCTTTAGGGAAATTATGTTACTTTTCTGTTCATCGTTAACTCTTGCATGAGTGTATGAGCTTCAAGAAAGACTGTGCATATTTTACATAAACAGAGTTCTTTTAGAGACCAGAATACATTTTTCAGTAATCTACAAGAAACCCTGTCATGTTTCACGTCTGCTCATATACATAACTCAATTTTAACTCTTGAGGAATTGTTTATCTCATTTTACAGATAAGGAAACTAAAGCCCCAATGTTCTGATTTTTTTTAATAGTGATTCTCAAGAGCCAGAAGAATTTTATTGCTCCATCTAGTCCTCAAGATACCCACAGTCTGATCTTATCTACCTTATTGTACCTGTTTCCCACCCCTTCTTCAAGTCCTTCTATTACTAAATCAATGGATCAGGCGACAGTCATCCATTGGTATGTGTGTTCAGAATCCCATAATTTTGCTCCCTGTGAAATATTCTCTCATCTATTCTGTCTATTGAAATGATCCAATCATCTGGATGATTCCTTCTACAGGAAATGCTCTCATTCCCATGACATGAGAATACTCTCTGTGTCCTCTTAACTCCTTCTCCATAAATACTGAAGGGATAATTAGGTATTTTACTACTAATGGGGTGAAACAAATCAATATATAAAACAAAAAATTAAATGTTCTTTTTTATTCCATAAATAAGCTAAATTAGGTAGTATAGGACTCTTCACTAAGTGATATCAATTGTGGTCCAAATTATTATAGAATCATTCTTATAATTTCCAAGTCACTTATTGATGCTAGGACATTCCTAGCATGATTCTTTGAATACAAGTGTTACTAATTAAATAATAATTCTGTTTGAAATTTTTACAGGGATATGCACAGGTTTACAAGAACGTTTCATTAGATATATTGTCCTTAGGTGACTCAGTTCAATAAAAAGAGAATTTCTCTTAACATCAATTTTACTAATGGTACCACATCCTTTATCATCTTCAGCTAAGTTTATGTAATTACACTAAATTATTTTTAGCTCATATATTTCTGTTTGGGATAGTAACATAATAAATATCTTCTACTATGAAGGCTATCCTGAAAATCATTTCTTAGAATGGTATGCTTATTATCTTTTGTTCACCTTTATTCCTCAGAGATGTGCAAGCTTTCTTTTGTTCAGTTTAATCACAATTATAAATTCATTATATTTTTAAACTTTTTGTCATCAAATCATGGTCATATTTTCGTGTTAAACAATTTATTAGTCCTTTCTCTTGGAATAATACATTGTTTTTTCCCAAACATTTTATCATCTTATTTCTATACCTTTCATTTGTCTTATATAGTTACTTTGTCAGTTTCATTAAATAATAACTAGAAGATTCAAATTCAGTAAAGCTAAATAATTTAAATTAGGACTCCATTTATTAAATTTCCATTTTAAAGTTTGTGTAATTTCTCCAATTCAGAATTGTTATTAGCATGACTAGTCAAGACTTGGTTCAATGTCAAAGTCTTTTTGCAGCTCTAGCACTATAGGCTACCTTTGAGTTCTAAATATTCCTTCAAAAGTCATGATTTCAATTCTATCTGTATCTCTCTGATATTTGTTTGATGTGTGATCAATAATATTTGTTGATTTGTATCTTTATTGCATTTTATATACCCGAAGAAATGACTTAGATGGTACCAAACTAAGACATTAAGAAATATTTCTCAAACTGTGGATACCTCTCCAGCCTTTCTCCCTACCCATGGCACTGTCTATATAGCCTAATTCTTTTCTTTAGTTTCTTCATCAATGCATGGGGGAGTGTCTTCTCATGTATAGTTGTTATGAGGACTACCTGAAATGGAATTATATGTAACACCATGACACACATTGAGCTTTTCATAAATTATGCTATAATCATTACTCTCTGTGATACTCAATTATTATTTCTATATGCCCAGCATCTTTACTCCCTGAATTTAACAGTAGAAAACCTTTCTTGTGGGATCTACTCCCCCGCTTTGGGTTTCTGCATGCTGCCAATTCCATGACCATATCTCCAAGACTCAGCACGAGCACATGGCTCAGATCCAGATAATAATGATATTCCATCCTCTGGTGACAGTGATTGATCTGGGAATGGGAATACGACCCAAGCTATAGCAATCAGAGTTTTCCCTGTGATTCTCTTAAGTGCAGCAAATTCCTTTTGCTCTCTGATAAAGGAACATCATGGATGTGATGACTGCTGACCTAGTGGTGACCTTGTCCTCTATACTATTGAGATATTGATGAGAGTAAAGCTGACACTTAAGGACAAATTGCAGAGACACCATCCTGGAAAGGGTGAGTCCCCTGTCCCAGAGGTTTCCAGTTACTGCAAGTCTTCCATTAAATTTATGAGCTTTCATCTATTCTTATAATGAACATGTGTTAAAGCAAGTTAGAATCCAGTTTTTGTCATTTGTACCCAAGGGCTTTTCTGATGAGCACATCATTTTGCATAAAGAAAAGCAGTACTGTCAGAAAAAGCAGCAGAGAAGACCCATTTCAAGTAACCTTGGTGATGTCAGTGAGTTTTTGATGTGACAAATATCTGTACAACATGAAGAGAAACTACAGAGCCCAGGCTCTCTAACGCAGAACAGTGTAGTTGAAAAGCAAGGAGGCAAGATAGAACACAGGTGCAGATCCTTGAAAGAGATAAACTCCCCCAGATGCTCACCTCGAGGCACCCTGAGGAAGGTTGTATAAAACAAGCCACTCAGGACTTGGAGATAGTGCCTGGCAGGATGGAGGCAGTGGGAAGATAGCTGCCCATTGGGGAATTTGTAAGGTGTCACCTGTGTGATTAGATCTCTGAAGGAGCTGTATTAAAGTCAATGATGTTATTTTTCTTTCAGCTATTTGGTATTGTATGGGGTATCTGAATCATCTGGGACTTTTACTCATAGCTGCTGAATTCCAAAGATCAAATTCTTGACCATGTAACAGTATTGAATCAGCCCTATTTGGGGTAAGGGAGGGCTGGGCAGTTAGGCATTTCTGCATGTTTGGCTGTAACATGCCCTATTGCAAGGAGCAGACCATATCTCCTAGAATCTAGAATTACAGGGAGGCAGATCCCAGGTCAGGTCTGGTGTGACTCTTTAGGCTTGGCAGGTCTCCTTTCAATTAACTTCAGAAGTACTCTGATGGAGTTCCCATTTTGGCACAGCAGAAATGAATCTGACTAAGAAACATGAGGTTGGAGGTTCAATCCCTGGCTTCACTGTTCAGTGGGTAAAGGATCTGACGTTTTCATGAGCTGTGGTGTAGGTCCCAGACGCAGCTCGGATCCTTCATTGCTGTGTCTGTGGTGTAGGCTGGCAGCTGTAGCCCTGATTCGACCTGGGAACCTCTACATGCCATGGGTGTGGCCCTAAAGAGCAAAAAAAAAAAAAAAAAAAAAAAAAGCTCTGACATTTCTCACATACTCATCTTGGATGTTATTCTCATAATAATTGGGCTTTCCCTTGTGTGTGAGGGGTTCTGTCTTGCAAGGGTGTATTTCCTAAATTCCAACAAACTGAAATATCCTAATATCCTGTCATTCACAGCTCAGGGTGATAGCTGAGGCTTTTGGGTATAGTTTTTCATGCTTCTACCCATCTTCTAGGAAGAGGGAGCCTCCCATTATCTGATTTAGGGTAGAACCATGGGATGTTAGAGTGAAATGAGGCTAAAGACACCACCTTCCCCACAGTTTCATCTTATGCTCTTGGAATTAAGGGGAGTGTGCCCCACATATGACTAGTGACAATGCTGGGCTGATAACCTAAGCATTGTGATTCCAGCTTCTTTCCATGTACTGCACACCATACTGCCTAAGGATGTCTCAACTTGGAGTTTTGCTCTACATTGAAATCCATTCTGTGACTAGGTTAAGGTCTTGGTCATATAAGTTCTTGGCTTTTCTATGCTTCAAACTTTTCTGTGATGAGAGGACAGGTTTAGTGAGCCCCCAGATGTCCCCTGCTTGGGAGTCCAGGCCTGTGTGCAGTGCAGTGGGTATCATTCTAGACCAAGGAAGTGATTAGAGAGACAGAGCTTCTTCCAGTGTTGAGTTTCTCATCTAAGTCTGGCCTTTGCTCCTTCAACACACTTATATTAAACACGTTCTACAGATCAGGCCCTATGCTAAAACTGAGTGTACAATGCAAAATAAATGACCCCAACCTCAGGAAGCTCAGAGTGAGCTTGGTTTTAGTTCAGTGGTTCAATGAACTATCAGAGGTTAACATGGACCTTGGCATCGTGCATGTGTATGTGTACCCCTGTGTGCCAGGGTGGGGGCTCCAGTATGAAAATGCAGGTTGCAAGGGTTTCAAGGTTAAGGCAAGGGCGGTACTTCTATATCACATGCAGAAAGCACCATGGGCTAGAAAGATACATGAAAAGGTGAGTGGGGGTGAGTGTGGGGCTTAAGCACTCAGAGGGGAGTGACAGAGGAGGGCACTGGGACCTAGAAAAAAAGTCACACCATCGTCAGCATGAAATCATTTGTTCAGTCCTCAGCATTTTCATTGTGGGGGAAAAACAATAGGCTATGCTATAGAATCTTTAATAAAAATATCTAGGTTTGGGTCCCAAATCTACCATATGTTAGGAAAATTAATTCAGTTTTTGTTTGTGCAAAATGGGGGAAATAATACTTGGTTTATACAATGGTGAGAAAGAATCAGGAAGAATATATCAATAAACAACATACTACAGTGCCTGTTACATAGTAAGTACTTAGAAACATTATTATTGTTATTGTTATTATTTTCACTGTGGGAGTATCTTCTCTAGAGAGTAATGCTGGAGGCCAAGGCATACCCTTGGGAGCAGAACCCAAGAATGATGAGTTTGCCTTGTCTTCTCACCAGACATGGGCCCTGGGCTGCAGAAACCAAACCTGAGATCTGTAACATAAGCCACCCTAGATGTGGAAAGAGAACTGGTGGCCTTAAACATAAGCCCATAAGGAAGGCCGGCTCCTGCTGCTAACTTGCCTGGCCCTTCCCCGGTGACTTGTGTGTTCTTGAGAAGAGGAGGCTTATTGCCAACATTCTGTTGAGCCTTCCGCCTTTTTGAAGCCACACTCCAGCCTCATTGGCCTCCCTACAGCAATCTGGCCATGTGCTGCTTTTATTTTGTGTCTCCTACATGTGCACTCCGTTATGTTGCTCCCTTTTGCTGAGGTTTCTGACTTGGCGTCTTAAGCAAAGCCTAGTAAATGGCATTACCTACACAATTGCCCATGCACGTGTGCACGTACACTTATGTACACATGTGTTCCTGTGGATGTGTGTGTGGTGTAGAATCTTCCTGGGATGGCTCCAGAGCCTTGGCTGATTCTAAAAACTTTCTTGTGCTCCTGGTCTGTGAGGCAGGAGGAAGGCTCTTATGCCAACCCCGTCCCATCTCTAGACTCAGTATCAGTCACAGTAACTCCTGGAGAAGCAAATTAAATGGAAAGTTAAATCACTTCCACATATGCAGAAGCACCAACGCACCAAACACTAATGTGAATTAAATAAATGCATAAAGATTTGAAGCATATTATCACGTTTACACAAAAGTGTAGCTATTACCAGGCATCTAGACCAAGTTTTAGTTTTTTTTAAAGTTGTTATTCCTGAAAAACATGATTGATTTTGAACTTTTTTTTTTAAACTTCAATGTCATGAACCAGACATCCATAATTATATTATTTGTCTTATACAAATGAAAAAGAATAAATTAAAACTGGACATGTTGCAAAAGGACTGTTGACATTATATACAAAGCCTGCTTATTGTCATAAGATACTCTTAACCTTCAAGCCAAAATCTTTCAAAACTATTAGTGTTAAATCTAGCAGCTGTTGTCAGAGTTCTCCTGTTCTCTGTTTTATGCACTGTGCTTTATTTGAAATGTTTGTTATATTTGTGTATATAACTTTCTGTGAGCTGTTCCTTGAAAGCTCCAAGGATTAAACATGAAGGTTGAGCCAGTTCAAAAGGAACAAAGTTAAGAAAATTAAAGAAAACTTGCTAAAATGAATGTTTAAACCATTAAAATATTTAGCAAGGTTTGCCTGGAGCTGTTTCCTTTATGTAAAACATGATGCATTTCTTTGTTCTTTCATTCTTTCTCCTTTAAAACAAATGAAGTTAAGGAAAATATTCTTCTGCTCTAGAGTTTTTTTTTTTCAAGGAATTTAATATCTAAATATTCTATGCAAATAGATATTCTCGATTGAGGCGGAAATATCTCAAACATCCTAAGTATTTGGGCAAGTGGCTTATGGACATATTAGATAGGTGAAGGGGATGCAGAATCAAAAGGATTGTTCTCTTTGAACTTGCATCAGCATATGACTTTACTAAGTCATTAGGAATTAACTGTATGGTTAACAGGATATATTCCTTGTGTACCATCAAAATGCAAAGGAAAGGATGAATTTGCAGAACTCAGTGGAGTTTATCCAAAGTTCTGGGTTTGGTTATTCAGTCTCTAATGAAGAATGATTAATTGGTATTTGATTTCACACAAGAAGTTATGCTGTCCAGCTCTCTCCACCATTCCATGGCATTTGGAGTTTCCTCCCTGTCCCCACTGTTTAGAAATGTTAGGTCTTTGATTTGTCCAGGCATCCACCCATTCATCCATGCACTTGGGGGAAGTGTGGTCTGGTGGGAAGCATAAGCTTCAAATCAAACCATTCTGGGTTCAAACGACACGTACTAACTGTGTGACTTACAAACTTATTTAACCTCTCTGAGCCTTGGTTTCCTCGTCTTTAAAATATAATACTAAACACACTTGTGTTTGCCAGGGGGTGGGGGGAATGGGATAGACTGGGAGTCTGGGTTAGTAGATGTAAACTATTGCATTTGGAATGGATAAACAATGAGATCCTGCTGTATAGCACAGAGAATATATCTAGTCACTTGTGATGGAATATGATGGAGGATAATGTGAGAAAAAGAATGTATGTATATGTATGACTGGGTCACTCTGCTGGACAGCAGAAATTGACAGTGCATTGTAAATCAACCATAATGAAATAAATATAATACTAGAATACCCACTTCACTGGGGCATCATCAGAATTATATAAGATAATGCACTTTAAATGTTTGGGAATTCCCATCATGGCTCAGTAGAAACAAATCTGACTAGCATCCATGAGGACGCAAGTTCAATCCCTGGCCTCACTCAGTGGGTTAAGTAAGGATCCAGTGTTGCCCTGAGCTGTGGTGTAGGTCACAGATGTGGCTCAGATCCTGCATTGCTGTGGCTGTAGTGTAGGCTGATGGCTACAGCTCAGATTCGACCCCTATCCTGGGAATCTCCATATGCCATGGGTGAGGCTCCAAAAAAAGACAAAAAAAAAAAATTTTTTTTAATAAGTGTTCATTTGTTTTATTGCCTGGCTTAATAAATGTTAGGAGAAAATATTCATCAACAGATATTGAGTAGGTGCTTATTGGAGCCAATTATTTCCTCTATCCCCTCAGGTCTACAGAGCCTACACCAGAATAGGAATCTTGTGGGTTGTTTGTTTGCAAAATCTCCAACCATCTTTGCCGAGGGCATAGGGTTGCCAGCTTTCTTGAATCTCAGTACTCTTCGCGACTCAATACTTTTCTCAGAGTATCCCTAAACCAAGAGAAATACCCAGTATTTCCGTTTACTAAATAATTATAACCAAAAAACTTGATATACATTTATTGTCTAACAATTTAGAAGCCATTTGAAAATATATGTACATATCACACTATCCAAAACTAAAGAGTAATTTAAAAATTTTTATTTCTTTTTTTTAAAAAACACAATTACTCGGAGTTCCCATCATGGCTCAGTGGTTAATGAATCTGAAAGGAACCATGAGGTTGCGGGTTCGATCCCTGGCCTTGCTCAGTGGGTTGAGGATCTGGCGTTGCCGTGAGCTGTGGTGTAGGTTGCAGCCGCAGCTTGGATCCTGTGTTGCTGTGGCTGTGGCGTAGGCCGGCGGCTGCAGCTCCAATGAGACCCCTAGCCTGGGAACCTCCATTTGCCACGGGAGCGGCCCTAGCAAAGGCAAAAAGACAAAAAAACAAAAAACAAAAACCGCAATTACTCAATAATGTGATAGGTGTACTTTTGAGCCCTGTGCAACCTTACAAAACTTGGAATTGGATTTTATGTCACCACTTTCATTTCCTGCTCCACGTTGATTTTTATTCATTGCTCATTTTTATCTACTATTACCAAAAATCTAGCTTTGCAAAAATAGGACATTATTAAAAGGAATGTGACACAATGTAATGTTGAATCTGTGCCTGACATCGAGGTAGTATTTCTCATGTTGTGTGACAGGTGCTCAGTGTCTCTATGCTTCCCTTGACGTTACTCTCTTAATTAAAAATTCAAAAGCCTTTGACACCCTTGTGCATTTGCCACAGCATGCTAGGGCACCTCAGCACACAGGTTGGGAACCATGTGCCTAGGATATCCTCAGAAGAAGTTTATCTTCCTTCTGCAGTGAAATTATCTTGCTTCTAGCCCCTAATATGGATTCTACAGAGGACAGAGGAGCCTATGAAACTAATGAAATAATGAAGGTTGGAGCTTCTGCACATTTGCACCTGTCCAGTCATTCAGGGTACACATTCCAGCCTCAGTTGTGTGTATTGTGGGCCCTCTGATCAGGATACTGAAGACAGAAGCTAAAGAAATATGGCCACACACCAAGCCTCCTGACTGTCTGGATTAGCCATCACTAAGTGACTTTGCAACAGAAGGACCAATTATTCCACTTCCCTGTTCAGAATGTTCACAGTATTTACTGTCAGTAGCATGAAGAGTGCTAGAGTGCCATTTGCAGTCACCCCCCTGTTCAGCGCTTGGCATGAACTGTTCCTGTTTCTAGTTTCTAAACTTTACTGGGCACATAATCAAGATCATATCTTTTCCATCCCTCACACCATTCTGACCTTCACAAGATCACCCTTTAAATTGTGGTCCTATATCCTCACAGTTATTTCAATTAGAAACTTTGAGAGGTGCCACAGAGGTGTGCTCTGAGCTATATTCTGTTTATTCTCACACAATTGAACATACATTTTTGTGTGTTTCAACTTAGGAACTTCCAGATACAACCTGGAACTGTATTATATTCTGTGGCTGTGAAAGGAAAAGCCTCTGAGATGTTCTCTTGCCATTAGGTAAAGAAAGAATAATTCAGTTTCTGTTTAGCTGTTCATTGGGCTAAAATCTTTACCTTCTTTTACAAATACAAGTCCTGGGCTTTATTTTGAGGCTCTGGGAGCTTTCAGGCATGAAGCAGGTCTGTGGGTAGAGTGAGAGGAAGAGGAGTTGGAGAGGATACTCTCTGGGGAAGCGAACTGCTCCTTCTACTCTGACCTTGGAACTGGGAGAAGAGCAAGGGCCACTGGCATCTCTATCTGCTGATTCAGGTGCCCTGTCGACTTACCCAGAAGAAATGAGCTCCTGGCTTCTAAAGGCTTTGACTTTGCCTCTGACTTACCAGGAAGACCAGTCCAGAGCTCCTCTTCCTGGTGGTGGGCAGCAGAAAAGCCCTTCTCCAACACAAACGTGCAGAATAATTGTCTCCCAGTCTCAAAGTTTAAAGTGTCTGTTTTATACTTATTTAAAGAAGGCATCTTAAATATTGAAAATAAGGTACATTATTAAATTTGAAAGAAGAAAACAGAAATCCTACCAAGAATCTTGTCAAGATATCATCTTTCCTTCCTCAAGATAAAATCTGGAAAAGAAAAAGTTGAATTCTCTGCATATGAAGCATGCCAGCTCCAGGACTCATCTTGACTTCAATTTAGATCCCTATACTTCCAAGGACTCCGGGTCCAGTGATAACATGTTTCACCCCTAATCTTATTCCCTGCCCCTTTCTGCCCACACAGTCCTCTCCATTCATAGCCGTGAATGGTTCTTATCAACTGTGTGAGCAGAGTTGCAGTCTCCAAATGGCTTCAGAGAGGGGAAGCCTAAAAAATGGGGTGGAGGAGAGGTAGAAAGAGTATGTTGGGCTCAAAAAGCAGGCATCATTGTAGGAGAAGGACAGTGTTTATGTTCTTCAGAACTTTCACCTCTGAACCAAATTGCAAATATGGATGAAGGGAAAAAAGATCATTCTGTCATTCTACCTTTTTTTTTTTTTTTTTTTTTTTAATGCCAGCAAGCTCACTCTATTGCAGAAGCATGGCAAGAATAGATCCCATATTATCACAGGATGAGCTTTGGTTAGAGTTTTTGAAGCTGATGTGGGGGTGAAAGTTACTGGGAATATTACATCAAACTTCACAGCTTAGAGACAATGAGAATTAAATGATTTTCAGGGACTGCTAACCAGATGCCATTTTAAACCTGAACTTCATGTGATTCTTTAGTAAGAATTCAGCTACTTAAGAGTACATAATGAGATTTACCCCATGCAGTTTGATTCGTATTTATAAGGATCTGAAAATTGCTGAGATTGGCACTGAAACTTGCAAATGGGAGAAAGTTATATTATGTGTCCTATGAGAAAGATTCAGGCTGCTCTGTGGCCCTTCTCTTAGCCACTTGGAAGCATTTCTAGATAAGTATTGAGTTAAAAAATTAATTTGAATGCCTTGTGATTTGCATACATGATGTGATTTCTGTATTTGAACACATTCCCATCTAATCGCCTTGTTATTCTCCTCACAGGTAAGTAGAATGTGATAGCCTCATTTTACAGATGAGCTTGTGAAAGGATTGGAGAGATTAAGTGGATTCTTGTCCCAGCACTTATTGGTTTATTGATTCATTATCTAGATCATTCATTAATAAATTTATTCATAGTTTTTTTTTGTGAAGCCTATATTTCAGACCCTGTCCTAAGTTTTGAGAATGGATACAAGCAGTGGCTCTGGGTTGGGGGATGGGATTTGTGGTGTTTGACAATTCTGTGGTATAAGTAACCCCAGCATGACTGATTTCTAACTACCAAGGTAACATCATTGAACTCAGATATGGGGAAAGATGTATGTAATTTGCTCTTACAAGCTGTTTGGCTGGCTCCAGTGCATCGCAGGGCAACAACTGCCTTAGTCTGTTCAGGATGCTATAACTAAGTGCCATAGACTGGGTGGCTTATAAAGAACAGAAGTTTATTTCTCACAGTTCTGGAGGATGAGAAGTCCAATATCAAAGTACTTGCAGATTTATTGCCTTATGAGGGTTTGCTTCCTAGTTTATA
Source organism: Sus scrofa (assembly GCF_054392235.1). NCBI lineage: Eukaryota > Metazoa > Chordata > Mammalia > Artiodactyla > Suidae > Sus > Sus scrofa. The sequence goes on along the minus strand of NC_139385.1, from coordinate 131,359,452 downwards.
GATGGCCACCTTCATGCCATAACTTCACATGGCAGAAGGGCTAAGAGGAAGGCTCTCTAGGGTTTCTCATGTGGGGACTCATTTCATTCATGAAGGCTCCACATGCATGACCTATTCATCACCCAAAGTCCTCACCACCAAATACAATCACATGAGCATTAGGATTTAATATTAATTTTGGAGGGACACAAACATTCAGTCTCCAGCAACAAGGTATAGAAGAGAGTTTCTGTATATACAGATTGTTCATAGTATTAGGCAAGGGACAAAACTGTAAACAAATATTTACAATACAAAATTTTATAAATGATGTATTAAAGCTATATAAAGGACCTGCAGGAGTCCTAATTTTTCTAGAATGGTTATCAGACAGACTTAACAGAGGAAGCGATGTTTGAATTGAGTCTCAAAGAATGAGTATTAAATTCCCCAGGCAGTCAGTGTGAGGTAAGGGCTTCACGGGCTGGAGAAAAGGCACAGGGAAGGGCAAGTGTCCGTGAACATGGTGTGTGCCAGGAGCTGTGAGGAGTTTGTTAAGCGATAAAGTGGGTGTGTCCTGAGAGAGTCTTAGAGGCTGAGAAGTAAGATCACAAAGGAAATTTCAAATTGTACAAAGGCTGGACTCCCTTTATCATGAGGGAACTAAAGAGGGTTTTTTGTGGGTTTTTTTGGCTTTTTTTGCAGTATAACTGACAAATAGGAATTGTGTAAATCAAAGGTATAGGATTTGATGTTTTTTTGTTTGTTTTTGTTTTGTTTGTTTGTTTGTTTTGTCTTTTTGGCCATTTCTTGGGCTGCTCCTGGGGCATATGGAGGTTCCCAGGCTAGGGGTCGAATCGGAGCTGTAGCCACCAGCCTACGCCAGAGCCACAGCAACTCGGGATCCGAGCTGCATCTGCAACCTACACCATAGCTCATGGCAATGCCGGATCCTTAACCCACTGAGCAAGGGCAGGGACCGAACCCTCAACCTCATGGTTCTTAGTCGGATTCGCTAACCACTGATCCATGAAGGGAACTCCAGGATTTGATGTTTTTATATATGTATCCATTGGGACATGATCACCACAATCAAGCTAATTAAAATATCACCTCACATCATTGGCATTTTCTTTCTTGTGTGTGTGTGTGTGTGTGTGTGTGTGTGTGTGGTGAGAAAACTAAGGTCTATCTACCCTTTTAGCAAATTTTAAGTATACAGTATAGTATTCTTAACCATAGTCACCACAAGTCACCACACTATACATTAAATCTCCAGAACTTGCTCATCTTACATAACACAAACTGTTTTGTTTTGATGTAGCTCTTTGCCTACAGAATGGTGAATTGATTTAAAGGTGACAAGACATGGTACTAAGACAATCAGAGGATGCCTCAGGAATTCAGTTGAGAACAAAAAGGGTTAGATATGAAGCAGAAAGAAGGGTTTGCTAATCCAGATGTAGAATCAGCTGGTCCAACTGATAGAATAGACTGGAACCCAATCCTCTGGGTCCATCCCATTAAGTTTCCCTCTCTCTTACTGTACTGTCTGCAGTGGCCATTTCTGGGGTGACTCTGGCGAGCTAGGCCACCCTTCCCAGCCTCAGGTCACCCCAGGTTGGGGACTGTGAAGGCAGAGCACTCCCCGCCTCCCTGGGAGACCTTGGCAGACCATATCGTATCTCTATTACTGAGCGCTGCAGAGGTGGTTTGCTCCCTGCTTCGAAAGGCTGCGCAGACCCAGGGCCACACTCTGGAGAACATGTGGTTGCTATTTCATTTATGCTTTATCATTTTTCATTCTGACATTAAAGCTTCTCTGCAGCAGGGTGAGAGCGCTGTACATTGTAAGGCGTAATGTGAACCGAGGGCTCCTGCTTTGTGCCAGAGGAAACGTGATTCAGAAACAATTTGGGGGCAACTGCAAGGTGATGTGGCCCAGAGAACCAGAAGCTATTGAAACTTTAAACATCATTTCTGGACAGTATAATATGTTCTGCAGGGCAGCTTGGAAAAACAGGAAAACCCTCCTTGGCCAATCCTTGGAGATTTAGAGGTCTTTAAATATCATCCGAAGCAAATGTTTCTTAAAGAGCCCCACGCCCGTGTACTCAAAGACCACAATGTTGAGCTGGAAGCCCCTTCATCCCATGACCCCCCCCCCCCCCGCAAGAGATCTGGGGCCATGTAATTGGACAAACTTGCCCAGGGTCTCACAACCCTGGCTAGATACTTGCATCTCCTGACTTTCCCCACCCCATAGTAGGATTTCTCAGCCAATGGCTGGCTCCTACCAGTCTCTCCATGCTAATCCTGAGCCATTGAAAGGTGAATTTTCAAGAGAACAAATCTGTCAAGATCTCCTAAAAAGGGAAAAGCAGATGCCATTTATTTTTGCATAGGAAGTTCAGTTTTGTGACATTTGCATGTATCTCTCCCAATAGGGGATGTGTTCCTTGAATGCCTCAAGGTAGTGTCTGGAGCAGAGTGGATGCTTAATAAATTTGGAAGGAGAAGTGAGAGAAAGGGGAGGAGAAAGAATGGGGGGGAGGAGTAGTGAGAGGACCACGGGAAAAGATGGTTTTCAGTTTTGAGTTTTTACTTGCGGAAAGGAGAGTAATTAAACATTTTGCCAATCAATGTGGTCAAAGATTTAAAAAAAAAAGATAATTTATTTTATTGAACTTATTGAATGGCTTCTTTTAAAATTGAAAATTCTATTCGTAAGTTTATCACTGAGAAATTATGTTTCAGCCATGCACCATGAAAAATTAATAGCAGAACATATCAAAGTTATTGGTAAATTCAGTCTTCAAATACTAATGACTAACCAAATGCAATTGCTACTTTTTTTGTGGGGCGCGGGAACATCTCTCCCATGTTTTTCTGCTTTTTATAATAATATCTAGCCCTTCTGACTGTGATGATTCAGTAGGAATGGGAACAGATTGTAAAATAAAATTTTGCGGAGAATCCCTCATTCTAGTTTTTGAAAGTAAACTTTTATAATTCTTGAACGGTTTTAGATTTACAGAAAATTTGATAGTACAGAGAGTCCCCATATACCTTCATCTAGTTTTACCATTATTAACATTTTACATTGGCATGAGTACAGTTAATTGACAATGGTGACACATTGGTGTTAACCAGTGTCCATACTATATTCAGATTTCCTTAGTTCTTATATCCTAGGATCCCACCGAGGATACCATATTACATTTAATTGTCATGTCTCCTTAGGCTGCTCTTGGCTGTGACAGTTTTCATCCCACATTTTAGTAGGAATGAATAAAAATTCATTTACTATACTTAAAAGTAGTAAATAATCTTTTTTGCACCAAGGGCTTGTGCCTATAAACACATTTTCCACAAATGTAAAGTTTTAAACATGTTTACTCTGTTGCAGTTAAGTAAATGGCTCTTTCTCTTAAAAGAGATAAACACTATCCCTCAATGTTAGAAACATATTTTAGAATGTACAAAAATTTATGACTATGTTGATAAAGAGTTGTGAATAGCATGTATAGCAAAGATGCAACAGTTAGTGTACCTTTGGTTGTCAGCAATCAGAATATGAGGGTGGCCCCTGCCAACCATTGGGATATGAGACACCCAGAGTGCCCAGGCTCCTAATGAGCAGAGATGCCCCATTCTGCCAGACCATGAGGAGCATTAACCCCTGCATTGCTCCAAAGCTGCTTTCAGCTTTGCACACACTGACCATAAGGCAACAGAGTCCAGGGAGCATTGACCTGGGGTGCGTAGAGGCCAAAGTAATGAGGGACTGGCCAATTCCTACACAAACAAGGAGGTACCTTATATTCCTGTCCTTTCTTGCTTGCTCACAGTTGCTGCTTAGCTTGTAGAAGGAAATATATACGTGAAAGCTATTTAAGCTAAGTGGTGTCTGTATGCCTTTCCCCTTAGCATTGTCTATCCCTCAGATAAAGCACTCATGCTGAGCTAACTGGAGTATTTCCTAGGGACTTTTTCTACCAAGGAACCAGAACTAACAAGGAAGGATCCTTTTCTGTACCACTTCCAATCTGTGAAGATAGAAACCCAGAAGTACCAAAATGGAGAAAGGAAGTTTATACTAGAAGCAAAAAAAGTTGACACACAGAGAAAAGCAGACAAGAGAAACGGAAATAAAGGACACTGATATCAACATTGAGCATTCAGAGTCCTTGGATTCAGTTGCTCCAGAAGCCAGGAATCATTGTTCTTTCTAAAATTCTGCCTCTTTTCCCCGTGTTACCGTTTTTCCCCCTTGTGAAAGATTTCCCTCATCTACAACTAAAGAACTTCTGACTAATACATTTAGTACAAATATTAACCACTTAGGTATTTGGTTTCAAAATATTTTTTCTTAGAGCATTCAGTTTTTTTCCCTCTGTGTCTATCACAATTTGTAATTATTCATTTATTAAATGTTATTTTCCCATTAGACTGTGTATAACTCGAGAGTAGGGACCATGTCTGTTTAACTCATTATGAATACATAGCAACAAGAATCATGCTTAGAACAGAGTAAGTGATTAATAAATATCAGTGGATGAGTGAATGATATACTATACTATATATCCAAGTTATTTTCATTATTGAAAGCAATAATGAGCTTTTAATAACTTCCATAAAAATTAAATCAGGTAAGGGTGTGACAGTAGTTCTCAATGCCTCAAAATTTAGACTACTGGTGCATATGGATAAGTTATTCAGATTTAACATACTAGGTCATTTCATCGGGTTACCGTATTGTATAGTTTGCAGGGTTTGTGTTTTATGCTGTGTTTTTGAAAATCAAATCTTCAGTCTTGAATCTGGTCATTGTAGCCAAATAAAACAAGGATGCCTTAAGTTTGGATCTAATGTGAAAATGATAGGATTCTTTCTATTTCACAGGATAGTTGGGTAGCCAAAGTAAAAATAAGATTGCTACCTATATAGTACTTTATACCAATATATTGTAAAAGTGTGAGAGAACAGAACTTTTACATGAAAAACTCCACCACCTCTAAGAGTTAAATTGGTAAAATGAAATCTGAGTGAATGAAATAGGATTTCTGCAGAAGTCCCTTTAGATTACTGAGTATCTCCAAAGCAGAAAGAGTAGAAATCTAACTGAACAATGCGGTCTGCGGCATGGAAATAACAATTAGATGTACAAACTACCCAAACCTCATAGAAGAGAACCTGTGTATTAGTTTCCTGGGGATGTAGTAACAAAATACCACAAACTGGGTGGCTGATACAACAGAAATTTATTGTCTCATGGTTCTGGAGACTAGAAGTCTGAGATCAAGGTGTCAGCAGGTTTGGTTACTTCTGAGGGCTCCAAGGAAGAATCTATATTGTGACTCTCTCCTAGCTTCTAGTTGTGTGCTGGAAACCTTTGGTGCTTTTTGGCTTGTAGAAGGATCACCTAGAAATCTGCCCTCATCTTCAGTGGCATTCTCCCTGGGTGTGTGTCATATTGTGCTAGGACCCACACTAATAACCTCATCTTAACTTGATTATCTACTAAGACTCTGTTTCCAAATAAAGTCCTATTCTAAGGTACTGGGGTTAGGGCTACAACAGGAATTTGGGGAGGACACAGTTCAATCCATAACAAGATGAACCCACAGAGAAAGGATGCTTTGCTTGGAGATTTACCAAAGGGAAGCAAAAGAAAGGACATGACTGTTACTCCTGCATGAGCCAAGGGACGGAGTACTCAGAGGGACTGGCCTTAGCCTTGACTGGTCTATTTCTAAGGTAGAGATGAAGGATCATCTTTCTCCAGCTCCCAGTTCTGATCCTATGCTTACAAAAAAAAATTCTGGAAACTATTTTGGTGTTCCCAGTAGAAAGGAGCACAGCTGACTGATGGCATAAGCATTCTTAGCCATTCTGGAATGTTGATTCCCAGTGTGAATCAATGTTATTGTCTAGCCTATAAGTCAGTTTCTATGAACTTGATTTACGTTAAATCAGTTTTTTGGAGCTCAATATCTCCTAAGTGTCATGGCTGGATCCATTTGCTGGTTATGTCACATCCCTCCATACAGCCCAGATGGTATAGTCACCATGTTTCCTCAACACTAAGGAGAAGGGAGTACAACTTTTAATAAAGCTTCAATACTATTTACTAATATTTTCTTATTATTTATACATATGATTATTCCTATATATATGATTCATTCATATCTATAATTCCAAAGCTTATAAAAAGGTTCAGTATATAATAGGAGCCAAGTTTTTTTTTTCTAGTAATAACAAATGTGCTAAAAAGAAACATGGTTCCTCTAAGTTACCGTTTACATAACTTTTGTTAAATCTGAAAAAAGATACACTGTCTTGCTTCTGCTTGATTCTTCTGACTTATCTCCAGTCATTGCACTGGCATCTGGTTTCCTTGCTGTGAATTCCTTCTTTGTTTTTCGGAAATCCCCAAGATCGTATTTGGGCTTATGTCTAGATAGATGCCCTAGAAAGAAACCTAAAGGATGTCGCTACATCTCATGTTCCCTTAGCACCCCACTTCCCTTATTAAGACTCATCACATCCAGAAACTATTTAACAGCTTCAAGGAGATATAATTGATATAAATAACCTGGACATAATTAGTATATTTTGATATATTTAATACATGTATATACTCATGGAAGTATCACCACAGTCAAGATAATGACGTATTCATCACCCACAAAAATTTGTTTGTACTCCTTTGTAATCTATTTCTTCTGCTCCTATCCCCAGGCAAATAATGATAGGTTTTCTGTCACTATAGATTACCTTGCATATTCTAATATTTTATGTACATGAAACCATATAGTATGTACTCTTTTTTTAAATTTTTTTGGCGGCACCCATGGCATGTGGAAGTTTTGGGGCTAAGGATCGAACCTGCACCCAGGGTAGAGACCCAGGCCACTGCAGTGACAACCCCAGATCCTTAATCTGCTGTACCGGGAAACTCCTAGGTACTCTTTTTGATCTGTCTTTTTGCATTTAGAATAACTATTTTGAGATGCATCTGTGTTGTTAAGTGTATCAATAGTTCATTGTTTTTTCTGTGAGTTGCACTTCATTTACATCATCGTATGGACATCATCTTGTGTATTCATTTACTTGCTTATGGACATCTGGGTTGTTTCTACATCTGCCTTCTACAAAAATGGTTTCTGTGAATACTGGTGTACAAGTCTTTTATGGACATATGGTTTCACTTCTACTCAGTAAATACGTGAGAGTAGAATAGCTGAATTATATAATAACTGCCCAGTTAACAAAGAACTCACAAAAATTTTTTGCAAAGTGTCCCATTTTACATTCATATCAGCATTGCAGGAGAGTTCAAGTTCTTCCATATCCTTTCCAACACTTAATATGATTAGTCTTTTTAATTGTAGCCATTCAAATAGGTATCTCATCATGGCTTAATTTATATTTCCCTAAAGACTACTGATAGCATCTTTTCATGGGCTAACTTGCAATTTGTACATCTTTGCTAAAGTATCTGTTCAAATAATTCGTCCTGATTTTTTAGTGAGTTGCTTATTATGTTTTAATATATTTTGGGTATATGCCCTTTGTTAGATACATGATTGCACATATTTTCTTCCAGTTTGTAGATATTTAAAATTATTTTAATAGTGTCTCAAAAAAAAGATTTTCATTTTGATGAAGCCTATTTTATAGATTATTTTTTTTCCTTTTAGGAATCATGATTTTGTTATAATGTTTAAGAAGTTTTAATGAACCTAAGAATATAAAGACATTCTTCCATTTTAATCTAGAAGTTAATAAGTTTTAGTTTTTTAATTTAAGGTATAAACCACTCCCCCCATTTTTTTTTTTTTTTTTTGTCTTTTTAGGACTGCATCCATGACATATGGAAGTTCCCAGGCTAGGGGTCGAATCGGAGCTGTAGCTGTGGGCCTACGCCACAGCCACAGCAATGCCAGATCTGAGCCACATCTGCGACCTACACCATAGAGGAACTTTAACCCACTAAGTGAGGCCAGGGATTGAACCCACGTCCTCATGGATACTAGTCTGGTTTGTTATGCTGAGTCACACAGGAGCTCCATAAAAGCCATTTTGAATTAATGTTTATTATATATGATGAGATGTATTGATTGAAACTTAAGGGGGTTTGCTTACAGTTTTCCAATTTCTTGAAAAAATATTCTTTCCCACTGAATTGCTTTTGTACCTTTGTGGAAAAATTAGTTATCTGTATATGCATAGGTCTACAAGCATATACGGACCCTCTCTTTTATTTTCTTAATCTACTTGTCTGTCTTTAAATAGATATTGCACTGTCTTGATAACAAGTTTTATAGTAAGGTTTTTTTGCCAATATTTTTAATAGTTATTTCTCCAATACATTTTTTTTTCTACCATACAGCATGGTGACCCATGTACACGTACATGTACACATTCTATTTTCACATATTATCATGCTCCATCATAAGGGACTAGACATAGTTCCCAGTGCTACACAGCGGGATCTCATTGCTAATCCATTCCAAAGGCAATAGTTTGTATCTATTAACCCCAAGCTCCCCAACCACCCTACTCCCTCCCACTTCCCCTTGGCAAGCACAAGTCTATTCTGCAAGTCTATGATTTTCTTTTCTGTGGAAAGGTTCATTTGTGCGGTATATTAGATTCCAGATATAAGTGATATCATATGGTATTTGTCTCTCTCTTTCTGACTTACTTCACTTAGTTTGAGAGTCACTAGTTCCATTCATGTTGCTGCAAAAGGCATTAGTTTGTTCCTTTTCATGGCTGAGTAGTATTCCATTATTTATATATACCACATCTTCCTAATCCAATCGTCTGTCGATGGACATTTGGATAACATTAGTCCTCGTATGTTGTTAATTTTTTTTAATTGTATTGGCTTTTCTAGGTCCTTAGACTATTTATTGAACTTCAGAATCATCCTCTCCATTTAAAAACAAAAAGAAAAATTAAAAAGAAACAAACAAAAATCTCACCTGTTGTAAATCAGGATCACATGGAATCTGGAGGTCAATTTGTGGGAAATTGACCTCTTGTACAACAGAAATTGAAGAAACATTGTAAATCAACTATAATTTAATAAAAAAGTATCCTGTGATAAACTGTAATGGCAAAGAATATGAAAAAAGAATATATACATGTATAACTGAATCACTTTGCTCTACAGCAGAAATTAACACAACATTGTAAATCGACTATACTTCAATAACATTAAAAAAAAAGAATATTCCATTTTACAATTATGAACTCAGCATATCTCTGGAATGTTGGTGTCTTTTAACTTTTCTCTCAGCAATGTTTTGAACTTTCAGTATACAGACTTCACACATTTTTTTGGTCAGATTTATCCCTAAGTATTTTACATTTTAATGGTATTGTATACTTTTACTTCAATTTCTGATTATTCATTGCTTGTTCATAAACATACAATGATAGCTGTACACTGATCTTTAATCTTACAACTTTACTAACCTTACTCATTCTGGTAATTTTTTGAGAGTATATGTCATTAAATGCTTTACATAAATGATCATGATTTTTAAGAGTTTAATGAATGAATTTAGGAATTTTTACTTCTTTTCCAATCTGGATACCTTTTTTTTCATTTATAATGATTTTTATTTTTTCCATTATAGCTGGTTTATAGTGTTCTGTCAATTTTCTACTATACAGCAAGGTGACCCAGTTACACATACATGTATACATTCTTTTTTCTCACATTATTATGCTCCATCATAAGTGACTAGACATAGTTCCCAGTTCTATACAGCAGGATCTCATTGCTTATCCATTCCAAAGGCAATAGTTTGCATCCATTAACCCCATGCTCCCAATCCACCCCACTTCCTCATCCTCCCCCTTGGCAACCACAATTCTATTCTCCAAGTCCATGATTTTCTTTTCTGTGGAAAGGTTCATTTGTGCCCTATATTAGATTCCAGATATAAATGATATCATATGGTATTTGTCTTTCTCTTTCTGACTTACTTCACTTAGTTTGAGAGTCACTAGTTCCATTCATGTTGCTGCAAAAGGCATTAGTTTGTTCCTTTTCATGGCTGAGTAGTATTCCATTGTGTATATATACCACATCTTCTTAATCCAATCATCTCTCAATGGTCATTTAGGTTGCTTCCTTTTCTTGGCTACTGTGAATAGTGCTGCGTGAACATGTGGGTGAATGTTTTTTTTTTAAGGAAAGTTTTGTCTGGATATATGCCCAAGAGTGGTGTTGCTGGGCCATATTTCTTTCTCTTGCCTGACTTCACTGGATAGAATTTCTACCACAATATTCGGTAAAAGTGACAAAAATTCTGAGTAACACTGAGGGCTATTTCAGTTATCTCATCTACTCAGCTTCTACAAAGTCTCCTGCTTCCAGCTTTCTAAGTATTCAGTCTTATTCCCAGGTTCTGTATTTGTTAATAAAGTGAACATAATAGCTCTCATTCAGTGCCTTCCTCTGAGCCAGGTTTTCAGTTAGGCAATCTCTATCTGTATAGGGAGATAATTTATACAATTCATACCTTTTAGTATGATGCCTGAAACCTCCTTAGTACTCTAAAAATATTCACTTATAAGATGAATGAATATTTGTGTTACTATCTCTGTTTTCCAGATAAGAAAATAGATCACTAGAGAGGTTAAGTAACACACTCAAGAGCAACGATGAAACCAAGATTTAAGTGAAAAATCTGAATTCAAAGCTTGTGATGGAAAGCCTTTCCACAGTTTTCGTCATCACCTGTATGACTCTGTTGCTGCGTCATCTTTTGCCCATAGCCCCATGCTCTAAATGATGACACCATTATTTTATAAGGATAATATGGAAGTCACTCTTTACACCTGTCTCTTTTAGCTGGGGGTTGTGCGACCAAAAGATCCAAGTTAAAGGAGGGTTTATATCAGATGAGTATATATATTTGTTTGAATATGCTTGGATTTTTATTTGTCCTCTAAAAGACTAAATAAGTGTTCCTTGAAGTCTACTCAGTTACCATTAGAAGGCTAGAAAAGATGCAAGACAGTGAAAATCTGTGACCCTACTCCTACTTCAATCAATGCAATATTTTTATCTATCCTATACACTGAAATGATGTTTCAGGTTTCACTTGAAGCTAATAGATCAATTGATAGACACTAGATAGATAATAGATAGGTAGATGGATAACCAAAACAATAAGACCTTTACAAAAACTTTGCCTTAAATAAAACCCCAGATTTAGATATTTTAGGAATTCTTCAAAATTAAATATAGAAATATGAAGTCATTCTACAGCTGATTCAGTAGAAATAAAACCAGCATTATGTGCAATTACTTATCAGTTGAATGCCTCTTAAAAGAAACAAACAAGAACAAAATAAAACATAAAATCTTTGTGAACACACCATACCCAACCTCTCAGCCTACGCTGGACCAGCCCACAAGGAATAGCTTGTCAGTTGTCACCACAGTAAGGCAAGTGAGAAACTGTTGAAAAAGCACTATCCCTGCCCATCCTTCAAGGGCCTGACCACCTCAAATAAATTGCCCCGTGCTTGATACACACTTGTCAACTGTATCTTTAAGCTTCTGAAAGACTGTCAACAAATGCATGAATTTAGGTCAGGTTTACACATCTGCTGTCAACAGTCAGCAAATTACTAAGACTGAATTTTTATTGCTAGTTATTAAATCATTAAGTGTCAAAGGTTTATTCATCCAAACTGTGCTCAGTACAATTCAATTTTATTTTTCCAGTGATGAATAAAATAGCTTGAAACCACAAAATCTTATGAAGCTAACAAATTATCACTCTTCTGAAGGGAACTCACAGTAGAGGCACAATTTATAAGTTTTGAATAATTGTTTGTTTATAGATACCAAACTTCTTTGCTAAATAATACACACTTATTGATTTTATGTTAACTTTACCACCCCCTTGTCCATCAGTGAGGAAACAGAGAGGTAAACTGAAAGTCACCACGTCTTACAGTAAGGTATATGGGTTAAATTGCTTTCAGCTGCAAGTTTCAGAAAACCACACCTCTAATTACCTTAAATAATAAGGAAATATATTATTTCTCATGAGAAGAAGTGCAGAATAATGCAGTGGATACATTTTCTCACTCATCATACAGGCTTTTTCAACTGGATCTCCAGAGAATTCAGCCCTAATGCCCTAAGTCATCTACTGAGTATAATGAATGAACTTTTCTCCTGTGCATCTAGAATGGTACTATTATAATCCCCCTTGAGAGAATTAGGAAAATGGCCACATATATCATTTTCTTTGTTCAGTGGTTCCAAAGAAGAACCCCAATTGAGGAAGGCTTTACCCCCAAAATGACTTCCTTTATGATTGCAAGACACATCATCAGTTCCTAGCATCACATTCAAACCTGACAACTTTCAGGGGGAAAAAGACATTTTTTTCCTTTGACAGTTCCTTAGGCTTAAGAAACCCAGAAACTCTATACTCTTTTCTCCACATATTATTGGTCCATTAAATCCAAAATATTTTTGCATAATGAGCTCCCACAGAGAATCAAACATCTCTTGCGGTTCTTAAATCCCGTTTCTCAGAATAGTAAAGATGATAAAACAAATGCTATGATATATAAAAATGTGCCACAGCTGTTATTTCTGATTCCATAAGAAAGAAACACGCATCTGAATACAAACTCTAGTGCTCCATTACAAGGTGAAACAATTTGTGGATATTTTAGAATATTCTTTCTAATACATAGCTGTTTTGCAGCTGCATATTACATAAGCCACTAGAAAGATTTGAGCACAACTGAAAAAAAAAAAAGCCAGAATTTGCTTTTAAGAAAAAAAAAAAGTCATCTCTAAAAGGTGGCAACAATTACTCAGTTGCACATACTTTAGTAAACCATAGGAATATATTACTAGAGATTCATATTTGCTAGTTTCCATCCATGTATTTTGTAGATGATAATATAGATATGGATATATATCCATATATATCCATGTATCAACTTATTAATCTAATATCACCTCAAATGTATTAAGGTAAAAATAAGAGAACCCACCTTACCAAGTTTATAGATAAAAGAATTCATTGCAAAATATCTGACTTACAGGATATTTTGCAGAATTGAAGAGAATGACTCTGTTTAGAGGAGAGCCAGGCCAGTTCACAGATCCTTTTATTATCAGAGAGCCACTTATTGAAGTGGGAAATTGCTCCTACTACTGCCAGCTTCGGAGTAGGCAAAATGGTATATACATATGGATTTTCTTAATATTAAATTATTTTGCCAGCTTCAATGTCTAGGCATTAAGGCAGAGACCCATTCCTTTATTCCTCCACTGTAACTGTTGTAAATAATAGGTGATCTAGTTTAGTTATTTTCCTTTAAATTCCTTAAGTTAATTATCTTCCAATATATCCCATTCTGAAATCAAATTCAAATGAGGTTGTATGGATTTCTCTTCTTCAGGATCAATTTGAATGTTTGTAAACTTGTTTTAGTTTTTCTCTTAACACTTAGCGACTTTTCCTTTTCCTTCCTTAATGTATCTTTGCATAATCCTTACCATCTCCCTCTCCACCCTTCCTGTTTGACAGAAAAAAAAAAAATTGCAGAAGTAAAGTGTTGGGTGAAGGGAGAAAAATGACAATGTTTTCTTTGCAGAACTCTTCACAGTTCTTAATTTCTTGGCTTATATAAATATAGCCATGTGACTTACAAACTTACTTAACCTCTCTGAGCCTTGGTTTCCTCATCTTTAAAATGTAATACTAAACACACTTGTGGTTGCCAAGGGGGAGGGAGTGGGATTGACTGGGAGTTTGGGATAATAGTAGATGCAAACTGTTGCATTTGGAGTGGATAAGCAATGAGATCCTGCTGTATAGCACAGAGAACTATATCTAGTCACTTATGATGGAACATCATGGAGGATAATGTGAGAAAAAGAATGAGTGTATATATATAGCACATTGTATGTCAACTATGATAGAAAGACACTGTATGTCAACTGTAATAGAAAAACACTGTAAATCAACCATAATAGAAAAAATAAAAATCTTAAAAAAAACATAGCATTAGGGAAAAGTTAATAAACTAAAAGATTTTTCTCTGTACCAAGAGCATGGCATTTTAATAGAGACCCTTTCCATTTGGAAAGCAGCAATTTATAGTATCTTAAAAATAAGTGAAAGTATTTCCAATGTCCAAAGCTAGTTCCAATTGCTCATAATTGGGCAATGGATTACAGGGCACTGTAAAACATAGCACTTTATTGAACAACTAAGGCAGTTCCTAGAAATATATATATTTTATCCCCTGTCTTCTGAAAACTTGAGATAATGTAACAACATTTATCAATAGTAAGTTTTTTTAGAGAGACATGTAAAAGGATTCTATCCTGGCTGAGAAATCTGCCACTGCTAATTGTGATCAAACCTTGTTCTAGAGATGCTGCAATAATGAAAGGATTGTGTTGACCATCCCTTAGAGACTTACACCATTTAGGGTTAGCTAATGCCAAAGAATGGGGGACTAGGATATTCTGCGTTGTAGCCAGTATTACTACTGCCCTAATGTTTAAAATTGCTTTACAGCAGCAACCATGTAGCAAGTCTACTGGATTTGTTGACTAGATAAAAAATAACTTGTCTTATCACTTCTGAGCAACTGAACACTTTTGGTAGGCCTGACTAGTCTTGAAGTATTTGTTTTTAAATACTTAATGTAGCTTTGTGCTACTTTGCACTGAATTTGTAATCTGATATGGATCAAGGTTATAGAAAAAAAAGTAGGCTTCTGTCCATGTCATAGATGAGCACAAACAGCAGAAGTTCTCTCTTTTTTGATACTTCAGGGTTTGTAAAATATGTTTCTCACATACCTTTCTTTAAAAAAAAATGACCAAAAGATTACTAAAATTTAATCATTTAAGATTGGAGATAATATAGTATTAGTGTAATGATATTAGTTGTTGGAAGCAGAAGTGCATATCACCTAAATAATAGCTGTAAATTTGGTAACAATACAGAGAGAAAATGCCAAAATTTTCTCTTAAGTACACACACACACACATTTTAGAACAATATTTTGCTTATAGTTGCAAAAATATTAACAAAAACTCAGAGGTTAATCAACTAAAATTTTCTTATAATTAGTAACTTAAAATTAATTATTGGAATAACATAAAAAAGTAAAATCAGTAGCTCCTCATGTAGATACACAAATTAGTTTGAAGTTCACCTAGGAAATACTCTATTCATACTGATAATCAAAATATCCTTAAAATATCCAACTCAACAAAAATGTTCAAAGCACACAGAAGAACATAGTAAATCTTTTTTTATCATTTATTTATATATATGTTATTTTAAAATGAAAAAAAAAAAATAAAGCCATATTCTGTCCCTAGATGAGAACATTGACTTTTTGGATGTTCGTTCTTTCTAAATTAATTTTTATTCACCAGGAATGATAAACATGACAACAAATTTGAAAAATATATATATATAGTTAAAATCCTGACTTATTTTATATGCCATAAGTAATTCTAAATTAACGTAAAATTAAATTTAAAAAGAGAAACTCCAAAGGAACCATAAAAAGAATTAAGTATATAGGTACCTGATCTCGAGGTATATGAAGCCTTATATTCAAACAACACTGTAAACCACTATATTTCCACTATAATGGAAAAAATAAAAATCATTAAAAAATAAAAATAAAAACAAATAAATAAAATAAAATGACAACCAAAGTATCAATAATAACAATAAGATAAAGAAAATAATAAAAATGAAATTTAAATATTTTATTACAAAAATTATGTTCAGCAACATATCCAGCAGATAATCTACAAGCAAAAACCTGGGGAAATATTTGGAACAAATATTAACCTTAATAACTTAATATTTTACATATCCTTATAAATGAATATTAAGTTTATCAGATCACAATGGGGGAAAAACTGGAAATGAAGAACTAATTTTAAAATATCCAAAGTACTGATGAAAACAATTTTAATCCCACACAAAAAGTATAACAATTTTAAAGATACCATTCTTTGCCTATCTTATTAGTAGAGATTAAAAACTCCTGGCGGGGTAAAAATGTGAGCAAATAAAGGTTCTTGTAAACCACCTAAACAAATTGAAAATATTTTATTTGGGGGCAAATTGATAATGTTCATATAAGACCTTAAACTTTTTTAGATTATTGCCCTAGAAATTCCACCAGAAAAAAAAAAATGTGCCCTGACAAATCATCAGAAATACGTACATGTTTGACTATTCCAGAAGAGCTAGGGAAACTCTAAATGCCCACAAAGAAAGTCATAGTTAAATAAACTATGAAATATCATATACTCCTATATTTAAGAATCATGGTTTAAAATTTTTTAAGAATGTGCCTAAGGAAAATGGCAAAAACAAAAGAGCATTCGTTGAAGATTTCTACCACACAGCATATTTGCATTAGATGGAAATAACGTATAGGAAAGCAATAAGAACTTTTATTTCTGTGAAATAGGATTCTGAGGAATTTTTATTTATTTATTTATTTATTTTTCTTTTTGTTTTTTTAGGGCTGCACCCATGGCATATGGAGGTTCCCAGGCTAGGGGTCCAATTGGAGCTATACCTGCTGGCCTATGCCACAGCCACAGCCACATCAGATCCGATCCAAGCCAGTTTGCAACCTACACCAACAGCTCATGGCAATCCAGATCCTTAACCCACTGAATGAGGCCAGGGATCAAACCACAACCTCATGATTCCTAGTTGGATTCGTTTCTGCTGCACCACAACGGGAACTCTAGGAATTTTATTTTTTATACCATCTATATGTTCTCAATATTTGTCTAGAACATAGACTTCTTAAAAACGAAAATATGAAAGTTAACAGCTTAAAATGTAACTGCTGTCTCTACATTTTAGAATTAGATTGAATTTGTATATCCTTATATAATAAAATAATAGGATCCCTGTATGTCAGAATTGGGCTTGTGATCATTTTAAAATAATTTCTGACAACTCAGAGGGTCTGTATTTTTCTGTAAGAATTAAATATATCTCACATATGAGCCAGTTGTGTAAGGATATTTTCTACATAATGATTTTCCCTTTTTTGGACTATTTCAGATCTCTCAGTGTTCTACCTGGATTCTGCATGGCAGAGAGGCAGGGAGCTGACCTTTGGAATGAAACAAGCTGGACTCAAACCTTGTTTCTGCCAGGTACCATTTCATTGCCAATAGGAAAATTGCTTATCCTTACCAAGTTTTTGTTTTCTTATAAGCAAAATTAGGATAATAACACCTACCATGTGGGATTATTTTAAGGATAATGTGAGATAATATATGTGAAGGATATATTGCCAATATTCAACAAATATGGGTCATTATTCTCACTTTTGACCTGAACAGGTCAAAACTGTGTAATTACACTACATTCAGCTTCAGTTATAATTACTACATAGTATAAATTTACCCATCAAGCCTTTGGCGATGCCCCAGGATAAGGCGTAGCAGCTGTTTGGGCTGCATGAGCTTCATACTTTGTGGTGCCAACTTAGTTGAAAATTTTGTTTTGTTTTGTTTTGTGTGGGCCTGTTCCAAGCTGGTGGGAATCATGGATGAGAGCAGGCTACCTTATTCTGTAGACCAATCATTGGATGTGGGATCTAGGGAATTTCATGTTGCAGATGGGGTACTGATAAGTTGGGCCGTTACTGTTGAGGGAAAAATACTGTAGTGAGCAATATTGTGTAAGTACAAATACTTTTTTAAAAAGAGCTATGTTAAAGTAGAGTGGAAATACATTTAATGTATACAGTTTGATGAGTTTGGATATACGCAAACCCATGATACCTCACCACTATCAAGGGTGTAGACATATCAAGAAGAATTAAAATTGAGATCTAGAAGAAGTATCTGCACTCCCATGTTCATTGCAGCATTATTCACAAGAGCCAAGATATATATATGAATATATATATGTAAAGAATATATACATGAAAGGAATATATATAAAGAATCCTTAAATATTAAGAATCTTTAAAAAGAGAAGGAAATCCTCTCATTTGTGACAACATGATGGAACCCGGAGGACACAACGCTAAGTGAAACAAGCTAGTTGCAGAAGGACAAATACTGTATGATTCCACTTAATGCAATGTAGCTACACCAGTCAAACTCATAGAAGCAGAGAATATAATAGTGGTCCCCAGGGAGGTGGGGAAATATGGAGTCGTTCACTGGGTATCAAGCTCTAGGTATTCTAGATGAGTAAGTTCTAGAGATCCACTGTACAACGCAGTGCCAGCAGTTAACAACACTTATGGTATTATGAACTTCAAGGTCAAATCCTTTCTAAGAGCAAAGCTCCATTGCTTAAAGAAGAGGATTTCTTGATGCACTTAAATGCTGGCTTCAAAGGAGAATCTAAGGAGGGGTGCGGCAGCACGTGGTCTCTCCACAGAGAGGCAGCACTGTGCTGGGGGCAACCGAAGAGAGAAAGGAATAAGGAACCTCAGGGAAAGAGGAGTCGCTGTCTTTCTTTAAGTCGGCGTGTAACTGGAAACAGCCTCCAGCCAAGGTCAGGGTCAAGAGTAATAGAATCCTGGCAAAATGTGCTAGTTTATCTTCCCCCAATGAACGCCTGCCAAACAATATACACAGTGTCGCACAGCGCCGGAGAGTGTCTGAGGCATCTCTAGAGTATTTATGAGGACTTCTGTTTTGAAGATAGTTTCTTAGGTAACAGAGTGAAAACATGTATGGATGAGCTCCCATTTATCAGTGCTGTGGCTTCCTGTAAAAATTAAACAGCAAGAATTGTGACATTTTCTCCTGAGCAATGCAAGTTCTTCAAAGGGACGAATGGGATGGAGGGGTCCTTTGCAAGACGGTGTATGCCTGACCGACTCAGCAAAAGGCTTTAGTTACTAAGAGGTCCTGGCCCAAAGTTTCTAAGAGAGGAGGCGATAGCAGCCTTAGGCTTGGGTCAAGCTGCTTAGTATGGCTCATGGAGCCCCCTGGCTGGGAAGTGAGTGCTGTTTTCCTTCTTTATTCTAATCACCTCCAATGTCCCTGTGTTTCTCAAACTTCATTCAGCTGCTCTGATGGCTGGAAGCTGTTAGACTAGAAATTCTAGGTGGTGGTTAGGCTTGAAAACATTTGCTTTTTAAAACAGCCCCATTGTGAGCTGGTCCCCTGTTCCAGAGACTGATTTTGGTCTGCAGGGAATCACCAGGAGATGACCTAGGAACCAGGGAGAATGCTGACAGCTGACTGAGAGCGACCTAGAACACGGGGGCTCTGATGTGGGCAGCAGGAGGTGGAGTCGGGATGTGCCAAAGGAGGCACTTCCTGGGTGACTGGAAATAATTATTTACAATAGAATGTTTTCTACTAAAATGATCCCTCTCAAAATCACCCATTTTAATATTTAAGAGCATATATTTTTACTATAAAATAATATATCTTTAATTGCTCTCATAGAATTATAAGTAGAAAGATTTTACCTCATAAAAATATTAAAATCCAATTTAATTCCAAAATGTAGAGATAATAGTCACATTTTAGACTGTTTTCAGGATTTTTTTTAAAAAGAAATGCATGTTCTAGACAAAGAAATAAAGCATATAAGTAGTATTGGAAAGTAATCACTCATAATCCCACCTCCCAGAAATAAAAGTTGTTGTCATTTTCCTGTATACTTGTTGCTCTCATATAAACGTCCCTCTTGATGAAATGCTTTAATAAGATGGTACAGTAATCCTTTTGTCTCTGCCTTTTTCACCAGTCACATCCTCAAATTTTCAGAAAACATCTTTCTAAATCCAGTAATAGATTGCCTTTTGCTAATATTCCATAATACTGCGGGTAGCCATGAAACAAGTAAATAAATAAATAGCTTTGAGGCTCCTGACCTAGTTAGTTAAGCGGTAAGTCCCAGAGATTTAATGGCCATTTTGGAAATGTAAAAAATGAGTTTTAGTACAACTGAAATATTTTCTCTGGACGGAAGACCCAAAGGCCAGGAGAACTAATCTACTATTTACTCCCACCCAACCTTAGGCCAGGCTTGCTTAGACACCTTTGTAAATGGTCCACAAGGCAAATACTCATGAGGGCTCAGTCTTATATAATAAACCAACAGGCCAGGTAATATGGAAGAAGGGAGACTGCAGACGGGTTTGAGGTTAACAGTTACAAATTAGCTGCTTGATTCTGTCGCCGTGCTCTGGGTTTAGCATTTGTACCTGCTCTGACGTTCCAAGTCAGCTCTGAGGGACCTGCTCACTGAAAGTCGACATTTGGAAGCCATTTGCTTTTACAAAATGTTTACTCTTCCAGCCCCTGACAGGTATTGTTACTGGAGTCATTACTGACAGAGTACAGATAGAAGAGGGTTTCAGAGAACCAACATGTGAAAAAAGAGTGTATATGAGGGGGCAGAGAGAAAACAAATGCATTCTGCCACTAGTGCTATTTCACCTATTCTGAAAACACGGGCTTTCTCATCACATCACATCCCATAAACTGAAGAGTTTTAAAAAGAAACCTCCATAGACAGTATTGTTTCCTCAATAAAGATAACAATTCTTTTTTAAAAAACTTTTGTGGGTAATTCTCCAACTATAACATACTTCCAGTTGCCAGAAATAATCCCAAACTGATTATTGGTTTGCAGAATGTTCATGGTGTGGGTGTCTTGAAGAATCATCTAATGAGGGGATTGCAGTGAGTAATAAGAACTAAACTAATCTTCAGGGGTTCTAAGTTAGGTGGCACACCTCATCTTATCCTAACCTTATTGGATGACGCTTTTCGTTTGCAGAATCAGGACAAGCTGGGCCCATGTGCATAAATCTCTGTTGTTTGTTCTTTCTTTTTTTTGTGGGGGGGGGGCACCCTAGCAGCATGTGGAAGCTTTCATACCAGGGATCGAACCTGTGCCACAGCAGTGACCAGAGCCACAGCCTATCCCTAACCCGCTGAGCCACCAGGGAACTCCAAAATTATTTATTTCACTATTTTTTCTGTAGTTATAAAAGGAATTCTTGCTCATCATAAAGAAAATGGAAATTTATTAAAATTTATATTCCACACATAAAGTAAAAACTATGAACATTTTGATATTTTTCATCTGTGTGGCTACTTTGAGATAATTTACTTAATCCATGCTTCATTAAGGTTTTGTTTGTTTGTTTTGGGGTTTTTTGTTTTTTGTCTTTATAGGGCCGCACCCGCGGCATATGGAGGTTTCCAGTCTAGGGGTCAAATCAGAGCTACAGCTGCTGGCCTATACCACATCCATAGCAACACAAGATCTGAGCCAAGTCTGTGACCTACACCACAGCTCATGACAACACCAGAGCCTTAACCCACTGAGCGAGGCCAGGGATCAAACCCGAAAACTCATAGTTCCTAGTCAGATTTGTTTCCACTGCACCAGGATGGGAACTCCCATTAAGGTGTTTTGATTATGAGACTGGATTATGTACTGCGAAGAAAATCAAACAATGATTTCTATTTTATTTATTTATTTTTTTCTTTGGTCTTTTGTCCTTTTAGGGCTGCACCCACGGCATATGGAGGTTCCCAGGCTAGGGGTCTAATCGGAGCTGTTGCCACTGGCCTATGCCAGAGACACAGCAGTGCCAGATCAAAGCCGAGTCTGTGACCTACACCACAGCTCATGACAACACTGGAGCCTTAACCCACTGTGTGAGGCCGGGAATCTATCCCACAACCTCATGGTTCCTAGTCGGATTTGTTTCCACTGCACCACGACGGGAACTCCAGTGATTTTTTAAAAAATAAATTCTCCTTTTATTTGTACCACCTCAGTAGACCTCTGTAGAGATATCATTTAAGGTTTTTAAAAAAATTAACATAAAGTAAAATTTTCATTTGAGCGTATACATTTCTATAGTTTTGCCATATGTACACATTTGTGTAGCCATCACTACAGTCAAGATACAGGACTCCTCCATCCACTCTTCTGTGCTGCTGCTTTTCGGTCATACCCTCGCTCACGTCTAATCTCTGGCAGCTACTTAGCTGTTCTCAGTCACTATAGTTTTGGCTTTTCTAGAAAGTCACATAGATGGAATATCGTACAATATGTGAACTCTGAGACTATCTTCAACTCATCAAAATACTTTGAAATTCTTCCAATGTGTTGTGTGCATCAGTAGTTCATTCTTTTTGATTAATTTATTTATTTGATGAGCAATATTCCATTGTATGGATATATTATAGTGTGTTATCCATTCTCCATGAAGGACATCTGGGTGTTTCCAGATTTCTGGGATTATGGAGAGAATTGCTGCAAACATTTATATGCAGATCTTAATGTGACATAAATTGTCAATTGCCCAGTGTAAATGCCCTGGATTAAGCTTGCTGGTTTGTACAAGTTCATAAGAAACTGCTAAATTTTGTCCAGAGTATTTTGGACAATGTTGTATTCCCATAGCAAGAGTTGCTCCTCATACTTGTCAGCACTTGGTACTGTTGGGTGTTTTTTCTTTAATATTATTTCAGATAGTCCAATAGATATACGTACCTCATCTTAGTTTTAATTTGAATTTCATTAATGGCTCATGATGAGTAGATTTTCACATTTATTTCCCCTTGATATAATCTATTTTGTGAAGTCTTTTGCCCATTTTTTAGTTGGGTTGTTTGTTACTGTTGAGTTTTAAGAGTTCTTTCCATACTCTGGAAAGTATGGATGTAAGTCATCAGCTGGATATATGATTTCCACGTGTTTTCTCCCAGTGTGTGTGGCTTCATGATTCATTCTCTTAACAGTCTTTCCCAGGACAAAAGTGTTACTTTTCATAAAGTCCAATTCGATCAACAGTTTTTTTATTGATCATTTTATATTGTCTAAAAGATTATCACCCAACACTAAGTCTCTCAAATTTTTGCTTATAGTTTCATTTGAAAGTTTCATAGATGTATATTTTATATTTATCCATGGTTCATTTTGAGTTAACTTTTGTATAAAAATTATGTCAAGGGTTTTTTTGTTTTTTTTTTTTTTTTTGCACATGGATGTTAATTGTTCTAATACCATTCGTTGAAAATGTGATCTTTCTTCACTCAATTGGGTTTTTTTTTTTTTGTCTTGGACAAAAATTGACTGGACCTTATTGATGTGGGTCTATTTCTGGACTTTTTATTCTATTCTACTGATTTGTAAGTCTATGCTTTTATCATTTTACAATATTGTAGCCTTGAAGTAAATCTTATAATTGGAAAACGTGAATACTCCAACTTTATTCTCCTTTTATTTATTTTGGTTATACTAATTCTTGTGCCTTACCATGTAAATTTGAGAATCAGCTTGGCTATACAGAAAAGTATTTTTTGTTTGAAATAGTTGCAATTTGAGGAGAATTGATGACTGTACTGGGTCTTCCAGTCCATGAATACAAATGTCTTCCAACTTTTTCTTCTTTTTTATTATTCTTAGAATTTTTATTTTTATATCAGAGAATAG
This sequence comes from Sus scrofa, assembly GCF_054392235.1. NCBI lineage: Eukaryota > Metazoa > Chordata > Mammalia > Artiodactyla > Suidae > Sus > Sus scrofa. The sequence continues at coordinate 131,335,960 of NC_139385.1, read as the reverse complement.
TTGATTACAGTGTCGTGTTAGTTGATCTTTGATTTCCTTCATTGGTGTTTCACAGTTTTCAGCATGTAGATCATACACATGTGAAAGTTCTGTTAGGGTTATACCTACTTTTTTTGTGAGAGGGAGCTATTATAAATGGTATTGTATTTTTTATTTTGTATTCCAATTATCCATTGATAGTACACAGGAACAAGATTCATTTTTTGCATGTTGTCCTTGTTCTGTGACTTATCATACCAACCTGTTAGTTCTGGCAACCAGTTTTTTTTGTTTTTGTTCTTGTATATTCCTTGGGACTATCTTTGTAGAAAATTACATTTCCTTTTTTTTTTTTTTGACTTATTGCACTGATTAAGATTTCCAGTACTATTTTCAATACAAATGGTGAGAGTAAGCATCCCTGACTTGCTTCCTTCCAGTTTTATTGCGGAAATCATTCAGTAATTCAAAGTGAGTTTTGCAGCTAACATCATTTTGCAGATCAGAAGGAGATTATATGGAGTTTCAAGCAACAACTAGGATTTTTATTTCTTCTGAAAGTTATCTTTAAATGGTTTCAGAAGTAAAACAATGAGTGGCACTTGTACAGACATTTCAACAAGAATCACAGCTAAGTTCATACATGTGCCTACAAGAACAACTGTTATCACTGCTACCCTACGTACAACAGTTATAAGATGTCATGAATTTTAAGATGCATTCTGATTTTTAAAATGTTAAAAAGTGAAAAATGTGTATCTTGGAGCTGGTAATATGTAGCATTTTTTATAACATGCTTTTAGAAAATTTACCCTATTTCATGAGCAATTTCTCAGGTCATAAAAATTATTCACAGGCATATAATTTTAATAGTGTCTAATATTTCATCATAAGGGTCTGTCAGAACTGATTTAATCAGTATAATGTATTAATATTTTATTTTGTTTCTAATTTTTACAATTACGTATGATAAAACGAGCGTTCTTAGCAAAGCACTTTGCATTTATAATTATATGGCTAGAAATGGAGTTGGTCAAAAGATAATATGTTGAATTTTTAAGCTTCTTGTCTTTCCAAGGGTATGCTTTTATACCTAGAGAAAGCAGAATGATTCCTGAGGAAATGTATCAATGCTAAAAATATAAACATGTATTCTAAGGAGAACTTTAGTTTCCACATCATGAAATACAAATAAAATTTAAGTGATCAGATTTTTCTTGTTCATCTGCACAAGAATAGAGTACAGGCTGGGGATTATTCTGTTTTCCCATAAAGTTTACTGGTAAGATGAGAAAAAATCAATTTCAAAACAATCCTCTTTTAACATATCTCCACTGAAGGACTGTTGCCACAAATTGTAGGCTCAAATGGAATGTTTACTGGATAAAGCATAAGGATTTTTATGTGACACAAAGAATTTAATAGGAAGAAAACACAAATTTTGCATGGTAAAATATTGTAAAAATTTTATTTCTACTCCAATTTGTAAACCAAAGTATTCCATTAACTCCATTTCGTCACTATATGGGTAACTACGGGAAAGTTTGTTAACGTGCCTTGGATAGGAATATAAGTTGTATTGGAGTTAAAACAAATATGTGTTGCAATACAATTTGCTCCAATGTTTAGCTTAGCTTAGAAACAGAAAATGTTAACACAGTAATTTCAAACTGTTGATACTGGTTTGTATTTTGGGGGCCAGCACTGAAATTGATATAAACAAAAAGTACTTACATTGGACTTTTAATTCATTCTGTCTTGTGGTTCAAGCTGCTGGCTGTTTGAATGAGGAAGTAAGAGAGAAGAGATTAGGGATAAGTGACAGCCACATGTATGCATGTCTTAGTAAGTGTAATTATAAATTACATAGAAATTGAATAAAGTTACACATTTTTAGAACGGGAAATGTACACAGATGCTATATGGTATTGTAGAGAAAGCCTGGGATTGAGTTAGGAATCTGACACTTGCAAACTGTCTGACCTCACATGGTTTCATCCATGGTGCAGGGGTCTCTGATGGATTAGCAATTTGTTCAAATCAGTAGATAATTAATGGGAACGTTTCTACTTTTAAGTCTTTTATAACATTATAGACAAGTGATTTATTATTAATGAAGGGCAAAATATTCTGCTTTACTACTTAACAGTGTGACCTTGAGCAAATAATTTAACTTTACAAGTTTTTTTTTTACTTGAAATATTAATATTTACCCCATAAAGTTGTTTTAAGGGTGAAATGAAATAATTTTGTGAAAGGTGTGTCATAAGGAAACAAGATTAGGACACTTTCAGATGCATTTTCATTAAAGGTACCCTTTATTTAGTTGGCATAGGGTAGTGATTTGCAAATGTTGGCCAAGCTTCTCTCCATAGCAGTGGAGGAGGGCATTTATCAGCTTAGGCTTTACAAAGATGACCAAAGGATGATTTGAATTCGATTATGGAGAATGTCCCTAGAATCAGGAAAGCAATCTTTATAGGGAAAAATAATACATATGTACTAAATTTCTAGATATTATTCAGCTGTCTCTAGGCCATAGGGTGACGTTAATAACCGATCCCTCATACCAAGCAGAAAAGAAGTTTTTGCAGAAAGGCTTCAGTCGTGGTTACATACTAATTCTCATGCAGATTTTCTCTCTCTACTGCTGAGTACTTCTTTAACATCTAAGGGTAGTCATGCTTTTCCATGATAGTTACTTTATTGTTCATGAGTATTCTTATTCTTCTGGATGATTTCATTTGAACTGATTGATCAGTTGGCCTGTTGTCCAAAATTCTGTTTTTAATCATGCAATCATGCTGTGTTAATTTTTTTCCTTCGGCTTTTTAGGGCTACACTCATAGCATATGGAAATTCCCAGGCTAGCGGTTGAATTGGAGCTACAGCCTCTAGCCTACACCACAGCCACAGCAATGTGGGATCTGAACCGTGTCTGTGACCTACACCATAGCTCAGGGCAACTACAGATCCATAACCCACTGAGTGAGGCCAGGGATCAAACCCATATCCTCATGGATCCTAGTTGGGTTTGTTAACCGCTGAGCCAAGAAGGGAAGTCCCTATGCTAATTCTTTCACTGCTATTTCTAAAAATTTCTCTGTTCCCTTTCTGGTACATGACCCTCACAGAACCTTCAAATGCAGGTGATGCAATATGTTTCACTCATGCAGCAATGCTGCAGGTGTATTCGAACGGCCCAGCTGGCTAAGGAAGCCAGGGTTTCATTGGCCTCCGTGCGTTTTGGTTAGAAGAAAAGAAGAGGTCTCAGGACCCTCTAGGACCCTCTCAACTCCAAAGCCTTCCACCCGAGGGTTATGTCTAATGTGACAAAATCAAATAAATGCTCCTTTAGTTACATTTCCTTATCACCCCATTTAACCCTTTAATCTCCCTGTGCACATGGCTTCAAAAGCACTTTGGAAATTAAAATTCAGTAGACAAATATGAATTGCACTGTGATTTTAGTTTGAAATTAGACCCTATCTCTGCTGCATCTAAGACCTTAAGACAAAAGGTGCCATTTCCATTCTTAAGGAAGGTGTGAAGCAACCTAAGCAGGACTCCATGTGGGTTGCGTGAGAGTGTTATCCTGTGGACATGTCCTAAGTCCTGCCCCAAGAGGCCACCTGGAGGATGAGGAGGCTTAGTCCACAGGGTTTTACTGCAGATGGCCTGAGACCAAAGAGTGATTCTTAATGTTCAGCCAGAGTGAACTGCCAGGAGAGATCACCTGTGATGGGGGGGAGGGGGTGTTCTCCAAAGAACTCACAGAAGCATCCAGAAGAGATGGAACCCAGAGAGTACTGGCAGCTCATCCAAGGAGACCAGTCAAATAAGGCCTTTTCTTCCCCATGCCCATCTCCACTCTCCATTTCTAGAGGAATCAAAAGCCTTGGTTCTCAAGCTAAGGGAGGAAGCTGACAACGCAAAATAGCGAAATAGAGAAGGAACCCGCCACACCCCCCTTTTTCACTGAAGACCCTGCTGGAGGAAGGAGAGATTTTGATTTTAAATGAAATGAAGTATTTTGATTACTGTGTATGATATTTTATAATTAATGAAATATTATAGTTTTGTGACTAGCAAAAAACAAAGAAAATTTCACTAATAGCGAGTGACCAGAAAAGTCATGGGCTGTGTCCTTTTTCATGAATGGTATGAGAAAGAATTCACCCTGTAGAGCAGGTGTGACCGGGCTGTGGGTGAGCAGGGGAAACAAGGTGGTTTTCTGACCCCGTAAGCTCCTGACCCACTGATACAAAGCAGTGCCTTAAGCACCAGGAGCTGTAAAAGATAAGCAATGCCGAGGATATTGGCGCAAATGCACCCATCTTCTTTCTCCCCCAGGCACAGCTCTCACAAGCGTAAGCACAATGGTTACCAGCAAGCAGGACTGGTTAGGAGCAACGCGAGGTGGATAATCTGCTGATGATACCTCAGCAAATGAGGGCCAGGCAATAAACCTATCGCAAGCACCTCCAGGAATGCCGCGTCCTGTTCTCATTTGATTTTTTTAAAGACTGTTTGTTGGCCTCAGAAATGATTTCTTTTGAAATGATTTCACAAATACCAAGGGCAAGACCTCATTTAGATGGAGAAAAATCTTCCCAAAGCCCAATGGAACATTCCTCTCAGGGCTGTGATTTCTGCTGAAGAAAGGGAGGTGTCTGAGATAAGCAGAGCAGACTGTGTTGGAAGAAAACAAACGTATTTGTTGTTCCCCTGGTGCATATATTTCCTAATATAGTCCTGGACCTTGAGAACTCTGGCTGCCCCTGCCCTGGCAGAGAAACTCAGAGCGCTGTCCTGTGGAACCCAGAGGCCTGTGCCCAGTGAGAAGGATGGTCCTGGATGGCCTGGCACAGGGGTGGCACTTCTCCAGGTCCAGGGGATGAGGGCAGTACACTCTCACATCCCTGCAGAGGTTGAACTGAATCAACACCCACCTCACTTCTGACTGGGTCCCCTGGGCCTCTAAAGAGGGAAAGCTCACTGTGTTCAGATGCATTCCTAAAGAGTACCGTCCACCTAATTTAACTGTAGGCACTGGGATGTGTTCAGCATTCACGGACCGCCTGCCAAATCAGAGGCTTTGCTGGGCACTGGGAATAAAAGAAAAATAAAAACAACCTGTAGTGTTCACAAAAGCAGAGAGGTGACAACAATAAAATTGGGCATTATAGAGAATTATTTTTATTGGAGTGTAGTTCATTTACAGTGTTGCAGTGACTCAGTTATACACACACCTACATATATATATTCTTTTTCACATTATTTTTGATTGTAGTTTATTATAAGATATTGAATACAGTTTCCTGTGCTATATATATAGCAGGACCTTGTTTATCAATTGTAGAGAATTTAATTATAATAGTAAAACAGATTAAAAATGGGTCTGCTTTGTATTGTCATGACATACCAGCAATTCTAAGTAACAGTGGTGACAAAATACCTCTCCCTGAAAAAAATAATTAGTTGCTCTAAATTTTAAACAATTTTTGCAACTACCATAGGATTTTAATTATCTTCGTATAGTACATATAAAAGTATATATTTACAATTTATTGTTTATTCATAAATATATACTACATAATGTAAAATTTTATATATTTCTATAACTGTTTATATTATATATTACACATAGTATGTAAATATTTATTATAACAAATTTTAAATATATACTTAATATAAGTAATATAAAATCCCACATATGTATATATATTTGTAAGCTTCAAATGTATACATTTTTATCACTTTTCCTTTAATGAGCATTTTACATACATTAATTCAGAGAACTCCCTTGACACACATATGTTCAGCTACATGTATTTCTTTAGAAAATAGATGCTTAATGGTTCAGAATCGTTGGCATTCATTTGTGTCAAGCCTCTGTGTTTAATAGTAGATTTTAAATAATAATGACAATGAGTTTTGAAGACAAAGAAACAGTGATTTTTATTTATTTTAAAATGCTTAAATCAAAGACTTCAAGTTCAGGCTATAAGGTGAGATGTGATCTTTTTGTTAGGTAAGTCACAGCTTGGTTCATACATTAATATTTTACTAAATGTGAATGATTCAGATTGAAATTTATTCTCTAAAGTTGTTGATTCTGGAGTTCCCATCGTGGCTCAGCGGAAATGAATCTGACTAGTATCTATGAGGACATAGGTTTGATCCCTGGCCTTGCTGGGATCTGGCATTGCTGTGGCTGTGGTGCAAGCTGACAGTTGTAGCTCCAATTCAGCCCCTAGCCTGGGAACCTCCATAGGCTGTGGGTGAGGCCCTAAAAACACCAAAAAAAAAAAAAAGTTGTTAATTCTTACAAAACTAAAGAATAACTCAATAAAATAAAACATTACATTAGTGGTATGACATTATTGCTATGCCTTTTCATCTCTTTTTTGTTAAAACTCTTTTGGATAATTATTACATAATTTTTAAGTTATAATCAAAGAATCAAAGTTCAAATGGTTAGGTAAATTTAATAACTATTAAATAGTTACACTTTTTTCACTTTTGAACTATCTATTTAACTTTATTTTCATGAATATTGTTATATACACAAATAACATTTGTCATTGTCTAGTATTTTTCTGCCCTTATTATTTGTTTTATTCTCTGGCTATCAATGAAAATAATTTTGCCACATAGAGGTAATGAGTGTAAAAAGTGATCTTCTTTCTCAAATACAGTACATATGCCACTGACCACAATATTATTGGCAATGACAAATAGTTACCAAGCGGATACTATGTGCCAGGCACTATTCTAGGGCTATGGATACAACAGTGAACAAAACTGAAAAAATATCTGTCTTTGTTAAGTTTATTATTAAGCAAAAAAATGAAAAATATATAAAGCAGCAAAGTAAATTATATAATATGTTAGGAAGTGGTATATGTTCTGAAAAATGAATAAAACAGAGAAAGGGAATAAGTATCTGCTTTGGGATGGGCTATAATTTTATTTTATTATTATTAAAGTATAGTTGATTTATAGTGCTGCACCAGTTAATTTCTACTGTATAGCATAGTGACCCAGCTATATATATATCTGTGTGTATATATATATTTTCTTCTTCTCATACATCCATCATGTTCTACCCCAAGAGATTGGATATAGTTCCCTGTGTTGTACAGTCAGACCTCATTGCTTATCCATTTTAAATGTAATAGTTTTCATCTACCAACCCAAAACTCCCTATCCATCCCACTCCTTCCTCTCTCCCCTTTGATAACCATAAGTCTGTTCTCTATGTCTGTGAGTATGTTTCTGTTTTGTAGATAGGTTCATTTGTGCCATATTTTAGATTACACATATAAGTGATATCATACTGTAGTTGTCTTCCTCCTTCTGACTTACTTCACTTAGTATGAGAATCTTATTTGCAACCATGCTGCTGCAAATGCCATTATATCATTCTTTTTTATGGCTGAGTAGTATTCCATTGTATATATGCACCACAGTGCTGCAAGCAAAAGACACAGACTGGCTGAATGGGTACAAAAACAAGACCCACATATGTGCTATTTACAAGAGACTCACATCAGACCCAAGGACACATACAGACTGCAAGTGAGGGGATGGAAGAAGGTATTACATGCAAATGGAAGTCAAAGGAAAGCTGGTGTAGCAATTCACATACCAGATAAAATAAAATTTAAAATAAAGATAGTCACAAGAGACAAAGGACAGTAAATAATCATCAAACAGTCAATCCAAGAAGAAGATACAACAATTGTAAATACATATGCACCCAACATAGGAGCAGCACAATATGATTTTAAATAAGTTGGTTGGAGTAGACCTCAATGATAAGCTATCATCTGAGCTAAGACTTGAAGGGATTGAATACATTCTTATCCTCAAGGAGTTCATGGGACAGCACCTTATATGTCAAATCATTTAATGATGTCACCATTGTTGCAGCGGTGACAAAGTAATTGAGGTCCATGGACATGACTTAGTTAAATAAAACTTAGTCCTATTTAATATCATCTCACTTTTTTTAACTAGAAAACTTAAAACTGTTTATATTTGAGAAAGTTTCAATAATAAGGGCCCATGATGAATAACAATAAATCATTTATTGGAAAAAATATTCAATGAATACCTGCTCTATAGAACACTTTTTTTTTTTTTTTTTTTGCTTTTTAGGGTCACACTCATGGCATACGGAAGTTCCCAGGCTAGGGGTCAAATTGGAGCTGTGGCCACCAGCCTACACCATAGCCACAGCAACACAGGATCCGCGCCATGTCTGTGACCTACACCACAGCTCACAGCAATGCCGGATCCTTAACCCACTGAGCGAGGCCAGGGATCAAACCCTCACCTTCATGGATACTAGTTGAATTCATTTCCACTGAGCCATGACTGAAACTCCCCATAGAACATATTTTGAAAAGTATTGTTTGTATCTAATCTGAGCAAAATTCAGTCTTAGTTTCCAAACAGTCAAACAAAGTGTTAAACTTTATGATGCTGAAGAGGAAGCACTATAAACTCTATAAAAGCATTAAGGCTCTATGAGAAATTAAGGAATGGCAAGGTTAAACCTGGCAGCATAATACCAGAGAAGTCCTTTATCATGGGACAGCACCTTATATATCACATCATTTAATGATCTCACCATTGTTGCAGCGGTGACAAAGTAATTGAGGTCCATGGACATGACTTAGTTAAATAAAACTTAGTCCTATTTAATATCATCTCACTTTTTTTAACTAGAAAACTTAAAACTGTATTTATCAGACAATGGCATTTAAATTGATTTTGAAACATACCAAGGATTGGAATAAACAGAAATAGATCCTGTGGTGATTCCATTTGAGCTAAGACACAGAGGTTGGAACCTGTGGGAAGTTGGAGTACTTGGCTGTGGATTCCTGGATGAGATGGAGACATGCAAGTGATGAAGAAGATTTGAGAGAAATCAAGGACTCTTGCCAGATTGCTGATGTTAGGACTGGAAAAGGTAGATTCAATCAAAACAGTGGAGGATTGTTGGTATGGTTTACTACAAGTAGACATAGGTTTCTCTCATGATGAAAGCCAATGGGTGGCCATGCTTGAGGCTGGCTGAACTAGGCTATGATTAAGGGCCAGAGTATTTAAGGAGCCAAGAACCAATGAGGCTGTGACAGGAATCATCAATGTGAGGTTGAAGTCAGTGAAGAGGAACACGGGGGATAGGCAGGGAAGAAGAGTGTTTTTGACACTAATGTCTGTGAGAAAAGTGGAAACATATCCCAATATTAGTATGAGAATGGTGAGGGTGGAGGAATATATAATTGATGGCTCCTTATTAAATAAGACTAGAGACTATTTATTTACAAGTGCATGGATTTCCCGTTGTGTCTTAGCAGTAATGAACCCCACTAGTATTCACGAGGATGCAGGTTCAATCCCTAGCCTCACTCAGTGGGTTAAGGATCCAGCATTGCTGTGAGCTGTGGTGTAGGTCACAGATGTGGCTAGGATCTGGTGTTGCTGTGGCTGTGGTGTAGGCCGGCAGCTGTAGCTCTTTCACCCCCTAGCCTGGGAGCTTCTATATGCTGTGGGCGTGCCCCCCCAAAAAAGTGCAAAGTTGGTGAAGTGTTCGATTTCCTTAATGTTTAGATGCCTCATTAATATTTCTAGGCTCTAGCAAAATAGATCTTTAGAATAATTCAGGTTCAGTTTAAAGAAAATTGTCGTATTATGAGAAAAAAAATAGGATTACCCAGCAATGACATTGAAAATAGAGATACTAGTTGGCATGAGCAGCAATTTCAAGGATGTAGTTGAAGGAGAATTCTCTTCAAAGTGCCAGCTCGTCATCCACACCTCTGCCCCAGTACATATATTAATCCCTCCCCCCAACCTACTTCATTAAGACATGCCACGTAAGTGTATTGTCCTCAGTAGAAGCAAAAATGGTTTAGGGATTCCAATAGGGTACCTCAAAAACTTTTCAACAATTTTCACCCTTTGATGTTGGGTTTAACACTCCAAATATCAGAGGTGTAACATTTTCACTAACGCTAGTTCAGAATCAGAACAAACAGCAAGAGCAAGTTCCCTAGGGAAGTCCTAAAGATCCATTTTTGGAAGAGAATGTCTGTGTTTATATTTCCAGTTTATAAAACATGTACCAATCACTTGGCCTCAGAACATGTTTACAGAGGAGAAAAACACCCACAAAACAAATAAACTGCTGCTTGCACAGTTTGGGCTGACAAGCCTTGGCTCTCCCCCCAGGGGCACTCGTATTCCTTGCCTGAGAGAAACCCCAGTCAAGGGATTTCTGTGGAACATCCATTCTTATAACCAAAGTATAGTTCAGATTCCCTCCTGTAAGATGTGCTGACAACTGGTTGAAATGAGACAAAAATAGATTCTTACTGAGTAGGTCCCCTCACTAACAAACCCCCGGTACCTCACCCTGCGATCTGGGCAGTGTGGACAGTTTCTTGAGTCTGTCCAGCAGAGGGAGATTCAGATTAATAGAGACTTGAATTAGCAGTTCCTATTTGGATGCAGTTTCTCAAGACAAGCATGGCCTTTGGGAACAAATTTTTGTCAATAAATCAAGTCCCGCTTTGTGGGTCCCAGGGAACAGATCATTGTGGGATGATGCATTAGCTGGTTCCTTTCAGCAGTTAGTTTGTTCATGAAAACAAAACAAAACAAAATTAAAGTCATGGATATTGGCATTAAACCTCGTGAGAAAGAGCTAGTGATACTGAAAGCATGAATGTAAGAGAATAAGGTTCGAAGGAAGAGTTGTGAGCACCAACTGCAGAGGAATCTGAGTCATAGATAGGAAAAGATGAGGAAGCCTGTTCCCTGGGTAGCTCCTGAGTCTTTAATGTCAGACTGAGCAGCTCTGACCTTTTCATTAACTAGAGTTAGAGTTTTGAGCTCCTAAAATGCACCAATCAGCAACTCCCCAAATACATTTCAAGGAGTCATGCTTTGTGAAAATTTCTCACCTTCATGAGTCATTGGGAAAATGCTGTGGGTGGACTGTGCCAGTTGAAGGGTTTCATGTGAACCCACAGTTGTACAGCAAGATTTGTTCCAAGGACAAATCTCTTCTCTTGTTATTGCTGTTGGGCATTAGTTAATTTTGAGTAATGGCCATTTAGGACTATTTAAAATCAAGCACAAGTGACTCATATATATATATATAGAGAGAGGACCCAAGAAGTATTAATTGAATGAATTCAATTAAAATAAATGTCTGGTGCTAAAAAGAGGAGCCAGTGTAAGTGGTATAGGGTACTTACCAATGTCTTTATGTATTTTCTTCCTATAGTCTTCCTATTTTAGGATATGTGTGTGTGGCTGTGTGTGTGTTAGTTGAGCCTTCTACACTTAGGTGTGAATTTATTATCATTTATTGATAACTTGGACTTGCATTATAGATGGTCCTCAACTTAAAAATTACCCATAGGGGTGTTCCCACTGTGGCTCAATGGTAATGAACCCAATTAGTATCCATGAGGACTCAGGTTTGATCCCTGGCCTCACTCAGTGGGTGAAGGATCTGGCATTGCCATGAGCTGTGGTGTGGGTCACAAATGTGGCTCAGACCCTGCGTTGCTGTGGCTGTGTTGTAGGCCAGTAGCTGCAGCTCCAATTCAACTCCTAGTCTGGGAACTTCCATATGCTGCAGTTGCAGCCTAAAAAAAACAAAGTTAGCCATACCCACAGGATGAAATTCTGAAAGACTCTTCCTTTCCCGTTTCCATGAATGACTGTCATCATTCTAATTCAGATGGAAAGAGCTTTTAAATCTTGGTCTCTAGGACTCTTCTCTCATTAGAACGTAAACTCTGTGAAAGCAAGAGTTATGCCTATCCTTTCCATTATGGTGTCATGGACTTACCCTAGCGTTTTGCACCAAGTCAGTGCTTGATAATTTGCATCATTTAACAGCAGTTAATATATAGTCAGTATTATTTGTTGAATGAATTAAGGAGTAAATGAATCAACATCTTTGTCAAACACATCTCAATTGAATATTTGAGACTGCTTCCCTACACATTAAGAAATGGTCATCCTAAACCCTGTGTTTATTATTTCTTTGCCATATTTTTACTGCATCTCTCTATATTCCTTAAAATATTTAGTTTAATAATTTTTAACTTTAAAGAAACATATCATTATATATAAAATAGATAAACAACAAGGGCCTACTGTATGGCACAGGAACTATATTTGATATCTTATAATTACCTATAATGGAAAAGAATTTGAAAAAGAATACATATATATATATTTGTATGTATGTATGTATGTATAACAGAATTGCTTGGATGTATACCTGAAATACAACATTGTAAATTAACTATACTTCAATTTTTTTAAATGGTTTAAAAAATAAATATATCATGCCATACTATATGGAATTTGTAGTGACTTGTTTTTATTTAGTATTGTATTACCAAGGTAATTCACCTTTTTGGACTATTGTATAAAAGCGCTTTGTTCACACTTCATTAATTCTTCTGTGATGAGTATATAGGCTTATACTATAAACAGTAAGGTTGCTATGAACCTTCATATACACATCTCCTTTTGTACATGTGCAAGAGTGCTGTGGGGTGCACATGTAAGACACTTTGTTGGGTCAGAGGATGTATGAAAATACAAATTTAGAAGCAAATGAAAAGCTCTTTTCCCAAGTGGTTGCACCAATTTATAATCCTTTCTAGAAAGTTAAGGAAATTCTATTGATTCAATCTTTCAAACACTTGGAAATGTCATATTTTAAAAAATATTCCAATTATAAAATGTATCTGGTTATTAAATGATACTTCGTGTAGTCTTGATTAGCATTCCCCTAATCACTAAAGACATTGATCACCTCCTCTTATGATTATTGGTCCATTTTTATGTTAATACTTCCTCTCAGTATTCCCACCATTTGCAGGGTTGTAGGGTTTTTGGCGATTTCTTTTCAAAAGTTGTCCTGACCTCGTTCGTCATTTGTGAGTGAACAGACTCCTTTTAGTTCTTTATCATATGTAACAGTTATTTCAAGCTTGGTTTATAGTCCCAGTTCTATCACTTCTAGCTTGATATTCTAAGACAAATGAACAAGCATTGGATCCTTACGTTTCTCATCTATAAAGTGGGTATGATCATAAAACAATCATGATATATATCCAGTGGTGTTTCTGTAGGTACTTTGCTTTGCCGTTTGCTTTTCTCTCAGTGCCAGGTTCTTAGATTATGCTCCGCTCATCCCTGTGCCTGCCTCTAACATGGTCTGTATTAAATTCCTGCTGGCTTGCTATTTAATATTTTTGACTGTTAGAAAACAATTATAATAATATGATAATGATAATAATACTTAACAATTACTGACCAATATTCAAAAAACTGATAAGCATGTTATAGATATTACCTCATTTAATCCCCACAACCATGTATTCTATGTAATAGATGCTATTATTATTATTCTTTTTTATGTGTGTCCTCTAGACGATCAGCAAACTTTACCTTTCAAGAGCTAAACAGTAAATATTTTAAGTCTTAGGGAGTTCCCATTTTGGTGCAGCACAAACAAATATGACTAGCATCTATGAGGATGCAGGTTCGATCTCTGGCCTCCCTCAGTGGCTCAGAGATCCAGTGTTGCCATGAGCTGTGGTATAAGTTGCAAAGCCATCTCGGATTCTGTGTTGCTGTGGCTGTGGCATAGGCTGGTAGCTGTAGCTCAGATTTGACCCCTAGCCTGGGAACTTCCATATGCCACAGGTACGACCCTAAAAAGCAAAAGCAAAAAAAAATTATCAGCCTTTGCAATTACTCAACTCTTTGACATTGTAGAGTGAGAGCATACAGACAATATGAGAATGAATAGTCCAGTAAAGATATTTACAAAAACAGGTTGTGGCACAGATTTAGCTTGCCTACCCTAGAGCGTGGCCATGTGTGCAAGAATGGGAGCCACATCTCAAAATGCCATCATGTCTATACATTTACATTAAGAATTGACATGATGTTCTAGAACCTCTTACTTACTGCAACACATGCTCTTCATTTAAATTTAGCAAATATTTATTGAGTACCCAGGGTATGCTGAGCACAACACCAGTCACCAAGGATACAAAAACAAAGGAAGTCATATCTGCTGCCCACTAGGCTCAGAGACTAGCAATAGGAAGATCAGATAGACAAATACAGAATTCAGCAAGTGCTGTGATAGAAATATACAGACACAGACAAGTGACTCCATCAGTTCACAGATACCAGCAGGCACCTACTATGTCCCAGGTGCTATGTTGGTCCCTGGGGATGGATATACAATATACAGAACCGACACAACCCCCACCCTCATGTCCTGACAGTCAAATGGGAAAACTGTCTCAACAAATACTTTAGTAAATATTTATAAGTGTGCAAAATGCTGAGAAGTACTGGGTACGAGGAGAGCATCTGGACATGTGGAATCTGGAAAAGGGAATTTGTCTGGTTTGACTGGATTATGAGGTGGGGGGACATGAACTGAAAGGTGAATTAAGGCCCGACCAGAAGAGCTTGAACACCAATAAGGAATTTGGACTTTATTCTGGAGACACCTGGTAGGCATCAAAGATTATTGAACAGGTGAATGACATGACTAGTCCTTTTGAAAGAACACTCTGGAAACCATATGTAGAGTAAATTGAAAATAGAGAGGACTGAGGCCAAACAGCCTCAGCCTCATCATGGCCTTAGTGGGAAACCAATCAATGCACAAAAATGGCAGGGAGGAAGACCGCTGCATAAGCTCCAAGTGAAATGAGAGGAAGCTGTGTGCAAGCTTTAAGTATGTCTTAGTTAATAGCATGTTAACTTTTGGTATAAATTTTGATATGGTGGTGGCATGTCAGTTATCTGTAGATAACATCATCATTTGCTCAAATACACTGGCCTAAACCTTTAATCGTTTATGTTTTTAAACAAAATACCTGCTATTGATTTGCCTGTTAATTTTCCTAGAACCTGCTTTTTGCCTGTATAGTTCAAAAGCAAAATGATCATAAATCAACGTGATTACAGACTGCAAGGCAGTGGCATTCACATATGTGAGATTTCTCCCTGGACCTGCTGATTTGTTGCTCTGGACAACTACTTTACAAAAAGTGTGCCAATTATGTATTCCCTTGGCTCTATAAGAATTTACAATCCAGGAGATTTCTAAAGGCAGTTGTCTCATTCAATGGCTTCACTGTGGAACGGACCCTCCAACTTCAACCCTAGGAGATGACATTAGACTCCTCTCTTTCTATAGCCAGTTACAAGTCCAGTGAAAATCTGAGACACAGGAGTTCAAACTGTGTCTTAGATTTAGTCTTTCCTTTCCATTGTCGCTTCTGCCATGGCAAAAGATTAATAGTGTATGTGTCAGGAAAAAAAAAAATAAGGAGAGATGATGAGAGACGGCAAGAGCCTTGACAAGCACAGTGGCTTCTGGATAAAAGGCCTTGGCCCAAACAACGCCAAGGTTGGCATTTCCCTGGTGGCACCAAGGCATCATTACCCTCATCTATAGCAAAGCAGAAATCTCTTTTGAGAGTCAGAATATCTCACAGGCAGCAAAACATATGCAAGAGCTGTGAATAATGGAAGGTCTTGTAGGGCCGAATCCAGGAAAAAGATGAAGTAAGAGTGAGGAAAGGGTTACAGGTCCCTGGAGGCTCCCTTCATGCATATGTGAACTGGGTATCTGCAGAAACACCCTCCTGACTGGAGGGCAGCTGATCACTTCTGCAGCAGTCGTTGGTTTTAATATCTGTGTCCTAATTTATTTGACATCTGCAGAACATCCAAAGAAAATATTCAAGTCCGGGATGGGCAATCCGGCTGCTTTCTGAGTTCATCAAATATCTCACACTCCTTTTTCAAATGTTTTCAGTTTTGCAAAACTCGAAATGCATTTTGCCAAACATGTTCTCTGTTAATGTTTATTTAGAAGGGAATTTAATCCGTATGCTGCTGATGCATTTACACTTAACTCATCAAAATGTTTTACTAGAGTCATTTGATGTCCAAGAAACCTTTTGAGTCTTTTTTATAAGCCTCTTCAAGCCCATTTTGCTTCGAAACAGGAAGTCGCCTGTTACTAACCATAAACGAATGCAATCCCCAGAGGATTTGGTTTCATTTAAGACACTGAGAGACCACAAGTTCTCAGCCTACCCTGATTTTCCCCTGAACCTACTGAGAATGGGCCGTGCACAAATGAGGTGCTGTTATTATTTTCCAAAATAAAATCCTTTCTGAAGAGGCATCTTTCATACAACTCTTGGGAAAGACGGTGACCAAAGCAGAGCGCTAAATCATTGGCTTTGCAGGCTGCACCTGGTCAATGTAACTGTCTCCCTGTGATCCACTTACCATTCGGAGCTCGTTTGCTAGTATTAATAGAACAAATAAAATGGAATGGGAGATAAAGATGCCGGGATAGTGATTTCTTGCTTCAGGAAAACCGTCCTGGGTTACAGACCAATACAATGTTCCCAGCCATGAGCCAGGGAACCGACGCTGATATAAACACAGCATCCAAATCACAGAACATGACTTGTTTAAGGCTTAATTCTGTGAAGTAAGGCAGGAAACAAGATTTATCCTTCTGGGAAACTTTTGGCATTTGCCTCGAGCTGGGCTTGATTCCTCTCTGCCGTCCTCACCATCCATTATGGCTATCTGAAGGAAATCAATTTTTTGCCCAAACTAAGGCAAAAGAGAAATGTCTCCATCTGAGTCCCGTAGAAATCCTTCTATTTGACGTGGCGTTAAACAACAGAGAGCAAGCAGCCCTGATCTGGGAGGATCAGCCGTTGCTGTCCTGGGCCTTTTGGCTGTGAAGGGGAGTGAAATGAGTTGGGCGAAAGCCATTTTACAAACATAGTAAAAATAAATTTACTACACTCAATAATTGAATCTTAAACTTGTCACTATGGCAAACTCTAAATTATTCTAAGAGCCTTCACTGGGACTTGGCAAAAGTCGTGGGTGCTGAAGGTCAGTTTTCATGTATGAAATCCAGCTTAGGTTATAACTGCATGGGCTACAGAGTAAACGTTCAAAGGATGAATGGGCCATTGAGAAGTAAATCAGACTCCCCAGATGCTTAAATAAATCCTGGAAGGGTTTAAGCCATCAGTTTGGTGGGCTACCAATAGAATTGGGCTATTAATACAAAAAAAAATTGAGGTTGTTAATACCAAGTTCCCTGCCCCTCAACC
Organism: Sus scrofa; assembly: GCF_054392235.1. NCBI lineage: Eukaryota > Metazoa > Chordata > Mammalia > Artiodactyla > Suidae > Sus > Sus scrofa. The sequence goes on along the minus strand of NC_139385.1, from coordinate 131,318,744 downwards.
GTGTGTGTGTGTATGTGTGTGCACGCATGTGCACGTGCGCATGCGTGCATAAGAGTTTGTTTCTTAACATGCCTTTATTTTTAGTTGATTTAGTTGTATTAAGTGCGCTCTGATTGGGCAGCAGAGGCTGTGACTTGGTGGTTGGCCCATGCTCTGACTCCTGGGCACAAAGCTGGAATGTTTACACTGGGAGGGAATGTTCAGACTCTGACCCAACCAGGAAACATTTCCGTTAACATCTGGCTTTGCTTACTTGTCCTAAATATTAAATTATTAATGGACTCTTAATATTAGACCATTTCATTGGTTCATTTTTTTTCTCCTTAAAATCATATTTAGGGGCCACTTCCCTTAGAATAAGGTTTAAAAACTCTCTCTTAGTGTCTTTCTGAATCTGACACATATAAAATTCTTCAGGGGACACAAATGAAAGAATTACCAAAGCAACAAAGACACAAAACTGACCCATTTTTTAAAAAACTTAGATTGGCGGAAACAAGTTAGTTTATTACTCAAACTGAAGAGATAAAGACTTTTATATCCAAGTGGTAGTATTACTGCTAATAGTTTATAAGGCCCTAAGAAGCCACCTTATTTGGTAGCACGTGTACCTGAATAAGCAGCCCAGAAGTATATTTTTTCATTTTTATCCATTTTGCTCTGATTAATTATTTTTTGAACAAGGTTTAGTCACAATTGCCTAATTAACTTAGGCACCTATGCTTCAGAGCTAGGCATAAATGTATTCATTGACTCAAGGCCAGTCTGTTTTTGCCAGAGTAAGTCATAGAAACATGATGCCTCATGAGCGAAATGGCCTTGATTGGTAGACTATTTTACTGATTTTACCTAATACATTACCACACACACGCTTATAATATTTAAATGGAACAGTGTCAGAAAGCATATATGTGCTTTGTATCATGGCATATGTGACATAAATTCTACTACTTGAGTATAAATTATTAGGAAATGGCCCCCTTAGTTTTGAAGCGCCCTCTTTCTTTCCAGAGAAATCTTCAGTCCCCCATAGGTTCCACTAGGACTATTTGAAAGCAGTCATCTTTGCTTTCTCCCTGAGTCCTCAGTTTTTGTTAATGGTACAAAGATATGATTAATTTCCAAATCTCCCAGTTTGAAGGTGTACAGAATAAATAGTCCCTGTTGCATATAACCTTGAACCCAAAGATACTTTCTAGGTGGCCCCATTCAATATTCCTTTTTGCCTGCTGGCTGGAACAACTCAGGAGGAATTTCTGTTTAGTCTCTCAGTAGCATTATGAAGTAACCAATGTAGGCACTTTAGTATATATTTTGTATGTATACATTTAGAGATGGATGTACATGGAATTCTATACTTTAACAATTGCCATGAATTATAAACACACTCATAAAAGCAAACTAAGATCATGATTAACAAAAAAAAGGAAAAATAATAAGTTTTATTTAGGTAGGGTTTTGTGTTTTCACATATTTAATTCCAATCAGTCCCCATAAAATTTTTGATTTTTTTCTCCTTTTTCTTCCCTTCTCCTTCTCCTCTTTCTCTTCCCTTTTTTCTCCCCTTTCTTCTCATACTACTATTTTTTTTCAATTTTGCTAAATAATATTTGGAGATTAAGTTAAGATTACACAGGTGGTAAGGAGTGAATTTAGACCTTGAATCAGGTAGGTCTGATTCACTCAGGTTCTTTTCAGTAAAGCCATACCTGAGGATGAGGTTTAACCCCTAATATTTTTGTAACTCTTGTGCATAAGTCAGTCTGGTGGATTTAACCCCTTTTTATGCACACACACATATGGGTCCTATTTACAAAAAGCTGTAAAGAAAAAGCTAGTATCTACTTTTACTGTATAAAGACAGATCCTGCAAAAACACTTCATAATACTGTCCAATCACAGCCACTTCTAGGATGAGATAAGCGAAGCATCTAGGACACAGTTTAAAAAGGCACACATCCTTGGGATTCTATAAGGGCAAGACCCACCCCTGAAAGTCAATGCCTCCTTGAAGTTTGCTCCCTAAGCACCTCACTTGCCTCTCTCCCCCGACCCCCCCACAGTCCTGGTGCTGCATGCAGCAACTGCCATATGCTGGTCACCTTACTGTAGTTCCACAGAAATTAAAACCAGTCAATGAGTGATCTGTTAAACAGCTACTATGGGCTATAGGTTGAGGAAAAAGTGAAGACATTTTCAACTATATTGCATAGGCTACTGGGAGAACATGTTCTCCAACTAGAAAGGTAAGACATATATGACTTGCATTTCTCTAATAATTAATTATATTGAACATCTTTTCATATGCCTTTTGGCCATCTGTCTGTCTTCTTTGGAGAAATGTCTGTTCAGATATTCTGACCATTTAATAATTGGGTTTGTTTTTTGATATAAAGCTGTATGAGATGTTTTGGTATCACCCCATACCAGTCCAAATGGCTATTATCAAAAAGTCTACAAACAATAAATGCTGGAGAGGATGTGGAGAAAAGGGAACCCTCCTACACTGTTGGTGGGAATATAAGCTAGTGCAACAACTATGGAGAACAGTATGGAAATTCCTTAAACAACTAAATGTAGAATATTATATGATCCAGTAATCCCATTCCTAGGCAGATATCCAGAGAAAACCATAATTCAAAAAGATACATGCACCCCAATTTTTATTACAGCACTATTTGTAATAGCCATGACTTGGTTATAACCTAAATGTCCATCAACAGAAGATTGGATAAAGAAGATGTGGTACATATATAAAATGGAATATTATTCAGCCATAAAAAATGAAATAATGTCACTTGGGGCAACATGAATGGACCTAGAAATTATCATACTAAATGAAGTAAGTCAGAAAGAGAAAGACAAATATCATGTGATGTTACTAATGTGGAATCTAATAAAAAATGGTGTAAAAGAACTTTTGAAATAGACTCAAAGATTTAGAAACCAAACTAATGGCTACCAAAGGGGAAACATGGGTGGGGAGGGATAAATTAGGAGGTTGGGATTAACATATACATACTACTATGTATAAAATAGATAGGAAACAAGGACCTACTATATAGCACAGGGAAATCTACTCAATATTTTTGTAATAACCTATATGGGAAAAGAATCTGAAAAAGAAAGGATGGATATATATGTGTGTGTGTGTGTATTATATATCTTATATATATTATATATTATATATGTTTAAATGATTCGCTTTGCTGTACACCTGAAACTAACACAACATTTTCCATCAACTATATTCCAATAATTTTTTTTAAAAAAGACTTACACATGATAAACAGTCAAATCAGATATATTGTCAACTCTATAAAATACCATGGTTCTGTGAGGTCACAGATGGTGATTTCAGGATGGTAGGAAATGGAGAACATTAGTGAAGATGCTCTCAAGGATAAGTCCTTGTGTAACTCACATATGGGTGGGTAAGGCGAGGCTGGGGAGAGCATGGGACTCCGAGGAAGGCTGATTGATGTGGGCTGTAGGAAGCCATTTGTGTGTTTGAACAGGGGAACAACGTGCAGAAAGCTCTGTGATGGATTATGCATCCTTTTGCTAGAGTGGGTCAGGGTGATGGATGGATGGTAGGTCTATCCAAAATAAGAATATTGTTTTAAAGTGGGGGCATATTAGTTTAAAATTTATTTTAGAGTGATTACTACTATAAAGTGGTTTTGATCTGTTACAGTTAAATTGAAGTTGGAAGAAAGGAAACAGTAGAGGTTGAAATGTCCAAATCAGGCATCTTATTTATACCATTTTGTCACATTCCCATTTCTCCTGAAGTTGGCTCCACGATGCACTTAGCAGTTGTTGTTGGCTCTGAACTGCCTATTGTCTGACCCATACGGCTGGCTGCTCAATCATTTTCTGCCAGTTCACTGAGCAGTTTGCATGGGTGACTCTGACCTTCCAGACTAGATTGCAAGCCCTGCAAGGTCAGGGCTCAGAGCTCATTCTGGAATGTTCTATCTCTGTAGACTTGGCAGCAACAGGGTCCATGGAAAACAGTTAATAAGGGTATCACAGCTGTCTGCTTTGGAGAAAAGGCATGGAGAGAAATGGAACTTGATTACCCAGTGAAGAAAGTCTGCATTTGCTGTACTTTGCAATGTTTGGACTGATGTGAAGGAAAGTTTAAATGGCTAATTTCATTTCTACTCTTTACATGAGCCACAAAACTCCACCTGCAAGGGGACAGTTTTTCTTTTGAAAAGGCTGAGGACCCCATTTCCTGTCAACAGGAGCTGTGGTAACGGATAGGAATTGGTTACTTCTATGACAATGGTGGTTGCTTAGGAAGAAGACCCAAGACTCAGCCTTCTGCAGAAATTCTTGGCTTAGGGTCAAACCAGAATGAACAATGCAAGACCCACAAGTCTCCTGATAGACAGATATCTGAGCTGGTGGCGCTAAGGCCCAAGACAGATTACCAAGAAGGTAGAATTATGTAACCCTGTCACTCAACAGAGCTTTTTTCCAGTTCAAGGTATCCTGGGACTAAACAGTACACATAGCAACAAAACAAACTGAACATGTACACTCTTTGCACTGTTAAATAGTACACACTCCCCATGTCAATGCATAAAGCAACAAATGTGCAATGGAGTGATGCCTCATTTATTTACCATCACTGGGGAATGGACTATTTATTATAGATAAATATTCCAAATAACTAAAGCCTATGACTTTAAGTGCCAAAACTTTAAAAAATGTTAAACACGTATGATGAAAATCCTCCAAACATTCCCCACTGTCTTAAAGACCATACTAGACTATAGTTTGAAGAAAAAAAAATAGTAGAAGGAATGAAAAGACACACCATTAAAACTGATGTTTTAATGCTAATGACTAATCAGGAGAAACAAAATGCTTCTAGACTTAGTCTATTTTGTTTTATTTTGAGAGGAATTATCGATGGCCTGTGGGGTAGTTTGGACATTGCTGGGGAGAAATTGGAGTCTTATTGTGGAGGATGAAGCAGGAGAATTATATATAAGGTGATTTGTGTGTGTGTATAGATAGATAGATATGCAGTAATAGATATATAGATAGGTAGATAGATAGATCGATAGATCACCTTACCTGATTCAGATCAGTTATGTCTCTTAGTAATAAGACAATATGAAAGTGAAAATGAAGTGTCTTTAAGGAGACTGTGGAAGTCCAGAGAAGGGACAAGACACTAGAAATGGAGAAAGTGAGCTAAATATCAATCTAAAGTAAAATTCTAGAAAAGGATATTTCTGGACCCATAGCTGAGGAATGTCTTCCTCAAGGTCTCCTTGTCTCTCTGACCTCATGTGTGATATACTTACAAATCCTTTCCTGTCAGCTTTATTTGTAGAATGTATACACAGCCTGACCACTCGCTACCCCTTCACTGTTCCTTCCATAGTCCACACCAACTAACAGAGTAGATGAAATTATTGGCTCCAAGTTGAAAGTGACAGCACTAATGTCCTGAACTTAGCCAGAACACGGGCAGGGACTTGACCCATGTGCCAGAACTCAAACCCAGCCAAAACCCAGATTGGGACTTGAACCCATGTGCTGGGACTCAAACCCAGCCAAAACCCAGATTAGGACTTAAACCCACAGTTTTAAATTAGAAGCACTCACCCAGTGTCTGGACTCACTGAAGTTCAGGTTCTTCATGCCTCTGCACAGAAGGGATCAGCAAGAGACGAAGCGGTAGGCAGGAAATAGATTTATTAAGATAGGATGCTTGTGAAAGATGCAAGCGGGCAGGCAAGGAGGCTGTGGCCTCAGGATCCGGTGGGCTACAGTTTTATCATCCAGGGGACTGGGGGTTGGAAAAGACCGCCTCTTCCTTTCTGGGAGTAGTAGCTCCTCCTTAGTATCCAGTAAGGTGTGTATTCAAATTAGCAGAAGAGTGGTCCTCAACTCCAGACCTTGGTCTGAATCTGAATGCAAGCCTCATCCCATCTGCCACCCAACGACCTGAGGCAATTCTCACACCTCCACTAGTCAAGCAAGCCCGCCTTGTTCCAGTGGCTTTTTGAGCAATTTCTTATCTTACAGCGATCCACCAACATCCCCTAGGTTTCCCTCTATGATCCTTTATTGGGACTTCTACAACTACGTGCCTACTCCATCCCTATCAAAGTCATCACTTTTCTCTGTGTACATACTTTTGCCATGGTGTTTTGATGGGAAAAGTCTATTTCCCTGCCTCTTGACTTTGAGTTCCATTGTGGGCTCTTAAAGAAACGAAGTTATGGGCTTGATATGCTTGTCAGTGGAGATTTCTTTCTGGCATTTACCACCACATCAAGAAGAGTTTTCCCAAGCTCACTGACACTCTTACATGGGTCCAGGACAAGCATCAGAGAGCAGACCTAAGGGAGATGCCAATCACGGTCAGACGCTCATCTTGAACAAAGCAGTCAAGCCCAGCCCAGTTTGGGTCAGCCAACTCCTAGATGACTCCCAAACCTTTAGGAATCAATACTGTTGTTTCCAGCCATTGCATTTTTGAATGGTTTATTATACAGCCATAGCTTACTGACTCAAGGGGATTATTGCACTATCTCCCAGCATCTTAGCTTCCTTGTCCTGCTTTAATCTTTTCTCAACACAGAAGTCAGAATGATCTTATTAAAATAAAAGTCATATCACATCCTCCTCTGCTCAAAACTGTCCAGTCATTATGATGCCCTACAAAGCCCTACACAACCTTTCTGATCTTATTTTCTATCCTCCCTCTTCTGAATGCTGCTGCTGAGACCCTAGCCTCTGTGTTCTTTCTCCAGCATGCTAGCCTTTAGCATAGACCATCTCCACCATAACTCTATTACTCAGTTTTTCTAAACTATCATTATTACAGCAAAATTGAAAAAAATAATAAAAAAGGTGCAGGACATTAAATTAACCAATAATTATACTCTTTGTATAAAATACATAAGAAAAGGAAAGTGTACTTCTACTGGGAGAAAACCAAAATGCCACATGATCTTTTTCCAATGATAACTAGATACAACATACCTACAACCCCACCCAAGTTGATTGCATGTCCAGGAAGTTTCTTTGTTCTTTCTTCTGTGTGGAAACCACTCTTTGATGCCAATCCAGCACCAAGATTACCTGTCCCATAAAATTATTAGGGTTCTTGGGTGGTAACCTTCCCAATCCTTATGCATCTGAAAGTGTCTTTATTTCGTCTTCCCAATTAAATAACTTATCTATGTTTAGATTTCTAGGCTCATAATATTCTATCAGAATTTTGACAATAACTCTTCATTACAATTTTGGAACTTCAGGGTTTGTCTTCCATATCTTTAAGTATTTCTTTCATTAATTATTTTTATCTTTAATATTGCATTATGAGTATATTTCTTGGTTTTAAATCTAAGTTGATTTCTTCATTCTTTATTGGAGATTTTTAAATTTCAAAGTTATATTACTTATTGATGAAAGTCTCAAATTTGTGGTAGAATTCTTAAAGATTTCTTATGTCACAGTTCTTATTTCATAGTACCCTACTCTACTGTACCTAATAATCATGTTTTTATTTAAAGGCATCCTTCTGTTTTTATATTTATTCTTTTTTCCCACTATGGTCTTAGCTCTTCAGTGATTATCTGTCATGCTGGTGATTCTCCTCATTTTAGGTGATTCCCAACTATATCTTCCTTCTTATGTGTGAGAATCCCTATCTGCCTAATCTTGTATACTACTCTTTCTATTTAGTGCAATTGGCATCTGATATTGTGGGGGAGAGGGAGGACATTCTTAAGGAAGGGTGCATTAGTAGGGCTGCTAGCATAAGCTCCTATTTGTAATAGATTTCCTGAGAGTTCAGGAGTAATGGAAAGAAAAAATAATACAAAGTTGAAACAACAAACAAACAAAAATCCCTGAAAATCCTTATCTGTGGTTCAGTCATGCAACCACAAATAATGTCTCATAGAATGTCTTTCTCTCAGTTCTCTGAGCAGATACCAATAGCTGGTATCAATGGGCCCAATTTCCCTGGTGAGAACCCTGGTCTGCAACCTCCCTTTTCCAATTCCTCATAGCCATTCAGACTTCATGGCTTTTAAAATCTCAAGAGGAGAGTTCCCGAATAGTGATCAGCAGGTAAAACAATCCATTCTTTTCTTTTCCTGCCTCATTTGTTACCCCTTATGAAGGGGCAGGAAAGTAAGTGGAGATCAAGGAGCTCACCCTTGACGTATAAAAAGGTATTTCAAAGCACTTTGAGTAAATGGACTATTTTTTCCCCTTTAGAGTCATCCAGTTCTTGTTTATAATAGCCTCCTCTCTGTGTCTCCCTGTTATGGAGTTAATTCTAAAAGACTTCTCAAACCTTTATTGATGCTCTCATGTCTCTCTGAGTGATTAAGAACCTTGGCTTCAGAGGCAGATCATTCTGCACTTGAACCTCAGATCTGTCACTAACTAGTTATATGACCTTATGCAAATAACTAACCACTCTATGCTTCAGTTTACCTGTCAGCGAATCAAAAAAAAAAAAAAAAATTCCAGTGTCTATTTCATAGACTTTTTGTGAAATAAAGTATGAAATTGATGTAAATGTTTTAAATGGTGATGAGAATATGACAATTGCCCAGGAAGTGTAATTGCCGGGGGTTTTTTTTAAGATAAATAAGAGGGTATCATATATTATCATCTCAATAAATGCCAAGTGCTTTTGAATAAAGTTAACTTTTTTTTGTTTTTTTTGCCTTTTCGAGGGCCGCTCCTGCGGCATAGGGAGGTTCCCAGGCTAGGGGTCTAATCGGAGCTGTAGCTGCCACCCTACATCAGAGCCACAGCAACTCGGGATCCCAGCCGTGTCTGCGACCTACACCACAGCTCACAGCAACCCTGGATCCTTAACCCACTGAGCAAGGCCAGGGATCGAACTGGCAACCTCATGGTTCCTAGTCGGATTCATTAACCACTAGTCGGATTCATTAACCACTGTGCCACGATGGGAACTCCTAACTTTTTGTTTTTAATTTAAGAAAATCTTAGACACCAAAAATACATAAAACACAATAAATAATTCTTTCCTAACCTGACAGCCGTCTCTATCCCAATAGTGAAAACTCAGATGTTATCTGTTATATTTAGGAACAAAACACACATACATTTTCTGATCTTTTATTAAGCTAATGGTTATAGAATTAGTGGTGATTACTACAGTATATAGAAGAAAAGTAGAAATAAGATTGTTATTACTTTCATAAGACATAATTTTACAACTAGAAAACCCCATAAAAGTAAAGGACACCTCTTAATATCAGTAAGAGTTCGATATGGTTTTTAGATGCTAAAAGTAATCAATAAAAAATATAATGAAAACAATTAAAAACCATTCAAAACCATCAAAAATTATAAAACCCAAAATATTTAGAGCAAAGATTAAAAATATCTCAGAAATATAAAGGCAGTTTTAGTAAGTGCTTAGAAAGGACAATTCATCCAATGAAGCTTTTGAGGCAGCTTAGTGATCTTTGAGGCTAAGGTTCTTAAGCTATGTGGTGACAAAACACAGTTATATTAACTTAGTGCTGAGTAATCATGGCAAGTTATATAACATTGCTATGCCTCAACTGGATTCTCTGTAAAATGGTCATAAAAATAGCACATGCCTCAAAATGTTGTTGTATGGATTAAATTAATGTGGGTAGTTAATGCAAGACCTAGCAGACAGCAGGCACTTTGAGTTGTAAATAGAGTTTAGTTTGTCATTATGATCACCACTGATATTGTTACAACAATTATTCCAAACTTTATGTAGAGACTTTATACAATCCTATGCAAAAGTCTAGCAGGGTTTTTCAAGAAATAGTACTGAACATTTTATAAAATATCTATTTAAATTCTGAAATTATTGACTACATCATAATCATTGATTAGTTGAAAGTAAGCAAACTATAAAAATGTAAATGAAAATGAGTTAAATAGGTTTTGTTATAGATTAATAAGCAGGTACTTAGAACACAGAATTTAAAATAAACGTAGGAGTTCCCATCGTGGCGCAGTGGTTGACGAATCCGACTAGGAATCATGAGGTTGCGGGTTCGATCCCTGCCCTTGCTCAGTGGGTTGATGATCCGGCGTTGCCGTGAGCTGTGGTGTAGGTTGCAGACGTGGCTTGGATCCTGCATTGCTGTGGCTCTGGCACAGGCTGGCAGCTACAGCTCCGATTAGACCCCTAGCCTGGGAACCTCCATATGCCACGGGAGTGGCCCAAGAAATGGTAAAAAGACAAATAAATAAATAAATAAATAAATAAAATAAACGTAAAACTAGGAAAATATTTGCAATCAATTATCACACATAATTAAATTTCTTTATAAATAAAGATCTCATTCAACTTAGAATGTGAAAATATAATTCACAGAAGGAAAAATACAAATAACTGAAAAGTATTTTTAATTTTACCAGTTTTACTAACAAGGAAAGTAAGATAAATTAAATAATCCTATTTCCTTCTTTTCAAATCAAAATAATTATAACAATAATAGCAATGAATAATGAGGCATTCCTCTCGTGGCTAGCAGAAAGGAATCTGACTAGTATCCCATGAGGATGCTGGTTCGATCCCTGGCCTCACTCAGTGGGTTAAGGATCCAGCATTGCCGTGAGCCGTGGTGTAGGTCTCAGACGTGGCTCTGATCTGGCATTGCTGTGGCTGTGGTGTAGGCCAGCGGCTACAGCTCTGATTAGACCCCTAGCCTGGGAACCTCCATATGCCACAGGTCTGGGCCCTAAAAAGACAAAAAAAAAAAAAAAAAAAAAAAGACAAAGAAGACAAGACTTGGTGCAGACGCCGGTGTGATAAATGAGATGCACCCTTGTCCTACTTCTATGAATAGATATTGGAGTGATACTAAATTTAGCACCATACAGAAACTACTTTAAAATGTCCATTCTACTAATTTTCCTTCTTCTGAGACTCTATTCTGAAGGAAGAATTAGAAATGCAAACAATAAGGAATATGCAAAAATAGAAAATAAAGCATTATTTATAGATTTGAAAAGAATATAAATGGGAGATATTGTTAAGTAAACCATGGTTTATTCATACAAAGGGGTGTTATTCAGCCTTTCAGATTGTATTTAGAGAATTTTATAAGTACTTTGGTCATATTTTTGTTGTAACAATAAGGTACCATGTCATTTAGACAATTCTATTTCAAGTATATAAATATTATGGGAAAAAAACATCTAAATGAGTTAACCTTAATACTGCTTCTGCTATTATGTATATTTAAAGATTCTGTTTCTTTATCTGTTGTTTAAATTTTAATTGTGACAAAAACATGTAATATCAAATTTACCATCTTTAGCATTTTTAAGTGTATAGTTCAGTAATGTTAGGTATATTCACATTGTGCAACAGAGGACCAGAACTAGTTTATTTAGCAGAACTGAAATGCTGTCGTCACTTTACAACTCCTCATTTCCCTCTCTTCCACAGTGTCTGGTAACCAGCATTCTACTTTCTGTTTGACTATTTTAGATAGCTCATTTAACCAGAATTATACAGTATTTGTCTTTTTGTGACTGACTTATTTCACTTACATAGTGTCCTCAAGGTTCATCCATGGAGAGCACATGATAGGATTTCCTTCCTTTAGAAGGCTGAAAATTATTCTACTGTAGGCATAGACCACATTTTATTTGTTGATCCATCAGTGGGCATTTTGGTTACTTCCACCTGTTGGCTACTGTGATTAGTGCTTTCATGAACATGTATGTTCGAGTATCTCTTCAAGACTCTGCTTTCAATTCTTTTGGATATATACCCAGAAGTGGGATTGATGGATCATACAGTAGACCTCTTTTTAATTTTTTAAGAAACCACCATACTGCTTTCCATGCCAGCTGTACCATTTCACAGTCCTACCAACAATGCGCATAGGTTCCAATTTCTCCACATCTTGGCCAACACTTGTTCTTTCTTTTATTTGCCATCCTAATAAGATGTGGTGTGGTATCGCATTGTGGTTTTGATTTGCATTTTTCGAACAAGTTTTGATGCTGGGTATCTTTTCATATACTTGTTCACTCTTTTATGTAATTTGGAACTTGTTATAATGTTTAGCATTAATATGTATTACTTTTGTATCAAAATAGAAAACACTATGAACAAATTGAAATTGGTTTTTCTTCCAGTTTTATGATATCTGGAAAAGAAGCTTTCCTTTTCCAGGCCCCCAAATCCCTATTTATGAAATAAAAAGGCTAGACTAGCTAACCCCAATCCCACCTATGACTTTTTTAAAATAAGGGAAATAATCCTTCTTCATTTTCTTCAGTGTTGTAAGTAGTTACATTGATAAATCTCCTAAATTTTGGAATTATTCTGAGAAGAACAGGTTAATGGGAAAATTGATCAGTAGGTGGTAGTTTTTTGTTATTGTCATTGTTTTGTTTTTGTTTTTAGCATTTCTTCTTCACTTAACATCTTAGTGCTCCAACTCTGTAGAAGGCATTGGACCAGGGGTCAAGAATACAAAGATAATGCAGTCTAGACCCTGCTTTTTTGTTGTTATTGTTGTTTGGTTTTCTGTTTTATTTTGTTTAGGGCCACACCAGCGGCTTAAGGAGGTACAAAGGCTAGGAGTCAAATCAGAGCCACAGCCAATGGCCTAGGCCACAGCAATGCCAGATCCAAGCCACATCCTCGACCTACCCTGCAGCTTGCAGCAATGCTGGATCCTTAACCCACTGAGTGAGGCCAGGGATCAAACCCTCATCTTCATGGATCCTAGTCAGATTCTTAACCTGCTGAGCCATAATTGGAACTCCCTAGACCCTGCTTTGTTAAGCTACAAGTCTATTTGGAGATATAGGTTTATAAGTAAATTCTTATAATGCAACTTGAAGTTGATATAAATAAGGTTTGCTGGTGTTACAAAGAAGCGGACATCTGCTTCTAAGATGCTAAAAATGTGAAGACTCATCTAATAGTGGGAAAAGACTCATAAGAGTTGTCCTTGGACCCTGGTGTTTACAAAATCCGTGGCATTCAAATTTAGTGAGAAGAAATGTAATATTTACCCAGCAAAGACAAAGCAGAATTTCCATGAGCATTTAACCATTGCATTTTTTTTTTAAACTAACAAATGGCTAAAATGTTTTCCATTCAATCAAATGGTATTTTAGAAATTGTGGTCTACACAAAGGATGTCTCTTGCTGGGCAGAGTAATATAATACATTCTGTGTGGAGTAGGAAACTTTAATGATATATGCAGTTTTGTTATTAAAACTGAGTTATATATTTTGCTCTGCTCTGGAAAATTGTGACCCAGTATAACATAGCTTCACATTGTTTATAACTTGAGGAAAATCAACATTTTAGGTTCCCAGTTCACACAGTAGGAATTACATTTGTTTTGGCCAAATATAATTTATATAACTGCAAGGAACAATAAAACATGAACTCTACAGTGTTTTCTTACCTAAAAATAATATAGACCTTGTAAAATTGAAGGGATTATTATTATAAAGGAAAAGACAGTAACTTAAAAGGCCGAAGCTCATTTTACAACACTCTTTAATGCCTGTGCAAATAGGCAGACACCTGTGTCCCCATTTTCCTTGACCCTAGCCACAGGAGTGAGATTCCACACAGTGATAAATAACCTTGCAAATAAAACTTTGAAATATCATTTGCTTGAACAAGCCCAATTCTATGTTCGAAAGTCATTTTTGAAGTGACTTCTTAAAATGACTCAGTACTCTTTATTTCCATGCCTCCCACAATCTTTTGTATATGATAAATGCATCTGGTCCAACTTGTTAATAAGGCCCAGTTAGTGAAGGGGCCATTCTGGATTTAGAGTTGGGAACTGAATGGATGAATGAGTGAATGAATGAATGAATGGATGAATGGATCAGTTAATCATCCAGTCAATAATTAGGCATTTATCTTTAAAGTCAACTAGCCTGTGCAAGAATTGACTCTACTTTAATATAATAATATAAAACATGATCCTATTTGCAAAAAGGTGGGACTGATGAGGGAGGAGAGTGAAAGTTCCTTTAGGGAGATATGTGTGAGAGTCCTCCTGAACACATATTATAAAACTGCTGAATACCAAACCAATGAAACAACTAGAAAAAATATTCACATTCCATGGGCAAGTACTATATTCAAGGAACTGGTCCATTGTATCTTATTTAATCTCTAAGGTGTAAACAATTCCACAAAGTTGGCAGAATTATCATTAGTTTACATGTGAAGACACTAAGGTTGTAAATTTTAAGTAACATGTTCCAAATCATATAGCCAAGTATGTGGTAGAGTTGACCCTAGACACCAGTCTTCTGGTTCTACATCCTGCAGCCTTTCTACTACACCACTTGAGAACCTGCTGAGTGAAGGCTACAGGTTAGTACCAGCCACAGCATAATCAGATGGCAGGTGGGTCTAGCTTTCCAAGTAGGTGATATCTACCTATTCATGCAATGTTTGCCTTTTCTCAAGCTCAAAACCTTTTCACGTATAAAGCAGATTTTCCTGCCTGCGATTTACTTAAATTTCAAATTCTTCAGATTCCCAGTGTAATTTATTACGTGGTCTTCTAAGTTGTAATGTCTATTTCAAACTGCAATTTGAATTATATTTAATAGTATTAGGGTTTCTAATTCCTTTTTTTTCCCCTAAAACAATCCACTCTTTTTTTTTGCATTTTAGTGAACTTTAATGGTAACATATTGTGCATTAATGAGTCTATTAATTACCAAAGGACAGGATAATATTTTACAAAATAAAATGATTATGACTCAGAGTCATTCTTCGCTGCATGCCTAAACTTTTCATGTGATTTTTTTTGGGGGGGTGTACCCACAGCATATGGAATTTGCCAGGCTAGGGGGTTGAATCAGAGCTGCAGCTGCTGGCCACAGCCACAGCCACAGCAAGTCGGGATCTGAGCCATTCTGCGACCTCCACCACAGCTCACAGCAGTGCCAGGTCCTTAACCCACTGAGCAAAGCCAAGGATTGAACCCATGTTCTCATGGATACTAGTCAGATTCGTTACTGCTGAACCACAACGGGAACTCCCTAAAGCAATCCACTCTTAATACTTAATTAGAGAGGTAGTCATAAGGAATCCTAAATGGTGCAGACATTTCTCAGAAGCCAAAATGAGAGCCCATTTTCCTTTAAAAAAAAAAAAAAAAGTTTGCAGCCTCTCCAGGCATTGAATCATCTGGCTTGGGGCCAGGCACTAGAGGGTGCTTTAGAAATATTATTTGATGATGAACTCGGATGTTATCCACTTGCTTTTCAGAAATTGTGCCTGTAAATCACGGCTTGAAAACTTGTCAGCATTTTGCTCTTTCTTTTGTGGATTTCTTCAAAGGGAGAAGGAATGCCTGAAAAGTAAACATTCAGCAGCCATAACTGCATCCCAAGGAGGGCGGAATAAAAAAGTTATAGATATGTATAGATATATACATACTTCTGTGAGATAAAAAGAGAACCCTGTGGATAACTCACAAAGAGCCTACTGGAACCTTATCAGTTGACTGGGCTTTGTCAGAGTAAAGTAGTTTGTGAGGGGGCCAGTGCAACATGTGTTTCTCTCTATTCCACACCCTTCTTTTCTGGAAGCTTGCTGTAAGCATCATGCCTCACATTTGTATGAGACTTCTCTCTTTTTTTAAGAAGCACTCTTACATATATTATCTCTCAATTGATATTCACAAAACCTGTGTGGTAAGCTTTACCCATCCTCTTCTCTAGATGAAAACAACCCTGATGATTAAGAAAGATAATTATTTCACTCAAATACATAAGGCTATGTGGCAGAATCAGATTTCAATTATGGGATATATTTTTTTTAATGTTTTAAAGACTGTATTGTCATTGTTTTTTTTAATTACTCAAATGAATTTATCACATCTGTAGTTGTATAATGATCATAACAATCTGATTTCACAGGATTTCCATCCCACAGCCCAAGCACATCCCCCCACCCCCCAATCTGTCTCCTCCGGAGATCATAAATTTTTCAATGTCTGTGAGTTAGCATCTGTTCTGCAAAGAAGTTCAGTCTGTCCTTTTCTCAGATTCCACATATCAGTGAAAGCATTGGATGTTGGTGTCTCCTTCTATGGGTGACTTCACTTAGCATGATAGTTTCTAGGTCCATCCATGCTGCAAAAAAATGCTGGTATTTCATTCTTTTTAATGGCTGAGTAATATTCCATTGTGTAAATATACCACATCTTCTTGATCCACTCTTCTGTCGATGGACATTGAGGTTTTTTCCATGTTTTGGCTATTGTAAATAGTGCTGCAATGAACATTGGAGTACATGTGTCTTTGTGAGTCGTGGTTTTCTCTGGGTAGATGCCCAGGAGTGGATATGGGACATTTTTTCTAGTATATATAGGATGGCAACCCCATTCTTCTTTTATGCTGTTAAACACATCAGTGTATTTTCATGCCGTTAACATAACCCTATTCCTTCCCTTCTTCCTTCATACTCTGGCACCGCATGTATCTTTCCTCGTTAATGTCATCAATTTTAAATAAAAATAAAACAGATAAGCAACAGAACCAGAGGGCATGGAATAAAAAAACAAGTACCCACACACATCCTCTGCTGTTAAAAAAGAAAGAAAGAAAGAAAGAAAGAAAGAAAGAAAAGCATAACCTGGTAGGGTTGCTAAAAACGTCCCGTGGAGGCTATAGTATGAAGCACAATGAAGTAGAGCATGAGTGAGGTGCAGTATGTAGCCTGGGCTTTTGGAGGAGGAAGAACTCTAATTGGAAAGATCAGACAGGGTTTTTTAGGAAAACAATGCCTTTCTTGTAGTTCTTGAAAGAGCAAGATTCCAAAAGAGCACCTCAAGCTTTGGAAATATCAAAGACAAGGTTGGCAAATCTCAGGGCATTTGCAGAAAGCAACAAATATTTTTTTATTGGAGGATCACTTGCCTAAGGAGAACCATAGGGAGAAAGGCTGGAAAACAGGCTTTTAACCAGATTCTAGATCAGCACTGCCCAATGGAATTTTCTGAGATGAGGGAAATGTTTTATAATTGGCATTGTCCGACACAGTCGCCAGGAGCCACATGTAGGCTGTTTAGCACTTGAAAAGTGCTTGGTATGACTAAGAATCTGAACATTTTAATTTAACATTATTTTAATATAAAAGCTACCTGTGATGAGGGGCTACCATTTAAGACAGTGCTATTCTATGGCACTTGGATGATAGATTAAGGCTATGATGGAATTCCATGTTTACCCAGGGGAAACAGGTACTTGCTGACTAAGGGAGAGAGATGGACTGAGAGACTCTAGGGAGGCTGAGATAAGAAAAGTAAGAGGTAGAAGAATTAGAAGTTGGTGTCAAAGGAGACTTTAGGTTATAATCACTGAATTTGTAAACCACAGGATTCAAAATGCAAGTGCCCGCACTCATGTGCGTAAGAAAAGTTTGTTCTTAATCAAATTTAATTATCTCCCCCAATGTCAAAATGATGTCCATTCTTTCATCTCTTAATCGGTATACCTAATAGCCAGTGCTGTCTTCCACAGAATATGTAGTGCAGGTGACTTCTTTTTCATAAACCCAACCACAGTTTTGTGTTTATATGTTAAAGTTAAATTAAAATATCCATTATCCAAACTGGATGGAAGTGATGAGTGACAGTAGTTTATATTCAGTCATTTAAATACAACATATATAACCAGGTAAGCATTAAAAAATGTATTGATATGTGTGTGTGTGATGGTTTATTTCACCCAAATCTTTCTCCATCTCTAAAGCACTTGAAATTTTAAAAATGCCAGCATGATTTATCAGACACATTATCTGTATTCTTTTAAACCCATAAGAGATAATATTATTTCAGCTTTATTAGGTTCTTAAATTATGGATATAGTATTCTGTAAAAGTAGCCAGTGCCCACTCCTCATTCTAAGGCTGAAAGGATTATTAAATCAAAAAGAGAAAATCAGGTTCCCCTGGACTGTAAGGAGTTGATCCCCCAAAGATTTAAGATCATGATATCAAAACCACATGTAAACACTGGTGCTGACCTTGGTAAAATGGTTTTCCTACAATTCTTTGCAAAAAAGAAAAGAATGGAACAGCAACAATAGTAGTGAAACACCTCACCCCCAACACCACAAGCTCCACCACTAATACTTTGGTTTTTTAACCTGCAAATAGACTCATCATTCGGCTACCTTCTCAAATAAGTCTCAAAAAAAATTTTGTGCTGGTGAATTCTCATGAGTCAAATAGCCCCCACACATACAGTATTATGGGCCAATGTTTATCAGATAATCAGGCCTCTCTTCTACTATCTGGGGATAGGAGAAAAAAATATGCAGGGTTTCAGAAAGAATGATCGGGAACTCAGTTTTTTCCTTAACATTCACTCAAATGATGCCTTGGCTTACCCATCTGATGCAGATGTAATGGGGTTATCCAGTTCTCCAGGCAAGGGCTATTTGTGTTCCCACCCCCAAAAGTCTCACTTTGGAGATTTTTTTGCAATTCATCAATAACCTCTGTGGCTATTGCCACAATCTACACACACACACACACACACACACACACACACACACACACACACACACCAGTCTTTTTCTAGACCTGAAGGGAATTTAAGATCAGCTCATCAGCCACGGGAGTGTCTAAGAGATGGAAATCTGGAGATCTATATGCCTTCTTTGTCCACAATGAAAATCTTCAGACATCCAGAGATACCATTTTTATAGTGTCTAATCTCATCCAAGCTGTGTAACATTTCTTTGAAATTTTGGCAGCATTAGTTCTGAATCCTCAACTATAATTTTATTGTCTGAGTTTTCTTACTAAAACAAAAAACAAAAACCCACGATGTGGAACCATGTCTTTTTCTATGCATTTGCCTGAATCTAGGCAATCGACTATATAAACCTAAGGAAAAGAGTGAAGTAAGATCTTGAAATTGATCTTAAAGGAAGCCACCTTAAATCATTCTTACAAATGATTGTACTGTTGCAAGTATTAAATGCCTGGGAGCAGAAATGGGAAGAATGCTCGTTCATATTCTGCTCTCTTTTATTTTTATTTTTTTTTCCAAATGTCCAAGTAGCCAAGTCTCTGGTATGTATCACAGGAACAGGCAATTTTCAGAGTGAAGTCAACTGAAAAGTATGCAGATGGCAGTGTAAATGTTAGGAGAATTTGGAAGAAAGTATGCCAACTATGTGCTGTTTTGCTACAGAAGGAAAGAACCATCTCCTCAATGCCATGGGCAAGATCCTTGCCAAGTGGAATGCCCTATTTATAACCCTATCAAAAAGGTGAAATAGTGCCAAGAACAAGATAAAACTATTAGCTGTATTAACAAAAATACTTAAAAGCATGTTTGTATTTGAAAATAAATGTTAGTGTTTTTTTTTAAATATATATATGTAAGTAGTTGTAGATCTGGGTGTTGAAACCTGTTGCAAGACCATTAATTAGTCATCATCTTATCTTCACTTCCATGTCTCTGCCAATTTGCCTGTTTGAAGTCTTAAATGGAGCTCATAAATGGTCTCTTTGGGAGATATGGAGAATAAAAACAATCCCCCCATTTGGTAAATAGTTAAGAAATCTCCCTGGGCTCACATGTTTTTTTCCTCCTGTTGGCACCCTTGATTCAGTGCCCATCTGGGATGTCCTCCCAATCTGTCCTGAAGCTGCCAGTCTTTCCGATGCCAAGTATGTAGGCTGCAATCCCAGAAGGGGGAAAAGAAGACCAAGTTCAAGGGCGTGCCACTGAGTGTGAGACTCTGGTCATAAGGGTGTCATTCTGGGAGGGGCCTGGCAACCAGCCTGCGTGTGCCAGCATCAGAACAGGGCTGTGAGCAGCCACCCTACACCCCTCCCTCCTCCCCAGTACCCTGCTGAATAAGCAGGTGGCTGAGGGAATGGCTGGATTGGCTAGTTTCTTTTGCCTTCTTATTGTATCAGTGAAACTTGGTACATGCCACACTGTCTCCCACTATAAAGACTGGACAAGATCAAGATACAATTTCTTTTTTCCTTGTTTTTTTTGGTCACTTTTTCTTCTCCACCTGCCTATCTAACCTAGTGGGGTACAGAGACCGTCATGATTTGTAATCAGACAAAATCAGGGTTACATGTGGCTCTTTTCCTAGCTCTGTGTCTCTGATGGTAAAACAAAACATTTAACTCATTTAAGCCTTGATTTATTTTCCACTAATAGAGCCTAACTTGTTAGTTCTTTGTGAATTTTAGCAGAGGTGATTAAACCTAGCACTGGTTCTAGAATATGATAGGCAATAAATATTAACTTGTAATAGCTAAAGGTACTACATTAGACTATGGCTATCCAAATTTATTAATTATGCATTAATCTTATTTAATAATCAAGTTCATTTATCCCTATATTAGATAATGATATCGAATACTACCCTGTAAGTGTCTACTTGTCAAAATAAATTATTGTTAACCCTCTATCAAGTTACAGGAAAATTTTATAAATAATTTTATAAACCATACAAAACTTATTTAAAATATAATTGTCACATATTATATATTATGTATTAGATATTTTATACAAACATTACATATCTCATGTATATTATGTATTATATTATGTTTTATAGAACATTATATATTATATTATGGTTTGCATTATATATCTGTATCATTTATATGCTTTATATCAAGTATCACATTTTATATATCATACTAATATATTTAATTGTTTATATAAATTACATATACTTATATGTAATTTTATCCTTTCATTAAGTAATTTAAGATATAAAATGATACCATAATTATATGATTAGTATATTATTACATAGTATAATGTATATTACATTGTAATATAGATAATTTGATTACTTGATTGTTAAAATTTTATTTATTTATTTTTTTTTGTCCTTTTAGGGTTGTACCTGCGGCATATGGAAGTTCCCAGACTAGAGGTTGAATCGGAGCTGCTGCTATTGGCCTATGCCGCAGCCACAGCAATGCCAGATCAGAGCCGAGTCTGCAACCTATACTGCAGCTCATGGCAATACCAGATCCACAACCCGCTGAGGAGGGCTAGGGATTGAATCTATGTTCTCATGGATACTAGTCAGGCTCATTACTGCTGAGCCACAACAGGAACTCCTGATTGTTAAAATTTTTTAAAAACAATTTTCAATAATGTTCTATTTATATGTGGTCTTATATAAATATAAATGTAAATACACATACCCAAATTAATTATTTAATAATCGTTAGTGTATCTGAGCCACAATTCTCATTGTTAAGAATTGTTACAAGGCGAAGTAGTGAAACATCAGGGAGGAGTTCTCCTGTGGTACAATGGGTTGGGGGTCCAATGTTGTCACTAGAGTGGCTTAGATCACTGCTCTGGTACGGGTTCGATCCCTGGCCCAGGAGCTTCCACATGCTGGACATGGCCAAAAAAAAAAAAAAAAAAAAAAATCAGGGAAATACCTTGTGTCTCAGAGTAAAAAAGTTTTAAATCCAGTCATGCCATCTGTGAGAACCAGGACATGCAAATTAACCTTTCAGAATCCCTATTTCCTTACTCTGTTATAAAGAGTGAGGGTAGAGAACTTACTGGCTTAGATTAAAATAACGTATGAAAAATATACAACACATACAACTATGGGCACATAACTGATCAATGAATGATAGATATCATTATTATTCTTCAAGTTAATTATTATGAAAAGCTAATAATCCTTGTTGGTTTCAGTGGAAGTCTTAGAAATACATTCAAGAAGCAGCGATTTACCCATGCCATTTCTCCTAGCAGAGCTAGCTACTGCCGTGTCTGTTTTGTTTGGGCCTCTTTTGAGAGCAGGGCCAGTTGTCCTCACTTTCCAGTGGTTGGAGAATATTCAAACTGATATCCCTTGTGGGGTAAGATCTTGGGGACAAATATTTGTTCTATTTCAAGGCTTCTTAAATTTCGTATGTGATTTAAAAAGCAAATAAGCCCCTTAATTGCTTCGTTAAGCTAGTCAACACTAATTAAGAAAAGTCAAGAGGAAAAATATTAGAAACTGCTGTGCTTAATTTTTAGCCTCCTCTCGTTCTTCCAGAGAATGTCTTGCTTTGCTAAGGAAAGGGAATGGGTGATTTTCCATGATAGGACCCACTCTGACCTCCTCAGTTCTGAGTTTGAAATTGAGCTTTAGTCTTAAGGGGTTCCACTCTACTTATTACTGGTGAAACATGATTTCCCAGCCCCATGAAAAAATGCCTCAAATGCCTTGTAAAGTAGCACGGGGGTAACCCGAACTATGTTGATGAGTTTGTCTTGAACAAGCTCGAAACCTCAGTTTCTTCTTTGGCATAGCCCAGGAGTTGAAGAACAGTGGCCAGGGCATCACAGGAGGGAGCTCAGGCTTTGGAGTAAGTGAGGCTTTGGCTGTGAACAGATGAGTGTGTGTGCCTGTGTCCATGCGCGTGTGTGCATTTGTGAACACAATGAACTTTTGTGCACACATATGCTGGGGGATGTAAGGAGATTCTGCTTGTCTGCCAGACAACTGGAACCTGAATTCAGCCTTTTGCTCTTGTTCAAACTTTGGACAGCTTGTCTTCCCAGATCTGCTTAAGTTTATGAGAAAAGTGGGTTTTGTTGTAGATTTTCCTAGAACTAACTAGGTCTTCTCTCCAGTTACATCAGCTCCCTTGGAATCTATAAGATCTAGAACAAATGATAAAGTAAACCCAATAACCTGCCTTAACTCTCCTTTAAAATAGCTTCTTTATATGAGCATTCACTGTGTACCAAATTCTGTTTAAATATTTAATAACCATGGCCATATTTATAGAGGTCATTTGTTATTCCCATTTAATTGATGAAACTATCAAGGCTAAGGGAAATGAAGAAAAAGGCTCATGGCCTCAGAGTCTATAAGTGGTTGAGCAGGAATTAAAACCCATGTCTGCCTACTGCCAAACTAATGTAACTTCCGCCTTACCCCATCATTCAGAAGGCTCTGGGAGTTCCCTCTGTGGCACAGCAGAAATGAATCTGACTAGGCACCTTGAGGTTGTCGGTTCAATCCCTGGCCTCGCTCAGTGGATTGAGGATCCAGCTTTGCTGTGAGCTGTGGTGTAGGTCGCAGACATGGCTCAGATCCTGCATTGCTGTGGCTGTGATGTTAGGCCAGAAGCTACAGCTCCAATTCCTCCAATTCCACCCCTAGCCTGAGAACCTGCCATGGGTGCAGCCCTAAAAAAGCAAAAATAGACAAATAAATAAAATAAAGTACAAGGCTCTGTTATTGCTGTCCTCTTGAGTTAAACCAGAAATTCTTCCTGGTCCCCAATCAGAATAATCTGAGTCTCTCCTTTTTCTGAAAATGCTACTTAGATCAGTGCCTCTGCTGATCTGGCTCAGGTATGAACATCCACTGAAGCTCCAAAGCTGGCTTTCTCCAAGCCTTCAGGAATTCAGGGCATGTGGAACCCTTCAGAGGAATTTGGGCTACTTATGGGAATCTGCTAGAAAGGCAGAAGGTATGATGAACTGAGGGATTAGAATCAGAAAAGATTTTTCCCACATTCTCCATCCTCACTAGGGAGACCAGGCCTGAACTCTTCAGGGCTGTTGGTGATTTCCCCTAGAAGCATCAGCTCTCATGGATGGTCTCTCTCACTGGACTGGGAATGAATAGGAAGGATAAGAATGTGACCTTGATCATAACAAACTCAAATCCAAAACTGGAAGACTCACTCAGCTATTTTCGGGGCATTGAAAGCATGCTGGGACACTGCTGCATGGGCCTGTCGGAGGAACAAAAGCAGCGTGTGTCTTGAGTGGAGATATAATAAAGAGGCTCTTAGTGGATGTAGTTAGGGATCCAGTTCATAGGCTCCAAAGGAATTCCATTAACTACTATCAAGTGGTTCCATGATATCAAGAGTATCCATTTTGCTTGGTGAGGCATGGCAGATGGTCTCTGCCAGTGACTGGCCCACCTCTGGGAGTTGAAAGGCCTGCCATAAGAAGACTCCTAAATACTTCAGATTTGCAGTTTTCTTGGGGCCCAGGATGTGTGGGTAAGGTCAGATTCCAGGTTCTATGCGTAGTGAGTCTGAGCCAGCTGAAAGTTCCCTTGCCTTGGACTGAAAAAGACAAAGTCTGCAGGGTGCTGGGGGAGCACTGAGCCTGTAGCTCTAATGCGTCAGACACATGGACCTTCTCTTTAGAAAACAAATTACCTCTGGCCAGGGACTGTATGTAGATAAACTTAGGCACAGACTGTGCACAATTACAAAGGCTACGTTTGTTCAAATACTGACTTTAATTAAAACAAGCATATAAAAGAATAAACAAATCTTACATATTTCTTGTTATTTCTCCATGTCCTGAAGATCCAGCAACTGATTATGAGCCTAAAACGTTTTATCAAGTAGTTATCAAATAATTCCCATAAATAATATGCACTAGCATCATAAGATTCTTTCTCAAGAAGATCTTTAATGAGAGTAAAATGAGGTCTTAATAATAATAGTTTCTGATATTTCTATGGGGCCGCTATTCCAGTTATTTGCAAATCAGAGCCCAGAAGTCAAGTTTAAGCAGGAAGAATGTGTGATGAATTTGGAGGGTGGATAGGAGCATGCGTGGACCTAAGAAAACAGATGTGAGAGGCTGTCCAACAGCCTTGGTCATAATTCAGAAGATGATATCTGCTACAGGATGCTAAAGAATCCAGTCTCTGGTAAACATAATGCTGGATATCAATAAAACATAAGCATATCAATTAAACAATGCAGGGCAGATGGGCAGAATTCCTCACAGAGCTGTGATTCAGTTGGGGGCTTGGACACCAAGCAAAGTAGGGATTCACGACTAAGGAAAACGTAAGAGTAGATCTCAGTCCTCGGAGCAAAGCCAGGGGAGTAGAGTTATCAGCAGGGTCACCTGGGGAGCATCAAATCTCAGACCCCATTGTGGCCAAAGTGATTAGCATGAGAGTGCCTGGCCATCAAGTCCAGTCAATGGATCTCAACAAGGATGTGTGATATTCTAAGCTCTACTAGCTGGAAGATGGAAGTAGTTAAAGCTGCCTGATAACCTTTATCATGAACCCATGACTTGTCTGGGTCCTGGTACTCTTAAGTCCCCTAGAGGTTCAGAGAATTGAGTCCTAATTTTCCAAAGACGGAAGCCAATCAATCAGTGGGTGAAAGATTTCCTTCGCCAGCATCCTGGAAAATGATCTACCCCAGATCCTTTCCATGGAGGTCCTCCCAGAAGGAGAATGACCCAACTCTACAAGGAGAAGGTGAGCAGAAGGTCTGTGAAAGAACTAGAGTGAAAAGAACTAACATGAGGACACAGGCCAATGGAACAAGAGAGTCAAATCTCAGCTCTAATGCCGTAGGTGGGCAGGCAAGACCAGGGGGCTCCTTATCAGAAAGGGTCTAGACCGGCCATGGATTTTGGCACTCTGAGTCCATACAGGCTACCACACGCTACACTGAAGAGGGCCCCAGAGGCAGCCCCAGAACCTCCCCACAGGAAAACCTGGGAAAGCCACGGGGGTTCTCTTCTTGTGTTTCCGTCTTCAATCTACTCCAGGTACTTCACTCTCCCCACTGACTTTCAAATCGGGGCTGTTTCTCACACTTCATGCCTTTACCCAGAGCCTTCTCTTTATCTGAAATGCCCTTTCCTGGTCATTCTGCTCCTCTTGGGGCTTTGCACTAAAGCCCACCTTTCTCCCTCTCAGGCTTACTTCAGTTTGCATTGACTTATTCTGGCTCCAGCATCTGAATCATGTACTAATTAATAATTATTTAGTAGGGTTTCCTAGAAAGCCCATGGACAAAGGTCAGATTCACATTAAACAATGGATTAAAGAGCAGGAGGAGCTCCTACGGACCACCTGGCCCCACCACATCTCTGTTTAGGTGAGCAGGCAGGGGTCCAGAGGGAGAAGTGGTTTCCTCAAGGTCGCATGAGAATCAACAGCAAAGGAAAGAAGAATCCGTATCTGCTGACTCTCAAAAACGTCTCAAACCAGGATGTCTTCCTTGACCTTCTCTTGCCTAAGCAATTCAATTAGAGAGCCAGGCCCAGGAAATGTCACGTTTTCAGAGAAATTGTAAGGGGTGGGTCAGAGCTCTCTCCTCAGAGCCTTGCCGAAGGTCCCTGCTTTGGCAGCTCTGGCTGAATCATAAGGTTCCTGAATAAGGAAGAAGCCAGGTCTGGGTGAGGCTCCCTCTAAAGCACTGCACCCTCCCCGGAGGGAAGAGAAGGAGACGCATTACGTTAGCCTTGAGATTTCCCCCATCTTCCCTTTATGGCCTCCTTCACCTCACCTCGAGTTCTGGGATTGGATGTGCGCAGGAGCAGGGGAGGCTGTAGTCCCCAGGGCCTTGCACTATAAACTTCATTTCCTCCCTTTCTTGCAGTTAACTGCCCATGAACTCTATTAATATTTTTGCAAATTGAGATCCCTAAAACACATGTTATAGCTAATTTTAACCTCATGCTAACTAGGATGTGGTCAAGTTTTCACAACAAATTCCAAGGATATTTTGATATGCCTAGGAAAAATGCATTTCAAGGTGGCTCTGGGGTGTATTTTTTTTTTTTTTTCTGAATCCACACATTTCCTTTCAACTCCTGTTGTTAAGGAGCAGGCAGAAGTCAACTGTTTTAGAGGAGGAGCAGCCAAAATACTAAGTGACTCAGTTATGTTGTGAGAGTGGCATCAAAAAGCCAGCCGGAGAATTCCGTATTTCTGAACTTGCCATAGGGAAAGTCTGCTGTCCCCTTAGTCAGCAAATTGGTGCATGCTTTTGCATATGGAATCATTTTTCCTTAGAAACACTTCACCATTCCATAAACACAGTTCTTCTCTTAAGATAAATGCTTTGGGTTTTATAAGGTTCATGGGGAAAAAAATAGATTTTTTTCTTATCCCCAGTTTGGTCAAATGTGTTTTCATGGAATAATATCACAAGTATAACATCTAAAACTGATCATCCAGAATGAAGAAATCCTCCCTTTCTCCCTTCTTTCCTACTTTTCACTCTACAGGTATTTTTGGAGTACCTGTGTGTGCAGGAATTGCTCTGGCTTTTGCAGACACAGGGGCAGATATGTAACCCTGGAAAACACTAACCACATGATTCCATGTTTAATCATTTAATTCTACTTCTACGTATGTAGCCATTGAAGCGGATACCCCTCCCCAAGACCATTAATCTATTCATTCAAGTATTCATCTCAACAGAAAGATTTGAGAAAATGTTCAGCTATAGGAAAAAAAAAATCCCTCTATTAAACAGTGGGTCAAATTACTTTTCTATTTTTAAGGGTTTGTGTTCCCCCAAATGATTTCACATTTTCTCTCAACCATGATCTTGATGTTCACCCACACCTTGGTTACTTCCAATGAGGAGTGTTATGGTGTGGTGACAGCATTTCCCCTCCACAACCAACTCTGAGACAGATGAGAGGAGCAGGGCCATCTGGGAGAAGACCGGCCAACTTCCTCTGCTTCGTGCCCTTCCACAGTAGCCAAGGTCACACCTCGGCCTAGAGGAGAGACCCTCCTCTTCCATATGTATCTTGTTGAACTCATTTCCCAGTCTCTACCCATCTTATTCCTATTTTCCCCCACCCTCTGACTCCAGTACAGTGGGTAGATTCTTTTTCTTTTCTTTTCTTTTCTTTTGTTTTTTTAGGGCTGCACCCATGGCATATGGAAGTTCCCAGGCTAGGGGTTGAATCGGAGCTGTGCCTACACCACAGACACGGCAACACAGGATCTGAGCCACGTCTGTGACCTACACCACAGCTCGTGGCAATGCGGGATCTTTAACCCACTGAGCGAGGCCAGGGATTGAACCCATATCCTCATGGATACCAGTCAGGTTTGTTAACCACTGAGCCATGAAGGGAACTCCCAGAGTGGGTAGATTCTTAATATGCAAGTGCCAACTTCTCTAGATATTTTTTAGCTTTTAGCTATTTTTAGTTTTTAGCTATTCATGGAGGAGGGCATTTCCAAAGAGAAAAGGAAATATTCTACTTAAAGGACTAGTGACCAGTGAGCTAATTAATGAACAGGACACAATCTTGGTTACTTTTGACCAAGTTCCAGTGAACATGCCACAGATTTTATTCATCAAAGTGTATTCCACCAAGATGAAAGCATGGGAGGTATTCTGGATTAAAGAATGGAATCAATTAAAGGTTCTCAAACCTCTTGGTGTCTGAATTCCTTTACACCCGCAGGACTACAGAGAAACTCAAAATTTTATGTAGATTATATCTATCAATATTTAACATAATAGAGTCTAAACTGAGAACAATTTAAAATATTTATCCATTCATTTAAAATAACAATAATAAACTCATTACATTTTGCTATAAATAATTTAATGAAAATATAATTTTTAAAAAAGTGATTAGGAGAAAAAAATGAATTCATTTAATGTTTGCTTTAACAGAAGAAGGCTGATTCTCTATCTGCTTCTGCATTAAATCCATTATAATATCACACATCATGTAGCTTCTGGAA
Source organism: Sus scrofa (assembly GCF_054392235.1). Lineage (NCBI taxonomy): Eukaryota > Metazoa > Chordata > Mammalia > Artiodactyla > Suidae > Sus > Sus scrofa. The sequence goes on along the minus strand of NC_139385.1, from coordinate 131,290,198 downwards.
AACTCTACACTCATGGAAGACCATGCACTTAACCTATCTATCCTTCAGTTTCTTCATTGTTAAAGTGGATATAATAGTAGTACTTATCTGATAGCTATAGAATTAGGTGATAGTACTTATCTGATAGCTGTAGAATTAGGTGAGTTTGTCACATAAACTGCTTGGAACAATATCTGGCACAAGATAAAGTGGTTATTGTCATCAGCACCAGTGTCACTGGCATTTACTCTGCTGAATCACTCCCTGATGGAGGAAGGACTTGTGGGGTTGTCTAGATGGCAGAAAACACAATGCTTACATGTGTTGTCCTTGAAGGGAAGCTGCCTTTCACTCTATCTTCAGTGTCTCTATCCGAGATGGACCACTCTGGGCCTTTCATTTGTAAATGCTGGCCTAGGTTTGGACAAGTGGTCCTGCGGTTAGTCAAGGCTGTGAGATGGATCCATGTAGGATTAGACAATATAGACAGAGCCATAAAATTCTCATGGTTGTCAAGGTATTGGGTTGGATGCCTCCAACATCAAGGGTGTGAGTCTCGCTCCGGAGTTCACTGTGGGATCAGGCTGAAGGGGCCCTAGGCATTTTCCATGTGCTGTCTTTGGTATTCATTCTCCAGCCTTGATGTGGGCACTTTGAGTAATTAGGAGGTTATCCAAGATGTTCTCTTAATTGATAGCATAGCATAGCTCTTTACAGACCTTACTTAGCCTTGCCTCTCTGGAACTTCTCCAGAGGCTCTTCTTCTCCAAATTTCCTTATCCAGTTTCCTTATCCAGGCGATTCCCTCAGTGACAGGATTTAATACTATTTCTATAGTATTAAACTACACTATTTCTATCTCTTCTGCGGGAATGAATAAGGGTGAGAGCCAGGGGCTTTGGAGATAGATTCTGACTTTAACATGAACTGTGCAACTTGAACCAAGTTACTTAACTACTGTGATCCTTGGTTTTCTCAGCTTCATAATAAAGATAAATGGGAATATTGCCTCATAGGTTTAACTGAAGATTGTGTGAGGTGATGCAAATCAATGGCCTTGCAGGATGCCCAGCCTGGCAAGTATTGGATTGACTTAAGGCTGATGTCTAGAAACGGAGCCTGAAATGGGGATTACAGTGTTTTTAGGAGAAAATGAATGAGGTGAATATCAAATAGACAAAAGAGGAGCTACGCAAGGCTGTGGTCTCAGCTGGAGCCCCCCTTCAGCCTGATCCCACAGTGAACTCCAGAGCGAGACTCACACCCTTGATCCCCCCTCAATCAGAGAGCTCCATGCTTTTGCAATTCTGTATCAGGGAGTCATTGGCTGAGGTATGAGAAATGGAAGAGATGGGCACAGCTAGGGGAGGTGTCTAGGGTCCTTGATGATTGGCTCCCAACTAATAGAACATAATCCTCTAGAGAAGGGAGAAGCTGGCTCAGGAAGGAGGATCCTGGAGGCATTAATGGAATCTATAACCTTCACACTCTGTTCAGAGGCCCAGACTTCCCACATCCAGATCAGTTCATCTAGATGCAGCTTCTCCAAGATTCTAGTTGATCCCGACTCCTGGGGAAACATACTAGAGGGTTTAGTGGGACCAACTCCAATTCTGACACTGCAGTTGGTCCTGAAAGTAATTGAGACTCCTCGTGTCCTGGTCCACAGCGCTTCCAGATCCAGATCCAGATCTCCTCCCCTTCCCTGATTAGCACTCTCCCCTGTCTAGGTGGCTTGCCTTATATGTTAACCCATCTCTGAGGGTGTGAGTCCCAGGTCACTACACCATTGAGCTGGTACATCTAGTGAGTGCTGGACACAGCCACAAAGGCTAGTAGATGACCTGGGGCCACACATACCCTACTTCATTGTGAAACAGCAGCCCTTCCTGCTTATGATCAGGGTTAATTACACCTGCTGGTGTGGTCACTCCTTTCTTTGCCTAGTGGTCCAGTGGGCCCCAAGTGACCTGGGTCCAGTCATAGCTTTAAGTTTTGCTTTTTTGTTGTTGTTGTTACTCTATTTTTTTTAAATCGTTATTTCCCCAATACATTTTTTTTAATACTGTGCAGCATAGTGACCCAGTTACACATACACATTCTATTTTCTTACATTATCCTGCTCCACCATAAGTGACTAGACATAGGTCTATCTTTACGTTTTTAAGAGTTCCATGTTTCCTGGTAGAAATAGCACTTGGAATTTTCCAGAAAGTTTCAGGGACTAGAAGCATATATTTCCCAAGCCATTCACTGTCAGTGATAGTAGGTGGATGCCTGAAAAAATTCACTATGGCTCAATAATCCAATTTTCTTTCTCTTTTGGAAGAGCTTCCAGGGCAGTCTAGTGAGTTCCACGGCTGCCCCAGGGCTGGCTGAGAGATAAAGGAGCCTCTATGCTCAGTTGAGAGAGCTCCTTGAAAGCCCAGGGCCATGTGGGGATCTAGGCCCAGGCCCCCTTCAGCTGAAGTCAGCAGCCCCAAGTGTCTCAAACCTGCTGCTGGCCTCAAAGCTCAACCCGCTTGGCCCAAGCCCCACATCACAGTAGGACACCCAGGGCTTCAAAGGAGGGCCCCTCGGAGCAGCCTCCTCCTCCAAACACTTCTTGCCAAAGCCCAGCTGAGGCAGGCTCAAAGCTAAATATTTGGATTGAATGGGAGGGAGAAGCCAGTCCCTCTGAGGGGTATTTTACCCAGGCCATCAGGAGAGGACCAGCTCACAGCACAGGCATGCTGGGCCCTACGGCACTGGAAAGCCACGGGATTGCTGTGCGCTCAGCTGGCAGGAGCGGCCTCACGTGTCCCCAGCACTTCCCAGCCTGCCCTCCTCTTCTCATTTCATCCCTTAATAAGCCTGTGAACCTGCCGGGTGGGATGGTTCCCCTCTTGTGCTTGCAGAAATTGAACACCTCCCCCAAAGGGGGAAAATGGCCTTCTCGAGTTTGTACACCAAAGGCTTGAGACTCTACCTCGGGCCCTCTGCAGGCAATCTAGGGTTTCTGCCTAATAATGATCATCCCCAGTGTGCTGTCCACCTCTGGGGGAGGTAGAAAGACGACAGATTTGGAGGCAGGAGAACTCACCCTTTTCAGTTCTGTGACCCCCAACCTGTGGCAGTCGAGCTTATGGAGCCTCGGTGTGATCTCAAAAGTGTAGGTAACAATGGGATCCCTCCCCAGTCCCACCACTGGACTGTACTGAGGACCAACTGAGTCAGTGTGTGTGTTTTTATTTTTATTTCCTTTTTTCTTTTATGGCCACACCTAAGGTACGTGGAGGTTCCCAGGTTAGGGGTCGAATCAGAGCTGCATCACAGCCACAGCAGCACCAGTTCCGAGCCGTGTCTGCAACCTACACCACAGCCCGTAGCAATGCCAATCCTTAACCCAGTGCGTGAAGCCAAGGATCGAACCTGCATCCTCATGGATCCTAGTCAGGTTCTTAACCCATTGAGCCACAATGGGAACTCCCAGCATGTGTTTTTAAAGCTCTTTCCACCCTGCATGTGCCCTGCACCAGGCAAAGAAGCCAATGGTGATTATGCCCAAGACTTAATCATCGTGGCCTGAAAGACGGTGAAGATGGCTGGTATCTTAAACCTCTTTTCTGTTCCCTGCATTTTAAGTTGACCCAGTAAAATCATAGCAAAGCCAGGCTTAGCTTTCCCAGGCCTGAGCTGTTCCATGACCCTTCTCTTTCCCTGAATGTTCCCAAACACTTAACAGCGCAGCATTTGTTCTCTGTGAAGTAGCTGGGGTAGATGACCTGTCCCGAGTGTATAAATGCAGAAATGTGACACAGCATTATAAGAATTACCTCAAATGGCATGGTGAGGAAGTGGTGGCCTGGGGTCTCACTATCCATTTGCCCAGAGTAATTTCATTTTAAAATTGAAAGGGAAACAAAAACTACTCACACAAATATTTGCCATCCAAATGTTAGAAGGTCCCTCTCTGCACAGTTCCCTCATCCATTGCAGTTTCCCCTTTATAATATTCCTCTCTGGTAGGCAGTCTGTCTCTGCCTAAATGAGCTCCTGCGTAGCCCTCATCAGACAAATAATTTCATTCTTAAATACCCCTGACTTTAACTAATATTTAGGAACAACCCACTGTATGCAGAGGACTGGATGCATTGATTGTTAGAAGGTTCTCCCATGGCTCGGAACCCAATCTGACTCCCTATGGCTGGTGGCCATCCTGCAGTCAGATTTTTATCCAGCTGCCCCCACAGGTGATTTCTTTGCTATGGAATTTGGAAACGTCAGCCATTCTCTTCTGCTGGATACTCTGTCTTCCTTGTCTCCTGGCAATCAGGCTCCCCAGGTCTTCTCCTACACCTCTGGCTGATTCTTCTCAGTCTCTCACTGACTACTCTTCCTCTTTCCTACCCCCTTAAACATTATTGTTCAGGATAGTACTGATTCACAGCCTCAGAGACACGATTCCCAAATAACAAATTGGCCCAGACCTCTCTCCTGAGCTTCACATCACTCGGCACAAAGATGTCTCTGTTTGGATGCCCCGTGGGCATCTCAAATTTGGCATAAATCAGCTAACTGGAGCTCCTTGTCTCCAGTCCCCTGGAAGCCTCCTCTCCGTCCTGTGTGCCTCTGTATTCCACACCCAACCGCCAAAGAGGACGGACCATCTTTTCTCCCCTTTCCTCGTACACTTCTGCACCCACGCTCCCTCTTCAAAGAGGGAGGTGGCTTCCCTTCCCCCAATCCCACTTCTCCTCGTTTAGTCCTGACTTCAGTTCAGTTTCCCCAGAACATGTAACAGACTCTGAGCTTGCACCCTGGCCTCCTCATAGTTAACACGATAACATGGGAGTGATCTTTTTAAAATGTGGTTTGTTGGATCCCTCTTTCTTGACTAAAACCAGTCAATGACTTGCATCTTCAAAGACTAAGGTCCAAATTTTATATCCTGAGCTAAGGAGCCTTCTTTCTTCCTATCTCCTCCCCTACCATAAACCTGCCCAGTTAAGGCGATTTGCCACAGGGACTCTGTCAGACCAGAATCAAAGAATAGAGGAGCTAATTCTCAACAATTAAGTTTAGCAATCTTCATGTTATGAGGAAGAAAGATTTGGAGAGCAAGCGTGTTTATAACTGTTGGGATCTCCTGTCCTCTACACCTCAGCTCAGGCAATCAGGGGGACCCACCAAGTGGGAGAGGAAAGGAGAGTTAGGGGAGGCCCCCAGTTCCGATGTTGGTCTATGGCTGGGCCCTGTCCACTTCCCACTGGGTTCGCTCTTAAGGGAGGGCTATCAGGGGAACTTGAGCTCCCCACGTGAGTCTGAGCCGCAGAGCTGTCTTCACATTTCTCCCAGAGACGTGGGTATGCCTGGCTGCCAAGCTGCTGACTGGGCCCAGGCCACCCCTTACTGGGCCTCTAGTGGGAAAGTTTTGTGATGTGATTACTCTTGGTACTGGTAATAGTTTTCAGCATTGGAAAAGAATCCTGAGGATGTTTGTTTTTCAGATAATCCATAAAAAAGTAAAAGAGAGCAATTTTTGAGAAATGGAGAGAGAGGGAGACAGATAATTAAGAAAGGAGAGAGAGGAAGAGACAGAAAAAGAAATACGGGGAAAGGAAAAGAGGCAGAGCACGTCTCTTGAATTCAGCTTCTGTAGAAGCACATCCTGAGCAGGATCCCTGGGTGAGGGACTTGATAAGGAAGTGCTCCTAGGGGGGATGGGAAAGGAGAAGGGGGCATTTTTACATTTGCAAAAAAAAGGAAATCTGAAGGGATTTGCATGCAAGGTTGTCAGATTTAGCAGCCGAAATACAAGACACCCAGTTCAATCTAATTTTCGGATACAGAAGGAATAATTTTTTTTAATGTAAGTATGTCCCATGCAATAGTCATTGTTTATCTAAGCTTTGAATTTAACTGGGTGTCCTGTATTTTATCTGACAACCCTGTATGGGTGGAGCCCTGACACTATCCACACGGAGACTGAAGGGGGTGGGGTATGGAGGGGGAGAGGCCCCAGCTGCTCCCATTCCCTGGCCACTGGGAATTTTCTGAAATGCTATTTGGGGGCCAATGCATTGGCTGGAAGAATCTCTCCATTTCAATGCCATTGCCTGCTCTCAAGTCTGCAAATCAAACTCCAGCTGGAGGTGATTCTCTGACTCATATGATCTTAAATAATAATAATAATACACACACACCATGGCAGTATATTCCCTCTTATTTCAAAAGTAATGAGTGTTCATTTTAGAAAATATATAGGGTATTTAGAAGAAGATATAAAAGTTAATCCAGGAGTTCCCATTGTGGCTCAGCAGTAACAAATCCAACTAGTATCCACGAGGATGCGGGTTTGACTGGGCTTCACTCAGTGGGTTAAGAATCCTGTGTTGCTGTGGCTATGCTGTAGGCCAGCAGCTGTAGCTCCACATGGACCCCTAGCCTAGGAACTTCCATATGTCACAGGTGTACCCTAAAAAAAAAAAAAAAAAAAAGGTCATCCATTAGTAGTAGAATGCTGCATTTCTTTCTGCTCTTTTCCTAGGTGTATGTATTATGGGGTTTTATTTTTCTTTTCAAAATTAAGACAGTACTCTAAATATTGCTTTAAGTCCTACTTTTTTTTAATAATTTTTTTTATTTTCCCACTGTACAGCAAGGGGGTCAGGTTATCCTTACATGTATACATTAGGCCAGGAGGGAATGGCAAGAGATATTTAAAGTGCTAAAAGGAAAAAATATGCAACCTAGAATACTCTATCCAGCAAGAATATCATTTAAAATAGAAGGGGAAATAAAAATTTTTTCCAACAAACAAAAACTTAAAGAATACAGCAACACAAAACCCAGGTTAAAGGAAATATTGAAAGGGCTTCTCTAAACCAAAAAGAAAGGAAGGAAAGGGAAGAAAAAAGAAAGGAAAAAAAAAAAAAAGAAGTCCTACTTTTAAATAGCGCATTATCATGAGAATTTGCTATCCTTAGTTATTGTTTGAAAATATTAATTTTAATGAATGCCTAGTACGTCACATGGTTAACTTATACTTTATGTTTTTGATACTTAGGTTATTTCTAATTTATGGATTATATAAATAACACTGTGAATAGCTACATAAATGTTAAACAGCATATCTTACTAATTCCTTGAGACTAATCCTAATACTCTTTATACCCAACTTTGTTCATTTTTTAAAAAGTTAGAGTCTAGTCAATTTACAATGTTGTATTAGTTTCAGGTGCACAGCAAAGTGATCCCTTTATATATGTGCATCTATCTATTCTTTTTCAGATTCTTCATTATAAGTTATTACAAAATATTGAGTAGAGTTCCCTGTGCTATACAGTAGATCCTTGATGTTTATCTATGTTACATATAGTAGTCTGTGTATGTTAAAACCAAAGTCCTAATTTATGCCTCCCCCATCTCTCCCCTGAGTAACCGTAAATTTGATTTTTATGTCTGTTGGGTCTATTTCTGTTTTGTATAAAGTACAGTTTGTATCATCTTTTTTTTTTTTTTTTAGTTTCTACATCTAAGCAATATCATATGATGCACCCAACTTTAGACTTATACTTTCAACTAGAGCCTCAGGAGGTGGAGAGTTGTTTAATTTTCCAGTGCCGTTTTTCTATTAGGACAGGATGACTTCCATTAACCTGGAAGATAATGTTCAGGTGCAATTGATAGGATCGATTGATATCTTCAAATCTCTAGAGATTTTTAGGAGGAGAAAAAGAGACAAAGCCATGTTCTGGATGGCTCCAGAGGTGGAAAGAAGACTAAAGTAAGGAGTGAGGGACAGACAGGTTTGGCTCCAGGTGAGAAGGCTCCACGTAGTTCCAGGAGGCAACAGAGATAGCTCCCTCAGTCAGTACTGGATTTCTGAAGGCTTTTATGGAGAGCAGGGAAAGCACCTATCCTGGGAGAAGTGGCAGAGTATAGTGGCTAAGAACAGGGGCTCTCGAGCCCAGTTGGTGTTTTAATCCCAGCTTTGCCACGTTCTGGTTGTGTGATCTGGGACAAGTGGTACAACCTCTCTGTGCTTCAGCATCCTCATCTGAAGGATAGGAATAAGTCCTAATGGCTGTTGTGAGAATTAGGTTAATAACTCAGGTGTGGCACCAGAATTATACTGAACGTCTACTACATGTTTGATAAATGTCAGCACTTGTTTCCAGTGTTGTTATTATAGACAGGACTGGTTACATAATATAATGGGCTGATAACTCTCAGCACTTGTCCATACTTGGTCTCCGAAGGTCAGCATTCCGCTACAGGGACACCAGTCCAATAGCCACTACCAGGGTTCTGCTGGGCACACTCTGGTTCTGTTTGTTTTCCTATCTGTGTGTCATTGTTTACCTTTTTATGAGCAAAACTAACTTTAGGACCCTGTCCCTTTGCAGCGGTGATGGAGGCCAACTGTAGCTTTGTAGCTTATCCATTTTGGAATCAAAGAGCTGCCTTGTAAAAGGAGTGTTGCAATCTTTAAATGCCCATAAAGATGGATTTGAACATTTATCTCACATCATGTGATTTGGTCAAAGTAAACAGAAAAGTCTTTCAGTTGAAGAGTGGAAGTGATGACTGAGCGAAATGATATAAAACAGGAGAGTTAGGTTGAGCATGTGTGTTCCGTGTAAATACATGAAGGAGCAAAGTGGGGCTGGTACAAGAAAAGTCAGAGTTTTGTATGGCAGGCAAGACAAGCAGAGGGACAAGTAGATGTTGCCAGCAGAGGATGAATGGCCTTCATCCCTATTCATTTCTCCTTTCTTGTCTGCAGTCGCCCTCTTATAAATATCCAGGAGGGTATATTAAAACAAGAAGGTATGTGTTCTACTTGGAAAACCAAGTCATCCCTTTAAATTACCTAAGATTGAAAATAAATAGAGGGCACACTTCCTACAGTAAAAAGTGAATGTTAGGAAATCATTTTAAAGGACAGAGAATAAAAAATTAAATTCTTAAAATCAGAAAGCTCAGAGAATGTATTCAATAGCAAATTACACTGCAGTGGTGGGGGAAAGGGATGAAAATTGGAGAGACTGAGGGGGACAGAAGGGGCAAAGACAGAGAAAAGCAACGTTGGTGGGATTGGCAGCCCTTTGAAAATTCTCCTGCAGCTCCTCTGCACATCATGTACCCCCGTACCGCTTCGAATCAAGAAAAAATGGTGGACTTTGCTCCCAATGACTCACAACCCACCAGAGCTTCTGGAATTCAGACCTCTTTCTTTTGTCCAAAATCCTAGAAACATCCCTCCCTATAATAAGGCATGTTCACAGGGAAACTTGTGGCCTCTCACTTTGTTAGTGTTTAAAATATTGAAATCTCTGAGGATTTACAGCTGATTTTTCCTCTTTTTGGAATGGCCCCCATGGACAGATTTGGCAGGACAGTTAGAGAGGAGATACCGTTCCTGGCCACTTATGACTGTCGGCTCCCATGACCTAGCACCAACTCGTGACAAAGACTCTAAAAGTTTATTTTGTACCATATTTTGATCACAAGCATTTGTTATTTGAAAGGGCTTATAATTTTTTTTTAATGTCAGCTCTGGAACAACATGTGAATTGTAAGCTTAAAATCCAAGCTGCTTTTAGAGAATGGTTCTTGGGGAGAATACCTAAGGGTTAGACTGTGGAATCTGCTGGCCTTAATTAAGGGCAGTCCCCAGTTCTAGCGGAGGCAGAGAGAGCCCAGTGGGCACGGATACCCATGGAAGGACTGAGAGGTGGACAGCAGGAGAGGTGGTCATGGTGGAGGGGCCAGGTGAATAGCGTTGTTGAAGAGCTAAGCAGGGTTTGCTGGGGCCGGTATAAATGTAGGGAAGATGCAGGTGTCTCTCTTGGTGATATGGGAGTGTTCCCAGAGAAGAGGAGGAAAAAGTGATGGTAGGTGCTGTGTGTCTACGGGAGTGGCAGTGGTGGTTTTAACCCCTGATTCCCAGCCTGCTGAGCCAGGCTTGGGCATAAAGCACATTGAAAACTGCAATCACACTTCTCTTCTTGTTGAGACTGATTTTCCACCTTCGATAGGCCCTGTTAGCCTCTGCTCAACCCTTAAAACATCAGATAGACACTTAGTGGATACCGCTTTTCTTTAGAAGTGACCCTGAGAACTTCACTCAGCAGCCACAGGAGGTGGGAAATCAGCGCTAGAGTGAACAAAAGGTTCGTGGATGCCTTGCAGGTGAGAGGGTTGGGCTTAGACTGTGCCACTGATATAAACTCTTTTCAATTTAATTTAACCAGTACTCACTGCCTACCTACCAGTATCCCCAGACCATGCCAGCCTTCAGATGATTCCGAAAAACAAGAAAATCAGTCTTTCCCTTCAGGACCTCCATGCTCCAAAAGTTCCTAGATCACCTGTCCTTCCAAGTATCCTCACTTTCAAGAGCATCAGGGTGTGACAGAAAGATCATGGGTTTCGGATGCAAACCAGATTCGGCCACTACTTAGTAGCATAACTATGAGAAGCTACCTCATTCCTCCAAGCCCCAGTGTTTTCACTTGCAAAATGTGGATAGGATCAATCTTAGATCAAAGTTGTGAGGGTTAGCTATAATGCATAGACTGCTGTGCTTGGCAACTTGCCAGGCTCAGAGTAGGTGCTCAGTCAGTGGTACCTATTACTGTCGTCAGTTTCCCTATGGGCCCCTAGCCCAATGGTGACAGCTGGTACCCTGCTCTCACCTTCTCAAAAACTGTTCTTGGCATTGGAACTGCCATCATTTGTGTTGATTTAGCCACCACCAACTGGCCCCCCAATTATGGAAATAGTTTCCCCAGTAATTATAGTTGTTCATAAAACTTTTTTTAAAGTTAATCTACACTTTGAGATATTTTCATCCTATAAGAGAATAACTTGAAAGGAGCTACCAGGAAGCTACTTAAAGTGTAGTCAAGTGAAATTGCTTTATTTCATCTCCAGCGTATTTCTTCTCTAAAATCACCAATGGCCCCAAAGAGGGGCCAGTTCAAAGCCAGTTTACTATTTACCCAAGAAGTTTTTCACTTTGTATATTTCTTTTATTACTCCCAATAAATCTGGTACAACAGCAAGCACATAGTAAGCACTCATATATTTGATGGAACATGAAACAAACCTGGATATATTTAAGATAAAATACGAACTGAAACTAAGGATTGAGTGTATTCATTTCTCTCATTTTCTTATAGCCCCTTGTTTGGATCCCCTTACAAGCCCTTACCACACTTTATTTCAGTTGCCTATGTGGCAACTGAACAACTATAGGCACAACTATTAGGCCTTTAATAGTTGTCCCAGGAAAAGAATGAGATATTACAACTTAGAAAATGAAAAAAGTGAAATAAATATGATGAATTTTTTTAAATGGAGAAAGCTCTGACAAAATTTTGACAGTTTACCAACATAAGGATATTTTAACCACTCATCTGGAAATGCAGCTCAATATTATATTCAGTTTATTTTGGAATAGGCATCTCTCTTTTTTCTTTTCTTTTTTTTTTTTTTCTGCTTCTTAGTGTTGCACTTGTGGCACATGGAAGTTCCCAGGCTAGGGTTCAAATCAGAACTGCAGCTGCCGGCCACAGCCACAGCAACGCAGGATCCGAGACACATCTGCAACCTACACCACAGCTCATGGCAACTCTGCATACTTAACCGACTGAGCAAGGCCAGGAATTGAACCTGCACCCTCATGGATACTAGTTGGATTTGCTTCTGCTGAGTCACAATGGGAACTTCCTGGAAGGTATCTCTTTACCTGAGCGTTAACACTCAAATGTCACCAAATTATTAATTGGCTTAAATTAATTTTTTCTTTGATCAGAAAAGAAGTACCACACTGGACAAGTTATAGAGAGTAGTCTCAGGCTTGTGTGGAATGATTGCTTTTAACTATTACTGAAATCTGTTTTCAAAGACCCTAAAGAAGACTTTGCCTCTTTTATGTCTCAAGATTGTATACTCAGTGACAGAGACTTCCAACCTTCATTCCTCAGACCTCTCCATTTCTCCCAGAGGGCCTAAATTTTAATAAAGACTTAAGTGGCATGTAGTGTGTCCCAAGAGCCCTCTGGCTTCCACAGAATATTCCCCTTTTCCTGATGCTGTGACCCTCAGTGTCTGTGGGAGGTTCTAGACATACAAACACAAGTTGTCCTGAGGGTCCATCACTCTGCTCACTGTTCAGTGAATACATCAGATTCTCACCAGGTTACTTACATTACAATTGGCTTATGACACATACCACAGAAAAGGTAATTATAGGTTCTCAAGAGGTACCAGGATGAGAAAGGTCAATCAGAGTTCAGGAAAGACCTCACAGAAGAAAAGACGTTTGAGATGCCTGGAGGTGAGGTTTTGATTGGCCAAAGAGAGAAAAGATGCTTTCAGGCTTAGGGGTCAGCATGATGTGAAACTGCATAGCATATTCTAGGAAGTGGTAAGTGGTCTTGTAATGAAGGAACATACGATGCTTGCAGAGGAGTTACTGGGATGAGCCTACACCAAATCAGTGAAGACACATTAAAGAGCCTTGAATGCCTTCAGTGTGGAATAATGAGGTAGTCTTTTTTCTTGGAAGTGGTAGGAATTTAATCAATAGGTTCTAAACAAGAGAGCAGACAAGGAATGTGTAATTTAAAAGGGCATTTGTAGAGGATAACGATGATTGTCAAGGGTGAAAGGAGAGAGCATTTGGGTGGGATAAGAAGAGGGCTTCTTAGGTAATGAAGTTCCTTTTTTTTTTTTTTTTGTCTTTTTGTCCTTTTAGGGCCACCCCCGCGGCATATGGAGGTTCCCAGGCTAGGGGTCTAATCAGAGCTGTTGCCACCGGCCTGTGCCAGAGTCACAGCAACACCAGATCCAAGCTGCATCTGTGACCTACACAGTAGCTCACAGCAATGCCAGATCCTTAACCCACTGAGAAGGGCCAGGGATCAAACCCACAACCTCATGGTTCCTAGTCAGATTTGTTTCTGCTGCGCCATAACAGGAACTCTGATAATGTGGTTTTGAGCTTGCTCTTGAAAAGAGGAAGATGTTATAAGCTTGGATTTGAGAGAAGGTAGGGTTGCAGAAGGGAACTTTTGCTGTGGCAAAAATAATAATTAATGCTAGCATTTAAGTACCTACACTGTGCCAGCCCTCTGTGATCTCCACGCCTGCCCTGTGCAAGCCACGAGGAACTCTGTGCCCTGAGTTCCCAGATTTCATACCTGACTGTGGAGGTCTGTACATCAGGAGGCTGTACAATTATCACAAGAAATTACCAAGAGGAAATCCCCTCCAGAATGGCAGGACAAATTATCTTCAAAACCATCTTAAGACCCATCCAAGACCATCCATACCCCTCTTTTATTATCACTCCTGGCTTTTGAGCATACCAAGTTACCTTGTATTTTGTATCTTGAGTGTGGTGATAGATTTATGCACCTGATAAAATTGCAGATAGCTAACACACACACATACACACACGCTTGCACATAAAACTGAGAAATCTTATTCAAAGACCAGAGAATTCTACCAATGTCTATAAAGCCTAGTTGTGATATTATACTATGGTTTCACAAGATACTGCCTTTTGGGGAGACTGAACAAAGAGTGCATGGGGTCTCTGTATTATTTCTTACAACTGAACATGATTTCAAAATAAGTTTCATTTTTTAAAAAATGGATCACCATTAAAATGTTTGAAAGCAATCTAATATGCTTTCTTAGACTGGGGAGACTGGAGAGTTAAAGACACATTCCCTCGGGCTCCAAATGTGATAATAGGTTTTAGAGGCACTCCTGGGATGTTAAGAGGGTGGAATGCAGTAAATATGGTCACACCTCCCCACTCCAGCCCACTCCTAATGCAAACAGGCATCTAGGTGTCTAGTCACTAGCTTTGTGGCACCCGGAGGCAGTGCACGGGCATCAGCCATTTCTGTCAGCGCAGATGTAGCAGACATCATGTAGCTTTGGGTGGAGCTGTTCCGAAGATAGTTTCTGGATCCTTGGATTATGATTAAGACTGGGTGTTCCTAGGGCCATACCCCAGTGCATTTTGCCAATTCTCCATTCTCCCTATGGTGAGCAAAGTGGCAGCAACTCTGATGGGCCAATTCAGGGATGTGGCTCTTGGAGCCATTCACAGAGACCAACCTAAAGACTTTCAAGGTTTCTCTAAGCACGTACTTCTCTCCAGTACATCCCTTATGCTTAGAAGAGCTAGAATGGGGTTTTTGTTTGTTTCTGTTTATATCTTCAAGTGAACTCTGATACTGATGTCCTGCAATGTCATAGGCCCATCATTCTAGCAGTCTAAAAATGTCCACAGACAGTTAGCTACAGTCATAGAATGATCAATGGGACTTTCTAACAGCTGGAATTCTCTGGGGCATTACCCGAAAGTGAGAAGACAAAGCAGGAGGAAACAATGGGGTCTTGGTTATGGGAAATGTTTGATGTTTTTGCCTGTACAAGAGATGGGGGATCACTGATGGCAGCACAAGTAAAAAAATCCCAGAGACCTTAGAGAATGCTGGAGGCTGTTTCAGCCAAGATGCAGATATGTAAGATGAAGAATGCTTGAGATCTAATGTACAGCAGGGTAACGAAAGTTAGTAACACCTGTTGTATACTGGGAACTTGCTACGGTGGTAGATTTTTGCTGCACTCACTACAGGGGGAGCAAAAGATAAATGTGAGAGGAGTGGATATGTTAGTTAGTTGACTGCAGTAGTAATCATTTCACTATGTATATGAAACCATCACACTTTACTTCTTCAGTGTATACAATTACTATTAAAATACAAATTTTAAAATGTCTGATACATTCAAACTCTTTGGAGGTTTAGCAGATTTGTTTGTGCTTAGTGAAAATCTTGGTGCGGCTGTATTTTGTATCCCACTGGAAATTAAAAGCAGCTGAGAGGGTTTTTTTTTTTAAGCTCTGATCTATCCCCCTTGTGATATTCCTCCTCCTCGCCATCCCTGAAGACTCCCCGCTCCACAGTAAATAGAATAAATGGAGGTGTGCTTGCAGGCCAGGTAAATGGGCCCTCTGGAAGGCTGGGCACCCTTGTTTTGGCTGCAGTGGGGCTCTGAGGCTTTCATATTCAGAAAGGGGAGGCTGAGAGCAGCTGAGCCCTGGAGGAGAGCCACCTCCTCCGTGGCCCTAGCCACCCCGTGTGCTTCCTCGTTTCCCCTTCCTCCCCACCCACCTTTCATCGTCCTCAGAAGCCCATGTGTGTGAAAAGCAACAGAGGAATGTGGGTGGGTTGACTTGTATAATTAAATCCATGTTGCATCGTGTTCTTTAGAATTAATAAGGAATCCATCCCATTGAAACTCACCATGACATCTTCCCTCTGACTCAGATTTCTTTTGCTTTTCTCTCCTTTCCTTGGCTAAAAGCATTAGACATGGGGCTATGGTTCAAATTAGTATCTTGCATTTCACTCCTCTTTTTTTTTTTTTAATTGAACTTTTCTGTTCAGGGAAGAATGTAGTTTGTTTAGATTTCATTTTTCTTCATTCTACTTGTCCACCATTGTCTTTTTTTTTTTTTTTTCTTCCTTCCATTGGAAAACTTACTCAGTGAAGGTGCAAACAAGAGAGATATTCATCTCGCTTTTGACTGCAAAACTGGAGAAAGTGCACTGCTGGCCAAAGTGTGACAGTCCAGTCCTTGTCTTTGGAGGCTCTTCATTGCCTGGACCTCTATATCCTGACACCATGAAAACCAGGCTCACACATATGTCCACCAAGGCCAGAGGGAGCTGTGTCTGTGAGACTGAGAAATGGGGAATAAATGGTACTTCTAAATTCCTGGGTCATGTTGCGAAACACCTTTTTATTGGGGGTAATAATCTGACTTCATTCCCTTATAAAAGTGGATTTATGTGATGGATACATGATATATATTTTTCAGCCACTGTTCTTGTGGGATAGCAGTAGTATCAGTTGGGATTAGATTCAACTGTGAGTAACATAAACCCGAAATAACAGTGGCTTGAACCTGATAAAAGTTTTTCCTTGTTCATGTGAAAGAGGGCTGTAGCCATCAGGAGCTGGGATAGTCGCTCTGTTCAGTGAAATCTCCCTCACAGTCCAGGCCCCTGAGTGGCTCAGGGTGTGGCCCCCTCGCCTCCTGGTCCAAGTAGGTAGTTACATCGTCATCTTAAGAACATTCATATGAACCATCCCAAAGAGCTCATCCTTGGAGTTCCCGTCCTGGCACAGTGGAAATGAATCTGACTAGTATCCACGAGGACGCAGGTTCCATCCTTGGCCTCATTCAATGGGTTGGGGATCCGGCATTGCCATGAGCTGTGGTGTAAGTTGCAAACGTGGCTCAGATCTGGCGTTGCTGTGGCTGAGGCGTAGTCTGGCAGCTATAGCTCCAATTCAACCCCTTGCCTGGGAATTTCCATATATGATGGGTGCAGCCCTAAAAAGGAAAAAGCAAAAACCTACAAAAAAAAACCCCAAAAAATCATGATCACAATAGGCTGCCTCACTTTAGCCTTGGGCATGAGATTTGGGGTGGGGGCTGAGACCAACACAGGCTTGAGTCTGATTGTGCTTCCTTATCAGATGTGTAAATTTGAATACATCTCTTAATCTCTATGAGGTTATGTATTTTATACATGTGTGTGTGTTCATGTATATGTATGAGTATATATGTATGTGTGTACATATATTTTTCTCATATGTATGATGGAAATTACATATCTTAGAACAATATGAGGATAAAAGATAACATATGTAAAAGAATTGGCTCATTGGTTAGCATGATAACAAATACCGTTTTACAGAGCTTTTAAATTTCTTGCTGAGTGGCTTTTCTATTTTCAAAGAAAACCAATCCCATGTTTAGAGACTGATGATTTTCTCCTAGTGAGAACATCCCCTAAAATGGGCTGCATGTGCTTTACACGCCTTTCTCCCAGTTAGAAAAGAAAGCTGATGTGAATGGGGCAGCCCTACTGGTCCTTCCACCTCCAGGGAAACAGGTTCCACTCTTCCCACTGTTTTCCCCTTTGAATGACATAGTGGATTAATAGTAAATATCCCTGTCCCTTTCTCTATTGCTGAAGCATTTTTAAACTGCACATTGAGAGGCCCATTTGTGGGTTGAAATCAATTTAGAGGGTCGTGACCAGCACTTTTTTTTTTTTTTTTTTGTCTTTTCAGGGCCGCACCCTCCACATATAAAAGTTCCCAGGCTAGTTGTAGAATTGGTGCTGCCGCTGCCAGCCTACACCACAGCCACAGCAGTGCAGGATCTGAGCCACATCTGCGACCTGTACCACAGCTCATAGCAATGCCAGATCTGGATACTAGTCGCATTTGTTACCACTGAGGCACAATGGGAACTCTGCTGAGCAGCACTTTGTGTGTGTGTGTGTGTGTGTGTGTGTGTGTGTGTGTGTGTGTAATGATATTTTATTGGTTTTTTTTAATTTTTATTTCCCCAATACAATTTTTTTTTCTACTGTCAATGAAGGAGTAAAATAGAATACATTAGAAAAAATCAGAGTCCCTCACAAATAATTAATATATTTTTCTATAAAATGGATTTCATACATGCTTGTTTATTTTGTGTATTCTATGATATAAAGTAAAGTATGTTTCTTAGAATGGACTGTGAATCCTGAAAAAGAAGAATAAAGTGGGAGGATTCATTCTACCTGACATTAAAGCTTACTATTTAGATATGGTAATTAATCCAGTATGGTCTTTGCAAAGACACAGATAGAACAAAAGAGAGAACCCAGAAGTAGACCTCCAGAAATTGGCCCAACTGTTTTTGCTGCTGCTGTTGTTGTTTTGGCTGCATCCATGGCATGGGAAGTTCCTTGGCCCTCTGGAAGGCTGGGCACCCTTCTCTCTCTTGGAAGAGAACCCAAGTCACAGCAGTGACAATGCTGTGTCCTTAACCTCTAGGCCACCTGGGAACTCCCCAGCTGATTTTTTATAAAAATGGAAAAGCAATTCAAATGGAGGAAAATGTAATTGGCCTCTTCAGTTCAAACTGCCTTTTTAAAAATGACCCACGGAGCTTTTCATCACATCTGCATGCTAAATAGCAGCATCAAGACAAGAGAAGCCATCACGTATGCCGGCTGTCTTTGAAAAAATATCCAGGTGCTTCCCTAAGTCTTTATCTGTGTCTCATTGGCAAGAACTTCCTCATGTGGCCATACCAACTGTAAGGAAACTTAAGAAGTGTCATCTTTATCCTGAGCATCACACATTCAGTTAAAATTTCTATTATCCAAGGGAGTTCCTGTCGTGGCTCAGCAGTTAATGAATCCTACTAGCATCCATGAGGATGTGGGTTTGATTCCTGGCCTCGGTCAGTGGGTTAAGGATCTGGCATTGCCGTGAGCTGTGATATAGGTTGCAGACGTGGCTCAGATCCTACGTTGCTGTGGCTCTGGCATAGGCCAGTGGCTACAGCTCCAATTGGACCCCTAGCCTGGGAACCTCCATATGCTGCAGGTGCGGCCCTAAAAGACAAAAAAAAAAAAGGACAAAAAATATATAAAATAAAATAAAATTTCTGTTACCCTATATGAGTAGAGAAACATAGATATTGATCAACAATTTACTACCTGTCCATGCCACACAGAGATGTTGTGCAAATACAGAATTTCATCTTTCCTGGACATGAAAATGAAATTTCCGCAGCACATATTTGACCTTAACATGCATAGAGTCAAGTCCAAACTCCTTTGGAAGGATATTTAGGTTCTTGTATATTTGGTCCAAGCCCACGTTTCAATCCATCCCCTGCCCACCACATTCTCCCAAATGCTAACCCTCCACCTCCTCAATGTTCCTGCTCAAAGTCCTCCCTCGCCCAGATCGTACTCCTCTAACAAACAATGCATCATTTTGACTGGCCTGGTGAGATTGTCATTTTCCCCCTCTGATCCCCCTCCTGACTCCTGGAACCTACAAGTCCCCTTCTCGAAGCTTTTATTAAAGGATATGTACATTGCCCATGGCACTTAGCTCCTGTCTTACCGAGACTTAATCTGGTTTTCGTTGCTGTTGTTTTGACTTTGTTTTGTTTTGTTTTGAGTGGGGGCAGGATGCTCCTCCAATGTAGAGCCTATTTTCATCGGATTCTGTTTCCACAGATCTTGGGATCTCTCCACATCATCCTAAAAACTATTTGTTGAATTGCTGAAAGGTTTCTCAGGATCAAAAAGTAGAAAGAAAGAAAAAGTATTTATTTACAACAGGTGTGCCTTGAATGGACAAAGCTGGTATTTCACAGGTTCAGTTGTGAAGAAATAATCTGTGCTTAGAACCGCTTAAAAAGGCTAAGACGAAAAGGATGATTCTTTGTCATCTTGAGATTCCTACTTTATCGCAGTGAGCAAGTCAGGTTCAAAGCCAATCACGGCAAAGTCCTCCTGGACCTCATGCTCCCTTAGTGGGAGCCCCTGTCTGCTTGAGGGAGGCGGATGTCTTCAGATTTCAACAAGCATAAACGGAGCAGCAAGGATACCTTCAAAAACATCATTTCTCTAGTAATATATTTGGAAGAAAATCTTTCTAAGGAAAAAAATGTAAGTTTTATTCTTGGAAGCCATGCTTTTTTTGCATAAAGAGTATTTAATATTTTATTATTGTTTGTAAATTTGTGCTTGACATACTCTACCTCAGTAAAAAAAAAATTGAGGGGAGGATTAAATAGGAAAACTTTATACACACTGGGTAACCCCCTTCCTCTAGCCCCCTGGCAACGACCATTCTACTCTCTTCTTTCATGAGTTGGACTATTTTGGATTCCTCATATAAGCGGAATTACACAGTATTTGCCCTGCTGTGACCTTCTTATTTCACTTAGCACAATGCCCTCCAGGTTCATCCTTGCAGTCATATATGACAAGATTTCCTTTTATTTTTTTAAAGGTGAATAATATATATTATATGTATATACCACATCTTCTTTATCCATTCATCCACTGATGGACATTATGTGGTTGCCACATCTTGGCTATTACGAATAATGCATGCCTCCTTTTTGGATTGAAATACCAGGTGACATCCTTCATCAGTGAACTTCTTCAAGTGCAGCCCTGCTGTTAATTGACCTTCAGGAGCCTCTTTTTCTTAAAGCTGTAACATTTAGATCCCCTACTATGGCAGAGGGTGTTCTGTTTATTAGACTTGTACGTCTGCCTTTATATTTCTGTTTTCTAAATGGATCAGGGCTTTGTGACTTATTTTACTTTATTTTATTTATTGTTATAATTATTACTATTTTATTATTGTTTAATAATAATATGTATAGCATATGATGTTCCCAGGCTGGGGGTTGAATCAGAGCTACAGCTGCCGCCTACGCCATAGCCACAGCAACGCCAGATCTGAGCCACATCTGTGACCTATACTACAGCTCACAGCAATGCCAGATACTTAACCCACTGAGCAAGGCCAGGGATGGAACCCACATCTTCATGGATATTGCTTAGGTTTGTTACCACGGAGCCACAACAGGAACTCCCTATGTGACTTATTTTTAACCAGTAGGCTGTGAACAGAAGTGTCATGAGTTACTTCCCATCACGATGGGTAAGATCCAGTGTCTCCTCCTATCTTTGTCTTCCCATGAAGGACACCTGTTCCAGGTGACAAAGTTACAAGATGGAGGAAGATTTTATTTGAATGTGAAATAAAACCTCAATACATTAAGCCACTGAGATTGGGGAGTTTGTTGTTACAGGTAGGATTAGTAACTACTTCTAATATACTGACAGCATAAGGCTTGTAGGAGAATTAAACAGGTAGTTTAAATACAAGCTTGAGCACAGTGATTGAGAGAAATATAAATTAGCCTTACAGTGAAGTAAGATTGCCATTATGTAATAAAATGGTTACATTGAAAGAAAAATGTCTAGAAGATAGGAGACCTTGGTTCTAGAGTTGTAGAACTTTAGACTTGGACTTAACATTCATTTAATCTAGTGTTTTCCAAACATGTTTGATAATAAACATCGGGTTCTTAGGAGAAATACAGATTTCTAGTCTTGCCCCCAGTTACAATGAATCATAATCTGTAGGGGAGGTTTTGATCAAGAGTGTTTTGTTGGTTTTTATATGGAAGGAAAGCAAGTCACAAGAGGGTAATGATATTCCTAAGGCCACAGAACTGATTATTTAGTATGTTGGGACTAGGACCAGCTTCCATGATGTCTAATGCTTTACTTCTGGGCTCACATAATAATGTTCTAATAGACTGAAGCTGACACTGACCCTTTGTCCCCCTTTTTCTGATAAATCATGTCAAGACCTGCAAATGATTTTACCCCTTAACAATGAAAAGAAGATGTAATTTTAAAATTACCTTGGATGTACAGTAAAAGCAGCATTCCCATAATCAATCATCCAAAATCATG
Source organism: Sus scrofa (assembly GCF_054392235.1). NCBI lineage: Eukaryota > Metazoa > Chordata > Mammalia > Artiodactyla > Suidae > Sus > Sus scrofa. The sequence goes on along the minus strand of NC_139385.1, from coordinate 131,268,833 downwards.
GGGTTATTTGGAGCTATTTGAAGGAAAGTAAATTGAAAACATGTTTTTAAACAATGCACCAAAGAGTTATCAAATCATAAACATCTAGATTACTTTAACATGTTGATTATTCCACATTTAGAGTTTCCTTACAAAGTAACTGTGGCGATGAAGAGACCTGGAAAATTCAATGAATCCCTTCCTAAGTTGTTAACTATATTGGGTTCAATCACTTGGCCATGTGGGAACATATGTTAAACTTTAAAACACACACACACGCGCGCGCGCGTACACATGCACACACACACACATACATACTTTTTAAGATATTATTCACACTTTCCACTAAGCAGAAGACACGAAGGCCTATTATTAGGACATGTCTCTGAGGATATAGAAATAGCTTTGGGAATGCAATGGTATAACACTGAAAAGATTAAAACCTATCTGGAACTTTAGAAATCAAATATACAGACATTCCATAATGACCCTTGGGTTTTAGTATAATTCCTGAACCTGAAAATTCATAACTAAATAATGGCAGCACATTTATGACATAAAATGCCTTAAACCATTTGTTTATTATTATATGTGGATTTTAAGTTTTATGTTTAAGAAAATTGAAAGCCTGCCCTTTTTTTTCCCCCTTGGAGGGGTGATATACCAATTACCTTTGAGAGTCATTGTTTTTCTCACTGGAGGAGAGCTAAACCAAGACTAAAATTTACGTCAAGGCATCTATTTGGTTATCAAATCTATGATCATACACTCTGGTTAAACTAAACCAAATTAAATTAATCTTTGTTGAAAAATAAATGATGTAATTCCTGGAGGATCCTGTTTTGCTCCCAATATGGTGTCCTGGTTTTTCTGAGTAGCTCATAAGAAAGCAAAATCTGAAATAGTTCTTGAAACTGAAAAGAGGAAATTGCCTTGAGTGTGGCAGGTGTCTAGGAGTCACTACCCAGGAGTGATCTGTGAGTTTAGGGGTCACCATTATAGGACTAAATTATATATGCATCCTTCCTGAGGCCAGATTCAGAGACTGAACTCTAAAATTAATCTAGATGTTATTTCTTTTTAGAGTTCTGTAATGAACCCAGGGTAGATTAGAAGTCATTCATCGACTGAGAATCACAGTGCATCCTCTGACTTTTCTTGGAATGGATTCCTTATGTGGATGCAATGTGAGTTGAGTTGCATCTGGTTATTGTTTTTAGAGAACTCTTGTGCTGAAATTCAAACTGAGCCTGTGCACTGTGAGAATCAGAATGGAACTGGGAGCTGTGACAACCAGGAGGTTGCACTGTGGGTCAGGGACTTTTAAAGTGGTATGGCTCGGGGGCCAGGAGGAGTGAATGAAAGGCACCCTTGCATGGAACAGCCTTCTCTTTGGTCCCTGGTAACAGCCAGGAGAGAGAAGGAATGACAGCAGCATGGTGGAAAGAAAACACAATTTGAAATCATAGCTGACTCTTAACCATGGCTCCATAATGGAGGAGACATTTTTGAGGAAGTTTTGTGACCACTCAGTTTGCCCACTGGTAAAATAGTAATAGTAATGCTTGCTTTACGGAGTTGTGAGAATTAATGAGAGGCTTTACACATAGAAGCTGGCATCTGGGAGGTCAAAAAAAAAATAGAAAAATGGTCAGTCTTCAATAATCTCATCAGCCACGAGCACATATTGAATATTTATTATTACTTGATGCTTAGCACACACCTGGCCTTAGTGAATACTCAGTAAATCAGCCCTGGAATGACAAAATGGTGACTGAATGTTGACTGTCTTTGGCCATGGACAGAGAGACAGCAAGATCAGAGGGAAAGCGCCCACCAGAGTGGGGTGCTGTGGGTCGCCAGTGTCTACAGAGCTAAGGGTTTCTAGGGGGAAAAACCTCTTGTCACCTTGGTTCCCTGACCTTCTGTGAATGGTTGTACCCCCACTGTTGGGGTGGTAGGCCTCATTGAGTGTTTTGCGGTCTTACTTCTTCTGAGTCCAGAAGGTAGAAACTGAAACACAAACTAAAAATGTCAAGTTCGATTTTGCTCCCAGAGTTCCCGAGGGCTGGGCAGAGGGTTTGCAGTTTCACCGCAAGCATTTATAAGGGCCGCACACTTTGGCAGGGCTGAGTCTCCAGATAGCCTAACCTGCTGCTGAATTTCAGGGGTCATGAAAGGGGGAGGTTCTGGGGGGTCTTGGAAAAGACTAATTCAACCTCGGTCCATCATCCTGCTCTACTCAAACCCCCATATAGCCAGGGCTCTCTTGGTTTCTGGTTTCAAAATGAAATTTTCACACGGCCCAAATCTCAACCCACCCTAATTTAAAGAAACAGGCACTTGGCATGTGATCCAGATAGATCAGCAGTTGCTCACATACAGCTGTGCACATCTGGCACACAGGTATGTGATTTTGCATGAAGATAAATTGTGTGGGGACCAAATGCACAGTTGTTAAAGTAAAAATGAATCGCTTCTTGGAAGCAATCTTCCTGCACAGCAGGGCCTCTGAGTGAGCTTGATCTTTTTCATTAGGCCTTTCTCAGAAAGCATGCTTTCTCTAGAAGATCTGTGGGTGAGGGGAAGACCATGCCCACACCTGCAGTTGGCTGTCTGCTGCACCTTCAAATCAAAACTTGACACGGCTTATGACAGCCATGGTCAGGCAGTTTTCCCAGGTGAGTTACTCCAAGCCAGGATCCAGGAAGAGGTCTTGTCCTTCTTTGGTGCTGTTTCACCTTCCATATATTGTATTTTTCCCAGGCGTTTATTCTTCAGGGGGAATCATTTGGTGGACAGCTGCTGAAGGATTAGGGCCCTTCAACAAACTCAATGGACCAAGAAAACCACCTCCCTTTGGAGCCTTATGGAGTTAATGGCATCCACCCCGTGGGAGCATCTTGTAATTCTGGGGAGGACATCAAACTCATATGCTCTTCAGATCAGAGGGTTCCACTTTGAGATGCTTCACTAGATGGAAGAATGAATCCTGAGCTAGGGAGGCTCCTAGATTCCATAAACCACTGTTCTTTTGATTCAGTGGGTTCAATGACTAAGGCTTGGTGTATAATGGTCCATTCCAGGGTCTATTTCACCATTTCAGCAATAAGAAGTTACTAGTTATTGGCACAAATGAATCAATCATTTTAAGGATCTTCTTCCCATCATTTTTTTTACATGATGCAAATACAAGCAATGGTCTATCAAACCGATCTTTATTTTTTGCATGGCTTAGTTTTGTTTGGGCATGCTTATGGCCTGCAGAAGTTCTGCAGGGTATGGGATCAAACCCATGCCACAGCTATAATTGGAGCTGTAGCCATGCCAACATCAGATCCTTAACCCGCTGTGCCACTTTCTACACCCCTCATATTTATTTACTTCTCTCTCATAGAGGGAAATACAATCCACATCTTATTCTATTTGATTTGAGTCAGAGTAGTAGATTAGCCATAATATCTATTTCTGCAATGTTGTCTCTGCTGTTTTTGTCCAAAGTTCTATATCCCTTTCCCAGTTTGGTGAACTCTAGATCATTCTTTATAGTTGAACACAAGTTTCACCTGTCTTATGACTCCTCATAGATGAGATGTTATTTTCTGTGCTACCATTACTCTTCATGCATACCTGTCTATTAACACACATCAGCCTTGGGATTATCTGTTTAGCTGTCTGATTTACCACCACACTGTGGGCCTCTCCATCGCAAGGACTGTATAATCCTTTCTATTTCCAACACCTAGCCATAATTCCGGTAAATAAGTATTTGACAAAAAATACCAATGTGGTTCCTTCTTTGCTTGACATACCTTTGTTAGGACCAGCTTGTGAACTCCACAGTAGCTCAGCATGATAGCAAAGGGTCCTCCATAAAGATTACCTAGATGTGACTCAGAAACCAAACAGAAAATAGCCACATGCTGAGGTAGCCTGCAAGAGCCAGAATGATCTGGGGGTCCCAACAAGGGATGAGATAAGAAGGAACATTTGAGTAGGTGAGAGCAGGACAGATTTTCTTTGTTCTGATTGTAGAGAATGCTAGAAAACGCTTTGTTCTGATTATAGAGAATGCTAGAAAATGCGAGTATTTTTAGACCTCACTTCTGGGACCCGGGTGCGTGCAGAGATGTAAGTCACGGTGGGAGCCTCTGAAGGTATTGGAGACCAGCTGCTGGGAGAGCTCCCTGAAGGGCTTCCAATCCAAGAACCATCAACAGCAACGCCTCCCAACACATTGTCCCTATTAGCACACTCCATTTCGCCCATTTGTCTGGGCTTGCCTTGGATTGGTGGTTTATAACTCTGTTAAACCTTGGAGTGAGCAAAAGCCTTGAGGGGTAAGGTCTGCATTTAGCAGAACTCAACATAAATTCTCCACTTATAAGGGGACAGAAAATCAAAAAGAACTGACAGCATTTAGGAGTCTGCTAATTAAAAAGATCTATCTATTGTCCTATTTTCCAGCTGTTTTTCCATTCCGTTTTTAGGAATACAAAAGTACTCACCAAAATGGATCACTGATAAATCTGTCAATCCCTCCGTTTCTGGTAGAAGAGTTTTATCTCAGTTTCAGTAAAGTCCCCTGGCTGTGACAGCTCAGAAAAGAGGGTTTCACAGACGAGTTCCCCATGATTTCTTACCCCGACACTCCAAACCCTGGCACTACCCAACATTGCTCCTTTATTCCTGCCCATCTTCCTTCCACTTCCTGATTCCTCCTGCCGAGCCTTTGAAGCAGCACAACCTCTCCTCCTACATGGTCTGCCTGGGGGCCAGGGACCTGCACGTCATAGGGACCATCCTGTTCCTCACAGGGTGTGGAGGGACACAGCCCCTGGAATTGGGGTGTGTGTGGGGGGGGATCAAACTGCCACTCTCTTATTGCTTCTACAGAAAAATCTATGTTGGAAATGTAACCTTCTGAGGTGACCAGATTCAACCAGAAGTTTTTAGTCATCTAGAAACTTTTTGTTCTTGCTATCATAGCACGCCACCCAATCAATAACAGCCCACATTTCCAACCAAAGGAGTAAGGAGCCAAGTTGCCCAAAGGCAGCCAAAGATGACTTCCTGTGTCTTTACCCTGGCCTCTTCAGGGCTTTTGCACAATAAAAATTAAGGGTAGCTCTGGAAGGCAGTCGGAAGAAAGTAAAGGTTTGGGTGGGGGTAGGAAAGAAGCACTAGACTTGGAATGAAAAAGTTGGGAACTCACCCAGTTTTCACTCGGTTATCACAAAAGCCCCTTACCTTCTCTGAGCCTACATTTCTTTCATTACAAAAGAAAGAAAATCAACCTTACAAATCCAGTTTGGTTTATTTTTTATTTTCTCTTCTAGGATCTCTACAAAAATGATTTCTTTATAGAACTTAAAATTTTTGTATCCACTGCTAGTATTCTGGCTTATTTTCTCTTATTTCTTTTCAGGGATTTTGTTCAGAAAGATACAGTTGGGCTGGATTTCCTTTCAGTGCAATTACCAGTTTTGCTCTCTAGAAGCCATCAAGCCTGGGTGGGCCTAGCCCTCAAAGCTAAGTCTGTTTTCATGTTTGGGTTACTGATCTGTTTAGAATAGGTATTCATTAAACACTTGCTAACTAAAATAATCTCCCTTCTTTTAAAACCAACATTGAGAAATGTTCTTTCTGAAAGTTTAATCTATACTGAAAAACCCTCCATATCCTGTGGTTATAAGCAACTGGTCCACTAGGAACTGTTTTCTGAATTAGTTCCAGGAAGACCTCTTCTGTTGATAAGGAGATACCAGTTATCAAGCAGCTTGGCTGGGCTGGGAGATCTTTAGGGCATTGAATAGTAAAAGCCTCATCTTCCAGATTTTCCCAGCATTTATGACATTCTTCAATCATATCTTTTCATCCAAACCACATAATTCCAGACCTCCAAGACCAGTATCTTTCTAAGGAAATTGGGTAAATCTTTTGCTTCTTCCCTCTGTTTCTGGGAGTGCAACAATCCCAGGAGTGTATCACATACAGGATATATTTGAAATCAAGGCATTGTGCAACCTTGCTTTAGATAATCTAGGAGTGGAGTCAGCAGTCATCTGTTCCTACTGCCTTTGATTAGCAGCTAAAAAAAATTTTAAAAATTAAAAAATTAAAAAAAAAAACAAGGCAGCACCTTCACAGGAAAGCCCACGATGTGAACTACAATTGTAATTCAGCATACATTTCCAACTCTAGTCATGTATGTATGTCTTTAGTCACTTCTCACACTTGGAACTCAACTCCCAACAACAAAGTAAGGAAGTCTGACTATACATGTTAAAGTGGGCTAATACAGAGAGTTTCTATCCTTATTTCCCATTGTTTCCCCTCACCTTGGTAGTATAACTTTCTCTCTCTTCTCATCAGCAGCCCAGACACACACGATTATGCCCCACATGTCACTGTCAGAACTACTTTCTGGAAAACCATTCTGTAAACACACTCATAAGAAGTGATGGATGACTGAAGGAATCTTACCATGAGATATAGGGGATGGGTGGCACCAGAGTAGAGAAAAAAGCCTTCAACAAAAGGAGTAGTGAACTTACGTAGATGGTGGCCTTTGGCAGAGGGGAAGGTGTGGAGCAAGGAGCCTACGGTGACTCTGAGAGGATGTGAAAAGTTGGGGAATCAGGCTCTACCAAGCTCTGCTGAGAAGGTCTGGTGTATTGGAGCCACTTGGCTCTATTAACAAACCCTCAGCAAAATCTGACTGTGTTCCTGCAGTGAGCCCACTGCCTTGTAATAGAAAGCAATCAAAATTTCTCTGCTGGCCCCGTAGATCCTGCCAGTACCAGCTTCCTGAGGGCCACATCCTGTTAGCAAGCAATCCCATGGCCTTCGTAGGGAGATGCGACGTGTGCCTCCTAGGGGAGGACTAGGACCGCTTGTCCATCTGCCCTGGGACACCTGGGCAGGGGGAGGCCCTCAGCGCTCTCCTTACTGAACAGGGTACCTCTCTATAGATTTCTAAACAAACAGCACTGAGTGGAAATGTCTCCCAGGGCGGGGCAGGGGGTGTTTTTTAAGAATCTGGCTCTTTATGGCTACCACGAGGGCACAATCCATCATCTCCTTACACACAGTTTAAAGGACAGTGTGTGGTCCTCCTCCCCGGGGTCTTTGTTGACCTAGAATTTAATTAAGGTCTTTAGGAGGAAAACTAGGAAGTGAAACAACAATGTATCCCAAAGTGTATGTTTTAGATGTTCATCACTTGCAATCCACACGTTAGTTTTTATTCATGGAAAGCCCCAATGAGAATTAACTAGACAGGGGTCACAATAAGTGGCATTTTAAGGAAACCAGGCAGACTTCACTGGCTCTTGGTTTCCTTCTGGGACCTTCGATGAGACAGTATGTCTGCCACTCATTGGCAGCATGTGATCCAATCAACCCAGCGCCGCCTTCCCATCAGAGTACGTAGTTTTTATCAATTGTCCCCAATTTTGATGAAGGTACTCTACCCCTAACTCAGTAATGAGCCCACTATCCCCAGGAAATATAGTACCTATACCCTGCCATACTAAAAATCGGAAACACATGTACTTCCCAAGTGGCAGCAGCCTCAGTGAAGTTGGGGATGCTGGGCAGAATCAGGACCCTCATTGCAGGATGGAGTGTCTTCACTTGAGAAATGGCAATAGCTTACTTTGATCTGGGGAATGACAGAAGCATTTAATGCAACTTCTTGAATGTTTTTTTCAAAGCATATAAACTTGAACTTACTTCATTTCTCGGGATTCCAAACCAGGGGAATGCAGTAGATGTGCTTCCATGGTTCACACTTGTGAGTCTGAGTGCCCCTTATGGCATCAAAATATTTCAAAGCCTACAGCCTCAATTTCAATTGTTTCACTTTTTGTGCTGTTTCAAATGAATTGATTTTTAAATAAATTAGCATTTTGTCTATACATGGAACAGTGTCTACATGTATTTTAAGGTGCTAATATATACACGGAAAACAATTTATTCAGTCTACAGATAATATTTGGTTCATGTGAGAATGCAAATATTTTTGTTAAGTCTGACATTCCTAGTGACCACTGAAGTGTCCAGTGAAGACTGGACATTAGCTCTGGTACTCAGTCAGATATAACAAAATTTCTCATGATGTATTTTGAAGTCTGGAGAAATAAAGGTTGCTTTTGACATGACAGATGAATATTAGGTGGAACAACCACTTCCAAAAGGGCTAATCCTATTTGGGGCAAATGGGATTGGGTCTCTGTAAGCTCTACCCTGGTTACCTTCTCTTCCATCCTTGGTCTGCCACTCACTCAAGGCATAATCTGGGACATGTCATTTTTTTTTCAGCTTTATTGAGAAACAATTGACATATACCACTGTGTAAGTTTAAGGCATGTAGATGATGGTTTGATCTACTTATATCATGAAATGATTACTGCAGTAGGTTCAGCTAACATCCATCTTCTCATATAGACATAATAAAAAGAAAAGAAAAGAAAGAAAAAAGAAAAAAATTTTCCTGGTGATGAGCGTTCCTAGGATTTATTCTAACAACTTTCCTATGTATCGTTCAGCATATAGTCACCAGGTTGTACATTCAAACCCTAGTACTTTTTTAATCCTGTAACGGGAAGTTTTTGCCTTTTGACCATCTTCCTCCAATGCCCCCTCCCTTTACCCTCCACCTCGGGTTGCCACAAGTCTGATCTCTTTTCCTATGAGTTTTGTTTTTTGTTGTTGTTTGTATTTGCTTTTGTTTTGTTCTTATATTTCACATATGAGGTCATACAGTATTTGTCTTGCTCTATCTGTCTTATTTCACTTAGCATAATGCCTTCAAGGTCCATCCATATTGTTACAAATGGCAATATTCCCTTGTTTTCTATGACTGAATAATATTCCACTTGTATATATTCCACAACTGTTTTATCCATTCATCCATCAATGGATACTTAGGTGGTTTTCATCTCTTGGCTATTGTAAATAATGCCACTGTGAACAGAGGGGTGCAGGTGTCTTTTCGAGTTAGTGGTTTCATTTCCTCTAGATATGTTCCCATAAGTAGAATTGCTGGATCATATGGTAGTCCTATTTTTAATTTTTTGAGGATCTTCCTTTCTGTTTTCCACAGTGGCTGTACCAATTTGCAGTCTCACCAGCAGGGCGCAAGGGTTCACTTTGCATCCACACTAACTTTTGATGATAGTCATTCTAACAAGCATGAGTTGATAACTCATTGTGGTTTTAATTTACTCAGGAAATGCCATTTTTGCTCTCTGAGCCTCAGGTTCTTCATATGGGACATGGTAGATGGGATATGTAATAGAACAACAGTTCCAAATCTTTTTTGATTTATAAATCTCCTTGAAATTTTTGTGAATGCTAAGAGCCACCTTTCTGGAAAATACTTACATATGCACAATGTTTACCTACCATTCAGGGCCAGGGCACTCAGGGATCTTCTGGAGCCATGGTAAGAAACCTCTAGATAAGGACGACTGAGGAACACCCCCTAAACCTTGCCCACAACGTAGACACTGTGGTTCTAGAGAGTCAGGGTTACATGGTCATGGAGCTGTAATGATCTCACTTTTATTTCAAGCACCTCCTTTGCAGAGATATAATAAGGACTGGTTCCAGGGAGGCATCTGGAAAGCATGTAGCATGACCTCCAGCTGTGTTCGGTTTCAGTTTGTTCCAACTGGTGACCCTGCAGTGCTCTTTTTTCTCCCCGACCCAGACATGCTCTGTCTCCCTGGCTGCCCTGCACCTTCCCTGGACTTATAAAAATGATTGTGCCAAAGGCAAGATGACTCCACCCAGGAGAGGGGCCTTACACAACTGTCTCCTGCTAGGACAGCTCCTTCAGCTGACTCCAAGAAGTCCATTCCCTCCTCCTTGATTTGATTCCCTTCCTAAAGCCCTCTTCATGCTTTAAAGAAAGGATTCTTTTTATAGGCACCAACCATCTAGAACATGTCAACCATTCAGGTGTGGAGGTGAGTCAGACAGAGAAGGCATAGCTTAGGGATGCCTCCAAGCTTCCAAGCTGGTTATGGGACTATATGGCCAACATTGCATAAAGGAAGACTGTGGATGTTGGGCAAGATGTCCTTTCTCAAGTAAAGTCTCACTCTTTCAGGTTTATAGCAGCCTGCTTGTTGTGGAACCCAAGCACATTTTCATACAATCCCTTGTGGCCATTCTATCATTATCTACATTCATGCAGTCCAGTGCAACAGCCACTAGTCACATTCACTGCTTAAGTTATGAGTAAAGCTCCTCAGCTCATTTCAAGTGTTCAGTCACTACATATGGCTTGTAGCCACGGGATTGCATGGTACAGATATACAGCATTCTCATTACATCAGAAAGTTCTGTTGGACATCAATGATCTATATGATGTATGAGGTAAATACACATTCTGTACCAGCACCTGGCTGAGTTTTAAAATTATGCAAATGAAAGAGACAAGTTCCTACTCTCAAGGAGCTCAGGGGCTGTTGCAGAGGCAGGCGTAGAATTATACCATCACAGCACTCTGAGCTCCTGACGTGGAGACAGGGGGAGCTAGTTCAGGCAGAGACATCAGCCTGTAAAAAGGTGAAGAGAACTAAAAAACACTGCATGTTCAAAGAAGGGGGGATTTTATGTTGTTCAAATAGAGAGTAAATGTGTCCAATGAGTAAAAGAGTGGTGAGAACAACTGGTCAACTAAGGAAAGAAGATAGGCAAGGACTAGATTTGATGGGATCTTGTATGGAATGCTAATTTGACAAGATTTGCGGGGGGGGGGGGTTTGTTTGGCCATGACCACAGCATGCAGAAGTTCCCAGGCCAGGAATCAAACTTGTACCGCAGCAGTGGCAACACCAGATGTCACTTAACCTGCTGTGCCAACAAGGAACTCCAGCAGTTGTTTAATAAGGAACAATTCTTCTACAACTTGTTCTTTAACTAGTTTTGATGATTTCCTCATTTTTTTCTTGAAATAAAACACTATCTTGCCTTTTCTCTATCAGAACTAAGCTATAGAGTCTTATCACAAAATGTAGACTCCTGAACTCCCAACCTCTCTGTAACTTAGCCTGTCATCCATCCAGGCACTTCCCCTTGGGGTCACATCACCCACTGCCATACTGTATGGTTGCTGGAAGACACAATATATGGTTTGTGTCTGGGTTTAGCTAAGCATCTGGAAGTTCAGATATGTACTTTAAGTTGACAGTGAGGATGAAAATCACAAGTAAGATGAAACAGGGAAAAGTCCAAAGAGAAACAATTAGCTAGTCATGATAAGAGGATTAAGAGAGCCAGTGGGAAAGCAGGTGGGAAAAGACACTTGGAGAGGACTCTACAAGAGGTATTCCAGCAGCTCTTCATCTCAAAGGTTGGGGACTTCCTTTCAAACTACCTAAATCAGCCCATCTGTGGTTGAGATGCATAGCTGTGTGTGTCCTATATGCACTGTGGTGATCATTAAAGATGCACCCCCTGAAACCATGGTTGCGTTCCAGCAGACATCTTTTGAGCATCTCGATAAGGGTCCAGACCTTGCTGCATTCAATGGAGACAAACTTCACGGGTCAGGAAGAGGAGAAGGCTCCTGTTGTTACCATGACCCTGATGTCTGGAATATTCATTACAGATTTCAAAACCCTCCCACCTGTCATCTCCCGTGGTCTCGAACTATCCCTGCCAGGTAGATAAGATCAGGTTTTTATCCCAGTTTTACAGATGGCAAAACTAAGGTCCAGAGATATGAAGTCACTTCCTGATATCACTTCAAACTAGAGAGTTAGAGCCAGTTCTCTTATTTTCAAATCTAAGCTCTGAAACATGTTCTCAGAAAGCAAGTTATGTAATTACTGCAAATTCCCCTCAAATCAAATTTTCCTAGTACATTGGGATGAAACATCCAATCTGAGGCAAAAAATACCATGAGGTCCTTGACAATTGCATGTGGTTAAAAACAGACATAATACTCACTGTAGCTCATAACCTTAAACACGCCTCTTAATGATCACAGAAGTTGGAAACTGATTTCTTCTGAAAGTCATCAAGATTAAAATGTCCAGGTGGCCATAACCATCAATGACCTTCCTGTTACATAAGAGTAAGGAAGAGTCTGATGAGTTTAAAATTATTATTTGAGAAGAATGCAAAGAGAAGTGCATCTCTATCCCTACCATTTCAATGAATCCAAAAAGTTTGTGACAAAAAACACAGTGGCCCGCATTGAACTGGGGTTGCGGAGCAAATGCTAAATAAAGCAGCCTGTTTTGAGCCTTCATCGAAATGCAACTGCATGATTGCAAATCAATCCCAGAACATACCGTTTTAATTAATGGAAAATAATAAGATAATAGTCATAATCATGAGGCTTAACCAACCATACAGTTAAGCATACATTTGTTTTCAATTATAGTTAAAATGTATTCCACTGAACAGAGCTTAAGTGGTAATTACATTCTTTACAAGATGCTAATAATCCCTGGAATGGCCACTCTAATAAAAATTTGCCTCTAATGGGTACATGTCCTGCTTCCTCACATGTCAAGGCCAGTGAAGTCATTAGGAGTGCTTGCAGTCCAATAGCCTATCTGGAGATTTAGACTTTTGTCCAAAGCCCACACATGAACCATTCACTGTGTACTTAACTTGGGATGCAGCATGGTCACTTGATTGTGGTTTTATGCTCTTTCCCAGGAATGCTTCTAAAGGGCAAATCTTCTATTGCAGAGTGGCTGTTCATCATTTCCCATCAGATGAGGCCTCTGACAGATGCTACAGTAGGATGCAAAGAGCTTTGCTCAGCCATCCTGGCTACAGGGACTTCATTTTGAGATAGTCATTGTCCTCCACCCTGATTTTCAGGACATTAATCTGTGTTTAATGGGTGGGTGGTTATAGGACGGGCCTGGCCACAGCATTCCAATCCAGGAAAATATGTCTGGGTGCACACACAATTTGATAAATCGTTTTTAATGTTCTGAGTCAGGGGAAAATTTTAGGCCTCACATAACATGTTCCCTTTCTTTTCTCTTCTCCTAATATTTTTATAAACTGTATCTCTTCCTCAATTTCTCCTTTTCTATCATGCTCTTCTTTCTTCTCTCTTCCTTTTTGTTCTCTCTGTGAAAGAATTTCAGAGTAAACAACAGAGAGAGCTTGTCTGAGAGTTAGTGTCTATGTGGGGTGGCTCTGAGCTATAACATTTCCTCAACTGCCATCTCAAATATTTGTCACTCCTGCAGGATGGCTCTGCATTTCCCGCTCTAGAGAGAAGTTATAATTCAAGTTATTGAAAGATTATCATTTCCGATACCTACTTAAAATTGAGTGGAAGGCCACAGAAGCCAAGTACACTCAGGGAGAGGAGAGTAGACCTGATGGAGAAAAAGGGATGGCACTTCCCAATTTTAACAGAGTCCAACCCCTAGAAGGAAATCTGAGCCTACTGTTAGCAATGCTTTTCTAAAGGGAAAGATGCAAAGCTATATAATAAACTTATATTAAACAAATAACTGGCCTGGGAACTTTAAAAAAACAAAAAACCAAAGGTAACCTGTACTGACAGGTTACCTTTGGTATATATCTCTCCAGATATCTCCAGATATTTGGTATATATCTCTCCAGATATCTCCCTCTGCATATTTACACCTGTCATCCTGAAGACTTGCCCCAGTTAATGTAAATATCCATGCACCACATGCACCACTCTTTTAAATATCAACTTGATAATCCATTTCACAGATATACCTTATTGTACTTAAACATCCACCTGTTGTTTGACATGTTTTCCCAGTCAGTGTTTTCCTTTATGGTATCTTTTTCCTTTCAGCAATTCAAATACCACTGAATATTTTCTATAATTCCTTTATTAAAAAAAATAAAAATAAACAAACAACCTGGGAGTACAAGTAGTCAAGAAGCAGAGATGGCAGACAGATGACTGTACATGATAAATGAGATGCAATGCTTGGGAAGTTATTAGGTTTGTATATAAATTCAAAAGGCAATCAGCCTGTTTTCATTCCTCATAGTTGACATCTTTTAAAAGAACCTTCCTCCTTCATTTGTGGGTCCTACACCTGAGGGGCTGGTGGTAGAAGCGGTACGGGTCCTAACTGACCTGTCATGATGCGACTAGAAGAACTCGAATAGTTATCATCCCCTCTTTGGCTCTTTGTTTTATCACCTTTTTTATTTTTTTAAAAAATTTATTGGAATATATTTGACTTACAAACTCATGTTAATTTCAGACACACAGCAAAGTACATCAGTTACACATATCCATATATCCCTTCCTCCTGAGATTCTTTTCCCATATAGGTAATTACACGGTATTGAGTAGATTTCCCTGTGCAATACAGTATATCCTTGTTGCCTATTTTATATATATAGTAGTGTATATATCAATTCCAACCCACAATTTATCCCTCCCCACCATACTTCCCCTTTTGTAATAACAAAAAGATACATACACCCCAGTGTTCACTACAGCACTATTTATAATAGCCTAGACATGGAAACAACCTAAATGTCCATCAAGAAAAGAATGGATAAAGAAGATGTGATATATATACAATGAACTATTTCCCCATCTTTGAAACTCATCATTTCATTTTAAAGTTACATCTCATCTCTAACAATTGTGATCCCATGAAATTCTAGCTCCTATTAAGCACATCTTCTCCTGATTGATGAAGTCTAAACATCCAGTCTTTCCATCCTAATAATACTGCTAGGTGGGTGGAAGCACACTAGTACACCTGCTGCTTCTAGGATCCCATGGTAATTCTAGGATCACTCCTGTTTTGTGCCTTCTAAAAACACCTGCTCAGCCTTAACAACATGGATGGGATTGGGGTAGCCCCAGAGGTAATCATAACAGTAGCTACAAACTACCAGCCACCACTGTAGGCAAGTGCTAGAAAGATATATGGTACTGATTACTGCCTGCCTCACCTCCCAGTCCACACCACGATCGTTACCACAAAACATGGCATCTCATATGTGCCCCCCAACACTGTCCTACCTGCTGGAATTTTATTTAGCTCTAATATGAACTCCATTCATTACAGAGATTCTAAGTTAGGCTGGAATAAATTGTCTCATCCCAAACCATCTTTTGAACCTTATCTTCCACTGACCTTCAACATATACTTGGAGCTTCCACCAGTATATCAACCAGGCTTGATAGCTTGTAGTATTATTTTTATATTGCTATAGAGCAAATGACCACAAATTTAGTAGCTGAAAAACATCCCTTTATCATCTCATTGTTTTTGTTGGTCTGGAGTCCAGGCATGCCTTAGCTGGATCTTCTGCTCAGGGTCTCATAAGACTACAATCTGGGTGTCCTCCATGCTACTTTCCTTTCTGGAGTCCAACGTCCTTTTCCAAGTTCACTTGTTTACTGGTAGAATGTAGTCTCTTTCAGTTGTAGGGCTGAAGTCCTGCCTTCTTATTGGCTGTCAGCTAGGGAATGCTCTCAGCTCCTAGTGGCTCATAGCTCCTTGCCAAGTAGAACTCACAAATGGTAACCTACTTCTGCCAATGCATTGTTATCACCTCACCTTTCTCATACAACATAATCTACTCACAGAAGTGGCATCCACCACCTCTGACATCATCTATCAGCTAGAAAATGCCACAGGTCCAACATGCACTCAAGGAAGGAAAGTTATACAAGTGTGTGGTTGACTGTGAATCATCTTATAATTCTGCCTCCAAAATTATCATTCCCAGAGCATTTTCTTACCCCTTTTAGACATGACTATTCCTCTCCCTATTAAGAGTATTCCTCACCTTTGCCATCTGTCCCTAAAACCATCACATTCCTAGGTGAATTTTAAGTGGGTCCACCCTCCTTTGTAGGCTTCCATTACATGTATAAGTCTCCAAGGTCATTTACTCATTCTGGAATGCCTTACTGTTTGCAAGATCTTCTCCCCAGGATGTACGTATCTTCCTCAGAGAGCGGGGAATTAGATTATATTCAATCATCTATCCCTTCCCACCCCCACCCTCCACCACCCTGCATAATGTCTTCTACATAGGCGGTAGCTGGCAAATAAATGCTAGTGGAATTCGATAAATTGAACCAGAGCATAGAATTACAGAATCTGCAAGGCTGGAACAAAGCTTCGAGGTCATCTAGACCAAACTCTTTCCCTTATTGCTCTTGGCTGGAGGCTATTGGCATCTCTTCACTTTTCTATGTCCCATCTGCTATCAAACATTTTTATGACATTTATTTCCTCATTATAGTCCTTATTGTGCTTTATTTATATATCTGTGAGGCACATGAGAGTTGGAAATTCTCCCTTCCCTTGCAATCTTTTCTTCCCCAAAGCCCGGCCAGCCAGACTCCCTATGCCCGGGACAGGCCTCCAGGGCCCCATGACAGCATTACTCCTCACTTCCCAGTATGCCTCTTCTGTCTCCTCCATGCCTCCATCATCAATTTCAAACTTCCTGTCCTGACATTCAAGGCCTCCTTACACTTTGAGTCTGTCTTTATCACCTCCCTTATTTTCTCTGTGTCTCCCTCCCTAGCTCCCACTCCCAATTCTGGGCATTCCTCCAAGTTTCTCCATATTCCTGGAACCATGATTCTCTCACTCTCCCCCTCCCCCCTTTCCCCCATCATCTTTCAAGCTTTCTCTTATTTCTCTTATCTTCCCTCACCCTAAAAAAATTTTTTTAAGGAACTCTCCTTTGACACAATAAAGGGATGTGTATTTAATTTTCTCTCAGCATATGCTGGCCCATGGCCGTCTGACCATTGAAATACACACACAGGACAGATGCACCAACACCTTGATCTTGGCCGCAGCAAAAATCAGAGGCAGCGTCCAATGTTGGACACAGTGATGTGGGAAGGAAGCCTTCAATGGACAGAATTAAGTTGTCTTGATGTGCCATGTGTGGGGCTAAGTGAAGGAGGATAAGAATTATTTGGAGCTTGATCTGTCGCCCTAATAGGTCTTCCATCATTTCAGGTAAAGGACAGGCAAGGCAATGGAGGTCCTTTTTAGGGTTGGCACTCATAGTTACCAAGTGGAGTGATTTGGGATAAATTATGTAAACTCTGACGTTGTCTCTTTACTTCCAGATGGAGATGGTCCCAATGATAACACCTAGTGATGTCAGTTAAATGAGTTTTAAAGTGAATGTAAAAGGGTGTAAATGACACAGACTCTTCCATAGCAATGTGTGTGACTGCAGCTGTGCCAGGTGGTTCTCTGTGACTAACTGGGAGAACCACTTCATTGGCTCAGGATCTCGACTTCTTCTTCTTTAGCACTGGGGGAATGAAGCCCTGTCTTGAATATCCCAATAAGCAGTTTAAAGTTACCTTCAGAGAAGAGATACAAACAGGGTAACTATGAAATGTGTGAAAACAGAAGGCATTGTTTTCACCCTACTTGGCATCATCACCATCTGGGAAATAAGTGATGGGAGCCATGTACAACTCTCTCTGTTTTCTCTACCTGGAACGCTCTTCCTCCTCACTTTCCCACCTCACCTGACCCGGCAGTATTCATACTTCAGGTTTCTGTTAGTGCTCTCAGCTCCCTGAGCCATCGGCCCAGGTCAGTGATCTCCCATGCTCTCATTCACTGAAAACCCTGTGAATCCACAAGGAACTGCCACAGTCTCCCTGGGGATGCCCAGCCAGAGATTTATTTTAGGATGAGTTTAGGAGAAGTCACAACTTGACTTTGCCAAATAGCAGGGAAATTGAGGAAACTTCTGAATACAACCATTCATCTCTCTCACAGTCTGAGATTTCAACTCCCTAGTTTCAGTGATTGCTTGTCTTCTTGGTATTTGCTAGACATGGGCCACAAATATGACTGGACTAGCACATTATTATATTTTTATTTCTATAAAAACAACATAGTTTACAAAATGACAATTTTTGATATATGAGTGATAAGCAATTTTGAGATCTACAGAAATGAAAACACTTAGAAAAAAAAAATCTCCAGCAGAGTTCTCTGGTGGACTAGTGGTTAAGGATCTTACATTGTCATTGCTGTGGTAAGGGTTCAGTCCCTGGCCCAGGAACTTCCCAATGCTGTGGGCGAGGCAAAAAAAAAAAAAAAAAAAAAAAGTGAGTTACCATGGAGTTACCTAGTGGCACAGCAGGTTAAGGATCTGGCATTGTCACTGCAAGGGCTTGGGTAGCTTCTGTGGCATGAGTTTGATCCCTGGCCCAGGAATTTCCATATGCCTCAGGCATAGCTGAAAAAAAACCCTCCAAAATATTAACTTGAAATCTTGATTTCTGATATCTTTAGATCTTCTCTTTCAAAGAAGATGCTTTCCAAATTGAATATTTTCAACTTTATTCAGAAGCAAGAAATTTGAACTTATATTTTATTAATTTTTTTAAAGGTAAAATTCCTCTTGAGAGTTTCAAAGCTTCAGAGCAATTTGATGTGGAATTCTCTACAGCTAGCTTTCTTTTATCTTTGTTTAATCTTCTTCTGTTAACTTGTGTTTAATATTCACAGAGTCAAATGATCAGAGTAAAGGCACAATTTAGTTCTACAATTTCCTAGTTTATTCTTCAATTTATAGTGAGGCAGAAAGAAAAGACAAGAAAGATGATACCTGGAGTTTGTCTAAATACATAAACTTTTTCTCTCCAACCTAAATTCCCTTATCTCTACAAGCAATGGCTATTTTGTAAGTAGTTCAAATCAATTCTCAGAATTTATCCAGCAACTTATCTACAATATTTCTGACTCTGTACTACTTATCTATTTTTACCTTTTCAAATTGTCCTTACTGTTTTTCGTAACTACTTTTAGAATTCCATTAAGACTCTTGTTTTGCACATGACTGGTCCAGCATAATTCACAACCACTTTCCAAACCCACCTCCCCCTACCCTTCACTGCATCATTGAGTTTAGGGTATAATTGACTAATTCAGAGATTTAAGCTACTGTTATCTCAATAGAAGAAACTGCCAGACTGTTCACAGTTCTCTTCACATATAGCCATATTGCAATTCTAAATTAGAACTACTTAAAAGATTATTTGGAAGGTTCTCCTAACCTCAGTATTGAGGAGATCTTGTGATTTGAAAAAACTTTAATTCAGTAAAGCTGAAGATCTCACTTTTGTAGGTACTGAATTCAGAGGCAAGCAGACAAAAGCACCAAAGTAGCACAATAGCTGGTAACATTTCCTATCGTGTAACAAATTACCACAAGCTTACTGGCTTGAAGGAACACTAAGTCATTGTGACACCGTTTCAGTAGATCAGAGGTCTGGGCCCCATGTAACTGGGTTCTCTGCTTAGGATCGCACAGGACAAAGTCAGGGTGGGGGCAGGTGGGGCTCTGGGAAAGAATCTACTTTCAAACTCCTTCAGGTTTTTGGCCAAATTTACTCTCTCGTGGTTGCTGGTTGCTGGAAGAAGGTCCCATTTTTTGCTGGCTGCTGGCCAGAGTTACTGTCTGTTCCATGGCCACCCACATTCCCCCTGGTGCTTTCATCAAGGCCCCTCCATCACCATGGCAGCTATGGCATGTCCAGTCCTCATCCTTCAAAGGTCTCTGACTCCGCCCTCAGCTTTTATGGACTGATGGTTATATCAAGCCCACCTGAATAATCTCTATTTCAAGGGCAACTGTGCCATTTGGCAAAGCACGAAATCACAAGCGTGATAGAAACATCGTCATACTCACAGGCCTGGAAAATTAGGTCAGAGCCTCTCAAGGAGGAGGAGGTCATTTCAGAAATTCTGCCTCCGGTACTGAGGCACTTTATTCCTCCATTTTATGGGGAAGCTTCAGAAACTGAGAGATGTTCTATGCAAGATGACACCTTCTGAGAATAAGAAGACCTTGAATGAAAAGGAAGTTTCCAGTAAACAAATGGGGAATTTTTAAACTGCATTGATAAATTCTCTGCGATTGCCAGTGGAGTGAAACTATGAAAAAGGCACAGATGATCTAACAAAGAAAGAAGAAAGGAAAAAATAAACAGAGTTTTGTTAGAAAGGATCCAGAAATACCAGGCCTGAGCTTAAATATACTGACATGAACATGAGACAAATGAAAAAAGATGAGCCATGAAGGGAAACCATGCAATCGAATAATCAGCGAGGAGGCTGAGCCCACAGAGGCCGGGGAGCTGATGAACACAGAACAGAGAGTCCCGAATGAGAATTCCCAGATGATGGAAAACACCAAGTAAACAGAGACCTAGCTCAGAGCCAACAAACTGCTTCGAGGCTGAGAAGTTCCAAGAGTTAGAAAACAGAGATGAGGGTAGTAGAGAGGAATCCGGAGATGTCACTCTCGTGGATCTAGTGGATTGTGAGGAGAGGAACATATATGAGCTACAAGCAGTACAGCAAAAGGGCCCCATTAAAAGGAAAAAGAAGCAGCAAGGCTGAGCAGTAGATGCCGTAGGCTAGGGATCTCTGACTCCTATATTGTTACATGCCTTTACTTACTTTACGTATTGTGTAACAATACACAGACTGTATATGCCTTGACTTTACGACTTTACGACTGTATGACAATCATATGCCTTTACGACTTTACGACAATTATATGCCTTTACTTCCTACCTGATTCCATGAAACAAATTAAAAAAATATTAAAGATAATGAAAGTGGGATGGACGGGGAGTCTGGGGTTGGAGGATGCAAACTATTCCATTTAGAATGGAGAGGCAATGAGGTCCTACTGCAGGGCACAGGCAACTGTATCCAAACTCTTGGGCTAGAACATGATGGAAGATACTATGTGCATGTATGTATGACTGAGTCACTATGCTGTACAGCAGAAATTGGCACAATCCTGTAAGTCAACTATAATAAAAATAAAGAAATTAGTTTTAAGAAAGAATAATACTGTTTTTAAGTCCCCCCCCAAATAAACAAATAAGCTAATTAATTAATTATAAAAAATTACAGATAATGAGAATCCTTCAGGATCTTCTGGTCTAACCTCTTTTCACAACCTGGTAAATCTAGGACAAGGAAGGAAAATGAACACGGCTGGCTCAAACAATGAACCACAAGCATGGTTAATTTTAGGAACGCTAGTCCTTGGCTCCCCAGCCTACAGTCCTAGCAGAGGAGGCTCTGGTCTTCGCTTATAAGAGATAAGATAGCATTCAAAGATAAATCTTATGCTATTTAATAAATAGCAGCTGAAATGTAGATTTTATCCAAAGGTGGACACTTTGTAAGATAATCATTGTGGGTCTCCTTTTAGGACTTTTCAAGAAGACTCTATATACTTATTTGTTCCACACAAGTCCCACTTGTCTTAAGACCAGCATTTATTTTTTCATGCATGGAATTGGGGAGTGAAATTTTGATTTTACTTCAACTATCAATGGCTTTTACATGATGAAGATTTCTGTGTTGGTCAAGGTAGTTCTTATAATTTTATCAAGCAAACAAAAGTACTTTAAATAACTTGACTGTTAAAATTTTATTTTCCATCCAATACAACTGGCATGAAATGTGGATAACAGAGAGATGTGGGTTCTATACATGAATTCACACATCCAAATGAGACAACTAATTGTAAAAAAATACCTAAGACCTTCAATTGTTGGACCTTAGTTCCTCATTTGCGAAAGGCAGAAGGAGCAGTAGATTATACTCTCCTTGTAGTGCCAATAGACAATGAATCTAAGCATCTCAGGGCCACAAGGATGTTTGCTGGGCTGTGCACTGCAAACTTTAAGAGGTTGCCATTCTCATCACAGCCTATCTGAACGGCCCCCCTTGCAGGTGCGGAATATGAAAACTGTGATGTTATATGGGGTGTTATACAGGAAGAATGCATCTCAAAAGCGAACATTATAAAAATCAGAAGATAGTATTAGTACACACAGCCTGATAAAGAATCATCTCACTTTTGCTACAATTCTCCAGAAACCTCCCAGTATTGGCTGAGAAGAATGGAAGCTACTCCTTTTGTTCCGGCTGAGAAGAGCCCCCTTGCTGTAGAGGTACCATTTTAAATTAGTGATAAGGCTGCTGGATGACTGTCCTGCTTGCAGTCAGGGGCATGAGAAAGAGCCCAATAACAGTCGAGGAAAGGAGAGGGTAGTGATGAGCTCAGGTGTCTAAACATAGAAGAGAAGCCAAAAACTGAGGAGGAGATTACACAGGGAGCAGACCAGTGGAAGGACTGTGTATCCTGTAGGCATGGTGACAAAAACCAGTAATTAAAAATGCTCAAAATCAATCCAGCCAACTTTATTAAGAATAATACTTTCCGACTACAAAGGACTTGAGTTAAAGGCACATCCCCACATGGGCATGACCTTTAATATTGATTCTTATAATGACTGACATTGTTTTGAGTTATAATCTATAATGCAGATTCTTTTGAATTTTTGAGCTTACCTTGGGCCATCAAGATCGTAGGGGTGGATATCTGGGGTCTCTCTTCCAAGACAGGGAGAGACATTAATAGAGAGAATGGGGATTAAGAGAAAGAGAGATCTAGATCAAACCTTTCAAGAATCTTTTGCAGATTTTTTTTAATATTCTCTAGCTTTAGAAGAAATCATCAAATAGGAAAGTGTAATGATTTTCAAGTTAGGAAATCACCTTTTGCTTGACTCTCAAGATGATCCATATGCTTCAGCCTCTATAGCTCCACAAATGTCAAAAATCTGCCTAGACAAGTTCTAACTTGGGCCACCAGAAGGAAAGGCATCATATTCAGCTCTAAAACTACTGATCACAGTGACAAAAATGTCCCCCTCTGCATTCTCATACCTGAGTGTAAAGGAGCAACACAGCAAAGCGGCCATAGAAGGTCTTACTTTGGTTTTGAGGAAGATTCTTTCTATGGCTCTTTGGGAATCACAAAACAGTTATCCGAAATTAAGCTGAACGTATACATTTTTATGTTTCTCAGAATCTCTAAAGGGAGCGTATTGTTTGTCATTTATATATTCAGCCACAAATGCATGTGGTACAAATGCACATATTTTTTGCTAGATGCTGGGAATAAACACAACATGGGAGAACAGAACTACTCTCCTCATAGACGTATTGAAACAAAGGATGAACTTAATGATACTTTTAGAAACCTTAATAAAAATGAGAAACAATACAAGATCTTTGACACCATGAATTCCTGCCTACTACAAAGGGAATGGTGCTTTTTTTTTTTTTTTTTTTTTTTTTTTTTTTTGCCATTTCTTGGGCCGCTCCTGCGGCATATGGGGATTCCCAGGCTAGGGGTCTAATCGGAGCTGTAGCCGCCGGCCTACGCCAGAGCCACAGCAACGCGGGATCCAAGCCGCGTCTGCGACCTGCACCACAGCTCAAGGCAACGCTGGATCGTTAACCCACTGAGCAAGGGCAGGGATCAAACCCACAACCTCATGGTTTCTAGTCGGATTCGTTAACCACTGCACCACGACGGGAACTCCGGAATGGTGCTTTTGAATGTCCTTCCCGTGGCTGATACACAACCACATGAGAATTAAATGAAATAGGAGCTACTAAGCGCAGGGCATGGTGACTCTCATGATCAAATGGATGTGCTTTGGCAAGTGCTCAGTAACATTAGTTCATTAATGCATGGGTTCATGTATTTTCAATTGCCCAATCCCTTTCCTTTACATTAAGTCCCCTTTTCTTACGTGAATCATATTTGCTCATGAAAATGTCAAACTATGTACTTTGGGGAGCAACATGAAATGTCCTGAAACAGATCTCATTTCATTGAGGCTACCTCTTCCCTGCTTCAGCCACCAAGATCTAAATCCAGAAGATGACGCCTGAAGTCCCAATGCAGGGACCAGACACGCAGCACTAGCATCCAAGGAGGAAGTCAGTCGTTAAGTGCCTGCCCTTGTTTTCTCACCCAATGATCTTGCCTATGTCTCCCCCATCCAAGACCTCCACCACCGCACCTACCTGGTTAAAAGTTTTGGTATTTGGGGGCATATTTACTTAGCCACCTACTTCCTGGCTCTGGGATTTTTGTTTTGCTGGATCCTATCGTCACTACCAGGCTGGAGGCCAATGTTTGTACTGGGTGGGAGTTAGAGGGAGGCATAAACAGAATCAACCCTCTTGTGCTTTAAAAAAAATCAGGCTAGGATTATATACATATTTCATGTCAGAAAAATGAAATGTGTCTTGGCGGCAGATGGGAAGTTGGAGCGCTTGGAGGGGAGTGGAGAATTGGCAGAATTGCTCCCCTGTTCCTTGGCCCCCAGCCTGACAGTCATTCAACCTTTTACTCTTGGAGTCAGCTTCTTCCCCCTCTTCTGAGGCCTTCCAAGTGCTACAACTTCCTTGCCGTCATCCCTAGCATGCTGTCAGGACCCAGAATGGCTTGAAAAGGAAGAGCCCTTTGACAAAATGGCACATAGTCTCTAAATTAGGTAAGGCTTGGGTTCCTGTCTCTGGAATGAACCTCCTCACCTTTCCTCTGAGGTTCAGGCGGCAAGGCCAATTCACCCAAGCATGAGTGATCTAAACCAGGACAATATGTAGGAATCTACCTCTTTAGGAGAAATGGAAATCCCACTTCACATCTCAGGCTTGTGGCACACTAGGATTATTATCTGCTAAAACTGCTGAATTTCTCCAGATTCCATTGCTCTGTCCAGCTCCCGTGGTTCTACTTCTCTAATTCCTGGTGTTTTCTAGAGCAGCTCAGAGTTGCATGAATTGTCATCTACACAAAATATGGCCCTTTCCCTACTCCTTTGGACTCACCTGACTAGCTCCTGATACCTCCTATCGTGTTTCCAGGAAAGACACTTGATGTTATACTAGCCTCCTCTGTAGTCCTCAAACTCCTCAGAAAGTGTTATTCCCACCACCGTGGCCCCATAAACCTTGAATACTTCTGGTGATCTGCTGTTTGTGTTCATATAAACCCCTAGACATTGGTTCTAGGGGGTACAGACACCTCTTTATAGACATACACAACAGTGTGGGGCCATTGTTTTTCCGCCCTCCTTGAGAAAACCTCCTCCTTTGAGACACAGGCCATTAGCATGCTCTCCTCACCTGTATGTCTGTCATCTGCCAGCTTCTATGTGGTTCATTTCTTCATATTTAGCACCTCTTTGTAACCAGGTAGAACACCTGACTCGCCACCTGAATCCTAAAATGTAGTAGTAACTTCACCAGCCACAATCCTAAACCTTTGCTAATTTGAATGGCTTCAAACCATCCTCCCCATATGAACAATTCACTCCGGATACCATAAGCCAGACCCTGGAATTCTTCATCTTTTTAAAGGCCCTAATTCCCACCAAAATATCACCTTTGGCACCCACCCTTCTATCTTTGTTCAAACAGTGTAGCGATACAGTTTAATAGAGAATGAGAACTTCCAAATTCCAAATACCATAATGGAAACAAATATTGTAGTTAACCGCAAATGAAAAGTTTTGTTTGGAGAAAAGAAATAACAATGGGAGGGACAGGAAAAGAAAAAAGAATATGAGTAATGATGACCTTTCCTTTTAATAGAAATGTCTATATCCTCTATATTTAGGGGGATAAATTCAGTGCTAAATAGCAAACAAATTCCATACATTTCAATTCTTCGGGAGACTATAACATTTCTGCTAGTCCTTCACAGAGTTGCAAGGATGGATAAAAGGAAATGTTCAGATGTCATGATTTCTTGGTTTGTTTGTGGTGAAGAGCCCACACTGTACCAGAGTACCAGTGACTAGTCTAGCCAGCCCCTGCTCCATGGCTAGCCTGCCAAAGGCCAACTAAAGGTGAAGTGTTCCATCCTACTAAAAATGTGTGGACACTGTTCCAGATTCTGACATGTCTAAAATAAGAGGCTGGGAAAATTGCCTTATCTAGAGTCAAGCCCCAGATCTTGGCATTGTCCAAAGCAATCCAGGAATTCAAGTTACACTAATGTAATCTTCCTTCCTGTGCCAAAAACAACTTTTGATTGGGTCTTCTACACTTACTTTGTAGGTCATACATTCTCCCCCAAATGTGCATCTTGATGAACTAGCATTGATTTCCGAGAATTTTCAAGGCAAGGGAATAGCCCCCAAACACTTCTGAATTTCGCTGACTTTTTGTTGAATGGCTAAGCCTCCCTCAACTCTGTGTTGTCAGCAGAATTAACCAGTCTACACCATTTTTTATGGATTTTGAACAGGGAGGACCTCAAGTCTGACCCCTGTTGGGCCCCAGTAAATCTCACAGCGCACAATTAAAGACACTCCTCTGGGCTTTGTTTTCCTACTAGTCCATCATCTCCTCCCATGCACTCTGGATACTAGCAAAACTTCTTTTCATCTGAAATTCACAGTCGGATTTTTTTGAACATCTGCTCAAGATCCAAGTAGGTTATTGCATACCATCCGATTTGTCACATCACCTCCAGGAACATCTCAGGGTCCTTTTCTCACATGAAAGACTCTGAGTTTCCTTCTGCATGCACACCTTAGCATCTTCCTTTTTAAACTCTAATCCTATGAGACTACATCTCCCAGAATACTGCTTTCCATGGAAAGTGCACATATTTCACTTGTTCTTTTATTTCAGTTTAAAATAAAGTCATTCACGGTAGGACATAATACAGTTGTCAGTTCTATCTTTATTTGAGGACCACTTAATTTTGTTACTACTTGGGTTTAGAGACTCTCAGAAGAGTAACTGGGAAATCTCTTGAGATTTTGTTATGTCTATTTGCGTGAATGATTTCTCTAGTTATATATTATTATTATTAATACAATTACTATTATTGCTAAATGATTTAAGAATAAGTTGCAGACCCTTCATCCTTAAATATTTCAATTTTTATATTCTCAGAAGACCACTCTTATATTGTCACGTTTTCAAATTAAGCACATTTAACATTGATAAAGCATTATCCAACACACAGTCCTACATTTAAATTGTCCTAATACCATCCTTTATAGTATTTCATTTTCTCATCTAGAATCCAATCCAGGATTACATATTATATTTTGTTGTCATGTCTTTTAAATCTCCTTAATCTGAAACAGTTTCCCGGTCTTTATTTTTCATGACATTGACATGTTTGGAGAATACAGACGGGTGGTTTTGTTAAATGTCCCTCCATCTGGGTTTTGCTGAGCATCTCAAAATTAAATTCAGGCTATATATTTTTAGCAAGAATATCACAAAAGTGATGTTGTTTTGTTCTCAGTGGGTTACATCATGACGTCAGTTTGTCCTATTTTAGGTGATGTTAACTTTGATCGCTTGGTTAGAGTGATTCTACCGTGGTTCTCTGCTGAAAGGTAGCATCTCCCTTTTGTAATTAATTAGTAATTGATGGAAGATATTTGAGACTGTAAACATCCTGACCCTCCACAAGTTCTCTCCCTCGCGGATTTTAGCATCCACTTTGTGTCTGAAATCACTATTACTGTGATTGTTGCAAAATAATAATTCTTCTAACTCTAGAATTTCTTTTGCATTTATTATTTGTCATTTTACTGCTACAAAAAGCTTTTCTTTTTCTTGCCACTTTGTATGTGTAAGTGCATGTAATCAGTCATTCGTTCATTCATATGTTTTAATATTGGTTTGGATACATTGATTCTTTTATATTCAGTATAATCCACTACAGTTATCATTCATTTTGATAGTGCAATTGTCCCTGATTTGGCTAATGGACTCTCATGAAAAGCTGCTTCTAAATTCCTTAAACATATCTCCATTATTTTCTTTTAGTGCTTCCTTATATTCTGTAGTTCCTCTTTTCCCCAAAAACATTCCAGAGTTCTTCTGATACATTGCTCTCACACTGGGATTGGCCATTTGCACAAGAAGCCTTGATTTTTTTCAGCAGAAAATAGAATTAATTCTAATTTTTAATGCAAAATGTTTCTTTCTTTAATGTATGCCTCTCTGGTTACTAGTGAAGTTAATTTGTTCAAATATTGATTTTTTTTTTTGCTTTATGTTTCATCTATTGCTACTGTCCTTTTAATTTCTATAGTGTTTTCTTTAAGATACTGAGCATACACACTTAGAGTAACTTGTATCTGAACATTTAGATTAAACCACTTGTATCTAAGGGTAAAATACTCTAACAATATTGTTTTAAATGCTGATTAAATCCTCCAGAAGGCTCTTTATAAAACTATGATAGACATGTTATAGAATTCAGTCACACTTTAGAACAGCATCTCTGTAGTCAAATTCAGAACGTTAGCCTATGGGAGCTGAAGCCAATCTCCCATGTGTTCTGCATTACAGGGGTCAGAGCAAAATTTCCTCGGTGGTGGGGTAGGTAAGATCTTCATGGGTGAAAAAGCAACAGTGGAGTTTGGGAAGAGGAAAAGGTAAGTTTGAAGACAAAATAATTGTAATAGTGGAAAGAGGCAGCCATGAAAGGGAAAAGGAAGAGTTATTCCAGAAGCAGTTTTACAGAGAAAGGAAATGTTTTCCCTCAAGCAGCACCAGTTAAAAAAGAAATCATAAACCAGAGTGGAAATGCATCAGAAACTTTACTTTTATGAACTACCATGAGTTTGAAACATTCTATAAACATATGGATGGGAGAGATTATCCCTTGGCTTGTTATAAATCAAGCAGACATGCCTAGAAATATCTAACTTGCACAGTGATAACTCTTAAAATGAAATTATAGTGAGAAAATTAAATATCAGGTTCAATTGTGGGATATGTATCTGCACCATAAATTCCCATATTGAACTGCAGATGTCAGATCTGGGATGTTTAGGATGCCATAAACTCATGGCAACGCTCAAACAACGCTGGCCCTCCAGGATGCCACTGCTTTGCCCTGAGATGCAGAAGTGATAGCAAAGCTCTGCCTGGCCTCAGTCAACCTGGCAGCTGGGCTCTCCAGCCCCGCTGGCCCTTCTGTGGCTGCTGAGGGTTCAGTCTCTTGATTTTCCATTTCCCGTGAGATCACACGATTTACTGTCCATTTAGGTAACTCGCAGCTAGAGACACATAGGCCATCAAAACATGCACCAGAGTTTTCAGAGGGGAAGGAAATTACTTGATTTTGTCACTGTCACTACCTTGCTTCTCCTTTTCTCTCTGGCACTTTTCCTTCCCTGACTAGAGTCACTTCCTATTGTCCCCTGGAGCCCTCAATGGCCTCTCTTCTCAGCAAGCACTCACAGTCTCATCTGAGTTACTTTACCACACTAGTGTCTCTTTAAAAAAGTGATAAAACTAGTGTGTCTTTTTTTCTTGATACTACAGTTATTGTAGAAAATTTGGAAGTGCAAAAAAAAGTAAAGAAGAAAATAAAAGCTGCATGTAATTTTAGCTTCCAGAAATAACCACTGTCCACTTTTTAATGTGTAGCTTTCCATTCATTCTCTCTTGTTCATGTGTCTTCTTTATATATCTTTATAATGCACTATATGCATATTGAGAGACAGAGAGAGTGAGGTAACCACTCAAAGGTGTGTAAACACACACACACACACAAGCAAGAAATAAAATTTTATTTTGTTAAGCCATTGAGATTTCAGGTGTACGTGATAAACAAAAATACCCAAGCCCCAAACTAATGCCGATATTCCAGATAAGGTAGTTGAGGACAGATGGGTTCATGCAACTGTAAACAGAGAGATGGAGAATAAAGGAGAAAACAATAAGATGTGATTAAATAAGAGTCATGGACACATCTGTGATAGCAGGCAGCCCATTTGTGTGCTTCAGATCCAAATTTATTTAAAATAATTAGCCAAGGATTGAGAAATCAAGGTCAGTCTGTCAGTCTTTTCATTCATGTGTTCTTTCAAAAAGCATTTGTTAATTGCTTGCCAGGTGTTAAACCGTGGGGTGGGTACCAGAGATATATCAAGAATGAAAACTCAGTCCCTTCTTTCAGGGTTGAATTGTCAGGAGAAAGATCAGCTTTTTATAGCTTGGTCAGCAAAAATATCTGTTTTCTATATAGACCCTCTAGGGAAAAGAAAGAACTAAATGACGGACTTGAATAGTCTCATTTCATTAAAACCTAGTCTAGTTTTTTCCTATTTCTCTGAGAAGTGGAGATTGAAAATGGTTTGGCCTTAAACTTTTGCCATTTTTTTTTTATTTCTAGTGTCCAAGAAAATTCTAAGATCCATAAAGTGACCAAAATTATCAGAGGAATAGGGGGGAAAAAACTACAAAGTTAAGAGTGTTTTTAAACACTGTAAGAGTGTTTAAAGAGTGACGAGAAAATCCACACTTGTTTGACTAGTCTTGGCTAACTGTACTTGATTTGAGAGCATGCTTTAGAATTGGAAGGAAATTGGGGTTTGAATCTCAGAAGCTCCAGGGGTTACTGTTTGACTTGCCTCTGTTGGCCTCCCTGAATAGCTGAGTAGGCTGCCATGTGGGTTGCAAAGACAAGTGAGGATCTCCCCACATGGGCTCAGTGTCTTGTGAGAGACAGGACTGAATGGTTTGCTTGCTCTGCTGTGTTATAGAGGGATGCAGAGCAGGGCCACCTGCCTGAACTAGAGGAGCCATGTTGACTGTGGGACTCTGAACAAAAAGTATCAGTTATGGATAATCCTTTCTCTGTGTCTCCTGGGAATGTCTCTTCCCTTTATTCCATTGTGGAAATGACTCTTATGAATAAATTCAAGTGTCTGGAACAGGAAACCCTGCATCTTTTTTTAAATTATTTTAAACAATTCTTTTCCATTATGGTTTATTATAAGATATTGAATATAATTCCATGCAGTATACAATAGGACCTTATTGTTTATCCATTCTATATATAATAATTTGGGTCTGCTGGTCCCAAACTCCCAATCCATCCCTCCCTCACCCTCTCCCTTTGTCAACCACAAGTCTGTCTTCTGCATACCTGCTTCTATTTCATAGTTAAGTTCATTTGTGTCATATTTTAGATTCCACATATAAATGATATCCTATGGCATCTTTCTATCTGACTTACTTTGCTTAGTATGATAATCTCTAGGTCTGTCCATGTAGCTGCAAATGGCATTATTTCATTCTTTTCTATGGCTGAGTAGTATTCCATTGTACATGTATTCCACATCTACTTTATCCATTGATCTGTCGATGGACATTTAGGCTGTTTAGGAATCCCTGCTTCTGCAACTCTAAAATAGGCCACGTAAGGTGAATCCCTGACAATGTCATCACCAGAAAGAATAACCTTGATGTCACTTTTTGCAGTTTGAGCTTCTTTGCCCTGGAATCTTGTACTTAACTGAGCACTTCCTGACTGGATCATCATCTTCTCCTTCAACTTTCGTCTGTATTGGAAAGTTAATGAAGATAAGGTTCAGAGAATAATTGGGTATAGCTTTAAAACCTAGAAAACATTTATATGGGTGTGTCCTCAAAAGGAAAGTGATGTTTTAGAAGGAGAGGTGAAGTGTTGGTGATGTTAGATGGTATTCTCCTGAGGATAGGAGGACAGAGACCTTTGAGTCTGCCCTAACCTCACCGCTCCTTCCTTTAAAGTCCCCAAAGGAATTATAAAAAGAAGGGACTACGGTAAATGGGAAATGAAAGTACACTTTATTATTAGTCTGACCAAAGCCAAATAAACAAGTGCAGAACTTTCTGGTAACATGTCTGGGATACATGGCATACCCTCAGATCCCAATCCAGATCCCCAAACTCTAACCTGAATATTTTATCTTGGAATCTTAACATCCTTGGGCTGCTCACATGGAATAGGAGACACAAGTCATAAATAAGGAAAGTACCGTGCGGAAAAAGAAATAAAATTAACCTGGAGAAATTTCAGAGACAGAATGTTTTATTAAACAAAACAACAAACAAATGAAAAGGACTCAACCATAAAAAAAAAAAAAAACAGCTCTATCATAAAAAGCAAGTTCTTCTCATCAGATAGGTAACCTGGACCCAATTCCTGAGTTATAGACATAGAGGGATTGTGGATTGTTCCAACATCAATCCTAAGAGAAAAAAATGGATGACCTCAGGCACCCTCACTGATCCAAGGGAAAGAAAATTTTAGTATGTGATCGCCTGCCTGCTAGTAAATATGACTCAAACAGCAGCAGGGCACCTGGCATAGTGAGTTTGGTACCTTGTTCTGTCATAAATAAGTGAGAAACGGGACAAGAGGATGAAGGGACAGCCTTGCAAAGTCCCCACAACTCTGGGACTGACTGGGAAGGAAAGGCTGTCATCTATTCTAAGGTTTCTGTTTTGTTCTCATGTTGTGAGCCTCCTGAACTTTGCAGGGGTATTTGCAGAGGAACCCCTGAAAACACAGTTACCCATTAGTTAGATAATCTAGTCCTTACTATGTAGATGCCTCAGAAAGATCAATATTACTATTACAAGCTGTTAGGCATGATCTTTAGTTATCCGAGTCCAGAACCCATGCTAGCCTCACTTTTTTTAATCTGAGGTTATTTTTAAAAATTGAAGTATTAATTAACAGATTTTGGAAATCACTTGATTTTTTTTCCTTCATAGTCATGGCAATTTGGCCTGTATGAAAATATTCCAAGTAGATACTGAGTTATATTTGCAGGCAACATTTGCCATTCCTTTTGCAGCATTCTCTAAAAGGTGTCTTGATATGGTCAAGAACAGAAATTCTTCACACTGAGAACTACATCCTTCAAAAGAAAATAGTATTTCTTATAAGTATTCATAATCAGCTTTATCCCTGTGCTATTCACCTATGAGTAGCTAGGAACCTGAATTAAAACAAATACTTAGTGGAAACAACTGTAGGAACATGTACATATATTTTGCATTAAATATATAACATATTTACTTCCCATTAAGGGACGTATGACTAACCTCATTAACAGGTCAGAGAGAAATGAGATATGATCTAAACATAAATGTATACTAGTGGGCTTTCTAGCTTTTACATAATTTCACTGTCTAAATATTCATATATATAACTGCATATATTCACATCCATATACACAAGCACACATAATGTGGATAGTATTGTTATTATTATTGAGAAACAGGTTAGAGTCATCCGGTTTCTGCTTGGGATATAAAGAACTGGAAGGAGTGTCACTCCCACCCTTATGACAACAAAAAAGCCAGACAATCTACAGGTTCACAACCTCTCCCTGAGAGCTGAGGTTTCAGGGAAAGGTAGGACAGGAACTGTGACTTAGCTGGGGCAGATATAATCCAACCCCAGTTAGAAAACATCATGCAGTAGAGTCAGGGGATTAGTGGCAGCAAGTGTGAGATGCAAGAGAATGTGAAGCTCCTGCAGATATAGAAGGAGTTTGTACCATATTGTTCCACACACACACCTGAATATTGGCCATACTGACTGGGCAATATCTTGAGAAAGTATCCTTCATGGTGCAGCCTGGACCCTTTTCTACCTGACAAGCGAACACAATCCTTAGTCTGAAAGGGAAGGAGAGCAGTTGTGCAATGAGCACCGTCACCCTTATGCCCCTGATGGAAACACTTTGCATGTGGACAAAAGAAATAAGAAGAAAACTTCTGCTCCTAGGGCAGGAGCAAAAAATACTCTCAGGACACAGAACAATAGCTAAAGGAGAGCCAGGAATTTGAAGTCTCTGGTGCGCTGAGGGTAATCATAGTCAAAATAAACCTCAAATCCCCACCTTACAAATATGGCAGAAAGAAATGTAGGTTCATTTCTTCTTTTTCTTTTCTTTTTTCTTTTTTCTTTTTTTTTCTTTTTGTGTGTTTTTTAGAGCCACACACACGAAATATGGAAGTTCCAAGGCTAGGAGTCAAATCCGAGCTATAGCTGCCAGCCTACACCACAGCCACAGCAATGCAGGATCTGAGCCACATCTGCGACCTACACCACAGCTCACAACAAACACTGGATCCTTAACCCACTGAGTGAGGCCAGGGATTGAACCCACATCCTCATGGATACCAGTCATGTTCATTACCACTGAGCCATGACAGGAACTCCTGTATGTTCATCTATGCATGAAAAAAATTATTCACCTCAGCCTCTACCATCCTATACAGGGTATTTGTCTTTTAAACCATAATTTATGAAGTACTTGAAAAGGTAAGGAAAAACAACATAATGATAAGAGATAAATCTGTTGATAGAAGCAGACTCAGATATGACCCAGCTATTGGAAGCATCTGAAAAGGAATATTAGAAATAGCTAGAGGTCACTATGATGACGTTAAAGCTGCCAAACTGTGATGTTTCTGTGGGACACTGCAGTCTCTAAAACTAGGAAAGCCCAAGCCAAACTAAAGCATCCTTTACTCAATAAATTAGGTTCCTAGAAATTATTAAGGGTCTTCAAAGAACACCAGTATTCATTCATTTCGCATGGACTTATTATTTACTGGGACCAGAACCCATTTCCAAGCCTTTTCTTAAAGATAGGGACTGTTATCTTAAAATGAATACAATTATACATTAGATTCCACTACTGAAAACCCTTTTGGACCTCAGGATTATATCAGGTTATATCATAACTCTTGTTGGCCTCATAGCATCATTTGATGGCCTTTCTTGGCCATCTACTCATGCATCTTGGTTCCATATAGTGTGTACAGTAGGATGTGCTCTCACCACACCATTATTTGCACATTTAGTCCTGTGCCTCTGAACCCAAAAATGTTTCCTGGTGAAATAACTTCTTTATTTGAGACCAGTGTGAGGTGAAGACCATCACTGTTGACATTTAATTTGGCCTAGAGTTTAGCAGCCTAGAGTTTAGCAGCCGAGTCATCTATTCTGCTCTTATATTTAAGCATAGATTTGGGTCATTCACTCATTCATTCAATAAATCAGTCTCTAGGGCAAAAAAGTGCCTTTATCATCAAATATGCAAACAGTAATTTTTTTCAGCATCCAATATTGACAGGAATTGTTTCATACATTTCCCCTTGTATTATGTACTACTCACAGTAACACTCTAAGTGTCATTAAACTCATTTTACACTTGAGGAAACTTTGTTAGAGTTTTGAATAACACTCCCCAGGTATGCATGGTTATTGACAGAACTGGCTTTTTAATAGCCTTTTCAAGTTAGTATCCGGTAGGCCACAAGCTGAGTTTATAATGATTTTCAACAAATCTCCGTAGAGTGACATTTCATGTTGGGATGACTTTTTTTCCTTTTTATAAGCCTGCACCTGTGGCATATAGAAGTTCCTGGGCTAGGGATAGAATCGGAGCTGCAGCTGCATCAGATCATAGCTGCATTTGGGATCTATGCTGCAGCGTGTGGCAACACCAGATCCTTAACCCACCAAGTGAGGCCAGGGGTTGAACTCACATCCTCATGGATACTAGTCGGGTTCTGCTAAGCCACAACAGGAACTCCCTGTTGGGAGTTCCCAGGCTAGGAGTCAAATCCGAGCTGTAGCTGCCAGCCTACACCACAGCCACAGCAATGCAGGATGATTTCTGCATTGGGATGATTTCTATGGATGCTCATCTTCCTCCTTTTGCCTCTCCTGTTGTACTTTTGGAAATGGATCATAAAAAGTGCTACAAAATGAGAAGTTAGAATATCTGCTCTCAATAACAGCTTCCATCTGTGACAAACTTTTGAACTTTAGAAAGCTCCTAAATTTTGAGAAGCTTTACTTTTTAAGTTATTATCATAGCCAGGCATCCTGGCTCATGGAAGGATTTCTTCTGTTAAATGAACACGAAATCTCATGACTGAAAAAGACCAGTGGGAACAAGTCTGCGTAGAATCACAGCTTTGAAAAGCTGTGAAATTAAACACTAGAAGAAACCTTTCCTCCTCTTACATCCCCATCTGTACCTTTCTTGTGATACTTGCTATTCTAATATGTAATATCATCATCTTGCTAATCCAGAAAACAATATTCATCTTCCCCTGTCCTGCCAGGTACTAGGTCCTGTACCCGTTTCATTTTCTTTACAGCACTAATATTCCCTGATGTTTTCCCTTTGTTTCCTCATTTTTTTCTCTCACTAGAACATAAAATCCATAAAAGCAGAAAGTTAGTCTATCTTGTTTGCTGTTGTCAGCCCCCAATAAATATTTGCTGAGTGACTGAATCATGTCTAGTATGTGGTTAAGTATTCTCTTAGCAAAGTCAGTTCCATTAGGATCAGACCATGGCTTATGAGTTGGAAGCAGGATTTCCTCTGGGGAAACACAGCCCTACAGTCACCGTGGAATAGGATTGAGGAAGAAGGCAGATGCTCCTATACAGAGCCAGGTAGAGGTCTGCCTTAGAGTCTTGGATGGGAAGTCTTGCCTCAGGGAGGCCTAGCAGGACAAGGTTTGGGTTTGGGCATAGACGTCTTTGTGTGGGTTACCCTCAGGCCCTTGGTAGAGTCTTGCTAAAGGCTTAGCCTGCCATCAATTGAGCTATGAGAATCAGAGGAGGACTCACTCTATGAGCCTGGAGTAGAGGGGGTTTCAGGGCGGGCGTGCATGGAGACAACAGTGATAGCAGAACAAGATCTCACTGGAGGATTCTTAGTGGGAAAGACACTAAGAACAGACCAGCAAGACAGAAGGGTCAGAGTCAAAGGAGAGCATTGATGGTTTAAGAGAGGGTGAAAAATGTGAGCAATGCCTGGGGCTATCTGGAGGGTGGGGATTTCTGACCGATGGACCAGTCAGGGGTCATGCGTTAATAACATGACTATTAAGGAAATATTGCCTTATTTTGCATCCATGTTTTGCGAAGCTGCCACCATATGACCCACAAGCACATCTGTTTAAATCCATCCTACAGAGTCTCTTCAGTGTTAAGAAGTGACAACCACTAAACTTTTTCTTTTTCTTTTTTTTTTTTTTTTGTGGGGGGTGATTAGGACCACAAGTAAGGCATATGGAAGTTGCCAGGCTAGGGGTCGAATCAGAGCTGCAGCTGTCAGCCTATACCACAGCCGCAGCACCACCAGATCTGAGTCACATCTGCAACCTACACCACAGCTCTGGGCAATGCCAGATCCCCAACCCACTGAGCAAGGCCATGGATCGAACCCACATCCTCATGGATACTAGTCGGGTTCGTTACCACTGAGCCACAACAGGAACTCCGTAATCATTCCTTTATTTTTGAAGCACATGCTTTGAAAGTCCATGTCACATGATTTTCTTGGGTAGCTTAAACACATATTCCTTCAGTCCAGAATGTACTGATGTTGATTTTTCATGAAGCACTTATTTGAGTTCTACAGTGCTCTTCAATCTCAAACCCTGTCAGATTCATTGCTATAAAATCAACTTTCATTTGAAAACTACTGAAGAGCCAGGCATGGACTGGAGAATCATCTCATGCAGCTCAGAACCATCTGATGTGCTATTCCTCTGGGCTATTTCATGTTATTCCCAATTTAGCTTAAATTCTCCCCCCCACCAGCCTGACACATTACTGCACACTATCCCTTCTTCCCACCTACCTGGGCTGCTTCTAAGCTATAATGTAATACAGTACCATATCCATTTTCTGGGGCTGTGTAACAAAATACTACAAACTGAGTGGGTTAAACAAAAGAAATTGATTCTTTCCCAGTTCTGTAGGCTAAAAGTGTGAAATCAACGTCAGCAGATGTGAGGACTGTGAACGAGAAGCTATTTTATGCCTCCCTCCTAGTTTCTGGTGGTCACTGGCCATCCTTGGCATTCCTCGGTTTGTAGACATATCACTCTATCCTCTGTCTTCATGTTCACATGGTGTGCATACCCTTCCAAACTTTCCCTTTTTAGGAGAAGGTCATATTGGACTAGGGGCCACCCTAATGACCTCACCTCACTTGATCATCTGTAAAGACTCTATTTTCAAATATAGTCACATCCACATGTATGGGGAGGGGGTAGGACCATAATATCTTTTGGAGTGATTCAATTCAACCCATAGCAGGTGGAGTGAGGGGAAAGAGGAGTGGGGGGGGGGGAAGACTATGCCTGAATGTACCCCTGTACTTCCCACCACACTCATAATGTTTCTGAAATTAATTTCTCTGGCTACTGATCATGTCCGAGACTCCCTCTTTCCTTCACAAACTCTATCTCTCCTACTTCAAAACCCACAACCCTCTTGATAAAACATATAATCTTACTCTGATTTTCCTGTGAAAATGAAAGCAATCTTCTCTTAATAAAGATTCCACCATTAGGAATTCTGGGTGATGTTGCCTCTTTTTAAAAAATTTCAACAAAAGGCATGCAAGAATGCCAGGGATAAAAGAATGAGGTGGGAATTTATTTTGTTTTCTGTGTTGTTGCTTTTTTTATTATTCCCCTCTTCATAGGATTTACATCACCTTCAGCCACCATTGCTTGTAAATCATGCTCAGCCACACAGAGCTTCCAAGCAATTCTCCAGCCAGGATATGCTTTAGGTTGTCTTTCAACCTGCTGTTTCCTCTTCCTCATTTACTCATCTGGAAAACTCCTACTCAACCTTCAAGACCTGGATTAAGGGTCATCTTCCCCAACTTCCTTGAGGATTTGAACGCTACCTACTTTTCCCCTTCTCGATAATTTATACAAACTTCTATTACCATTGGTCGGCCATTTTTTGAGGAATTTTATTGACATAACAGTCCTTCCTAATTATACTATATTTCTTACAGTATGGATTGTCACAGTTGCCATTGTCTCTGGACCCTGGGTAGCACTTTATAAATGTTTAAGAGACACCACAGAAAAGGATGGATAAGTCATAGAAGAGCTCTTTACAGACCTTCACAAGCTTGTGCAAGAATATAACACATTCATTCCCTGAAACTTGCCCCTGATGCAGTCATGCTTGCCCCGGATGCAGTCATGCTTGCTCAGGACAGAGGAAGACACTGCAGTTCAGTAAAATCAACACTGAAGACTCACAAAAACTAATTAAAAAAAAATGTAGATACACCTTCAGAGAGGAGTTGGGAGGCAGCTATTAAGGATACTGGATACCCTCAAAAGTTCCTGGTCTTTTTACATTCCCATCAACAGTGTGGGAGGGTTCCAGCATTTGCTATTTGTAGACTTATCAATGATGGCCATTCTACCAATGTGAGGTGGTACCTCATTGTAGTTTTGATTGACATTTCTCTAATAATTAGTGATGGTGAGCATTTTTTCACGTGCCTGCTGTCCATCCAGATGTATCCTTTAGAGGAATGTTTATTTAGGTCTTCTACCCATTTTTATGATTGGGTAGGTTGTTTTTATGTTGTTGAGCTGGATGAGTTGTTTGTATATTTTGGTTTTGTCGGTTAATCGTTTGCAAAATTTTTCTCCCATTCTCTGGGTTGTCTTTGCTTTTTTTATGGTTTCCTTTGCTGTGCAAAAACTTTTGAGTTTAATTAGATCCCACTGGTTTATTTTTGTTCTTATTGTCATTATTCTAGGAGGTGGATAAAACAAGATATTGCTGAGATTTATGTCAAAGAGTGTTCTGCCTATGTTTTCCTGTAGTAGTTTTATAATATCTAGCCTTATGTTTAGGTCTTTAATCTTGGGATAAAACATGAAGGAAGATAATATGAGAAGAAAAATGTATATATACATATATATATACACACACATATATATACATATATATATATGACTAGGTCACTTTGCTATACAGCAGACATTGGCACAATGCTGCAAATCAACTATAATTTTTAAAAAATTTCTTCCTACTGTATAGCCCAGGAAACAATACCCAGTCTCTTGAGATGAAACATGATGGGAGATATTATGAGAAAAAGAATGTATATATATATATGTGTGTGTGTGTGTGTGTGTGTGTGTGTGTGTATGACGGGGTCACTTTGCTGTACAGCAGAAATTGACACAGCTTTGTAAATCGACTATACTTTCATTTAATTTTTTAAAATTTTCTGTTTCTTCGCTCACATGACCCAAGCTCTACCCTGCAATTTAAGTAAACACACAAGCAAAGTTATCTTGCTTTCTTGAAAAGCAAGGCATCCAGCTCATTTATCCACTTGGCCCTTCACTATAAAGCTCTATTATTGCCTGTCATGCGATAAAGGTTTAGTTAAGTCTCAGCTGAGCCATAGGCTGAGTCTTGAAGGAGATATGAGTCAGTGGTGCCATTCACTAGGCAAGAGACTCACTCAGAATGGGCTTTGTGTTCTCATGGCTTCTGGGCTGGGTGGCTGCTACCTCTTGCCTCAAGCATTGGCATCTAAAGAATCAGCAACTTCTACCAAGAACACTCTAACAAACTCCTTCACATTCTACTAACTGTAGCATCTGAAACTCCATAAACAGAAGGGAACTAGTAGCAGTCTGAAGTTGTCATCATTGACAGCTTATGATTTATCTTAACTCTCCCTCGCCATTTGGCCACGACTTTAAGTAAACACTTTCCGTCTTCCTCGTGTTCTCGTTACTGCCACCTCCCACTAATAAGAGAGTCTGCCAAGAAAAGCATCCAGACAGTTCATTTACCTCCCAAACTTGCCTGAAAGTAGCCGCCCCAGTTTAGACAAGGGGCGAAGCAACTACTGCACATTTTCAACAGATGGAACAATGCTTCCCAAATTATTTACATTAACATTATTTGCTTTCAGGATGTGTGTAATGAATGGGTAGTTGAATGAAATATTATGGCACAGACTGAAGACACCAGCAGTTCAGGCAGGCCATTTATGGTGATAGATGGAGATGGGCCGCTTTGCTTTCTAAGAAGCTAGGCAGCTTTGGGCAGTCGGTCTTTGCTAAGGTCTTGGCACCAACTTGTTCTGTCAGGTGGATGGGGGCTTGGTCCAAATTCACAGGGAGGTTCCTCACTTAGAGCACGATGGCCAGAGCACCCAAGACCATCTCCTTCTCACTCGCCAGCCGGTGAATGAGATTGGTCCTGTTAGCTGGGCGCCGTGCAGTTGATTCTGAGAATGACCAGTGTCGCCTGATTTTCTGTGAGTGTCGTGTAGCTGTCCCTAGTAGAAGATGAGAAACCTTTTCTCACCCCATTGAAGGAGCCCACATATGATTCAGCCTTCCCGAAATAGTTAATGGCCTACCCATACCAAATCCAAGGTGCCGCTGAGTGTCGAAGGATGGACCATCACAAGGATCCTATGCCCAGTTGTGTTCCTTTCATTCCTTTTAAACCAAACTGGGAGGAGAGTAGTCTGGCCACTGGCAGATGACCAACTACTGTATGGGGAAGGGGTGAGCAGAGTTCTGTTTGTTCAGGCTCCTGTTCCCTGAACACATACCCTGAGGCTTATCTCAGGTACATTTGTGACGGTCGGAAGCATGCCAGGGTGAGCCCCCTCAGTGCCAGAGGCAATCTTGTGGCAAGACTTGTTTTATTTGGAGGCTCACATAACAATTCCCCATGTGGAATGCCATAAGTGGCGCGGTATTTAAGTATTTATTGAGTACACTCAGGATGCGAGGCTCTGTGGCTGGTGGGGAACCCCAGCAGAGGGATACCTTGAGAAAATCCTCTCCAGAAGCTCTCATCAGTGGAAAGGTAAAATGCCAGTGAGATGTTAAGTGGTAGACCTGGAGGGCGTTTCTCAAATTTTCTTGCGGTGGCAGATAATCTCACAGGCACTCTCCTGTCCTTGGTGTTTGTCAGAGGACAATAGGGGGTGCATGAGGTGGGGGCTGGGGTGGTTCCATTGTTGCATTTGCGTTACTGGACTGTGTGTTGTACAAAAGGATGAGACCCTGCAGGTTGTGTATGCCAGGTTTGTTAAGGAGCCCACCGAGCAACTTGAAATGCGAGAGGAGGCGCTCAGCACTGTGTCCAGATTTGCCATCAGCTATTCGTCTCCTGCTTTGTTCTCCCCCCGCCCCCCCTGCCCCTTCCTCTTCTCACTCACCTCTCCTTTCCTCTGCTTCTCCTTCTCTTTAAGGAATCCTCACAATTACCTCGCTTTCCCCTCTATTCTCCTTTTTAATCCTCAGAGGAAAACCAATCAGTCAATCAATCCTCAGAGACTCTTAGCCTGAGAATCCTGCATTTCTCTTTCACAGTCCAGTTGCTTCCTCTGAAATGGAAAGCCCCCTGTTTCCACAAGAGCGATGGTTTAGCCCAACTGGAATAATTCCGCCCATGGCTCCTCTGCCTGCCTGACTTCATCGCACCCTCCGTCCAAGGAGCATGATCAGATGCCAGCAATGGGCACCATGTGAGAAGGAGCAGACCCCAGGTTGAGCCACGGTGAGCATGTATGGGACTCCCAGTCCCTCACTGGGAGCCTGGACGGTTCTGGAGAAATAAAACCAGAAAGTGGCATTTTGCCTCTTGACAAACATTTTGAATTCTGATATCATGAAAGAAACACACAAAGTTTTTGTATTTGTTTGAGGGGTGAAACATTTGAAGAAAGTGGCAAGCCTGGCCACACTACTCTCCTGCCTCACAACCTCTGCCTGAGGCCACTGTCTCAGGCGACCGTCTCAGGCCACCACACAGGAGGGACCACGGCTCCACTGCACTCATCCAAGGCACCACACAAACACTCCTGGGCAGCAAGCTCGGTTCTCCTGGGAAAGCAAGTACTCCAGGCTGGCTGCACACTCCCTGAGTTTAAGGCTTGCACAGGAGGCCTTGCACTTAGGGGGATTTTTGTAAACCCCTTAGGATCAATGCTCTTTGACCAACCAAATTTTACAACAAGGTCAATAATGTTTTCATTTTCCAGGGATGACATACCCAGACAAATGAGCCAGCAAAACACAGACATATGCATAGCTGCCCAGAACATACGCTTAGGCACACAGGGCAACACATAAAGGCAGTGGAACACACTAAGAGGCAGGGTTCCAGGAGCAAATGCCGCATGGGGCTGGGCACACACCACACCCACCCTCTCTGACATCACTGCCCTTGCTCAGAGCTCCTGGCTCTACAGATTGGGCTCAAATCCTTTGGGCTGGAACCCAGTGGGACCTGGCCTGGCCAGGCTGAGCAGTGCTGGACAAGGCAGAGCAGGGCAGGGCCAGCCAGGGCAAAGCCACAGATGGGTTCAGGTGTCAGTCTCCACCCAAGAGGGAGCTCCCCAAGTCCAGAGTGACTCAGGCCCTGCCATACTCGGGTTACGTCTTCTCAACCACCCTGAAATGACCTTGCACCAATGCCAACCACACCAGTCCTCCCCATCTCACCAGCCAAGCGTGTGGTATATATATTTCAGCCTCAACCCAAACACACCAGCCTGGCCCCACCAGAAGGAGCAGACAAATATGCTTCCCTCAGGGATTCAGAGAAGGAGCCTCACTGTTACTGGGAAGAAACCACAATGTTTTGTCAGCCTGCCCCTGCAGGCAGGCGCCATCTGCTCCACTTCCGGAAGCCCAGGAAGTCGGGCCTGCCCGCTTCCGAGTGGATGCTCCAGGGACAGTTGCGGGTCATGGTTACTTTAGTGTCATTTGTGTCCTCAGCAAACAGATCAGTTTCCACCTGTGTAAATCCCAGTAATACCCTCAGGCAGCCATGAATTGGCTCAGGCAGGTTATTCATCAGTGGTGTGAGCTATTTTCATAGGTTCATGTCACAAGCACTTTATAGGCCACATGCCACGTGGCTGGCTCTGTGCTGGGTGCTGGCGGCAAGAGAAGAGTCAACCTGGGACTTCTTCCTGGGAATTATTGGTTGGCTTACAGAGTGCAGAAGTCAAGTAGCAAAACAACAAAAGTAACAAGACCTGGACGTCAAAGACTAGGCATCAATTTCTGACTCCATCTCTGACTAGATGTGGGACTTTGGAAAATTACCCTAAGGCTCACTAAGCCTCTGTT
The DNA here is from genome assembly GCF_054392235.1 of Sus scrofa. Classification (NCBI taxonomy): domain Eukaryota; kingdom Metazoa; phylum Chordata; class Mammalia; order Artiodactyla; family Suidae; genus Sus; species Sus scrofa. The sequence goes on along the minus strand of NC_139385.1, from coordinate 131,225,214 downwards.
TGTTCTCAGATGTAAAATGGGAAAATCTGTTTAACACAGATTCTGCAAGAACTGTACTAGATTCTGTACATGACAATAATACTGCTAATGAAAAAATAGCACTGGTTATTTACTGAGTGCTTACAACATAAAGAAACTGGATGAAGTTTTGATCTCATGTCGTCCTTACAACTGCCTTCTTATTTTTATCCTGTTTTACTATAGTTAAATTATATAATTTGCCACTAAGTGTGGGAATATCAATATGGAACCCCCATGGGGTATTAAATTTTAATAGGGGCTCTTAAACATGAATGCTTATAAATCCCAAGGAATGAATCTCAAATGACAGAATTTTTACAAAAGTGGCAGGAAGCAGGAGAACAATTTTTGACAAAGAGATCTTTCTAGTTCTCATTGCTTAGACCAAAGAGGCAAACGGTTTTCTCTAGCACTTTTCCTTAACTTTGGCTAGAATCAAAGGACTAGATAATGTGAAGGTTAATTGCATGTGTCAATTTGGCAGAACCATGGTACCCAACATTTAATTGAATATTATCCTGGGTGTTTCCATAAGGAAATATTTAAATGATATTAGCACTGGATGAGATTAACATTTAAACTGGTGGCCTTTGAGGGAGTTCTTATTGTGGCTCAGCAGAAACGAATCTGGCTAATATCCATGAGGACACAGGTTTGGTCCCTGGCCTCTCTCCATCAGTTAAGGATCCACCATTGCTGTGAGCTGTGGTGTAGGTCACAGATGCAGCTTGGATCTGGTGTTTCTGTGGCTGTGGTATAGGCCAGCAGCTACAGCTCTGGTTTGACCCCTAGCCTGGGAATCTCCATGTGCCATGGGTATGGCCCTAAAAGGACAAAAATTAAAAATAAAAATAAATCAGTAGCCTTTGAGAAAAGCAGATTACCCTCCCTAATGTGGTGGGCCTCGTCCAATCAGTTGAAGGACTGACTAGAACAAAGACTGACCTAGCCTTGAACAAGAAGGAATTCTGCCAGCAGGCAGCTTTCAAACGTGACTTTCAATATGGACTGTTTCCTAAGTCTCCAGCCTACTGATTCACCCTGAATATTTTGAATTTAATCACATGAGCCAATTCATTAAAATAATCTCCTCTCCCTCACTCTCCACACACACACACACACACACACACACACACACACACACACACACACACACACACACACCCTGTTGATTTTGTTTCTCTGAAGAAGCTTGACTGATACAGACAAGGTGGTTTTTGTTGGCTCTGTCCCTGACAGAACTCTAGAGGGAATGGGAAGCATTTTGGGATCCTAGACCCCGACAGGGTTCTGCAGACTGGCCTGAAGAAGATGAACATAAATTTCAACCTTCAACCTTCCTCTAATAACATGATAACTTTCATTTTCTTTGGGGAAATGGCTTCATTCCCCTCCAGTGCATGTGTTTTGGGGAACTGCCTCAATTCTAGGGGCAGGTACCAATTGATTGAAACTGAACAGAGTAACTGCTCTTACTGGGAAATGTTCTGGACTGGACCCATCCTCCTTTCTGGAAATTAGGCCCTGGACTTTGGATGGTTATAGGGAAAACTTTTTCCTTATGATGAACTTAAAAGTGGAAGTATGTAAAAATACTGATCTTACAATCATTAGAGAGGAGTCTGACCAAGAAAGAAACCACCTCAAAGGGAGTTATGATAAAAGGGGCAAAATAAACTGATGCAGCTTATAGAGACATCATCCAGCCCATGATCCAGCCATGCCTGAAGCTGGACCTTTCTGTTACATTAAGCAAAAATTCCCTTTGTGTATTTGGATTAGGCTTTTCTATTCCTTAAAACCCCAAATTTCCAACAGATACAATCCTTGGAGGTTTAACATGGACTAAGACCTGACTTATCATACAGTCGAGTTGGCCTAGTTAGATAAAAGCATAAATAGCTGGAAGGATGAATATAAAAGTTTCCACTGAACACTTTCTATATGAAAAGCACCATGCTAAGATCTTTTACATGACTTGCCATTAGATCAAAAACTTGTTTATTCCTTACAGCAATCCAGCAAGATAGTTATTACCATTACTGTTAAGGATAAAGAAAGTGTCGTTTGGAGAGGATGAAAGAGAAAGTCAACAACTGGTACATGGGAAATCTAGGATAAGTACAAGATCATCTCATTCTGAAGTCCATGAAATTCCCTCAGTACTTCCTGCCTTTTCTGAGCCTCAGCTTTCTCATCTGTAAAACAAATAATAATATTTCCTTCTTTCCCAAGATTGTTAATTGAACAAAAGAAAGTGTGTGTGTGTGTGTGTGTGTGTGTGTGTGTGTGTGTGTGTGGTATATGTCTCTATAACTTGTTGGCCTGTGTCTCTAGCATTATCAAGTGATGCGAATTTAACATTCAAGACAGATGGTTTTGATTTTTCTGTCCTTGAAAAACATTTTTTTAGTTTCCCTGATGTCATATGATTATACGCACACTTAAATCTCACGCATCCAAAATTGATTTCACTTTTCACTATGCATGTTAACTTTGCACCATTGTTCAAGGCTTACCTACCTAGAAAATTAAAGAAAATCTGCTTTCAGTTAGCCCCTGCTAACTGAAGTCTGCAGTCAAACTCCCCCTGGAAGTGTGTGGCTCCTCTATGTGTGACTTAGGGACTTCACCATCACTACTGCTCTGATAACACCACCACCTTGATCACTTTCATCATCACCAAGTCTAGCACCATACCTCCACATTCACCACCACCTATGCCATCACCTGTCCTGCAACTCTAACCACCAATCTTACCTCCATCTTCACTTCCACCCCCCACACCATCGCCTCCACCACCTCTACCATCACCAACAGCACCACTTACCAGCAACTCCATTAATGCCATCTCCAACAATTCCACCACCACAACCACCAGGGCTATAACTTCAGCAGCACCAACGGTAAGCAAGACACATGACACTTCAAATTCCCAATCTTAACTATAACCCTACAAAGAAAACATTTTCATCTTATTTTGCCTATAGGGAGCCTGAGACCCAGAAAAGTTAAATAACCTCTCCAAAGTCTCACAACTTCTAAATAGTCGAGCAAGGATTTGACACCAAGAGCACATGAATTGGAAAGTGTCATCTTTTCACTGTGGCAACCCTTCCCTCTCCCCTGCATTCATTTCATCTCCATTCTGAAAGGCCAGACTCTATTTTTCTTTTCTGGACTATAGAATGAGATTTCCTCTTTCAGCCTTGGTTGACTGCCGACATGGTGAAGTAATCTTGCCTGGGAGCAATTGTCTTAATTACTGAAATGATAACAGGAAGGCAAAGTCACTACAGAGAGGTAGAGAAGGGAAGCCTGGGGCGGGGGATGGGGTGGTAAATATGTAAGAATCATATGTGAGATTTAAAATGTCACAACCATGGGTTCTGACTATTGTCTGAAAGACAATAAAGTCTTTCCAGCTGGTGAGAAAAGGCCAGCTGAGGTGGGGGAGGAAGAGGGCCCTGGCAGTGAGGCCATCTTCCTGTCGAGATAGGGGTGTAGGGTTGCTGTCACATCGGAAATGAGGGCAGGCTGAAAGCTGAGGTTAGCATTCAACGGGAGGATTGAAAGGATACTTTGAAGTCTAGATAGCATTTCTAAAGAATGCCTGACGAGAATTCCAGACTTTTATAGAGGGATATGGAGATTGGATATGTTTTGCTTTTGAACGTTTTTTATTTGCAGCTTTATAGTTCTTTCTGCCATAAATGTGAACTGAAATGGATATTAAATTGCAAAAACAACACAGTCCATGCCTATTTTTCACACACACACAAAAGACTCAGAGTAAACTTTGTCTTGACGAGCACGTAGGAGGGAGTTTGGATAATGCCTTTTCCCAGGTTTTACTACTCCACCGGAAATATTACCTCTTCTATCCCATTAAAGAGAAAATTGATTTATTAACTGTTGATATTTGCACTTGGGAAATTCATCAGGCCCCTTGATCAGTGGAACTAGGACTCCTGGACAGCATCTCTGTAGCATAGGAGAAGGTACCAATAAGACACAGGTGATGGACACAAAGTTAAGAGGGTTTTTGTGCTTGAAATGTTAACACTTCTACCTTGCTTATTTATCTTAGAAAGCATCTTATTTTCAAAAGCAAGCATGAACAGACTATTTTACTCTAAAAACTCTAAGCCACATATTGCCATTTTTATTATGACTCCTATAAGATTATTTTACAAGTGCCCTGCAAATTTGCTGTCAGGAAGGCACGTGGGAAATGCAGATATTTGCATGTATTTTTCCTTACATGAATGTCCACAGAAAGGTTCTCATAACCTCCATTACATAAGAATAAATGGGTGAGAAATCCTGATTAACAGTCTCATTTGATCCACTAGGGTAAACACTAGCAATGGTGGGATTAGCACACGATTAAAACTCTTCCAAGCGTTTGTTCTTCCTTACATTTTTTTAAAGTAAACAAATAAACAGCTTCATCAGAGAGTTAATAGAGCTCTTTGAACCTATCATACAAATATGTCCTCTACCAAAGCTTACATTTGAGTATATTGAACATTTGAAGCGTGAATAGATAAATCTCGGGCTCACAAACTAGTTCCTGGGAAATAGTCCTCAGGGCCCTGATAGCTACTAAGAATGATGTTTTAGGATCCACATTCTGCTGATGAATGAGACAAGCTATCTTACGTGAATACCAGGGAGGCCACAAAGTGCCGATAGGAAGCCCCCTGACTAGGGAAGGCCTCAGTGAAGGGAGGAGGCTGGCCCTTTCTCTAAGGACCTAGAGGCTCCTGCCGCAGCGTGAGCTACACAGTGGGCATTTGTGGCTATATTGGCTGCTCTTAATCCCTCCGGGTAATAATCTGAAGGCTGCATTCACAGTGTTAATGATTAGTAACTCCAGTGCCCATGGTTGGCACCAAAAATGGCATGTTGATAATTATCTTTGGTCCTAAAGAATGAGTAGCACAGGATGCCTGTGTCCCACTCTATATGGGGCCTTCTCTCCCCTGCAGAGTGAGTTGGCATCTTTCTTTGGCTTATTTCACAGGGTGGGTTTCCAAGCCAGCCATGAACAGCCTCTGGAGCATTTTCTGAGCCAGCTTCTGGTGGGGTATCAGGCTCTGGCACATTCTGAAAAGAGCAGTTGGCATACTCAAAGAATGAGTATATTTGTAAACCACATTCACATAAATGTGAAGGAAAATGCAATGTCTGCCAGCAGTGTCTCTGGCCTGTGTGCAGAATAGACTAGCGAGCAGTGGAATAGACTAAGCCATGGGTATCAGCGCTGGAAGGGACTTGACATCACCAGGGCCGAGTCCAATGGTGACAGAATAAGCAACTTTTCCAAGGCCATTCAACCATTAAGTGGCAGATCTGGGATTAGGGACCTGGCCTACTAGCACCAGTCCGGGCTATTGCACCAAACCCCCTTGGTTTGTTCCCTCATTTATAAAAAAAGGAACGGCAATACCTGTCTGCCAGGATACCTGGAATAATTAAATGGGTTAACATCGATCTAAGTGCCTCACACAGAGATGCCCCCCCCCCCAGTAAGTGGCTAATAGTTTCCTTCTTACCATGTTGTTATCCCTTGGAGCCACATCTCTAGGCATCAAACATTCTTCTCATGCTCAGTGCCAGAGCTACCCTGAGTTCCCATTTATGCAAAGCCTGGTGTGATGCTGGATGGTCACAAATGCCAGGTATGAGTTTCTGCCACAGAACCCACATTCTTGGCAATACAGAAGATGAATTAACCTAGGCAGAAATGGTATCCTTTAAAAAAGGACTTTATATAAAAGTCATTTTCCAATTCTGTGGTATAAAAGCACCACAGACAACCAAGGTAGGGCAAGCTTCAAGCCTTTGACTTGGTCTCCTTGAAATCTATAGCTTGTCTTCTCAGACCAAACACTCAATGAATTCCAACTCTTCTCAGAAGACATTGCTGTCCATTCTCTCTCTAATTAAAATAAAACACTTTCAAGCTCAAGAATTTCCTTTCAATACTCAGGAAAAGAAATCATGTCCCTTTACCCATTAATAGCATCAATAACTAACAAAAAGGTATCCCAAAGTCTATCATATAGATGAAGTTTCTGAAATATCTACCAGCTTTGTAATTACAACTCTGAGAAACCAGGACATATCTGTTTTGTATTGTATTTTGACTCCTTCTAAGAGTCTACAGGTAATATAAATAATATCACACAATGTTGTATATAGATAATCCATGCAATTTTTTTTGTCTTTTTAGGGCCACGCATGCAGCATATGGAGGTTCCCAGGCTAGGGGTCCAATCAAAGCTACAGCTGCCAGCCTATGCCACAGCCACAGCAACAGGGGATCTGAGCTGTGTCTGCGACCTACACCATAGCTCACGGAAATGTAGGATCCTTAAACCACTGAGCAAGGCCACTGAGCCATGATGGGAACTCCTCAGGTAATTTTTTGAGCCCAAGTTCCTTTGAACATATATTCTAGGCTTGGGTAGACTTTTGACATTAAGTACTTAGTAGTTTGATGCAATAGAGAAAAATCTCTGCTGGTAGCAGAGCATCTCTTGGTCTAAATTGGCCAAAGACAGAGTTCCCTTTGTGGCTCAGCAGTCAACTAGAATCCATGAGGATGTGGGTTCCATCCCTGGCCTTGCTCATTGGGTTAAGGAACCGGCGTTGCCATGAGCTGTGGTGCAGGTCACAGACATGGCTCTGATCCATGTTGCTGTGGCTCTGGTGTAGGCCAGCAGCAGTAGCTCTGATTCAACCCCTAGTCTGGGAACTTCCATATGCTACAGTTGTGGCCCTAAAAAGCAAATAAATAAATAAATAAAATATATTGGCCAAAGACAACTATCATAGGCTCCATATCACACAGAAATTATCGACAAACCATACTGTATATTTCACATCATGAGAGTTTAAATTTCTTCTGTCAGCACTGAAAAATAAAACTCCAAAAGAAAATATCCAACTGCCTTTCCATCCTCAGCCCACTCTTGTAGCCTGGTGTGCTGTGGGAAGCAACACATAAGTTGTATTAAAATAAAAGCTATTGATTTGAAAGCTGCAAGTAGAAAAGAGGGGTTATAAATAAGAAATGCACTAAGGAGAAATCTCCTTATGAAGCAAAATAGCTAAAAGAAACAATGTTAAGAAACTCCCTGTGTGCTTAGCAGCTGCAAGAGCACCTTTGCTTCTGAAATCAAATACTGCTCTGAGGGGAAGACTTTAAGGTCACAAAAAAGAGAAGAAAAATGATGGTCCAGAGGTGTTGCTTTTTTTTAATGTGATGTCCAAATTAAAAAATACATTGTATGCAAACTGAATTAATACCACAAAAGATAAAACTGGAACGTGGCATCACATGGAGAAAAGAGAGCAGTGTAAATAAGATGACATATATGAAGCAGATGACATATATGAAGCAGAGGCATGATGACATATATGAAGCAGAGGCTAAAAAGACAATGTATGAATTCAAGCGCAGAAGAGCAGGGAAGAAAAGAAGTGCTGTTTATTGAGGTATACTGTGTGCCCATTCCTTTGCTATGTTGTTTTCTGTTGTTGTTTAAGAACGCAAAATGTGACTGAATTTAGGAGAAGAAAATATTTGAAATACAATCAGTAAGTACTCCTTTAAGAATTTGCCTGTCACACTTTTCCACTGTATTATTAATGTGGCCATATGATTTATTACTGTGGCACAGGACTGGGCTCATTACATACCTTATTATGACTAATTCTCTGAACAATCCTGTGAGGTAGGTATTACTTTTCCCCTTTTATAGATGAGGAAACAGGCTTACAGAAATTAAGAAAATATAGCAAGTAGGCAGTGTCTTAGCCAGCTCAGGCTGCCATAACTGGTCACCAAAGCATGGCTTAAATGACAATTTATTTCTCACAGTTTTCTAGGCTGAGAAGTTCAAGATCAAGGTACTGGTAGATCCTGGGTCTGGTGAGGACCCACTTCTTGGTTTGCAGATGGCCACCTTGTCTTCTCCTCGTTTCCTCGCAAGGCAGAGAGCTGGCAGAGAGAGAAAGTAAGCTCTCTCTAGGCTCATCTCACAAAGGCACTAGTCCCATTCAGGAAGGCTCCATCATGATGAATCAGTTATCTCCATTTCCGGTACCGTTACATTGGCGATTAGTCTTCAGTATATGAATTTGGTTGGGGGGGGGGGGCACAAATTTCAGCATATAGCAGACAGAAACAATAATCAAGTATATAACAAAAAGAAACTTTCTTTATTTGAAAAAGACCTAAGACAACACAGTGGGAGATGTTAATAAGGAAAATTCATGAAAAGAAATCTTTGTCTAGACATATCCTTTTTCCAGGACAATGAAAGTATTCTATAAGAAGAACTGAAGAAAGTAAATAAACAAAACATTGTTCCCTACCAAAGAATGCAAAACAGCCTTTTGTAAAGCTGATGGGAAATATTGAAAATGCCTCTGAAAAGAGTGAGGGGAAACAGTATGAACCCCCAAATCGTATCTACTTGACTTTTTATTTATTTATTTATTTTTTATAATTTATTTTTTCTCCACTGTACAGCAAGGGGATCAAGTTATCCTTACATGTATACATTTTCTTCCCCCACCCCTTGTTCTGTTGCAATATGAGTATCTAGACATAGTTCTCAATGCTACCCAGCAAGATCTCCTTGTAAATCCATTCTAAGTTGTGTCTGATAAGCCCAAGCTCCCGATCCCTCCCACTCCCTCCCTCTCCCATCAGGCAGCCACAAGTCTATTTTCCAAGTCCATGATTTTCTTTTCTGTGGAGATGTTCATTTGTGCTGGATATTAGATCCCAGTTATAAGTGATATCATATGGTTGACTTTTTATTTATATGCAATGTAAAATAAATATCATTTATCATAGTCAAAGCATCTGAGTATACAGTCTTCCTCTATATCTCTGAGGGACTGGTTCCAAGACCCACTCAGATACCAAAATCCACAGATGGCTCTAGCCCCATAGTTGGGCCTACATATCCATGGTTAGGCACCCTACAAAGAAGTCAAACTAGACCAATACAAAGGAAAAGGAAAAAAAAAAGGTGTGGTGAGAAACTGAGATACTAGGCAATGTAAGAGTAACAGCTTAGGGGGAGATGGGATTAAGATGGCAGAATAGTAGGACTGAAGCTCAACTTCTCTCCTAAAAACAACTAAAGCCTGAGCAACCTTCACCCAAATGGACTGGAAACCTTAAAAAAGACATCTTGCTCCAGAAGAGAAAGGAGGCCACATCAAGAGGTAGGCGTGGTGACTTCATGATATAAACAACTCCATACCTCCCGGGTAGGAAGCCCTTCAGACTGGAAACTACCTTGTTCATAGAGACTCACCTACAGGAGTGAGAGTTCTGAGCCCCACAACAAACTCTCACGTGTGGGGATCTGGCACTGGGAGAAAGAGCCCCTGGAGCATCTGGCATTGAAGGCCAGTGGGGCTTGAGGCGCAGGAGGTCCACAGGACTGGGGGAAATGGAGACACCATTCTTAAAAGGCGCACACAGATTTTCACATGCACTGGGTCCCAGGGCATAGCAAAGTATCCATAGGAATCTGGGTCAAACCTGACTGCAGTTCTTGGAGGACATCCTGGGAAAACGGGTGAATGTGGCTTGTTGTTAGGGAAAGACATTGAAAGCAAAGCTCTCAGGAATATTCAGCAGCATGACTTTCTCTGGAGGTGGCCATTTTGGAAAAATCTGGCCACACCCATCAGACAGTGCTGAGAAGCCCAGGGGCAAACAAAAATCCAGGTGGGATCATAGCCACGCCCCTTAGTAAACAGGCTACCTGAAAACCCCCCAGGCACACAGCTGCCTCTAATCCCATCCAGAGACTAAGCCCCACCCACCAGAGGGATTAGAATCAGCTCCACCTACCAGGGGGCAGGCATCAGCCCCTCCCATCAGGAAGCCTACAGCAAGCCCCCATACCAACTTCAGCCACAAGGGGAGCAGACACCAGAAGTAAGAGAGGCTACAACCCTATTATCTGTAAGAAGGTCACCACACCAAAAACCTATAAAAATGAGAAGACAGAGGACTATAACTCAGATGAGGGAGAAAGAAAAAACCCCAGAAAAACAGCTAATCCATGAGGAGATTCTCAGCCTCCAGGAAAAAGACTTTAGACTGTTGATACTTAAGATGATGCAAGACATTGGAAATAAACTGGAGGCAAAGATGGATAACTTACAGGAAACACTGACCAAAGAGATACAAGATATCAAACAAGAATAGATGCAAAATACAATAACTGAAATAAAAAATTCACTAGAAGCAGCTAACAGAAGAATACAGGAGGCAGAAGAACGAATAAGCGAGGTGGAGGACAGATTAGTGGAAATTATGGATGCAGAACAGAAAAGAGAAAAAAGACTGAAAAGAAATGAAGAGAGTCTCAGAGAACTCTGGGACAACGTGAAACGCACCAGCATCCGTATTATAGGGGTGCCAGAAGGAGAGAGAGGAGGAGACAGAAAAAATATTCCAAGAGATAATAGCTGAAAACTTCCCTCACATGGGAAAGGAACCACTCACTCAAATCCAGGAAGCACAACGAGTACCATATAAAATAAACCCAAGGAGGAACACCCCAAGACACATACTAATCAAACTGACCAAAATTAAAGACAAAGAGAAAATCTTGAAAGCAGCTAGGGAAAAGAAACAAATAACATACAAGGGAACACCAATAAGGTTATTGGCAGATTTTTCAACAGAACTCTGCAGGCCAGAAGGGAGTGGCATGATATACTCAACGTGATGAAAGGAAAAAAACCTCCAACCAAGATTACTCTACCCAGCAAGGCTCTCCTTCAGATTTGAAGGAGAAATCAAAACCTTCACAGATAAGCAAAAGCTGAGAGAATTCAGCAACACTAAACCAGCCTTACAACAAATACTAAAGGAACTTCTCTAGGCATAAAAGAACAAGAGAGTAAGGAAAGGAAAAAGAGCAGCAAAAACAAATCCAAAGTAATTAATAAAATGGCAATAGGAACATATATATCAATAATTACCTTAAATGTGAATGGACTAAACGCCCCAGCCAAAAGACAAAGACATATGCTGAATGGATACAAAAACAAGACCCATATATATTCTGTCTTCAAGAGACCCACTTCACTTCTAGGGACACATACAAATTGAAAGTGAGAGGATGGAAGAAAATATTTCATGCAAACGGGGATCAAAAGAAAGCTGGAGTAGCAATACTCACATCAGACAAAATAGACTTTATAATGAAGAATATTTTAAGGGACAAAGAAGGACATTACATACTGATCAAAGGATCAATCCAAGAAGATTATGTAACAATTTTAAATATCTACGCACCCAGCACAGGTTAACCACAATATATGAGGCAACTGCTAACAACCTTAAAAGGAGAAATCGACAATAACATAATCATAATGGGGGACTTTAACACCCCAACTACAGCAATGGACAGATCAAGCAGACAGAAAATCAATAAGGAAACACAGGCCCTGAATGACGCATTAAACCAGATGGACTTAATAGATATTTATAGGACATTCCATCCAAAAGCAACAGAATACACCTTCTTCCCAAGTGCACATGGAACATTCTCTAAGATTGATCACATCCTGGGCTACAAATCCAACCTTGGTAACTTTAAGAAAATTGAAATCATATCAAGCATCTTTTCCAACCACAACGCTATATGACTGGAAATCAACAACAAGAAAAAAACTGCAAAAAACACAAACACGTGGAGACTCAACAACATGCTACTAAACAACCAATGGATCACTGAAGAAATCAAAGAGGAAATTAAAAAATACCTGGCAGCAAATGACAACGAAGATACAATACTCCACAACCTATGGGATGCAGCAAAAGCTGTCCTAAGAGGAAAGTTTATAGCAATACAAGCCCACCTCAGGAAACAAGAAAAAATCTCAAATAAACAAACTTTACATCTAAAGCAGCTCGAGAGAGAAGAACAGACAAAACCTAAAGTTAATAGAAGGAAAGAAATCATAAAGATCAGAGCAGAAATCAATGAAATAGAAACAAAGAAAAGCATAGAAAAGATCAATGAAACAAAAACTGGTTCTTTGAAAAGATCAACAAAATTGATAAACCATTAGCCAGAATTATCAATGAAAAAAGAGAGAGGACTCAAATCAATAAAATTAGAAATGAAAAAGGAGAAGTAACAACGGACATCACAGAAATACGAAGGATCATAAGAGACTACTATATGCAACTATATGCCAATAAAATGGAAAACCTAGAAGAAATGGACAAATTCTTAGAAAAGTACAATCTTCCTAGACTAAACCAAGATGAAATAGAAAAGATGAATGGACCCATTACAAGAAGTGAAATTGAAACTGTGATTAAAAACTTCCAACAAACAAAAGTCCAGGACCAGATGGCTTCACAGGCGAATTCTAACAAACATTTATAGAAGAGTTAACACCTATCCTTCTGAAACTATTTCAAAAAACTGCAGAGGAAGGGATACTTACAAACTCATTCTAGGAGGCCATCACCCTGATACCAAAACCAGACAAAGATACCACAAAAAAAGAAAACTACAGGCCAATTTCACTGATGAACATCAATGCAAAAATCCTCAACAAAATATTAGCAAACAACATCCAACAATACATTAAAGGATTGTACATCATGATCAAGTGGGATTTATCCCAGGGATGCAAGGGTTCTTCAATATCTGCAAATCCATCAGTGTGATACACCACATTAACAAACTGAGAAATAAAAACCATATGATCCTCTCAATAGACACGGAAAAAGCCTTTGACAAAATCCAACAACCATTTCTGATAAAAACCGTTCAGAATGTGGGCATAGCGGGAACCTACCTCAACATGATAAAGGCCATATATGACAAACCCACAGCAAACATCATTCTCAATGGAGAAAAGCTGAAAGAATTCCTGCTGAGATCAGGAACAAGACAAGGATGTCCACTCTCGCCACTACTCTTCAACATAGTTTCGGAAGTCCTAGCCACAGCAATCAGAGAAATAAAAGAAATAAAAGGAATCCAAATTGGAAAGGAAGAAGTAAAACTGTCACTATTTGCAGATGACATGATACTATACCTAGAGAATCCTAAAGACTCTACCAGAAAACTGTTAGAGCTCATCCATGAATTTAGCAAAGTCGCAGGATACAAAATTAATACACAGAAATCCACAGCATTTCTGTACACTAACAATGAAAGAGCAGAAAGAGAAATTAGGGATTCAATCCCATTTACCATTACATCCAAAAGAATAAAATACCTAGGAGTAAACAAAAGACCTGTACTCTGAAAACTGTAAGCCACTGATGAAAGCAATCAAAGATGACACAAAGAGATGGAAAGATTACTATGCTCATGGATTGGAAGAGTTTTAATACTATCAAAATGACTATACTACTTAAGGCAATATACAGATTCAATGCAATCCCTATCAAACTATCAAGGACATTTTTCACAGAACTCAAACAAAATATTTTAAAGTTTGTTTGGAAGCACAAAAGACCCAGAATAGCCAAAGCCATCCTGAAAAAGAAAAATGGAGCTGGAAGAATCAGGCTCCTGGACTTCAGACTATACTACAAAGCAACAATCATCAAAACTATGTGGTACTGGCACAAAGACAGAAATATACATCAGTGGAACAGGATAGATAGCCCAGAATTCAACCCGTGCACCTACAGCCAACTAATCTATGACAAAGGAGGCAAGAATATACAATGGAGAAAGGACAGCTTGTACAATAAGTGGTGCTGGGAAAACACTACAACCACATGGAAAAGAATGAAATTAGAACACTCTCTAACACCATACACAAAAATAAACTCCAAATGGATTAAAGACCTAGATATAAAACCAGAAACTATAAAACTCTTAGAGGAAAACATAGGCCAAACACTCTCTGACATAAACAACAGCAACATCTTCTCAGATCCACCTCTTCGAGTAATGACAATAAAACCAAAAATAAACAAATGGGACCTAATCAAACTTCAAAGTTTCTGCACAGCAAAGGAAACCCTCAACAAAATGAAAAGACAACCCACAGAATGGGAGAAAATCTTTGCAAACAAACCAACTGACGATGAATTAATCTCCAAAATTTATAAATACCTTCTACAGCTCAATACCAAAAAAACAAACAACCTCATCAAAAAATGGGCAGAAGATCTAAACAGACAGTTCTCCAAAGAAGACATACACATGGCCAAAAAACACATGAAAAGATGTTCAACATCACTCATTATTAGAGAAATGCAAATCAAAACCATGATGAGATACCACCTTACACCAGCCAGAATGGCCATCATCCAAAAGTCTACAAACAAGAAGTGCTGGAGAGGGTGTGGAGAAAAAGGAACCCTAGTACACTGTTGGTGGGAATGTAAATTGGTGCAACCACTGTGGAAAACAGAATGGAGATTCCTCAGAAATCTCAAAATAGAACTACCATTTGATCCAGCAATCCCACTCCTGGGCATCTATCCAGAGAAAACTATGGCTCGCAAAGACACATGTACTCCGATATTCATTGCAGCACTATTTGCAATAGCCAAGACATGGAAGCAAACTAAATGTCCATCGACAGAGGAGTGGATCAAGATGTGGTACACATACACAATGGAATATTACTCAGCCATTAAAATGAACGAAATGCCAGCATTTTTAGCAAAATGGATGGACCTAAAAATTATCATGCTAAGTGAAGTCAGCCATACAATGAGACACTAACATCAAATGCCTTCACTGACATGTGGAATCTGAAAAAAGGACAACTGAACTTCTTTGCAGAACAGACGCTAACTCACAGACATTGAAAAACTTATGGTCTCTGGAGACAGTTGGGGGGTCAGGGGACGTGCTTGGGTTGTGGGATGGAAGTCCTGTGAAATTGGATTGTTATGGTCATTATACAACTACAGACGTGATAAATTCATTTGAGTAATAAAAATAAAATAAAATATCTCTACAAGTTAAAAAAAGAATAACAGCTTAGGTTTCTCTTTATTAAAGAAGCTTTGGATCTTTATTAAAAATATAAATAAAAGTCTTACAAGGTGTAAAATTTTTTTTAAAAAAGTAATCTTTTAATTATATTTAAAAATACAATTAAAAGTCTTACAAGGTGTAAAATTTTTTTTAAAAAAGTAATCTAAAAGTTTTTTTAAAAAAGTAATCTTTTAATTATATTTAAAAATACAATTAAAAGTCTTACAAGGTGTAAAAGTTTTTTTTAAAAAGCATTTTTTTTAAAAAAAGTAATCTAAGTACTACTTACTGTATTCATGGAGTTTATTTATATAGTATTATAACATGAGGCTAAATAGTTGTAAATAGACTATTTGCATGTCTATTCAGATGTGGTTATTTCCAAGAGAGATAAATATACTTTTGACATTTGGTAGAGCAATTGTTAAAGTATAATAAATATGCATGTTAGGATTTCAAAAAAAAAATAAATAAATAAATAATAAAATAAATATATTTGTCTATTTAGGAACAATGAAAAACTATTTTATGAGGGATAAAGAAAATGGAATGTAGAAAGTGGGAAAAAGAAATAATAGTTAACCATAAAATGTACAATTTAGAAACAAAGAATTAACAATACAATAAAGATTCTTTGAAACTAACCAATAATTGAGTAAACTTTTAGAAAATTAGGCAAATATGACAAAAGTAGAACTAAAATGGGGAGATAAAAGACTAAATTACAGAGACTATTAAATATATATACATATTTTTCTAATACATATGAAATCCTGATGAACTCAAAACTCTGTTTATTAACAAGATGAATTTGGAAAAGAGTACCTAAATGGAATATAACCAAGGAAAAACTTTTACACTACCCCAAAACATGCAAACAATAATAACAAACTCTAAGCTTGAACAGTTTTACTGGAAAAGCATTTCACATATTTAGGGAGAAAGGTTCTCTCTCATATTACATAAGCTATTCCAACAACACACTCCAAGGCTTTACTCTAAAATATTACTTTCTCTCCATCATACATCATAGGTTAGAAAATGAACTTGAGGTCCTTTCAACTTGTGAGAAAATTCTTGCAGAGTGGAACAGAAGCCATGCCCAGGACCCGGACCAGAAGTCACCTCTCCTTTTCCAAGCAAATTTGGCAAAACCAAATTTTCCCTGTTCCAGCTTCAATTTTGCTTTGTCCTTGAAAGGTCTTTTCCTGGTGCAATCGCTTTCTTCCACCCTCTGTCAGGACTGCCAAGCCAGCCCAACTCTAAGAACACGTAGGCAATCTATGTTTATAGGAACTCTGTCCTCACAAGTGAGAGATAATGGCAGTTTTACCAGAATGATTATCCAAAACAAAATCTAGGCTTCTGGTTTAAATGAGAAAACAAATTCACATTTTTCTCTGCTCTATCTTGAAAATACGTCTAAACCCAATAAAAAGCACAGGATGAGGATAAGTGCATAAACTGCTGAGTGAGAAAAGGGGACATCAGAAGACCAAAGATATTGTTCTTTTAGATTTTCCTTTATTTTCTTTGTACTGCAAAGTAACACAAACTCATTGTAACTGACAGAACAAAATGAGATAACCAGCCCCCTTCCTCCTCCTCAAAGCTTTCTTATAAACTTAACGTAACCACTATCAACCTATTACGTATAATCCTTTTAGGATTGTATACCTCTTAAATATAATCTATTAGGTATAGCCTTCATCCTCCCTTATGGCCAAGGAAGACAAAGCTAGACCATTCTTCACACATAAAAGGATTCAGAATGGTAGTTATGGTATCTTTTATTTTTATAAAAATACTTAAGAGAGTGGGCAACTTGTTTCTTTCATTAAACAATGCATAATGGACATCCCCTTAGGACTGGGAGACCTAACTCTCTCTTTTGGAAACTGCATAGTATTCTACGTGATGGGTATTACATACTTTGTGCAAGCCTAACTACTGATGGATGTTATTTCATTTGCCATATTTGGCTACTAAAAACAAAGCTGCAGTTAACCTCCTTAAATATGATGCTTCTATTTTTTATCGAAGAGGGTGTCAAAGTAGGATTGCCAAATCAGAAAAGTAGTGTGGTTTTTAATAGCTGTTAGCAGATTACATTATAGTTATAGCAATTCACTGGTTGAGCAGCAACATACAAATGTGCCAGTTTCTCATAAACCTCAACCACCGCTGGGTATTCTCACTTTAATTTTTGACAATGTAATGAGTGAAAAATATGACTTTGTTACTGTATTCATCTGCCTTTCTCTGAATACTAGTGAGGGTGGGCATCATTTAATATGAGTGTGGGTTGCTTAGATTTCTCTTTGACGTTCCTATCCAACTGTGCCCATTTTTCTGTTTGTATCCTTTCTTTATCAATTTGTAAAACTCTGAAGATTGTAGGGGTATTAACTCTTCCCATCCAAGAGGTCTGGAAATCTTTTCCTTATCTATCATCTATCTACTTTTGAAACACACTCCTCATATGTAAACTACATGTTTTATATATATACACACACATACATTAAATTTACATATGAAACATATACTTATCTATATGTAGTATATAAAGTATATGTAATTATATATAACACAAAAAATTGTATTACACTTAAGTATATATATACTTAATGTCTATATAATATATGCAATATATATTATATGTGTGTATACTTAATGTATTCTATCACCATATATAGTTATTACATATATCTTTCATTATACATATTTAACCTATTGTGGTTAGAAAAATCTGCTCTTGTTTTTACTTCTGAGCTTCTTTCTTTGAATAAGATATTTTCCCCAGCTTTTCTAAGCATCTACTTGACCTCTTTTCTGATATATTTAATGTATCTGATTATAGGTCTGGATATGAGGTAAAGGGCCTAGATTTGCTTCAGTTTTGCCATGATTCACAATCATTTCTTTTTTTTTTTTCTTTTTTTTTTTTTTTTTTTGGTCTTTTTGCTATTTCTTTGGGCCGCTCCCGCGGCATATGGAGGTTCCCAGGCTAGGGGTCTAATCGGAGCTGTAGCCACTGGCCTACGCCAGAGCCACAGCAACGCAGGATCCGAGCCGCGTCTGCAACCTACACCACAGCTCATGGCAACGCCGGATCGTTAACCCACTGAGCAAGGGCAGGGATCGAACCCGCAACCTCATGGTTCCTAGTCGGATTCGTTAACCACTGCGCCACGACGGGAACTCCCACAATCATTTCTTATGTAACATTCTTTATCCACTGAAACAAAATACCACATTAACTTTTCATATTTCCTTGGATCTATTTTGCAAAGCTTTTAATTCTGCTCCACTGTTCATTTTCCTATATCTGGGTCAAGACCACACTATTTTATTTACAGACAACTTTTTTTTTTTTAAGTTTTACTACCTGGGAAGATATTATTTATTGTAATTTTCCTGGCTATATTTATATATTGATTCTTCCATGAAAACTTTAAAAAATTACTTTATTTTAAAAGTACATTAGAATTATGATTATTACTGTGTTACATTATACATTATACCAAACCCCACGTGAGACTCTTGAGGACATCCCAGTTTTGGATGCCTAATAAGGTATATTCACAAATAAAATATTTTAGCCAAATATTTTAAAGTCCTTAATGTGATATGAAGCAACAAAAATGAACACTGAAATATAAATTAATAGTTTGCTGCTGGTGGTTTGTGTATGAATGTGTGTGTGTGTGTGTGTGTGTTCCTCCTAGTTCAGATTCCTCCTATGGGAAAAATGACAGCTATCTTCCCCAAGGACTGTTTAATCACAAATAAAGACCTTCTACAACTTCTTTGTTGTTTATCATACAAAGGAGATGCTTCGGGGGAAGTTCCCTTCATGGCTCAGTGGTTAATGAACCTGACTAGGATTCATGAGGATACAGGTTTGATCCCTGTCCTCGCTCAGTGGGTTAAGGATCCAGCATTGCTGTGAGCTGTGGTGTAGGTCACAGATACCACTCGGATCCCATGTTGCTGTAGCTGTGGCGTAAGCTGGCAGCTATAGCTCCAATTCAACCCCTAGCCTGGGAATTTCCATATGCTGTGGGTACAGCCTTAAAATGGAGATGCTCTGGTATTTTTTTAAATATCTGACTCAAGGGAGTGAGTAGTTACATGTCCTAAGCAGGGTTAAACCACTATTTTCTTTTTTTATGGGCACACCAACCATATATGGAAGTTCCCAGGCCAGGGACTGCATCTGAGCCACAGCTGTGACCTACTCCGCAGATATGGCAATACCAAATTCTTTAACCTACTGTGCTGGGCTGGGGGTCAAACCCGCACCTCCACAGCAACCAGGGCTGCTGCAGTCAGATTCTTAACCCGCTGTGTCATGGTAGGAACTCCATAAGCCACTGTTTGCAAAAGCTCTGGCCAGCAAAGATGTGGAAGCTGAGACTTAAGGCTAACAAGTAATGTAGGAGTGCTCAGGACAAACCCCAGAAGATCATGATGGACAATAGCTTTAGGAACTGGGTCTGAAACTTCAGCAGTGACCCTGGAAGTCAGTCTTTTTGTGCCATCGAAATGCATACCACACTTCTCCACAATGGCTGTGAAGAAACTGGGCAGAGACATGCAAAGACCAAGGGAAAAAAACAAAGAAACTGAGCAGAAAACCAGGTCCCACCAAGAAGGAGAAATAAATGAGGAACCCATGGCTGACCATCATGCTCTGAGATTTCTAGCACCTGAAGTGGAAAGTGAAACATGGTGAATTATGTGGCTCTTATTATTAGAAAGGAGCAAGTTGACTTCTGTTTTTCTTGGTACTTTAAATCTCTCAAATGAGTGCTTATGCAGAGGAGAATGAATAGCAAGCATATCAACATGCATAAATAAATTATTTGAAGTGGTCCTTCTGAAGAGCTGGAATCACGGTCTTCACCAAAGCTTTGAAGATTCTCTTATTCTTGAGTCCTTAAAGAAAATTAAATTTACAAGAACTCCTGTCCCTCCTGGTTTGGAAATCAGTTTATTTTGGGTTAAATTGTACTCCTCCACCAAATTCCTATTTTGAAGTGCTAAAGCTCAGGGCTTAGAATGTGACCTTATTCAGAGAAGGGGATTTTTACCAAGTTAATCAAATGAAAATAAAATCCTTAGTGTGGGCCTGAATCAAATATGGCAGTGTCCTTATAAGAAAAAGAATTTAGACATAGGCACAAACAGGTAAAATGTCTGGTAAGATGAAGCCAGAGACCAAAATGATGTTTCTATAAGCCAAGGAATGAAAGCCAGAGATTGCCAGCAAACCAGCAGAAGTTAGATAAGAGGCATAGAACAGATTCTCCCTGATACCCCTCAGAAGGAAGCAAGCCTGCTGACACCTTGATCTAGACAGCTGGGGTGCTCACCTGTTAGACAACAAGTTTCTGTTGTTTCAGCCGCTCAGGTTGTAGTACTCTCTTAAGGAGTCACTAGCAAACTAACACATGTGTTGTTACTTTTTTTTCAGGCCAAGGAATCCTCCAAATCGGCTTCGGCTGGTGGCGACGCTTTCTGATCAGCCTGAACAGAGGATTCTGGTGATTTAATTAAAGATAAAAATCACTGAGAGAACACGGTAAGGATAATTTCAAGAACGGTCCATGACTAGGAACGTTTTCCCAGTACCCAACTTTCCCAGCAATGATATGGTCACATCAGGCCTAATTCTGCCATAAAAAAGTTCGCATTTCTACAATAAAAACTCACATGTTTTCTTTGGTCTTGTCCTACTTTACATTGGTTCCCCTTTATGACAAGAGTCCAGAGACCAGAAAGAACTGGCCCAGGACCAAATGTAAATAAAACTCAAAATCTCTGTCGCTTACCTGATCCCTAATTAGGAGTGGTGAAGGCCTGCACCCTAGCTTTTGCCAGCACAGGTAACAGTGCTTCATGGTCCCAGCAACTCCTTTTATGATTTGGCTGAATTCTGCCAAGTATTTGCTTGGTGTCACATTTATGAGCTTACTTAAGAATCTTTTGTGCAAACTTTTGAAGACTTACTTTATGGACTTGCTCCAGAACTAGATTCCTGGGGTCCACTGCACAGTGTTTGAACGAGGCCAAAAGGTAAGCTTTGCCTTCTGGTTATTTTCTGTCTTCTTTCCTGCCCCTCCTCCACCTACTGAGATGTCGCCTTTCTTCCAGGGTTCCTGTTCTTCTAACAAACAAGTCAGCTACTTACCTATAAGCAAAATTCTCTTGAGCACCTACCATTGACCTCCACTTTCTTGAGCATGGACCTGATCTCTATGGGGATGCTTACAGTTTCAGAACATCAATGAATCAATGAGTGTGTGTGTGTGTGTGTGTGTGTGTGTGTGTGTGTGTGTGTGTGTGTGTGTGTGTGTGTGATCTGAAGGGAGAACTACTCTCTATGGGGATGCTTACAGTTTCAAAACATCAATGAATCAATGAGTGAGTGTGTGTGTGTGTCTGTGTGTGTGTGTGTGAGATCTGAAGGGAGAACTACTCCCCTGGCCATGTATTTACAGAATACGAATATCCCAGAATTGCAAGCAACCTTCTACATGTCTGTTCCAACCTCTACTCTGTTAATCTCTACCCCACTTTTGCCAGCTGGTCCTATAGTTCTGATGGCATTCTCCCAACGGAAAAGTTTTCTCTGCCTTTCATGTAACCTATGAAATCCCACAAAGTTCTCATTGTTGGAAGTTCTTTCACCCCCAAGGTAAAACTTCTTTCTTAGCCCCATTCCACTGTATCTGCTCTTCCAGATGCTCTTGCTCACAAGGCTCACATGTACAAAAAAATGAAAGAGAGGGCCAGCAGTCATTCGGATATAAAACACTTCATAGTCCTTAGTCATTCAGACAGAAAACACTCCTGATTCTTTTATCAGAGGCACAGGTCGTCTTGGCCAAAGTACCCTCAAATGTCTGTAGGACTTGTGGCAGGATGTCAACGTCTCCTTTACTCCAGATGACAATGAAATCCCCTGGCACAGGCCTGGCCTGGGTGGGCAGCTTCTACCCAGTCATGTGGCCATTAATGGCAGAACGAGAGGGGAAAAAAAGGTCTATCATCTTCATGATATAGAATAAAAATACCACCTGTAGATCCAGAAGTTCTAGAGATAGTGTCCACTTGGGAGGTTTTAGAAGATGCAAGTTAGGATCAGCAGGAATGAAGGCATGCCACACAGCAAGAGGGAAGACCTAGCAAAGAAGACAGACTCCCCTGGCAGCCCCAGGGGTGACACTGGAAAAGGGACCTTCAGAGACTGGCTTTTTGGTACCTGAGGGGTATTTCTGCTTCCTCTTGTGATTTATTGACTAGGAGTGCTATGTACTCCATCTTCAGTTATTTAAACTTATGTTCCCATGACATTCTGAGAGAGTTCCTGATAGGAGGTACCTGTTCCTTAAATATGTCAGATGTGGCCAGGGATGGCTGGGAGGGGAGCTGTGGGTGGGGCTATGACAGCAAAGGTAGTGCTTTGTGATTCCAGCCACAGAGGAATTGTTGGGAAGGTCCACTGACCCAGGAGGAGGTGTCATAGACACTGGGCCCCAGTCTAAAGACAGAAGAGTCACTGTTTTACGTACTTCCATCACTTTGCAAAGTGTTTCACTGCTTCATTGCTTCCTCGAACCTTAAGAGAATCATTTCATTTGAAAAATTGGGTGTCCTAAGCTTTTTGATAGATGAGAGAACTGAGAAGTTAAACAGTTTCTTCCAAGCCACATAGGGAGTTAATAGTAGCAGGAAGAATTTAAGCCCTGATCCTTGATCATCTGTTTTTGCTTAGACAGGTGAATACGGGGAGGTGTTTTAACCTCCTGAATTGTCCCAGTTACAACCCTTCTGCTCAATACCATGTGGCTTGTGACCGACGGGACCTGACGCAGGATGATGTGACCTCCTGGCTGTCGTCCAAGGTGCCTTACTTTCCCCATCTCCACCCTGGCCCTTTCGAAAGACTGAACTAGGGTTCCAGTCACTGAATAATTTGGTCAGGACATTTTTATATTCTCTTCATAAGAATGAACATAAGCTTTAGATGTTAGATAAAAGCATCAAGTATTCATACAAGGGGAAAGGCAGTGTCCGGAATAAGAGTTGAATCCTCCTTGTTCTGTTTATATGAGTAAGTTATTTAACCACACAGGTTACGGGACCAGTCAGGAATGCCTCCACCTGACTAAATATATATTAGCGCACGCTGGCATCAATCTCCATCAACGTACTATTAGCCATTATGGGAGCATTACAACATCATCCTACTCACAAATGTGACACAGAGCAGGGTGTCACAGACACCTCAGTGCACTGGGCCCTTAAGTCAAAATGGAAAGTTAAAAACACCTTCTGCAGGCAGCCACTGGCATTACTTCATATTTACATTAGTTTGGCTAATCTAGTCGAGTGAACTTTTTCCCCAAGAAAATGTAATAGGAATATTTTATTTGAAAATTTTATGTGGTCAGCAGCTGTCTAAAGTCTTAATTCCTGTTTTCAGTAGGGTAAGTGGCAAATGCAACCAGGAAGAAAAAAAATTGCAGTTTCCCAAGTGCTAGTGAGGACAGCAGGCAGTGGAAAATCCGTGCAAAGTCTTTCCAGGAAAACATTCCTGCAGATGACTGTGTAAGTACTTAAGGGTTGGTGTAAAAAAATAGATCCACACATTTCTTAATGAGACTGAGTGAAAGAGCTGGAAAAGCTCCCCAGAAATCAGGAAACAGAGGCAGAGAGAAGGAAAGCAACTTGAGAAAGTCACACAGGAGGAGAGTGATCGCATTCAAAGAGCCAGGTCCTGCATCCACTGTCCACCATCCTGCTTTGTTCAGCTCCCTGGGGACCACTGCATCAACAGAGGCAGGAAGGTGCTCCGTGATAGCCCTGCCACTGCACCGCACAGGGAGCCTAGCCTCACATTAAATGACCTCCTGTCATGCATGACCTGTGGTTCCTCTCACCAGTACCTGTCTGATCCATCACAAAAGCAAACATAGGGTCATGTCGCAGCTTCTGCCTTTTTCCCTCATAGAAACTGAAGCAAAAGCAGAATCATAGTTTGTTTACGTCTTCCATGAGTTAAAGAAGGTGAACTAGAGTAGGAGAAAGAGAAAGTTTAGGCGACAGTCAGATGAAGATTCCTGTCTTTGTTCCGCTGTAACTTGGAAAAATTACCCAATACATGAACCTCTTAAACCACGACAATGATATTGTTCTGATAATTTTTGTTAGAACCAAATACTATACTGTATAGAAAGTTTATCTTGAGGGAGTTATGTGTGTGTGTTATATGCATGTATGCATATGTGTGTGTATATGTATGTACATATATATCACATGTATATGAATAATAACGACAACATACAATGATTCCTTTGGTTGCCATGTTTTGAGGGAACATGCACTTTCTGCCAGAAGAAGTGATGGTCCCAGGAGCAGACACAGGACTTAAAAAGAAGTACAACTTGCATGGGACACCAGTGTCCTCAGCGGCCAGCAGCAGCGCCTGCCTCTCCATCTTTGTTGCACCTGGATGGAGGCTTTAGCTGAGTCTGGTACTGAAGAGTCTGGACCCTCCTTCATCCCAGGGCTTTACTTTCCCACTTCCTAGTTTCCTCTTCTTTTAAAATACATGTAAAACCACCACTTACCTCACAGGACTATTTTATGAGTTAAATAGAATCATGTATGTAAAAGTTCTCTAAATGTAACATAGCGTAGTTCTTAATAAATACCTGGTATATTGATGAGTGAGGTGGTACCTGAAAGTGCTGAAAGGTCAATATGACGGATGCTCTTTTGAGCAGAATGGTGCTGAGGGACATGGCTCGAGAGAGAATATAAGGATAAAACGGTTCCAGAAAATTACCGAAATGAAGTAGTTGGAAAAGTATGGCCGCAGAAATTACAAAGCCAACTACCAGGGAGTGTATTCTCAAAATGAGCCCAGTTGCCTGCCTATATATGGCCATGGAAGGGAACACAGGGGATGGTTTGTAATGGGCTCCCCTGCCCTCCTTGGACAGAGCAACTGGAAGATACCAACACTGGCCAGGACCTGCTCAGGGTGTCAGCAAAACTGGTGTTGGGAGGCTACCTGGAGAGCTGGTGTAAAGTGTGGGAACTCCCCGGTTTTCCCAGACTATGACCCTATGGCACCACACAGCCAGAGAGAAAGCCATCAGTGAGTCTTTCACCAGGAAGATCATGGTTTTGTTTTGTGCGTTGCAAGACAGATTTTTGTTTAAGATGCTAGTGTGTGTTAATCTCTAAGGAGGAGAGAAATAAGAAATAAGGTCTAATATTTGGGGGGTGTTTTCTATCCTTCAAGTGATGGTCAGTCAGCTGGAGTCACAAGAGCAGACACAGAAGAGGCGCAGGGAAACAAGGTTTATCATTACTCACAGGTGCGAGGTAGATGGTCACTGCAGGCTCAAGGGAGCCACATGGTGGCGAGCATTAATGGAGGGGGCTCAGCCAAGCAGGTGGGGAGCTGAGAGACGAGGACCAAGGATAGGTGCCTTTATGGGGAGTCAGGATGGAGAACATCAGCAAAAAGCACAAGGGGATCTCATCGGTGACAGTCAGGAGGGGGCAAGGAGGGGAACTTGTGGCAAGAACCAGCCTTATCGCACGGGTGCACCTGGTCACCTGGGCAGGGTGCTCACAGCCTGTTTGTGGGAACATTGAGGCAGCAGGAAAATATAAAGCTTTAACATTACATTACAAGGGGTTAGCGATTTCATCAATGCCATGGTTCCAGGAGCAAGAGAAGTCTGCACATCCTCCATTGAAGCATCCAAGTTAGAAGATAGAAGAGGGGAGCCCGGAAGTAAACATCATCCCCAGGTTCAAGTGCAGAGAGGGAAGATTATGGAAAAATGGAAAGAAATTTGGAACCAAAGATATTCTTTGGAAATGTTTTTATCTTATACCTTTGTTTGGTCTAAGGGGCCTCAAAACAGAATTCTTGTATATTAATTATAGTAATGACATAGGTGACTTAGCTCACAATATGCATTTGCATACACATCTGCACATATCCACACACTCCCAGGAACACACCACACACACACACCACCCAAGCAGTAGGTCATCTGCTTACTGATGAATCCCCAAGGGACTGCTACAGCCCTTGGCATAGAAAATGTACTCAACGAATATTCAGAAAACTTAAGGAACAAATTAGTAGATACAAGAAGGAGTGAGAGGGAGAGGGAAAGAGGAAGAGACAGAGCGACATAGAAAGAGAACTGTTAATCCTTGATTCCAGAACTGGGATGCAGAGGTGGGCCAACCTTCCCACTCAATGGGCCTTTAGTTTGGCTCAGGAGGGAACTCTTCAGTTCTCTGGATAAAGGGTGATGTGTGTATATGAAAGGAGCAACCTGGAGTCGGCATGGCCTTAAACTAGTAAGTCCAAGTACAGTCAGAGCCAAAGTGTCTACAACATTTTTCGGTTTTCCTTAAAAAAAAAAAAAGTTCTCTTTTGCGAAAACTACATGTAACAAATGTACCAAAAAATCTGCCTGTGGAGCAATGGAATGTTGTATGTGATTTTACACAAGTCATTTTACGTCCCTATGACACAATTTGGTCCTCTGTAAAATACAGTAAAATCCCCCACTCTCACTCCTTACACACATCCTTGAACGCTGAGAACCAACTGGCAGTAGCTCTAAAGAAAAGGTGCACTAGGAGAAGCCTGCAGACTGTCACTGGGCTACAGTTGTCCCACATGGTAACAGACACATGTCCAGAGATGGCAGTGAGTTGCTGAGTCCACCCCTCCTTGGAGGAATACTTTAGTGAGATAAACAAAAGCCACTACTAGCTCATCATTACATCAGGGGCCCTCTTATTCATGCTCCATGAGCTAAATGCCAGTCATTGAGGGGAGTGGAAAGTGTAGCTCATTGAAAAAGTCTGTGACTGTGGGTCAGGAGACCTGGGTTTAAGTCCAAGTTGTGGCACCTGGAAATTCTATGATCCCGGTCAAGTTACTTAACCTGGCTTCCCAATTATTCTCACAAGCCCAGTGCCTGACTCATTCTAGGCCGTCGTGAATGAGAGGATGAGGGTGTGGTGCAGATCAAACAGGATAGTGCATGTGCATATTCTCTGTGAGACTCAAAGCACCTCAGAAATGGACGGTTACTATTATTACTGATAATGGAAACCCTACAACTCAGTCTGTGTCCTTCAAGATGGATCCATGTTTTAAAAGGGCTGTGTGGGCAGAGGTTAAAATTTAACTTGGGGTGCAAGTTGGCTTTTCCTCTTCTGCAGATTTGCCCAGCTTGGAGCTCCAGTAATTGAAGCCAAAGAGACAACTGCTTGGAGTCCTTGTGGTGTGTGTGTGTGTGTGTGTGTGTGTGTGTGTGTGTGTGTGTGTGTGTGTGTGTGATGAATGTGGTGTGGGGTTATCACTGGGACAGTAATGGAAGCACAATTTCTCCCACTGCTCAGGTACATTAGAAAATGAAATCTGGGAGTTCCCTTGTGGCTCAGTGGGTAAAGAACCTGACATAGTGTCCATGAGGATGCAGGTTCGATCCCTGGCTTCACTCAGAGGGTCAAGGATCCAGGGTTGCCTCAGGCTGCAGTGGAGGTCACAGATGCGACTGGGATCTGGTGTTGCTGTGGCTGTGGTGTAGGCTAGCAGCTGCAACTCCAATTCGACCCCTGGCCCAGGAATGTCTACATGCCAAGGGTGTGGCCCTGAAAAGAAGAAAAAAAAAAAAAAAGAAAAGAAAATGAAAACTTTCTTCTTATTGCCTGCTTAGTTTTAACTCTTCCCCCCAACCAATTCACTTGAGCCAAAAGAAAGGCAAGCATTTTCCACCTTGCTGCTTAATTGGCAGTCTCACATGAGCTGCCTCTCAGAAGTCTGGCCGCAGTGACTAGCCTTCTTCACGCCAAGAAGCATTAGCGCTCTGTTAACACGAGGCAGCGGCACAAGCAAAATGTCTCCTTGTGGTTACAATGTGACTTCATTTAGCTGACATCTGAGTGAAATAAAACACCAAAGACGTCTGGACAGTTTCTTTATGAGCAAACAGGAAGCAAAGAGAGAGCTGTGGCCTGGGCTAGTTAAGAAGAAGTTGGGAGTCGCTGTGAGTGCCTTGCTGATAGAGTCTGCAGGGCCATGAAGGATGTACCCAGGCTTAAATCTCAACAGAGCGAATCTGGGCAAGGGGCTCTGCTGTTGGCTGATGGGGGAAAGACCAAGCCTGCAAAATGGTGTGCAACCTTTTCGACCCCTTCCCAACATGCCTCACATTCTCACTTTTCACAGCTTCCTCTAGTGTCTTTTATCATCATCTAATAAAAAGCTGTCGGGTCAAGGTTCCGTTGAAAATTATTGAATGTGGGAGTTCCTGTTGTGGCTCAGAGGGTTACAAACCCAAGCAGTGTCCATGAGGATGCAGGTTTGATCCCTGACCGTGCTCAGTGGGTTAAGTCTCTGGTGTTGCTGTGAGCTGTAGTGTAGGTCACAGACAAGGCTTAGACCCAGCATTACTGCGGCTGTGGCCTATGCTGCAGCTACAGCTCCATTTCGACCCCTAGCCTGGGAACTTCCATATGCTGCACTTGCTAGCCTTAAAAAGCAAAAAAAGGAAGGAAGGAAGGAAGGAAAGGAGGAGGTTAGGAGGGAGGGAAGGAGGAAGGAAGGGGGGAAAAGTAAATTATTGAATATGCACCACTTCCGGAGACTTTGTCTGGGGAAAAGGCAGCTCTTCATGACTTGCCTACCATCACTTTTTGGAGAGCTCTGTCTGCATACCTGAGGGTTTGGAATCCATCATCCACAAACCAGGACGAAAAGGGACCATCTACTTCCGATCATTTGGAATTTCATGTACAGCTGACTCCATAATACTGATAATTGTGTTTGCTACAGAGTCAGAAAACCTAGCTCCCATTAGGGAGTAATTTCGCGTGTCCTCTTTCTCCATGGAATCTGCCAGATCCCCTGAGGTTGATGCAGGCTGTTCACCTCGGTCCTACGTTCTGTCCTCTAGGGGAACCTCCTCGGTCCTACGTTCTGTCCTCTAGGGGAACCTCCTCGGTCCTACGTTCTGTCCTCTAGGGGAACCTCCTCTTCCCACGTTCTTTCCACCAACCAAGAGTAAAGCCTGAGGACACTCTTCTTCTCTATTGCATTTTATCCTTTCTGAACTTTTAACCAAAAAAAAAAAATGAAAAATAAAAATAAATCCTAGAAACCATACTTCTCTAGCATAGATTCAGGGCTAATCCTCAACAAAATGAGGAGTTTTCCATCAGGGGCCTCTCTCTGTGCGTTTGGTTCCTAACTTCCCACATGAGGGGCAGGACTGTCTATGCCGCTTCCTCTTCCTGCTTTAGTAATCCTTTTTTATTCGCACCCAGACAAGGTCTCTCTACCCCAGCACGACTGACATTTGAGGATGGATAATTCTTTGTTGTGGGAGATTGCCCCGGGCACTGTAAGAGCTTAGCAACATCCTTGGCCTCAACCCACTAGATGCTAGTAGCACCTTCTCTCTCCGGTTATAACTGAAAATATCATCAGACTTCAACAGAGGTCCCCTGGGAGACACCATCACTCCAGGCTGACAATTATTGCACTAAAAGGGACTTCAGCAATGATCCCTCTCCAGGGACTTGTCAGTGGGTTGTGGGGACTGTCTAACAATGACAGACTATCAGACATTCACCAGCTTAATGATCTTCTTGGAGACCCTGAAGTTGCTTATTGAAGGCAGCCCCTTCCTGAGGTTAAGGTAGTCCATGCAGCCATTAGCTGGCTTATCAGAATTATATAATTGAGATCTATAATAAACCAATCACAAGCTTTTGGCCCAAAGCAGTAGCAGTTTCAGGTGTAAAACCTCCTATTCATTGGACTTCTGGGCCAGTGCACTCCCTCAAGGTCCTGGAATGACACTCCATGAGGCAGAAGGGATGCTCTCCATTCCTCAAATGATGTATTTTCAAGCTCAGAATATACAGCTATAAAACGCCAGCACTTTGGAGCCAGTATCTGTATGCACAGTCGCACACAATTTACAGCCCGGACCAGAAGGTGACGTCATCAAGTGAGGCACATATTCCACACCTCGTTTTCCCGTGGTAGGATTTACACTTTCTTGGAGAATGTTGAGTTGGCAAAGAGTGTCGAAATCGAGCAACACAGACCCAGGGCAGGCACAAGCTATTCTTTAAGAGTAAAGCCCTATTCCTGTGTGGTTTGTGATCAGCCAAAATGTGAACGCTTCAGCACATTTTGTGCAGTGTAAAATCATTTACCACGCTATGAGGGGGTTGCTTTAAATAGAAGGAGAAAAAATTACTATTGCAGCAAGGAAGCTGGCTAATGAGCATTAGCTTGTGGCAGAGTCCTTTTGGGGATCTGGCAAACTCAGGCAAGGACTGAAACTCGATATCAGGTCTACCGATTGGGTTGGATGACTCCAATCACAGCAAACAAGGGAGGTGAGCTGAGATTCTGAGTCAAAAAACCCTTGTGAAGTTAAGTCAAAGATTCCACCTTCTTTTCCTTCTGGAAAAAAAAACAAAAAACTAAAAAACAAAAAACAAACCTGTCTCCTAATGAAAATGAAAAGGACTTCACCACCAATTTTTAAGGAGAATTAAATTTATGTATTTGGCCAATTATTTGTGTTCACAGGACATTTATAATCCATTCATTTGGACTTTTTAAATTTCCAGCTCTATTAAATTTGTACAGCAAATCCCCTGATATTTATATTGGTTCCATTGCTACTGATGAAATTTAAAATGTTGAATGATGTGTCCTAAATCTTCAGAGGCTATTAACTTCCAATGTGGATTTAATTTTTTAAACTCAGCCTCAGCAGTACACACCACTTATTAATATCTGTAAAGACTGATTTTTTCCCCTCACTTTGAGCAAAGCTCATAGAACCACAAAGCAAAGCTTCAGCCTGGCGCTTGACAAATGCCAAGGCACTTCATTCTTCTGGCAATGTGATCCTCCTACTGAAAAAAAAAAAATTAACTCGTTGTCTGAATTTTGCAAATCTATGGCTTTGGGATTTGTGCCTGTGCAACTGAGTTGGAGGCAGCACACTCTTTCTTGGCCCTGTGAGCTGCATATTAATCATACAAAGTGGAGTTTGGGCAAGACCAAAACATGATGCCAAAGCCCAACACTCCTTACCAAGAAGGAGAGAAGTACATCATGGAATATGTAACGTCATATGATGTTGCTTGAATTTTTTAAAAAGTAAAGTGTGATGTCTGAGTGGAAATGGGGAGTTACTAATTTGAGTCTCGGGGGCTTTGTGCTCCAGGCTGTTCCCTCTGTTCTCAGCCGCCAGGTTAGAGCCTTAATGAATACAAAGGGAAGAAGGTTTGGTCCATAAAACTTCCTTTCAAAATTTGAATAAGTCACGTGTTTAAGACATTTTTTTTCTTTTAAAATATAATAACCAGAGTCATAAATTCTTCACTGGTTTGTAGGGGATCAGTTTTGCTGTGAGCCCCTCAAATCCGCTTTGTGGCCCCCAAACACCCTCCATCCTTGTTCACTGCTGTGCCACCAACACAGTTTCCTCTCCATTAATAATCTCCTTCTACTCTAACTCCTGGAGGGACCCCTATCAGGACTGGAATGGAGCATCAGCTCCACCGGGAATTCCAGACAGTGACAGAGGCACCTCTCTCCCCGTCCCCTCTGTGCGGACAGATCTCCGTGGTGGTGCTTCCCACGTGGTGCTGTGATTGGCTTTGGACATTTTCATCTCCTCCTTTGTTCCATACGCTCTTCCAGGGTAGCGCTGGGTCTCACCCCTCTCTGTCTGCAGGTCCAGGAACAGCGTGATCGTCTATACATGTCTGGTAAAAGGACGGATGAATGAGTGACAAAGGAACAGGCCAAAGAATCTCACTGATGACGTTCTGTCTGAAGTTGACAAGGCTTCCAGGAACGTTTATAAAATTTTCCCACCTGTTAGGGCAGAAATCAATAGAAATCACTTGGCTCTCCTTGTCTTGTGGGGAAAGGAGCCTAATAAGGAGAAAGAGCTCTGTCAGGTAAGAGATGTAATTTCTTGGAACTGGACTTTGTGTTCCCTCCCTTTCAATTGTAGTTCAATGCTTTTATTTTTCTAGTTTTTAAAAATTATTATTTTTGGTAATTTTCCAGGAACACTTTGAATCAAGCACGACATATCACATAAATTATTATCTAACCAGGGAGACAAGGCAAGAACCCTCAGAAAGTCACAAAAGTGAGAACTCAAAGCAAACCTTGGACATGGCTTTAAACCTCTTGGTTTAAAGCAGCCTTTAGAAATGACACCTGAAACACATTATTGTTCTGATGACTTTAGAGATGTGTGGGAATAATACTGATTCCATTACAGGGTCCTCTTTTTGAGGGAATGGCAGGAAGATGATTTTGCACCAGGCATGCACTTGACTTGTTTTTTTTCTCCAAGACACAGTACATCTAACCATCACCTTTTCTTCTGCCACTGGCTCCTGGAAGGTTTAGAGTCCAACAAGTGGCTCATCTCTACCAAGGGTTTGGAATTATGCTTTACGCTTCTGTGTTGGTCTCATTCTTGCCCAAATTTATGTTTCTACCCTTGTATTTCTTTTTGCTTCTTTCCCTGCTTCTAATAGATGTTATCTTACTAGTTGATGGTGTTTTTATTAACTGCCATACACCTTGTGAAGTAACATAGCAGAAACATTAAATGTTCATATAAAAACAGGAGCAATAATCAAAACATTTAGAAACTACTAGAGCAGGGTCGTTGACCAGTCAGAAAAGTGCTAGCTATTAACAACAAAAAGGCCAAACTGGTGCAAGCAAGTTTATCACCTTTGCTGGTAAATAAATAGCATAGGCTCAGGTAGAAGAGGAAGCAGCATGCTCGACTGGGATTCAGGGACCAGGAAAGGCAGCATCAGTAAGGATAAGATGTATTGGAACTAAATCAAAAAGACCCAAATTGGAAAGTTTGGTTCTGCCTCTTATTCCTGCTCTGAATTTAAGATTTCTCATATGCAAAAAGGTAAAATACTTGCCTATTTCATGGGGCTGACAGGAAAAAGAAGGTATATGAATTTTCTGCAAAAAAAAAAAAAATGCATTACTGTATTGAGGTGGAAATGCCACACCCCACATGATTATTTGGGCCTTTCAGTGAAATTTCAATGAGTCACCTCATTTACTTCCAGTTTTCTTTCCTAGCAAGGAAACACGGCCACACCTTATAAATGTCTTTACCTTGGTCTCCTTGGATAATCTTGCAGATTGCTACTGAAATTGGTGAGTTCCTTCATGCAGCAAAGTAGACACACAGGGCTGCCAGGAGCTACCACCCTGTGCACAGAAGCCTCCTCTACAGCGGCCTTGGGATGGGGCCACATGGCCACAGGAGCAGCCGGAAAGGAGGGAAGGGTGGATGAGGCCAAATTTCAAGCCAGGCATTTCACTTCAGTCCTCAGCCAGTGAGGTCATTTTCCATGTATTCTCTGTTTCCATTAGATTCGATGTCTCATAAATGTTGAACACACAGAATCTGAACCCATATGATGAGCCAACCAGGCCAGTGTGGTGGTGCCTGCCATCCTGGCAGGGTCATCTGGAGCTGGAATTACTGGGAGTCCAAGAATCACGCCTGGCCTGAGATTACCCTTTGCCCTCTGTGTCTGTGAACTGTTTGTCCTCAGAGTCAGTCTCTGGAGAGGTCATCCTGTCACCTCTGGTGGTTCAGAGACCATCTGGGCTACAGTCCCAGTTCTGACCTGGACTAAAATCTCACATGCACTGCAGCTGGGGCACTGACGGAGAGAAGAGGAAAACCTGAGGGCCCTGGGCATCCATGGAGGGTAGAGGAAATGACGCATCATCAAGAAGGAAAGGAAACTGCTAGAGGAGGTCAGGCCAGAGGAAGTCTGCCCAAGTCCCGCTTCTCAGGCGCTGCTGGCCAGGGCAGAAGGCATATCAGCAACTGGACTTAGTGGGAAAGGGGTGTGGAAATGAGCCTGATCTAAAAGAAGGAGCCCAACTTTGGGTCAGCTAGACACGAGTTTGAATCTCATCGCTCCACTTGGTAGCTATAGAAACGTGGGCAAATCCTCAAAGCCGCTGATCTTTAGTTTTCTCCTCTGGACAATGGAGGTGGCCTCACAGTATTTTCTGTGATGATTAAATAAAAATCTAATACCAAATAACCAGTTAGATTACATGGGCTTGATAAACAGCACTCTTCTCTCCTACTCAGGTAGAAAGCACGGTTTGGATGTATTTCTAACCCACAGATCTGTAGGTAGGGATTTGTTCAGAAACCTGTTCACATACAAATCAGAACAGTTGCTGGTGGCGAGGCAGGTGCATGGGACCTGACCAAGTAGGTCCACACCAGGCAGGGTGGCCTCTCTTGTGAATATCCTTTCTGGAACCAGGATGCAGAGGAGACTTGGATGTATTCTGTTTAAGACGAGCCTAGCCTCTCTATCCAGGCAGAGCTTCTGGAAGCATCTGGGGCAGCTGGAGGAAGACTGAATGGTGGGGTAGTACTGGCCCCTGACTCCAGCTTCTACCACTTGGGAGCCAGAAGCTGGGCCTGCCACTCTCGCAGAGTCTGGGCTGAGCCTGTGGGGAGGCGCGTGGGGTGAGAAGCGTGGGTGACGCTGTGCTTCCTTCAAACAGGCAACTCAAAGTCTTGGAGGATGTCGTTTGGCATGGAAGAGAGTCAGGGGCAACTGGAACTGTGGAATTTCCAGTTATAAAAGGTCCTATTCAGAGCTGTGTGTCCTGTTGCACAACAAGGGAACAAGGAGATATTTGATGGCACTAAAAGGCCTTGAGCTCAAAACAAAGAGACACAACTTTCTTTGCTTTGTCTTCTAGCTCTAAGGGCCATCCTGTGTGACGGCAGGTTATGAAAACAAGCAGCAGCTTATCCCACTCTGCCTTGGCAGAAGGCTTGCTTCTGGATACAGACCCGGAGGCAGTGCCCTTTGACCTGGGTTTCCCCAAAAGCTCAAGCATACACTTAATCTGGACAGAGAAGGATCTGGATTAAACACCCAGCAGTTGTCCAACACAGAAATAGGAGCTCTCTGAGACTGATATTTCTCCCTTGCTCTGATAGCCAATCCATGAACAAATCCCTAATTATCCCTTGCACCCCCCATCTCCATCCCCACCGAGCTGTCTGCCAGCTTACTCCTGGGGTCCTGAAATGGTCTGAGAGGCACAACCACTGAGATCAGGTCCGGAACATTTTCATGGCAGTCCAAAAGCAGGTCATCCTGAACTAGACAAGTTATTCCAATAGCTGGATGCAGAAGAGCATCATAGACGCACATCTTATGATCTATTCCTCAAACTTACTTAGATAAAGAAAAAGAAACTCAGAGAAGTTGTCCAAGGTCTGGTACCAGTAAGTGGCAGAGAGCTGTGGAGTTTCGTCCACCAGCACCATCATGCTGTTCTTCCTCAGCCCTTCCCACACCGTTCCCAGAGTGCTTGCCTTTGCAATACCTTTTCCATAAGAGTCCTCCCCTCACCCAGCGGTGATCATGGTGGGTATTGATGGATATCGCTACAATCCCCTGGAGTGCCTCGAAAAGATTTTAGCACAGAACTTTTGAAAAATCGATTCTGAAAATAATTCAATTATTTATACCTAATGCATATTGATCACTATCTGAATTTGTTCATTTTCCCATGCGCCAGTCACTCAATATCCCATTTCTAATTGAGAAATTTCATCAAGCTGGGTAAGCATGCACCTGCAGAAGTGTAACTGTAAGCTGCCCTGGAGTATATTTTAGTGTGAAACATATAAGTTGCAGGAACGCAGTGTCCCTGAGCAGAAAGCAAGGTAGTTACACGAATGCCAACTCAGAGCTGGGAAACGAGGTCGCCAAAGAACCCTTCACAATGGAAATCTTGTGTTGCCGGTGCACATGTTCAGTCAGAGACATGAAATTGGAAAGAATCTCCATCTACAGGAATGACGCCAGCTCCTCTCTCCTGCACATCCTCTCGGAGGATTAATCACCAGGCCCCCGGTAACCACAATGTGACCGCTCACTGTGTGAGGAGCCTTCTTCCCTGGAACAATGAAGTTCTGTCCGATCCTCTTTGCGAGGCATTTACAGCTCGAGGACATTGCTCTGTTTTATTGAAAGTACTCAGCACTGGCTTCTTGGGCCATGGCTGGAAGGGTGTTGAGCTGGATTGGGCAATAACAGATGTTCCAGTGGGACACAGACATTCTCAGTGTGGGGGGCGCCCAGCAGGGACACGTTTGGAAGGGTGAAGAAGGCATGAGCCTAGAGTGAACGAGCCGCCTCGTTACCTGGATCAGGCTGTGTATCCTGATCACAAGTCCTCAGTGGGGTCTTCCCCACACACAGGTGACAGGACAGGAACAAACACAATGGCTGGAGACTACGGATCTTAATAATGATGCCATGAACTCCTTTCCATTCATCTGTCTACAGAGAGCCTGGAATGCAGTAGCTGCGCCCGAGGGGAGTATACAGAGCAATACTGTCCTTCCCAGAAGAACGTGGCAGCCGCCTTGCACAGTAGGCAGGCCCCTCCCCTCCCCCATGTCTAAGGGCAGCAACTGAGAGTTCTTAAAATAATAAACAGCTGGCCATGGGCTCCCTATACAAATCCCCAGAACACCAGTACAATTCAACTTGACTGAACAGGTTTTAGACCACAGCACAGGAAACCCAGAGTCCAAAGGCCTCCCACCCACACCACTGGCCTTGGCTTCCATTTAGAATGATTTGCCTGAAGCTCTGTGTCTGGGGGAAACTCTCCTACAAAGCAGACAAGGGCAGGGGGATTCAAAGCTCTTGAGCCAAGCGATCTTCTCCGTCTTTGGACAATGCAAACGCAACAGTGACTGGGGCACTGAGTTCCATGTCCCCAGGTCTGAGGGGGCCCCCCTCTACCCAGGAGGTCACTCACCAGCCTCACTCCTCTACTTCAGACCTGGAAGCGAGGAGAACAGAGGGTGGGAAAGGAGCAACGGCAAGAATCTTGATGAGGTTCAGAACAAAGACATCTCTTGCAACCCCGTTCTGAGACTCCAAAGTGATGCTGGGGCAAGGGCGACAGTAGTAGCTCATCTACAGTCTGGAAAAGTGGACCCCACTCAAGATGGGAATCAAAGAAATGGATTTTTATTTCTGGCTCTGCAACCTGAAGGTCATGTGACTCTGCTAGATTATTTAACGTTTCTGGGCCTCACTCTGCCCATCTATAAGGGGATAAAAAGAAACCTGTCCTGGAGTCATGCCCACCACAGATAACTAATAACTATTAATTATTAACTGACTACTGGTTGCAGGACTAGTATTTCCCTCCAAGTTTCTGTGAGAATTCGCTGATATAATACCTATGGCCCTGGCCTCATAAGTGATAAAAATGCACAATTTAGAAAGCAGATGAGAGAAGTCTGCCTCTCCCGGGAGCTCTGAAAAGGCTACCCCAAGATGAGGGGCTTCACAAAATGTGGGGTGCAGAATACTGATTATGTGACATAATAACAGGTGTTTGGTGGGGAAAAGTTTTCGTGGGGAACTACTCAGGAAATTGAGTTCGACAAATTTAAATAGGTTTCTGTCCTATGGGATCTCGCAGGGTGTGCAGCAAATTTCCAAGAGACATAAAAGGCAGCTCTTTCGAAGCTCACCTGACCATTGACCCCCTCTGCACCAGGTTCTCCAAAATTGTGAGTTCTCAAGTGACATATTAAAGAATAGAGTTGGGGAGAGAGCTGCTTTATGCATGTCCCTGGGAAGAAGGAATTTTCATGGAACACCTTCCCCAAAGAAATAATCTCTTTGGTTTCAGGGGCTGAGCTTACTTTTTCCCCTTTGCCAGGCATTTGACCACCGCAAGTTATTTTGCTGTTGAATTATTTATTATCTGTAAAACGGAAATAAGTATTTGTAAAGAGGACATACCAGCCAATGATTTGAGCTCCTAACTCACCAATATCTAGAGTAGCTTAGATGATGGAGATTAGCCACATGCTTTACCGCCTGAGTAGGAGATACATCCCCAGAGGCTAAAGTGAAGGATCCAGGGGGAGAAAGCAGCTGCCCAGCCTCCAGACCAAAGATATGGGGAAAATGAGCCCCATTGTTTTCTCAGGGTCTGAGACACTGGGGGAGCCACCAAAGGCCCCTACAGGAGTCATGGGTATGTACCACAGAGGAACATGGAAGAGTCTAGAAAATAAAGGACTGTCTTCTTCAAGATAACCCATGCCCCCAGGTCAATCCAGTGGTTCTGAGAACTATGAGCTGATGACAGAACTTCATTCCTGCTTATCTTCATTTGAACAAATAGAGATTTGCAATTAGCCCAGGATGGATTTTGGACCCACTTGATGACTGCCAAAAGATAGCTGGCATTGGCGCTTCCTTGGTGTCCTGGAAAAGAGCTTCCCTTTGGGGGAGATGAACGGATCTGTCTAGGGGGTGGGGCTGGTGTCAGCAAACTGGCCCACTACCTCAGAGCTTCTTTTCTAGGTCGCTAGGGCAACTCGGTGACAGGTTCACGGAAACCCCCGGAATATTCCCAGCCACACTTGCGTCTGCCCATGGTTCCTCAGCCTCCTGACCTGGCTGAGACCCAGAGGAGTTGAGCCATACACATTTGCAGCAAAGAGAAGTCCAAAGATCTCATTTTTCACTGTCTTAAAAATGCGTATGACATTACTTATATATGGACTCCTAAAAAAAGGACACGAATGGACTTACTTCAGAACAGAAACAGACTCACAGATTCTGAAAAACTTATGGTTATCCAAGGGGACAGGTGTGGGGTGGGAGGTGGAGGGATGGACTGGGGCTGTGGGATTGGCATCTGCACACTGAGGTATGTGGAATTATTAGCACAGGGAATTCTACCCAATATTCTGTGATAATCTATGTGGGAAAAGAATCTCAACGAGAATGGATGTGTGTACATGTATAACTGAATCACTTTGTTGTCGAGCAGAAATTATCACAACACTGTAAATCAACTATACTTCGATAAAACTCTAAAAAATGAAAAAAAGGCTGTTCTCAAAGTCCTCAGGTCTTTAGGTTGAATCACCTCTTTCTATATCTTCCTATATCACAACCTGATTCCTTTTTAATTGCTCCTCCACCAAATTCATTCAAGAGTTAACCAAAATTCTACACAAATCATTAGAGTAAAAGTAAGAATAAATTAAAGATTAAGCTGCAAAATGAGACCAAGTTAGCCACTGTTTTCATTGGAAAGATGCCTAATTTACATCGGTCATGAGGAAGGATTAAATGAGAGAGAAATTGCACAGCCTGCTGGGAAAAAATAGAAAGATAAAGGTCTGAGACTTTGGGTACAAGATTTCAGTTGGCCCCTACTTTATATGGTCACTGTAAGTCTCTTTTCACTTTCTTTGTTCTTCTGTAAAAGAGATAAGGTGTTGGGGTCCTTTGGGTTTAGCTTTCCAGAACCAGGGTGGGGAACAACGTTTTCTAATAGAGATTTTTGGATGTGGTTTTCTTTCTGTTTCTGTAGGTCAGAAGGAGACCAGTGATGTGAACTCCCCAGGGAACTCCTGAGAGCGTGTCTCCATCCACACAGGTCTAAGATGCTATCAGTAGAGAACTTTCCACCTTTATCAACATCTCTTATCTTCTGTCATCTGCATGGTGACTGCGAAAAATGCTCTCAGTGGGTGTTTCTGATTCATTTTTGTGATGGTCCCATGATGTCTGGAGAAGTTAAAGTTTAAACTCTCTCCCTCCCTGTCGGCCTTTATAGCTCTGTGGATTCTGCCAGTAACTGGGTGTCTTCCTAAGACTTGAGCTTTCTAGAAAGGAAGATGGCCTGAGCAGGGTAAGTGGCTATATTTGCTGAGGAGAAAACATGCCCAGCTTTTAAATGGCTCTCTTATACAGCAGCCATAAATGCGAGCCAGCCTGTCAATGCCTCCATTTTCAGAGGGTGTTATGAAGATCTCTATCTAGGAATAAACTTCCTCAAAGATAAAACAACAGGCTTGCACTTCAGAGACAATAGTAATACTGTCTTGGAGTTTGAGACACTGCTCCTCAAGGCACTTAGAGAACACAGTGTACTCTTCCCATTGATCCTGACAATTTATGTATTGTTCAGGAACTAGCCCTGAGCAAAGTCAGAGAAGAGTCCGTATTTGAAGTACTTTAAAAACATTAAAGTTGAACTTCTGTCTCCAGCAGACAGGGTGAATTTCTTCTGATGTGATGCGTTGTGACTGCCACACAGGCCAGGGTGCGGGGTGCTTCCTGACTCTCTGTCCCCTTCAGAGGTATCTGAAGTACACACAGGTGTGGGGTGTGGGGGGGGTGTGGGGGGTGTGCATGCAGCACACATGTGTACAGATGCTATCTTGCAGTGGTTCACGTGTCTGTGTTGGTGTGTGGCTGTGCGCAATGCACCTGGCTGGGAGCACGGCTTGTGGGGGCAGCAGTGCTAATTTTGGGTGCAGAAGAGGTGGCCGTCAGTACTTGAGGTTACTGCGTTGCCCATGCAGTGAGAGGTGTGGGTGGTGAAATGAGGTTTTCTAGAAATGTATGACCGCTGCTTCGTTTGCAAAGATTTTTCTCCCGTTCTTTTTTTTTTTTTCTTCAGTTTTTTTATGGTTTCCTTTGGAATATTACCCAGCCATAAAAAGAATGAAATAATGCCATTTGCAGCAACGTGGATGGACCTAGAGATTATCATACTACGTGAAGTAAGTCAGACAAAGACAAATACATGATATCACTTATATGTGGAATCTAATAAAGATTCCACAAAAGAACTTATTTATAAAACAGAAGCAAGCTCACAAATTTCAAAATCAAATTTATAAAACAAAAAGACAACTTATAGAATAGGAGAAAATAGTTTCAAATGATGCAACTGACAAGGGCTTAATCTCTAGAATATATAAACAACGTATACAACCCAACAGCAAAAAAACCAATCAATCAATGGAAAAATGGGCAAAAGACCTGAATAGACATTTCTCCAAAGAAGATATACAGATGGCCAACAAGCACATGAAAAAATGCTCAACATTGCTGATTATAAGAGAAATGCAAATCAAAACTACCATGAGATACCACCTCACACCAGTCAGAATGGCCATCATTAATAAATCCACAAATAACAAGTGCTGGAGGGGCTGTGGAGAAAAGGGAACCCTCCTGCACTGTTGGTGGGAATGTCAACTGGTACAGCCACTATGGAGAACAGTTTGGAGATACCTTAGAAATCTATACATAGAACTTCCATATGACCCCACAATCCCACTCTTGGGCATCTATCCGGACAAAGCTCTACTTAAAAGAGACACATGCACCCGCATATTCATTGCAGCACTATTCACAATAGCCAGGACATGGAAACAACCTAAATGTCCATCGACAGATGATTGGATTCGGAAGAGGTGGTATATATACGCAATGGAATACTACTCAGCCATAAAAAAGGATGACATAATGCCATTTGCAGCAACATGGATGGAACTAGAGAATCTCATCCTGAGTGAAATGAGCCAGAAAGACAAAGACAAATACCGTATGATATCACTTATAACTGGAATCTAATATCCAGCACAAATGAACATCTCCTCAGAAGAGAAAATCATGGACTTGGAGAAGAGACTTGTGGCTGCCTGATGGGAGGGGGAGGGAGTGGGAGGGATCGGGAGCTTGGGCTTATCAGACACAACTTAGAATAGATTTACAAGGAGATCCTGCTGAGTAGCATTGAGAACTATGTCTAGATACTCATGTTGCAACAGAACAAAGGGTGGGGGAAAAATGTAATTGTAATGTATACATGTAAGGATAACCTGACCCCCTTGCTGTACAGTGGGAAAATAAAAAAAAAAATATTAAAAAAAATCAAATTTATGGTTACTAAAGGGGAAACTGTCGGGAGGTGGGAGGGATGAATTGAGAGGATGGGATTAACACATTTATACTATTATATATAAAACAGATAACTAACAAGAACCCACTGTATGGCACAGGGAGGTCTACTCAGTGTTCTGTAACAACCTATCTGGGAAAAAGAATGGCTATATTATAGGTATAACTGATTTGCTTTACTGCACACCTGAAACTCATACAACATCATAAATCGACTATACTCCAATAAAATGTTTATAAATGTACAACCTTAAAAAATAAAAAGGAAGTGTGTGACATGGACAGGCCCACAAAATTATCATCAGTAGTCACATTCAACTCAATGAAGACACCTCTGGTCCAGCCCAAACCTCAGTGGCTCTCAGACTTGTCCATTCACTGCAGAGTTTTCCCAAATGCCTACTATGTGGAAAATCCTGCAGCCGACACTGTAATAAAGGTGACAAAAAAAAAAAAAAAAAAAGAGAGAGAGAAGATGAGGCTTATCCACTCAGCGGTAACCACACAGTATGAAAGTCAAGGAGGTGTGTCTATTTTTGAGAGGTAGAGTCACCCCAAACAGATGGGAGTCTGGTCCAGGCATCAGGATCTGATTGCGGTGGTCAAATACCTGTTAGCTACCTCATTCTAGACATCTTTAATTATAAAATTTATGAAGGCAACAAACAGGAATATTTTCAACATTCTGAATGAACTCTGAAATGTAACAGGTTCTTTTTTTATGTACAGTTAATTCAGACTTTGCCTTGGAAGACAAACTATAAATAATACATTTGCCAGTTATAAGTGTGAGCCTGGCTTTTGATTTTATTTCATATAAAGGAAATGATAAGGATGTCGCAAGGATTGAATAAATGGTGATGGCGATGATGATGATGACGACGGCGACGACGACAATGTGAGTAGAACAAGATTGATGATAGATATGAAGTGCTTAAATACTCCGGGCACTGCATTACCTGACATATGTAGATTTACAGGATGAATCTGGATCTCATCTCACTGCACTGGGGAAATCTGAAAAGAGATCCGATGAAGGCAAGGATGAAGGAGAGGTCTGAAAGGAGATCCAGTGGAGAATTGGCAGAGAAAGTGGTGGGTGTGGGGGCCTGGCTCTTTCCCACAGGAACTTAGAGCCCTTCTGTGACTCTAAGCCTTGCCTTGAGCCTTAGCACTCTGCTCTTAATTGTGTAAGACTGAAGAGGAGGTCACTCCTCAGGGACTGGTAGTCATCCTTGTGGCCAA
The DNA here is from genome assembly GCF_054392235.1 of Sus scrofa. Taxonomy (NCBI): domain Eukaryota; kingdom Metazoa; phylum Chordata; class Mammalia; order Artiodactyla; family Suidae; genus Sus; species Sus scrofa. Next base: position 131,181,976 of record NC_139385.1, on the reverse strand, counting down.
GACAGTTATTCAATCCCCGGCCCCTTCTATCTCCAGCCACTCTACTCCCAGATCACTGCTTTAGAAAAACTTGTCCTGAAACACAAACTCCACTGTGTGTTATACAGGCTTCCATAGGGGATAGCTTTCAGAGGAAACACAGACTTTAAGTGTGGCCACATCATCTCCACTAGTACCCACAGTAATACTATATTTTCTCAAAATGTAGAGGCCTCTGTAGTTTATGTGGGGCACGTTCACATTAGTAGTTTGATTAATCTGAACAACAATCACCCTTTACAGTAGGTAGAATAGTCAATCCAAGAGTATTATGTAAAGAGCAGGTCGACCCACACGAAGGAAGTAAAATTACTTACTAGTAATCACCCCCAAATCTACATATTAGAAGTCATCTGTTAAGAGCCAAGAGCCAACACATGATAGCACTCTGTATCTTCTACGTTCTTGGAGAACTCAATCCCTTGGTGGTGGACATGTAGCCTCTGGAGCAACCATCACTCTGAACTGCCTTGCTCAAGCGGAGAGTGGCTAAGATGTGGGCTACAAATGCTTGTGCCAAGAACCAAGGCCACGGGAAGTCATATTCTAATACTCAATAGAGGGCGAGATCACTAAGAACTGAACTGTAATAACAGTAACCTTTGGCTGCTTTCATCAAGATATTCACAAGTTGTTAATGTCCTGATATAACTATACTTGCTTTTGTATCACTTCTGGCTAAAATGAGTCCAAATGAGCTGTGGTTTTTGTTTGTTTTTAACAATTCCATGTTTTCCTGTATCCCAGGGACATGTTTCTGAGTATAAGTGTGAACGCCATGGACCTAGACTTTGACCTAGAAATGAATTTAAGATAAATTCAGAGTATCTCAGGTAAACTAAGCTGCATTTATGAGGTTGTCAATTATGCCGTGCAGGCCTCTGAAGTGAATACGTTCCTGGCTGTTGTGTATTATGTGTAGCTGGTTTCTAGTTAGTTGGTTGAAATTGTGCTAAGCAAATAAATCAGTTGATGCTCATCTCTTTGGCTCTCTAGATACTTATAAAAAATGTATTCCTAGATGCTTTCTTAGGGAATGCCATATAGGGAAAATAACTTATAAGCCACTTTCATTTCCACCCACTAAGTATTATTACATTTCCCTTCCTTCTGTGGTCATAGATGGGCCTATTTCTTCTTTGCAATCCTCTTACCATCTTCCCGTCACAAGTTTATTTTCGACTTATCCTTTGTTCTGAACAACCAAGGCCAAGATCATCCTCAGCTTCAGAATCCAAATTGCTTCATCTCCTTTGCACTGGGAGGCCACTAGACTTTCTTGAGCAAGGAAGTATCATGGAGAAGGAGATATTTAACTGTATCTCTAAGCTGCTGAGCGCAGAAAGAGAATATTATCTATTAAAAAAAAAGAAGACCTCTACATAAAAACTACAGAGGAGGGAGAGTGATATATACAAAGAACTTTGGCTAAGAGTCAGCAGATAAAGAAAATCTGACCTTCTAAATCTCATTTCTCTGGCATCAATTCACTGTGCTACTTTGGGCAGGTTACAACCTCTCTCCGGCCCTCTAAGTTTTCCATCTATAAAATAAGGCTTTCTAAATATCCATCCAGGCTTGGCATACTATGGTGTTCCCACTCCATTCCCAATGTGTAGTGTATGATAAAATGACTTTTCTGTTTCCTGGTTTCTTCCACTGTCTAGTGTCAAAGAAGAGACGAGGCATTATGGGAAGCCCCAGGAAGCCCATGGGAACTCTTTGCTCAAGAAGAAGCAACATCCAAGGCAAACAGAAATCTACATCTTAGGGTCTTTCCTGTTAAAGGCAATGAGAGAACCTGACCAAAGTAAGAAGAGAGGTCACTGAATCCAGGGTCAGGAGGAAAACAATAAAACAGTTACAAATATATCCTCTCTATATACCCTGACCTTCCCCACCCCAAACCCAAATCAATCACTGAACCAAAGCAAAACACATGCAACTTTTAAAACTTAGACATCATAAATTGATGCCTCTAACTTAAAAGGTCACACTGTATATCTGCCATTGGGGACATTAGAAATCATTAAGATAAATCTTCTCGTTTTGTAGGTTTTGAATATCCTTAAGGGAAAAGTCTTATTTGCATTGGTGAAACACTGCTGGGGCTTATCCAGGGCTCAAAGATGACGAAGGACATCTCCATCTGTCCAGTGATTTACGAGGCTGACTCGAACATTTTCAAGTGAGATTTTTTTAAAAAGAAAATTTGCCAGTTTCTTTTTTTTCCATCTCCCTCTTGGTAGCAACTGAGGTTCTGAATTCAGCGAATATATGTTAGACACTGTTTACTTGAACTTTCTAAAACAAACTGTTCATCTTGGGTGTAACAGAAATGCTCTCTTTTTTATATTACTGTTCCCATGCCTCTCTGCAGAGACTCGCCAACACAAACACCTACTTACGGGGCTGCACTCCACCGCTGTACGCTCTTTGGTGAGTCTGCCATTGGATTTCAGTCGATAAATTTGCATTTAGCGCTTAATTTGTTCAGTATGCCTTACTAATTTGGCAATATTTATTTTGGCCCTGAAAGCATAAGGCAGCTAAGTTCTTTTGTTTTGTTTGGTGTGGTTTTTTTTTTTTTTTCATTTTCATAAAAGGATTTGAGATATGAAAAAGTTCCAGTGTCATGGACAGAACTGGTTTCCTGTTTATGAGTCACCATAAATATGAAAGGTGCTGGGTGACATTTCTCAGCTGAGAGAGTCCATACAGCCCTGTGTGGAGAGCAAATCCTCAAGCAGGGTGGTCTTGAGGTGACTTGCTGACCTTGTATAATGTCAAGAGGAATTATTGCTAAAGTACAGTAGCCAGATACCACACACACACACACACACACACACACACACACACACACACACACACATAACTTTAATGGGTTTTCTCACCCTCATTATTATAGGGATGAGAGTTTTATTGTAATATCTTTATGTTCTCAAAAATCAACTTTCATCTTTCAGGGAAACGTGGCAGGAAGTTTTCATATCTATAGCTTTTCTGTTTGTTTGGTCTAAATGTCCTTTCACAAGGCTCCTCCACAGAAACAAATCCTCCTACACAGCACCACACCCAGAAAATTCTTCAATTAGATATGGGGCTGCAGCCCTGTGGTCCCTTCTCTTTCCCGCAGAGGAATGCAGCAACTTGCTGAACCCTTACACAAGTCTGGAGGTGTCCGTGTTAAGTATCTCTGAGAACACAGTAGTTACCAGACGCTGAGCTCCCTAAGACTGGTGTGATCGGGGAAGCGTGGCCCCCACGGTCTGGGTTTGACATTGTTTGCTGGAACACATGGAGGCAAACAGAATGCTCCCTAGAGAAGAGGCTGTTCTCACTCAAAGACAAGTAGCTTTGATGCCTGACATCTTGTGAAAGTCTCAGAAGACCTGGGTTATGGCATCAGATGACATTCATCCATCTCAGTTCTGGCCTCCTCCAACTCCTGACCCACAAGCCCTCGGAAGTTGGTCTGAGATGTTATGACCGCACTTTTTGCAAAATGAATCAACTTGAGTCATGAGCAGCAGTGATAGCAAGGCTGATAGTTCTCCTCACACAAGTAAGACACTGCCTGTGAGATTCTGAAACCCCTTCCAGATCGTTGAATCCACTTCCTGAACACGGCATGGTTTTTGGTTTCCATACTTTTGCCAAAACTGTTCCATCTGCTCTGAATGCCCTCTCCAGCCTTCACATGTAAATTCATACATACCTTCCAGGGGTCAGTTTCAATGTAACCACTTCAGTGATGCTTTTGTCAACTTTCCCGGCAGAAAGTTCTTTCCTCTAAGCTTCCCTTGGTCTTCATGCTTTCATTTGTTCTTTTCCTCATACATGCCTTACTTCATTTATCCAGATAGTGTATATTTTAATGTCATCTGTACACCAAACATTATGTAACTCACTTTTCCTTGAATACTGCAATATTCATCTATGAAATTTGTCTCCCTACCAAAACTTGTGAAGTGAGGAAATTTGTCATTTGTATCTTAAAATCCCAAATGCCCAAGCAGGTTAAATGTTTTCCTTGCTCAGAAATTATATTTACAATAAACAAATTAATGCCCTGCACTCTGTAGGTTCCACCCACACTGATCATTATTTATTTGATAATTGTTTACTGCTAGTTTAGATAACTAGCCATAGTAAACTTAAGTAGCTGTGTTTCCAAGTACTAGCCTTGAATGCAGAAAGCACTGGATATTTCATGACATATACCTGAGAAAATTTAGTGTCTCAATTTCTTTGTTTATAGACAGAGACAAAAATACTTATACTGTCAATGTGAGAAGTAAATAAAATAATGTGTGAAATGTATTTTGCACTTATGCCATTGTTCTGAGTGGTAGCCATCAGTCTTAATGATCAATATATCTAGAAATTTTGTCAAAAATAGCATTAGGAACTTTTAGAACAACACATGGTGGAAAATTTAGGTGCACTCCCAAGGCTGAACTGAGCAGCTTAAATGCAACATATGATGTCCACCCTGCGTATCAACAAAGATGACTGTAGGGTTAGCTCACGTCACCAAGATGCTGTCACCATCATTTAGCTATTCAGACACAAAGGCTCTTGCAAGTGTGAAGCTGAAAAGTGACCAAGATATGCCCAAGAAGTTCTAGGGTATGCAGCATTGCAATCAGCTCTAATTCACGCACATCAATAACAAGCATAGTTTGTGGCCAACTCCTTGCAGTTTCTAAAGCACTGTTTTAGCATGGCTTCAAGGACTGGGCATCTTCTCCAAGGGCATGGACGGGTATCTTGGCAGTAGGAATGAGATTAATGTGGGACAATAGGCATAAATACTACTGTCCTAGGAAAACTGACATATATGGCTGCCTCTTTTATAAATTAAATAACATAAATTTTATTAAAGAAATATTTTTAAACACAGTGATGAAATGATATAGTTTAAGCTTTAGGATTTCACTCTGACTGCGGTGTAGAGAATGGATTGGAGGCTGGTAGGTTCTAGGATGCAGGGCAAGCACTAAGGAGACTATAGACCAGGTAAGAGGTGGTGATATTGTAAACTAGGATGGCTGCATCAGTTGAGAGATGCTATAGACCAATGGGAAAAATGGAGCTACACTGACATTTTAAGTATAATTTAATGAAAGCCTTGCCTCATACTAGACACTTGAAAATGTTTATATATTCACCCATTTCTTTATTCAGCAAATACCTGAGCTGCATCATGGACAAAGAACTGTCCTGAATACTAAAACAAATTTCTCTCCCCAATCTTCACATCTAATCATGAGCAGTATAGTATAACCTAGAAAAGAAGACAGATATAAAGATTTATATACAAGAAAAGAAAGCACAACAATCCAAAATCTATGGGACACAGCAAAAACAGTTTTAGGAGGGAAATTGATAGTGACACAATCCTTCATCGGGAAATAAACAAACAAAAAAACATCTCAAATAAACAATCTAATTTTACATCTAAAGGAACTAGAAAAAGAATGAACAAAACCTAAAATTAGTAGAAGGAAAGAATTAATAAAGATAAGACCAGAAATAAATGGCCAGACATAAGGAATATGGTCAGTAATGTAATAACTTTGTAAGGGACAGACAGTTACTAGACGTATCATGACGATCATTTCATGTTTGCAAATGTCAAATCATTATATGGTACACCTGAAATTAACATATTGTATATCAACTATGTTTCAATTTAAAAAATTATAAGATCTATTAATTTAGCCAATACTAAAAAGTTTCAAAATAACCTACTTGGCAAATATATGGAGTAATGGTCTCATAAAAACTGTTGACGAGTAATTTTAGTAGTTATTACAATTTAAAATGGTATAACTTTTAACATAGCAAGTCAGTTTCTAGAAATGTGTATCATTTAATACATGATGAGAAATTTTCCCCTGATATTATTCTAATTTCCTATATTTTCCCAATATTTTTGCCTTATTCTTTTAGGTAATTAAAAAACATTTTATTCTAATTTATTCAGATTTATTTTATTGTTATACACTTTAATTCCTCAATTCAAACTTTAAATTTTATTATCATTTTTAACAATTATGGAAATTAAACCTATCTGTATTTTCCCTGAGTATAGATTTTGGTATGTAATAACCTAAATTTCTTTATTTTCCAAAATTAGAGGAAATTATGATTTTAGAAGTGTCTTTTTTTATTTTAATCGAAAATAATTTTCAATTAAATAATTGTAGGAGAAATACAATTACAGGTTTTTTTTGGCATGGTCTAAGAACTACCCCTACAAGTTTATTTTGTATGTTTTGGAATTTATAGAGAGTTTCTGATTATCTAGTTTATGATTTCTTGTGTCCACTTGAATTTTTTTTTGTATTTCTACAATTAGAATTTTTTCATATATATCCAATATTATATTATTCGATAAATAAAGATTAATAACTATTACTACATATATTGTGGATTTGGGTTTTTTCAAGAATCAAATTATATTAAGCATGTTTCTTATTTCTCGTATATTCTGTTCTGACATCTTAAAAACCCTCATGGCTAGGAAGAGACTGCCCCACCTGGGGGACAGGCAGTCCTTAGACTCAGCCAGAAACAAGCTTTTTTATTTATTTTTTTCTTTCAAACACTAAGCCCTGGATGTAATGTATAACACAATGACTTTGAAAGTTATTAAGAGAGTGATCTTTCTGATCACAAGAAAAACATACTTTTTAGCTTTTTTCTATCTATATGAGATGATGGATGTTAACTAAACTTATCATGGTAACCATTTTACAATATACGTGTCAAGTCATTATGCCGTACATCTTAACTTACACAGTGCTGTCTATCAATTATATATCAATAAAACTGGTATAGATATCAGTCCGAATGTTGGTGGAGTGAGAGTTCATCTTCTACTGTGTCTCCATGGGAATTTTAGAGGAAATTTGAAAGATCCACTTGGGTCTTGATTTTGAAATGCTTGGCATTTAAAGAAAAAATTCCTAGCCAAACCCACTGAGTCACATCTAGGCTCTAGAGAGTTCCCATTGTGATTCAGTGGTAATGAACTCAACTAATATCCATGTGGGTTCTATTCCTGGCCTTGCTCAGTGGGTTAAGGATCTGGCGTTGCTGTGGCTGTGGTGTAGGCCAGCAGCTGCAGCTCCAATTCAACCCCTAGCCTAGGAACTTAATATGCCACAGGTGCAGCCCTAAAAATCAAAACAACAACAACAACAAAAATCTAGGCTCTAAGGCCATAAAACTGAGAAGGTCAAAATTATGGGGGTCACTTTTATAGTGGCAGAATATTAGTAATATAATAGCAAGAGCAAAGGTATTGGCCCCCAAAATACGTGGCTTTGAATTTTAGCTTCATCAGCTATTCGATGGGAGGCCTTTGGCACATTTCTCAACCTTTCCGTACCTTGATTAACTCATCTGTAAAATGGCAATAACAATACCAAATATAATAAGGACAATGAAAAGTTACCAGCACTTTGCAAATATCCCAAGAATAGTAGTTGCTACTGGGACAAGATACTGTTGGGGGGTGGTGGTGGTGGTGGTGGTGTTATCACCCTCATATGATTTGCTTTTCCTCCTGGGTTACCCTGGTGATTGGCCAGCAAAAGCAAACTCATATCAAGTCCCATGCCATTGGCCAGTGTGAGCTCTGTCAACTGTATACATAGATTATGAACTACTTACTTGATTTACACATTTCTGCAGCTGAAGGAAAATATTTACTGGGCAGATTAAATTGAATTAAAACAATAAGATTCAAAGCAGCCTGGAGGCTGCCCCTCAGTTCAACAAGGGACAAGCTGCCTGGATCTGGGTAGCAAACTCTTGCCAGCTGCCTGGCTAATTTAGGAGTAACTTGAGGAGGTGTGATTAGAACTGTAAAGGGGACAGAAATACTTGAGAAGGAGGGCTTTCCTCTTCACACTGTATTCACATCACAGCTCTGAGGAGAGGCTCGCCTCACGAATTTAGAACAATACAGATAAGGAACAGTCGGACGAGAGAACATCAGCCTAAACTTTCCTGAGGTAGGAAGTTTAAAGTTTCATAATAATACATAAGCCATTTTCCCAAAGGTGAAATGGTAAATTAGCCCTTCATAATTCAGAGCAGATTTTCTTATAAATGTAAATTTATACTTGGTGATCAGGTGATCAGCTTTCCAGGTGGGCCACACAAGCATTTCTAGTCCAAAGAGCATAATGTGACAAGTGCCACAGCCAAACTACATAAGCCCCATAAAGCCATGGTCTATAGGCAGATTTGTCTTTTGCTTGCTTGCTTATTAGTTCGTCCATATAATGCTGAATTCTCTTCAGGTACGTTTATAAAACAGCACTTGATGGCCATAAAGAGTATTATTAAAACAACATGAGAATTCCCTTGTGGTGCAGTGAGTTAAGGGTCCAGCGTTGTCACTTCCGCAGCTTAGGTCACTGCTGTGGTGTGGGTTCAGTCCCTGACCTATGAACTTCCATATGCCATGGGTGCAGCCAAAAAAAAATTTTTTTAAACCATATTCTTTAAAACAAAGAAACAAACAACAACAACAACAACAACAAACACAGGAGTTGCTTCCATGGATCTTTGAACATATTCTAGTTTAAATTATATTAGCTGCATTAGCTTAGTTATGTCACAGGAAATATTACTTGGCCCAGATTTACTAACCTGTGTTCCATAGCTCAGTAGTTCAGGAATTTCTAACAGCAAAAGATAGAAAAGCTACTTTGGGAAATAAATTTGGGCACTGTACTGTATTAAAACCTCCTCCTGGAGAGTCACAATGCACATTCAGTCATTGAAGACTTTAAAGAAACCTTTTAAACTTCATGTCATCAGCTGCCATTAAACTTAATTTCAATGAATAACAAACTTCCATTTTATATTATCCTAATTAAAATCCTGAGGCCAGTGTGCAGTAAAACACTAGCCTGGAAAATACCAATCTACTTACTTCCACCCAATAGTGTACATATTACATAATACTCACCATAGAATAACAGTCTATTGCATACATGCTCAGTTATATTCAGTACTGTCATAATGAAAACAATATACTATAACTTATCACAGAGAACTTGGATTTTTACAGACTGTCTAGAGAAGGTAATGATTATGCCTAACATAGTATGCAGGGGAAAATAAAATTCACTGTTCTGTGGGAAGAGAGTGTAATGCCTCTGCCTTCTACTTCTGACAGGTCTGAACCATGACTTTCAAGATAGTGTCTTCCCCAGTGACAAGGTACCCCCAAGAGAATTTGCTCCCAGAGAAGCTTGGGCGAAGTGTTCACACATAAGCAGAGGAACAGAGATTTATAGTGACACTCCTGCTGCTAAAAAACACTCTCTCCCCATATATAGATAAGTTGACTGCTTCTAATGTTTTCAGTATTATTTTCTTCTTCTTTTTCCAAGGAAATAATTGGTCTAGTATCTTCATAGTCTTTCTTATTCTGAAAATGTATGTTAAAAAAAAAACAAACAAACCCTGTCCCTATGTAAGTGAATAAAAATAAACTTGAGTTAGGGTCCCCAATTCTGAGCGAGAGTGTGATGAATGGAGATTTCCTCTGTACTGAAAATTCCAGTCCCTTCTTGGGCTGGAAGTCTGTATTATGGCTGAGCAAGGCCAGGAGCTTTTGGGGGGATTCACTGTACAACATGGATTCTGGTCTGCACCATTGATCTGACCCATAAAAGCCGAGGCCCAGCTCTCATCTGTAGTTCTGGCAGGCCTGCTGGAGACCAGCAGCTTGTTTCGGCTTATTTCATTACCTCCCTAACTGGTGAAGTTCATGCTGCTTTCTATGGCACTTGAGAACTGCCGACACCGAAGGGTTTGGTTTCATGTACTTGAACTTGGGTGACACAAATATTTCAGTGGTGAATCAGTCCTGAAAAAGTGAGGTGGGTAAGGTTGGGAGTGTTTATAGAAGACATTTCATTACCACTAGTCAAACATGTCTCATTGTTGGTTCAGGAGGGCCTGGTATTTTCCTCTTCGAAGGGGACGCTGAGGGAGCCACAAGCTCCCAGCCTGGAGCTCAGCTCCAGGGTAGGGCAATGGCCATTGGCACACAGGAAACCCACAGGACTAGTTGCTTTGGAATGTTGACAATCTTAGGGAAATGGTTTTATGTCTTTCCTCGGGGGGAGAAAAAAATGCTTGGTAGATCTATGTAAAAAAGCCTGAGGCTGTCTTGAGACTTCTGCAGAGAAACTGTCCTTCCGCGTGGCTTTTTTTTTTTTTTTCCTCTTTAATTGAAGTTTTTCTTGTAAAGGTTTCCCAGTTGCAGAACCCCAAGTATGAGGTCAAGAAACTTGTAATTTCAGAAAAGCAGTTCTGCTGATATCAATGGTATAAAAGCCCGGTTGGAAGACGAGAAAATGGGACTTCTCTGGCTTGGGCACATTACTTGGACCGTAAATGATAGAAACCCAGACTCTACACAGCAGTCCTCTGGGCCCTCAGCCTTCAGAGGAAGAAGAGCTGCCACCGTGGTCCTGAGTGCTCTGCCAGCTTCAGGAAGTGGAAGTCACCTAAACAGCTTGTCCTGCTTCTGGGGGGTGTGGCACTATGAATGGCAAAGGGGGTTGAAGAGGATTGCACAAAGAAAAACCATAGCTGAGCCATGCCAAAACACACAAACCAAAAGGAAATATTTTAAGAAAATAAACAAAGCTACTGAGTCAAACATACAAAGAAGGAAAGCGGAACAAAAGATTATTTGAGGCCTGAGGTTTGAACATTTTGAAGCCACACATGTGATGGGACAGCCCAAGAACACGAGGAGCCTTACAGCTGTGTAAGCGCTGAGGCAGCCTGCTCCCACCAGGGGCTCCCCAGCCTGTGAGGCTCCGAGTGAGCAAGCCCACTGAGCTAGCTGACTGTGTACTTGAGCTCAGCCTTGAGCTATTCAGAAACAGAGCTCCACCGCTGGTGGGCCACACAGACACAGATCTGGCTGAAAAGACTGATCCCAAGGACTGACCAGTCTTTTCAGCCAGAAAAGAAAATGATGCTGTTGGATGCATTTAGCTCCTGTTACATGCATTTAAGTGTCCTCCAGTCCTGAATTTGTTGTTCAGGAACCCTAAGGATATCAGTGTAATAATATGAAATAGTGCTAACAAAGTATGTATATTGGGTTTTACAACTTTGGTCATCAGAACTTCTAACCTAGTACCCACCACATCAATATGACACTGTCCTCAGCATCCCGAATTCTGCCACTGAATTTGTTGGGTTGAATCATCTCACTGCTCAAGGATTTAAATTCTATAAAATAAGGCACAAGGTGGATGCACTTCAGGGTCAAGTGTGTGTTCTAGTGAATAGAGTGAGGCTCCAGTGCCCAACGATCTCTATCCGAGAGTAATGTTTCAGCAATATTGAGTTTGAATTCATGTTTACCTTCTTTGGTATAGCCAGGGGTGGGGGCGGGGTGAACCAACCGCCTTAGGCACAACAGAATGCCTCTCACCAAGATGTGCTACAATGTCATGCCTTTGGCTTCTATGAGGGGTTTGATAAAGCACATGCTATACAGAAATCACTCAAAATTGTTGTAAAACTATTGTCAAGGACATAACCATATATGATTGCAAATTATTTTTGTAATTAAAGGCCAGAAAATGTGTGCCTCTTGAGGAGTGTGTATTTCATCTCTTCTGTTGAGGGGGTTTATCAGGTTCTTTTAATTTCTGTGGTTGCCAGGAAATTCATATATAAATAGCATAATTGTAAATCCATAACTTCTCACAATCAGTAAAAAAAAAGAGGAAGCCAGAACTGTACTGATCATGAGAAGTTATGGAGCTACAATTATGACATTATCCACATATATACATATATAGGTATATATGTATATATGTTTATTGTGTGGATAGATAGATAGATAGATAGCCTCGGATCACGACATGAAGATCAGGAAGTGTCCCTCTAGTTAGTGAAGTAAGAACGCTCATAAATATATGGTCTCGACCATCTGCAGGTAGTATTCTAGAAGGAACATCCACTTTTCCCCCACCTGCCAGTTTAAGAGAGAGACTTTGTTTCACTGGAGGAGAAGCAGAATAATTCTTATTGTGGAGGCAATAATCCTTTGCCTCTGGAAAAGATTGATCAGGAAAAGAGAAAAAGCATCTCTTACAGATGTTGAGCTAACATGAATGCATTTTTAGATCATTACAGAGAGGTCAGGAACTCAATCTAATTTGCAGGCAGGAGAATGTTGAATGGGCACTGCATGATAGAGTGGAAAGTGTTTTGGAGAGATGCTAGAGTGCTGTGATGGTGGGGAAGGGATGAAGAAAGGACAGAAAAATGCAGCAGGAAGCTGGAGTCTTTATTGGCAGAAATAACCAAAGGAATGTTTTTGGAATGGGAATATTTATATCCCTTTGAGGTCATCTAACCCACAAAGCTATAAGGAAATCTGATTCATCATTAAATTATTGCCAAACTCATATCTTTTGATTTGTAGGTAAGAATGAGGCTGTTGGATTGGAGTTCCCATCGTGGCTCAGCGGAAACAAATCTAACTAGCATCCATGGGGATGCAGGTTTGATCTCTGGCCTCGCTCGGTGGGTTAAGGATCCAGCATTGCCGTGAGCTGTGGTGTAGACTGCAGACATGGCTCAGATCTGATGTTGCTGTGGCTGTGGTGTAGGCCAATGGCTACAGCTCCAATTTGACCCCTAGCCTGGGAACCTCCATATGCTGTGGGTACGGCCCTAAAAAGACAAAAAAAAAAAAAAAAAAAAAAAAAAGAATGCTGTTGGAGAAGGTAGAGAGGTGATAGAATTTAGCGAATGTTATCATGGAGAAAGGATTTATATAGTTCTTCCTTTATGTACTTAAAAGTAATACTGAATTGTAGGTAGTGCTGTATAATCGACAAAACACATTCACATACACCCCATGAAGTCAGACTCCATACACTCTGAAACCAGAACTTGCATAAGTTGTGTTCTAACACTGTACTACTTTTTAAAGTATTTTCCCTACTATTCTTATTTCACCCTCAGTCTATGAAGTAGTAGAGACTTCCTCAATCCTGGTTTATAAATGAAGAAACTAAACCAACTTGACTAGTATGATCCTTAAGAAAACTTACACATAGCCCTGCCTATGAATTCATTTGCTTCTACCCATTGACTTTCAGATCTTATTTTTATTTTTCAGAAATTTCAATATTAGTGTTGCTTTATTTCTCCCACTTAGTAAGAAACAAACAAAAAAACCATTGTCAACTCAAAGAGGTATATTTGTCTTCTCATTCCTGCAACATAGTAGACTGACCTACAGCAAAGTCCCTTTTCCACAAATAAAATATTACCAAAGGAAAGGGTTTAAAATATATAAGAGAGCTCACAAAAAAAGAGGAATACCCAGCTGTCAGAAACAAAATGTGAATTAAAAGACAGAGGCTGAAAAAAATAACATACAAAACTTGTGAGCGGCAACTAAACCAGAACTTACAGGGATATATACATCAGCAAAAAAATATACATATGAAAACCTATAAGCTAAATGTGTAACTTAAGATACTCTAAAGAAAGCTGAGGGAAGGAAATAGTATTAAAAAGCAAGACAAAATGGATAAAAAAAACAAATTCAAAACTTATTCTTTGAAAGACTAATAAAATAGTCAAGTTCATCACAAAATTAGTCAAGAAAAGAAAATTTAATGGAATATAAGTACCGATACAGTAGAGAATTTTTCCAGTCTTTATAGAATGTTGGGAATATTTTTTATGCCAGTAAATTTGAAAACTAGGGTGTGATGAAAAATTTTACAGAAAAAAGTGGTAAATTATTAACACTAAGAGAAATAAACTGAATATGTTAAAGAAATTGAGAGTTAAAAAAATTTATCTCACTACCCCCACCGTTTCATAACCCTTGCCTTGCCACAAGCTCAAACATCTACACCATCAGACTCAGACAGTTTTATAGACAACTTTTACTAAAGCTTCAAGGAACACAAAAGCTCTGTCTTATACAAACTGTTCCAGAGAATAATAAAAGAAAGAATTCTCCCAAACTTGTTTTATGAGGCTAGGATGACCTTGATTCCAATACATGACAACCGAAGAAAACTGTAGACAGATTTCACATACTAACACAAATGCTAATATCCTCCACCCAGAATAAACAAAACCTTTCCACCTTCTTCATCCCATAGTATCAGAGACCAAGAGGAGATACTTACAAAAATATGTAAAGCAGCCTTCCCCAGTCACCCTTTATCTTAGTCAAGAATGTGGACTACTGGCTACTCTCCCCAAATGAGATCAAGTGGGCTCCACTCGCTGGATCTATGACCACACCCTCCATCCTCAGGGTTTCAACCTCCTCCTTCAGGATCAGGAAGCAAGAGAGGGCTCACTAGCACTGAATAAGGATTCCTAGTGGAACTAAGTCTATGCCTCCCAGACCTTTGGGCCTCTTTTAACAGGGTTAAAATAGCACCCACAGGTTCTGTGTGATAGGAACTGAACTCAGAAGTCACCCCTCCATCTTAACAGGTAAAGAGCTGAACACACTGAAAAATCAGTATTTCTTGGACCCACAAGAGAAGGTAGGACGCAGAGGAAATCATGCCTTCCAACCCTGGAGAGACAGACAGGAAAACGCAGAGTCATGGCTCACCAGAACAGAGATTCGTGAGCTAAAACTGCAATAGGAACCAATGCAGGGTAAGAAAAGTTGAAACATAATTGATCAACTGCTAGAATCTCAATGTAGACAACTCTTAGGGTTAAAAACTCCAGGAATAACCAGTCACTGGGGGGGTTCCAACAATTTTTTGAGACTTTACCTCCAAGTGTTTGACCAAGTTTTCTACAGCAAATTTTGGAGAAAAAGCTCCTTGTGCTTCCGGCAGAAGAAGGGGAAAAGAAACCAATTTGAAATATACCAGATCATTCTGTTCTTATCAAAAGCTGCCCATAGGAAAAACGAGTGAACCATAGGCTAACCTGGTGAGGTATTACCAGAGTCTAACTGATCTAGGGGAAGGGAAATACTCAACTCCAGACATCTTTAGCCTTTCACAAGGGAGAAGGGAACTACCCAACTCCAGCTCACTCTAGCCATCCTGTTCCATGAAAGAGGGTTGGGTGGAGTGGGAACTGAGAAACAGTTGTGATGCTCATAGTCCAGAATTATAGGCTTGCTAAAAGATGGACACTTAATTATAGGACCATGTAACACTGCCCCTTCCCCCACATCCCACCACCATATTACTAAAGGCCTCTTTACAGCAGTTCCTTTGAGCTGGTACTTCATGTCCGGTTATCAAGAAAAAATTACAGGGCATAGAGAAGATTAAAAAACACAATTTGAAGTACAAGTATCAAAAATAGACATGATAGAAATGTTGAAATTATCAGACTAGGAATTTAAAATGAGTGTGATTAATATGATAAGGGCTCTAATGAATAAACTAGACAACATGCAAACAGATGGACAATCTTAGAAGAAATATGGAAATCCTAAAACACCAGAAAAAAAAAAATGTCAGACATCAAGAACACCATATCATAAATAAAGAATGCTTTTGATGGGCTTATTAGTAGACTGGATATGGCTAAGGAAAGAACTTCTAAGAGAAGACATTAATAGAAACCTTCAACTCTGAAAAGCAAAGAAAACAAAGACTGAAAAAATAGAACAAATATTCAAGGACTGCAAGACAACTATGAAAAGTTTAACATCCACATAATGGGAAAGCCAGAAGGGAAAGAAAGAAACAAAAAATATTTGAAACAATAAAGATTAAGAATTTACCTCCAGAAGTTCCCATTGTGCCTCAGTGGGTTAAGAACCCAACTAGTATCCATGAGGATGAAGGTTCAATCCCTGGCCTCGTATGGTGGGTTAAGGATCCAGGGTTGCCACAAGCTTTGACATAGGTTACAGACACTGCTTGGATATGGCATTGCTGTAGCTGTGATGTAGGCCAGCAGCTAAAGCTCAAAATCAACCCCTAGCCTGGGAACTTTGCTATGCTGCAAGTAGGGCCCTAGAAAGAAAATATATATATTATATATTAGTAAAAAAAAAAATATATATATATTACTATAAAGAATTTACCTCCAAACAATGTCAGACATCAAACCACAGATCCTGGAATCTCAGAGAACATCAAGCAGAGTGAAATGCCAAGAAAAAAAACTGATCTAGCCATATAGTTTTCAAACTACAAGAAAACAAGATAAAGAAAAAGTGCTGAAAGAAGTCAGAGGAGAAAAATACCTTAGAGGTACAAAGATAAGAATCACATCTGTCTTCTCTTCAGAAAAGCAACTTAAGCAAGAAGAGAATGGAGTGAACTATTTCAAGTGTTGAAAGAAAAAACCCACCAACCTAGAATTCTGAGAAATTAAAAACACTTTCTCACGGAGGTTCCCCTGTGGTGCAACAGGCGCAACACATGGCCACAGCTGTGGTACAGTCTGACACTGTGGCATAGGTTTGATCCCTGGCCTAGGAACTTCCAGCCAAAATAACTTTCTCAGACAAACAAAAAATAAGAGATTTTTTCTTCTAGTAGACTCGCCTTGCAAGAAATGTTAAAAGAATATTTTTTAGAAAGAAGAAAAATAATATGGATAAGATACTCAGATCTACCTAAAGAAAGAAAAAGCGTCAAAGAAGGAATAAGTGAAGGTAAAATGAAAAATTTTCATTTTTCTTTTTTTTCTTTTTACAGTCACACCTGTAGAAGTTCCTAGGCTAGGGGTCCAGTCAGTGCTGTAGCTGCAGGCCTATGCCGCAGCCACAACAACACCAGATCCAGGCCACATCTGCGACCTATGCTGTAGCTTGCAGCAACACCAGATCCTTAACACACTGAGTGAGGCCAGAGATTGAACCTGTATTCTCATGGAGAATAGGCTGGGTTCTTAACCTGCTGAGCCACAATGAGAACTCTTTTTCTTATTCTTTTTGTGTGTGTGTGTATTTTTTTTTTTTTAGGGTCACAAAAAACTACAAAACTTAAAGAATACTTTAGAAAACCTATGTGATTAGAGTTGGAAAGATCAGTATGCACTCATGTTTAGCTTAATATAGACACACAGAAATATTTATAGATACGTTTATATGCATGGGTTAGTAGGCACTCATGTATTTTCTTGCTCTGTCAGCTGAAAGGGCCTAGAATCAATAATACCCTGGTAGCAACAAGCACACTTAGCACCTAGATCTTGGTTTCTACTACCCTTCTGCAATAAAAGGAACCAGAGCTCCTTGGGGAAATGCCTGAGCATTCCAGGGAAGGGGTGGGAAAATTTTAAAGATGAGCCTGGAGCACCCTGTACTGTCAGAAAGTAAAGAAGTATTAAAAAAACATTAATAGTAATGATGAGAGTTTGTCAATCAGGCACAGGATCCACCTTGAAAGGGTTTCCAGTGCCAAAGCTGGACTAACTTGAGCAAGAGAAAAATAAATGGTATTGATTATAATCCATAGTATAAAATGAGTTCACACTGATAAAAATTAGTAAATGAATAAATTAATAATGGGGGGAATAGAAAAATATTCCATACAGAAGAATTCCAAATAATTTATGAAGATATTCTGTCTTCAAAGAAGTGAGGCATAACTCCTCACTCTAGACGTAAGGGCTGTATTTAGTCACTTAATTCCAAAAAGTACAGTACGGAAAGAGGGGGAAAAAAAAGAGTACAGGGGAAGCACCTGACAAATACTACCTCAACCAGGTGATCAACATAAACCTCAACAGTGATGAATCATGTTCACAGTATGTACCCTTGATCTGATGTGATGAGAAAGGCACTTGACCTCTGTGGTCTTCCTCCTCAAAGTCCGTAAACAGACTAATCATATGAAAAACGTCCAGAAAAAAAAAAAAAAAAGAAAAAAAAAGAAAACCCAGTTGAAGGACATTCCACAAAAAAATATGAAAAAATATGACCCATACTTCTTAAAACTCAAGGTAATGAAAAATAAGTAAAGTCTGAGGAAACTATCAGAGCCAAGAGGACCCTGAGAGGACATGAAAGTCTGCTATAGTATCTTAGATAGGATTCTGGAAGAGAAATAAGTACATTAGGTAAAAACTAAGGAAATCCAAATAAAGTGTAGATTTTAGTTAATAATAACATGTCAGTATTGATGTATTTATTGTGACCTATGTACCATATTAACATAATATGTTAATAATAGGGATGACTAAATGGGGGTGTGTATGGGAGCTCTCTGTGCTATGTTAATAAATTTTCTGCAAATTTAAGGCTACTCTAAAATTAATTACTTATTTTTAAAATCAGAGAAGTAAATAGATTGCCCAGTAAATTAAAAATCAGTTCAACTTCAGTAATAAACATGAAATACAATTTTTTAAAAAAAGAAAAGACAGGTTTCTGATGATCTTGTACCAGACCGTCCTTCCAAGAGCATCTATAAAAGATGAATAATTTTTTAAAAAATTGTTTAACCTATTTCGACAGGAGCACTCGTTCTACCTCTACCTATTAGAAGGCAGCCAAGGACTTGAGGAACACTGGTAAACATCCTTATCCAATAAAGTCTGACAAATATATACAGTTGTATGACAACCCACAAACTATATGGAACATTTCCATCAAGCCAACAAATTCTCTCAATTCTCTTTGTAGGTAAGCCTCCTCTCAAACCTAGAAAGACAACTGCCGTCTTTCTGTCACCACACTTGCCTTTCCTGGCATTTCATATAAATTGTATGCAGCACAATTTATGCATGCAATATACAGACTTCTGTGTCTGTTATTTTTCTACTTAGCTTACTGTTTTTGAAATTTAATCATGTATATGGGTAGCAACATTTTGTTCCTTTTTATTGACAAGTAGTTTTCCTTTATATGTATATATCACAGTTAAAAAAAAATCTATTCACCAGTTGATGGGTATTTCGGTTGTTTTCCATTTAGAATGATTATGAACAGAAGTACTATGAGCATTCCCAAACAAAACACTGCATGCACATGTTTTCATTTCTCTTGGATAAATTTGAGAGAGTAGAAATGTTGGGTCATGTGGTAAGTGTATGGTAACTTTATAATAAAATGCCAAAATGTTTTCCAAAGTGGCTATAACGTTTTTCATTTCCACTTGCAATATGTGAGAATTCCATTTGCTCTATATCCTCAATAATAC
This sequence comes from Sus scrofa, assembly GCF_054392235.1. Lineage (NCBI taxonomy): Eukaryota > Metazoa > Chordata > Mammalia > Artiodactyla > Suidae > Sus > Sus scrofa. Next base: position 131,162,759 of record NC_139385.1, on the reverse strand, counting down.
TCAGTACTTTTTAAATTTAGCCATTCTAATAGGTATGCCGTATCTCTCTCTCTCTCTTTTTTTTTAAGGGCCACACCCACGGCATATGGAGGTTCTCAGGCTAGGGGTTGACTCAGAGCTATAGCCGCTGGCCTACACCAAAGCCACAGCAACCCAGGATCCAAGTCACATGTGTGACCTACACCACAGCTCACGGCAACTCTGGACCCTTAACCCACTGAGCAAGGCCAGGGATTGAACCTGCGTCCTCACTGATGCTAGTCAGATTTGCTTCTGCCATGATGGTAACTCCCTATGCAGTGTATCTCACTGTGGTTTTAATTTGCACTTCTCTGATAACAATGACATAGAACATCTTTTCAGGTGTTACTGGACACTTACGTATCTTCTTTGATGGAGTTTAGATTGTCTTTTAAAAACAAATTAGATTGTCTTTTTTTCTTTTCTTTTCTTTTTTGATTGTATGAGTTCTTTATATCTTATGGATACAAGTCCTCTTTCAAATATATATTTTACAAATATTTTCTCCCAGCCTGTGACTTATCATTTAATTTTCTTAATAGGGCCTTTTCTTACAGTATATTTTGAAAAGCAGAGGTTTTTATTTTGTTATCTGTGCTTTTGCATGCTAGTTAAGAAATTTTTTGCCTAAGAGGAAAACAGTGCTAATATTAATGAAATACATGTCATCTATTTTCGAAAGGAGACAGTCTGAGTGGCTGACTGGTAGGCAGACAGCCAGTCAGGCTGGATGCTAACAGGGTGTGTAGGTACCTAGGGGTTCAGGACTTTTGGATAAATACACTGTTCTCACCATAGGTCTTTGCAGCAAAACCAGACCCATGTAAACTACACTGATCTGAGTCTTCATGTTCTCTGCTCCTCTACAAAACAGAATCTCTTCCGTCCTAATAGCAACAACTTCCACTGTATGGCCCTTTGTATATTTCAAAGTGGTTTTAAATATTTTAATTTATTTGATCCCTCTAGCCCTATGAAGTAGGAATGAAAATTCCACTGTTTTGTTTTTTGTTTTGTTGTTTTATCTTGTTTAACACACAAACTTCTACTATTCTGTATTCATAATTGAGAATTTAAGTGACTTGCCTAAGGCGACATAAATATTGAGCATTGAAGTTAGGACTGAAGCCCAAGTCTCCTGACACAACACATGATGTTTCCTGCTTTTTTGGTGTGATTGCTTAAGTCACTGTGGCTAAACCCAAGTCCTCTCTGTGGATGTGGTCAGGCCAAGGTGGAGACATTGGGTTAGGGATAGAGGTTATTCTTAAAGAACCCATGTGTGATGGAATATTATTCAGCCATAAAAAAGAATGAAATAATGCCATTTGTAGCAACATGGATGGACCTAGAGATAATCATACTAAGTGAAGTCAGTAGGACAGAGAAAGACAAATATCGTATCACTTGTATGAGGAATCCAATAAAAATGATACAAAATAACTTATGTATAAAACAGAAAAAACTCACAGATTTTGGAATCAAATTTATGGTTACCAAAGGGGAAACCATGAGGGGAAGAGATAAATTAGAAGGTTGGGATTAACATATACACACTACTAAGTATAAAATGGATAATTAACAAGGACCTATTGTATAGCACAAGGAAATCTACACCATATTCTATAATAATCTAGTTAGGAAAAAAGAATGACTATATGTATAATTGATTCACTTTGCTGTACACTTGAAACTAATACACATTGTAAGTCAATTATATTCCAATAAAGTTAAAAAAAAGAGAGAGAAGGTTTGGGACAACCTGATAGTGCTTTACAATCCCATGTCAAAACAAAAGTCTTTGTGACATGGTAGGAAATTAGAAATGTGAGCTCTGAATCCAGTTTGGCCAGTGTTAAAAATTTTTATCTTCTCAGTTAACGTGTTCCCCTAAAGTATTTGAGATAAATGGTCTCTCATTATATATGAATTTCTTAACCCTGATAATCAGTGTCCTCCTAATAATACAGGCTAAATTTTTTGGGGGGCATTTATACACCAGAAACTGTAACCCATTTTATTGACTGTTTTTAAACCTCAAAACATCTCTATGAAGTAGATAATCTTGCCCAAATTTAAAAACAACACCAATATCAACAAAAAGAAACAGGGATTATATTTTGCCTGAGCCCCCACAAATGTTGGGGATTCAAGACTTTCTGACTCCAAACACACACTCTGAGGCACTGCCTTTCATATTTAAAATGAACACACTAATTCCTACTGCATTAATTTGCTTTGCAAATTTGGAACAATTCATGTTAAAGTAGACTTTGAATACTTGTCTTTACTCAATTCCTCCCCTTCTCAGTGTAAGAGAGGATAAAAGCTTCTAAGCAGGCATGGGTGGGGTCTTATGATTAATCCTTCCTAATGGGTTATGGACAGAACAGACTTGTGGTGATTGGGGGATGGAATGTTTAATTGTCAGTACTGGATCATTCAGTTCTCATTCTGCCTAAGAGATTATGAAAGTGTGTGATGATATGGAAGTGCCATAAGTTTCAAGTACCCTGGAATGTTGAGCCAACACATGGTGGACAGCTGCCTTGGAAAGTTTCACAGAATGAACTTTGTATGAGAGAGAAATAAACATGTCTTAAACCACTGATATTTGGGAATTGTTACCATAGCAAAACCTAGAGCATCCTCATCTATACAACATAGCACCTGGGGTTATAGTGACAGTCATATTTTAGTGGTGGTTGATCTTGATGCTATTGTCCAGAAAGACCATCAAGCCATTTCCCAAAAGCAACACTTGTGTAGCCCTTGACCTCTCTTTCAAAGAGCGGCAAAATAATATTTTCATTATCAAAGTAGCAAAATTAAAATGATGCATTTGGAAAACATAATTCAATGACATAGACAGGGAATGGATATATTGTCTGGAGTGTTTAGCAGAAGTTTAAGCATCAGATAAGCAGTCTTTCTCTTTGAGATGATTCTGGAGGCTCTCAATCTACTTACAAGTAATTATAAAGGCATTATACTCACAAGCACAAATGGATTACAAACCATTCCACCACTAAGTAAATTTAAGCAGTCTTCTTGATCTCTATCAGGAAGGCCTTCCCCCCTTAACAAGTTCCACATTGCAGACAAACCTTTCTGCCATCTGTGCGAAGGGAAACATGTGGCAAGAGCCTGCATTTGAACATTTTGCCCTCAGTAAAGAAAAAGACCTTAGGGAATTTCTTTTGGAAAACCACCCTCTTGGCACACAATTCGTGGCCAATGTTTGCCCTTTGTCCCTTGTGTGAAATGATCTATTTTGATATGAATGTCACTTTGAATAAATGTGTATGAGATCATATTTACATATGCTAACCGCTAGTGTGGTTTCTAGCGGTGATGGTGATGGTGGTGCCTCACTGAGAATTTTAACTGGGTGATGATTTCAGTGTCTTCTAAGCCACAAAAGGAAATGAGCCATCTTTTAAAGCCTTCTCCACTATAGTTGCTACATGTGGCACTGTCTTCCTCTTCTTTCTTCTTAAAGCTAACTCTTACTGACTCTTCTTAGATGCTTTCTCTGTCCACCCCACGGAGGTTAAGTAACTCTTTGTTTCTTTTACCCCTCTCCCAGCATAATACAAAGGATATTCGGATATGATGAGGTTACATATAATGCTAGAGCCTTCTTGCTGACTGGAGAAAGTCTAACGATGTTTCAAAGTTGCATCCTTGTGTGTATATTCCCTGTGCCACAGGGACCAACTTTAATAGGCAACTTAAAGGAAGAAGTGGAACATCTCACTATAGGTGATTTAAAGCATTCTCCTCCCACAGGCAGCACACATGAGATCAATTCTCCAGAAGCCACCGGAGAGAATTCAAATAGTTTCAAGAACTCTGAGATTAGAGAGGAGGAGAGAGAGGGCATCACAGTCATCGAACGAATAAAGGAGGCAGCTACATTTCGCAGAGCATACTTGATGTAATCAAAGCCATCCGTATAGATAACCATGACATACTCAGACGCTGCACTTTGATCAAGTGCATTGGCAAAAACTAAGGATTCAGTGAAACTAGTAACAAGGGTCCCAAGATGAGGCAAGAAGTAGACATCCAAACACACACATTTAACTGGAATGAGAACAAACATGACCCATACCAAAGACGGTCCGGTTCAAATTATAATCAGTTGCAGCTTTATAATTCAAACACTGCAGTTTGCTAGTTCACATTAGAATCATGGTGGGAGGTAAGGGTGAAGGGATATTCAAATCCATACACAAAAAATTGTACACATAAATCTGTTGTCTAATCAGCTATATATGACTCATTCTTAAGAAATTCTTCTATATCTTCAAATATTATCAGAGATAAATGAGTAGACTAGATGTTCCCACCTATTTCAGTCAAGTTTGAAACACAGGTGTTAGCAAAACTGATATTTTCCACTTTACAAAAGCCTGTCATAGGGAAGTATATAAATGCAAAATATATTAAATGTTGTAATAGCACTTACCGTGTTCTATGTATCTGTCCATGGGCTTATTTCTCTTGAGGAGAGTGTCTCACACATTTTTTATGGCTCACATGTGTAACATAACAGTTAATGAGTTAACACATTACTTAATACAACTGGCACAGCATGAAAACTATTATTCTAATCTTTGGGTAGAGAAAATTTCTTAAAATGACAAAGGAACTAGCAATACAAACTTGACATTTTTTTCATCTTAAAATCAAAATATCTGTTATGCCAAAACACTCTTCAAAAAGCAAAATGTTAAGATTGAGGCTGGGAGATACAACACACAGGACTGACATTAGCATAAACATAAAAATATAACACTTCTACACATCAAAAAGAAAAAATTCAAAAGACAAATAGACGAAAGACATAAATAGCTATTTTATAAAAGAGGAATTATGTAAGACCAATTAATTTATGAAAAACATTGGATTTCACCAGGGCTGAGAGAAATGCAAATCAAGATCATAGTGAGATGACATTTTAGAACCGTCTGATGGCAAAAATCAAAGGTAAGTTGGAAGAACCATGTTCTGTCTCTCAAAACTGGCATTATTTCTTTTTGTGCAGTACAAATGGAAGACTCACCGACACACATAACTCGTTATTAACTAACTACAATCTTTGATTAACACTGGCTAGTTACCCCAGCTCTAGATGACCAATGACATAGTGTTCTTATTTGACAGCAGGTTCCCCGTGTAAAATGTAGAACTGCTTTTAGAGCGTCAGAAAATTTGATTCGTGCTTGTCAAACATTAAATTGTAGTACATAAATAAAAACCAAGGAGTTCTCCTATGGCAGAGCTCTCATAAAACTTAACGGTATTCTCTTATGATCCAGTGTTTGTCATGGCAGGGGCCTGGGTTTCTGCTGTGGCGTGGATTCGATCCCTGGCCCAGGAATTTCCATGCGCCATAGGCGCAGCCAAAAAACAAAACAAAACAAGGATTAATATTTCTTCCTGTCTCCCCCATCTGAGTATTGTTTTATACTACATCGTTTTGTTACATTGTTTTATATTTCTTACAGAATCACATATTCCTAACAAATAAAGACTGATTTCCTAACCTCTTCGTATAAGTTCCAAAAAATTAATGATGGTTTAATATGCTTTTTTTAAAAAAAAGGTATAATGAACACAGTGTTAAGGATGGGAGTGAAAAGGAGATATAATGAGACAATCACTCACATACAATGTTTTTGTCAGTATTCTAGTTTCCACATAGGATGATGGGTACATTGGTAGAAAACAAATGAAGTTTAATTCCTAGATGGCTTCTCTAAAACCTAACTAAAATCCTTAGAGCATGAAGTTGGAAAGTAATGAGATTTACTTTGAATGCTTCTTCAATTTGAAGAAACTGCTTTTTGATCACACAAAAATAGCTATAAAAAATACATTTAAAAATTTTATGATACCACATCTTTTCAAAGAGAAGAGCAAAACTACCCAAGAAGAACCAAAAAAATGTCCATTATAAAAGATTGAATAAGAAAAAGTCAAAGTCAAAAATATGATGAGCAGTTTCTTGCAAATAAATATCAACAGTTTGGATAATGTTCCCATTCTATCATTGTGGAGGAAGATAAATGGGGATTATTCTGCCAATTTAGAAATATATTTTTTCAATTCCAAACCTCATTTTTAGTGCAACCTATAGGAACTAGGTCAAGGATTTTTAGTGTGATCCTCTTCCCTGCCCAAAGCCCACTCATACTCAACTATCAAAAACCTGAACTTCACAGATTCCCTTTATCATGCAAGGAAACTAAAGTACATCAGTCAGTCTATGTCCCTTAATTATTGACATTATTTAAATAAGTTTAAAGAAGGTTTACCTAATAAAATATATAAGCAAATAATATTATGTGTAGTCAAGGTCATTACTCATGGTTAAGGGCATAACATGGTATATTTCTTCCCCTGTACTTCATCCCAAGTCCTCTCATGTGTGCCACATCCAACTTCCAAGTGCTGCACCCCTAGCTCTTTTGCTGTCCAGCAACTCAGCTGGAATATGAACACCTAACATGCAAATGTCCAACGCATATGAATGTCTGACTTGCCCCATGCCCATGTGAAGGGTACTTCTCCTCAAACCCGATGAGCAAGAAATTTGACCTGAGCTACTAGTGACCACATTCATAGATGGAAACTGAGATATATTTCTCCACCTGAGCTCTAGGTTGGAAGCAGGAATCATCAAGGAGAAACACTGTGTCTATATCAAGGATGTCCATGGATGCTAATTTGACTCATTATATTCCTGAAATGTCACCCTAAAATCTGTCTCAGTGACAGAGTTGGTTAAGATCATTAATTTTTAAACTGGGGACTGCTTATATAAGTTAATTCCTAGGTCAAGTTATCAAGTGAAGATGTTTTCCCCAGATTATTACATCTATTCTTCAACATAAGAAGATGAGTTGAGGGGGAAAGCAAATTCAGCAAATATTTCTTACATCTTTACACTGCTATGCATTACCCTAGAAACTAGATAATTAAAGCCACAAGCTATTGAGTCCCAACTACGTGCCAGATATTTTGCATCCATTTTCACTAAAGTTCACAAAAACTCTCCATATCAGTTATGAAGTCCCACATTTTACAGATGATAAAACTGAGTTGTCCAAGTTCATAGGCCCAGTAGACCCTGAAGCAGGCGCCTGAATCTAGATCCATCTCAGTCTGAAGCCTGCAGGCTTTTATTATAAGACAGACAATTTTAAAGAAACTCACCAGCATACCGGATGGTTCAAAAAGCCACAGGTCTTTACAACTAAAGGTACACTGCCTTTCATGAACATTTGGAAACTATAAAAGGTCAAATCAAGCTCCTCTTCACCCCCATCTGTCTATTATAACAATGTTACATTACAAACTGAAATCTTCAACCAAGACCCCCTTAATGGCCTGATAAGGTTGTTCATTTTTCCCATATCCCCCTTTTTTCCAGTGTACAGACCAGCTCATCTCAGCCTGCTGTATGTTACACTTTGCTGGGCAGGGGTCTGTGGTAGGAACAGGTGGAAGAGACTCCTAACCTTTTTGATTACAAAAGAACTCACCAAGAAGCCAATTAGGTGTTTTGCGAATGGGCTAACAGCACAAATTTTAGCATTGTTGGTGTTTGGGAAGATGCTTTCTTAACATCAAATATCAAAAATATAATTTTATCTAACACATTCAACTTCAAGATATGCAAACCATTCTTTAGCAACATATAGCTTCAAGAAATCAGGAACATACATCTTTATATGAAAATAAAAACAAGCCACATGTACCCTACATGGAATTAAGTGGACAGAGAAATTAAACTGACCTTAAGCTATTTCCTTTTTCTTCTCCCTTTGAATACACACAGCCTCCTAAGGCTCATCTCCAGGTAGTAAAGCAGCATCTGTCAGCAGCAGGCCTGGAAAAGCCATCTCTAAAATGGAAAAAAAAAAAAAAAGAAAGAAAGAAACAGTTTGATGACCACATGTAAGGATGTAATCTGAGAAAGAAGAAGCTGAATTTAGGAGACTAGAGCATCACTTATAAAGAAGCAACCCGGGGAAGGGTGTTGGAGGGCAATGCTTCCAAACCGCAAAGTGCACATAAATCCCCGGGGCATCTTGTTAAATTCAAATTTTGACTCGTGAGTTCTGGGTGAAGCCTGAGATTCCCAGGTGACACCAGGCCACTGGTCCTCAGACCACACTTGGAGCACCAAGTTTATAGGGCATTTGGTTGTTTAATGGTGTCAGCTGACATTCTACAGTAGTAAAAGACAAAGATTAGGGAAGAACTGTCATGCCAGATGAAACGAGCGCAGGAAGGATGGGGTGGCAGCGTCTAAATGTACCTGGCCCACCTGCCAGGAGGTCATGGGAAGAAGCCAGAGTCCTGGGTCCTCGTGTGCTCCTGACTTGCTATAGAGTGTGGGCAGGTGTTCTCCTGGACTGACAACATGAATTCAGTCAACCATTCCTTTCTCATATAGCCAAAGGGATAAATACATGTTGGAGGGCTGTCATTTCCACCATCACTTATAAATGTATTCAAGAAGAGCATTAGGTTACCAAACATGTGCTCTGCTATGATCTGAATATCTGTTTCCCAAAAATGCACATTGAAATTCTAACCCCCAAAGCGATAGTACTAGGAAGCGTGGCGTTTGGGATGTGATTAGATTGTGAAGGCAAAGCACACACATGGAATTAGTGCCCTTATAAAAGAGACCTGGGAAAGCATCTTTGCCCTTTTCACCATGTGAGGACACAGTGAAGAGACTACCATCTAAGAAGTGGCATCTCACCAGACACTAAATCTGTTGGCACCATGGTCTTGGACTAGCCTGCCTCCAGAACTATGAGGAATAAATTTCTGTTGTGTATGAGCCACCTGGTTTATGGTATTTTGTTACAGCAGCTCAAACAGACTGATACTCTATGTGCCCTTTCTCCTCCTCCCCAGTCACTTTTCCCACTGTTTCTGGAAATATCTGAATAAGAGGCAGAAACTCTGGAACCAAAAATCTGCAAAGAGCTTTAAAGGACAGTAAGTATAAATATATCAGGCTCCTAATTAGATATGGCTTGTAAAACTCATCCTCACTCACTCCTGCCATTACATTCTTTCTCCCAGGGGGGAGGGTATGTGTGGCTCATGCTGCTCCAGTCTAACATCTCTCAGTTCTCAACTGTGTGCACTAAATTCAAAGGGACAGATATTCCAAGGTTATAGCCTTTCTTATTACAAAGCCTGGGGATAACGGCGGCATGTGACGTACTCTCCATCAAAGGCATCAAAATCATGGAGGCAAGGCAGACATGGGACATTCACTGAAGATCTAATGAGAGGAGCACTTGTCTCTTCTTATAGGTAATTACCATCTGGTTGTCCCTTTGACATTCATGGTCCCTTCTCAGAGAGACCTCCAGAGATTCCTCTGCTTCCCAATGGCCTTCGACAACCTGGTCCTACATCCACGTCTAATAGCATGTTGTGGCACAAGCTACTTCAAAACATGTTCTCATATAAAATATCAAATATAGCATGGCTCATTCTAATAATGTATTTGTAAAGAAAATGGGTTGAGCCAGTTGGTAACTCTATCAAATATCCAAACTCTCCATCCATCATCCCCACACACCCATCCAACCTTCCACAGACATAAGGATGAGTCATGGGCATGAAAGAAACTCAAGGCATGGGAAGCAAACACTGTCCTCAAAATACTCATAGTTTCTTAAGATAAGATGCACCATATGTTTTTCATTTAACATTCATCGATTTACCAAATCCACACTGAGCACTAATTACATGACAGGCCCTGTGCTAAGTTCTGGGAAAATCCATTAACGAGACGGACGTGAATCCTGCTCTCTCAAACCTCATAGTGTAGCGGGGGAGATAGAAGAGAGTGGCACAGATTATACTACAGCAGCTCAGGACAAAACAGGAGATGCAGGCAGGAAATGCAGCAGCAAATCTGTGCAGTGAGACCCTATGTCCTGCCTGCATGGTCAGAGATGGTACAAGGAAGCAGTGAAATCTGAATACAACTGGAATAAGTCCAAGGAATTCAGATATATAGGACCTTCTGAAAGGCTAAGTAGTTCCTAGAGGCCAGGGCAAGTTGAGAAATATTTCCCAACTGAAGTAGAAGGTTTCTGTTGCATATTTTTTTTTTTTCTTAAACTGAGGAATATTTACCCTTGGGAATACTTGGTGGGCTGCCAGGAGTATACCAATCCATATGGTAAAATAATGAAACATCTTCCTGGGCCAGCAGTTTTACTAAAAGGCCATTTAAGACGTGTGTGTTGTGTGTGTGTGTGTGTGTGTGTGTGTGTGTGTAAGAGAAAGTAAATTTTACGTGAATGTTTAGAATATAACAGGAAACATCAAAGACATGTCTCTTGTGCCTTGGATCGCTTAGGCCTCTGCAAGCCACACCTTCTCCATGACTACCAGCAACCACACGCCCATTTCTATATGTAGAAGAATGTGTTTATGGGAAGGAAGAAACCGTGCTCTGCTGAGAGAAAGATATGCATCAGGTTTGAGTCATTGCATGAGAGATGAAATGCCAGACTGAGGTTATTAGGTTTCACTGATGATGCTGGAGGAGGAGGGATGGGACTGTTTGTGAACCGAGCAGGGACGTGTGGCACCAGCCAGATGACTGCATTTCTGGGTCCTGGTGGCTGTAGATGGGAGGATGCAGATAGTATGTGGGTCTTTATCTGAAGGCCAGGAGTGAATATGACAACATACCAGAGGCCACCTTGGAACTGGTTTGGGCAAGAAGTAGGCCCAGAGAGCTGTCCTTGTAGCAAAGCAGAGCTACCCCCTATCTTGGATATTGCTTGGAGGTGCCTGGAAAGTGGAGGTGCTTGGTAAAGATCTGAGGAACAGCAGGAACAAGTTCAGGCTCAGGCTCAATTCTCCAGGAGCAGGAGGGTCTCCTCTCCACATTGGCATCAGCCTTTCATCAAGAGGACATGGTGATTGCCTGTTACGGTCTTTCTGCTGCCAAGTCTCAGGGCAGGACAAGGTTGGGAGATGCTACCCCCAGGGTAGGGCCCAGATTTAAATTCAAATCATTGCTTGAAAGCAGAGGAAAAGAGATGCTATGAGGGATCTCTCTGCTCTTGGGGAAGAAGCACTAGCCTTTTCATTTGGATATTCTGATGAACTTCAAGTCGAGTTTTTGCTTGGTTGGATCTCCCCAGGTTCCACCTCCAACTGGTTTATAAAATGACTCCTCGAAAGACCCAGGTTGTGTTGAGGTCACCCTGGGACTCTTGCCTGACTCCTCTACCTTGCTCAACCCCACATGACTCCTGGAGTGGGGCATGGCTCTGTGTGGGCAGGGACTATTCTCTAGGTCAAGTTTATATGGTTCTGAACACAAACCATCTGGTGAAGCTCAAGACCAGCACTGCCCAAAAGATATAAAATGTGAGCCACATGCATAAGCCACATATGGAATTTTATTTATTTATTTATTTGTCTTTTTGCCATTTCTTGCGCCGCTCCCGTGGCATATGGAGGTTCCCAGACTAGGGGTCGAATCGGACCTGTAGCCACTGGCCTACACCAGAGCCACAGCAACGTGGGATCCGAGCCACATCTGCAACCTACACCACAGCTCACGGCAACGCCAGATCCTTAACCCACTGAGCAAGGCCAGGGATCGAACCTGCAACCTCATGGTTCCTAGTCAGATTTGTTAACCACTGCGCCATGATGGGAACTCCCACATGTTGAATTTTTTTTTTTTTTTTATTTTCCCACTGTACAGCAAGGGGGTCAGGTTATCCTTACATGTATACATTGCAATTACAGTTTTTTCCCCCACCCTTTCTTCTGTTGCAACATGAGTATCTAGACAAAGTTCTCAATGCTATTCAGCAGGATCTCCTTGTAAATCTATTCTAAGTTGTGTCTGATAAGCCCAAGCTCCCGATCCCTCCCACTCCCTCCCCCTCCCATCAGGCAGCCACAAGTCTCTTCTCCAAGTCCATGATTTTCTTTTCTGAGGAGATGTTCATTTGTGCTGGATATTATTTTCCAGTTATAAATGATATCATATGGTATTTGTCTTTTTCTGGCTCATTTCACTCAGTATGAGATTCTCTAGTTCCATCCATGTTGCTGCAATTGGCATTATGTCATCCTTTTTTATGTCTGACATGTATATATACCACCTCTTCCGAATCCAATCATCTGTCGATGGACATTTGGGTTGTTTCCATGTCCTGGCTATTGTGAATAGTGCTGCAATGAACATGCGGGTGCATGTGTCTCTTTTAAGTAGAGCTTTGTCCGGATAGATGCCCAAGAGTGGGATTGCAGGGTCATATGGAAGTTCTATGTATAGATTTCTAAGGTATCTCCAAACTGTTCTCCATAGTGGCTGTACCAGTTTACATTCCCACCAGCAGTGCAGGAGGGTTCCCTTTTCTCCACATATGGAATTTTAAATTTTCTAGTTGTCACACTAAAAAAATGTAAAATGAAACAGGTGCAAATTCAAATACACAATCGGTATGTGAATACTATTTTACATTCCTTTTTTTCCCAAAGTTTTTTTGTATTAAATTTTACACATACAGCACATCTCAGATTGGGCTAACACAACTTCTAGTGTGTAACAGCCACGACTGTTGAATGGACAGGACACTTCTAGACTGATCTTAAGCCTATACATCACCATAGTGCTTCCTGGGCATTCCTGCAGTAATCAAGGTCCAGAAATACCAAGTCATTTGCCAGAGCTCATATAAGAACCAAGACTAAATCAGAAGGCTCTCAGATCTAATCATTATTCTCTTTAATACAACAGATGCTGACTTCTCTCTCCATGGTCACAGCAAAATCATCAGTGAGCTCTCTTCATTCTTCCTTCAGAGAACTCACATTATTCTTCCTCTCCATGCTGGCTGCCACCACCCTACTCAAATCTTGATTGCAATAACCTAATTGATGTCCTGCTGCTGGCTTCTGGTCTCTCTTCTAGCCTCTGGCAAAACCTGAACTTAGCGCTGCTCTGATTAAAATAATTCCACTGCTGAAAACAATGAATCCCTATCTTTTTAAATAGATTTTATTTTTCAGAGAGGTTTTAAGTTACAGAGAAAACTGAGTAGAAAGTATAAAGAGTTCCCATATATTCTCTCCACCCACCTCTCATTTACTTCCATTAACTTCTTGCATTGGTATGGCACATCTGTTACAATTATGAGCCACTATTGATTATTATACAGTCTACATTAGGGCTCACTCTTTCTATTTTATAGTCCTATGGGTTTTGGCCAGTGCATAATGTCATGGATCCACCACACAGTATCATAGAGAACAGATTCATTACCTTCAAATCATTTGTTCACCACCTATTAATTCCAACCTCTCATTCCTCCCCAAACAGTTGGCAACCCCTGATCTTTTCACTGTCTCTCAATGCCAAATGGTTGGATTCATACAGTATATAGTCTTTTCACACTGGCTTCATTCACTTAATAGTACGAATTTCAGGTTCCTCCATGTATTATTGGCTTGATAGCTCATTTCTTTTTATCATTAAATAATATTTCTTGGAGTTCCCATTGTGGTGCAGGGAAACAAATCCAACTAATATCCACAAGGATGCGGGTTCAATCCCTGACCTCACTCAGTGGGCCAGGGCTCCAGCACTTCCATGAGCTGTGGTGTAGGCCAGCAGCTGTACTTCAGATTGAACCTCTAGCCTTGAAACTTCCATATGCTGCAGGTGTGGCCCTCGAAAGCAAAAATAATAATAATAATAATGGAAATAAATAGTATTTCTCTTGTCTGAAATGTACTTCAGTTTGTTCATCCATTCATCTATGAAAGGACATTTGCCTTTAGCTGCTTCCATTGGTTTGATAATTACAAATGAAGCTGCTATAAACATTTGGTTGCAAGTTTTTTTGTGGATTTACCATTTTTAAATGATTAAAATATCATTCAAGACTCCCTATGTTCTGGTATTAACAAATATCTCCATATTTTTTCTACAAAAAAAAAAAAAAGGTTTCTCCCTCAAACTTTGTTCTTTTGCAAAACCTGTTTTGGCTATTTGAAGTCCTTTGCATTAGCATACAAAGTTTAGAATCCACTTGCCAATTTCTACAAAAACACCTGATATTTTGATTGAGTGTATTAAATCAGTAGATCAATTCACAAGTAGTTGATATCTTAACAATATTGAGTTTCCTGACCAGTGAGCAGGTATTTCTATTTATTGAAGTCTTTCAATTTCTCTCAGCAGAATTTTCTAGTTTTCAGTGTATACAGATCTTGCATATTTTTGTTGGGTTTATCCCTATGCATTTCATATTTTTATGCTCATATAGTTTTTTAAATTTATGATCATTGCTGCAAGTATGTAGAAACACAATTGACTTTTGTATATTGATCTTTTCTCCTGCAAACTTAATATACTCAGTTCTACTAGCTTTTTTTGTAGAGTACATCAAATTTTCTCATAGATAATCATGTCATCTGAGAATAATAACAGAATTTCCTTTTCCTTTCTAATCTCTATTATATACATACACATATATAAACATTTATTTATGCATGCATGCTTTAATGCATTGGCTAGAATCTCTAGTATAGAGTTTAGTGGAACTGACTAGAGCAGTCATCCTTATCTTCTTCCAGATTTTACTTAGTTTTTTTTTCTTTTTATGGCTACACCTATGGTACATGGAAGTTCCTAGGCTAGTAGTCGAATCAGACCTGCAGCTGCAGGCCTATGGTACAGCCACAGCAATGCCAGATCTGAGCCACATCTGCTACCTACACCACAGCTTGCAGCAATGCTGGATCCTTAATCCACTAAGCGAGGCCAGGGATCTTCATGGACATTATGTTGGGTTCTTAACCCACTGAGCCTAATGGGAACTCCTTTCGTCCTGATTTTAAAGAGAAAGCATTCAATCTTTCACCAGTAAGTATGATGTTATTAGCTATAGGTTATCTCATTAATGCTTTTTATCACACTGAAGAAATTCCTTTCTGTTCCTACTTTATTAAGAGAATTTTTATCAGGAATGGATGTTGAGTTTCATTTTCAAATGCTTTTTCTGTTTTTATGAGATTATCAATTTTTTTTCTTTTTTAGTTTGCTAATAAGATAAATTATACTGATTGTTTTTTTATTGTTAAGCTAACCCTACATTTCTTGGATAAATTAATTTAGTCATGATATATTCAATCGACTATATTTTTGTTTTAAATTCTTTAAATTCTTATACATGTTTATAGCTTATTTTCTTGTAATGTGTCTGTTTAGCTGTGATATCAAGGTAATGCTGCTGGCTCATAGAATGAGTTAGGTAGAATTCCAACATTTTCAATTTTTTAGAAGAGTATATGCAGAATTGGTAGTATTTCTTTTTTAAATGTTTGGGAGAATTCACAAGTGAAACCAACTTGAGCTAGAGTTTTCTCTGAGGGAAGATTTTTAAACTATAATTTCAATTTCTTAAAAGAGATATAGGGCTATTTGGGTATCCTCCTCCAGTGAGCTTTAGTAGTTTGTGTCTTTATAAGAATTTGTTCATGGGAGTTCCCGTAGTGGCGCGGTCGTTAATGAATCCGACCAAGAACCATGAGGTTGCGGGTTTGAGCCCTGGCCTTGCTCAGTGGATTAAGGATCTGGCGTTGCCGTGAGCTGTGGTGTAGGTTGCAGATGCAGTTCAGATCTGGCACTGCTGTGGCTGTGGTATAGGCCAGCGGCTACAGCTCCGATACGACCCCTAGCCTGGGAACCTCCATATGCCATGGTAAGCGGTCCTAGAAAAGGCAAAAAGACAAAAAAAAAAAAAAAAAAAAAAAAGAATTTGTTCATTCTATTGAAGTTGTTGAATTTATTGACATTAAACCTTTTCCTATTATTCCTTAATTATGTTTTAATATCTGTAGAATCTATAGTTGATGGCACCTTTTTCACTCTTTATATTCATCATTTGTCTTCTCCTTTTTCTACCTTATCAGTGTGACTAAGGGTTTATTGATTTAATTAATCTCAAAGAATCAAATTTTGGTCTTACTGATTTTCTTTATTGTTTTTCTGGCATTCATCTTATTGACTTATGCTTTAGTATTTCTCTTGTTCTACTTTTCGGGTTTAATTTCTTCTTCTTTTTTTCTAGTGTCTTAAAGTAGAAACTGAGATCATTTGAAAACTTTCTTCTCTTTGATATAGTCTCTTACTGCCGTAAATCTTCCCCTAATTGCTGCTTACACAGCCTCCCACAAACTTTAATGTTTTATACACATTTTGATTCAGTTCCAAATACTTCCTTTTCTCTTTGTATTGCCTCTTTGATTCATAATATATTTATAAATCTGTTATTTAATTTCCAAATGTTCTGGAATTTTCCTGAGATATTTTCATTACAGATTTCTCTATTTTTTTTTTTTTGGCTGAACCCATGGCATGCAGAAGTTCCCAGGACACTGAATTCTTAACCAGGAAACGCCATGATTTCTACTAGAATTCCACTGCGGAATGATTCGCTCTTGCTTTTGATTACCAAGTCTGTCATTTATTTTTAAAAATAGTGATGTCTTACTTGTGACTTTATACCTCTTTCCACTTCTCCAGCCAGCAAACTCCTATGCATTCTCCAATACCCAACTCAGATATGATGTCCTCTATAAAACCTTCCCAAACTGCCAGAAACAGTTTTTTAGCTTTATCTTTTATGCATACAAAATAATTCATCTAGGAGTTCTTGTCATATTGGGCTGCAATTGTGACTTGACAAATTCGTCTCCCTCACCAGACTCAGGTCCTCAAGTACAGTGATGAAGTTCTATGCAGGTTTATCTTTACTGAGCCTGACACACAGCAGTTTCCTGAATGAAAGAATGAACGAATGAGTGAATGAATGAAGTCAGTGACAGAGCCACTGAGCTTTAAGTCATCCTCAGCGCATGCCTTTAGTTTCCAGAATGACTCAGCTACTGAAAACAAAGAGAAGATGTGAATATGAAGAAAGAGAGAGCGAAGCATAAATAAGTGTCTTTGTCTGAAAGAACCAGGGACACGAAGCAGGCCTCTCAGGTATGGCAGGATGCCTGCTTTATGTCCGGGTTTACTCTGTGCCTGCAGGAGCTGGGCTGGTGGTTAATGCTAGGCCCAGGCCTTACCTATGCAGATGGTAACCAGGCCTGCCTGTGAGTGAGTGCAGCAGACACAAAGCAGAGCCATGCAGGTGCTCTCCACTCCAGCTGTGGGAAACCTCCAGGCTGGACACAGGGAAATAATGTCTGCACCAGGCCTGGGCCAGAGTGTGCACAGCAGAGTGTCTGCACATGTGTGGAGGGGGGCAGGAGAAGGGGGTGGATGGAGATGCACAACTGCTAACTCTGGAGAACGAGGGGAATCCTTGTTTCCATCCCTGGCTGAACTCATATCATACACTTTCTTAGTGATCTCATCTAAAAATGTCTTACCTTCCCTAAAACCAATCTGTTCATGTTAGTGACCAATACTGACCCAGAATTTGCACTTTTATAGCATTCCATAGTAGAAGAGATTTTCCCTGTAATATTCATGCCCAATAAGGAAATTTTCTTTTTAAAAAGAGATCAGAATGCTGATTTTTACTAGGAGATTTTAGACATCAGCCAGCAAATAGTTCAGGTGTGTAACAGCCTTCCCACAGAAATAAATAACTTGGCTGGGGAATAACCTTTGTATGCCTTTCTCTGCAGCACTGTCCCCACTGTTGCTACATAAGCCCCCTATGCTCCTAAAATACTGGACCCCGTGGCAATCTGGAAAAACAAACAAGCAAACCAAAAAAACACCCTCTCTATATTCCCAAGTCTTTGAGGAATATGTAAGACATTCAGGCAGAGTCCTGCCAAAAGAGCTGCCTACGTGACCTGCCCCCCACCTACCCCCAATGAACAGATAGACTTGATCCAGTCCATACCTGGAAAAGCTTTTAGCTCCTTAGTGCAAGGATCAGTTGAGAATAATTGGGCCAGTGTGGGCTCTTGCATGAGAACATGATGGTTTAGCCTGGGTCCTTATGGATGACAGAGGGTGAAAAACACACTATCCATACTGGCCTCAGTCCCTAGTGGCCCCTCTCTAAGGAGCTAGTGAGAACTCTTGCCCAGTATGACTGGAGGTCCAGGTGTGCATGATTCTCTTGTGTGTGGTCCATGCTGGACTTTCACAAAGTCAGCCTGGAGTTGTTTGAGTTCAGTGTTTGAAAACTCAGACCGAATCTGGTGATTCCATAGAGGGAAAGCTTTCGTCCTATGGAAAGCACATCAGCAGAGTCCTCTACAGAGTGACAGCTGTATTTCCAAGAAAACACCCTGAGACGAGATCTGTTGTCTTGTCTTTTTAGATTTAGAAGCAACCCCCTAGCCTAGTTAGTGAGCAGTAGTCATACACCCTGAGAAGTGGCTGTTAGTTTGCACTGAAACAGCTCACTCTAGGCTCTGAGACACGAGAAAAGCAAGACTTTTTGAGTTTGACCCTAATGGAAGGACTACCTGTTCTCGTGGACCCTAACCTTGAACTTGGAACCTCCTTCTGCATCATCTGTTCCCAAAAAGAACCTTTTACTTTCTTCTGCTAATGTTTTTATTTCTTGACTATTTAAGAACACGACATCTACACCTAAATTGTACTAACATTTACATCTAAAAATAAATTCGTCTTATTATATAACAGATTTTTGCATACAGAAACACAAATTACCAGGAAAGCAACAATTAAGCAGCTCCTTACTGAATGTTTGATTCATTTTCTTATTCATTGTTCATCAAACATTTCCTATACTCTCACTCTGTACCAGATACCACACTGGGCACTGGACCACCGAGATGAACAGACCCCTGCCTCCTCAGAGTTCACAGCCCAGTGGAGTGACAGACAGCTAAGCAAGGAAGAAGTATATTCTCTTGGATGAGCTCTGCTAACCTTCTGGGCAGGGTGTCCTGGGATCCTGGGAGAGTGGCCTGGGTCAGAGCTGGGAGTGGGAGGGGAAAGAAGGATGGTGAAAAGCAGGCACTGTGGTCAGATACAACTAAGCCTGAGTCACAGCCCTGGCTCTGGTCCTTGCTAGCTATGAGATGTTAGGAAAATTGCTTAACGTGTCTGAACTTTAGCTTTATTATCTGTGAGGGCAAAATAATTTTAATGGGCTTTTTCAGAAGCTGAAAAAAGACCACATTTAAAAAGCACTGAGCACAGCTGCCAGCACCTGGGAAGCGTTCAGTAAGTGTGGCCTATTTGTTAATTTCATCACTATTATTTTCTGTGCAGTCTGGGTCAATTTCTGACATACTAGGAGAGACTCTGTGCTCAAGACAAGATATAGGGGTAGGAGGCAGACAGCAACTTCCTACCCAGTTTACAGAGAAGACCTATGTTCTGTTTATGGGAGCTATCAGCCTGCCTCACTTTGCTGTAAGATCTAATTCTTTTCCAGTTGCTGGTTGAAATTCTACCGCGACTATCAGTTTACAAGGTGTGTGGCAGAGGCAAGTTTGAGAATGGTCCCGCCACCTTATCTGATCCTCTGCTCTTGGCAATGCCATATTTCTCAATCCCCGTTTCATTACACATTCAGAATTTAAGCAGAAAGACTGCATTTCCTCTTGCCATGGGCATGACTGTGTCTGTCTCCTGGATAAATGCCAGCTGTAAATGGCTCCTACTTTCTCCCATTAATACTGTATCTGCACATATAGCTATCTAGGCCTTTCTTTAAATATTAAGAAGGAGTGTGTTCAGACAGTAAGCACATAGAAATGTAGACACATGGCCAAGAAAAAGAGTGTGGCTGATATAAAATACAGTGGTGAATAAATATGCAGAATCTGAGAAATTGTTAAGATTTATTCAATTTTTTAATCCACAGATTTATTCAATGTAATGGGGTGGGAAATGGCATGTGATATTTATATTCTGTTTGTAAATTCACTCAACAGGATTTACTTGACTAATCCTGGCAAAGATGGAGAAAATGGGAAGGCAGGGTCCTTCAGAGGTCTCCTCTGAGTCACTTGGGATTCTGGGAGTCACTTGTAGTAACTGTCCCATAAGTACACCTTCCATCATCCCTAGATCCTAAGACAAAGTAACAGGGCCTCAAAGGACAACAGTGTCCGTTCACTCATTCATTTAACCAGCATCAATGGCACCGCCATTGCTCAGAAAACGCTGTAAGAATCTATAAAAAATACAGAAAGGAATAAAATCCATCCTTGTCTTCAGGAAGCTCATGATCCAAAGGAGTATGCATGTTGCTCTAATATCAGATACAAAGGGATGAAAAAGGAGGGACAAAGATGAGCCAAGGTTATTAAAAGAGCCCAGTGTTTACCGTGTCATCTCTATTAAATGCACTATCAATGGGTCATGTTTTAAAGAGCACAGCATCCATTCTATAACTTTATCAATTATAAAAAGGGCAACTTGAATGAAAAGTTGAAAGTTTAAAGTCAGATATTTCGCCTGATGTCCAAGAGAAATATTGCCACGAGACCATGTATGCTCAGTCATAATTAATATTTCTAGAACATTTTACAGTCAAGTGTTTTTGGTGTTAACTTCTGTGTGCAGAGCTAGCATTAAACACATAGTCCTATACATTAACATATGTACTTAGATTTGGAGATGTATTGAATCACAAGGCCACGACTTCTAAATTATGCAAATATTGCAGTGTCAACTAAGACCCTTTCTTGGAAAAATCAAACTTCAAAATGTTTCTCTTTTCCCCTAATCAGAGGTACAATATATCTAAAGCATAGTATTTCAAAAGAACTGACTAATATTAAGGAAAATATAAATGCCTAACATCCCCAAGTATTTTTTAATGGCGGACGTGTCAGGTTTGAATGTAAAAAATACTAAAATCCTCAAATTTATTGCCAGCTTGTACTACACATCAAATCTGATCCTGAAAAGTGAAAACCACAAGGTCTGCACAAGAGTCAACAGGAGATAAAAGCTTCAAAGAATTTATAAGCAGCATGTTTACTCAGAGGGTATAGTACTTGCATATCATTCTTTTTTATTCTCTTTTATTATTATTATTAATAGTTATTTCCCCAATACATTCTTAATTCTGTTAAATCTTGAAGCTTCTACTGGCAGACATACGATAACACACCTGGAGCAAAAGAAGGGGACATGGGGACTTGAGGAAGCAATGCAATAATACCTCCTTCCTAAGTGGAATATAATTCTGATGAACTTTTTCCGAGTTACTTGGGATTTTTGAGGTTTGACACTGATTGAGCAGATGTAAGACGAACACATATTGTCTTGGAAGCTAAGTGCCTCACTGCATTCTGTGAGATAAAAGTGGTTTGAAAAGGAATATTAAGTACAAGTGTGAAATTCTGCACACTCTAGAAATCAAACTTGCAACGTTATTTGATGTGATCTAGTTAAAAGAGCTGGTCTAAAAATCAATGGAGAAGAAAGGACAAAAAGTTCTGCTCAATTTAAATCAGCATTAATTGTTAAAAATACCAAAATTAAAAATAATCTATTTGGGGGACTATTTAAAATTAAAGCTTTTATATTAAATTACTAAACACCAATAATGAGAAAGATGTTGAGAAAGAAGACAAGGATATTGAGTATACTTGGACTGTGTTGACTGGTAAAAAAAAAAAAAAATTAGAGTAACCACTAAAAGAATATCATAAAATGTATAATTTACAATGTACTAGAGGAAGAAATGAAAAAAAAATAATCTATCTCATAAAAGTAGAAAAGGAGGAAAATGAGAAAAGAAAACAGTACGGAAAATTAAATCACAATAATGCTGAAAAATACCAATTTAGAACTTTAAATATTTAGAATTGAATTACAGAAATACATTTCTATACATACCACTCATTGTAGTTATGGTTAGGGTTATGGTTGTTTGACTGTTTCTATTGGACATCTGGCATCTAAGAAGTTCTCAAAGGAAAATTTAAAGTCTTAACATTTATACATCAGAAAATAGTAAAGATTGAAAATCAATGAAACAGATTTTTAAGCCTAATACAAAAGTAATATATTGAGAGATTGTGTTGGGAGGTCAATAATAGAGGTAAGAGAAAAAATTATAAAATAAAACAAAGAAAATTATAGA
This sequence comes from Sus scrofa, assembly GCF_054392235.1. NCBI lineage: Eukaryota > Metazoa > Chordata > Mammalia > Artiodactyla > Suidae > Sus > Sus scrofa. The sequence continues at coordinate 131,140,599 of NC_139385.1, read as the reverse complement.
GATTATTGACAGACCTAAATGACAATTAATTGAAATAGACAAAAGGAAAGATAGAAAGAAAGAAAGGAATAGACATACCTATGAGCCTCCACGTGGTTAAGAGTGTCCCAGGAATGGTGAAAGCAGAGAAGAAAGGCAGGGTGTTGTACGGCATTCAGAGATGATGCATGCCAACCCCAAATTTTCCTGCCACATCAGAGAAGAGACACCTGCCACCTGGACCGGCATCCTTCCAGCCCTGGATTCTTTCTCTAATTGGGACCCCAAAAGGTCCATCTAGAGGGAAACTGAATTAAGGCTAGATCCCTGAACATAACAGCTTTCCTCTTAACATATAATGGACATATTGTCTCTGAATTAATTCAAAATCCTTTTGGACTCATCTTTATAACATCAAGTTTCCAAAATTTACTAGCCATTATCTGAGGTAGTATCTCTTTGTCTGCCACTCTCTTTAAACGACAAGGTTTTCAAGCTCTGGGATGTGGAAACTAGGTTGAATGCAGAGCATCAAGCCCCTCCTGATTATTTGATCATCTCTTCCTACCTATAGGCCTGGTCTCTAAGTTCTAGCATGTTCCATGCTTTGGAATCATCCTATCATTCTATCATACCTGACTGTGGTGGAGCATCCCAGCTATAGCCGAGCATCTGCTTCTGAGGGTAGACATAAGAGATTAGTCTGACCCTGTAATCTGGCAGGACTAGGACACATCCCACTGTTACTTTAGCTGGAAAAACATGAAAGAGGGGAAGGTTGCTGGAGACCCCGAACAAAGGCAGGATCCAAGCCTACAGCTCGGGATTTCTTGCAGGTGTGTTTGATTGCTTTGTGCCTACAATCAGGAACTGTGAGACGTGGCTACCAATTTGTTTTCATTCTTTGTTTGGCTGTGTCTAATGATGTCAAAACAACCTGTCAGTTCAATACAAAGATATCAGCTGGTTCACTGGAGACACTCACTTAGAGCTTGACACTGTGGAAACAGAAAAACTGGGAGCTGGATGGATCTCTCCCTGCCCTGGCCTCCCTCCAGCCACCTCTGGTGCATTTGCTGTTCTGTATTACTTGATTGCAAGGTGTGAGAGAGGTAGTCAATGTCAGACCTGGTGAGTGAGCAGAGTGGCTTTTCCCTTGATGGTTATTTGATCTGCACTGACATTCACAATAAGCCCTACCGCAGCTGAAGCATGTACAATACTTCATGAAACTCAGTGTACTTGACTATACCTAGTGTTGGTTTTTGGTTGGATGAGGGTAATTATGAAAGTAATTATTAGATCATTTCCAATAATAGGAATTTTCTCATTATATTCACTTTTATCTTCAAAGCATTAGACAAACACTGACTTGATCTTTTAAAGCCCCCCTGGTTGGCCTATTTATACCAGTCATTTGCTACACATGTTAATCTTTGAGCACAGCAAGGGAAATACCCTCTTCCTGGTAGTACAATCAGTAATGACAACCTTCTGAGGTTGTGGCTGCCCTTTATCTGTAGCCACCTTCCTTCCGGCATTCAGGCTGCTGAATACCCACTTATACCATGGCTGGGTGGTGAGAGATGCTGAAGGTCCAGTGCACAGAACTTAATAAATCATCTTCCAATGCACATTTTGTGCAAGTAGAAGTAGCTTTCTGAGTGTATATTTTTTCATTTGGAACTCTGAATTGTAAAGATTAGGGCGAAATTGGTCAAATGGGCATAGAACAAACCACGTAGCTACGGAAATAAAAGAGGTCCCAGTATATTAAGGCAGTCCAGCTAGAGCATGAAGGAAATCTAGCATCATTTTCAGCCTGCACTGTTTACCATGGCTAGAGAGAAAAATATTTTTCAGCTAGTTTTTTTTTTAATAACCAAAAGGAAGAAAAGGAAACTACATTCTAGTTTTAAAAATCTTGATTTAATTCATTCAGAAATTTGCTTTTTAATTTTATCTTTACGGATTTTTAAAGGAATTCAATAGTTTAAACTGATAGTCCTTACTTGTATAACTATGCCATATTATGAAGAACAGGTGTTTGGTCAAGTAATGGCTCTCAGCAACCAGAAATTGTTAAAAACTGTTTTCCTGCATATACACATAGCACATGGAACATTTTCCCTTAAGTTGAGTGACACTTTTGAAATGACAATTGTATTAGTTATTTGTACAACCTACAATGAAATGTTTGCCTATTTCAAATTGAAAATCAATTTTCTTCTTTTATCTCTCCTTTACAAGGAAGCTACACAACCTCCAAAAGGAAAACACTGCTTCTAGAGCTTCAGTTGCGGTGGCGAACGCAAAGGTCATCGACTGTATGTGGCACCACACACTGTGGGGTGAGGCGCTTCACTCAAACTGTGACAGCCTGCTGAAAGGAAGGATTTTGACTCAGACATGAATTTGGCAGTGATGAAATCTGTTAAACATCTTCTCTACCTTATCAGGAAACATCAGGTGACTCTCCTCAGCAGCTGTCTCTGCCTCCTAGCTCATTCCAGCAAGAAGGCAGGAAGCAGCTCAGTGCTGAGACCTGCCCTTTGGGTCAGTTTCTGAGCATTTGGGGACAGTGAAAAGTCCCAGGGCTTGGAGTCTGGAGACCTGAGTGTCTGCTCCGGCTCTACCATCAACTCACTCTAAGACCTGAGACTAAGCCTTCATTCTCCATTTATAAAGTGGGAAGAGTTCTGATAAAGATGATATACCGTATTTGTGTCTAGTATATTTTGTCAGCACTAAACATAGAGCAATGATAAATTAAAAATGAAAAGAGAAATCCAAAAGACAGAGTTGAGCTCAAAATCATACTAAATATCACCATGGACTGAAATAGAACTTAAATGCAAAGCAGTGCATAGAGCTGAAGCCACAAGGTTTCTGGGTCATGATCCAAACCAAAGCAGTGGTAGCCAGTAACCTAGTCCCCTTGGGGGAAAATGGACTAAAAGTCCTCCATGCAAACTGGGAGATTAAATCTAGGCTTAGTGTCTGATTTAAAGTGCTGTAAGGGAAATTCCCAACCATGACAAAAGGCCAGAAGAAGCTGCTGTTGATTCTAACTAGATTCTCACTCTCGGGAGACTGCGGTCATAAGGGTGCAGGAGAGCGCAAAGATCAGGAATAGAACCAAGCAGCCTGCTGACTTAATAACAGGATTGGAAAGTTCCACAAAAACGCCTCAGGAAAGGAGTGCTGAAATGCCATTAGAAGGTGCAGGCTGGTCTGCAAGTTCAGGAAAGCTACCGGGTGGCATCTACAAACTTTATAAAACAAGAAGGATACACACAGAGGAAAAGAATGAGGAAAATACGCTTTAAAATCAATGAGAGTAAAATTTAAAACGCACAAATAAGTGTTATAAGGAAGCCAGCCAAAACTTATTAACAGATTGAAAAGCTATTCTTTTCGGATGAAATTAATTTTACAGGCTAGTCTGAGAGAAACTACAAAATAAATTTATGTAGGAATATCAGAGAAAGAATTTTTATGAAAATGAAAATGAAAAAAAATTAATTGGCAGAGATTATAAAAGAACAGGAATTGGAAAATAGAGTCGTTAAAAGGAGAAAAAAAAATATAAGAATACCTAGACAGGACACAACAAAAGAGGAAATAGCAGATTGGGAAATAATACAGAGGAATTATTAGAGTTAGAAGAAAAAAGTCATCAAGTATGTATTTTCAAATAAAGAGAATGGAAAAGTAAGAAAATGGAAAGAATCAAAAATTTTACAGGGGGAGTTGCAGTCATGGTTCAGTGGTTAATGAACCTGACTAGTAACCATGGGGTTGCAGGTTTGATCCCTGGCCTCGCTCAGTGGGGATTGCAGTGAGCTATGGTGTAGGTTGCAGATGCAGCTTGGATTCCAAATTGCTGTGGCTGTGGTGTAGGCCAGTGGCTACAGCTCCAATTAGACCACTAGCCTAGGAACCTCTATATGCCATGAATGTGGCCCTAAAAAAAGACAAAAAGACAAAAAAAGTTTTACAGGAAAGAAGACACAACTTCGCAGGCAGAAATACACCTCCACTACTGTAGTCATGTGTGAATGCCATATAAACCAAGAATAAAGAGTAAAATTATAAAAACAATTGGAGAAAGAAGGTAGGCTATCACAAAGTTTTAAAAATAAGACAAAGAAGACAACTCAATAAAGCAAGAAAAGATAGAAATTGGTGGGCTAATGTATTCAAAGCGCTGAGGAAAAATAGTCAAAATCTAGAATTTTATATACAGCTCAAAATTTATTGTGAAATAGGAACCAAATAAAGGCATGTACACATATAGAAAAAACAGGAGAGTTTGACAGCCACAGGTCCTCACTATGAGAAGTTTTGAAGTACTACTCCAACAAGGATTAAAAAAGAAAAGAAACTCAAACTCCAGGATGGAATACAAAAGATAAATTATTATACATGCACAGATAGAGAGCAAAAACTAATAAAATGATAATGTCACAAAAGCAAAGCAGTGAAGATTATTAATGAATCAAAATCTGGTTTGTTGAAATAGTCAATGAAATTAAAAAATCTCTAGCCAGACTGACCAAGAAAAATAGACAAATTACCAATATCAATAATGAGAGACATGACTAAAGTCTATTGATTAAAAGGATAAAAAGATATACTGTAATACTATAAATAAATATATATGATACATATAAAACAAGCTGCAGTATGTCTATACAATGGAATACTCTTCTGCAATAAGTCAGTGAATTAACTAATACATGCAGTAATGCGAATTTAACTTCAAATCTGTTATGCTAAATGAAAAAAAGACTATATATTGCACATTTCCACTAAAATTATGACGCAGAAGACAAATACCAGATGATATCACTTATATGTGGAATCTAAAATATGGCACAAATGATCCTATCTACAAACAGAAACAGACTCACAAACATAGAGAACAGACTTGTGGTTGCCCATGGGGAGGGGGAGGGAGTGGGATGAACGGGGAGTTTGGGGTTAGTAGATGCAAACTATTGCATTTGGAGCGGGTAAGCAATGAGGTCCTGCTGTATAGCACAGGGAACACTTGTGATGGAACATGATGGACGATAATATGAGAAAAACTATATATATATATAAATATATACACACACATATGTGTATATTTAACTGAGTCACTTTGCTGTACAGCGGAAATTGACAGAACATTGTAGATCAACTACAATAAAAATTTTTAAACAGAAAATACAGATTTCTATATCTAAGAAAAATAAAGAGTTTAATAATTGTCTAGATAAAGCAAAGAAAGAACCAATGACTTGAAGATAAATCAATTGATATTACATGAAGAGAAAAGACGTGGAAGAGAAAGAGAAAGAGGAAAGAAAAAGAAATAATGAAATTATTGAGTGGAGTATCCAAAATCTATAGGACAATACCAAATAGTCTGACATTCTTAAAACTGAAAAAAGAAGAGAAAAGAGAAGAAATAAGGAAAAGAAATATTTGAGGATATACTGGCTGAGGATTTTTCAAACAGATAAAAAAATATTAACCCACAAGTACAGAAACCTCGGTTAGTTCCAAGAAATGTAAATAATAACATAAAAAATCACTTAGGAATATCTTAGTAAAATTGATATGATAAAGATAAAGAAGTATTAAAAATTCCTGGGTGAAAAAAGATGCACTACATATAGTGGAATAATAATAAGAATGACAACTGATTTCACAACAGAAACCATGCAAGTCAAAATGACAAGTAACAATATCTTCAAAGTACTGAAAAAAAATTTTCTGTTTTTTTTGCTTTTTAGGGCCACACCCACGGCATATGGAAGTTTCCAGGCTTGGGGTCCAATCGGAGCTACAGCTGCCAGCCTACATCACAGCCACAGCAAGGCCAGATCCGAGCTGTGTCTGCAACCTACACCACAGCTCGTGGCAACGCCAGATCCTTAACCCACTGAGTGAGGCCAGGGATCAAACCCGCATCCTCACAGATACCAGTCGGGTTCATTACTGCTGAGCCACAGTGAAACTCCCAAAAGTATTGAAATTTTTAATATATTCTTGTTATCTATCTATCTACCTAAATTCCCTTCAAAAATGAAAGTAGGGGTTTTGCTGCAGTGTAGTTTAGTAACGCCTAATAGACGGGTCTCTCATGCAGATAAAATCTATAAAGGTTGAGCAACACACACAACAATAACAACAATAATCTAAAATTACTGGAGCCAAACAAAAGTAGTAAAATTCTGGAGACAGTTGAACCCTTAGAAGAAAGAATGACACTCTGCACATTCCCTGTTGTTACAGCTTTTACTCAGGAGAAACCCTAGGGAAAATCTACAGTCTTTCTGGCCTGAAGAACTAGAAGAAAGAATTGGGGCGACCATAGAGGTAAGAACTTAGGGGGAAATTTCCAAAAAGGAAATAACCAAAGAGGAGGTATATTATGATTTTAACGAATGATGACCAAGACAGCTCCATTAAAAGCAGTTAAAAGGAAAAATGCTTAAATAAATTGAAGACAATCTATAAATAAATGAAAAGCATACCCTGTTTGTCTCAGTCCATTCGGACTGCTATATCAATACACCCTAAACTGAGTAGCTTCTAAAGAAGAGAAATTTCTTTCTCACCGTTCTGGAGGCTGGCAGTCCGAGGCAAGAGTGTCAGCATGGTCAGGAGAGGGCCTTCTGGATTGCACGTCTGGTTGTGTCCTCACACAGTGGGAGGGTGCAAGCAAGCTCTCTGGGGTCTGCTTTATCAAGGCATTAATCCCAATCACGAGGGCTCCAGCGTTACAACCTCATCACTTCCCAAAGGTGCTAGCTCTTAATATCACCTTGAGGGTCAGGATTTCAACATATGACTTGGGGGAGAACACAAATATTCAGCCCATAACATACTCATATATTAAAAGACTCAATATTATCAAAATAGCCATCTTTTGCAAACTTATCTAGATGTGCACCCTCAATCAAAATTTCAATAGGCTGTTTTGAAGAAACTGACTAGATTATTCTGAAACGTTTAGTAAAATGCAAAGAATTTTGAATATCCAAAGCAATCTTGAAACAAAAGCCAAAGGTTCAGTAATTGAGATAAGTGGTATTGACGCAGGGATCAAAAAATAGATAAAATGACCAGAATAGATCTTAAAAAAAAATTCCCAATTATAGTTATATGATTTTTGACAAAAGTGCAAAAGAAAGTGAATCAGAAAGGAGATCCTTTCAATAAATGATGCTGGAGTAACTAAATACTCACACAGGGAAAAATTATATATATTCACTCTCTTGGGATACAACATGATGGAAGACAGTATGGAAAAAGAACATATATATATATATACACACATATACGACTGGGTCTCTTTGCTGTATAGCAGAAATTGACACAACACTGTAAAGCAGCTATACATTAACACAAGAAAAGAAAACAGAAAAATTAACCTTTAACCCTACTGTACATTATAAATAAAAATTATTTTGATATAGTTCACTGACCTCAATATGAAAGTTAAAACCATAAACTTTTATTTATTTTTTTGCATTTTAGGTATATGGAAGTTCCCAGGCTAGGGGTCAAATCGGAGCGACAGCTATTGGCCTACACCACAGCCACAGCAATGTGGGATCCAAGCCGTGTCTGTGACCTACACCACAGCTCACAGCAACCCCGGATCCTTAACCCACGGAGCAAGGCCAGGGATCAAACCCGTGTCATCATGGATACTAGTTGGGTTCGTTACTGCTGGGCCATGCAGGCACTCCAAAACCATAAACTTTTAGATAAAAACATAGGAGAATATATTTTTCACTTTGCACCGGGCAAAGACTTCTTAGGTCACAGAAAGCAGTAAACCATAAAGAAAAAAAAATGATGATTTAACTACAATCAAACTTTAAAGCTTCAGTTCATCAAAAGACAACATTAAGAAAATAAGTAAGCAAGTAAAAACTTGAAAAAACTTGCAGAACTTATGTCTGACTAAAGTCTGGTCTTTGTGATATATAAAGTAACTTTATCAATTCAATAATAAAAATAAACAACTGAAAGAAAAATAGGTAAAAGATTGATAAAAACAAGCTTTGGGTAGGTTATTAAACTGAAACTCTCATATTGTTAGTGAGAATATGAAATGGTTCAAACACTTTGGAAAATAATCTTGGCAATTTCTTCTAAAATTAAACATACACCAAGCTATGACCCATTAATTCCACTACTAAGTATTTACCCAAGATATCTGAAAACATAAATTGATCCAAAAAACTTACACAATGTTAATGACATTATTATCATAATATTAATAATGGCACAAACTAAGAATAAATTAAATATTCATTAATAAAAGAATAGATATACTGTTGTATATTCATGAAAAGGATACTATTCCATAAGAAAGGGGTTGAACTACTGATACATGTAATAACATGAATGAATCTCAAAAACATTTTGCTGAGTGAAAAGAAGCCTTACACAAAAGAATGCACACTGTATTATTCCATTTGTATGAATGTTAAAACAGATAAAATCATTCTGCAGTAGAAATAATAGGAATAATGATTGCTTCTGGAAAATTTGTCAGAAGGTTGTATATGAAGGGCATGAGGGAATTTTCTGGAGTAATAGTAATGTTTCATTACTTAATAGAGGTTTTGTTTATATAGGCTTGTGAATTAAACTTGGTAGGTTTACTCTTAAATGTGCACATTTTCATTTCATATCAAAATAAAATATTTAAATAAATATCGAACTTGAATAAATAACCTGGAGGCTGAAGTACTTGCTGGGGGAATGTACGGATATTGAAAGTAAAGCTGTAATTTACTTTGGCTTTCATTAAACAAGTAAGATAGCTTAAGAATGGATATATAGAGATAAATGTATAGATAGTAGAGCCAGAGTAGTAAAATATCAATAATAAAGTCTAGGTAGTGGGTATATTGGTAGGGGTAGGCTGATTTATAACCCTCACATTCCTTAGAGTTCCACTGTGGAATATGATGAATAGAGAAAGACAGTCCCTGGCTGTAGACCTGAACCTCAAGGCCTGCCCACATCATCCATACCGTACCCCTGCTTGCTCCCCTGACAGATTTAATCACGTTCTCCTTTTCCTTTCTTATCCCTCACTGAGAAGACCTTCTTGTTGGTACACACCCAAACTACACCCAATACTGCCACCATTGTGTCACATCTCCAGCTTAGGACTGCACAACCTAGTGTGCATGTACCAATGGTGACATCCCACTCGCAAGAGAACAGACTCAGCGAAGAGTCCCACACTATCCTTGGATGTAGGTTCAGGTTTTTGAACAGGTCATTTGAGCCCCAAGTACTAAGAGTATGTTCTCAAAGTGTTGGTAGATAGGCAGGTGTTCTAGATTGCATGCTCTTCACACTATGGGAAAGAGCATGGCTGCAGTAAGGCCAAATCAGAGCTCTCTAAAAACACAGGACCTAGGATTGGGACTTTGTAACTTGTTTTAAGAAGCTACAATGATATCTCCTATCCACATATTTTTATTATGTGAATGACAATTCTCCCATTTTGTAGTTGGATTTATAGCCTGTTCCCTTGAAATTGAGCAGGTCCTTCTGACATCTGTTTTTTTTTTTTTAATGTACCATTTTAATCATTTAAATATACAGTTCAGTGGCATTAAGTAATTCACATTGTTGTGCAAATATCAACACCATCCATCTCCAGAACATTTTCATCTTCCCAAATTGAAACTCTATACTCATTAAACAGTAATTTCCCATTCCCCTACTTCCAACCCTAGCCCTTAGTAATCACCGTTCTACTCCTAGACTGCTTTTTGACTCAGTTCCTCTTTTACTTAATGAAAGCAGCACCACTGTTAACTGATGGGATTGCTTCTATATATGCAAGTTTTATATATGTGATTGAGTTTACTGTAAGAAAGGTGAGAGAAAATGGGATTGGAGAAAGAAAAGAGGTGGAGATCAATGAATCAGGGTTTTCATCTGGGCCTCCTATCCACGGGCGTTAGCAGCCCTGCCATGGACCCACCCAATTCTTCCACATCAAGAGGTTGATCTCGCAAGCCATTTCCAGGTTGTAGACTAGACAGAGGGTTTCATAGCTTTCCCTCTGTCACTGACGGCAAGGCTTTTGATAGTACTGTCATCGCTTTATGTCCTCAACAAGCCCATCCTTGGTGAGGGTTCTGTTTAGGCTCCTGTGTGCACCTTCCACGCTCCCCTCTTGTACCATCACAGCACTGGCAATGAACTTCAGATGTTTTGCCATGACTTTGGATTTAAGTCTTCAGCCTACAGGACCTCTCAGCACCTGTAGCTGACATGAAGCTGGCCTCAACTGGCACTTTTAACATCCTTGATTGAAGAGTTTAGTGGAAGAGATTATTTAACTTGCAAGGCTAGGTCATAATACTGTCCTGCACTTTTGCCTATTCGCTTGGGATGCCCATGCTTGAAACCAAACTGCCATGCTGTGAGGAAGACCAAGAAGTCCATAGAGAGGTCCACAGTGAGGAACTGGCCTTGGCTGAGCTCTTAACCAAGAGTCACCGCCAAACTATCATCCATGTGAGTGAACTATCTTGGAAATGGATCCTCCAGCTCCTAGTTGAGCCACCCCAGCTTACGGCATATGGAGCAGAGATGAGATACCCCTGCTGAACACTATCCAATTTGGAGATTCATTATCAAAACAAATGATTGCTCTTGTTTTCACAACTAAGCCACTAGGTTTGAGGGTACTTTGTTGCTCAATAATAGCATGTGAGACAGGCCCTGCATGCCCAGAATTCTGGACAGTGTATTTTATTCATTTTTCTTCCTGACCTGCAAATTTTTACTTTAACACTTTATCCTTTGTGAGGTTGTACCAAAACCCTACCCCAGCTGGTTTCGCTATCTTCTGTGCTCCAATAACACAGTATGTATTCCTCTATCCTAGAATACACGATACATAATCATTTCTACATTTATATATTTGTCCTGCTAGATGGTGAAGACAAAGGCTACATCTTCTTCACTCTGGAGCTTGAGTATCTAGCACTGGAGCTTACATACAGGAAGGGCTCCAAAATATCCACTGAACTAAAATAAAATGTACAGCCTGCATCAGAGTTTTCCACTCGTGATTTAACCGGGGATATTTTAGATGTGGCCATATGCAAAAACTGACTGCTAACAAAAAACGATGTCGATTACTGCAAAAGAAAAAACAAAGTCTGCAATTCAAGGGAAGACCAAGGAGGCCCAAGAAGAAATTAGTGCTCATGTTGGTTGTTGCCTGTAAAGGAGTCAACATTACCCACAGAGGTGGTAAGGGCATTTTACTAGGACAAACACAAGTGTTTTCTTCCAAAGTATTTGGCTTCTTTCTTGAGATCCAGTCTATCATGGGTATTTTCAACTCTCAAGAGATTTGGATGGGTTGGACTGAGTCAAGAATAATCCATTATTCTGAAAATTAGAAGGTCCAAGGGTGCATTTTCTTTGAAAATTGTCAAGAAATGGACACAACGAAGTAGTCCAGTCTTTGGTGTTATGATAACTACTCCAAACAAAGAAAGGAAACAATCAACTATCACCATTATTATAAGGAAAGAATGTGAGAAAAATAAGCTCACATGTACCATGGTCTATTTCAACCTAGATAAGATTTACAATTTTGCAAATACATTAAGGTTTCAGCACTGTGAAAGTTTTTTTGTTGGCTCCCTCCTACTAGAAAATTCTTCTGTATTTCCTAGGAGACTATTCAGGAGTATTTTAGGCAAGAGCTTAAAAAGAATTTTGCCTGGGGGAGACAACCTCTTATAAAAAATTATTCTTGGCCTCTCATTTCCATTCCCAGGTTAAAAGCTGATTTGTAGTGCAATCCTAACATCTCCGTCCGGGAATAGGCTGGAAGTGTCAACAATCGATGCAATACCCTAATTCTCATGGTACTTAAGAGGCTCATCTTAGAACTTGAACTTCTCATGGGAAAATAAATCAACTCAATTCCTCTAGAAGGTCATCAAGGACCAATGCCTTTTTCATCATTGTTCTCCATTCCATAGGTTCAGTTTTATCCTAAGGCTGGTTCCCTTTTGCTATCACAGGATAGCTACAAGTAGCAATCCTTCCTCATTCTTTCCAACAGGAGTGAGAGACCATCTCTTCCTGAGGATTTTCTTACGATCAAAGAAAATTTGACTGAAAGCCCCTTAAAAATATAATCTTACACCTCATTGTTTGAATGTGTACTTCCTGACCATTGACAAAACAATTTTTCCCTCCAACGGAGAATGCCACATGGTGATTGGCTTAAACCTGAGTTCCCACATCCTTCTTTGGCAACAGGAGAACTAATGACTGTGATTTATTTAATGCAACTAAGAGCCCAAACCTGGATCTGGGAAGCTCCAAAAAAGAAGGGCTAGAATGACTGCCGAGGAGAGAAGCGGTCTTTTGAGTACTGCTGTATATACTGCAGGAAATGCTATCAAGCATCCAGGGGGCTGGTTGACTTTCAGATGTGTCCTTTCTATCTTATATTTTGTTTTCCATTAGTTTCTTGGAAGGATTCTTTAGCAGCCACAAAACTAACCAAGAGCAGCAAGTCACACTGGTCAATTCTGCCCTTTGAGGGAAGACAATGTGGCAGGAACACTTGCTTGGGTAGTTGAACAGATGAAGCACACTGCTTCAGAATCTGAGAAAATTCCAAAGCCAGATCTTCTAGGGAAACAAGATGCCTGAGAGTCTGTCAGATTCCCTGAGGGGTTGGGGAAGAGGCCCGAGGATTTTTGTACCCTTGTTGCTCTCGGCTAATATCAAGAGGAATCCAGGTGTCTGAAGAGTTTGGGAAGGAAGATTGTGTGGCAGTGGCTGACTCAGCAAAGTGATCTCTAAGGAAATGTTCTCAGCTTTATCCTCTCTCAGAGTCCAGGATACATAGCACTTTAAAAACTCTTGCCTCTGTGGCCCGATTAGATTGGGAAATACATTTTTTGTTCCAGATATTTATTTAAAGTTTCATTTACACTTAATAAATCCATAGCCATGGCATACATGGAAGGTTTCCCCAAGTGGTAATTTACGCTTTTTGAAGAATTACTTTTCAAAGTGCATGGGCTGCCTGTCACTGAGGGAAATTGTGGCCACTCAGTTTTCAGACTTATTGGCTGTTATAGATTTGGGAGTTGATATATTTTTGAAATGTTTATGCCTTCTCTTTCTTGTTAATTATTGATCTAAACCTTTATGGATTCTGAAGGATTTGTGAACAAGGCTTTCATTAATCCCCAAGGCTGCTGAGGAGTCTGGGCCATGCAATTCCCAATTCACAGATAGGCAGGAAACTTGGGAATTAAAAGGCTAATTCCCAGGGTCACAGAGCAGGTCAGCGCCGGCCACACTTACAGAGTTTTCAACAGGGATACAAGATTTTACTGGCTCACCAAAGATGACCCTTTAGCCGTACGTAGAGCACGCGGTCAAGGGTGGACCCAGACAAAATGAGATGCAGCCCCATCCTTCACATCCCCCCGCCCCGACCCGGGGGCCTCCTCTACATCAGGGACACTGATCCCGGGCCCTGTTTCATCCCCAGCCTGAGTGTAGTCTACCTTCTGGTGGATTGATCCTCTTAGTCTAAAAGGGTGGGGAAGCTTCCAAACCACCAAACCCCTCCCCTTACCCACTCCTCCTCCCCTTCTCTTCCCTCCCATCGCCCACCTGCCCACCATCTAAGGCAGTGGAGTTCTCAGAAACACTGGCTAGAATCTCTCAGAACACAGTCCTCAGAGAATCCGAACATGAGGAGTCCCAGGTGAGGTGGTTTCTTGATTCTCCTTCTCATTGGTGGGAACCAGTGGGGGCCTCAGGACCAGCCACAAGCCCTGCCACAGACCCACAGACAGAGCAGACACAGGACCACACAGCCAACACGAGGACGCTACCTCCTCGGGCCCACAGCAGAAAGAAAGGAGGAGGGTGGCACTTTGTTTTCCCATTTCTCGTTCTTAAGGGACCTGAGCGGGGCCTCCAGGGCCTTGCCCACTCCCGGCTGTTTCCTAAGAGAGGGCTTATTAAAAAGAAAGTTTGGAAGCTTCTTTCCTTTCTGTGGACAAGACCACCTTCACCTGCTCAGTCTCCCTTCCAGAAGTATTTAGTAACTCCCAAAAGCATTTTTGCCTCCCTGGCACTTTTCTTACCTCTTGTTTGCTTGGAGGTTTGGCTTTGAAGTGAACATGGTACAGTTTGATGGGGATAATGCCAAAGCAGACCTCAGATCCTGGAGGCCTAAATGCCAAGGTGAAGGTCAGATGTCACCCTGTGGGCATTAAAGTTACCTTTTCCAAAGTGCTGCTTCATCCCTTGGGAGCCAAAGAAGTCCCAGCCATCTCCCTCCTGCTTGAGCCAGAGGCACCACGCGTCCTGCAGCACTTGCTGAGTGCGGGAGAGCTGACGGACTCTCCCATCTAGACTGGGGACCCTCTTCCCCCTGGGAAGACCCTGAGTAATCCTCCCTGCCCAGGCCCTCCTAGGTAAGAAACGAGGATCGGACTCCTCTGGGTAGATGTAAAGGCTTCAATCCTTCAGTCACATGCTCCTGATTACAAATTCAAGAATGAGGGGGCCCGGATGGGGTGCTTGCCTCCAGGAGGCCTGTGGTTTTATGTGTGTGAGCAAACACATTTTGTTTAAGTAGACCTTCCTCCTGCCCCCACCTCCAGCCCTGCCTCCGCCACCCCGTCTTTATTCATTGCTACCAGATGCGGCCGGCCGGGGAGCACACGGGCTCCCACGCGGGTGAGAAGAGGGAAAACTGATGAGCTGCCATAGAGCAGTGTGTATGGGGCTTTGGCTTTGAATTTTGATTCCCCTCCCTCCCCCTCACGCCCTGCTAACCAGGCCTCCCAACAATTTCTGTTCTGTGTCCTTCACATCTGAGAAGGGCCAGATGAAAGGAGCCCCTGTGAGCCTCCAAGGAATCAATGCTCTTCCTGACAACTGCATGGAGGCCCAGGAACTGGTACCCAGCTGGGAGGCTTGTGCTGAAAGCCCTGGAAGGAGCATCCCTATCAAGCTCATGGCCACCTCCCCAAACACCAAACACTGAAAATGTGCCTTGTCTGCAGCACCAACCACCTCAAGCCAGAAACAGAGCAGGCCAAGGCTGAGGAGACTAAGAAGGGGCGTGGGTGAGACTGGAGGAAAAGCTTCACGGCCACTGCTCACTCTTGAACCCCATTCTCATCCATCCGAATGTCTCAGCCTTCTGACACTGCATGTTACATGAGAGGTTCCCCCGCAGTAACAAGCTTGACTAAATGTCCTGCTTGGTAATAACCACTCTGACCATCCTCTGGGCCTACGTCCAAGGACACCTCTCCTTTGGAACCTACCCTGATATCCACTGCAAGGTAGGCACCGCTGCCTCTGTGCCCCACAGCTGGGCTTACATGCATGGTACTTTGTGCCCAAGGAATTTGGGGGTACCACTACTGTCTTGCTCAGGGATCTCCTTCTTCCTGCCCCCAGCCCAGGGTCTAGAGCACAGTAGTGTCTCAATAAATTGGATCAATTACACACTAGAAACATTAATGAGCTTGGTGTCAGAGACCTGATTTGGAATCCTGGCTCTGCCATGCACACCAGCTGTGTAAACTTGGCTATGCCTCATGGCCACAGAAAAACTTGACCTCATCATCTGCAAATGGAATCGGTGGTCTCATTCCTGCCGTCTCCACCAGCACACTTATGGACTCAAGTGAGAAGTCAGAGTTAAAGGGCTATATCAATTGCACAGCACAGTATACAAGTAAGTTCATGTTATAATTGCTGTCCTTTACTATTTCCATTATTAATTATTTTCTAGGTTTATTACTATATATAATGGCTATTGAAGGGGGACCCTTCTGAAGAAGTTCACATCAATTACTCAGTCATCTCCTCTAAAGTGAATTAATTTCCTTTATTCTC
Organism: Sus scrofa; assembly: GCF_054392235.1. Taxonomy (NCBI): domain Eukaryota; kingdom Metazoa; phylum Chordata; class Mammalia; order Artiodactyla; family Suidae; genus Sus; species Sus scrofa. Next base: position 131,124,666 of record NC_139385.1, on the reverse strand, counting down.
CTCTTGAGGTCAGTTTCAGCACAGAGTAGGGTGGGGATGAGATTCCTCAGCTTAAAAGTGAAGAACTTGAGCCAACCTCTCCCCAGCCATCCACCCCAAATCTACAGACCCAATGGTCTGATCTGTGTGCTCCCAGAACCTCAAGAAGTCCTGACCTTTCAAAGTGAGCAGGGACACACTCCTGGGACCTAGCATTGCATGCATAAAAATTTAAAAACTGAATGTGCCATGAAAAGACAGGGAGGAAACTAAAATGCATTATCAAAATGCAGAAGCCAGTCTGAAAATGCTACATACTATATGATCCCAACTGTATGACATTCTGGAAAAGGCAAAATATGGAGACAACAAAAAGATCAATGGTTGCTAGGGGCTAAAGGGAAGTTTGAATAGGCAGAGCCCAGAGGGTTTTGAGAGCAGTGAAAATACTCCATGATCTCATAATCATGGATACATGTCATTATATATATGCCCAGATCCACAGACGGTACAACTCCAAGAACGAACAGTAATACAGACAAGAGACATTGGGGAATGATGATGTCAATGCAGGTTTACCAGTTGTAAAAAATGGACTGTGCAGATGTGAGATGCTGATGATGGGGGAGATGGTGCCTATGTGAGGACAGGGGATATATAGGAAAATTCTGTTACATTTCAATCTTGCTGTGAACCTAAAACTACTCAAAAAAATCTTTTAAAAAAGAGAATGTGTGCCTCATAACAGATGCTCCCATTTACTTCCTTGGGAATCCTGAAAGCTAACCTAGTTGTTCGACTTTTCCTAAGATTTGGGGCCACTTTCAAGGCTTCCTGAGGGAAAGCAAAGTGGGGCAGGAAATGAACAGGATGTTTAGGACCAGAGGAAGACACAGCAGGAAAGAATGGACCGGAGAAATATAGCACAGGGTATGCCCAGACCCCAGCTCCACCACAGGCCTGGATGGGGGCACAAAGCTTCTCAGGCAGGGCTCTTGAAATTGTCCTGGGATGAGAAGGAAGATTTCCTGCCCTGTGGGCAAAGGCACTAAGAAGCCAATGCTGCTATTTTAGAGCATTGTTTTCTACACTTAGCACCAGGAATAAAGGGCCATGGACTTCCTGTTTCTTCACTGATTGCTTCCACCCTGTGCTTCGTGAACTTTCTTGCCCTCATCACCTTGGCACGAGCTTTGTTATTTTGTCTCTCAGAAGATAAAGCAAGAGCAGCAGGTGGACACTAGGGAGGTGGGTGGTCTTGGGCTCTTTCCCTTGTGCGTCTTCCTGTGAGCACTGTCTCTGTGTTTGCGGGTGTGCTTCCTGGCCCTGCACTGGCTAGGTTTTCCTCAAAGCCATCCTGAGGACACCACTGGGTGGGGTGGCCTATAGGCAAGATGCATTATGGGAAACCGGAAGAGAACATAGGCTCAGGCACAAGTGCTTGAGAGTCTAAGGGAGGAAGAAGGTTCGTTTCTGCCCCAGGGGATGAAACGCCCCCCAGCCTACTGTGCTACCTATGAAGCATATTCTGGGGACAGAATTTAGACTTTGGGGTTGCTAGTTATGACCTGTGATGCTTCCAGGACACAAATGTGACGGGTAAGTATTAGGTCGTGAGAACTGAGAACATTTGTCCTTCAATATGCAATTGCTGAGCTGTTGCTGCAGGAGCCATCCTTGGCCACTCTCCCGCCAGCCCCGCAGCCAGGCGCATGGCCTACTCGTGCTCCCACATCCCTCCACATTGACCTCTGCTTCTGCACGTATTATAGGATATTGAAAGGATGTGCTTACTTCTCTGGCTTCCTCAACAAACCATAAGCTGTCAGAGGTCATGGATCCTCCCTGTAAGACCATTTCTGGTGACCCAACCTGTCTTTTTGACCCATGGACTTCACAGCGTATGGCGCAATTAGCAGATGCTCAGTAAAGGTTTGAGGGGTGAAAGAAGGAATAAGCAAACTTTAAGGCGCTAGAAAGTCACAACAGAAGTGGAGAAGAGCAACTGGTCTTTCAGCATCCAAGCCCTTCCAAACCAAGAAAATAAACAGTGATGACAAAATAAACTGGTGGATGGATGGATGGATAGACAGATAGATAGATAGTCATAACACTGCATAAAATATATGAGTCAATAAAGCTCTGCCAAGCACTTTTCAGACATTATCCCATCTAACTCCCCTACGACCCTACAAGGTTGGCAGGATGACTCAACTGCTTCAATGGAAGAACATGATCCTGAGAAGGAAACTTCATCAAAGACACTCTCTACAGACCTCCTGCCCCTGCTGGAGTGATTCCTGGACCAGCGTTTCTGACCATTTGGAGGAAGGGGAGGAGGGCAAGAGACACTGCATTTACTGGGTGCCCACCATGTACCAGGCAATGGGCCAGGTGCACTATACATACATTCTCATTTAGGCTCACAGGAATCCACAGGGAGTTGTATTATCATCTATAACAAATTAATAAATGAAAAAAACCAAGACTTAGAAAGGGGATGAGAAAAGGCTGAAATGAGCCCAGGTTCCAGGAAGGACCACAGAACCTGGTATATGATTGACACTCAATGACTGCATATTGAATTAATGGAATGGAATTCAACTGAATATTCTCTATCCACAGAGGCAAATTTTTTTTTAGGGTGCCTCATTTCAGCAGACCTGGCAGACTGCCTCCCTCTTTAAAGCGCTGCAATGAGCCCCAGGAGCCATTTGGAAAAGTGAGAGCAAGAAGTGGTACCTCCCACGTTCACGAAAGTGTGTGGTGGTCATGGATTTGAGTTGAGGCTGTGGTTTGTGGGCCACAAAATCTCATCAGCCTTGTAAAGGGAGATGTATTTATGCAAAACACTTGCCAGTTGGACTGATCAGGGCTCTTTCTCCCAGAATACCTTAGGAAGGCCGTTTTGGTGGTAGCAAGGGTGGCTATGAGCCAACTTCGAGCTCTGTGCACACCCCCTGCAGAACATAATTACAATGCTATTTATTATATTTGACATAAAATCCTATGGCACTGGGATGCCTGAGTCTCCCGCAGTGATCCAGAGAGGAACAGGGTAATCATTTTAAATAACTGAAAATAATTTGCCTTTAAAAATGTGTATATCACTTGTCTCTTACTTGGAACTATCTCTCAGTAAGGGAATGATCATTTTAGATTTCTGCATCTTGCTTAGAAACTAAAACAACATTTTCACATGGTGGCACCAAAAGTTTATGTAGTTTAACATTATCAGATTTAATTTTTAAATTTTTTTCTTTTTTCTTTTTTTCTCAGCTGCAACCACGACATGCAGAAGTTCCCAGATCAGGGACTGAACCTGCACCACAGCACTGACCTGAGCTACAGCAGCAACAACACCAGATCCTTAACCTGCTGAGCCACCAGGAAACTCCACAGATGTAATATTTTAATTGGAAAATGAGCTAGACATTCCAGGGCATGAATCTTCCTGAGAACTTGCCATCTCCTTGTTCACCCAATGAATCCAGTCATGCAGTTGGGTGACAGTCAACACAAAGGTCAGGTGGAGGCCCCACCCTTTGGACTGTTTCTTTTCTCTTGGATATGTTAAAATATTATAAATGTCAATTATTCCCATCTTCATGGCTCAGACAGGCTGAATAATCAGTTACTTCCCCAGCTGCACAACAAACGCTGGGGGAGGCAGAGGCAGAAAAAAAAAAAAAAAAAAAAAAGGAAAACGTAAGAATTTGAAAGCAATTACAGTCAAAACAGGTCATCTCTTTTGTTTCTGCAACTCTTGTGCAAAAAGTCCTTCCCTGCTACTGTTCCCTGGGCGCCAGAGTCTGTTTCCCCCTTAGAAGCAAGCCACGGCTTGCAGCAAGCTTTTGTTGACATGAATTCCATGTTGCCTGGTGCTTTTGTTTATTTCACACATAATTCACATTTTTCTATCTTACATGCATTTTTCATAGTCCGTCCTGAAGCAATGTCCTGGCTTCCATCTGGGACTCCCCGTCTAGGGTCAAAGTCCCTGCAGATAACTGGGTTAAGGGTGTTGATGGAACACTCAGCGGGATGGAGCTGACATATTAGGAACTAAATTCCTACAATACAGATTGAAAATCAGTTTGGATCAGATCCTAAACCAAACATGAAAATGAGCATGGCTCAGGTACCTTGGTCTTGAGGACAAAATAAAGACTCCAATTTACTTCTTTTCTAGTCTTTTTTGAGGGAGTTTTCACAAAAATTAGTGGGGGCATAGGAGAAAAGTGTCAGCTTTGGATGTGTCTTAGATGGGGCCCCCAAGGGAGAAAAAAAGTGCAGGACAGAGAGCAGGAGTAGGGGACACATTGGGTATCATTGGTGGAATCAACGCCATTCTCAAGGTAAATGACTTGTCACAACTCCTTAAGCCTTCAAGGAAATGTCCTAAAAGTGAAGAATCATTTTTCTATCCCCCAGCTCCAGGATACTTGTATGGAGCTTCTGAATGTGACTTTTTTACTTATGGCAAATTCCATGATAAGCTCTGACTTCATGGAAGTTTAGGAGACCAAGACTAGAAGAATGATCAGAAGCCACCTAGTCCAACTTTCCACAAAGCAGGACCACTGCTTTGCAGCCTCTCCAACAACCTAGACACCCAATAAATTGGATGCCCACTGTCTTACAAGGTTACCCGTTTCCTCGTTCAACATTGTCTGTGACCAAGCTCCTCCTTCCATTGAGATGGAGCACAAAACCCCCTGTCGTCCATTGACGAGTGTCCATTCTGCCTCAAAGTCAGAAGGAACAATTCCCTTCCTTTAACCATGGCTGAATTACCTGATGGTTATCAGCATGGGTTTTGTGCTCATTCTGTCCCGAGTTCAAGTCCCACCGCCACCGCTTACGCATTTAACTTTAGGTAAATTACCTAAGTTCTCCATCCCTCAATTCATCTGGAATATGAGCATGATAGCAGGTTCTATCCCAAAGCTCGGGTCTGTCTTTACAAGGTCCAGTGGTGGTGCAGTCACAGGGCAGAGAAGGAGTAATGAGCATAAACCAGAAACTCGGTGCTTTGTCCTGGCTTTGCCATGGTGAGTATGAATCATACAAGTCACTAAACCTTTCTGCAACTCAGTCCTCCCTTTTGTAAATGTCATAAGAGCTGTCCTGCCTCTTAGCATCCAGGCGCTATGGTAGAGAGCAAATGCAAACATGTGACTGTCGTGGCTGTGCACCTGTAGACCTATGGTGCAGCCCCACCGCAGGCCTAGGCAAACACTCAATGCTCAATAAAAGCCTGTGGACTAAACCGCATCCATGCTCTCAGAGGAAGATTAGGAACTGTGGGCTGAGAAGGGAAGAGGCTTATTAGATGAGGTTTACAATTTGGCAGGCTCTCTGGGAGGATAAAGGCCACAGAAAGCAGAAGGTGCATGTTTGGGCTGCCAGAGAAAGATCTGGGATCTAGGAAAGGATTTAAGTGTCACCTGTAGCAAAAGAACTGGAGACGCAGGAGTGATGAAAACGCAGACCCCTGGGCTCCGGAAGGCGCTCTGTGGTTGTCTGTGTAGTGCTGATGAAAAGGAGCTTCAAGGAGAGGAGAGTAAAGAGGGGCCCGATGTGCTGAGGGGATCATGGGTGGATACTGGCTGGGCTGAGTGAGGGGCCAGAGGTGGGGAACAGGCATGGCTCCCCCATTCCTCCTCCCCCACCCCCACCACCGGGAGGTGTCTCAACTGAGCAGTTGTCCTTGGAAACTCCAGTGCTGCTGCTGCTTTTAGGAAAACAAGGCAGGGGAGGGGCTGCCCGAGGGTAGAATGCAGAGCGCCTCACAGTCCACTTCCTCTCTAATTCTCCAAGTCTCACTCCTCTTTCAAGACCAAGTTCAAATTTAACCTTTCCCGGAAAGCCTTCCTTGGACTCTGGAACAATGAAGCGTCTACCCCTTTCTAAAATTTCTATAGGAATTTTGGTCTGTATAAATCATATAGTAATTATGAGGACAAAAATACAACTTCCGGATGATTTATCTCTTTCTGTCTTAAAATAAAGTTATTTAACATTTTACAAGTAAAATATATTATGTTCTCCATTCAGCCACCTAACGTCCCCCTGGAACATACATCAAACATGACACAAAAGGGATTTCTAGCTCATTTCATTCTTGCCTTCATGCTCCTGAGTTCGTTGCCAGTTCCTCCTCTCTTGGTCTTGCTTTCATGTCTGAAATAGCGGCCAGCATCCTTTTTCTGGCCATGACTTTGCCTCTTGTTTCTTTCCAGCTTTCCCTCGGTAGTCCCCCTGCCCTTATGCTACCTCATGGAGCTATGTGCTTGCATCAGGCTGGCTCAGAAAGGGACCAGACTACAGGCAGCTGAGGAGGAGGCTGAGGCCAGCTTGGTCCCACCACTTCAGTCCCCACCCTGCTGATAGCAGAGCCATCCACAAGCTCTAATTTTAGACTAATGTGCCTTTAAAGAAAGTAGCAAAATGATCAGTGGAAGGAGCAGTGTGAGAATTGGTGCCAGAAACAACATGGATGGACTTCCCTCAGTGATAACACTGGGTCTTGCAAACAGAAGGTGCTTAATAAATGTCTGTCGAATAAAATATAGAGACCCGAGGCAAAAAGAATCCATATTGAACCCCCAAATGGAAAGGTTAAGTAGGGCAGAACCAAGACAAGAAGTACTTATGACAAGGGAGAAGGGTGACAGGAGGCAGTGTCCTTGATCTTCAATGTCAGCTTATAGTTCATATGTATTATTCATAATTTTAACATAAAACAAAGGGATGCAGAGCCAGAGCTGCCTCCTCCAACCCCCTGGGCCACCGTCCTGAGGACAAGGAGCTCCTGGCCCTGTACCATCCACGGCAGGTTAGGAAGCTTGCTAACCAGAGGCAAAGAAAGGAGACCATGGTCCCACCCTGTCCACACCACCTTTCCACCCTTCCTCTGCTGGGCTCAGATACTACCATGGCAATGCCTTCAAAACAACGGACTCCAACCTGGTTGAAAATATTGTCGCTTGACCTCAGGTATGTGTTGGCTTTGGAGGACTCCTACGCAATGAGTTGGGTGATTCATCTGTTTGTCACAATGGGGAATGGGATGAAGGAACAGCCCACAAGGACAAGAGGTCACAGGGTAGTGGCCATCTCTACCCTCAATAACTATAACCCTTCTGAGAAGCCAAGCACCTTGTTTACCTTCAGTCATCATTGTCTCTACGTTCCCAGCCCCAATATGCCTCCTTCAGATCTGTTCTTTTACCATTTGTGTCTAGGTGGCACGTATTTATCTCATATGTAATGCCAAGTACGTGTCTTCGTTCTTTATTATAACAATTATTTATTAAGTACCTTCTATATGCCTGGCATAGTGCTAAATGTTTTCTCATATTCTGTATCATTTATGCATTATATCAATGACTATAAATAACTATTGGTATCATCATTCTACTCAGGAATCTTAAACACAGAGAAGTCACCCAAGGTCACACAGCAAATAATAAAGTTAGATTAAAATCCATATTTTCTGAAGCTAAGACCAGTGTTATTTCCACTGGACCATGTTTGCTTTTAACAAATGAATAATAATGTTTATGAATTCAAAATTATGAATAATATGTATGAACTATAAATCCCATGATAGGGGAGACCTCTCTTGTTTTTTTATATTTAATTTATTAATATATCTGTAATTACTTAAGCATTTAGAGTAAATATGGAACTCCATTGTTGATGTTTCCATTTTGTACTTTGCCAGGTACTTATTTGTCCTGGCAGCATTTCGGACGTTGTTTTTTCTTAGACATCTACAGTGAGGTGCTTTTCATGCTCTCCATCTGTGTTGTAACTCCTCCTCCCATAGCAGGTATGAACCCTACTGTTTCTTCCTACCAACTTCAGCCCATGGAACAGGTCTACAGCCTCAGTGGTGGTAATCTGAAGTAGGATATTGATTTTGAGTTTTAAACAATACACATTTAGGACTTAGTCAAAATAGAGTCTATAGTCATAAGCAACGGGCAGTCCATAAGCAAGGACTCTACTCTTCCTTATATGTGGAGGAAGAGCAGAGTCACCAGGGAGTTAAGACTTGAAATGATGCAGGTGGAGTGCCTGGATCTCTGCTTCCATCAGTTTTGACATAAATCTGGGAAGAAGTGGCTATTCCCTGGCTCAATCATCTGGCCTACAATCTAGTGGGTTTGGGAGATTTGCAATTTGGGCTGAAAAATCCAAAGTGTCCAATAAAAACAAAAGCCTAAAATGGGAGACATTGACATGAAGTAGTGTGAAAACATACTCCGTTCCAATAAAGACAGCTGAAAGAATTCCCCCTCTTGTAACACCGAGGAAAAGCGATGACATATTTGGTCTCACGCTGAATTAATGAAAACATAGGTTTTTTTTTCTTTTTGCAGAGGGTGAAAACATTATTTGGTGTCCTTTTCCCACAATAGATGCTAGCATTTCACAACAGGTGAACTTTGGAAATAAAACGGAGAAGCTGAAAAAAGTAGTCTAAGAACAGGGCTTTGGGAACCTTCTTCATGTTTACACCAGAAACTTCTCAAGGCCAGTTTACTCTTCTACATTGTTTCTGCCTGTTGTGAATTAAGTTTGAAATACCTTCTCCTGACATGTGGCATTTCACCTTGGTGCTCTTTCTCCATGGAAAGGCTTGCCCATCTGTTTTGAGGCAACTTGGCATCAGAATCTGATTCCTCTTGGAAACTTTAGGATAGGACTGGTCATCAAAGCACATTAATCTCAACTAAACCTGCAGCTGGACACATGCATCAAAAGCCCCACTGCCTGACTCACAAGTGTTCTCACCCTGCCTACTGCAGTCCTACAGCTTACTCCCCTCCTTGGCGTGCCCTCTTTCCTACACAATCCAAACTCCCCATCCTCTGCATGGATAAGAGCCCTTGGCTCGTTTGCATATTTTAGCCTGTTCAGGCTTCTGTTTAGCTTTTGTTTATCTTGGCATTTCAAAGCATTATGTCCATTTTTATTATACCCTTGACAGACCAAATCCTAGTGCCAGTAGACCACAATGAAACAAACCACTTAAAATTTATAGTAAAAAATTCAGAATATATTTTCCATGGAGCCTAGAAGTTTCGTCCCCTGGTAAAATACAGCAGGCATAACAGTGCACTTCCACTCCACATATGTGACCTTCAGAACTGCCTCTGATATTTGACTTTCTATCTTTCTCTCTCTCCCGCAACACACACACACACACACACACCACAAATAACTAAAGTTAATTCTGGTATAGATGCCTATTAACTTTTATAATACAGCCACCAAACTAGATGCTGAATTTTTAACATGGAAAAAAACTGCTGTTATTTTTAAAGAGTTCTGAAAGACTCAGAGTCCCAATTATTTCAACTCTGTCTATAGAAGAGATAGAGCCTCGCCTGGCTACTTTCAGCTCTTTCTTTACTGATAGACAATTTTCCCCTAAAGACTAAAGGCTATGAGGAATGTTTGGACTCAACTAGATGTGTACCTTCTCATCCCAACATCTTACCTCCAGACAAACCCCGTCTGAGTTTTGAGACTTCTCCCATTGCTCATTTGTCAAACAGCCAAAAGTGGGCACCATCATGGCAATTACAGTCATTCCTGGACTTAAAGCTAAGAGTCCCCAGAGGAGCATAAGACAAGATCCTTTCTTCTCAGAGAGGTAATCGAGTTGAGATTAAAAGTTTGGACTCATCAGCCCCTATAATCATGTGAATATTCTGTTTGGAGAGAGAGAGAGAGAGAGAAAGAACAAATGGAAGGAAGGAAGGAAGGAAGAGAAAGAAAGAAAGAAACAAAGAAAGAAACAAAGAAACAAAGAAAGAAACAAAGAAAGAAACAAAGACAGACAGACAGACAGACAGAAAGAAAGAAAGAAAGAAAGAAAGAAAGAAAGAAAGAAAGGAAGACAGACAGACAGAAAAGAAGGAAGAAGGAGGGAGGAAGGAAGGGAGAAAGAAACTAGGAAAGGAAGGAAGGAGAGAGAAGAGGGAGGGAAGTGAGGAAGGGAAGGCGGAGGAAGGAAGGGGAGACATAGAGATACAGATATAGATATATAGACATGTTATGTTTCCCTGGAGAACCCTGACTACTGCAACATCCATTGCTACATAACAAGTGATACCAAAATTCAGAGGCTTTAAAAAAAAAAAAAAAAAAAAACATATTTATTCTCTCACAGTTTCTGTGGGTCAGAAACCTGGGCTCAGTGTATCTGGATCTTTGGCTTCAGAGTCTCTCACAGGCTTAAATCAAGGTATGTGCTGAGGCCCCAGTCTCATCTATAGGCCTGCTTGTGAAAGAATCTGCTTCCAAGTTCAATTACATTCTTGTGGGTAGAAATTGGGAGGGTTCAATCCTGTTGAGATGAGAAACTCCGTTTTTCACTGGCTGTTGGCTAGAGAGAACCCTCGTCTCCTAGTCATGTAATCCTTTCCATAGGGCAGGCTGTGACAAGGCAGCCTGCTTCATCATAGCAAGAACCAGAGAAAGAGGGCTGGCAAAAAGGAAGTCACAGTCTTTCACAACTTAATCACCCATGTGACAGCCCATCACTTTTTCCATGTTCTACTGGTTAAAAGCAACATGTTCAGCTTATCCTCAAGGGGAGGGATGGCACAAAGGCACTATTACCAGAAGCTGGGGATCACTGGGAGCTATGCTAGAAACTGTCTACCCCACCCATCCAACCTGCTTTCTCTCTTTCTCCACGTGAACACTCGGCGCAGCCTTGAGATCTCTTAAAAGGCATCCAACATAACTTGTACCATTGCAAGACTGTTGTCCTACCTACAGGGGTCTTCCTTGTTTCTACTTCCTGGCAAATTCTACCCACAACTCTGGATGTGTATCTCAAAATCATCAGTTACCTTATACATGTAAATACTTTGACTTGGGTTGGGAGGAAGAATACATATCTGGAGTTGTGCTGTTTAACCTCAGGAGATGTGTAGGTTCACATGAGAACAAGTCACCATTTGTGCTGCTAGAAGAAATGAACCTAATTTTATTAGAGAATTGCTATGCAGAATGTGGGCAGTTTGCTTGGGAAGCATCCAGGTCTTTTGGACCATCTGGAAAGAGAGAAATGGCCATTCTTATCAAGTTTCCATTGCTAAAACCATAATGGTAGAAACACAAGTCTAATTTAATTTTAAGGGAAACATTTTCAACCCTCAAGAGAATGACTGGTTTTAGATTCTGGGTTCTGTTTCAGGGAGGCATTTTTGTCTTCTTACTGCCTTCCTTCTACTCCACGGAGAAGAGAACAGTATTTAAGGTTGGTTTTCTATATGGTAGAGGGTTTGCATGCCACCTCATCACAAAGGTATTTATCTTTCTGAGTACGGTAAAATAAAATTATACCAATGTATGCTTGCCAAATAAAGTTTAAAAATCCAAATGAAGCGTCAGACATGCATGATTGCTGTAATCCACAGGTTTCTCTCAATCCAATAAAGAGCAAGAGAGGGAGAGAATGAGGGGTATATAGAGAGAGGTAAAATTTCACATCCCCCATCACAGGCTTTTAAAATTAGTTCAGAGAATTAACAGTTTAATTTGGGGAAGTTAATTTTATTACTGTTATTCATAACATCCTCCTTCCCTTTGTTTTCTTCAAGTTTATCCATTGGTCTACTGTTTCTTCACTTTTCCAACTGAATAGTGGTTACAAAAACTGGCATGAGCAATCACTCTGAATAATAAGTTTGAACACAAGATTCCAAGAAAATGAGAATGAAATGGCACACGTGTGGGTACACACTAGCACAATTTCTCAACAAGAAGGTACTAAGGTATGTATGGAGGAGTGGGAAGGATTCATGAATGCTGACAGAATTAAGACAGCTGCTGAGGTGGTTTCTTTGGCTTCAGCAGTCTGAGATTAGTTTTTTGGCAAGAATTACATCTTCAGGGATGCTAAGAAAACAATAAGATAGCGGCAGAAAGAATTAACTCTTCCAAAGCTTAGGAAGCCTGCTCTAAGCAGTGACTAACATGGTACATCACAGGATTAGAGATGGAGAGAGACTGGAGAGGAAACCAGCCTGCCCCAGCAGGCACTGGGTTAGGTCACCAGGGTAATAAGGCCCCATGATGACAATCTGCAACAGTGACAATACTGATATTTGTTGTTTGTTCTCTCCTTCTCTCTCAAATGGAAACCATTCAGATTTAGACTGGGGAAGCCAACTGGATAAGAAGAGCGATGGATAAATATGTTGGTGACAAACTACCGTGTAAACGGACTTTTGAAAAATCATTCTGTCTTAGTGTTTAAAGCTATTAGTTCTAGTAGAGTGAAATTTGTATGATGCCGGGTACAACCAAGAAGTATTTCTGCATGTAATTTTGTCTTAACAATAGCCATTAAGGGACTGTTTAGTGAAAAATTGTGAATTAAAAGGTATAGCTTTAAGGACAGTTGGCAAAGGGGGTTCAGTGAAGCCATTTCCTACCCTAACCCCTCCGTAGTGATTTCACACAAACCAAGGTCATAGCATTATTCTCTTTGTCTCTTTGTCCTGAGAGAAATGTAAAAATAAGATCAGTGTACTGAAAGGGAGAAATGGAGTCTTTGAGAAGTTATGAGTGGTTCTTTACATATTTGCTTTTAGAGGAAGGGGTAGAGGGTAGTGGTCACAAAAGCTGGTAGCAAAAAAAAAAAAAAATACTAATAACTTAATTCCTGCAAAAGTTCCCAGGGTATCAGACAAGCCTTAGGAAACTACTTATCCCAAGATAAAACATCCATGATAAGTAAGTGCTACCCCAAAACTTAGTATTAAATTGTGGGTGTACTGATACATTTGAATATTGGTAAGAAAAGTGATATGATTCTGTGAGAATATCTATGAGAAAGTTCTACAATTATAACTACTTGTTCTGGCTATAATTTCATTCTTATTTTATTGCTATGCTTTTCCTAATACAACTAAGAGTTAAAACAAAAAACGTCTGATGTTTCCTACTCAATCCAGTGGTGGGAAGGGGTATGTGCAAAAAACAACATTTTAAAAAATACTAAATCCAGTAATCGACGGTCTTGAGTTGTAACTATTGAGTACTTACTATGAGTCTGGTGTAGTGTCAAGAACTTTACATAAGTTATTTCATTTAACACTCACAAAAATACAATGAAAAGTATTATTACTATGTCATTTTACAGACAAGAAACTCAAGCTTGGCTGAGTAAGTGGAGTTTGTTGAGGATTCCCAGCTGGTAACTTCTGTGCCAAGGTAAGAACCAGCTCTAGGGCTAATTCCTCTTCTTCCCAGCAGTCCAGGTAGAACCAGATCGTGGCCACTGAGCCTCAATGTTATGCCACTAAACTAGAGATTCATGCAGGCTTTGATATTTTAACAAATTAAACAGGGGACCCAATGGGGCCAGATCTTGTGGATAATATTTCACTGTTTCTCTCCAACTTATCTGCAGGTGGGATATGTCTGGAAAGCAGATTTATATCAGAGGCTATGTAAAGCCAAAAAGGAGGAGCTGTTTCCCACCCTTCCATTAGCATAGATACTCTCTAGGGCAGTGATTACTAGGGTGAAATTCCACCACATGGACTGTCGCCACTCCTAATGAAGTCTTCAACATTTAGCAGCGACATAAGAATGACCAGGACAATAAATTAGACATGTAGGATATCAGCATAAGATTGCCATTACTTTAATCTGAGATTTTTATTCTCCCTATGCTTTTTGGTGGTAAACCATGATGTTTACATATGTATAGAACAATTGGGATAGGGAATGATTGGCAATTTAGTTTTAAATGTTCTTATGTATTACACTCAAAAATTGCCAAATTTTTAATTTTCATGTGTACCCTCCAAACTGTTACATATAGATAACATTTTATATTATATATATAATATATATATATTCATACAAATATATATATTATATATATATATATATAATATATATATTTACTGGTACATGAAATCCCAAAGTCTTAGCACCACTGATTCACAGAACACATAGTGTTGTAAATAACAAGAGGTAAGCACCATAGCAGATTGCAAAAATGGCTAAAAGTCTCCATTCACCTCTGTATCCATGTCACTTTGACTTGGCACTGTGATTCTGCAACTCCTCCCATAGAGGGACAGAGGCTATTGCCCCTCCCCCATAAATCTGCTTGGTCTTGTGACTTGGCAACACAATGCCATGGAAATAATGGTGTGTCAGTTCCAAGTCTAAGCCTCAAGGGATTTGATCATTTGGAACCTGCAGCCACCATATGAACAATCACAGGCTAGTTTGTAGAAAAAGAAAAACCAGATGCACAGATGCCCCCAGAACCCCAAAAACCAACAGCCAGTGAAACCCCTCAAAATAGTCATTCAGCATGCATATGAGTAGGTTAGCCCATCACCAACCCACAGAGTCTCTGCTTAGATAAACAGAGTGCTTTGGAGTTCCCTTAGTGGCTCAGTGAGTTACAAATCCGACTAGTATCCATGAGGATGCGGGTTTGATCCCTGGCCTTGCTCAGTGGGTTAAGGATCTGGCATTGATGAAAGCCACAGTGTAGGCTGCAGATGTGTTTCTGATGTGGTATTGCTGTGGCTGTGGTGCAGGCTGGCAGCTGCAGTTCCAATTCAACCCCTAGCCTGGGAACTTCCATATTCCGCAGGAATATGGAGAAAAAAACAGATATGGCTTTAAGCCTCTAGGTTTTAGGATGGTTGGTTACATAGAAAGGTCTAACTTATACACTCACATCTATAAGCAATGGATAGAATTTGGAATAGATATTGGCAAACCTTGCCACTTAATGCTCTGAAACAATCTTGGAATCATTCCTTAACGTTTTCTTTTATCTAAAAGGAAGCTTTGAAATCAGCTTTTCTGATTTTATTTTAAAATTGCAGAGATTAAATACATAGCTTTTGTGAGAATATGCAAGCTTACATGTCTAATTACTGGAAGAAAAACCTAGAATGGTAGGCTTATTTCTCTGTGTGCCCTTAGTGCACCAAAATTACCTTTGTTTACCTATTTCATAGTGATCAGGTGGTGTTTTTATGACACTATGAGTGGCATTATCAATTACCTCTGTAGAATAAACGAGATTCAAGGAGATTTTTTTTTTTTTTTTGATGATCTGATGAAAGGAACAGAAACCCTGTCCCTCACATGCCAAGCTGCCCTCATGTTAAGTCAGGAATTTTTTTCAATGCTCGTCCACCCACTGGAGTAGGTAGGAGTCAGGAGACCTAAATCCAGTAGGCATGAGTCCTCGTCCTGTCTGGACCAGTTACTGGCCCTTGCACAAGTCCCTTTCCCATTCTGCTGTTCAGATTCTTCATCTGTGAGGTAAAGGGGCTGGGCTCAGGGAGCTTTACGGTCCTCACCATTCCAAGAGCATCTCAAGCCCTTAATGTGGTCACTCATACGCTTGGAAACGAGGCCCCAAAGATAAAAATACCTTAAAACTCTCTGGAGACTGAAAACCTGGTATCTACTTTAGCAGAATCTAGCCTGCTGCTTTTCCAAAACCCAAATGAAAGAAAATTTGGTTTACACGTGTTATTGTTATGGATAATCGTAGGTTATTCTTATACAAAGAAGACTTTTCCATCTTTTTTTTTTTCCTTAAGGTTGCTTTCATGCACACTAAGATTATGCTTTTCCATGGTCGTTAAACGTATTCTGTGACTTGAGTTAAAGTGTATTCAAGGATCCACATGAAAATAAAACCAGGCACATTGCAACCTCTATTGTGATATTTATCACTGATGGGGCTCACATGACTGCAGAGCTCCATAAAACTCTGGAGGGGTTACCTTCACTTAATGGCGTCCTTCCCTTTCACTCACCAGCCACTTCTTATTGCAAACAGCTGCTTGGAAACGAAAAAACATTTTCTATATCCAAGGGACATTGTTGGCTCTCCAAGTACTTTGCTCATTTTATTTAACAAATGTTTAAGTTTAATCAAATTTCTAATTCCAAAAATGAGCCAACCTTGCATTTTGAATCACTAGCTTGTGAAACTTGCGCATTTAAAATAGTATAAAAGGAATCAAATTCAAGAGCCCCCCTCCAAAAAAAAGAAGTGAAGTGTGTGACTCCTATGGCTTCAGTTTACTCTGATGATGCTTCTGCCACCCCTTGGACCAGCTGGTTTCTACCCACACAGTGATTCCAAGGGGACCGACCATCAGCTTCTAATGAAGGCTTCCTTGAGTTCTGATAGAAAGTTCATCCCCAAGAACCTAGTGAAACTGCATCAGCACCAAAGTAAGGGAGGAAAACAAGCATCATATAAACTTTATTAGCACTCTTTATTATGAAATAAACTAGGCTTACACTTCTTTTGGAGGGAAAATGATGAACACAGAAAACATACCGTATTTTTACTTACTAACGTGCACTTGTAAAATGCATGGCATGCTGTTTTACAGGCAGTAGCATATAAAATACTTTTTCCAGATGTGGATTCATAATTCTCGAAAGACTATAATAGTTATCATAAGATTTATGGAGGATAATTTATTAATCACATTTTTTGCTTTTAGAGATCTGTTTAGTGAGATGAAAGAGAACTTTAAAATGACATTTTAACCAAATGTAGATGGCATAATATCAAGTTACTCCTTTTGTTCAAATTATTTTTAATGACTTTATGTGTTTTATTGCCTGCACAAGTCAGTACCAACTTGGTGGTAATGATCTATTTAGGAAATCTCTTAAGATTTTTAAAGTAAAATAGCATAGAGCTATTTTAAAAACTAAATGAACTGAACTATGTGAGTTGATTAGTGTTCATTTATTTGAGAGACACGGGAGCTACTAAAGCTTATTTTTTACAAGATTTGGAGGAGACAAATCTTGTGGAAAACTGTAGCTCCCTGAACAATTATGTGGCCGCCTCAATAGAAACTTAGAAGCCCACGTGTGTCTGAAGTGCTACAAATAACACGTTAAATAAAACACACATTTCAAACATGGATCCTTTAATCTGGCTAAGATCATTAAAAATCCAGCTGTGCTAAATCCATATTGTGGACCCAAGTCACATGATAAGTTAAAAAGCCCAAATGACACTCTTTTTGTCATCACTTTGATTTGAAGTAAGTTTTGTCTAAAGCTTTACACTGACAATGTTGAAAAGAAGATAACTCTGCAATTGGAGAGGGCTCATCTGTCCTAAGATTACTGTCAGCTCCACACCATTCCCTCTTCTCTAATCCATGGCTTCCCTGGTAGAGAGTTTACACCAGACCAGGGGTATAGATTGTTACGGAATTAATGATCAACCCAGAAGCTCGCCATCCTTCTTCCCTCCAGACTCTTACAGCAACCAGCCGATCTCCCGCATCTCTAATGTAAGTATAATAGCACTTACTTTTCAAAGTTATCACAAGGGTTAAAATAAAATGATGTGTACACGTCATCTACAGCCTGGCACATGTACCGTATTCAATAGGTAGAAGCTATTACAGTTATAATGTGTATAAGTGCATGAGAAGTTTGCCTTTTGTTTATTTTGCAAACGCAATACAGTCAAGTGGTATTTATGGATAGATTTGAAAATAAGAGTATGAAAAACAGAACCATATTGAATAACTACCATGTATAATCCACTATTCTAGGTCTTGTAAGAGACAACATGTGAGGGGGGATCTATGATCCAAAGCATTTATAATCAATGAGAGAGCTCCAAAGCACATGCTGAAAATCTCAGCAGCATTTTAAATCGATGGCCATATGAAAGCACGATACCACAGCTAGACCTGGGGTGTCACTGGAAGTTTCCACATACAGGGCGTGGGCAGTGACTCCTGAAGGTCAACAAAAGGTTGAGAATGCCCGGGTAAGCTAGGAAGACTCCATGTCAGTTGGGTTGGCATGAGTGTGAGTGGGGAATCCAGGAGAAGGAGACTCAGGAGCATCTGAGAATTAAGTCAACCAGATAACTGATGCTGCTGCGCAGCTTGAGGACGAAGGCCATGATGCTGGAAGAATGGGCCTGAGGAATGGAGAACCAGGCTCGGTGTCCGTGTAGAGACACCAAGCCTCTCTAAAACTCTCTGAAAGTCTGAGAGAATGCTGTGATTAATGTATTAGTCCCCGAAGGAGAAAATGTTCTGCCTGTGATGCAGATGAGTATCCAAGGTGGCCATGACCATGGCTGTTTTCCCTGGGAGAGGGAGCCAGCCCTGGGAAGGCTGCACAAGGAAGCTGTCAGAGCACAGCCCTCCAGCCCCACACCTCACATATCCTTCTCAGCAACAGTCTCTGCACTCCTGGCAATTCTCTCTTGATCCATCCACCCACTGCCAGAAAACTATGAGCTCCTTGAGGTCAGGAATGATTTTCTCTCTGCATCCCTCAAGTCATGCACTGAGTCAGCAGCCCAGGAATGTCTGCTGCATGATCTGTTCTTGGCTGAAAGGCCAGTGGTCATGACAATTGTCAAAATCAGGTGTTTACAAGATTCTTATCTGTGTGGAAAGTGTCATATGAAAAGAGGAAAAGAAGGAGGACAGAAACGGAGTCCTAAAATCCACTTGGGATGATGAATTAAAGCTTCTCTCACACCTCCTTCATTAGTCTAGGAGTGCAACTTGGTTTTCTTTGTTTTTGTTTTCTTCCAAAAGATTTACTTTAATATAACATAATATTTTCATGGACAGGTGAGACAGAAAATACTCAGGCATGAGCATGTCTTTTGACGAGATTATCCATTGCCTCTACCCCCCCCCCACCACTTCCACATCAAGGTGGACATAAGACTAAAGGAATGAATACAGCAGATAGAACAGACAGGAAAAAAATGATTAAAAGGATGAAACATCACATTGTGCTTGGTTATTTTCCTATGCCACAACCAATAAATATTTCGATGCAGGGAGTTCCCATCTTGGCACAGCAGAAACGAATCCAACTAGGAACCATGAGGTTGTGGGTTCGATCCCTGGCTTCACTCAGTGGGTTAAGGATCCGGCCACGAGCTGTGGTATAGGTTGCAGACAAGGCTCAGACGTAGCGTTGCTGAAGCTATGGCATAGGCCAGCAGCTATAGCACCAATTAGACCCCTAGCCTGGGAACTTCCATATATTGCACGGGTGTGGCCCTAAAAAGACCAAAAAAAAAATTCAGTGCAAATAATTAATTCTTCCTCTTTTCCATTTAAGTCTGGTGGAGGAAAAATACTTTTTCTGTAACAAAATATATGGTTTTCTCATCTCTTTAGGGGTACTTTTAACCAGTAGCCAACTAGTGATCTAGTTCATATCAAACCAGGCTCCATCTGGATCCTGTCTCCTCCAGAGGAGGGACCAGACAGGACCAAGTCATGAGCAAGAGGCAAAAGATCCTGAGCATTCCACCCAAGAGCCCCATGCCCTAAGAGTGTGGGGGGCCTGATCTCTGCCTGAACCCTGCAGTCCCCAAAGAGGAGACAACGCATCATCCTCAGACCACGGGGAAATATGGTCACCCACTGGCTCAGCAGTCAGCAATATAGAAAGCAAAGGAGTGCTCTGTCTACATAACACACCTGCTTGGCCACTGCAGGAAAGCTTTCCCCACGTCTACTGTTCTACTCACCTGGCAGGTGTTCTGCTCACCTGGTTTGGAAAGCACTGTCCAAAGTCTGGGGGAGGTGGCCTGGGAATGAACTCAACAGCTCTTCTAAGCCATGGCAACTCTTATCTTTATAAACCAAATTGAGACCATGAACATGAACCAGAGGTTGACAGACATGCTCAACAATAGAGAAGCCACATGGGTAGCAGTAAAGAGAGCCTCACAGGGTAAGTCAAAAACACACCACCTTTGTCATCAATCAGAACCAAGTTCCATAGCCCAGAATACATGCATTAGAGCATTTCAGAGACAGCAAAGGGAGCAATGGTGGGGCAACCATCTCTGAAAACATGGTGTACCAGCCTTTTCAGAGTAAAGTAGCCAAGAAAGAGAACCACTGGACACATCTCCTTTTGCTAAGCTGGGGATAGATCAGGGTGGGCCTTGAATGGCATCCAGAGGAATTTACACTGCATGAGGTGTATAGGTTACTGACTGAATCATCAGCATATAGACTCCTACATATGTGTTTCTTCAGGGAAACAACAGCCCATACATAGATAAAAATTATGGGAGTTCCCACCATGGCTCAGCGGTCAATGAACCCGACTAGCATCCATGAGGATGCAGGTTCAATCCCTGGCCTCGCTCAGTGGGTTAAGGATCTGGCGTTGCTGTGAGCTCTGGTGTAGGTCACAGACCTGGCTCAGATCACGCATTGCTGTGGCTGTGGCGTAGGCCTGCAGCTACAGCTCAGATTGGATCCCTAGCTTGGGAACCTCCATATGCTGCGGGTGCAGCCCTAAAAGACCAAAAAAAAAAAAAAAAAAAAAAACAATCTTGTCTCAGACAATATTCTTAGTGCTTTGTAAATAATAACTCCATTATGGCTCACGACCATCCTGAGTTGAGTTACATACTGCCTTTATCCTCATTGTTATAAGTTGAAGGTTGACAGACACCCTGGTAGGGAAGTTGGAGTCTCAAAGGGTGTTTAATCTTCTAATGGGCAATCTTTTACAGAGTCTGTAAAAAAAGCACAGTCTCAGCTCATCTCCTAAAATTCAGACCATCAGTGAAGTCTGAGAGAATAAGTGGCATTTAACTCATTAGTCTGCAAGAAACACCACTGCATATTCTCTTCACCAGCTTAAAGCACAGAAGTCAGAGCAAAGGTGGGAGCTCAGGGCATAAATTTACCATCTGCAACGAGATGTAATCAGATCCGAGGAGTTTCCACTTTGAAGTCTTCCTGAATCTGTGTGGGTTACAGGTCTGAACACATCACCAGCTTTGACAGGTGGCTTTATTTTTCATTTCAAAGAAGGAGAAAGAAAGCAAGGAAACCAAGCAAACACGTGCACCGTGGAGCTCTGAACGCTGCCCCCTGAGCACTCATGGAGGTGCCTCTCTCAGCTCAAGTCACACGTTCAGAAGTACAAAAGTTGTTGGGCTTTGGTCCATCCCGGACTCTGTCCTTCTCAGTCAGAGCTCTGTGAACGCTGCCTTTCTTCAGCTTCAGTGCCCACCTTCCCAGCTCCTCCACCAGCTACAAACTGGGCCTGAGCTTCCACCAGTGCCACTGAGGCAGGATAGCTAGCAGGGGATGGCAGCAGGCAAGAAAGGGCTCAACCAGGGGAGCAGCACTTGCCCTCTCCTAGTGGAATGACAGCACTTCTAAAGACTGAAACCCAGCTGCCCCTCAGAATCATTCAGCCTGTAGCGTGCCTGGCACAGCGCTGAACCTGTCTAACTAATACCTTTAACATCCTGAGCAAGGCAGGGCAGAGAGCAGTGAGGGGGCCACCAGCTCACTCTGGGCACGTGGTCATTAACATGTGATTTGAAGCCATTCATGAAGATGGCACAACGCAGAGCCGGTGTTACCCAGGGCAAGCCCAGACCAGTGCAAGCAGGTCCCAGCCGGCTGGGAGCCTCCTGAAAGGCCAGGGATGATATTTACCACATCCCACAGCGTGAGGGTCCCTCAGCCCCAGGGACAGGGACACCCCTCCAGGAGGCAGTGCAGTGAGTGGGGAAAGACCCGCCTTCAGGAGGAAGGAGGGGGTCTGGTATATAAGAGCAGGTCGGGCACTTGGCTTTGCAGGGAACAGTAACCTCAGGTATCCTGGGGAGGCGACACTCAGATTGC
Organism: Sus scrofa; assembly: GCF_054392235.1. Lineage (NCBI taxonomy): Eukaryota > Metazoa > Chordata > Mammalia > Artiodactyla > Suidae > Sus > Sus scrofa. Next base: position 131,102,971 of record NC_139385.1, on the reverse strand, counting down.
CTTCCAGCCCAGCGCCTTCTGGGCCAGCACTGGTGTCCTCGGGAGAGGGCCTGAGAGTTAGTCTCTTAAAAGGTACATGGCCAGAGCTCCTGGATAAGACTGAGGGCACAAAAGCAGCATAACTCAGGGGCATCCTGGGCTCAGTGCTGCATGGCAGGATTTATCCTTTTATATTTAATAAACGACATTCATTAGGCATCTTTCTCTGATTTCAAAAGTAATACATGCTCATTACAGAATGACTGGAAAAGATGGAGAAGCACAGAGAGGAAAACAAATGTCACCTGTAATCCCACCGGTCACTGTGAACATTTCCTCTGTGCAAGTCTTTTTATAAACTGTGAATGTACGTGTTCAAAAAAAAAACAAAAAATACTGCTTTTCCCTTAGTAATCTATCCAGAGAAAACCAAAATTCTAAAAGATACAGGCACCCCAATATTCATTGCAAAACTATTTACAATGGAGTTCCCATTGTGGTGCAGAGGAAATGAATCCAACTAGGAACCATGAGGTTGTGGGTTCGATCCCTGGCCTTGCTCAGTGGGTTAAGGATCTGGCGTTGCTGCGGCTATGTCATAGGCCAGTGGCAACAACTCTGATTAGACCCCTGGCCTGGGAAGCTCCATATGCCTCGAGTGTGGCCCTCAAAAGACAAAAAAACAAAGAAACAAACAAAAAACCTGTTTACAACAATCAAGACGTGGAAACAACCTAAATGTCCATTGACAGAGGAATGGATTAAGTAAATATGGTATGTAAATACAATGGAATATTAATCAGCCATAAAAAAGAATGAAATAATGCCACTTGCAGCAACACGGGTGGACTTGGAAATTATCATACTAAGTGCAGTTAGACAGTGAAAGACAAACATCATATAATACCACTTAAAGTGGAATTTTTAAAAAGGAAATAAATGAACCTATTTGAGAACAGAAACAAACAGACTTTGAAATCAAACTTATGGTTACCAAAAGGGACAGGTGGTGGTGCAGGGGATGGAGTGGGGATTTGGGACTGGCATACGAACACTGAGGTACATGGAATGATTTTGGCCAACACGGACCTGTCACATAGCACAGGAAAACTCTACCCAGTATCTGGGATGATCTATGTGGGAAAAGAACCTGCAAGAGAATGGGTGTGTGTATATGCATAACTGAATCACTCTGCTGTACAGCAGAAATCACAACACTGTAAATCAACTATACTTCTATAAAACTTTAAAAAAATTAAAAGATATATAGAAAAAGTTACTATATCAGAATTTGCTGGGTGTCAATAAACCGGACAGTAATTAAGAGTCCTGAGGAGTTGTAGAAAGGACCTTAAGAATCAGTTAACCCCACTCTCCTGGGGGGTTTTACAGTTAGGAAGGCAAGGGAGGAAACGCGAGGATCTGCCCTATCTGTAAGTTTCCCTTGGAAGTCCTCGTACTCCAGCTTCTTTCTCACTGCCTCCTGCCCCAGTATTACATAGCTTTCTGAAGAACAGGAGGAAACAGGAAAGTAAATCGCATTTCCCGCAGAACTCCTAGCATGGAAGAATTTGAGGTATTTGACCTGCCAGAGGTCTTCTGGGAAACGGTGGGAGAGTGTGAACTCTCCTCCTGGGATGTAGTCTGAGACCTGTCACTGGATAGAAGGGGCATTTTGCGAACCCTACCCTTCATCCAAGACAGAGATGGGGTTCCAATAATAAACGCTGGTCCTGAGCTAGAAAGTGACTCTTTGGTAACTCTTGTTTCAACTTTACTGGTCACTACAGGCTCATGCGTCCTGGAAATTGACATTAAAAATGGAAACTAGTTAAACCTTTGTGAACAATCATATTTCCCTTTGAGGAAAAACCTATGCCCTCTCTCCCCAGAAACTGAAATACCAAGAAAATTGCTGAAAATATATAGAAGCTTCATGAAAAGCCATCCTATGATCCCAAGATAAAGATGGGATAGCAAGTTAAAACTATCAGGCATGGAGGTGGGTTTGGTCTAAGAGTAGGGCTCTCTTTGTTTTAAGCTCTCTGATTGCTAAGAACAAAGGGAAGTGCATTGGTTTAATAACAGTTATTAGTTACAAATCCAAAGCACTTAAATCCATCTTTAGAGACACAACTGTTTCTGAACTTAAATTTAGGCAAGTTATCATCACATGGATCTTGACAGCATACAACTGAAAGGCTTCGACTTTGACCCTCTTTGATGATCTAGGAAACAGCGATCATCCTTCCCATGACCGAATCAATGACTTTTCAAAGATAAGGAAAGATCCATGGTGCCCACAACCCCTTCTCCAAGGGAGAAGAACAACCCCATGGCTTGTCATTGTGGAGAGTCCCTTTCCAGAAGATCCCATTGTGGCTCAGTGGTAATGAACCCGACTAGTATCCATGAGGACGTGGGTTCGATCCCTGGCCTCACTTAGTGGGTTAAGGATCTGCCATTGCCATGAGCTGTGGTGTAGGTTGCAGACGTGGCTTGGATCCCCTGTTGCAGTGGCTGTGGCGTAGGCCGGTGGCTGCAGCTCCTATTCGACTCCTAGCCTGAGAACTTGCATATGCTGTGGGCGTGGCCCTAAAAAGACAAAAAAAAAAAAGAATCCATTTCCAGGAGTTCCCTGATGGCTAGTGGTTAGCAATTTGGGGTTGTCACTGCTATGGTTTGGGTTTGATCCCTGGCCCAGGAATTTCCACATGCCACAGGCATGGCTAAAAAAAAAAAAAAAAAAAAATCCTTTTCCTAAGACACCATGGCTAGGACATGACTCGAGGTCCAGTATACTCATTCATTCATTCACAAATATTTTTTCCAAGGACCTGTTTTATGCCAGAAGCTGGATTAGGCATTGGCCAACAGGAACTGATAGATAACAGATGAGAGAATGAGCTACAGCCAGGAAGAGGCAATTTAATGAGATGTAATCATTTTCACCTGTGAGTCTCCAGATGCCCAGCAGCAATTCTGGATTACAGAAGTGAGTTCCTTTAGCCTGTGTGCAATACTGTCCTGTATACCAGCTAGAAGCTCCTTAGAGTCAGGGGCTGTGGGTTACTGGCAGTTTTGATGGTGCCACTGGGTGCCTTCAGAGAGATGAGCCCCCATTCTCTCACCCTCTCTTGAGCCATGAAGACTTTCCCTAAGTCCTGGGATGTCTGCCGCCTTAGGTTTTCCCCAAACCCACATGTTCTAGCTGACCCTTTCTGGGACCTGAAAAGTGCCAAACCCCAAATCCCTTAGTTCCTCCTTAGTCCCATGGCTAAGACAACACTTTTTTTCCAAGCCTGACTAGGGACCCCATGTGGCTCTCCTGTCCCTGTGCCCCATTCATGCCCTGCATAAAAGGATCCCCAGACCAGCCCTGCTCATTCCTCAAGCTTCTAGCACAGGATGCAAGAGAGAGGCAGCAAAGTCTGTCTTCTGTTTTACTTTTAGCTTCACAATAGAGTTATAAGAATCATCTTTGTATACAGATGGCCAACAAACACATGAAAAAATGCTCAACATCGCTGATTATAAGAGAAATGCAAATCAAAACTACCATGAGATACCACCTCACACCAGTCAGAATGGCCATCATTAATAAATCCACAAATAACAAGGGCTGGAGGGGCTGTGGAGAAAAGGGAACCCTCCTGCACTATTGGTGGGAATGTAAACTGGTACGGCCACTATGGAGAACAGTTTGGAGATACCTTAGAAATCTATACATAGAACTTCCATATGACCCCACAATCCCACTCTTGGGCATCTATCCGGACAAAGCTCTACTTAAAAGAGACACATGCACCTGCATGTTCATTGCAGCACTATTCACAATAGCCAGGACATGGAAACAACCTAAATGTCCATCGACAGATGATTGGATTTGGAAGATGTGGTATATATACACAATGGAATACTACTCAGCCATAAAAAAGGATGACAATGCCATTTGCAGCAACATGGATGGAACTAGAGAATCTCATCCTGAGTGAAATGAGTCAGAAAGACAAAGACAAATACCATATGATATCACTTATAACTGGAATCTAATATCCAGCACAAATGAACATCTCCTCAGAAAAGAAAATCATGGACTTGGAGAAAAGACCTGTGGCTGCCTGATGAGAGGGGGAGGGAGTAGGAGGGATCGGGAGCTTGGACTTATCAGACACAACTTAGAATAGATTTACAAGGAGATCCTGCTGAATAGCATTGAGAACTATGTCTAGATACTCATGTTGCAACAGAACAAAGGGTGGGGGAAAAAATGTAATTGTAATGTATACATGTAAGGATAACCTGACCCCCTTGCTGTACAGTGGGAAAATAAAAAAATTTAAAAAAAAAAAAAAAGAATCATCTTTGGTCTGACTGGATGCAATAGAGAGCTGACCTGTGGCAACCAGGGGTCAGGTCATGGTGATGTCAGGCTCTGTGCTTTTTAAAATAAATACCGAGGAGTTCCCGTCGTGGCGCAGTGGTTAACGAATCCGCCTAGGAACCATGAGGTTGCGGGTTCGGTCCCTGCCCTTGCTGAGTGGGTTAACGATCCGGCGTTGCCGTGAGCTGTGGTGTTGGTTGCAGACGCGGCTCGGATCCCGCGTTGCTGTGGCTCTGGCGTAGGCCGGTGGCTACAGCTCCGATTCGACCCCTAGCCTGGGAACTTCCATATGCCGAGGGAGCGGCCCAAGAAATAGCAACAATAACAACAACAACCACCAAAAAGACAAAAGACAAAAAATAAATAAATAAATAAAATAAAATAAAATAAAATAAATACCGAATTTACCAATTTAAAATAATGTTTAAGGTTCATAGTGAAATCACCAAAATAAGGAGATAAAAACCTGACACCATGAATGTTCTCATTCCAATTTTTGAGAAAAAGTTTGAATCCTTGGTTTTGGGCACTTATATCACAGCTATAATTCTGGAGAATCTCAGGAGAAAAGGGAAAAATGTTGCGTGTAATTATTTCTAAAAGCAAGCCTCTAGGAGAAACATCCTTGTGATTTAGAGTCATGTAATATGATCTCAGCTAAGGAAACTAGAAAAGGCGAAGTATCTCTGGAGACATTCTGGTCTGTAGCGTCAACTGTTTTGCTGCTGTTCCTACAGAACAAGAGCAGCTCACATTCACACCATGCTCTCTGAGTGCCTGCAATACAATGAGTGTGTTACACACATTATCTCATTTAATCCTCAATAACAATCCTATGAGTCCGTCATTATTATTCCCTTTTCCCAAAGAAGGAAATTGCAACTTTAGAGGTGAGTTTAAGCATTTGTAGGTGACAGCTGGGATTGAGATCCGAGTCTGAGTCATACTTAACTCATATAGAATCTCGCCATACTTAATGGTTAATTATATTTAACCACTGCCTCTTATAAAGTGTAGGACCAGATCCTTTGATTTCTATATTCTATATCCAATATAATACGTTGCATTTGCCACAAAGGCTATTTTGATTATGGTTATTAATAATACCATTGTAATTAATGAGAAGTTCATAAACAATTATTATTATTATTATTACTATTGATAAAAACCAATCAACATTTATGTCATTTACAGTTTATAAGGTACTTTCCCAACTATATTAATTCTGCTTCATTCTTCGACAACTCTATGAAGTGGGCATGTCCCAGGAAACCAAAGCTCAGAGAGCTTAAATGACTTTTACAAAGTCTGTTGACTTGTCAGCATTAGGCTGACCCTACTAGCACAAACCTGAAAATGATGTCTCCCTAAATCTTGTGCCCCAGTTATCTTGCTTGCCTCACCCTAGGTCCCCCCCTGCAGCCAAGCCTCAACCTAAACTCGGTTCTCTTAGTTAAGCCTTTTATCAGTTCCCATCAGCTTGTAAGATACTGGGTTCCTGATCGACTGGAAAAAATGGCCACAATAAGACAACAAGGAATAAGGAAGCCCACGTACCCATGCACCAAGAGTTCCAACTCTCGGTGAGAGGCAGCTTCTTCTTGGGCCCTTTGACTAGGAGTCTCTGGGAGACAGAAATTATGAATCATTTATCTCTGCACCTCCAGTCTTGGCCTTGGGCTGGATGCACAGTGGATACTTAATGCTTTGTGAATGATGAAAGAATGAGTGAATCAGTCAATCAACAAATACTTCTGAGCTTGAGGTTCTTCAGGATCTTCTTAGCCTAGTGCTTCCTCTTTTGACTTTGCCAACTTGTTCTCAGGACTTGGAGAAGATGGAAGAGGAAGAGCAGGAAGCGTAGCTGAGCCCCAGGCCAGTAGGACATAAGGGAAGGGGGGCTGTGCAGTGCAAGCCTATTGTCTCCCCACCTCTTGCTGACTCAGACCCTGGACCCCTAGCTGCCTCCCTCTGTGCTCTGGAGGTGGCGGGGGAGTCCTTACCATTATGGGAACGGGGCTTTCACCCCAACTTCTCTGTTCTGGATTATTCTCTGGGCTATTTTCACGTGCCATCCAGGAGCTGCCACCACTTTGGAGAATGTTAAGATGCAGTTTATACAAAGAAGACATTCTTTAATTTCAATTTTGGTGAGAAAGAGAAGCAAGACAGCTCAGTGGCTAACATGGATTGAAAAGGGAGTTTCACCAGTTTTCTGTGTTTTATCCTGCCACGCTCTGCCGGCCAAGATAGGAGAGAAACAAGCAACTGTGTTCCTGGGTCAGTTTTCAGAGAACAGAGAAACATCAGCGATTTAGATAATTGAGGATTTGGGTGAAAATGTACCTGTGACACAATTTTAAATAAAAAAGGGTTTTGATTAAGTAACATCAGCAAAGCAGACAGGATGATAAAGTAAAATTTCTGTCTGATTTAATGAAATAACTATGTTTGTTGACTGTGTATGTAAGTTATGGTAATTGTGATGCAATTCTATCTACTTATTAAAACATATCCCATAAGGCCTTCTACTAATCAGGAAACATTTATTAGTCTAGTTTGGTCATGTAAATGCCTTTCTTGGGTTTTGTTACTATTGATAATTCAGATTTTAGCCTCCCTCTTGCCAGAGACTGTCCATATCTGTGGGGTTACACCAGGGTTTTACCTGGGAAAAGGCCTCATGGGAAGGGCCTGCTGGGAGGAGTCCGTCAAGACCAATCCTGGCCTGAGAAAGGTGCTAAAACTGTGCAGGAAAATGGAATGTACACAGAATCATCTTTGGACGGAATTCCAAAAACAGATGAATCTTCACTGTGGTGCTGCAAACTTCAGTAGCATCGAGATCTTTCAGCATACTCCTTTACATGATAAAATTGCTCAAAGAGGTGGGAAAATTGGCCAGTGAGGCAGTAATGCTATCTGGACCCAAATACCTTGTAAACAAGGAGAGGCTTTACGTGCGCAGTGACTCTTCGCTTTCAAGGGCTTCCAGGGCAGGGCGGTGCTAAAGGACGATGTTGGCAAAGAGCAGAGGGAGCCCGACGAGGGCCCTTCTTCTTTCTGGCCCCAGGGAACCCTGCCAACCATTTGTGGGTGCCCTGACTCCGCTTATAAAACAAGCCTGGCCTCAGAGCTGAAAGGATCTCCAGACGTTACCTGGGCAATGCCAGTACAATGGGCTTAAATATGAATATGTGCCTAAAAGACACCCCAGGGCACTGATGAGACCAGCAGAGAGTTAGTGATGCCAGAAGGGTGAGAACTCAAATTTTCTGCCACATGAGCTGAAGGGCTCTGTGTCACTCCCCTCTGCTTTCCGTGGCCTGAACCTGTGTGGTTGCAGAGAAGATATGAACACAGAGCATAAAACTCTATCACGCATTTTCAGGCAAGACCAATAGATGGCAGAGCAAATCCCAGCCTGTGAGTGCCAGGTGACTCTTTCCTCTCTCCTCCCACCTTCATCCACCCCCTACACCCCGTCCCCCAACACACACACAGATTTATATCCTCCGAGCTCTTCTTCGAAACTTTCCTGGACCATGCTCACCAGAGCAGTCCCTCCACCAACTGTATTCCCAAGGAACTCATTATTCTCTCTGCCACAGATGCCCTGTCACTCACCAAAGAATTCAAAGCTCTCAAACACTTCCCTGTCTCTCTCAATGCCTACACTTAGTTGGCACTTAGTTAAGACTGTGTGGCTGATCAGATAATTTCAGTGCAGAAAATAAACCCCCAGAAGTCACTTCTCCCTCCCTCTTATCTCCAGGTTTGTCCCCCACCCCATGGTCCTTCAGGACCCCTGGGCAGTGCCAGGCCTGCCTGGTCAGTGTGTGATGAGGGTTAAGTCCCCTCCTCGGGAGCTCCAGCATGGGGCTTTCTGGTTTAATCCAATGGGTTTATGTGATACTAGACTTCTCCAATGGTCATTCAGTTAGTGCCTCAGGCAGCAGTTGCAGAATTTCATTTTCAACCTTTGTATGAAGATTTAAAACTACAATTTCGGGTCTCATGAGTCTTTGTGAGTTCCTGTTTTCCTGTTGATGATCCCAGCTCCTTTCTGTCCCTGGGAAAAGTGGAAAAGACTGCCCTCAGCGCCATCCTGGGACCCCCTAGAAGGCACTCCCCGGCGATTCCCACAGAGCCCCGGCTCCTTGAACTGGGAGGGCTTGGGCCCCAGCCGAGCCCTCCGCCCTTTGTCTTCCCCACCAGGCCTTCTCTAGCGCAGCGGCACCTGCCTGCCACCCTCACAGCTTCGTGACAAAGGCTCTGAGCACCTTCTTCCCAAACAGGCCCTTGCTGTCCAATCTCCTCAAGACTGTGACCTTTCATTTGAGAGTTTCGTCGCCCTTGCCGTTTTTGTTCCCGTGTTAGCTTTCTTTCCGGAGGGCCTCTATCACCTTCCTCTCCACACACTACCTGCCCACGTCCTGCTCTCCCCAGCACGCCCTGCAGGCTGCCCCGTCCTCTGGTTCCTGGGAGGCCCTCGTCTGGAGACAATCAACCACAGCGTTCCAGGCCTCCACTCACCTACAACCAACCACCAAACGTGCACTTAGAGCTGCATCCCCCCTCCCCAAGTCTCCCTCTGACTGAGAGCTGGAAAGTCAGCCAGGCTGTCAGCTTGAGCCCTGTCAACCCAGCCAAGAGGGCCCGGTGTCCTCCAAAGGGGAGTGACACCCGCCCAGACTCCCCTGCCCTGCTCCCACCCCCGGGCACCGACAGGTGCCCACAGCCCTCTACGTTACAAAGCTCACAGTGTCACCACCACATGCCCACATGCTCCCTGGACTAGGTCGCTCGGCAAATCAAAACCATCTCAGCTACTCTGCAGTCCCCACACACTCAAGACCAGCGCACAGCTGTGATCAGCAAATTTTGTGGAATTTACGAATGAATGCATAGCCATTGGGCCAGGATCCTTCCTCCACACAGATTTCTCCTTCCCTCTACCGTACAAGCCCTTCGAACCCAGGCTCTGCCTTCCTTCCGTGACGGGCTCCACGTCTTCCCCTTCCCATGCCGTCCTCACCAGCCAGCGTACTTGTATTTGTGAACTACAAGTCACCCTCTCAGATTTAAACTCGGCAGGACCAGTTCTTTCGCCTTTCTTCACAAAACTCGCCTTTTCACCATTATCTTCCTTCTTTCTGGACTCTCTCCAAACGGTCCGCCTCCCTTCTGAGTTGCAAAGCTGAGAAAGAGGTTGGGTTTGCAAAGTCAAACCACTAGGTTTTATCTATTCAGATGGGAGCCTCTGAGAAGTCTGGCTTCTTGCTCTCAGAGCGCATCATAAGTATCAATTAGCCAGAATGACAAAGTTATCCCATGGGCAACCACTTCGCCTATGCACTGGTCATAGCGGCAGCGGGCTGTGAACACTGCTTGTCCTTTTACGAGCGCATTTTAGGAGGCCTGTAACGCAGAGAAGGCTGTCTTTACAATCAAGGTGGGAATTAATTGGCAAGAGCATAATGATCCAGGATACTATTGTGGTCTCTGCACTTCCACCGGGAGGCTTAGCATCCTCTTCTGTTTACCAAGGTCTTTTAAAAATGATTATTATTATTAAACACCTAGGATTGTAGGGTTCACGAGCTGCATGATAGGAAGGCTTAAGCTCAAGTTGTCTGAGTCTTGGAAGAGGATCAAAACCCGAGCTGAAGCTCCTTCCCGCCTGACTCACAAGGCCATTGTTACTGTGTTTAGCTTTGGATAAACTTTCCTGTGGAAGGTGACTGCTCACAGCGGTTCATTTTCAACGTGCAGGCTTAGCTCTGGCTTCATGTGTGAGCGCCGGGCTGTCATCATGCATTCCAGGTCACTCTCCGAAATGAATTTGTCTTTCCTCAGTGTTTCTCAGAGCCGGGGAGCAGACATTCCTTCGGCTCTGCATTAATCCAATTACTAAACACCTGCAGACATGCAATAACAGTTTGGGTGCCAAGAGCCTTAGAAATGGTTTTATAGCCGAATGTAATCTGCTGTCCTGCTATCAGGAGTCACGTTACACACCTGCCAAGATCCAAGCCAAAAAAATAACATTCTCCGTTCTCACTCCAGGCAGGAATGCTCCGTGCACACTAAGAGAGAGAGTGACAGGCATTTTAGCTCGACTGCCACAGAGCCCGTTCAACGTTTAGAACTGCTTCGTGATTGTATTCAGTCACTTCAGTCCTGAAACATTTACAAGTACAACAAAACGGGGTTTTTTCTTCCTGGGACAGGTAAGGCACAATCCTCCCCCACCAGAGCCCATCCAATGAGCGCTGATGGGTTCATGCTGATGCTGTGCCTCAGAACATGTCAGAGGGGCTTCTTAGGGGATAATCTCCAGGATGTCTCGGGGCCACAAGGAGGCCTGAAAGGAGAAAATCACCCCACCCCGCCTCCTCATCCTACCTCACTGCAAAGCAGCTGAGTGACTGAGATACTCAGAAACCACAGAGACTTGATTTTCCTAAAGATCCTGAACTTGAGCCTGAGACCAGGGAGGTGGGGAGGACCGAGCCGACGCCTTTCTCCAAACACAGTCTCTCTAAAAGAAGCCTCCGAGAATCTGTCCGAACAACCCAAAACAAGCATCGATGAGAATCATTCTGTTTTTTTTCTCAATTGGTCTTGGAAAAATTATATTGCTCCCTATGGTAAGAGTTAAACCACTCACGGAAATCCCTCAACTTCCGTGCTTTTCACAAGAAACAAATTTCTCTACAATCAGCGCTGCCATGTTATTTAACCTTCAGAGACCTGAGGTCTGAAAGGATGGGGACAGTATCTCCTCGTTTCCATGTACCTGGGATCTGCGGAGATGGGGCATGGAACACGGTGGGAAAGAGCTGAATGGATCGTGGGTCAAGGTCCTTTCCCATAATTCGCCTCCCCGGGCTGCGCAGGAATCCAAGTGAACACAGGACACCCTTTCCTGGCCCCTGGTCACTTAGTCTACATACAGAAACACTGGCAACGTGAGCAACCAGGACCTAAGAGGGTAGTAAGTGTCCAGGGGAAGAAGACGGCAAGGGCACACTTTTACCACCTCCCTTGCCTTTGAACAAACATCACTTCAAACCAAGATCTCCACATGCTCGCCAGCAGCCTGCCACTTTCCACCTCAGAGCACTCAGAGCCCAGACCCCTTGTCTGGCACTTGTGCAGCAATAAAACATGACACGTGACTGATGGCTGCATGTGTGAGGTTTGTCTTCCCAGTGTGGGCTGGGCTCCCCAAGGGCAGGAAGTGGTACATTTCTCACCTCTCTGGGGTTTGGCCACACCCAGCGCCAAGGATCTAGGCACTTGGCAAATAGAGAGGGCGCCTTAGAGTTTACTCTCCTTGGATCTTCTTTCTAAAAAAATACATGGCTTAGAGCTTCAGCTAACTTAGTTTCCAGCTATAGTCTAAGTCCTGGCTTGTCAAAGTGTGGTCCACAGACCAGCAGCATCAGCACCACCCGGGAGCTTGTTAAAAATATAGAATTGGGAGTTCCCATCCTGGCTCAGGGAAATGAATCTGACTAGTACCCATGAGGATGCAGGTCAATCCCTGGCCTCGCTCAGTGGGTTAAGGATCCAGCATTGCCATGAGCTGTGGTGTAGGTCACAAACACGGCTTGGATCTGGTATTGCTGTGGCTGTGGTGTAGGCCAGTGGCTATAGCTCTGATTTGCGTAGGCCATCGGCTACAGCTCCGATCTGACCCCTAGCCTGGAAAACTCCATATGCCGCAGGTGCAGCTCTAAACACACACACACACACACACACACACACAACCAGAATCTTGGGAGTTTCCATTGTGACTTAGCAGGTTAAGAACCTGACTAGTATCCATGAGGATGTGGGTTCAATCCCTGGCCTCACTCAATGGGTTAAGGATCCTGAATTGCCACGAGCCTCGGCGTAGGTCACGGATGCAGCTCAGATGGGCAGCTGCAGCTCTGATTCAACCCCTAGCCTCAGAACTTCCATATGCTGCAGGTGTGGCCCTGAAAAGAAAAAAAAATACAGAATCTTAAGCCCTACACTAAACCCACTGAATCAGCCCTTGCATTTCAGCAAGATCTCCAGGACATCTCCAAAATGCATGGTAAGGGCTGGGGAGCCTAGTGAAGCCATGACCCCTCTCAGAATGGACCCCTACCGAGCCCTGAGAATTCACTACGTCTAGGACAGCCCTCTGTGTGTGATCCACCAGCTGCACAGCTCGACATGGCTTCCACGACGGAGAGAGACCCTGAGGATCCAAGAGGTTGGAGCTGGAAGGGAAGGCAAATCACAGCATCTCCACCATGTGCCTGAGAGGACGATTTGGTGTCCAGAGCCTGAGCACACAGCCAGAGGCCAGGCGGCCAGAAGCTGGCTCCTGAGCAGCATTCCGAGGCTGGGGCCCTGATCTGCCAGCCCCTCCCACGCAGCCCAGCGTTCCCAGCCCACATGTAACCTTCAGCCCCAGCCCAGAGCAGTCAGCGTGACAGTAATAATAGTAGTCACAAGAAAATGCAACCTCGATCATGCTAACAACTTTTGAAAAGTAAAATGCTTGGGATATGATTTCAATTAAAACTCACATTGTCTGACTTGTCTCTCTGCACAGTGAGAGTTCACCTCCTCTTGCCCTCTTACCTCCTCTTTGCAAAACGAAGGCGGACAGGAGGAACTGTGTCGATGCCTGCTCCCACCTCAAGGTGTGGGGGTCTGGATGCCCCACATCACTTCCCATTCCCTGTCTGCTGAGCCCCCATGGCAAAAAAAAAACAATAAAATAAAATAAAATAAAATGGCCTTCATGCTAACTTCACCCCAAATGAATCTCCCAAATTGTGGGCAGAGTCCCTTTCTCTCTATGCTGCCCCCCACCCCGGCTTAGTTTATGAATAAACAATTCTGAACTTAAAAGGAACTGCTCTTGCACAAACGGAAAGAGCCTAAATTCCTTGCCAGGGCTTGTCTCATGCAGACAGCCCCAATGATCTACTTCATTTGTGTTGAAAGTGGCTTTTTCTAAATCAATTCTGATCACCCAGCAGGTGAGTGCCAGACAGTCAGATGAGGCTGGGGGGGCACAGGCCTAGTCAGAATCCTGGTACATGCTCTCCCCAAGCAAACAGCCCTGCTGTCACCCTGGTGAGTTCTAATGCCCCCTTTCAACAAGATGCTAAACAGAATACGACAAACAAGGCCAGCATCAAAGCCATTTGCTTACTTGTAAACAAACTTATGCTTCCTAAAAAAATTCATGAACTAATGTAGCAGATATTTGCTGAATGTTTGACCCTCTTTCTGAATCTTCTTCTCATCTTTTCTCCTCCAAGCAATGCCTATTCATTCTTAGCAATTTGCTCAAATGTTATCTGCATCAAAACATCTCTAAATCTTCACAAATTTCCCAAATGCTCTGCCATTCTGCTTGGGGTTAGTATCTTCCTTTGATGGGAGTTTTCAGGGAAAACAAAATTAGCAGTCGTTGCTCAGATGGTTTCTGTCTATTACTGTGAGGGGAATCAACCGGGACTTTGAAATTCAAATGAAGTAACTTCTGTTATAATGTCATATATATGTTCCTGATAAACCTCACATTTTGTAAAACCACACATTAAAAGCAGCAGGGCTTTGGAGAAAATAAAGCTAAGAGCAGACCACTCAAAATTTCAACCAGAGCACTAACAAAAATAGTAACAACTAGTAATACAAATAATAGAGTAGTTAAATCACCCCTGGTCTTTGCTCCCGGCATCAAAGCCGCTCCATTCTTTGCATTTTTAATTTCTTTAATCTAATTTTAAAGTTAATTCCTATAACTTTTGCCTTTGAGACATAGGTCCTGGAAGGCATTCACCTAATAGAGATCAGTTTCACAAAATGAAATACATGATCTAAGGCATGAATCCTCTTCATCAGCTAGTTGTTTTAACACTAAGGGAAATGTATTTGCAGAGCCTTCATTTGCACTTAGAGCTTCCCCAAACAGTTTAAAACAAAAGAAAGCTTACTGGTATTTAAAGCCATCATATTAGTCACTTCTCGCTCTAAAGTAGAGCATCGTGCAGGATTTTCGGCTTTTTTCTTAAGGTCACTATATATCACAAAGGCTTTCACTTTACTTGAGGACAACCTTACCCTCCTTTGTAAAAAACATTAAAACATTTTGTGAAAAGTCACCATTATATTGATACCATTTTTCTTATTAAAAAGTACATTTTAACAGGACAGACTGTATAGACACTTGCAAGTAACACTATGTGGAAGCTTCAAATACCCGTCCTGCAGAGGACAGAATAATGCTCCTTAAAGAGCAAAAGGGTCCTTCTTGAAGGAGGCAGGCAGAGTGCTAGAGTCATAGAGGGAGACGTGATGACAGCAGCAGAGGTGGCAGTGTGTGGGGCCACAAACCAAGAGATGCAGGCAGCCTCCACCAGCTGGAAAAGCCAAGGAAATAAATTCATCTTGAGGGCCTCCAATGAACCACAGGCCTGTACCTGCTGGTCCAGTTTAGACTTCTGACCTCCAGAACTGTATGAGAATAAATGTGTGTTGTTTTACGCCACTAACTTCATAGTAAGAGCTTACAGAAGCAATAGGAAACTAATTGGTCTCCTATCACAGATAGTAAAACCACCTATTACAGACAGCTAAACCACCACAGATAGGAAGGTCAACATCAGTCATTATTACTTCAACTATCTTATTTACCATGGCCATCTCCCCAATTTTTCAACAGAGGAAACATTATAAAATTGTTTTTACTGTGGGCACACCACTTAAGGGTTTTGCCAGTACTGTCTCATAGCAGATGCTCCTGTACTGAAAGAGTAAGACAATAAGGTGATAAATACAATCAAAAAAGCATTTTGTTAAATATTTAACATGACCTAAATAAATCCTTATACCTACTGTATAAAGCCCTGAGTGAAATAATTCCCCCAGGTACAGCACTGAGTAAGATCTAGACTAGAGGTGTCGATCGAGATACCACGTCAGGTCTCATGATGAGTTAGGCGCAGATGAGGTTAATGGGGTCTGAACTCAGTTTATCTAGTCTGGGAGAACTACTTATTACACTTGCAAAACTGCATTGCTGCTGCCCCCAAAAGTCCACAAAGGAGGCAGCAGACTCAGCCTCATCCCCAGGTAAGGTAAACAGGGAGACCCCGTACCTTGAGGCAGGGCCTCAAACTCACCTCCTCACTCCAAGCTAAGCCCATGGCTTCAGATGCCTTTTCTTTCTAGGATCAGAAACACACAGCTTGAAAAAGCATGTAAAACACAATAGACACTATAAGACATGATTGTCAAACCAACTCGTATCCCCTTTCCACTGAATCTCTTTCCAATGAGAAAAAGAGAAAAGAGGAAGAGAAATGGAATCTCCTCTCAAGGAGCCTCCAAGGCCATTCTGACCAATTTCAGATTTCACATCATTCACTGCGGTGCTGCTGCAGGGCATATGGAGTTTCCTCTCCTATCTTTCTACTACTCTTTCCAGTTAAAGAATCATGTTTAGATTCTCGCCTTTCGGTATGGGATAGCAAAACCTCAATGATTCACTTCTCTTGTGCTTTTGCAGCATATTTCCAGATCAAAAATAGACTTAGGGAGGTGACATAATCAGTAGTCACTCAACAAACATAAAAAGCAGCCCTGCAGGGGGCGGTTATGCAAAGTCCCAATAGAAACATGAACTTGGCATATTTGATAGATCTAAGCTGCGGCTGGCAGAGCTCAAAATACACACCCCCTTCTTAACTCACTTCACTTTCTCACTATGACAGCTCCCCTCTCACTCCCTAATATTTTCAGATGAATCCAAGAGGGAAATTCAATTCTTTCCTCAAAAGAAGGAAGAATGAATTCTTTTCTCTTGGGACTCAGGAATCCCCCAGTCATGCCACCAACTCGCTGGGTAACTCATTGTTGCAGGGGCCCAATTTCAGCTCTTGGCAAAAACACAAGATATGGTGCATTGTCGGCAAAGATGGTGCTGAACGTCCCTCCCATTCCTACAAGCTCACGCCTACTTCCTCTCCTCTAAATGCCCGGCTGCTCTGTGACTTGCTTAGACCCATAGAATGCGGTGGAAAGCAGTTCTAGGCCAGGCCCTAGGAAGCCAGGCAGCGTCCCCTTTTTCCCCATGGAAGCCGGCCTCCAAGAGAAGATGCACAATTTGACAACTGAATGGTGAGCAACAACTGCGTAGAGAAAGAAGGGCCTCATGGAGGAGAACCAGAAAGAGATGTCTCTGCCAACTCCCATGTCATGACAGCATCGCTGAATCATGAGCAAAGAAATGGTGGTGGTTGTTTAGCCAGTACATTGTGGGGAGCTTTGTTATGCAGCGAGAGAAAACTGAAAAGAGAGTCTGGAGTGGGTGACTAAGACCACCTCTCATCCTAAAAATCTTTGCTTTTCATTGTTTCTCAATACAAAGTGCTTGCCTGAAAGTGCCAAAAGTAAGCTGTGCTAAGTGGAGAGGACATTTCCAGAGACACCCACCCTCTACCCAGATCCCACCTGGACATGACGGAGAGCTGCGAGGCTGAGTCGGCTCCAGCCCCCGACATCCTCCCAGGAAGAAGGGGTCAGGAGGTGGGCATCCCAAGCCTTGATGCCCAGAGCCCCTGACAGGGAAAGGAAGGAAGAAGTAAACTGGTTACAGAAGAATTGGGTGGATAACTGAAAGCGGATTACGCTATAATAACAACGAGGATTGGATTTCATAAAATTCTCGGTTCACAAGTTCATGGCTGGGAACAAGGTCCCCCCGCCCCCATCCCACTGAAGCAGTGAGTTCAGCAGTCTTGAAAAGCCAGGGCAACGTTCACATCTCTGCTTTCCCTGCTCTGTGAACAAGACCTGGTGTGTGACTATAGCCCAGCCGGGCAGTAACTAAGAGCGGTGCCCACCTGGTGTGACTTAGAGCCACCATCCAGAGAGAGGAGGCAGATGGCGCACCCCACCCTGGGCACCCAGAATGGAGGAGAGAACGGGGCAGACCGGTCAGATCACGGGGAAAAATAAACACAAAATGAGCCTCGACAAAAAGAGGTCACAAGGGTGTTCCAGAAAATGCCCCCCAGCACAAGTTTACAGTTTCGTGATTTCAGCATTTAATGATGTCAGAGGTGGTTTTTCACAGGTTCCCTGGCAGAGGTGGAAAGCCTGTGATTAGGGTAATAACAAGCACATTGCCCAAGCTCTCCTCTCAAGAGGAGCAGAGGCCGGCAGCTCAGGAACCCCTGGGGAGGAGGCAGCCCAGGCTCTGCCAGGCAAATGAGCCCACCACAGTCTCTCAAATCTGGAACCCGGCCCACGATCCAAACGTGCAGTGTGGGGACACATTCTTGATTCAGGATAAAGCCCCAGAGCAGTGGAAAGGCACAGAACTGCCCACCGGGAACCCACCAGGAGACACGAGCACCAGCCAGATTTTGTCTGTGATGTGACCTGAGACCTTTCTTACCACCCCCTCGCCCCCCCCCCGGTTTTCAATCTACTTCTGTAAGATGACAGCGTTGAGCCGAACCTAATTCTATCATTCTATGTCTTTAAAATCATTTGATATATTTCTTTCTTTTGAAAAACGAACATGAAGTTGCCTGCAGTAAGTTTCTACCTCCCCTGCTGGGATATATTATTTCATGTTTCTCCAGTGGTGAAAATTGTAACAGTAGAGCACTGTCCTCAAAGGCCGGACAGTGATGGTCTCAATGGAGAGGCCAGAACTGGCCACAGGGCCTCAGCCAATGACTGAATGCTTTAGTAGTTGTTTTGTATGAAAGCTTGTTGGCCAGACCTTGTGGTCATTGCACTTTCTGTGTGGGACCTGGGAGGTGTTTTTCCTGAGATGTTCTTTGAGGCATAGCATAGGAATAATTCAGGGTTGTAAGTGTCCCAAAGACACTTGAAAAGCAGGAAGTTTATCCATAAGAACATAAAGCGGATCACGATTGCAGGAATTCAACCTTGTTTACCCTAGATCTCTTGGTCCCTATTCATGTTTTCCTGTTTCATTTTTTATTATTGCCTGTTATGCCTATTATTTCCTGTTTCATTTTTTATTATTGCCTATTGCCTATTCATTAGACATTACACAGCACTAAACTTCCACCATATTAAAAGCTAGCACTATTGTTCTGTTGTTGATTTTTTTCTTGGATTTCTATGTGTCAGCAACACCTGTGTAGATGCTATATTACTTATAAGATGCAAACTTATGATCCCATATTTTCATTATTATTGCATTCTTTGACTAACAGAGAGTGACTCTTTAAGCCCCCTTATTGCCTTAATTTCCATGCATCTGATATAAATGTCAGCTACCCGACTTCTTAGGTTTCTCCCCCCCCCGACACACTGTTGCTCATCATTTTATTTTTTATTCTTTGGTGTTGTTTTGCCTTGACTGGTCTCTTACTAACATCAAGTTAATTTAAAACAACGTGAGTGGTTTTTTCTCTTGCAATACAAACCTGTTATATTTGCTCTTGTTTCTGTCTTTTAACCTATTTTATACCTTTTTTTTCTATTTTCTTGCCATTTCTTTCAACTAAGGAGTTTCTATTAGTTGTTTATTTTGATCTTTGCCACATCTTTATTGTTCCCCTTTTAAGGAATTCTTATCATGTGTAGTTTGGTCTTCAAGATCTATTTCCAACATCTCTTCATTAATCTCGTCATTTTCCTCTTAGTTTTTCTTTAGAGACTTTCAAGCTCTTGTCTCCTCATTTTCTGCAGTGTCAAGTCAGCCAGTCACTCTTCCAAACATGATTTTAAATCCTTTAATAAAGTACCTCATCTTGGTAAGGTACAGACTCACTTTGATTGTCTCCCTTTTTTTCTCTCTTTTTACAGCTGAACTTGTAGCATGTGAAAGTTCCCAGGTCAGGGGTCAAATCAGAGCTGCAACTGTAGGCCATAGCTACAGCAACACCAGATCCAAGCCACATGCCACATGCCACCTATGCCACAGCTTGCAGCAATGCCAGATCTTTAACCTACTGATCTAGGCCCATCCTCAGAGAGACAATGTTGGGTCCTTAACCCGCTGAGCTGCAACAGGAACTCCAATTGTCCTTTTTAATGATGTGGCCCATTGTCCCTGCTCCCTACTGAGTTTATGCATATGCATCAAATACTTTCTCAGAAAGTCTTGTTTTCTAACAGTGAAGTGATTTCCGAGCAAGCAGATCTGAAATGTCAGAGTCTTTGGCAGCTGAGCAACTTCCTGACATGAAGTTCTCGAAGTCCTGCAGTGTTGCCCTGTCTGGTCATCTCACAGAAATCTCCTCCTTTTCCCAGCCACGAGGGCTCATCACCTACGTATGTACTCAGAGAGGTCTTCCAGGGTCTCCTCCTACTTATGCCTTCATCAAGACGTCTTGGTTGAAAGTGGAAAGTGGCCAAAAATCCATCTCAAACTAGATTAAGGAGGGTCATGGGGAATCCAGCAGAATGACGAGGTTAGAACAGAGGCTTCCATGATAACTAAGCTCCAGAACCAGGACTCCCTGGGTCTAGTCCTTTGTTCACAGTGTAGCACGCAGTTAGGAGTCAGACTGCCCGAACTCAAAATATTTCTCCACCACATGTTTGCTCTGTGACCTGTTCTTACGTCTGTCTCCATCTACAGAATAGCTGGAATAGCAGTAGCTACCTCATAAAATTGTCGCATGAATTAAATGAGGCAATATAAGCTTATTATAGTGTCTAGCACAGTAGAAGTGTGACAATGTCACCTAACACTGGCTCATATTTAAGTGGGATTAAAGTTGGGATTTGGCAAACCTGGTATACATCCTCCTGTTGGAAACGTTAACAAAAGAAACTCTATGCAAATTAAAGAAACCAAAACAGGAAAAAAAAAAAAAAAAAAAAAAAAAAACCTCAACCCAACAATGGATTGATGGATTGCCAATTCAGAAAACTAGCATCCTAAGCAGATGGAGTCAGGAAGCAGAAAGAGTAACCCGAGTGACAACTGGGAGCTTCATCTCAGCACAGATGGGAAACACAGGGTCTCCACCACTTCCACCAGGAACTAAGCTCCGTGTCTCCTTCTGTTGCTCATGGGGAACAGCACTGCCTCTCCCTAAGGACCTCCTGCCATGTCCCCTCTACCTGGAGTATCCCAGGGCCCTGCCAGGATTAGCTCTCATTACACCTTGTCTTAGTTAAGGCTCTTTGGTTGAAAGTAAAAACAATCTATGAAAAGGATAATAAAGAGCAAAAAGGATGGGAACAGACCCAGGCTTGGGTTACCTGTTCAGCCCTGAACCAACCACTACAGCCAAGGCAGTGGGGAGCTGTGTTGGTCATCCTCCATCAGAACTACATGTCTGGTGTAGAGAAGAAGCAGTTCCCACAAAGAAGGGGATGCTCTTTCGAGAAGATAAACAGTAAACAACAATACTCCCTCATACACCATCTCAGCTGGTGAATTAACGGCACTGACATTCAGAATACTTAACACATCATACAGCTTGTACAGTCATAGTGGCCAATGGTGCTGGATTCTGGAGATGTTCCTACTGTGCCAAGAATTATCCTGTTATTTGCTGGACTTCAGAGAGACTGAACAGTTTCAGAGGAAGGAGCCATCTAGATGACAAGGGCAGTAGGAGAGCATGCAAGAGGCTCCGGGGAGTGGCTGTCTACCGATCCATATGGAAGTATTTCAACAGCTCAGTCAGTTTGGTCATTCCACTGTATACTGGGTGCATGTGGTTCCACAGACATTGCGTCTAACCAAACTGCCCACGGGTCTAGCATGTGGATGGCACCTGTCACTGTTCACTCATGTCAATAAAGATTCCTTTTCCCTTTTTGGCCCATTCTGTTGGTTGTTTCAAGGTGAATTTGGGAGGGAAGATACAGGGGCTTCTCATGTTAACAGCTTGCTTAGAAATATCTGGAATTTTTAAGATAAATTTTTCATTACAAACCAAACCTCACAGATGCCTAGAAACTCAGGAAACTGGTCTGCCTCTGAATGTGTCTCTGCTTTCAGGAGGCCCAGGGGCACTGGGAAGAAATTTCAACTCAACATTTGAGAGCGAGCATTCTTTGCATCATGATCCAAAGAAGTGATGTTGCTGCCTCTAAAATTTAGTAAAAACACAGAGGTGGATCTTTTAAGGTTTTGTCATGTTTGTTTTGTCATTATTATTTCATGATTTTGCTTGAGATTTTCCAAAGCTAAAAAGTAGGACTGAATATTCCTCACAACCCACTAATTGTTCTACAGACAAACCTTTCTGTTCCTTCCTAATCTCAACTGGCCTCAGCCCAACTGGCATAAAGCAATGAACTTTATCAAGCTGATTAAACCCTCCCGCCACACACATCCATTCCCTCCTCATTCCCCAAACGACCACATACTTTACAGGAAAAAAAAAAAAAAGACCACAACCGATATCTCTTAGATATTTCAACTTATTTAAGGACTATAATATCCTTTCCTGGGGCCATTATTTTTTTGTTTTTCTGTCTCTTTCAAAACTATCAGAATTCTCTGAATTTTTTCCCATAAGGACACCTTCCTCATGAATGGGCTTTTTTTTGTTTGTTTGTTTTAAATCACTGTGCTATAGGGTACAGAATTAGTCAATTTTAAAAATAATAAAATGTGTTCTTAATTATCACAACATTGAAGTGCTTGTATGTTCTTTCGGGCATATGTGAAATTCCTATTTAAAAATAGAGGAAGCCCAGATGCTTTAGGAAGCATGTGGATTAAAGTGGAAAAGCAAACCACATCTTCTGAGAAAGCATTACCCAGCTCTTCCTTTGTCCGTGATGCACTGGCCATCCTCGGTTCATGTTGGCTACTGGGCCCTCACCAGTTCATCTTCCCCGTAGCCATCAAAAGACTGGGTTTCAGGTCTTCCCTTCATAAACCTCAGATGAAAGTTTTGCTGCAGACCATACAGTTCCAGAGAGCATTTTCCAGAGTTCGGAAGGACAGATGTGCACACTCAAGACCATCCTGCTGAGTCTAAGGGGATCAGCTTCCCACACAAGTATTCCGAGAGCGCTACGTATGACTCATATAATTCATAGAGTATTTGGAGCTTTCTGCTGATCTGGTCACTCACTCCTCTTCCAATCTTATCTCACCTTACAACCCTCCATGTTGGACCTTGAACACACCAAATATCTATTCCCACGCACTAACACACCACGTGTCTCTCCTCATTCTCTTTTTGTCTTCTGAAATCCCCTTCTTCCACTTTACCTTTTGAAACATTAACATAGAATCTCTTTAGCAAGTAATAAAGAGCCAAGTAAATCATTAGCCACCGATGATTAGCAATTGCTCATTTCATCACCACTGCCTCCACCACCACCCACCAAGGTGTTCACAATTATTATCCTCAAAGATGCGGTTCAAATGCCATCTC
Source organism: Sus scrofa (assembly GCF_054392235.1). Taxonomy (NCBI): domain Eukaryota; kingdom Metazoa; phylum Chordata; class Mammalia; order Artiodactyla; family Suidae; genus Sus; species Sus scrofa. The sequence goes on along the minus strand of NC_139385.1, from coordinate 131,080,207 downwards.
CTGTGAGAAGAATTTCCTGATCCAGGAATTCCTGTTCTGGTGCAATAGAAACGAATCCGACTAGTATCCATGAGGTTGCAGGTTCAATCCCTGGCCTTGCTCAGTGGGTTAAGTATCCAGTGTTGCCATAAGCTGTGGTATAGGTCGCAGATGCAGCTCGGATCTGGCGTTGCTGTGGCGTGGTGTAGGCCAGCAGCTACAACTCCACCTCGACCCCTAGCCTGGGAAATTCCATATGCCACAGGTGTAGTCCTAAAAAGCAAATAATAATAATAATTTCCTGATCCTCTAATCAGGATTAACTGCAACACCTACCCCCATACCTAGTGCTTCTTTGTCTCAACTCATCGGTGATTTCACTTTACATTCCATTTTAGTCATTTCATTGTTGTCATTGCTATTACTGCTGTTGCTTTTATAAAAGAGCTCACCCACTCGTGTCTACTCTCCCCTGATAACAGGAATCATGTCTGACATTTTAGAGCGTCCACTCACATCCTCATCATGCTTTACTCCCTCCCTTAAGAGGCACTTGATAAACATGAGTTGCAATGCATTGGTTTCCAACAAGACTTTCTCATTTGTTGATGTTTTAGTATTTGATCTGGGTTCTTATACTGCTGTAATGCATCTTGTATTTTGAGACTACTTTTGCAAAGTTAAGTATGCTTATCTCTTCAGATGTTTAGTTCAGAAACTGATTCTGAGGTTGGCACATTAATGTTCTCAATCAGTTGTAGAAGGCGGCTACTCTGAAATGAACTTCATGCTACTAACATGTGCTTTCCTTTTGGATCCACATAGAAATAAAAGGTTAGGTTGCTCTTGATATTTTTACCAGATACTTTCTGACCCCTAAATTAATTTAAGTTTACTGTAGGAAAGAAGCAGTGGAAGGTTTGTTTAGGCTTCAAATTCCCAAACTGGACCCCTAACTCTCAGCCCCAAACTACACAGGAAATTTCTAACAGTAAATCAAGAGCCACAAGTGCATTTATGACAGAGCCAAAGAAAAGAAAAGACTGGGAATGATCAATAGGATCATTTTATTATAAGTTAATCTGTCAACATAGCAAAAACCTAGTTATTGGCTGCAGGGTGTAATGGTATAATTCTTTATAAGAAAATTCAGTTGTCTCATCTTTATTTTCAGCCACTTGAGCAAGAGCTATACTCCCTGGAGTTACAGGTACAGAGAAAACACAGACCACTTGTGCCAATTTCTAAAGCATAGGATTCATTACCCAAGGTTCAGCCCAAGTTATTTGCTTTTATCCACTCTCTACCTCTATCCAGTCTCCATGTTCAGCTCTTTCCTCTATATGGTTGACTCAGATTTGTAATTGAAACCCAGTTCATCAAGCTCAAGACCATATACCAACTCAACATCTCCATCCGCTTACCCACAAAGACTCACAATCAAATGTCCAAAACATTGTCCCAAACATAGTCTTCAATGTGGTCCCCTGCACCAGAATGACCCTATTTTCATTATTCTATGTATCCCAGGCTAGAAGTCTCAGAGCCCCTTTCAAGATTTTTTTTTCCTTCTTCACATCCAGTTAACTGTCATAGTTTATCATTCTTGGACCACACTTCTCATTCAAACTATGCAGCAGTTCCCTAACTATCTCTTCAAATGACTACTTTTGTGGCTACTCGTAAAACATAGCTCTGCTCATGTTATTCCTCTGCTAAAAAACTTTCCATGGCCTCTCATTAACTCCTCCGTTTAGCATCAAGGCTAGCCAGATCATCATAATCTCCCATTGCTACTATGCTAACTACAGATGCCTTATATTACAGTTATATGTTCTTTATGAAGGCAGGGTCTATGTCTGCTTCATTCCTGTACCCCTCACAGCCTGACGATGAGCTGTCATTAAATATGTATGATTTGAATCCCATACGCCTAGTTTGATTCTAAAGCCCTAGGTCTGGACTGACTCCAATGAAATCCTCCTTTCTTCTTCTACTATATTGTCCTTCATCCAGAGTCCCCTAACTGGAATTTCTGATAATTTGGGCAGAATCCAGGCTAGATCTTACCTTTGCACTAGCTACTTGAAAAGTAAGTTAATAGTATAAACTAGCTAGCATGACATCTGTTTTCTCTACTTAAACATTTAAAGCACTAAGGACTTTTTACACTCGATTAGTTTAGCTTTTAATATATACTTTTCTTATACCTATCCAACCCTGACTGCATCTTAAGTGTATCAAGACACATTTCTTGTTGAATATTTTATAACCAGACCCAATCCCACTCCATGGATTCAAATCAGTGAGGCTTTACTGTGTGCATAATGGCTATTTAACCATTCTTCTTCCTCTGACCTTTGACTTTTTAGGGATAAATACAAAGTGAGTCTCCTCTGCTTGATGTCAAAATCAACTACCCTTTTCTACTTTAAGTTCACATCAAACTATCACTGAAAAACTGAAATGTCTTCCTAGAGGCAAGAGCAGCAGCTGCAGGACCTTGAATCCCAGACGGCTGGTGTAATGTTCTTGTGCCTCATGGGTTTCTTGTCCCTGGAAGGGAAGCGATGATTGGTGCCCTTGGGTCTAGGCTCCTGCACCACCTAGCCATGTGAACCCAGAAGCATTTCCCTCTGTCCAAAACATGAGGGCTGCTAGCTGAGTTGCAAAGAGTAAATGCTTGCTCCCTGGTTACTCCTAGGGGGGCCCTGAAACCAATCTAGGATCGGATTTTCCCTTTTTAACCCCAATCTGCTATCCATGCCCCCCCCCAGCTAATTGATAAGGTTCCTATTATCCCAAATGCCCTCAGCAAATAGTCCTCAATCTAGCACAACTTGGGAGTAATTTAGAGAAATCTAGGCTACAATGCCTTCAGACATCATCGAACTGGGGGAGAATGCTGCGGTCAGATGCTGGATGTGTCATTAATTAAAAGCAACCTACGTTTTTATAAATGCAGCTGTACCGCCCCCCCAAACTCTTCTGCGTTTCCAGTTAACAACCACAAAAAAAGTCTCTGTCCCTTTAACTTCACCAAAACCACCCATAATTCATTCTAAGGCACAGGATTCCAAAGGATCGGTTCTTAATTAATCTGTGCGGGGTAGACATTTTCCCATGCAAGTGACCATGTGAGTGATAACCCAGTGTTGCCATATCCACTCATTTTGCCTTAATGTTCACACAAGCAGGGAACTTGAGACCTAAGGAAACCAGCAACTCCTTGGAAGACAGCCATCTAACTATCAAGTTACTTCAGCCTCGAGGCTGCCCTGTGAGGAAGGACTTCTTGGGAAAGGGGTGCTTCAGGACAAATTATTCAGTGAGTGCTCATGCTTACAAGTGATATTTAGTCAAGACCTTGATGTGTTCATTTAACCTTCTAGGCATTTCGTTGCTCCTATGTTTAAGGTGGATAATAATCTCTACTCAATGTACAAGGTTGCTGTAAAGTAAATGGACATCATTGGCAAATAGCAACTCCATATCTGATGCCAGGGAAACAAATGCAATGCCTTCTTTGCAAAAATGAGCAAAGAGCACCTCAGTGGTCACAGCTCCCACCAGTCCCAAATTCCCCTTTCTCTCATGCTTAGATACAAGAATGCAACATAAAATTACAGGTGAATGCCACTAGATACTTCCTTAAAAAGAAGAAAAAAAAGTGATTGTTAGCTATGTGCCAAAAACGCTTTTGTTTTAAAAGAGGGTATTTTAGGTGTATTTAAGTGTATTATTGTAAGAGAGGGATAAAATGGGTCAGACTATGGGTAGCAAGCATATTGTGCTTTCTAACCCAAAGCATAAAGAGAGAAATATTACACTTGAAAAAGCACAACTCAACATTGCCTAGAAAAAGATACATAGAGATAACAGGACACATGCACACAGTAGTAAATTGTTACTGCTAAGTAAAAATTGATTGCAATAAAGAGCTCTGGGAGGTAAAACAATCAGAAAATGGCAACTGGAAGGCTGGGGATGGAAGAATATGGCTCAATTCAAACTTATCATTTGTCAAAGGAGTTACCAGAGGATATAGGATTACTGGAGGGACAGAGATTGTGTTATTTTTAGCACCTTAGTTGTATGGCCACTTCTTTGGATCACAACCAGAAGCCTCTCCGTGTCCCTGTCCAGAATCCTGATGTCACTTTTGATGGCTTGGGCATGATTAAAATAAGCCTCGACTCATCCAGATGAGGGAAGGGAACATGACCAACTAGGTTATAACTTAGGTGAGTGTTTGGGGATCTATGATGCACAGCTGTGTTTGAACTCAGCAACTGTAAGAATCAGAAGAGTCCTCACAGAATGCATGGCCTAAACCCTTCATTCCTAATTATTAGAGAGAGGCATTAAAGTTCAGAAAAGCCCAAGGTCAAAGTAAGTGAAGGAGAAATCTGTTAGGAGTCCATTGGGTAAGGCTGCATTTAGATCTCCCATGAGCAGAAGGAATTACTGCTATTTCCCAAAGGCTAACATATAGGATGTCCAACATCACTGGGTACCCCACTGAGTGGTTCGTCAGTAGGTCCATGGAAAATTACCAATAATTGATGAATGGATAAAGAAGATGTAGTGTACACACACACACACACACACATACACACACACAGTGGAATATTACTCAGCCATTAAAAAAAGAATGAGGAGTTCCCATCGTGGCTCAGTGGTTAACAAATCCGACTAGGAACCATGAGGTTGTGGGTTCGATCCCTGGCCTTGTTCAGTGGGTTAGGGATCTGGCGTTGCTGTGAGCTGTGGTGCAGGTTGCAGACGTGGCTCAGATCCCGCAATGCTGTAGCTGTGGCGTAGGGCCGGTGGCTACAGCTCCGATTCAACCCCTAGTCTGGGAACCTCCATATGCTGCAGGAGTAGCCCAAAAAAATGGCAAAAAGACAAAAAAAAAAAAAGAAAAGAAAAGAAAAGGAAAAAAGAAGAATGAAATAATGCCATTTGCAGCAACATGGATGGACCTAGAGATTATCATACTAAGTGAAGTAAGCCAGACAAAAAAGAACATCACATGATAGCGTTTATATGTGGAATCCTTAAAAAAAATACAAATAAACTTATTTACAAAAGAAAGAGACTCAGACATGGAAAACAAACTTATGGTTGCCAAAGTGTAAAGGCAGAGAGAGACAAATTAGGAGGTTGGGATTAACATAAATGCACTACAGTATGTAAAACAGATAACCAACAAGGACCTACTATATAGCACAGGGAACTCTACTCAATAATTTGTAATAACCTATAAGGAAAAAGAATCTGAAAAAGAATACACGCACCCACACATAACTGAATCACTGTGCTATACACCTGAAACTAACATGACATTATAAATCAACCAAACTTCAATAAATAAAAATTACAAATAATTTAATGGAAAATAAGCAATTCAAAAGGAAAATTAGTAGATTCTCATCACTAGTTTTTCTCTTCTTAGAAATTGCCATACATCATAAGAGCAATTTTCTCAAATTTCAACTTTTTAACGAAGTATTATACATTTTATGGAATTCTGGGTTTAAGGTGATAAGGTTGTCCCACTTTTCCCCTTTCATTTTCTAATTTTTTTTAGCTATTTATTCCTCTCCTTCTTGCTAGCATTGTTTGCATTTTTTTCATTTAGCTTCCATCTCCAAAAGGATCATCTAAAACAAATCGGTCAAAGATGAAGGTGTGCAACCACCACTTCACATTCTCTAAACCTGTGACAGTCAAGAGGAGAGTGCGAATTTGTCACAAATGCCTGGCAATTCTATTTGTTCCCTCGGTAATTTTGCCTTTTTTCTAAATTTAAATTAATTTCTATAAATACTGCCTTCTCTACATCTTTAGCTATTTCACCACCTTTTCAAGTGCACATCCCTTTTCTGTTTTAGAAACTCTAACTCCTCTGCAACCTTACACTGCAGCATTTTGTGATTCACTGGCATTTTCCCCCCTAAAACTCCAGGCTCTGTAGAAAAGCATAAAAAAGCCTCAGTAAGGATTTAGGGGCAATCTATGCCTGAGCTTTCAGACTTGGGCATTAAGGGCACAAACAAATGCAGAGGGGTGAGTTGTGACAGGCAAGGTGTTCTGATCGAAAAGCAGGCTGTCAGCTGGGTACGCTAGAGATGGCACTGCTGCCAGCCTGGGCACAGAAACGTACAGTAGACATTTGCTGAAGAGTCAGGAGTTGAAGCTTTTTTTTTTCTTCTGTCTTTTCAGGGCTGCACCCTCAGCATATGGAGGTTCCCAGGCTAGGGGTCTAATTGGAGCTACAGCTGCGGGCCTACGCCACAGCCACAGCAATGCCTGATCCAAGCCAGGTCTGTGACCTACACCAGAGCTCACAGCAACGCCAGATCCTTAACCCACTGAGCAAGGCCAGGGATCGAACCTGAAACCTCATGGTTCCTAGTTGGATTCGTTTCTGCTGCGCCACGACAGGACCTCCAGGAGTTGAAAATTGAGTATAAATCCTGATCCCTGTGATGGCAGAGGTAAACTCCATATATTATATATTTAACATAATAAAAAATAAGCTTTTCTACATGAAAACCAGCACACAGATGTTTATAGCAGCTTTATTCATGATTGCCAAAACGTGCAAGAAACCAAGATGTCCTTCAGTAGGTGAATGGATAAATAAACATCCAGACAATGGAATATTACTTAGCAATAAAAAGAAATGAGCTATCAAGCCTTGAAAAAAATATGGGGAATCTTAAATGCACATACTAAATGTTAAAAGCCAATATGAAAATACTATACACTGTATGATTCTAAATATATGACATCCTGGAAGAGGCAAAAAAAAAAAAAAAAAAAAGCAAAAATAAAAACCATGGATACAGTAAAAGAATAGATGGTTGCCAGGAGTTACAGGAAAGCAGGGCTGAGCAGGTGCAGCACTGAGGAGTTTTAGGGCAGAGAAATCACTCTGCATGATGCTATAAGGGTGGAGAGCTGCCACTGCACAGTTCCCATCCAGAGAAGGTACAATTCCAAGAGTAAACACTAGTGTAGAGTATGGACTTTGGGTGACAGTCATGTGCCAATGCAGGTTCATCAATTGTAACAGAAGTGCCCTGTGCCGTGGGACATGGATAATGGAGGAGGCTGGGCAGGGGTGGAGTCAGGGGCACATGGGAAGTCTCTGTAACCACCCGCTGCAATGTCTCTGTGAATCTAAAACGAAGCCTATGAAGAACCCTGGAACATCTTTGTTAATAACAACTAACTGTGTTTACTCGGTCCAGACATTACGCTGAATCCTTTATATGTTAATCGATTCATTTAATATTCAGAAGAGCCCCGGAAGGTAAGCACCAGTATGACCTGCCCTTCACCGATGCAGCAGCAAAGATGCAGAACAGCTGGGGACTGGCACAAGGTCACTTGCTCGGGGCCTCCCTCTGTCTCCGAGGCTCCAGCTGATCCCTCACATCTGAAGAGCGGTTGCAAGAGGAGAGGAAGGAGGGAATCATCCAGAGCCTGGACTGTGGAGCGTGTTTCCTGAGCAAAGACCAGGAGACCTCCCAGTGGGAGTTGCACCCTGACCCGTGCTAAGGGGCCCTGACCTCTGAACCCATGTCGGCACGGCTCTGGCTGGAGGCTCTGCCCTGCGCCCGTGCTGTGCTTGGGTCGGGTGTGCAGTCCTCACCCTGCCGAGAGGATCTGATAGAAGTGGGGCCGTGCACGGGAAGCTCACGGGGATTTCACAGCCACCTCTTCCGACTTGGGCAAAGGGCACCGTTGTTTGTTTTTGTGAGAGCTGAGCTGGAGGAGCAGAAGGTGTTTCCAATGAAGGCCCACCTGCATCATGTTAAGGACACACAGGAACCGTGGCTTTGAACTTCAGCACTGACGACTGTCTCATGCAATAATGGAAAAGCAGCCTGTGAGTATCTGTGGGGTTCACGGCAGGCTGAGGATCACGCTGCCCTCCTCAACCCAGCCCACACAGCAGACATACCCACCACGCTGGCTCTGGGCTGACCTTGCTGGGCTGGGGGCCATCACCTCAGCACAGGAGGCCGCCCTGTTACGGTGACTGCATCTCCCAAAGCAAGCACGCACCACGCAGCCTCCTTCTCTCCAGAAAATGCCCAGGCTGGGCACTCTCTCCTGCCTGCCTGACAGCCTCCGCCCCCTTCTCAGGAGGGTTAACAGGAAGGAAGTCCTCAGCCTGCTCTGCCTCCTTCCAGGGCAGCTCAGAAATGTGGAGGCGATGCCCTGAGGAACAGCTGTCCAGGATCAGATGGAATTCAAGCCTCCTGGCCAAGAGCACAAGGCTCTAGAGGCAGAAGCTTCTCTGTGCTACCCCGGACCCACCTCCCACGTACTCCCAACAATGTGGCCTCTCCTGAATTGCACAGTAGGCTCTTTCTAAAGCAGCAAAGAGACAAAGCAAATCTAGATCACCTTAGGGTTGCGTCCTTTCCCAAGTATTTGATAACCCGAGTAAGTGGTAACCCAGGTGACACTTCGGTGATATGAACTGATGGCTTTAACCTCAGGTCTTCCTCTCCTACAAGTATCTCCGGTTTAAAAAGCAGACCGAGGCAAGTAATGCTTAACCCAAACAGATGACCTTGCTAATAGTGGGGTTTCTGGCACTGTGACCCTGCTCTGGTGTTTGGTCTCGTGGATGTCCATCCCTTCTGCGCCCCATCAAACTGCAGTGAAGGCCGGCTCCCCTGAGATCACAGGATGAGCTCCTACAAGTTTAAGGGACCCTGCACCAAATCAGGCCCATGAAGGCTGTCTCATTATCTGGGTCACTTCTGCGTACATTAGCAAGTCACAGTGGGCAGAGCAAGCTTGCGTCCTGGGCCCTTCCAGTGACAACTCTGCTGTCTTGAAGAATTAAAAGTGTAAACTTCAGGTGCACGAATGTAAAATCGTGATGCTAACAAAGATGCCTGCCTCCAAAGTTCATGGTGAAGATCCGATGAAGTACTGGACAACGTTTTGTGAACTACGAACACTGTGCAAATGCAGGCGCTTTTTGTTATTAAGACACTAGGATGCAGCACTGCATATAAATTAATGCCTTCATGATGAGCATTGCGTTCTGTGTGCAGGTAAAGCACAAGAAATGTGACACTTAGTCGTGAGCTCCGTGCATTTACAGTCTGGTCGGAAGGCCGGTCACTCATGTTGGGTGACCACACAAGCAATGCAACATCCTTGTTACTGGGGCCTCAGCTACAAATACAGACATGTGAACAACTCATACTCAACAGCCGTTGCCCATCTGACCTCCTCACAGTTGTCTAAGATCCCCTGGGCAGGACCCCACCATTGCTCCACCCCCTGCAGCAGAGTATTAAGTGGGGGCAGATATGTGGGTTTTAGTCATCCGAAAGGGGTCCTTAGAACATGCTCTTCCTGAGATGCCCAGTGGAATTTATAGGGTCTGCTGCCGCCAGGCTGGTCTCCTTGCCCCTGTCTGTCCTCCTTTCATAGCAGTAGTTCCCTGAGATCAGGGTCTGTACCCAGCTTATGCTTGTATCTGCAATGCCAAGCACAGGAACTGGCATAGCATTACAAAAAAAAAAAAAAAAAAAAAAGTTTACGGGAAAAACAAATGAAGAAATAAACCATATCATGGGCTACATGATTTGGGGGAGGCTAGCCTAAGAATGAAATCCCATATCACAGGCAAAAGAAAGGAGGGTCAAAATGATACCAAAAAGTGAAAACATGTGTGTGCATAATATGTATTTGTAGATATGTAAGCATGCAGGAAAATGGGAAAGAAAACACACTAGGTTGGGTGGGGGGCAATGGGTAAGAAGCAGAGAGAAGAGACAGCCAAAGATAAAAAGGGAAAATTAAAAGAAAACACTCTAGTATTTATAATAGAACCACACATATGTACCTAAGCAAAATTAGAAATGGGGGATGATAATTCTCTGGAACAAGCCAACTAAGCAACTGAGTCTAACTCAAGGGAGGAGATGAGCTGAATGTTCCCAAACACACATGCAGAGAAATGAGGCCTGAGGCCAGGAACCCAAAGGGCACCTTGATAGTAGCAGTGCCTGGGCCTGGGTGCTCCCCAAATGAGCTGGGGCCCCCAGGCTGTGGGCTCTCTGGGCTCCAGGCTTCCCACCAGTATGTTCAACTTCAGCCAAGGACGGGTCCAAATAAAATGGTTCACACAGCTAAGCCTGCATCATATGAGCTGAACTAATATCAACAATTACATCAGGAAAAATGTGTTTACCTTGGTTTCCCGCCACAGAAAATGGGTCCAGAATGATGTTGAACATACGCCTTTCATTCCTGCTTCTATTAGAAGGACAAATAATTTAACAGGTGGAACTCAGAATTCCATGGTTCTTTTTTTTTTTTTTCTTTTTTTAAAATTTTACTGTGGAGTAATAAACATTCCACTTTTGGTCAACAAAATCTGGAACCCTTCTTAGCAGACCTCAGCGAGCTCTATTTATTTTGCAAAAGCCCTCCTAATGCTCACACGAGCAGTGAATTGGAAAGGACATGAGAGTCCAATCAGACTGTGCTTTCGCCTGTTATCAGTACAATATGTTGCTTCAACTGAGAGACCAAAATTCTCTAAGTCCTCCAAGAATTGATCCAGACAGCGAAAAGAGAGGAAATCCATTTGACTTTAACAAGGCAATTGGTCCAGACTTCATACAATATCATTTCAGTCTAGAATTTTCATCATCACTGCCAAAAACATCAAACAGAAACATTACAGGACTTTCACTCAGTTTTCACTCTCCAAAGAATAGCCATCTTGTTCCAGGCCTGAGCAGCAAGAAAGGAATTAAAGAGAGATGGGGCAGGGAGTTGTCACATGGAGATTTTAACTGTTTCTCACTGTGTGATTTCTAAGTTTCATGACAATTATTACTAAAAAATTAATGAAGTTTTTTAAGAGACTACTACAGGCAACTATATGCCAATAAAATGGACAACCTAGAAGAAATGGACAAATTCTTAGAAAAGCTTAACCAGGAATAAATAGAAAATATGAATCACAGATCAATCACAAGTACTGAAATTGAAAATGTGACTTAAAAATTTCCAAAAAACAAAAGCCCAGGACCAGATGGTTTCACAGGTGAATTCCATCAAACATTTAGAGAAGAGTTAATACCTATTCTATTTAAACTCTTCCAAAAAATATTGCAGAGGAAGGAACACTCCCAAGATCATTCTATGAGGCCATCATCACCCTGATACCAAAGCTACACAAGGATAGCACAACAAAGGAAAATTACAGGCCAATATCACTGATGAACATAGATGCAAAAATCCTCAACAAAATATTATCAAACTGAATCCAACAATATATTAAAAGGATCATACACCATGATCAAGTGGGATTTATCCCAGGGATGCAAGTATTCTTCAGTATCCACAAATCAATCAGTGTGATACACCACATTAACAAACTAAAGAATAAAAACTATATGATCATCTCAATAGATGCAGAAAAAGCTTTTGACAAAATTCAGCACCCACTTCTGATAAAAACTCTTCAGAAAGTGGGGCTAGAAGGAACCTACCTCAACATAATAAAGTATGACAAACACACGGCTAACATTATTCTCAATGGTGAAAAGCTGAAAGAATTTCCACTAAGATCTGGAACACAACAAGGATGTCCACTCTTATCACTTTTGTTCAACAGAGTTTTGGAAGTACCAGCCACAGAAATCAGAGAAGAAAAAGAAATAAAAGGAATCCAAATTGGAAAAGAAGAAGTAAAACTGTCACTGTCTGAGGTGACATGATACTATACATAGAAAATCCTAAAGATGCTACCAGAAAACTATTAGAGATCATCAACACATTTGGTAAAGTTGCAGGATACAAAATTAGCATACAGATATCTCTTGTATTCCTATACAAGAAAGATCAGAGAGAGAAATTAGGGAAACCATCCCATTCACCACTGCACCAAAAAGAATAAAATACCCAAGAATAAGTCTACCTAAAGAGACAAAAGACCTGTACTCTGAAAATTATGAGAAGCTGATGAAAGAATCAAATATGACATAAACAGATGGAAAGATATACCACGTTCTTGGATTGGAAGAATCAATAATGTCAAAATGCGTAAATGACCCAAGGCAATCTACAGATTCAGTGAAATCCTTATCAATGGCATTTTTCACAGCCCTAGGACAGAAAATATTAAAATTTGTATGGAAACACAAAAGACCTTGAATAGCCAAAGAAATCTTGAAAAAGAAAAATGGAACTGGAGGAATCAGGCTCTCAGTCTTCAGACTATGCTACAAAGCTACAGTCATCAAAACATTATGGTACTGGCACAAAAACAGAAATATAGATCAGTGGGACAGTACAGAAAGCCCAGAGATAAACCCGCGCACCTACAGTCAACTAATCTATGACAAAGGAGGCAAAAATATGCAATGGAAAAAAGTCTCTTCCATTAGTGGTGCTGGGTAAACTGGACAGCTATGTATAAAAATGAAATTAGAACATCCTCTAATACGATACACAAAAATAAACTCAAAATGGATTAAAGACCTAAGTGTAAGGCCTGATACTATAAAACTCCTAGAGGAAAACATAGGCCAAATACTCTCTGACATAAATTGCAACATATGTCTTTTTTCATCCACTTCCTAGAATAATGAAAATAAAAACAAAAATAAATGAGACCTAATTAAACTTAACAGCTTTTGAAGATCATAAAAAAAGAAAAGACAACCCACAGAGTGGGAGAAAATCTTTGCAAATAAAGCAACTGACAAGGGATTAATCTCCAAAATATACTAACATCTCATGCAGCTTTTGTCAAAAAAAAAAAAAACCAGCATGATCAAAAAATGGTCAGAAGATCTATATAGACAAAGAAGACATATATGGCCAAAAGCATACGAAAAATGCTCGACATCACTAGTTATTAGAGAAATTCAAATCAAAACTACAATGAGGAACCACCTCATGCCTGTCAGAATGGCTATCATTAATAACTCTACAGATAACAAAGGAAAGAGAGGGTGTGGAGAAAAGGGACCTCTCCTACACTGTTGATGGGAACGTAAATTGGTATAACCACTATGGAAAACAGTATAGAGGTTCCTCAGAAAACTAAATATAGAATTGCCATATGACCCAGTAATTTTACTCCTTTGCATATTCTCAGACAAAACCATAATTCAAAGAGGTACATGCAACCCAGTGTTCACTGACACACTATTTACAATAGCCAAGACATCAACCTAAATGTCCATCAACAGAGGAAAGCATTAAGAAGACGTGGTACCTATCTATCTGCAATGGAACACTACTCGGCTGTGAAAAAGAACAAAATAATGCCATTTGCAGCAACAGCGAAGTTGGACCTAGAGATTATCAGACTAAGTGAAGTAAGTCAGACAGAGAAAGACAAATACCATATGATATCACTTATATGTGGAATTTAACTAAAATGATACAAAAGAAACATTTATAAAACAGAATCAAACTCACAGACTTCAAAATCAAACTCAAGAGTTACAAAGGGGAAACTGTGGTGGGGAGGGATAAACTGCGAAGATGGGACTAACATATACATATGTAATAGATAATTAACAAGGACCACTGTAGAGCACAGCGAGATCTCAATTTCTACAGTAATCTATATGGGGAGAAGGAATAGATATATGTATACGTATAACCGATTCACTTTCCTGTAAACCTGAAGCTAATACAAGATTGTGAATCAACTATACCACAATAAAATTAAATTTTTTAAAGTTAATGAAGTTTTTTATGTCTTTATTTCTTTTAAGTTTTATTGAAGTACAATTTACAAGGTTGTGACAAAAGAAGTGACCCAGTCATACATATACACATATCCATTCTCTCTCAGATTCTTTTCCTACATAGATTATCACAGAATACTGGATATAGTTCTCTGTGCTATACAGCAGGCCCTGGTTGGCCAGTCATTCCATATACCTCAGTGTGCATATGCCAATCCCAAATCCTTCCACTCCCCACCTGTCCCCTTTGGTAACCACAAGTTTTTCCAACTCTGTGAGTCTGTTTCCATTCTGCAAATAAGTTCACTTGTATTCTTTTCTTTTGGATTCCATATATAGGTTACGTCATATGATGTTTGTCTTTCACTGTCTGATTAACTTCACTTAGTATGATAGTTTCTAGGTCCATCCATAGAGATGTAAATGGCATAATTTCATTCTTTTTATGGCAGAGTAATATTCACCACATCTTCTTTATCCATTCCTCTGTTGATGGACATTTAGGTTGCTTCCATGTCTTGGCTCTTATAACAGTGCTGTGATGAATATTGGGGTGTATGTACCCTTTCAAATTATGGTTTTCTCTGGGTAGATGCCCAGGAGTGGGATTGATGGATAGTATGGGAGTTCTATTTGCAGTTTTTTTGAGGAACCTCTATACTGCCTCCCATACTGGCTGCCATCAAAGTACATTCCCACCACCAGTCTAAGAGAGTTCTCTTTTTCTCCACATCCTTTCCAGCATTTATTATTTGTAGACTTTTTGATGATGGCCATTCTGGCTAGTTTGAGGTGGTACCAAAAGTTAATGAAGTTTTGAAATTAATGACAATTGGAGGTTTCCCCATATGTCAAATGCTCCTCCTTGAAAAGACTCTCCAACCATACTCATCAGATTATAACATTCACCCTTTTTCTTTTACTTATCTGTTCCATGTAAGCATTTAGTAGATTACTCAGGGAATTACAGTGTTTGTGGTGGATATTGATTGAAAAATATCTCAATGATTTATGTGCATTAGAGTGCATTAGTAAAGGCAACTCTAATTACTACCATGAATAATCTCTGAAATATATAATGTGTCAAACACAATAAATAAATAAATTGCTCACATGAGGTCCAAAATAGGTGGTACAGATTGGTGGCAGGCCTTTCACGTGAGATTCAGTGACCCACGATCTCTCTGTCATATGCTCAGCTCTCTGCTAGGACAATGGAATCCCACGTTCAGCCAGTAACACGGGGATCAGAGAATGGAAAAGCCAAATCCACTTAAAAAAATCTCGGCCCAGAATGACACAGGTGAGCCCCACTCAGGGTATATTAATCAAAGAATGCAGTCAGAATATTGTCTTCAGAAAAAGAGGAAACACTTCTGATAAAAAGCCAGTCACTGTCGGCTATAGTCAGCCAACTGGGACAACCCACACTCTCATAATCCACACTTCATTGTACTGCATTTGTATTATATTGTATTTTAATTGTTTAATACCTCATGGTTCCTAGTCAGATTCGTTCACCACTGAGCCATGATGGGATACATTGTATTATAGTTACCATGGTAATTTAGGAATTCTATTTTGGTTCAGGGTGTGTGTGTGAGAGAGAGAGAGAGAGAGTTGGTGGGGAGGGAGAAAAAGAGAGAGAGAAAAAAAGAGAGACCCAGGTAATTGGACTACGATGACCTAGCAGAATCAATCCAGGACACTTGCCACAGATAAACATTTAGGGAATCCTAAAATG
Source organism: Sus scrofa (assembly GCF_054392235.1). NCBI lineage: Eukaryota > Metazoa > Chordata > Mammalia > Artiodactyla > Suidae > Sus > Sus scrofa. The sequence goes on along the minus strand of NC_139385.1, from coordinate 131,064,721 downwards.
GTCCCCTACTGTAAAACTGAAGTCCAAAGTGATACAGATACACTCATGAGGATCCAAACTCTAAGGCAAAGAGTTCATCTAAGAATTTGGGGAGCAATACAAAACTTTGCCAAGCACTTTGCCTTCATTGGCCAAAGCGGCCACATGGATGCTCATGTTCTTCCAGAGGCTTTGCCTGGACAGGTGCAATGCCTCCTGAGTTCTGGCTTGTTACAGGTCACAAGACATATCAATAATTATCCTTTGATCTTCAAAAAAGCTCTGTATAAGAATCACAGCAGGGATTACTCTCTTTTTTTTATTTCTCAGGGTGGAAACTGAAAGCAATGTGACCTAAAGGTAAATAGAGATAGGACTTAAAACTCAAAAGCCAACCTCCCACCACATCAGCAGGCGTTAACTCCCTAGGAAGACTGTGACTCCAGTCATTTCCACAACTACAGCTGGCTTTCTCTTTCCACACTGATCACTTTCTTTAGATCATTCCTCGCGCTTTCACTTAACAAAAGAAAGATCGACCACTTTGTTCCTTAAGCATGATGAAAGCTTACCCCTCAATATTCATAAACCCTAAGACTTGGTTACTCGAAGTATGTATGTGGACCAGCAGCACTGGAAGCCCCTGGGAGTTTGTCAGAAACGCAGATTCTCAGGCCCATTTCCTGATCCTCTGAATCAGAGTCTCTGTTTAAACAAGATCCTCAAGTGATGCTTCAGCACACTAAACTTTGAGCAGGATTGCTCTAGGAAACCCTTTAACATATTACCTTGAGTGCTTAATAGGGGGAGAAAAGACCTAATATAAAGACTTTCTACAAATCAACAGGAAACAGAAAAACAGGTATAAAATAGACAAAATATAAGGACAGTTAATTCACAGATGAAATACAAATGGACAATAAACATAAACTTAAAATGTTCATCTTCTCTAGCAATTTGGGAAATGCAAATTAAATCAACATGTAATTACACACTGCTATATAGAAAATAGAAAACTAGAAGTTCCCGTCGTGGCACAGTGATTAACGAATCCAACTAGGAACCATGAGGTTGCGGGTTCGGTCCCTGCCTTGCTCAGTGGGTTAACGATCCGGCGTTGCCGTAAGCTGTGGTGTAGGTTGCAGACGCGGCTCGGATCCCACGTTTCTGTGGCTCTGGCGTAGGCCAGTGGCTACAGCTCCGATTTGACCCCTAGCCTGGGAACCTCCATATGTCACGGGAGCAGCCCAAGAAATAGCAAAAAGACAAAAAAAGAAAATAGAAAACTAACAAGGACCTACTGTATATAGCACAGGGAGATCTACTAAATATTCTATAAAATCCTACATGGGAAAAAGGATGGATATATGTATATGTATAACTGATTCACTTTGTTGCACATCTGAAACTAGTACAACACTGTAAATCAACTATACTCCAATAAACTTTTTTAAAAAGTCAACTCCAGGACATATAAGCAAAAAATAGCTGACTTTAACATTGAAGGATTTTCCAAAGCATAATGCAATTTGTTCCTTCAAAAAACAAACAAAACAACCTATCAGATTAGCAAAACTTATAAAGTCTGATAACCATTAAATTGAAAACCCTTTGGGAAAAGATCATTTTCCTACACTATGGGAGCTTAAATTGTTATACAGGCACACCTCATTCTATTGTACAAATGTTGCATTTTTTACAAATTGAAGGTTTGTGGCAATCACGCCTCAAGCAAGTCTATAGTGCCATTTTTCCAAACAGCATTTTCTCACATCATGTCTCTGTGTCACATTTTGGTAATTCTTGAAGTATTCCAAATGTTTTCATTATTACATTTATTATGGTGATCTGTGATCAGTGATCTTCGATTATTATAGCAAAAAGATTACAATTCACTGAGGGCTCAGATGCTGGTTAGCATTCTTTAGCAATAAAATATTTTTAAATTAAGATATGTTATTTTTTTAGATATAATGCTATCGTACATTTCACATACTGTAGTGTAAGCATAACTTTTACATGCACCAAGAAACCAAAAAATTTCTGTGACTCACTTTATAGCAACATTTGCTTTATTGAAGTGGTCTGGAACCAAACCCACAATATCTCCAAGGATGTCTTTACTCTCTCTCCTTTATTTATTTATTTATTTTAGTTTCAAGAACTTTGACCAAAAATTCTACCCTGGGAATCCAGTTTATAGAAACACCTGTTAATATATCAAAGACAAGGAGTTCCCTTTGTGGCTCAGTGGTTCATGAACCCAACTAGCATCCATGAGGAAGCAGGTTCAATCCCTGACCTCGCTCAGTGGGTTAAGGAGCTAGCAATGCCATGAACTGTGGTGTAGGTCACAGGTGCGGCTTGAATCCTGCATTGCTGTGGCTGTGGTGTAGGCCAGCAGCTACAGCTCTGATTTGACACCTAGCCTGGGAACCTCCATATGCCATGGGTGCAACCCTGAAATAAGTAAGTGTGTGAAGGGATCTTCATTATTCCATTTGAATTGTGAAAGATGATGAAGGGAATATAATTATCCATGTGTAAGAAAATAGTTAAATAAATTAAAAGTATCCATACCAGAGAATCATGTAATAATTTAAAAAGATGTCAGTGTCATGAAAAGAAAAAATGTTTGCAACACACTTCTGAATGCCTAAACAAGCTGCAGAGTAGTATGTGCATTAGGCTCTCATTCCTGTGTTTTAAAACGACATAGGACCGAGGTGTGTGTATTTGTTAAAACTCATGACACACCAAACTTAAAATTGGTACATTTTATTTTATGGAAATCTCACCTCACTAAAATGTATTAAAAGGACTACACGTGTATATGACAGTGGATGTTATATATGTATTTTCAGGCTGACAAAATGGTCCATAAGGAACACAAGAAGCCTGAGAAAGTGGCATAAGCCTAGGAAAGGAAAGCACCAGTGGGAATTTCTTTAGTGTTAGTATTTTTCAACCAGCATGCATACTTCCTCTATTCTAGAAAGCACAAGTTAAAAATCTAAATGAAATAAATGCAGCGAGCCTGAATCAATATGGAAACCCGAATCCAGCCTAGCCTCATCAGTTCCTTCCACTGACTGAGTTGAGTCCTTTGCTATCTGGTGTGAGGGTCTACCTTTGAAAGAGTTGTTAACATCACACACACCATCGCCAGACTGACTCTCCCTAAGCACTGGTTTATTATGTCATAGATGACTACTGAGCAGACTTAAACATCAAGCCCTATGCTAAAAATTTTGTGGAAATTTGATCCAAAAGAAGAAGACATAGTTCCAGCCCCCCATCCTATCACTCCATTCGTGAAGAAGATTACAGCACTCTCAACCAAGCAGTGTAATAGGTCTATATTAGTTCGTGCCTCTTGCTGCCTCGCCCACTGAACACTGGTTATCATTATTTTCCTTATTTCTTACCTACTCTGGTCAAATGAATCCTTAGGCTGTCCTAAAAACATCCCAGTCTTTGCTTCTACTGCCCTGTCACCTGGACTCCCCGTTTCTGCTATCATCATCACCCGCTCTCATCTACTCAACAAGCTCCATCTCCACCTTGTCCAAGAAGTTCTTGCTAAGCCCTGAAACCCTCAATTACCTCCCCTCCCCTGATAACTGTCAATGATTTGTTACTTCATACTTTTTTTTTTGTCTCTTTAGGGCTGCACCCATGGCATATGGAGGTTCCCAGGCTAGGGGTCCAATAGGAGCTGTAGCCACCAGACTACGCCAGAGCCACAGCAACACCAGATCTGAGCTGTACCACACTCACAGCAATACCAGATTCTTAACCCACTGAGCAAGGCCAGGGATTGAACCCATGTCCATGTCCTAATCGGGTTCATTAATTGCTGAGCCATGATGGGAACTCCTACTTTATACTTTTTTAAAACGTTAGACAAAGGAGAGGAAATTAATAGGGAATAAGCGATTTTCCAAAAGCCTGATGAGGTCTATTTTCCTCATTTTATAGATGGATAAACTGAGGCTTAGTGAGGTCAGGTGACTTGGTCAGGCTTATACAGCTCATAAAATATGGGCCAGTCTTCAAACCTACTTCTGACTGTCCCTAGAGCCCATGGCTTTGCTCACACCATGCTGCCCTCCCAACCTGTCACTGAGGCGATCTCATTGAACTCTCACACTGCTGTCTCAAGAAATACACGTTGATTGATTGATGACATGTTCAGTAGCAATGTGGTCTAGTTCAAGGGTTTCCCGCAGCTGAATTTGATGAAAAGCCCCTGCTGGGCCCAGAGAGGTTTAACCTGCTTCAAACTCTGGCTTTCTTGCAGTATCATCAGTCTCAGTCCCAAGACCTGAAGCATGAAGTTTCATGTACTTACAGAGCCTTAAAGTAACATCAGAGATGACAGAGTTTGAGCACAAGCCCTGGCATCTGGGGCCAGGGTTCAGTGCTGGGGAGCCCCATCACTCTGCTTCCCAAGGTTCTCCCAGGTGGTCATTTGGCCATATGTGGGCTGGGCTGACTTGGACAAGCTGCTTTGACCTTACCTCCTGAGACCTGTACTGTTGGCACATCAACCGAGAACACACGGAGCCCAGGCACCACGATGGCACAAGGCCAGAACCAGACACCCCAGAGTCAGCAAGCTAGATTCCAAGCTAGAGCTCCAGTAATTTGGTAAAAATACCCCAGCATTTCTGAGCCTGTTCACCCAGATACACGACAGGAATTATAGTGCCTTTCCTGCCTACCCTTTAGGAGATTAAGAGAATCAGAGATCCTGCTTATGGAAAAAACTTTATATAGTAAAAATCCCTGTCAGTTCTATATTTCCATATGCTGAAGAGTCACTGTCACTACAGGAGGTGGACGTTGCCATGGACAAAACACTGGAAAAAGGCAGGAGACCAGGGTCCACTCCGGGCTGAGCTGCCAAATCTGTTCATGTTGTAACAGCCAAAAGCTCTGGCCTCACCAATCCTATGGGTCAGAAAGATAGATTTCCAAGTCTGCTTCATTTGGAAACAACAAACACTTACTAGCAGGATGCTCTGGAGGAGAAACTTAAGAAGCTGGGATGTATGCGGATAAGCCACGGTCTCTCGGGTTAATTTCAGCAGCAACATCCTAGGATTACGGGACTCCAGACATAACATTGACCCTCAGTGACTCACTCAGTCTTGGTGCCTGAAGCATCTCTTCTGCATTGCTTCTTATTATCTTCAATTCTCTTGTTATTTTTAACCATCCTGGTTTGAGTGCACTTTAATCCGATAAGCTACCTCAAATCCTTTTTTTGAACCATGTCATCTATAAAACACGTCAATTAACAAGCAACTTGCTTTGATCTGAGTAAGTCATAGAATTTCAGAGCTGGAAAAGAACTCAGATGTCAAATTCAGCCTCATATGTGATAAATGGTAAGCTAGAGAGCCAAAGAGAGAAAAGGACATGCCCAAAGTCATACATCTAGTTGGAGGCAGAGTCAGGAAGGGAGCTCACAGTTCATTACGGCTCCTATCATTGTATAATGTGAGCCGGGGTCTCTTTTTCTCCAGCCAGAAAATGGAGATAATGACACTGTGGTCTTGCAACATGGCCCATCCATGCTATCTAAGAAAAATCTTTGCTGTAATTATTAACTGTGGTTTTTCAAAACTTAGTAATAACACAATGATATTCTTCCTAAAAACTCATAAAAAGCTTCTTGGAAACCTAAGCTCTACTTGTGCCACTGAACCAGAACACTCTGAACTGGGCTGTTTATATATGCAATTGGTTCACTGCACAAAGCTGTCCAATTCAGGGTCCAGAGAAAGCCTGTATAGACTGGCTACACACTGGCTTTAAAGCCTTTTAGGTGAAGGCTGCTGGGGCATAGTGAACACTCAGCCGCTGAAACCTCAAAAATGTATTCACTGGTGGCACTGTGGGTAAAGGATCTATCCAGTGTGACCAAAAATAAGTTAATTAATTTAATTAAATAAGAAAGGTTTTAAAAAATTTATTCCTATTGTTTTTTGAAGCAGACAGAAACACTCGAAGCGCTGCACTGGAGGGTCATCAGAAAACAAACCACAGCTCACGAATGCAGCAATGGTAATACTGAAAAAACAGGCACTCTAGCTCCCTGGTCAAGAACACAGGCTGAGGAGTCAAGACACCGAGATTTAAATTCTATTGTGGCCACTTACTAGCTCTGTGATCCTGAGCAAGTCATGTGACCTCTGAGCTCATGCTCCTCATCTGAAAATAGGAATAAAAATAGTATCTACCTCATCGGGTCTTTATAAAGACTAAATTAGTTAATAATGTAAATTGCTTAAAACAACAAGTAGTACCTGGTAAGTACCCACTGAATGTTAGCTCTTATTTCACTGCTGCAAGCAAAGAATACTAGTGGGGTGGCAGAGTTCGTAAATCTTGCAGCATGACCAACTAGACATGAATCTCAGGTCCTCGTGTCCCAAGCTCTTCCTATTTTAAGGGTTTAAAAAGTGAAGTGTTCCATCCAGCATCAATTTCTAAACTATATGAGAGAAACCTTCTGTTCTTTCTGAGTATTCAACAGAGGGTAGAGATGAAGGTCAGCCCCAAGAACCTGTGAGAGGAGCTCAAGCCATGCTCTGGTTGCTTGCATTAGGGAAGGCTCACCTGCCACTGAAAATGTTCCAGGAAGAACAGCACAACCACTGAGAGGATGTCACTGTTCATTGCAGTGCTATTCACAATAGCCAAGACATGGGAACAACCCAAATGTCCATCAACAGATGACTGGAATAAGAAGATGGAATACTACTCGGCCATAAACAAGAACAAAATAATGCCGTTTGCAGCAACATGGATGGAACTAGAGACTCTCTTACTAAGTGAAGTAAGTCAGAAAGAGAAAGACAAATACTATATGATATCACTTATATCTGGAATCTAATATACAGCACAAATGAACCTTTCCATAGAAAAGAAAATTATGGACATGGAGAACAGACTGTGGTTGCCAAGGGGGAGGGGAAGGGAGTGGGATGGATTGGAAATTTGGGGTTAACAGATGCAGACTACTGCCTTTGGAATGGATTAGCAATGAGATCCTACTGTATAGCACTGGGAACTACATGTAGTCACTTCCGATGGAGCATGATAATGTGAGAGAAAAGAATGTATACGTGTATGTGTAACCGAGTCACACTGATGTACAGTAGAAAATTGACAGAACACTGTAAACCAGCTATAATGGAAAAAAATAAAAATCATTATTTAAAAAAAAGAAAAAGAAAATGTTCCAGGAAGAATAGCAGGACCACTGAGAAGACGCCACTGAGCCTTTGGCAGTGACTCTCAACCATTCTTGACCTGCCCCACTGTACCTCTGGCTCTGACCCATCTTCATGGTATGACCCCGAGAAAATCCCCAGCCCTCTGAGGTCTTCAGTTTCTCCACCTCTAAAAAGAGAGCAGTTTAAATGATCCTTTTGTCTCTTCCAGCTTAACTTTTTGGTTCAATTATTCTACTCACTAATCTCTTTCCAATGTGAAGAAAGCCTTACCAATTACTAGAGAAATTTAAGCACCACACTGGAAAAACATCAAGCAGTTTATGCGAAATACCCAGTAACTACATGAATGGTGTTTAACATAAAAGGACAGAGGCCAAAAACAAACTCGCACAATATGGGAAATGGAATCTTTAAAATTCTCAGTCAGTCCCTTGGAGCTGGTCAAGCAAGTCTTACCCAGGTCATGGGGGTGGGGGGGGCAGCGCTTAGAAACATTCCAGCCAAACCTTTCCCCAGCTCTCCACATGCCCAGTTTTGAGTCACGGAAATGACTCATGACTGTCCAGTTTGAGAATCAAGGTTCTGTTTCCGCAGGTCTCTGCAGACAACCAAAGACTGGCCCGGCTGAGTGCAAACGGAGTACTCAAGACCCAGCTGGATACAGAAAGACTTCGGTCACTCACTGAACAACACGCAGGTCTGGCCCAAGCTGAGCTGCATGAAGACGTTAAAGTCCTCCAAGCTGGGGCCAGACCCTCTTAAAGAAATCCCAGAAGACTCACGGTTATTTCTGTGCATTTCCAGGGTGGCTCTGCAGGGAAGTACCCTCACTTGAAGAAACCCCGAAATAAAATCTACCAGCTTCAAATATGGAGCCTAACTGCAGACGAGCACTTGAGGCATGTTTCTCGAATGAAGACATTTGTTTATTTGGATATCTGAGGCTCTTCACTTTACCAAGGAACTCACTGCCAGATTCTGTTCAAGGAACTTGGGGGTACATTTATGTCTGTTTATGTCCTTTGCTGACTAATCTCTGTTTGCCTCATCTTCCAACAGTCGTCTGCCCTTCCCTCCGCTCGATGCCCAGAGCTTCCATTCGATTTTGGTCAACGGGAAGCACCAGCAGAAAGCAAAGAGCAGGAAGAGAGAGGCTGGGGTGTCTACTTTACTCCTCACTGGATTCCCAGCTGCCTCCCATCTTAGTTCTAGCTTTAGCCCCAGCTCCTGCGTCGCATCCTGCCTCCTGGGGTCCCAGGCTCATCGGGGTCCAGGAACACTCCTGGCCCCTTTCTTTGCCTTGCCCCTCAGACCTAATGGCTTCCCCTGGTTGCCTGTCCCTGGGCACACAGCCCGTTGGTCCTTTCTCCCTGCCTCTGCTCTGGATGTCATCTCTTCACTAAACCCTCCTGCAGGGATTGAGGCACAAGCCATCAGCTATTTGGCCAGATTGAGGTGGTGTCAATATCAGGCTTTAACTGGCTGACTTTAAGAGTCATTGGAGCCAGAGAAAATGCATTTTTGGCATTTTTGAGTAAAAGTCAGTGGAAAAATGAAAATTCAGCTACCAGGTTTTGTAGAACTACGACTGTTACTAAGATTGTTCTAGTCTGAATCTAGCACTCTCAACAAGAGCATGTGCAAAAACCACCCTTCAAAGAGTAACAAAGCTGTCAAATGCTTCCTCTCTGATCTCATCACTAAATGGCAGGTTAGGAGGAGTCCTCATAAATGGCCTCCTGAGTTCTTCAGAAAATTTTTTCTCAAAGGAAACAAAAATGACAGTAGCAGCTACTGTGAATGACAGTAGAAAAGAGCTTAATTGGGATGTATTTTATGAAGCCACACGAACCCAAAACATCCTGTACTTTGCAGCAGAGTAACCGAGTGGGTATCAAACCTCAGAACATATCAGTGGCACAAAGCAGACATCTGTCCTCCCAGCAAGAGCACAGAGACTTCTGGGTCTGTGGCAAAATTGTGAAAGCGATACGTCCCTTCTTGCTACTCTTGAGCTTCTCTGAGTCGGTCACTGCCTCTTTCTGCCTCTGCAGAAACCAGGAGAGGCACAGACACTGATCATTCAGTCACTCCCAAATTCATGGGAAACATGCTGCTGAAAAGAAGGGCAACTCCTTTCCCTGCACAGAACGGACCACATCTCTTAGGGCATCTTTCAGAAGCGTCTACGATGCAGGCTGCTGCTAATTCTGTCTCCAGATGCGTATCTTCCTTGGCTGCTTATTCATCCTCTGAACAGTTATTGTGTCTATTCTATACCAACTATAGGTATAAAGTTGAGGACAGAGTAATTTTGTTTAAATTAAAAGTTAAATTTTAAAGTAGATAAATAAGGAGTTCCTATCGTGACTCAGTAGTTAACGAATCCGACTAGGAACCATGAGGTTACAGGTTCGGTCCCTGGCCTTGCTCAGTGGGTAAAGGATCCAGCGTTGCTGTGAGCTGTGGTATAGGTCACAGATGCGGCTCAGATCCCGAGTTGCTGTGGCTGTGGCACAGGCCAGCAGCTACAGCTCCGATTCGACCCCTAGCCTGGGAACCTCCATATGCCGCAGGTGCGGCCCTAGAAAAGGCAAAAGGGCAAAAATAAATAAATAAAGTAGATAAATACTTTCAGAGTGAGAACGTCTGTGAAGAAAAGAAAGCAGAGGAATGGGCTAGAGAGTGGCCAGAAAAGCCTGGCATGCGAGATGCCGCTGAGAAGAAACTCGTTGCATCCGAAGTTCAGCCCTGCGTCCGCCGTGTGGATCTTGTGCGCACGCGCTCCCTCAGCCAGCCCGCCTCACACGTGTTTCGCACACTTCAGTCCCACCCAGTGTGAGCCCCATGGGCCCTGGGCCACCTCCACACCTCTGGACCCTTGTTCAGACAGAAGCATCTCTTTGGGTGGCCCCTCTCACACCCACCCACGCTTCCCTGGCTCCTCACCTTCCAGTCTCGGGTCCAAAGTCTTTTTACACGGGCTCCTCCTGACCCACTGCCTCTGCCTCCACTGCCCCTTTTTCTCAGCCTTCACTGAACCCTGCACACACGTTGAACACGCTGGGACACTTCTCACATCGTATCAGAATTATTGCTGTGATCACCTGTCCTCGTATTAAGCTGCAAGCCCCAAGTCATACGCCCAGCATCTCTCACTGCACTTGGCCCGCAATACAAATACGTGAGGAACAGAGAATGTGTGAGCTTAGAATGGACTTTTCCTGATTTTACAAATAAGGAAATAGAGGCTCAGAGAGGTGAACTCACTTACCCAAGGTCACACAGCCAGGAAATGGTGGAAGCTGGAATTTAAAACTGGGTATCCTGAAGCCAAATCTTACATGTAGTGGGTTAGCATCCAGCTAATTAGGGTAAAAGAAGGAAATCTGGGCCTGAAATAGCAGAGTCACTGGCAGCCCCTGCACAGGTGTCATTTTGAGCCTCTGCAGATCTCTGCATGAGCCCCTTTCCCCGCTGGCCAGAAACTAAAGCTTATCTGTGGTATTTAAAGGTCCAAGAAATTGGGCAAAGTTTCATGGTGGGGATGGAAAATGTTGTCTGCTTCTGTCAAATTTCAAAATCTTGCAGTAGTTGTCTTACTTTTTTTAATGTCCTTCATTCTAAAAATATTCTCCCACTCCCCCTCCAAGAAATTCCCTTTTGTCATTGAAATGGTCAAAGAAAACCCTGAAGAGATCAAAAAGTGGCAATTCAGGGCGAGCAGCCCAGGGCGGCTTGGATCTCTGAGAATTCTCCAGGCCCCAGGGCAGAGCACCCAGCTGAAGCAGCTGACATTTCTTTAAAAATCTATCCTTCTGCCGCTGCTGGGAAGGTAGCCTTGAGGTGGACACGCTCCCTGGGAAACCCGGGCGCCTGTGGGGATTTCAGGGGAGAATCCCAGCCCCCTCCATGTGCGCATAAGGAAGCAGGAAGCACCCCCGTTATTTCATAGCTTCACCACCCCAGACCCAGGTTCCTCCTGGTACCTTCCCTGACCACAGCCATCTCCACTCATCCGACCCACATTCACCACATGCTCTGTTTTACTTGTGTCTTGTGCAAACCGTCGCATTGGAGGGCAGGCCAACATGTCTTCCGCAGACTGTCGCATGGAAGGCAGGCCCGCGTGTCTTCTGCAGACTGTCGCGTTGGAGGGCAGGCCCGAGCCTCACACCTCCTCAGTCCCTGTGATGTCTCACCCCTGCCTGGAGCACAGGAGGTGATTAGTAAGTGAGGCAGCAAGGTCCACGCCCGCACATGCAGAGTCACGAGTGGGTCTCACATAACACAGCTGCTCTAATCCCAAGGGGGTCGGCGGACCAGAGGCAGGGCTTTCTGAGGTCATATTCCAAGGGGAGAGGACACATACCTTTCCCAAACTCCTGTCTGGCTCAGGAGTGAGGAAGGGCCCAGTTATTTGGAACACGAGCCCCAGAGCATCCCCTGTACGTGTGTGTGTGTGTGTGTGTGTGTGTGAGATAACACTAGCACAAGCCACAGCCTTCACTTCTGACCCCCACTTTCATCCAGCGCATACTAGAGACTCACATGTGACATGCGTAAGGCGGGGCTGGGCCCATGACACCTGGGCCCCATTTCTCCCCGACAGGTACCTGGGTAGAAGATGGGGAAGGATGGGGCTTTTCCTAAGTGCAACTTTGTTCAAATAAGAAACTGCCCTACAATTTGGAAGTCGATTTCCCGAAGCTTGGCTTGTATTTCAGTTCAAAAGGGAAAGAACAACTAAACAATGAAAGAGGCAACCACACTCTGAGCCTGCCCATGATATATGCAAAAAGATTCTTTCAAGAAACAAATTACCGACTGTACACCGGGCTCCATCTTGGTAGGCCTTAACCTGCAATGCTTGATAAAAGCTTGGCAACTAGATAAATAAAGTCATTGTATAAAGTATGTTGAATTACTCCTTCAGGAAAGGTGAATGGAGAAAACAAGCCCTCACCTCTTTCCCATGATTTCTAATAATCATACGATCAGCTTTTTGGCCACCACAGGCAAAGAGGAATCCCCCTTTCTTTCATGTGAAGGTGACTGCTATCTAACTGGGAGTCAGAGCCGCATCTCAGTCTCCCATCAACTGAGTTAATCTCTCCAGATCCACAGGCAACCCTACTACAGAATGAAGCAGAACCAGACTGAGTTTGTTTCATCTTGCCAAAAGAATGCTCTGATGAGATGAGTTCTGTTGCCACTGACAGAAAGTGCAGTATTATAGTGAAATCAAAATCAGTGCCTCTTGGTCCTAAACATAACACAATACTTTCATGGCTCAAAATTCTGAAACCTGTGATAGTGAACATCTTGTTCGTGTTGATTTTGGCCACTTCCAAAGACGGTATGTGTATCTCTCTGCCACCCACTAAATCTCCCACCCTCGCCACTTCATCACAGACTCCACATTTATAAAGAAAATCTGCATAAAAGAAAGTCCCACTCCTCATAAAACGATGGTCTCTACACACAGGAATGTTTTTTATGGAAAAAGCACTTTCAAATTGAAGTTCTAAAACATAGTTAAACAGGGATTGTCTCATTGTTTGGGTACCATGTAAAGAATAAATGTGTATCATAATGAATAATTTTCAAACTCTGTGCTCCATGTACAACAGTAAAAGAGATTCAACTCCAATGTAAGCACCTTGAGGGAACAGGGTTTAATTAACTGCAACCCCAGAAACTATCAGAGTTCCTGGAATATGGGAGATAATAAATGCTTGTTGAAAGACTAAACGTCAGACTTGGCCATATTGGGGGCTATATTTGAAAAGAATTAATCCCTACACCCCATGCTCTCTCTCTTTCTCTTAATATCCGTACATACACACACATAAGCACATGCACACACACGTGGACACATGCACACACATGATAAGCTTATCTAAGCTGATATATACAAATATAAAGGAAAAAGATATGGCATTCTATCTGGAAATTATAGTTTAGAAAGGTCAGGAAAGACTCGACCTCCTCATTCTGGTACTCACTCATCCTGAGAGATTATACATCTGGAAGAGGAAAAAGTGAAACACATAGTGCTATGAAGCATCCTTTGGTTACAACTTAAAACTTCAAATGAACTTGAAAGATTGGAAATTGGAAACATACATTCAATCCTCTGCTTTTCCTCTACCTGCTTTTTATTTGCTTGTTTACTTGCTGTAGTTGCTGTTTAGCATATTAAAACATAAACCTGTTTAAACACTCATGTTTTTCCAGAGAACCTGTGAGAAAAGGCACGGTGATTTCAGGAGAAATCCCACTCACCTACAGACACCACGCACCCTCAAACCCAAAGCCCCAGTTGCTCATATTTGTTTCCCAAACTGATCGGCAAACCCTGGCTTACTGAAGACTAGACCCAGGGATCGCTTTCATGCATACGGCTCGTTGGCTTTATGAGTTCTTGGCAACCATATAGGTCTTGGATTCCTTTGCAAACAGCGAAATCATACTTCCTCTTTATGGGATACCAAGAGTTCATACCAAGGGCTACTGTGAGACATTTTTGGTCTGTGCCAAAGAATAACCAAAGGCCACCACGCTGCTGACATGAAGACAATCCAGCATTAATAAAAGTAGAGTTTCTATTTTAAATAGAGAGACACATGTGGCTTGAACCAGGCTGATCTTGGATATCACTGTTTGCTAACGAATCACCTCAATAACCAAAAATGCCAGTCAATATCACTAAAGATTCAGCAAGTTTATCTTAAAGGATAAGATAACGTGGTTTATCTATTCATGAAGATTTCTGATTTATATTTAAAAGGATAGTGTTAAAAATAAAGCCTGACATTTCTACAGGACATTAGAGTTTGCAAAGCTTCTTTCCTCCCATGACCCCTTTTAAAATCCCTTATACCTGCCCACAGGCAGATGAGGCAGGTTCCAAGGTGATGTGCCTGCACCTCAAGCAGGAGGGTAACAGGAGGTAAAATGAGATTCTTCCTAATAACACATTATAGAATGAAATGCTAACCCACCAATGCAGGGCTTACAAAGGAAACATCCCAGAAATCAACATTTGCAATCTTTAGTCCAAAATCCACCCTGAAAAACTGTGAGGTTGAAGAGACCTAAAAGAAAGGATTTCTTTGGCAAGAATGCTAAGCATTACACCACCCCTAAAGACACTTCACAAGGAAAAGAAAGGGATAGCGTCCCTTTTACCTGTGGGAGGCTTCAGGGTTACAGCTTGGAGAACTCGACCTGGGGTCAAAAGGCTGAGACTGCTGCCAGCTCCAAGCCTGGAGAAACCCAGAAGAGGAGGTGGTGATGGGTCCCCCTAAAAGCAGAGGGAGGAGAGAGGCTGCACTGGAAACAGCCTGGGTTCGGGTTTCCCTTGGGTTTCATAAGGACCCTGTAGAAAGATACCAGAATATAGCATGTTATGAAAAATTCTGCCCAAGAATCCTCCTGGGAGCTGGGTGCAAGATAACCCTAAGCAAGGCTAGAGGTTGGTGTCTGGAGTCGTAAGCAGCCAATATGAAGGGGCATCAACCGTGTTAATAAACAGCAGTCAATGCCAGTGTGAGTGCTGAGCTACCCCCACCCCAGAAGGCAAACCTGATGACCACAGGCCCCATCAAACTGCACCTTTCTTGCTCCCTAAATCTCTCCCATAAACCTTTTCAGCCCTAGAAGGCCCAGAGCTGACTAGGGACAGGTACTGGGGGAGGAGAGCAGCACAAGACCCCAAACAGAGAAGATCACCATAACCCCGCACCTCCACTTACAGCCTTCCCTGCCTGAGGTATGATGGAGTTGGGGAAGGGGAGAAGCTTCAATGTAAAATGAAATTTAAAGCATCAAAAATTCAAAATATCTAGCAGTGCCCACTGTGGCACAATGGGATTGGAGGCATCTCTGCAGCACTAAGACGCGGGTTCGATCCCCAGCCTGGCACAGTGGGCTAAAGGATCCAGTGTTCGACCTGAGGTGCAGGTCGGAACTACAGCTCGAGATGATCCCTGGCCTAGGAACTCCATATGCCACAGGGTGGCCAAAAATAAATAAATAAAAAATAAATGTAAATAATCTAGTGGCCACCCTACAAAAGCTTGAATGCCCAGTAACTGATGATTACACTTCATGGAAGGCCTGAATCTGGGACCATTGGGCTAGGGATGGGCTACCCTATAGTCCATTATGGAGAACAAAATCTGATATGAAAGGAAGAGAAATCAACAGAAAACTGTCCCAACTTTGCTCTTGAGAAGTCTTGATATTATAGAAAAGACAAACCATGTACACTGGACCCTCCTGGGCCAGGACCCTCACCTAAAGGCCGGTCCTTCCCCAGATGCTGACCTGATCCGAGTCACACTTCCTTCTCCCAGATAAAGAGGTAAGGCATGGATCTGTCTACAAGTGATCAGGTGACCAGCTGCTCAAAGCTCTATGTGCTGAAGAGTCTCCAGACCTCACAGTCATGTGTGAATTTAGAAGATGGAGAAAGGAAACTTGAAGAGTGTGTCTCCCTCAGGGGACAGAGTTTATAATGATCTGGAGACAAAGCCAAGAAAGGCAGGATGGGCTTACAACTGCCTCTCTTGATACCCCACCTGATTCTTCCTGAATTTCATAGTCTCCTAACACCTTACATTGCTTCTTTTGAATTCAACCATCATTGATTTTGTGCCTTCTCTACAAGAGGCACTGTTTTTAAAGAAGCACCTAAGGGGAATCAGATCTCCTCATTCCAGCCTCAGCCCTGGTACTAATATGCCATATTACTCCGTGGGCAAGCCCTTTCTCTCTGCCACTCTCCTTCAGTTTCCTGGATGTAAATAAAGTCAGAGCACTCAGTGAGATGACTGCTAAGACGAGCATTGCTCTAACATGTGATACCATGCATGGGACCAGGAAGGACTTAAATGTGGCTAAATTATGTAGAATGAATTAGTTCTTGAATGTGAATAACATTCTCTAATCTGCAGAATTCTTGCACCATTCATTATATAGATGGTTTGTATCTTCTGCACCTTTGATTCTAAGGAATTGGGGATATTAGCCTTACTAAACAAATGAGGAATCAGACTGAGAGGAGTGAGATGAATGATCCCAGGTCACACCAGCAGCAGGAGAGCTTGGACCAGAAGCTACGTGTCTTGATTCCCAGTCTGGTCTCCTTTCTTTGCTCACAAATTCTGGTGTTTGCAGTCAGTAACAACATGGCATCTCCTGGGAACTGGAGAGGGTCCCTTCTCACTAACGCCAGGTAATGATATTACACTGATCTTCCTCAGCGTCCCAAAGCCTGGTCTGATGAAGTGGCCTCTTCCCAGAGGGTCTTGTGAACCTCAAATAACCTTCTTTCTAAGTTTCCTTCAGTAACTCTGACCATTTGGAGAGAAAACAAACCTATACACAGAGGAATTTAAGGTGTTATTTTAACTTTGTATACCGTGCATAAAAAGCTGCCCTTACACTTGAATTTTTGAATATAAGTTGTGGAAAAGAGAAGTTTTGGCACATGTTCTCCAGGTGAAAGCCCCAGGGCCTGAAGTTTAACTCCAGGACAGCAAACAAAGCACCAGAGTAAGCCCTACCCTCCTCTCGCTCCCACACACCCCCCTCCTCTTCATCGTCACTCACCAGCCACCTGTGAGGTTCCAGACTTTCTGCAGGCATCTGAGTTTAAAGCCAGAACTGCGCCCCAACACTCTCCTGTCTTTTCCTATCTTTGTCTTGTTTCCTGAAAGAAGAAAATTTTCACTATATTGTTTAAAGAGAAATAAAAATCAAGAGCATTTCAGTCATTACAAGAGCACAGACCATTCTTATGACACACAGACCCAACACACACACACACACACACACACACACACACACACACACACACACGAGTGCCATAAACACAAATTACCAGATAGTTACTCAGGATGTCAGCAACCCCAAACCATCCAGGACACTGTTATTGATCTAACAGAGGAACATTCTCCTGAGAAAGGACTTAAAATAGCAAATGCCCAGTGGCACCAGGCATTTTTCTGGGTGCCTAACCTGCGAAATATAGACCTCAAAAAACTTTATTATACACGATGTTATTCCTCTTTTTCAAACTAGAAAAAGTAAGCTCAGGAATGCTAAGTAACAGTGCCTGGAGACACACAACTTATAAAAGATGGAGCTAGGATCTGAACTCAGGAATTGATACAAATTCCATGCTCTTTTCTCTGTTTTGTGCAAAATCTCCAGTGATAGGTAGCCGTCTAAGATCTGTATAATTCACTCTGATTGGTGTCCTCAAGTCTTCCCCTGCAGAGTATAAAATCAGGAAGCCACTATGTATGGACAGCATCTTCATAGAAGCAACTAAAACACAGGAGACATAAAAAACATAGCTGGCATTGCCGGTTATATTTTATAATGTATTTTCACATGTGTCATGTCGGTTGATTATCATGACACACTGAAGCAGTTTTAACTGTCCCTGCTTTGCATTTAAGAAATGAAGCAATTGTCCTTATGTTTCCATGTCTGGGCGCAAGAGCCAGGGCTCTTTCAATAGTCTCTGAATGTTTCAGTATATTGTAGTGTGGAATCATCAAGGCTGATCAGGCATGGTCAATCTGTATCAATATCTGCTGATGACTAAGAACAAGAAAGCAAATGTTCTTTTTTTTTGGGGGGGGGAGCTTTTTAGGGCCGCACCTGCAGCACATGGAAGTTACCAAGCTAGAGGTCAAATCCGAGCTGCATCTGCTGGCCTCACCACAGCCACAGCAACGCCAGACCCGAGCCACATCCGCAATCTACACCATAGCTCACGGTAATGCCAGATCCTCAACCCACTGAACGAGGCCAGGGATGGAACCCAAATCCTCATGGATACTAATCAGGTTCATTGCTGCTGAGCCATGAGGGGAACTCCCAAAAATGTTTAAAATACAAAAGTTTTTTCCTTTGAGAAGTAATCATCAAATATATGGGGAAAAAACCACTTTGGGCATTCCCTTGTGGTGCAGTGGATTACAAATCCAGTATTATCATTGCAGAAGCTCGGGTTGCTGTTGTGGTGTGGGTTTGATCCCTGGCCTGGGAATTTCCACACGCTGCAAGATGTGGCCAAAAAAAAAAAAAAAAAAAAAAAAATCACTTTTGAGGAAGAGTTCACTCCTTGATAATGCGTATCTCCCCAAATTTCTTCCCCCCATACATAGATTCAACTCTGATTTTTTTCATTAAAGTTTTACGTGGATATTTCTACCTACTCCATTCAACATAAAATAACTGGCTACAACAACAGAAAGAGAGAGGAGAATTATACAGCAGCACGAATAAGATCATGTTTCCTAACGTGTTATTAAGAAAAACTCATTTGGGGACTTCCAAAATGTGCTGTCACAATCAGACCCACTGGCTCTCTACTCAGAATTCTCTTCTACTTTACTTAGTCCTAGAACCTGGACCTCTGGGGTGGGGGGAAGGGAGTCAGCGAGCTACCTAGAAACAAAGGCAGGTCTTCTGAGAGCTTAGACCGCCACCCCCAATAACCCTTGGATGGCCTGCAAATGGTACTGATAACATCAGCTCATTCTATCACTAAGCAATCCCCTAAATTTGCCACTGCAGGAAGACCGGGTGTTACTGGCAAGTAAGTAGTCCCCCACAGGGCCGAGGGTGTGCCCTGCTCAACGTCAGACTTTTCAGCTGAGTGGACAATCTGGCGTAACGGTGGGATGCTGGGAGCAGGGATGCTGGACGCCAAAGCTCTCCTGGTCCTGATGGTAACTTCATTTCCCAAACGTTCATAATTAAACAGCTTTTATTGAAGTAATCAGCATGAGCTCCTTAGCTTTGTTTTTGCAACCGGTATCGTGTTTATGGAGCCAAATATTAGAGACTTTGATACTGAATACCTCCTCGGATGTGTTAACGTTGGCAGGGTCTCTAGATTCTGAAGATGCCGGGCTGCCTCAGCACAGCCTCCCTCTAGCCTCCAACTCATCAGCCCCCCGCCCCCAAACCACAAAGCTGCAGTTCTCCTGTAAGACTCACTTACAATCTTTCTCCTGAAAGTCCCAGGGAATGGTGTGCAATTGAAACAGGGTGAAATATGATCTCAAAGTGTCTGTCCGACCAGAAGTTTTCAAAGAAAACATTTCTTAAATCTTATGTTCACTGCTGTTTCAGCAGGCCAATTAGATTGGATGGGACTTGGGTAGGGGTGGCGGGGGGGAGCTGTCGCCAGTCACTGCAGCAGGAATAGCAAACAAGACTTAAAGCAAATAAACGAGCCCCAAACTGGCATCCCAGGGCCCCTGGCCAATGACCCCCCTCCATTCCCCAGGAGGGATGGCCAGCCCACCCTCTGGGACCCAGCACCAAACTACAGGTTAATCAGATGAGACATTAGTTAGCAGTCTCGATTACTAGAAAGTAATTAATCAGGGAAAGTCTCCAAACAGGAGGAGAACAAATAAACAGCAGGCACATGCGGTCCCATTTTGGCTCAAGATAAGGCGGCCATCCAGGTGTCCTGCCGGGGAAGGGCCCATCTATCTTGCTCCACTCTTCTTAGGAAATGTGGTGACATTTCTCACATCTGCCTAGAAAATGCAAAGCCAAGAGGGCTCTGAATGGGAAGAAGAGGAGGGACTTCTGAAAAACTATTAGAGGAAAGGCTCCGGGGGTGGGAGGGGGCAGGGGGGTGCACTTTGCCCTCCCCGTACATCCTTTTCCATCGTTTTCATTATATGTAAACTCGGCCTTATTTCCACATCTTAGAAAAAAAAAAAAAAAAAAAAACAAGTTCTCTGTGGGTTTCCAAACTCCTATTCATTTGGAGAAAACCAGGGGCTCGAGTGGGCATAAGGAGCCCATCGGGCCATTGGGTCATTAGCCCCGGAGACTCTATTCAGCTTCAGAGACTCACAAACTACAAAAGATTCAGACCATCTGAAATTGCCGGCTTCTTCTTCAGCGTCGATGTGGGGATGGGGAAGAGCAGAAAGGATGGGAAGGACAAGTGCTTCATGCAAGTGGAAAGTATCAACCATTGGTCCAGCTTGACCTGACACATTACATCAGATAAGGTCATTTGTTTATGTTGCATCTTTTTCCTTCTGGAGGCACCAAGAAATGTCAGCAACTAGAGAATGCGTGTAATGTAAACACGGCTGTGTTAGCTCAGCTTCAGGGAAAGCACACCCAACCCCAAACCTAAGTCAGAGCTCGGCATCCTCTGCTCAGAGGACAAGCACAATGATTTTAACCTAATGACCCGCTCTTAAACAGCTCTACAGCAAATCACAATTAAATAAATACCACTTAATAGCAGAGATTTGTTTTACAGCTAGATTATTTGTGGGGAGAGAAAGAGAAGGTTGAGTGAGCCACTTAATCTTTAATTAGAAAATGAAGGTAGTTTCCAAATATTGTTACGGAATCAACCTCAAGCTAAATTTACAAAATGTCACAACGAGGAATTCTAGGCATTCTGGCACAAAACAGAGAGGTAAGAAGTGTGGAGGTAGACAAAAGACTGAGGTTGCTTTGGTTTGTCGTCTTAAACTACAGTTGAGTCTAGCGGCCTTTCTCTGGCCCAGTGATCAGGAATACCTGGGCAGAACTGCAGGAACTCGTGGCCTAGACCCTAATGAACGAAACGCAGCCACATGTGTTGCTGTGGGAAACTATGGGACGAGGAATGAGGAGGCTGGTGTCAAGGCCTGGCTCTGCCGATCTCTTGAGCACCAGGGAGGGAATTAGCTGACACGGAGGCGGGAGCGCTAGTCTAACTTGCAGCTGACACTGAGAAACCATGAAAGCTCTTGCGGGACCCCGTGACCTGGTCAGCCTTCCCCGAAGAGGGCCCACAGCCAGCTCTGACCCCCCTTCACTCAAGGACCCATCCTCCCTCCCTCCTTCCTCCCTTCTCTGCAAAGTCACACCCTCTTCGCTTTTTCTGTCTCATTATTTATTTCTGGTACTCTAAACAGGTCTGATTTTTTTTTCACGTACATGCCAACACAAATATCTTTGAGCAGGTGACCTGGGCCAGGCCTTGTGGCCTCTGAGGAAGACCAGCCACACTTTCATCTTGCCCCCGTCAGACCCTTACAACCTCACAAAACCGATAATGGTGCCCCTGGGAAGACTGGGGCTTGGTCGAAAACTGAGTCCAGCAAAGCCTTTTCCTCCTAAAGCCTCGAAGGATCCCTAAAAATCTAGACCTTCCAGAAGCAGCTGCAAGTCCACCGACTCTGCTTGTGCCACTGTCAAGATCAAAAAGGGCACTCGTGCTGCTGGGGAGGCCAAAGCCTTCCACGGGGGCCCAGCGCCGCCCAGGAGATGGTGAGCACCTCTCAGAGCACCGCCTCCCCCAAGAGTAGCCACTTAGTCATCCACTGATTTTGTCGAAGCCTCGGAGAGGGCAGAAGTCATGTCTTCTCCATCGAGACCCCTAGAATGAGGCCTGAACACAGAAGCTCATCTGCTCCATGGTACGGGGCAGTTGCCCAGGCCTCTGCTCTCTCTAAAGATGCATAAAAGTGAAATTGAGCCCCTCTGATAAAGAAGCTAATAAGGGAGAGACATACATGAATAGATAATTACAATCTTAAATGGAGCCTGTCCTGCTAGATGAGGCTGAAATACAGATCTCTTTTCTGCCACGTCGGATGACCTCCAAGTCCGGGTGGCCTCTAGAAAGCACCCATTAAAGCAAAACCTTAGCAAATGGCTATCTGAACAGGAGGTCAATGTCCAGATCGGAGATGGAAGTCCTAAGTCATGCTGACATGCTCAGACTACCTGGAGGCCCCCCCACTGGCAGAAGGACCCTAACAGAGGAGAACATGCTCAGGGGAGGAAGACAAGGCGGTGACCAAACTCGGAGCCATGATGAAGAGGGAACCACAAAAGGACAGCCAAGGAGGTTGCACTGAGCAAAGAGGCCTCGGAAGATCCCCGAGTCCTCTGTGAGGGTGTCAAGGGCAGGCACCCAGCAGTTCACAGGGGGCAGCCTCCGGAGACTGTGCAGGTCACGGTGGTCTGGGTGTGCGGCGCTCCCTGGAGCTGTGCAGGACAGCCCTGCAAAATCACACACGGTCCCCTGTGCTCACCTCCCTGCTCCTGTGCCCCTGGAAAGAGCAGCCTCTTGAAGAACATTCAGTGAGTGAGACCCATTGCCATCTACAGATAGAGCAGTTTGGGGTGAAAAACTGCTGTATAAAAGACGGAGCAGATTTTTAATATTTCAGTTGTTGCTCAAAATGGCAGAAGGCAGGCCAGTGGATGCAAAAATGAAAGTTTAGGCAAAAGGTTTTTTATATTCTGAAGAACTTTCTGTGAAGCAAATTTGTCAAACTATGAGACTAACACCTCTTTGATGCTGCACAAGCCGAGGGCAAATGAGTGGCTTTTGGAATTCGGGGAGAATATTCCATTCTTGGAAGAGAAGGTAGAGGCTGGGCTCATGCTCAGAGGTGCTTTAGGGCCCTGGTAAAGAGCTGACCATGGACAGGTGCCGAGGCCTGGCGGGGGGAGCACGAGTAGGCCCGAAAGAGTTAAAGTTCTATTCAGCTCCAGAACATTTCAGCTATTTCTTGTCAAATCAAAATGTTTCCAAATGACTCCCCGGGTCAGTCAGAAAATGCCGAACACGACCACGTGGGTTTGCTCAGCAGGCAGAGGGGCCTGCAATGCTGTCTGACTGCATTCTGCACACAGTGGAAGAAGTACTCTCTCCCATCCCTCCTAATCTGATCAATCCTTGTCATAAATTCTGCCCAGGCAGTCGGTGAGGCAGCTGCTGGCACAAAAGGAAGGGGAGGGGGCTGCTTTATGAGAGCCAGAGGAGACAGTGGGCCGCCAAGCCCTCTGCAAGAAGCTAGTAAATCAGCTCAGAAGCTCTGTTCGGAAGAGATGCTCCGCCTCCAGTCTCAGGGCCTGAGCACAGGTGAACGGGAGCAGGAGCAGAGGGGAGGGGCGGAAGGAGAGGAGGAGAGTTCTCGGAGTCACAGCTATGGGATCCTGGGGACAAGGCGATGACGGTGCAGTGAAGCAGGATCCCACCACTTCTCAGAGCCTCCGGTGTGCCAAGCTTTCAATCAAAAAGCACCAAGCTAGATGCTGGGAACACAGGGCCATCAACAGAGAGGATCCCTGCCAATTAGTAGCTCACTTTCCAGAAGGTTTTCTCCAGCTGCCATAACAAAATACCACACACTGGATGGCTTAAACAATAGAGATTAATTTTCCCACAGTTCTGGAAGCTGCAAGTCTCAGATCAAGATCCTACAGGGGCGGTTTCTTATAAGGGTTCTTACGGAGAGTTGAGCTAAGCTTCTCTGTGGAATTGCTGCCTCGGCACCCGCGTTCTTTGGCCAAGTGGGCTGCAGGGACCTTAACCTGGCACCAGCCCCTCCTGCAAGCACATGCCCTTGACAGCAGCCTCAGAGTCACAAACAAATGTAAGTTCCCAGCAGGACGGCCCCAACAGCCCTCATGACCTACAGCTCCCCTGCCTCTGGGCATATGGCCTGTGCTGTATACACCCCCATGGGGCTCACCCAAACCTCACCCTTTCTGTTTGAATTGACCAGTCAGCCCTAGCCCAGGAATCCCAAAGCACTCCACCACAGATGTAATAAAGATCCATGTCCAAGGTGATCCTACCCCCTCTGTGTCTGCATTCTGCTTTGACCTCCCCATGAGGCCCCTTGAAGTATGCTGGGTACTCCCTCCAGGACCTGCAGGGAATAAACTCTACTTCAGCTTCCCTTGTGGGTAATGAACTGTGTCTCAGCATCCAGGACCCTGTGTTCCACTTAACAGATGTTAATTTAACCAAGTCATAACAGCTCCAGAACAGGGTTGCTGCTGGCTTGCCTTCTTGTTGTGTCCTCACATGGCAGAGAGAAAGAGAGTGAGCTCGCTGGGGTCCCTTCTTATAGGGACACTAATCCTCTTGGATCAGGGCCCCAATCTTACAATCTCATTTAAACTTAATTACCTCCATAAAGGCCCTATCTCCAAATACAGTCACATGAAGGCATAGGGATTCCCCATATGAATTTGAGGAGGGACAGAAACATTCGGTCCACAACAGAGCTCTAAATAACTCCAGTAAGAGGTGATAAGTGCTATTATAGAACTGAAGGAAGCCTTGTGGAGTGACTCATCCAACAGAGGGCCTTTGGGCTGAGGGAGTAATCAAGGAAAATGCCACAGAAGAGGCAGCTGATCTGGCTCATGCAGAATAAGAAAGAATCCACCCAGTGGAAAAATAGAGGAGGGAGACCACAGGGGATGTTGGGGAAGAGTCCAAGCCTTAGAGTCAAGCTGTCTGGATTGAAACCCTGCCTCTGACTCTGCTAGTTCTGTGACCCTGTTCAGGCAGGCATTCGAACCTCTCTGCATCACAGTTTACTCATCTATAAAATGGAAATAAAAGAGTCTGCTTGACAGGGTTGCTGTGGAGGCTAACAAGTGAACTCCTGTGAAGGGGCTTAGCAGACAATGCTGCCTAGTAAGAGATGGCATTTTGGGCAGAACAGGGGTGAGGGCCTGTCAGTCTCAGGAGTCTCAAAAATAGATGATCTGTTTAGGGAAGGGTGAGAGGTTCAATGTGGCAGCTTCACGAACATCAAGGAGAGGACAGGGATGTGGGCTGAGTCCAAACTGGAAGTTTATTTAATGATGCAGTAGGGAGTTGAACTTTGTTCTACAAGCTCTATGGAGCCATTGGAGGGCCTGGTGCAAAAAAAGTGACATGAAGGAGTTCTCCTGTGACACAGTGGGTTAAGGATGTGGTAACGTCACTCTAGAGGTTCAGGTGGCTGCTATGGTGCGGGTTCAGTCCCTGGCCCTGGGACTTCCACATGCTGTGGGTGTAGCCAATAAAATAAAACAAAAAAGTGACATGAAGAGGTAAATTTTAGGAAGATCACGCTACCATCCCTGAGAAGCAGGAGCTAAAGAGAGGAGAGCAGGGCCAAGGAACAAGGCTTGGGTATCCAAGATGGCAGCCGAGAATGGTCCCAGTAACCATTCCACCTGGCGGTTAAATCCCTCTCCACCTCAAAGAACATCAGCTGAACTTCCACAACATGCAAGGCCTGGGCCAAGGGCTGCAGTCGAGACCCTGGTCCCAAAGCCCACTCTACTCAGTATTCAGGACATCCACAGTCTTTCCCCAGAACTTCCTAGTTGGCATGCCGGGCTCCAGCCACACAGACTGGAGGGGCTTTCCTGAACTCAAACTATTTATTCCCACCCTGCCCTTGTTCCTGTTGTGGGAACCTTCACGCCTGGTTGGAATGGCTCCTTTTCCAATGCTTTCACTAGCACTGTGTGACCTAAGACAAATCACTTACTCTGTCTGCACATCCGTACCTTCATAGGTGTCATTTAGATGGTGATAATACTTGCAGGCACATTGAAAAGAGTAATGAAAGCATTTAGCACCAAATCTGGCATATTTGCTGCCACTTTCCCGCAAGACTCCCAAAGTCCTCTCTGAGGATGTCTTTTCTCACCACTGGCCTCTCCAGCCTGTCCCCTCTCTCTGCTCTCAGAAACTGACAGACATTATAGTCTCTTGGGCACTTTTCTTCACCCCAAACCACTCCCTGGTGGAGCGGTCCCACAAGGACCTTATATTTCGCATCTGTGGGTCCCCTCAGCGCTGAGCATGTGAGATTGTGTACAGATCTGATGGGGCAGAGATCTGCACAAAGTGAGGCTCGGCAGGGTAAAGGGTACAGTGCCGGGACCCACCCACCCAACACGCCACGTCGCTACTTTCTAAGTGAGTTTTCTTCCCTGATGATGGAAGCCTGATAAGAACATGGCCACACACACATGGCTGGGCCCACCCCAAACCAGGAGCTACGACCATTAGAGTCACTGTTAAGAATACTGCTGGAAACAAGGAGAAAATCATGCAAGGGCAACGAGAGGCGAAACTGAAAGAAGTTTGAAAGTCCTGAAATGAAGACAGAGTGAGGGAGGAGAATACAATATTGGAGCCTGGGAGCCCATGGCAAGCGAACATTCTAAGAAACCAGAAATTATTGGTGATCCTAGAGATTATAGGCATTGAACATCTATCAAATGCCAACTCACTGAGCTAAGCAATACGTGGATTATCTAATTTACTTTTTCTTACAAAAACCCAAAGAGTGGGCACTACCCTAAGTCCCACTAGAAGAAAGTGAGTCACAGAATGGTTAAATATTGCCTATGGCCCCCCAGTTCATTACAATAAACCCTCACTCTGTCCCCTGTGCCACCAGGTTGAAGTAACGTGGGTGGATCTCATCTCTCTGTGAGTACTGGGGCAGAAAGTACTGTGCAGACAAGGACTGAACACAAGACATGGAAAATGTGTGAAAAGGAGGAGATAGGAAAAACACCCCCCAAACAGGGCGCAGACCAGCCCTAGTCAAGAGTGGCTGCCTAGACTCCCAGCTTGTTGCAAACTCACACGCCCCCAGGCCCTGAGGGTTTGTGTCACGCCATGACAATAGGCTGTTAACAGCTCTAAAGACTTTGTACACATGGTGCCTTTTCTTCCCAGCCAGCTCATGAGCTCCCTGAAAACAAAGATCCTGCCTGCTCCTGCTGTTTGTCCTGTGGCAAATGAGGGTGTCCTAACCATTTTCAGAGATCATCCCCTGGCTCTGTTCAAAGTCCCAGTGCTCCCACCCATGTACACAGAACCCCCAGGGCTCTCCAAAGGCATCGAGCCCTTAGGTGTAATCTGAGAACCACCAGCAGCATTAAATAAATCCCTGCCGGGGGGGGGGGGGGGGGGGGGGGGGGGGGGGGGGGGGGAGGGGGGGGGCGCAAACACTTCCCTTTTCCTCTTCCCCTATCTATACAAGCAACCTTCTCCAGCTCAATCTCTATTGGGGTCTTTGTTGTGTTTATTCCACTCAGTTTAAGCCAGAGGCAAACAAGAGAAAATGCACAAGGAACCACCTAGCACAGTGCATGGCATGCTCTCAGGAACTCTGTTTCCTCCAATACTGCTCAATTGGAAGGGTGCAAACTTTTTGTGTTTTAAAGGGCCCCCAAAATGACTGGGAAGTGGGTGGTCGGTCCCATTGCCAAGAAGCCTGCTTCTCATCCCGTGTGCAGACTTGCTGTGTGAGCAAGAACAATACGACCTTCGGGCTCTCACCTCTGGGACTCCCAGATGGCTCCTCAGAGGGTAAGGAGCAGAGAGCTGAACTGGTCCACACCCCTAAATGCAGCCTCAGCCTCAGAAGAAGCTGCTTCTGCGTGGCTGGTCTGAAAAGGAGGGTCCTGACCCTAGAAAATGGCAGATGTTGACAGTTGCATAGTTGAAAACCTCATACAAGTTTCAAAATAGCAAGAAGGGAATTAAAGACATTCCCAAATCCAGGGGTCAAAGCAAGCTAAGCTATGAAGATGGGGGCACAAACAAGCAGGAAGGGGGTCTCCGAAGGTGGGCTTAGTGAAAGAAAAGTAGAAATGAGAGCTTTCTGAGTACTGTCTATACAGTATTTGTCAAGCATTTTTAGGAGATATATTCTCTTTTAAGAATGAGATATGTGGAGGGCCCATCGTGGCTCAGCGGAAATGAATCTGATTAGTATCTGTGAGGATACAGGTTCAATCCCTGGCCTTGCTCAGTGGGTTGAGGATCTGGCAATGCCGTGAGCTGTGGTATAGTTCAAAGACGCAGCTCGGATCTGGCATTGCTGTGGCTGTGGTGTAGGCCAGAGGCTATAGCTCCAATTGGTCCCCTAGCCTGGAAATCTCCATATGCCAGGAGTTTGGCCCTAAAAAGACCAAAAAAAAAAAGGATGAACTATGCAACCCTAACCCTAACACAGATTTTAAAAATTGGTAATCAGTAAATTAATACATTTACTAATTATAACAATAATTAAGAACAATGAAATTAATTTTATTAGGACGAAAACTTGAAATGGAAGACGACAGTTGGTTTATATCACCCACAGCATCTATTTCAATATTTTTTTCTTGGTTCTATAGTTTCCAAGGAAAATATAAATCCTGGTCACAGAGGCAAGTTGTTGCAAATGATAATAGTTCTTTTTAACCAACTGCTTTGCAACAGGATGATCTTCAATTAGGCAACAATGGCAGGAAAAGGTTTATTTCTGAAATTTGTAAAAACATGAGTAAATATGTCTAAGAAGAAATCAAATTTGCATAAATCACTAAAGGAGAGAGTTTATTGGTTTAAAAAAAAAAATCCTCAGTCAAGAATATCTATTAACATTTGCCACTTGATGTCAAGGATTGAAATTGGTTTGGAAGCTTGACCAAAGTGACCTGTCTTAAAAGTTTCTTTCTGTATGAGGTGGCCATACAAGCCAAAGAGGCCCCTGGTGGGGAACTGGTGAACAACCCAAGAATTCAAGTTAAGAAGAAAGAAACTACATCATCTTCAAACCAACCAAAAGCCTAGAAGTTTAAAAAAAATAAAATTTAAAATAAAAGTAGAGTTTTACAGGCTCAAGATAAAACTCCAAATATATCATTTATTAGCTGTGTTAACTTTGGGCAAATTATTTAAAATTTGGGGGCCTAAATGTTCTTATCTATAAAATTGGGATACTAATTTTCTTCCACTTAATTTTTACAAATATTAAATGATATGCAGTGTGTACAGGCCTGGCCATTTAGTTATTCAGTAACTATGAATGAGGATGGAGCAAGAGTGACCTGAGAGGGTGGTTGTCTTAGGAACCTGGTCCAGAGTAGCCCCTCTTCAGGTGGCAGAAGGGAGGGAGAAAGAACCAACAGACTCCTTGGTTCTTCCTGCCTCCATGGGGATTGTTAGAGGAGACAGAATAGAACCCAAATGAAGAGCTGGAGAAGGTAGAGGCTGAGGGTCACAAAGGCCAGGAGATGCTAGCAATGAGCACAACAAGTGCAAGGAGGACCCCTGTGCCTTGGTGATCGCTCTTCCAGGATTCCTCTGCATGCAGATTTCTGCAAATAGACATCCCCTACTCACTTCCCTCCCAAACATCTACAGAAGAGAGATGGCAGCGCCCATGTCAGACTCTACAGCAGATGGAGCAGCAAAGGGGCACACCAGGGCAATGCTGCTTGGAGGTGTCAACCCCAACTCTATGCCCTGAACACACATACACTGTGAGGTCACCACTTCATTAACAGGAGTTCTGGGCACCTCTCCCTGTGATCTCTTATCTCTTCCCAAATTCAAATAACTGCCTGCTTCCATTCACTTATATGATTCCTAGAGAACTTGCTTTCCATGTTCAGCCCCGCTGGGATCTCTTCTTCAAACAGGATCCTGATGTTTCCTTGCCCTAGGTTATTTACCACCACTATAGCCAGCTGACTCACTCCATCACCTTACGCTGTCAGGTCTATCGAATCCCTGGTCAGAGATGAGCCAAGATAAGATAAAAGGGTAGATGCTTCAGGGAGAGGAAGAAAATAAGGCCCCAAACATGGCACCTTCCCCACAATGCGCAGGAAGGAAACACCCCTCAGCGTAGTCTGATACCTTCTGTTAGGCAGAATTTGTTGAATCCCAAAGGTCCTCTTAATTCCCACACTGCCAATCTATGACTCAAAGCTTTCAGTCCTGTGAATGAAGGGCCTGTGGGCATGTGGCTTCTTGTTGGAACAATATATCAAAGGAGAGAATCCACACCCCCTTCTAATGGATCTCTTAACAAGCTTACTTAAAGATCACCGATTCACAGAGATCATTGTCCTGGTGACAGCGAACTGTAATTGATTATTGCGACTTAGATGCTTAGAGAGTGATTCATTAGGGCCCCATCATCTCTGTTATTTTTAATGGGGAGGGTTGGGTGGTACGTAAACATTGGTTATGACAGGCAAGAAGAGAGCAAACAGACCAGAGAGAAAAAGAACCACAGAGGTCCCTGCAAGGTGAAGCCTTTCTTTCCCAGAAGGTTAAGGTAATTCTGTCAGAGATGCTCTTCCAATAATTGCACTGACTCAAAGTGGGTCCTAAGCAGTGCCAGACCACATCACCCTCCCAGGCATCTCAGAACATTGAGCAAAGAACTCCACAACAGACACAATTAAATGAATGGCTGAGGGAGCATGGCTGTACTATTTCCAAAGCGTACTCAAGTTGCCTATGGGACATCCACAGCCCAGTGTATGGTCATGCTAATCTTTATTGAGGGTCAATAACCAATACATGTCACTCTACTCCTTATCCTCTCTTTACAAGTAACATCACAATACACCCCAAGGAGCTTAACTCCTTGCTGTATGAAAAAAAAATCACTTCATTACGATCTCTAGAAGAAAGCCATGTCTAAGTCACCTCGAATCCATCTCATTTCTATCATAATGCCTGGCACATAATGGGTACGCTGAATTGTTTACTCAAGTACTAGAACCTGGCTGTGTAACCAGTATTACCCACCTCACCAAAACACTGTCCCTTTTTTTCCCAAGATACAAATTAACCATTTAAATCTCTATGCACATTATCAGGATATCCAGTTTCTCTTTCTTGGGATTTCCTTGGCCTAGAATTGCCTATGAGTCCAGTGTTTATTCATACCAAAGGGCTATTCCAACCTTCAAACTCCAAGTGAGAACTAGAGAATTAGACTTGTCCATGACTAAAACCCCAGGTCCTTGCTACAAAGATTTCTGTCACAAATAGCTATATTTGGGCACACAGCAGTGATCACACCACTTCTAGTCCCAAACCAGGTGCAAACAGCAGTGCTTCTTTCAGAGAAACATTCCCAGGTACCATACTCCAGTGTTGGGCTTGTCCAAGGATGTCCCAGGCTTGGCTTCCCCAGGTTTTTCCTATACCCGCACCTGTCGGACCATGGCTCCATGGGACAGAAGGGGCTGGATAAGGGGAGGAGCTCCTAGCCTTGTCCACCAGTTCTAGGAGAGACAGACTTGGTGAAGCCACAGAGGTTGGCCTTACATTAATATAACAAAGTTGTCACTCAAATGTCGTTTTTTATTGTGTTGGTATTTTTCTGAAAGCAATAAGATCTGCTCCAAAATATTTCTGTGATATCACCTAAAAAGAGAGAAGTTGGCAACTTCAAATGGAAACTTTTTCACTTTTTTCTTCATTTTTTGAAGATCAAAACTTTTAAATGAATCACACTTCTCAGCTTAAGGCACGGTATCGTCATCATTCTATACATCCTCTCCTGCTATTATTTTTCCCCCTGGGTACCCATTTCTGACTCAATGACCTTCTAACTCCAATCTTAACCATTCTCATGTGTTTAATCCACCTCTTTTTGTTTTTGTCTGTTCTTGTAAACTATGTGCTGTTTTGTGTAATCTCATTCTTAGTTCTTAATTATGCACTGTATTTTAAGGTCCATGGATATGTAGCCCACTGCTTCTAACTTACAGTCTGGTACCCCATGATATGCAGGAGTTCTCACTGTGGCTCAGTGGTTAACAAGCCCAACTAGTATCCATGAGGACTTGGGTTCGATCCCTGGCCTCGCCCTCAGCATTGCGTGAGCTGTCGTGTAGGCCGGCAGCTGTAGCTCAGATTCAATCCATAGCCTGGGAACTTCCACATGCCACGGATTCGGCCCTAAAAAGACAAAAGACAAAAAAAAAAAAAATGCAACCCCAACTTTAACTATTAACTCCCCAAGGGCTGGACACCGGTTTACCTCAAGCATCTTGCACCGTTAACAGTGCTGCCATGCTCATCCTAGTACCGGTTGCCTGTAGATGTGTGGGAGCATTTATGTGCTGTATCACAGAGTATGAGTACACTTCATTTAACTAAGTACTGCCAAGTTTCTCCGCTGGTTAGTCTCATTCCCCCCAGCAGAGCATGGGATTTATACAATACCACTCTTTGTAACATGTCTTACTATCTGGCAAGAAAAATATCCCCTTTTTATTTTTTTATTTTTATCTTATTTTATTTATTTATTTATTTGCTTTTTAGGGCAGCATATGGAGGTTCACAGGCTAGGGGTCGAATTGGAGTTGTAGCTGCCAGCCTACACCACAGCCACAGCAACATCAAATCTTAGCTGTGTTTCGACCTACACCACAGTTCACGGCAATACCAGATCGTGAACCCACTAAGCGAGGCCAGGGAACGAACCTGCAACCTCATGGTTACTAGTCAGATTTGTTCCCACTGCACCACAATGGGAACACCCATTTTAAAAAAAAAAAAAAATTCATTTAGTTATTTGTGGCCCTTAATTCTTCTATATACATTTAGAATATCTTTATCAGGTTATTCAAAATAGCCCATTTGAGTTTTAAGGGAAATTGTATTGAACTTGTAAACTAATTTGGGTAGAAAACAGCTTGATAAGATTGACTTGTGTACGGAACAAAGGAACGTCTATGTCTCTCCATTTAAATACATCGTCTTCTGTGTATTCCAATAAAACTTAACATTTTTCCATAGAAATCTTGTGTACTCTTGATTACGCTACCTCCTAGATACCTTATAGTTTTTATTGATATTATGAAGGTTACCTTCTTTTCTTATTATGTTTTTAGTTGATAGTTGATGATTGCGGATGAAAAATAATGTTAAGTACATGTAAGCTGATCTGACAGCAAACTTACGGAACTCTCTCAATTAGCTCTAATGGTTGGTCTGGATTTTCTTTTTCTTTTCTTTTTTTTTTTTTTTACAGAAGCTTCTTTTAATTTTGTCTTACCAATTACTTCACTGAGCTACAGTTACAACAAATATTCCTTCTTGAAATTTTTTTTTCTCTTAGCTATATGGAGATTATAGATTTAAAAAACTGAACAAGTCACTTTTTTAAGAAATAACAAAGTGGGGAATAATGGGAACCAAGAAGAAAGATATAACTCTGTTTTAATACAGAACATGTTCTACATAAAAGCTACAACTGGAAGTAAATATTCTTGTTTCTTAGAGATTCATGAATACTGCTGAGGGTAAACTTGGTTAACAGTTGCACAGATCATGTTACACATCAGTGATAATTTAAAACAAAAATTATAGGAGGGTTTATAAAAACAGGTCTTTTAAAAGCTGTGCTAACAAATGAATTTATCTATAAAACAGAAACAGACTCACATACATAGAGAACAGATTTATGGTGGCCAGGGAAGGGAGGGTGGGGGAAGGATGGATTGGGAGTTTGGGATTAGCAGAGGCAAACTATTATATACAGAATGGATAAACAACAAAGTCTAACTAAATAGCACAGAAAACTAAGAAAACACCTTGTAAAAAAAAAAAAATGGGAGAACATTTGTTACACAGCAGCACTGACAGTTGTAACCACAAGGATAGTCACTTAGCCCAAGTCACCTGGGCAAAAGGCTAACTATTGCATGTGGTCAAGAAATGTGTGATGCCACACTGTTTCCTCTTCTTAGGCGTTCAGTTCCACATCCTTCATCCTTTGTCATCTTTACACCTTTGGCTACAGTATGCACAGGTTAAAGTTATCCCAACTGGAAACATTCAGGAAGAATGCTCCCAGTTCATTGAACTTTTGTCACTTTTGCTGGGTACATTTCCAGCAGTGGCAGATGTTTCCCCTGTGCTATTCATAGCCTTCCGCGTGTTTCCACAAGCAGGAAGAGCCCTGAAGCAATGAGGGCTACCTCTAATTAAAAGCAGGAATACTATACACTAAAAGCAAATTCAGTTTGGAATGATATGTCACAAGCTTCCAAAGCCTTCTGCGGATTTTAAAATGATTGTGTGATCCTGATCACACAGAGGTCATTTGGAAGAGTCATATTCATTCATGCTACCAAAGCCTTTTCCTGATGCTTTTCTTACAGCCTATCAAAAAGCAGTTGGAAAGCCTCGGTGGCTCCACCCAAGAGCAACATGAGATTCCATTCCCATCTTGGACAAGGGGCTGAGAGGTCCCCAATTTGGAGGGAGCAGAGAGGTCTGCCATCACCAAAGCTAGCTCCCTGAGGGGCAAAAGGGAAGGAATGACTAGGACTGGGACATGAATCTTTCTCAGTCCTTTTAAGACAGACACATGCTGCCACCTGGTTCCCATTACAGCCTCAACGCAGTGAGTCTCGCCCACTGAGGCACCCAGGTGGAAGAATGAAGCTGAAGCCCTGTGTGCTTGGAGCCGGGAGAATGTTCCCAGCATATCACAATTACAGAAACATCTGTGCCCAACAGCTTCCAGCCGAACTGCTGTGAAAATTTACAGTGTTTGATTGCTTTCAGAATTTCTCACTTCTCAGCCTGAGGCAGGGTGGTCTCAAGGCTGCCAGTGAGTTGCTACAGGAAGTGAGAGAGATCACAATTTCCAGGGTTTGGATGAAATGTGACATAAGGATGTGAGGAGTGAGAATGGAGTCCTGCAGGCTGTGGGCTTCCATCAACTGATCATTTCTTCCTTTTTCAGTCCGTCAACATACTTGCTGAGCATGGTGTGAACTGACTCCACAATGGATCAAAATCTGAGTAAGCGGTGGGCCTCAAAGAGCCACCAAATTAGTGAGAGGTAACCAATGGTTCAAAATGTTTCAGATCATAAGAAATGATTAATCTGGACACCAAAAGACCCCAATGAAATGGCTATCATGCATCATACTAAACGTAAGCAATTCTATTGATTCTGTAAGCACCGCCTGGAACAGCACTACTCTAATTAAGCAACGGCAGCCTGGGATCTTGCTAGAATGTAAATCCTCTGACCCCCATCCTGACCTACAATCTGGGAAGAGGGCCCAAGAATCTCCATATTAAAAGCTTTAAGTAAAAGCTGAGTATTAAAAGGTGATACTAAACCTTAAGAAGCAATGATCGAGCATATAGAAAAAAACAAAACAAAACAAAACAAAAAAACACAGGCAATCCCAGGTAAATAAAGCACACAAAACAACTCAATTTGCTTTTTCTAGGGGGCCAGGGGAGACAGACAAAGGGGACAGACTTGCTGGTGCAGTTGTAGCAAAGGGTCATGGCACTCAGTGGTAGGAGCTGCATAGGATTTGCGAGAAGTAGTTAGAACCAGCAAAGGGAAGAATTGATAGAAAGTCTTGGAAAATCACAGAGATTATGCAGGAGGGTATTTTCTTAAAACACTTAGACATTGTTCATATATAATGTCATGCAAAGACCGCGTAACAATTAAAGGGTAAACTACCACTGTGTGGTGGGGAAAACTGGCCAACAAGGCCTCTGTCACAAATTACACAAGATCTGCCAACCATCACTACCACCCTACTCTACTATGAACCACGGATTTTCACTTTTTCCTGCTTTTAAATGTTGGAACTTTTTTGTGATGTTTAATTTTATATGTCAACTTGACTGCATCACATCAGATCCATAGATAAACATTATTTTAGATATATGTATGAGGGTCTTTCTGGATAAGATTATCATTTGAATCGGTAGACTGAGTAAAGCACGTGGCCTTCCCAATGTGTCTGAGTATTTTCCAATCTGCTGAAGGCCTGAATAGAACAGAAAGGCAGGGAGTTCCCTGGTGGCTCAGCAGGTTAAGGATCCAGCATTGTCAGTAATGTGGCTTGGGTCACTGCTGTGGTGTGGGTTTAATCCCTAGCCCCTGAATGCCATGGGTGTAGCAAAAGAACAGAAAGGCAGAGTAAGATATCATTTTTTCTCTTTCTGCCTGTTTTTGAGCTGGAACATCAGTGTCTTCTGCTGTTTGCAGACTCAGATTCAAAACTGAAACCATCAGTTCTCCTGCTTGCTGACTGCAAATCCTGGGACTTAGCCTCCATAACCAATTGCTTACAATAAATCTCTTTTTATACATAAATACAAACACACACACAAATACACAAAAATCCTTTTGGTTCTGTTTCTCTGGAGAACCCAGACTAGTACACCTTTGTTAAGCAAAATGCAGAGAAGACAGGTAAGCAAGCTGCTTGAGAAGTTCCCTGGGCCTCCAAACCCTTCTATTTCCAGCGTTGATGGTATCCAAAGAAATCCTCAGAGATTTTAAACAATGAAGTTAAAGAAATCTGTGTCTACTCTTCACACATTCTAGTTCACTGCATTCAACCAGCCAACACATATATTCCCTGCCCATCCCAGCTCCTTTCTGGTCAGTCCTGTGGAAATAAAATAGAGCCTACTAGTTCCCAAGTCATTTTAACCATCTCTTACAATCTCCTTAGGAAAGCAGGTACCTTCACAGGTACTGCCACTGTTCTCAGTATATCCACATTCCTCCTTGGGACAGAGAGTTCAACAGTCTAGTCCTCTGAAGATGGGGCCCAATTTTCTGATCCAATCCTGAGCTCTGTTCTGAGTCCTACAAGAAGCAGAGGCAAGACACTCCACACCATGGGCCTCTATGATGTGTGATGGAAACTCCACGAAGGCGATATGCTTTCTAGAGACTTCTACAACCACCACCATCTGTCCCCCACTCGCAGTCAGGCATTATCCACTACCGATGATACAAAAGTTCTCATCAGAGCCACTTGGCAATTTTATACTGAGTTGAGCCTCTGATAACAAGACAGTAATGCTGATGCTTAGGAAGTGGCCAAACTTTATACCTTCTGATTTCTCATGACATCACATTTTTCTTTCTTGCTCTTTTTTTCCAGATTTATGGAGGTATAATTATGACAATGTAAAATTATTTTACAAATAAAAATTATATACATTTAAAGTGCACAATGTGATGGCCATGAATAAGCGAATTAACACAGCCATAGTTTCACATCGTCACCCTGTTTTATACCTGGTGAGAACACTTAAGCTCTATTCTCTCAGCAAATTTCAAAAATATGATAGAGTATATTTAACTATAGTCATCATGCTGAGTTCAAATGACTTGTCTTCAGATTAGCTAGTTCTACATTACACATGATCAAGTCTGTGGCTGAAGCTCCCTACTGAGTTTCTCAGTTCAATCATTGTATTCTACAGCTTTAGGATTTCTGTTTGATTATTTTGTGTGAGTGTGTGTGTGTCTTTTTAGGGCCATACCACGGGATATGGACATTCCCAGGCTTTTAGGGGTCCAATAAGAGCTGTAGCTGCAAACCTATGCAACAGTCACAGCCACAGCAACTCAGGATCTGAGCTGCATCTGCAACCTACACCACAGCTCACAGCAGTGGCCAGATTCTGAACCCACTGAGCAAGGCCAGGGACCAAACCCATGTCCTCATGGATACTAGTTGGGTTTGTTACTGCTGAGCCATGACAGGAACTCCATGTTTGATTCTTTTCATGGTTTCTATTTATTAAATTTCTCATTTTGTTCATGTATCATTTTCTTGATTCTCCTGCTTCTTGTTGAGCTTCTTTAGGATGATTATTTTTAGTTTTTCAAAGGCAATCTGAAGATTTCCATTTCTTTGGGATCAGTTACTAGAGCTTTATTAGTTTCATTTGATGGTGTCATGTTTACCTGATTTTTCATGACCTAGTAGACTTGGATTGGTGTCTTTATGTATCTGAAAGAACAAACACCTCGCCCACTCTTTATAGGCTGGTTTTGGCAGATAAAGATTGTCTCATGTACGATCTCTGTGTGAAGGGATTGTGTCTTGAGCAGGACTGGAGCTGGATCATTTGGCTGCTGCTAGGTCCCTACTGGGGTCTGTAGTTGGTAGACTAGTTACTAGCAGCCTAAGCAGGTGTGAATCTCGCCTGGTCCCTAGGAAAACAACTGCCTCCAGCCCCTTGGTCAGCGAGGCTGGCACTGGGACAGGGTCCACTTACGGGTCTGCAGCTAGGTTTTCAGACAGTGGGCCTCTTGCCAGGTGTGAAGGAAGGCATGGGTCCCATCATGTCCCCCAGGAGGGCACCTGCTACAGGCAGGGTGGGTCCCTGGATGAGCAGAACTGACCCCAGATTAGGACTGGGTACAGCTTGAGCCACTTCACAGAGCTACATGAGGGTCCACAGCCAGGAGCCTTTCTGTGGGGGGGATACAAGCAGAGAACCTCCTATTTTATCACCTCCCTGACATCCCATTTCTCTGCTTTGGTTCAAAGATCCCTGATTTGGTAAAAGATAAGGGGAGGTAGGAACAGACATTGACAACTGTGCAAGAAATTATAGTTTCTCGTGTGTAATTCCTGATCTATATCAAAGGATAATTTTAGATTTGATAATGCTTATTAGGGTTCTTTTGAGGTGGTTTGGGTTTAAGTTTCTGTTGGTTAGTTGGGTCACTGGTTTGGGAGAATTTTGTTTTGATTTTTTTTTTTTGGCTGTTGTTTTTGAAACCATTGATCAGAAGGAAAACAAGAGTTAGAAACAGAGAAATGAAGAGGTGTGTAATGAATTATCCTAAAAATAAACTATGGTCATGTATTTAACTTTGTAGAAACAGGAAGACTTTCTCTCCTAGCTTTAAATTTTTTCCTTAATTCTATCACCATGCAGGAAAAGCAGAAAAAGAGAAGAGAAAGGCATACCCATTATGTCTTTGACAACAAATCTGGATTCAGACCCATCCTAATTATGCGCCCAACTTATAATATTTAGGGAATATAAACAAGGAAAAATAGACCTTAATTTTTTTTTTTTGTCTTTTTTTTCAGGGCCACACCCACGGCATACGGAGTTTCCCAGGCTAGGAGTCCAATCAGAGCTGCAGACACTGGCCTACGCCACAGCCACAGCAATGCCAGATCTGAGCCACATATGCAACATATACCACAGCTCACAGCAACGCTGGATCCTTAACCCACTGAGAGAGGCCAGGGATCGAACCTACATCCTCATGGATACTAGTCAGATTCCTTTCTGCTAGCCATGATGGGAATTCCTTATTTTTAATTGTCAATGGGAATTTTAAAATAATCTGTGAAAAAAAGTTATCTTGGGCTATTATACAGAAGACTTATTCTATATTGTCCTTGACCTAGGAGTCAGGGTCATGAGGTGGCATCAATCCCTAAGACATACAAGCCTGTTTCAAAGAGAAGAATACAACATGTGAAAGCAGAATTAGCAACAACAAAATATCAGTCTTTAATCAGAGCAGAGAGATGTAAAGGCCCTTAGAGAGCTTCTAGAACAGTCTTCCCATTTAATGAGTGGGGAAGATGAGAATAAGAGGAGAAATGGGCAAAAAACACAAATAAACAAGCAAACATAAATAGGCACCTTACCTAAGAGAAGATACAAATAACTATAAACATATGTAAAGTTGATCAATTTAATTGGAAATGAAAGTTACTAGTTAAAACAACAAGAAGAGGAGTTCTTACTGTGGCACAGTAGGATAGGTGGTGTCTTAGGAGCCCTGGGACACAGGTTTAATCCCTGCCTCAGCACAATGGGTTGAGGATCTGGTGTTGCCACAGCTGTGGCCTAGATGGCAACCGTGGCTTGGAACGGATCCTTGGCTTGGGAATTCCATAAGCTGTAGAGTGGCCAAAGAAAAAACAAAACAAAACAAAATAAAATAACAATAAGACATGTTTTGTACTCACTGTATTGGCGAAAAGACTTAAAATCTGACAATACTAAGTGTTGATGAAGACACCGAAATTGACTCTATGAGTCAGTAAATGGGTTTACACCAAATGTTAGAAAGCATCAAGTTGAACATACACAACTCTGGTCATCCCGTTCTTAGACACACACCCTAAAGAAACTTCGGCAGATGTGCTCTAGGAAAAAAAGTCTAATAATGTGCATAACAGAACTGTTTGTAATATCAAAAAGCTGCAACAACCCAAAAATCCATTGAGAAGAGAAGGACCAAATAAAGATGAAGTCATATAACAGCATTCCATTTAGCACTAAAAATAAATGAACTATAACTACATGTTTAAATCTCGTAAATTAGTTAAAAGTATAAAAAGCAACTGGAAGAAAAAAATACAGTACAGTAATTCTCAGTTTAACAAAGTACAAAAACAAGCAAGGCTAATCAATATATTATTTAGGAATAGGCTGTGTATGTGTATATATATATATATATATATATATACACACAGTACATGCGTAGAAAAACAAAAGTAACATAAGATCGAAATCCAAGGAGGATTTTAGCTCCGGAGGTTAAGTGAGGATGGGGCTGCAGAAGGGGAGGAACAAGTGTAAGACTTCAAAAGTATGGACAGTGCTCTATTTCTTAATCTAGCTGAAAAGCATCCAGGCATTTGGTTTATTAGCCTATAAACTATACATATGCCCTTGTGTACGTTTAACTGTCATCATCAAAAATAAAATTAAACTTGCAATTTTAAGACAGTCAACATAAACTGATAGTCAAAGGTTAAATAATTTTCCCAGGTAACTACAAAGAAACAGCCAAATCTGGGCTTGCATTCAGATGATCCAATTTCAGTATCTGAGCCTTTAATGACTGTGTTATTCAGCCTATCATTCCACTCCACAATATATACCAGACTCCCGACTTAACCGGGCTGAGTCTCAGTTTCTTCAACTGTAAAACAGAAGCTGAATATGTTTGTAAGGCTCTAGGCATATTGCTCAGCCCATGCTAAGGGCTCGATCAAAGATGGCTCTAAGAAAGAGGAGAAGGAGTGGACGGGGGAGAGGAAGGAAGGGTGGGAGGAGAAAAAGAAAGACAGAGACAGAGAAAGAGGTAGAAACGAGAAAGAAAGAGGTACCAGTGAGGAGTGGCACCCTTAAGGAACCGGCACATGCCCAATTTAGAAAAGGCTCCAAGTCGAAGTGTGAACGAGAAAGTCTGTTTTCTCTTCATGGCTGCAGGCCCCAGGGCATCTGGTCTCATTAAAGGTGCAAAAGTCGAATATCCTATTGAAATTTCTCTTTGGTGTAGGAAATTAAGTTAAATTAAAAACACGACCTTTCTCTCAAACTGGCAACAGTGATCTCGTTCTCTGAGCATGATCGTATCCATCAGCAATACATCAAAACCAGACGGTGCTGGGGGACTTCTATGGCTGAGTCTTCAACCTCCTCAGAGACTCCCGTTTACTTGGCTCCAGCCAGGCAAAGGGGATCAGGTTCTTCATAAAATCCAAAGGAAGAAGGTGATATCCACACAGGGAGGAGGGTTTCAGGTCTTCTCTAACATTTCACAGGCCATTCACTCAAAGACAGAGCTGCTAACAGCCTGGAGAGTTGCTGCCCCTGCTCCTTACTTTGGATAAGACATGAGGAGTTGGGGGTGAGACTGGGTTGTGAACTCAACTGTAATCCTATAAAGCCCAGCTGGGAGAGCTCTGGGGACCCAACACGGGCTCTAGGCAGGAACATGCACCCAGAGGCTTGCTCTGATGTGCCCTCTCACTCCTTGTCCCCTGCAAGGTGTCTCCAGGCAGAGCCCACTTTTTCCCAACACTGATCCCCCAGAGCAAAGGGGCACTGTTGGTGCAGGTTTGCCGTCCAATAAACAACCACAAAGCTCATCCTCTTGCCCACGCCTTTCTGGAGGATCCAGAGAGAACACAAGGGAAAAGGAATTCTCCAAAGAGCAGAGCAGCGGCACTGACAAGACAGCAGGAGCCAGGAGCAATGGCAGCCCCATGAGAAAGTGACAGGTCTTCTGGAGCCAGACTCCAAAGCAATATTCAGAAATGGCGATAAATAATTTATGATAAGCATGACAACTGCAGTGTTCTTTAGAAGTCCAAGTAGCATGCCACAATTTAATTGCCCAATTTAGAAGATGCCATTTAAAATAGTCTGTTATATGGAGCTCCTGTCGGGGCTCAGTGGTTAACAAATCCCACTAGGAACCATGAGGTTTCAGGTTCGATCCCTGGCTCCTTGCTCAGTGGGTTAAGGATCCAGCATTGCCGTGAGCTACGGTGTAGGTTGAAGATGTGGCTCAGATCTGGCGTTGCTGTGGCTGTGGTGTAGGCCATCGACTGTAGCTCCAATTAGACCCCTAGCTTGGGAACCCCCATATGTCACTGGTGCAGCCCTAAAAAGACAAAAATAAAATAAAATAAAATAAAATAGTCTGTTATGGTAAAAAAAAAACAAACCTCTAATCTTCAACCCTAGTCCCTAAATTTTCCAATTAAATTATTACCATTTCTATTATAATTTATATATTAATATTAAATAGAACTTCAGGGTTTTCAGTGAGATTTACTTCTATCAAGTCTATCCCATGTAATCAGCACAAATATATGAGCTAGATATTTATTATCACTATATTGACAAGGCAATATATGCTCAGAAAGATTAAATGATTTACCCAAGGTAAGACGCCACTAAGTTGCAGAAAAGAGATTCAAATCCAGGTTCTCAATGAGAACTGAGGGGGAGACACAAGGAAATAGTAAGCCTTACCCAAAGGGGCTTCACATAATCATGAAATGCGCTGGAAAATGTGTTTGGTCAATATTAAGAGCCAAAAAAGACTTCTGACACTAATGTACTAAAAGTGCAAATACATTTATACAACCCTGGGGAGACTCTTATCCAAGACTCTTTGCAGTCAAGGGTCTAGTAAATAAACCTTTAAAAAAAAGAAGAGCTGTATCTAAAATAAATTAATTGAATGATGATGATGAAGAGGAGAAAGATGATAAAAAGGAAAAGAAGAGAAAAGGAGGAGTAGAAAATAATGGTGCTAAATAATATATATTTCATAATATGCATAACGAACATCTAAAAGCCACTGGAAATTCCCTAAAGATTACATAATGGGGAACCAGAATCACAAAGCTTATTTATCTCCTTGATACTTTTCATTGTTTTAATCTCCAAAAACTTCAGAGGGAAAGCAAGAAAAGAAAATCCTCCTTAAATGTTTTACTTAACTTCTGGTTTGTTCCTACTGGGTTAGTGGAGGATATGAAGTCTGAAGCAGTCATTTGGAGGAGTGTGTGTTAACACACAATAGCAGTATTCACAGTAGCCAAGATATGCAAACAATCCAAGTGTCCATAAGTAGATGAATGGATAAAGAACATAATACGTGTGACAACATACATATATACACACAATCTACACATGTGTACAGTATGTAATGTACATACAAACACAGGAATATTATTCAGCCCGAAAAAGGAAGTTCTACCATTTGCAATAACATGGATGAAACTGGAATACATTATACCAAGTGAAATAAGCCAGACACAGAAAGACAAATACTACATGATCTCATTTGTATGTAGAATCTAGAAATGTCAGACTCACAGCAGCAGAGAGCAGAATCATGGTGGCCAGAGGCTGATGTTGATCAAAGGGTATAAACTTTCTGTTATAAGATGAAATTCTGGGGATCTAATGTACAGCATGACTAAAGTTATTACTTCATACTTGAAATCTGCGAAGAGGGTAGATCTTAAGTGTTTTACAGCAAAAACCCAAAAAGGTAAGAGGTAGGTGATGGATGTGTTAGTTAGCTGAAATGTGGCTGTCATTTCACAATGGATATGTATATCAAAACACCACATTTTACACTTTCTGTATTTTCACTTGTCAATTACACCTCAGGAAAGCTGGGGAGAAATCCACAATACCTACAAATGCATTTCCATTAATAACAACAACTATTATTATTATTATTGCAGGATAAAAACAATCAAAAACGTGCGTTGAAATATGAGTAAAGAGAAAACCACACTTTGGGAATAAATATGAAATTGCATGATTATATGTGTATGCATCTAAGGAGGAAAAGGGAGTCAGAAAGAAAAAGGAAAAAAATGAGTACTTAATTCAAACAAGGAGAAAAAGATTAAAGCTTCTGT
Source organism: Sus scrofa (assembly GCF_054392235.1). Lineage (NCBI taxonomy): Eukaryota > Metazoa > Chordata > Mammalia > Artiodactyla > Suidae > Sus > Sus scrofa. The sequence continues at coordinate 131,020,862 of NC_139385.1, read as the reverse complement.
ACAAAACATTTTATATTAACAGGTTTCAAACAACTCCTAATTTCTGGAGGTCACGGTCAATTCACATTTGTTCATCCAGCCCTTTCACTGGATCTATCCACCATTACAGAAACCTACAATTGCTGTTAATGAATCTGAAGTTCTTCAAGTTTTACATAAAAGGCTCTTTTAAATAAATGGAACTTGAGTAGCCACACTGCTTTAAAAAAAAAAAAAATAGACCACAGATTGTGAGTGTTACTTTCCCCACGTCCCACCATGCACTGAGGTCTTAATTAGAGCTGTAGCTATCTGAACTATTTTGGCCTTTAACTTTACAGCACAACATTTAATTCCTATTGGTATAGTAAACCAGTAACTTCAGTATTTGTTAAAACTAAATAAAGTTTATAAGCCTATCAAAATACCTCTTGCTTCTTGTAAATGTTTAGGAAACATTTCTGAAATGTTTCTGAAAGTTAAGGTCTTAAGAGTTATAGGAACCGGTGACCTCTCTTTGCACTCTGCTTGCTTCCGGGTGAAGCAAATCCTTCACTCCATGAGGGGCGAGGAAAGGCTCAGACATCAGAGCGGGGAGTCCAAGAGGGATGGACCACAGCAGAAAGGACAGGCCACCTTCACCCTGCAGATGGCATGCTTGTCTATTAATGGCCAGGCAGCATCCATTTAAAAAGGCACTTTCATTTCCAAAAGACACGAGTAAGAAATGAAGTAGGGGAGTTCCCGTTGTGGCTCAGCAGGTTAAGGACCCGACATAGCCTGACCTCGCACAGTGGGTTAAGGATCTGGCATTTCTGTGAGCTGCAGTGTAGGTTGCAAGATGCGGCTTGGATCTAGTGTTGCTGTGGCTGAGGCGTAATCTGGCAGCTGCAGCTCTGATTTGACTCTGATCCTGGGAATTTCCATATGCTGCAGGTGTAGCCCTAAAAAGAAAAAAAAAAAAGAAGAAGAAGAAGAAGAAACAAAGTAGGAAGAAAGAGTGAGATGTCAATCCACGTAGCAGTCACTAAGGAATACAGCCTTTACTTATCCTAATATTGCTTCTGAAAAAACAGTTCATGTCATTGCTCTTTGGCCAAGTCTTAAAATAATGCCTACGCTAAAAAAAATAATTCAAATCAGGGTCTCACTAAATATTCCAAAGGATTATAGTTCTGCCCATAAGCCACTGAGTCTGTGAGACAGAAGTAACAGCAATACCAACCTCATTGGGAGATGAGCATTAACGGAGATAATCCACGACTCATATTTAGGATAATGCTTAGCATGGAGAAAGAACGCTGATGTGCTATTACAAGTTGTTGCTATTATTACTGTTGCTGTTGTTATTGTTTGGAGCAACTCTGTATGATAAGCCGTAAGTGATTCCTAGAGAAGCTGTGGGTGCAGTAGCCTTTCGCTGACTCGGCACTTTCCCAGCTAATTTTGAGAGATACTCACACCTGGACGCCCATCTCTAGACCAATGCAGCACTTGCAAATGTTGGGACAACAGAGCAACAACAAAGCTATTCCAGGTTTGTTCATGGTTAGCCCTTTGTAAACCTTGAGATTCCTTGACACATTCCAAGTTATTTTAAGAGAGTTGTCATTACTTTTTCTCATTTCCTCTCTTCTTATTCTCTTTTGAACACAATTTAGTCAGGCTTTTTACTTCACTATGCTGCCAAGACAACTCTTGTCAAGACCTCCTGTGACTTCCAGGAGTCAATTTTCAGCCCTCACTCCAGCCTCCTTATTGAATTATATTTTCCCTTGATACAACCCACTTCCAAACGGAGCTTATTTCCAAGTTCTTCACCTTTTCCTATTCAGCCCTTTTCCCGCCTCTGCTCATCTTCCCCACCTTCTACATGATGAGTGCTCCAGGACTCGGTCCTGTGCACTTTTCTCCCCTCTATACTGTGAGTCTTATGTGGATGTGAGCCTTTAAACGCCCTTTGTATGCTAATGACTGCAGAATGTGCATCCCCAGCCTGAACTCCAGACCTCCACAGAAACTACACACTCATCCTCTTCATTTGAATGTCAAATAGGTGTATCACACTTCTCATGTCCAAAACACGATTGGGAATTTTCACTTTCAAACCTGCTCCTGTCAGTCTCCTCCAATGCAGTAACTGGCAGCCCTCGTCCCAGCTGCTAAGGATAAACTCCTTGGAAATATTACTGGACTCCACTCTTTCACTCCTACCCAATTTCAGACCTGTTGGCGAGTCCTATAGGCTATGCTTTCAAAAATACAGAAAGAGGATACGAAATTCTTCCCATCACCTCCACCACTTAGCCCCCAAGTGAGATGGGAAGCTACTGGGAAACTAAGAACAGAGAAATGACGATAAGACATAGGTTTAAAAGGACCTCTGGCTGTATGTACAAAGAACTGCAGGAGATCAATGACCAACAACAGAACTAATCAGAAGTCTTTTTCAGTAACCCAGCCACTGGATAGCAGTATTTATCACTGTATCTCCACTACCTAAATCAGAGGCTGGCTTATAAGAAGCACTCAATGAATGTTGTTGTTATTGTTATTTGTCTTTTTATGGCCTTACCTGCGACGTATGGAAGTTCCCAGGCTAGGAATCAAATTGGAGTGCAGCTGCCGGCCTATGCCACAGCCATAGCAGTTCTGGATCTGAGCCACATCTGTGACCTGTGCCACAGCTACAACAATGCTGGATCATTAACCCACTGAGCAAGGCCAGGGATCTAACCCACATCCTTACAGACACTATGTCAGATTCTTAACCCGCTGAGCCACAATGGAAATTCCTGAATGTTACTGAATGAAAGAATAAATACAATACCAGCAGATCCTGGAGGGGTTGGGTCAAAGGTCAGGATCTGACAGGATAACAGGCAGACTAAATGAGCTACTTTCTTGGCGCAAAATATACAACAAAGCACCAGAATATACAGTATGCCATAGATGCTCAATAATTGCATCTTTGAGTCATTTATGGTGGATGGGTGGATGGGTGGATGGATGGATGGATGGATGGATGTAAGGATAAACTAACTCTGGGTAGACATTAGGAGGCAGGTTAGCCAAGCTGCCCCAGCAGCTTGGGCCTCTGTGAGAAGAGGAGGGAAAGAGGCTACAGAGAGAGTAAAACATCCAGAATCATCAGTAGAGCACCCCAGGACAGGAATATGGGGGACATAACTGTCCTTCAAAACTTCCCACTCTTGGAGTTCTTTTTGTGGCTCAATGGTTAACAAATCAGACTAGGAACCATGAGGTTGCCAGTTCGATCCCTGGCCTTGCTCAGTGGGTTAAGGATTCGGCAATGCCATGAGCTGTGGTGTAGGTCACAGATGCGGCTCGGATCCCACGTTGCTGTGGCTCTGGCATAGGCCGGCAGCAACAGCTCCGATTGGACCCCTAGCCTGGGAACCTCCATATGCCACAGGAGCAGCCCTAGAAAAGGCAAAAAGACAAAAAAAAAAAAAAAAAAAAAAACAAGAAGAACTTCCCACTCTCAGTTACCACTGTGGCTCAGTGGTAATGAACCTGACTAGTATCCATAAGGATAAGGGTTCGATCCTTGGCCCTGCTCAGCAGGTTAAGGATCTGGTGTTACAATGAGCAGTGGTATAGGTCACAGATGTGGCTTGGATCCCGTGTTGCTGCAGCTGTGGTGAAGGCCAGCAGCTGCAGCTCCAATTTAACCCCTAGCCTGGGAACCTCCATGTGCCGTGGGTGCAGCCCTTAAAAAAAAAAAAAAAAACAAAAAAAAAAAAAAAAAAAAACAAAAAAAAACCACACTCCAAAAAAATGTACTACACTCAGAAATGTCCTTAAGTTTTCAATAGTATATGAAATTGACCACGTATATTATAAAATATTGGTTGTATGTGTTCTGTGATATTGTAAAAATTATAAATATTTCACCAAACCACAATTTTTAAATGCCTACTAAAATGTTGTTTTAACCCAACTGATAATGATACCTCACTTAATCTCTACTGCTCTGCTAACTACCCAAATTCACATTCACAATAACCCTTGCACCGCCTCCCATCACTTAACACACGTCTTCCCTTTATCAGCATTTTCAGCTACATCAGCTTAGGGTGTGAGGTTAGGTGGGGGTTCTCGGTAATATAAGTATCTAAAAGGGAATCAAATGTCCTTTTCTCTCCATAGGAATTTCTCAGTGACTTATCCAAAAGCCACTGCTGGTTTACTTCTCTACCATCTGGGTCTCTTCATTCAGCTTTCCTGGCTCAGAGTTCCTTGGAGAGACTGAGCAGCATCCACAGTGGCCTTGGGCTGGGAGCCGCAGCCATGGCCTAGACAAGGACGGTTCAGCACTATGGACAGCAATGTGTATGCTTGTTTGCCCCCCCAACAAAAAGATTCTAGGTTTGCTCTCACTATGCCCAGAATGTACCCGTATTAAATCACCTTTTACCCCCAAATAACAATAATAACAGGTGAGATGTAGTGAATACCCAATACGTCAAGCATTATAATAACCTAATTTATTTGTTATCATGTTTAGTCCTCTCGAGATAGGTATCATTATCCCATGTACAGATGAAGAATCTAAGGCTCCGAAAGCTTAAGTAACTTTCCAAATGTCAATAACAATAAGCCTCCAGAGTGGGTCCTTGATGGCTTTGCTCTACCGTCTTCACTCACACACGCACACATAAGACTTCCTCCTGAGGGTCTGATGAAGCCCAAGCTTGGTGGGCTACCAGTTCACCTCCTGATGACAATCAAGGAGAGGAAGGTCCTATCTCAGAAAGGAAGCTATGATAAAAATGTGGGTGCTGTCCAAGGAAAGCCATCAGTGTGCAAGGGAGAGAGAAGGGGCCCTCAAGACATGTTTTCCCCAGCCACAGCTACAGGTTGCTCGCAAGGTCTTCGGGCACGTAAACCACGATGATAGGCACATTCCACTTACAAACGCTTGCATGTTTTCGTTTTCATGTCTCTGATGTGTACATTTTTTCCCAAGCACAGCAGTTTTCTAATCAGTCCCGCATGTCTGTTCTCAACCATGTTGCTGAGAGCCAGCCAGACAAGCTGCAAAGTCCTTGGCCACAGGAGCACCTGGCTCCCCAAGGATGTGTGCCTCATTGTTTTAAATCTAGTAAAGGCACTTTGATCTCCCTGCTTAGACAAGATTGCAGCCAGGCCTTTTTACAGCATCCTTCCAGATCCAGCACTCCCTCTTCTCCCACAGCCCTTTGATACTAACTGACACTAAACTCTCTCCCTCTCCTTCCTCACCTCCCTCTGAGGGGCCATAGAGCCCTCTGGGTCCTCCTCTTGCCTCTGTGGCAAACCTCACAGAGCTGCACTCTCCCTTTATCCTGGGATGTTCACATGACTGTCTTTTAAGGAGACTGTAAACTCACTGAGGACAAGGCTACCTCTTAAGGAAGCAACCTTGACTCTGGAACTGCCTCAACTTTAAGCATTTATTCCTTTGACTTTCTATGGGCCTATGTTCTTATCAGATCACTGATCCTAATTTTGACATGTAAAACATAGGCGCCACAGTCACGTCTTTGTACCTCTCTAGTTGAGGGTTTCCCTTCCCAAAATACACACACACACACACACACGCGTGCACACTTGTATATGTATGCATAACTGTGTGTGTGTGTGTGTGTGTGTGTGTAACTGTGTCTGTCTAAACAGCACATTCCCTCCTATTCAACTGTTGACTTCCCAAGGGTAGGGGATATCTAATTCTTCCTTGAATTTCTAAACACTGGTACTATTCCAGGCACATAGAAGGTGACCAAGCATTTGAAAGGTGGATTTAAAGGCAGGGCATGTGCATTCGAGAACTCAAATATAGGATAGGAATAACTCTCCCTTGAGCTTCACCTGGAAAGGGCCTAACAGCTAAGTCTAACCTGTCTGTGTGTGCTGCTCAAGAACTAGGAAACAGCACCAGATCTCCAAACCCACCCCTCACTGCTTCCAACAAGGGACTTGGGCATGAAACACCTTACAATATCAAACAATACAAACAACATATCCCACCAGGGACCCCACTGATCCCTTCCGTGTGCCAGATCCTCCTGCTAGGAATAAGAAACTAATGCAGCTGATCTGATAACTGATTTCTTAAAATACTGAAGAAAGCTGAATTCAAAAAGCAGTAAATAAAAGGGGGAGAGTAAACTGTTTTTCTAAATACCCTTCATGTACCAGGTTTTTGTGTACATATTACCTCATTTAAGCATCACAACCAATGTGAGACAGATATCATTTTCTCCCTCGCAGGGAGCTTTAGAAAGTCTTGGGCCCTGATCTGTGGGTCTGACATGCATGCTGCGGCCTATAACCCTGTGGGATACAAGACTGATCACGCAAGCGTCCCCTCCCCACTCACTATCTGTTTCCACTTCTACGGTTCACCAGAGATGGCAAGCCAATCTGAGCACATAATACAGCATAGTCTAGTAATGTTTCTTTATGATAGAAAAACAGTAAAGATTTCCTGTTGTAACATTAAATGCCACTTAAAGGAGTACAGATGCTGAATCTGAGCAGATTAGCTAAATTATAGTATAAACTCCAACGCTCAGAGTTGTATCCCCAAGGCAAAGTAAAATGTCCGGTAGTGGTTACCCCTTTCCTCAACAAAAAACAGCTTTCTAAAATGTGATGCATATAAAATATTACATTTCTTAAACTATGTTAGCTTTGGGCGGGTGGCATGTTTTCTATTGGGGTTAACACTGCTTATAGGAACTTAAGACCGGCATCTAATACAATGGGCCTTTGAGGGAAAACAAAATGTAAAACCAGCCATGCACTCCACGTAATGCAACTATGCCGCATCACTTGTGGTCCTCGCCGATTCTGAGCTCTGCAGTGTTGAATCCTTCACCACTGGAGCAGACAAGCATATGTCAAATGAGTAGATGAACTTGGTGTGTGTCCTTTAAACCTTGCTCTTTGGGACGCCCTGCCACTGCCCTCATGAAAACACCACATTCTAGCACGCCCACACTCCAAAATTCAACCTTCCTCCCAGTAACTGAGTGCCCTCCCCGTGGTGAGGCACTGCAGTTCGAAAAGAGTCAAGAGTTAGACCCACTTCCCACTCTGTGTGACCTCTATATAAATAGCTGACACTTACTGAAAATTAAATGGTGCCTGACATGAGCTAAGCTCATTACATAAATTATTTTCTTTACTTTTCACAACTTAAATAGACATATATGTTTTTACCCCCTCTTTACAAATAATGAAACCAATGAAATTCTAGAAGACAAACTCCTCAAGCACTTTGTCTTTTGTTGCTACAGTGCCTAGAACAGTGCCTGGCATAAAAGTCCTCAGGAAATAAATGTTTAAAAGAGTGACATCATCAGTACAGTAGAATAAGAGTTTTCTACCATCTTCCTCCCAAAGAATACTGATTTAGATACAGATAAGGGTGCATCTGTGGAAGTCCAGGAGTCTAGTGGAGAAGTTCCAGCATATGGATGGAGGAAAAAAAATTTCAAGATTGGAAGCCTTAAAGAGGGTAAGAGGATCAGTTTCACTTTACCCCCAGCACTCTTCCCCAAGGTAGCACAGCTCAGTGCCAGGAGAGACCTCATCAGCCTGTGATCTCCCCCACAAGGGAAACTGTGAGCATGTGAGTGAATCCGCAGCCTCCCCAGCTGTGTGTGCACCACCAAGGAGACCCAGTTCTTTACCACCCCATCCAGAATACTGAGATGTGCTCTATAACCGGGAGTGGGAAATGGCGGGAAGAACAGGAACCAGGGTCTTAGACAACATCGAAGGAACACGGATCCTACTAACTGTGTTGTACACTCTATCACAAAGTCCACCAATGAGCCCCTGGGAATATCTTATCCACAGATCCTTCCAACTGGTACAGACACTGCCGATGCTCCACAACCTCACCCCACCCTGCGTCCATCTCCCTAAGGAGGCCCCCTATGGCACCAAGAACAAGTGTTTGCAGACCACTAGTGAGCACATGTAGAAAGATATAACAACTCCACAGGATATTAAGAAAGCACACAAGAATTCAACACAACCCCAGGGAAAGCAAAAGGGAAGCTGACAGCACCAAGCGTGACTTCACAGGATTGAGAGAAGGCACACTATCTTTTTCAGTTTTTTAAAGAAGGACTGCAGTCTTAAGAATTCCCCCTCCAAGAGAAAATAAGAACTGTAGAGCCGGAGTATAGAAAAGAGCTGAAAAAGACTCAGAATGCCTAACATGGATGATGGAAGGCATTTCTCTCCAAAAGCCAGTCAGTTAAGACTGGAAGGAGTGACTGCTTCTTCAAACAGAGCAACACAAAACCTCAAGAAAAATTTAAAATCAAGGAAACATGACAACGCTAAAGAAACACAATAATTTTCCAGTAACCAACATCAAAGAAATAGAGATCCAAGATCTTCCTAATTAAAAATTGAAATAGTTATTTTAAGGGAATTCAGAACTACAAGAAAATGCAGAAAGACAGCTATATGAAATGAAGAAAACAATGATAAAATGAAGTCAATAGAGAGAGAAAAACTATGAGCAACAACAAGAACAACCAAAAAAAAAAAAAACCCCAGAAATTCTGGAGTTGAAGAATACAATGTGTGAAATGAAAAATGCAACAGAGTACATCAACTTCAGACTGAACTGAGAGGAAGAAAGAATCTGTGAGGTCGAAGACAGATCTCTTTACATTGTCTAGCAAAAGGAGAACAAATAAAACAGAAGGAAAAAGATGGAAGAAGCCTACATGAACTGTAAGAGAAAAAAATCATGTATTGGTAGAGTCCCAGAAGTAGAACATGAGAGAGGGGTAAAAGCTTAAAGAAATAATGGCTGAGAACTTGCCAGCCCTAGGGAGAAATCTGGACATCCAAGCTCATGAAATCCATACATCTCCAAATAATTTCAACTCAAAAGACTTTTTCTAAGACACATTTTAATGAAACTGTCTAAAATCAAAGACAAAGAGAGAATTTTAAAAGAAGTAAGAGAGAAAAAAAATCACATACCAGGGAACCCCCCATAAGGCTAATCAGAGGCTTTCTCAGCAGAAACCTTGCAGATTAGGAGTAACATGATAGCTAAAATAACTTGTTAATAGACACACAGTATAAAAGGATGCAAATTGTGACATCAAAAACAAAAAATGTTGGGGGTGAAGGAGAGTAACTCATACAACTCAACAGCAGAAAAACAAATCGTCTGATTAAAATTATAGGCAGAAAGAGTTTCTGTCATGGCACAGCGGAAATGAATCTGACTAGGAACCATGAGGTTGTGGGTTCAATCCCTGGCCTTTCTCAGAGGGCTAAGGATTCGGCATTGCTGTGGCTGTGACGTAGGCCGGCAGCTACAGCTCCAATTAGACCCCTAGCCTGGGACCCTCCATATGCCACAGGTGTGGCCCTAAAAAGACAAAAATAAAAAAAAATAAAAAATAAATAAAATCACAGGCAGAGAACCTAAGCAGACATTTTCCCAAAGACTACAAATAGCCAACAGGTGCATGAAAAGGCACTCAACATCACTAATTATCAGGGAAATGAAAATCAGAAACACAATGAGATATCACCTCACACCTATTAGGCAGCTATTATCAAAAAGGCAAGAGATAACAAGTGTTGGTGAGGAGGTGGAGAAGCGGTAACCCTTGCTCACAGTTAGTGAAAACGTAAACTGGTACAACCACTATGGAAGACAGAATGGAGTTTCCTTGAAAAAATAAAAACAGAACTACTATTTAAGCCAGCAATCCCACTTTGAGATATAACACTTTCATTTCTGAAGGAAATGAAATTACCATCTTGAAGAGATATCCATTCGTTGCCACATCAGTCGCAATACTCGAACACGGAAACACAAAAGTGATCGATGGATGAATGACTAAAGGAAACATTATTTTATATCACACATTAGATAAAGAGATACGAATGTAAACATTTCAATATCATTTTCCCATTTAAAAAAAGAAATCTTGACATTTGCAACAACAGAGATGGAACTTGAAAGCATTCTGGTAAATGAAATAGGTAAAGAAAGTATACAAAGAGAGAAAAATACTGCATGATCTCACTTATATGTGGAATCTAAAAATGCTGACCTCAGAGAGGAGAACGGTGGTTGCTAGGGGCTGGGTGTGAGACAAATGGGGAGATAGTGGTCAGAGGTGCAAACTTTAGTTACATGATGAGTAAGTTCTGGGGATCTAATGCACACAGTTTCACAATACATACATGTATCAAATCATCAAATTGTATAACTTTAACTTCCGCAGTGTTATCTGTCGATTATACCTCAATTAAACTGGGGAAAAAAAGAAATTATAAGAAAAACATTGTTGAGTAAATGAATGACTGAATGAAGCCAAGGAAAATTAACCTGAATTTCCAAGGTCACATAGCACTGCATCTAGAAGATACTTTTGAGAGTGGGACTTCCGGCATCCCTGTGCTGTCCTCATGCTGACATTCTCTAGGCAGGTCCGATTTAGTGGTCAGCTGGGCAGCACAGTGTGGGGACAAGGCCCAAGACTCAGTAGGACACAGCCCTGAATCCTAGTCCCAGGGCTACAGCTTACAAGTGCCATGAGACAAGTCGAACTTTTTTTTTTTTTTTAGCTTCTCATCTGTAAAACAATAACAGTAATATCTACTTTTCTTCCTGTTAGCAGTTTTTGGATACTAATACTTAACTTCACTATATACCTCAAAGGAAACAGTAATTTTAACTTCACAGGGTGGATGTGAAAATTACCAAAGATCGCAAACTGAAATCACTTTTCAAACTAAAAAGATCAAACTTAAGTCAACAACAAAACAGAAGAGAGGAGGAAACACATTTTCCACCATGATATATAGTCACTGCTTCCAGGAACCGCTTGTCAGAGAAGCCGGAGCTCTATCTGCCCTTTGTCTATGGCACCCAGCTCACCAAACTTCAGGGCCACTAGCCAAAACTTTACATCAAGAAATTTCAGGTGTGGCCTTAACCCCAGGACACTGCTATTACTGTAGTCCTATTTTCAGGAATTATGAGTCAAACCTGGCCTGGCACTACCAGCTACCTCAAAGCCCAGCCAGCTTTCCCAATCTCTGCTGAAATAACTGCCTGTGTCATCTGCTTCTGGTTCAAGGCCTACTATTTTAGATGTCCATTCAGTTTCCACTAAGATAGTCACCTAATATTCTATACCAATCATTAAATGTTAAATTGTATCCCCTTAAAAAAAAAGATATACTAAAGTCCTAACACCCAAAACCTCCAAATGTGACCCTATTTGAAAACAGAATCATTACAGATGTAATTAGTTAAGTTAAAATGAGATTATACTGAGATAGGGTGGGTCCCTAATCCTATATGACCAGTGTCTTTATAAGATGTCCATGAGAGGACACAGACACTCAGAAACAATGGCCTTGATGGGGAAGGCAGACCCTGGAGTCATATAGCTGCAAAGCAGAGATACCCCAGGACTGCCGGCTAACTATCGGTGCCTAAGAAGAGAGAGGAAGGGATTCCCCTGAAGATTTCACAGGGATCATGGCCCTACTGATACCTTAATTTCAGGATTCTAGCCTCCAGAGCTATGACACGACTAATTTCTATTATTTTAAGCCATTCAGTTCATGATATTTTGTTTTGGTAACCTTAGAAAATTAACACACCAATTATTCTATGATCCAGCAAAAGACTGCAGTAGCCCCACTCTCACGCCTGATTCCCCAAAAGCAAGATTCCCAAATGAAGCTCCAAAGTGGCAATATATCTCATTTATCCAGAAAGCCATGCTTTGTAGGCTTAACTACGGCATCGTGGCCACTCAGTTTTTTAAAACCAGGAGGTTATTAAATAAATTATAATATTGCGGTAAGTAGAGATACATGTCCTGCATCATCCCGGTGACTGTCATACGATGGCATTTATGCCCCTGATTAGGTCACATTATAGGACACAGTATACCTTAAGTTGGAGAGGTTAAGGTAGGCCTGACCTAGTCACATGGGTCCTTTCAAAGCAAAGAGTTTCCTCCAGTGGATCAGAGAAGAAGACAGAGATTCAAAACACGATGAGGATTCAACGCACTGTGGCTGGCTTGCAGATCAAGGGAGCCATATGTCAAAGGAAGACAGGTGGCCTCCAGCTGCTGAGAGAAGTCCCCACCTTATGACCAGCAAGGACAGGAGGACTTTGGCCATATACCATCTCGAGTAACTAAACCCTGCTGACAAGAACGAGCTTGGAAGCGATGCTTCCCAGAGCCTCCAGAGGAGAACTTAGCCCAGCTGATACTTTGATTTTGACCTTCTGAGACCTGAGCAGAGACCCCAACTCCTGACTACTGATCTGTGAGCTAATAAGTGGGTATTGTTGTAAGTTGCTGAGTTTCTGGTAATTTGTTACACATCAATAGAAAACTAATGCAAATATATCCACAATAAATCTTTCATAGGTGCTTTCATTTAAAGTGCAAGAAAACTGGCAAATGTTGATGATATATTTGATTTTTTTAAAAAGGAAACCAAATCCAATATACAATATAATTGCAATTTTGTTCTATATATGTGTGTGTGTATATATATATACACATATATATGCATATACACATGTGTACATATATGTATAAATATGCATATGCATATGTGTACACGCACACACATATATATGTGCATAGGCAAAAGACTGCCTTAAAATACAACACAATGGTATCAGAGGTAAATAAGTGGTGAAAGGATTAAGTATTTTAAATTTCTCCTTCATACTTTTCTGATCCAATTTTTCCACAGTGAGAGTTTATGACTTCAACAAGCAAAAATAAAATTGCTAATGCTTCCATCACTGCCAAGAACAAAGCATCTGGTTATGAGGGGCTGTTATAATACTTCAGCTAGTTTATCAGTAAGAAGCTAAAGAACCCTTACACAGTATTTTACACTAATACTATGAATTCAGTTCTGCTGTGGAATAAAAACACATAACCACAAGTCAAACACAGTGGGACGACTGTGCCTCTGACCACTTGAGGCCAACTTCAGGTGACAAGAATTCTGAAGCCTGCGCCTGCTCACTCTGGCAGCCAAGCAGACCACTCAGAGGCTGGGAATGAACTTTGGGACACTGAATTATTTGTCTTCACCGCTAATCCTGCTAATGCACTCACAATCTATTTGACAGGCTGCCCATCACATCCCCTCTGTTGGGGTGAGCAGGCTTCGGAGGTGGCGGTGACAAGGGGATTACTGAGAGGACAGACGGGCCCTCCCTCCCCTGCGTTCCGACTAACTTTGGAGATAGGCTGCATGCCTCACAGGGCACCAGACAGAGGCTTGTCCTCGGCACAGACCCCCTGGCACAGAGGAACCTTGGCACAGAGGTACCAGTGGGAGATGTTCGCCAACCCACAGGGACCAGCGTTTTCTGACAGCCATGTCACTCTTCTGGTCTCATCAAGGAGAAAGGAAACAAGGCAAGTCAAAGGGAAAATTCACAGGGCTGCAGTTTCTGGAAGGTTCCTTCATAGCAGAGCTCCCCCTCCCTCCAGAATCTCTACATGCTAGAGGAAGCTAGAGGAAGTTCTGGCCTCGTGGGATGAGTCATAGCACACCTCTTCCTTCTCCTTCTCTGGCTACCAGGTTCTCAGTGAGTGGCTCACACTCTATAAAAGCTGCTGTTACAGTTTCATCTTCATGAAATTAGCAGGATTGCTTTATTTGCCTTCTGAATTTTCAGGGGTTTCACTTTAAATACAAGGTAAAATGGAAATAATAGGTGCAGCCTGCACGAGAGCAGATTAAAATTATCTGAAAAGGCAACATAGGATTTGCCCCCGAGCAAAGCTGCTGTCCCTTTTCTGGGAAGCCGCTCTAGCCAGCCTCAGCTCTCTGGCTGGAGCCAGGGTGCAGGCAGCATAGACAGTCCCTTCTACTCCCCTTTACACTCAAGGTTCTCATTCGCAGCCCAGAGGAGCAGAAAGACACTTCCCAGAGATACAATCAACCATTTACCTTCGTTTCCCCACTTTCCATGGTTTTCCTCATTCCTGTAATTGGGCCAAAGCTGTTGTCTGGGTTCTACCTTAGTGAGGAGCATCTCAGGCTCAAGTGTCACCAAAGCCACTGGGAATCCTGAGGCCAGCACAACGATCCTGTGTCCCCGAGGAACCTGCCATCTCTAAGTAAAGAGACAGCCATAATGTGCTGTGAGAAGGGTGAGGTTTCTGTAGCAGCACCAGGGGCAGAGGCCCCGACCAGACAGTGAAGGTGAGGGGTCTAGTCTGGGTGACCTAAGTTACTCGACTGCCTTCTCCAGCTGTATTTCGGCCACACAGATCACTGGTGCCTCAACTACAAATGAACCTTTGAAGGGCAGTGGAAAGTCACAGCCATGGTCCACCAGGACAGCACCAGAGACCCATCTGGGACCATACACTCCACACCGCCATCAGCCCACGACAAGCCCAGCTTAGGTGCCCCACCATCACTAGGCACACAGCTTACACTCTAGCCAGAGAAATGACCAGAAATGCACAGGAGCCTCCTACACCCGCACCACCCTCTCGACCAAGCTGCACCGTCTCCTGACGGAAAAGAGGCTGGAGAGCCTGAGTGCAGGCAGGGGTCAGCCACACGCACCCCCACTCCCCTTCTCCCAGAAGGGGCTCCAGCCTGAATGAGACACCTTGTCAGGTTGTCCTTAGGGGCAGGAGGAGGGCCTCTACCTTGCACCTGGAGGTCAAGGCTAGAATCCCAGCCTTCATCCTTCCCAGGCCTGCACTCCACACACCCTGGCAGGCCCAACACTTTCTCAGCCCACAGTCTTAGCTGCTCTCTCCCTCTCCAGGAGAAGGTGAAGGCCTGCCCTCTGTCCTTCCTTCTGGGCACATGAGTCAGAATCCGGGAGACTTCAGTGAACCGCACGTCCGGGGAGACGGGAGAGGGTCCTGTGAGTGCAAGGACTTTAGGGTCTGAAGAATCTGGGTTCTTGTGATCTTGCGCTAATGTGTACTTCTGAGCCTCTGTTTCCTCATCTAAAAAATTAAAAAGAATAACATCTCTGCATGTCAGTCTCCTGACACAGTGTCTTCTATATGGTAAGAACGCCATATGCGGTTGCTCTTCCCACTAGGTCTGCATCCTAAACATCAGCTCTCAGCAATGGTTTTCATGAGAAAGAGGGAAAGCCTGGGGAGAAGATAAGGGAAGTAAATTAGGGTCTTGTTTTCAAAGGGAGGGAAACTCAAAGGTTTCTATGAAACCACCACCAATGGGAATACTTTCGGGTAAGACATTTTCCTTGTACAAGCTACAGGCATGCCTCCTGGGCCAGCGGGAAGCAGATCTCAAGGACCACGCCAAGTAGAAAGTCAGTGATACGCCAATTTCCTGGCTGCACATTTACGTGGGGATTTTTCTGGGCACCTCTGAGAACTTCATGTCAGCCAAGCAGGCTGAAGACGGTCCCCCCACCGTGGAACACAGTGAAACCTACATGCTGGGAAGGGCAGAATGATTTCCCCTGCTTCCTCGGAGGCCACACCAGCAGAGTCTCACTGATACCCCTCCCCACGCCCTCCTGGACGGGACCTTCTGCACTCCTCAGGGTGTCCCATATGACAAGGAAGTCAATCAATATTAGATGGAAAAACTCTCAACATTGTTTTGCATTTTTTTCTGCCAAAAATGTACCTTGCATCCCATTGTGAAATGACCTTAACATCTTACACAGCTAAAGTCCATGTAATCCCCAGCTTTGGGTCACTCCCTAACTGCAGACCCTGAAGATTACGAAGAGAAGATAAAATCTGCACAGATGTTTGTGAGTTCCTTGTCACACCTGAGAACCAGTCCAGGGACGGAGGAAGAGAGCCTGTCCACCATGAGGGTGGCGACAGGGCTTCTCATCCCCTACAGATGGCCTCGTGCAGAAATTCCCATTTTGACACGGCAATACTGAGCCATCCTCCTCTGAAATTGGAAATAGGTTTGCCTTCATTGTTCCTCTAGAAATAAATATTTATGATTCAAACCTTTGCATTCATTATTTCAAATTTTGTGTCTGTGTAGTTGTTCTTACTTGGAGAGCATTTGGCTGGCTTTTACTATGCTTCTGGGACAAGTCAGAATATCCACATGCTTCAGCATATTTCCTAAACATGATACTGATTTTCTAAGTACAGCTATTTCAGTCCAGGTGTGTCTGCTACACAGTTCTGTAAACCACATGCAAGGCTTCCGCCTTAATCTGCAAGGTAACATAGCTAGTCCCCAACAACTAAAGATCAGAGTATCCAGGAGAGAAAAATAAAGGGGCTTCTCACTCTTAGCAAAATCAGACATAGTCAGTCCTGTAGAGGATACGAAGTCTGAAAATTTCTTACAGCTGTGCCAGCAGTGGTCGGATTCTCTTCACTCTAAGACATCTTTGCGACCAAAAGCAGCTGAAAAGTTGGAAGTGACTGCAGATACTTTTTAAAGAATAAATAGAAAGAAGCAGATCATCTTTGACAATATTAGCTACATTGGTGGCACAAATTTAAATTTTCCTCTGACAAAAACTGTAGAAGTTAGAAGAGATGTGTGTTTTTACTCTCATTGAAAGGTAAGGAAATTGAGGCTCTGGGATGCTTTGGGCTTTGACCGATGTGACCCAGCAAAGTTTAGCAATAAAACTGTGCTGAGGCAGAGGTCCCCTGCTCCCCAGTTCCTTTTATCTGGGTTATCTCCTTAAGTCTTCCCCACCTGACAGAAGTGAACATCAGGTTGTAACAACACATCTCTGTAAAAAGTACTGACTGACAATCTCGACGTGTATAAAGTCCACACTTAGCCTACTCTCTGGCACAAGTCATAGACCTTAATAAATAATATTAACTGATGAGAAGTTTTTGCCTTAGTAATTATTTCTCTCCGGACCAAGGCAATAGTAAGAAATCTATAAGACACAATTTTGGAAGAAGAAGGAAAAAAAATCCTATCCCTTTAGGAAATACTTTGACAGAGAAGGAAAGTAACCTAATATTTTAGGAAAATTTGGTTATTTTCTTAAAATTCCATTGCCAAAAATTTTACGAGGCTTAAAATTCTATGGACAAATTTCTATGAAAAATTATTATCTGGAAACCAGACAAGGGAGTAGGGCAAAAAAAAAAATCCATGCTCCCGGTCATTAGATACATTAGATGTTTTTCTTTTCATAAACAATATAATAAAACACTCAGCTTTACTGCTTAAAAACTCAAGAGGTTACAACTAATCTAAAAATATCAATTTTTTTTTTTTTTTTATCCACAGGGACTCTACATACCAACATTTGAGAGCAGGCAGAAGTTTTATCACTTTATAATAAAGTGTCACTCCAGAGCGTTTTATGTCTAAACATAGTGATGATTTTGCATTATGAAATTTAAAATACCACAACATATTAGAGTGGCAACTCAGGATCACCTTAACACAATAACGGAGAAGCAATCCCAGGATGAGGAAATTTGTGGATAAATGTGTGAAGAAATCCATCTCTTAGTGTATACTCTTGTGAAGTCAAATATCGGTTCACTTATGCAACAAGATACCCAAAAAGCCACAGATTACCCATCAGCAAAGACTGAGTGGTAAGACTGGACTTCTGGCTTTGCCTGGCTGTGAAAAGGTGCTCCACCCTCCCCAACCCAGGTGTATCTGAGAAGACGGAGTGGGAAGCCGAACTTAAACCATCACCCAGAGTTAATCAGGCTTTCCACCGACCCCCAGCAGAAGCAACAAACAGGGACTTGGGCCTCTCCCCTCCCAGCCTAGGAGGTGTCAATGGAGGTCAAGGGCAGAGACTGAAATCTCACCTCCACCAAGTAGTAATGAGCCACCCCATCCTCCCAGGGTGCCAAGGGAGACCAAGGGAGAGCCTGGCCCTTCACCCCATGTGGTGGCAGGAAAGCAGTACCTCCTTCTTCCCCAGTGGCACAGCAAGTTGGAGGAGACTTGCAAAAAGCAGATTTAAATAAGACCCAGAGTTTCATAATCCCAAAAATTTCAAGGGTGCAGTTGGAAATCACATGTGAGACCAAGAACCAGGAAAATGTTCACTTGAAAGAGAAAAGATAATCAACAGACATCAACATCAAGATGACACAGATGTTGCAATTGGACAGGAATTTAAAAGCAGCCATCCTAGAACTACTTCAGTGCACAATTATGAACCCCTGAAACAGCTGAAAAGAACAAAGTCTCAGCAAAAAAACAGAATATGTGAAGAAAACCCATAAAGAAAATTTAGAATTTAAAAGTTACAATCATTGAAAGTTTTAAAAACCTCAACAGCAGAATAGCGAGGATGCAGGAAATAATCAGTGAATTGGAAGAGACAATAGAAACTAAACTAGAACAACAGAAAGAAAATAGACTGAAAAAGTGAACAGAATCACAAAAAGCTATGGGACAATAACAAAAGTTGTACTATTTGTGTCATTAGAGTCTAAGAAATAGAGAAGAAAGAGAATGGCACTGAAAAAAGTATTTGGAGAAATTACGGCTGAACATTTTTCAAATGTGAAAAAGAATAATAGTTAGGATGTTTTCAAATATAGCAAAAGACAAAAACCACTAGATTTAAAAATCTGAGCAAAACCCCAAATGGATAAACCCAAAGAAATCCATACTATGAAACATCATAATCCAACTTCAGACAAAGACAATGTCTTGAAAGCAGCAAGAGAGAAACGACACCTTACATAAATGACAAAAACAATTCAACTGACAGTGGATTTTTCATCAGAACCATAGAAGCCAAAACGTTGTAGCACAGCATTTTTCAAGTGCTGAAAAGAAAGAACTGTTAGCCTAGAATTCTGCACCTTGTAAAATTATTTTTCAGGAATGAAAGAGAAATAAAGAACTTCTTAGATAAAGGGAAATTCAGACGATTTTCCACCCAGACCTACTGTTAAATAATGGCTTTAAAAGGTCCTCAAAACAGAATGGAAATGACAAAAGAAGGAAACCTGGAACATCAAGAAGAAAGAATCAGGAGTTCCCATTGTGGCGCAGTGGTTAACGAATCCGACTAGGAACCATGAGGTTGCGGGTTCGGTCCCTGCCCTTGCTCAGTGGGTTAATGATCCGGCGTTGCCGTGAGCTGTGGTGTAGGTTGCAGACGC
This sequence comes from Sus scrofa, assembly GCF_054392235.1. Lineage (NCBI taxonomy): Eukaryota > Metazoa > Chordata > Mammalia > Artiodactyla > Suidae > Sus > Sus scrofa. Next base: position 131,001,729 of record NC_139385.1, on the reverse strand, counting down.
GGCTCGGATCCCGCATTGCTGTGGCTCTGGCGTAGGCCGGTGGCTACAGCTCCGATTCGACCCCTAGCCTGGGAGCCTCCATATGCCGTGGGAGCGGCCCAAAGAAATAGCAAAAAGACAAAAAAAAAAAAAAAAAAAAAAAGATATGAGGGTGTTCCTTGCGCTATTCTTTCAATTATTTGGTATGTTTGTAAATTTTCATTTTTAAAAATTGGAGGGATGGATTGATGGAGAGAAATGTGAAAAAGCATGTATATAAAATATTAATTGAGGAATTTAAGTAGTGGGTAATTGATGTTCATTATAAGTTATTTGGATTTTTCCGTATGCCTGGAAATGTTTAAAATATTGGGGCAGGTGGAAGCTGAGGGAACATATGGAAATCCAATGTCCTCCCCCAGCACTCCCATTCCTCCCAGGCCCAGTAAAATACATACTTCGGATAATTAAAATAAAACTTATCATTTGCCATGGGCAAAAGCTTGCCTGGCTTCCTGGCTGGAGAAACGCTATCAGTGTTGCCCATTTTCCCATAGTGCTAAGGTCCCAGGCACTGCCACTGTCCACACCACCACACTGAGAAGTCTCCCACAGGATCTTGCTGAACAAGGACCAGGCTGGGCTCATGGGTAATCTGGTTTTCCTAGCAGGTACCTAAAAGCTGATAAGAGTTATTGCGCCTATGTGAGCACCTGAGGCCTAGGAGCAGTGAGAAGTGTGAAGGTGGAAGAGGTAAAGAGCCAAACGAATTTGGGGTTATATACGTACGTTGAAAATACGCTTATATTTGGGGAATATATTGATTTTATTTATTTACTTTTTTTGGTCTTTTTGTCTTTTTAGGGCTGCACCTGCAGCATATGGAGGTTCCCAGCCTAGGGGTCCAATCAGAGCTGAAGCTGCCGGCCTACACCACAGCCACAGCAACACCAGATCTGAGCTGTATCCGTGACCTACACCACAGCTCACCGCAACGCCGGATCCTTAACCCACTGAGCGAGGCTAGGGATTGAAATCATCCCCTCATGGATGCTAGTCGGGTTCACTGTCTGCTGAGCCACGATGGGAACGCCCTGATTTTTTTTTTTTTTTCTTTTGAGGGCCACACCTGAGGCATATGGAATTTCCCAGGCTAGGGGTCTAATTGGAGCTGCAGCTGCTGGCCTACATCACCCACAGCAACACCGGATCCAAGCTGCATCTGTGACCTATGCCACAGCTTGCGGCAACGCCATATCCTTAACGCCCTGAGCAAGGCCAGGGATCAAACCTGCATCCTTAGAGAGACTATGTCAGGCTCCTAACCCGCAGGGCCACAACAGGAATTCCAGGAATACATTAATTGTAGGCAAAAACATGTCTTTTATAGAACTACAACAAGAAAACAGCAATTCTGCCATCATCACGGTGGGAGTTTTTAACGCATTAAGTGCCAAAGTTAGGAATGAACAGACAAAGAAATTGGAAAATTAAAAAAGAATAGCAAACTCTAGAGATGATCCCCATCATTAAAAAGATGGCTCTTATGATACACAGATCCCTGTGACAGTTTGCAAGAACTCTTCGGGCCGCCCCACCCACCCTAGTATATCAGCTCAAATATTTCAGTGTTGGCTGATCTGTCCAATTAGGACACCATGGGGACTGTTCCTGATAGCTACATGACCACACCTGCTCTGGTTCTCCGCCTCCTGCACGCCTCCAGGAGAAGCTCTATATGCTGTGAGATGTGGGAGGCACTGAGAACGCTGACTGCAAAGATGCTCAGCTCCTGACCCAGACCAGTAAGAAGTAAACCAACCTGCCAAGTAAATCTCGTTACACAAGGCAAGGCCCATATTCTCTGGAAGCTCATTTTCCATCTCTGGTCCTTGGAGCAGCAGAGAATCTAGACACTCCTGCCCCATCTCCTCTAGTTTTCTTTCATGTCCCCTGTAAAGTTTCTCATCCCAAGCCACCATCTACCTTCAGGGCCTGAGTGGTACCCATTCCTGAGAATGACAAAAAGCAATCCATCCCTGCCCTTGTCATGATAAAGCTCCTTATCTTATCTCACTAGCCAAAGAGTTCAATCAAACCAAACATTAAAAATAAGTTAATTATGCTTTATCCCTCCCCAGAGATGGCTGAGCTACTAAGAGCCAGCTTGCTGTTGGGAAAGGAAAAACAAACTCTCAACTGATTCATCTTGCATTCATCTCAACCCACCTCACTTTTCTGGGTTAGTCCTTCTATTCTACATTCCTTTTGTGGAGCTGGAACCAGCAGATGCCAGGACTCGGGTGGCCAGGTAACCTTCCTGCAGACGTGTCCATGTAACAGTACTGTGCGACCAGCTTTTCTGTAGGCTAGGACACTCGAGCACAAATCCAAAAGAGAATGTAGTAGGAGGTATTTGCAGAGTCAAAGACCCTGTGTTACTTATTCAGTGACCCCTGCCACATACACAGGTCCCTGCCCACACTTTAGTCTCCCCAAAGTGATTTTTTTTTCTCCCTAAGCACATGTCTCAAAGGATTAGTGAGTAGGGCACTTACATTTTTTTCCAGGTTTCAAGACCACCAGTCCAGGTGAGATACCCTTCTTTCATCCCCTGTCAGGTTCCCTGGGCTAGGTACAGTGATGATGGAGGAAGATTCTCCTAGGAATAAGGCAGCTTGGGAGGCAGGCTACTTCAGGATGCTGAGAGAAGTATTTCTAATAATACTTTTACATGGTGCTTCATAGATGCCAAGTTATTCTGCAACACATTAGGGTCCAGTTTTGGTTCAAGTAGTGAATAAATGATTGGGAAAATATGACTTTGACCTCTGTATCAACCAAACGAGGCAGACGATAAAAATATCATCCCCATTATGAGGCTTAGAAGTGGAGGGGCTTTGCCCGAAGCTTGTATGTGCTAGGAAAAGCTAGAACTGGATCTTCAGACCTCAAAGGAAACACAGCTTCTAATTCTTCCTCTGCCATTGACATCAGCTTTGACGCCTTCCTAATATCTCATGTCCATAGTGAATTTTTCATTGCAAACGTATGCAACCTGGGCCCAACCATCTGTTTGGCTCTGGAGGCAACCCGGAAAGCGCGGCCAGACCCAGAGCGTGGGTGATAAGCCAGTGCCTCTAAGAGCTCCGCCCGGCTTGGAGGCTGAGACCTGTGCCTCAGAGACCCTGTCCGAAAAGGCTGAGGATGGACTGGAATTTCTGATCTAGGGCAGGGCCCGGCCGAACCACCCCTGCCAGCTGGAATCCCAGGGACCTCTGTCAGATCCCGTCTGCGTTGGGTTCGAGACGCCATAGGAACTCCAAGGGTCTCCAGCCGGCATTAAACCCGGAGCTGCCGTCTTCCTCGTCGGCAATGTCAGCGCTCACAAACGTCAACGGCTGGATGCGCCCGCCGGGTCAGCGTTACCCTGAATTTGTGATCTCTGAAAGCGGGACACCGAAATCTCCCACCACCGCGGAGGACCGCCGCAGGAGTGAGCGCTCACACGCCCGCCGCGCAGGGCGGTGAGTTCCTTCTGCGCATGCGCGCCGGGCCTGCGCAGTGGGCGGGGAGACCGACGGGTAGGGCGGGGCCAGGTGGGTGGAGCGAGTATCCAGCGGCCGCCCCTGCCCTGAAACCCTGCGGTCTGGGAGACCTTTCTAAACCATCCGATCCCGCAGGCAGAGGCTGCTGGGCACCCTCCTTCTCTAAGAGCACCTGCCAATGCTTCGGGGCTGCAGATCCTATCGGTGGGGATGAACCGATTCTTGGCGCGTCTATGGGCAGGATTCGAGGGGCGGGGCTGGGAAATGTGGGAGCAGTAATGACAGCGCTTCAGGCGGGGCCCATTTGTGACGTCATGAAAGTACGTAAATAAGATACGCTGCAGGCGTCGCGGAGCCCTTGTGCTCTTGCCTGTGTGACGTCATTGTGTCGGCGGGAGGATGCCCTGACGTAGAGGTGGGATGGGACGCCTTTGAGCCGGTTCTTCCGCCACCAGGGCTCCAGGGGTGGGGGTGGGGAGATATCACCTGTCCCACCTTCTTGCAGATGAGGCGGCGTCCAGGAGCCCTCTTTCATCTCCTTAACCCCCAGAACCCTATGCTAGCCCTGAATCCCGAGACGAGGAGGTCCGCGGGAAAATGTCTCTTCGTGCAACCCGAACACTTCCAATTCGGAAGGAGGAGGTGGAACTTGAACTTTTCCTCTGGGAAGAAGCCCCTGCGGGCTGTTCTTTCGCCCAGGGTACTCCTAATCGCTTCCCAGAGATAGCGCTGGGAAGCTCCAGGCTGCGCCCAGGGTCTCTCGCGCCTTCTAGCCGCCCAAGCAAAGAAGTCTAGCCGGGTAGCTCCCTCGTCCCCTGCACCGGACACAAATCGCAGGCCTAGCAGCTTTGGGAAGGGCCCAAGCTGAACTCTCACCTCCTCTGCTCCTGTAACCCGGCCCTAGCCACGCTGGGCACGCAAGACAAAGGAGCTTAATGTCTGAAAACGGGGGTGGGGGGGCAGTGGAGGGGAGGAGGAATCCTCCAGAGGTGTAGCTGAGAAAAATTGGCCACCTACAGAGTGGACAGGCAATAAAACCCACCCAACATTTCCGACTGCCTCCATTGCCTTTTCGCGCGACCCACAGAGTATGACAGGGTGTGGGGTCTGGTGGCCCCGGGCTCAGGCTTGCCCTTTCTCTGTCACTGTTACTGCACAGTCTATGAATCACTGCCACGAGTAAAGACTGCAGCGAGCTACGCTGAGAAGTAGCTTCTTGGTCCACCAGGATGATTGCAGAGGTACTGTGAACACACTGGAGGTCTCTGAGCAGCACCCCGCCCCACTCCCAGCACTGACCCCGCCCCCACCCCGCAGCCTCTGCGCTAGGGATTCATTCTTCCAAAAATGCACACTTGATAGGGAAAGTCTCTCCAAGGCAGGGCCTAGGGATGGAGGGGTGGGGATTGATGGTACCAGAGGTGGGGTAGGCAAGAAAGGAAAACTCTCCCTGGCATTCCCCAGTCTTTATAGTCCTTGAGTCCTGGCAGAGGTTCTGTGTGTCCCGGGGTGGTGGCAGTCAAGCACAATGTAAGGGACAGAGCAGGCAGCAGTGGTCAATCCCTGGGAAAGATGGAACCTCAAAAAGAGTAAAAGGAGGAGCGAGGCTCTCAGGTCCTCAGAGGTGCCCAAAGCCCTGGGTTGCAGGTGTGTGTGTGTGTGTGTGTGTGTGTGTGTGTGTGTGTACCCACGCACTGTTCTCATCTTGTTCAAGGGACTAGCAGAGAAATGGATGTGGCTTCTGCCCTGGGCTCTGGCACAAGCGGAGGCCAAGTGCATAACCCATACCACAGCCTGCGCTGCCCGCTCAGGCTGAAGCAATCGATGCCCAGTACGCATTAACTCTCCCTCCTCGTGCCCAGTTCTCTGGGATCTGGACTCCATTCGCTCTTTCGGACTCGAGATTAAAAAGGCTTGGGATCTTTCTCGATTATCGGGGATCACATAGGCCGGTCCCGAACCGGCAGCGCCCAGCCCCTCGTTCGCAGTGGGTCCTGGGACAAGCCAGGAAGGTTTTTGCGGGCAAGATCGGGCCCCGCATAGGGGCCGCGGCGGAGAGTTACTCCGGGTTGTGGGCAGGGTACAGTGAAGGGCCCCGGGCCGCCCCTCCAGGCCTGTCCAGCAGGGGGCAGCGTGGCTCCGAATGCTGCACTTCCAAGCCGTCCCGGCCAAGGCCACAGAGATAAACCGGGTTCTGGAACCGCAGAGTTCAAGCCCGCCGAGGGCGAGGAGGCATCCCCAGAGGAGGTGGGAACGGGCAGCGAAAGGCTAGAGCACTTTAACTTCCACAGCCCTAGCCGCCCTCTTTCTCAAACCAGAGGGCCCTGCCTGAGGCTGGGACTGGGGGTCGCCGTTGCAAGAAAGCTCGGCGCAGCGGTCTCCGCAGCCGCCGAGTGCCGAGCACAGAGGCTGCGCTCGGCTCGGGAAAGGCCGCGGGCGCCACCGCCTGCGCCGCCGCGCGGTCAGGATGCTGGAGCTGGGGGAGCCCCGCCCCGCCCCAAGCAGGAGAGCCCCCGGCGGCCTGGCCTCTAATTGTGGGAAAACTAGGCGCCCCAGGGATGGTTCAACTCGTGGAGGGCGGACTCAGATTTCTCCTCCTAAACTCTCCGGGCCTCCCAGGGTGCCCGCTCCCGCCCCCGCCATTCCTGACAAGGCTTTTAAAACTGCAGGGAATCTTCGCGGGCGTGGAGCCGGGCTCTGGGCTGGGGACAAGCCCAGCCAGAGAACTGTGTCAGGGGCATCGTAAAGGCGGGAGGGATGTAGGTTTGGGGCTTTGCAGAGGCAGCTGCCTATTGGGGCCCAGGGGTCTGAACCCGTCGGAGGCTGTCCGTGAGGGCCCTTCCTTCCCTCCCCGAAGTAGAATCAAGAGGCCATAGGGAGACTTTTGGTCGGCAAGGTGGGTGACATTCTGTCCCTTAGTGGACCCTAAGCGACCCCTGCACCTGGTTGAGATTTCCCAGGGCTGGAGTAGCGGCTTCTTTGTAAACTCAGAAGCTTTTGATGGGGAGATTCGAAGTGGGGAGACTGAGACCCTAAAACCGAAGTGGGGGAGAAAAGTAAAGTAAACTCGGGTGGGGTCCGAGGTAGGCCAACACCGGGAGGGAGGAGAGCTTCTGCACCCACGCCAAACCGCCGACCCCCAAAAGGGGAAGGTTCTGGAAGTGGGACAGATTGGGATGGGCAGCGAAACCCCGCTCGCCTCAAAGAAAGGGACCGCCAGTTTTCTGCGTTGGGGAGGGAAATTACCCATCCTGCAATGCCTGTAAAATAGCCGTTTATTTAATATTTTTTAAAAACTCCAGTGATAAATGTCCGTTACCGATGGTCAGCATAAAGTGCCAATCGCAATCCATCGCCCTGCTCCTGGCCCGCTGCTCGCTCGAGGTGACGGGGCGGCGGAACAGGGGAGCCGGAAGCCCGGCCCCTCCAGCCCCAGGGCCCCAGGCTCCCTCCCCGCCCTCCGAGTCCAGGAGCCCACCGCCCGCTGCGCGGCGGGAGCTGGGAGGGCGCTCCCCGGCCCCGGGATCCCGGGGCCGGCCGCCGAAGCAGATACAGGGATTACACTTTTGCAGGCTCCCGGGGGTGGGGAGGGGGGCGGGAGGAGGGGTTGGAAGCTGCGAGAGCACAGAACTTCCTTCCCACTCCCCTCGCTCTCCGCCGTCAGAGTTACAAGCTTATATGGTCAAAGAAAAAAAATAATAAAGAAAACGTATAAAATAACAATAGAAAAAGTAATACTTCTGGGAGAGGCGCCGCTGCGGCTCCGCGAAGCTTTCGTTCTTTTTTAAATGCAGTTTCCCTTCCGCCACGTGAGTACCGCCTTTTGGCCAAGAGTTTAGCCGCGTCCTGGGGGAGCCGCCCGGGCGGCCGGGGTCACGGCCCGGGGCGAGGCTCTGGAGTTCCGCGTGCGCCGGGGACCCAGGGGACACGTTTGGGACGGGGAAGGTCCAGGGAGCCCCTCCCGCTGCCCGCCAGAGTCGCCTTCGGCTTCTGTCCCTTTGGAGGAGGGGGTGGCTAGACCCAGGGTCCTGGTGCCCTGGAGGCTCTATTTAGCATTTGATCTTGGAGGTTTTGAGCTCCTTCACCTGTGAGTGTAGCGTCTTGTGGACAGCGAGAGTCCTGGACTGGCAGAATCCTTTCCCGCACTCTTGACACTTGAAAGGCTTCTCTTTGGAGTGAATATATCTAAGGGCAAAAACAGACAGAGTTAATCCTTGCAAAATGATGCAATGGTATAAACAGTTATCCAAGATCCCTTCCCACTGCAGTGAGGCGCTTGCCCTCAAAAGGAAGGAGCTTGTGGGTTCCTAGTGTGCAGCTGGCAAACGCTGAGTTTGAGGCTGCAGTAAAGAGGTGAGGGAGACACTGGGGCACCATCTGATCCATCTGAACCCAACGCAGGTCTAGCTCAGCTGAGGTACCACCTTCCCAACCAGGGGCCAGCCCCTGCCTCTTTACAAGGCCTGAGTCAATGCTGAAGGTCAGGGAGGGGACCTGAGTGGCAAACCTGCTGGGGCTGTGCTGTCCAAGAGGAGAGCCCCCAGCCACAGGTGGTTATTAAAATTAAAATTCAGCAAAGCCAAAAAGTCACTTTCTCAGTCACACTAGTTGCTCATTTCAAATGCTCAACAATCACATGTCACACACGTCCATCAGCACAGAAACGTCCATTGCACAGCGCGGAGGCTGGAGGAAGCTGTGCCTGTCTGGAGCTTAAGTCCTCTTCAGCCCCTGTTCTCCATCCCATGCTCCAGGACCCCATCCCTGAGATTTGTGTGGTTTCCTTGGAGATCTGGGGGAATCCCAGAAACTTAGCGGGTTTGAAACCAGTGGGGGGTTGTCTCATGAACCTCGCTGGGCCTTAGGGAGGAGGATGGTGAGGACGAAAGCTGACAAACAGCTCTCTTTGGGGCCACCCGCAGTAACGCACCTGTGGTCCCTTAGGTGGTCTTGCCTCCGGAAGGCTTTGTGGCAGATGTCGCATGTGTAGGGCCGCTCATCTGTGTGCGTCCGCTCATGGATAAGGAGGTTGTAGGACTTCGTGAAGTGGCGGCCACAGAATTTGCATACGAACTCTTTCTTGGTTTTGGAAGGCAGGCGTCCCCTCGTGGGCTTCTTTTCTGGGGACAGCTTGGTCACATCCAGGAGGGCACCCAGCCCACTGGCAGGGGAACCGGGACCCTCCCCTCGGCCAAGCTTGGAGGGATCTTCTTGTGTGGCGGCCAAGGCCAGGTTGGCAAAATCAAAGCGCGGCTTGGTCTTGAGAGCCCCGGGCCCGCTGCCTCCAGCAGTGATCTCTGGCTTGGGCTGGATGACATGAGGGAACCAGGGAAAGGCGGGCAGCTGGAAGCGCCCGTCCACCAGGCTGGACACAGCGCCCGGCACTTTAGAAAAAGAGGAGCGCGGCAAGTGCATAGTGGGGTAGCCCAGCGTCCACTGGTGCAGGTGCACCGCGTGCAGTGCACTGAAACCATACAGGTTGGGCAAGTGGTCCGAGGGCACTGTGGGCAGGCCGTTCACTGCCTGAAGGAAGGAGTAGTTGGTGAGCTGCAGGGATGGGTGGATGGGCACCGGCGCTGGCAAGGTTTTGCTGCCCATGGCGGTCGTGGCAGTCTGTCCTCAATCTCGATCTGCAAGGAAAAGACGAAGGGGGAAGAGGAGAGGAACAGAGAAGTTCAGGGTAGGTGCCCTCCTCTGAGTTCCAGCCTGGCCACACCCTCTCCGTCTTCCTGAGCAGGGGCTGGGAGTCTAAGACCCCAGCCAAGGAACTCACTGCCCTCACGGAAAAGACAGGAACTGTCTGTGGTTCGAGCACGCCTTCCAAATGGCCTCCGGCAGAGACAGGCAGAGACACACAACGGATACAGAAACCAAACTAAATCTTATGCAGTGCGACCAACTTAAAATGAGAGCCTATGGTGTACAGGATACTGAGAAAGGCAGAAACACGGGGGAAGTGGTGTGCAGAGACTTACATCCAGGCAAGCCCGGGTCAACACAGAATCACACTCTCCTGTGAAGATAACAGAAACTTGGAAGCACACTTACACACTCACGGGCAGACAGACAAACATTGAAATACACACTGACAGATAAACAGGGATTCACACATTCTGAAGCAGAGTTGACAACGAGGTGCAGAGATAAACTGGGAAAACCAGTATTGTGCTACTGAATAAAATGCAGGGAGCCATGCGTGTGGACACACACAGACACACACACACACACACACACACACACAGGGGCTCACAAAACACATACAAAGAGCCTCACAGATATACAAACGCACACAAATCCACACATCTCCCAGCTCTTATGCATTAAGCTCTACTCACTGACCTCCAAACCTGGCTTCTAGAAGCAGTGTCATCGTCTTACAACTCTCAACTTTGACCTTAAATTTGCTTTTCGGCCTCACTTTAAACGAGCCCTTTTGACACCACACTCTCTGCAGCTGTTTGCAGACTGACTCCCTTCCATGGCCTTTGGGCATCACCTTCATTTCACTGAGGACACTGACACCCACACTTACTCAAACATCGACAGTCACCAGTCACCTATAAGGGGCTTCAGAGCACCCCTCAGCCCATAGAAAAGAGGGTAGGGTCTTTGGGCTCTGAGGATGTTTGTGCCTGTGGTGAGCCCCCTGGGCAGGTGGGTTTGCCTAGGAGCTGGAGCACTGAGGATGGGCCTCGGCTGCTGTGGGCTACCCACCCTCCAAATGCAAGGCCTGGGAGCTCAGGCAAGGCCTGCTGATGTGACAAGGATCCTGGCACCTCCTGGCCTCTTTGGTCAGGGTCTCTAGCCTCTGGACTCTGCAGAGACCTTTCAGGTCTGTGCCTTCCAGACACTCCTAACTCAGGTCTGTCCAGTGGAGGCAAAAACAAGGAGAAGGAAAGCCAAAATTACAGAAGACTTTGGGACACTCAAGAGCTGAGCTCCATCTCAAGGACTCACTGTGGCAGCAGGCAGCCTGGGAATCACTTCTCCTTTGCCAGTCTCAACGCCCTGCCACCCACTTCTCCAACTCTTCTGTTACTCCTTATTTCCCCTCTCCACTGGCTCAGATCTTTCCTCCATCCTGCAGCAAGTCTCAGACACTGGGATGGGCAGGCCCCGGCTCTGTTCCCTCCACAGCAGGCAGGGACACCACCCAGGCAGCTTCCGCAGCCTAGCTTACCCTCAGCCCAGGCCATAAGGCTCAGGCTGCCTTTCAGTACAGAGAAGCTTTTAATGTGAGGGTTGTGCCTGCAGGTCCCAGAAGAGTGAGGACAATCTTGACCTAGAAACCCTTTCCTTTGGAAGCTGGCAGGAAGGTCACTCTCCGATCCTTGGGCCACGAGGAAAGAGGCTCTGCTGGGGGCAGAGGGTGCAAAACACTGAGAGTGCAGCAAAGATTTGCTTTCGCAGGTTAAATTAGCAATCGGGAATGAAAACTGAGCCAGGCCTGCCGCAATTAATTCAGCCTCGGGGCTAAGGGAGGCACAAAGCTGGGAGTGCCGGCGGGGACCCAGGCGACAGAGCCATAGCCTCTGCACCAGTCTTCTCCACTGCGCCAGGGACATGGGTCACGCCGGGGACAATCCGAGACCATCTTGTAGCGCTGAGACCCGACGAAGCAGAATATGAATTGGGCCAGAGAGAAAGCTGGAGCCTGTTTGGGTTGGGAAGGGGAAGGGGAAGGGGGGGAGAAAAGAGGAGGTGACTCGCCGACTTCAAAGGTCTGCCCAGACTTAGGCGAGGTGAGCGCTCTTTGATTTGCTGTCACTTCTCCTTCCCCCCCAGGCGCTGGAAATCAGATCCTTATCTCTGGCTCCCCGGGGCCCCGCCAGGCGCCGCCGGGGCCTCCACTTGCTCCTCTCGGGGCTCGGCCTACCCCCGGCGATGGCGGCGGGGCGCTGGGCTGCATCCGAGCCCGAGCCCGCTCCGTGCGGAGCGGGTGGGAGATCCCACCAACCTGGCCTACTAATAACCTGGCCTTTGCTTGCCCACCCTGAAGAGCAGAGAAGACTCTGGACTGGGTAAGGGGAGGGGGCGCTCGCAGCCAACACCGCTCTTGGGAGCCAACCTTTCCGGGCTATCCGCCCGATCTTGTTTCCCCCAACACTCCATTTATTTTCCTCGGCGGCGCAGCCAGTTTATTTTCTGCCGCATTCCGAGGCCAAGGCTCCCCCGGCTCTCGCCAACGACTTTCCTGGGGACGAAATTCGTTCGAAACGTGGCTCTCGCACTAGTAGTACCAAGAATGGGCCGAATGCACGATCCGGTTTCAGGCGGTCAGCTAAGAGAAAAACACAGTCTCACACTCGCCTCTCCCGCCGAGAGGAGAGGATGAGCAAACGCCCAGCCCCGCTGGCTCCCGTTGCCCTGACCCCAGAACCTCAGCGTGAAAGCTTTAGATCTTTAAACACGAAACACGTCTTCCCAGGCCCCAAGCCAGGCATCCCTTGGGCAAGGAGCTTGGACCTTGGGACCTGGGAAGTGCGAGAAAGGGTGCCGACTAAGCGCATCAAACGCCATTCTCGTTCCAAGCCCAGGTCCCCGCGCGGTGCAGACACTGTTTCCCTCGTGCGGTAGAGCGCCAGTACCGGGTCTGCTGCCAGCCCTATGCCGGGCATTAATGAAGTGTGCAGAGTCTATTAAAGCGGTTTATTCGGGGCTAATTGAGCGTGAGCGAGTTAACTGCTCGCATTAATGAGGACAGAGCGAGCTCCACGAGCTTGCGCCTGGAGAAGCCCAGCAGCAGCCCCAGAAAATCATCCTTAACATCGAATTCCCAACACGCGTGGTGGCAAGCGTCTGGGGCCCTGGCAGGAGTACTGACCAACACCAGATAGCTGTATTTAAATCGCTCAACGAACGAGATCGAACGAACCCTTCGCCTAGGCGGCCGCTGCATTGAAATGCCGGCTGTGTCCTTAGCGATCTGCTCCTCTATCTTAACTGAAATCGCAATTACTTCGAGGAGCCTCGGATAGAATATCTACCTACTGGTTGCCTTCCACCCGTCCCCCCTCTCCCCACGTCCTTGGCAGCCCCTCTCTTCTCTAGGAGGCCGTGAACCTGGGAGATTAACTAGCCTTGCACGTGGTTTCTGTTCCCAAGAGCCAGCGCGCAGCGCTTAGCCCGGCTGAAATTTACCAAATTGCGGCAACAAAGAGCCCTCGAAGCTGCTCTATACTCCAAGAACCTACCCCGCTACTGGCCAAGATGCTGAAAAAAGACTGGATGTGCGTTTTCATTCCTCTTATCAAAGAAATTTCGAGGGGAGAATTAGTTCAGCAGGCAGTGCCTCACCTCTTTCTCTCTCTCTCTCCTCCGGCTCCCACCTTCTCTCCGGAAGAGAGACAGTCCTAGGAGCAAACGAATCCTTCCTTTCCACGCCCGAAACTGAGGACACTCGCGGCTCCACATTGTTCCCGCTACCGCGACGTGCGGATCTCTAATTGGGAAAGTGTTCGCGCCCCCTACATGCTTCCCTGCACCCGGATAGTCGTGGGTTACGCTCCAGGCCTTGACCGCACAGGGCAACCATGGGATAGAGAACACCCCAAGTCAGATCGCCAGTGTGAGGCGGGGTCGTGCACACGGCTCTGCACTCCCAGTTCGGGCTGGCCTCGTACCTGTGCGCAACTCCGCAAAAGACAAATTCAAAAACTAAAGCGCGACCCAGCTGGGGCATGCACCTGTCCCTGGCGCGGACGGCTGCAGCCGTGGCCATCCATCCACTCTCGCCTCCTTCTTCGTCAGCTAAGGTAGATCAGGCTGAGCTAGGCGCGCGTCTCCGGAAAGTTTGTGTCGGCAGAAGTTGCTTAGGTTTCTTAGAGGGGGCCCACCAGCTGACTTCGAAAGTCCAGGGCACCTTGCTTGGGACACCGCCGCCAAGTCCGACCGTGCTGGGGGCAGTAGTGGAGGCCCGCCCCCTCATTCCCCCGGGGTCAGAAGCCGAGGACCCGGCACGGAAAGTCCCTGAGCCAGCACCCCCAACCACCCCGGGCTGCAGCTGCTCACTTTCACAAAAGTCTGCAGCTTTCGTTTGGCAAGAGAAGCTTCTTTCCCAGACGTGGAGAGAGAGGAGACACCCGCTGAGCGGTGACAGGAGACCCGGGAGTCCCGTCCGCCATCCCCTCTCCTAGCTGGGGCGCCCAGGGCTTGCAGTTACCTTATTCTGCAGCGTTCCGGGTGCCGAGCGCGTCTCTGGGGCTCCCGGTGCGGGGGACCCGGGAAGCCCGAGGCGCTGGATTCCACAGGCACCCCCGGGCTCTAGAGTCCTGATCCCTCTCCGGCTGCGGGGACTCCGAGCGCCCGACACGCGGGAGCGCTCAGCAGCCCCGGAGTCCTGTCCGCCCGGGGGATGGTGAACCTCTCTCGCGGCTCCTACGTTGGGTCTGAACCCGGAGCGGCCGAGAATGTGCTGGGGAGAGACTGAGCTCCGACTCACTCACCCCTTAGCACCGAGCCGCCTACTTATTTTAATCCACCACCCTCCCTCCTCCCCTCCCCCCTCCCCTTGCCTCAGGATTCCTCCCCTCCATCGCCCCCCCCGCCCCCATCCAGCCCTGCGCCTGCGCACTGAGAAACAAAGTTTTGCTGACCCGGGCAGCCGACTTTGGCAGCGGAGCTCGCTTGGCCCCGGCTTCCCGAGACCTGCGTCCCCTGCTCTTCAGTCCTGTGCGACCCCTCCTGCGTTGTGAGGCCCAGGAGGTCACCCCACGGGTGTTGGGGAAACAGCCTCTATCTAGCAGATGATGTCGGACAGATACCGCGCATTTCGCGGTCCCCCTTCTGCGCGTCTAGGACACAGCCTTTGCAAGGTCCGGGGAAGCCGGGGCGGTGCGCCGGGGTCCTCGCCCCTTAGCTTGGGCTCCTGCCTACTTTGGCCCCCGCAAAGTAGCCTCTTTTCCCAGAATCCTTTCTGGTATGGAGCAGCTCCTGGACATCCAAAGGTGCTCATCGTCAGGGAGGTAACCCAGACCCCAGTGCCTACGGCTGACCCCAAACTCTGGGTTCTGGAGGTCGCTAGAAAGATGAGAGATGGAGGGTGGGGGAAGGAAGTCAAGAAAGTTATTTTACTAGGACCTCCAAATCTTCTGGGATTCACACCCTCTACTCATGTATTTATTTGTTTTAGGAGGATGGATGGGGGTTTGGAGAGTGAGCGGCACAGGCACGCGGATTCAAGCTGCAGTTCTTCGGCTCTGGGACCTTTGAATCGCAGGGGCTAGTTCAGGTGGAGTTTGGGATCTAAGCTGGATCAGGGTTCTAGCTGTGAGAAATTTTGCCTTCACTGCTTATGCTTTAGGGAGAGTACTGGTACCCTCTTGGCTGCTTGGCTCTGAGAGCTGACCTTCAGCTGACCCTAGCCCAGATCCCTCTCTGTCACCTCCCTGGAAGCACTGGCCCTGGGTTAGGGAGGAGGGGCTGGTTTCCCTGGCTTGGGTGGGTCTAGATTCACACCACTGCACTGCTGGGGTTTGCCTAAGGCTGCTGTTGAATGACCCCTCTGAACCTTAGGGACTGGATCTTGACATCGGTGGGTGTCTAGCCTATTGGTAGTGTCTTTGGGGAGGAGCTGCCAATTTGTCCAGTTGTGATCTGCAAGTGTAAATGGACTTCTTAAACAGTCCTGGTTTCCTGACCTAGGGAAATGGTAGTGGAAATGCCCTCAAAAAGAAGAGTTGGAGGAGAGCCTGGTCTCAGCCCCAGGCCTTGAGAACAGAACCTGGCCTCCAGCCCCTAGGCAACTTTGGCTTAGGCTGGGAGGAGGAAAAAGAGATTTGCGCCAAGGGACTGCATTCACCCCCTGCCACAGGTTAGGGCTAAAGTAAGGGACCCCTATAAGTGTGCCTATGTGGCTGAAATCCTAGCAACCGCCAGCATGGGTTGACATCCTGGCCCTTGTGAGGCCCCTTGGGAACAGAAGGAACTGAGATCACTCTCTTCCCTGAGATTCCAAGGCAGCAAGTTCCAAGAGCATAGGAAGGCCTGGGGGCAAGTCTAGCAGGGCACTCCTGGATTGTATTGGCTTCTACCTTGGACCAGGGAGTCTGTGTGCACTAGTCTGAGGCTCCCCGAGGAGACAAAGCTTGGCAACTTTTATGACCAGCAGTGAAAGAATCCAAAGAGGCCTCCCCCAGTGAGGCATCTGGCTGTCCAAACCCCTTAGGAAATGTCCCTTAGGAGAAAAGGACATTCAGGCAGGATGGGGCCCTCTGGAGTGTCCAAACACCATCTCTTGCTCAGAATCCCACCCACTGCAACTGTACTTTCTCCATCTTTCCATTTGCCTTTTTCTTCTAAATCAGGACCCTTGGCAAACATGCTTCAAAGACTCCTCCTCCTCCAGGGAGAGAAGGACCCCAAAGAGCTCTTGGAAAGAGGTTTTAGGGACCCTAAAGAAAGGACCATGCAACTTGGTTATCTAATGCCTCTTTTGCCAGGTTATCTGGAAGAGTGATCCCCATTCAGGTCAAATCCTGTACCTTAGCAGCTGGGGGCCGAGACTGGGATGTAAGGCTGGAGCTGGCCTCTCTTGGCCCCGCCTCTCAGGCTTTGCCTCTCAGGCTGCCTTAGAGCCGGTCCACAAGCAGGACAATGGCACTGGCATTGCCCAGCCTTGGCTTCAGGTACATGCTTCAAGTACATTCCCGGACAATGAACAACCCCAGAAAACCAGGATAATGAAATTCGAGATTTGCTACTTGCTGCAGGGTCCTCCATCCCAATCCGCACTCCCAAGGGGATGACCCCCCCCCCAAAAAAAACCCTGGTCTCCGTCTCCAGTGGAGACCAACTAGAGCCTAGCTTCCTCTGGACCACGGGCCAGAAGAAACCCAGAAAGCCAAGAACCACTTGGGCCTCTGTGCCATGGAGTGATGGAGGATTCTCCTCCCCGCCTACTTAAGAGAAATTGATGGACTGAGTTGGGTCTAGGTCGCCTCGCTGCGCCCGGACTTCGGCTTGGATAGACTGGAGAGAGCAGGACTCCGGACATGTAAAGGCTACCAGGTTACTTTTCAGATTCCTTTAGAACTCAGAGGACATCACGGTTCAAATGCGGTGGACGTCCTCGGTATCCTGGACCCAACCACCCTATAGCCTAGCCGCGACACTCAAGAGAAGGTGAAGAAACTGCAGCCTGGACGCCCATCCCATTCCTGGGCTTCCCGCGCACTCCGCCCCCGCGGCTGAAGCCTCTTCTGGCTTTGAGCCTGAGGGCTCCAGCCCCGGGACCGGACCGGGGCAAACTCCGCCATGGCTCCTGACGACTGCCCCCTCCCGCCCTGCCGGGCGGAAGCTCGGAAGCCCGAGTCTGGGACCCAGCAGCCACGGGGAGGGGAGATGGCCCCGCGGTAGCGAACAGGCCTCCAGGGCCGGGTTACTGCCGGGATCCAGCAGGGAGCGATACCTGCGCCAGCCCGGGGCACCGAATCGTGGACCGCCCTGCGCCCAGTGCTGCAGTGAGCCCTGCCACCAGCTGCCTTTCCTGGGAAGGGGTGTGTGTGTGTGTGTTTGGGGGGCGGGATGACAGCCTCTACAGGTCTCCCGGTCCCAACCCAGCCCCTCTCCAAACTCCTGCTCACCGGGAAGGAAAGTGCCCCAGCCTGTGTTCGGAGTGAAAATAGAGCAGCTTCCAGAAAATTAACTAGAACATTGCCTATGTTGCTTAGGTGCGCGCGCGCGCGTCGGCGGCGGCGGGGTGGGGGGGGGGGGGAATTGGTGGTGGTTAAAAAATGAACCCCACCTCTCCTCACTTCCCAACCACACAAAAATGACTTTTTAAAAATGTAATTTACTTTCGAACCTTTGCTTCCAACGCAAGCTTTCCTGTAAAACTTTGTGGACAATTGGGGGGGGGGCGGTCTGTTCATTTAAACCCCCCCTTTAGGTATGTAGAGAGCTTTCAAATAACCGGGAGATTTAGGTATCCCTCTGTAATCATTTAGATGATGGATTGTAATAGCTCAGTAGTTCCTCTGGAACCATTACGATCAATCAGGTCAAAATCCAGCTTTGGGGGAACGTTTTTAAGCAAGGGAGGTAGGTAACAGGACATCCACACACACTTGTGCAGATAACAAGCTCTGATAAGGTACAAGCAACTCCAGGGTCTTTGGAGAATAGATCACAGGTGAACTGCAGAGCTGGTGTTCATTGTGACAGCGACAGGCAGGTTACAGTATCAAAACTGAAAGGGAAAGTGAACTGTTTTTCCAGGCAGTTCCCGTTTCCTAAGTTCCTTTTGAGCACATCAGTGTCTTATAACTATATGTCACCCTAATAAATAAAACAATTCATACGTGCATATGCCTATGCTTGGTTTATAAGAAGATGTATGAAGCACGAATATTCACATGGAATTGCATGGACTCTGGTAAAACGGAATGAAAATCGCGCTTTAAATTGTGAGGGTCAAATGTAAAATGTGTGGCGAAATTGTGGGGCGTTTTTACTTTTTTGTACAAATATGAGTTGCCAGAATTATCTTAGACGGATCTACATTCTAAGATTACTGAATTTTCTCTCTATCCGGAGGTGTAAATAAATGTATTAGAAACGACGCAGTGTCTCATCAAACTGCGGATGACGAAGAAAAGTTATTTTAACTGAATTGTGTACAGTTACAGTTACGAGGAAACCCTGCGGAGGACAGAATTCCCTTACTACACCCGCGGCGCTACATCTCTGACCCGCTACATAGGCGGCGGTCGGCGCTGGAGGAATGAGCGCTCACGGTAATTAATTTCCAGACACTGGAGGGTTATTATCTGCAGAGCGATTTCCGGCGAGGGAGCTCGAGCAAATCTGGCTGCGATATTTTTTCGAGATTTAAGGACACAATCCTAAAGAAAACGCGCCACCTGCTGGTGAGCAAGTGACATCTCCCGTTGACCCGAAAAATCTCAATCCAGTTGTCTCATTTAATCCAGAGTGGGTTTTTTTTTTTTTTTTGTACTTTACATCTTTTCTGAGTTACAAAATTCTCTCTACTCATTTAAACCTACACAAGTTCTTGTCCTTCCAAAGAACAAAAAACAAGGTCTCTGTTCCCCCACCCCACCCCGCTCCAGATTTGTGAGGGTTTTTATTTTGCTGTTTTTTTTTTCCTTTTTGGTTTTGTTTTGTTTTTAATAATCCGAAATCCTTGGTAACTATCTACCAGCATGAGTTTCTGGTCCTGGGAAAAATGATAAGCCAGGATCTACTGTAAGGCTTTTCTGCACACACTGAGCTGGGTTAGGGCTTCCTGCCAGGTAGCTCCGTTGAGGTTAGTTACGGAGGGTCTCACTCTCATGCCCACTCCCTTTCTCCCTCCCCGGCCCTGCAGTACCCAGGTCCCCTTGGAGGATTCTCATTCCAAAGGAACAGAGGGAACTCAAGGAATGGAGAGGAGGAGCCCGTGTCTAAATCCTGTGGATCAGATCCCCTGAAACAGCAATGCTGCCTCTTACCCTCACCTTCCTCCTAGGCCACTGGATTCCAGGTCCTTGGCTGTTCCCTTTCCTTCCTGGAATTCCCTACAGAATATTCTAGTCGGACCCTCTTTACTCCTTGGCATAGAACCTGCAACTTTTTAAAAACGTTCAAGAAAATTTTATCGAGATGTAATAGACATATAACCTTGCGTAAGTTTAACGAGTACCTATGACCACCGCAGCGCGAGCTCATGCACACGCTGTATAACTTCATGTGATTATCATTTCTTTTTGTGGTGAGAGCAATTAAATCTAGTTTCTTAGCAACTCTTTAGTTTATAATACAGTGTTTTTGACTATAATCACTACACTGTGCATCCAGAACTTACCTACTGGTTGTAAATTTGTACACTTACCATCACAACCCCACCCCCAGCCCAGGTGACCCCTATTCTACTGTTTTACAAGTTGGGCAAAGCTGCATCTTTGATGCTCTCTTCTGTCATCAAAGCCCCAGCTTTCGAGATAGACATGGAGACCACAGAGACTGGAAGAGAAAAGCCCTAAAAACGCTAACATGCTCTTTGGTCTGTTCTTCGCCAACAAAAGAAAGCAAGGAGGGGTGTAGGAGATCCTTGGGGGCTTAGCCCCATGCGGATCTCACAGGCCGCCAGCCACCTTCCTTACAACACTCCTTGCAGAAGCACTGGGAAGTTTAGAGCTGAAATTGCACAATTTCTGAAAAGGAAGAAAAGAGACCTTGAAATTTCTTTCGAAGAGAAAGAAATGCTCCAAGAGTCTGTTCCAAGACTTACAGCATTCCTTGGAGCAAAGGCTTGAGATCATGCGCAAAGAAAGCAAGCTGGGGACTGAGGGAAAGACAGGCTCCCTGCCCCTGCTCTAGACCATCAGAGGAAGGCTCTGCTCCCCGCCACCCATCATTCTCTGCTCCAGTAAGAGGTAGGGTTTTGAGGTTCCTCACCCTGAGCTTTCAATGAGAAGGGTCAAGGGAAGGGACCTGACTCAGACATTCCAAAGGACTACTAAGGCTACCAGTGCTCCCTAAGTGATGTGGAGCCCTGGGGGCCTCCCCTGATGACTAAGTGACTAGTGATGACAGCGAGTGGATGGAAGGGGCTTCTGCCTCTTTGGTGTTTAGGGCAGGGTCTTCCCGCATTCAGACTGTCACACTGAAGAAGTGCTAGGTCCCTCAAATGGTGGCCAGACTGGGAGTGAAGCCACCACCACCCCTGGGAACTTGGAAGGCACCCCGATGCAGCTCTAAGAAGTGGCCTCCACCCTCCAGGTGTGGTTGAAACAGAGGCTTTGAGGAGAAGGTATGATGGGCTTGAGCAATGGGAATTGAGGATGCTCCATAAGATTTGCCCCTTGGGCAAATCCAGAGTGACCTGCAAGCTAGGAGAGGGCCACTCCCTCTACTAGAAGAATGTTTCTCTGATTTCTATGAAGTTAGGCTCAGGACAGAGAAGGGGCAGTATTCCTGGATCTGAGCCACGCCACAGTGTAGCAGTGTGTCTGCCCAGAGCAAGAGCCATATTCCCTCTTGCAGCCACCAGCGAGGGCCAGGTGCCCTTCCTCCCTGGTCTCAGTGGGCACTCTGAATGTCAGCTCCCACCATAGCTCCCTTTATTCCCGCGTGACTCCAGGCAAATCCATTCACTGATCATACCTCCTGGGCCTTCCATGAGAACCTTTCCTTTGAAGAGAAAAGCATTCGCTGAAACACGTTGAGCATATCCAAAACACAAATAAGGGATGTATTTTACCGCATGATTTCTCTCTTCCAAATGACTAACGGTTGGGTCCTTTCAGAATATTTGGCTATTCATTTGCATATCACATGGCAACGATAAGGAGATGGAGAGAAAACTTAAAACTAGAGCATGAATATCAATGTATTCCAGATAAGGAATTTCTGGAATCAGGACTTGGTTTGCCAAAAATCCTGTAACAAACATTTCAGGAGATTTATCTTTAAAAAGGATAAGCCATGCATGGTCATGGGGCTTGTTCTTTCTTAATTTTCTAAGAAGAGAGCCAGGGGGAGCTGCAGAAGGCCACTGGGCCCATGTGAATGGAAAATGCTGAGTTCTCAATGCCCAAGGTCCTGCAGGGGCGGCAAAGTGCCTGAGAGACTGGAATCAACTCAGCAGGATGCTGCTCAGGGCATTTCAGGGTCAGTCCGCCGGGTACAGAGGCCACCCAATGAAGAAAGGGAGGACCAGGACTGGCCTTCTGCCTCTGCTTAACAGCTGGTCAGTCAGCTAATCCTTGCTGGAGTGATACCTGGCAGTTAATGGGCTAATGGTTTAAGAAAGTGCTTTTCTTCTTGGGAGCAGAAGTTCTGGGCCAGGGATCAAACCCACTCCACAGCAGCAACCTGAGCCACTGCAGTGACAACTCCACAGACTTAACCCGCCATGCCACAAGGGAATTCTAGAAAGTGCTTTTCAAAGTCCTGTGTCCCAGAGTCACTCTGAGAGGTTCTTTCCCAGTGCAGATCCCCAGACAAGTTTCTGATGCAGGAGGCCTGCAGGGGCCCCAAGAGTCTCGATGTTATAAAAGATCCGAAGGTGATTTGGATGCCAGTGGTCTTTCCAGCACATGCTCGGCGAGAACTGTGGGTTAAGTATGATTCTGCCTTCCTGCCCCCACCTCCCAAACCCCCTGGTATCTGAATTTTGCTAAGGATTCTAAGGAGAGAAAAGTTATCCAGAGTCAAAGAAAGGGCTCTTCCTTAAAGCAGTTTATTCACTTGAGTAGGTGTTTCTTTGTGTAAACCTCCTCCTTATCTTCTAAGAGAAGTGGGCTGGACCAGATAACTATCAAATGCCTTCTCTGTTTCAAAACTTTAGGACCCATGTTGTGCAGAGGGATGGTGAGTGATCTGGGGGCAGCGCCGGGGTTCCCTCCGCTCGCATCCTTTCGGAAGCTCCCGGGCTGCCAACATGTAGGATTTATGTAAGTGAGTGAGCCCTCCTGGCTCTTGAGAAAAATACTCCCCTCAGCCCACAGAGGAAAAAGTCATTTCCATGGGAGAGCTGCCCTGGGAATACAGAGGCTCAGGAGAGAACCAGCCAGCACAGCTGTCCTGGGAGGTTAGGTCACCCAGAGGCCACAGGGAAGGGGAGCTTCAGGCACGCTGGAATTAGCTTCTTGTTGGAGAAGGTCACATTTGGGATAAAGAGAGGGGAAGAGAGGAAAAGGTGTTTCTAACACCACCTGCTGGGCCATCTCCCCCCGCCCCCAATCCATAGTTCCTTATACAAGCGTTACTGGAAGCTTCAATGAGAAGGAAGGTGCGAAACAAGCTAAATCGCTTTTGTTTGCTCATGCACTCTGCACATTCCAGATTTTGTAATAGGTCTGATGGATGGTTATTCACACAGAAGCAGTCTAGACAGCTGAACAGAAACGCTAGATGGCTGATTATTCCCCTGCGTTACTTGGGTCATGACATTTGTTGCTAGCCAATAGAAATTTTTTTAAATGTTTTTCTTTTATTTTGACAGTACTTTGCAATTTTGTTTTGGTAAAAACATGTCTACTTACAGGTCTCTAAACAAACATGGCACTTTACATGTCTTATTCATTTCTAAAAGCAGCGTAACATGTTCGAGATGAGTCCTATCCGTTCTAGTCACCCATGAAGTCTAGATGAGGAAAGGTACATACCTCTTTAAAAGAGTTTATACTGATTTCTGTGAGTCAGGTGCACACAGGGCTCCTGGTGGGACAGGAAGAACCCGTGATTTCAATCACTAACGCCATCAGAGTGATTTCAAGAACTCGGTTGTGTGGCTCCACCAGGAGAAGGTGTCATTCTGGTTACCCCTGTTTTATTAAGAGACGGGAGGTCCTGGCCTCTCCATGGCTGGATAGAAGCTCATGAGTGTGGTCCTGGAAGTGGGCTGAAGCCTCAGCGGGCAGAGCCAGCCCAGGTCTTCCCAGGGTCCTTGTCCGCCCTGACTCTGGGGCCCCTGCCCCCCTGCGCGATGGGCTTGAACCCTGACAGCAAACCCCCGAGGTCTGACTGATGATTATTCTCACTTTCTGTCTCAGGCTTAGAGATATCCCATCACTTGTCTGGGAATCGCATAGTTAGATAGGCCTGCAGCCAGGACTTAAACCCAGGTGCCTTTGACTCGAAATCTCTAGGTCATAATGAAGGTACCCTCCCTTGACAGTAAAGTGTGGTCTGCTGGTGGCCTTGACCTCACCTGGGAACTTGTTAGAAATGCAGACACTCAAGCTCTGCCTCTGATCTACTGACTTGGAAGCTGCATTTTTAGCAAGACTCCACCCCCAGATGTTTGTGCTGCTCACCATTCTGATTCCCAGGCCCAGGCTGTAGCCTTGCTCAGGGTCTTAGCCCCAAACACAAGATTTGATCTCTGCTCCTAGAAGAGACCAGAAAAGCTGCCAGACGTACAAAATCAAATCAAGTCCTACAGACTAAAGCTTAGACAAACTGCATCACCCAACTATAGGGACCCACAAACCCTGCTTTGGCCCAAGAGTGAGCAGGGTGGGCTGGTCAACAACCTAGCTCTGGCCCTTCCACGTGGTCATTTTTGTCTCCTGGCTCCTGTGGTTAGACTGACCGAGCAGAGAATCCACCAAGAAGGGTGAGCAGAGCACAGCTTCTCCGTAAGAAATGGTAGCTTCAGAGCTTGCTTTAGGAGATGGGATAAGGGGTGTGGTGGGGCCTGATGGAATTTAAGGAGCAATGGAACCTGCCTCAGCTTCCCTCCTCTTAGTTGAAGAGGCATAGCAAGGGGCTCCTAGGATCTTCTCAGGTGCCTCTAGAACCTGCACAGTAAGGTACGTACGTATATATTCATCACGATATTTTGTGCATTAATAATGCATTGTTTCTGGGTCTTTTGGCATAGGAAATGTTGTTTTTGAATCCAAAGGCATCCATAGTTAGCGACTGCATGTTAAAATCATGCAAAGGGCTGACTTCTCACAAATCACAATATACACTCACTTGATTAACCCAATCTCTGCCAAATCAGTGCAGTGAGCATACCATCGTATCAACACTCTGCCCACAAAAAGGAACCCAGTTTTAGCAAGTAGGTTTCCTCTTCTCTTCAGCTCCCCTCTTTGAAACCAAATGCAGAGGATGCTGGAAGTTGAGGTGCAGTGGTGGGGCCAGCTGTGCTGGGAGCATCGCAGGACCGACCGCACTCCAACTTGACCTCAAGGCCATGTTGGCAGGTTGGTCTCTCTCGCCGTGTGTTGTCTTCTTCTCTGGGAGCTCAGGGCTCTCAGGCTGGCCCTGTTTGACTCTCTCTGTTCTTCTGAGGTTGGAGGGGTTGCAAGAATCCCCACATCAAGGGAACTGTGCATTTTAAGAGCAGGGTCTGGAAAGAATCATGTTTAACCTATGGGATTGGCAGGGAAATGGTAGAATTGCCTCTATTCCAAAAAGCACAGAGTATAAACTCATGGAGCAACCTTAAACATATCATCTTTGACACCTCCATTTCACAGATGAGAAACTTGAACCTCCAAATACGATTTACCCGGGACACAATTGCAACTCACTCGGAGCTAGATTTCCTGACATCTGGTGGGGAGGGTGCCTTACATTTTGCTCCTTTCTCCCCACTTCTGTGAGCTACATCTTGAAAGGGGGGTGGGTCTTACGAGGGCCTCCCTTTGTCCTATGTCTTCAGAGGATAAAGCCCACATTAGGTAATGCCGTTCTGGGTAAGACGCCCTCCACAAAGCCCGCGGGCACGCTGCACCGTACTCCTGCGCCGGCGGATGCCCGGGCCTCTCAGGTTGGGCTGATTGCTGCTCATGATGTAGCAGCTTTATGAAAACATTAAATGTCATTACTTATTGCTTCATGTCCAAAACGTACACTTCAACATTTTTTTCTCTGTAGACAAGTGTCACTTTTACTGCAATCTTCAGGCCAGATGTTCCCGGTCTAAGTGGTAACAGCTGCCACGCTGGCAGACATGGGGCTCCAGCTAAGTCGCTTTCCAAAAGACCCCAAAGCCCTCTCTGCAAAAACATGGGCATGACAGGAGAAACCCATACCTGGCCCTCTGGAGCTGCTGGGGGAAACCACAGAGAAGGCTGGAAGAGGGCGTTTGGGTGGGCAGGGTGCCAAGCCGCGGCTGCGTTCCCCTCCTCGTGATGAGCTGAGTCCCTGGGTGGGGAGAGCTGACTCTGCCTCCCTCCTTCCCTCCCGGCTTCCTTTCAAAGCAGCGTTTGTAGTGCCGTCACCCATTATCCACGTCCTCGTTTGTCTCGGGACCAAGTCCTTTCCCTTGCTTCCTGTCACCCTCGCCACAGCCTTCTATGATCTCCAGTTGATGTACTATTGTTTCTGAATTTCGCTCAAGTTGCAGCCGCCTGGTAGCATTTATCTTCTCAGTCTCCTTGGGCCTTGGTGAATTCCTCGCTAAGGTCCCATCTCAGCATCGGCCTTTCTAGAAAATACAGGCACAATTTGCTTCCATCTTCAGCTAAGGCTGGAGACTTGACTCAGCCAAGAAATCACTCTTGCCTTGGCATATGTTGGCTCTCTGGCTGAGTAGTCTATTATCCAAGAATGTCATCCTGTCCAGGGAAGTTGAATTCACGTGACATTCACGTATGTGGACATATGTGCATGGGCACACAGACACAAACACCCACAACGTAGCGAAGGTGGCTGTGGCTGATGCTTCCTCCAAGAGGTGGAGAGCTCATTCAAAGTGCTGGCTCCTCCAGATGCGAGTGAGGGGAGCACCAGGCAGGAGTAAACTATGCTGGTGTTGCTAGAATATGGCCAGATGCAAACTCACCCAGGGATGGCCAACTTCCTCATCCTGAGTTTTCAAAGTGGTCGGTGGTGGCAGAGGTCATTTGGCCGGGGATCTTCAGGAGGGGTCCAGCCACTCTCCCTCCATCCAGGATCCTAGGTCTCAGCCCTGAGAAGAAGCAGCTCCCACCACAGAAAGTCCCAGAAGTGGCAGAAAGAACTGGACTTTGGGATCGCACAGAACTGGTTTCTAGTCCTGACTTTGCCTCTTACTAGCTATTTGTTCTTAGGTAAGCTGGTTAACTGCTTGAAACTTCATCAGTAAAATGGGGTCAACCTGTTCTTTGGGGTTACTGTGCTTAGTGAAGCCACATTTGTAAAGCTCCTGGCACAAAGGGAATAAGTCATGAACATTCACAAATATTATCTCCGTCTGCTGGGACCAGATGACTATTTCATCACTTCTTGGGCTGGGAGGTCTTTTAGGAGAATCCCTGCCTCAAATTGAGGACCTTTTCCAAGCCTGTGCCAGTTATTACGCCAATGGCACTCAGTTCCAATCCACCTTTCTATATTCTGCTCTGTGAAAATGGGGCTAGGACCCTGCAAACTGTATTTCTCCTCTCCCGGCTGCTAGACGTTGCACATAGGTGGTGGCACTGGGGGAAAGTGGGAGGTAGTTTGCTGGCTGCTTGTCAGCGTTGTCCTGGTACTGCCCCTCACTCAGCATCACAGAAGGTCCCAGATTCCCCCTTCTTCCAGCACTCCCAGCACCTGCCTCATCATCCCCAGGAATGTATTATCGGAAACAAAGACCTTGTGGCCCAGGCTGCCTAGACTATCCTGATTTATCTGAGTTTTCCTGGCATCTTGTTCTTGTTTAGAATTCGTCCCAGATGCAACTGTCTTGGTTTCTATGAGGTCACTTAAGATATAGTTGTTTCCTTTAATAGGCCGCAGGGCAAGGACTTGAAGCATGAGTACATATTAGGCCTCTTACTGTAGATTTCTCATTCCTCTTTGAACCAGAGCCATATCTATATTCTCTACTTTGGAACAGGGTGTTCCCACTGATTGTTTTAAGGGGGGCAGGGAGGGGGTGCTTCTGGAACACAGCTTAGGATTGAAGCTACACACACACTGTCCATGCCATCTCTTTCTTTGAATTCTACAGACTGGCTCATGAGTGTCTATCTTCATGCTCCCTTCCCGGCCCCATCAAGGGAAGAAACCTGTTCCATGTAAAAAGCTTTATATAGAAACACTTTATTTAGAATTTTTTTTTTTCACTTCCTGTGCAGTCCTGAAATGGCTGGAATCAGGTTTATTTCCGAGTCTCGGGTGAAGGCCTTCTCCTCACTTGGAGTGGCATATGCTCCTTCTTTGCAACCTTCTCATAGATTATCCTTTTCTGCTCCAGGGTCACCCCCTCCTAGACGCTTCTCCCCAGCTGGTGTCTTTACTCTCTTAAAACCCATTCCATGTAATTCTTTAACTCACCTTATCACTTTTTTTTTTTTTTTTTTTTTTTTTTTGCTTTTGCTTTTTAGGGCCACAGCTGAGGCATACGGAGGTTCCCAGGCTAGGCGTGGATTTGGGGCTACAGCTGCCTGTCTACACCAGAGCCATAGCAACGCAGTGTGGGATCCGAGCCAAATCTGTGACCTATACCACAGCTCACAGCAACATCAGACCTTAACCCACTGAGTGAGGCCAGGAATCAAACCCGCATCAAACCAGCTGGCTTCATTTCCACTGAGCCACAACGGGAACTCCTCACTTTATCACTTCTCATTGAATAGGGTATCTCTTATAATGAGATCTTACATTGCCGTAACTTTAAATGTAGCCTTAACTTGTCCATCTGACCAAACGGTAAGTTCCTAGATAGAACTGCCCGTGCTTACCTCTGAAGCCCTCACGGCCTGGCTGGATCTTTTTATTTCTACTTGAGTAACATCAAACATCTTCCACTGAGTCCTTTAACGCCATCCCCTTCTCTTTCTTAACTCACACTCGGCCCTGGATAGATTGCCTTTCTGTACTTTTGTTTCTTCCCTCTGCTCGGACCACCTCTCCTCTCCACTAGACTCTTCCTGCAGAAGCTGCCTCTGATACTTGGGGACTGAGCTAAGTCCCCTTCCCTCTACCTGCCATCGTACCAGGTCGCAACCCCTCTCACCACACTCACCACACTTCACTGTCTAGAGGCCTCTCTCTCCTGACGGGCTTCTCCGTAAGCTCTGAGGACAAATGATGTGTCTTGTGCACCTCTGTACTCGCAGGACGTAACATAACGCCTGTCTCAGAGGAGGGACTTGATAAATGTGTGTTGACCTTAACTTAATACATTTTTGCTGAATGATTGAATGACATCGAGGCGGCAAATCCACGAGCTGCCATTTTTCTCCCCTGGACACATGTTTATCTCCTTCTCCTCCTGCCAAAACCCCAACGATTGCTTCACTGTGCTGTATAATCTTTCTGTCAGGTCTCTGACACACAAAACACATGTAATCATTCCATTAGGAGGCCTGGCACTAAGTTTAAGCCGAGTGTACAGATTTATTAGATCTTGTACCAGGAAACCGGTGATGCAGAGAGTTGAGGGGCATTTCCAAAGGGGATGTAACGTGTTCATGAGCCCTTGTACCTCAAGGCGATGCCACGCTCTTGCGGGGGCCTCACTATCCTTGCTGATTGTGTTTCCCCATCTTTTAAAATACGCAGGCAGGCGGCTGCTGTTGGCTGACATGTAAAGGGAAGCAAGGGTCAAGGCCAACGAGCAACCTGCACGTTCATGGCTCGCCACAGCCCCACTGAGTGACTAGAACGGCCTGCTCTGTCAGCTCACTCTTTCTGTGCAAGGACAAGTCACACATGGGTCAGACAACCCATCACTCCAAAGGGCACTTTGCACTCTGGCTAGTTCGCTGTGCTGACATGATTGGGAGCACTGGGTGCAGATGACAAGAGCACCCAAGTGGGTGTTGCAATGGTTCCCAAGTGTGAGCTGTCCCTGCTGCCCCAGGAATGTGTCCTTTGTCAGTTCTTTTCAAATTTAAGGCTCCACTTAAATCCCACCTCCTCTAAAAAGCTTCATCAAGCTTTTTGGCTTCTAGGACTCTCTCTTAAAACTCCAAAGACAAACGGCTCTCAGTGAAGAACTTCCATGACAATGTCTTTTTTTTTTTTTTTTTTTTTTTTGGTCTTTTTAGGGCAGCACTTGCAGCATTCGGGGGTTCCCAGGTTAGTGGCTGAATCAGAGCTGTAGCTGCCGGCCCACGGCACAGCCACGGCAATGCCAGATCCTTTAACCCACTGAGCAAGGCCAGGGATCGATCATGCATCCTCATGGATGCTAGTCAGATTTATTTTTGCTGAGCCACAACGGGAACTCCCTATGGCATTGTCTTAAAAAGAGATTTCAGTGTAAAGAAGCCTGGACTGGTGGTTTTAAAGCTCACACACTGGTTCTGGGTCCTTCTATGATGTTGGCTAAATCACTGCACTCCTCTGAGTTTTCCTCTTCTCACGCCTCCTCCTCCTTTTCTTTCTCCTCCTTTTCCCTCTTCTTTCTCCTCCTCCTATATTTTATTATCCTTCTCCTTCTCTTTCTTCTATAAAATGGAACCAAAGAGCCCCCATCACGTTGAGTCACCAGCATGATGGGAAGGCTCTCGCGACACATATGAGGAGACACTGTGAAGACTACAGAGTTTACAACAGCGACAGGTGGTGACAGGAGAGAAGGGAGGCAGATGAGTTGATTTCACAGACCTTGGCTGCCTTCAGGCAGGAAGTGGCAGCGGAAGGCAGAGACCTGTTGCAAAAAGCCAATCAAATTTGAGAAGAACGAATTCCACAGATGGAGGTTTGAGTTGAACGAGGGGTCACTGCCCAAGCATCCTCATCCAGGGGGCCTGAAACCAAAAGAAGGATCATCCATACGGTGGCTGAATCCTAGGAACAACCAGAACAATCGATGATTCCAAAACAGTTACCAAGCATCACTGAGGACATGAGAAGGGCACCGAGAGGCGGGGTGGGGAAGGCAGAGTCTTCATCCTCACTGGAGTTTCTGGGGAAGACAGTCTAGTGCCGAGCGGTGGGTATTACAAAACGGGGGAGCAGAGGCTTGGTCTTGGGGGGTGGAGCATGAGCACCTGGCTTGGTCCTAGAAGTTCAAGGAGGGTCTTCCTGGACAAGATGACATCAGACTCAGGGACGCTGAAGGCAAATAAGGAATACACTGTAAGACGCCTCAGAGCAGGGACCTGAGGCCTCAGGTCACTGGACTGTTCAGGGAGGGCTTTCACCATGAACCTGACAAAGGTAAGCTTTAGGTCCCCTCACCTGTCTTGGCCCTTTCCAAGATCCTGGACCAATTGGGACAGTTACAATAACACATGATTTTGACGTTTTGAAAAAGTAAGATATTGAAGTGAATGAGTTAAGCCTGACTGCCTTCTCCTTGGACTCTTTCCTTCAGTCACACTTTCTCCCATGAAGGGAGTTTCCAAGAAGGCTCCTGTACTCACTCACCTTGCAAAGTGACCAGGCACGAGGTGAAGGGGAAGATCAGGGACATGCATGTGTTCTGAGGTGCCCCCACCAGAAGCATGTGAGTAGACGGAAAAAAAAAAAAAAAAAGAAGAAGAAGAAGAAGACGAAGACATGGATGGAGCCAGAAGCTAGCCTATGGGAAATTCTTTCAACTTTATTCACTCTTACATGAGACATTTGACAGAGACGTTCCTAAATCTTGAAAAATTTACATTATCATTAGTAAATTATAAAACTGAAATAAGTTCCCATCATGGCTCAGTGGTTAACAAACCCGACTAGCAACCATGAGAACATAGGTTCAATCCCTGGCCTCGATCAGTGGGTTAAGGATCCAGCGTTGCCCTGAGCCGTGGTGTAGGTCGAAGACGCAGCTCGGATCCCGCATTGCTGTGGCTGTGGCATAGGCTGGCAGCTATGTCTCCAATTAAACCCCTAACCTGGAAACCTCCATATGCTGTGGGTGTGGCCCTAAAATAAATAAATAAATAAATAAATAAATAAATTGAAATAAAGTTTCCTAAGCTATAAATGATAAACAATAAATTTGAAGAAATAAATTTTATTGTTGACTTACAAAGGTGTGGGAGGGTAAAAAATAAATTTTGATCAATCATACTAAAGACTAAATTATCTTTTTATTCTCTCAATACCAAATCTTTTTTATTTTTTCATGAAAAGGTCATCCCAAAATGTAGGGATAATCCATACAGAGATATATCAGGAAATTATTAAAAATATTGTTACATTTTTGGATTTTGTGACATATATGATATTTGTCAGTTCTTTAAAATACATGATTCTTTGTGACTTCTCTCCTCCTAACATATATTCACATTCATACCTAATTATGTTTTTGCAATTTTGAATTCTTCCTTTTAGGGACGGCATCTCACAGCCCATAAGCTTCAGGCTTCTCCAAGCCTAAGTCTACCCTGGTTGACCAAGTGTGTTCTTTAAACTGGTGGGATGCATCTCTGCTGTAATTGACAATTTTTCCATAAATGATTGTACTTCTTCTTCTTCTTCTTTTTTTTTTCTGTCTTTTCTAGAGCTGCTTCCAGCGGCATATGGAGGTTTCCAGGCTAGGGGTCTAATTGGAGCTGTAGCCGCCGGCCTCCACCACAGCCATGGCCTACACCATAGCCACAGCAATGCAGGATCCAAGCCGTGTCTTCAACCTACACCACAGCTCATGTCAATGCCGGATCCTTAACCCACTGAGCAAGGCCAGGAAGTGAACCCACAACCTCATGGTTCTAGTCGGATTCGTTAACCACTGAGGCATGATGGGAACTCCTGTACTTCTTGACTCTTGTGCAAAACCAGTGCCCAAAGCGTCTATCTCTTCCAGAGGCTGTGCCCCATTGGCTGAGAGCCCCTAGCTTCCTGAACCTAAGAACCGAGCCCTGAGGGAGATCTTGGAGGTCTGTTGAAGGATGCTGTCTACTGGGAGGGGTTTGCTGGTGAAGATGCCAAAAGGCTGGGTAGAGTGCCAGCTGGTTTGGCCAGGAGAGTTGGGGGGTATGTGCACTTCCAGGACACTGCCCTTCAGTGAGGTTTGAGGGAAAGCATCTCAAGTGACCTGGGGGACAGAGTGGGAAGCCAGGATAGAATGAGATCAGCATGGGACCTCAAAGGGTGGGAGAAGAGCAATGCTTGTCAAAATAAGGCAGAGGACACCTTTCAAGAGCTTAAGACCACCTCCAGATGGTAAAGAAGTGAGATCTGAGTAGCATCTGGAGAGGCTGCAGACAACTGACACCACCCTGTGGGCTCAAGGGGGAAGAATGGTCCCATTCTCTACAATTAAAATTGGAGACCCAGGGTCAGAACAACTCAGGAAAGAACGAGGGAGACAGAGCTGGTAAAGTTCAATTCACACTGGGATTGGTTGGCTATTCACAAAGATACACTTCTGTCCCTCGAATTTTGTTCTTTTGGGCAAATGCCTAAAACGTGCTTTGGACATTCGTAAACTATAAAAAGAACCCTGTGTTAGTCAAGATTCTCCAAAATATCTCTTCCCTCCTTCCTTCCTTCCCCCCTTCCTTCCTTTTCTTCTATCTAAAAAAGGGGTTTATTAATAGGGGATTGGTTTATGTTATTATGGAGGCTGAGAAGTCCCAAGATCTGCAGCTGGCAAGATGGAGAGACTCAAGAGATCTGATGTATAGTTCAGTCTGAAGGCTTGAGAACCAAAGGCACAGATGATGTGAGAGCCAGTCTAAAAGCTGGCAGGCTGGAGACCCAAGAAGAACCAATGTTTCAGTTCAAGTGTGAAGTCAGGAAAAGACTGACGTCCCAACTCAAAGCGTCAAAGCAGGAGGAGTTCCCGTCACTCAACCTTTCTATTCTATTTCGATCTTCAGCAGCCTGGATGAGCCCTACCCACACTGGGGGAGGAAATCTGCTTTCCTGAGATTGCAGCCTAAGAATTCAAACGTTAATCTCAGCCAGAAACACCCTCTCAGACACACTCAAATAATGAAATGACCAGAAATCTGCAGCTTGGTCAAGTTGATACATAAAATTAACTATCACAACTCCATCCCCTGTTTGTCTTGTCTCCTGGACAAGGTGAATAGGTAGAAGAAAATGAGGGAAATTGCAAAACTGGTTTTTTAGGGTCTGGAGAAAGAAAGAATATCCTGTGTTACCCTTTGGCAAGAATAATATCAGGGAGTGTAGGTACACTGACTGGGTGGGAGCAGGATCACTACTGGGGGTGTTTTGTACCCAAACACAAGTAATTCTTCTCATTTTTACTATTTCCTGATTGGTTCCTATTTTCTCAATTGGACTTAAAAGTTCTCTTAGAGTGAGGACTCTCCCTAACACACCTCCCCACCCCATTCATCCAAAGCTGAGCTACTAAATGCCGAGCAAAGCCCCCTGGTCTCTGGTAGCATTGGTGCCGGAAACACCTATTTTGTTCCTAAAGGAGGAGGAGTCGCCTTCTTCCAGAATAGTCCAGAACTCTATTCTATAGAGGGCATAGAAAATACTGAAAGACCCTAAAACAGCTCATTTCTACAGTAAGAAAGAAAAGGAAACAAACCCACAAATCCATCACAATCTTAGCCTTTTTCATTTAAGTGAGGTCTTGCATCTCATCACAGAACAGAATCCAAGCCTGAATCCTTCTCCAGAAGCAGAAATGCAAACAAGCCCATGAGAAATTTAAGTGCATAATAGGTGGGATAAGTATTACCTATTTTAGCAAAAGAGAAAGAGTTTAACCTAAATAAATGATTATACGTGACTATATTAAACAAACCCTAATTTTAATAATTTTACGTTTTTCCTCTGAAGTAAGGCTTCAGCTGTGTAGCTTCACGAAATTATGCCATTTAAAAATATCATGATCATATATCTTTAATTTTTATATTATTTTTTCTTTTTTATTATAGTTTATTTACAGTATTATGTGTTGATTTCTGCTGTACAGCATAGTGACTCATATATATATATGTATGTATATGTATATATATATACATATATATATATATTCTTTTTCTCATACTATTTTCCATCATGTTCTATCCCTAGAGATTGGATATAATTCCCTGTGCTATACAGCAGGACCTCATTGCTTATCCATTCTAAATGTAATCATTCACACCTACCAACCCCAAACTCCCAGTCCATCCCACTCCCTCCCCCCTCCCCCTCAGCAACCACAAGTCTGCTCTCCATGCCCATGATCTGATTCTATTTTGTAGATAGGATCATTTGTGCCATATTTTAGATTCCACATACAAGTGATATCATAGTTTGGGGCTCCATCTTTCTCTTTCGGACTTACTTCACTTAGTATGAGAATCTCTAGTTGCATCCATGTTGCTGCAAATAGCATTATTTTGTTCTTTTTTGTGGCTGAGTAGTATTCCATTTTGTACCTGTACCACTTCTTAATTTATTCATCTGTCAGTGAACATTTAGGTTGTTTCCATGTCTTGGCTATTGTGAATTGTGCTGTAATGAACACAGGGGTGCATGTATCTTTTTGAATGAAAGTTTTGTCCGGATATATGCCCAGGAGTGGGGTCCTCAGAAAACTAAATTCAAGCTTATTTTTGACATGGCTATATATATACATTTTTTGCCACGCCCACAGTATATAGAAGTTCTCAGGCCAAGGATCGAACCTGAGCCACAGCAGTGACCTGAGCCACAGCAGTGACAATGTGGATCCTTAATCACAGGACACCAGGTAACTCCAACATGGCTACATTTTAAAATCCCTATTTAAAACAAGGAACTTGAGATGAAACTTCTAATGTACATCTTCTAGATTTTATATATTCAAAAAGAGTTAAGCTTTGAAGCTACTCTGCCAGTGACTCTGCTCTTTATTTAGTAGAAGTAAAATTATTTGGAAAAATGAAGTTGAGGGCCACAGCCTGGGAAGTTACCAATTCAAATCCTTATGTTCATATTCGTGCTCAAAACAAGAAAATCAAAGACTTTGGGTTCTGGGTGAAGCATGAGTCTCAGAGCAGCTAAGTGCCTCCAAGATCACAGCTGGGCACTTAATTTTAAGAGCTCAAAGGGAAGTTGTGTGGAAATTCTTCTGAATGGAATAATACGGGCAACTTGGTTTCCAAGGAGTCATCTTTCTCCGGCGCAGGTGGACACTTACTCAGAACTTGGAATGATGGGGTGTAAATAGCATGTTCTGACCCCCTTCTGGGAGCTGGCTCATGTCTACACTGTATCACTAAGGCAAGAGAATGACATACATGGGGAAGAATGGGGCTCTGGTCCCAAACGGCCAAAGTCAGGAAATGCCCCCTTATTCTGACTTGGGCTGTTCCCTAACCATACGCCCTGACTGGTCTCCTGCAGTCCTGACCTCATGCATTGCTGGCTGCCTTCTGTCCACCCAGAGCTGACCTCAGCGAGTCCATCTTGAAGCAGACCTGCATGCACTCATCTCCGAGGACAGTCCTCTGCTAGAGGACTAGGCCTTCCTACCGGACAGCACCCCCATGTGCAGGGGAATTTGGAGTGTCATGGTTTTTTTGTTTTTTGTTTGTTTGTTTGTTTGTTTTTAGGGCCACACCTGCAGCATATGGAAGTTCCCAGGCTAGGGGTCAAATTGGAGCCACAGCTGCCAGCCTACACCAGAGCCACAGCAACACAGGATCTGAGATGCATCTATGACCTATGCCATAGCTCACGGCAATACCAGATATCTTCACCCACTGAGCAAGGCCAGGGATCGAACCCAAGTCCTCACGGATACTAGTTGGATTCGTTACTGCTGAGCTACAAAGGAAACTACTGGCGTAGTGTTTAGTCAAGAAAAAGCTGAATTATATGCCTTCCTTGCCTCCCTATTTTTCCCACATAATGACATGGATACTGCCTGCAGCGGCCTGAGATGGCCCAAGTCAGAGCACTCGGGCATTTCCCAGCCCCTTCTTATGTAGCTGAGTTTGTGGTCACAGGAAAACAAAAAGGAGTTAAGTGATGCACCAGTCTACACTGTGCCCCGTGGATGGCTCCCTTCCTGCTGCTCACATCCAAAGAGCTTTGTTAAATGAAAAATCCCAGAACATCAGGCTTTGACAGGACCCTTGAGATTTTATTAACCCCCTCATTTTATAGTTTAGAATACTGAGACCAAGAGAGATAAATTGTTAGGATGCGAGAGACTGGCTGAGCAGGCACTGGAATCCTGGTCTGCGTGACTCCAGGCCCACTGCTCTTTCTACTCCGCAAGGCTGCACCTTCAAAGAAATGCTGCCGTACAAGCATTATCAAACCAACTTTGAACATTCACGTTCTTAATGAGCAAGGTACTGGCCGAAATGTCCCTCTGTTCAAGGTCTGGAGAACTGGTGTCTCCACTAGGTAATTCACTCAGGCAGAGGCTGTATCTTCCAATGGATGGAGAGACGGCGGACTAACATCCAGGTGGGGCGCGGAATCACCTAGAGGTATGTTCATGCAAACCACCACAGGCAGAAACCTCTAGCTTATTCTTAACCTCCTCCCCTTTTAAAGAACTATATTTGCATTTCTAATACATGAAACGGTTAACTCTGGAGAAGGAGAGTCAGAGACGGTACCTAATCCCAGCTTGATGCAATTACTTTAACATGAATTTAAAATAAAATTAAAGTTAACAGTTTAAACTGATGTTTGAGGGTTTTAAAAAGATTTAGTTTCCTTTGGAACCACTGTGTTATTTGATCCAGTACAATCTTTTTGAGCTCCACGCATAACATCTTTACCCAAGTACCATTACTACCAGATTATGCCCATAGGTTGAGTTACAAATGTCTAAAAATCTTAAAATTATTAAGCTCAGATTAGAGTGTTCAAAGACTATGGTGTTATTTTAGTCTCCTGCCATATCCTCCATTTACTATAAACTTGTTATATTGGCATTCAAATAAAATGTCATAAAGCAAGTATGTAAGGAGGTGTTTGGGGTTTGTTTCAGGCTTCTGCGAGCCAAGTTTGCATGGCAACCAAGATGTATAACAGAAACATTCAAATGGTCTTCATAAAAAGAAATGCTGAGCAGAGCTCAAGAGCCGGGCAACTTCTGAGTTGGGGCAGACTATCTAAGGCGGTCAGAGCAATGACTGAGGTCTAGGTAGAGACAGCACGTCACCCAACATTGTCTCAGTGGTACCCTGGGCGCCCTTTCGCTGTAGCAGCCAGGTGCCAACGCACTGGAGGCTGAGCCTCTAGGGATGCGGCTGGGCTGCATGGAGTTTGCAGATGTTACAGCTGGAACAACCCTTTGACGCATGCTAACCAAACCCTTCGCTTTATAAGTGAGAAAATGGAGATCCACAGCTGTGAATTGTTCCCAGCCCCAGAGGTCTGCTGGTATATGCGGAGCAGAGGCCCATAAATATGCTCTTGCCCACGTTCTCTGTTCTAGAGAATTCTCTTTTGTGTTCCTAATTAAACATAAACTGCAACTGAATTTGCATGAAACAAGCAAGTGCAGATGCAAAAGGCTTGAGTTTGGACATCGCCTAAGTGGTGTTGGTGATACAGCTGGCAGGACGTGGTCAACCCAACAAACTGATCTGCCCCTCCATCAGCTACAGATCTTATTTCTATCCACTACTCAAGTTTCTACCCCAGTCATCAAAGTGACACATTGTCCTCCCTCTTTGTTTTTTGCTAGTTAGGAACCTCAGCAAAGCATGTCTGTCATAAAGTTGCAAATCTGGATGGCTCTGCATTAAAACAGAACCGAAGGTCACTTAACGGACCCCCTTTTAACCAACTGACAGGTTGAATGAACATCCATTTCCTGGTTTTATTTGCAATTTTCACCAACATTTTATAATAAAATTATGGAAAATGTTGAACATATTCAAAAATAAATAGAAAAGTATAATGAACCTCCAAGTAGCCCTAGAAGTAGGATAGCTGAAATAAAGGGATTAATGCATATATAATTATGCTAAATACTACCAATTCTTCTTCTCCATGTGGTTGTAAATTTGCATCCTTATCAACAACAATATGAGAGTGGCCATTTCCTCTTAGCCTCAACAATAGCACATGTTGTCAACATATGGGATTTCTGCCACTGTAGGAGGTGAGAAATGCTATCTCCCTGTAGTTTGAATATGCATTTTCTTAAAATGTGGGAGGCTAAATATTTTGCATATGGATTACAAACCATTTGTAATTGTTTCTGTGAACTCCGTGCTTGTATTTCTAGACCATTTCTCTATTGGGTTGTTACAATTTTTATTTTCTTTTTCAGCTGTTCTTTATATATTATGTTCATTAATATAAAATTGCCATTTTTGAACATTGGAGCGGAAAGAGTTTTGCATGGCTGAATCCAAACATTAAGTATATTATCCTTACATAAGTGGCCAAAATTTGTTCACTGTCTTTTTTTACTTTTTTTTTCATGCAATTTAAAAAAAATTTCAAGTAATCAATCTTTTTCCTTATAGCTTATAACTGTAGGATTTTGAGTCATAGATAGCAAAATTTTCCTCCTGGACACAGCGTGAGGAATTTACCATCTCTCCTTTTAGTATCCGTTGTAGTTTCATTTAATTTTTTTTTTTTTTTTTACATTTTAAATGTCTGGTCATTTTAGATATTATCCCCAAAATTTATCCTAGCATACAGGGTGAGGAATGCATCCACTTTTATCTCTAACCATGTGATTCTCCAGTTATCTCACCACCATTTATTAGAGTCCATCTCTCCCCTCCCCAGTTTGAGATGCCACCTCTATCACATACTAATTTCTTAAAAGATATTTCTGGGGTTTTAATGCCTTTCCACTGGTCTGTCTAGTCACATACCAGTGTTACACTGCATAATATGCTTCAAATATTTAGTAGGCTGGCTTCCTGCATGGCTTCTTTTTTTAGGGATTTCCCTGATACTGTTGCTTATTTCTTCCACTGAATGAATTTTACAATCAATTCATCTAAGTCTAGGAAAAAATACCTTAATGATTCTTATTTTTCCAGGTTTACTGAGGAATAACTGATAAATAAAACTGTATATATTTAAAGTATAAAACAGGGTGATTTGATATACACATACCTTATGAAATGATTACTGTACTCAAGCTAATCAACACACCCATCCCCTAACACAGTTAACTCTTTTTTTTCTAAGTTGAAATCTTAGGCCATGCATTAGCATGGTTTATATAAGCAAAGACAACAGGAATCCTGATGAGTGAATGGTATTTAACTAAAAAAATTTGATCTTCTATTAAAAGACTGATGACTGAATATACTGTGTCACCTTGTATTTTCCAAAGATGGCCAAGGCAGTATCTCCCGTCCCAAGTGCTCTTTTGTGCAACAGGACTTTGCCACTTCTCCATCAAGAAATGGAGTCTGTGTACCCTCCCCTTGAATTGGGTGGACTTTTGCAACAGCTTCATGGACTTCCACTCCAGGATTCTTTTTCTATAATTGAAAACTCACTTATAATTGTTCCCTCCTTGGTACACAAAGATTCCTAATTTTATAGAAGGTAAGTTTTCTTGAGAAAATATTCTATTAGTCACTTTTTGTAAGTTAACTGCATGTTTTCTCAAACATCTTCTTTTCAGCCTTACATACATCAATACTGAGGAAGGTGGAGAAGAAACAAAAAGATGAGCATGGTTTAATCAGCTATTTTCAAGGAATTACAACAATCACAGAAAGGAAAGCCTGGAGGCCATGAAAGATTAAGACTTAAGTTTCCAAGTGTCTACATGGTTTTGTTTTGTGCAGCTAAGAGCCTGATATTTAAAAAAATAAACATAAAACCTAAATAAAACATCTTTTGGGGCTTGTCATTCTGACGATCCTTACTTGAAGTGGAAGTTTGCCAGAGAAAATACAGGACACCAGTTAAATGGGAATTTCAGATAAACAAGAAATATCTTCAGTGTATTCCAAATATTATACAGACATACTAAAAATTATTTTTTGCTTATCTGAAATTCAAATTTAACTAGGTGTCTTAAATTATTTGAATTTTTTTTTTTTTTTTTTTAATTACAGCCACACCGATGGCAATATGGAAGTTCCCTGGGCTAGGGGTTAAATTGGAGCTGCAGCTGAGGCTTAACCAGAGCCATGGCAACACTGGATCCCAGCCACATCTGTGACCTAAGCTACAGCTTGTGGCAACGCTGGATCCTTAATCCACTGAGCAAGGCCAGGGATTGAACTTGTATCCTCACAGAGACAATGTCAGGTCCTTAACACGCTGAGCCACAACAAGAACTCCAACTTTTTGACCTTTTTATTGAGTAATTATTCATAAACCATGAAATTCACCCAATTAAAGCATGTAATTTAAGGGTTTGTAGTATAGTCACAGAGTTGTACAACCATCACACAGTCCCTGTTTAGAACACTGTCATCACTCCAAAAGGAAAGGAGAGGAGGTCCCATCGTGGCCCAGTGGTTAATGAACCTGACTAATATCCATGAGAACTCAGGTTCAATCCCTGGCCTTGCTCAGTGGGTCAAGGATCCAGTGTTGCCATGAGCTGTAGTGTAGATTGCAGACTCAGCTTGAATCCCGCATTGCTGTGGCTGTGGTTGTGGCTGTGTGGCTACAGCTCGGATTCAGCCCCTAGCCTGGGAACCTCCATATGCTGTGGGTGTGGCCCTAAAAAGACAAAAGACCAAAAAAAACAAAAACAAAAAGAAAACAAACAACAACAACAACAAAAAAAAAAAAAAAGGAAAGGAGTACCTATTAGTCAATCACTTGACATAAGTGCACGCCACCGGAGGCAAACACTAATCTACATTTTGTACCATTGAGCCATTTTGTCTCCATATATTTGCCTAGCTGGACATTTCATATAATTTAATCCTATAATCCGTGGTGTGTCTTGTATTTTTATTTTCTAAATCTGATAGCTCTAGCCCAGAGCTCACTGTCTACAGCAAAGAAGAGTAATTTCAAATAAAGAGAATGCAAAAGGAAAGTCGATTAATTGCAGCAGATTGGGGAAGTGGCACCTGGAGAACATGAAGGTGCTTCTTCTCCTTACACTGTGGTCTCCTATCACAGCCCCCAAAGTCAAGGGCAGCCAGTCACTCTGCCTCATTTAAGAAGAAATGTTTTTTCCTAGAGGAAATCCACAGCAACTCTAGGAGAGCCAGAGAATCAGACTGGCTGCTTTGGGGTCTGGAACAATGCCCAAGCACATCACAGAACTATCTTGCAATGGGAATCTCATCACTTCTGTGACCAGGAGCTGTTGGGCACCCCACGGACCCTGAACTAGGGGTGCTATTGTGACTGCTGCCTTCACTGCGTCTGAAAGTCTCCACTGTGATGTGCTGCCCTCCCAGACCAGGAAGAGATTCCACATTGAACTTCCTCGTCACCAGCACGCAAAAGATGGGGCAAAGGTACAGATTTCAAGAAGAGGTCCATCTTTAGTTCTTGCAGCCTGGGTGCTGAGTGCAAAAGACAGCATCTGGGGTCACATTCCTGTGCCTTGGCTGCACCACGACTAGAAAAATTAGTTTCTAGCTCCTACCTCGGGGAAGCAGGACGCATAATGTGGGAAAAATACCAAATTACAGGAAAGGCATTCAAAAACTTCAGGGCCACCATAAATATGACATGGATCCACCACAACCACTTTTACTATCTCCTTTCCCTGTTTTGCTTGGGAAGATGTCAGAATGGCTGCTGGCATCAGAAAGGTCAAGTTGGGTAAGAGAGAGATGCCAGGCAATTCTCTGGAGCACAGCATCCAGGGCCCTTGGGACTGAGAAAACATCTGTAGCCCAAGAATACTGGGACATTTATGATGCTTGTAGTTCCTAGACACTCTTATTTTTGGAATCTCCACTACAGTCTAACAAATGTATTAAAATTCACCTGCATCCCCCATTAAATATAAATGTTGCCCAGACATTTTTTTGGAAATTCCTCTATAATTTTTCTTTTAAAAGTATTTTTGTTTCAGGTAGTGTATTACATTTAAAAATTGTAATGATTAATTCACAAGTATCGTGCAGTCTCAGGAATTCCTACAAAATACGAAAATTGAACATATAATTCTTTTCAAGTCTGATGGATTATTTTTACCTAATACCAAGTTTAACAATGAAAACATTTGGCAGCATGTGACCATTTACAGACATCCGTTTACAAATCACTACTTTTGATCTTTCCATTTTCTATCTGTCCTTTGGGTACAAATAATAATTCCATGCTTCAAACCTGTACAAGGAGCACTGAAAAGCTTAATGGATAAAACACTGGGAGCATATTTCCACTAAAACTATCTGCGGGAATTGATGGAAAGACAGTTTAACAAAACCCAAGATGAGAGGCTAGAATCCAACTGCAAACCAAGGCTATAAATAGTCCTGGAGGAGGCTCTTCTCAAACTGCTGACCCCCTTCCTCCCTCCACTGGTTTTTAGGATATAGAAAATCCCATCTGAACTATACCTTAAGGGCAAAGGCAGTTCTCAGCCAAGATGGAAAGGGAGAAACTTAAAAGGCGTTTCCTCACATTGCATCAATACTGAGGAAAAAAGGGCTAGAAGGATGCTCACTGTAAGCATGAGAAAGGTTGGGAAAAGCTTGCAAATACGCTGTAGAAATAGACGATGAAGTTGATGCTAACAGATGACAGACAAAAGGTACAGCACAAGCAAAAAGAAAGATACAAGACCCAGTCAAGGTGATCTCAGAGATGAGATGTTCAAACAAGAGAGATGAGAAGGGAATTGTTACAGTTAAAACTCGTCAAAGACCAAAACATCACTTAACACTAATTCATTATCTTTTCCATATCACAGAAAATATAATTAATTAGAAAAAGACCTGAACAAAGTTGATGACTCAAACTAAATTGCTGGTACATAGGAAAGGTTTAAAATAGTCTTAATGAATTTGTAGGGGAAAAAACAAATTAAGATACTACAGCAATTAGTAATGGGGTGGGGTTCAGTCTACCCTAAAGATGACATGCTTGGAATCTCTGAAGTACAGAATCTCCTAAATAAAACAATATATACTGAAGTCCTAATACAGAAAAAGAATCCAAGGGATTAAGGAACTATTGAATCTATTCATTGAAAGTCACACTGTCTGCAAAGAAAAACAGATACAGAACAACTGAATCTATTCCTTAGCCAGCTCAGACAATGGATTTCAAGGAAGCATTAAAAACCAAAAGCACAGATAGTAGGATTAAAACAAACAAACTAAAAACATAAGATAACAGAATTAAAATAAATACGTGTGTGTGTGTTATATTTCTGTTATTATAAATATATTATTTACATGTAAATCACTCAATCAATCTATCTATTAAAGTTTTATAGATTGGGTCACAAAAAATAAATCCAAACA
Source organism: Sus scrofa (assembly GCF_054392235.1). NCBI lineage: Eukaryota > Metazoa > Chordata > Mammalia > Artiodactyla > Suidae > Sus > Sus scrofa. The sequence continues at coordinate 130,958,579 of NC_139385.1, read as the reverse complement.
TAATGCATACATGAGAAGCCTCCAAAACAGACTAACAGACTAAAGAAATATTATGGTACAGAAACACTATACTCATCTTTTTTTTTTTTTTTTTTTTTTTTTGCTTTTTAAGGCCACACTTGTGGCATAGGGAGGTTCCCAGGCTAGGGGTCAAATCAGAGCTGTAGCTGTCGGCCTACACTACAGCCACAGCAATGCGGGATTCAAGCCGTGTCTGTGACTTACACCACAGCTCATGGCAATGCCAGATCCTTAAACATACTAAGTGAGGCCAGGGATCAAACCTGCATCCTCATGGATACTAGTCAGATTGCTGCTGTGCCACCACAGGAACTGCACTATACCCATCTTAGAGAGGAATTTTCCCGTGCTTTTTCCAACACGTGTAAGGTTTCATTTATTTTTACATTTAGGTTTCTGATTCATTTGAAACTACTCATGTGTCCTTGGTGAAAATGGATTTGGTTTTATTTTTTAATAAACAATTCTCCAACTTTCCCAATAACATGATACAAAAAGTTTATCTTTGCCCCAGTGATCCAGCAACCACTATTATCATGGTCTAGATTACCATATGCAGCTCCATCTATTTCTGGACTTTCTATTCTTGCTATTGATTTTTATGTCTATTCACACACCATTACCACACTGTTTTAATTATCAAGGCTTTGTAACATGTTTAGGTATCTGGAGGGCTAGACCCCTTTCACTGTTTTCCTAGTTATTTTGCATGTGTGTTTTCTTCCACCCAAACTTTGGTATCAATTTGTCTAGTTCTAGAGAAAACTGACTGGAAAGACATCTATTTTATAGATTAATTTAGAGAGAACTCATATCTTGATGGTGTTGAGATGTTCCAAGCAAAAACAAGCAATATCTTTTCATTAATCCAGTCTACTTTTGTATCTTTCAAGAGCTATTACACCTCTTTAGATACATGATTTGAACACTTCTTCCTAAGTCTATTTCTCAGTATTTCATATTTTTTGCTGCTATCATAAATGGGCTTTCTCCTTCATTATATTCTGTGGCTGGTTATTATTTGTACATAAGAAAATTACTGATTTCCTTAGGTAAGAAAGCATCTCAGGACACAGTATCCTTAGATCTATCCTACACTAGTCCCATTACATCATGGACTGGTAATTATCATCACAGAGTCCATGTGGAGAAAGAGTTGATTGAGCTAGAGTTTCAGGTAAGGGCAAGGATGGACATTTATTAGCTCAACGGTCATTTATTTGTTCTATTGAGAGAGACCTGTATCTATGACTCAGAGGAAGGCACATGTGGCAATAGTAAGCTATGATCTTTAATTATATGCTAGCTGATCATCTTCTCAGAGGAATTTTTCTCAGTGCATCAGTATTTAAAGTGCCATTAGTGTAATTTAGCCTGGTCTTTTTTCTATGGAACTCTTTGACATTTTGATATCAGTGGAGTTTCCTTTTCTAGCTTCCTATTGCTGGTGTAACTATCATAAATGTATTGGTTTCCAGCCGCACACACACTCATTCTTGTATTCTGGATATGGATTAGAAGTTCAACATGGGTCTCACTGGACTAAGATCAAGGTGTCAGTAGGGCTGCATTCCGTCTGAAAGGAACCCATGTCTTTCCCTTTTCCAGATTCTAGAGACAACCTGTATTCTTTGGCTCATGGCCCCTTCCTCCCTCTTCAAAGCCACCACTGTAGCCTTCGGGTTTTTTTTTTTTTTTTCTCATTTTGAAGCTTTTGCCTCCCAGTTATGAGGACTCTGGTGATTACACTGGATCCACACAGATAATCCAGCATAATCTCCTCATATCAAGATCCTTAATTTAGCTACAACTGCAAAAGTCCCCTTTGCTATGTAAGGAAACATACTCACAGGTTATGGGAATTAGAATGCGGACATCCGTGGGGGCCATTATTCTGTCTACCGTATTTTTCATTCAAATTTCTTCTGTAATTTCATGGTTGTTAGACTATCTAGGTAAAGTGTGTTTAGATACCGACAGGGAAGCCAGGGGACAGAGGAAAGAACCCAGACTCAAGTACGATTGATGTAGATTTGAGCCCTGACTCGCTGCCTGACTATCTGCATGGCCATGTGGAAGTAATAACTTTTTCAAGCCTTATTTCCTTCATCTATAAAATTGAATACATAATAATAGTGTCTATAAACTATTTAACTCAACACCTGGCACACAGTAGGCCCTCAAAATCTGTTGGCTGTGACCTACTGACACTTCAATTCAAAAAACAAAATGATTTTTAATGGTGCTGCATTAATAGTCTAAGTTATTTGGGCATTTTTGGATTTCAAACAAGTAAACCAATTTTTTGGTCACCTTGGTGGCTCCCTGGCTTAACCACTCAAAAAAGGGCATATCATCTAAGAATCTGTTTATCGACACAGGCACACATGGATCCCCCTACCTCCCTGCCCACAGGAATGTCATAAATTATTCCAGAAGACGGGCAGGGACAGAGCAGTGAGCTCTGCTGTCCTAAGGTAGCACATGATAATTAAGCTGCATGGCACTGACTTACTGACACTACTGTACCCGGTGTTTCAAGGCTTTGTTATACACTCCTTTAACTATGCAAGGCATCATCTAATCATTATATCTCACCATATTCTAATCTGTCCCAGCCCCAATAACTGTTCTCCTGGGGCAACCTACTATCCAATAGAGAGAGTTTTCATGGTGTGGTCCCAGCTTTTGTTACTCTGTTTTGCAAGCTGAGCTTAGCAAGTCTGTCTGCCAATGTACCCGCTCCTACATCTGCAATTATAATTGAATCCACACAGTTAGATTTAATCACACAACCTCATATGATACATTGGTTGTCATAGTTTTCTGCTACTTTAAGCATACTTAGTTTACGAGCTACTGTATTTCTAGTGACTATTTTTGGCAAAGGATTTTATTGGTATCTGCTACAATGTCTTCCTTCCAATTTGATTTAGTTGATGTGTATGCACATTTGCAAAGACAAGCAAAAGAGACAAGTTAGAATGGTTTTACCTTCATAGCATTTAAATTCTTCCTTTTTTTTTTATTATTCAATAAGAGACTCTGAAGGGATTAGTCATAAACTAATTTGGAGTTCCTGTCATGGCGCAGTGGAAACAAATCAGACTAGGAACCCTGAAGTTTTGGGTTTGATCGCTGGCCTCGCTCAGTGGGTTAAGGATCCAGCATTGCCACAAGCTGTGGTGTAGGTCACAGACGTGGCTTGGATCCCGTATTGCTGTGGCTCTGGCGTAGGCCAGCAGCTACAGCTCCGATTAGACCCCTAGCCTGGGAACCTCCATATGCTGTGAGTGTGGCCCTAAAAAGACAAAAAAAAAAAAAAAAAATTAACTTGCAGGTAAAACAGATTTGTCCATTATCAAACTCTTAATGATAATAGAATTAAAGGTCTTTGAACTCTAGTAATATAGATAATATAATAGAAGATCCTCTGTTATTCTGTGCATTATTATAATGGTTTTCAACAATTTTTAGACATATATTTTTGTCTCAATCAGCAATTGCCCAGATATTTTCTTTAGTTAGAACTTGGAGTAAAACTCAATTAAGCAAATAGCTATTAAAGGTTGTTAGATGGTACCATAAGCATTTTTTCAGTGCTGACAATTTTTCTCACAGAGGTGACATACAACAAAGACACTAGCTTGATACAATGGACTCAACTGGTCAGAAGACCATTTCACGAAGCAACAGAGCTCATTCCTAGTCTGCCTCACTCATCATCCTGAGCCTCAGCCCTCACTGTATACCTGATCTCCCATTTCATCTCCCTTAAGCCAGTCGGTTTAGTGGTTTGGACTTGCTTCTTGGCTGGGCCTCCATTTCTGCATCCCACTCCTATCCGAATCCAATGTCCATTTGTCCAGTAAGGGCTTTCCTCCACTGGAACAGGGACTCCCAGCCCAGAGATGGTACTATATGCTCCTTTTTTCCTCACTGGATGATTTTACATGCATCCAGCCACCAAGTTTGACAGCAGCATTTATTTCAATGTCCCCAGAATCCCAAAGAAACTCAAATAACATGCTGTGTAGACTGCAAATCCAGTTTTATTTGCAGTTTTATTTTGAACCCTGGAGGGACTATAACGGACTGTATGGGACTTAAAGTGACCTTGGAGCCTCTAAAAGCTCCGTATAGACCTTGAATATGTTCTATATGTGAAATCTGTTATTTTTATCTTGTTTTGTTCTACATTCTGTATCTTGACTTGAAGGCAATGAGATGCCATATATCCCCTCAAGAGGACTTCAAACTGATTTAATCTCTCAATATGACTCAGTAGAAGAAACACTTAAAGCATTTGTGTTAAAGTGTTAATAATGCTAAAGACATTAGAAAAATGCAAAAATAAAGGAAGGTTACATTCATATCTGATTTCAACTGAAATGGAAAGTGTAAAAGTTACTATGGATATTATTTAGGTAAAAAAGAATATACAAATTCAGAGCAATGAAAGATGATACCATCATTTAAATGCAAAAGCAAATATAATTAGGATGACTTCTATAAGAAAAAGGAAGCTGCTGATTGTATTTAAAACTCACAAGCAACTATCTATTGCTTATGAGAGATACAATTAAAGTCCTGGGACCTATAAAGAGTCTAAGTGAACATATGGTCAGGGATCAGTTATAACTATATGCAAACAGATGATGTCAATCTCGTAGATGTGGAAATAGATAGTTATACAGAGATCCAGCTATTGACACAAACAGAGAAGCTGATGGTTTTCTCTGAGAATGGATAAAACACACAGCAAAATATCTGCAGAGAGACAATCATGGCTGAAGACACAGTAAGAACACATGCTCTAGGTGTTTGCCCTCTAACAGTCCCAAGGAACTGACATGGAAGAGGGCTGTGACAAATAAGCCTTCCTGAAGTTTGCTGTCAGGCAGGGGTGATGCCTGTTTACCAGCAACTACCGTCCTCATCGATGCATTTTGGGTTCGCATAGGTAACGAGAAGCAGAGATCCTTGGGTAATTTTCCAGTGGTTCAGATTCCACGATGTTCTGTGATGGAAAGGGATGTTTGGTGATCTGAGAGGTATTTACCAAGCAAAGACGCTTTGGCCTACAAGCAAGTATATACCCACCACAACTTCCATAAATCATTACTAAACCAAACTTTAAAAGATTTCACAGAAAACATCAGAAACCCCATTACTAACTTTGGTAACACTGACAACACAGTCAAAAATACAGGACTGTTTTTCCACCAAGTAATAAATCACACCTAAAAATTATAAAACTTCACTGTTTAAAGAATTTGTTTCGGTTTGACAAAACAATTAGCATTCTTTCTGAAGTTGAGATCAACATGTGAAAATGTTGTCTGGTTCTGTAAACCAAGATGACAGATGGAATATACTGTGCATACCTCACAGAATCCTAAAAGGGGAAGAGGGTGCATGGCATAGAGCTGCTCAGAGACTGTTTAGAATGGCCTGCCGGCCTCTATTGTGGTTGTAGGTTGGGATTCCTTTTCAAAGGAATTAAAGGATGATTTGCTGACATGACTATCTTCTTCAATATTTTAATTGGAGACACTTTCTTATAGGTCTAGACATGTAACTATGTCTTCATTGTCTAGTAAAACCCAGTTTTGCTTTAGTGCATCTACGATATTGAAGAGGTGCCTTTGAATCAATAAAAGTGTCTCAAAGTGAGAATGGGGAAAATGAAACCATTTGCACCGGTTAACAAAAATACTTGATCCAACTGCCAACCTCTCACTTAACATTAAGCGCTTGGGCCACAAAGGCTTTGCCCATTGTTTCTTTTTCCGGCATTCCTCCCCAAGGTTTGCCCAGGTTCTGTGAAGTGCCATTTGCATGTCTCTGCAGGCCCCCGGATGAGCTATCATGAGGCATTGGGGGTATGGGTACAAAGTGGACAAATTCCACCTGTCCATCAGCTAGGTGAGACCCAATGTGATGGTTTGTCATTTTCACACGTGTTGAACTTACATTACATGGCATTTCTGGCAGCTGAAGAAACCTTGGTACCTGTGCAACTGCAATATCTTAGCAATTTCATAATGAAATTCACATGGAATCTCCCAGCCCAGCCAGATTTGTGTCAGCTTTCCTAACATGTTCCAGTTGCATGAAATACTAATTAAAGGCACTCATTGTTAACTGATATAAATAGTCTCCACTTAGGCCATTATAGGTATGGGCTGTAAAACAAACAATTAGGTGACAGATGATACATGTGAACAGAGAGAAATTCTGTAATGACATTTCTGTAACACTGTAACCTCCTCAACCACCAGATGTTCCACATTAGGAGCTAAAAGGGGTGCTGATTGCAAAGGTGACACACCCTCCAGCTTGTGACTTCCCTTCTAAGAACAGAAAGCACCTCTGAAGGATTTACATTACAAATAGAGTGGAGGCAATGAAGTCATTGATGGGAGTTGATTTTTAACTGTTCCCTGTGTTTGGGATTCTGCACCCCAGTGCCAAGCAATGGCAACAGTCTACCTACAAAACTGTCCAAGCTGAGGAGAGGGCAGTCAAGGGAAGCAATTGTGTACAATATAGCATGACTCTTCAGGGGTCCATCATTTGTCCCTGTGTGCCAAGGTTTAAAGGAGATTTTGACACAGTGGGAAATTAGGTTTGAAATGTATTATTTTTCTCCAAGAGATAAGTCAACTACATGTCAAAATAATCAATTAATACAATCAGTGATGAATTGCCATGAATACAATACTAGCAATCAACTAAATACACACATTAATTACATTAAGCGATGACAATCCATCTCCGCCTATCTTGTTCTATCCTGTTCTCCTAACAGAAATTACAGAAACTTCTTCTAAAACACTGGCTAAAGAAAGTCTGTGTGACAGCAGAGCCTATCAGACAAGACACACTGAAATACACATTTTAGCTGAACAACAACTATGAGCAAGAGACTGTAACATTCTATGAAATGACAAATTGTTCATGTTCAAAGAGAAGTGATATCTAAATGGTCAACCTCTAGTCATTCTAAAAAATGCCATTTTTTTTTCAGAATTACTAAATTCATGACCATAAATTTCTATTCCTTGACACTTCCTTTTGCCAGGTACTATGTTAAAGGCTTTATAGAATTTATCTTTTTTGCTGCTTAAAAGCCGATAAGGTGAGTATTGTTATTATTCTTCACATTTTACAGACAAAGAAATTTAGGCACAGAGAGAGTAAAAACTTGCTCACATTTTTTTTTTTTTTGTCTTTTCTAGGGCCGCACCCGCAGCATATGGAGGTTCCCAGGCTAGGGGTCTAATCGGAGCTGTAGCTGCCAGCCTACGCCAGAGCCACAGCAACGCCAGATCCAAGCCGTGCCTGCGACCTACACCACAGCTTGTGGCAATGCTGGATCCTTAACCCAATAAGCGAGGCCAGGGATCGAACCTTCAACCTCATGGTTCCTAGTGGGATTCGTTAACCACTGAGCCACGACGGGAATTCCAGCATTTTTGATCAACTACTATGCTACTACTATGCTGATACTAAGCTCAGTGATGAATGTTGAGGATATAAAGGTAACAAGATAGGAATGGCCCCTATCCTCATAAAATTTCCAGTCTGGTAATGGAGACAGACATGACATCAGCAGTAGCAAACAGTTAAATGAAACTGTGCTGAGGGCCATGAAGGGAAACTTCTGAAATCTCTGAGAACACATAAAAGGAAGGTGTATCCTGGTTTGGTGGGTCAAGAAGACTTTGTCTGAAGAAGTGCTGTTTAATCTGGGACCCTAATGAATAGAATCCAAGTAGGCAAAGGGGGGCAAAGTTTTCAAGACAGAGTAATGAGGTTTGGTTTCCTAGGGATGGAAGGAAATAGGCATCTGCTCAAAACAGAGAGGTGGCCAGAGGCTCTGGAAAACAATAAGCAGGAAAAGAAGGAAACAGGTGAGGGTGGGGATGGGGAGGAGGCAGAGGAAGGCAGGAGCCAGGTCACTGTGGGTTTTGCAGACTTTACCAAGGTTTGAGGACTTCACGTTGAGGGAAACGGGGAACCACTGCAGCAAGGGTCCTGCAGATGAAACTTCCACTAAAAAACCATCCACTAATTACCCTGAACAAACAGGCAAATCTGAAAGTCCGAGCATTATACTCACAACTGATCTATTTTCTCTAGAAACTCCATGTCACAAAAAAGGAGTATGTGGTGGTAGGAGCAGGGGGGAAGAAACATTCTAGATTTTTTTAAAAATGTTAAAAAACTTAACAACCAAATGCAAAGTATCGGCTTTGATTTGTTCCCTGGTCTCATAAGGAGTAGCTATAAAAGAAATTTTGGAGATCATATGGGAAATTTTACTATAGACTTGTTGCTGAATTATATTAGGGTATTAGTTTTACTTTTAATTTTGTGGAAATACTGCTGTGGTTATGCAAGAGCATAACCTTATTTTTTTGGTGATGTGTGTAGAGATGTATTTACAGATGAAATAACATGGTGCCTAATTTTTCCTCTGAACCATTCTGAAGTAACACATACATATACACTACTACATATGTGCTTTTTATTCTATTTTATTATTCTGTCTGATTTTCTCCATTTTTTTAAATTATAGCTGATTTACAATGTTCTGTAAATTTCTGTTGTACAGCGAAGTGACCCAGTCATACATATATATTCATTCTTTTTTTTTTTTTTTTTTTGCAATAAGAAGTTAAAGAAAACAGACTAGGTTCTGGGTAAACAATGATTGCAGTTGGATGGCAAGAGGAAATACAGAGATATGAGAGAGTGGCTATAGCAGAAATATGGGTAAAGGATGTGGAAAGCTTGGGCTAAAGATTTTTCAGTAAGAAAGAAGATATATGGATGCATGTGAAAGATAATTAGAAAGTAGAATCAGCGCATTTGGTGAACTGATTAGTTTATAGAGGAAAAGGTGGGTGTCAAAGTAACTCTCGGGTTTCTAGATAAACAACTGGGTGGATGGTTGTACTGGTTACTAAGATAGGAAACAAGAGAAGAGAAAGAAGCAGGTTTGTGGGAGAAAGATTCAAATTCAATTTAGGGCATTTTGAGTATGTTACCTCAATAGACATGGAAGCGGAGATGCTATGTTGGTAGATATATATGCAGGTCTGGACCACAGTAATGGACAAACACACACAAACCCTGATCTGTTAAGGCATGAATTTTTTTTTTTCTCTAGCTATGTCCTAAGGTCCCAGATCAAACAGAGAAGTTTGGACTCAGCAATGATTAGGGTTTTGCTAATGGAAATAATGAAGAAAATAATGGCAAAAAATTAAGATATAGTGAGGTGATTAAAAAGTCTGTATGTGGAAGTAGAGCCATATAGAAAGGGAAATGCAAGAAGAGGCCTGTGGATGGGGGAAAAGTTAATTATTCAGGGGATTATAGGTCACAATGCTGTTGAATAACAGGTGTGGCATGACAAGTTGAATAGAAAAAGCTAGAATATGAGGGTGTATGGAGAGTGAGCTTTTTGAGAGCCTGGATGTAAGTGTCTGAGTATGGCTGTAGAGGCAGCAATACGGGGGACGGACTGGAGGAGGAGCTCACAGTTTAGTTAGGATCAGCTTTAGCTGTTTGACACAGTGTCCTGAATGCTAGAGGCTCAAAAACTTTAGACGATTTCTCTCTCTTGTAAAACAAGTCCAGGGTTAGGCAGTCTAGGGAAGCCTCTCAACAGGGTCCTGGGCAGCTATCTTACTGCAACAGACTCCTCCTGCTGTCTTAAGAAATTACCAAAAACGCAGTGGCATAAAGCAGTACAGCGCTTATCCTACAGTGCTTGACGTAGGTTGGAAGTCCAACAGGGGTCAATGGGATAAAATCAAGGTCAGCAGGACTGTGTCCCTTTCTGAAGGATTGAGGGGAGAATTCATTTTCCTTTTCTGGCTTCTAGAGGCCACGTGCATTTCTCGGCTCATGCCCTCTTCCTCCTTTTCAAAGCCAGCAATGGTGGGTTGAGTACATCTCAGCTCTTACTACTCTGACCTCCTCTTCCGCCTTCATCTTCCACATTTAAGGCTCCTTATGATTCCACTGGACCCGCTCAAGTAATCTAGAGTAATCTCCCATCTCAAAGTACTTAATCACATCTGCAAAATTTCTTTTGCCATGTAAGGTAATATACACATAGGGTACAGCCATAGGGATACAGGTTTTGTTTGAAGGGTGACACTTTTGCTGACCACGCTATTTTTCCAAGCTCAGCATTTGCAGCTGGTGACTCTAAGTTGAAACCAACGCTCATGTTCTGAAAATCCCAGAGCCCTTAAGAATTATGCTAAATCTATGCTGTCTGTGCTCTACAAATAGAACAACAAAGCTTATATGACATCACATCTGTTTACAACATTGTTTAGTGAATATTCTAAGCCCTCTGTTGAGACTACTGCTCAGGAAAAAAGGTACCTTTCCAAATATTACTGCTCACTGATAATGTACCTGCTCACTTAAGAGCTCTGATGGAGATGTACAAGATTAATGGCATTTTTATACCTACTAACACAATATCCATTCTGTAGCCCATTGGTCAAGGAGTCATTTCAACTATGTCTTATTATTTAAGAAAATACATTTCATAAGGTTAGAGCTGCCATAGATAGTGATTTCTCTGATGGACCTTGACAAAGTAAACTGAAAGCCTTCTGTAAAGGATTCACCATTTTAGGTACCATTAAGAACATTCATAATTCATGGGAAGAAGTAAAGATGTCAACATTAACAGGAGTTTAGAGGAAGATGATTCCAGCTCTCATCGATGACTTTGAGGAGTTCAAGACCTCAGGAGAGGAAATAATGCAGATGTGGTGGAAAGAACAAGAGAACTAGAATCAGAAATGGAGCCTGAAGGTGTGACTGAATTGCTGCAACCTCATAAGAAAATTTGAACAAATGATGATTTGCTTATTATGGATGAACAAAGAAAGTGGTTTCTTGAGATGGAACCTACTTGTTGTGAAGAGGCTATGAAGAATGTTGAAATGACAACAAAGGATCTAGAATATGACATAACCTTAGCTGAGAGAGCAGCAGCAGGGTTTGAGAGGATGGGTTCCACTTTGGAAAGAAGCTCTACTGCAGGTAAAATGCTACCAAACAGCACTGCATGGTACAGCGATATCGCTCGTAAAAGGAAGAGTCAATTGTGGGGGCAAACTTCATTTTATTATTTTTAAAAATAGCCACAGCCATCCCAGCCTTCAGCAACCACCATCCTGATCAGTCAGCAGTCAGCAACACTGAGGCAAGACCCTCCACCAGCAAAATGATTAGGCTCAGATGATGGTAAGCATTTTTGAGTAATAAGGTATTTTTAAATTAAGGTATGTATATTCTTTTTTTAAACAATGCACTCTTAATAGACCATTGTTTAGCGTAAACATAACTTTTTATGCACTGGGAAACCAAAACTTTGTGTGACTTATTTCAATATTTGATTTATTGTGGTGGTCTGGAACCAAACCCACAATATCTCTGAAGTATGCCTGTATCTTACAAAACTAATGATAGGCACGGACACACAGAAGAAACTGTTGGAAACCAAAAAAAAAAAAAAAAAAAAAAAAAAGAGGATAAAAATAAGGAGCAATGATAAAAATTCTAGTAGACTTTTTGACAAAACTATGAAAGTCTGCAGACAGCGATCTAACGTATTGAAAGAGCTAAAAGACTGCCAACCTGAATCCAACAGTTGGCAGGAAAAAAATCCTTCAAAAACAAATGAGAAATCAGGAGTTCCCACTGTGGAGCAGTGGGTTGAGAAACCAACTGCAGTGCCCAGGATGACTGCAGAGGTGCAGGTTCGATCGCCAGCCTGGTGCAATGGGTTAAAGGATCTGGTATTGCCATAGCTGTGGTGTAGATCACAGCTGCCGTTCAGATTTAGTCTCTAAGCCTGGGAACTTCCATATGCTGTGAGTGTGATCATAACAAGCAAAATTTTAAAATTTTAAACAAAATTTTAAAAATTTTTAAAGAATTTAAAAAATAAATGAGAACTCAGATATTTTCAGTCAAATGGAAGTCAACAGAATTTTCTGCCAGCAGTCCCAAAATATACGACATTAAAGGGAAGTTCTTATGGCAGCAGTAAAATGATTCCAGAAGGCAGCACAGAATGGTAAGAAACAATGAAAAGCTCCAGAAGACATACCAACATGGGATAAATAAAGGACTTTTAACTCTACTGCCACAGGAGTTAACAATGTCTTCTGGTCTTTAGAATGTGTGTAGGAATACAATATATGACCGCCACGGGATAAAAGTGAAGAAAGGGGTAAATGGAATTATATTGTTGTAAAGTTTTTGTGTTTTTTAGGAAGTAAAAACAAACAAATTTAAATTATAGTGGATTGAGTTAAGGATGCATTTGCTAACCTCTGAAGTTGCTATTCAAGTAATACAATAATACAATGTAAGTTTCCATAAAGAAAATGAAGTGGAAAATCAGGTAAGAAAAGAACAAAGAAGAAATGATAAAAGTAGAGAAATGGCAAAGTGGTAGACTTGAACCCAAATATATTGGTAATTATATTAAAAGTAAATGTATTAAATACCCCCAATTCAATGACAATACTGTTGTACTGAATAAATATTTACAAGACCCAACTATATACTGATACATATACACAGAGATATAGATATTAGAACACAGATACCTTGAGCACAAAATGGGAAAAAATGTTCTCTGCAAACATCAGCCAAAAGCAAGGTAGAATGACTAAAAAGATTTAAACACGAGAAGAATTAATAGGGCTACAAATGGCTTTTCTTTTTAATGATAAAAGGGTCAATTTAAGACAGAGACCAAACTGTTCTAAATATACTTTCATTTAACATATGGAATAAAATTGTACAAGACAAAATTGCCAGAATAAAAACGAGAAAATCCAAATCATAATTGCAGATGTAAACCTATTTCTTGAAGTAAATGACAAAATAAGCCCACAAAAATAAACAAGGATATGAAAGCTTTGAATAACACTATTAATCAATATTACCTAAATGACATTTATAGAACCCTACACTCAAGAACTCCAACACAGCCACTCTCCAAACTATGCAAGTCTCCGCAAGATGTATATAGTATGCCCACACACTGAAATTAAATAACTCCAAAAATATAGAAAATATACAAACATTTGGAAATTAACACAATTCTAAACAGTCTGTCGGTCGAAGAAGACTAGGAAATATTTTGACACAATAATGTTAAATACATAAAATATTCCAAATTGTAGGATATACCTAAGGCAATGCTTAGGAAGATTTATAGCTTTAATGCATCAAAAAGAAGAAAGGTTTATAATTAGGAATCTCATATTTCACCTCAAGAAGCTAGAAGAAGGGGAACGAATTTAAACCCAAAGTGTATAAAAGTGAAATAATACAGAGCAGATCAATAAAGCAAAAAATAACAATGGAGAAAAATCAACAAATTAAGAAACTGAGTCTTTTGGAAAGATTGGTAAAACTGGAAAACCCTAGAAAGACATTTTAAACAGATAAAATATGAATATGCTGTCAGAAATGAAAAGGGAGACATTACTACATATCTTAAGTTATTGAAAAGATAATCAGAGGATATGATGAAAAACTTCATTCTGTAAAATAGCTTCAAGAGCCCTACACATCACAGTTCATTCCAGGATAGCAGAAAGAGGAAGGAAAGAAGGGTGTATTTCTCTAGTTCATGGAGACCTTCTGGTTGACCACATATTTTTTGATAAGTTTGCTCACTGATTTTTTGACAGAATTCAGTCAAATGGCACATATTTTCTGCTACTCTTCAAAAAAATGGAGAGGATTTGCTGGTCCAACATAGCCAGTGACTTGATGGATAAATCATTAGCAAATCCAAGGGAGTATCACACTAAACCATATCTTTCCACTGAATCTTTATTAGTTTTATGGGTGATGTTTCGTATCTACAGCTGCTGATTCTTTTGTTTTGTTTTCTTGATTCTTTTTTTTTTTTTTCATTTAAATCCAGTTATGGAAGAAAGGTGTCTATTGGTTGCCCATGAGGACTCAACATCTGTATGCCAGAGAATAGATTCAGACGCCATTCAATCTAAGCCTTGAAACTGGCCCTCGGCTGCCAAGTTCACATATTGAGACTGATAAAACTAGAGTCAAAATTGAACTCAGGCTATCTAATGCCACATCCAGTGCTTTATTCAATATCTATTTCTGGTTCTTTGGCACTTTTTTATGAGAAAGACAGAAGAAAACGAAGGGAAAGGGAAGGGGAGAGGGCTAGGAATGAGGAAGGGAAAAAGAAAGGTGAAACCAAGGCACAGAGAGGTTAATTAGCTTTCCCAAGGTCACACATAGATAGGACTCAGATTTGGCAGTTGGTGTCCAAAGCTCACACTTATGCCCCAAATGCTATGTTCTGAAAAATTATACTGAGTCATCTCCCAATAGAAATTCATTGGAATTTTTAATAGGTGTTTCTATTTCTCAACCACGAGGAAGTGTTTTTTGAACTCCATATTATGGAAATTTTCAAACATAAAAGTACAAAGAATTAGTATAATGGATTTTCTGTAGTCATCACCCAGCTTAGACAATCATTAACATTTTCCTAAGGAAATAAGTGAGTCTAATAGAGCAACTTCAGTATAAGGAAGAAATTACTGAAAAGGAAAACAGAATTTTTTTTCCCATAGAAATGCTATTTTCTGCCAAGGATTGTCACCTCTAAGTACCATATTAAAATAAAGTATTACAGGTAAATCTTCTTGATAAATCACAAAAGCAGTAAATTGATGTGGGCACAGGCTTTTTTCCCCACTTAGTTAAGTATGACAGTGAAGGGTTTGGCAGTATCCTCTGGGAGTTAAAATGACTTTGGCTTCTCCTCTTTGATGCATAACTGACATTTAGAAGTTGAATGCATTAAGCTGAATTTCCCAAAAATTGAAAGCAAATCCGCCTCTGTATATGAACTTCTTCATGATTTGAAATAAAGTTTTTTTGGCTTATGTGAGGACAAGTTATCGACATTTGGAAGATGTGTTTTACCTTAAACTTAGTTTTGACGTAAACACTGGAAAGTGCTGTATAATCTTGGATGATGGTATCAACATACAAGTGGTTTTTAAAAATTATAACTATACACACACAGTAAAATCATATCAGAAACCTATGTAATTGTCAGGCATTTGATTATATCTACTCAAGGGAGAGAAAAATAGTTTGTGAAGTTTCTCCTCGTGAATGTATAGTCTTAGGGGAGTCCAAGGTGAGCTGTAAATACTACTTTCACATGATCTCAAAGTTGCATGCCACTCAAAATATAAGCATCATGTTTAAAGTACAGCATACAAAGAAACAAAAAAAAAAAGTATACATTCCCAAGAGAAAATAAAATCAATGGAGTCCTACTCTGAGATAAACCAGATGTTGAAACTAACAAACGAGGATTTTAATGTTGTTATTACAACTACTCCCAATAAAGTAAAAAAAAAAAAACATGTCTTCCATGAATAAAAATCTCAGCAGAGAAATAAGAAATCACAGACTATATATAGGAACAAAAAAGAGGAAATTTTAGGCCTGATAAACACAACTTCATAAATTAAAAACAAAACAAAACCACCAGATGGATTTAACAGCTAAAAGGACATGGCAAGGAAGTGTAAGTAAACTTGAAGACAGGGCAATAGAAATTACCCAAGGTGAGGAACAGAGAGAAAAACTTTTTTTTAAAGAACATGACCTTGGGGATCTCCTAGATAATACCAAACGGTGCATCATACAAACTTGATGAAAGACAGAAATTTGCAGAAACAAGATGCTAAATGAATAGTGAGAATCATAAACCTGAAGTCTGTGTTAAGGTACATCGATGTCCAACCGCTTAAATGGTTCAAAACGGCTGATTTTAATCCGTCTTTCAGACTCAGACAAACCATCTGGATTCGAAAGTAGTGAGAACATAGGAAATGTAAACAATAAAATGAAAAACTTTACCTGATAGGTTCGTACAGAATCCTGCACACCAACAAATAAAGAATTGACATTATTTTTATGTACACTCAAAATATTTATAAAGACCGACCACATATTATGCCAAAAGACTCAAAATACATAAAAACTTGAGATCATAAAGGGTCACATTCTCTATTCCTAATTCTGTTGAATTTGAAATATTTAAAAGATAATTTTAAAATTCATATGCATTAACACTAAAAACATACTCCCAAATAATTTATGGGTTTAAGGGGGAAAAAATGGTATAAATAGTGAAATATTTAGAACTAAATAACTAAAAAGTACACCATATCAAAACTTATGGTTTGTAGTAAAGATGTACTTAGAAGGAAATTTATACATTCAAATAATTCACTAAAAAATAAAAAAATAAAAATAATAGATCTCAAATAAAGTAGAAATAAAGAAATATTGTGAATTTAACAAACAGAAAGCAAATTCAGTATAATAAAAATAAGAAGAGAAAATTATTTCATTTTTTTAAAGACCTAAAGAGAGCACATATCTTAACAAAATGGAATATAGAAAAAAGAAAGAAAAGGCAAAAACAGCATTAATATCAAAAATTAGAACAATTCTACAGTTTCAGGGGAGATACAAGTAATATTAGAAAATTTCTAGGAATAACTTTATAACATTAATTTGAAAATTTAGATGAAATTAACAAATTTCTGGGAAAACATAAGTGAAAATAATTTACTAAAACACAATAAACATTTTAACAGACTGCTGACTACTTAAAAAATTGAAAAGAAAATGAATCAGTAGTCAGAAATCTCTCTTCCATATAGACATCAAGCTGAGGCTATTTTATAAGTGAGAACACCAAATATTCAAGAAAAGCATAATTATTATATTACACAAAATTGTTTTAGAATATAGAAAAAGAAAGATATTTCCCCAAGATCTGCTTTCGGGCTACCATAACTACGACACAAAAATCTGACCAGAACAGTACTAGAAAACAAAATTATGGAACAGTCTAACTTATGAATATGAGTGGTAATGGCCCTAAATTAAATATTAACTAGTCAAATGCAGCAATGTGAAAAAGTAATACATTATAAACAAGTAGAGTTTTTCCCAGAAATAAACGATGTTTCTGCATGTTATAAATGATCCCATGAAGGGATCAAGAGTAAAATTACTTGATGATCTCAACAAATACAGTTAAATCATGTGATAAAATTTAATATTCATTCATGTTACACAGAGAAAATGCTGGTCTAAGAGAATGCGAAATCAGAACTTTCCTGTTGTCTCTGGATTTGAGCAGAGGTTGCAAAGGCAAAATTATGTTTTAAGTATCTTCATATCCTAACACAAGTTGTTCAATCAACCACTCAAAAAAGGCTTGGGAGGGGATGGTCAAATTCCTATTGTGTCAGCATTAGCGTCACGCATCTCAAGGCGATGCAGAAGAATGCTAAACTTTCACCCAGAAGGCTGCAAAGTCGGAGCTGTGCTGGGCAACCTCACACACATGCACTGGGGCGATGATGAAGATGCTCAGCTCCACCTCAAACCAAAAGAGCGGACCTGCGAAAACAGCCGCTTGGAAAATCGAATGTGTCCTTTGATTTGGGGACTTAGGCCTGGTGCCTGTGTTGGATGCCTGTCTTGGGAAATCTAAAAGCAAGAAACTTTACCCAGAGGCACCTTGAGGTAGCAGAGACAGTGCCTCACAGGGGAAGATCCTGCTCCCCCCGTTTGGTGAGATCACGGATGAGTATGTTCTTACAGGCCATCTCACAGCCCCGCAGAAGGGAACCCAACATGGGCCATCCTGTCCAAAAGGGCCAATGGGAGAGACAAGGATATCCTTCCTGAGAGGTGCGTACTGGAAGCCAATGGCCTGAGGGTGGAGTCATAAAAGACCAGGTGGAGAAGGTCTTGCTGAGTGAAGGGAAGAGCCACAAAAGCATCCCAAGAAAGGCAAGTCAGCTTTTCAATATCCATCATATCCAGAGGGTAGCAATGACAAGGAAAACACTTCCTACCATTACCTCTTCTTCCTCCCATCCTAGACCAATTCCAGAAAGGCTACCACACCAATGAGTGAGTCTGAGAAAAAGGAGCAATGAAGACATAAAGGGAAAGCAGCTCTGCCCTTATACTCACTACAGTGTGTGCAGCCTGAGATGAGCCCCATATGAAGCAGGGGAGTTTTAAGTTGGATTAAAGTCTGGAGTTTTATTATTAAACTAGACTTGGCTATTTATAACTATAAAGTAGCTGGCGAACATTTTATTACTGAGACAACTGGCAAAACTAGGGATTCTGACCATGGATTTCATCCCAGGTAAGAAAGAACTATTTAACTGAGCTAAATGAATCAAGAGTGATGAGGGGAGCAAAAAGAAAATTTATTTCTGCCTGCATAGTGCTGAATCCAGCCTTTTCAGTAAGCTGGTTACCCTAGGAAAAGAAGGCAACTGCTTTAACTTGATTGAAAAGTATCTATTCCAAAGCACAGTGACCACATTTAATGCAAGAAGTTAGAAGCGCCTTTACAAAAGCCAAAGGAAAGATCAAGATGATCTCTTTCACCGGTGCTGTTCATCACTGCTCTGGAAAATGGTAGCCAAGGCAATAAGGCCAGAAAAAAATTTTACACAGGAATAATAAGTGGAAAGGAAGACAGGGAATTATTTTCAGACAATGTGATGGTCCATTTAAAAATGCCAACAGAAATATAAATTATTCATTTTAATAAGGGAGCTTAACATACAGAAATTTGTTATGGGCTGATTCCATGTTTGTATAATAGCTATTAGGTATTTAGATTTCCCTCTAACCATACTAGAAAGTAGCATTTTAGTGAATTGTGCTCCCCACCCCCCGCCCAACTCGCACATTGAAGCCTGAATCTCAACACATGATGTGACTGCATTTGGAGACAGGGTCTTTAAAGGAGTAATTGTTACAATGAGCCCTGCTTCAATATGACTGGTGTCCTAATAAAAAGAGGAGACAACAAACAAAGAGACACCAGGGATACGCACACCCAGAATAAAGACCGTGTGAGGACGCAAGGAAAGAGGACCAGCTGTAAGCCAGGGAGAGAGGCCTCAGAAGAAACCAATCCCACCAACGTTCTGATTTTGGACATCCAGGCTTCAGAACTGTGAGAAAATTAATTTCTGCTGTTTAAGCCACCCACTATGTGGTTTTTTTTTTTTTTTTTTTTTTTTTTGTTATGGCAGTCCAAGCAAACTCATATAGTTTTATAAATTAGCAGTGTCTAATTCAACCATAACAGGAAATAAAATACCCTATTTAAAGCTGCCACAAAATTACAAAGTACTTAGGGATAAATCTAACAGTATGCATTTAAGGAATTTATGTGGAAAATTACAAAAGCTTCTTGAAAGAAATACCTACCTGAAAAATGGAAAAATATAGCAATTTCAGTCATAGGAAGATAAGGTCATAAATACTTCCATTCTCCTCCAAATTAATCTATACATTTTGTTCAATAACACCAAATTCAACGCAAATAGAGTTTTTGCGAGAAAAGAGATAATAATAATGACAAAGTGTTGACAAAGAACGTGGAAAAAGGTACACAACTCACTATATCGCTATAATTTAAATGTCTCAGTAAATAAGACGGGGGTAATCAAGCATTTAAGATGTATTATTTCAGCTTTCATATAAAATATAAAATAATTTTATTGTTTTTAGACTTTTAAAAATCATGTCAAGGGAGCACTCTACCATTCAGTTTTCTAAGAAGTTTTTTTTTTTTTAATAGGAATAGAAAGCTTGACAAATGCCTTTTCACCATCTCAAGAAATGATCACATGGCTTTTCTTCTTTTCCCTAATAACAAATTGTATTATATCAACTGATTGCTTATGTGGAAACATCCTTTCATTCCTGAAATAAATTTAACTTAGGTAGTTTTTTTTTTTAAACCTAGGTAGTTTTTTTGCTTATCTTTTGGGTTTTTTTGTTCGTCTTTTGGGGTTTTTTTAATACATAGCTGAATTTAATTAGCTTATATTGTATTTGGTATTTGTGAGTCTACATTCAGAAGTAAGGCTGGTCTTTAGCTTTCTTTTTCTTTCATTTTTGTTTTGTTTTGTTTTTGTTTTTTTTTAGGGCCACATCTGTGGCATATGGAGGTGTTCCCAGGATAGGGGTCAAATCAGAGCTGCAGCCGCTGGCCTACACCACAGCCACAGCAACGCCAGATCCGAGCCACGCATCTGGGACCTACATCACAGCTCAAGGCAATGATGTATCCTTAACCCACTAAGCAAGGCCAGGGATGGAACCTGTGTCCTCAGGGATGCTAGTCAGATTCATTTCTGCTGAATCACACAGGAACTCCTACTTTCTTTTTCTACTTTGTATTTAATGGGGTTTTTTTGAGGGCCGCACTAGTGGCATACGGAGGTTTCCAGGCTAGGGGTCCAATCGGAGCTACAGCTGCCAGCCTACGCCAGAGCCACAGCAACATCAGATCCGAGTCGCTTCTGCAACCTACACCACAGCTCATGGCAATGTCGGATCCTTAACCCACTGAGCAAGGCCAGGGATCGAACCCGCCACCTCATGGTTCCTAGTCAGATTAGTTTCCACTGCACCACAATGGGAACTCCCTACTTTGTATTTTAGAATCAAGATTTTCTGGCTTTAGAAAATGTATTAGGAACTTCATTTTTATCCTTAGGAACAGTCTAGATAGGAGATAAAAAAATCTATTCTTGAAGGCTTGATAAAATTCACTAGAAAAATTCACTCTGGGCCTTTGGTCATTTTCCTTTTTGGTGATACAGTCTATCAACAACTTTTTAAGGTGACTACAATGCTACTGCCTATTTAGGTTTTCTACTTCATCTGGAGTTAGTTTTGATAACTTAATTTAGCAATATTTTCAAGATTTGCTTTGCAAAGAGCTATATATTAAAATAACAAGAACAACAAAACCACTCAGTGCATCAGGTTCAGGCAGGGGAGGGACAGCTGCCCCTTAAGTTATCAGCACAGACCTTAGTCTCAGAGTTTGGGAATTGAGTGAGGTCATTATAGAAAATCTCTCTCCCCTTTTTTTTTTTTTTTTTTTTTTTTTTCTTTTTTGGCCACCCCATGGCATATGGAGTTCCCAGGCCAGGAATCAGATCCGAGCCACAGCTGTGGTAACACCCAATCCTTAACCCACTATGCTGGGCCAGGGGCTGAACCTGGATCCCAGGGCTCCAGAGATACCACCGATCCTGTTGGGCCACAGCAGGAACTCCTAGAAAATCTCTCTTTAACTTTTACCAGAAAAATACTTTGTGATGTGGATAGAGAGTTATATGCTAAAGTTTAAGCACATTTTCTCTGTCTAGCTTAGAAGGCTACAAGGAAACAGCAGCCCTAACCCTTTCTCTAAAAGGGCTCACTTTCTGGTTATAGTTTTCTTATAAAATGAACAACACAATGCAACAAAACCATCCAACAACTGAGTAGTGAATACTGTGGTACAGAAAGTTCCCCTACGAAGATAAATTCGTCATTTCTCTCCATTATTGCAGCATTTCAGCCACACCAGACCACTCAGTCTTCTGGCTAATTCTGGTACATTCAACCCTCTTTCAGGAAGCACTAGTCAATTTTCATCTCTCTGTACATGTGTCACCCCAAGCCCTGCCACCCTACACCATCTCCAACCTGCCATCAACAACAGAAAGGTATGTGTTTCAAATTCCTAGGTCTAGATCCCCAAAGAGCATTCTGTGTCTGCTCATGAAGAATAACAGGGAAGCTGTTGTCAGGTTTAAAAGGGGGTGGGGCCCTGAGTTTGGGTGCAGACACTATTGGGTTAACGTCACTATGACACTCAGCAGCAAAGAACCTGGATTTCTTGGAAGGCTGGCATCTTGGGGCCAAGATCTAAATGCAGTGCTCTTTTTTTCTTTTTCCAATGAACTTTTCTACCTCTTTTCATTCCTCTTTAAAGAGTTTCACATCCCGAATGTAGGTAATGCTTGAGAGCAAGAAAAAAGAAAGAGGTGGTAAAGACAGATGATGGAGATACAGGAGAAGGGAGGAGAAATTATATCCACGGAAAAAAGTGTTTTGCCTGTAAATGAAAAAAAAAATGTTTATAGCTTTTGAATTTAAAAACAGAGCAGAGAAGGATACTTTTGAAGCCCATGGGAAAAGTTCCAAAGCAGAACTGCTAGGAAACAGCAGTTGTGAGAGGAAAGTTCAAGGGCCATCTGTATGTCACCAGTGCCCTCTGAAGGCCCTAGGAGGGGCTGGAGGGAGGTGGCATCCTGAGGCAGTTTATTTTATGGTGAGTCTAAAAATGTCAGAGAGAGGACCCTGGGGACCACATTTCATCACGCAGCCTTCAGCAGCCCTGCAGCTCGCTGGCTGATGGCCACCAGGAGGTGGAAGGCCAGTGAACAACTGTGACTGCTCTCTCCTGTGCCTGGTGTTTTGGGTATTACAGTAACTTTATTTTTGGAAGCAGCCCCAGAAGTGGAAGAGGTTTTGCCTGTGGGACCCTCGTTTCCTCTTTGAGTACAAATAGAAGTCAGACAGGAAGTTGGTCAGTGGCCATCTAGGTGGACCCGGCCAAGCTTGGATGGAGCCAAATATGAGCCTTGAGGGGTTAGTCTGTAAAGGCAGACATGGACAGCACCCCATCCCTAGGGGAGAAACAGGTCCCAGCCCCTCCCTGTTGACAGAAGAAAGAGAAAAGCAACTTTCGAAGTCAAGAAACTTGTTGACTAGCTTAAAAAATAGCCAACTGACTGTGCTTCCTCAAGTGTCCACTATGAGGAATGGACCCTGAAAGGCCAGGATGAGCACTGCCGGAGAATTCGGTGGGATGATAGGGAAAACACATTTGTTTTCCTTTTGTGGCAGAGTTTTCAATGGAGAATCCACTACCACTCTGCAGCCTCCCCTGAGAGGGCAGAGAAAGTAGAAAATATGAGGTCAGTAGAATGTTTATTTAGGGCAGTAAAAGTAGGACATAGGGTTGGAAGAGTCTCAGGGATCTCACTTGGGGATCTATAATGCAGGACAAACAGGACTAACATGGGGACAGAAAGGATTCTTAGAGAGTATCTGAGTTTAAAAAAAAAAAGAAAGAAAAGTTCAAAGAGGTAAGGAGAGTGCCTGCGCTTCTATAGGAAGTTAGCGGCACAGATGACAGCAAAGGCATGTCCCCTTATTCTTGGTTTAGTGTCCCCTCAGTCTCATCAAACCAGTTCTAAATAGTCCATCGGTATCCACCCATTTATTGAGCATCCTCTCTGTGCCTTGTGCCATCATGGGTGTGGGGACTGAAGAGGAGTGTGGGGGAAGTTCTGTTGGGGTTGCAGATATGTAGTAATACCTTATACTTTCATAACCCTTTACAGATTTTTAAAGCACTGAACATACCCTAGCTCTCTGAAATTTTCGTTCTCAAACACATCTGAAAAGTATGTATCCTCAGTATGTAAGTGAGAAAACCAAACATTGCTCAAGGGGACGCAGGATGAGACAAAGCCAGGTTACAACCCAGATAATGACCTCAAAAATTTTCAGTGTAGTTAGAAAAAAATCAACATATAAAACAATTAGTAAATTATATATTACAGCACTGTAGTCACCATAACTCATTCTCGCATGATTTAATGAGTTCGATACATTTGAGATGCTTCTGAGTGAAGATGTCCAATAGACAGCTGAATGTAGACAGAAGTTATACAAGATTTAGGACTCATCGCATACAGATGGCAACAGAGATCAGAGGAATGGATGTATTTGAAGTTGGCCCTTTCACCAGTGCTCACCATTTTATTAATGGTACACAAGAACAAAGGAGACACAGTGGAACCCTTGCAATTATGACAGTTCTAAGTGTATGCTACTTTATTAAAAGTCATTATTAATGAAACAAAAATATACTGGGGAACTGGGTTATCAATCTTATCTGTTCTCTCTAGCTGGTTGAAACTTAAAATTCTCCCAAATCCATATGAGCTTTTGGAATTATTCAACTGACACATCTCCAATAGTTGTCCTTTGACTGCCCCCATGGCACCCTACTCTATCTATGCAGCTTAGCATTGAGAGAAATATTTATGAGGACCCCTATGCAGATTATACAGCTCTTTCCATCTGCAGTTTTGTCTCTTGCTGTACTCTGCCCATCAAATTCCAGCTGCATCAGCTTCCAGTACTTCAACCTCTGTCTCTTCCAACTGAGCAAAGCCACCAAGTTCTGCTTGGGTTTCTCTTCTGTGCTTCAGGATAGAAAATGTCTCCACGGGGAAAGCCAGGATGCTCACTGGTCTCATTGTGTTTCTTTCCTTTCTCTCAAGGAACACAGTGCTATTTTGAAAACTGTTATCGCATGTCTATTATCCAGTGTTCTACTTGTTTATGATATGAGGAAAGTTGGTGAGGGTTCCAAGGTAATTTTGAAGTGACTTGAATCCTTTATGAATGTGGAGATAACACTACTTGGATTTTAAAATTATTCATGTATGTTAAAAATTTAACCACCTCAAAAATAAAAACTTCCAACCCAAGGGAGCATAAGACAAGGCGGAGTCAAGAAAGCTTGATCAATCCAATAGGATATGGAAAGGGAGGGAAGACAAAGAAAAGTGTCTGAGGATTCCAGTGCCAAGAAAGGAAGTCAAGAGAACCAACAGATGGGACTATTTACTCCCGACAATGTAGAGATGATTGAGGTATTTGGAAAAGACTTTCAAACAAATACTGCATGTTTAAAATTCTCAAAGAGCCAAAGGAGGAATGAACATCATGGAAGAATTAGAAGCTTTGAAAGATTAAAGGTAGACATTAAAAACCATTAGAAAATTAGAACTGAAATAAAAGAATTTTTAAAATAATAGGATATTCTAAAGAAAAAAATAGTGTCTTGGAAGATAGCACTGAGAAAATCTACCCGGCCATAACATGGAAGGATAAAGAAATGGACAATTACGAACTAATATATTCCTACCCAAATTACCTCCAAAATATATAAAACTCAGTATGATGTAATTATAAAGAAAACTTTACCAAAATCATTATCAGAGAGGGTGATTTTAATATACTTGTCTCAGAAACTCTTTTGATCAAAAAACCAAGCATCTAAGATTCTTAAATACCATGATTTTTGAGCTTAATCTAACAAATAAATTTAGAATCTTGGGTAGAACAAGAAAATGGATCATATGTCAGGTGACCATGCATAAAGTCTGTTTCTGGACTATTCTCTATTCTGTTTCATTGCTGAATATGGCTTTGCTTATGATAATGACACAGTCTTAATCATGATAGTTTTATAAGCCTTCCCTTTCTCCACTCGGAAAGACAAAGGTTAATCTGTAGCTTCCCTCACCCACTATGTACTTCAAAATTTTACTGAAACTATATTTTCAATGTATTCAAAATATACTGAAGTATGATGAACCACACGCTAAAAGCTTGTCTCTAAATTCTTACACTCCAAGGGCAAATGACCACCAAAAGCTTTGTTGCCTTTTCTGTGCCCTGCAGCAGACTTCTGCCTAAGCCAAACTTAGATTTCAACTCTCTTTGGGCCCAGAATTGATGAAATCCCCAGAAAAAAGTACCTATGGGGAGTTCCTGTCGTGGCGCAGTGGTTAACGAATCCGACTAGGAACCATGAGGTTGCGGGTTCGGTCCCTGCCCTTGCTCAGTGGGTTAACGATCCGGCGTTGCCGTGAGCTGTGGTGTAGGTTGCAGACTCGGCTCGGATCCCGCGTGGCTGTGGCTCTGGCGTAGGCCGGTGGCTACAGCTCCGATTCAACCCCTAGCCTGGGAACCTCCATATGCCGCGGGAGCGGCCCAAGAAATAGCAACAATATATCAACAACAACAACAACAACAACAACAAAAAAAAGACAAAAAAAAAAAAAAAGTACCTATGGATGCTTAATTTACTATTCCTTCTAGAGGGTTCATTCTTGCTGATTTTGTTTTCCAAGTAACACCTCTTAGTAGTTCTTTGCTTTTAAGAACTAGAGGTGGTAATTAGTTTCTTTCTAATTTCCAGAAGCTTTAAAACATTTTTAAAAAAACTTTCCACATGGCCATAAATTCATCAGGTGTGGTATGGAGGGAAATGGCCATATATTTGAGGGCCCTCGAAACATCAATTCTGTTCACTTTAGCCCCTTGAGACCACTAAAAGCTTTGCTGGTTTTTCTTTGCCCCAGAAGTGGCACCTTGATCCTTAGCCTCTATCCAGCACCAAGAATGGATCCACCCTCCATGGGAACAAAGTAACTCTGACCTCTGGCTCCCTCTGAATGGTTCTCCACTGCCTGAAAATTCAGTCCATCTAGTCCTCATTGCTTGCATAGCTTTCCAACATCTTCAAAATGTAATGTTTGTATTTGATCTGGCTTTTCTAAGTGTTGTCCATCAGAGCATAGACCTGCCATGACCAATTACATTCCTCCTTTCAAATGATAGTTTGTGAAAGAGCATCATAAAAGAAGAAAACATAGTGACATATAGTAGTTATCAATTTGGGGTTGATGGAGTTATCAGTCTTTTCATTTTTCTCCTTTTACACATTCCTAAAAAGAAAATAAGAGGGAAAGAACTAAAGATAAAAAAAAATAAATCAATGAACTAATAAGAAAGAGAAACAGAACAAAACTGTTAAAAACCATTAACATGGACAAAAAGAGATAACTGAAGTAAATGAATATGTGTACAAGACTAGAATCACAAGCAAAAATGTAGCATCTTTCACTCTGATTAAAAAGTGTAGGTAGGTTTGCAAAGATCTGCCATCTCTTTTTTTATAAAGTGAGGAAAAAACTAACAACTGTGTGGTACCTCTCTGTGAGTAGACTGTGACTTACATGGTGTGGTTGGAGAAGCCTAAGGAGTTTCTGACCCAAACACCCTTCCCCCCTTGTCTGCTAGGAGTGATCTCTTTCATTAATCCAAATCTTTTATCTATAGAGGCGGTACAGACAATAAGCACACTTATCTCCTCTGATAAAACAGGGACACCTCTAATAAAATGGCTATCACTCTTTGGTTTAGCACAAAGGCCTCGGTGGGGAAAGCTGCCTTTTCCAGTTGGATCTAATTAACACAGGATACAAAAAACTGGCATTATCATCGACTACACTATGAAAGATTTTTTTCCCTTCCCTCTTTATCCTTCTCCCACTTAGAACACGGTTCTGATGTTTGAAAAAAAATACTGTAAGGATGTGAAAGACAAGGATATTTCCTTGAGAAGCTGCACTGTCCTCAAACTACCCATCTCCAGACTTCTTCTTGGGAAAAAAATGTAAACCCACTGATGATTATCATGCAATTATCACGATTACCATTATTACATGTAGCCAAATGCAATCCTAGCTAATGGGGATGGGAAGTTGTTACAGGTTTACATGAACTTGCAAACTAGTTGAGTTTCTGGAAATCCAAGGAAAGATTTCAAAAATGAGAACAGATCAACTATGCCTAAGGAAAATATGGAAAGGAAGGGGTTTTGTATGAAAAACAAAGAAGAGTAGTGCGTCGTTACTGGGGGTTCCCTGGGAACACTGAGTGAGTCTTTCCAAAACCCATTCATAACCCATGACAGAATTATTTACAGTTCCCTCTTCTGTCTATACCCCAAGGTCTTTCTCAGCCTAGTATGATGACTTTTTCCAATCTTTCTCCCTCTCTTTCAAAATGCATCCCAACACTTTCCCCAAATTTGTCCTGAGCTAGACCTTGTCATCCTTGCCCACCTCCTCATCCCTTCCCAATCTATTCTCTTCTTTTTTCAAGTCCTTCTTTGTCCGTCCCAAAGCAAATCAATCAAACTGGTTTGGTTGCTTTTATTTCTCCTTCTCATCCACTTATCCATATTTGTGCCAGGAACAGTACTGGCACATACGAAATTATTCTTAGTGTGAAAAGGAAGATGGAAGCCATTAACATCACCTATCATTATTTTTTCATTACACATAGATATGGGTAATTAATATACACTCATGGACACAGACATAAAATGCTCCTACCTTTGCTAACACCCAGGATCCAGAAGAATCTTGTTCAAACAAGGCTTGTTATAATGAGAATCAAATGTCAACTCCCACTATGGCCCACTGCTTTAACTTGGCTAAACTCCTGCCTGTGTCACTCAGCCCCTAACAGGAGCTTAATCAGTACATTTCATGACATTCAAAGCAATTCAGAAAACTACTTTTGAAAAATAACATAAGGCACCACACATTCCCTAAAGCATCTCTCTTCCCTGCAAATCCAGGAGCTGGGAAGGCCCGTTTTTCCTCTCCCTGGCATGTCCGGCCTCTTCCACCATCTGCATTTCACACAGGAACTCACAATCTCAGTCTCTTCTAAGCTCTGAAGGCCACATCCCAAGAAACAACTTCTGTCTCAAAGATTTCTGTCCCTTGCTTCTAAAGCCACATCTCACATTTTATTTTTTTGGTTTCTGATGCCCTTTTTATTGTCATCTGTCTTTCATCAGTCACCCATGGAGAATTTCAGCTACCAGTACTAACGACATTATACACAGTACAAGCATTGATGCCAACATGAAATGGAAATACATATTTTTTTTGTTAGGGTGTATAAACTTCCTGGTTTAATGAAGCAGAGCTACACTGAAAGTTTATCTAACTTCGTTTATAAGAAGAAAATGCCTTGATGCATGTGTTTGCATTAAAAAGAAAAGCTAAAATTAACACTTTTAAGACCACCTCCGACACACGTGTAAACCTTGTTATAAGCACAAAAGAAAATCAAGGTAAAGGTTGATTAAAACACCAAATCAAATTAAATTGGATCTAGTAGTGTTTACTTGATTTAACATCTGGAAGAGTTTGGGCATCCACGGCAAACATTTTTAACCTAATTTTAAAATAAATTATGCTTAGTTTCCACAGATGTATGTAAGTTGGGTCCTTTTAAAGAAAAAATTCTTTAGGACTTTTTTTTTTTTTTCTATTTTTTGCATTTAACAGGCAAGAATTTGGATCAGAAGGTGCCAATAGGAAGAATATTTAAATATCTCCCCTAATTGGAGATACTGAACATGATTAAAAAGATCCTATATTCTTCACGGGTGAAAAACAAATGCAGAGGAACTCCTAAATAAGGGTTGCATGGGAGTATTTCCACCTGCAGAGAGAAAAGAAAAGAAGAGCTGACAGGGACCACCCCACTGGTCCTACCTTCAGGGACATGCAGGAAACTCCAGAAAAGTGAGAGGCTCCTGTTCCACGGAAGGATTTGGCGATACTTATAAGTACTCCAAGCTAAATGCTGCATCTCCTGCCATTCTTATAAGCTCTGCCCTTCCCCTTCTCATCCAATATTTTTTTTCAGTGGCTACATGGGTGGAGCCAGCCAAGGTCTAGAAACCATTCTCCCAAACAAAGCCCCATGGCTGTTTGGTATTAAAGCTGCAATCCTTTTCCACCCCAGCTTATGCACCAGGGAGCAATTATGTCCTATGAGATAGGAAAAGCTGGGATAGGTATTTACGGGGACTAGCTTGGGAAGAAAAAGCTGGAAAGGAAATGGAAGGCCCAGTCCAAATTTGTAAAGCCTAAAATCCTGTTCCTCTGTTACTAGAACTCTCAAGGTTTATCTGATTTTCTGGTTGGCATCAACTTAACTGTTAACTCTGTACAGGAATCTGATTCCCCAACACCCTACCTCTCGCTCTTCTTCCTCTCATTTAGTGTTGTATTAGCGTTTAGTTTGTTAGCTCTGTCTTTCCTGAATTCACAAAATAGCCTGTAGCTTATTGATGGATGGGGTCATCTCTTGGACATATTTTTTTATTTTCTCAATCACGGCCTAACACAGGACTTCCTGAGTACTCAGCAGGTGATGAGTTCTGGCGGAGGAATATTGAGAAAACACAGGGTTGATTAATCTTTTGTCCCTGGGCTTTTTCAGCACCCATTTAATATCTTACAAGAGTTATTACTTGATATAAACATGTAAGTTTTCAATCAGAGAAATAACTTTTCTCTCTCTCGCTCTCTTTTCTCTCTTCTCACTGTACTGAACCTTCTAGAGGCAGTTAAAAGCTTGTCCTGCTAGAGGTTCAGGAAAAGGCTGTGAGCTTTGTGTGTCTCGTAAGGGTTGTGGTCAGCAAAGTGGGTTTTCTTATTAGAAAAGTTTGTTTTCTGCTGCAACAGAGCTTCATACTTGTGATTTAAAGAAATTCTGCAGCTTAGACATAACTTCCTTCTAACTTCATCCACCTCCTCATAACTCAAGAGTGGCCTGTTACTGAAACTCACGTACACACTTACTCCTTATTTCTTGCTGCTGGAGGAGAAGACAGGTTAGCCACAGAATAATACCTAAAACATTAAGAATCATAAACATGGTGCTCCCTTCGTGGCTCAGCGGTTAACGAACCCAATTAGGATCCATGAGGATGCGGGTTCATTCCCTGGCCTCGCTCAGTGGGTTAGGATCAGGCGTTGACATGAGCTGTGGTGTAGGTGGTAAACACGGCTCAGATCCTGCATTGCTGTGCTGTGGCGCAGGTCAGCAGCTGTAGCTCTGATTCGACCCCTAGCCTGGAAACTTCCATATGCTGTGGGTGTGGCCCTAAAAAGAAAAAAAGAAAAAAAAAAGAATCATAGCCCTTCTTCTGTCTTCTAAGCCTTTATAAAAGCATTTATAACTTCAATCCATACCACCTTAAAAACATAATCAATTCTATTTTTTTTGTTCCTACTCCCCTTATGATTAGGTTTTTTGCTCCTCTACCTAGAACAGTGGTTCTCAAAGTGTGGTCCTCGGACCACTGATATCACCTAGGGATTTAGGAGTGCCAATTCTCCAGATTTCATCCTAAACCCACTGAATCAGAACCTCTGGGGCAGGGGCCCAGTATGTGTGTTTCCACAAGCCCTCCAGGTGATTCTGATAGGGGCTCAAGTTTGAGAACCACTGACCTGGGGCCCGTAGCCTCACTTTGCAGGAAGTAAGAATCCTGGCATCTCAGACACAGCTCTCACCTTCGCCATTACACATGTAAAGACAGGGCAGGGGGTACCTCATGAGAGCCTGGGCAAGCCTCCTGAAAGCATCACTGCATAAAAGGAGTAGCCTGGCCAATCCACACGTTCGCGCCTCAGACCTGATTGAGGGAGACACCTCCAGGAGACCAATGACTTGGAATTTGAGAGGAAGTGATTGGCCATCATCATCAGTAAATTGCATGAGGTTATGAACAGAAGCATCTGCTACTAACATTTTCAAAGCTACATTTTTCACAGGTACATTCCAGAGTGTAACAAACCATTTCCACATGTGGGAGCTGACCTCTCTGCTATATATCTTACCTGCCTTTTGTGTCATCAGATTTCTTTTAGAAGTTAAAGTTCACTTCGAAGTCAGAGTGAAACCAAAAACTTTTCCAGGTGCAACGATGAGCCTTCAGAGATGTCAGTGATCAGGGCCTAGGTGAAACTGTGAAACAGAGGGGGCTGCCTGGGCTAACCCGCCTTCTACAAAAGTCCTGCCCATTTCAATTACATGCATGCACCCTGGCATAGCTGGAGGAAACTTATTAAAGCATCTCAGTGCTTGGGCCCCACTCCTGGAAGTTCTGTGGAGTCCCTGGGTGAGGTCTACACATTGGTGTTTTTGTTTGTTTGTTTTTTAAACTCATAGAACCACTGAGCTGAATGAATGCTTCTAGAGTACTTACATGGGCGGGTCTCTTGGTAAAGCAGTGGGAGATTCAAAAGATCAAAAGGCAGGCGGGTGTGTCTTCAAAAAGCATGAGGGGCGGAGCAAAGTACACACACCCTCCTGGAGCCCTCGGCAAACTAAGTGCTGCATTAGCTCTACACACAATTTACCCTCGCCAAAGACAGGGAAGAGTTAATTGAGTAGGAACAAATGGGCAAAGCTCTACAGAGGAAACTGGCTTTGACTTTGGTTTTGGAGGATTCTTAACAGACAAGGGAGAAAGAACGTTTGGGGAGGAGAAAATAAAAATGAACAAAAGCATGGAGGCACGAAAGTTCTAGCACTTTGGAGGGATTAGTAAATACTGTATAGTCACTGTATATAGGGAATGATGTTGGCAAGGTCATCAGGACCAGATTTTAAAGGATTTTTTGAAAGCCCTGGTAACAGTTTGGATCTTACCCTCAATGAAAAGTAACATTATGACATGTGTTTCAAAAGATGGTATGGTTTGGAAGATAACTACTATTTCTGCCAGTAAAGGGTTGTGAACTCTATTTAGGCAATTAAATAAGCACTTATTAATCATTTAATTTACCTCATGCTAAGTTCCTGTGCTAGACACAATGAGGAATTAAAACATACCCAAGGCAACAAATTATAATGAATAGATTGTTGAACCTTACATTCTCGTGTAATTCTATTACACAAAATAGAATTCTATGGGTTAAATGGCCAATTTCTGTTGGTGCTGCTGCTAATTCTTTTTTTTTTTTTTGAAAAAAAGAAGTAGTTTATTTACGGTAAAAGTAGCTTACTGGAGCCACTTAGAACATCAGCCCAATGGCTGGTTACATGAGACATGCACTGACACACTCTGGAGTTGGAGGAAAAGCTTATGCCCCAAAGACCACCCTGGAGAAGGGCTGCACTCCAGAGCAAGCACCCGACTCAGAAAGGGTTCTGCAGCTCCAGCACCTTCTAGTGATGGGAACTGGGATGTATGTCACCAGGTGTGAGCATTTGGCATCCAGGTATATTTGTTTGGTTTTCTTTTATCTGGGAAAGATGGCTCTTTCCGTCTTCCTGTGACATTAATATAAGCAATAGCTCCACCTAATAGTCCCATAGTTGACATGTCTTATGGTGATGAAGCAGAGCCCTGGCACTGACCTGCTGAGATCTGAGAGCACCAAGCAGGCCAACCTCAATACCACTAACTGTCTCCAGAGTAACCTTGGGTAGGTCATTGGCCCTTTCTAAGACTAAATTTCTTCGTCTGTAAAGTAGAAAAGGCAATTAGTACCCAAGACACAGGAATGTGGGGAGGTTAACTGAAACGATGTGCTCAAAACATGAGCTATAATTACTAAAAGAGCACACAGGGCCTTGTGCTGGATGCTGGGGACAGAGAGTTAAATGAGACAGGGCATCTGCCCTCACTGACAAGCCAGCAGCAGAGAGCATCGGCACCTGCCTCCCCCAACCTCTCTACACAGGGGGCCTCCGACCTGCAGACTCACATCTGGGGAGTCCTAAGCCAAAGGTTATCCAGTGTGGGCCCCCTTTTCTGGCAGCATGTTTTGTCTGGACTTGGTCTTGCCAAAGACCCAGGGCATCCATGCAGCCTCTTGAGCCAGAGGAAGGGGCCACAAGCTAAGGAATACAAAGGGCCTCTGGAAGCTGGAAATGGCAAAGAAACAGATTCTTCCCTGGAGCCTCCAGATGAACATAGCCCTGTTGACACCTTGACATTAGCCTATTGAAACTGATTTCTGACTCCCAGAACCATAAGAGAATAGATTTGTGTTGTTTTAAGCAACTAAGTTTGGAGTGATTTGTTATAGCAGCCATCGGGAACTAACACAATAGAGAAATTGGAGCTAGATCTTGAATACCCCATTGGGAAACCTTATCTGTATAGCCTGGGCTACTGCCCTCTGGCCTTACTGAAAGGATGTGTCGGAGATGGGTGGGTGCCTGCTTCAACCTAGAGAGTGACCTCCAATCAAGGCAGTCATATAATTAGAAATTCCCTCTTCCCAAGACTTCCACCGCCATACTATTCCTACATGCTGCCACCTTCCTTCCCCAAAGGGAAGGAACCCCTTACAACATGTAGTATCCATGTTTGTCACACCCATTCAGATCCTGTGATGGGCAGGTGTCTCTGGGCAGCCCCACAACCAAGAAGATTAACTTATCCTCTTCCTCCTGCATCTCTGATACACCTGGTGGCCAAGATCAAGGCTGTTGTAACTGCAAGTTTACACGATGGCTTTATACACGTAATAGTAAGAAGGCAACATGGCCCCGAAGAAGACCAAATCCACCTCGGTCCGCCCCGGCCCTCCTCACACAAATCACTGCCAATTTGGAATGGCTTTGGGGAAACCAAACAATACTACCAAAAACCCAGAGTAGGAACAGTTCTGGCACTTGAGCTAATTTTTAAGATGAAAACTAATCTAGTTCATTTTAAAGAAATAAACCCCCTTTAGGCTGAAACATCCTCACCTGAAGGACCCAAACCAAGTAGCTCATTACCGTTTTGGGATGCTTCTAACGCAATCTGATCCTATGAGATGCCAGTCTAACTTTGGAGAGAGAAGAGTGTGTCTGCTGACGGGGTGAATAAAGACACTGTGTTAGACATTTCACACGGGGAGCTACTGTCACTTGCAGTCTACATTTCCATGGTCATTTTCTGCATCACAACTGGCTCTGAGAGAGCAAAAGCAAGATCGAAAGTAACGATAATTCATTTTAAGTTATTTTCCTTTTTCCATTTAGTTTTAATTATATGTGTAATAAATGAACACATGTGTTTTATAAGTATTTGCAAAATATATACCTACGTACAATAACAATGAAAAACCTGCTAGTTGTTTCTCTCCAAAACCCCAGTTCTCTTCCTCTGCAACTAACCAAGACAATAATTTAATGTCCAATTTTTCAGGGGTTTCTAAGTGTCTATGATATCAATATGTATTATACACAGTATGAGCAGAGTTTGAAATTTGGTTTTACATAAGGGAATAAAAAAGAAATATTTTCCTGTGACTTTTTAAATATACTTTTTTACTTTAAAACACTTTCAGATTTACAGGAAAATCATAGAGATGACAGTAGAGCTCCCGTGCACCCCACAACCAGTTTCTCTGGTAACACCTCACATTACTACAGTAGCTTGGTTACAATTAATGAGCCAATACTGATACGTTATTATAAACGAGTCCCTTACTTTATTTAGATTTCCTTAGTTTTCACCCAATGTCTTTATCCGTTCCTGGACCCCATCCAGGACACCACACTGTATTTAGTTGTCACGTCTCTTTAGGTTCCTCTTAATTGTGACAGTTCCTCAGACTTTCCTTGTTTTGATGATCTTGACAATTTGGGAATATTGCTTAGATATTTTGCAAAAGCTTCGTCTATGGGGATTTGCCCGATGTCCTTTTTTTAAGATTAAACTGGATGCTGGCTTGCCAGGAGGAAGAGCACAGAAGCAAAGTGTCAATTTCATCATGTCACACCAAGGGTACGTGATTTATCACTGCCGATATTGACCTTGATCACCAGCTGAGGCAGCGTTTGTCAGGTTTCTCCACTAGAAAGTACCTCTTTGTCCCCCTTTTCATCCTGTACTCTTTGAAAGGAAGTCATTACCTCCTTGAGGGCAGAGTATCTACATAAGCTATTTGGAATTCTTTCCGGGAGAATGTCTAAACACATGTCTACTCTCCCCCATGTGTTTTATTCAATCATTAATTTATATCAGGATAAGCACATGGTTATTTAATTTATACTTTGCATTATAATCTAATACTACATTATTTACTGTGACTTGCTTTCTTTTCTATGTCTGGGCAGTCTTCCATTCTTTTCAACCATAATTCAGAAACCATTGTTGTATAATTACATACTCAGATTGTTATTATTTTTTTAATTGAACTCTTTCTATAGGAACTGTTATGGTGTAGGGAGATACTTGTTACTGCCAAAATCGTAAGTGACATCGTTTCCATACTTCAAAATTGACTTGGGTGGGATGGGAGGGAGTAGTTAAGTAGGGGCACTAATGACTGTCATTACAAGTAGTGATCTGGAAATCCAGGAGAAGCTGGACATCCTAGAAAATCCAAAAAATGACCCTCTTCCCCCAGCCCACTCCACCAAATGTTCCTGGGTTGCCTTTAATAAGAAAAGAGCACCCATTTCTCTCTCTTTTTGCCATTAATATAAGCATTAATTAACCCTCCTCCAAGGTATGTGGAATATTTAAATTATTCATATTGAAATTAATTTAAATATTGATAATTTGAATACTTAAGTTTTTAAATATTCCACATACTCTGATGATTACAAGGGGAGTCCTGTCACTGAGGAAGTGTGAGATGTTGGACAGGCTGAGTTCTAGGGTTTCAGGTTGAGTTTTGAGAGGGGTCAGAGGTAAATGCAGGTCTCTGGTCTACCATGCACAACCAGAAGTTTCCTCTTTGATTCAGCAAACCTTTGCAAAGAAAGCAACCTGCTCAGAGTTGCAGTGTGAAATGACGAAAAATATAAAATTCTTAAGACATATCTTGCTGAACCATGGTCCTACCAAGTCCATGAGGGCACAGAAGGACATCTCATCCTTTCTGACCAACACCTGTCCTGCCCGTTAAACTCCCTTCAGTCCCCCCATCTGCCCTTCTTCAGTCTCTCCAACGCCCACAAAGGGCCCCTCCACTCACCTTCAGGAAGAGTTCCTAGAGGTCACTGGATTTTGCTGACCTGTAAACCTCCTCTCCTGGGATAGCCCCACGACAATGAACCCTCCTCAGTCTATCCATGAAGGCCAGCAGGCAATTAACAGCTGATGGAGCATCTGCTTAGTCTTGACGCCAGCCTTTTGAGGGAATTACTGAAACTTCGCAACCTCTGGATTGAGAAAATATAAGTAGCTCCTTCACCTCCTTACAAAACTGAAAAGGCCACGCCTCCAAATTTCAGCTTCTACTTGCTCTTCTGGCAATAAAACAAAACAAAACAAAAACTTCTTTGCCATCTGTTTCTAATTGCTTTTTCTTGTCTTATCTTCCCTGGCGGGCTCACAAGAGAACTCTGCTCTCGTCAGGCTGGCCTCCTCCCTACTTCCTCCCTGTTGCCCTGTGAATTCTCGCCCCAAGTGCTGGCTGAACTCTCCTAACACTCAAAATACTCTATTCGCCTCCTCACTGACCAACTTTAACTTCAGGCTATAACTCAAGATCTACTTACTCAGTGACTCCTCATCACTGCCATCCAGAAATGTCCCCTCTCCTGCCTGTGGGATGCTCCTTCTGCTCTGCAGGAGTGGTCCTGCAGGTCTGATATCCCTCCCTTGAGGGCAGAAACTATACATCCTGTACAACCCCCAAAGTGCTGAAGGTCAGGCAGTGTTTTCTAACAAACACACGCAGGAGCCACATTAATGAACCACAGAAATGATCCTACATGGGAAATGGAATTGATGTTTTCAGTCATTTTAGATGCAGAAAATCAGCAACAAGTAGATAAAGAGATGTGCTAGCAGTCAAGTAGGTACTGATCTTCATTCCCTCCTCCAACATGATTAAAATAAAGGACATAAAAGATATGAACCCAAAACAACAAAGAGAGGATGGCAGCAGAGAGATGCTCAACAAAATTCAGGAAACAGAAAGCAGATAAACAAGTGGTAACTTAGGTCTAACTGCCAGGAAATGGCCTGGGGAGCCAAAGAGACAATTAATTCACCGGTACAGCTCTGGAAAGGCCAGGGTATGGGTTGAGCCTGAAGACAGGAAGATTGATTGGGCTTATATAAGAAGTAGACCCCAGAACCTTCGCTCGGCCCATGCAGCCAAACCATTGGCTTTCCTCCACCAAGTTTACTCTCTGGAGACACTCTGGACTTGAGGACTCCAGGCCCAGTTGAAGGCAAGAGTGAGACACAAGGAAGAAAGAGGATGACTCTAATACCGAGTGAAGTAAGTCAGAAAGAGAAAGACAAATACCGTATGATATCACTTATATCTGGAATCTCATCTATGGCACAAATGAACCTTTCCACAGAAAAAAAAATCATGGACTTGGAGAATAGACCTGTGGTTGCCAAGGGGGAGGGAGTGGGATGGATTGGGAGCTTGGGGTTAATAGATGAAGACTATTGCCTTTGGAATGATAAGCAGAAATATCCTGCTGTATAGCACTGGGAACTATGTCTAGTCACTTATGATGGAGCATGATAATGTGAGAAAATAGAATCTACACATGTATGCGTAACTGGGTCACCTTGCTGTATAGTAGGAAAAAAAATAATAATGCATTGGGGAAATTAAAAAAATAAAATAAAATAATTTTTAAAAATCCAGAAAAGAAAGAGGAGAAATGTAAGTAAGCAAATGCATGAGGAATGGTGAAGTTGAATATGCCTTTCCTCACCCCATCACAGCTACCAAATGTATATACAGTTTCAATTCGGCATTTTAGAGTTTTGAATTAAAAATGAATCCCTGTGCCACTGATTTGCACTAAGATATTTGCTTAAGTTTCTAATATCAGCCGCCCCCTACCCCTAATACAAGAGGAAAAAGTAACTAGGAGGAAGCAGAAGCAAATGAAGAATCGGGAAACTTTTTAAAAAAAGAATTAAAGTTCTCAGATATAAGAAAAGGAACTAAAAGATATCAAATCTGTGCAAATAAGAATCAGTGCCATTAAAAGAACAGTGAACAAGAAAAACCCTTAGACACTAGAGATACCATGGTACTTAAAATTAGCATTTAAAAATTCAATAGATGATTAAATTGAAGGAAATCTGAAAAGTATAACAAAAAAATGTATAGAAAGGAAAAAGGATGTTAGAAAATCAAAAGACAAGTTCATGAAAACTGTTGTTCAATTGATGAGATAATATAAAGGAATGATCAAAAACAGCAACTGTTAAAAAAAAAAAGTACTATAAGAAAATATTTTTGAGCCAAAGGATATGGCTTTCTAGATCCAAAGGGAATAGTGTATCCCCAGCAGGTTAAATTAAAAAGAAGACACATCAAGGCTTATCATCATGAAATGTGGGATAAAGAGAGCTCCTAAAAGTTTCCAGAAAGAAAAATCAGGCAAAGAACTTTTCTTAGGAAAGGAATTAGGATGGACTTCCCTTGTGGCTCAGAAGAAGAATTAGGAATATAAAGAATTGCTTCATATTCTTAAAAAAGTTGCATTGGGAGCCACTTGATAATAGAGAAATGCCTTCAAATTCTAACAGAAAATTATAACCAAACTACAATCAACTATGAGAGTAGAATAAAGATATGTTCAGACATGCTAGGACTTCCAAACTCTTTCTTCCTTGAATTTTTTCTTAGGAAGCTTCTGGAAGATATGATCCACCCCTCTCACAATATGAGGGTTTAAACTAAGAAAGAAGAAGACATGAGGTCCAGGAAACCAGGGATCCAACCTGGGGGAGAGATGAAAGAAATCCCCAGGATGACGATTAAGACATATCCTAGGATACAGGGATGCACCAACAATCTTGACTGGCAGAGATGGACCAGACAGATGGCTCTAGAAGCAGTAACTCTGAGAAAAAACAAGACCTGAAAGATTGCCTGAAAGTTTCTGTTCTCATTGAGAAGTGCTTCATAGCCCTGTTAGAAAAGCTGGGGAAGAATTGATGATACAGATAACAATATGAGACAAAATAAGGAATTATTGACTATAAAAAGCTACAGAGAAAAATAATGAGTAACAGTATACTGCATGACTGATCTCTGAATAATATTCACATAATTATACAATGCTAGACACCGAATACTGACTTGAATAAAAATGGCGCCATGACAATAAAGGGGGAGACAGGGAGATGAGATGTGCATGTGTTTAGGGGAGGGGCAGAAGGGGGGTATAAAATGAAATCCTTATCTGTCATAGGATGAAGTCAATAGATGATGTCTAAAATTGAAGGTGGGGGAAAAGACAGTGTAAACATGATATTTAGAAATAAAGAAGTAAAGGCCAGAGGAAACAATAGCAAAGATT
The DNA here is from genome assembly GCF_054392235.1 of Sus scrofa. Classification (NCBI taxonomy): domain Eukaryota; kingdom Metazoa; phylum Chordata; class Mammalia; order Artiodactyla; family Suidae; genus Sus; species Sus scrofa. Next base: position 130,918,820 of record NC_139385.1, on the reverse strand, counting down.
GCAAGTGGCTATTTTCGGAGACTGAAAATCAGGGATGGAGGAGAGTGGAACAAGAAACTCCTATTTTGTGTAAGATTTATGTTGTTGTTTGACTTTTGCTTTTCAGAGAAGCAGTGTGGTTGAGGGGCTCATAGCCTAGACTCAGGTTTAGATTTCAGCTCTGGTACCTGCTGACTGTGTGAACTTAGGCAAGATACTTAACCTCTCTGTGCCTCGATGTCCCCTTTCAAATAGGAATAATAATAATGCTTGCCTTGTGTTACTGTGAGGGTTGAGTCCGTTAGTAAAGCCTTCAGAAAGCTTGGTGTTTTTTTTTTTTTTTTTTACTATTTGCTATTACTAAATTATATACACATTTTTGGAAATTAAAATCAAAATAGAAAATGTCAAGGAGTTTGCAATTATGCTTTAAGCTCTGCTTCTGAAGACTCGGTCCTTTCTGCATAGACAGTAACAGCACTTTACATCCAGGTTAGCCCTACAGGTACCGACTTCTGCCCCCTCCTTTCCCTAGAGGAAATGTCAGTGAACACAGGAACTCCTGAGAAGGCTCAGGGCTTCAGCCCTCCTCCCTGCGGCCCTGAATGGGTGTCTAAGGAGTGGTCTGCACCCTCGCTTAAGTCCTTCCTGGGATGGAGACCACGGTATCTTCCAGGACACCAGCCTGACGCTGGGCGTGTGCTTTTCAAGGCAACAGGTCATAAATAATTCTAGATCACTGCGGCTGCTGTGGAGAGACTTGCTGTCCTGCCAGGGTCCCAGACACAACTCTGGGGGATTCAAAAGTGAACAAAAGAAGTGTGCAGACATATTCTAGGAATCAACACTTCACGAGCTCTTCAAGGACAAAAGAAGACTCTCACCATCCCCTCTGCTCCGCCCCGGGCCTTCTCCTGACCGTCGCCCCGAAATATCATCACACAGGGGGAAAGCCAGAGGCTGCTGCCTTCTTTACCTCCAACATGTCTTGGTCCTATCCATGGAGAGTGGCCTCAGCTCAGCACTCACACCGGAGGGGAAACCATGGTGACCCGCGACCCTGGCGCGACTGCTCCCTCTGTCCCACCGCAGAGCGCATATGCCGCAGTGGACCGAGGTGGCTTTCACTACGGAATGTGGTGAATGAATCTGCTTATAGCTCTGACATCTCATCACTCTGAGACCTGGCATAAGCACTGTCAGTTCTCCAGGTCGTGGTCAGCTCCACCGTAAAATCTAAAAGTCACACCGACATAGAGAACAGTTGCCAAGGCAGTGGGGAGTGGGGGCAATGAGAGTTTGGGGTTAGTGGATGCAAACTATTTCATTTAGAATGGATAAGCAATGAGGTCCTTCTGTACAGCACAGGCAACTATATCCAGTCTTTTAGGATAGACCACGTGGAAGGAAACGCAAATATATATGTATGACTGGGTCACTTTGCTGAGAAGGCACAGCAGAAATTGGCACAACACTGGAAATCAACTATAATTAAAAAAAAAAATTCAACTAAAAAGAAAATCTAAGAGTCAGACTGGAAGAATCAGTGCCCTTGCTTCATCCAGGGCGAGGAAGGCCTGAGGAAGTACAGGGACTCGGACCAGGTAACAACGAATTAGAACAGGGGCTCGAACCCCTGCCTTCGGAGCCCGGGATGTTGCTCTTTCCACGGTGCCTGATCACTACCAGCTGTCCAAATTACCACCTCCCAACCACGGACTCCTCCCTGTGAACCCCCAGAACACCGCCCAAAAATCCGCAGAAAGACCGCATCATTCTTTGATAATACAGTCAGCCTTTTCCAAGGCTCGAGCGCTAGATTTTGATCTGACGGAGAAATTCCCACCCAAAACAACAAATGACAGATTAAAAGCTCCATATCAGTTAAAACCACCCTTTACTCACATACACAGTCAGATCAGCGTATCCGACAGCAAGTTCTCATACAACGTCAAACACTCACCCTGCGGTGGACCAGCGATAACGGAGCCTCCTCGCAGGAAGGGAGCTGCTTCTGGACTAGTCCTTGCGATGGGCCAACTGCTCCCTTCCCCTCCCCCTCCCCTGCCCACTCCCACCCAAAGGCCAGTCTCTCGCAAGCTGTTTGGCAACTCTGCTGAAGGCAGCTTAAGGTCCAGGAGTGGATTGGGAACAGCTAACACTCTGGCAATCGGCTTCCTCTTCCTTGAGCCCAGACTTCAGTGGGCGTACAATGTGGCATTTTGCTTCTGATTTCAACCACTCTCTCAGCCATTCAACATGAGAAAAATAAAAGCTCGTGCCAGCTCAGGAGCAGCCAGCCCCCAGGTTCCCTGCCTCCTTGGTATGGACTTGGGGACCCAGGCCGTTCCCTGGACCTAAGAAGTCGGCCACCAGTCGCCTGTGGGCCAACACAGGAAGGTTCATTGTGCATCACTCTCTTCCCCTGAAGCCAAAGAAGCAGATGGGCCTCAATCCTGCCGCAAGTAGCCTGGAAAATCTATGAGGATGGACAGACCATTTTATTTTTAAGCTGTTTACGGCAGTTGTTGGAAATTAACATCATTTATTCTGGCATCTATGTCATGGCTAGAGATGGGATGTTTAGAGCACAAGCTAAGGGAACCCTGGGGCCTATTTTCTTCACCTTCCGGTTCCCCCGGGGTCTTGTGGGCTAGCCTCCCTCACCCATCCTCCCCTCGACTGACACGTGATATAAAACACATCTGAATCTATCATGCCTGTACACAGAATTATCCAGGGCTCCTGGAAACTTTTAGCATAAAGTCCCCCACAGACCTTCGGATGGTCCCAGCAGCTTCCTCCTGCCCCCCACCCCCAGCCCATCCTCTGCTTCAGCCGTGCAAAGCCATGCACAACCCAGGAGCTCGCTCACCTCCGAATCGTTGAACAGGCTTTTCCCTGTTCTCCATCAAATAGCCCCTGTGAAAGAGCCCACATCTCAGCAGAAATGCCTCAGCCTTTGGAAGACCCTCCAAGGCTCCTCTAAACTCTGAGTATTGAATGTCCCTCCATGGAAGATCCACTGGGTTCTTAAAACAACCTCGATCAACATACACTTTTTAAAAAATCTGTCTCTGAGGCTAGTTTGTAAGCACTTTATCAGGAACAGTAACTTTCCACTCTGAGTCCCGACACCAGCACCTGGTCAACAGAACGTGTGCCATGACTCAATGTGTTCAGTTCAGTTGATCCAATAATTCTTAAGCAGGAAATACACTATATTCCTTTTTTTTTTTTTTTTTTTGATCCTCCAGGTAACAGATGCTCAGAAGTGGTTTGTGAATGAAAGAATACATTAAAAAGCTGTATTCCCCTGAATTAAAGAACTGGTACTCTGTCCTCAGCCGTAGGCATGTCTGAACGACAAGGTCAAACTGGGGTTTGATCTTTCTGTAGCTTGTCGTGCCCTGCTGTCCCCAGGAGGCGTCTGCTCCTTGAGCTCCCTCCCTGCTGGTCTAAGGCACTGCTGACTCCTGGCCCGTTTCCTCTTTCAGGCTGTGAAACCTGGCTCTGCAGTCCTGTTCCAGGTGACAGGAGTGTCGGTGGGTCTGGACCGACCGCACCTACTCCAGCCGCTGGAGCCCATCCTCCCCTCCCCGTGCCCAGGACTTACAGAGAGCAAACCCTTCCCTGCCTTTTCGCGGGAGAGCTGCGCCTGTGACCCACCGACAGACGGCGAAGGCCTCTGGAGGCGCAGCGTGGTTTTGGCACAGTGCTATGAAAACGGTCCTCATGACTGTCTAATCAAGGCAGCCCCACAGGCTGTGTGTGTGCGTGTGTGTGTGTGTGTGTGTGTGGTGTGTGTATGTGGTGTCTGTGTGTGTGGATGTGTGTGTGGGGGGGGTCTGGGAGTGTGTGTGGTGTGTGTGTGTGGTGTGTGTGTGTGTGGTGTGTGTGTGTGGTGTGTGTGGTGTGTGTGTGTGTGGTGTGTGTGTGTGTGGTGGTGGGTGTGTGGTGTATGTGTGTGTGGTGTGTGTGTTTGTGTGGTGTGTGTGTGGTGTATGTGTGGTGTGTGTGGGGGTGTGTGTGTAGTGTGTGTATGTGGTGTGTGTGTGGTAGGTGTGGTGTGTTTGTGTGTGTGTGTGTGGTGGGGGTGTGTGTGTGGTGGGGGTGTGTGTGTGATGTCTGTGTGTGGTGTGTGTGTGTGTGGTGTGTGTGGGGTGTCTGTGTGTGTGGTGGGGGTGTGTGTGTGGTGTCTGTGTGTGTGGGGTGTGTGTGTGGTGTGTGTGTGGTGTCTGTATGTGGGGTGTGTGTGTGTGGTGTGTGTGTGGTGTCTGTGTGTGTGTGTATGTGGTGTTTGTGTATGGGGTGTGTGTGTGTGTGGTAGGTGTGGGGTGTGTGTGTGGTGTCTATGGGTGTGTATGTGGTGTCTGTGTGTGGGGTGTGTGTGTGGTGTCTGTGGGTGTGGTGCGGGGGGGTGTGGGGGGGTATGAGGTGTCTTTGTGTGTAGTGTGTGTGGGGGGTGTGTGTGGTGTGTATGTGGTGTGTGTGTGTGTGTGGTGTCTGCGTGTGTGTGTATGTGGTGTTTGTGTATGGGGTGTGTGTGTGTGTGGTAGGTGTGGGGTGTGTGTGTGGTGTCTATGGGTGTGTATGTGGTGTCTGTGTGTGGGGTGTGTGTGTGGTGTCTGTGGGTGTGGTGCGGGGGGGTGTGGGGGGGTATGTGGTGAATTTGTGTGTGGTGTGTGGGGGGGGGTGTGTGGTGTGTGTGCGTGGTGTCTGTGTGTGTCTGTGTGTGTGGTAGGTGTGGGGGGTGTGTGTGGTGTCTATGGGTGTGTGTGGTGTCTGTGTGTGGGGTGTGTGTGGTGTCTGTGGGTGGGGTGTGTGTGTGTATGTGATGTCTGTGTGTGTGTATGTGGTGTCTGTGTGTGGGGTGTGTGTGTGTGGTGTCTGTGTGTGTGTATGTAGTGTCTGTGTGTGGGGGGTGTGTGGTGTCTGTGGGTGTGGTGGGGGGTGTGGCGGGGGGTGTGGCGGGGTGGGGGGGGACAAGGCCTGATGGGGGTGGGGCAGAAAAGCACTTCTACTTCCCCTTATGCCAGCTCCGCCTCCTCCAGCCTAGAACATTCGCTCTGTAATAGACGGGCTGGGCTGAAAGGCGTGTAGGATCTGAGCCGGAGTTGCCCTGAAATTATCGATAGTCACCTTCCAGAAAGCAGGGGGGTTTAACCAGGATGCGACATGGCCTCCAAATTCTTCCTCAGCTGTTCCCCAGGGGGTCTGTTGGGGTCAAGGGGCCACCAGTCCCCCTCACAGACCCTCGCTGGCAAGTTCGAGAGTTGCTACAACACAGCGGCGCGGCCCGGTGTGAAGTACCAGCCCTCGATTCCTCCGCGAGTTCTGGTCACACTCACTACGCACACCGTCTGCAGCGTCACGCGGGCGCTCGGTTATTTACGGGCAGTCCCAGTGGATTAGAGCCCATAACTCAGCCACGGCCGCCGCTCCCCTCGGCCGACAGCATCATACCTCATCTCAGCAGTCGCTCCCTCACCATCCATCAGCCATTTCAATTTGGGAATCACTTGCCAAAGTGGATGTTTTTCTTTGGGGATTATCATTATAAATTAGTGTTTTAAATTTGAGGACTAGTCTGCTATTTGCAGAGCTGTTCTGCCCTTTTTTTCTCTTAGTCTCACAAGCCCCAAATGCATAAATGGCCTTATTCCTTCCAGTTCTTTTTTCCTTTTTTTTTTTTTTTTTTTTTTTTTTTTTTTGTTGTTGTTGTTGCTTTTTTAGGGCCGCATGCTCAGCGTATGGAAGTTCCCAGGCTAGGGGTCTAATCGGAGCTGCAGCTGTCACCTACGCTTCAGCCACAGCAACACCACATTAGAGTTGTGTCTGTGACCTACACCACAGCTCACCAGCAATGCTGGATTCTTAACCCACTGAGCGAGGCCAGGGATTGAACCTGCATCCTCATGGGTGCCAGTCGGATTCGTTTCCACTGTGCCACAATGGAAACTCCCCTTCCTTTTTTATTCATAAAGAATTCTGATAAGCACCAGACCAGACACTCCAACCCCTTCTATTTCTCTGGTAAGTCATCGTCAAACAAACCAGCCAACATTGGAAAACTCCCAACAGCTCAGTGTCCTCAGTGAGAAAGACCACTGCTCACCAGTGAGGACTGAGTGTGCTCCTGAATCTCTCTGTGCCTCAGTTTATCAGAGGATGAGGCACAAGGAAGTTCAGCCATGAAACAGGGAGTGGGCAGTGTTGGGCCATTAGCTGCAAAAGGACCCTTTAGGTGCACAGAGATCAAAAGAGAGGGAGAGGTATGATGTGTCAGAGAAGAATTAAAGGACTCTGCTTGTGGCTGAAATCCAGGGGACATGGAGAGGAGAAAAAGATGAAACTGAAGAGGCACGGGAGAGTCAGATGACAAGAGCCCTTGAAAACCATGCAAAAGAAGTTTGGATTTTTTTTTTTCCAAATAATAGGAAGTCATTGAGGGTTTTAAGAAGGGGAGCCACATGTGTAGGTTTTGGTTTTAGAGAGATTGTCAGAAACATGGAGGTTGGATTGAAGAGATGCAGAAGTAAAGACAGAATCCAGTTAGTGGACTGTAGCCTCAGGGCAGCCAAGAATGGACTGAAGCCTGAACTGCGGCAGCAAAGCAGAGAGCGGGGGGTGCGGGGCTGGGGGCAGTAAAGGATCTTTGAAGCCATCACCCCGGTAAGGGTGGGAATGACTTAAGAAATTCAAGCCTCTGGCTTGGACAGCTGCATGAACGACAGTGCCACTCACCCCGGCAGGGAATAGAGGGAGTTTTACAGGGAATGAGAAAAAGGAACTCAGTTTGGGGCTATGTTGAGGGAGCACCTGTGGGACACTCAAAAGGAGTTTCTGGTAGGCAGGAGAACTTTCAGGAAAAAGGATCCTTGGTGTATACAGTGTGTGGAGGCTGAAGACATGGGGACGGAAAGGTCATGCAGGCAGCAGTGATAGGATGAGCAGACCAGAGGGCCAGCCATGGGACCCTGGGGGCTCACTCACCAGGGGAGGGTGGAATGTCAAGGAGAGAGCGGTGTCAGCCATGCCACCGATAGTGACTTCCTGTAGAGCAGAACCAGAAGGAGGAGGGCTGGGAGGGACAGTATACGCCGGTGAACATGGTATTTCAAGAGGCTCAACTATGAAAGGAGAGAGAGGGCCAAAGGATGTTATTGGTTGGTGGGTGGGTTATTATTTTTAGTAACCTTTTTGGTTTGGAGTAATTTTAGATTTACAAAGAAGTTGGAGTTCCCATCGTGGCTCAGTGGAAACGAATCTGACTAGGAACCGTGAGGTTGCAGGTTCAATCCCTGGCCTCGCTCAGTGGGTTGAGGATCTGGCATTGCCAAGCTGTGGTCTAGGTCACAGACGTGGCTCGGATCCTGCGTTGCTGTGGCTGTGGTGTAGGCCAGCGGCTACGCTTCGATTTTAGACCCCTGGCCTGGGAACCTCCATATGCCGAGGGAGCGGCCCTAGAAAAGGCAAAAAAGACAAAAAAGACCAAAAAAAACCACACAAAGATTTACAGACAAGTTGCAAAACCGTCTAGCTCCCCACATCCCACATGACTAACATCCTACATTATCACATACACGCCTCAAAACTCAGAAACCAACATGGGGTTTGGTTTATTAACTAACGTCCAGAATTTATTTGGATTTTATCAGCTTTTCCACTAATGCCCTTTTTTTTTTTCAGCCCCAAGATTCAATCCAGGGTACCACATTGTCTTTAGCTGCTCTATCTCTCCAGTACCTTCTGGTCAGTCTTTGTGTTTTGTTTGTTTGTTTGTTTTGCCTTTTTTTTTTTTTTAGGGCCACACCCAAAGCATATGGAGGTTCCCAGGCTAGGGATCAAATCAGAGCTTCAGCTGCCGGCCTACACCACAGCCATAGCAACGCCAGATCCGAGTCATGTCTGCAACCTACACCACAGCTCACGGCAACGCTGGATCCTTAACCCACTGAGCAAGGCCAGGGATTGAACCCGAAACCTCGCGGTTCCTAGTCGGATTCGTTTCCACTGCGCCATGACGGGGAACTCCTGTTTGTTTGTTTGTTTGTTTTTAATGACTTTGACATTGTTGAGGACTAGGCCAGGGAGCATGTCTCCTAGTCTGAGTTTTTCTTGTAGACTGGGTTATGGATTTGGGGAAATAGTATTTCAGAGGTTATCTGATCACCTGTGATGGAACATGATGGAGGATGATAACATGAAAAAAAGAACGTAGATATATGTATAACTGGGTCACTTTGCTGTACAGCAGAAATTGGCAGAACATTGTAAATCTGCTATAAAAAAATTAAAAATAAATCTCAGAGGTACTCCCCACATCACTTCATGTCGGGGGTGCCTGAGATCCGCGTGACAGCACTGACATTAACTTTGATCACCGGGTGGATGCAACCTCTGCCAGGCTTCTCCACTGTGAAGTGTCTGCTGTCCCCCTAGCCAACTCTATTCTCTGGAAGCGACTGAAGAAGCCCAGCTCACCCGGTGTGTGAGGGTGGGGGGTGTAGGATGGGAATTAAGCCCCATTCCTTGTTTTCTTTTTAAAGTGAGAATGATCATCCCAGTTCAGCTTTTAACCCGCCTTATTGTCCCCTTCATCTCAAAACCACAACCTTCCGAGTCTCTGGCACACAATAGAGCACTTAATCCTATGAGATTTTATTTTGTTCACTTGTCATTGCTCAGGGTTATCCAGACCTTTAGGCAAAACTGTTCAATGTCTCGTCTGGGATTCCTGCTACACTTCTTGCTTGCTTTAACTCACTCAGTTACTATGTCCTGTCATTTTGTTTTTTTCCTTTTAGGGCCGCTCCAGCGGCATATGGCAGTTCCTTGGCTAGGGGTCAAATTGGAGCTGCAGCTGTCGGCCTACACCACAGCCCCAGCAACACAGGATCCAAGGCGTATCTGCAACCTACATCACAGATCACGGCAATGCTGGATCCTTAACTCCCGAGCAAGGCCAGGGATCAAACCTGCATCCTCAGGGACACTATGTCAGGTTCTTAACCCACTGAGCCACAACGGGAACTCCCTGTCCTGTCATTTTTGCCCACTAAACATCTCTTCAATTCAGTCCCGGCTGATAACTGACAAAACTTTGTCAAGAGGAACTGACTCTTAGGTTCCTGACCTTTTCCTCCAGGTGGAGGCCCATCCTCTTTCCCGACTCCTAGTACACACAGAAGGGCAGCGAAGCAAACAGAACTCTCTCTGTACCACTGCCAGACTCCCGTGTGTTGAACAGGAGTGGAGCGTGAGGGCACGAAGCAGCACGTGGACCTCCGCCTGTCTTCCTCAACTGCTCTCCTGCTCTCAGGCCCAGAAGCCTCTGCTTTGGCTTGAACGCTTAGAGCTCATCCCGAAGCAATGGCTGATGAAAAGCCTCCACCCTGTCATTTATCACAGAAACTCCCCAGGAATATGTGTTTGAACAAGAACCCTCTCTTTCCCCCATGACTCTGCTTGGAGGATGCTTGCAGCATGGGTCCAGTCCCAGGAAAGGACAAGCAAAAGATCTGGGCTCCAGAATCTGTTCTGCCACCAATGGACTGAACCTGTATGGGCTCAGTGTTGGTAAAAGGGGCTGAGCTGATGATAACTGATTTGGTTCAGTACCAGCTGCTTTATTAAGCAGCTACGTCTTGATCTCATTTCTGGGGCTTCTCTGTTACAATCACAGAAGAGTGTGCCTGGCTTTGGGAATGGTATGTGGGAAGCCATATCTGAAGAGTCACACGGAAAAGGAATTAGGACAGCACAGGGCAAATTCCAGCTCGGCAAGGAGTGTGAGATAAATGTGGGGGAGCTCAGTGGAAAGAAGGGCTCCTAGTCTTTCTGGAGAAGGTACATGCTTCTTCCCAGGGGGCTGGAGGCTTGGAAGCCCTCAGGTGCCCCCAGCCCCATCCTATAAAGTGGGGTTAGCCTGCTGTTGAGCTCCCATGACAGATGGCTCTTTGGGCCTCCAGAGTGTTCTCCAGCCATCACCAGGTTGTCAGTTTCGCACAAAAGCCATCCATTGTCCTCACCTCCTCTCCCAAAGGCCTCCTGACTTCACAATCTCCAAAGCACAAGATGTGCCCTAACCACCTGAGGGTTCCCCACTCCCTGCCTATCAACAGCAACCATATTTTTATGAAACCAAAAGCAATCAGGGCACATAACCTGACAAAGAATGTTTCTGCTACTGTAAATACAGTCTAGGAACTGTAGTTTTGGTGCTAAGATATTATAATTTCTACATTGCTTCACTGGTTTCCAACATCTTAAATAGGAGTAACCAAACAGAATTGAAATCGTGACCATCTTAGAAAGTCTGGATGCAGGGCTGCCCTATACACCTCTCTCTTCTCCTCTTTCCTTTACTGTCACAAGTCACTACTGCAAGGAATTAATGTGCTACTGAGGTGAAAGGTGAAAAGAGGAGTGAGGAAAGCATCCAGTCCAATTTACCTGCATACAGGAAACCCCCAGGCACAGTGGGATTAAAAGAGTGTGGAACAGTGCCCCTGGCCCCCAGGACCGTGTTTGCTGACACTCAAAATCCAACCAGCAGAAATGTGTAACTTTGACTCAAAATTTATCCATAAGGAAAAAAAATCCCCAAGAATATCTAGACTCAATCACTGCTGTATTCAACCATCGATACATTTAGGAGAGGTGTTTGATGTCAGAAAGGAAAGCACTGGAAGATGGCAAATCATCATGTGTCTGAGACAAGAAGGTGGGCCTGGGACCCTTCCTTATTGCCTTGTCTTTAAGAAATGGCCAGCTGCTCCCTAGTGGAGTCTTGGAATGTAAGATACTCTGGCCCCCCTAATCCCAGACAGAGAGCAAGAGACACCAGGGGAACATGGCCAGTGCCATGATGGCAGCAGCATCATTCACCACAGTGGGAGTAACTGGACATCTCCACAACTGTTCCAAAGAGCATGGCCTGGACCCAAGGACCTGAGTTCTAGATATGGAATTTTCCACTGTAAGATTAGAACGCAGACAGCGCAATCTCTAAGGTCTTCCCCAGCTCGAAGGGTCTATGGTTACTTTAGTTTAAGTATATAGTTCTCCAGAGCAATAGGAAACTTGGAAGAAACATGGTAGCATGAATGTTTGGGATGTGAGAAAAAAGGTACTGAAGATATGTAGGGTTGGCAAGACCGTCCATATGTGATCCATACAACTTCTCTAGATGGTTTCAGGAACAATCTCTTTCCTCTGAACCTTATACTTCTGATACAGAAGATCACATTCTCCTTCATCTTAGACACTCCTAATGGCTTTAATTTAATAGTAGAATAATTTAAAATCCATCATTTTATTTGATTCCCTACCCCCTCTCCAAACACAACAACAACAAACTATACTTGGCAGGAATTCCCATCCTTATTTCCCAGGAAAAGTCCTGAGCCTCAGAGACTTACAAAAGGTGCACATACAAAAAACTTCATGGGCTCAGCTGGAACCAGAACCCTAGTCTCCACCAGTTCTTTGGAGCTTAACACTTTCTTAAAGGTACCTTCAAGTGAAGCCTGCTAAATACTTAATTTACTTCCTTTATCAATGGGTCAAACTTCTGTTCCAATGAGCATATCAAAATAAAGCTTGGTTCTATTTTTAGTTTTTTGAGGAACTTCCATACTGTTTTCCATAGTGGTTGCACCAAAATACATTCCCACCATAAGAGGGTTCCCTTTTCTCCACACTTTCTCAGCATTTATTTTTTGTAGACTTTTTGATTATGGCCATTCTGACTGGTGTAAGGTGGCACCTCATAGAAGTTTTGATTTGCGTTTCTCTTAATAATCTGTGATGCTGAGCATCTTTTCAAGTGTTTTTTGGTCATCTGTATGTCTTCTTTGAAGAAATGCCTGTTTAGATCTTCTGCCTATTTTTTTATTGGGTTGTTTGGTTTTTTGATATTGAGCTGCAGGAGGTGTTTGTATATTTTTGAAATAAATCCCTTGTCAGTTGCTTCATTTGCAAATATTTTCTCACATTCTGTGGGTTGTCTTTTCGTTTGGTTTATGGTTTCCTTTGCTGTGCAAAAACTTTTAAGTTTAATTAGGTCCCAATTGTTTATTTTTGTTTTTATTGTCATTGCTCTAGGAGATGGATCTAAGAAGGTATTGCTGCAGTTTATGTCAGAGAGTGTTTGGCCTATGTTTTCCTGTAAGAGTTGTATAGTATCCAGTCTTACATTTAGGTCTTTAATCCATTTTGAGTTTATCTCTGTGTATGGTGTTAGAGAATGCTCTAATTTCATTCTTTCACATGCAGCTGTCCAGTTTTCTCAGCACCACATATTTAAGAGACTGTCTTTTCTCCATTGTATATTCTTGCTTCTTTTGTCATAGGTTAATTGACCATAGATGCTTGGGTTTATTTCTGGGCTTTCTATCCTGTTCCACTGATCTGTATTTATGGGTTTGTGCCAGGATCATGCTGTTTGGATAGATGTAGCTTTGTAGTATAGTCTGAAGTCAGGGAGCCTGATTCCTCCAGCTCCATTTTTTCCTTGTTAGAATTGCTTTGACTATTCAGGGTCTTTTGTGGTTCCTAACAAATTTTAAAATATTTTCTTCTAGTTCTGTGAAAAATGCCATTGGTAATTTGATAGAGATTTCCTTGAATCTGTAGATTGCCTTACTTAGGTAGTATAGTCATTTTGACAATGTTGATTTTTCCAGTCCAAGAGCATGGTATAACTTTCTGTCTGTTTGTGTCATCTTTGATTTCTTTCATCAGTGTCTTATAGTTTTCAGAGTACAGGTCCTGTGTCTCTCTTAGTAGGTTTATTCCTAGGCATTTTATCAGAAATCCCACTCCTGGGCATCTATCCAGGGAAAACCATAATTCTAAAAGATATGTGCACCCCAATGTTCATTGCAGCACTATTTAAAATAGCCAAGACATGGAAGCAACCTAGATGTCCATCAGCAAAGGAATGGATAAATAAGATGTGATACATATATACAGTGTAATATTACTCAGCCATAAAAAGAATAAAATAATACCACTTGCAGCAACATGGATGGACCTAGAAACCATCATACTAAGTGAGGTTAGACAGTGAAAGATAAACATTATATGGTATAACCTATATGAGGAATCTAAAAAAGAAGTATACAAATGAACTTACTTGTAGAACATAAAGAGATTCACAGACTCTGAAAAATTATGGTTACCGAAGAGGACAGATGGGGGAGGGGTGGGAAGGATGGACTGGAGGTTTGGAATTGCTATACGCACACAGAGCTATATGGAATGATTGGCCAAAGGGGACCAGCTATACAGCATAAATATTTCTACCCAGTATTCTGTGATAATCTATGTGGGAAAAGAATCAGAGAAAACGGATATGTGTGTAATATGACTGGTTCACTCTGTTGTACTGCAAAAATTATCACAGCCTTGTAAATTAACTATACTTCAATAAAACTTTAAAAGTAAATAAATAAATAAAGTTCAGAGTTGGATTACCTGCCCATAACATTGGCAGGGAAGGAGTTTTCCATTATGCTTCTCATAGCCTTAGAGATTCCACCAGGCCTGTCCCAGGCTTCCGAGTGTCTTTGAGCTGAGCTAGGTGGGCGCTCTAGGCTCTCCCACTAATTCAATAGCAGCAGCTCCACTTTTATCTGCTTTTTATTGGTCTCTCTGCAGGCATTAAAAAGTGTTTGGGAACCACTTTAGGGCAAGTTCTAGTCTGCAGTGTTATTTCCAGCCTGAACCCAAGTTCCAGTTTCTTTACACGACAAGCAAATAAATCTTAGCTTAAGCCTCCCAATAGAAGAGGGAGGACAGGAGCTTCCCATGGGGCTTCAAGACACACTATCATCCGTCACATCAGGATGCCTCCAGTTGGTCTTAAATCCAGAGAAATGTGAGAGCAGTCATTTCACATCTTAAGACCCCTCTGATGAGAGAAGCCTCATTATCACGCGTGCACAGTAGCTAGTATTTCACATGGACTAACTGGCCTGTTTTCATTCCTTTTAAATACCCAAAGGCATCCTACCTACACAAGGAGCTGAAGGCCTACAAACCATGGTCGTAAAAACTGTTTGCACACTACGCAAGTGCTAAAGGGCACCTGAAACCACTTTGCTTCTATTTGCTTTGCCCCCTAATAAGCACACGGGTATATTAGTGTTTCTTTTGAATCCCCCTGAGTTTGGATATTATACACCCAAGTTTTAGTTCGAATTTAGTTTTCACAGCTGGATTATAAACCAATGGAAATGTTGACCCAGCACCAACTATATCATTCCAAACAGGTGTTGCTTTAATTAGCCTTATCGTAAAACAAAAATTAAAAATTAAAGGAAAACATTTTAATGGATCTAAAGAGTTTCTTAAGGTCTTCAAGGAAGCAGGCAAATTGTTAGAGACTTTTAAGCCTTATCTCCTTTTCTCAGAGGCTCTCTTAAAAATTCAGCAACTTTTCTAAAAATGGAATCATACCCCCAATGTCTTAAGAGGACAAAGAAAGCTGGCTTCTCTGGCATGTTTGCCCGAGAAGAAGAAAAAAATTTAAGTGATGGAAGAAAAGCCTCCAAGATCTGTTGCCATAGGTCTTAGATGTCCACGCCTCAGGAGGAAGAAGACAAAAGGCCAGTCTTAGGATGTCCCTCCTAACCTTAAAGGGGATTAGCATTATTGTCCATGCAAAGACAAAGGAGCTGCACGTGATTTCAGTTCAGTGCAGAAATCTACTGTGTACTTAACTAGAGGCATGGAAGGGAGGTTGCAAAAATCCTACCCTCAAGGAATATTCAGGCTCTTGGTCTAACATGCATGAAACCATTTAGAGAACAAGTTAAAACTGGATATGAATTAGCTTAGGTGTGTTGACAAACTTCCTTTGGCCGTGGGAAATTTAGAGGGAATTCCTACAGAAAGCAGAGTGAAAGGCTGGCTTCAGAAACTGAATATAGAGAGAGAAGCCTGGGGAGCATCTCAATCTCGGGAAACATACTTGCAAAGGGATGGAGTAGTGGTTTTCCACTTTGAGTGTACACCAGTACACAAGTGACCTGGAGGGCCGATTAAAGTGGTAACTGGGCCCCAGAGGATTTAATTCAATGGGTATGGGATGAGGATCCAAGAATTTACATTTCTAGTAAGTTCCCAGTTGATGTACATGCTGCTGGTCCATGGACCACACTTTGAGAACCACTGAGAAAGGACTATGTGTGGCTATTAGGGGTCCAGGGTAGGCACTGACGCGGCCATAATAGAGTATTTGCACCAAAGAGTGGAGAATATGGTTCCTTAAAGGGATATCTAGTTTTTTGATGATAAGAACTAGATAATTTTTTAAGCTAGAAAAAAATTACTCATTCTAAGTTTAGCCCTCTTTCTAGCCCCCTTATGAGTGTTATTCCCCTTCTTTCTCAAAGGAAAAAGGGAAAAAAATCTCCAGCAAGCATCATGCATAGTGCTGTACCTGTGTTCACTCATTCAGTCCTCATTTTAAAATGCAATAAAATTATTGCAGTAATACTGATGATGATGGCCACTACTTACTTTGCATTAACTCACATGTCTCTGATGGCATCCTCGAGACAAAGAGAGCCTCGGCTGATCTTATAAACTACACTTTTCACAGAGATAAAGTCTTCTTTCCTCCTCCTGCTCAGGAAAATACCAACTTCTGTAGCTCCTTCCATTACTGGGCTTAAGTGTTAAGCTATTTTGAGGTACAAGTTTACCTCAAATGACAAATTTATCATAAGACTTTGTAGAGAAGAAAGAAGAGAAAAGAAAAGAAACGGGAAGGGAAGGGAAGGGAAGGGAAGGGAAGGGAAGGGAAGAGAAGAGAAGAGAAGAGAAGAGGAGAGGAGAGAAGAGAAGAGAAGAGAAGAGAAGAGAAGAGAAGAGAGAAGAGAAGAAAAAAACTGGACTCCTTGAAAACAGTATGTCATTGACAGTTCAAGAGACGTTCTGATGGATTCTCTCAACCTGTTTCCTCATGTTCAGCCATCCACTCTATCTTTTCATCTGTTTGTATTATCTTTGATTTATTTCATCAACATCTTGTAGTTTTTGGAGTACAGGTCTTTGCCTCCCTATATAGGCTTTCTCCCCTGGACCCATGGAACTTCTGCAACCAAGCGCAGACGGCCTTCAAAGCCAAGTGCTCTAAGGGCTCCTTCTGATGCTAGACCCCCAGGCTGGGGAGCTTGAGGCAGGACTCAGAACTCTCACTCCTATGGGAGAACTTCCTTAGGATAAGGACAGCATCTTTCCCCTCTTACTATAACCAACACCTGTATCAGCAATAGACTAGAGTGATTTTCAATAAATGTTGACTTACTGTGAAGACATCCATGAATAACCACCACCCATATGAAGTATCCAAAATTTCTTTTGCTGAACAGTTAAAGGTGGGTGGGGTGGTGGCCTCTTTTGGGGATATCTTTGCTTCTGACAAAGTCTAATGAGAACTTTATAGATGAGAAGTTCTAATTCTTCCATTCCGTGTCATAAGGGTGACAGAGGCAGGGAATCCTCCCAATAGATTTAGAATTTGCTGAAAGAGATGTCTGATGTCTTCCATCATGGCTGGGAGTCTGCACGTCTCCTTTAAATTCTGTTAATTTTTGCTTTTTACTATTTGAAGATATGTTATTAGGTATAAGCAAATTTGAAATGATTATACCTTCTTAAAGGCTTAAAATGAGTTTCTTTATCTTGATATTGCTTCTAGCGTTAGAGAAGATTATTAGCATGGCCACATCAGCTCTCCTATGATTAAGGCTGGATCAGTGTACTAGCTCTCTGAGAAGCAAAAAGCCCTGATGTGTAGCATTTGCAGATTTCCATGCAGTGAATGCTCCTACCATGATCAATCTCAAGTAACCATAGTTTTAAGAACGGATTTGCAAATTTCTAAATGTTTAACAATATGCTCTTTTAAGTCCTTATAAGATGGCTTCAGTGTGCCAGTGGTTTGCCTAATACATCTTTTTAATGTTTTACTTTGAACTATTTAACCTCCTTACATTCAAGATGTATATCCCCTAAGCAGCATAGAGTTGGACTTCTGATAAAACCTAGTCTGATATATCTTTTCAAAAGAATATACACACCATTTACATTTAACATAATTGCAAATATATTTGGGTTTACATTTGCCACATCAATATTTGTTTTTCACCTTCCCCACTCATTATGTACATTTTTTTCTCCTTCTTTGCCTTTCTTTGGCTTCATCAGGTATTATTATCCCATATCCCATCTGCAATTGTTCTTTAAGTAAATATTTATTTGCTCTTGTTTCAGTGGTTATCTTGAAGACTACAATGCATATTCTGCTTTTATTAGAAACTAATACAAATTTGTATGTTTGTGATCGCCCTACCATTGAAAGAGACTCGGAAATCTCCAAACTTTGAAACCAAAGGTTAATGCATCCTATGTCTGAGGTCTCCAAGACCATCCTCAATTTTAGTGATTCGCTAGGCAGACTCACACGACTCCGCAGAGTGTTATACTCACAGCTTCAACTGATTAGAGTTAAAGGACACAAAATAAAATCAGCAAGGGGAAGGGCACATGGGCCAGAGTTTAGAAGGAACCAGGTGCAAACTTCCAAGAGTCTTCTCCAGCGGAATCACACAAGATGTGTTGAATTCCCACAGCAATGAGTTGTGACAACATGTGTCAAATACCTATCTACCAGGGAAGCTCCTTAGAGCCTCAGCACCCATGACACTGACTGCGTACTGGTCATATAGGCACTCTGTCTGATACATACCAACATTCCAGACTTCCAGAAGGAAAGGTGTTTAACATGAACCATACTATTTGCATAAACAGTCTGAGCACAGAGAGACACTTTTCTCAGTTCAGGGAATGGTGGGAAACTTTCTGAAATTCAAGTTCCCAGATGGGTAGTCAACCTTGCAAGCAGGCCTTTCTAGTGAGAACAGCCTCAGGCCTGCTATGTTAGTTCTTTTCTGTACAACCCCTTGGACCTTGAGTTTGTTACCATACATATTTATTCATACCTATCTCTTACATTCCATAAGACATAAGTTAGTTCTTTAGAGTCAATATTCATTTAGATTTACCCACATCATATTTAACCTTTCCACGGCTGGGTTTTTTTTTTTTTTCCTTCCTGCATTTCCCTTTAGTAATCTTGGCCTTTTTCTGCTGGTAATGAGATCTCTCAGCTTTTGGCAGAAATGTCTTTATTTCTTCTTCATTTTTGAACGATATTTTTGCTAACTATAGAATTCTAAGTTGGCAGTTATTTTCTTTCAGCCCTTTAGAGATACCAGTCAATTTTCACATGATTTTCTTAATTTGTTTTGAGGAATAAACTGTTAGTCTTAAACTTACTCTTTCAAAAGTAATGGATCCTTTTTCCCTCTGGTATTTTAAGATTTTCTCCTTATTCTTGGTGTTGAGCCACAGTATTGTGATCTGCCTAGGTGTTGGGTTTGTAGCACTTCTTGAATTAAGTCTCTGCTATTTCCTTCTAAGTATGCCTCTGCCCCATTCTCTCTCTGACATTATACTTAGATTAGTGGCCCTCAAGTGGGGATGATTTACTTATTTTCACCAAGGTAAATATACCTTATGACAAGTAATTATTTGACTCAAAATGTCAATTGTGCAAAGGTTAGAAACCTTGTATTAGACTTTTTACCATGTCTCTGTCTCCTATAGTCTTCTCCAGGATTCTTACCTTTTTTTCTCCATATTTCACTCTAAATATTATTTTACTAGTCTATCTCCAAGCTTATCAAGCTCCTCTTCAGTTTTGTCTAGTCTGCTTCTAAATTTGTCTGTTCAATTTTAATATCAGATATTAGAATTTTCAGTTCTATAATTTCCATTTGACTATTTCATATGGATTTGAATTCTATAATAAAATTCTCTAGGAGTTCCTACCGTGGCACAATGGAAACAGCGGTGTCTTGGGAGCACAGGGACACAGGTTCAATCCCTGACCTGGCACAGTGGGTTAAGAATCCAGCGTTGCCACAGCTGTGGCTTAGGTTGAAACAGGCTCAGATCTGATCCCTGGCCTGGGAACTCCATATGTCATGTGGTAGCCAAAAAAAGAAAAAAAAAAAAAATCTCTATATCGCCATCTATCTTTTTAAACATATTCATTACAATTATTTTTAAGTCATCTGTAAAAATTCTAATATCTGAGTTACCTGTTTCTCTTATTGACTGATATTCTTTTTCTCAACATGTCTGATCATTTTTAATGGAATGTTAGATACTGTGTATTAAAAATGTTCATGCTTTGGATGGTGTCATCTTCTTTCAGAGAGGATTCAACCTCTCTTTTGGAAGGTAGAAGCTCAGAGACTGAATTGATCTGAGACTGGACTGCATCATTGAAAGCCGTGGTCTACCTTTGATTGGCCTCCACTTGTAGAATATCACCCTCCAGAGGTCCCAACTGAGAGCATGGGGTGTCTGCAATGGTCCCTCCTCTCTCTCAATTTCTAAACTCTTATTTTTAAAAATTTCTCGGCATCACATAATCTGCTGTGCTTTGTAGCTGCTTTCTGTTTAGCCTTTCAGCCTCTTGCCCTACACAGCTTAGTTTTCCAGTGCCTGGAGAAAAATCTGGTGCCAAATGTCAGGCTTGCTTCTCTACACTTTCCCTCTCTCCTTGGTCTTCAAGAGAATCTTGGCCCTCAAGCTCTAGCTTCCAATTTTTTGCTCTCTAGCCCTTAATATTTCCTAACACTCTACCACCTCCCTGTCCATGAGAAGTGTTCCTCTGACTAGCTTCTCAACCTCCTTCTTATGCCAAAAACGGCCAAATACGTTCATCTCACTGAACTTCCTTTTTCTCCAGGATCTGTCCCCTCAAGTCCTTGTTGTGTCAGTAGTTACCTTATGCCATCGGAGATTTTTAAAAAAAAATCAAGCTCTAGTTGTTCTTGGCAGGAGGTTAAGTCCTCCACAAGCTACTGCATCACAGCCAGAGGCAGAAGCCTATACTTAGAAATTAGGTTAGACATAAGGAAAATACTTATTCATTTTTCTGTATTATTGGATGCTCTACTGTGTCATCCAAAGCTAGTAGTAATCCCCTGTCCCCTTTAAAAGCCAGAAGAAATTTCCAAGGAACTTTGACAATTAAAGAGGCATGCATAATAAGGAGGGGGCATAGGGGGAGAGGCAACGATACAAAATGATTTTTCATGATTTCCCGTGACTCCGTCAATCTTTAATTCCTGCCAATACTCAAATACTCAGAATTTGAACAAAGCCTCCATTTGCTTCCCACGGTTCTCACTTTGGTTTGCACATAACTCAGAG
The DNA here is from genome assembly GCF_054392235.1 of Sus scrofa. Lineage (NCBI taxonomy): Eukaryota > Metazoa > Chordata > Mammalia > Artiodactyla > Suidae > Sus > Sus scrofa. The sequence goes on along the minus strand of NC_139385.1, from coordinate 130,898,534 downwards.
ATGGAAGATTGCAATTTGAAGCAGAAGAACTAAAACATAGGAGCTACTTGTTTACATGATGTTTCCAGTTTGCTTATAGTCAGGAAATACAGTATGTTTTCTTTTAAATTCCATTGAGTGAAGCTCTTCTCACTAAATCTAGAAAACGAATTTTTAGGAATAGGAAGAAGAGTTGAAAGAGATTTCATATAGTCCATGAATTTCAAATGATGGTTTTCCAGACACATTACACTCAGGTCACCTCAAGCCTTTGCCAACCTATTATAAGAAGAAAAATGGAATCCTATGTATCATGACATGCAGTCACTGAAAAAGTCTTAAGCTTACTTCCTGTCTAATACTAAGTGTGTATATTAAGAAGAGGTGAATTTACAGGTGTGAAACCTCAGTTTAATGGCCAGGGAGATTATGATCATAATTTTGCAGGCCCTGTGGAAGACAGACAGGGATGGCCATTCCCTAGAGATGGATTCATCAAGTGCAGGAAGCCTTCCCAGCAGGAGGCCCACACGCTGCATCCTGAAGCAGCTGGCTTCTTGTCTGCAGCATATTTCTGCTCTTGGGTGGGGGTGGGACAAGGGACGACATAAGAGGCACTTCTGTGAAGTGGTTCCTGTGTGGTAAGACTATTTTCTCTCCATCATCCACCTCGGGTGCATCTATTTCAGATGAGCCCTGAGCTTGTGGATCTGAGAATCCTTTGCAGAAGAGCATGAGGTGGTCCCAAGAATACTGAACTGTGGGATCAGATGCCCTTAGCTAATTATTTGACCTTGGGTGAGTCCTTCAAAGTCAATTTGTGCCTGAGTGTTCTCTATACAAAATGAGGGGATGTGAGCAGATGACCCCAACAATCTCATCCAGTTGGAAAAGACCATGGGCCGAGGATCCCTGTTGGACAAGTAAAGATGCAGGACAGCAGGAAAGGAAAGGTATCTGATTATTCATGTAGAGAGTCTGCACTGGGATGAGGAACTTCTCAACAGGCCAGAGTTTTTGGCTTTTTCTCAGTCTTCTGTCATTCCACATTTTGCTGTGAAGATACAGATTGATTCACACATGCCTTGTGCATTTGTCTTTTCTCATTTTACCATATATTACTCAACAAAATATGCCAGAATCATTTAAAAACTGAAAATATAACTTATTGTCTACTCAGCATCAAAGCATATGTTAAAATTCTTATAATACTCATTTTTAAATCATCTTTATGTAACCCACATAAAGCTGAGCTACCTAGTGTTCCAGCTCAACACACAATTAAATTTAGAAGAGATCTAAGACTGGCATTCAAGAGAAATATCAAAAAACTTATCTCTTGAAGTCTGAGAAAATGGCAAAGGGGAGTGGCAATGTATAGCGTACAGGAAAAAAAAAACTTCATGATTTGCTTGAAACCATTTGTCCAAAATTTCGCTCATCACAACACGGCAGTCTTCATGAAATCTCTCTTCACACCATCTCAAAACTGCCCCAAATGTTCCTAAACTCAGCTGCCAACAGTTCTCACATTTTTCTAATACCACCTTTCTCCCATGATTCTAGATCTCTGCTTTTCCTCTAGCTCTTCTCTAAGTCAACTTTTCTGAGGCTCATTTTGGTCCTCTTTTCACCAGTTATCCCGATGAGCACCACAAACCTCAGGGCCCAGCAGCCACCACGGAAGTCCCCTTTAGAAACCTGCACTTGTCGGCAGCAGGCAGAAAGGGGGCTGGAGGCAGAGAGGAGTGCAAACACTTATATTTTGAAACTCTGTAACAATATCTCTCATCTCTGTACTATAAAAGTTCAGTTTAAAAAAAGGTACAAGCACATACTCCATCAATTTACCTTTGATTCTCCAACCCTAAGAAGAAACTTATGGGTATGCAGTTTCTTTACTAGCAGATAACCAAAAAGAGATTACCTAAAAGCAGAATGTTCTGATTGGATTCCAAATATGTGTAAACCATATTTATGTTGACATGTTTGATAGAGTTATATGTGGGAGTTTTAGCAGCAGGAAATTCTTTCTAATAATAATAATGACAGCAAATAATTAGTTAGCAATTCACCACATTCAAAGCATTTTCCCACAAGTACCTCACTTGACCCTGGCAGCTACCTGCAAGATGTGTATGGGTTTAACCATCATTCCTATTTTATACCTGGGAAATGGAGGCTCAGAAAGGTGAAGGGACTTGCCCAGGTACTTACAGGCTTAGAGTTGCAACTGCCTCTAGGTCTTATGATTCCCAGTTCCAGAAATTAACCATCTCACTGAACTTCTACCTTTATTTTTTTTCATTTTCATATGTGTGTGTGTGTGTACGCAAGCACACACACGTGCACACACACACACAGAAGCTAACTGAAACAGGGCCAAATATTACATATGTGCAGAATGTTCTCTCTATATATACAATCATGTATTAAATCAACAAAATCCACATAGCCACTCAGTTTCTGTTTCCAGAAGAAGCCCTGACCTTATAACAGAATAAACACTACTGCTGGGCCAGAGCTACGGAGCCAGCTTCAGGCTTCCTCCTGCACCAATGTGCTTTGTTTTTGAAAGCACTTGCCATTCACATTACTACTATTTTCATTTTCTTGATCATCCAAACCTCAAAGGAAAGAGGCTAATGATATTCCCCAGCCCCTCCCTCACCCCACTCGTGCTGGGCATGGAAGCAGCTCAGATTGACTGAATTGCCTCTGCAAGCCTTTCAGGGACATTGATGGAGTTGCTACTATACACAGCTGGAGTTGCCATTTGCATCTCACCCTGTCTTACTTTTTTTCCTCAAAAAAAAAAAAAAAATTAAAAAAGCACCCACAATGCCCTGGGGGAATTTTCCGGGACAAGCTGCAGGTGCTATGGATATTTTCATTTAATAATCATTCTTGCAATTCAGCACATTTGTAATCCATGTGGTAAACTCTGACTTACATTTCTCCCAGTGGACGCTGGCCAGATGCAGAAACCAAAGAGCTCGGTGCCGATACTGCCTCTTCCTTCTTTTAGAGTCATGCATTTGGATGTGTTTAGCATGATCTGCGAGTGCAGGGGAAGGAATGTGCTGTGTTTAAAAGGCCCTTTTGTTGACATTAAGCAATCATAAATATACTCAGAAATTATACCCCTTGCATTTACTGTGGAGTGCTTTAATTGGACGGCCTCCTCCTGTGATATCATAAAGAACATATGCATATTGTTGGCAATCCCATCGGATCGTGAAGTGGAGACGCACATACAAAGCAGCACATTCCTAACATCTATGGATTGTCTCATATATGTCACCACATCTTCCCACCAGGATTGTTTTCCCCACACACTCCAAGATGGTAACTTCCCAATCTGTCCAAATTCTATTTGGAATTCTCCTGGACTGTGTAAATGTCAAAGCTGGTTTCCTTTCCATTTGAAGAGCTTTGAAAGGAGAACTGCATGCCTAACTCCCTCATAAATACAAGCCAGAGAGACTTCTTTTTCTTCTTCTTCTTTTTTTTTTTTTTTAAGGTGTGTATGTTGGAGGGGAGGGAAGGAAGGAGTGTTTGGCCAAAGTGAAAAAAGAAACCCCTTTTCAAGAATGAGGTTCTCCTTATTTTCATCACATAAACAAAATGTTTAAGCATGCACAGAGCCAGCTTCCAAAAGATGGATTCTTCTGGCTCAGGCCTTCTGCTGTTGCACAGAGATACGGTCTCTTAAGCAGCAAACTACATCAGGGGGCAAACCCCACCACCTGCAGGGTGGGGAGAGGGCACCAGTCACCCCCCTGGAAGAAAACCAATGGCACACTTACAGGACTAGCTCAGAAGATATTAACAAAGGGACTGGGTTCAAAGGTATAAGCAGAGTCAAGGAAACCAGCCAAGAATTGGAGCTCTCAGGGACTAAAAGTAGTAGGAAGCCACTGGGACTTCTGGACCAGAAGGGATCCGGCCACAGCTGAAGGGGAAGGACGCCAGCAGAAAAAGAACCCAAATTTCTGTTTCCTCCCTGCCCCCGGTCCCGTACTTTTATTTACCATTGGCCGAAGCCAACTGGCAGCCAGAGGTCAAGGAAGGTAGCCTGGGTAATGCAGTCCAGAGAGGTCAACTTCTGGAAAGGGAAGTGGGGAAGAGGGGGAAGGTCTAGAGAGGCAAAGAGACTAGCCAGAAAGAAGAATGAGGCCCACCCAAAGTCCTAGGGACTCAGGCTTTTTCATACAATCAGTTACATGTATGCCTTACACCTCTCTGATGCAGTTATAATCCCATCGTACAGAGAGGGCGAGGCAAGGGCTGGAAAAGCACAGTGACTTCCGTACTCCACATGGCCCAGAGAGACAGCGGAGCTCTCCAGTGACAGAATGGCCAGGCTTCTTTACTGGAAAGTGATGGAAGAGCTCAAGTAAGCATGGTCCTAAAAGAAGCTTAGCCGTTCTGTCATTGGAAAGTTCCATTTAGGTCGGGTAATTTTTAATCCCATTGTGAAACACAGAATCTAAATCAGAGTGTCCCTGGGCTTCAGATAGGCAGGAATGAGAGGAAAGAAATTGAGAGATGTCAGACCATCTCAAAAAAAATTTTTTTTTTAAAAGTGGTATCTGCATCTATCATGTCCCTGAGTTTAGAGAGCAGGAGTTCAGATCATGAGAATCTGGACAGCAAAGGCCATCAGCCAATTTGAAACAAAGAAAATATCATTCAAGGAAAAAGCAGTCTCTGGAAGTAGTCTCAAACACAATAATCACAAGTTCAGCTATTAATGAAAATCTCTGGGACAGTTATCACCTTGAATTCATGACTTCATCACCATGTCCTGGGGAACTGCATGTGGTATTAGCTGTAGATTTTGATGATAGCTTAGGGATACTGACTTATTTCTTGAGGAATAGAGAAAAACACTGCAAATTTTAAAACTGCAGCAGAGGAGTTCCTGTTGTGGTTCAGTGAGTTAAGAACCAGACATAGTATCTGTAAGGATGCAGGTTCGATCCCTGACCTCGCTCATGGGTTAAGGATCCAACATTGCCACAAGCCGTGGCATTCAGATTCAGCTTGGATCCACTGTGGCTGTGGCTGTGGTGTAGGCTGGCAGCTACAGCTCCAATTTAACCCCTAGCCCAGGAATCTTTTTACAGGTGCAGCTGTAAAAAGAAAAAAATAAATAAAAATTTAAAAATTGTTTTATTTATTTTATTTTTTTTGCACACACACACACACACACACAAATAAATAATTGTTTTAAAAATCATGGTGGAAAATCATATGTCTGCAAAAAGAGTATGGTGAGAATATTCGCAGTAGTCTTATACATGGTAACTGCCAAGTAGAAAGCAACCCAAAAGTTCTTCAATAGGAGCACCAAGAAACAAAAAGTGCTATGTTCGGGGAATAGAATCATACTCAGCAATTAAAATGAACCAAGTACTAATATATGCAAGACAGGAATGAATATCAAAGGCATGCTAAGCAAAACGGTTCAGATGCAAAAGACCACACACTGATTCCACTCCAATGAAGTTCAAGAGGAGACAAAATTAATCTATGGTGATAGAAATCAGGAAGTGGTTACCTCGGGGACAAGGGCTGTTAATTCATTTGAAAGGGACACAGGGAACTTTTTGGATGATGGAACTACTTTTGTTTAAGGTGGTGGTTACATGAATATACACAATTGTCAAAATTCATCAAACTGAATATGTAACATCTGTGCCTTTCCCTGTCTATTCTACCAAACACAAACAAACAAACAGTCACAACAAACACAAAGGAATGTGACTGCTTTTACCTCCAAGGGCAAGTATTATCATTTCTTTCTGGGGTAAATATATTGATAAGCTGCTTCAGATTTATTTATTTATTTACTTATGTATTTATTTAGCTTTTTAGGGCCGCACTTGTGGCATATGGAAGTTCCCAGGCTAAGGGTTGAATGGGAGCTGCAGCTGCCAGGCTATGCCACAGTCACAGCAACGTGGGATCCAAGCCACATCTGAATGCCACGGCTTGTGGCAATGCCAGATCTATTGCATATGGACGTTCCCAGGCTAGGGGTCAAATCAGAGCTACAGCCTACTCCAGAGTCACAGCAAACCCAGATCCGAGCCATGTCTACTACTTACACCACGGCTCATGGGAACACAGGATCCCTGATCCACTGAGTGAGGCTAGGGATCAAACCTGCATCTTCAAGGATACTAGTCGGATTCGTTTCTGCTGCACCACAACAGGAACTCCTTAGGTCACTATTCCTTTTTTTTTTTTTTTTTTTTTTTTGTATTTTTCGGGCCGCGCTGGCTACATATCGATCCCAGGCTAGTTGTTGAATTGGAGCTGTCGTTGGCCCACGTCACAGCCACAGCAACCTGGGATCCAAACCGTGTCACTGACCTACAGCTCACAGCAACACTGGATCCTAACCCACTGAGTAAGGCCAGGGATCAAACCTGTATCCTCATGGATACTAGTCAGATTCGTTTCCGCCATGCCACAAGGGGAACTCCTTAGGTCATTATTCTTAAATGATGACATTTTCATGCTTCTATGTCTCATGTCATTCACTTTAAGACACACTTCTCTTGACTTGGAACTACTCAGAAATTCAAAGCAATTTACAGTTAACCGTATTAGCATTTATTCTTTTTTATTGGTATACAAAATAAAATTGTGTATACCATCTAATCAATGGTGTCCTAGATATGACAGAATATGGTATTATTGCTGGTGCAGGTTAATTAACAAGAGTTTTGCTCCCCTTTGCACTGAAATCCTGGTGAGTCCCAATAGGGCAGTGTCTGCACTGGGGCTCACTCCTGTTTGCTCCCGCCCACTCAGGAGCAAACCTGGATCTCTGGCCCAACTTGGGGTTCAGTGAGTCAGAGTTGCCGTGGGAGCAGCTGGACTTGGCTCACAGCTATGGAGTCAGGGGGTCAAAGCGACATTCTGAACCAAGACTAAATGGAGGTGGAAACAGACAGTGATTGAGCAGGGAAGAGTGATAAAAACTAAATGCACGGTGAAGGGACTGCATCCAAGGTCAAGTTGGGGAGGGGACAAAAGCAAGAACTAATTGAGGGAGGCCCCCAGAATGTAAGCAGAGGAGCCATGGTCTTCTGGCCTGGAGGAGTGTTGCTTATTAACAGTTTCCATTTCATCAACTTTGATACAGGTTCAAATGGGATGAGAATGAAAACATCTCCTTTTAGTCTTTTCAATCTGATATTATCAACAGTGACTCCTTGGAGTTCCTGTTGTGGCTCAGCAGTAATGAAACCAACTGGAATCCATGAAGACTCAGGTTCAATCCCTGGCCTCGCTCAGTGGGTTAAGGATTCGGCACTGCCCTGAGCTGTGGTGTAGGTCAAAGATGTGGCTCGGGTGCTGCACAGCAGTGGCTGTGGTGTATGCTGGTGGCTGCAGTTCTGATTTGACCCCTAGCCTGGGAACTTCCATATGCTGCGGGTGCGGCACTGAAAAACAAAAAAACAAAAGCAAAAACAAAAAAACAGTGACTCCTCTGGTGGAAGGGAAATAGACTCTGAAAATCCCTGTGCTTCCTGGTTTGCACTGGTGGGTCTGGGATGCTGTCAGTGACGGGGGTGGAGGGTCCATTCACAGCACAACATACCAGTTAGGTCTTGTGCTACAGGTGGTGGCATGAGAGCTGCCTTAGCTTCCAGATTTCCTCTTGGCTTGAGGCACTGGATTCATCTGTCAGGGCTGCCATAACAAGGTACCACAGACAGTGGGTGGCTGGAGGGGCTTACACAACAGAAATTTACTTATCATGGTTCTGGAGGCTGGAAGTTCAAGACCAAGGTGTCGGCAGGTTTGATTTCCCCGAAGGTCTCTCTCCTCAACTTGCAGACGGTCACCTTCTCCCTGTATCCTCACACGGCCCCTCCTTCTCTGCTTGAATCCCTGGTGTGGTCTACTTTTCTTCTTATATACATTCTCCTCCAGTCATATTGGAGACTCATTGCACTTAATCACCTCATTAAAGGCCCTACCTCCAGACATGGTCACATTCTGGGATACTGAGGGCTAGGGCTTCAACATACACATTTTCAGGGTTGAGGCCACAGTTTAGCCCATAACAGGCACCAGAGAGATCACAGTAGGTAATTTTAAGTTCTTCTCAATATGAATTTACATTTCTTCCTTTTTCTTTTTTTGACTAAGTTTAATGCGAATTTATTAAACTAAGACATTTTTGAGACAGATCATTATTTTTCTTCCTCTGATGTTTTCATTTAAAAGGAGACAGTGTAGTTCCCGTTGTGGCTCAGCAGAAATGAATTTGACTAGACTCCATGAGGATGCAAGTTCAATCCCTGGCCTTGCTCAGTGGGTTAAGGATCCAGTGTAGATCACAGATGTGGTATAGGCTAGCAGCTACAGCTCCAATTTGACCCCTAGCCTGGGAACTTCCATATGCCATGGGTGTGGCCCTAAAAAGACAATAAATAAACAAACAAACAAACAAACACAGCGTTTCCTTCCTTACACGGAGCTGGGAAATACCTGTTTCTAGCTGCTTGCAAGGATTCCCATGAAAGGCCAGTAATATGCCAAATATTTCAGCCTTTGGGCAAAATAGATTCAGTGTGTTCAAAGGCAAGGTGATTCCAATGTGAAGCCACCAGCCTTCTTCTTGTTCCTCTATAGGGACTACTTTGTGAGAGCTGAAGGCCTGGATAATCAGAGCCCACTAATAAGTTGGTATGAATAGGCTGGTGGGGGTGGGGGAAGGGAGGACAGAGAGGACAGTGAACACAGAAAGGATTATCAGAGAGGAAATGTATCAGACAACATTCCTGACTTCTCAAGGAAATCAAGGGACAGAATCAAAAGTTTCAGAAACTGGAACTGGAGCTCAAATTAATAATCAAAATTTGTAAGCAATTACTATATACCTACTTTCATGCAGTGTGTTGGGCAGATGCAAAAATTCAACAGCTTCCATCATTCCCAGCAAAGAATTGGTTGCATCCAGAATTGAGACATTCATAAGAATCCTGCGATCCAGATGACTCAATGGCCTGAACGTACTTTTTTTTCTTAAAACAATGGCAGTAAATACCATCCCATATATTTAAACACTATGTATTTTAATCAAAAGGCAAGAACTTGGGTCAGGAGTGTTTAAGGGTTTACTTCAATGGGAGACAAGATCAAAAGTCAGAGATACCGCAAGAACTAAAGTAAATGACAAGAGTGAATGAGATTAGAAGTCCACCCATGCTTTATTTTCCAGTGCTGCAGCTGCTGCTCCTAATGCTTATGCCTTAATTATTCTGCCCTGAGAAATTACAGGTACCACTTAACCATTTCCTCTACCTCGGATCTTCTCCTTCCTAACACATCTTCTATACACCAGCAGACCACTGTTCTTGAAACACCACATTGATCCGTTACCTCATTATTCAAAGGTCTATCCTGGCATCGCACTAACTAATGAATAAAGCCCACAGGCATAACTAATGAATAAAGCCCACAGGCATTCTGCAAGCCAGTGCCCTTTGGTTTCTGGCACCAGCCCACCTTCCCCACTTCATCTCCAATATTTTTCATTATGAACCCTGTGCTTCACCCCAGAGATTCCCAAATCCAGCCATAACCAGAGTCCCAAGGGAACCCTGTTAAAAACATGACTGCCCAGGTCTGCCCCTGTGAAGCTTGGGTCTTTAAGTCTGGTGAAGTGTCCAAGGATCTATCCTTTTATTTTTATTATTTTTTATGTTTATGTTTTGCTTCTTAGGGCCACACCTGCAGCATACGGAAGTACCCAGACTAGGGGTCGACAGCCGCAGCACACAAGCAGATCAGAGCTGCATCTGCGACCTACACCACAGCTCACAGCAAAGTCAGATCCCTAACCCATTGAGCAAGGCCAGGGATCGCATCTGCATCCTCATGGATACTAGTCAGGTTTGTTTCCACTGAGCCACAAGGGGAACTCTTTTTTTTAGGATCTCCGCTTTCAGATAATCCCCACTGACGTAGATCTAGTTTGGATGTTCCAGCCAAACTGAACCTTCATTGTTCACATGAACAAATCCCCTGCGGGTTCTTTAAGCTCACCTCTGCCATGAAGCCACCTTTCTCTGACTCCTCTTTCCTTTATTCCACCATCAACTGCACAATTTCTGAACCCTCACTCAGTATGTCCCTGCCTTCCCTTTGGTACATCTCTCCTTCTACTTTGCATTTTAATTGTTTTTATAAACAGCCCACTTCCCTATTATATTGTAAGCTTTCTGAAGGCACATTCCATGTCTAATTAACTTGCCTTTGTCTCTCCATAACCAATGAAAAAGCCTAAAGAAAAGTGACATACAGTAAATATTTCTTGAATCCATAGAGTTTGCCAGTGATTTGGTAACCCTGAATCGCTCTGGGAGGAGAGTCTGATAAAGGTTTTTTATTTCTATAAATATTTAGAATCCTATTTTTATAATAAGCACAGTCTGGAAACAATATTCTTTCAAATGAAAAATGCCACATTAGATGAGTGAGTCATGGAGCTTCAGAATCTCTTTCACACCTTTTATAAGTTACCTAAGCATGGTTCTTTCTGTAGTTCATTTGGAGAAAAGGTATCTATTTTCCCTACTCACAAGGACATCTGTGTTCTCATTTGATGAGAGGAACTGATATGAATGAAGGTTGTAGGGTAGACTGTCATTCATCATAAGCAGAGATGGTAATAAATTAACAATCACATGGAATTAACATATTTAGAAAATCACTTAATCTTTGGGGGTTAATCTTCCATTTCTGAATTTCTAAGATTAACTGCTCCACAGAGCCTAAGATCTATTTTAAGACAAAAACAGAGCAGACTGAAGAGAGACCCCTCAGAGAAGGAATCCTCAGATTTCTCGCACCTGTGGTTTTTCATTGCTCCTATGGAGAGCTTAGGCTGGTGGACACGGGGAGCTTGAAGGACTCCTTGGGGAGGTTGTGTTGGAACAGTAGAGTTATTAAATAGCTAAAATGTCATGGGCAATAGATCTAGGTTACAAAGACAATACAAAGAAAGGTTTCCAAAATAATGTCCCCACCTGTAACTGAACGCAGCAGTGATGAATATAATCCTCAACAGCAGGCAATATGAAAAAAAGTTGCTGGGCTCTGGAATGTATTATAAGTAGTCTTTGAATTCCTATTCAGCCTATTCAGAACTTTCTCTTCATTTCACAAAATCCTGAAACTTATTATTCTTGTAATGAGTTCATGTCTCATCCTCTATGCAGTTGTGTTTTAATCAAGAGAAAAGAAAATAGTTTAAAATTCCAGAAAAGCTTTTAAGAGCAATATGCATCATACAGAGTACTGTACCCATTTACCTTCCGTCATAGTCTGATCTTCTTGCTCCTCGTATGCACACAAACCCAATTTTCTAAATTCCAAGATGGTAAATTGCTTCTGGTAATGATCTTGAAATGTTGAGGGAAGACAACCCCCCCCCAAATTAAACTTTAACTCTTTAAATGATTAACTAATACTTATTCCAGTTAGTAATGACTTATAACAAATTATTCCAAAATGCAGTGGTCTGAAACAACCATTTTTTATGTTCATGGAGCCTGTGGGTCAGGAATTCAGACAGAGCAGAGCGAGGATGGCCTGTCTGCTTCACACTGTCAGAGGCCCCAGCGGAAAGGTTCCAAAGCCAGGGGCTGGAATCCATCACTCATGGGTCTGGTGGTGGATGTGAGCATTTGGCTGGAAGCCTCATCCTCTTTAGTGGGCCTTTCCATGTTGGCTAGTTTGGGCCTCCTCCCAGCATGATGGCAATCTAAGGTCAAGAATCCAGAAAAAGGGCCAGGCAGAAGCTGTACCAACATTTATGAGCCAGCCTGAAAAATCAGACAACACAGTCCATGTACTGAGGCAGCCACAAAATCCCACCCAGTCTCAAGAAGAGGAGAAAAAGACACTGCCTATTAGCAAGGATCTGGGATTGCCTGTGGGACTGGGAATCTTGTTGTAGCCACCTGTGATGAGGGTTTTTGACTTTGGCTTCCCTGTAGGGTGAGCAACTTAGCTGTTTGGGGGGAAGCCGCAGTTTTGGTCTTTGCATTTGGGATAATCAGATTCCTTAAAGCATTTTCCTTGAATTTCCTGCTTGGGGCATTTGTGTTCTAGGAGACTCAGGGCTAGAAGGAAAAAGGACTGGGGAACTTGGCACTCGACATTCAATACATATAATACATAGAGAATTTGATTACCTCCTTGTTTTCAGTAGGACGCTGTCAACTTCAATTACACCAACATCTGCAGCAGCCAACCCCCAACCTAAAATTCTGCTTTGCCCTCTTCAGAGAATGAACCTCTAGTTTTATGTGGGATTGGGAGGGTCAATGACACAGGGGCACAGATTTTGGAAGATCCAGAGACCTGATTGCTTTGCCAACAGTTTTTACCCGATTCTATTTATTTATTTTCATGGCCAGCACTCCGCCCAGTCTCAGGAGAAAATGGAGCTGCTCCTCCTATGCATGCTGAGAGATCTGCAATAGGTAATAAGTCGATGCCTTGCCTTCTCCACTCTGGTTTTGCATCCAGCTGTTCAGCTGGGCCAGCCCATTTACCATTGGTCTGTAAGCTTTCCAGCTTTCAAATATGACTGTTGTCTTTTCTCCTTATTTCCCAAGTCTTTGAATCTCTTCCCTGTGGCTTCGGTGGGTTTTGACAGGAAGTGAGTTGAAATGTGTGTATTGGAGCCGCCTGGGAGTCTTTCTAGCCTCTTTCAACCACTGTTCTGGTGAGATGACTGCAAACCCATAAAGATGCTATCTGCTCTTCTTTCAACATGCCCCAGGTTTTTCAGTAACTCTCTTAAAGTGTACTAGCACCTCCGACTGAATGTCAGGTGTGTTCTAACCAGTACAAGCTATAATTGCTACTTTTTTTTGTTTTATACACTCAACTCAGCACTTTCCAAACTGTGTTAGACAGTGAGAATATCCCAACAGATATTCTGAAAAAAATTTGGAAAATACCACGCATCCTCCTCTCATTTATGATATACAGCAAAAAAGAAATATGCTTTGTTTTTGAACCCAGTTTTTCCAAAACATTTGACTTTTTAATGCCTCTTTTGGAGAACATCTTATAAGACTTCAGTGCAATGTTATTACTCAAAGAGGCATTCACGAGCCACCTGCATCATGAGGTTCTTTTATATATTTGTATACCTTTGGCCCAATCCCAGATCTTGAATCAGATTGAGCCTTGGGAATCTGCACTTTAAAACAAATGACTAATTCTTTTTCAACTGAGTATTACTGGAGAGTCTGCTCTCCACTATTTGAACTTCATATAGTGGAGCTCTTCTCTCGGTCCCTCCCCCCAAGCCTTACACACTTACTCTTTTAAGGATGAATGACTTTCCTGAGTGATGAACTCGGAAAAGTAAAACAGGCACAATGGCCCCAGACCCTGCATCTCTCTCTTCTCTCAGGGAACTGCCTGCCTGCCAGGAGAATACATTTGACTCTGTCAGGGGCGGGGGCGGGGGGGGGTCTACCTGAGAGAGGGCATGTGTGATTATCCAACTGCTCCAGAGACTGGGTGGAGAGAGTATCTAATATGGGATGGATCCAGTAGAAAATCCCTTTACTCGAAGTATTAAGGTGATGGTTTATTCTTCATGTACCTATGCCCTTTCTCAACTAGTTCCAAACACAGACACATTATAAATTGAAAGGAATGTCATACATTGTTACACATACAATGTTATATACCTCAAATCCCAAGTTTATATTTAAGGATAACTCACTTAGAGGCAAGCTCCAAAAAAAAAAAAAAAAAAAAAAAAAAGCGGGACACAATATAAGTACATCGCATAAAGCAGTAGAAAACACATGGCTATTCACTTTACTTTTTTTTTTTTTAACTTGCAATCATGGGAAGAGATGACAAGGTAAAGAGGCAGTAACTGAAATTCATTTATTTGGAAGAAATTCCCAAGGATTTGAAAATAGCCAGATCCACCCTTCACATTTCTTTTAAGATCCCTCTTAAGACAAGCAGGGAGATAGAAGATCAGCAGGGGTAACATCTGGTTTGTTTAGGGGTAGAAGGGGTGTATGGGAAAGGAGTTCTTGGAAACATTCTTAAAAGATGTGGTAGGAGAACACCTGGGAGAGACCACTTTATGGAAGGAGGGCTGCAAGGACCCAGGCAGAGGAGGTCATGTTCAACAAATCGGATGGAGTTCTTGAAGATATCTCTGTCATGAAAGATGAAGGAGATTTAGTGGCTGTATAAAGAGGTCTTTGATTTTAAATAAGATTTGACAAGATTCCACATCCGGGATTAATGGTCAAGGAGAAGAGCCATTGAATGTGGGTGATGTAGCATAGGGAAAAAAAAAAAAAAAGCTGGCTTGAGAAAGGGAGATGGATGAAAGGCAGGGAAGGGATTTGTGTCTTGGAAAGGGATTATCTGAATGGAGGAGAGGACAGTAGTAAGAAAAAATAGTTAGACAGCTTTGTGATAGTTGTGTGTGTGTGTGTGTGTGTGTGTTTCTAATACATGTTATAAGCATTGAAAGGGAGCCAACAACAGAAAAAAATGCACCAAATTTTGAGATGATTCAGGAACCTGGACCCAGCAATCCTAGCAAATCATTTTGCCTGGGAGTAGAGGTGCTTGCCTATGACATGGTGGGTTGGGCAGAGAGATGGAAACCAATAATACAAATCAAAGAGACCAGGATTTATAAACCAAAAAATGGAAGAGTCAGCCCAGTGATAGTTCCTGAGGCCAGCCCTACAGATGCCCATGAAGTCAGCCAAGTCTGTCTTTGGTGTTTCTAGCCTTTCTTTTTGAGTCTCCTCCTTCTACCAAAAACTACCCCCAACATCACACCCAGCTTCCTGAGTTTCAGGCATCCCAATGTTCTATACTCTCCCCTCTTCCTCCGATAAAAACCTCAGGTCAGCTAAGGCTCTAACTCCCCCTGAGGGATAAATACTTAAAGAGTTTAGGGTATTACACTTCCTCTGGGCATTTACACTTGAATGAAAGACAATGTGAAATCTAAGTATTACACCTGCAGTGATGAAATTGCAAGGAAGGGTTTTGGGAGGACTCAGCAGGGTTATGTGTCCCTGAGGTCACTCATGGTGACTGTCTCTTGCACCTGGTGGTAAAATCAACGTTGGTCCTGCCAAAGAGTATTCTGGTCTTCAGTGCGTCCAAAAAAAAAAAAAAAAAAAAAAAAAAATGCAATCAGTGAAAAGAGAGCTTTAAAAGCCGGGTTTGCCCAGGACAATAAAAGAGTACTGACCAGCTCTGGTCAAAGGATGCCATAGTATAACACCACATTAACAGGATTATGAGGGAGAAAAGAGCAACAGAGAAGAAGCCAAGGCTCCAAAACATTCAAGGTCAAACTACGGGTTGTATGCCTTTAGCTTTTAACACCCTCCTTACTGTCCTGGTTGAAATCCTGCCCTGTTCAAATGTTACTTCTTCCATAAAGATGGGAGCAGAAGTGATGCTACTGTTGCCTTGCTATTAACAACCTTAGAAGGAGTAGGTAGAAAAGATGTTTTCTACAACTCACTCCCCCGTAAACTCACAGAGAAAAAGAGGAGAGGAGAAGCAAGTCAAAATGTGGACTGGCCAGTGCTGGGCTGTTGCAAAGGAAAAGTTAAATGGCTATTAAATTCTGCATTCAGCTACCACGCTCTTCCCTGCTTATCTGGAATTCTGGAAAGGCACAATTATTAAAAAGCAGCCAGCATTTTCCTTTAGAAATCTACTAGATTTCTTTCTAAAGATACAGGATACGGGAGATAAGATGACAAAGGAAAGAGACTATGTCCCTACAGCATCTCCACTCTCTTCCAGAAGTCGATTGTTAGGCAGCCTTTACCAGCAAGGATGCAGCTGAGAGTTCAGTAGGAAAAATGCATGTGAGCTTTTAAAAGGCTATAAAACACCCCATGAATTATATCCTGGAAGAGTCTTTCATGTCCTCATTCCCTCATTCAGCAGTCAACTTGATCTTATACATTAAGTTTTAATAAGATTAATTGTCTAGTCTCTCATCCCAGAGATCGGAAGCAGAGCAGTGGGGACAAAAAATGATGTTAAAAAGGCATAAAAACTTGAAAAAGTGCAGCAGTCCGAGGACATCTGGATCTGGGACAAAAGAGTCTCATACTCAGGGTGTCCCAGGCTCTCACTGCAGGATTTCCAACGTTATCTTCTACCACTCTCCCCGCCTCCTACATTCATTCTGCTCCGGCCACACTAGCCTTGCTGTTCCATGATGCCATCAAACCTGTTCTCATCTCAGAGCTTTCGCATCGCTCTAGCCTCTGCCTTTTATACTCCAAAGCAGCTCATCACACTGCCAGCCCCTACTCTGTTCAAAGCCCTTCAGCATTTCTTAAATAGCCACCTTCAATCTGCATCCCATTACCCTGTTTTATTTTTGTTATAAATGATAATTACTATTTGAAACTATATGATTTATATACCTTTCTACTTGTTTATTTTCTGTCTTCCCCCCTTTACATGAAAGCTCCAGGAGAAAAGGAATCCTGCCTTGTCTGGTTACCATCCTACCTCTGGTCCTTGCCAGGCACCAAACAGCCGTCTATAAATACCTGCGAAGAACTAAGAGAAGAGAGGGGTCCCCAGTGGCCCCTTCAGTCCTGCCTAGGAAGTTACATTATCATCAGTGTCCTCCCTACAAAGGCAGGACAGGCGTGATTGTGTACATCGAGTGTATCTCCCACCCACGGTGGATTGTCTGTATTTGCTAGAAATTCGCAGTCATCCGCAAAGATCTGATATTGCGAAAGAGCCCTTTCTGTAACAGGGATCCCGAGAAGGTTGTGAAAAAGAGAGGTGGTTGCTTGTTTCCCCCGCTGGATGAAAGGAGGCCACGAGCCTTTTTGTAGTTCCACTAAAGAGCCAATAAAATAGAAACAAAACACACATGTGCCAAGAGTTAAACAACAAGGCGGAAGTGGCTTAGGTTTGTGGTCTGTTACCACATGACAACATTGAGCCGGGGCCAAGGTATTTTCTGTTCTCTCCACTCTCTGGATGCTGGAAGGCTCCTCTTTGGAACAAGAGGGGATCAATGTGTCAGAGAAGAGGAACTCTGGGCCTGGCCCACGGGTGTGAAAGTACCAGGGAAGACGGTGTTAGAGAATTTAAAGTTTCCCCTACATAAGGGTGAGCCATTTTGCCCCAGGGCTAAATCCAGACTGCACTGTTTATTGCGGGAGGCGGTGGGGGAGGGCAGTTTTTAAAGTTTTTAGTATCCTAAATGAACTTTTTTTTAATTTAAAACAAAAAACCTTCAAATATGTACTTAGAAACTTGCCAGTGCCTGGGAAAGAAAATTAGCATGGCAAAGAAAAAACAACACAAGCTTGGAAGTCAGGGGACCTGAACTATTGCCCTGAGGCTTCTACTGACCAGCTATGTCAGACTGCTGTTTTTGCAAATAAAGTTTTATTAGAACACAGCCACACTCATTTGTTTACATATTGTCCATGGATATTTTCCCACTACATTAGCAGAGCTGAGTAGCTATGAAAGAGACCACACAGCCCACAAAGCCTAAAACATTCACTATCTGACTCTTCATAGAATAATCAGCCAAGCCTTGCCTTACGTAAGGAATAGGAAAATACATAATTTGCTACAGCACAGGAAATTGCTGATATTTGACTATTTTGATTTTAAAAATAGAAATTTCATAATTCAACTTAATAGTTCATTCTTTGAAATCTTCAATATCCATCTCAAAACTATTCATCATAAAAGTTTCCCCAATTCTTGCAGACAGATGAGAGAACTCTCTTTACTCAACCCCTATCTGTGGAACTTTGCCCCTATATATGTGGCTGATTGAGTCCTTGTGTGTACAGCTTCTGCTCCACTACTAAAAAGTACTGTGATAGGCTAAACTGTGTCCCCACAAAATACGTATGTAGAAGCCTAACCCGCAGTACCTCAGAATGTGACTGTGTTTGGAGATAGGGTCTTTAAAGAGATAATTAAGTCAAAATGAAGTTCATGGGGTGGACCCTCATCCAATATGACCGGCATCCTTAAAAGAAGAGGTGATAAGGACACACAAAGAGACATCAGGAAACACGTTGAAAGGTGATCTGCAAGCCAAGGAGATGGGCTTAGGAAAAAAACAAACTGCTAACACCTTGCTCTTGGACTTGTAGCCTCCAGAATTGTGAGAGAATAAATTCTGTTGTTTAAGCCACCGAATCTGTGGGGGGTTTTTTGTTATGGCAAGCCCTACAGCAAACTATACATTTACTCAAGAGTAGAAGGTATTCTTTCTTTTTCTTTGTATTCTCAGTAGCATCTAGTGATACAGGTCTAGGATTTGTTGATTAAACTTCACAGAATTGAGTGAAATAAGATGCATAACATCATATGTTTGGGGTTCAGAATGTTTGATTCTCCCAAATTCCTAGAGTGTAAATAAGAATTTTCTACAAAGTTCTAGAAGCTTCTAGAATGGCTCATTTAACAAACATTTATTAACTGCTCAGCAAAATAGCAAGTTATACAACTCTGATGATTTGTGGTTTTCAATGAAAATCGAAGAAGTGCACTACCCCTTTCTTGGTTTATTCAGGGAGATAGTGAAATAACCAGAAGGCTGGGTTAGAACTCTGAGAATAGCAGGGCTTTGGCAGCCAATTCTGAATAACAATCTTCAGGGAAGACCAATAATGAACATTAAACAGAAATATTAAATGTGTAGTTCCAATTTACATTCCAGATGTCAGAATCTGCAAAAAAAAAAAAAAAAATGGGCAATACAACAAAGATCAAACAATTTGAGGAGCCCAGCTCTTCTGGTTTATTCAAAACCTTTTGAGTAAGAAGTGTGACTGCTTCACATGGGACTGGAGCCAAACTCATCCTAAAAGAACTCACTTTGCAAATATCCCCCAAATGCAGAAGCTTTCCTGCTTGTTCATTTCTAAATGAAAAATAAAAGGTCTCAGTATGAACAATGTCCAGATGCCCCAGAAGCTGGCTCTGTATGCCAATTCCATTGACCAAATACACAGTCTATTCCTTTTATATTTCAATGACAGCCCACAGTGAGGGGCACTGCTTTATCCACTATGGACTTCACCAACTTAAAGCTTGATGAGAAGCTATCCAAAAAGAGACCACTGGGCATTCTGATGAGTTAGAAAATCAGAAGTCATTGAGCATTGTCAGTCCTGATCTTTTCCAGACCCATACATTTCAGCCAGGCCTTTTGCATACAATTATGGGAAAACCTGAACTGCATTATCCCTAACCAAGTTCTAGTCTTAATGGCCTAAGGAAACCTCCCCCTTGAATAAAGTACAGCCTTATAAAACACGTGGCTGCTGTGGTCTAAATCCTCAGTAAAGAGCTGATTCGTTTGTCAATGATAAGTTTCTTAAGCATCTCTGCAAATAATGCCTGGTCACCAATTTGCCCTTGGCCACTCGATCAAGAAAAAGAAAAGTGTTCCTAAATTGATACCATAAGCTCTTTTTCTCTCCCTGTGTGGTAGGACTGTTCCTAAGAAGTTGAAATTCCTATTGATAGTCCTTGATGTTCAATAGAAACATGACTTGTTAACTCCGAGAAAATAAATCATAAATCATTTCATTAAATCCACATCAACTGCCCCATATACACATGCCATGAAGGTAGATGTACAAAGCTACATGTATCTGTACAAACCAGACAGAGACTAACACAATATGATTTGTTTAATGAATTCAATATTCTGGATTTTAGGGGATTTTTTTTTAAACCCACTGTACAAATAAACAGTTGTCCTGTAATTTCCAGTCTTCTCCATGGTGTAGAGATCTTTGGAAATGAAAACTCATGTGCCCTTCTTTCTGTGACCTGAATCTTAAGTGCACCAAACCTATATTCTTAAAAGATGACATTCATCGCATCACACACCTTGTATCCCCAACACCCTAAGCGTCCCATGGCCCTTTACTCCCAGTCTGATTAAAACTAAACTTCTCCATCTAGTTGTCATGGTCTTCCACATTTCTTCTCCTAGTCAAATTCCCTAATCCTCCCCAAAATACATGTGCCATTCGAGTCAAGCAAGACCCCTTCGTGTCTCCAAAATAACCATGTGTACTCTTGAGAATTTTGCTTTTATTTCTCCCTTGTCTATCCTTTGATGGATTTCTTCCAAACTTCAATTCAAATATAACTCTTTCAAGTTTGCATTCTGCAAGCAATACCCCCACATTCATTCCTACAGCATTAATCCTTTGTGCCGCATAACTTAGCAATTAATTATATTTCAGTATATATGCATTATATTGTTTTATGCATGTTGGTCAAGTTTCACTAGAATGTAAGCCCCATTTATCATTATGTTATTATTACTATTTTTATTATTATTATTACTTTGTTCAGTGTTATATCTTAGCACCTAGAAGAGTGCCTGGCACGTAAGAGGACAGGATAAATATTTGTTAAATGAATAAATAATCGAACAATGTTTCCCTGGTAGAACTTGTAATCACTCAAGGGAAGCGACTATATTACTATTATCCTTTTATTTTTACTCACCACAAACCACTGTGGGGTACATCCTATTTACCAAGTACTCAAAAAATTCTCCAATGCCCAGTGACTGATAACATCACCCACAAGTCTAACTACAGACTTAGTTCTGTGTTGGATTTAGAGACAAAAACCATGAAATGACTATGCCACAGTGGGCACTGCCTAAATTCTTTCTGGGAAAAGAAGGAAAGGAAGAAAGAGAAACAGAAAAAAAAATATCTATTATTAAGTTTGGAAAGAAAATAACTATTCTTAAAACTGAAATGAGATCACCTATTGCTGAAGGAACATGAGTCTTCCTTAATCATGTTTCACACAACCATTGTTAGGCATAGAGATGTCTGCTCTACAGAGAATAAAGCTCATTAAAAATGACATTACTGGAGTTCCTGTTGTCGCTCATTGGATTACAAATCCAATTTTTATCCATGAGGACACTGGTTCCCTCCTTGGCCTTGCTCAGTGGATTAAAGATCTGGCACTGCCGGATGAGCTGTGAGCTGTGGTGTAGGTCGCAGATGCGGCTCAGATCTGGTGTTGCTGTGGCTGTGGTGTAGTCTTACACTTGCAGCTCCAAATAGACCCCTAGCCTGGGAACTTCCACATGCCATGGGTGCGGCCCTAAAAAGACAAAAAATAAAAAATAAAAAAATAACAGCTCTTCAGATTTCTAATATGGACACATAACTCTGAAGTAGTCGAGGCAGGTATTATTATACTTATTTCATGGATGAAGAAGCCAGGAAGGTTGTCTCGTCAAATGCTA
Source organism: Sus scrofa (assembly GCF_054392235.1). NCBI lineage: Eukaryota > Metazoa > Chordata > Mammalia > Artiodactyla > Suidae > Sus > Sus scrofa. The sequence continues at coordinate 130,877,197 of NC_139385.1, read as the reverse complement.
TATGGCTACTAAATGGTAGAGCTCAGATTAGAATTTATTTTCTAGTTTGCCTCCCATTTTTTTTTCAGAATGCTCTTTACAAACATGCATAATGGACAAGACAAGTTCGATGTCTTCTCACTGTGCATTTTTGGGAATATTCCTTTTTCTGCCCCCTTGATACTCCTAATGGTCTCTAATGTCCTTCCCCTGATTTCATGAGAATCTGATCATTGCTAAAATGAGCAAAGCAAACTGCAGCAATTCTGTGCATAGCAGGGTAATTCTCTGAAATAATAATCAATGCCTTATACTGAGTCTGTTCATAGCACTGTTACCTAAAAACATAGATTTTGGTTTTTGGACTGGGCTTACCGCTTTAAGGAAAAGAGACAATGAAGAAAAGGGAAGAATCAAATCTCAACTTTTAATTTCTAAAATACACTCTAGAAGTGCAGAGCATACCCTCAAGAGTCAAGGCTTCCATGGTGAGATCCACCAGGCTTTTATTATAGAGAAAAGGATTTTTGAGTCTTCAACAACTTGGATAGAATCAGAACACAAATCTTATACTATAAATAGGAGTGTGAGGCAGAAGGCAGATTTTCTTCCAAAAATTACATAAATTCAATCTGCTGGAGAAAGACAAGAGCTGAGATGGAAAGGCGGGCAAGATTTAGTAGTCACCGCGTGGGTCCCAAAGAAGGGACATTACGTCCCCCTCTTCCCGTCATATACTGTCAGGCCCAGCCCTCAAGGAGGATGACATAAACTACAGTGGGGGGGACCAGTTCCTGGAAGAAAGAGGGCTGGCATTTCACTTCCTGTCCAGCAGGGTGTCAAGAGCCTCTCAGATGTGCTTGCCACCTCAGGGCAGTGAACTGGGAGGAAAAGCTGGGGCTAAGCAGGGAGAAAGGGACTGAGACAATCAGCTGCAAGCCCTACAGCCCAAGGGGTCCCAGAAAGCGCCCAAGCATCCCTACATCCTTGCAGGAGGTTCTAGATGAGAAGGAGCTTGACAAGGCGCCACCATCAGCAGCAACAACACAGGTGGGACAAACCCGAGGCCATGAATGGACCCCGGACACCAGCAGAGAGACACAGCTCGGTGTCACCGTGAAGGAGGTAAAACCCACTGGAAGATCTCAGGAGGCAAGGACAGCGACACCAGTCGCCCTAGTGCCATCACGTGCATACCACCCCCCTGCAAGACATGTAGATGCCACTCAGGGCTGACGAAGGGTGAGGGGAAGAACACTGCCCAGGTTTTAATTTAAGCCTGTCTAGAAGTGACTAAGGTTCCTGTGACCAGGCAGCCAGGGGCTCAAGAGAGCTAAGGGTTTCGTTCCAGAAAACTAGAGGACGTGGCATGGCAATTTTGCATACCTGCGCGTCTCCCAGGGAAAGTTGTAAACAACGTACACGCAAAAGGTGAGTAGCTGAGAAGGATGAAGACTACTGTAAGACGCCGAGCCAGCAAGGGGATGCCAGATCCATTTCAGAAGCTGGGTCTGTCTTCAAAGGGTTTTGACTCGCCGACCTCTGGCTGGCCTGCGCCCTTCTCCTCAGACACACCAGACAGACGAGTAAACACAGATCACAAGTGGACCACATGTTCTTATTCTTCTTCCAAGTGCTCTGTGGCTGCCGGCCTCCCCCACTCCAGACTTTTCATCCAGGACCTCCTGACGGATGCACAGGCCTCACAGAAGCTTGCTCCCTCGGCTCTCAGCCAAGCCACGGCTTACAAGACGATGCTCACACCTATGGCAGAGTCCCAGTGTGGATGAAGATCTTCACCTTGGCTTTTCTTTCCTCAGGCTCATGGGCCACAGCACCTACCACCCTGACGTTATTTACTCCTTTGAACAAAGCATTTGCCTCACTGGTTCATCCCTGCATATGCCGATGTTCTCAGGGAAGGACCCCGGTCAGCCCCGAACACTTCACTAGGAAGAAACAATTGTATTCTTTCCCTCTATGTCATCAGCGACCTTGAGAAGCAGAAAAGCAGTGAGGTAAGAAAGAAGGGGAGGACCCTAAAAAGGAGGAAAGAGGGTTCAGAAAGGGGAGTTTGGAGGAGCTGAAGAGAATTTTCCCCATAACATATCTTGAGGGACGCTCATGTGTGCAATGAACTATCTTTGGATGCTGCAAAGAGAAATGCAAATCCATGTCACAGACAAGGATGCCTGATAGGACAGAGGGAGGGGAATGCTGACATAAATGCTTCCTGATCCATTGACATTCCGTGGCTCTGAGTCAGCCAGACTACTCATCCATTGTTTTGAAATGACAGCCCAGAAATCTCCATCTTCCATAGAGTTTCTTTGCATTCAACTTGTAGCTGAAGCTTCAACTCTTGGACAAATAAGGAAATGCCTCCCTTATGCCAGCACAGCACAGACACCAACATAGAACTTCCACAAAGATCTCATCTGATTTTTTTCTGCATCACAACTTCATAGAGGGGCCAAAGGATCCCAGTCAGAGCCTCCAGAAGTTCACTTTTTATTTGTATTTATGGTGGAGGAAGAGGGAAGATGGGAAGTGAAGGTGATCCCGGAGAAAGCCCTCTGAGCAACCTCAGAGGTGATGGTGGGAATGGGCAGCAGCTGGCATGGATGCCCAGGGGCTGGGAGGAGCTGATGCAGAAAGCTCAGCCTCCTTCAGGGGAACATCCTTGGAGACCACTTCACTTCTCCTTTCACACCTGGCACGTATTTATATGGTACCAGAGAAGGGATTTTTATTTAGAAACTATGCCTATGGATTTGCACCTTTATTCTATCAGAATCAAACTAAATGTTATTCCACAACACTCCATAAAGTTAACGACAGAACGTGACTGGTGCTCTTTCCTGAAACATGACATTCTTCAGGGACCCTGACAGTATTAAAGGAACTGGATGCCAGCGCCAAATCACATCCCTGGAGTCACATAGAAGTTCCACAAATACTTATATACCATTGACATATATATTCCTTAGTTTCTGTGAATTCAATCAGAAGGTTTATAAGCAAAGCCTCTGCAAAACCAGAGGTACCATGGCACAGAGCCTGGGAGCCGCCCAGATTTGGGCAGAGCAGGCCAGAGCCACACCTGACTGCAGGGAACTGATGACATGGTCCAAGAAGAGAGAAAAAGAAAAGACTTAAAATTAGAAGGGAAGTTAAACTTCTACCACTGTGATTCCAAAATGTGGCAAAAATTTATGCAGTTAAAAAATCTATTTTGTGTTGATCTCAATGAATATTTAAGTTCACCATTAATCAACAGCTATTTTTTTAAATGAATTGTATTTTCTTGACCCCATGTAAGAGATCCACAAAAGTAACTTAATTCAGAATTTTGAAAATTTAAGTATTTTCTCTTCATTTCCCAGATTCAGTTTGCATTTGGTCTGATCAAGATATAACTGCATTCATTTGAGGCTTAATACTCTAAAAAAAAGACTGAAGATGCCTATATATCCATGGGCATACGTAGAATATTTTGGGGAAGGCATTGAAATGGGAATCTAAAGACCTGGCTGGCCCTACCACCTATGACCGAAGGCTAGCTGCCACTGGTAGTCTGTGTGGCCTTGGATAAATTATCCCACTTCTCTGGGCTTCATTTTATTAATTTAGGAAATGGGCATAATCCACTCTCTCAGTGTAATGATAAGCAGTAAATGAGACAAGAAATATGTGAGCAGTTCATTCTTAAACACTTATTTATTTTATAAACTGATACCAGAGGCATATATCCTGTTTGTCTGTCCTTCCTTCCTTCCTTCCTTCCTTCCTTCCTTCCTTCCTTCCTTCCTTCCTTCCTTCCTTCCTCCCTCCCTCCCTTCTTCCCTCTTTCTTTCTCTCTCGCTCTCTTTCTTTTTAAAAACTCTGAGTCCTTCAGAACTGGGATGGATTATATGTGACTCAGTTACACAGATCTTTTTTTTTGGGGGGGGGGGATGGTGACACCTATGGCAAATCAGCAATTAGCACCTGACAGAAGCTCACTACGTTCAATCCTTACTTAGTAAAGGTTTCTAATGGTCTGCAAGCACTGTCCATAGCACTCTCTCTGAGGATGAAAGTGTTCCGTATTTTCCACTGAGCAAAGTGCGAGCCGCTAGACACTACTGTCTATTGAGCTTCTGAAATGAGATTGGTGCAACTAACAAATGAATTTTCAGTTGTATTTAACTTGAATTAATTGAAAAGCAAATAGCCACATGTGGGTAGTGGCTATCCCACTGGATGGTGCGTGCAGGCTAGACGTTTGAAAGAGCCATATTTTAAGTACCATGCCAGAGCTTGTATTTCCATAAGCACCTTACAATCTGACACCACCTAGAACATGCAATGTCCGTCTCCACAGTGACTTCCAAAGCGTGTGATGAACAAGAGCATACCGAGACATTACAAACATACAGCGCAGCCTCGCATGGCAGCGTCTCAGTCCCAAGGAGGAGCCTTGAGAAAGCAACCCTTAATCAAAAAGAATGAAAGGCCAGTGGTAGGACTCCCAGAACTGAGGCAGGAACATGGTATTAGCAAGAGGATTATCCTCAAGCATTCCCCATAGACCACTGCCCTTTCCACCGGCATTTACGGCTCCACCATCTTTCCCACCTCCCACCCCTCCCACTCACCATACACCCAAATCCTGCTCACACAGGCCAGGAGAGGCATCGCCACGGCAGAGATCTGGGCCACTTTGAAAGTGCGATTTTTACTAAAGAAGGAACAGAAATTGCAGTAGCTGCAGAATATTCTGGGGTGGGTGGGTGTGTGTGTGTGTGTCTTTCTTCCCCTTTTTTAACAGCTCTAACTCTAGCATTGAACTTGAGACTGATCATTATTTCCTCCTCTCATCATCTCACAATATATTCATACCAGCACAGACAAGACTCCCAATGTCAACATCATTTGCTTTCCTTTCAGAGCAAGACACGTTCCGTCCTACACTATCACACATTTAGAGCAGATGTTCCTAAAAGGGATAAACCAGGTGCTTAACATATTTTATTCCAAGGGGTAATTTTAGAAATTATTGCAATCAATGAGCTAATAATAATGGTGGTAATGATGAGGCCGAGTTATTATTACCTATTACCTTTAATCATCGACAGCAACTCAATTGGACATAATTAGAGGCATCATCATAAATAACGTGGAGCAGATGGAAGATGCTGGGCTTTGCGTTTCCAGGACTGAGTGGGAGGGTTAATGACGGAGCAATGGGCATTGAAACTGGGCCACTTACGTCCAGAATTCACCCTGCACTTGAATCTTCCCTGTCTGATACCCATAAAAGCAGAGCTGAAGTTGACGGAAGATATAAGGAGCCGACCCCACCGAGTTCAAAGTCCACACACTAACTGTGCAACAGCCTTCTTCCCATCACGTACTGCAGGACCCCAGCTCTGCCCATTTCCACCCCTATGGGTTAGACAGTGGCCTTGTTTGTTTTTCTTTTCTTTCAATTTCAATGGCACAAGAAAAACAGAGCAATCATCTGTCCTGACCTTCCTTCAATCTCCCTCATGCCAGCAAAGCATGCCTCCAGTGTGATTTTTACCTTTTGAAAACATGCAAATGCTTTAGTGAGTCATTTAGCATTAATTTAATATTTGGCATGAAATACAGGAAGAAACGACATCACCTCCTACTCAATAACACTGCAACACAACCATTTCCTATGTGCTGGCGACTGTCTTGTAGGAGCACCGTACACAAACATGGAAGATGCAGTTAGGTGTGCAAGGGGGTTACCTGATATAAACAAAGAAGCCTGGGACTTGGGGTATTACAATTGGGGTTCAATTCCTGCAACAGCCATTTCTGGGCCATTCCGTGGGGCAAGTTAACTTGCCCTCTGTGAGCTTATTTCCCATCAACTATAAATGCTTAGCTTGTGTTAGCAGTCTCCCTTCTGCAAGCAAATGACACCACATGCTTTCCTCTATAAAAGCACTCTTCCTCTCAGACTGCAGGTGTGGGCCTACCTTCCTCTTTTGGCCACAGACTTTGAGAAGGTACTGTCCTGGGTTATTCCTTTTTCCATCCCTGGATGCTGGCACATACTAGGTGTTCACGTAACATGAGTTTTCATATTCCTTGTGGTCTAGATAGACAGACAAGACCAACACCCACAAAACAGACAGTGACACAGAGCCATAGAGGCAATACAGTTTAGAGGATCAATGTGGCTCATAATGGCCAGCTAACCTACTGGGAGGAAGTGGGACTGGACTAGGCTTTGAAGGCTGTGCTAACATCTTAACAATGACAATCCCCAGGCCACCTCAAGCAATTCGCTTCACCTCTGCATCCTTTGGTTCCATATAGGTTAAGTGGCAACAACATCCATCCTTAAGAACCACGTACAGATGAAATAATTCTTTATTTAATTTCTTATTAGATGTACTCATTGCTGCTCAAAGGCAAACCCCATATAAATGTTATTATGATAATCATATTGAGAAATAAAATAGCAATGATGCAAACATTCATGTAATTTTCATGTTTGTGGTCTTTGAGGGGAGTTTTTACTCCAATATCGCTAAATGAATCAACACATGTGGTCCATAAAGATGTCCAATAGCACTTTTTTCCTCTTGTATCCACACATACCTCACTATAGAACTAAAAACAAATTCACTTACAACTTTTATGAAATCACAGCCTTTTAAAAAAATCTGAGTTCTTATTAAAGCCAATAGGAATTTGGTATAAAGATTAATAGCAGGATATAGGCTTATAGGATCTTATCAATAATATCTTTACAATCTGTTGGTCTCTTTGAGATGTGCCAAACATAACTAAGATTTATTGATGGAATCAATGTTTAAGGGCATAAAACTTTATATGTGTTTTCCTTTGCTCAATTAGTAAATCTCGTCTAGGTTAATATCGTCATGAGATTTCACTTAGCCATGGCCAGATATCATGGGCAAAGTAGACACTTTCTCTTGGATTATCTGCCTAAATGTTCTAATTCTCTACTTCATGTACTTAGGGAAATTCAGCCAAAGTAAAAACCTATAATTTGAATTTTAATTTGGACAATGTTCTATATGTGAGGTGTGCAAGGGGATTAAAAACATGAATGAGAGAGCTCCTATTGTGGCTCAGCAGGTTAAGAATCTGACTAGTATCCAGAAGGATGTGGGTTCGATCCCTGGCCTCGCTCAGTGGGTTAAAGGATCTGGCTTTGCCTTGAGCGGTGGTGTAGGTCACAGACAGGGCTTGGATCTGGAGTTGCTGTGGCTGTGGTGTAGGCCAGCAGCTGCAGCTCCGATTCAACCCCTAGCCCAGGAACTTCCATATGCTGTGGGTGTGGCCCTAAAAAGCAAAAAATTAAAAATAAAAAAATTAAAACATGAATAAGAGAACCTCAGTCATCAAAATTATATCTTAATTGATAAAGGCAGGGGAAGAGAGAGAAGCAAACAAATACATAGCACTATAGAAATAAGTGAAATGAGAGAAATAAACTCAGGGTCCTATGTAATCTCCAAGAAGGGAGAGATTCTATTCAAGTGGGGAGATGACAAAGGAGCATGGATTCATTGGCCAAGTGGCTTTGGACCAGAAGATGTTAGAAGGGTTGTCAGCGCAGGGCAAAAACTTGAGCAATGATAGGGAATCAAGGAAACACAGAAAAAGCAAACAGCATTCCTCTACTTTTTGTCTGAGCTGAGGAAAATTGGGAAATAAAGTCAGGAAGATAGATTGGACCCAAATTCTTAAGGGCGCTGAAGATCAGGCTCAGTATTTTCAGGATAATTTGGTAAGTCATGAGAGACAAGTGTAATTTTTTTTAAAGCAAGTTAATAACTTATATTAATTTATTATTTATCACTATTAACCCCTTGCATCAAACTGCTCTCCAATCCCTATCGACTCTACTTTGTACTCTTTTTTTATTAAAATATAGTTGATTTACAATGCTGTGCCAATTTCTGCTGTACAGCATAGTGACCCAGTCATATATATATATGTACATACAGGTATATATACACATTCTTTCTCTCACACTATCTTCCATCATGAAAGAGATTGGATATAGTTCCCTGTGCTACTCAGTAGAACCTCACTGCTTATCCATTCTAAATGTAACAGTTTGCATCTATCAACCCCAAGTTCCCTGTCCATCTCACTCCCTCCCTTTTCTCCTTGGCAACCACAAGTCTGTTCTCTATGTCCATAAGTCTGTTTCTGTTCCTGAGCATAAATCTGGGCAAAATCATAAATTCAAAAAGATACATGTACCCTATGTTCACTGCAGCACTATTCACAATAGCCAAGACGTGGAAACAACCTAATGTCCATCAACAGAATAATGGATTAAGAAGATGTGGTAAATGTATAAATGGAATACTACTCAGCCATAAAAAAGAATGAAATAATGGCATCTGCAGCAACATGAATGCAATGAGAGATTCTCACACTAAGTGAAGTAAATCAGAAAGAGAAAGATAAAAACCACATGATGTCACTTACATGTGGAACTAAAATATGGCATAAATGAATTTACATACCTTGTACCGTTACTGTGGCACTTTCTTCCCAGTGCTCCATGATAGTGCCTCTCCACTCCGGGGCAGCCCCCTCCCGCTGCCCATCCCCACCCCTACCCTTGAGTCATCCATTTTAAGTGGAAATATCATTACATCATTACCCAGCTTAAAATCTATCAGTAAGCTCCATTTTCCTGGAGGATGACATCCAAACCCTCAGCAAGGCCCACTGTCTTCTGAATTTTACCTAGCTCTCTGTCCAGTAACCCCCTCAAACACACGTCTTGTGCCCTCTAAACTTTGGCTTGGAGTTTGTCACTGTTCCATTAAATACCACGATTTCTCACACCTCCATACCTCTATGTGAGTAGCCTCCTTGTCTGTCTGGGAAAACACTCCTGATCCTTGGAAATGCAGCGCCAGTGCCACCTCCCCCATGAAGCCTTCCCTGATAATCTCCAGCCTCACCCCTCCTTTTGAGGTCATACCTTCTTCTTCTCCAGAGCACCACGTAAGAGCTCTGTGACCTCTCATCTCACAATTCCCTGTACTTGTTTACCGGACCGTGTTCCTGCTACACGGGGCACCACCATTTCTTACTGCTCTCTGCAGTCCAAAGGCGGCCATCCAGTACATAATGGCTGGATAAATTAATTCATACATTTTAATCACACCAACTTCCTGAAAATATCTAGGGCATATTAGAAGACATCTAAGCGGAGAGTACAGAGCTTTAGAAGAATGACTAGGACAGTGATGTATTAGGTAAATTGGATGAGAGACAACAGGTTTGGAACGAGCAGCAGAAGATGATGGATTCCGCTTTGAACATGGAAAATATGCCTTTGGCGTCCACGGCAATCAGGACCTGCTTTTGAGGCTGCAAGTGATTCTGATTAGACAGGAACAGAGAATTAAGTCGTTCTTTTCACTTCCCAAGCCGAACCCTACCCTCTCTTTTGATAACTTCCTCCAAGATGACTCTGAATTTCTTTAGCCCTGTCTCTCTTATCCAAATATTTCCTTGAAGAAGAACTCAAATGGGCACGTGTTCAGATCCTGTGTCTCTGAATGCGTGTGAGCTCGGGGAGAAGGAAACAGAAAGTGATTTGCAACCTGGCTCTGGAAGGAGAGGAACTGTCAAGGGGGCCGGGATTGTTTTTGTTATTACTGCCTCGCTTTCAACCCATGTCTGTTTATTGTTATTATCTTGTCCCCTAACTGACGCTCAATCCATTTCCTCATCGCAAGTGTGAAAGGAAACCTGGCAAAAGTTACCGCAGCGAGGGTTCCGAATCAATAATGGATTCGTCCTGAGATACGGCACGACATCTGGTAGATATTTGGAGACGCTGTCCATCCCGCCTTGAGGGAATTTTAAGGAGTCAGGCTCCTTTTTCCCTGGAAGGCTATAAAACACGGGGAGTTAAGTGGCAGGAAAATGCTGGTGATGCCTGCTTATAAGAGCAAGCGCTACGACTCGTAGGATGCATATGTTTGAAAAGGGAAGATTGGCTTTTACATTTAGCACATGTGTTGGAATTCTTATTTATACAGAACCTGAAGCGAAACAACAGAGAAGACATAACATGGATTACACTAAAACTAGCTGTGTGATAGAACCTTTCATTTGCATCAGCGGTTTTTGCATATTCTGCTAAGAATTTCAGAATTCGTAAAGGTTTTTTTTTTTTTTTAAGTGACATTAAACGATTTTTAAAAGAAGCTTCATGGAAACGCTTATCGCTTCTAGAAACAGCTGGTCTGGTGGGGGTTCTAATGAAACAGCAGAACCTTTTCTTCCTCCCATAATACTAAAGCTTCCTGATGAGAAAATTAACATGTAAGAGAGGGAGGAAGGGAAGCAGGAGAGAAACAGAAAAGAAGGGGAGGCAGGGGGAAGCTTCTGGATAAGTAAGATGGAGTTCAGGGAAAGGGGCTGAGAAGTGGGAAGAAAGCTTAGGAGAGGAGGAAAGACGAATAAGGAGGAGCAAGTAAAGGTTAAAAACAGCCTCAAAGAAAAAAAAGACAAAGTATAAAAATCCCCTTTAACTGAATGGTCAAAGAAATCCTGAAGGAAAGCCACAACAGTTGCAACGAGTCAATTAAAAAAAAAAGAAAAAAGAATCCATTTGGAAATTCAAAGAGGTTATCAAAGTAGAAATTAGCAAACGGTATACTTGGAACATTTTAAAATCAAAACCAAACGTAGTGCGGAGTTACAAGGAGTCTGAGAAAAGACAGATGCAAGAAGAGGAGAAAGAAAAATTAGGAGAAAGAACAATAGAAGGGAACTGGGTAAGAGCAAGCCAGGAACCAAACAAAAGTTGGAATATTTGTTTTATGAAGTATTAATAACTTGCAAAGGGTTATTTGTCATTGCTGAATTTAGAAATTTATTATCCTATATTAACAAGAGACCAAAATGTCTAGAGTCATTGGCGCAGAGTGTTTTTAAAATGCGCCTTCATCCAGAGGACAGTGACCCACGTTGACAGGCGTCTCATTCTGAAAGGGGAGCGGACAGGGCCTGCGTGGGCCAGTTCCCAGGCTTACTTCCCCACTCATGGCCAGAGAACTCCTCTGGGGGCCGGGGCAGACTTTGAAGTCCAGAGGAGTTTGGGATGGGGAGAGGAGAGTGACTGTGGAAAAGAGAAAAAGAATTTATTATCAGGACCTTTGGGGGGTTTCATATAAAAGCCCTAAATTAACTCTTAATACTTATGAAATTACGTGCTGTCACCCACTTTCTTAACTTTATTGCTTTGGTGTTTGCTGAGCCCTTTCCATAGCACGAGGGACTAATCTTTGATCTTTGCAATTTCATTAAAATAGCACAGGGGGTGGGGGGAGGGGAGGGAACATTTGCTCCAAGCTTCAGGATGAGTCTTAAGGAGGCGGGCAAGAGGCACCGTCACCCGTCTCCACACAGCTAAGAGAAAGAGAATACAGAAAGCTTCTGGAATTTCGTGAACGGTCTAGAATGCCCAGCATTAAGGAGATCCACTGCCTTCAGAGAGGCCCCCTGCCAAATGTCCCCTCCCTCGTCCTGGCGCCTCGGAGAGCTCCCGGCCCTGCCCATTCCATCCCCGCAACTGGCACCACGAGCCGTGCTCCTGATACGCCGCAGCCCCACTAACTGTTCTCAACCGACCTCCTCCACCGGGTCTCCGTTTAGCCCTCGCTTCCTCAGGAAGCTTCCGGACCATCCAGACAAGGCTGGGTATCCTCCCAACGCAGGGTCCCCAGAGCAGCCCTCGCTCACATGCCCAGTGGGTCACAACCGCCTGCTCGCCTGTCCCTCCCTCACCAGAACAGAAAGTTCTTGAAGACCCACAGTTTGAGACAGTTTGCTGCTGTCGCTTCGGCATCCAGTACAGTGTCTGGCGTTCAAAATACCTTCTGAAGGAATAAAAGAACGGGATTTAAAATCAGGTCTTGACTCGAAATACATGTTCTCTCCACTTCACTTTGGTGCCCAAGGTACTGTCTGCCATTCGTGGGCCAGGTGGGGGTAATGTTTAAACGGCAGATTCCTGGACTCCAAACTCAAATTCTCTCCCATTAAGCACTAATGTTTGAGTTGTACCGGGTTCCAGGAGTAAGATACAACATTTACCTTTACCAAATCTATGAGGTTTTTATTCCTTACTGAAAATACAAATTATTGCATTTGTCACAGGGGATGCCACAGTGAAAATGACAGACAAGAAGGTTCCATATTTCGAGGAGCTGACCTTGCAGCAAGGTGACAAACATTAAACCATCAATTGCACAGGTGCTATTCAAGTGTCCTTGGGGGAGCTCTCTGAATAAGGGCAGTTGGAGCTGAACTTTGGAAAATTAATAGAAATTAGTAAGGCCAAGAGCAAAGGGGAGAGGAAGGGGGCCATGTGAAAGAGTCATGGGGCAGGAAGGAGTGTGACATGTGTGAGGGACTGAAAGGGTGTCAGTAGGACGAAAGTCCAAAGAGAGGGAACAAGAAAGGCATGAGACGAGGCCAGGGAGAAAGGCCGAGGGCTCAATGCCCAGACCTCCCATCGCCTCCACCTCCACAGCCTCAGAACGGTTTTCTTTATGTCTAGTTAAGAAATGTACAGCTACACAAAGCTATGTCTTTATTTTCAACAGGAGCAGAGTAGACATAATGTGCATACACTTTTATTTATGTAAGATTGTGTGCTGGGTTTTGTCTGTTTGTTTTTGGTTTCGTTATTATTTTAAAAGTGCTCAAATGCTCTCCTTTATCCCCAGTGTTATAGCCTTGAGTTGTTGGTTGAATTTAACTGGAGGGTAGAAAGTCAGTGGGGTAAAAAAAAAAAGTCAGCAAAAATACAGAAATAATCAATAAGTTGATGTTAAAGGGGTGAAGTGATCTGTGAGATGAATGTTTTAGAACAAGTGAGGATTTATGAATAACGCGAGTCTGTACTACGCACTGGTGTTTCCTACTCTCTGAACCATGTTCTCCAGGCCTCGTCCAGAGGGGTTTTCAAATGACAGCAAGGCTCCATCTCCAGCCCTGCATGTAGCCCTTTGTTCTACCTAGATATGGCGGCCGGAAGGAGGAAACAGGTGACAAAGGTTGAAAACGCCTACTGTGATGTCCAGAGAGTGGCTTCAGTTCCCAGAGCTGGCGCTTACTAGCCATGTGCTTTGGAGCAAGTTGCTTAAGCCTCAGTCTCTTTGTGTCTACGAAAGAGATGAAAATATTACCTCCCACATACAGTTGAAAGGGTTGAATGAGACAATGTGGGTAAAGTGTGTAGCACCTGCCTAGACGGGGAACATTTAATAAAGGGTAGCTGCTGTCATTGTTGTTACCAAAGTGAAGGCTGGTGTGCAATACTAGCTTTCATATGTAATGCTTTCTATGTCCCAGACCCAGATCTCAGCGTGTTGCCTGTGATACCTTATGTAAGCTCACAACTCTATGAGGTAGGTCCTATTACTGCATTTTTATAAAGAAAGAAACCGAGGCCAATGAGACTAGTGCATTTAGGGCTTATATGTGGCAGAGCCAGAGCTGGAACCCAGACAGTCGGTACTTGTGAGCCAGAAATAGCCACAAGGCCAGAACCACAGAGTGCCACAGTGAAGAAGGAACACAGAAATGACCTAGTAAACCCCAGTCTATAGATAAGAACACCGAGGCCCAGAGAATTGAAAATGACTTGCTTCCAGCTCATACATGTATTTTGAGAAAGCCCACGACGATTAAGAATTTACACAGTGCCTGAACATCTTGGAGTTGTGTCTTACAAGTAAACTTTCATTTAGAAGACCGAAGGCATGCTGACTCTTGGACATCAAGCAGCTCTGAGGCAACACTGTTTTATGATTTAAATGTTGTTAATCCCAAAGCATATGGATTTGATTTTTCTTTAAATGTTCACAAGTTTAGAAATGAAGGGAATAGAGAAAAGTCCTGCAGAAGAAAGTTTTTTTTCCAAACCCAAAAGGATTTCTTTTTTTTTTTTAAGTTCCAGATATTGGGCAACAATTGGTCAGTTCAGCTCTGCTCGCCACACCTCCTCAGCTCGTTAATGTCACTGTGAATTGGACTCTTGTCTTTACCACCCTGGAGCTCTACAATGTAAGCAATGGATTCCTTTGGTTTGTAAATAAAGCACCAGCTACCAAATAAATCTCTCCATCCTCAATGTTGATAAACACTTCTTTTTTTCCTACCCAGTTTAGAATGACTCCTGGAAACGTCTTCAGATTCACTATTAGGTGCACTCAAAAGACACTTTCAGGATGCAGAGTTGAAGCTTCCCCACTAGAACATACAGCAGTGTGTTCTAGGGTAAAGAGCACAACACTTCAAGTTCAAAGAGTTCTGATCCTGACTTGCCCTCCACACTGTGCGCGACTTTAGAAAATCCTTTAAGCCATTTGGTTGCTCCATCTGTGAATGTGGCCCTAAGGTCCCCCTTCGCATCTGAATTTTTGTGAGAATTGAGACAAAGACTGTGAAAGCACTTTGAAATACTTAAGCATCTTAAGCGCGTAACACTATAGAGCCTTCCCAAGCTTCTCTCCTCTGTTCTTCCCCTGGCCTTCGGCGCCTTCAAGGTGCAGTTTGAGTGTCATCTTCCCAAAGAAGCCTTCTCTGAGCCTCTAACCTCACACCTAGCACATCCCTTAGTAACTCCCTGGTCACAGCTCTGCCACTCTGCAAGACCATGAACCTTGTCTTAGCCATCCTTTCATTTCTTTTAATTTTTAGTCCTCCGAATAGTCACAATAGAATTTTTTTCAAGCACATACTCACACTCATAGGTCTCAGGATCTGGAAATTGAAAGAGGACTAAAAGTCATCTCCACCTTCAAGGAATAATTCACAGCCAATTAGGAGGAGCAGAAAAGGAAACCAACCATCCCCATGAAGAAAGACAAGGTCAGACCTGCATGGGTGCTTTGGGAGGGGAGTAGACCCTGTGCTGCAGGCTGTGAGCCATTCTTCTTCCATGTTGCTGAAGGTATGCTGTACCCTTCACTCATTCCTTTTCAGCAGGTTCTCTAATAGATATTAGCATCGAATCTACCCTCCTAGTCCTTTACTGTCACCACCCACCAAGCACTAGTGCTGTGCTCCAGGCATTTCTCCGAAATTCCGGTGACCAAATAACTTTGGCACTGCTGACCGAACGCCCAGGTGGTGCTACATATATAGGTCTCATAACAGCAACTCATGAATCGCTCCCTTTGGCTACATAAAGAGCAAAGCCAAAGTTGCCTCTGGCACCTACCATGAATTACAGGTCCAGATCAGAGTTGCTGCAAGTTAGTATTAGCTACTTCAGCCTGTGTTTCTTTGCATGTTTATATTTAGAAATAATACCAATTCCTTATATCTATAAGATTCTTTACATTTTACCAAATACTTCCACACCCTTTTGATCTTAGCAAATACTCACTGCAAGGGATAAACAGGGATTATTTTCTCTGTTTTATAGATAAGAAAACTGAGACTAGGTGACTCAGGCTAAAACCCAACTTTGCTGACCCATAATCCAGTGCTCTGGTGACTATCCCACACAGTGGAACATGTGTACAGACCAAGTGGAGAGGAAAACTCCAGAACTTACATTGCCCCTACTTTTCATGAGTCAAGTGAAATCAGCAAACATTACATTAAACTGGGCTACCATCAAGGCGCTGTGCTGGGTTCCAGAAGAGGGGAAGAAGAGCAAGACCACACAACTTCTCAGAAACACCTATCTCATAAAAGATATAAGATAGGCATATACCTCCAAGAAAGGGGGAAATGAAGCAAGAGCCATAAAAACACCTGAATGTGTGTGTCTGTATAAATAAAAAGTATAAAGGATATACAGAAGTCAAGGGTTTAGGGAGATCATGTCCCTCCAGCAGAGAATGAGATGCTTTCAGATGACAAGACCCTAAAGCTGGTAGTTCACTGCTACTACCTGGCTTGCCATCAAGGTGCTGGACAGTCTAAGACACAGCTCATACACTCGTGGTGTTTGCAGTAAGCTGGAGCGTGATTACCAAGTCAAGATCAAAGAGCTGAGTGGTCAGGGGAGGTCCTAGAAGCTTAGAGCAGAGCAAGAGCCTTACATGCTGATTATCAACAAAGATGACTTTAGCAAGAGGAGGAATTATACTGGGCCTTTACTGAAGTGGCTGAATTCGTTAGCTAGAAAGGTTCAAGATCAGATTCAACTGCAGTTAGGAAAGACTGTCTTAGTATCCCTGAACTTTCTCTTATATACATTTGATAGCCACCCATTCATTCCTTCATTTCTCAAGTATTTACTGATTGCTCAATATGTGTCAGACATGGCGTTAAATGCTGGGAATCCAGAAATGAACAACAACAACAAAAAAGACATGAGCCAGTGCCTTCATGAAGCGTACAGTCTGGTGAAAGAGACAGAGGTGACCTAAATAACTTCTTCCAAATAAACACCAAATAACAGTTATAACAAACTCCATAAAGGAGAGGCACATAATGCTACAAAAGTGTAAAAGAGGAATATTTGAACTGTCAAGGATTTGGGGGTGACATGAGGTTGTGATCTGCATGTTGAGTTGAACTGAGTTATATCAGATGAAGGGAAGGATAAGAGAAAACATCAGAGGCAGGGAAAAAGCATGAAAAAAGGCCCTGGCGTGAACAAGGGCATGGGAGCATTACAGAAACTGAAAGAAGGCACATAAGAGAGCAAAGGCAGCAAGTATAAGGGAGCAAATGAGAAAAGAGGCTGATAAACTTGTAGAGACCAATGTGAGGGATTTAAGAGGGTGGGCAGGAGGCAAGATTAGACCTAGTGTTGCTCCCAAATTGGACCTTACAGTGACTAAAATATGGACAGCAGATTAGAAAGAGACAAGTGAGGATATGGAGAGTCCAGGTTGGAGTTTATTACACAATCTAGTCAAGAATTAATAGCAAATATGTATGAGTACAACTGGTTTACTTTGTTGTAAACCTGAAACTAGCTCAGCTATGTGGGTCAAATATACTCCAATAGAACTTATTTTAAAAAAAAATTGGCAGAACCTGTCTATTTATTCAACAAATGGTTGTGAAGTATCTGTTTTGTGCTAGAAGCTGGAGAAACTCAGATGGACACTTTCTATATAGCTTTAAATGTTTGTTTCAAATGATAATATTTTGATAAGAGCTGAGTTTCAGTCTTCTGCTAGCTGTGTGAGTTTTCTCACCTATAGAATGAGGATAATAAAAACTCATAAAATTCTGTGAGGAGTAAATAAGACAATGCATGCAAAGCACCTATGCCAGGAGACAGGATTAAGATGGCAGAATAGAAAGACTGGAGCTCAACTTCTCTGATAAAAACAACAAAATTACAACCAAATGCTGAGCAACCTTCAACTAAATGGACTGAAAACTTTCAAAAATATATTCTACTCCAGAAGACAAAGAGGAGGCCACATCAAGAGGTAGGAGGGGCAATTATGCAATATAAGCAACCCCATACCTCCTGGGTGGGAAGCCCCACAGCCTGGAAAGTAACTGTATCACAGAGACTCACCTACAGGAGTGAGAGTTCTGAGCCCCATGTCAAACCCTCACGTGTGGGGATCTGGCACGGGGAGAAAGAACCCCCAGAGCATCTGGCATTGAAGGCCAGTGGAGCTTGTGCACAGGAACTCCACAGGACTGGGGGAAACAGAGATGCCATTCTTGAAAGGTGCACACAGACTTTCATGTGCACTGGGTCCCAGGGCAAAGCAAAGACTCCAAAGGAACCTGGGTCAAACCTGACTGCAGTTATTGGTGGATCTCCTGGGAAAACAGGGGGGGAATGTGGCTTGTTGTGGGGGGGCATTGGAAGCAAAGCTCTTGGGAATATTCAGCAGTGTGCCTTTCTCTGGAGGTGGCCATTTTGGGAAAATCTGGCCCAACCCAATAGTACTGAGAAGCCCCAGGCCAAACAACAATCTAGGTGGGATCAGAGCCCTGCCCCTCAGTAAACAGGCTGCCAAAAGACAGGTACACAGCCACCTCTAATCTCACCCAGAGACAAAGCCCCACCCACCAGAGGGATAGGAATCAGCTCCACCTACCAGTGGGCAGGCACCAGTCCCTCCCATCAGGAAGCCTACAGCAAGCCCCTGTACCAACTTCAGCCACAAGGGGGGCAGACACCAGAAATAAGAGAGGCTACAACTCTATTATCTGTAAAAAGGTCACCACACCAAAAACCTATAAAAATGAAAAAAACAGAGAACTATAACTCAGATGAGGGAGAAAGAAAAAACCCCAGAAAAATAGCTAAGTGATCAGGAGATTCTTTAGCCTCCAGGAAAAAGACTTTAGATTGTTGATGCTGAAGATGATGCAAGACATCGGAAATAAACTGGAGGCAAAGATGGATCACTTACAGGAAACACTGAGCAAAGAGATACACGACATAAAACTTAAACAAGAAGAGATGCAAAATACAATAACAAATAAAAAATTCACTAGAAGCAGCTAACAGCAGAATACAGGATGCAGAAGAAAGAAAAAGCAAGGTGGAAGACAGATTAGTGGAAATCACAGATGTGGAACAGAAAAGAGAAAAAAGATTGAAAACAAATGAAGAGAGTCTCAGAGAACTCTGGGACAATGTTAAATGCACCAACATCTGTATTATAGGGGTGCCAGAAAGAGAAGAGAGAGAGAAAGGGACAGAAGAAATATTCAGAGATAATAGCCGAAAACTTCCCTAACATGGGAAAGGAACCACTCATTCAATTCCAGGAAGTGCAATGAGTACCATATAAAATAAACCCAAGGAGGAACACCCCAAGACACATATTAATCAAATTGAACAAAATTAAAGACAAAGAGAAAATCTTGAAAGCAGCTAGGGAAAAGAAACAAATAACATACAAGGGAACCCTGATAAGGTTATCAGCAGATTTTTCAGCAGCAACTCTACAGGCCAGAAGGGAGTCGCATGACATACTTAATATTATGAAAGGAAAAAACCTCCAACCAAGATTACTTTACAAGTTCTCTCAGCAAGGCTCTCATTCAGATCTGAAGGAGAAATCAAAAGCTTTACACATAAGCAAAAGCTAAGAGAATTCAGCAACACTAAACCAGCTTTACAACAAATACTAAAAGAACTTCTCTAGGCAGAAAAGAAAAGGCTGCAACAAGAAACAAAAATACCACAAATGACAAGGCTAACTAGTAAAAGTATATACAGTAAAGATACCAAAACATCCACTCACAATTATGCTACCAAAATCAGAAATCATGAGAAGAGGAGAGTACAAATGCAGGACATAGTAGTTGCTCTTGCAATTAGGAGATGAACAACTTGAAAGAATCTCTCGTGTGTGTGTGTGTGTGCGTGCATATATATATAAAAGTGTATATATATATTATATATATATACACTCATATCAAAACTTCAGAATAACTGCAAACCAAAAATCTACAATTGATACACAAACAAATAAGAAAAATCAACTCAAATACAACACTGAAGACAGTCATCAAACCACAAGAGGAGAGAACAACAGAAGAAGGGAAGAAAAAAGAGCAACAAAAACAAATCCAAAGTAATTAATAAAAAGGCAATAAGAACATACATATCAATAATTACCATAAATGTTAATGGACTAAACGCCCCAAACAAAAACACAGACTGGCTAAATAGATACAAAAACAAGACCCATATATATGATGTCTTCAAGAGACCCACTTCATTTCTAGGGACACATACAAATTGAAAGTGAGAGGATGGAAGAAGAAAATATTCCATGCAATGGGAATCAAAAGAAAGCTTGAGTAGCAATACTCATATCAGACAAAATAGACCTTAAAATGAAGAATATTTTAAAGGACAAGGAAGGACACTACATAATGATCAAAGGATCAATCCAAGAAGAAGATATAACAATTTTAAATATCTATGCACCCAACATAGGTTCACCACAACATATAAGGCAACTGCTAACAACCTTAAAAGGAGAAATCGACAATAACACAATCATAGTGGGGGACTTTAACACCCCACTGACACCAATGGACAGATCAACCAGACAGAAAATCAATAAGGAAACACAGGCCGTGAATGATACATTAGACCAGATGGACTTAATAGATATTTATAGGAAATTCTATCCAAAAGCAGCAGAATACACATTCTTCTCAAGTACACATGGAACATTCTCTAAGATTGATCACATCCTGGGCTACAAATCAAGCATCGGTAACTTTAAGAAAATTGAAATCATATCAAGCATCTTTTCTGACCACAACGCTATATGACTGGAAATCAACAACAAGAAAAAAACTACAAAAAGCACAAACACGTGGAGACTGAACAACATGCTACTAAACAACCAATGGATTACTGAAGAAATCAAAGAGGAAATTAAAAAATACCTAGACTCAAATGACAACAAAGATACAACACTCCAAAACCTATGGGATGCAGCAAAAGCTGTTCTAAGAGGAAGTTTATAGCAATACAAGCAGGAAACAAGAAAACGCTCAAATAAACAAGCTAACTTTACAGCTAAAGCAGCTCAAAAGAAAACAGACAAGACCTAAAGTTAGTAGAAGGAAAGAAATCGTAAACAACAGAGCAGAAATCAATGATCTAGGAACGAAGAAAACCACAAAAAAGATCAATGAAACAAAAAGCTGGTTCTTTGAAAAGCTCATCAAAATTGATAAACCCTTATCCAGACTTATCAAGAAAAAAAGAGAGAAGACTCAAAACAATAAAATTAGAAATGAAAAAGAAGAAGTAACAAGGGACATCATAAAAATACAAAGGATCATAAGAGACTACTATATGCAACTATATGCCAATAAAATGGAAAACCTAGAAGAAATGGACAAATATTTAGAAGAGTACAATCTTCCAAGACTACAGAAAAAATAAACAGACAAATCACAAGTACTGAAATTGAAACTGTGATTAAAAAACTTCCAACAAACAAAAGTCCAGGACCAGATGGCTTCACAGGAGAATTCTATCAAACATTTAGAGAAGAGCTAACACCTATCCTTCTGAAACTATTCCAAAAAATTTCAGAGGAGGGGACACTTCTAAACTCATTCTATGAGGCCACCATCACCCTGATACCAAAACCAGACAACAACACCACAAAAAAAAAAAAAAAAAGAAAAATTACAGGCCAATTTCACTGATGAACATAGATGCAAAAATCCTCAACAAAATACTAGCAAACCACATCCAACAATACGTTAAAAGGATTATACATCATGATCAAGTGGGATTTATCCTAGGGATGCAAGGATTCTTTAATACCCACAAATAAATCGGTGTGAAACACCACATTAACAAATGAAGAATAAAAACCATATGATCCTCTCTGTAGACACAGAAAAAGCCTTTGACAAAATCCAACACCCATTTCTGATAAAAACCCTTCAGAAAGTGGGCATAGAGGGACCTACCTCAACATAACAAAGGCCATATATGACAAACCCACAGCAAACATCACTCTCAATAGTGAAAAGCTCAAAGAATTCCCACTGAGATCAGGAACAAGACAAGGATGTCCGCTCTCACCACTACTCTTCAACATAGTTTTTGAAGTCCTAGCCGCAGCAATCAGAAGTAAAAGAAATAAAAGAAATCCAAATAGGAAGAAGTAAAACTGTCACTATTTGCAGATGACATGATGCTATACCTAGAGAATCCTAAAGACTCTACCAGAAAACTGTTAGAGGTCATCCATGAATTTGGCAAAGTCACAGGATACAAAATTAAAACACAGAAATTGACTGCATTTCTTTTTTTTTTTTTTTCTCTCTTTTTGCCATTTCTTGGGTGGCACCCACAGCATATGGAGGTTCCCAGGCTAGGGATCTAATCGGAGCTGTAGCCGCCAGCCTACTTCACAGCCACAGCAACGCAGGGATCCGAGCCGTGTCTGCAACCTACACCACAGCTCACGGCAACGCTGGATCCCTAACCCACTGAGCAAGGCCAGGGATCAAACCCACAACCACATGGTTCCTAGTCGGATTTGTTAGCCACTGAGCCACAACGGGAACTCCTGCATTTCTATATACTAACAACAAAAGATCAGAAAGAGAAAATTAGGGAAGCAATCCCATTTACCACTGCATCAAAAAGAATAAAATACATAAGAATAAACCTACCTAAAGAGACAAAAGACCTGTATTCTGAAAACTATAAGATACTGATAAAAGAAATCAAAGATGACAGACAGAAACAGATGGAAAGACATACCATGCACTTGGATTGGAAGAGTCAATATTATCAAATTGTCTATACTACCCAAGGCAATCTACAGATTCAACACAATCCTTATCAAATTACCAAGGACATTTTTCACAGAACTCGAACAAAATATTTTAAAGTTTGTTTGGAAGCACAAAAGACTCAGAATAGCCAAAGACATCCTAAAAAACAAAAATGGAGCTAGAGATATCAGGCTCCCTGATTCAGACTATACTACAAAGAAACAGTCATCAAAACCATATGGTACTGGCACAAAGACAGAACTATAGGTCAGTGGAACAGGATAGAAAGCCCAGAATTAAATCCACAAACCTACAGTCAATTAATCTATGACAAAGGAGACAAGAATATACAATGGAGAAAAGGCAGCCACTTCAATAAGAGGTGCTGGAGAAACTGGACACCCACATGTAAAAGAATGAAATTAGAACACTCCCTAACACCATACACAAAAATAATCTCAAAATGGATTAAGGATCTAGATATAAGACCAGATACTATAAAACTCTTAGAGGAAAACACAGGCTAAACACTCTTGACATAAACGACAGCAACATCTTCTCAGATCCACCTCTTAGAGTAATGACAGTAAAAACAAAAATAAACAAATGAGACCTAATCAAACTTAAAAGTTTCTGCACAGCAAAGGAAACCCTCAACAAAACAAAAAGACAACCCACAGAATGGGAGAAATTATTTGCAAATGAATCAACTGACTACGAATTAATCTCCAAAATTTATAAACACCTCCTACAGCTCAATATGAAAAAAAAACAAACAACCCCATCAAAAAATGGGCAGAAGATCTAAACGGACAGTTCTCCAAAGAAGACATACAGCTGGCCAAAAAACATATGAAAAGATGTTCAACATCACTCATTATTAGAGAAATGCAAATCAAAACCACTATGAGGTACCACCTTACACCAGCCAGAATGGACATCATCAAAAAGTCTACAAACAGTAAGTGCTGGAGAGGGTGTGGATAAAAAGGAACCCTATGACTCTGCTGGTGGGAATGTAAATTGGTGCAACCACTGTGGAAAACAGTATGGAGATTCCTCAGAAAACTAAAAATGGAACTACCATTTGATCCAGCAATCCCACTCCTGGGCATCTATCCAGAGAAAACCATGACTCGAAGAGACACATGTACTCCGATGTTCATTGCAGCACTATTTGCAATAGCCAAGACATGGAAACAACCTAAATGCCCACTGACAGAGGAGTGGATCAAGAAGATGTGGTCCACATACACAATGGAATATCACTCAGCCATTAAACGGAAAGAAATAACGGCATTTGCAGCAACATGGATGTACCTAGAAATTTCCATGCTAAGTGGTGTCTCAGACAGTGAGACACCAACATCAAATGCGATCACTTACATGTGGAATCTAAAAAAGGACACAATGAACTTCTTTGCAGGACAGATAGTGACTCACAGACTTTGAAAAACTTATGGTTTCCAAATGAGATAGGTTGGAGGGTGGGGGGATGCACTGAGGGTTTGGGATGGAATGCTGTAAAATTTGGTTGTGATGATTGTTGTAGACCTATAAATATAATAAAATCCATTAATTAATAATAAAAAATTAAAAAAATTTTTAAATTAAAATGAAGAAACTGGAAAAAAAAGACTAAGAAATTAGGCTAAACTGGAGCGGAAAACAGATGAACTGGAGAGATGTTTAGGATATATACTCAGTAAAGCTTTGTAATGTATCTGGCTGGTGAGGTGAGGCTGCCATCAAGGATGGTTTTTATTGTGTTCACTCATTCAATATATACACATTGAGCTTTTGATGAGTTTCCATCAAAAGGTCACTATATATAGATCACATTATAGAGATCTAAATCACTAATGGCATATTGTACATAGTCCAACACAATTGTACTAGATAGATGTTGAAGACAATCCCCAAGACAGAGAACATCAAAGGAAGACTAGGTCAGTCCGGATGGAGCATGTGGAGTTCGAGGTATGTTTGAGATCTCCAAGTGGAAGCCAAAGTAGACAAGAAGATATATGATCTGGAGCCCAGAAGAGAGATCTGACTGTAATGAAGAGTAGGTTTTTTTAAAACACAACTGTGCAAAATGTAAAGAAAGATAGAATCCATTTATTTGATATGTACTGTGCCAAGCCAAGTAAGGTATCAGGAAACAAAAATTGTGCAGAGTTCTGTCAATTACCTTAAGGTACTGGCCTCTAATCACTCTTTGAAAGAAAACGTGCATCACCACTGCAGCATTTATTACACACTATGGTTATTTTGGTGCCTTTCACATTCACTAGAGAGAAAGCTACCCGAGGTAGGTGTTGTATATTTTAAATCAGTCTTTCTGGGGCCAGAAAGTTTGGGGGTCCCAGCCTTTCTGGAGTTCAGTTTTTTCAAGACCTGATGTGGTTTGCTGACTCACAGATAATAAGAGGCCTTGATGATCACATAATCCAACCACCTTCTTTTAATAGTACAAAAGCAGAGCAAATACATAATTAGCTTTTTTTTTTTTTAAGGGCCACACCCATGCCATATGGAAGTTCCTGGGCTGGGGTCAAATCAGAGCAGCAGCTGCCAGCCAATGCCACAGCCACAACAAGTGGGATCCAAGCCAAGTCTGTGACCGATGCTGCAGCTCACAGCAACACCAGGACCCTAACCCACTGACTGGGGCCAGGGATCGAACCCACATCCTCATGGATACTAGTCAGATGCATTACCACTGAGCCACAATGGGAACTCCGCAAATATATAATTACTTTCCCCACAATGTTAATGGAAAAATTGGGAGAAAAACACAGAATTCCTAACCTCACCACTCTTCAAAAGACCACTGCCCAAGATTGTCCTACTACCCTGGGACATTTGAGTCCTGGACTGTATTTCCCCCTCTGTAATGTGGATGTGAGATAAGATGTTGAAGGGAGAGTAACAGGACAAAAACTTCCTAGTAAACCTTACACTTTAAAAAAATTCTATACAGTTAGCTATTTCACTCAGCATAATTATTTTCTGCTTCACTTATGTTTCTGTATTTCAGTGGTTCATTATTATTGCTAAATAGCATTCCATCATGTAGATACACCACAACTTGCTTACTCATTTCACCTATGGATGGACACTTGGTTTGTTTTCAGATATTTTTATTATTCAATTCTATTTCTTTTTTCTTTTTCTTTTTTTTTTTTTTTTTTTTTTGTCTTTCTTTTTTAGGGCCGCATCCACAGCATGTGGTGGTTCCCAGGCTATGCGTCCAATCGGAACAGTAGCCGCTGGCCTACACCAGAGCCACAGCAACATGGGATCAGAGCGACGTCTGTGACCTTCACACACCACAGCAACACCAGATCCTTAGCCCACTGAGCTAGGACAGGGATGGAACCTGCAACCTCGTGGTTCCTAGTCAGATTTGTTAACCACTGAGCCATGATGCAAACTCCATTTTTAAACTTTTTTTTTTTTTTTTTTTTTGGCCTTCCTGAAGTTTTCTTTATGTTTCTCATGCTTGGAGTTTATTGAGCTTCTTAGATATGTGAGTTTAGAGTTTCCATCACATTTGGGAATTTGCCATTATTTCTTCAAATATGTGTGTTCTCCCTTCTACGTCAGAGCTGCTATAACAATACATTAAGTTGCTTGAAGCTGTCTCACAGCTGATAACCCATTCGTTTGTTTCTTGTGTGTTTGATTTTGAATCATTTCTATTGCTATGGATTTAAGTTTGTTAATCTATTTTTCTGCAATGTCCAATGTGACCCTAACTAAATACCGTGCATTTTTACCACAGACATTACAGTTTTAACTTCTAAAAGTCTGACTTGGATATTTTTTCATAATTTGCATGTCCAAGTAACATGTTTAATCTATCCTCTAGCTTTTTGAGCATATAAAATAGAACTATATTTTAATGTTTTTGGTGATTCTAACATCTGTGTCAGTCTGGGTCAATTTCAATTGATGTATTTGTCTCCTCACTATGAATGCTATTTACATGGTTTTATTTTTCTGTTTCACTGTTTTTTTGTTTTTTTGTTTTTTGTCTTTTTGCCTCTTCTAGGGCCACTCCCTTGGCACATGGAGGTTCCCAGGCTAGGGGTCAAATCGGAGCTGCAGCCGCCGGCCTACGCCAGAGCCACAGCAACGCGGGATCCGAGCCGCGTCTGCAACCTACACCACAGCTCACGGCAACGCCGGATCCTTAACCCACTGAGCAAGGCCGGGAATCGAATCTGCAACCTCATGGTTCCTAGTCAGATTCGTTAACCACTGCACCACGCCACGACGGGAACTCTTCACTCTGTTTTTTCATGCTTGGTAGACTTGTGAATTTTACTTTGTTAGGTGCTGGATATTACGTATTTCCGTAGCTTGGTTTTTTTTGTTTTGTTTTGTTTTGTTTTGTTTTTTTGCTTTTTAGGGCCACACCCCCAGCATATGGAAGTTCCCAGGCTAGGGGTCGAATCCACAGTTGTCATCCTACACCACAGTCATAACCACAGAGAATCCGAGCCATGTCTGCAACCTACACCACAGCTCAAGGCAACAGCGGATCCCTGACCCACTGAGCGAGGACAGGAATCAAACCCACATCCTCATGGATACTAGTCGGATTCGTTTCCGATGTATCACAACAGGAACTCCCCCTGCAAATATTTTTGATTATTATCTTGAGATACAGTTGATTATTTGTAAACAGCACGATTCTTTTCAGTTTGCTTTTGAGGTTGTTAGACGGGACCAGAGCTGCATCTAATTTAAGGCTAACTAATCCCCACAACCGAGGCAAGACTCTTGTGAGAATTCTAGTTAATCCCCTCTGAATTACGATGTTTTTTCCAGTCTTGTTCATGAGAACAGGCTCAATACTCTGCTTAATACCAAGGAAGACCCTCTGCAAACCTGCCAGTTCTCTCTCCCTGCAGCTCTTCCTGCTCTGGTACTCTGCCCTGTGAACTCTGCCCACATTGGTGCCTCACCTCTGTGTCTTCAACTCAGGGAGACCAACAAGCTCTGCCTGGGTTCCCCCTCCTTTCACCGTGGCTAATCATAGGGCTTACCTCCTTTGTTTCCCATATCTAAGAGATCACTGTCTTTCATGACCTGATACCCAATTTCTTGAAAAACTTTCCCTTCATTTGTCTTTTAAATTTTTTAAAATGTATTTGGCTGTTTCAAGTGGAATGGCAAATCTACTCCTTGTTTTTCCACCTTGCCCAGAAACAGATGACCTCTGTTAGACTTTTAAGACTTTTTCTTTCGTTTTGATCAATTAAGTATTTAAAAATCCTAGTTTATACAAATATATCATTGTGATTGTGAATGGTTAATTATAAATACATACTTTCTCTATTTAGCAATTGAAATTCTCCTGTAATCATAACCAAAAATAATGGCAAATACTATGTTATAAATAGTCTTTGGTATAAACAAAGAGTTGAGATGCAATAAATTCTTTGGGGTTGACTAAGTTTAAATAAATTTTAATTCAAGATTTACAAAGAAAACGTTTTTCTTTAACATTTTAAATTGTCTCTTTTGGAAAGTAATGATTAAAAGTTTGAGAATGAGAAGTGAAAAGTAACAATACCTCTCAATTTATTTTATTCAAATTGGCTTCACTAATAGCATTCTTTTCAATATGTTACAGCAATGTTGGGAAAACATAGCAACGAGGGTGACTATTTTTGAGTCTTGCCTGCCTTAACAACATCTTTTGGAACTTCTCCGATACAGCTGACATGTTGAAATATAGCATTGGTTTTCCATGCAGTTTTAAATTAAATTTGTTAAGAATGCTAAAAATATCAGTTAAGTAGCCAAACTTGTTACCCATATGACATCTGTATAAATATTTTCCAAAAGAGATTCTTTTATAACTGAAAATGTGAATCTCATTTGTGAGTTTCTATGCCCTGCTTAGTACTTTCTCTTCCAAAAATCAAGAAATTTCAGAATGATATAGTAAATGTCAATGGTTAATTACAATCTCTGAACAAAGTATTTCCAAAAATCAGTTACCCATTAAAATTCTTCCAATAAATTAAAAATAATTCAAACTACTTTTAAATATATTCGTGACAATTAGCAGAATATTTATGATGTATTTTTAAGTGCATTGAAATGGAACCATTATTAATAGACTCTAACCATTTTATTAACTCCTATATAATATCCAATATATTTTCAGCCTTATCATCAATAATTAATTTTATAACTTTTACAGGCTAATTTATGTTGACTAACAATTTTTATTTTCTTTTTATGCCTGCACCAGCAGTATATGGAACTTCCCAAGCTAGGGGTCGATTCAGACCTGCAGCTGCCAGCCTATGCCACAGCCACAGCAACATGGGATCCAAGCCACATCTGCAACTTACACTACAGCTTGCAGCAACGCCAGATCCTTAACCCACTGACTGAGGCCAGGGGTTGAACCCACATCCTCATGGATACTAGTTGGATTCTTAACCCACAAAGCCATAACAGGAACTCTGACTAACAATTTTTCTTCCTGAGTCTAAGAAGAAATTCAAATTTAGCTTTAATTCTAACCTAGGTAAAACTGACACGACTGAACAAAGCCTCTATAAAATTGTCTTGACCCAATTACCTCACATAAATTATAAGAGATACAAATATCAGAGCATTCAACAGATTGGACTGTAGAATCCAAACTTGAGTGTAGTGATGTAATAAACATTGCTGTGGAACACTCTTCAGCAATAAAGTTCATATAAGACAAAATAAAGGTACACACATCACCAACATATAATGGCAAAAATATTTTTGCCAGCAGTTCTATGAGCAGTTTTTTCTTTGCGACACTATATAATAATACTTCAAACTATTAAATATGGTTATAACAAAGCTTAATAATGTGTGCAGAATGTAGTAGAAAATGTTTCAAACTTTCTTTCTTTTTCCAATGAAAATATTGGAGAATTTAAATTTGCCACACTGTGTTGCCAAGCAGATTTTTATCTCTTAATTTTGAAGGTTTGAAATTTCATAACAAAAATACACTGCATTCTGTTATTCTGTGTTTTCAGCATTTGATAAAGGTATATTTTTAATAAACTTCACTATAAGGTATTTTTTAGAATAAGATGAATGATTTTCTCAATAGCATCACAATTACATCCAAGAGTTGAAACTGAACATGTGTATTCTTTTTTCTCCTAACAAAAAACCAATATATTTTACTGAGCAATACACACTAGTCAGAACTTAATACCACAATTGTCGCAAACTCAGAAAATGTCATATTCTAAATTTCCTTCCTGAAAAATGCACTGAAAGTTCATAACTGAAACTTGGTATAAAGTTCCATACTCTTGCTAAAAGCAGAGAAAGAAATTCTCATTTTGCTTTAAAACTATGGGCTATATAATAAAAAAAAATTAAACAATGCACTTTAACATTCCTGTTATACTGATAATCAAATTGGCTCTTACATTACAAAATCAAAAAAGAAAACAGTAAGGAATAAAATAAAAATTAATTCCTAAACAACGTGCATATTTGTCATGTCTCCTTCAAACAAATGTATCTCCCACATGGCTCAGAGTAGTTGGCCTAAATTCATTACTGTACATAAGGCTCCTACTTAGAATCCTTATGACGCACCCATATTTTCTAGCCTTTTCTCTTCTGTTATATATTTCCCTCTAAGTACTGCCATAGCTGCATCATATGAATTGTTATATACTGTTTTCATTTTCACTTATTTCAAAATATTTTCTAATTTCCCTCGTGATTTCTTGACACATTGTTTGCTTAGAGGCATGCTATTTAATTTTAGACTATTTGAGTATTTTATAATACTGTCTCAAATAACTTTCTATTTTTGACACTAGTTTAAATCCATTCTTATCAAAAGAACATACTCTGAATAATTCTTTGAAATTTGTTGAGTTTTGTCTTATGGCCCAGAAGGTAGTCACATTTTAGTGAAAGTTCCATGGACACTTGAAAAGAACGTGTGTTCTGTTACTGGTAGGTGAAGAGTTCTAGGTATCAGTCTGCTGAAGTTGGTTGATGGTTCAATTCTTCTATATTCTATGACATTTTTGTCTACTTGTTCTATCAGTGACTAAGTGACAGTATTAATTCTCCACCTGAAATTATGGACTTGCTTATTTCTCCATTAAGTTCTGTTAAGCTTTTTGGAGTTCCCGTCGTGGCTCAGTGGTTAACAAATCCAACTAGGAACCATGAGGTTGCGGGTTCAATCCCTGGCCTTGCTCAGTGGGTTAAGGATCTGGCATTGCTGTGCGCTATGGTCTAGGTTGAAGACACGGTTCCGATCTTGTGTTGCTGTGGCTCTGGGCATAAGCCGATGGCTCTGGGCGTAATCTAAGTTCTGATTAGACCCCTAGCCTGGGAACCTCCATATGCCATGGGTGCAGCCCTAAAAACAGCAAAACGACCAAAAAAAAAAAATTCTGTAAGATTTTGCTTTATGTACTTCAAAATTCTGCTAAATGTATACACATTATGAATCACTATATCTTTCTGATAAATTGACTACTTTATAATAATGTAATGTCCTTTTGAAGTATATTTTTTCTGACATTTAAAAAGCTACTCTGGCTTTCCTTTTTTTTTTTTTTTCTTTTTTTCTTTTTATGGCTGCACCTGTGGCATATGGAAGTTCCCAGGCTAGGGGTCAAACAGGAGCTGCAGCTGCCAGCCTACACCACAGCCACAACAATGCAGGATCCAAGCCATATCTGCAACCTACACCACAGCT
Organism: Sus scrofa; assembly: GCF_054392235.1. Classification (NCBI taxonomy): domain Eukaryota; kingdom Metazoa; phylum Chordata; class Mammalia; order Artiodactyla; family Suidae; genus Sus; species Sus scrofa. The sequence goes on along the minus strand of NC_139385.1, from coordinate 130,846,206 downwards.
CATGGCAATGCCAAATCCTTAATCCACTGAGCAAGGCAAAGGATCGAACCCACATCTTCACGGATACTAGTCGGGTTTGTTACCACTGTGCCACAATGGGAACTCCTACTCTGGCTTTTTTTGATTGAAGTCTGTGTGGCATATCTTTTTCTATCCTTATAATCTTACCTAGCTGAATCTCTATTTAAAGCAGATTTCTTATGAACAGTATACAGATTTATCCTGCTTTTTATCCAATTCGACAATCACTGCTTTCTTTCCCTCCTCCCACAGTCTTACTGAAATATAACTGATATAACATTGGGTAAATTCAAGGTATAACATGTGACAGTTTGCTATACGTGTATACTGAAGCACTGCTTTTCAACTGGACTGTATAGTACACTTACATTGTATCTAATTATTCATATGGCTGGACACAAATCTACCATTCTACTAGTTGTTTGCCATTTGTCTCCTCTGTTCTTGATAGCTTTTCCTTCTCTTTTCTCGCTTTCTTTTTGATTAATTATTTTGTGCTTATTTTATCTCCAGTATTTAGTCATTAACTATACCTCCATTCTAATTTTACCTTTAGTGGTTGCTCTATAGCCTGTGACATCTCCAGCTTATAAAAGTGTATTCTTTCTCCAGCTGCCTTCAAGATATTCTCTTCATCTTTAGTTTTCAGCAATTTGAGTATGTGTCTCAATGTGTTAGTGAGGGTAATTAATCCTGGTTGGGGATTTGCTAAGCTTTGGGGATCTTTGGTTTATTACATTTTCATTACTCTTAAAAAGTTTGGGCCATGATCTTTTCAAATATTTCATCTGCTCTGTTCATTTCTTCTCCATCTGGAACTCCACTTATACATATGCCAGACTTTTAATACCGCCCCATGATTCTTGGATGCTCTGCTCTCCTCCCACTTCTGCCCCTGCTTGTTTTTCTTGTGTTTCAGTTTGGGTGATTTCTATTGTCCAGCTTGAAGTTCACTCATTTTATCTCTTTAGCTGTATCCAATCTGCTTATAAATTCCTTTTAATATATAGCTTTCAGCACTTTACTCAAAGCCTTAAATCTCTTCTTATATGTTGTCTACATCGTCCAGTGGTTAACACAATTAAATAAACATTAACCACAGCTATTTTAAAACACAAGTTTGGGGGGGAGGGATCAAGGTGGTGGAGGAGTAAGATGTGATTCTCACCTTCTCTCACATATTAAAATACAGGTTTGATGGTTTCAACATCTAAATCATCTCTATTTAATTATTCTGTCTTCTCATAATATGTTGTAAGTTATTTCTTCCTGCTTTTTGGGGGTTTATTGTTTAAAATAACCATATAGATGGAGTTACTATTTGCACACAGAAATGGGCATGTCTCTTCTTCTGTCAGGCTGTTAGGATGGGGAGTGGATTCAGCCTAACTGATTTGGGTTATCTATTGCTGTAACTACCTTTGATGCATTGCAGACTCAAGTTCCTCTGGCAAAAGGCTGCTGTTACCTTGTGTTTAGTGTGGGGTGTGGAGTGCTTAGTAGGTTTCCTCAATGTTCTTGCTCCACTCTCAGCTTTCAGAAGCCCCTCAACTCTATACTAGAGACAGGTCTGTCTCCATGCTCTTGACCAACTCCAGCAGAAGACAGCTATTGCTTATTATTTGGTGTTAGACTCATAGTGAGGCTCTTGGTTCTCCTGATCCAGACTCAGTCTCAGGCAGGTCCTATGCATCAGGGCCTTGGGGACTGAACGTTTTATGCTCCTTTCCTTCTCTTCACCATGGTAGCCGAACTCTGCCTTGTGTCCATGTGGTGGTGGTAAGAGGAAGGACATTGGTGGTAGAGAGGTTCTGGTACACATCTGCTTTCTTTCAGTGCAGAATCCTGGATCCAAGAGTGATTCAAACCCTTTGTCCAGCATCTTCATACCTTTCCTTGGGTATGAGAAAGAGCTAGGGAAGTTAGCAATGCTCTACTTCTGTGTGCCAGCAACGACTGACCCCGACCGCTGAGCGCCCATCTCCTGGCTCCTGCCTATCTCCAGTCTTTCCTTTGAGGACCCACCAGATACCAGGAGAAAAGAGCTTGTGAATGAATACAGATTTTCTTGTATCTGAGGCTCCCAGTTATTCTAAGCTACCATATTAACCCATGCTCAGCCTATAATAATCCACCAAAATATGAGCTGTCTTCTTCTCCCCTTTTATGGCAGCCACTTCTTCCCATATGATGCCCAAGGTAAAATAGTCCATGTGTTTCTTCTCCTTGGAGAGACTTGAACTTCTGAAATTCAGTTTATCCGGTTGCTTTGTTAGCTCAACTCTATTATGGATTTAAGAAAAGTACTGATTTGTTGATTATTCAGTCTTTTCTCATTAACAGAGTAGGAGCGAAGTTATCCTGAAGCTTTCTATAGCCTAAGCAGAACCAAATCCTCTTCTATTCAATATTATTCTATTTGCTTCTATTTCAGTTATGTCTCAATAAGTGCTAGAAAAATATTATATACATTCTCTTCTATTTTATTCCACTTTATTAAAAACAAACAATCACAGGAAGGGACTACCAAATTTAAAATTTTATAATCTATGAATTAATCCTGATAACCAAAACCATTCTAAAAAGCGTTTATTTCAATAATGTTATCCATGTATCATTCATCTCAGTCCCAGCAACTCTTCCATAGTTCTGGGAACAAAAGAGCTGCTCAATTATACAAAGCAATAAATTGCATAAGAAAATAAATTTTACCTTGTCAGAAGTAAGATTTGCATGAGGGCTAGAACTATCTAAAATCTGTAAGGGCTAATTTACCACCAGATTTACTGACTTTTACTCTTTTAAAAAATCAGATTCCAAGGTCTAAGGAAAAATTTATTACCAATGAGGGCTACAAAGAGAAGTTCCAAAAGTGTTCTGAGAAATACATGCAAAATGAATGCTTCCCTAAAGTTTCTATTTGAATTGGAATGACACTCTACAGAGACTGTTTGAAGGAACAATCTCTCTAAATTGCAACGAGGTGTTCCAACACAGAAATGTCTACTAAAGGCCAAGCTTGTTAAGTGTAACCACAAAGCTAAGAAGAAAGCAACTGGACACAAGCCAAAGAGTTAGGATTAAAGTTATGGTGAGATCTACAGATTCGGAAATCACCTGCGCACACAGCCAATTAGTGGAGCTCACCTCTCTAAGAAAAGGGTTACTTGAGAAGCAAGCAGAGGATCCAATGAAAAGCTTAAGGGGGAGCACAGGCTACTCTGTTTGGGTATGGAATTGAAACTGACAAAGACGGGGCGGAAAATGGAAAGATAATGAGAAGACCAAAGAGAAAAAAGGAGGAAAGGAAATATATGAGATCTGAGGGAACGATCCAAATAAACCAGTGCAAGTTCTTGTAAAGCGTTCTGATAATTTTATATATCATCTGTAGTCTTATGTTTTAAACATTTTCTGGCTCTACAAAAGTCACAGACCATGGATTGGGGCTGACAAATATCCCAGGTATCAGGGGTTATGTAAACAATCTTTGGTGCACTCCATAGCCTAATTTACTGTCATAAACATTGTGGGAAGCAGAAATCTCCATGGCAGCTGGGTGTGGATATTCTCACTGTCAGCAGGGAAGATTCATTGCCTCCTCACAATGCTGGGACCCCAACAACATTTACCAAGACAGATGACTTGGTGACAGACACTTCAGGCTGCAAGTTAATATCTAGCCCAGTAAGATGAAACTTGAGAACATCAGAATGGTGCCCCTGGGCCAAGCCCTTGGTCCCTGCAGTCCAGGAGACAGCCTATAATGATGACCCCAAGAGGGAGTCGTAGAGGACTGGGATGTCACAGTCAGCACAGCCGTGGAGGTCAGGGATGGAACCGGTCACCATGGCCTCCCTGAATAATTAGGCTGTACCTGTCATCCATGAGTGAACTGAACCTCTTTGCAGTCTGCTTCTATTTTTGCCAGTACCACCACTTAGACTAATGGGTTCCAGAAGTGCATTCACTTCCCTTGGTCAAAATTCTAATTCCCTCTTATTTATTCTAAACATACCACTTTTGAATATCCAGGATTTGTGTTTGTTAAACAAGCCTCAGCTTAACTTCTCTATCTCATCATGACCTGTTAAACTTTGATTTTTGACCCAGCTTTGTCTTTATTGGATGCTGAATTTTTACAACTATCTCTTTTCCCACCACTTCTTCAATCTGTTAAGCCGTCTATCTGGATTAAAAAAGGGGTGGCGGGGGTGGGGGGGGGGTTGGGGGCCAATCCTAATGACATAAGCTAATATTCTCTTGACAGCCACAGCTACCCTACCCCTTTTCTAGTTCTCACTAGAATTGAACTGAGCAACTTTTTTTTTTGCGCAACTTCAGAACAGAAGGTATCTGATTACAATGACTTTCTCTTAAACTGAAGGGGAGCAAAACTGTTACTCTCTTATCAAATTAAATCATCCTTTAATCTCTGATAATGAGATTCAGATTTGAACCAATGCCTTCAGTATGATTTAGTGCTTTAAGAAAACAGTACTACCTCAGGATATTTAGGCCACAAAGCTGGCAGATCCAATGAGTATTACTTTTAAGGGCAGTCCCTCTGAAGGAGACTACATGCTACGCCAGTGACCTTGTCTGAGCACAGAACACATCTGTAATCACACTTCTGGAAAGTTCTTTAGAGTTGTTGTGCAAATTAAGCTAGCAGGAAATCTCATGGCTTTCTCAGCGTTCTTCACTTTTGACTAAGATGTAAAAGGCACTTAGAGTTCCCTGGTCATCTGGTTTCCAAGGAATTGGCCATTTTTTTAAAATCCACTTGCAAAGTAGGTCACCCCTGAGGACTAGCCCTTCTTAGCAATCTTACCATGACCACGTCCATCAGCAACCCCTGGGAACCTACAGTAAATACTCTCTGTGCTGCCAGGGATGTAGTGATCCAAGAGATATGATCCCATCCCTGCTCTTAAAGAGTTTGAGGTCCTAGGAGAAGCAAAACACAGGTACAACATGAGAAGTGCTAGATGAAGAATAAGGTATGTGAGAACCGGGGTGAGTCTGACTGAGAATTTGTAACAAGAGCAATGGGACTGTGCTCAGCCCAGAGGGACTGCGGAGTGGGAAGTGTGTGCCTATTCTCCACACTCTGAGTATTCATTCATACAAAGTGCAAAGACCGCTTAGGCTGAAAGTAATGGGAGTGGGAGACGAGTTCCACTACTGATGTACATTGCTTTTGAAAAGTCTTTTAACCTCTTGAATTCTTCTTTTAATTATAGCACCTATGCTTCCGGTTCAAAACAGCAGACTAAACACATGTGTTTATTTCCTTCTTTCCTCAAACCCAGTGAGATGATATAAAACACTGGCACACGTGGTGTATTTGGCACTTGGAATGGGTCATCTTTTTTTTTTTTTTTTTTTTGTCTTTTTTTTTGCTATTTCTTTGGCCCCTCCCGCAGCATGTGGAGGTTCCCAGGCTAGGGGTCGAATCGGAGCTGTAGCCACCGGCCTACGCCAGAGCCACAGCAATGCAGGATCCGAGCCGCATCTGCAACCTACACCACAGCTCACGGCAACGCCGGATCGTTAACCCACTGAGCAAGGGCAGGGACCGAACCCGCAACCTCATGGTTCCCAGTCGGATTGGTTAACCACTGCGCCACAACGGGAACTCCTGGGTCATCTTTTAATACTCCCTTTCCTTTATGACAAAATTACTTGTAGTAACAGTCATTATTTCCCTGGCTTGTTTCACAGCTTAAAACAAAGAATTAATATATAAATGAGAAGTTTCCATTTAAGGAAGATAATATGAGAAAAAGAATGTATATACATATGTATTGCAGGGTCACTTTGCTGTACAGCAGAAATTGACAGAACATTGTAAATCAATTGTAATGAATTTTTTTAAAAAAATAGACATGATTATAATTTAATAAAAGATATTATCATGCATAAAGTACAATTTGCACTTACCAGAAAAAAAAATTATGCCTCACAGTTTGCTCTATGAAACACAAATAAAACTTGGAATGGTCAGAACAGAATGAGACAACGGAAGGAACTCAAGCTCTGGTTTGTTTTGTTTTGTTTTGTTTGAGTTTATTTTCATTTTTTAGTTATTTCCTTATTTCTAATGGCTTTGATTTTAATTTTGTAATGATTTTTATTTTTTCCATTAGAGTTGCTTTATCTTCACACTATGGCGCTGTCAGTTCTTCTTTCCAATCTATGGTCTAAATGCAGGAATATAGAATACCACAGGAAATGGAAACACGAAAGACACCAAAAGCAAACTTGAATGATTCCAAAACTTGACAAATTTCCTCTTGCAACAAACATGTACAGCTGAGTCCACTTGCATTGGAACCAACTGTATAAACTGGGAGGTTTCCAAATTAATTTCTCATAGAATCCAATGTTTGCTAGACAATAAGTAGTAAAAAATGTGCTTATTTGAAACATACATAGATTTTGTTAAAAGTCTATAGTAACCAAAGCAACTGCTTAGAACTTATATTTAAAAAAAAAAAAAACTTTTGGGGAGGTGGGAGGGAGAACATTTTATCACTGACCTTGTGGATAATAAAAACCAGACTTTCTTTTGGTTGGTGTCATTATTGTTTATAAATTCTCTACAGGCAATGCACCCACTATTGCCTACACCCTGAGCAGAACTTTCCAACTTCCCCATCTTTAGCTGTCACTGCAATAAAATACAAAATGGAAAAATTCATTAAAAGCATTGATAATGGGAGTAATGGTTATTTAAAAAAATGGATAACAGGATCATACTGGTCAATAAATTTGGATGTAAGAGGCCAGAGCTCAGAGGACGTATACCAGGAAGGCTGCTATGTGGGTAATCCTTCAGTGCAGAGTTTTCTGAAATGAGCAAGGTGAGGGCAATGGGAGAGGAGGCAAGGAAGGGCCCCCTGTGGAATTCTGCCAGGTCAGCCTGTTGGCACCCCACTCCCATCCCCCTGCCCCGCACTGCAGCGGTGTCTTCTCTGGGATGAAGCCTGAGGGACTGAGGGATCTCATCCAAATGAACTGAGCAGTCTGTCTGGGAGGACTGTGTCCCCCCCTGAGTGTGGGTACCCCAAAGGTGACGCTCCTCATCTCGGCCCAGCAGGGGTGGAGGTAGGAAGCCTGACAGTCGACACCCCCAGTACCTGAACTGCCATCTCCTTCTGGATGGGGTGTGGGGGGCCTGAGGTGACAGAGGAAATCACAGATCTGCTTTTATTCATCAGCCCACTCCTTCCTTCTTAAATAGGAATTCCAGTCAAGGACTCTGGGAAACCGGCAAAGACCCAGTTGTTCACAAAAGAAGGAAGAGAATGGAAGCAACACTTGAGAAACAATCAGAAAGTAGTCCAGATACCAAAAACACTCTGAGGAGCAGCCCCAGAGAGGTTTAAGAAGAGAGGGTAGCCATAAAACAAGGGTAGCTATCTTTTATTTTTCTTTTAAAGACATCATAAAGAACAAGAATGAGTTCATGGAAATAAAAACATATTATTTAATACAAGGGCTGAACGTTCAGGAAAACTTTCAGAACGTAAGTTTAAAAAAAAAAAGATTACATTTAGAATAGATAGGCAACCCTACTGTATAGCACAGGTAACTATATCCAACCTCTTGGAATAGAACATGATGGAAGATAATATGAGAAAAAGAGTATGTATACATATGACTGGATCACTTTGCTGTACAGCAGAAATTGGCACAACACTGTAAATCATCTACAATTTAATTTTTAAAAAGCAAAGAGAAAATTTAAGTGAAGATGGTACATTTAACATGTACCATCTCAAAATATCTATTAAGCCAGTTAATACTATTGATATTGATGAATGACATATAAGAACTTAAAAAATAAAGCATTGCAGTATGACTCTGCAGATGTCTAAACCTTGTCACAGAACCCGAGATGATTAGTGCTAACAAATCAAACCAAACCACAACAAGAAGAAGTGGAAATCATCTAGGTCAGTAGACTTTAAACAGTATCCGGGAGTTCCCGTCGTGGCGCAGTGGTTAACGAATCCGACTAGGAACCATGAGGTTGCGGGTTCGGTCCCTGCCCTTGCTCAGTGGGTTAACGGTCCGGCGTTGCCGTGAGCTGTGGTGTAGGTTGCAGATGCGGCTCGGATCCCACGTTGCTATGGCTGTAGTGTAGGCCTGTGGCTACAGCTCCGATTATACCCCTAGCCTGGGAGCCTCCATATGCCGCGGAAGTGGCCCAAAGAAATAGCAAAAAAAAAAAAAGACAAAATAAAATAAAATAAAATAAAATAAAATAAACAGTATCCGGTGGAGGATTAGGACTTGACGTTTTCTCAGGAAGTTGAAAGGGAAGCTAAGTGCACAGTCCCATGTCCTTACAGCTAACTTAAATGGGACAGTTCTTCTTTCATCTGATTTTCACACTGGAGTTCTAGGTAAAATGTGATTCGTAAAGGAGGATAAAAGGGTGAGAAGGGTTCATCCTCCACCCGCTGCATCTTAAGCATGCTCCTCAGGAATCCCACCCAATATCTCACAGGGCTTACCCTGAGATCCCATATGGTACTCACTCTTCCTGAGAGGACTTCTGATCAATTCTGCTGTTTCCATGTTAGTTCATTTCCATTGCCGTTTTGACACCTCATATAGGCGAGCGTTCTGGATAGCTCCTCAGCCGACCAGCCCTATTATGTGGCTCAGTGCATTTAATATAAAATTTGTTTTTTCTCTCTTTAGGGCCGTACCCATGGCATATGGGAGTTTCCAGGTCAATTAGCCACTGGCCTACACCACAGCCACAGCAACACCAGACTGGAGCCCCATCTGTGACCTACACCACAGCTCACAGCAATGGCGGATCCTTAACCCACTGAGTGAGGCCAGGAATCGAACCTGCATCCTCATGGTTGCTAGTCAGATTCATTTCCACTGAGCCACGACAGGAACTCCTAATATAAATGCTTGATAATCAACTAATCAAAATGAAACCTCTCACCTGCAACCAAGGAAACTGAGATCTGGAAGACAGACATACTTAACCAGGGTTACGTGGGTCCCCGTCACAGACAACATGACTGTCATGCTTTCTAGTAGCTTTTTCTTCTCAAACAGATGTCACCTACCTTAGTTAAAGATGGTTGCTTAGATTCTTTTTCTAACATGTCCAGCACAATCTGAAAAAAGGTGTCTGATAAGTACTTGTTGGCAATTGTTTTTTAATGTCTACATGCATGGCATATAGTAGTTCCCAGGCCAGGAACTGAATTCGAGTCACAGCTGGAACCTGTGCCACTGTGGCAATGCTGGATCCTTTAACCCACTGCACAGGGCCAGGAATGAACCCAAGCCACTGCAGTCAGATTCTCGCCTTTTTTTTTTTTTTTTTCTGTCTTTTCTAGTGCCACACAGGCTAGGGGTCTCATCGGAGCTGTAGCTGCCAGCCTATGCCACAGCCACAGCAATGCGGGATCCGAGCCGTGTGTGTAACCTACACCAAAGCTCACAGCAATGCTGGATCCTTAACCCACTGAGCAAAGCCAGGGATTGAACCCGCAACCTCATGGTTCCTAGTCGGATTCATTAACCACTGAGCCACGACAGGAACTCCATGCAGTTGGATTCTTAACCCACTGCACCACAGCATAAATGACAGCAAATCTTTTAAAAATAGTTTTTAGAAACAAAACAGACGTCCACCTTCAAGTAGTATATGGCAGGATATAGCAGCCCAATGGTTTTATTGTTAACGATTAGGGGAAAAATAAAAGAATAATTTAAAATGTTTTTGAAGACATCAAGTAACTATAGAAGCAAAAATGGTAAAACCATATTTAAATGTCCAGAAGGGAGTTCCCATCGTGGCGCAGTGGTTAACGAATCCGACTAGGAACCATGAGGTTGCGGGTTCGGTCCCTGCCCTTGCTCAGCGGGTTAACGATCCGGCGTTGCCGTGAGCTGTGGTGTAGGTTGCAGACACGGCTCGGATCCCGCGTTGCTGTGGCTCTGACGTAGGCCAGTGGCTACAGCTCCGATTCAACCCCTAGCCTGGGAACCTCCATATGCCGCGGGAGCGGCCCAAGAAATAGCAACAACAACAACAGCAGCAAAAGACAAAAGACAAAAAAAAAAAAAAAAAAATGTCCAGAGGAAAAAATGTCCTCTCTGGGGCTAGCGGACAAAGGCTGGCTATTTTCTGTGTCGCTGGCATTTGCCCATCTTGAGTGCTTGGAAAGGGAGAGGTAATTTACTACGGAAAAGATAAAACCAGTCGAATTTTTATAGTCACAGAGACTACACTGAAGGGTCGAAATGCAGTCAAGTCCCAGATTTCCCACCACTTTCCCAAGAAGGCATCTGATGGGGCTTGGGGAAGCACAAAGGCTGGAAACAGAAATCAAAAAGTAGCCGCCTCTGCTGGCAGGTACTGAGGGAGGGGACTGACTGGAAAAGGGAGATGAGGGGAACTTTTGCTGGGGAAGAATATGCTGCAGAACCTGTTTTAAGGGGGTGATTATGCAGATGTGTCTGAGGAGATGAAGCCTGTGGTAAAGGCGACACCTCATGTCTGACACTTACGGGACATTTAGGGGACACTCGTGGGACTTAGGGGACATTCGTGGGACTCTTTACTTCTGGCACTTAAGACAGAGTCAGGAGGGACAGAGGGGTCAGGAAAGAGTACTCTGGGCCCATGGCATTTGAGTCAAGTCATTAAGGACAAGAATGGAGAAGCCATACTAACATCCGAGGAAAGAAAAGGGAGGTGGATGTGGTGCCTCTTAGGCACAGAATGCAGACCAATGGAGGCCAAGGGAGGAAATGACATGAGACGGGTTGGAGCGACCAGCAGGGGGCAGCTTTTGCTGTGGCTTGTAGTCCATGATAAAGTACAGATTTTTTTTTTTTTCCCTCTTTATAAGGGGAAGTGATTGAAGGTTTACCAGCAGAGAAGTGACATAAGTGATGTCTTGAATAAAGTACTCTGGCTAAAATGTAAGATTACAGTGGAGGCGAGAGAACAGTTGAGAGGCCATCACAGTAGAGAGCGTGGGTGACAGTGACAGCACTGGGGAACTGTGGAGATGTGTCAGCGATGTCGTCAGCAGGGCTTGATAAGATGTGCAGACTGAAGGAAAGCCTTTCCTCCTCATTCGTCAAGGAGCCAATTCCCTAGACTTCCAACCTGTTACCTTCTCTAGTTTCCTTTCTATTCTGCAGATTTCTTCCCTTACTCTCATTCTTCTATTATACCCTAAATACTTGCTTTTACTCCTTCTTTCCTCTACCCATTCCTTCGTATTCTCCAGAGTGTTTGGTCTTTTTTCTCTTTCTTCTACATATTTCCCCTGAGTTTTTAACAGAGGCAGCAGCTCTTCCACTACTTTTAAGTCCCACATTTGTGTCTCTAGCTCAGAGCACTTTCCTGATAACAGATCCAACTACCCACTAAATATTGCTGCTTGAATGGCTCCACAAATGCTTCAAACTCAGTGTGCACTAAATCGAACTAAGTCTGCTCCTCCTAAACTCCCTCCTAAGTTCTATTGTTTCATAACATGACTTTTCATCCAGTCATCCAAGCCAGAAACTTGGAGGCTAATCTAAATGTTTTTTCTCACTTCATAATATCTAATCGAGCACAACGTGTTATCAATTTCACCCCTTTATACCTTCCCTCTCTTCTCCCAACATCCACCCTCATTGTTACTTCCCTAATTCAGACACTTGTCCTATAGGTTGCTTCAAATATTCCAACTGATCTCTCTCTTTTTCTCTCTGTTCCGTCTCTTCAAATCTAGTCCATATCCTGCCTCTTGAGTAGTCTATATATTATACAATCCATTCTTATCTTTTCTCTGCTTTAAAGATCCATGAGTTCCATTTCCTCTGGGATCAAATACAAGTTGCTTACATGGAGTACCAGACCACCTGGGATCTGCCCCCTGCATGTAGCACTCACATCATCTCCTGCTACTTTGCAAGGCATATTGTAGGCTACAGTTACAGTGAATGAGTGACAGTTCTCCAAATTGTCTATATTGTTCTATGCCTGAAGAGCCAGTGCAAGTATTTCCTTCTCTGAGAAGTCTTCTACCACCCTCACAGATTCAATCAATTTCTTCTTCATTCCAAAATTTTACAGTGGACTTTCCCCCACATACCACTAGTTTTACACTGCACAACTAATCGTTTGATTGTTGTCTTTATTCACGTTTAGTCCCAACCCTCAGCTCCAAATCTTCCTGCATTTCTTCCACAGGCAACCATGTGTTAACTCCCATGTCTTTACAATGCATCCATGTCGCTATGCTGCAGCTAGCATGTTGCTCCTAACAGATTACCTATAATCTTCCAAGGCCAACATACCCACCACGTTTTATCTGTATCTTCTTCAAGGGATGCACACCCAGAATGCCTTCCAGTCCTCGACGCCATACTAAAGCAGCAATGAAAATCTGTGTTAATGTTTCTTTCTTCTGTAAATTGACTACAGCTTGGCCTGCTAAGGGTATATACACTCCAGACAGACTGATAAAAAAAGAAGTCTCTTTTTTCAAATCAGACACACCACCTTTTCCTTCATTCTGATTAATAAATCCTTATCTGCTTGATGCGTCCATCTTTTCTAGGTTAATTAGCATGTTGAATCTCCCAAACTGATTAACTGGTTAACTCAAGTTTTTGCACCTGCAGAGCACTGACCCCTGCAAGATATCAGTTCTCTGTTTGACATCTTTTTAATTTTATTAGTGGCTTATGGACAAAGTCACTTGACTGAAACTTTTTCAAGTTTAAGTTATTTGGATTCACAAGAGCATTTTTCTCCCTGTTATAAATCAATGAACCTAGTCAAGATTAACTGCCTGCACGTGAGCTTCAAAAGATCCTCTGTGGCCAGACAGAGTTGAAAGAAACACATAATTCCACAACACACCAAATACAAGCTGATCAAAGTTACTGGACCTGGTTACTTAACGCTGTACTTCCTCATTGTCATACAATCTGAGTTCAAGTAGTTTGAATCTAAAACATACATCACTAGATCTCAAAAACTCTTCCTTTGGAAAAAATATCCTCATTTCTGTATCCTGACTGGTCAACATGTGTATGCAGACAAGTCCAAACTAAACGTCAGGCTAAACATTTCTGAACCTAATTTGTAAAAATCCATATGTTTTAGGAATTAAAGCAAAAAGAAAAGAAACATCGCTAATGAACCATTTCAAACAAGAACAATTTACATTCAGACTAATCATGGAATCCTGGAAGTAAAAGGAACCATCCTTAGATATCATGGAATTCAGAGGAGGTGCCAAGGGGCAGTTAGGTGGGAGTTGAGGAGACCGAAAAAAAGCAGCCCTTTTCTGTTGCATATTTTATTTTATTTTATTTATTTATTTTTGTCTTTTTGCCCTTTCTGGGCCACTCCCATGGCATATGGAGGTTCCCAGGCTAGGGGTCTCATCGGAGCTGTAGACGCCAGCTTACGCCAGAGCCACAGCAATGCGGGATCTGAGCCGGTCTGCAACCTACACCACAGCTCACAGCAACACCGGATCCTTAACCCATTGAGCGAGGCCAGGGAAAGAACCCGCAAGCTCATGCTTCCTAGTTGGATTCGTTAACCATTGAGCCATGACGGGAACTCTGTCTGTTGCATATTTTAAAAATTGTATGCTTTTATGTAAGAGATGATGGGGGGGGGGGGAGTTCCACTCTTTAAAAAGACACTGAGAGTCACTGATCTAGCTCAGTCTGTCACACAAGTCAGTTCCTTCTAGCCACCCTCAACAGACAGTAATCCAATACCTGCGTGCACACTGTCGCCATTGCGGGCTCATTAACCTGAAGCAGCTCGTTTCTATGCTGGATATGTCAAGTACTTGGGAAGCTCGTCCCTTCTGGAGGGCCAAGTTTTATCTCTCCGTAAATCCTAAGCCCTGCTTATGTCCTCTGGGATAAGACAGAATTTATATTCATTACCTCTGTCCTCCACGTATGCTGTTTTTTCAGAACTTGAAGTATGCTATCTTTTCTCATGTTACATATTATATTTACTTCTTCAGACTCACCTCAATCTCAGAATCACATATCCATGCCTCTATTTCCTTTTCGTTGATTTCGTTTAAACATCTATTTTATTAAACAAAGACTATAAACAAATGTTTACCATGTGTGTTACATGTAACCTACAGGTACAGCTTTTAACAGAAGCTCATTGACCCTTTCCCCCACATATTTCTTATTATAAATACAGGTATCAAAACAAGCCCAGATATATGTTGACACTACTTGCAGACAGCATCCATACTATTTCAACAATTAACACCGTTTGCGACAATACTGACTGAACCTGCTACTTGAGACAATTTAAGCTGCAGCTCTTTCACTAAGCAAGATGGAGAGAGGGTGCCAATTCTCTTTTTCCTTGAGGTTTCTGCTTCTCAGAGACACATATTTCCACAGCCATCTGACATTTCTTGCCATTTTCATCTTGTAAACCTAAATTCTATTTCAACTACTCTGGGTTTAAGCTTCAATGCTAGTGCCTTTGCAAGAGGAAAAAAACTGTGCTGCATTTTTCTCCTGATGTCTGAAAACATAATGGGTGTAAAAACACTAAATATTTTCTTACAAATATTTGGGTCATGTTTACCAGCAAGAACTCTTCTATGTAATATGTGAGCACATTTCGTTATGATATTTAATCACAACATTAACGTGAGTAGAAGGCTGTTGATTTAAGACAAGTTTGAGATCCACTAAAATGAATTGCTGTGTTGGTCCTTCTGGTGGCTGTGGAAGCCTCATGTGTTCTTTAGATGCTAACCATTAGACAGCCTAGCTCTAGGGGTCCGACTGTAATGTTGTGCAAATGTTGCCATTTTGTTAACACTGGTGTGCACCCACCTTTCCTCTGGAATTACTTACTTCATTAATATTAATTTTTGTTACACATCTAAGTGGTAGAAGAGCTTCTGCCTATTTAGATCCACATTCTACCCTCAGGATATAGATTCTGTTTTCATAATTGGCCTGCAGAGACTGCCACCTTTTTCTGTGAAGGGAACTATTAATATGCCTGTTTTGTGCAAGCTAACCAGTTTCACTTCCTTCAAACAGACTGCCTTTAAAATCACCAGTGGAATATTTTATTCCCTCCCTTACCTCTGTCATCACAGCACCTTAGAGTTTGGTCATTTTCCTTCTGTCTTCTCTACTACAAATATGCATCTAGAGGGTGTGGATTTGCGGCTTTTTTCCTTATTTCGGTATCCCCCAGGGCATAAGTCCAGCAGATTATGCTACGCAGTCACCCTAAACACACTGGTGATTAAATTCAAAGCAAGATACTTGTTTTTCCACACTAGAACTGAAAGATGATAGGCAATAAAGACAGACTCTAAAATCTAAGCCTTCTTAAGCCTATCAAGCCACAAGCAGAAACCTTCACTTTTCCAAAATCCACACGCTGGCACCTTCAAAATTACCTTTTCTTGAAACATATAGAACAGTCAGGAAGGCCACCTGAGGACTGGGATGAGGAAAGTATTTTTGAAATGTGTTCCCCATCAATACAAACCAAACCAAGGAACTAAAAGTCAATGAAAATCTAGCCATACAATTCCACTCGCAAGATCAAGACCCTGATAGTACCCGCTCAAAGAAACAGAATGTTTGGGCACCTGTGGGGATGGAGTGCCAGCACCATGTAGTGCCGTAACCAGCGAACCCATTTGAGGAATCAGGATCATATGCCAAGACAGGTGGGAAAATAAAGAGTAGGCGTTTGACTCCTAGTAAACTTCGCTGGACGAAAGAAAAGTATAGCTATCCAGATGATTGCGGGTGGTGAAATTCTGAGAAAATTAGAAACAAAATCAGACTGTTTAAAAGTCTCAAGCAGTAGGGAGTCTTGGAAAAAGAAGGTGTGAGCTTCATAAAAACCAAAGGTAAAGGAAACAAATTATACCCCGGAAAAAGCCACTCCACTCCTTCCATTTTGAAAACACTGGCAGACCAGTGCTGGAAAATCAAATCCAAACTCAGTCCATGCTAACTTCCAACCCTGGATCCACAGAACAAACCTTCACCTACACACACACACACACACACACACACACACACACACACACACCTCTGTTTAATTCAAAAAGTAGCCTGCCAAGAATGAAAAACATCCTCATTGACCTTGAGGATGAAGCTCATGTGCGACTGGGGACCTGGTGCTTGGTACCAGATGTTGAGCAGGCCTGTCAGCAGCAACATCACCCTTGACTTCACTGAATTTCATTCATCTCCTAGACGTCAGTTACCACCTGAGCAGCAAGGACCCCTCCCGTGAGCTTTAGTCTCACACATCCAAATGCCTACAATTCCTCTACACAGAGGTGGCACAAGGGTATCTCAATATCCACATGCGCAAAATGAACCTGTACTCTTTCCTCACGCCCAGTCCTCTTCTAGGTCAAGAAATGGTACCCACATCTATTTAAGTGTACAAGCCGAAAACCCAAGGGTCACTGGAGGCGTCCTGTTATTATGTACATATCCAATCGAACATCAAGCTTTGTCAATCCTTCCCAAGTTCCCCACTCTGTCCACTTCTCTACATTTTTTTCCACCACCATGTTAGCTACCATCTTGTTCCATCTTGACTACTTGTCTAGCCCCCAACAGGTGTCCCACATTCGGTCTTACCACTCCAAACTGTCCCTTATACTGAGCTTTTCAAATCCTTTCATGTTTTCCCATTTTTCTTAGGCTAAGAATCAGAATTCTTATCCTAGCCACAAAGCATTTAATAGTCTGGTCCTTACCTACCCAACATCAACAGGTAATACTCTAATTCTTTTTTCAACTTTGCACCACACAATTACTTTCAACTCTTAGAACACATTGCTTCCTCTTGTAACAGAATCTTTGCTGGAGAAACTGCTTTTTTTCTTGGAATTTTCTGAGCTGACCCATCCTCACTCTTCAAATGTCACCTCAACTGTGACTTCCTTAGGGAAGCCTTCATGACACTGAGACTAGACCCCCCCCCCCTTTTATGCCATTATAGCACTTGGTATCTTTCCATTCTAGCACTTATCACAGTGGTGGTTTTATATCTGAATATGTAACTTTGTGTTTCAAGTCTCTCTCCCCTTCTAGCCAGACTATAAATTCCATATGTGCAGGAACCATTGCTGGCTTTATCACCAATGGGTTCCCAGGATCCAGATAACGCCCAAGCCATAGGCATTCAATCCACATTTTTCTACTGTGTTAAGGAATAAAGGAAACTGATATCCAAAGGCTCAGTGAGTGAGAAAACCAGGGGGTTGCTATCCCCTGCTCATTCATGTTGCATGTAGGGTTCGAATACTGAACATCAACTGACTACTTGATTGTTTGTAGACTGAGACAATACTTGGTGGGCTGAGCACATCAATACATATTCCACCCATTTAGGCCAACGGGTACATTAGCTAAGTGGTTAATAACCTAACTTACTTCAGCATATCCTTTTTAAAAGTCCAGCTGCCTCAGAGCAAAGTGAGGCAGAGCCCTATCTGACCCAGATCCTCCTACCTAAGCTTAGGGCGGGTCATGGCGACCTTGGCCTAGAGGGAAGAAAGGGGGACTCGAGCCTTGGGGTGTCCATGCTTGCAAAACATTAGGGAGAAACCTGGTCACATAGGTCAGAAGTCAGCCTTACGAGGGCACAAGATCTAGGTGCTCCCACAGGGGCAGGACTCACGATGCCTCACTTAGTATCCCGCATGATGAGTCATCTCCTGAGTGGGGCTTCCTCCCTGCCACACCATGATAGGAAACTACCTGAACAACTTTGGCCACCATCTTTCTTCTATAAAGACGTTTGGACTAGTACAGTCTCAAGAGACTTCTTAAGTTGAACATAAAATAGGCTCACCTGATAACTACATCATCTTGTACATGACGAATATTTAAAGACTTAAGTGTCTAAGCCGAGCTGAGATAAGAACCCATAAAATGCATGAAAAGATCCAAATGACTAGTGTCTGCAAATGAATCCCAAAAATATTTTTTATGCTTTTTTGGTATGTCTAGGTCTGATCAAACCAGGAAAACCAGATGTTGAGAGAGAGGAGAAAGAAAAAAAAAAAAAAAAAAAAACCACCACAAAACAAACTGTCTGACGATTTTACAAAAACAAAAATGAAATTAGATCATTCATTTCTCAAAATTCCAGAGTGCCAATTCTGATCTAAGTGGGTCTGCTTATCTGAAATTATACAATGATCGTGGTTAATGCCAAATCCCCTTTCCACAGAAGACATGAAGAGCTTTGTTTCATCGTTGTAATAATATTAACTAGTATAGTAGAACACTTTAGAATGTATAAATCCTGATCACATGCATCATTTCACCGGAGTCGTTCAAAGGCTGTGTGGCATATTTTTTGCCATATTAACAGTGCAGTTGAGAAAACTAGGACTCAGAGAAGTTTACAAAGGACAGTGTAATATTTCCATACCTGAGATTTAGAAGCAAACCCAGCCCTCTTTGCATTACTCCACACCATTTTCTTTTTTTTTATTGTCCCATTTAAAAATAGCAATTTACTGATATAAAAAAGATCTGCCAAATATGTTCATCTGTGTTGTGAAGATAAACAGTGCTTATCAAGAAACAAAGGTTATGAATTTTCTGCATTTTTTCACTGTTTTATAATTTAGTGTTGATTTGGCCTACAGAGAGCTCATAGTAAAAACAACAACTCCTGCTAAAGAAATGTGAGCTATGAAACGTAAATCTGGTATGTTTCTACTTCTGTGTGTTTGGGAGATAAGTTAATAGTTCCCAGCCAGTAAGTTTCCATTTTGGTCCATTGAAAAAGGTCACACCACTGTTTTCTTTTGAAGCTGTGTTTTTGAGTTTTCATTTTAAAGTATTTTTTATCAGGCAACTGATCAGAAAATATTTACTCTGTCCTGTGCTTGAATCTGAGGCAGACGTGGGTGGATAAGATCCACTGTACTCACCAGCTGTTTAGAATGGCTTGAGAGGCTGGGTATACCAGAAGCCGGCAGCACGCAGCAGATCCTGCTGTACCAACACAGCAGGCTGTCAATGCTGAGTGCAGAGGAGGGAGAGGGAGGGTCAGCAGAAGTTGCATGAGAGAGGAACTAAGGGCTATTTGTGGAAGTTAGAATCTCAGCTACTTGCTGACAAAGAAGAGAAGTGCACAGCAAATACATAACCCTGACACTGGGACCCGGGCCATCAGGTCTGCTTTGTCCTTGCTCTTGTTACTGCCGTGGTTTTCCTTTGCTATCTGGAGGACGGCTGGGGGCTAATGTCCATGGACACGTTTCTTTTTAACTGGCTATGTCACAACACCTCTATTTCCCACATACCTAGATATCAATCTTCTCATTCATCCCCCCAGCATGTCCAAAAAGTGGGGCAAAGCAGGTTGAGTGCTCTTTCTCTTCTATGCAGAAGCTGACCTCCTGGGGGTGTGTGTCTGTATGTTGTCATTAGGAGAAAAAGCCCCCTTCTGGCTTTCTTTCTGCTCTGGTCTCTTTTCCACTGCCCAGTGGGGTGTGTGTGTGTGTGTGTGTGTGTGTGTGCGCACGTGTGTACTTTGTTTTGGCTTATTTCATTACAATGCTCTGTTACTCATTCATTACAATGTTCTCTTGCACACTTTTTAAAATAGACTTGTGGTTGCCAAGGGGCAGGGGAGGGAGTGGGGTGGTTGGGGAACTTGGGGTTAATAGATGCAAACTATTGCCTTTGGAATGGATTAGCAATGAGATCCTGCTGCACTGGGAACTATGTCTAGTCACTTATGATGGAACATGATAATATGTGAAAATAGAATGTGTACATGTATGTGTAACTGGGTCACCATGCTGTACAGCAGAAAAAAAAAATTTGTATTGGGGAAATAACTATAAATAAATAACAAAATAAATAAAATTTTACTTTATTTTTTGGCCTTTTGGGGCCCCCCCAGTGGCATGTGGACGTTTCCAGGCTAGGGGTCAAATCGCAGCTGCAGCTCCCAGCCTATGCCACAGCAACACAGGATCCCAGCTGCATCTGCCATCTATACCACAGCTCACAGCAATGCCAAATCCTTAACCCACTGAGCAAGGCCAGAAATTGAACCTGCGTCCTCATGGATGCTAGTTGGGGTCGTTACCAATGAGCCACAATGGGAACTCCCTGTTCTCTCACACTCTTTTAAATGGTGGAAATGGAAGGCAGGGACCTGGACAAACGTCACAGAAAACTGACCTTAGAATCTTGAATTCAGTGCAAAAGCCTAGGAGTTTCTCCCAGGCTCACATGCAAAATTAAAATCATCACTCTTATCCAAAATCTTAATGTTTGAGCACTTTCAACCCAGCTGGATGGTCTCAAGGTTGCAAAGAATGCCTAATAGTGCCTGTCATTGCTAGATTTGGGGCATCTCTTTGGGGTAAAGCAAGTGCAAGTTAGTGTGTGAGAGTTTCCCTCAGAGCCACACAGTTTTATAGGCTAACTGGATACCAATCTAGCTAAAGGCTAAATCCCTGCAATACCTCATTTCTATTATTAGAGTATAATTTACAGTGTTGTGCCAATTTCTGTTGCACAGTGTAGTGGCCCAGTTTTACACACACACACACACACACACACACACAGTTTTATATACATATATACATTCTTTTTCTCATACTATCTTCCAACACTATCTTCCATCATGTCTATCCCACAAGATTGGATATAGTTCCCTGTGCTATGCAGTAGGGCCTCACTGCTTATCCATTCTAAATGCACTAGTTTGCATCTACCAACCCCAAACTCCCCCATCTATAACATTCTCTAACATCATACGCAAAAATAAATTCAAAATGGATTAAAGACAGGCATATCTTTTATTCTCCTCTTTTCTCCAGCACACACCTGCCAGGGTCATGCCTCAGAATACTAAAGTGTGAACAGCACTTCCCGCTTGGCTCATCAGTAATTCCACCCTAAGAAACAACCCCTGGGGAAAGGCCAGCCTCAGTGGGATAGCACCATTTCCTAGCTGGATCCCCTTTATTTCCATTGAAGCCATTCATCTGAATCTTTTTCCACCACCGGAAGTTTTTCTTTCCAGTAAATGGTCCCATATACCCCAGGCAACTGTCTCCAGTTGGGCTCTCAGCTGGTTACCCGGCGACTTCTGCCTCTAATCAGCACAGATCCTTCCTTTATCTGATGAAATTCTACCTGCCTCCCACTCACTAGCAAGGGAACTGATGAAGGTCCCTACCAGGTAAGCCTGTCTCTCCCTGTCTAAGATTTAGGGGAAATCTCTCTAAGAATTTTGCATTTCTTGCTGTACAGTAAAGGAGAGCTGCTGATCCCTCTCTTCTTTTTGCCCTCCTAGCCCGTGATGCTCACCAGATCACAGAAACCCTTCGTGCTGCAGATTTCACTTGCGTCCACGGGGACCATCACAAACCCTCTCTGAGGGAACTTGCTTTTCCTCACTTGAAGCCTGGACCAGCACCCTTCACTTTCTAAGAACTGCCCTCTATGTCAAGGAAATCACCACCACAACCCAGAAAACTTACTCTCCTTTTAAACAAGACACTGGTCCATGTTTTCTCCTGAAGTACATGTCAAGAACCTCCCATGACCCTTTCATCCGAGATGGCAGAGCCAAACACACAATTTGAACTTAATGTGCATAGTAAGTTTCGTGTGCTCAGGGGACTAGTAAACCATGGCTTCGTAATGGGTAAAATCACTTCCCGCAATCTATACACCTACACGTGTGTATATGTGTGTGCACAAACTCGTTTGTAAGATGAGGCCGTTACCTGGTTCAGTCCTCCCTACTGCTAAAGTCCAAAGATCTTCATCAGAGCTAACAGGCCCACATGATCCAGTTTCTGCTTACCTACAGACGTAAATTCCCACCTCTGTGATTTGCCCATCCCAACCGTACTGAACAACCAATCATTTCCTGATACTCTCAGTACCTGAATCATTGCACATGCTGTATATCTGTCCGGAATACTCCCTACCCTCACCCCACCCCAACCTCATGCGCATCACACACTTTTAATCATGTATTAGCTCTCAGCTGGGAGTAAGAGATCTCTGATCAGCCACTGGCCTCTCCCCCATTCCGAGCTGCAGAGAAGAACTTACTGTCTTCTCTTAAGACAGTGTGTTTACTTACCTGTCTCTCCTAGAGGAAAGGAACCATGACTTGCTATTACTGTTATCTTCTGTGTTTTGCACAGTGCCTGCCTGGCACACAGCAAATACTCAATAAACATTTATTGATTGAAAGAATAATTTAATCAGGTAATTAACCAACAGGTTTGATGAAGAGAATCTTGAGTAGAGAGCCCTGTTCACACTCTTCTGTTACAATGCCTATACTACATTTTAATCCCTACTGGGATCATGCTTTCTTTGCAAAGAATGAAGATCAGAGCTCATCTAAGTATTGCCTCTTTCCTTAGGGGCAGGACAACAATATTCCTTATATTTCTCTCATTTTCAACTTTAAAACTTTTTGAATTTAACGTGTATAGCATGTAATGAGCATGAGAATAAAGGCTGATGCCAAACTGGCTCTTTCCATGCTTTCCCACTGAACTTCCCTCCATTCTTCTGTTTCCAGATGGAAACTGTAGTACCATCTTTATCTTTGCTCCTTCATCTGGTTCAGCTATGCTTTTGCTCTTCAGATCTCTAGTAACTTCTCTCTGAATTTGTCTAAAACTACCATTTCAGATAGATTCTTAATATGTTTTTAGTTGGACATCAATAATTAACTAATTGATTCAGTCATTCCTTCTTTCAGTAAATAGTTACTGAATATCTGTAATATCCCAGGAAGTCATGGTGCAAGCACTCCACTTGCTTCAAGTCTTGGTCTTTCAACCTATCTGACACAGACTACCAGACCAAGCTAGCTACCCAAATACCAACTTCACAATTCCAACCCCTTCTATAAAGATGAAATTATAGCTTGAGTTGCCCATACTATAGGACAAAAATGGTAAACCAAAATAAATGTCTGATTCATTATTTAAAAGAAACCAGAAAGGAGTAATTAGTTAAATAGTATGGCCTGTTTTTTGAGGCAGTGAATTGTTCTAAAACTATGGTGATGGTTGCCTAGATATATGAATATATTAAGAATTATTGAACTGTATACTTTGAGTAAATTTAATGGTATGTGAACTGTATCTCAATAAAACTGTTTAAACAATGAAGAAATTAAGACATTCCCAGATAAATGAAAATTGAGAAGGTTCATTACGAGTAGATGTGCTTTAAGAAATACTGAAGAGAGTCCTTCAGGCTGAAATGAAAGGACAATAGACAGTAACTTGAATCCCCAAGGAAAATTAAAAAATAGAACAGTAGTAAAGTAACTACATAGGAAGACATAAAAGTTAGTATTAATGTATTTTGGTCTGTAATTCTTTTGTTCCTGTGTGATTTAAAACACAATTATGTAAAACAATAATTATAAATCTATGTTGGTGGGCACACAATGTATAAAGATGTAATTAAATAGGGTGAACCAAGCAATATAAGAACAAAATTTTTATATACTATTGAAATTATATTGGTACTTATTTGAACTAGGTTAGTATAAATTAAAATATTATGGAAGATAATATATGAAAGGGAATGTATGTATAACTGGGTCACTTTGCTGTACAGCAGAAATTTTAAATCAACTATACTTTAATAAAATATGATTAAAATACGATTAAAGTATTAATTGTAATCCCTGCAGCAACCACTTAGATAATAACTAAAAAATACAAAGTAAAAGAAATAAAGAAGCAATCAAAATGGTATTCTAGTAAATATAAATTAACACAAAAGGAAGGATTAAGGAACAAAAAAGATATAAAACATAAAGAAAAAATATAGCAAGTTTATGAAGTAAATCCCACCTTTACTATAATTACATTGGCTGTAAACAACTCAAATCCTCTAAATAAAAGGCAGAGATTGGCAGGATGGATTTTAAAAACATTATCTAACAATATGAAATCTACGAAGGGCTCACTTTAGATCCAAAGCACAAATAATTTGAAAGTAAAAGGGCAGAAAAAGATACTTCATGCAAACATTAACTAAAAGAGAGCCTGAGTACATAATTATTAGACAAAATAGACTCTAAGCCAGAAATTATTATGAGATAGATGATATTAGATAATAACAAAAGGGTTAATACATCATGAAGATATAAAAATAATAAACACATACACACCTAACTACAGAGCCCCAAAATATATGAAGCAAACAATCAATGAGTCAAAGAGAAAAATAGACAATCCTACAGTGATAGTTGGAAACTTCAATACTGTACTTTTAATAATGAATAAAACAACTCTACAGAAAATCAGTTAGAGAACAGAGGAGTTAAAATATATTATAAATGAACTAGGCCTAACAGATATCTATAGAACACTCCACTCAACAAAAATAGAACACATGCTTGCTAAATGCACATAAAACATCCAAGATAGACCATATGTTTGGTCACAAAACAAGTCTCAATAAACTTAAAAAAATTGGAATCATACAAACTATATTCTCTAGTCACACTGGCATGAAACTAGAAATCAAAAACAGAAAGAAAACAGGAAATTCCACAAATACGTGAAAATTAAAAAACATATCCTTAAACAACCAATGAGGAGTTGTTCCTGTTGGGGCTTAGCAGAAACTAATATGACTAGTATCCATGAGGTTGTGGGTTCGATCCCTGGCCTTGCTCAGTGGGTTAAGGATCTAGTGTTGCTGTGAGCTATGGTGTAGGTCTCAGATGCTGCTCAGATCTGGCATTTCTGTGGCTCTGGCATAGGCCAGCAGCTGTAGCTCCAATTCAACCCCTAGCCTGGGAACCTCCATATGCCGTGGGTGCAGCCCTAAAAAAAAGACAAAAAAGACCAAAAAAAATTTTTGATACAAACGTATATAAAAGCACAACATATCAAAACTGATGGGATACAGTAAATGAAGTGTAGAGAGGGAAATTTATAGCTGCAGATGTCTATATTTAAAAAGAAAGAAGAAGAAGAAGGAGTTCCTGTTATGGCTCAGGGGTAACAAACATGACTAGTACTCATGAGGATGCAGGTTTGATACCTGGCCTCACTCAGTGGGTTAAGGATCCAGGGTTGCTGAGCTGTGGTATAGGTCGAAGACACGGCTCAGATCCTGCTGTGACTGTGGTGTAGCTGGCAGCTGCAGCTGCGATTAGACCCCTGCCTGGGAATTTCCATATGCTGTGAGTGCGGCCCTAAAAAGTAAAAAAAAAAAAAAAGAAGAGAGAAGGTCTTATGGGTTCAGCCACAAAAAAAAAAAAAAAAAAGAAAAGAAAAGAAAGAAAGAGCAGTCCAAACCCAAATCAGAAAATTATAAAGATAAGAGTGAAGATAAATGAAATAGAGTACTGAAAAAAATAGAGTTGATGAAAACAAAGTTGATTGTTCAGAAAAAATGACAAACATTTAGTCTGGTAAACCAAAAAAAGAGAGAGAAGATTCAAATTATTAAAACCAGGAATGAAAGTAGGGACATTACTACCAACCACACAGAAATAAGAATTATGAGAAAATTCTATGAACAGCTGTATGACAGCAAAGAAGAGAACCTAGATGAAATGAATATATTCCTAGAAACACACAAATTACCAAAACTAACTGAAGAAAACAGGAAATTTTAAAAGACCTATAACAAGTAAGGAAATTGCATCAGCAATCAAAAAACTTTCAAAAAGAAAATCCCAGGACCAAACGGTTTCATTGGTAGAGTTTACCTAAGATTTTAAAAAGAACGAACATCAATCCTATTCAAATTCTTCCAAAAATTATAAGAGGATGGAACACTTCCTAACTCATACTATGAGGCCCATATTACCCTAATACCAAAACCAGACGAAGACATCACACAAAAAGAAGACTTCAGAGCAATATCCTTTATGAACATAGATGCAAAATTCCTTCGCAAATGCTAGCAATCTGAACTCATTAAAAGGATTTTACACCATGACCAAGTAGTATTTATTTCAGGAATGTAAAAGTAGTTCAACATATGAAAAACAATTGTGTTAATACACCATATTAATAGAAAAAAGAGGCAGGAAAACCCACATGATTATCTTAATGATGCAGGAAAAGCATTTTATGAAATCCAGCACCCTTCAATGACAAAAATCACTCAACAAACTAAGAATACAGGGAACTTCGCCGACATAATAAAAGACATTGATCAAAACCCCACAGCTAGCGTCATATTTAATGGTAAAAGAATAAAAGCCTTCCCTCTAAGATTAGAAACAAGAAAAGCATGTCTGCTTTCACCACTTCATTCAGCTTTATAATGGAGATTCTTACAGGGGTAATTAGGTAAGAAAAAGAAAAGTCATCCTAATTGAAAAGTCAAATGTAAAATTCTCTATTCACAGATGACATGACCTTACATATAGCACATCCCCAAACACACACACACACAGACACACAGAAACACACACACAAACCCTATCAGGACAGTTAAGCACGGTTGCAAAATACACGATCAACATACAAAAATCAGTCATATTTCTACATACCAGCAATGAACAATCCAAAATTGAAATGAAGGAGTTCCAGTCATGGCTCAGTGGTAACAAACCTGACTGGTATCCATGAGGACTCGAGTTCGATCCTTAGCCTTGCTCAGTGGGTTAAGGATCTGGCATTGCTGTGAGCTGTGGTACAGGTCGCAGATGAGGCCTGGATCCACCATTGCTGTGGCTATTGTGTAGGGCAGCAGCTGTAGCCCCGATTTGACCCCTAGCCTGGGAACCTCCACATGCTGTGGGTGTGGCCCTAAAAAGACAAAAAAAAAAAAAAATTGAAATGAAGGAAACAATTCCATTTACAATAGTATCAAAAAGAATAAAACACTCATGAATAAATTTAACCAAAGAGGTGCAAGACTTGTGCACTGTAAAAACCAAAACACTGGTGAAAGAAGTACACTTAAAAGACCTAAATAAATGGAAGGACATCCTGTGTTCATGGATGAAAAGACTTGATGCTGTTAAGATGACAATATTCTCCAAATCTACCCATAGATTCAATGCAACCTCTGCCAAAATTCCAATGACTTTTCGTGCAGAAATGGACAAGCTGATTCTAAAATTCACAGAAATTGCAAGATATGCAATTTCTGAATAGCCAAAATGATCTTGAAAAAAGAACGAAGTTATAGGAGTCACATTTTCTAATTTCAAAACTTACTATCAGGAGTTCCCATCGTGGCACAGTGGTTAACGAATCCGACTAGGAACCATGAGGTTGTGGGTTCGATCCCTGGCCTTGCTCAGTGGGTTAAGGATCTGGTGTTGCTGTGAGCTGTGCTGTAGGTCGAAGACACGGCTTGAATACAGAGTTGCCGTGGCTGTGCTGTAGACTGGCAGCAACAGTTCCGATTAGACCCCTAGCCTGGGAACCTCCATATGCCAAGGGAGCGGCCCTAGAAAAGGCAAAGAGTCAAAAAAAAAAAAAAAAAAAAAAACTTACTATCAAGCTTTAGTTAAACGATGTGGTATCGGAATAAAAGTAAACATATAGTTCAACAGAATAGAATTGAGAGTTTGTAAGTAAACCCACATATCTATGGTTAATTGATTTTTGACAAGTGTAAAAAAAAATTCAGTGGGGAAAGTATAATGTCTTCAACTAATGGTGCTGGGACAACTGGCTATCCACATGAACGAGAATGAATTTGGATCACTATCTTACATTGTATGTAAAAAATTTATTAAAACTGAATAAAAGAAGTTCCCATCGTGACACAGCAGAAACGAATCTGACTGGGAACCATGAGGTTGCAGGTCTGATCCCTGGCCTTGCTCAGCGGGTCAAGGATCTGGCGTTGCTGTGAGCTGTGGTATAGGTCACAGACGCGGCTCAGATGCTGCATTGCTCTGGCTCTGGCGTGGGCCCGGTGGATACAGCTCCAATTAGACCCCTAGCCTAGGAACCTCCATATGCCACAAGTGCAGCCTTAAAAAGCAAAAAAAAAAAAAAAAAAAAGTGAATGAAAGGCCCAAATGTAACAGGTAAATTTATTAATTTCTTACAAGAATATATAGTTGTATATCTTCATGACTTGGATTAGACAATAGTTTCTTAAATAGAACACCAAAATCACAGGAAACAGAAAATAAAAGTTAACTGAGCTTAAATTTAAAACTTTTGTGCAAAAGACACTATCAAGAAAGTGAAAAGACTTCCCACAGAATGGAAGGAGATATTTGCCAATCATACATCCAATAAGGGTCTAGCATCCAGAATACATAAAGAACTCTTCCAATGGAACAACACAAAGAAAACAACCCAATCAAGAAAGGGTCAAATGGCTTGAATAGACATTTCCCTAAAGAAGATATAAAACTGACCAGCAAGAGAGTTCCCGTCGTGGCGCAGTGGTTAACGAATCCGACTAGGAACCATGAGGTTGCGGGTTCGGTCCCTGTCCTTGCTCAGTGGGTTAACGATGCGGCGTTGCCATGAGCTGTGGTGTAGGTTGCAGATGCGGCTCGGATCCAGCGTTGCTGTGGCTCTGGAGTAGGCCAGTGGCTACAGCTCTGATTCGACCCCTAGCCTGGGAACCTCCATATGCCGCGGGAGCGGCCCAAGAAATAGCAACAACAACAACAAAAAGACAAAAGACAAAAAAAAAAAAAAAAACTGACCAGCAAGAAAATGAAAAGATGCTCAACACAGTAGTCATTGGAGAAATGCAAATCAAAACCACAATGAGATGCCACTTTACACCCACTAGGATGGATCTAATAAAAAACAAAAACAAAAAACAGAAAGTAGCAAGTGTCTGTGAGAATGTGGAGAAACGGAGCCCATCACACATTGCTAGCGAGAAGGTAAAATGGTACAGCTGATCCGGAAATCCGCTTTGTGGTTCCTGAAAAAGTTAAACATAAAATTACTGTATGACCCGGAAATTCTACTCTGAGGTAACTCAAGAGAATTGAAAACAAACAAAAACTCAAACAAAAACCTGTACACAAGTGTTCAGAGCAGCCAAAAACTGGAAACAACCCCAATACCCATGAACTGATGAAATAAAATGGAGTATGCACGCACGTACGATGGAATATTATTCAACCATAAAAGGAAGTAAGTCCTATACCTGCTATATAACATTATGAGCTCTGGAAACATTTTGCTAAGTAAAAGCAGCCTGTCACAAAAGACTCCACAGTATATGATTTGTTGATATGAAACGTCTAGAATAGACAGATCTATAGGGACAGAAAGGAGATACATGGGTGGCCAGGGGCTCAGGGAGAGGAAAACGGAGAGTGAATGCTTGATTGGTACAGCGTTTCCTTTCAAGGGGACAGAAAATATTCTGGAATCAGGGGTAATGGTGCACACCACTGAATGTACCAAAAGCCACTGAACTGTACACTTTACAGTGGTGAAAATGGCATATTTTATAATCTCAATAAATGCTTTTTTAAAAGAAGCGCAAAGCAGTGGAACAAAAATCAGACAAAAGTGCTTTTTAGTCACTTTCTCACTTATAGTATTCAGCCTAGGTGGGGAAAGCTATGCTTTGATTGCACATCCAGACATGTGATGAGCTGGAGAAAACTAATTTCGGAGATTTCAGAGTTAGTTCTAGCTGTGATATTTAAGAGCTGATCACCCTGGGGGAGTCTCTTCATTTCTCTGGGCTCCAGTTACCTCAGATGACATCCTGGTGTCCACCTGCCCAATGTATGGGTGAGCCCTGGTCTGGATCCAAGGACCACATGGAGAGGCCATGAGTCAGTCGTGAGCCTGACTCATTACGAGATGGGTTAATGGTAAAGTGGGAGGAGAGGGGAAACGATCCAGTTTTTCTTAAGATTTCCCCTGAATTATCCTCATTTGTGGGCAAAACGCTCAAGCATGCTATTTTTAAAGGGTGACGATACTTGGTTAAAATGTCCTCAGAGGAAGGGGAGGTAAGGCCTGGGAGAAGTTCTGCCCAAACCACAGTGCCTCCGAACTCCAGGCCACATCACCAGCAAACAGCCCTAATGAGCTCTGTCCTGGACGCTCCAAATTGAATTACATAATACATTTCCGTTTCATTTCATGAATCACGATTTGGGATACAATGTTCCTGGGTTGCAGCTGATATATTTCAGAGATTACCAAAGATTTCTAAAAGAAAAATCTATTTTATTAAATTCATATGTAAAATGTCTGTATGTCAGCCAACTTATTTATTTCAAATTTGGGATTTTCTTAAACGCCGTAGTTACAGCTCAATGTCAAGAGAGTTCCCGATAAACTCACTTACGAACGGTAAGACTGCCGTGGCCCCTGGATTTTTCATTTCTTTTGACAGCCCGGTTCCTGGCTGCTGGCGGTAGGTTTGATTTCAGCTGCCCCTGTTGGAGTCCCTTTGTGGCTGAGAGTGAGAATGAGTGGTTAAAGCCTCAGAACGTGGACCAGGGGAAGTGAAACTCGTATGGAGAACTAGGGAACAGTGAGTCAAGTTCACGAGGACCCTAAGCCCCACATTCAGACATTAACTCCTTTGTGGATGGCAGTGCTGCTGGCATCCGTGGGGCTCACTCCCCTTTGCTGAGTACAGCCGAGGAGTGAGGACACGGGTTCTGGAAGCAGAAAGACACGGTCCAAATCCTAGCTCAGCCATTGTTAGCCCTGCAGCCTCGGAAAGGACACTTAATCTTTCTAAGCTTCAGTGTATTAAGCTGTAATTTGGGAATAATAATAATACATATGTCATAGAGTTGTTATAAGGACTAGTGACATGAGGTATGCAGAGCGATAAGCGCAGGGCCTGGCACGGAGCAAGCAGTCAATAAACATCAGTTGTGTGGTAGTGTTGTTTTTCTGCCTTAGGAGCGGCAACTTTGAATTACAAATTGAGCTCTGGCTCACTCAGCCTCGGCTGAGTCGCCACCCGTTCTCAAAACTTTTGATCAAGTTCGCTTTTGCCAAAGCTCGTGCTCTCTGAGATCTGACCTGCTGTCCATCATTAATTCCTGTCTTCGCTCGTCATTTATTTAATATTTACTATCTTCTGTGTGCCAGACAGAAAGTTAACCATTAGGGGAACAAAGGTGAGAGAAAGAAAACAAGGTTTCTTCCCTCCAGGTTCAGACTGGGGAGAAAGGGTCGGGATGAACACAAGCTGGTTTGGGAGGGGTGCCAACTGCCATGAAGTTGCGGCAGAGGCAGAGGGGAAGGCCACGTGCGAGGCCGGTGTTGGGTGAGCAGCATCTTCCCCACCAGGCTGCGGTGTGGATGAAACGAGAGCCAGGGTGGAGATGGAAAAGGGCTATGAGTGGGGGAGACGGTCTGTTTGGGGAGATGGAGACTAATTACCCTGAAACACCCGAGAAGGGGGGCAGGGCACCATAGTTTTAAATGTCATGCCAACCATGGCAAGCCCATTTTACAGAAGAGGAAGTGGAGGCCCAGAGAGATGCTGTACCTGGTCCAAAATCCTACAGCTGGTAGTTAATGACAGGCACAATCAGCTAAAGCTAGCTGACTCCTTCCACAGGACCCTGCCCCACACACCCTCACTCCATCACACACTCTACACCGAAGGTCAAGGTGACTGGTATTGAGTAGAAATCCAAAGAGGCCTTCTGGTCTTCTCGACTAACCTACGTTGCACCTATCAGCATTGACCAGTCTATGGACGGTCTAACCCCAATTTCTTCTAAAGAAATAATGAACAGGTGATAAGTCACTTGAACAGTACTGGAAATTCCTTCTGGCCTCCATTCTCACGCCCCGGCTTAATTTTCTCTAACACAATGCAGGTGTGGTGGGGGTGTTTTCAACTCTTACTGTGGAAGACAAAAAACAAGCCTTAGTTTATAAAAGAATAACACAGCTCTATTAGAATGCTTGGCGTTCTCTCTTTTTAACCCCTAAACACCTATCCACAGAGTAAGAGCTTTGATTTCTCCAAACACACTGCTATTAACCGTTACTAGATCTTGCCGAAGGCAGAGTCGCAGTGCTGAGGGGTTGGTGTGTGGGTGCCTTATGGGCTTGCCCTCGGGGTGACACCCCACTTTGCACTTTCATTTGTCGTTTATAAAGCCTTGTGCTTCCTTTTCCTCCTTTGATGCTCAGAGCAGCTCTGCAAGGAAAATACGATCATTTTTTTTTCCACCTCCACTATACAGAGTGCTAAGGGGTCTCACGGGGTGACAAGGCCAGCACGGACTCCCCCCAACCCGGCCTGCATTCCAGCCCAGTTCTGTTCCCTGTGCCATGCTCTCCCCTAATTGCTCTGCTCATTTTGTACCTGGGAGGGTTAACTGGGAACACAGGAGTTCTGTTAAATATCACAGTAGTTAGTACATTTTAATCCTGATCCCCTAGCCTACTGTAGCTGCTGTAAAATATATGGCAATAATTTCCTGAGGCAGGGTAATGTATAAGGAATGTCAGGCCAGCCTCTGGGCATATTTGCCTTAGCTCCGTTTTATTAAAGTGAAACTTTTATTAAGGCATGTGGTGAATTGAGCAATCGGTATGATTCATGCTGTTATAAACCCATTGCTACACTCACAATAAATCAATGAGCCATTGTCGTACATTTGCTGTGGAGTTGGTAGAAACGAGGAAAAAATCAATATGGGGATATTATTCAGACCATATGAAAGTATTAAAGTGTATTCTGTGTGTATTAAACCTGGCCAAACCATATTTCATGTGTACTTTTTTTTTCTGTAAGTATCTCCGTTCGTATCCTCTACCCTATGCTATTTGCTAATCCATATGCTATTGTGTAATAATTATGGGAAATATCTTCAATTCCACATAAGCCTTTATGATTTTTAAAGTGCATTTCATAATGATTAATTTGCATAATAAAATTGTCCTCAGGACAAACCATTCCCAATATTAACAATGGGCCTCGTCCTTTACAAACACACTATAGCCATAACTTTGTGTAATTCAAAAATAAAAAAATGTCAACCAACAGGAGGAAGTGATTTGAGCCAGAGAAAGGGCACTTTCATTATCTCCCAGCTTGATGGGGACAATCACTGAGCCAGCAGCAATCTCCCCATATCTGGAAACGATTACTGTATCTCCGTGTACCTGGAACCTTCTCCGATGGTTGAAACACGTTCCGGTGACAGACATCTCCCTCTCGGGCTGCAGTGTGTGATCACTGGCATTTCTGCATTAGGGAGGTTCAGGTTCCTCTGGAGGCTGATGTGAGTTAGTCACAAAAAAAAAAAAAAAAAAAAAAGGTGTAGCCACATCTGGCTTCAAATTCAGGCTGCAATTCCACTGAGATCATTCTCTGGTTTAGGTGGTGGGGAGCTGGGTTATTCAATGCCATCTTAATTACTCACAGTGGTTTCATGGTGCTCTAAGGCTCTCGAAACAAAGGCTGGATTTCACAAAACACCCATGCAGTGCCCATGGGGTTCAAGGCCTCTGCTAGGCATGAAGAGAAAGGCATGGGAACATGCCGTGGCGTTCCGTCTAGTAGGCCTGGGCCATCTCTGACAAGTTCAGGTCCCAAGGCCTGTGGGAAACGAGGGGAGGCAGAGACAGTTCCAAGTGGAGAAGCTGAGATTCCTGGAGGAGGTTTTGAAGGTGGCTTTTAACGTCAACATGCTTATTAGACCAGGAACCTTGTTCCTTGGCCTGGAGTTGTTGGCTGTAGGTAGTTTGCTACTCAAGAGCTAACCTTTTGGAGAAAGAGAATCAGTGGCTCTGCATAGCTGAAAGTCAGCTGGGAACCTCCTTCTCGTCATTGTTTTACATTTTCCAATAGAAGAGATCCAAATGCATAATCCAGGCACCAGGAACATCAAGCGAATTTTGTGACGAGCCTCCTAATTAAAAGGATTATGCTCGTTCTCTGGTGGCGAGCTTTCTGCCCTACGTTTGTTTTGTTTTTTATGTAGGACAGGTTTAATAAAAATAATATTCCTCACTTGACCATTTACTTAAACTCGTTAAAAGCAAGGGACTTACTTTTGCTTGATTTCAAAAGAAAGAGGAAATAGAGCGAAAATCAGCAGGAAAGCTGAGTGAGAATCGACCCCACAGTAAGCACAGGCCAAGGAGGGGGGGGCTAAGAGGCCCTTTGCCAACTCGCTCCTGGTCCCTGCTGACCAGCCTGGGGTAACTCCCCTGCTCCCAGTATACATACAGGCTGAACGGACTGGTTTTCTCCTGCCTTCCACGCTTTCATCTGGAGTCCAAGCTATTGATGACAGGAGCTTCAATGGGGAGACAAGAGTGCATGTGACATAATCTTTGGCTTTACTGTGGTATGTGTGTCTTTCAGGGCATATGGTCCGAGATGATCCATCATGGCCCATGATGTCAGATTATCCACTGGGACGGAGGGCTCTCTGCAGAAATGCAATAACATGCAGATAATGGTCTTTCCAGTTGTTGTGACAGACCAGACTGATGCTGGGGAGGAGGGACTGGGCGAATGCCGGATGATATACACACAGGCAGGCACAAGAGCAAGGCATCGCGAGCCCCGTCCCTGGTGGGGTTTGCAGTTCTTTCTTTTCCCGTACGCTTTCCAGCCATCAGCACTGGTTGCCATCCGAAACCCCACAGTCAGTCCCTCTGCAGAGCTCAGCCCACAGCCTGGTGCGTCCCAGGCTGGTACGGTGAGTCCCAGGGTCTCCACTTGCTCCTCCGGCCAAGCATCGTCTTCTCGCTACACCCCACCTGCTTCATAAACTGGAAGGACCATTCAGAGGGCGGCCTTCGGCTCTTTCCTCTCCATGTTTCATTACCCCAATCACTCTACTCTTCCTTGGAACCTTTATTTCTTTATTTGCTTTGTTCTCTTTTGTTTTTCCTTTTTTTCTTCCTATACTTGTCCTCGGAATCCTCTATATTCTGCTTGGAACCTTCTGGCCTCCAGCACCAGGTTAAGAACACAAAGGAACCGAGCGGACCCTGGAAAATTCCCCCAGTCATTTAACCAGCAGTTCCTGAGAATCCGCTGTGCTGCGGACCCTGGCTACGTACAGGGCACACAGAGAAGCAGCCTGGCACAGCAGAAAGATGGCTTTCCAAACCAAACGGGTGTGGGTTCCAATAGCTGCTTTGCCACTTACTGAGCTTCGTGCCCTCGGTTTCCCCAGCTGCACTAGAATCAAGACGTGTAAAGCAACTGGCACAGTGCCTGGTACACAGTTCTAGCCGCTGTTTTCTAAGCTGTAATCAAGACCTGCACAGAGTATGCTTTTCTCAGGCTCAGAATCTTTTTGAGGATACTTGTTCCCTATTGCTGAATTATCTTCAAATTTGTTTAAATAACTGAAAGGAGATTTTTGCAGGGATTTCAACCCAGACTCGGTGTTGATTAGAAATCAGTGAAGTTCTCTTTTTGTTCTTAGGTCTTGTCTCTCAGAGACCACCCTGACCTTGACCTTATTCCCAGCCTCACCCCAGTTCCCTTTCTCTTCCCTGGGCCAGTAACGAAAGCCTAAAGGCTGAGGGTGTTAGTCAGTAAGCCTTGATCATTGTTGGAATTGACTTTTTCCTTCCAGTTGCGTGCATGTTTTAACAGAGGACATTATAAGACCAATCTGCCCTTCAGACACTAAGGAAGGAAGGTTTCTTGGCAGATCTATAGGCTGTGTCCCACCCTTGGCCAAGTGAATCAGAACCTCCAGGGACAGGCACTGGAATTTGTTTTTACCAAGTCATCAGGAAAGTTGTAAAACCAGATCTAAATTATTCACAAAACAATGATCCTGCATCACCCCGTCTTTTAAAAATGTTGCCTGGGGCAAAAGAAATGTAAAGTGGGATCCTTGCCCTCAGAGAAGTTCTAGCTCTACCTGGAAATTATATCCCATATAGGTGTGCACATATGTACACCTATGTATGTATGTGTATATTGTATATGCATGCACGTGTGTGTACAAAGAGAGGCCTGGAGAGGCATCCAGAAGGAAGTACAAGCAGGAATTTTCAACTCTTGTCACTATGGAATATTCACATATCCACACACAGCTACAACAGTCTGGTGAACGCCCCGGACCTGTCACTGATGCTCCGCAGTTTTGCCCAGCTTGTCTCCCTTCCTCACCCTCCCTCTCCCCCACCAGCACCACCCTGAGCAACTCAAATGTCCCGAGCCCTGAACTGACCGTGTTCCATCCATGACAAGGTCGCACTACTGTTTGCTCTATGGATACACCTCTTCTGTGGAGGACAGGGACACAGACCACGCAGCAGGGCTTTAAAGCACATGCCAGACATCAGTTCACAGGACGTTAAAGAGAGAAGTCGAGGCCAGGGCAGCCTGGACACGGGATGGAACCAGGGCAGGGAACGAACATCGGTACCTGCATGCACCATGCCTGTCTCACCTCATCCTCCCAGCAGCCTGGGAGATAAGTGTTATTATTTCTCACTTCTGGGATGAAGACACAGAGGCTCCGAGGAGCAGGTAACGTACCCAAAGTCACTGCACTAAAACCGGCAAAGAGGGGGTCCCTTCATCGCCAAGGTCTGTGTCTTCTTCACTGATCCCGTGGCCCCCTTACTGAGGACACAACCAAGGAACAACCCGATAAGAACACAGGGAGCATAAAAACCAAAATTCTGGGAAATGGGGACAGAAAAGGGCACAATGTTAGGGCCGAAGCGCTGGGGTAGGGCGCTTTCCCATAGCAGGTGGTGGGGAGCCTTTCGATGTTTCATAATGATAGCATTTATCATTACAAAGTATTAAATTTTTAGATGTTATGAAAATAACGTACAGCTGTTGTGGACATTGTGGATAATAGGAAAAAAGGATCCAATAACAGTTAAGTTTCAGGAGTGTCTTTTTTTCCCCTGTGTGTGTTTTTCAGATCACTGTCACCATACTCTACACCTAGTTGTTTTTGTTTTTGTTTTTCTTTTTCTTTTTTGTCTTTTTGCCATTTCTTGGGCCGCTCCCGAGGCATATGGAGGTTCCCAGGCTAGGGGTCCAATCGGAGCTGTAGCCGACGGCCCACACCAGAGCCACAGCAACGCAGGATCCAGGATCCGAGCCGCATCTGTGACCTCCACCACAGCTCAGGGCAACGCTGGATCCCAGTAAGCAAGGCCAGGGACCGAACCTGCAACCTCATGGTTCCTAGTCGGATTCGTTAACCACTGTGCCACGACGGGAACTCCTACACCTAGTTTTAGATCCTATTTTTCCACTTAACATTATATCCTCAAACTGTCTTTATCTCCATTACGTGCCACGATCACACTAGTTCATTTAGTAAATATACTGTGATGTGTTCAAAAACTTTTTAATGTGAAATGCTTAGGTTCTCTCCAGTCTTGTGCTATTGTAAATAATGCTATGATGAACATCTTTATGCTTAGGTTTTTCTATACTATATATACTAAGGGATACTTCATTAGGGAGGGTCTAGAAATAGAATTACTGGGCCATACATGTCTGTTTATGGTGCTTGATGCACCACCAACTGCTTTCCAAAAGGATTAGTCCAATTTACATTATCTGCGACAATGCGGAAGAGTGCCAGAGACTAGTGGATTCTGAGTGGGGAAAGAGAATAATGCTGTGGATGATTTCTACACACATCAGAGATTTAACTGGGCTCTCAGGGAACTAGGGAGCCACTGAAGGTTCCAATAGGAGAATGGGGTGTGGAGAGCTTTCTAAGACTTACCTGAGGTTAGCACTTGTGATACCTCAGGAGAACTTGGGACCAGTAGTCAGGGGCCTGGTTCTCGTCTTTGTACTGCTGAAATCAACCATGGCCCCTTGAACAAGTCACCTGTCTTCGGGCATCGGTTTTTGCTAAGTTCAAGGAGGGGATGTGGTAAATGATTCTCTCTCGCTTTATACCACAATTAATTGCTCATTCCTCTAAGTTACAATGTCTGGTAAAATCCCAGTTCCTCTGGGTACCAATAATGTCTGGCACCTATGCCACTATTTCCTCTCTTGAATTAATGGCACATACAACCTGTTGATCGTGGCTCTTTCTGGCTCAGAAACACCCACAGGGCTTGGGCAGCCTCATGAGTGATTGGTGGTAAGTGACACACAGGGGGACCCAGGAGCCATCTAGGCCCTGGGCTGCTGGCAGCACTTTAGACTTCCCAGTGTCTACAAGGGCCAGGGAGCAGAGGGAGAGAGAGAAGAGTGAGAGGGAACAAAGGGACACGCAGTGGGAACACTCAGGTCAGGCTCACTCTGAGCCATTACTGTTTTGAGAGCTTCACAGGCAACAACCTCATGTCACCCTCAGGCAACTCTAACAGAGACGTCATTACTACCCGTTTCACAATGACAACACCGAGGCAGGGAGGCCAAGGGACATGGCCACGGCCACACAAACCCTGGCAGCCTGGCTTCAAAGACTATGGACTCTGCCCTTCTCCGCTGTGTCCTGCAGGAAGGGAGGAAGGAGGCCTGTGTGAGGAGCAGGCAGAGATGATAAGATAACGGGACAAAGACAGGCAGCCAGATGCTGCAAGACAGGCTGCCGGTTCCCTAATCTCACCACAAGAGGGTCCTATGCTTACTATGCATTTATTCCCTCAGTCATCGATTCTCTAAAAACCAGGTGACTTTAAATACAAGGAGTATTTTTTGTGTGTGTGTCTTTTTGCCTTTTCTAGGGCCGCTCCCTTGGCATATAGAGCTTCCCAGGCTAGGGGTCTAATCGGAGCTGTAGCTGCCAGCTTACACCACAGCAATGCTGGATCCGAGCCGTGTCTGTGACCTACACCACAGCTCACGGCAACGCCGGATCCTTAACCCACTGAGTGAGGCCAGGGATCGAACCCGCAACCTCATGGTTCCTAGTCGGATTCGTTAACCACTGAGCCACAACGGGAACTCCAAAAGGAGTATTTAAAGGAGGGGGGACCACTCAGAGCTCTAGCGGCACGGGGATAAGAAAGGTGAAAGGAACACGACCTCCACCACCACCCAAGAGTTCATTCTAAGTTGGCAGGGAAGCAAGGTAATGAACCACTGACTAAGATGATTGAAGGAAGCTGAGTGGAGCGGGGGCGTTTCACCTGCACCCTGAGCACCGGGCAGGGTGAGCTGGATTCAAACGGGTGAAGGTAAAGACAGCCAAGCAGGGAAGGTGGGGGGCACACAGGCAGGTAAGAAGGTGCACACATGAATAGCAAGTGTGGCCTCAAGACAGGGCTATCAATGAGAGTCATGGAAAATCAAGTTGGGAAAGCCATTGTAACAGGCTAACTTCAGCTGAAACAGAAATAAGCCCCCGATGTCCAGGGGTTTAAGACAATACACAGCTACTTCTCTCCTGACAAAACGGACTGATTAAGTCTTCCTCGTCAGCAAAATGCTTGACTCCAAATGGTGTTTCTGGGACCTACACTCCTTCCATCGTGCGGTTCCACCCCTACAGTCACAGGGTCCTCTATTTCCATGGAGGCTGCACCCCCTTCTGAATGACCTTGGCCCTGAGGTTTGCTTACATTTCATTTTAAAACGTAGATTCAGGGTCAGGGGTGGAGCAGTGGGGGGAGAGGGGGTGGGGGGGAATGTCACCCAAGTCTGGGCGGCCACATCCAGGAAGCATCTATACACTGGGGGCGGGGGGAAGCTTAAGTTTTAATTGACCCGCTTGGATTGAACTTGAGCAGAGAAGGCTTTAATGCCAGGCTAACGTGGCAGGGCATCGTGGGGTAGGGACCGTGGCCTTGGAAGGGTTTTTAAGCAGGAGAATCATGTCACCAAAAGTTTATACTTGGGAAGAAAAGTCTGGCAACATTATGCTTCTGAAGGAGGGGGAGAGTATAGGCAGGGAGAAAAGTAGGAGGCTATTGAAACAATGCAGCAAAAAGTGGGGACCTTAGAGTACCCTGGTGGTCTAGTGGGTTAAGGATCTGGCATTGTCACTGCCGTGTCTTAAGACCCCGCTATGGTGCAGGTTCGATCTCTGACCCTGGAACATTGCATGCTGTAGGCGTGGCCAAAAAAAAAGGGTGGGGACCTGAGTGAGGGTGACAGCAATGGGATGACAAGGAGGCAGGTTCAGATACAGAGAGGGCATGGCAACTGGTAAGACGAAGGAGTAGAGGGGGGAAAGGCTGGCACATAAGCACTGGCTTCCCCAACAGGAAGAAGCGGGGATTCAGAAGCCACTACGGCAGAGCAGGTAAGAGGACAGCCCTTCTCTCACAGCACGACCGACAGCAGAAGTGGCAGCCTGTGCCTGCAGCAAAGGACAGGCCTGAGTGCCGAGCCTCAGCTCCATTTGGTTTGGATGGAGCCAAAAGAAAAACATCATGTCCACGAGATCCCGGGCAGCTCTTTCCTGGATGTGTCTCAAACACAGTGTCTGTCCAGGCTTCGTTGGCCTCTGCAGTGGTGAGTGTCTGGGACTTGAGAGCCTGCTGGTGGACCATGGACACGGGCAGTTGCCAAAGGCGGCCGAAGCTGCCACCGGAGATCTGTTTTCACAGGTTTTGTTTGGAAACTCAGTGTGGGGCTTGGGAGCAGCTGGGAGTTTCTGAGTAATTGCGTCCCCTGGGGGTGGAGGGAGGCCAAGTACAACAGCTTTTCCCAGGGAACCCAAGAGCATGGCAGGAAGTCAGGTGAGGGCACCGGAGGCTCAGTCCAGACCCCGCAGTGGGCTCCGGCACCTGAGGATGAGGTGGCCTCAGGACGCAGACCTGGCAGCTCTGATGCAAACGAGCTGGGAAGCTTGGGTGCTCTGTATACATCCTAGTGCCCCGACACCCACCACAGCATCAGATCTACACCCTGAAACTTAACAGAGAAGTGACAATCATTTGCTCTGCAGTGTGTTCTCCTTTAAGGCTCAGATGGAATATCAGCTTTGAAGCTTCCCTTGACCTTGTTCTTTTCCAGGAAGATTGATCAGTCTCTCTCCACACTGGGGGCCATCCTACCACCAACGTGACATTTAACCACCCACACCCAACCCTCAAGTGTTGTTTAAACTCTGATGGGGTGTTAGGGATGCTAGAGGCACCAATCCTTACCATTTCTTTGGATTGTGTCCCCTCACTTTTTTTTTTTTAATTTTATTTTAGGGCCGCACCCGAGGCATATGGAGGTTCCCAGGCTAGGGGCTGAATTGGAGCTATAGCTGCCGGCCTACACCACAGCCACAGCCATGCCAGATCCAAGCTGTGTCTGCAACCTACACCACAGCTCATGGCAACACTGGATCCTCAACGCACTGAGCAAGGCCAGGGACTGAACTTGCATTCTCATGGATGCTAGTCAGATTCCTTTCTGCTGCACGACAACAGAAACTCCTGTCCCTCGCTTTTGAACATCTGCATAGTTCAGTGATTGGTTAAGGCTGAGTCAAGCTACATTCACCCAAGTAGTCTGCACTCTCCAGTGGAGTCACCAAGAGTGGGCCCAAAAGGCAAGTTCTACTAGCAGCACCTTTGAAATCCACCATTTGACTTACCTGTCCTGGGAGAAGGCCCTGGAATACAGCTCTTGACTGCAGTGGGCTGCCACTGGAAGTCAGCCATGCCTGCTTCATTGCAGGAATAAGGGGTCGTGGCCCAAGCACTCGACTCACGGTCACTACTGAGCCATGAGTGTGAGAACACTGGGCTCAAGGTGGCCTTAAGAAGACACCTCTGTTACAAGGAATGTTTTGTTCTCAAACAAGATAAGAGGAGTCCTGGTGTCAGAAAGCCCTGTGTTCTAGTCTAGTCTTGATGACAGAAGCCCTGTGACGGAGTCAGCCAGACAACCCTCCCAGATCTTAATTTTGTTGCTTCCTGCCCAGCAAAATGAACTCTTGCCTTTCAGCTCAAAAGCTCTCATACCAAAATCTCATCCCTGGGTCTGACTTTCATAGTTTGATTTAACGTTAAGCTCTTCCACAGTTTAGACCCTCTGTGCTGATTTTTTATCATATTTTTTAATCAAAGAATAAAAAGTCAGCCTTTTGACCAGACAGCCACGATCCCCAGGTGGGCCCCTCTCCAAGAGAAGCACATATGTCTGTCAAGTTTCTGAAAAATGTATCCTCTTCAATTCCTGTGTTTTTCTTTAAGAGAAAATATATAGAAACCACAAACATATTTGTACTGTTCCCATATGATGCCTTCATACTTGAAGGAAGTGTTGGATTTTCTTGTTCTTTGGCTCAACAAGCAGTGGGTGACATCAGTGAGCTAAAACTGCAAGTTCTACTGCCCTTTCCCTATTAAACTTGAATGTTTACTTCTCAGGGGATTGGCCAAGAAAAGTCCATTTGGGCTGGAACACAGCATATTTAGTCTCAGAATTAAGGTAATTTCTTTGGAAGAGTTTCAACCAAATCAATTTATTTCAGAGATGTTGGTGTTGGTTCCCTTTTAAAAATTCCAAAGCCCCAGGCTTTTTAACTGTACCTGCTCTGCTAACACAATTCCAAGCTGGCTCTCACTCCGAAAGCCATATACTGGAAGAGTAGGGGATTCCGTGATGCGGGCCTTGGGTGCACTAGGAAAAAAAGACTGTGGTTTTACAGGGTGAGTGCAAATACACCGCTACATGAGGCTCCAGAGACTGAAGGCCATGGGCTTGGTCCAGACAAGAACCACCCCTCATCGCTATAAATTTCCTCCAGTAAGAAAACACATTCACGCTCCCCACCCCCACTTGATCCCTACAATGATTCTGTGATGTGGACAGAATAGGTAGCATTGTCTCTCTTTTCATACAAACACAAAGGGTTTGATGGCACCAACAGCCTTGGCCAAGGGCCCCTGGCTGGTGAGTAGCAGACCTGAAGTGTGGTCTTCTTGTGAGCTGGTGCTCCATCCACCAGGCTACCCGATCAGTCGGGGAGAACTCAGAATGAAGAGCTGTTATAAGATGCTTCCCTCAGAAATGCCCCCCAGTTAGAAGCCAGAAGAGAGATGCTTACACATGAACTGAAGACCATCTAGAAGGCTTCTGCCTAAAATTCTTTCTTCCACTTGCTTGGCCACAGTGCCAGAAAGTCTACCATGAGAGCGCCACTTCTTTCGGTAAAGAACTAGGACTCTCCTAATTCCCAGAGTTTAAAAGGAGTCCAAAAGCAAGAGACATCAAAGAGCTAAAGGCATGGTCGGGGACTCCTAGAGCAACGTTTAATTATGGTGACGTGAGTGGGCATTCTTTGTTCCTGAGAGGCGTATTTTACCATGGTAAGAAAGTAACTAGCATTTCGCTTTTACTCAAAGTTGCCAACATAAGTCATTCTTAGTCAAACTGGCCTCTCTGCTCTCCCTGAAAGCACTGACAACCGTTACTCCAACTATCACTCTCTCAACGACTCCAAGTCTGTGCTCATTCTGGTGGCTGCACCAAGATCTTGTCTTCCCAGCTCGCAGAGATGGAAAGTCTATAAATTAGCTTCGAGGTTACCTATTCTTGTTCTTCGTTTAACAGATGAGCAAGGAGGTTATGCAACTTGCCAAGACCACATAAGGGACTTTCTGTCTGAATGCTGGAGCCTAACATTCAATCTGTCCGAAGCTATTTTTCTGATACCATTTCCATGTGTGACACTGAAACAGCAGCAAGAATAA
The DNA here is from genome assembly GCF_054392235.1 of Sus scrofa. NCBI lineage: Eukaryota > Metazoa > Chordata > Mammalia > Artiodactyla > Suidae > Sus > Sus scrofa. The sequence goes on along the minus strand of NC_139385.1, from coordinate 130,802,596 downwards.
TAATAACAGCAACTCAGAGACTAGTCCACAGCTTCCTCTCCATTCCTTATCCCTTTCCTTGCATCAAAAACCCTCCACTGGGTTCTCTTGTGGCGCAGGGGGGTAAGGATCTGGCATTGTCACTGCAACAGCTTGGATCACAGCCATGGTGCAGGTTCCATCCCTGGCCTGGGGAACTACATGCCAGGGGCATGGCCAAAAAAAAAAAAAAAAAAAAACTCAAAGAGCAAAGACACAGCTATAAACTAAAAACATTTTTTAAAAAACCCTCCCCTACCTTATAAAAGATTTATGAGAATTTATGCAGCTGAAAATTGTTTAGCTTTATGTAAATCAACTTTTCAGGAATAATTAATAATATCTGGCTCAAATTTTGCTTATTTAAAGATCTCGTGAAGCAAATTTGAATCCCAACTCTGCCACTAACTTGCTGTCCAATAAGGCAAGACCCTTCTTTCTGGGTCTTAGTTTTTCACCAACAAAATAAGGAATGTCAATAGCATTTCCATGGAGCATTTCCATTTTCAAATTCTACTCCTCAACAGTAGATGCTTAGATTCTCTGAATAGGTACTAAGAGCAGAAAGTAGCAGGCATGGAGTTCCCCTCGTGGCTCAGCATTAGCAAACCCGACTAGCATCCATGAGGACGCGGGTTCTAGCCTCAGAACCCTGGCCTCACCTAGAGGATTAAGGATCCGGCGTTGCCGTGAACTGTGGTGTAGGTCGCAGACACAGCTCAGATCCCACGTTGCTGTGGCTGTAGCATAGGCCAGCGGGTGCTTTTCCAATTCAACCCCTAGCCTGGGAACCTCCATATGCCACAGGGGCGGCCCTAAAAAGACAAAAAGACCAAAAAAAGAAAAAAGGAAAGTAACAGGCACGATCTGAGGGGCCTTGGGAATGTTGTTGTAACCTACTTGCTGCTGATGCCCAGAGTCCCTTTCCCCACGAACAAATTTTTTTTCTTTTCCTAGAAAAAGATCAGATTTGCGCACTAACTGACATTCACCCTGAAACGTGAAGACCCGGTAGCTGGTTCTTTCTGGAAAGTCAGGTGGGGAAGGGAGCAGCTAATGACAAATGACATCAGGTACCTGACGGGAGGGGAAGAGGAGAACGGAGGTGCAAGAAGACGCAGGGAACTCTAAAGGTGGTCTCTGCTGCGGGGTGGCCCTGGCAGGTTAGAGGGCAAAGGCAAGCCTAAGTTTAACCTTTCAAAGCTTAAAATGAAACACCAGGGCATCTGGCCTTCCTCTCTGTGCCAAAACAGCCTCCCCTCTGGAGCGCAGTGCTGCCTGAGATCCATCAGCCTCCAAGGTCAGGAGGTTAATGTCCCACCCTGACTCAGGTCGCCTCTCTCCTCTGCTCTCTGCAACTCCAGCTCTACATTTTTAAGATGCAGATAATAAAACTTGACCCTGAGGTCCACCCCATTAAAGGATAAAACAGTAATCCTGATACGTACAACATTTCAGCTACATGGAAGCTTTGTTTGCCTCTGTTCTGAAATGGAATGCCAACAGATTTACGATAATTTGGATATTGCCTTTCTTCATGTATTCAACTTACTGTGGGGGAGGACTGCGAAAAGTGGAAAAGCGTCTCAACTGTCCCAGTAGAAATATATGGTAATACGTGTTGAACTCATGATAAGGAAGGGCTTTTATTTCTACCCGTGACACACATTCCTACAGAGCCTGTAGAAATAGGTTATGGCCCCATTTAAGATGTGATCAGTGAACCCCTGTTGAATGTCACTGGTTCAACATAGGTTATAGGTTACTTAAAGGAAAAAAGATGCTTTCTTTTTCATCTTTCAATCCACCAAAATGCCCAGCACAGTATGTGCCCAATAATACTTACTGTGGTTGACAAATGAACTTGAAAACGGCCATGGGGAGCAGTGTGTTACAGACTGAATGTGGCGCTGGATTAAAGGAATTAAGATACCTGCATCTGCATTATGATCAATGCATGGGAGGTGACCTTGTGTGACTTCTGAGTCTAGTCCTCGAGAGGGCTTCCTGCTCTGAGGACACGTCCCGAAGATTTCCCTGTAAGGAAGCTGGTCTGATCCACTAGAGGATGAGAGGTCACCTGGAAAACAAGGACCTCCATCCAACAGGCAGCACCAACTTCCAGACATGTGAATGAGGCCATCTTGGACCTTCCAGCTGAAAGCAGAAGAGACTGCTCAGCCACCCCACAGGACTAGGAAAAAGAATCCATTTTTGTTTGTTTGTCTGAAGCCACTAAATTTGTGCATGGTCAGGTACCCAGCAAAGGCTAACTGAGCCAGCAGGTAAGACCAGATGACTTCTAAGATGCTTTCAGCTTTATGATTCCAAAACCCTAGTATAGTCTACCACTGATTTTTTTGCAGAGGAAATTGACACACAGAGGAGAGGTGACTGTCCCAGGTTTGTCTTTTAAAAATATTTGATTTGATTGTGTGCTGCATAGATTCTTCCAAGAAAGAAAGCAAAGCCTGGCCCATGGTCCACACTCTCATGAAGTGTCCTGCACACACTCGGGAAGGTGGTGCTTCTGCGCTGTTTCCTAAATCAAGGAGGACTCCGCTCTGAATCAGCAGCCAGTCCAGTAATGGACAGAGCCTCCCAAGGAGCCCAAACCATCAGACCACCCTTCCCTTTGAAAGACCCTGCATCTGGAGTTCCCGTGGTGGCTCAGTGGTTAATGAATCCGACTAGGAACCATGAGGTGGTGGGTTCGACCCCTGGTCTTGCTCAGTGGGTTAAGGATCTGGCATTGCTGTGAGCCATGGTGTAGGTCGAAAATGCGGCTCGGATCTGGCGTGGCTGTGGCTGTGGCATAGGCCGGCGGCTACAGCTCCAATTAGACCCCTAGCCTGGGAACCTCCATATGCCATAGGTACGGCCCTAGAAAATACCAAAAAAAAAAAAAAAAAAAAAAAGAAGAAAAGAAAAGAAAAGAAAGACCTTGCATCTGTCTTCATCTTAGGATCAAATTCAAATGCAATTAGCGTTTAAGTTTAAGTTTGGAGACTTTGGAGTTCCCGTCATGGCTCAGCGGAAACGAATCTAATAACCATGAGGATGCGGGTTCAATCCCTGGCCTTGCTCAGTGGGTTAAGGATCCAGTGTTGCTGCTGCTGTGGTGTAGGCTGGCAGTTACAGCTCCGATTAGACCCCTGCCTGGGAGCCTCCATATGATGTGGGTGCAGGCCTAAAAAGAAAATAAATAAGTAAATAAATTTGGAGACTTTAAATCAGACATACTTCTAATACTCATTTTGTACTCAAACAAGGAATCTGTCCTCTCTCCACCGTATCTTTCCTACCTGTCTGAAGCAATGATCGCTACAGCCCAAGTGTGAGCTTTCTGCTGCTTTTATCTGCATCTCTGAAACTACTCGTGAAAATTCTTCTCCCTGAAGTCTGAGCCATTACTAACATACCGGACAGTCTGGCATTGATTTAGGGCCAACCTGGGAATTTCAGGGTTGGGCTTGGATTTATCTGAGAGGAGTTAAATGTTTGGGGCAGGGGCGGAGTCCTGTTCCAACAAAATGGCAAAAGTAAGCTTCAAGATGAGTGTCAGCAGAAAGAATTAGAAGAGACAATTAAATAAATACCTGGATGGAAATTCTGGGTCTAGCGCCATCAGCAGAGCACACAACATCCATTTTGGACACACTCTAAAGACAATTTCAGTAAGTCATCTGAGAAGATGAATCAAATAAACTCCAAATCTTAAGAACAGATTGGTTGCTATGTGGCTTCTTGCAAGTAGACCATTAAATCAACTTTTTTAAAACTAACAGTTTCTCCTGTCATCACCCAGTGAAGAAGTGGAAGGAGAAAAAATACTGGTTAGCCAAAGGAATGACATTCAGATGTTGAAAGGGTGAAACCTGAGGAACACGACCAAACCATTGCTAAAAAACAAGAAGCTGGTGTTGAAAATGAGGACACAAAGGAACGTGTTCACCAAGGCTTAGCACATGGTCTGTGCCCACACATGCTGATTGGCATCAGCTATTTGCCTAAGAAAACACAGTAGCTGTATTCCCTCTAGCACCTTCTCACCTAGGGTTCTAACTCCAAGTGACAAGGGTGAAGGTGAAAGGGGGCTGATGGGCTGCACCTCCTTATACATCGCTGCTCGAATTTCTGGAACCAGCGATCATCTGAACCTCTATTCTTTCCAACCTGCTGCTCTCTTAACATACCATCTGGGAGTTCCCACTGTGGTTCAGCAGGTTAAGGACCCAACACTGTCTCTGTGAAGATGTGAGTTCTATCCCTGGCCTCTCTCAGTGGGTTAGGGATCCAGCATTGCTGCAAGCTGCAGAGGTCATAGATGCTGCTCGGATCCGGTGCTGCTGTGGCTGTGATACTGATCAACCCGGGTCAACCCCTGACCCGGGAACTTCTACATGCTGCCGGTGCAGCCATAAAGAGAAAAAGAAAAAAACCATGCAATTCTGTTGACTCTCACAGCTTTGTACACAGGTTCACTGGTCCAAGGGGTCCTACACCAAAGATGATGCACTGCTGAGTAAACGCCAGCATCCCCGACGGGTCCAAGCACGTAGATTTGCCAGCTAAGGGTATGGAGTCCTGGAGTAAAACATGTGACTCTAGCTGAATTACAGAGAAAGTACTGGAATAAGAAGAAGGAGACTTGGAGATCAGCCCAGCTGTGCTCATAACTGCTTAAGAGCCCCTGGTATCATTTAACTGCTCTGGCCTCAGTTTCCTGATTCTGAAACAGGATGGTTAGACGAAATGACCGCTCAGAAGTCCTTTACAGATCTACTGAAGGTGAAATAAAAGCTTTCTCTCACCCTCGAACCACAATTCCTCAGCTGCAAAATAACAGAGTTCTGAGAATAAAATGAGTTCGAATGTGTTGAAAGTTCAGGACACTATCTGGCAGGCATAGATTAAGTGTTCAGTGTACGTTAGCATAAATAAATACATTAAAATTCTATGGTTTGGGTAACTTAGAAGAAAAGGAAGAGCAAACCAGTCCTCTGACGGCATGAATGCACTTGAGGTGGTGACAGGAACTGGCTGTATTTCCCCATTTTCCCCATAATGTGCCTGTTCATCTTTCTTCAAGTGAGTTGTCACTTTTACAGAATATTTTTATTATGGGTGAGCTTTTCCCTACTAATCGTTATTGCAGACTAATCAGAAAAATCAGTATAGATATTACAGTATACAGAAAAATTAAGGCTTGCTTGTTTTTTTACACTGAAGGGGTGTCCTCTAAAGACCTTTGACTAAGATCTACTGACCAGACATTAAACGTTATGCCCATCAAAGCTGTGCAAAAACACTCACAACTTCTTAATGTTTATCTGCTTAGAAAAAGAGAGCAGGAGCAAGAAATAATTTAGAAATTAGTGACTCTCACATTGAAGAAATATTATCAGAAACTGAGTAATTTCTTCAATTTCCTTTTATCCCGGTAAATTCAAATAAAATTTAAATTCTCTAATGTAGAAGAGTGTTTGGGTGGGAAGATTTGGGAAAGGTATTTTTTGTTTCTTGATAATATTTTTTAATTTCCAAATTCCCTAACATGAGCTTGCATTACTTTTATAATTAGAAAAAATAGTGTTTTTGAAACCGCTCATTGGTCTAACTGTCAGCCAGACCTGTTCCAGTTGCTCCATCCACTAAGCTAAAGGCATGTCTTCAAGGGCCAGGAATACTGCCAAGATAGAAGGTAGTGTCCCCTCCCTAGGGACCTCACAGTTTATTTAAGAGACAAGACATACAGATAAAGTGAACTGAGATCCATTTAACACCAAATGAGATTTTCAGAGTAAATAAACTTAGAGCAAGAGAAGGATCTGGGGCTTCAGAACTTCTTTGTAATAGCAGCACCTCTACCCTGCATTCACTAAGTTTACAACCACGACCTTGGAGCCTACTCCTCACTCCAGGGGCACAGTGATGAATAAGACTCCCTCTCTGCCCTCATCAAAGTCATAGGAGATCCAGAGACACAAAAAGATCATGTAAAATGAGGACTTTAGGGCTTGTAGTGCTCTTTCATATATCCATATAATCACTCAACAAAAACCCACTGACAGCTGTATGTCCGGCGCAGAGAGGGACGGGTAAGAATTGAACTGTGCCTTCAACAAAGCTTCTATGGGAATTGCCGAGGACACCTTACACCTCCAGTAAGACTGACTTAGCAAGTATTATTAACTGCCTTCTACAGAAAACAGAAGCTTAAGCTAATGTGCCCAAAGCCACACAACTACTAGAGATGAATCAAGGCTGGAGCTGGAACTCCTGATGCCCAGTCTCTGCTAAGCTTACACCTCTGCATTTTTGATTTTCACAAGAGGAGAAATTGTTTTTGTTGTGTTTTGGGCTTTTTTTGGGAGGGAGGGTATTTTTAATCCTCTCTCATCATTATAAGCAGATGTAAGACTTATTTTTTTGGCCATGCCCACACCATGTAGAAGTTCCTGGAGTCAGAGATGGAACCCAAGCCATAGCAGTGACCATGCTGAATCCTTAACCACGAGGCTACCAGGGAACTGCTATAAGACTTCTCTTACACCTGAATGGGACTAAAAAGCCAAGCCTGCCAAGGAAACCAAGACAGGCTTTTGAGCAGCTGTGGACTCCTTCATTCAGCCACCCAGACATTCACCTGAGGTGTTTCCTGATGCCTCCCGGCTGCTGTGGGCCAGGCTCATTCAGAGAAGCTCACTTCCACATCAGAGCACTTCCTGGCTCCCTGGGCAGGGGGAGAGGGTCAGCCACCAAAATGGGAAAAATAGTGTGGCTGGTCTATGTGAAGAAAGGGTGCTCAAGACTCTGAGTTAAGACCCACAGAATTCATTTCACTACATTCTTCAAGCATGAATTGCAGTCTTGGTGATGCAAGGTTCAAGCCATCCGTGCTGGGAGAGCAAACCTATGACACCATCCACCGCAGGGAGGCCACCACGCAGAAGTGGCTTTGCCTTCTGTGTACCAGCCTCTGCTTCCTGCTAGAGGCTGGTTACAAGGGGAGAAGGCTGGGGCGGGGCAGGAGGGGGTGTGGGTGGCAGCGAGCGGCACTGTCTCCCATCTGTTCGGCAGCTGCCCACACTAAAGTGTAAGGTGCTAGAAGATTCTTCCCCCAAGTCACTCTGAAAGTCAAGGCTGTGTTCGGGGAGCATGAGTGCTTACCCTCGAGCCTGTGGGCAGTGTAGCCTTGGCTGGACATCAAATCTACTTCAGTGGTTTGTTCCCCATGTTTCAACTCTAACAAGTCCAGGTTTAAGCGGCGAGGTAATGGGGTGAGAAACGCAGTGGATGGACTCCCAAAGCCAGAGTTCACGTCCATTAACACAGGTGCCCTGGGTTAGGTCCACTCTCTACGAGCCCCTTCTTCATTTGTACCTGAGCAAGAATTTTAGAAAGCTGACTTTTGCCAGTGCTAACTAAAGGGCCATGCACTCTGCTCAGCATATCGTAACATCAGCTCAATTAATCCTTAACATCCTATGAGGTCAATACCCTACTCTCGAGGTGAGAAAACTAAGGGCAGAGAAATAACGCGCCAGTGATTAGAGAGCTAGTCAGCAGAGGAAGGAGGGCCACCATCCAGGTTTCCTGGACTCCAGGACCTCAGCTGGTAGGTAGGCTGTCAAAGTTAAACTCGAATCATGATTACAGCCATCTTTGTCTTGTTGCTTGCCTTACTGGTAGTGATTCTCTTGTTTCTCTCTTAAGAAAGTTGTCAGATATTGATGATATACAAATCCTTTAAAACATTTTGTAAAAAAAGGACCCTTCCAGTTAATTTTAATGTTATAGTTTGCTTTGACTTGGGATGAATCTATGATTCCATGCTATAAGTGTTTTCACAAGCACATCAAATTTCCTAAATAAAGCCAAATGATAAGTTCTAAAAGTCCCAATGCTCAAACTATAGTGTTTCTCAAATTTCTTTAACAACAATAATCACTGTGAATATTTGTTCTCAAAAAGATCACCAAACTTCTCTCCTGGACATTCTGACTTGTAGTATGGAGTGAGGCCCAAGAAGCTGTATTTTTAATACAACTGCTAGGTGCTTCTAAGGAAGATGACATAGTTGTACAAGTCATACGGACAAAACAAATCTTGGATATTTGAAAAACTTAATAAGCTTAATAGACTAAATCTACATCTTTCTCATCCTCATTTTTAAAGAGCTTGACAGGAATGAGTGCTTAATGAATACTTTAAGAGCTTCGTTTGATATGATAAGTAATGGTAAAAATACTGAATATGTACTAGATAGTGTACAAAGAATATTAGAGTTACCGTCTCACTTAATCCTCATGAAAACTCTAATAGGAGAAAGTGTAAGAGATTAATGGAAGAAGATGAATTTGTAACACTAAACATAAATAGATTAAACCCTCTTAGTAAAAAGAAACAGAAAATTTCAGATTAAGTTACAAAACATAACAATGATTTATTACCTGTTAGAAAAACAAAGTAAATGACATAGAAAGGTTAAAAGCAAAAGATTTAACTTAGATGTCTCAGGCAGATGCAAATAAAATTAGAGAAGGAATAGAAATAACATTAGAAAAGGTAAAAATATTAAACGAATAAAGTAGTATTTTATATTGATAATTAATAACAATAGTATAAGTCATAAATACTTATGTGCTGAATAATTTAATAAAATTTTAATGATTTTAGTAGCAAAAATATAACTGAAACTAGGAAAACTTAATAAGGTACTATTAATCTACGATAAATCAAAAGGAAAGTTACAAAAGATTTGAACCACATGATTAATTAAGTTATAGTCAGAGATAAACAGATGTGAAAGAGGGAGGGAGAGAGAGAGATTTAATCTGGCATTCAACTGAGACTATATCAATATATGCCTATGAAGTATTTCAAATTTTGATTTAATACTAGGCAATATGTAAAGCTTTAATAAATTCAAAATGCCTAAATTCTATAGCTACATTGCCTGACCAAGACTCAATAAAAATAGGAATAACAATATTATTCTCAAATTGTTAGAAAGCAAAGCTAGAGGAAGTTTAAAAAAAAAAAGTCTCTTAAATAACCTTAGGATCAATGAGGAAATTAAACTGACAATTGTAAAGACAGGAAAAAGGTTGAAATAATGACAAAGCCAACATGACACTCAAAGGTAAATTCTTAGCCACAAATATTGAAACCGAAACTAGGAAAACTTAGTAAGGTACTATTAATCTGAAACACCAGTGAAATCATCCCATCCTACAAGGCAGTGTATCTGTCTCTGCTGGGTATAAGCCTTTGGCATCAAGATGAATTCTCCATCACCGCAGGTCTTTGCCTGATGTTACTGCCTGTCCCAGGAGTGAACTCCAGAACTTACTATGCAATTTGGGGGGAACTAACCCTACATTTTCACAGAAGAGCACTTTGAATCATGTGCACCAGAAGCCTCGGCAGCCTGAGTTCACTTCCATCCCTCATTTCCTCAGGTCAGCACTGTCATGAAGATCCCACTTATGCCACCACCTCAATATAATTCCCGAGACAGGATTCTCTATGTAACTTTTTAGTTCAAACCCCATCATCACTATTTCAGAGATTCTCTAGCGCTTCAGCATACGATTGGCATCAATTTCTGGTTTCTAGTATGAACACAGATTTTTATAAATACGTATATTTCATTGGTCAGTTCAATGAAAAGGGGGATTCAAGAGGACCTTACCATCTGTCCAGAAGGCTCTATACTCCATTATAGAGTACCTGTTCTGAAATTTACCATAAAAACCATGAGAAAAATATTTTTACATAACATCAAAAGAAATAGCATCTCTGATGCCTACATGCTATAGAGAAAAGATCAAGGATGAACTCACTACAGACTCCAGATACAGAGGTCAGACTGTATTATTCAATGTCTAAGAGAACATGGCTAACTTGGATAGCTGTGATAAATTTAGAAGAGCAACCATCAATGCAGCTCCATGAACATTAAATTGAGCTGGTGACATGACCCCCTAGGCCATTCACACTTTGTGGAATAGCAACTCCATCCCTTAGGACTCTGCCCACCTACAGTGAGGAGCCAGGTCCTTCCTACCTTCCCTTTGTTCCACCAGGATCAGGGTCCCAGTATGGACAGGGCATCCCTCTTGGAGACCGTGTGAAAGCCTCTTCCCTTCCAAGTTCAGGAGCCTGGCAGGGATGACCTCCAATACTAAGCCTCCAGGACCACTGTTTTTCGCATTGTGACGGTCACCCTACTGTGAAGCTAAATTCCCAGAGGCAGGGGAAGAACCACCCCAGTAATAAGGAGCCAATGGGACTCTCAGCCCAAGAGCCTGTGCATTTCCTTTTCTCTCCACAAGACCAACACCATCTCCTTGTCCACCTCCAACTTATCCTCAAATGCTGTTTGACTAGATGAATTACAAATAAATACATTTGGAGAATCTCAACACAACTCCTTGGGGACAAGGAAGACACACTAGAGCATTTAAGGGCAAGGTTGTGATGAGTTGCTGAAAAAAATCACAAGAGATGTCCAAGGGTAAGGAAGAGGTGACTACTGAGGCTGGAGGAGCAGCTGAGGTCTGTCCTGGCCAGGGGCAGATCAGCAGACACCCTTATACAGTGAGCCATGAAACAACTGGAGCCAACAAGATGGTCTCAGGCTGGGAGAGGGAAACTTTGAACAGCAGCTTAAATGTCAAAAAACTAGTGAGCTCTCTGAAACAAATTAGCTCACTCCAGTTCCCTTTGACCAGAAGCTCATAAATAACACTGTTTACAAAGTAGAATTGACTATTGTGGCTCTCTTTTCCCTCTCTCCTTCATTAGGAGAGCTGAAAGAATTCCAGAAAGACATCCTAGTCCAGGGATTGTGTGAAAATTAATTTTGGAGACTGAAAAGCTGTCGTGACTTTAGTGGGAAGACTAATATAAAAGGCTGGGGGTCGGGGGTGCGAAAAGCCTCAAGGTCACGTTCATTCACTCATCCATCCATCCAGAAACACAAGCTGAGCTAACCCCTGGACACCAGGCACAGGGTGGAGGGCGGCCTGAAGGAGGATGCAAAAGTGGCCTTTAGGAGTGGCCACGAGACTCACAGAGTGCAAGCCTCAGAACCAGGAAAGGGGACCCAGCAGTGCTTTGAGGAAGCAGGGAGGGAGAGGGCATTTCTGGCTAGCAGGGTCCTAGGAGCTGGGCCTGGGAAAATGAACAATGTTTTGATGAGCAGAGAAAAAGGCAAGGCCACTGCTGAGGAAGCATTCAGGCAGAAACCCATAAAGGGCCAAAGCACTGGGATTGTTGGTGGTTGTTCTGGGTCCAGAACCCTAGGTTGCCTAAATAGTATTCAGTCTCATTTCATTATTCCAGATGTTGGCGGTTAATGGCTTTTAAACCTGACCGCAGGCTGGAATCACTGGAGGAGCTTTACGAGTTACTGGTGCCCGAGTCCCATCCCCAGCGGGTCTAAAATGATTGGACTAGGGCTGTGGCCAGGGCATCGGGATGTTTACAAGCTACCCAGGACCTTCTAATTTTAACCTGCTCTGGGTACCAACAGAAAACACATCGGCTTCACCCTACCGCTTCTGCACACTTGAGCCATCCGAGAGGTGACACGTGTGTCCAGGAAGTGTGGGGACTGGGCTCCCATTCCAGAGGGGCAGGGTGACATGGAGATCACAGTCCTCACTCAGCCTGTCTTGGTTTGCATCCTGTTCACATTACTTAGTGACTGTAGCAAGTAGGTAACCTCTCGAAGCTTCAGCTTCCTCCTAGTCACAATAGGGTTACTACAGATAACCACACAGAAAGATTTGTGATGGTGGATTTTAACCCCTTTGGGGGCCCAGACCTCTTTAAGAATCTTATAAAGGCTTCAGATTTGCCCCCAAAGAATCAACATGCCCAGGCACAAATGCAAATCTCATGTTGGGGGTCAATGGACCCCCCCCCCAAGATTGCACACAGATCCATACAATGCCTCGGTCAAAAGGGTCTGACACACATCTCGACCGGAGAAATTTTGCTCTGGATAAGGCTTCATTCATTCACAAGCTTTTCTCAACCTGTTCAGCTCTTTTCAGATTCCCTTTGGATGCTACTTTCATTGCAGGGGGCAAGACCAGTTAGGAGCTGGGAGCTTCAAACCGGCAGTGTAATATATACGGAAACAGAGCAAGGTGAAAGTGGAGACCGATGCATCAAGGAAAGAATGAGAACCAGATGCCTCCGCTCAGGGAAGCGTGGAAAGAGGCAGCTGCCCAAGGGGACCACACTGTGGCTTCCCTGTAATCAAGGCGCACAGAGAACAAGATGAGGGGAAGGCGGCACGGGAAATCACAGCCTCGGAAGGCCTGGGAGTGGGCAGGTGGAGATGAGGGAGTGCCAAGGTCAGAAGGAGAAGGGCGGTCTTTTCAGAAGCCTTAAAGGAAGGCCTTTGGGGAACAGGACAAAACATGTCAGCCAACAGGTATTACTGATTTCCTAACAGAATATCAGGCGCCGGATCAACGGAGCAGGAAAGCACCCTCCCTGAGGAGTCCTTTTATAAACTCCTGTTGTGTCCATAAACACGGGGGGCATAAATTCAAAAAGAAAATATGTCTTGGGAATTTACCAGTAGGGTGGCAAGGTGATTGTTTCTCCTCCAAGTTCAAGTGAGAGCCTAGTAGCCGGGGGTCACCAACTCTAGCTGGACTCATGTCCTGTGGGTCCTTGACTACATCCTATTCTTGCTGCCCCCACGGCCACCCCCACCAGACTCTGGCTCATCTTGATCATCCTGGAGCTGACCAGCCCTATTTCCTCAAAATCTGGCTCTACCACTGCTCAGGAAGCCGTCCCGGATTTTCTTCACGCACCCTGGGAACACATGGTCACCCCATCCTCTGAACTCTCATGATTTTGACTTCTCGGTGACACTTCTTTGATATCATTCATATACTTCTTAGTCTGATAATTATAACAGAAAAAGGGGGAGGGTCCTTAGCCGCTGCTGAGTTTCACAGAAGGAACACTGCATTGAACTGATGTCTTCAGCTCTCAACACCCTTGGAATATGCACATTTGGGAAGACAGGATGCAAATTAAGGTGCCTTATATCAGTGGTTGCAAAGGTGTGATCCACAGACATGGGGCATAAGAATAACTCCAATGGCTTATTACAAAATTCAGAGCAAAATTTTCATACAAGGAAGCAGAAGTCTAGAAAGCAGAATAGGCCAAATGCCCTGAAGGTCACAGAATAGTTGGAGATGGACTTGGACTTCCACAGCTAGAATTCCCAAAATGGGAGTAGGGGATTCTGTCAAACCTGATCTCAAGGAGCACAAACCTCCCAGCTGCCCCCCAAGTGTGCACTGCAATTCCCACACAGGGAGGTAAGCCTGTGGGGGCCTACAACTTTTGTGGTACATGATGAACCCCTAGTTCCATGCCCTACACTTGGAAGGTGCTAGATATTTAGCTGAAAGGTGAAGCTATGGGAACCGACAGACAGCTTAAGAAGAGTGTAAAATAACAGAGAACTGGTTCAAATACAAGCTATGCAGAACCAGAAACCAATAACTTAGCAAAGAAAGAAAGAAGGAAAAAACGTAAAATATTCTAAGGCTATTGATTGAATTTTAGGAATCAGGATCTCAGCTTCAAAAAATTACTCTCAAACATCAGCATACATATATGTGTCAGCCTTTATTTTTTATGTATTTGCTTGTTTGTTTGTTTTGCTTTTTAGGGCTACACCTGTGGCATAAGGAAGTTCCCATGCTAGGGGTCAAATTGGAGCTGCACCTGCCAACTAATGCCACAGCCCCAGCAACACCAGATCTCAGCTGCGTCTGTGATCTATACCGCAGCTCATAGCAGTGACGGATCCTTAACCCACTGAGTGAGGCCAGGAATTGAACCTGTATCCTCATAGATACTACTTGGGTTTGTAACCCACTGAGCCACAAAGGGAACTCCCTGTGTCAGCTTTTTATCTATCTATTGATCTGTCTATATATATCTCTATATATTCCCAGAGGACAGAATAAGTTAAAGTGACCTATTAGAGTATCTCAAAAGTTATTTCCCATCAATTTATAGGTTCTATTTTTTGATTACTGTAACCCAGCCTTCTGTAAACAGTTTAATTTGGAAGTGCTTATTCATCCTTAAATTTGGAGGTGGATAATGCATTACAGGATACTTCGACTTTACCAAATGTCTCAAATTGCCATCCAATATGTATGTGGCCTCTGATCACAGTGAACTAAAATCTGACGTGGTAAGGTCCAGGCTACATTCTAGATATGGCAGAATATCCACCCTGGTCACTTCCAGAATTTTCGTCTTGGTCAAGGGCCCTTGAGTGTTGATGTGTTGGAGGAGCTGAGTTTTGCCATTGGTGAGTCAGCGCTGGGTGGTGATGCTGCTAAACACTCCAAATGTTCAGTACACAGTGCAGGGTTCCTGGCCTGACCAGGTGAACCAAGTTCAAAGGCGCCCCTTTAAAGTCCCACCACACTACGTCCCTCAATCCCATGACCTACGAGCTGGAAGGACACTGCCAGAACACTCGTTTAAGCCTCTGATGCTGTTTGTGTATCAACTACCCTCCATTTGTCACCTCACAGACCCATTTGGGTGTCAATATTCACACTCTGACTCTTTTAATTCAGAAGAAAAATGCAGGACTAGAGCAGAATTTTTTCACTAAAATACTCTCAACTGCCTAAATGAAATGAATTAGACACAAAAGACATAGGCACCATTCCTTAAACCCTACTTCAAGGTAATATCAACATGTTTACATTAATTCCATTTCCCTGGTTTATCTTTATTGTCTAAATACCTATAATGAAAAGCATTTTTTTCAGCCATCATTTGGATAGGACTCTGCATGTGGAAAATTCAGGCTGAATGCCTTACCCCAAGGCAGCACCTACTCTGGCTCCCAAGCCCTTCACCAAAGAGCCTGAGGTCTCCACTCCAGTGTGGGCCCCCTGATCATCTGTCAGCCCTCAGGGGTGACCCAATTCATGCCACCCCGGCCTTGGTGACCATGGTGTTCCTGAGCATGCTGTCATCAATCCCTGGGGTGCTGTCCATTTGTTCAACCAGAGATCCCCTGCCCTGACATACTCGAGGCAGCGCCTGCTGATGTTGCAGGTGAAAGCCGCTAAGACAAGGTGTGAAAAGCTACAACAGGTGAAACGCACAAGATGCCATGGCTCAAATTCTGCCTCCGCAAAAGGGGTTACGTCAGGCTGGGTGGTGAAGGATGGGTGATGAAGAGCCCCCATCCTTCACCACCATGGAAGCTGAAGGCACGGCATATGCAAAGGACGAGAGACACAGTGTCCCCGTAAAGCACAGACAGAAGAAGAGGGAAGAGAGAGGAATGGCAGGACAGGAAGTGGGAGAGATTAAGACCTAGAGGCTAAGGACCTCAAGTGCTAGGCTAACCAATTTGGGCTTAACTTGGAAATAGTGGGGAGAGAGTGAAAGTTTCTGAGTTAGGAAGTTACATGGTCCAACATGGTTTTTAAAAAGCTAACTCTGATCTCACTGAGGGCGTATGGGTAGATTGGAGGGGTATGGAATTAGAGGTAAGAAAATCTGGCAGGGGATTTTATTTAAATAGACCAGGAGAAAGGTTATGAGCACAGTTTGGGTCTGAAAAATATGTATGAAGTAAATTAAACTCTATTGACTAACTGGATCCTGAGTGGGTGTCGGCGGGGGGGGGGGGGAAGAGTGAGTGAATGTGTGTGTGTTTGTGTGTACAGAGTCAAATAGGCAGGGAAGACAAAGATACTAAAGATTCAATGTTTATTATTATTATTTTGCTTTTCAGGGCCTCACCCACCCACGGAATATGGAAGTTCCCAGGATAGAGGTCCAACCAGAGCCGCGGCTGCCCTTCTACACCACAGCCACAGCAACACAGGATCTGAACCACATCTGCAACCTACATCACAGCTCACGGCAACGCCGGATCCTTGACCCACTGAGCAAGGCCAGGGATCGAACCCACATCCTCATGGATAATAGTCAGATTCGTTTCCGCTGAGCCACAATGGGAATGCCCTCAATGTGCACAATATTATTATTATTATTTTGTCTTCTTGCCTTTTCTAGGGCTGCTTCCAGTGGCATATAGAGGTTGCCAGGCTAGGGGTCCAATTGGAGCTGTAGCCACCAGCCTATGCCAGAGCCATAGCAATGCAGGATCCGGGCTGCGTCTGCAGCCTACACCACAGTTCACGGCAACGCCGGATCCCTAACCCACTGAGCAAGGCCAGGGATCGAACCCGCAACTTCATGGTTCCTAGTGGATTCATTAACCACTGCGCCGCAATGGGAACTTTTTTTTTCTTTGTCTGCACAATATTATTCAGCTAAAAATACATGGTGTGCAAAAGAGCAGTGAAGAGTAGAAATGGAGTGGACGTTGGGCTGGGAGCCTTTGGTGGCCCTGTTGACGCCATGGGTGAGTATGAGACCGGTCATGACAGTGGAGATGAATATCATGGGCAGCAACCATGAATGTCACCAGAGGAGCAGGGGACACGGCTCTGGGAGGAGACTGGTGAGGGTCAGAGAAGTAGATGGGGACCCAGGAGAGTAGAGCAGGAGAAACCCAAGTGAAGGAGGAGACAGCAACGTGAAAGGCACCGGGGGTCGCCCTCATCGACCACTTCTGCCCTGATACTGGACAACAGCATTTATTTCACCTTGGGTGATGACTCCGAACAGCCCCAAGGTAGAGAAGAAACATTTTTAACAAGTAATACGCATCAATCACAGCACTAAACTTTATATAAGCATTATCTCTAAGAGGCGAGAATCCCTATCCCCATTTTACAGATAAGGAAACTGAGATGTGAAGAGGTTAAAAGTGAAACTAGTTGATCATGAATCCAGAAGGAGAAGCAGTCTCAGCCCTGGTGCTGTGCCACCACCCTGCCTTCCTGGCTTCCAGGAGCAGGTCACCAGAAATCTCCCCCTGGGCATTCGGGGGACAAGAATGTGGAGGTCAAGAGAGGGCTCAGATTTGGGGGTTAAAATGTCTCTACTTCCTCAGCACAGGAAGAGCATGAACTCCGCGAAGCAAGACTTGACTGTGGTGCTCTGACAGCAGTGTGGCAGGTCTTGCAGGCATCAGGGCTTACTTAGAAGCAAGTGCTAAACAGGTTTTCACCTGGGAGAGGTACAAAGGGTTGCTGCCACCTTGCTAAGGCAAATTGACACAAAGCCAGAGACAGGCTTCAACAAGGATCACCAATGTCCTAGCTCGCCCAGGACCCGGGAGCCAGGGCAATCCAGAGGGGGCAGCTCCTTTCTGAGCCAACGTGAGCCCAGGTAACTATGGGAACCAGAGCCAAGGGCTGATGCGGGATGAGGTACCACATGTTGTCTGGGTACCATGCAGGGGAAGCCTATTTTCCTGGGACAACAGGACGTCTTCATTTGAAGAGCCCTGATTCTGACTATCCCAAGGTCAAGCAAGGACTCTTTAGGAATTTCCTGGGGCAAATGTCTGGTGCTGACACCTCTTCCAACAGTGGAGATGGGAAAACAAGCTGGCCTCTGCCATTTTCCCATCCCAACTTCCTGATGATTCCCTGTCCCCATGTGTATCTAACACTGCCTTGGGGCAGCAGTGGGGGCAGTTCTGCTCTGTGCCTCCCAGCTGCTGAAGGAGTTGAGGAGGCTCCCAGGGAGCAAGAGGCACTGCAATCTGCCCCCCCCACCCCCCGACCGCCCCCGCATACAGCTCTCACGCAGCCCACCTCCCAGTGATCCCCACCCCCAGTCAGCAGAGGCCCATCACCTGCCTGCATGCATCGCATCGTCCCCACCCCCATCCTTTCCTCAGGCTGTTTTTCCTGCCAGTATGTGTCCCCGGCGCCCCCAAAGCAACCTGTAACACACAACAAGATTGCTTCAACAAAGACTTTTGTTCAGAGGATGTTCTTATCACATCTGGTTGATCTGTTTAGGAGGTGGATCCCATTCCTCTGACTCCCCACGTGGTGAAACTAGCTCAGGGTGTAAAACCCCATGGCTCCCTGAACCATAGCTCATTCCCGTTCCGGCCCATGTCCAGAGCATCCTCCTCCCTGGTCCTGAGAAAAAGACCTGTCATTAGGCAAGACTCACAAGGCACTTCGGACAGAGGCCAGCCTCCTGTCTGAGTTTCTGGGGGCTGTTACACCTCCCTGGGCTGGGTGCTACAGGAAGGGCCCGTGTCTAGAAGGCGAGAGGGAGAGAGGACAGGGAGGAGAGAAGGACCAAGGCGGAGGGATCTAGTGCTTTCCTAAGTTCTCCCAGGTGAGGAGCACGTGAGGTCTGAAAGAAGAACGTGCCACCTGCCGTTGGCTCATCACCAGTCCCGCGTCCACCCAGCTCCCTGCAGCGGTGGAGTGAGGCTGGTGGGGCAGTGGGACTCCTGTCTCTGTGGAGCGTAACTCAGGAACAGGAAAGAGGGCAGCCCGCTCCCCATACAGGCAACGCTCCCAGGGCCCACCCTCCCAATGTTTATTCTTCTTTCTGACTCAACAGAGGAAAAAAAAAACCAATTTTAAAATACCAATTAAAAATCCCTTCTCCCAGTGCCTATTTGGTTACAGTAGTCTCCACCGTACTCCCCTCCTTACAGATTTGTAATTGCCCTGAAAGTGGACTTGTCCAGGAGTGAAATATTAAACAAGTCCAACCTAAAATGTTCCAGAGGTAGAGCAAAGAGATCTGGGTGTGTGTAAGGAACATACTATGTAGAATCAGGAAATACACACTCTCAAGCACACACACACACACACACACACACACATACACACACACATGCACGGTACGTAGTGCACTTTTCTGACTGCTAAAACCATAACATCTGGAATGCCATTCTGGAAAACTTCCAGATGTTTTCCATGAGGAACACTTTGTAAAAATTGTTAGCCTTCTAGGCATTTGTGAATTTTGTAAGGAGAGTACACTCCCAGGCCCACATAGGAGCAAATATGGGATTATAAAGTGCTAAATGCTTTTCACAACTGTATAAGCAATAATGCGCTTTGGGTAAATATTCGGGGAAAATTATTTTTACAGACTAAGCGAATGGATACGTTCCAATCTGCAATTAGATTTGTATTTCAGAAAAATCAAGGAATGCAGGACAGCTAGTCTTAGGGCAGCTTGCCTGGGAGCTAAAGCGCCTAACCTGGGCAACATCACACATCCTGGTCATTAATTTCCCCGTCTGTAGTCATTCCAGTGCTGGAAGAGACTAACGTTGTTTCGTAGCTTGTTATATTTATCTTCCTTCCCGAGGATTTTTATATTGCATTTTATAAATCCGGCTTCAATTTAAGTGTAGTCCCACAGTCATTAGCATTATGTTGAAAGAAAGAAAGAAAAAGGAAGAAAAAGAAGGAAAGAAAGGAGGGAAGAGAAAGAAAGGAAGGAAGGAAAGAAGAAAGAAAGAAGCTTGGGAAGGAAAAAAAAAAAAACAAAAACAGTACAACAACAATGCCTGGGAAGCCCTGGAAGAACTGTTAGTTTTTAAAATGCAGAGTATATACACAAACATCTTAAAGGAATACCCAGAGTCTCTTTTGAAATCAGAAATCATGTGAAGCAAGGAAAGAATCATAAAAGCTTATTGATTTCCCGAACGCACTGAGTAAAAGTATTTTTAAACCATGATTCACATACGGGATACATTTGACACATCAAGAGAAACTGGAAACCAGGCTCCGTGCAGCCACATCAGATACTGCTCTGAGTCGAGTTTGTTTACCATTACAAAGTGAAAAGAAATTTGCTTTCCCTCCCCTGCTCCCTGTCCCTTGAGGGTGGCGATTTTTACTGATTTTGTCCTTCTTTATAAGAAAGTCTACATTAAAATGTGTGATAAACTAACCGGAAATCATGGCATTTTCCTCATGACCATCACTGCTCTATGTGGGGCTTGACCTCCAATCAAGAGAGAGTCAGGGCTCCTGAAGTGTTTTTGTTTTGAGGCTCTAAGGCTTTCTACTTCCTTAAAAAAAAATGCGTTGACTGGGATCTTCGGGATACTCCTAGGAAAGCTCTGGAAAGGCGGAACACCTGCAGTCTTCCTGGTACGTAGGTGAGATGTCCAACCTGGAGGCCATGCTGGCCCCAGAGGTTGCCGGCGGCTGGGGGACCCTTAGCCAGAGGACCAGCATCCTCTTCCTGCCTGTTACTTCCTTATCCATTTCTTCATCTGCACTCAGCATCATCACCCTCATGGCATCCCCACCATGAGGGCTTTTTTCAGTAAGAACAAGTTAATGGCAAAACCTATGCACAGCCCAGCATGACTGCCACGCCCATCTTCCTCATTCCCTAGCGTCCTGGGGAGCCAGCGCCAGGATCTTAGTGCTTCACTGGGGTTCACCTCCTGTTTCTATGACCACCAAAACCCAACAGAGAAAGAGATGCACCACTTGTCACGTTTTGCTGTGCCGCTCCCGGCGCACCAGCGATACAGACATTTCCTCAGGTGGTTGGTTTCAAAACCCCATGCCTAGCACGGGTTTCTCTAAGCTCTTGGTTGCTCAAACATGAAAAGGACGGAAAGCTAAGGATATCCCTATTCTACCCTAGGACTGCTTCAAAGACAAAGGGGAAGAAATGAGGGATGGGAAAATGCACAAGGATTCAGAAAATATGGCAAGGTCAACCCACCTGGTATAAATCAGTGTGCACAGTTCCATGGGGTCGCATGGAAACCTCACGCTCAGGTGTAATTTGCCCATCCCGAAGTATTTTTCCTAGTAGTGCCAAATGCCATAATGCTCTCTGTCAGTGATTTGAAATTATTCTATAAGCTACATATCGGGTACACTATTGTTAATGAAATGCACACAAGATGATGAACAACTTCCTTTTCCTGCCGGAGCCCCAGCTGCAACCAGTGCCTGGATCCTTCGTGCTGTAAATCAGCCCTTTGTACTCCAGGAGGATTCAATGAGCTGCAGGTGTGGGCTTGTGGAAGGCCGCCTGGGATTAGGTAGCAGCATTTGATATGAGATCCCAAACAGCACTAGCAATCTACACGCCACATGCGGCCACAGGCTTTGGAGAAAGCAAAGGAAAAACGCTGATGAAATGTGGCACGGGACCATGGAATGCAATGTCAAACTTTCACATCTGCAGGAAAAGAAAGAGAGTTCCTAATTTTACCGTGATGATGTCATTGAGAATTCATGACAGTGGAAATGATGGGCCAAGGTTTGCAAACTTAACCACTTAGGAGGTTGCTAAGCAAAGGCTGAGATTTTCAAGGGACAGTGCAGGTTTCAACGTGATGCTGATTTGCCTCTGGGCCTGAGGCATCCTTGGGTGTGTGTCTGTGTGCGTGTGTGTGCACGCGCGTGCGTGCGTGCGTGTACACACACATAAGCTCTGCAGAGAGATGGGGACAGGAAAAGAAGCTGTATTTGAGAGGTTATGCTTTGCACAGGCATATAAAGCTGACACTCTGCATGCCAAATGCGTCCTTAAAAATATACCGTCTCTGTGTAATGCAGCATAAAACATTGCTAACTGTCCTTAACAACAATTCGGTTTTTAGAGATTGATTTCAGACACTCTAAAAATTCACCGGCCAAGACAAACTATCATAATTGTTCACTTTCTCCTTAATGTTCACCATTGAGAAGAGCTTCTTTTTAAATGTTTTGTTCTTCCTTGGGGCGAAAGAGACATGAAAACAAGTCTGGTTTTGTTATTAGCATACTGATAAAATATCTATTGAAGAACACATAGCTTTAATTTTTTAAGAGTCTGTTTTTCATTAGCTTATCTTGATCGTTTAAGTTAATCATTATTTTCAACCCTATATGATTTAGATATTATGTCATTAATTCACGTACAGTCCATCTGAGTAATGATTGTGGTTTTCTACTTTACAAATTCATCTCCTTCACCAAGAAACCAAGAGAGTCAAATTCCATGCAACATCTGGTTTCCATTGAATGTAATTGCCATTTGCAGAGTTATAATCATGTGTTATTGTAAGGACCACGGTGTCAATCACTTCCCTAATGGGGAAAATTCAATGCCTAAATACCTGCGAGAACAAGAAGCTGACTTAAACAGGTGCATTCAGACGCTGGGTTTTAAGTAGAATTCTAGCCTACCCATTTAAATAAATCATTTTAAGGAGAAACAATATTCTTTCCATCCCCTGTAGCAAGGGAAAGCATAATACCCAGGGCCTCAATCTCCCATGCTCGGTTCCAGGACTATATCACGTTTAATCTTTTAAAAAATGTACAAATGTGCCCACACCACGCTGATCCTTTATACTGCATGCACTCGTGGGAACCCCCAAAGGCCAGGCAGGATTTCTGAAGACTTTCTGGGGAAGAGGCCATTTTCTGATTCTTCCTGCCTTCCATGAGGTCAGTCATCTCCTGCATAATGAAAATAGGCCAAACTTGATGTAAAGAAAATATTAAACAGCTCAAAACCACCAAGGTCATTATAGTCCTTTTCAGCCCGAGGGATTCTTTGGGGAGGGGGGCAGAAAATCACAGAAGAGTTTGGAAAAAAAAATTTTTAAAAAATCATGAAGCACTGTGTCTAAATGTGCAATATGTAAGCACTTTATGGCAAAAGGGAACCACATTTTCCTGACCTCAATCCCTGTTGTGTTTACAAGCCAAAACTTGTTTGAACTGGTAAATGTTTGGCCTTTCATTCAGAAAACATTTCCTAAGGCAAAAATAAT
Organism: Sus scrofa; assembly: GCF_054392235.1. Taxonomy (NCBI): domain Eukaryota; kingdom Metazoa; phylum Chordata; class Mammalia; order Artiodactyla; family Suidae; genus Sus; species Sus scrofa. The sequence goes on along the minus strand of NC_139385.1, from coordinate 130,779,843 downwards.
ATGCCAGGAATTGCACTAGACATTCCGGATGCAGTGAGACACAATCTAGAATGGGGGGGGCGCCGGTAATTACAGCATGATACGGGCGGTGGAAATAAGCCCAGGTGTTGTGGTAGCAGAGAAGGACCATTTTATCCAGCCTGGTTGAGGAGGTTGAGGATTGAGTCCAGGAAGACCTCCTGGAGGAGGTGACTGCCAAGCTTTAATGATGAGTAGGAGTGGAAGGCTTTCTATACGTCAGTCTAAAAGACTTCTCCTTTTAGTCCCCTCTAAGAAAATATTTATGGTAGTAAACTTTTTGATTCAATAGAAATACTGTAAAAGGATAATTCACAATCCCGTTCAGTTCATTCATTCCCATATTTCTCCATAGGCTATTGACCACTCCATTCACTGAACGCATTCTTCTCATCTGAGGGACTGAGGCAGCATGACAGAGGTAGCAATTCCCCAAACGCAATTTTCATTATCTCTAGCATTATCATTACCCTAATACCACCTTACATTGGAGGAACACTCTGCAATCCACAAAAGGCTTTCAAAAATATTTTATTTTCTTGTCATAATAAGGTAGAAAGGGCAAGTATCAGATTAGCTCTTTTGCAATTCACAGATCTTAAAGTCACAGTGAATAAAGGCCTAGAATTCAAGTCTTGTCACTTCCATCCTAAGACTGATTGGCCTAAAATGTTCAGCTTCTCATCTAGATGAGGAGGGAGAAATAAAATCTTAGCATCTGGCCCATAGCTGATGCTCAGCATAATTGAAAAAAAAAGGCGGGGGGGAGTTCCCATCGTGGCGTAGTGGAAACGAATCCAACTAGGAACCATGAGGTTTCGGGTTTGATCCCTCGCCTCACTCAGTGGGTTAAGGATCCGGCATTGCCGTAACCTGTGGTGTAGGTCACAGATGAGGCTCAGATCTGGCATTGCTGTGTCTCTGACATAGGCTGGCAGCTATAGCTCTGATTAGACCCCTAGCCTGGGAACCTCCATATGCTGCGGGTGCGTCCCTAAAAAAGACAAAAGACAAAACAAACAAAAAAATGAATATATCTTCAGCGCTTAATTAGAAATGGACAGGGAAAAGACTTTTCTCTGGACAATCTAAAGCAGAGTAACATTTGGCACTCTTTCTACTGGCCTTTATCGTGCATTTTGTGATCCTATTGGCAGCACATTAATTTGCACAATTTTCCCTCTTTTTAAGCGAGTGGTTAAGGGATTCCACATGCCCCAGCACTTCCAGACTCAGTTGGTAAGATAACCCGGAAATGCTTGAAAGCCTGGCTGGATGAAGCCGGGTGGCTTGAATAAGTGGGAAATAAACATGCGGATAATTAAAAAGTAGCAGTGTCAAAAAATAACTCCAAAATTGGAAGGTTAAGTATTAGAGAGACAGCGTAAATAAGCAGCCCTGGATCAGGACCCCGGGTCCTGGCTCACCGGTTGTTTGTTTAGCCTCTCCCAGCCCCTAGTTCTATCATTTACTCAGTAGGAACTGCAGCCTCCACGCCACCCACCCCAGACATTTGTTGAGAGAATCGATAGAAACATCTAGCACAAAGCTGTGCAAATTGTAAAGCAGCGAGCAAATGCAGGGAAGTTATTATCATCCCTGACAAATTGAGAGGTGCGTCTCCTTCCAGCCGAGGCTGCCAGGGCCCAGTTTATAGTAATAACAGCTGTCCGGCTGAGGCCCCATTGACGATCACGAGAACCAGGGAGGCAGGAATCCTGTTTCTGGGTTCTCTGATGAACAGATGAGACTGTTTCTCAGAAGGCGCCTGTTGCCTTCTTGTGCTTAGGTTTTTTCGTTTTGTTTTTTTGTGTGTGTGGTTTTTTTGAGATAAAGATTGAATTCTAAGGGAAGTTAAGACTTCTTTCAAACAGAACCCAGTTTCAGAATGCCCAGGCGTTGGCTACTTGTTCCAGCAGGTACCAGGACGGGCAGAGGACGTGCCGTTCAGATTCCCCAGCCCCTCGGAAGGCCGCGTGCATGTCCCCCTCCCTGCACGGCTTCTCCTCCTCCAGACTAGCGACTGGCTGCCCCTGTGCTGGAATCTGGTTTGTGGAACCAGTCCATAGGTGCTGGGACAACCCACGCGCCCACTCACACATACACACGGTGGGTTCTGATGATGGATAACGACGTGGATGACGGAAGCCCCCTTGAGTACATTTTGTTCCGGGAAATGCCTCATTCACAAAGTATAAAACGAGTAGTGATACTGGCCACACCTACAGAAAAGAATTTCCTCTAGTGTTCGGGACACCTGGGATCAGCTCCAGCTATCAGCCAAGGCGGTCGTAGGTAAGTTTCTTGTCCTCTTTTGGCCTCAGTTTACAGATCTATACAATGGGGGCAATATATCTTGCTATTATACTTTACTGGGTTGCTGTCATCATTAAATATATAAATTCTTTGGAAACTCTTCAGTGCTATGTCGCTATAGTCAGTGGGTCAGCTGATGTGTATATACTGCATGCCCTATAGCCAAACGATTATTAGTGATTACATACAGTTTCACACTGTCGAGTAAGAGCGGTCAGTACTGCACACTCGCCACGGCACCACCTGCTCGCACTGTTCTAAGCTTGTCACGGGTTCTCACAACCGACCAGTGGAGATGCTCTTATCACCCCCACAGGACTCAGGCTCAGAGTGCTGAAGTAAAAAATCACACAGCTCACAAGCGGCACCCCCTACTCCAGAGCCTGCGTCCTTCACCACCATGCTAACTGCTTCTCATACATGCAGGATTACTCTTAAACTCATCCTGAAACAACTGCAACCTTTTGGTTGCAAAAATAGTACAAAGAATCCCTACATCTTTTTCACCTGGAGTCCCCAAATGTTAACACTTTAGCACTCTGGCTTTATCATTCCCTCTCTCTCCACAGACACACATTGACATTTTTCCGAACCTTTTGAGAGTAAGCTGCAGATAGGAGGCCCCTCTACGTTTTCTTTAAAGACATTCTCTTACAGAACCACAGTATAATCCCTCAAACGACAGCTTCAAAGATAAACCCCACCTGTTTCCTCCTTCGTTCATTCTGTAGGCTGACCACCTCCTCCATCTGGAGATTTCCTCTTCCCGAACAGGCTCTGAATGGGATGCCGGGGATGGCAGAGGTCAACAAAGTACAGCCCGACTGTCCTCGGGAGACGGCACTGCTTATGTCAGCCCCCAGAGGACAGGTAACGCAATGCTGACCCCTCCTCCACTGCCGAGATCTCTCTCCCCTCCCCACCTCCACTGTCCCACCCTCAAAGGCCAGCACACTGCGATCTCGGTCACAAACCACCCTGGAGTCAAGTGTCAGGGGCTTCTAGGAAGTTCAGGTGTTCCCTTCTTGACTGCAGGTTTTTGTTACCACTAGCAGTTTCCTAGAAGCAGAACCTCAACCAAAGGAGCGATTCTGGGGGTGGGATGCCCAGGAGGGAGGGAGGTTTCCAGGCAGCAGTGTCATTCAGGACCCCTTACAGCACACCCTGTGGTGGGTGGCTCCTGCCTTCCTGCAGTGTGACTAGGACCCTTATGAAGAACTCGAACCACCACTCACCCCCAAGCAGGCAAAAGTCCCACTGTAGACAATACCCTTGCCACCTCGGAGGAGAAGCTGAAAAGGCAGAAAAGGAGGAAATGTGACCGACACCCTCTTTAGCCACCAAAAAAGTCTTGGCTTTTGCCCCTGCCTAGAAATCACCTTTTTGACTATGGAAAGGTTGGCTCTGTGAGGTGCCACGTTCAAGGTGATCCAGAGAAAATGCAAGGAAAACATGCCCTTGCTGTCCTGGAGCTCATGGTCCCCAGCCGACCCTCCCCAGCGAGCCAACGCAATGGGCATTTGCGAACTTGTCCACATGTCACTGCCGGCTGACAGGTCCTACTAGCCTTTGACAAGTGCACGTGTTCCTGTCCACTCAGAGCCGGTGACTAAAGAGAAACAGCAACACCAACTGCTGCTTTCAAAGAAAGTGGTCTTACTCTTTGGGGACAGGGCCTTTGCTGGAGGCCAGTGAGCAGCACTGGGAACATCGGGTCTGGAGTTCAAGGGCCTGGACTGCAGCGTCCGCTCTCACACTTGCCAGCTGGGGACTTCAGATAAAGTACTTAACAGAGCTAGCCTAACGCACCTTACCTGTAAAATCAGAATATGAAGAAAACCCATCTCATCACGCTGAGAAGACCAACGGAAATAATTCTGTGACTGTTGCCCAGCTCTGCTGCCAGGCAAATAATACATCCTCAAGAATCTGCTCGGATTCTGTCGTCCATTTGGAGCTGGGGGCTAAGTACAATGTATCTCTCTACCCCACCTGCAGGGGGACTCCCAGCTTCCCTACAAAAGAGCTTCATGGGACAAGCTTCTGTGAAACTCATACTACTGCTATGTTTTAAAAAGACTAAGAAAATCTGAAATCTTTAGAGCAAACATGGGGTCAATCCTTCCTGAGGAATCCCAAAGGAATCTTATAGGGGAACCCCTTTTATAAGGTATTTCAAGTATCCATAAGATGAATACCCAACACCCTGCCAAATCTGTGGGCCCTTCACCACCAAAAACAAATCCCTTTGTTTCTCTGTGTTTTAGAAACGTAGGTGAGTTTGTCATTTTTTGAAATTTAGGTGAGTTTGTCACTTTTTTTCCTCCATTTGAAGCAACTGGCACTTTTGAAAAAGCTTCTATTTTGCCACCTTTTCACCTGTTTCTAGATAATTTCACTTTCAATCATTAGAGTACTGTTTGGTTTTTGAGTATTCTTTATACGTTTTAACTTCTGTCTAAACTTCTATGTTCTGATTTTTCCATATTCCTTTTTTGTTGCCCCTCTGTTCTTTAAATTTTTTGTTCTTTCCTTAGGTCTGTTAATATTTGTTTACTTCTCTTCTTGTTTTGTTTTGCCAGGATTTCATTTTAACTTCTAAATTATCTTTAACTGTTTAAACCTCTTTTTATCTCTTATCTTTGTATTACACTGCTATTTTAAAGTATTCCAACTTTTCATTTCTTATCATTCCATATTAAAAGCCTTTCCTCCTTCTGTTCACTTGATTCTTTAATCCTTTCATTTCTAAGATTTCTGGTTTTTATCATTTGTCTTGTGGTTTTTATCTTCTTTAAACATTTTTATGTTAGCATTGGCCTAGAACGTCAGGCAGAAATCTTCACCTTGCTGGCGGGGTCACGGTCATGGAAGCCATTCAATACCTCTGGCCTGGCTGCTCCTCCACAGCTGTCCCTCTGGAGCCCTTAATTGGACTCCCATCAATTTGTAAGCCAGTCCTCACAAGTCGTAATATAAGTAATGTGTGAAGCCCTCGAGTTTCAATTCCTTTCTTGAGACAATAGTGATTCTATGAATCACACACAGTTCATTCCTCTTAAGTTAGAGAAGGTCACGGCCTAGCCTGGGGTCATCCCTGGCCAAGCCTGGGAAATCAAGCAAGCCAGGTGTGCATCGAGCTACCCACCGGACAAGAGGGGTGAGAGGCAAGTGATTTCAAAATTGTTTCTGTCCCTGCCACCAGACCCATGCTCCAATCAGAAGGTTCTGGCGGGTCTTGGCACAATCTCAGCCCCAGAGGAGAAGACATTCGCCAGGAGGAAGGCCAGGCAGGCTCCCAGACTAGAGTTTAAAAGTTTGTCTCCATCTCAAAATAGAAACACCAGTTCCAGTGTGGAATGAAATTGGGCAGGACAGGATAAGCCTGGTTCTAAGTCACAGCTTATAGCATCCAAATGATTGATCTTCGTAGCCAGTGCAACTGAAATCATCATTTCAATCTAAACAAGGCTTCAAGCTTCTCACTGCCCCCTGCAAGTCCCTGTTTCACGCAATCTCCGTCTGTAAGCAGTGAGGAGTGATGTCAAATGATCAGCTAACAGGACCAGAACTTGTAGTAAGCAGAAGACCCAGAACTGGGGCCGGGCCTTCCCACTCCTCCGGCATCCTCTCTCCTGCATCCGGGTACCTCTTGTATGATTCACAGCCAGAGCCCACACCAACAGGAAGGATGTGTCTGCAGGCACAGTGTTGTCTCAGGGGGCCACACCCGCCTGCTGACTGGGTCCTGTAATTATTTTATATCTTGGGGGGGGGGGGTTGGGAATACAGTGATTTCAATCCACTCTCAGGGACAAATGACTAAAGGAAGATTCCTTCCAGAGAGTGAAACAGACAAGAGCCAGAGAGAATCAGGTGACTGGACACCAGGGGACACAGAGACACCTTCACAAGGAGAAGCAAGCTGGGAATGTGGAAGCCAAACAGGGCCCCTCCTCGCCCCCGCAAGCCCTACAAAGTGCTGCCCCACCAGATTCTGCCTCCGGTTGATCACCACGCTCTACCATGAGCCACAGCTTTTATATTTTGGTGTTAAAAAGTTGCTACAGAGGCCCCAATTTTCCAAACGGGGTCTTTAAACAATATATCTATGTCCAGTATCTGGGACAAAACTTAGCCTTAAGGCTCCAGGTCACTGAACATGTAGAACATTGATTGAAACATTTTGTGGAACAAACAAATTAACTTCCGGAATGAAAAATACGACCTTGCCTATTATAGAAGAGTAAATCCCAAATGTGAAATTTATCTCTAATAGCCTATCAGGAAAAATATCTGAACTCAATACCCCTTTGCCTATTGAATAACACTAATCCTGGCAATCACTCTTCACTAACCCTGCTTGTCTCTAGTTTGACTCGAGCTTGTTAAAACGGACCCATTTTTCTTCTATGAAAGATGTAATCAGTAGTAAGGAAACTAGAACTTTGGTGATCCTGCTAATCAATCTACGTTCCACAAATGAAAACGCTCCCCCATTGGTAATTAGTTTTCGATGATGAAGTAATTAAATATTTCACTCTGAATTCCCTCTGCTCTGCATCTGGGGCTTTGTAAATGTTGCATTTTCCAAGTCCCTGAGTGTGCAATCTTGTTTTATTTATGGCCGGGCCCGTCCGAGCTTTCTGAAACTCTGTCTGAGCCACACAAAAGCAACGGGAAACTTGACAATTCAGTGTTGAACTTGATAATTACAGTCAGCCAGGCCAGGTAAAGCCAGACCCCTGATCCACACTCAGCCCAGAGCTATCAAGAAAACATGATTGCATAGCACAGGAGCGTTTTAGGAGTTCCAGATAGAAAAGGAGAAGGCCAATGTTTCCTTGTCTAATCTTGAGGAGACGCTTTGGAGAAATGTGAGATAAGCCCGAGTTTTCCAAACAGATGTCTGTCTTCACCCGACCCCACCAAAGTGGTTCTCCTCCCTGATGTTCCATTATGGAGACATGGCATCCATATCTAACAGAGGAATGGAGAATGCCAATGCCATGTTGATTCAAAAGATACACTTTTAGGGAGTTCCCTGGTGGCCTCATGACTGAGGATTCAGTGTTGCCACTGCTATGCCTCAGGTTCAATTCCTGACCTGGGAGCTTTTGCATGGGGGAAAGAAAAGAAAAAAAAAAAAGCACTTTTACTTGCCTGACCAAGTAAGACAGGCTACCCAAATCTACACCTGTACACGTCACACTGCAAATATACACGTCGGAAGTTTTTGTTAACACATCTTTCATCTCTCTCTTCACGAACACAGTTTACCAGGTATGATAAGGAGGCAGGAGAGGGTCCAGAATGACCCAATGCTCCCCTCGAAATCCTCAAGGTCAAAGGCACTGGTTCTGTGAGATCCCTGTTCCCGTCTCAAATTCACTCCCCTTATGTGTATTTTCCTCTGCGAGATTGCTATTAACAAAAGGGGATGGTACACATTTTTAAGGTCCCCTCACGGTTCAACCTCTTCAAGTTTTATCATAAAACAGCAGCCCCAATTTCCTGTCCCTAAAAAAATCCTAGCTCTGCAGGGTGGGAAGAAGGATGAACAGCCCCAATGGATGTGATTATTCAGAAGGTCAGGGAGAATTTAGGTAATGGGCTTTGTCGCAGGGGAAATTCTAAGTAACCAGGCAGAGAAGAGAACCAAAGGAGAATGGGAATGAGCAGCACTTCGCCATAAAGAACACGACGGCATTTAAAGTCGGTAGCACAATGTAGTGGAAAGAATCCTAGACTAGATATCAGATGGCCTAGATTTTCATCCTGGAACTCGAACCCAATAGTCATATAACCTGACATCCCCATGGGGACTGGGCTCATGTCCCCTGGGTCCTTCCCACACTGAGAAGCTGCACTTTTAGGAAAGTTTAGCTATTCCTGGTCTTATGAGGAACCACTGGCAGTATCCCCATTCCAAGTCCCTGTCGGCCTACAGTTTAAAGGGTCTGTGTTGAAATTCTTCTCCTCGAAGGAAGGGTGACCTAGCATGGGCCCCTTGACCCACCGGATCCAGTTTTTCCATCAGCAAGTAAGATGTGAGTGCTTCAGGAAATGTTCTTAGGATCAGTGAGAGAGAGGATGTGCAAGCACTCTGTAAACGGAAAAGTCCAAGACAAACCCTTGTCTTTATCTTACCCAATGTAATTATCAGGGAACCCACTGTCTACTAGGCTAACCACCCGTCCAGCCAGGGAGCCTGTGTCAGAGGGAGGAGGCTGGATGAACCCCAAGACCTGATTTGGGGTGATCTGGTGTGCCATGTGAGGTCAAGTATGGCTTCTCAATGGTGTGAGAAAACAAGTCTGGAGACAGATCACAATGTCCCTCGTTTGTGGTTATGCATTTAACTCTGGAAAATGAGCACTGCACCTCTGGGATCTAGGTTCAGAAAGTGGTATTCAATCCATGTTTGCAACGGAAAGTGGAAATTTGCAGGACTTAAACATTTTTAAGTAATTCATGATGAAATTCTATTGCATGATTTTCAAATTCCCTGAAAATTTTGTTTAAAGTCTTGAATTACATCCAACATCCTTTAAATCTTCTTTTTGCAAACACTGACAGTAACAGTGGTAGAAGCCTTGCTGCTCTCACTCGACGGGATTACTGTCCCTAACAGACTACAGCCATTTTAATGGCAATGCTCCCATGCCCACCACCCCCTGCCGCCCAAAAAAGGAGAAAGAATCACTACCCACCAAGCCAGAAGGCATCCTAAGCTCACAGGTGAAAATGCACAAATGACAGTAGCGGTATTGGTAGCAGCAGCAGGAGAAAGAGCAGCTGCCAAATACTGAATGAACACCTACCTGCTACCAGGTGCTGGGCCAAGTATTAATTATATAAATTATCTCCTTCAATCCTCTATGAGGTAAGCACCATTATTCATCTTTTATAGATGAGGCATCAAGCCCCGAACAGTTAAGTTATTTGCCTAAAGTGACGGGGTAAGGAGTGGCAACACCTGGATTTGAACTCGCGTTGGTCGGAGTCCAAAGCCAAGCCTCTGAATTATGATACTCATCTGTTTTTTTACAAACACATGACAGCCTGTGCTCTGCAGCTCTGTTCTTAGCAGGCCTTGTCATCATGCCTTTGCACCATAAAAATCCGTCTGCATGAGGAATACTTCTCCTGGTTTGCCCTGGCTACACAGGGACATAGAGGGTGTCTAAGCTCCAAGGGCACAGTTGGCTTCACACACATTCTGTTACGTTTGCCACCTTCCCAACTGCGCCAACGCTTGGAGCTCAGTCTTGGTAAGGGTCCTGGCGAATGGGCTTCCCTTCCTGGGTGGTGTCTTAGTTCAGGCTGCTATAACAAAAATATCACGGACTGGGCAGCTTAAACAATAGTTACTTATTTCTCACAGCTCTGGGGACTGAGAAGTCCAAAATCAAAGTGCTGGCAGACTCAGTGCCTGCTGAAGTCCCACTTCCCAGTTTGTAGATGGCCACCTCCTCCTTGCACCCTCACAGAGTGGAGAGCAGAGAGGGAAAGGCTAGTGCTCTGGGGGTCTTTTTATAAGGACACTAACCCCGTTCATGAGAGCGTCATCCTCATGACCTAATGACCTCCCAAAGGCCCCCACCTCTCAATACCATCACATCGGAGGTTAGGATGTCTATATATGAAGGGGAGGGGCACAAACATTCAGCCCACAGCAGGGGGCACTGGTGCATTTACCTGGAGTGGTGCGTTTCTTATGGAAATAAATATCAGGGCCAGTGGAATACAAATCATGGCCCAATACAAATCACAGGCTTCCCACACCTGCAGGAGGTGCTAGTAAACACCTCTGCTGCAGGTGAAGGAGCTCCGTCAGCAGCAGCACAGCCAATCACTTCTATTCATCAGCCACCCAATACATATCCAGCACCTACTCTTAGCTTCTGACAACGCAAGGCTAATCTGGATATTACATAACAACAAAGGACCCCACAGACATTCCAAATGGGTACGTACTGGGTTCCCGATGGTGGTGGCTGCCGCACTGGTAGGACCATAGTGGCACCTCCCTCTGACCTTCCTACTGAAGGATCTCAATTAACCCTAAACAGTGCCTCAGTCACAATTTTTCTACCATCAGTGAAATTCTTTGCTTTATGTACATGTGTAAAAAAATTAGTTTCCTCTCAATTTAATTTGCTCTGACTTATCACAGCCTTGTCTATTAACATAAGACATTGATGAAGGATGATAATGGTAACGACCAATACTAAGAATTCCTAAAGAGAACATGATAGACAGATTCATAGGCAGGCAGGAAGGAAGGGACGGAGGGAGGGAAGGAAGAGAGAGAGGCGAAGAAAGAAAAGGGAAAGGGGGAGAGAGAGAAAGAAAGAGAGAGAGAGTGAGGGAAGGGAGGGAGGGAGGAAAGAAATTACCATAGTCTGATTCCTGGCGGAATTTCCTAGTAAAATGATTATACATTTTTAGATTTAAAAATGTTTATTTCTAAAATAAAATAATATTTAATATATTTTCATTAAACCAATTCATTAATATTATTCAATTTATTAATTCATGATATACATTTATGCCTTCTGGATATGAGTTTTCTAAGATTTTTCTTATATATGAGTGAGTACTATGTATATTTTCAAATCCTTTTGGGATTTTAGTTGTTAAATCAAATAAAATTAATATTAAAATATTTCTACTTTGCCACCATATGCTTAATTTTCAGGGTTTTTGTGCAACTTAATAACACAGATGGTTTTCTAAAACTATAAAATCTTAGAGTGCCCTAAAATATTTCATCTATAGATATTTATATTCTTACCATAGAGGGCCACGCTTTGACTTAAGCTAGAAAATTATAAGATTCATACACTAGTCATGCAGCGGAAGCAAGCTGGGCCCATAAGATTCATACATGATAGGCAGAGTAGTCTAAATACCGCATTGATTTGGCAATTCACTGAAGGATATCTCAAATTAGATTTGTCTATACTCCCAATTCTTCTCTTCACCATCCTAAATGTCTTCTTTACTTGGAAAATATATTAAATGGAGCAATGATGTCAGCAAAAAAATATGACCGGCAGGACTCCAAAACACCTCAACCTCCCTTATGAAGAAAGATATCTGAACATGCTCATGCACCCATACGTTCAAAATAAAAGATCAAAATTCTTTCATGAACTTGGTCAGAGCAGTACCAGTTCAGCTTAAGAACTGAATTACAAGGTCAGTTCATAGGTAGGGGCAAAATGCCTCCCACAGTTATAGAATTGCCATCTTGCCAGTCTACGAGAATATTATCAGCGCTGTGTTCTGGGCAAAAGAGCCAAGAAATGGGAACGGCTCTGCTTTTGAACAATCCTGTTAGTAGATATCCAACATGTCATGTGACCCAGACACTCATCTAGATCATTACATTTAAAAATGTTTTCATTTTACGTTCATGAATCTACAGATGTTAGTAACCACACTAGGTTAATGACACTAGTTAGTGTCATGGAAGAAAAAACAGGTGGAAGATACTGTTTTCTCTGTAACAAAGCACCAAAATAAATTATCAGAGGTAAAATAACATATTTAAAGTGATAAAGTCAACACTTTGTAAGCTTGTTAACAAGTGTGATATGAAGGAAACACATTATTAGTTTGTGATCTGCGGTGGTGTTGTTGCAATGATAGGACAGAACAACAGGCTTTATATCGTCCTTAATTTCATGGGATGCAGAGAACGGTTTATTCACACAGAGGTTTCCTAGGTAAACATCTGAATTGCGCATTAAATCATGTTACCAGGATGGTGATCCTAATAAAACCCACACATCATACTTACTATGGAGAAATTGGATCAGAATACAACTCTATGTCATTTTAAATAAAATAATCTTGGCTCTCTCAAAGAGGAAGTGTAAAGAGGTTATGATCTAATAAAAAAAAGAGACCCGAAAAATTTTAGGTGGAGGGGGAGCAAAGGAAAGGAATAAGTTCCATTTTGAATATTTCCATAAAGATAATTATTAGCTTCAGAAAGTTACTCAATTAGCTTAAAGTGAAGTCAGTCAGACAATGAGACACCAACATCAAATGCTATCATTTACATGTGGAATCTGAAAAAAGGACACAATGAACTTCCTTGCAGAACAGGTACAGACCCACAGACTTTGAAAAACTTATGGTTTCCAAAAGAGAGAGGATGGGGGATGGGGGGATGCGCTGGGGGTGTGGGATGGAAATGCCATAAAACTGGGTTGTGATGATCATTGTACAATTATAAATGTAATAAATTCATTGAGTAATATAAAAAATTTTTAATTAAAAAAGTTACTCAATTAGCTTGAATTAACTTCACCTAAAATTGCAAGGTCCCCATGAAAATATGCTAATATATACTCATAAGGTTTATGGATTCACAGCAAAAATTCAACTTTGGAAAAATGAAGCTGAAAATGGTTCACTGAAAATGTTTAATACTTGAGTTGAATATGAAAGACCAAAAATCACCAAGACTCGTAGAGTAACATTTGTGAAAATCATCATTTTGAAATGACTTATATGAAAAGTTCAAGTAGATTAGAAGTCCAATTACATTACCATGAGAAATTTCAATACTCATCTACTATTGAAAAAAGCAAAAGGAACTCTGTTAGATTTAAAGATTGGATCATACCCTTGACATGTAATGTAACCTTTCAAGAGACTGAATCACTAGTTTCACAGTTAAGGGACAGAAAGGCTTCCCATCCACTGGAGGACAATAAATTGGTATGTAAATTCTTCTGTCACTTGCTGTAACATCAAGCAAGCATTACTTCTTCGAGAACTTGTGTGAACATCATTTAAATAGTGACTATTAAGTACCTGAAGAGATCATGGATGAGGCTGTACCCAAATCCTCAACAAAAAGCACTGCTAAGGGAGCTCCCATTGTGGGCTCAGCATTTAACGAATCTGACTAACATCCATGAGGACGCAGGTTCGATCCCTGGCCTTGCTCAGTGGGTTAAGGACCTGGCGTTGCCGTGAGCTGTGGTGTAGGCCAGCAGCTACAGCTCCTATTGGACCCCTAGCCTGGGAACCTCCATATGCCCGTGGGTGTGGCCCTAAAAAGACAAAAAGACCAAAAAAAGAAAAAAGGAAGGATTTGTGTACAGCCATTTTAAGCTTAACAAACATTTTTTTTTAATTATATTCAAAGAAGTGAGTTAAAAAAAAAAATAAAGCAGGGAGTTCCCATTTTGGCACAGTGGTGACAAACCCAGCTAGTATCCATGAGGATGCAGGTCGATTCCTGGCCTCATTACATGGGTTAAGGATCTGGCATTGCCGTGGCTGTGGCGAAGGCTGGCAGCTACAGTTCTAATTCAACCCCTAGTATGGGAACTTCCATATGCTGCAGTGTGGCCATAAATAATAATAATAATAATAAAGTGTATTTGTTATATTTTCCCTAATGACTCACATATTCATTTTTTGGCCATACTTGCATAACGTGATCAATGTTTTCTCCAAGCCCTTTATAGATGCTTCCACATTCTGAGTTATCCAGTACACATATTTTCCTTTCCTGAGTGGCCCATATTGTGATGCTCAATTTCATGAGTCAACTTGACTAAGCCATGGGAGGCCATACGAATGTGCAGCAGTGTCTGTAAGAGTGTCGCTGGATGAGACTAGCATGGGACACAGCGGGTGCAGGAAAGCAGACCGCCCTCCTCAGTGTGGGAGGTCGCCGTTCAATCCATTCCATTCCTGAACAGAACCACAAAGAAAAGAGGAGGGAAGGACTGATTTCCTCCTGCCTCACCTCTGAGCTGGGACATCAGTTCTCCTGCTCTCACACTGACTAAAGCTCTGGTTGGTTTTCAAGCCTTCCATCTGGGACTGGACTTACACTACCCGCTTTCCTGGGTCTCCAGCTTGCAGATGGCAGATGAGGCATGGAACATCGCAGCTTCCATCATCATGTGAGTTAATTCCTCATAATAGATCTCCTGTGTATCTTACCGGTTTTGTGTCTCTAGAGAACCCTAATACACATATCTTAAAAACAGATGAAAAGCACTGACTTAATCCAAAATTCTGGTTTTGTAGGTAGGCAAAAAGAACATCCCAGGCGGTTTTGTTTCCCCAAGTAATTACTGTTGAGACCAAAATCCGAATCTGGAGCCCCCTACTCCCTACCCAGCCAGCACTGCTCTGTCTGGTGGGTCAGGGAGTAAAGCCGCATTTGTTTCCAACAAACATGGAAGCTTTTCTCCATCCTCCCAAATCAGCCCTCCATCCCCTTCCTCCCTGTCTCTGATCATGCCCGGCTCCCCTACCGGACACCCTTCAGTCCCCTGTCCACTTGCTGGAGTCCTTCTCTCCTTCACAGAACAATGCAGAAGTCACTTCCCTGACCGTGCTGAGCCACAGAGCCCTCTCCATCTGAGTGTCCTGGTTGCCTCCTGTCTCAGTCGCCCCCACCCCCACCGTGTTCTCTTCCTCACAGCAACGATTAAATCAGTTCGCCCATCGACTCCATCCCTAAAACGAGGTGGAGTGAGGGAGGGCTTCTAAACGTTCTGCCAAGCCCTAGCAGCTCTGAAAAATGCCTTCCAAGTGCTTACCAAATAATCAGCTAGTTAACTGAGCACAGACTTCAGATTCTTTCCTTTGAGACCTCGCCTCCTAGATCTGTAGACAGCTGGGGCTGCAACGTCCAAGCAGGAGCACCTACTCCAACATCTCCTTCCAGAACTCTGTGGGTCACGTGACCAGACGTGGGTCACGTGACCAGGAAGTGGGAGCCCAGAGATCTAACTAGGTCTGACTGACCCCACACAAAGCCCATCCTGCTCTTCCTTAATTTTGTAAAGTTCGTTGCAAACACGCTTACTTCACAACCAAGAGCAAGCTAATATAAAATTTTTCATAATTTCAACCTTCTTTTTCTTTAATAATCTCAGGGTCAACTCTAAAAATAATTCTTAATGAATGCACTGCCCATCTTTGCAGGCAGGAGGTGGCCTCATACTAAATAACCTGTTATATGGGTGTTTACCAAGGATCTTCAATCTGGCATCTCTTTTCCGGCTGTGTTCAGTTTGGCAGCCTGTTTCCAAATCCCCACTATGTGCCTCTGTGTGAGGTGTGGATATCTGTGTTAAATGCTAATACAGCCCAAAGTTGAATGAACATTCACCATATTTAGAAAGAAGGAGGTGTGGGTTCGAACCCTGGCTTCACCACATATTTGCCATGTGATCTTGAACAAGTTACTTTGCCTGTCTGTGCTTCAGTTTCCTCACCTGTAAAACATGGATAAAAATCCTCCCTACCTCATGTGGTTGCTAGGAGAGTTAAGTAAGATAACGCCTGTTATACACAACTACTTTGTAAACGCTCAAAAAATATTGTGATTCCCTCTTTTCCCTGGGCTAACGATTTAACTTTCAGTTACTGGGTCATGAATTAACAAAAGGCAAAGCTCCCAAGTGCCTACTGCGGGAACTAATCTCCTAAAAACTACATCCCAAGGCTGCAGGCCTCGTCTTCTTTATGACAGCGCAAGCCTGGAAGGACTTAGGACTTCAGCCAGAAAAGCCATAAGGCCAGAGGCACTGAGGAACACAGCAGTCTCACGGCTGTTTATAACTGTATGACACCCTGTGATTTAAAATCCTAGGAAAGCGGTGACCAGGGAGTCAGGGATGCACCCCAGTGCACCCCACAGGACTGACACAGCAGAAAAGAAAGCAGTGCCACACAGGATCAAGCCTGGAGAGAATAACTCCCTTTATTCTCCAACACAATGAATTTCTAATATGACGGACAGATTAATATTATTAACTTTGGCAAATCCACAGCCCTCCACCCCCCTGAGGGTAGAGAAGGGACTTGTTGATTTGGAGAATCTCCAAAAACAATTTCACGCGAGAAGTATTTCTCTTGGACGGTCCCCACAGAGGAAGTATGCTAAATTAGACACCGCAATGTGGCGGGATCGTGTGACGGCACTGATGCTTTTGTG
Source organism: Sus scrofa (assembly GCF_054392235.1). Lineage (NCBI taxonomy): Eukaryota > Metazoa > Chordata > Mammalia > Artiodactyla > Suidae > Sus > Sus scrofa. The sequence continues at coordinate 130,763,519 of NC_139385.1, read as the reverse complement.
GGTGGAAAGGTTAACGTACCCTGCCCTAAACCGTGGACTTGTTCAGGATGCCAGAGCAAGAGGTCATGAGATGTTATCATGGAGAGATGACGACTCGAGTAGGAAGATCAGAAGGCAGCGACAGACCGCACCGCCCTGGACAGGAAGCGAGATTCAGGGTGTGAAGAATGTTGCCCCCACGTGTTGGGAGGAGAGGCAGAGAAGGACCTTCTGTGCATCTCTAAACGGAGAAGCTTCCAGAGAAGCGATGGGGGTTCTGAGGTCTGAGGAGGAAAACATCAGGGTTTTCTCCTAACTGCACATGGAGACCAGGGACCACGTCCAGCCCCCCACTTGAGGCAACGCGGGCCTTTGGGAGGGCCCACCAAGGCGGGGACGAGCTCTCCATCCTCCTCGGAAGCAGCTGCTCATCTCCGACAAACTCCGAGGCCCAAGGGGTCAGGAAATCTTAGAAGTAAGAGACAGAAGGCCTCCGGGAGATCGCCTCGTTTATCCTGGGATAGCCGGGCTATCCTGTCCAATCCTCCCTCGCGGTGTTTGATCCACCTGCCATCCAGGAGCAACCCCCCCCCGCCCCCGCCAGCTAAGAAGCCAGTTCCCTCTGAAGACTCGTGCTGCCAGGAAGCAGTTGTGATTTCTGGCCTGTTTTCTTCTCCTCTGACTCTCAGCACCGCAGGTCTAGCCTGGTGAGGCCAGATGTCTGGTCGGAGCCTTGGGACTGAACCCAAGAAGAGAGGGTCGGGGCTGGCCACGGAGCCGTGCACACATTCAGCAACTCCCAGCAACAAAGGGGACTGGAGAGAGGCAAGATCACAGGCAGGGAAGAGCAGCAGGAAGCCCGAGAAGCAGGGCTTGTGACACCTGCTGGAGGTGCCGGCTCCCAGGAGCTTGGCGAAAATTCAGAAGTCCTTGCAGGACCCTCTCTGCCTGTCACCCCCACCCTCTCTACTAATCCCTCTCTTCCTGTGGTCATCCTACCTCCAGGAACTATAGTCCTTTATCTCACAGTGAAAGCTGAGGCTTGAAAAGGGAGCCATGGTGACCATACCCCCAGAGAGAAATGGCTGTTATCAGTTTCCCCCAAACCCAGTTCTTGACAGAAGCACACGCTGTGAACTCCAGGCGAAGAGATTCTGTCCGTCTTAGTTATCAGGCTCTAGCGCCCAGCAGAGCACCAAGCACCTAGCAGATCTTCACAAAATCTGTGCCTGGCTGGATGGAAATGAGGCAAGGGGCACAGGACGTCCAAGAACGAAGGGGACACATTGCAATCGGGTTGTAGGAAGCCGAGAGCCAAAGTGGGCAGCTGCGGTCTTGGAGGAAACTCTTCATCAACTGCGCCAAATGGCCCAACTGAAAAGTGCCTTCATTTATCACTGTGAGGGTGAGGCCAACATGCAGCTGTCTAACTGGACACCTGGCTGGTGCACAGAGCAAATGGAACCCATCACCTCTAAGGCAGGATGGTATCTGGCCAGGAGACAAACTACTCTGCCACTGACTAGAAGGTTCTGGAAGCCTGGGAGAGTTACTTCATTTCTCTGTGTCTCAGCTCCTCCGTCTGTAAGATGGGGATACTTGTACTTACTTTAGGGAGCCATCAATAGACTCGGTGCTTAGGCCTCAGTAAGTGCTAAATAAATGTAGCTGATATTTTGCTGTCTCCTCTTCCCAAACCTGCATCACTTCCGGTGCTCCCTATTCTGGGAAATACCACCGCTGTCCATTCAGGTGCCAAGCCAGAAAATCCAGTGTCATCCCTGCCTCCTCCTGGTCACCCTCTAAACCCACCCCAGCCCCTGGTCCTCAACCTTCCACAGCCCACCTTATCCTTATCGCTCGCCATTCTGCACCACTGGCTCTTAGAGAGACCCCCACCTTCTCTTGCTGGATTTCCTAATACAATCCTCTAGGTTCCTGGCCTGTCCCCCTTCCACCCACCTTCCCCAGTGCTTCTGGAGCAACCTTTAACCTTTCTAACAGAAAGATCAGATCATGCCATTCCCCCCTTAAATCCATCAGCGGTTTCCACTCACCATAATTCCTTATTTGCCTTCAAAACTAGTCATCTAGTCTCAGTGCCCCCAGGCTAATTTACACACCTCCCCTTCTTGGTAACACCCGGAACACAGCGGTTCGCAGCACTCAGGACACTGGTCTCTGCCTCCCCAGCAGGCAGTAAGCGCCTTAAGAGCAGGACCATGTCTTTCACTTTGAGCCTCTGAAACTGAGAATGGGACCTGGCACATCACAGCTGCTCAGAGGTGTTTGTCAGATGGACAGAATGATGGATGGAGGGCAAAGCAGAAGAAGGGACTCCTTGCAAAACACTCATCAGACCAATAGAAAGAGAGTCAAAGCCAAGATTTCTGCGAAAGGAGGGCTATGGATCCGACAGGAAAAATGACTGTTAGAATCATGTCACATTTTGAGCAGGTGAATACTGAAGAAAATCTTTCAGACTCGGGTTCAAAGAAATGGAGATGTCAGCCAAAAAATTCCCAACAACCAACAGGAATAGAAAGGAAATCAGGAAAGAGACCCAAATGGCCATACTGATTACCCTGTCACTTGAATTCATTCTATTCTAGCATAAGCCAAACTAATTAGGCCTTATTTTGCAAACAAAATTTTCATGGCCTGCTACATGAAATTCTTCTCTAATAGGTAGCATCTGCTGCATTTATTTCATTCATTAATTTTGTAACCTCTAAAACAAACATTAGGCTCATGTGATATGACTTAGACAGTTAGAGAGGAGCTTGCAGCTTGGGGGTGTGCAAGGCAGTCTTGGTCCCCGAGTCAGCCACTCTCCCTGGATGTGCCTTCCCAAAGAGTCTAGGTGGATGATGGCCCTGGGAGGCTGTGCTTTCACAGAGGAGCAGCCAAAGCATCCTCTGAAGGCATGTGTGTTCAGAACTCGCCCACCTCCTGTAAGGTATGAGGATCTGGCTTTAAACATGGCAGAAGCCTGGAGAAAGGAGTGGTACCCACAGTACCTGCTCTAATGAGGGCACTTCCTGGATAAGAGGGGACTGGAACAGGGCTTTGAAAGATGGTAGGACGAAAAGAGCGAGGAGCTTTTTTGAGGGAGGATCCATAATATAATCAAATGGCAAGACAGAACGTGGGAGCCATGACTCTCCACATCCTCAGTTCTAGTCTTTCCAAGATGGAAGGCCTTGGCCCCCACCCCATGAGCAAATTCAGAGGGACAGTGGTTAATTCAGAAAACTGCCAGTCAATATTACAAAGCCACAGTCATCAAGACAGTGTGGTACTGGTATCAGAACAGACATAGAGACCAATGGAACAGAATAGAGAACCCAGAAATAAACCCAGATACCTATGGTCAATTAATCTTCGACAAAGGAGGCAAGAACATAAAATTAGAAAAAGACAGTCTTTTCAGCAAGTATTGCTGGGAAACCTGGACAGCTGCATGCAAATCAATGAAACTAGAACACACCCTCACAACTGCACCAAAATAAACTCAAAATGGCTGAAAGACAAATATAAGACAAGACACCATAAAACTCCTGGAAAAGAACATAGGCAAAGCATTCTCTGACATCAACCTTACAAATGTTTTCTCAGGTCAGTCTCCCAAAGCAACAGAAATAAAAGCAAAAATAAACCAATGGGACCTAATCAAACTGACAAGCTTTTGCACAGCAAAGGAAACCCAAAAGGAAACAAAAAGACAACTTACAGAATGCGAGAAAATAGTTTCAAATGATGCAACGGACAGGGGCCTAATCTCTAAAATATACAAGCAACTTATACAACTCAACAGCAAAAAAAGCCAATAACCCAATGGAAAAATGGACAAAACACCTGAATAGACATTTCTCCAAGGAAGATGAACAGATGGCCAACAAGCACTTGCAACAATGCTCAACATCCCTGATTATTAGAGAAATGCAAATCAAAACTACCATGAGATACCACCTCACACTAGTCAGAATGGCCATCTTCAATAAGTCCACAAATAACAAATGCTGCAGGGGGTGTGGAGAGAAGGGAACCCTCCTGCACTGCTGGAGGGAATGTAAGCTGGTACAACCACTATGGAGAACAGTATGGTGGTACCTTAGAAATCTATACATGGAACTACCATATGACCCAGAAAATCCTACTCCTGGGCATATATCCGGACAAAACTTTCCTTAAAAAAGACACATGCACCTGCATGTTCACTGCAGCACTATTCACAATAGCCAAGACATGGAAACAACCCAAATGTCCATCGACAGATGGCTAGTAAGATATGGTATATATACACAATGGAATACTACTCGGCCATAAAAAAAGAACGACATAATGCCATTTGCAGCAACATGGGTGGAACTAGAGAGTCCCATCCTGAGTGAAGTAAGTCAGAATGACAAATACCATGACATCACTTATATCTGGAATATAATATATGGCACAAATGAACCTTTCCACAGAAAAGAAAATCATGGACTTGGAGAATAGACTTGTGGTTGCCAAGGGGGAGGGGGAGGGAGTGAGATGGATTGGGAGCTTGGGGTTAATAGTTGTAAACTATTGCTTTTGGAATGGATTAGCAATGAGATCCTGCTGTGTAGTACTGGGAACTACATCTAGTCACTTACGACAGAGCATGATAATGTGAGAAAAAAGAATGTATACATGTATGTGTAACTGGGCCACCATGCTGTACAGTAGAAAAAAAATTGTATTGGGGAAACAACAATAAAAAAAAATCTAAAAAAAAGAAAACTGCCAGTGTCACCCAGTGCCCTGTGCCCCTCACTGCCACCATATGACAAGGGAGCAGGAAACAAGGATGCCACACAGTTAAGTGTGGCAGACCAGTCCTGTGTTCACCAAGCTGAAGAGGTACAGAGAGGTAGACAGCCTGGGCCTTGGCCAGGAGACCAGGGTCAGATATAAAGTAAAAATGTCCAAAGGAACGAACTCCAGTCTAATGTGGGTCTCACGCATCGGCGTGTCCCGAGTTTCTAGGAGATGCTGCTCCAAAGCACAGAAGCTTTGCCTTTGCACCCAGCTGCCTCCAGCCCTGATCTTTCTTATGAATGGGGAATGGTGATGCCCTTTGGGGGATCTGCCAGACCTCTTTTCTGCCCCCAGTTGGCAGTGTTTTCCTTGGTGAAAGATTTGGGAAGGGTTCCTTCACAGCGGCTTCACTTGGCACAGCCATAGGAGTCCTGCCTTCCCGGAGGTGGTGCCCTTTGCCCTTGGGGTTCCCGGCTCAAATCTTCAGGGGTATTGCAGGCTTCTCCGTGCCTCTGGCTCACCTCACACTGACAGCTGCAGCCTCTAGCTCCTACTGCGATCCATATACTTTCTGGCCCAGCACTGCTTTGCCCCACATCCCCCAGGAACCCAGGAGAGAACCATGCCTGTGCAACTGGAGTAGAGTGAGTCTCTGACCAGGGGGACCCCAGCGATGGGCCAGACGAGCCCGTGGTCCTCTCCAGGCCAATCCCTGGGGCAGACAGGAGGTGCTCTTTATCACGGAGCTCCAGCTGCCTTCACTGGCGCCCTGGCTAATGGAGCCTTGTGTTGGCTTTCCCTCTGCCCTCACTCTGCCCAGTCCTCACTCCTGCTTCCTAGAATTACCTTCCAAAGCAACTACCCTGCAAATCCTCATTTCAGGCTCTGATTTCAAAGCAGAACAAACCCACGCTGGGACCGTGCCTCTGCTGTTGTTGGAAATCACTTCATAGATGCAACTCTGCCCATGGGCATGAGTCGCTCCTTCATGGAAAGATTAGTCCCTGAGTGACAGACCCAAACTAGCCCAATCCTGCCTGGGAGAAAGCGCCAGTGATCCTTCCCAGATGGTCCACCTCTAGGACTTGCCAGTTCTTTTGTTCTTCCCCAAGAATGGCTTATATTTTTCAAAAATTAAAAGAAGAGGGGGAAAAAAACTTTCCTGCGATTTTTGCTTTGTTTGGATGTCAAAAGCAATAGAATTGTACTAAAAAGCTTTTGTAAATACATGGCTAACAAATTCATGTGTTATTGGGCAGACTACTATAATAATGATAGTTGTGTCTGTGATAAAAACCAATAAAAAAATAAAATAGACTTCAAGTTTTATTTCAGAATAAACATAATAGGCAGTCTGTATGTCAGGAGGTCTGGATTCTACGTCCAGATGGATTTTCACTCTCTGTGTGACCCCGGGCTTGTTCCATCATGATTTCTGGTCCCTTGGTTTCTATAGGTCACCTGAGAATAAGAGCGCACAGGGTGATATATGTGAGGACATATAAGTGATTCTGAAGAAGTACGATTCATTTTCATTATCTTTGTTCAAATTCCATGACTCTGGAGTTAAAGTACAGCAATCGGTGTGTTAACATTTGAATTTTAGCCTCTCCTTCATTCTGTCAGCAAATACAGGTTAAGAGCCAGCCCCGGTGTCGGGCCCTCTCCCGGGTGCGGGGCGCGGGGGGCGCGGGGTTCGGGATGAACAGCATGGACATGGGCACAACTGCACGCACTCTGCGGGCGGTTCGCTCACTACCTGGAAACCGAGTCACACAGCAAACACCCAGGAGTGCTTTTAGAATGATGTTTCTGCTTCAGAGCCTTCCTGCCAATGGCCACATTTACTGGGGATGCTGTCCTGCCACACAACCCACACTTCCACACGCTCTTCATCGGAAACTCCCTGTCTGCTGATCCTCTGTCTCACCGACTTAGATGGACACCCTGTGAAAACAGGGGCTCCTGTCTTGTTTCCCACTATGTATTTAAGGCCTGGAAGAGGATCGAATACATATCAATTAAGTATCTGCTGGATGAATGAATGAATGAAGAGTACGGAGCATAGTTAGTGGCCCGAGGATCCGAGTGTGTGTGAAATATGAAGTAACTGTAGGAAGACAGACCCAAGAGAATATACAGCAAAGGAAGATGCCCCGAGAAACGCAGGGCATCTTTCATGCTTGACAACGCTGTGCTGCAGCTCACGGTTTGAGTGAATATGGTTAGTCTGTTCCTTTTAAAAATCACAGACATTTTCAAGCACTGGAAAACACAGCGAGGGATGGAGACGAACAGAGAATGTTCCGGGGGGGCGGTGCTGGGAGATGAGAGTAGAAAGTTATTCCGGCTAGAACCTAGGTCCATCTATATCATTCATCCACGTCTTCTCGTTCACAAGTAGTGAGTATAAATAAAGACAGTTTACCCCTGAACAACATGGTTTGAACCGCATGGGTCCACTTATGCATGGATTTTTTTTCAGTAAATGCATTGGAAATTTTTTTGTGATCTGTGACAATTTGAAAAAACATGCAGATGAATTGCAGAGCCTAGAAATACCAAAAAAATTAATAAAAAGTTAGTCTGCCATCAACACATAAAATACCTGTAGATATACATATTACACACAAAGTAGGTATTATTCTACTGTTGATGTCACCGGTAAGGCTTCCAGTCAACAGTAGATACATTTTAGGAGAGTCAAAAGTTACATGTAATTTTCAGAGGAAACGAAGCCGACTAGGAACCATGAGGTTGCAGGTTCAATCCCTGGCCCTGCTGAGTGGATTAAGGATCCAGCGTTGCTGTGAGCTGTGGTGTAGGCCGGCAGCTGTAGCTCCAAGTAGACCCCTAGCCTGGGAGCCTCCATATGCTGTGGGTGCGGCCCTAAAAAAGCAAAAAGTTACATGTAATTTTCAACTGCCCAAGGCAAGGGCTGCCCCTGAAAAGCTGAAATCCACATTGTTCCTGGGTCAACCGTACTCAATACACGTTTGAGGGACATTGATCACTAGTGTGGCCAGCGGAGGGTGACTAGGGAAGATTCTAGAATCCACATCATACAAAAAGTGGGTTGAAGGAAAGGTGGGTTACCTAGGGAAAAGACATTTTTAAGGCTACACAACACCTATGAAATTTCCAGCAGGCTGTCATATACAACAGAGGTAAGTTTATTAGTTGTGGTTTAAACGCAAAGACTGAGAACCAGTGGATAAGAGGCATAAGATAGATTTTGGCAAAATGTAAGGACAAATTTTCTAGCAATTAGAACAATCCAACAATGGGTGTGGCTGCCCCACAGGTAGGACAGGCAGGCTAATCCCCTTCTGCTCAAGGTTAAGCTGTGACTGGTTGTTGAACTGCTGGTACTGCCCTGTGACGAGGTACTTAATGGAAATAGAGCATTTAGAAACAGTTATGGCAATTGGCCGCTGTAGCAACATCCATGCATGGATGCACCTGGCTGACCAGGGCAGAGGCTGGTTCATGACATCCACATCCACCCCCACTGCCCACAGGGAGTCAAATGTGGCCTGAACTGGGGACTAGTCATGCACAGCTAGGACCTGGTTACAACGTGGCTATCTTAGCATCAGTGTGTCAACCTGTAAGTACTACACAATTTAGAATCTATCACTTTCATCAATTAAAAATCACTTAATTTACCTATCACTTCCAGAGTAAAACTGTTGCCAATGGCTGTTGATTAGAAGTTGAAGACGGGAGTTCCCGTCGTGGCGCAGTGGTTAACAAATCCAACTAGGAACCATGAGGTTGCGGGTTCGGTCCCTGCCCTTGCTCAGTGGGTTAACGATCCGGCGTTGCCGTGAGCTGTGGTGTAGGTTGCAGATGCAGCTCGGATCCCGCGTGGCTGTGGCTGTGGCATAGGCCAGCAGCTACAGCTCTGACTCGACCCCTAGCCTGGTTACTTCCATATGCTGCTGGAGTGGCCCTAAAAGGCAAAAAGTAAAAAAAAAAAAAAAAAAGAAACATAAAAACTGGTCCTTAGCCGCTTAAAAAGAGGCACTGGTAGAGCTGTCCACCCAGAGAAGGATCCTCTGATGCAAGGTGGACTGGGAAAACCTCTTCAGGACATAGGTGACAGTAACCAACAGAGCCCTCAGTGCAATCTCAATACAGTAGGCCCTAAGGGCTAAATACAAACCCTGAACCCATGAATCTATGAACACTGTGTAAAGTATACACACAGTTACAAATACTAAACCTATGAACTGTGTAAGTTGCAAATTGATTTTTTAAAAAAATCCCTATGTAGTCCAGGGGAGGCAAGAGAGATTGTTGGGAGGCTCAAAACATGTCAGAAGAATAAGACTTAACAGAAATAGAGCTTTATACTTGGAATGGAAGAATTAATATTGTTAAAATGGCCTTACTACCCAAAGCAATCTATAGATTTAATGTGATCCCTATTAAGTCACCCATGACACCTTCCACAGAACTAAAACAAATAATCCTAAAATGTTTATGGAATCATAAAAGACCAAGAATTGCCAAAGCAATCCTGCAGAAAAGGAACAAAGCTATATGCATAATCCTCCCAGACTTTGGACAATACTACAAAGCTATAATAATAAAAACAGCATTGTATTGGCACAAAAACAGACATAGGATCGATGGGACAGAATAGAGAGCCCGGAAATAAAGCCAAACACCAACGGTCAATTAATCGTCAACAAAGGAAGCAAGAAAATACAACAGAGAAAAGACAGTCTCTTCAACAAGTCATGTTGGGAAAGCTGGACAGCCACATGTCAGTCAATGAAGCTAGAACACTCTCTCACACCATACACAAAACTCCTAGAAGAGAATATAGGCAGAATATTCTCTGATATGAATCCTAGCAATGTTTTCTTAGGTCAATCTCCCAAGGAAATAGAAATAAAAACAAAAATAAACAAATGAGACACAATTACAGTTAAACTTAAAAGCTTTTGTACAGCAAACCATAAACAAAACAAAAAGATAACTTACAGAATGGGAGAAAATGCAACTGATAAGGACTTAATTTCCAAAATATAAAAACAGCTCATACAACTCAATAACAAACAATTCAATCACAAAATGGGCAGAAGACCTCAAAAGATTTTTCTCCAAAAAAGACAGATGCTCAATAGGCACATAAAAAAATGTACATTACTAATTATTAGAGAAATGCAAATCAAAAGTGCAATGTAGTATCACCTCACACCAGTCAGAATGGCCATTGTTAAAAAGTCTACAAATAACAAATGCTAAAGAGGGTGCAGAGAAAAAGGAACCCTCCTACACCATTGGTGGGAATGTAAATTGGTGTAGCCACTGTGGAAAACTGTATGGAGGTTCCTTAAAAGCCTTAACAGAGTTACCATATGATCCAGCAATCCCACGCCTGGGCACATACCTGGAAAAAACTCTTAATTCGAAAAGATACATGCACCCCAATGTTCATAATAGTGCTGTTTACAACAGCCAAAACATGGAAACAACCTAAATGTGTACATCAATGAATAGATAAAGAAGATGTGATATGTGTGTGTGTGTGTACATATGGAATATTACTCAATCAAAAAAAGAATGAAATTATGCCATTGCAGCAACATGGATGGACCTAGAGATTATCCTACTAAGTGAGGTAAGCCAGACAGACAAATACCACATATCACTTACAAGCAGAATCTAAAATATGAAACAAATGAACTTAAATACTAAACAGAAACAGACTCGCAGACATAGAAAGCACATTTTTGGTTACCAAGGGAAAGGGGTGGGGGGTAAATTAGGAGTTTGGGGTGAACAGATGCAAACTACTACATATAAAACAGATAAACAACAAAGTCTAACGTATAGCACAGGCAATTATATTCAATATCTCGTAATAAGCTGTAATGGAAAAGAGTATGAAAAAGAATACACATAGACGTGTGTGTGCATATAAATATATATGATTCAGTTATATGTATACAATTGAATCATTTTGCTGATACCAGAAACTAACACAACATTGTAAATCACCTATATTTCAATTTTAAAACATTTTTTAATAGAAATAGGAGTTCCCATCATGGCTCAGCGGTAACAAACCCGACTAGGATCCATGAGGACAAGGGTTCGATCCCAGGCCTAGCTCAGCGGGTTAAGGAGCTGTGCCGTAGCTGCAGACATGGCTCAGATCTGGCATTGCTGTGGCTGTGGGTAGGCCAGCAGCTGCAGCTCCAATTAGACCCCTAGCCTAGGAACTTCCACATGCTGTGGGTAGAGCCCTAAAAAGCAAAAAAAAAAATTTAGAATACATCATCACTGTCTTCAAAAAAAAAAAAAAACACTTACGATTTTCATAGTAGAAACTAAGGGAATTCTAAGAGGTTAACTGAAAGGATCCAAGTAGCAAAACTACAATTTACAGATAGAAGGTACAGAAAGGCAGATACTGATTTGAAGAAAAATTTCCCAGCAATCACAACCGCCCAGAACTGAAGACAGCTGCCTCGTGCAGGAACAAGTTAGTTCCCTGTCACTGCCACTCTAGTTCTCTTAACAGACCACAGGAGTTTGGGGGCAGAAGAGGGGATCCCTGCACAACACAGAAAGGCTTGCATTTTATTGGGTTCTTAGTAAATTAGCCAGAGGCTGTGCTAAGCCTTTTACTACGTAGTGTTTTTATTCTAACCTCATGGAAAATCTGGGAAACAGGTGTCATTACCCCCACTTTATAAATAAGAAATCAGAAGCGCAGAGTGGTGAAATACTATGACCAGAGACACGCAGAAATGGTAAGCAAGAGTTTCCATCTCTGGATGCTGACTTCGTGCTTAACTCAGAGCATGACACTGTCACCAACTCTAAAAAGTCCATGATTCTGCATATGCCAAAATGCTGAAATGTGATAAGAAGCCTAAAAAGGGAAGAAATATCTTCAAGACCAAAGTGACTGAATATTTTTTTATTCCACATCATAAAGTACTGTTTGGAGTTACTTTTGGAGTTTGAGGCTTTTAATTTTCTGAAGACGTCCAGAAGGCGGGGTGCAAGTACCTCCCGCCTTCTTCCCATAGGCTTCTTCCCCTTCCATTTCCTTCCTCCTTCTCACCTCCAAGTATCCAGAACTCTCACGCTGTCTGGGACAGAAGAGATCTCATGTATGCTGCAGCCATTCTGCTGTCACCTCTTCCCCAGGATGCTGCATTTTAAGAGAGGAGGCCAGAGAAAGTAGTGCTTAGCCCAGGAAGGATGAACTGCAGTAGTGGGCTTTCTGGCACGATGAGTAAGATCAGATACCCTGCCAGCACCCCTGTCCACACGACAGAGGGCACCACTGGGCTCCCTGGGGCAAAGCTGGTCCTGCTCTTAAGTAATACCAATGCATTTCCTTTCAGCAGTTATTTTCCTGGAAAATACACAGATTCGTTTACTCACACTTTGGAGAAAGATTTACAAGTCCTCTTTTGTAAAAAGAAGTCTGTTAAGTGCCTTGAGTAAGACAGATCATCCCTTCTTTGATCCTTGCAGAAACAGGAAGAGAGGTCCCAAGATTCTGACTCACTAGCCAATGCCCTGACCCTGAGCAACCCAGCCCGGTGCCGGTCCGAGAGTGAGCTGGCGCTCTTCCGTCTGCTCTCTCTGTTGCTTTTGACTTTACACACTCTGAGTCATCTCTGCAGATTCCACGCGACCAGCTGGGTGGCCAGCATCCAGCTCCGGGTCACTCACCTTGATGGATGAGTCCTCTTCAGCATCTGCTCCGGACACCTGTCTCTCCATCCCGAGGAGGGCCAGCAGGGACTCCATCCTCCCTTACCTGTCTTCGGCACTTGGTCCACGGGGGTGGTACCAGCAAAGCTTTCCTCTTCTGAGAATGGATCTGATTGTGTAACAGTATCCATTTACTTCTGAAAGCTTCCTCAGCTTTGTGTCATCTCCAAACAGATGAATAATTTTCATTTGTGCATTTCAATGAGCCTGGGAAACATTCAGGGTTCAGAGGTACAGCTAGAAATATTTCCAGAAAGATGAGTCAAACAGTGTCAGAGGTGACTGGGAAAGAGAAGAAAGGGTCCTGCCACGCCTCTCTCGCGAGCCAACAGTCCCGACGTGCACTCTGGGTCACTGTTTCCAGTGTGCAACTCCCTGGCTGCTGAAATGACATGTCCGACTCTTTGTTCTGGCTCCCACTTTCTCCTCCTTCTCTTCCTCCCACGTCTCTCTCCTCCAGTTTCCCACCTCCGTGCAGAACATTGCCTCATCCTCACTGATAACCCGCTAAGCCTGGCTGTTAGGAGATTCCCGTTCTGTAAGCGCTCAGAATCCCTACGTTTGCCAACAAGGTGATTGCCTTCTAAGTAAGAATGAACATCCCCTTCCCAAGAATGCCGCTGGGAAGACGTCCAGAGGGGGCCTTTCACCCTTCTTCACGGGGCTGGAAGGGTGCCTTAAAGGAATGCAAAATTTCCAAAATATCCAAGAAATTCCCAGTACACCTCTGATAACAAACCATCCTAGAGTGTAGTCCAAAAGGAAATGAAAGATTTGCCTGTAAAACATCTTTGGGATATCTTAAAGGTGTCAAAAATGGCAGAAAGATCTGATACTCATCAAAGCATTCATTTCACCAAATCCACACACCCTAGGGCTTTAAAAACTGTAAGACTTAAGGCAAACGGTTCAGTTGACCTTGACTCCAAAGCTGTTGATGACGAGCAGGAGCAGAAGCCCCATCCAGACACAATCCTGTATGTGTAGCTCTAAAGAACAGTATTAGCCTAGGGTCACTGCTTTGCATAGTGTTGACCTGCATCTTCCAAGAGCTGTGCCAAAATTCAGTACTCTGAGTGTGAACAAACAGGAGCAACTACACTTGGAACAAGCTGGACAGGGTCACCTGTCTATGCGGAGCAGGGAAAGCTGGCTCTGGGATCCGGCCTGCTCTCTGCTCCTGGCACTACAGTAGGACACTTATGTGCAGCTTTTGCTCCTTGGCCTCCAAAGAGCTTCTGTCTGGAAGGCCAGATGAGCCACGTGACCAGAAGGCTCAGGCTTTGAAAGCCGAGATGCCCGAGCTCCTGCCACCTTAGCGGCCCCCACGCATTCCACCCTCCTTCCGTGCTCTCCTCCCACCAATGTGGCTGCTCTCTCCCAGCCCCGTCCCCTCCCTGAACTCCGTCTCTTCTGCCCAGCCCTTACCTTTTCATATTTTTCAAACTTCTCTTTGACCTGCTTACTCTTCACACTCCTCTTCCGTTCTCCTGGCTTCAACCCACACACCGAGTCAGCCTCCCAAATCCACAGCCCCAGCCAAGAGCTCTCTCGCCACTTCTCCTGTATTCCAGGATCCCTCGTACCCCACACATCTGATTTCCTGTTGTTTTAGCCCCTCTGTCGGAATCCTCCACTGGCCCTTCAGTCTCTGACCTGAAAGTTCTGCCTACTTGAGAAGGCAGTTCAGTGAGGTGAAACGTGCCATGGACCTTGATGGCAGGCAGGACTCAGGTCGTCCCTCTACCATTTAATGGCTGTGTGTCTCAGCTGTCTCCACTCTCAGTTCCCTCATCCAGACAATGAGACCAAAGCTGCAGAGCTGGTGTGAAGATTAAATAAGATAATGCGGAGTTCCTACTGTAGTGCAAGCGGATCGTGGCATCTCTGGCGCACTGGGATGCACGTTTGATCCCAGCCCAGCACACAGGATTAAGGATCCAGCATTGCCACAGCTGTGCAGCTTGGATCTGATCCCTATGCCAGAAAATCCATACGCCATGGGACAGCCAAAAAGGGGGGGGGGGAGAGAAAGCATTTAAGTATTCTGCAAAAAGCTGCGGTTATAACTGCCCATAAAAAGTGGTACTACTGCTACTATTACTACTAATGATTAATGGTGATAATAATACAATAGCTGGGGAGTTCCCATCGTGGCGCAGTGGAAACGAATTAAACTAGGAACCATGAGGTTGTGGGTTTGAACCCTGGCCTCACTTAGTGGGTTAAGGATCCGGCGTTGCCATGAGCTGTGGTATAGGTCGCAGACATGGCTCGGATCTGGCGTTGCTGTGGCTGTGGTGTAGCCCAGTGGCAACAGCTCCTATTGGACCCCTAGCCTGGGAACCTCCATATGCCGTGGGAATGGCCCTAAAAAGACAAAAGACCAATAATAATAATAATAATAATGCAATAGCTGGAGAAGCCACAACGATAACAATAGATAATAACTGAGATTGCCACGCCCCTCTGACAGCATCCTTCTGCCTCCAATCTGAGAAGGATGTGCACTGTTGGCCATCCTCAAATCCCCTGCATCCTCCTGCTCTTGTTCCACTCAGGCCCCTCTCCACCTCACGTGTGCTCTCATTATTACAGTAAATCTCTTTACCTACCTCCCAAAGAACGCAAATATGAGGCAGGAAATTCTAGTGGTGATCAAAAATATCGGATGTTCAATATACACAAACCTATTGCTCAACTAGCTTCTCAAAAAGCTCATTTTTTTTTAAGAGCCACACCCAAAGCATATGGAAGTTCCAGGTTGGGGTCAAAATCAAGGCTGCAGCTGAAGGCTACACCTCAGCAAAACTGGATCCAAGCTGCATCTGCAACCTATACCATAGCTCACAGCAATGCCAGATCCTAACCCACTGAGTGAGGCCAGGGATTGAACCCGCATTCTCATGGAGACCACATTGGGTCCTTAACCCATTGAGCCACAGTGAGAACTCCCAAAAGCTCACTTTGGAACCCTCCTCTGCTCTCAGTTTCGTAGGTCGATCAGTACAGCTGCACTGGCTTCAGGCTAATTACGCAAGGGACTTCAGTGGGATTCAAAAGGGAAAGCAGGACACAGCAGAACTGAAGACAGCAGAGACGCCCCCTATAGGCCATACATCCGTGACTTTGGAGCCAAGGACTTTTTTACTTCCATTAAATTAGATTATCAGATTCTCTAGATTTTCAGAGAATATTGGATAGAGCTCCTTGTTCTGTATAGCAAGTCCCATACAGCAAGTCCCCGTTAGCCAATTATTCCATATACCACAGTGTGCATGTGCCAGTCTCAAACCAGAGCCAAGGACTCTTAAATGGACCTTGTTGTCCACCTGACATCAACCTCAAAGGGTAAGGATGTCCTAAAAGCACCCTAATGTCCCTCAGAAACACAGGAGAGGAGTTCCCATCATGGCTCAGCAGAAACAAATCTGACTAGTATCCATGAGGACACGGGTTTGATCCCTGGCCTCACTCAGTGGGTTAAGGATCCAGCATTGCCATAAGCTATGGTGTAGGTCACAGATGCAACTTGGATCTGGCATTGCTGAGGCTGTGGCACAGGCCAGCGGCTACAGCTCTGATTTCACCCCTAGCCTGGGAACCTCCATGTCCTGCAAGTGTGGCCCTAAAAAAGACCAAAAGAGAGAGAGAGAGAGAGAAACACAAGAGAAAAGTCAATTTTGATCTTATAGAAAAGTTTTGGGTCTTTATCTTTCCAATTTGAAGGTATTTTCATTTCTTAACTTTTAGGACCATTATTGAGTTGGATTTCTTAACTTTTCACCAACTTCTCTTTCTCAGCTTCAAGTAACAGCCCCCTTCACTCCAGAGCTCCACGATTTGGTGAACAAAGACATGTTAACGCCATCCACCCCCCTCATGCCTTCACAGAGACTCATCCCATTCTCCACCACTCGTCGTCTTCTCGGTCAGGAGAGCCACACCCCAAGACAGCACTCTGGTCCTGATTTAACTGGAGCTTAACATCATGTCAGGAGACTGGCGCTAATCAACTTCCCAATATGGTGCCTGAACTGTAGCCATTACCTAAAACAGGGCTCCCCAACCTTCTTCTCTTCTTAGCACACATAGAAAATACCTTGTGCACGGCTCCCCAGGGGCGAGGAGATGATACAGCTCACAGCTGGAGGTAACTAAGCCACAGCTCTGGAGGGCCCCAGGACCTGCATGGCTGCCCCCAAGAATTAAGGGGAGCCCCACCTCACACACACCTGTAATCCATTTGTAGCAACTCAGCATGCTCTGGCACCCCTGTGGAGAAGCACTACCTAAAAAAATTGTCTCATTGCCTCAGAGACCAATCGAATGCTCACGCCTTTAAGGAAGATCTCCTCTGCAGAAAGTCCCAAGCCTATTTTTCACCTCAGTGTTAGCGTCCCTGAAATATCTTTCCCATTCAGTAGTCAGTGTTCTGTCATGCTCAGCAAGCAAGATGGCCTTGTGGCCATGGTACAGAGTCAGGAGCCGTGCGGATTCTGAATTTATGATTCAGCAGCCACAGCCTCTGACTCATTGGCACTAGATGACCTGCAGAAAACCACTGGACTTTGACAGGCCCGGATCAGAAGAGCCAGAAAATGATATCAGAATAGGTTTCTACTGGAAACCAAACACTGTGTGAAAATTGAGACTTCCTGAGCAGATAAATTAAAAGCAAGCTCTACAGGAGTAGCATGACGAAAGCCATATGGTGAGCTTCAGCAGATGCAGGACAGAAAATACCCATAGCCCATAATATCACACAGTGTCACAATCTTGCACTCTATAAACTGCTGAGCTGTGTCAACAAAGGCACCTGGCAACTGTCCTTTTTGCATCACAAGCATTAAATTGTAATGCCTGGGGCCTCTGAAGCCAGGCAGACCTGGGGTGGAGTCCTGGCTCTAAAACATCCGGGCTATGTGATGCCAGGCATGCTACCCCACTTACTTGAGTCTCAGCTGTCTTATCTGTCAAATGGGGATGAATGCATCCTCCTAATTATCTCTATAGTTACCAAAACAAAAACGTTTTGACAAAAGCTCAGCAGTGATGGCGTTCCCTTGCAGCACAGCAGGTTAAGGATCCAGCCTTGCCACTGAAGTGGCTCGGGTCACAGCTGTGGTACAGGTTCATTCCCTAGCCTGGGAATTTCCACATGCTGTGGGTGTGACCAAAAAAGAATTCAGCAATGATTCTTGACTTTTTTAAAAAACACCAAAGAAAAGGAAAAGATGCCATTCCTTAGTAAAAGCTCAGCAGATAAACACTAGAGACTACCCCTATGAAGCCAAAAGTAATACGGGGACACCCCCTGCCCACATCATTATCATAGTGTCACAGTACAACAAAAGTATTCACCTTTGGTAAGGAAAAAGAAGAGATACAAAAATTGGAAGGGAGAAAGAAGCTCTACTTTCAGACCAACATGGAGGAGAAGCACTTTTTCCTATTCCTCTTAGGAAAAACCCTTTTCACTCCTGCTAGATGTTTCTCCCACACTTCCTGCTAAAAGCCTTGAGCATTATACATAAAATAAATAAAAGAACTCTGAAAGGTGAAGAAGAATTCAGACTGGCTAGGCACCTTGATACTCAAGATCATCCCAGTCATAAGCTCCTTCTTTTTGTCTCATACATCCCAGACTGGGGGTTCTAGGAGCCAACAACCCATAAACGTCAATGGGAATAGACAAAAAATAAAGCTCCCAATGGCAACTCTCTCTGGAGAAAGGAACAGGAAAACAATCCAACCAGATAGAAGTGTGTAGACAATAACCACCCCACACTGGAGAAACACCGTGGAATAAAACATGACTACACCCTCCCCCCACCGGCAGAGGCTGAGTGGGGGCTGCTGAGACTTTCACTTTCTCCTTAACATGGAGCCCCAACCCACCCAGTGACATGTCCCCAACTCCAAGTGTGGTATCACAGAAGGTCAAGGGGGAAGCAGGATTTTCACCCGTGTGTGGCTTTAACAAGCTCCTTCCCCACAGAGTCGGTGAGTCAGTGAAGGCCATGTGGGAATCTTGAACTTCCATCCCAGTGAAAGGTAGCATCCAGCCTATTGAAGAGTCAGGACATTCACTGCCATCCTGTGGCAACAAGGACTCTCCTCCTGGGTGTGGGATCAATGGAGACAACATGGGAAGCAGAAACAAGGTCCCTCTTCTCTCAGCCATGGTGGTGTCCACAGAAGCCTAGTGGGGAACCAGAATTTTCACTCCTACCCCAGGAGGACCAACCTGCCACCCCTACTCCAGGGTGTCCACACAGGGCAGGGGACGAGGACTTCCACCGCCAGCTGGCAGGACCGAAGCAGAACGCTCCCTCTCCTTGCAGTGTGATGTCAGGCAAGGCTTTCTAAAGTAGACCTGAAATCCAGAGCCTCATAACATAAAACCCACAATGCCCAGGAAACAATCAAAAATCATTCGGCATACCAAAAACCGGAAAAATCTCAAACTGAGTAAATGAAGACAATCAACAGATGCCAAAACCAAGATGACACAAATACCGGAATTACCGGAAAAATATTTTAAAGTAGTCATCATGAAAAAACTTCAGTGAGTGATTAGGAGCACACCTGTAACAAATGAAAAAAACAAACTAGACCAAATGAATATTTTAGAACTGAAGAATATAATAGCCAAAATAAAAATTCAATGGATGGGCTCAAGAGGCAGAATGGCAAACCAGAGGCAAAAAACCAGTGAACTTGAAGACAGAACAGTAGAAATTACCCAATCTGAACAACACAGAGAAACAGGACTAAAAAAATTAACAGAGCCTTAGGGGCATGTGCACAATAACAAAAAGTCTAACACTTGTATTTTCAAAATCCCAGGAGAGGAAAAAGAGGTTTGGTAAAAAGTACTTAAAGAAATAATGCTGGAGTTCCCATCGTGGCGCAGTGGTTTACGAATCCGACTAGGAACCATGAGGTCCCTGCCCTTGCTCAGTGGGTTAACGATCCGGCGTTGCCGTGAGCTGTGGTATAGGTTGCAGATGTGGCTTGGATCCCGCGTTGCTGTGGCTCTGACGTAGGCCTGTGGCTACAGCTCCGATTAGACCCCTAGCCTGGGAGCCTCCATATGCCGTGGAAGCGGCCCAAAGAAATAGCAAAAAAAAAAAAAAAAAAGAAAAAAAAAAAAAAAAGAAAGAAAGAAAAGAAATAATGCTGAAAATTTCCCAAATTTGACAAAAGACGGAAACTTCCAGATTCCAGATTGTGAGAGACTCCAAACATGATAAATCCAAAGCAATCCACACTAAGACACATTCTAATGGAATTTCTCGAATTAAAGACAAAGAAAATATTTTAAAAGCAATGAGAGGAAAGCAACTCCTCATCTATATGGTAAAATAATTCAAATGACAGATTTCTCATCAGAAACCATGAAGGATAGAAAGAAATGAAAAAAACATTTTTCAAGTGCTGAAAGAAAAGAAGTGTTAACCCCAAATTCTACAGCCAACAAATTCCTCTTTCAGAAACAAAAGGGAAATAAAGACATTCTCAGATGAGTGAGGGAAAACTAAGAGAGTCTGTTACCAGTAGATCTATCCCAAGAGAAAGGCTGAGTTTCTCTAAACAGAAATAAAACGATTTTTTAAAAAAGAATCTTAGAACATCAGGAAGGAAGGAAAAATGAACAATGGACAGAGCAAAAATATGGGTAAATACCATAGACTTTCCTGCTCTTAAGTTTTCTAAACATTGCCCGATGTGGTTCTCAAAATATATAAAAGAAGTATTTAAGACAATTTTAAGTGGGGGAGGGTAAAGAGACTTTAACGAGAGATAGGGTGTCTATGCTTCACTCCAACTGATAACTTGTGATAAGTTATTTATGTATATTTTAATGCCTTAAGCAACCACTAAAAATTTTATCCAAAAAAATACTCACATACACAATAGATAAATCAAAATAAAATTCTAAAAACAAGTTTAACCCACAGGAAGGTGAAAAAAGAAAGAAACAGAGAACTGAAATACAGAGGAACAAACAGAAAGCAAAAATACAAAATGTCAGAGTTAAGCCTTAACATACAATCACATGAAGTGTAAATGGTCTAAATACACCAAGTAACAGACAAAGATCAGCAAAGTGGATGAAGAAAATAAATCAAAGAGGTGCTATCTACAATAAACCCACTTCGCATAATAATGATATGGGTCAGTTCAAAGTGAAAGGATGGAAAAAGATACACCATGCAAATCTTAGTCCAAAGAAAGAAGTAGCTATATTTCCATCAGTAAAAGTAGATGTCAGAGCAAAGATAATTACCAGCGACAGAAAGGGACAGTGTACAATAAAGGTGCCAAGAAGACATAGCAACCCTATTTAGGAATATCTGACATCTTTGTAATTTTGTATCAAAACTTATTTGCTCAAGTCTCCTTTTGTGTCCTTTTATAATGTCATAATTTCTTCATCGAGGCTATGCTCATTTCTTTGTATTTTTTTATTTTTTTTAATTTTGTCTTTTTAAGGGCTGTACCCATGGCACATGGACGTTCCCAGGCTAGGCATCAAATCAGAGCTATAGCTGCCAGCCCACACCACAGCCACAGTAATGCAGGATCCGAGCTGCATCTGCAACCTACACCACACACAGCTCATGGCAACACCGGATCCTTAACCCACTGAGCAAGGCCAGGGATCAAACCTCATGGATACTAGTCAGGTTCATTACCGCTGAGCCACAATGGGAACTCCTATGCTCATTTCTTGATTTGTGAGCACCACAGTAGTTAATAAATATTTTGAGAGAGATTACCTGAGGCTATGAATATATCTTGCTTCGTCTTAAAGTTTCATCCACTAATGTTAGCATTAATCTATATCTTGCCTGAAGCAAATATTACTGTGATGTTATAATGATATACTCCATATCTCTTATTCTTTCTACACTTATTAATTGGAATTCTCCTGCTAATTCTTTTTCATAGCTACAGAGTAGCCAGTTGTAAAGCTGATACCTAATGTATTTTAACAGTCTCTTATTAGTGGGCACTTAGGTTTTTTCTATAATAGACAATGTAATAAACCAATTATATCTTTGCATACTAAAGAATTTGTAACTCACACTTGGAAAAGGATATCTCAGCACTGATCTTATATCTGAAACTGGAAATGCTGAAATAATGAGAAATGCATTTTGTAATTTTTTTATATAATGCTAAAGCGCCATAAGGACATACCATGAGAAATATGATCGGACAGATAAATATAGAACATTAAATCCAAGGACTGAAGAATACATATTATTTCCAAGTACAAGGAAAATTTATGAAAACTGACATATTTTTGGCCATAAAATAAACCACAATGTACTTCACACTACTTGTGTCATACAGATCACATTCTCTGATCTGTTCAAATCACAATTCAATAAAATTAAAAATTCAATAAAAAGATAACTAGAAACACACATAGGTTTGGGAATTAGGAAATGTGTATCTAACTAACTGAGGGGTCAAAGACAAAATTAGAATATATTTAGAACTGCATGATTAAAAAGCAACTAACATACCACGTGGGACATAAAGTACATAAGGTGAAGATAAATCTGGGTTTTTTCTCTGGGTTTTGTTTTTTTTTTTTTTTTTGGCCATACCTGTGGCATATGGAGGTTCCCAGGCCAGAGATCAAAGCCCGAGCACCAGCTGGGACCTACACCACAGCTGTGGGAACACCAGACCCTTAACCCACTGTGCAAGGCCAGGGATTAAACCAGCACTGCTACAGAGACAAGAGCAGATCCTTAACCTGTTGCACCACAGCAAGAATTCCTGGGGTTTTTTGTTTGTTTTTCGGTTTGTTTTAGGTTGGATAAAATATTTTAATATGTAATATTAACACATTCATCTTCAAATCAATGCAATCATAAAATATAATTTTTAACATTTTTTTATGGAGGAGAGAGTTCATGAAGACAAAAGTGCCTATAGCATACAAAAGTCACAACATGGCCCTAAAAATCAGTTGTCTGCCATTGCTGAAAGCAAAACTTCTCTGGAAGGATTTATTTTTTTAAATTTAACATCAGCTGAAGATTACCGTTATTGTCAAACTTGTTCCTTATTTATAAAATAATATGAAATTGTTCTTTTGTTAGGAGGAAAATTAGTAACATGTCCTTTAAGGGAATTTATGTCTTTTAACCCATCTATTACATCTAAAAGTTATTACAGAAGAAATAGGAAAGATACGTCTGTTTTAAGAAGAAAATTCCTAGGCCAAATTGCCTTTAAAAGAAAAAAGGCTGAGTGTGAATTAGCTAAACATTCAGGTTAAACACTACTAGAAGGAGTTCCTGTTGTGTCTCAGTGATAACAAACCCGACTAGTATCCATGAGGAGGCGGGTTCAACCCTTGGACCTGCTCAGGGGGTTAAGGATCCGGTGTTGCTGTGAGCTGTGGTGCAGGTCGCATGTGGCTCAGATCCTGCTTTGCTGTGGCTGTGGTGTAGGCCGGCAGCTACAGCTCTGATTCGACCCATAGCCTGGAAACTTCCACACTGCTGCCGGTATGGACCTAAAAAGACAAAATTTTTAAAATAAAACAATGAAAATAAAACAAAAAAAATTAAAACTAAGAAAATAATGATAGAATAAATCTAAAGAAAATAGGAGGAAGAAAACAAAGATTATAAACAGAAATAAATTAATAAAATATAAATCAAAGCTAGTAGCTAGTTTTTTTAAAAAAAGCAATGAAATCAACAAACCTGTGGTAAGACTGTTTCCAAAAAATGGGATCTGGCATAAGTAAACATTAGGAAAAAAATGCAGCATAAATTCAAATGAATACTTTCATGCCAATAAATTTGATAACGGAGAAACTGACAAATTCCTAGAAATACATAACTTGCCAAAAGTGACTTAAGAAAAAAATTAACTCTAACTGTCCCAAAGCTGATAAATAAGTGGAATCTGATTAAATGCTTCACACTAACATATACACTCACAAACCATAATCCATGCCCAGATGATCTACAAACAAGAGCTATCAAACACTTGCGGGACATAGAAATAGATGAAACTTTCCAGGGAACAGTAAAAATAGAGAATATGCCCCAAATCATTTTATAAGGTCTGGATGACTTTAATTATAAAATTTATTGAGGATATTACTGAAAAAACATATTACCAAACAGAATTCAGTAATGTATAAAAGATAATACATATCATGGCTAACACATTTCAACAAATGTATAGAAAGCATTTAATAGATTTTAATACAGATCCATAATAATACAAATAAGCTGGCAAGTTATTAACAGAAGACAACTTATTTGACTTTCTATTTAAAAAATCTACAGGAGGAAAAAAAAAAACCTACAGGAGGAGCTCCCATTGTGGCTCAGAGGGAACCCTACTAGTATCCATGAGGATGCAGTTTCTATCCTCAAGGATATATGCCCCAGGTGCAGCCCTAGTAAGAAAAAAAAAAAATCTACAGAAGACAATGCTTCCTTTAAAATCAGGAACAAGACAAGAATGTCCATTCTTGTGGCACAGCAGGTTAAGAATCTGTCTGTTATCACTGCTGTGGCGCAGGTTCAATCCCTGGCCTGGGAATTTCCACATGCTGCAGGTATGGCAAAAAAAAAAAAAAAGATAAAATTTAAAAAGAATGTCCATTCTCACTTCTTCTATTGACTAATGTACTATTAATCTTAGCCAGTGCGATAGGGTAAAAAAATAATAAATGTAAAGATGAGAGTGAAAAATAAAAACATCATTATTCAAATGTGGTATGATTCCCAAGTAGAAAGCCCCCCAAAAATAAAAGATAACCATGAGAATTAAAAAGTGAATTTAACAAAGCTATCATATATGAAATCAATACTTAAAGGTCAATTACACGTCTAAACACTTGCCAAAAAGAGTTTAAAAATAAAATTTTAAAATAGATGTCACTGACTACACTGTCAAAAATACAAAACACTTAGGAATCAAGCTAAGATAAGATATTAAAAGCCTTTTATGGAGGAAATTATAAAAACGTCACTGAAGACAGTAAAAAATGCTTTAATAAATGCCTGGAGTTAGAAGGTTCTGTTTTTTTTTTTTTTTTTTTTTAAAGCCAATTTTCTTCCAATGCCATGCCAACAAAAATCCGAACTTTTTGTGTGAACTTTAACAAACTGAGTCTAAAAGTTCTATCGAGGAGTAACGGGCCAAGAACGTGAAGACTGTGGTGAAAAGACCATGGTGGGAACACAGGCCCCAGGATGTCGAGACAGCATGCTCCACAGAGGGGGAGACTCACAGATTTAAGCACATGTTTAAACGGAGATCCGCAGAGCAAACACATGCAACCGTTGATCCCCTCCCTTTGTCCTTTGTCATGCCACCAACCACAAAGAAACAATAAATAAACACAAAAGTGACAGCTTTAAAAGCAGAGGAAGTCAAAAGTGTTAAAAAGCGGGCCCTCGACGACGACAATGGTGATGCAACAACAGCTAAGATCTACTGAACATCAAACTTGTGCCAGATATTCTGCTAAATAAATATGTGGAATTTTCCTATTTCATCCTTACAACAAAATAGGGAAATATGACATCATTAACCTCTTCCATAGATGAGTAACTAGCCCAGTTCACCAAGTGAGCAGGAGCCCACGCAGTCTGGCTCCAGAGCACAGGGACCTAACCCTGGGTCATGACAGGCAGGGTCAGCCTGGCGATGGGTTTCCTCCCTGCCCCAAGCCATTTCCACCTTAGATCTGACCTCCTGTGTGTGTATTTATTAAGCACTTTGAAAAACCACTATTTAACTTCTGGGATAATCATGGGCCTGTCAGGCATTCAGGCGTTAATGTGAACTGATTCAATAGGAAGCTTGCTTTCTAGCAAAGCCATTTCCATTGAAGGGCTGAGATTGTGGGGAGAGGCCAGAAGCAGGGCGAGCTTCTTGAAGTGTCTGATAAAGAACAGATATTAGGGATATTACAGAGGTTAAATGAACAGGATTTAGCAACTGCTTCCGTAATATTCAGTAAACGCAGGCAGAAATAAAGTCAGGCAGAACCCGCCCATCTTATATAATTATACTTCATCATACATGAAGGAGGGGATGTGTCAAAAAGACTCACTCTTTAGAAGGAGCTTGAGTTTTAACCTTATGCAGAAATATGTGCACAAAAATAGATATGGGGAGTTCCTGTTGCAGCTCAGCAGGTTAAGAGCCCGACATGGTGTCCACGAGGATGCAAGTTCAATCCCTGGCCTCATTCGGTGGGTTAAGGATCTGGCATTGCCGAGAGCTTCTGTGTAGGTTGCAGGTGCAGCTGGGATCTGGTGTTGCTGTGGTTGTGGTGTATGCCAGCAGCTGCACCTCCAATCCGAGCCCTAGCCTGGGTACCTCCATACAGCACAGGTGCAGCCCTAAAAAGGAAAAAAAAAAAGAGAGAGAGAGAAAGAGAGAGAAAAGAAAACTATCATCCAATTTCTATATCCTAGCATGGATTTTTTTTTTTTTTTTTTGGTCTTTTTATGGCCACACTCTTCAACATATGGAGGTTCCTAGGCTAGGAGTCTAATCAGAGCTACAGCCACCGGCCTGCACCACAGCCACAGCAACACCAGATCTGAGCTGCTATGCGATCTACACCACAGCTCAAGGCAACGCTGTATCCTTAACCCACTGAGCGAGGCCAGGGATCAAACCTGCATCCTCATGGATGCTAGTCAGTTACGCTTCCGCTGAGCCACGACGGGAACTCCCCGAGCACAGATTCTGCAGCACAGTGTACATGATGCAAACTCCTGGTCAGCATAGCTAAGGATGAGCCCTGCCCCCATTGTCGGTTTACCCTGGATTCTGCTCGTTTTTATTCAAGTTCCTCTTCCTGTCCTGGTCACCACAGGCCCACCATCCTGTCGGGCACTGAGCATCCCTCTAAATGAAGCCATCGGAGCTGTCCTCGCATTCATTCTCTGCTCTGCCACTCCGTCAACACACAAGGTAGCTTCTGTGTCGGCCAGGAGAGCCTGGGCTCTGCTTCAGGGCCCTGAGAGCAGCAGGAGCAGAGACGGTGTCCTCCTTGGCCCCTCTTCCCACTCTTGCACCCTGCTGGGGGAGATCCATTGGGCACTGGGGTAACTCCTCCCTTCACTTCCTCTGGCCTGGCATGGGGGAGGGGGAAGGACAGAGCAAACTGCCCACTGCTGCAGGCTCATTGCTATGGGTCCTGGTGTCTTCTGCCTATGGGTCCTGGTGTCATCTGTCGCTAGCCCAGAGGAGTTATTGATGCCCTCTGTGTTGCTGGGAGAGACCAGGCAGGGTCCCACTGCAGTTCCCACAAAAGACAATGACCCTGCCCCAGACATCCACCCCTCTCTCCCTCCCCAGGCCTCTGCTTATGGGGTTTGGGGCCGGGATGGGTGAGGGTGCTGATGAAGTAGATACAGTTCTGCCCACTGCTATAAGCTCTGGGTGGGGAGGGGACAGCCGCAGGCAGCAGTCTGACTGCTTGCTGACAGCTGCCTTCTGAACACAGTCAGTGGTGCCTGAAGGTATCTGTAGGGGATCCTAGTGTCAACTCCAGGGTCAGAGATAAAATCCTACAACATACGCACCCAGGTAGAGTCATCTATCTCCTAGGAGTTCAATCTAGAGTCATGTTTTCCTCCATGTGCGACATGCTGGGCAAGTCAGGGAATGCTCTGTGCAGCCCCAAAGGGCCCCAAAATCCCAAGGGGAGCCCAGGCCCAGGGATAATGTTGGGCAGTTGCCGTGGGGAAATTCTTAACTGTTTTATCTTTGAATTTCTGTTTTGTAAGTGGTATGGACTGAACTTTGTCCCCCCCACCCCAAATTTCTATGTTGGAGTCCTAACTCCCAGCACTTCAGAATGTGACCTTATTTGGAAATAAGGCTCTTGCAGATGTAATTAGTTAATTAAGATGAGGTCATACTGGAATGAGGTGGGACTTAATCCAACATGTCTGGTGTCCTTATAAAAAGCAAATTTGAACACAGACACATACAGAAAGAGGACGATGCGAAGGCCCAGGGAGATCACCTTCTACAAGTCCAAGACCCTCTGAGACCACGGGGAGCTGGGGGAGGGGTGGGGACAGCTTCCCCCCCAGCAGCCCTCAAAAGGAACCAACCCTGCAGACACTTGATCCTAGACATCCCGCCTCTAGAACTGTGAGACAGTAAATTCTTTGGTCCAAGCCACAAAGAAGTGGTATTCGTTACCACAGCTCTAGGAAACTAATACAGTAATGGGGTCCAACAGGACAATGGATCACGCATCTGGGGCTCAGAGCTCCCGCCACCTCCTGACGCCAAATGGATTCTGGGCTGTCCGCTCCCCTGGCTGCACTCAGGGACTCCCTACCACCTTCCTACCCACTCAGGGAGGGTGAGACGGGCACCTACATCTCTCGGGCTGAGTCACAGTGCCCACGCTAAATGAGAGTTCCTGTGCCCTGGAGAAAGGGAAATTACATAGCAAATTAAAAAAAAACTATAATCAGTTTAAAGAAAGACTATGGAAACCAGGAAAATCTTTTTTTCACCTTTTTGAACAAGAGGCCCCATATTTCACTTTACACAGGACCCCGCAATTAGCGTAGCCCCGCTCTGTAAAAACAAAAACAGAAAACAGAGAGAAGAAGCACTGACAGCTTTGAAGCCCCTGGTTCCAGCTGTTCCTGAAGCCCAGGTACAGGGCCCTGAGGCTTCTCTGGGATATACTGGTATCCTTATAATTCATCCCCTCATTTATTTCAGAGATTTTTTGAGTTAGTTGTTCCGTAATCTACAACCCAAAGAATCCTAACTAATAATAGCCTAAATGCACTGTGAATCTGACTTCTCCAAATGTGAAAGAGCACAAAATTTTAAAAATTAACTTTGTATACAAATTTTGAAACAATGTGACTCCTCCAGCTTTTTTTTTTTTTTTGAAGATTCCTCTGGGATCACATCACTTCCAAGCTATCTGGCTGAGGGAATTATAAACGATGTTTCCCATTAAGATCACATGTCAGAACCATTTTCGTTATTAAGCAGAACAGCTCACCATCTTTTAACAACATCCCGTAAATCACGCTGTCGTATTTTCGCTCACAACTTGTGTGGGTTCTTCAACATTTACTATTATTACAACTTAAAATCTTTTTTATATCTTAGAGCAATATCATCCAAGCATTCATTAAGTGGGAACAAAGCTAACAGCAATAATACTTTGGAACAAAAATGAGATGCGATAACGTCCTATGAAGAAAACCAGACCCCTGTTAATTCAGCAGGCAGCGCTAAGACAATGATCACAGAGAATGCGAGAAAAGCAAAAGCAGCACTAAAACAGTTGCACCTTTGAGCTGGCAGAAACAGTCATATATATTCAAGGATAATGGAAATTTTTCTGCTGACATGGCTGCCCAGGAATGTCATATAATATGCCCCAGACTCCGAAAGTAGAAGTTTACACACTTCAAGAATGCATTCTCTCCACGTTATACACTCTAATAATTTTATTTATCAAAGAGTTATTTATAGGAAAATTAGTCCTGAATTATGTAAGATTTGAATTAGGCAAGGCCTTCAGGAATGCGCCTCTCACATACAATGTGGCCACTCTGAATCGCCTCCTTCTTGGCTCGGGGGCCAAGCCTAAGGCCATGCCAGCAGAGTGTGTCTGGGACAGGCTCTCCTGGCTTCTTGGCTTGTCATCAAAGCCCATCAAAGGGCAACCTCCTGTCACCAGCCTCGCAAAGGCAAAGCTGAGAAAACATCCTCCCAGGAGCTGCGTGGTGGCCAGCCCGCCTATCCCCATCTCACACCAGAACCGGTTCCAAGGAGCGAGAGGCGGGCGCTGGACAGGAGGACCCGCTTTCAGCATCCTCACACACACAATGAGGATGCTCAGACTTCCGGTACAACATGGGGTCGGCCCAGCCAGCTCCTCCTGTTTTCCTCCCTCATCGCGAGAAAGCAGCAATGTCATCACATAAAAAGCCTCTTGGAAGAAACCCATTTTCCCCTACAATGAGCAGATGCCCCACAGATTTGGTGCATCATTTGTAAACGATTTCAAAGTTTATTTGTCTACTCCAAGGAGATTACTGGAATTTCCAACTGCATTTTAATATAATTGTTTCCATGCTGCATAGGAAGTTTTTGCAGCCACAGTAATCACCTCTGATGTACAATTAGAGGCTGAGAACCAGCATCCCAGTGGAACGCAGCCTCTGTGTTAGGGCTGCTACCCTTCAAGGCTTCAGACCTCTGCTACAGCTTCATTCAACCAAAGTTTACAAGCGGGAGCTCTGCCTCCAACAAGCTGATGGCCTGTCACTGTGTTCTCATGCTTCTGTGGCTGCAGAACGCTATCTTCAAATGGCTCAACATCACCCCTGAGGACTGCTGTATAAAACAGCCAAAGGGACAACTGCGTGGCTGAAATAAGGGGGCAGAGTTCCAGTAATCCCTTCTGTGGCCCCTCAAACTCCCCCATGGAGGCAGGAGCTGCAGAGGACCCCTCCATGAGAACAATATGCAAGCCTGGAAGCTCCTAAAAGGTGAAGAACTCCTACAAGATCCAAAACCATGGCAGGCTTAACAAAAATACAATACCCCCAAAGAGCTGGAGCCAAGATCGATTAACTGATCAAATGAATGCCCAAAAACATTTGTAAGGTAGATGTCAGAGAATGTTTTGCCTGTGTTCTCTTCCAGGAGTTTGATAGTGCCTTGTCTTATATTTAAGTCTTTCAGCCATTCTGAGTTTATTTTGGTACATGGTGTGAGGGTGTGTTCTAGTTTCACTGATGTGCACGTAGCTGTTCAGGTTTCCCAGCAATACTTGCTGAAAAGACTGTCTTTTTCCCATTTTATGTTCTTGCCTCCTTTGTCAAAGAGTAATTGACCATAGGTGTCTGGGTTTATTTCTGGGTTCTCTATTCTGTTCCAATGGTCAGTCTCCCAAAGCAACAGAAATAAAAGCAAAAATAAACCAATGGGACCTAATCAAACTGACAAGCTTTTGCACAGCAAAGGAAACCCAAAAGGAAACAAAAAGACAACTTACAGAATGCGAGAAAATAGTTTCAAATGACGCAACAGACAGGGGCCTAATCTCTAAAATATACAAGCAACTTATACAACTCAACAGCAAAAAAAGCCAATAACCCAATGGAAAAATGGACAAAACACCTGAATAGACATTTCTCCAAGGAAGATGAACAGATGGCCAACACGCACTTGCAACAATGCTCAACATCCCTGATTATTAGAGAAATGCAAATCAAAACTACCATGAGATACCACCTCACACCAGTCAGAATGGCCATCTTCAATAAGTCCACAAATAACAAATGCTGCAGGGGGTGTGGAGAGAAGGGAACCCTCCTACACTGTTGGTGGGAATGTAAGCTGGTATAGCCACTATGGAGAACAGTATGGAGGTACCTTAGAAAACCATACACAGAACTACCATATGACCCAGAAAATCCTACTCCTGGGCATATATCCGGACAAAACTTTCCTTAAAAAAGACACATGCACCTGCATGTTCACTGCAGCACTATTCACAATAGCCAAGATGTAGAAACAACCCAAATGTCCATCGACAGATGGCTAGTAAGATATGGTATATATACACAATGGAATACTACTCGGCCATAAAAAAAGAGCAAAATAATGCCATTTGCAGCAACATGGATGGAACTAGAGACTCTCACACTGAGTGAAGTAAGTCAGAAAGAGAAAGACAAACACCATATGATATCACTTATATCTGGAATATAATATATGGCACAAAGGAATTTTTCCACAGAAAAGAAAATCATGGACTTGGAGAATAGACTTGTGGTTGCCCAGGGGAAGGGAGTGGGAGGGACTGGGAGCTTGGGGTAAACAGATGCAGAATGTTGCCTTTGGGAAGGATTAGCAATGGGATCCTGCTGTGTGGCACTGGGAATTCTGTCTAGTCACTCATGATGGACCATGTAATGTCAGAAAGAAATGTATACATATAAGTGTAACTGGGTCACCATGCCATACAGTAGAAAAAAAATACACATAAATAAAAGAAAAAAATATTTAACCAATAAATTTGAGTCAAGCCAACACACACACACACACACACACACACACACACACACACACACACACACAGAATGCCCGAGACACTCAAGGAAGGTTGCTCAAAGCTGAATGGTTCGGCTTTGGGAACATTCAGTGAGCCTGGTGAAGGTGAGCCGCCAGGAGCACCGAAGGAATTCTTTCCCTTCTCCTTCTGACCAAGCCTCTAGTGAAGACTTTTCACCAAAGAAAATTACCTTTCTCAGAAAAGGGAGCGAAGAGTGTTCTTTCATTTTGTCCCGCAGCCCCTCCCTCCTTCGGAGCCCTGTTCCGCCTCCCCTCAGTCTTCCCTCCTTCCTGCCGCCACCTCCTCCCGCCCAGTTTGACTCTCTTCTACCTGCCCTATGACTCTGTCCCCGGTCGCCCTCTGCCTGCGTTGCAGGTGCTCCTCTCTAAGGGCCCGCTTGCTCTCTCCACCCGCTTATCTCCTAGAAACGGAAAATGTAGCCAATCTGACAGCAAACTCTGGATTTTCTTGCCCTTTCCTCCCCTCCAATCTCCCCTTTCTTTTTCTTTTTATTATTTTTGGGCTTTTTACTTTTTTTTTTTTTTTTTGTCTTTTTGCCATTTCTTGAGCCGCTCCCGCGGCATATGGAGGTTCCCAGGCTAGGGGTCGAATCGGAGCTGTAGCCACCAGCCTATGCCAGAGCCACAGCAACGTGGGATCCGAGCTGTGTCTGCAACCCACATCACAGCTCACGGCAATGCTGGATCCTTAACCCACTGAGCAAGGCCAGGGAACAAACCCACAACCTCATGGTTCCTAGTCGGATTTGTTAACCACTGCGCCACAACGGGAACTCCTAGCTTTTGTCTTTTCAGGGCCACACCTGTGGCACATGGAGGTTCCCAGGCTAGGGGTCGTATCAGAGCTGTAGCCACTGGCCTATGCCACAGCCACAGTAACACAGGATCTGAGTTGCATTTGCGATCTACACCACAGCTCACAGCAATGCAGGATCCTTAACCCAGTGAGCAAGGCCAGGAATCAAACCCCCAACCTCATGGTTACTAGTCGGGTTCCTTAACCACTGAGCCACGATGGGAACTCCTCCCCTTCTCCTTTTTTTTTTTTTTTTTTTTTTTTTTTTTGGTCTTTTTGCCATTTCTTGGGCTGCTCCTGCAGCATACAGAGGTTCCCCGGCTAGGGGTCGAATCAGAGCCGTAGCCACCGGCCTACGCCAGAGCCACAGCAACATGGGATCCGAGCTGTGTCTGCAACCCACACCACAGCTCACGGCAATGCTGGATCCTTAACCCACTGAGCAAGGCCAGGGAACGAACCCACAACCTCATGGTTCCTAGTCGGATTTGTTAACCACTGCGCCACAACGGGAACTCCTAGCTTTTGTCTTTTCAGGGCCACACCTGTGGCACATGGAGGTTCCCAGGCTAGGGGTCGTATCAGAGCTGTAGCCACTGGCCTATGCCACAGCCACAGTAACACAGGATCTGAGTTGCATTTGCGATCTACACCACAGCTCACAGCAATGCAGGATCCCTAACCCAGTGAGCAAGGCCAGGAATCAAACCCCCAACCTCATGGTTACTAGTTGGGTTCCTTAACCACTGAGCCACGATGGGAACGCCTCCCCCTTCTTCTTTTTTTTTTTTTTTTTTTTTTTTTGCCTTTTTCCATTTCTTGGGCTGCTCCTGCGGCATACAGAGGTTCCCCGGCTAGGGGTTGAATCGGAGCCATAGCCACCGGCCTACGCCAGGGCCATAGCAACGTGGGATCCGAGCCATGTCTGTGACCTACACCACAGCTCACGGCAATGCTGGATCCTTAACCCACTGAGCAAGGCCAGGGATCGAACCCGCAACCTCATGGTTCTTAGTCGGATTCATTAACCACTGAGTCACGAGGGGAACTCCCTCCCACTTCTTCTTAAAGGACACCACTGTTCGCCCAGCTCAAAACCTAACCCCCCGGTGTTATCCTTGATTTCCCCCTCACACACCCAGTCCATCCACCGGTCCTGCCTGCCCCCCTTCCAACCCCATCTGGACCCCATCCCTCACCTGTAGCAGCCTCCCGCCTCCTCTCCCGTCTTCACTCCTGCCTCCCTTCACAGCAGCCAGAAACATCTTTGGACCACATCTGCTTCTCAAGATCAGCAGTGACCCCTCCCTGGCCATCTCTCCATCCAACCTGGATGCATCTACCCTTCTCCCTCACTTAGTGAGCTCCAGCCACACTTCCCGCCTCTCTTGTTCTCTAACACACAGAGTCAGCTGCTCTATCCGCCCAGAATGCTCTTCCTACAGATCTATGAATGGTGGCTTTTTCTTGGCATGTCGGTCTCAGCTTCCAGGCGCCCTACTCAGAGATGCCTTTTCTGACCACTCCCGGGCCACCCTCCCAGTATCGCCTTACTTTATGCTAAATACAGAACTTAGCACAGCCAATGTTGTCTTTCATTATTTGGACGCTGCGTGACTCCTCCTTACTATCAGCAGGATGGAACCTCCATGAGGGCAGAGAACTCTTATTTCTTGCCACCACTGTAACTCCAAGACTCAGAAGAGGGCCTGGCCCAGAGCAGACAAGTGGTCAGCATTCAATGAGTACATGGATGAGTGAGTGGTAAAATGCCTCCCATCTCTTTGGGGAGCTGCTGGGTCCCCAAGTGCCTGTAATTACACTGGACCTGTCAATCACCGTAACCATCAACCCTGGTCATGGCCACGGGTCCAAGGTCTGGGCATGCACACCAAGAAAAGCAAATGAGATTCCCCCAGAGACCTGTGTATATAGATGCTGACAAAAGGAAACTTCTTTCCTCTGGGCTGTGACGGCGAAGTCTGCAATCATCGAAGGCCATGGTCTTTCCCCAATCTGTAGAGAGAGAACAACAATGCCTCAGGGTAAATCTCACACATGCTCTCGGCCCACCAGGCAGTGCCCACTCGCTAGGTTAACCCACACTCGCTCATGTCAGCTTCACAGCAACTCATGAGTGGATTTCCATTTCACTAGATGATGAGACTGAGGGCCAGAGAGGTTGGTTAACTTGCTCAAGGTCACAGAGCAGTCTGCCTCCAGAGCTATGCTCTTAATCATTGTGCTCTACTGTCTCCAATGCAGAAAGGAATGAAGCCAGCCTTGCAGGAAAGCAGAGGCAAGATATGGAAGATAGAACCTCAGGGCTGGCGGGGTCCCACATCCAGGGATGCCCGTGGCCTGTTTCACCTCTGGATCCTCTAGTCCCCGGAGTGAATCAATTCTCCTGGGTGTCTGTCACCTGCAACTGGAAGGATCCTGACAAAAACAGAGAACACCGGGAAGGGGTTGGGAAGCACCACAGAACTGGCCACACACTGTGTCTTGGCATCTATTTGTTGCAAAGAGAAAGAAGGCTTTTTGTTTTTAAATTGGAAAATCATTTGGATTTTCATTCAAATAAGATCTGAATAGCTATTACTCCTTGCCCTGTCCTAGGTCCTATAAGGCAGAGACATTTAAAACATAATGCCATGCTTACTTCCAAGATACTAGGCAGCCTGAATTCCTCCTGCACCCAGTTCCCTTCTGAGATGATGAAACCAGAATTAAGTGGTAAGTCTACACTAGGGATGGCAGCCACACACTGACCTGAAGCCTTGAGGCATTTGTGCGGGTTGCTGTGCAGGCAGGACAGAGTCAGAACATCAGGGAGGGGCCTTCCTGCCAGCGACGGGCAAAGTCCTTCGATGGAGCAGGCAGCCTGTCACAGGGCCTCTGCCCACCCCTGGCTCCAGACTCCCAAATGTTCCCTTGTTCAGAGTACAAATGAGAGATGCAAAGAAGCAACCAGGAGTTCCCATTGTGGCTCAGTGGGTTACGAACCAAATTAGCATCCACGAGGTTAGGGGTTCAATCCCTGGCCTTGCTCAGCAGGTTAAGGACCTGGCATTGCTGTGAGCTGGGGTGTAGGTCACGGA
This sequence comes from Sus scrofa, assembly GCF_054392235.1. Classification (NCBI taxonomy): domain Eukaryota; kingdom Metazoa; phylum Chordata; class Mammalia; order Artiodactyla; family Suidae; genus Sus; species Sus scrofa. The sequence goes on along the minus strand of NC_139385.1, from coordinate 130,727,954 downwards.
CACAGCTCAGCTGTGGCATTGCAGGCCGGTAGCTGTAGCACTGATTCCATCCCTAGCCTGGGAACTTCCATATGCTGTGGGTATAGCCCTAAAAAAGAGACAAAAAAAATAAAATAAAAAAATAAAATGTCACCACCAAAATCCAAGGTCATGTCTCCAGCTGATCAATGTGTCCCGGGTGCAGCTCCTGCTGTACAGAGCAGGCTGTGAGGGCAGCCTGAGTGGCCTGAGCCCAAGGCGTCCTCCTCCTCCCCAGCTGCTCTGTTTGGCTAAAGCAGCGGCTCTAGACTTCCGAGAGGGCAGACCATCCACCTGCTCCTGAGCAGAAGTGAAATTCCCACGCTGATGGCCACGCCCCCGTGTCCTCAGTCCTCTCTTACCCTAATTATTGGACTGCTCAGGGCACAAGGCAAAACTTCAATAAAGTCTTTCTGTCTGGGACTGAGCGGAACATGATCTCTACCTAAGAAAAACCTGAATAATTTCTAGATCTGTGAAAAGATTCAGCAACGCAAAAGGGAAGAGCCAGCTGGTCAAGATGGCACCATTTCTTCCATGCTTACATTCCCCCTCTGCTTACAACACAGGGCAATGGTGGAGGAAATGTAAAATGGGGAACAAAAAGACAGAGTCACTATGGAAACCAAGATATATTCAAGATGGACCAGAAGTGGAACAGAAACACCTAGGGATAAGCTGCCTGCACTTCGGGCCTGTGGAAGCAGAGGTGTCAGCACTCGGGTCACGGGCCCCGTGCTGCAGTGGGAGTGTACATCCTTGCACGGCCTTTCCCAGCGGCCAGAGCCAGCATCTCTGCTTTCCCTTAGCCCAGTGCCAGAAACTGCAGAGATGAGGTCTTCTTGGAGGTTGATCCTGAGGCAGAGAAGCTATTAGGGTCTAGAGGAGGCCGGATGTAAGGTTGAAAACCAGGGCTAGGCTTAGGAAGCTGAAGTAGCCGCCTCTGTACCTGACATCAAGAGCATAAGGAAAGGCCCTGGACCCCAGAGTCTATCATCAGCCTTGAAGAAACCCTCCTCGAATCTCTCAATACTCAACACTAATAACGATAAATAATTACTACTATTGTTGATAGCACATAAAGTGCTTTCATGGGCTAAGAACTTTACATATTCATTCTCTTTCAATCCTCAATACAACCAGAGGTTAAGATTTTTTGGGGGTAAGGGCCATGCCCATGATATGTGGAAGCTCCCAGGCCAGGGATCAAACCCACGCTACAGTCACAACCGAAGCCACAGCAGTGACAACGCCAGATCCTTAACCACTAAGCCACTGAGGTACCCCACGTGAGAATCATTTTTATTCCTGTTTTACAAAGGAGAAAACCAAGGCTCAGAGAGATATGCCCAACGTCACACGCTTGGCGTCTACAGTTAGAATCCATACCCAGGTTTGCATTATTGTCGCAGTTGGAGGAAAGGACCAGCTACCAGTACCACACCGACTTTGAACTGCTTGGTTTCCCCGATGGGCATGGGAAACATATACAAAAGGTGTCGCCTCCTGCCTCTGAAGTGACTTCATAAGCTGTGATGCATCAGAACAGAGATGAGATTATTTCATGGGTTGGCGTTTGTACCAGAACCCCGATGGGCTGTTGAAGACTCAAGTTCAGGGACCTCTGGCATGCTTCCTTGGGATTTTCTCTTCAGGGGCCTGAAAACATTTTTAAAAGACTTTTATGCATGGTATCATTCAAGCTGTTTCGTAAAATTCAAATTCCAGAGCTAAAAGTGCCCTTCAAAATCCTCTAGTCCTGCTCCTCAGGATCCCAGCCCTCTCACTGAAGCGTCAGGGGCTGTTTCTAACATATGACACCCACGCAAGGATGAGACTCAGAAAAAGAATCTAAATTTCACCCAGGCTCCACAGAGTTATCATCCAACATTGGAGGAGTAGCTATGATATCTGGCAGAATGCCCTCTAATTTTGTTTCACAAAACAGTACCCAAACACTAATTAATCCCATGTTTGCTCTTTTCTGGAAGGAGGAATGAAAGCTCTGAGCACTTTAAGGGGACAGCAACTGTGAGTATTTAGCATAGGGGAGTGACCCAGAGCAGGCGGGATGGACAACTTAGAGCACCGGAGTTCAGAGACACGGCGGATGTTCTTCCCACTCCTGCAGAGCATCGGAAAGGCTTTAACACCCCGCGAGACTAGTGAATTAGTGAATTTAAGAGACTGGGGCAAAGTCACCTGGGAAACAGACACTGGTGTCCTCAAAATAGTCACCATCAGAGTTGGCAGCCATGAGCCACCTTCAGGTGGTTCTGAGGGCAACAGACAAAGGATGAAAGAAAAGAATTTGGCAGCTGTCACTGGAGACTGTTGCTGAGAAGAAAAAAAAAAAAAAAAAAATGACATCATTTGAGGGGACCTAATCCCTAATTGACAAATTCTGAGAAAGGCGTGAGGATTAGAACTCTTCTGATACAGGGGGCTTAAATATAAAATGGGACTCTATTTTAATCCATCACTTACTTGGAGTTCCCGTCGTGGCTCAGTGGTTAACGAATCCGACTAGGAACCATGAGGTTGCAGGTTCGATCCCTGGCCTTGCTCAGTGGGTTAAGGATCTGGCGTTGCCGTAAGCTGTGGTGTAGGTTGCAGATGCAGCTCGGATCTGGTGTCACTGCGGCTCTGGTGTAGGCTGGCAGCTGTAGCTCCGATTAGACCCCTAGCCTGGGAACCTCCATGTGCTGCAGGAGTAGCCCTAGAAAAAAGGCAAAAAAAAAAAAAAAAAGACAATCCATCACTTACTGAAGATAACACGTCATTTATCCAGCTACAATGTGGCTTCTCCAGAGCATCGAAGAAGGGTTTGGCTTTATTTAAGAACAGCCACACACCTGTTTTTTCTATATGATATGAGGTCAGCTCATCCGCTTAAAGGAAATGTCTTTTGGTGATTTTTAGGGGTATGAGCAGGTATGAACTTTGAGATCTTGGTCATTAATTACAGAGAGTCCAACCAGCAAAGTTATGATGTGAATTTTTTTTTCTCCAGTGTCCAAATGCTCAGGTATGACTCCGTGTAGGTGGATAGCTAGGTTTTCCTGGCTTGGGGGTTTCTGGGCAAGTATGATATGGTGAAAAATGGGTAAGGGGAGGTAAGAATTTTTCGAGAGAGTGCAGATGATGCTGACAAGGAACCAGAGCTTGATCAGGAGGGAACTGGAGCCATGAGGAAGCTTGGAGTAGTGAGAAAGTATGAAGGGTGATGGACGGGGCATCTCAGCATGGGCAGAGTTGCTCAAGTCAGCAGAGGTGGAATAAATTAAGCGACACTCTGATCACTGAGTCTCTTATCTGGAACCACACTTAAGAGCAAGTAGGGTGAAGCATCAAGCCTCAGAACAATGGTCCACAGAAGACAGAAACCCCACAAGGTGAAGCGCTGAAAGAAAAATCTATGAGGATAAAACCTTTTTCATGGACGTCAAGGACGGTGCTCCCTGCAGGCTGCAGACCAGGCTGTAACTCAAGTCATTTTTCCCTCCCTGTTCTGATGTGCAAGACCAAAGGTGACATATCCTCTTGTGCCATAACATTTCCCAGTGCCCCTCAGTCCTAATCAGTGGGACTAAGCCAGTGGAATGGACAAGGGCTCATTTTCTATCACAAGCTCCAAAGATCCTTCTGTTTCTTTACAGCTCAACTACACAAATAACAAAAAAGCAAAGTTGTACAGTGCAGAAAACAAAGGATGCCTTTAAATACCCTCCATACTCTAGCAGTTAGACAGAGGCATATGGAGGTTCCCAGGCTAGGGGTTGAATCAGAGCTGTAGCTGCCAGCGTATACCACAGCCATAGCAAGGTGGGATCCAAGCCGCATCTACGAACTACACCACAGCTCATGGCAGTGCCCAATCCTCGACCCAGTGAGCGAGGCCAAGGATCGAACCCACATCCTCATGGATAGTAGCTGGATGCGTTTCCACTGCGCACAACAGGAACTCCACTGTTGTAACATTCATAGCGACTTTGAAAGGTGGGAATAATTTGCCCTATTTTACACATGATCCCACTGAGACTTGGAGACCAAGGAACTTACCTAGGATCCCATAGTTAGCATACAAAGGAGCCAAGACTTGAACCTCAGATATTGACTCCCCCAGCCCATCCAAACTCCTTCTCTCATCATGGCATGCTGCCTTTGGTGAAATGGGGCTGGGGGGAGAAAAGAAACTGTGGTTTCTTTGAACACAGAACACATAATTTGGGGATGTTCTCCAGTCTGTTCTGCCTGAATCCACATCAAGCAGCTTTGAATGCTTGCAGTTTATGGATTATTCCTGGGCCCTTTCTGATTTGTCCTGCTACAGCGGAGGCAGGGCAGGAGCAATATTTGGTTTAAATGAATGCCAGACCAGGCTGTAACTCAAAGAAATGCATGAAGAATATCAGTTTCACTTTCTGTCTTATGTTTAATACAAGGCTTTTCTCCCCGCAACAAATATCTGCTGCTGAAGACATCCCTAGCAAGCCCCTGGCCATGATTCTGCAGCTCAAGAAAACATGTGGTCTGAGGAATTTTAACCTTTACAGATCTACAAATTGCAGAGCGTTTTGGCCTAAATCGTGTGAAAATTCAACATGCAGTTTGAAATTTGCCAACTCTCTTTGTGGTGTTCCCCCCTTCTTTCAACTATCTTCAAAATTAAGAACGTGATTTCAGAAGATCAATAACCATTAGCTGAGGTATTTTTACCTAAGAGTTTTATGCACTGGCCTTAAAATTATTTCAGGGATACCGCTTCCTCCACAAGCAGTTTGTACTGAGGTTAAATTACTTATCAATTCTCATGCAAAGCACTCATCTATTTCAAAGGTTTCTCCTTACCAGCATCGCCTGGGGTGGGGAAGCCAGGTGGGAAAAGCCTGGAAAAGCCTGGAATGCAGGGCAGCCAGACCTGAGCCCTGAAAAACTTCTGTTTGGGGATGATGGTAGGTACTGGCGGCTGGATGAGTTCTTGGTTTCAGGTTTTTTCCTTCCTTTTTTTCTCAGGCAGCTTGCAGAGGAGAGCTGCTCTTGTGAGGGCTGGAGGCGTCTTAGAATCGCGGACAGATGGTGTCAGTCTCAGATACTGATGCTCAAACCTGCATCACAGACTCAGGTAGGAGGCCTAGGAAGAGACCCCGGCCTGAAGCTAGACTTGGGTTCACGGGAACGCGGGCTCTGGAAAACGCGGGCTCTGGAAAACGCGGGCTCAGAAAGCGTCCGTGGCACATGCGCACTAGAAGATGCGCAGTAGCACCTGCGCAGCGGAAGATGCGCAGTGGGAGGGGACACCGCCCCCTTGGCACAACTGTTCACAACTTCTTAGAGGTTGCAGGTATAGGTCGCGTTCCCATCCTCATTTTTCGTCCTCCCTCCCTCCGCAGCCCCTCACTCCAGCAGAAGGTTCTTCATTCATAGGCCGTGAGAGTTCATGTGTGACATCTCTGGGCTCTCCCAGAAATACCTGGGGAAGTTGAAAGGGGTCCTAGGATATAAAGTGAGAGCAAAAGCCAGTGAAATTTGGGTGGCAGAAGGGTTGTAGCTTATGCAGATGTTAGGATCTAAAGTTGGACCCTATGGGAGTAATCAGGTATAGGCGAAATTACTCTTGAATATCCCTTAAATTGCCCATACTCCATATAAGGTCATTTTTAAAAAATGAATACCAAATATAAATATGGATTTTTTTACAGCGGTGTTCACTATATAACAAATAATATGCATGCAAAATATAATTTTGCTGATTTTTTTAATTATACAAAAGAAAGCTCATTATTTGATGGAAGTGAGATGCATGCCATTGTCCTGATGTGGTGACCCCCATACAACCACACCTTGGTGAACTTGGAAATGCAAATTTCAGGACAGGCAGTCCTTCTGCTGTCCTAAAGTGTAAACATGAAAATCCCACCCTGAAAGTTCTTGTGTTTCAAAAATTTAATGCACAAAGTCAAGTCCGCTGTCTCTTATCCTCCTTCATAACTTTATAGCCTCTGATGGGGGCCGTGGGGACAGCAGTAGGCATGTAGTACGCCACCTAAGGGTGAGGTTGAGGTTTGTGTAGCATTAGCCCAATGCTGCTGGCAGCAGAGACAGAAATGAAGTGGGCAGCAGGGAAAGCTACCTAGAGGCCTCTCTGTTAGCCCAAGTGCTGAACCTTCTTCCAGAATCCGTCACCATATGTGCCTTCCTTGTGTTTGTACATCTGCCCTGATTCCCACCTTGAACTCCAGCCTGGCTGGAGAGAGACAAAGGTGGCATGTGCCTTGGGTCATAAAGGACACAGTGCGGGTGTGCAGAGGTGGAGGCGTGGGCCTTCTGAGGTGCAGGAGGAGAGGACCCACAGGGAGTGTCACTGAAATGTTAGCACCTGCACCTTGAAATGCAGCTAAAACCGCAGGAACCTTCAATTTATGCCATGTGTCAGGACAAAGCCTCTCCCAAATTCCTGCAAATTGGGGGAGTGGGTGGAGTAAGGGGGGGGGCATATCCTTATGGGGGCTTCTGGCATATCAGGTATGATGCAGATTCAGGCAAGCAAAATGCTTTATTCACTTCCACATTCTAATGTCCCCCCAGAGCCCAATTCATTTCTCACCCTTTGGTTTCTTCAGATTAAGTCCATTTGCGGGGGGGGGGGGGTGTCATAATTAGAAAAGAGAGGACTAGAAAAAAGAGAAATGAAGAGAAAATACACAGAGATTTCTCATTAAGTGTGGGCTCAGCATTTTACTTCTGTGTTCCCCCAAACCCTAATCTAATCAGGAGAAAAACATCAGACAAATCCAAGATGAGGCACAGTCTCCAAAGTGCTTGGGCAATACTCCTTAAGACCGTCAGCTTCTCGGAAAACAAAGGAAGACGGAGAAATTGTCACAGATGGGATGAGATTAAAGAGATGATCCTATGGGATCCAGTGTGGGATCCTGTAGGATCCCGTGGGATCCAGTGTGGGATCCTGGAAGAGAACATGGGGGAAATGGGGAAATCTTAAATAAAATCTGTGGTTCAGTCAGCAATAATGTATGATGTTAATTACTTGGTTTTGACAAATGCACGGTAGTTGTAGGAGATGTCATCATTTGCAAAGACCAGGGAAAGGATAAGCAAGAATGCTCTCTGCTATCTTAGCAACTTTTCTGTAAATCTAAAATTATTCCCCCCAAAAAATGCTTATCACAAAGCATGTAGCCTCAGAAAAAGGAAAGGAAAAGGAAACCTAAGCCTTAAAATATATCCTTTGATTTCTTAGGTAAGAAAGAGACGGATCTAAGACTTGTCTAAGAGGGACCGGTAATGTATGCTTCAGATCCCATTGGCACAGTTACCCATAAGCTGACGCTCTGGCAAAGAGATCTGAACAGTGTCAACAAAAGTTTCCCAAAGTGTCTCACACATGACTATTACTCTATATCCATGGATCAGTGGGGGCCCCTCGGAGGTGGTATAACAGTAGCTCATGTTAATCATAAGCTTATATGTATCGGGAACTGCACTGGGAGCTTTAAAGGCACGACCTCTTTTAAACCTCACCACCATCTGAGGAGGCAGAGGCTCCTATTGTCCTCAGAAAGGGTTACTGGGGCACAGACATTTTAAGCAATTTACTTAAGGTCTACACAGCCAGGAAGAGGTGGAGCTGAGGTTGGATCTAGGCCGGTTGGCACTGGAGTCATATACACCATGACATTCTTCTGGCTTTCAAAGGGCCATCAAGTTCTCCAAGGATCTGAGCCCTTTTTACATCCCAGTCCCTCAGCGAGGCCCTACGGTTACAATGAGATGCAAAATAGACAACGTATGTTAGTTGTGTTAAGTATAGAGTCTTTATTTCATTTAATCTTCATACAGTTCTAAGATACATGTGAAATGCTCTTTTTATGCTCATGTTGCAAACAGAAAAGTGAGACTCAAAGAAGTTAAGTGACCTCCAGCCCACCACCACTATTCAATTTCTGCTCAGGACATTTCTTTTCACTAGCCATAATTTACACTTTGCTCTTTGACTTAACCCTGAAGTTATGTCAGAATCTCAACTAGGGGAGTGTCCGTCGTGGCTAAGCGGTTAACAAATCCGACTAGCATCCACGAGGACACGGGTTCGATCCCTGGCATCACTCAGTGGGTTAAGGATCTGGCATTGCGGGTGAGCTGTGGTATAGGTCGCAGACACGGCTCAGACCCCAGTTGCTGTGGCTGTGGTGTAAGCCAGCAGCTATGGCTCTGAATGGACCCCTAGCCTGGGAACCTCCATATGCCACGAGTGTGGCCCTAAAAGACAAAAAAAAAAAAAAGAAGAAGAAGAAGAATCTCAACTAATGACATTTTTCTATTTATTTATTTTTGGAATTTATAAATACTAACCAGTAAATTGAAATGCAGGTATGTTTCAGCACTGTAAAATTCAAACATGATGTCAAAATAAAGTGCAATGCTTCCAAAAATTGAACAAAAAACCACAAAAAACAAAAAAAGAAGTTAAGCAACATGCTCAAGCCTAAAGATAGAGACAAGGGGTGGGGCTAAAGGTGGGGACATAGGTGAGGCCAGGACAGCTGCTGAATTCCCTTAGCTCTCAGCTCTCCACATCTTCCACTCCTTCCATCTGGAGGCTCACTAACGTGTTCCATCCATGTCTACCACACACGAGCCCACTCTCTCTTTAAGCCTTAGGTGTCTCCTAATAAACAGAGTTGTGAGCAGGTCTTGGACCTGCAGAAGGAGCCATCCATAAGCAAGTGAAAAGGTACCTTGCAGAAGCAAGTCTGGCAACCAAGGAGACAGAGCTGGTGGGAGCTTTGATGTCGGCCCTCCTCAGAGAAGACGGAGGTCCCGGGAAATGAGTTCCTGGTGAGACTCTTACATCCCTCCAGTCTGTGCAGATGTGCGTGAGCCCACCTTCTGAATGATGGTCATCGAAAGCCTCCCCCACTCAAACAAAGGAGACCCTGTACCCACCAAGGCTGAAAAGGCCTCCTCTCAGCATTTCTAAAGACCTGTTTGGCAAATAGTATGGATTTCCCGAAGTAAATGAGCTGCGGTCGTGCAACAATCATTCAGCGTATCTGATGAACGTCCACAGTCCATGTCAGAAAGTCAAGGTAAGTGTAGAACACAGGTCAGGGAGCTCTAGTATGACGGATCTTTATTATCCACTCGATTAGAACCATACAGTTGAGAGCTCCCCCTTTCACTCCCAGAATACAAAAAGTAATGAATAGGATACTATGAAACTTTTTTTGACTAATTCTGCTACCCAATTACACTTTCCTGTGTGTGAGTACTTCTTTTGAGCCACACCCACAGCATATGGAAGTTCCCAGGCCAAGGATGGAACCCACACCAGAGCAGTGACCCAAGCCACAGCAGTGAAAACGCTGGATCATTTAACCACTAGGCCACCAGGGAACTCCAAGTACACTTTTCTATTCATCCTTGCAACCAATGAGGGCTTAGATGAATGAATGCCATCCATCCATTCATTCAAAACATTTACTTATCACCCGTTATGTGCTTTTCGATACATTACTGAAAGGTCAGAAAGTCAGAGAAATTAAGGTTGTTTCTGCCCCCAAGGAGTTTAGCCTATAGAAGAGCTCCCACATGTGCAGGGGGGGAAAAGTGCAATACAGAGAAATAAGAGTAATAGTTGTTACATTCCCACCCGGTAGAAGAGGCCTCAAAAGAGAAGAAACAGCTTAGCTCGGGGAAGTCAGGTAGACTTTCATAGAGGATAAGATGCTTGTGTCAGTTCTGAAAAAAGAGCGAGTCTTCCAAATGGACCAGGGGAGAAAGGGCTTTGCATCATAGCATCTTTGTTGAGGACCAAAGGTGCTGCGGAAATACAGGTAAGAATTACCTATGGATCAAAACACTTAGTTACTAAGCTCAGATTCAAGGACAAAGGAAAATGAAGTGTATAGCTATGGACACTGAGCAAGGCCTACATCCCAGAGAAGATAAACCCGGCAAATGTGAAGTAGGAAACAGAAGATGGCACGGCATGGTGGATTTCTGGAAATGTCAGAGTCTTGGCTGACATCATGTAATCTGCCGACATAAGGTCTGGATATGATCCCAACCCTTGACCTCTTAACCCCTAAAGGATGCTGAGCTTCCCATCTGCCTTCTCTCACATCCTTCTCACCTTTCTTTGCTCAAGTTTTAAGGTCTGGCAGTCCTCAAATTTTTTTCTCTGGTCATTATTTTTTCAGGGAAAAAGACAAAGCACTAACCTCTTCACTGACTTCTCTCAGTCAGCCTGAAACTCCTGAGGCTGAAGCTCCCAGGATGCCTCTCCCTCCCTGTCACATGCACCCACTGCCTAAAGACAAAGGGAGGCCAGAAGTCCACCTCTGAGCCCATCTTCCCAGGACCAGTGCCTCTTCTCTTGAAGCCCTGCAAAATCCAGAGCCCCCATTCTCCTCCAGTCTTGCAGACCCGAAGTCCTAGAATAAGCATCCTCTCTATTAGAGAAGAAAAAAAAAAAAAAAATGCATTCCTAGTGGCAGTCAGCAGGAGGCAGGAGCTCTTCCAGCTTAATGACTTGCAAATCAAAAGCATAAAACCCAGAATGCACCTTTTGAACCTCTTTCCCATTCTGCCTAGATGTCCCCATAATTTTCTCCCATAGCGTTCCTGTTATTTTTGCTACCAGAGCAATAACCTTCCTTGTGCATTTTTTAAAATGTTGGAGGAGGAGCTGTCCAGTGATCTCAAAGCATGTGTTTTTGATTCTCATAAGATTATGGATACCAAAGGAATAAAAATGGAAATCACTACTGCCAAGATATGAAAGAGAGTTTGCATAGTAAAATAATTTAAACCTAACATTTGGACCCAATAAGGCAAATGGAACGTTTTTTCCATATTTTTGGAAAATGTGCATTTTCTTCACATTAAGTGGTACCAATAAAAAATAATGATTCTCACTCAGTTTATTTCTATAAATTAGATTGGCTTATAGTTTTCCAGGACATGGTTTTGTATCAAGCTATATGGCAAACACCTGGGCATAAAATACACTCGGCTCTTTGCGTCCACGTGGGTGAAACGGGTCACCATTCCTGCCTTCTAAATCTAGAGCAAAGGTCAGTTGAAGCCAGTTGATGTATTTAGTCCCCTCTATCTGCCAAGAACTAGTATTCTATCAATCACTTGCGGAGGTTCATGAAATTCCTCAGGTAAGGAGGATATTTCCCGCTTAGAAACCAGGTGATTCAGCCATACCTGGTTGTCAAGACATGTGACTCATCCTGGCATCGGATAAAGGAAGAAAGGGAACCAAAAAGAAGGGTTTTACGCTTTTATTTGGAATTCATGCATGAATCTACCAATCTAGGGAGAAATCTATACATGAGAGCATGACATGGAATCTTAAAAGACATGGTGGGTGGAAGGCAGAAGAGGTATGGACGAGGGGGGAAAGGCGAGAGAAGGAAGAGAAAAGAGGGAGAAAAGAGGGGAAGGGGAGACGCTAAAGGATCTCTGGATCTAGAACTCAGCTTGTTTAAATATAAAGAAAAAAAAAAAAAGTTAAGTCAGAAGATCCCCATCCAGTTGCAAAGTAGTTGGAAACCAAACTCAGCCTCGGAAGGGTGGCCTGAGCACCAAGTCAGAACCAGAGGCGATAGTTCAGAGCCAGTGATGCTTCAAGCCCCACACGGCACACACCAGCCACACCCACTGAGGACCCCCTTTCTCAGCAATCTGATGTGACGAATTCCTTCCTTCCCCATCTCCCAGGCCTGTTGGAAGGCTCAAAGAGAGATGAATGTGAATGAACTGTGATAGCCATAAAATATTCCACACATGGAGTGTGTGAGGTGGAAAGGGTAGAAGGTGGTGAATTATTTATTATTCTTTGGCTCAAGTGTCAGCTGTTTGTAAGTCCTCGTGTCCTCCAGCAGCTGAGGCACTGAGATTTAGAGACAATTACCTTGAATCCCTATTCCACAAACGGGAGGAAACCAAGCATCCCTCCCAATATCCCAGAGGATTCTTGTTAGGGGCTGGGGGAGGTTCGTCCTGGTTCCCTGTAGCTCCGATTTCCTACCCTTGCTGAATTTTCAATCTCTGCTCCCATTTTCCTCTCCTGCAGGTGTTGGACTTTCTTTGTCCATCAACAGGGCCCATCTAGGCCCTGGCGCTTCCCCTGCAGGACTGGAGACACTACATTGGGCATTTAAAGACCGTCACTGAAGTTTGAAGGTATGGGGTGGTGATGTACTGCAGCAGTGCAAACAACCTAAAATTAAATGCTAGTGATCCAGAGTTCCCATCATGGCTCAGCCATAGTGAACCCAACCGACATCCATGAGGACACAAGTTCAATCCCAGGCCCCGATCAGTGGGATAAGGATCCTGCGTTGTGGTGAGCTATGGTTTAGGTCGCAGACGCGACTCAGATCTGGCATTGCTGTGGCTGTGGCGCAGGTCAGCAGCTGTAGCTCTGATTTGACCCCTAGCCTGGGAACCTCCAAACCTCCCTCCCCCCAAAAAATGCCAGTGATTCCTTTGCTAATAGTCCCTGGCTCCTCTGGGCACCAGGAGCACCTCACTTCTGCACAGACAGCCTCGGCCCACCACCATCCAGATCAACTCCTGTTCCCCTCTCTCACGGTCCACCAGCTATCAGCCCTCCAGTTCTATCACTCTTTTCCCTGGCCCTGTCTCCCCTTGTTTGGATCTGGCCCTGGGGAATCTCAGCCCTGGCTACACATTAGAGTCCCCTGGAGAGTTTTTTAAAAATAGCAATGCCCAGGAGCTCCCTGGTGGCTCAGTGCGTTAAGGATCCAGTATTGTCATTGCTGTGGCATGGGTTTGATCCCCAGCATAGGAACTTCTGCGTGCCTTGAGTGGGGCCAAAAAATTAAAAATAAATTAGAAATAAAAAAATAAAAATAGCGAGGCCAGGACCCTATCCCAGACCAATTACGTCAGAGGCCCTGGAGCTGGGCACACGCACATAATCTTCCAAAGCTCCTTCTGTGCAGCCAGGCTTGAAAGCCACCTCCAGTCCAGCTCATCTAAGCCATAGCCTGGGGCGAGCTCACCTTTCATACTCAAAAAGCCATCGAGGTATATTCTGCCTAACAAAAGACAATTCTCTCCGTGAGGAAACGCTTGCCAGTGTTTCAACAGAACATTATTTTTCCTGCCACCATAATTATCTTAAGAGACGTGCCAGCAAGCCACACTTCATTATCCAGAGGTCGGGGTCTTTCCCCAACATCAGCCTTTCTGGAAGAGTCTCTGGCTCTTTCCTTCCTGGCTCACTTTCCCAGGTCACAGAAGAGCAGGGTGGGCAGAGAAGAAACCAAGGAATCCACGCAAAAGGAACCTGGCTTCTCTGTCGAGAGACTTCATGGCTGGTAGAAATTCAAAGCTAAAACGGGAAACTGACTTGATTTTGGAATCCTATGGAGAAAACCTTAACCTTTGTGGGGCAGGGGCGGGGAGCAGCCCCATGGTCGTGTTACGCTATGCTTGGTTTGGTTTAAAAAATAAACACAGAGGGTTTTTTCTGAATATTTCAAAGAATTTATGATCTATCAAACAATATTCCATACATATCCTCCCCTCGGTCTTCCTAACAACCCTGTGAAGAAGGTAAGCAGAGCAGGAATTATTATCCATTTTCCCAGCAGAATAAATTCACCCTCCGGGAAGGTAGGTGACTTGCCCAAAACAACACTGCTAGGACGTGGCAGAGCTGTTGCTCAGAACAGATTGATTATCTTAGCTCTGGCTGCTGGAACCAAGGACTATAGACTGGGCAGTTTATAAACCACAGAAATTTATTTTTCACAGTTCTAGAGATTAGATCCAGATCAGGGTGCCAGCAGGGCTGGGTTCTGGTGAGAGCAGACTGCTGAGAGCTGAGAATAACAAGCTCTCTTGGGACTCACAGAAGGGCACTAATCCTGTTCATGAGGGCTCCACCCTGAGGATCTCACCTCATCCTGATAATCACCTCCCAAAAGCCCCACCTCCTAATCCCATCACAGTGAAGGTCTGACTCATCTCCCAGCCAGCAGACGGGTAAGACCAGTTAGGAGGCAGGCAGCAGGTAGGCAAGACTATGGAATGGCAAGTCCTGCTGGGCAGCCACCCCCTGACCTGTGCACAGATCAGGCCTGGTGTCTCTTGGTAGGGTCTCCGGAATCTTTTCCAGAAGCAGAGACGTCCGCTTCTCCACTCCCAAAGGAAACTGGCCCAAGTCCCTCTAAAGCAAAGAGTTGCTGTCAGGAGAATAAGTGTTCTTGGGGCTGCCAGGCCAAGGAGGTGACCTTGAGGTGTCAGTCTCCTAGTAGGGACGGAGTTTGTGGTTTTGAATTATTTCTACAAGTTCCTTCAGCTCCAGGCTGTGCAGACAGCCTTGGGCGAGATAGAGGAGGACGATGAGATGCTCGAAAAAAGCCTCTAAAAACTATTGTTTGACAGGACCTATATCACCGCCTATTGCCGGGAACGTAACAACAATCCCCCCCCACCCCCGCATCCTCCCCTCGCGCTCTCCGAAACCCAGGCTTGGGGACTGAACACATATGGGTCTAGTTGGTCGATCCTGTTGTCCTCTGAGGCCGTAAATTCAGACGGCCACAAATCAGCTTCAGAGAAACTTCAGCCCCGGACACGCACGCGCTCCCATTCAAGTCCTGGTGTCCGGGCTGAAATATGGCCGTGTGTGCTCCCTCCTGCCCCGTCGGCCTGCTGGAGATGCCCCGCTGTCAGAGATGCTTTATGGAGCAGCCGGGAGGCCAGGACACAGTGGCCAGCCACCACCCCAGCCACGGCACCCTGAGGCTTTGATCTCCTGCTGGTAGCCCCATGTCCCCAGGGTCACTGCCCGTTCCCACAGAGGCCTGAAATACAACTCTCCAGAAGAGCCTGGGGTGCCCTGGGTTCCTCCTGCGCCCCAACACGGCACTGCCAGTGCTGACTGCTTTCCTTCCCCAAATAGCCCTTCGTGACATCTCATTGTCACCAGCTAAATACAGAGCACGCCTGGCCCTTTTCCTTTTCTGGTGCTGACAGCTGACGCAGAGCCTGCCCACCCTTGGCATGAAAATGCTCCTTCTTTAGAGGCTCTTCTCCAAGAAGCTGAGCTTGGGTCTGGACAGGACATTAACTCAAAGCAAATGTCAGACACTGGGTTGCCTGAGTCCCAGGAGGTCCGCTGGCCTAGCGGGTCAGGAACAAAGGCACACCTGTTTCCAAAGCGGTCTTCGCCATCCCCATGGCTTCCTGGCCCCCAAGATAAGTCTGACGGCTGAGCCGGTGTGGGTGAGGCTCCCTTGGGTAAAGCACAGAGTGTGAGCCTATAGCCTGGGGCATTCCCACCGCCTGAGCCAGGCTTCTCAACTTTCAGGGTGTGGTGAACTCACTGCAGAACTTTAAGAGACCCACGGGTGCCTGGTCCCCTCCCCAGAAGTTCACAGTTAGTGGGGCCGAGGTGTGGGAGGTTTTAAGGCTCTTCAAGGGCTTCTCCCTGTGCAGCTGAGATGGAGAATATGACCAAGTGAAGATCGGTATCACTTTTGCCCCGAGCTTCTCTTTGCACATCTCCTGGCAGGCCCACGAGGAGAGTCTGGGAGGCATCCCAAGCATTCCATTCATTCATTCGCTCCCTTTTTCATCCCTGGTCTTTTATTGAACCCTCACACTATGTTAGGCATTTGTGTTTGTCTTAGTCTAGGTTTTCCAAACAAGATAAGATTTTATGTATATCTAAATATAGATCCAAATATATATATATATATATATATATATATATATATATATATATATATATATATATATACACACTTATTATAAGGAATTGGTTCATGCAATTATGGAGGCTGAGAGGCCCCAGGATCTGCAGTCAGCAAGCCAGAGACCCAAGAAAGCCGATGGTATTAAGTTCTAACCCAAGTCCAAGTTCAAAGTCAGGGGAAGACACAGCCCAGCTTGAAGACAGAGGGAGTGAATGCGCCTTTGCTCAGCCTTTTGTTATGTACAAGCTGCCAAAGGTTTGGATGCCCTTTCCAGAGGGCAGTCAGCTTTACTCAGTCTACTAATTCAGATGTTAATCTCATCTAAAAACACCCACACAGACTCACTCAGAATAAAGTTTAACCAAATATCTGGGCACCTTGTGACCCACCCAGACAACCTTAACCATCACACACTGCTCTAGGCATCACAGGGCATACTGAGAATTCTGGACTCTGGCCCTCAAGGAGCTTCCGGTCTAATGACAAAGTGAGATGGGCATCGAAGCCTAAGGTCTTCCCCGTGTGATGCAGCTGCACAGAGAGTCGAGACAGTGGGAGCTCAGAGGAGAAACAGATCAGACCTGGGATGGTCACCCCAGGCCTGCTGGGGAAACTGGGCTTAATCTGGGCTGGAAGGCTGTCCTGGGTTGAATTGCGTCCCCCCAAAGATATGGTGAAGTCCTAACCCCCAGTAAGATCCGAATTTTATTCTGAAAATAAGGTGGTTTTAGATGTTGCTGGCTAAGATGGGGTCATGCTATCATAGGGTGAGCCCTTAATCCAAACGACTAGTGTCCTCATAAGAGGAGGAAGACCCAGAGCTGATGGCCACGTGAAGACAGAGACACAAGGAAACACCAGATGAAGATGGAGGCAGAGGCTGAAATGATGCGTCCTCAAGCCCAGAATTGCCGGCTGCCACCAGATGCTCAGCACAAGGCATGGAACATTTTCCCCAGAACCCTCAGAGGAATCAACCCTGCTGATGGCAGACTTCTAGCCTCCGCAACTGAGAGAATGAATTTCTGTTGTTTCAAATCACCCGTTTCTGGTATTTGGTCATGGCAGCCCTAAGAAACTAAGACAGAGGCTAAGTCCAAAATGGACCAGCAGAGCGGAGAGGGACCCCTAGGAGGCTCAGAAGTGGGAATGAATGACACATGGGAAGGACAACGAACAACTCAACCCAATTAGAATAAAGAATTTCAGAAAAGAATGATGGGGAACTGGAGTCGGAGCTGCTGGCTCCCACTTCATTTCCCCAGGGGTCCCCTGGTACTTCCCGGTCTTGAGGGAAACTTCCCACCCCTCACTGCACCCCTCCACCCACGTGGTACAAATCGGAGCTGCCTTCCTCTTACCTGATCCGTCCTCCCTGGGTGTTTGTGAGGTGGGCAAGTGACATAAACATTCGTCCCCACCCTCCCGGCCACAGTCATTGGCTCAATGATAGGAACTGAGCCAAGGCAAGACAATTACAGAGTGTCCCTGGGATTTTTCATTTTTATTGTTATTAAAACTGGTGGTAAAGAGCCGTAGGCACAGGCCTGTGAAACATGAACTTGAACTGCCCCCAGCCATGTCCCTTTAATGTAAATAAATAAAGAGATAAAACGAACCCTATATTGGAACAGGTAAACAACAAGGTCCTTCTGTATAGTGCAAGAATCTATATGCAGGAGTTCCCGTGTGGCGCAGTGGTTAACGAATCCGACTAGGAACCATGAGGTTGCGGGTTCGGTCCCTGCCCTTGCTCAGTGGGTTAAGGATCCGGCGTTGCTGTGAGCCGTCGTGTAGGTCACAGACACGGCTCGGATCCTGCGTTGCTGTGGCTGTGCCGTAGGCCGGCGGCTACGGCTCTGATTAGACCCCTAGCCTGGGAACCTCCATATGTCTCGGGAGCGGCCCTAGAAAAGACAAAAAGACAAAAGAAAAAAATAACCTATATGCAGTATCCTATAACAAACCATAACGGAAAGGAATGTGAAAGAGAATATGAATATGTACATCTGAATCACTTTTGCAGTATAGCAGAAATTAACACAACATTGTAAATCACCTATACTTCAATAAAATAAAAAATTTGAAATGATTCTTCTATCATTCAAGCCCCTGGTTCTAGACGCTAACGTTTCTGAAACTACACCTGAATTTTTACTTTACTCCTTTCTGATTCTTCTATCAATTCTGTGAGCTTTCCCAATAACTTTCCCCTGACATGTCGAAGCAAAAATAACTTTTGTTGACACTAACTCAAATGGATTTCTGTTACTTTCTACTGAAGGAGCCCCAACTCATACATCATAGGAGAAAGCATGTGCCTCCATCCCAAAGCTCTGATGCCAGGCTGCAGAGTTTGTTTTTAACCCTATTAGCCAGAGACTGTTAACTGGAATCCATAGAATCTACCATTAGGGTCCCATGAAGTTCCAGAAACAATGTACAAGATACACGGAATGTACACCCTTCTGGGAAGAGGCAGCATAGACGCCATCAGACTCTCAGGAGAGTTTTTTGATTTGTTTTGTTTTTTCTGTGCCCATGGCAGGTGGAAGTTCCTGGGCCAGGGATGGAATCCACGCCATAGCAGTGACAACGCCGGATCCTTAATCCACTGTGCCACCAGGGGAACTCCTCAGTGAAGTTTTTGACCCCAAAGAAGATGAAGAACCAGTGATGGGAGCAATGAGGAGCCATCACAAACATAAGAACCACAGAATATATTATCTTCCCCTAACAGTTATTAAACATTCTCAGGTACCCAGTCATTTATTCAAAAACATACTGTTGATCCCGGGGTCAAGAGCTGTGGGAGACATGACGACCTATGTGGTGTAATTTTGTCTTCGGGGAGTTGTAGTTGGCTTGGGGTGGTAATGAGCATATAGCTAATTGTGATAGAAGGTGAGGGAGGGCAAATAATGCAATGGGAGTTCAGAGGCCAGTGTCTAGAACTTTTCCCACAGCGTTGACAGAGCCCTAAGGCCCTTGATGGATTTGTCCCCCATGAATAGACCATAGATAAGTCAGTGTCTCATAATCTCAAGGTCATCCTTTTATTTATCTATTTATTATTTGTATTTATTTATTTACTATTTTTATTTGTTTATTTATTTTTTAGAGCCGCACCTGTGGCATATGGAAGTTCCTGGGCTAGAGGTTGAATCGGAGCTGCAGTTGCAGGCCTACACCACAACCACAGCAATGACAGATCGGAGCCGTGTCTGCAATCTACACTGCAGCTCATGGCAACACCACATCCTTAACCCCCTAGGCGAGGCCAGGAATCAAACCCGCATCCTCACGGATATTAATGGGGTTCGTTTCCATTGAGTGCAATGGCAACTCCAAGGTCATCATTTTCTAAACGGATATGAGTCCCACCAGACTGCCTTACCGGATGTTGCCCAGTGCTAACAGGAAAGAAGTTATCTAAGTTCCTCAGCACCTGGAAACCCTTGGACTAGATCTATAACACCTTCCCAGGAGAAGCCTGCCTCTGGCCCTAGCTCATGCTACTGAAGGTGTGGCCCCTGGACTATGCTGACCAGCGGGGTGGACATCTCCAGGGAGGTTATCAGAAATGCGGATCTCAAGCCTCATTCCAGACTTTCTGAAGCTGCAAGATTCTCCCAGGTGATTTGTCTGCAAATTAAAGTCTGAGACACACTCAACGAGGTAGTTCTTAACATAGTGTAATTATAGTCTGACAAAGAAGAAAATCCACCTTAGGGCACATGTTACCATAAGGGACAGAGGCAGGACCAGAGTTGCCCGGCTGTGCTGTGGGCTTGCTGCCATGCAGATTGAGTCCAGCCTCCTTAGAGCAAGGGATATGCTCAAGGACTTTAGCTGCTTGGAGCCCAAGATGCAGCGAGCTGCCATGTGTGAGCCAGCCCCAGAACTGGCCTTTGGTCCTGCCAGGGGCTGCTCCTGCACCGTGGACATGTGGTCCCCTTGAATCTCTCCAGAGTGACACCAGCATACTTCACATCCATCAGCACATCCAGAGGGGATTAGCAAACATCTGGGCAGCACAGCTTGCTGTATTCTGCTGGTGTGAGGAAAAAGGGGGCACAAGAAGGCTCTTAGGGTGCCGAGCACAAGCCCAGCCCACCAAGGTACCAGTGGGTCAGGGCCTTCCTTTTGGTCAGCAGCCAGCCCCGTCACTCAGCTCCAAATGACCACAACAGACAAACAGACGGCAATGCTGAGGGTCTTGGGCAAAAATAACTCAAGGTCTAGGGAGTCGTAACAGTGGATTACAGTTGTAATCAAAAGGATTCCCCTGGTTAAGTATTAGAAACACGTTAGGAGTTCCCGTGGTGGCGCAGTGGTTAACGAATCCGACTAGGAACCATGAGGTTGCGGGTTCGGTCCCTGCCCTTGCTCAGTGGGTTAACGATCCGGCGTTGCCGTGAGCTGTGATGTAGGTTGCAGATGCGGCTCGGATCCCGCGTTGCTGTGGCTCTGGCGTAGGCCGGCAGCTACAGCTCCGATTGGACCCCTAGCCTGGGAACCTCCATATGCCGCGGGAGTGGCCCAAGAAATGGCAAAAAGACAAAAAAAAAAAAAAAGAAAGAAACACGTTAAACACTCAAAATCCTGTAGTAACCTATAACGGAAAATAATCTGAAAAGGACTATATATATGTATATAGTTATACGTATATACGTATATTATGTATAATATATAACATATACAGCGTATTACATACATATACATATATATAAATAACTGAATAACTTTGCTGTACACCTGAAACTAACAAAACATTGTAAATTAACTATACTTCAATAAAAAAGAAAATAAATTTTAAAAGCAAAGCAAAATAAAAAAAAAAAAGAAACACATTAAACAAAGTTGAATTTGTTCCCTCATGAGAGCATCTTTAATCTGCCATGTGTATTGCGAATCTTCAAGAAGAGCACACAGTAGGCTTTATTTCCCAAGCCCTTTTTTTGGTCTATTTTTTTTTAAGGGCTGCACCCGCAGCTTATAGAAGTTCCCAAGAGAGGGGTCCGATTGGAGAAGTCGCCGGCTTATGTCACAGCCACAGCACCTCGGGATCGGAGCCACATCTGCAACCTACACCACAGCTCACAGCAGCAGTGGATCCTTAACCCACTGAGCGAGGCCAGGGATCAAACCGGAGTCCTCACGGATACTATCAGTTTTGTTAACCGCCGAACTACAATAGGAATTCCTCCCAAGCACTATATAAAAAAATTCAAACCTGTGTTTTGGTTTTGGTTTGTTTTAATTTGGCCACGCTCTTGGCATGTGGAAGTTCCGGGGGCAGGGATCAAACCCACACCACAGGAGTGACAGTGCCAGATCCTTAACCCAGTATGCCACACAGGAGCTCCCTTTCCCAAGTTACTTTTGATCCCTTCCTATCTGTGTGGGTCAGCCCAGGCTGCCATAACCAAATACCATAGACTGGATGGCCTGAACAATAGGAATTTATTTCTCACACTTTGGGAGCCTGGGAAGTCCAAGATCAAGGGGCCAGCTGGTTTGCTTTCTGCTGCAGGCTCTCTCCCTGGCTTGCAGACGGCCCCCTCCCATGGCAGACAAAAGGAGAGGAAGCAAGCCCACTGGTGTCTCTTCATATAATGGTTACAAATCTCCTCATGCGGGCTCCACCTTCGTGACCTCATCTAACCCTGGTTACCTTCCAAAGGTCCCACTTCCAAATACCACCATCACATTCAAGGTTAGGGCCTCAACTTTTGAATGGGGGGTCGGGAGGTGGTTGGCTGGGATGGTCAATTCCGGCCATAGCACTGTTCTACCTCAGGGAGGAAGTCTTCACAGTAGACTTTAGAAAAGACTAGCAAACCTGGAGATGTGAGAGATCCATTTGGGGACAGAAGACAGTCCATAAATGTCTATGGCAGAAGTTTCTTTCTTTTCTTTTTTATTTATTTATTTATTTATTTATTTCGTCTTTTTGCTATTTCTTGGGCCGCTCCCACGGCATATGGAGGTTCCCAGGCTAGGGGTCCAATCGGAGCTGTAGCCACCAGCCTACGCCAGAGCCACAGCAACGCGGGATCCGAGCCGCGTCTGTGACCTACATCACAGCTCACGGCAACGCCGGATCGTTAACCCACTGAGCAAGGGCAGGGACCGAACCCGCAACCTCATGGTTCCTAGTCGGATTCGTTAACCACTGCGCCACGACGGGAACTCCTATTTTTATTTTTTTTAGAGCCACACCCAAGGCATATGGACATTCCCAGACTGGGGGTCAATTGGAGCTGTAGTTGCTGGCCTACGCCATAGCCATAGCAACACTGGATCCCAAGCGAGTCTGTGACCTACACCACAGCTCTCGGACTTTTAACCCACTGAGCAAGGCAGGGGATTGAACCCACATCCTCATGGATACTAGTCAGGTTTGTTATCGCTGAGCCATGTCGGGAACTCCAAGGAGTCCTAAGAGTTTCCTTGTTCAGGGCAATTGGGCAATCAAAGCATGTAGGAATTTGCTCCAAACATGTCAAATTCACCAAGCAGTTCATATCCATAAGTACCAGCACCACTTCTTGATGACTCAGTATGAACAACCAGCCCATGATGAGCTAGACTTCACATACTCTATCCCAGTTAATACTCTGAACCACCGTCTGAGGAACAGCTGTTCTCATCCTCACTTTCAGATGATGAAACTAAGACTTTAAAAAAGTCATTGCGGAGTTCCTGTCGTGGCGCAGTGGTTAACAAATCCGACTAGGAACCATGAGGTTGCGGGTTCGGTCCCTGCCCTTGCTCAGTGGGTTAACGACCCGGCGTTGCCGTGAGCTGTGGTGTAGGTTGCAGAAGCGGCTCGGATCCCGCGTTGCTGTGGCTCTGGCGTAGGCCGGTGGCTACAGCTCCGATTGGACCCCTAGCCTGGGAACCTCCATATGCCGCGGGAGCGGCCCAAGAAATAGCAACAACAACAACAAAAAGACAAAAAAAAAAAAAAAAAAAAGTCATTACATTGCCTTAAATCTTACAGCTAGTTAGTGGCAGCTGGTTAGTGATAAAGCTACTCTACATCTCTCGGACTTCAGGCACCTATTAAAATGCTGTAAAAATTCCTAAGTCTTTGGCACATGGGAAACATTATGCCCCAGGACCTTTACTTAGGCTTGTAAGGTCATCGTTCAGGTAGGGAGTCATTCCTGGAGACTCTGGAAAGGACACATATAAAACAAAGTCCCGGCTCAGTGTGCAGGTTTTATGTCCGTTTTATGTTTTAGGGTGAATTTAAAGACGAGGAAATTCTGAAACAGGCTTGTGTTGATTTCCTGACATTAACCCCCACCCCTCTACCTCTGTAATTAGCTATTTAGTTGGGTAGAATGAGTAACTTCTATGTGTCTATCTGTCAAGGCAATATTTTCATACCTATTTCAAAGAGGAAAGCATCTTGTCACCCCCAATCGATAAACCTGGCTTTTTGCAAAGAGATTGCTAAAAAAGTTTTACTCTGTACAAAACACTGCCTGGGACTTGCCTCAAGCCAACAGGGCAGTCAGGGTACTTTGTCGTGTATGAACCCGTGGATTCCCTGGGAATGTCTTCCTCTGAGTATAAGAATCACCTGGCCAGGAGTTCCCATTGTGGGGCAGAAGAAACGAATCTGACTAGTACCCATGAGGATGCAGGTTCGATCCCTGACCTTGCTCAGTGGGTTGGACATCTGGTGTTGCTGTGAGCTTGTGGGGTAGGTCTCAGACGTGGCTTTGATCCCGCTTTGCAGTGGCTGTGGTGTAGGCCGGCAGTTGTAGCTCCTATTCAACCCCTAGACTGGGAACCTCCATAGCCATGGGTGCATCCCTAAAAAAAACAACCGCCCAGCCATATGGAATCTTCATTTCCAGTGGAAATAGAGTCGGGGGCGGGTGGGGACTCTGAAGTTAGGGTTCTTCAGATGCAAAAGGGTATGTCTGGAAAAGACCTGGCCTGAGAGCAGGAAACAGGGTTTCCTGCCCTGACCCTACTCCTAAGAAGCCGAGTGGCTTCCCCACCATCCACAAGCCACCCCCTCCCCACCTCCTCACTTGTAAAATGAGAGGCTGCTCCACTAATACTGCAGATCCGCAGCTCATGATCCCCTGGGTGATGGATTTCATGATGACATTTGTACACCAGCCCCAGTTCAGATGCCTGGGAAATGCAGAACCTGCCTAATTCATCCCAGGGGAAGGCCACAGTTTTGATCAGAAGACTCTCAAAATAAGAGGCTTTAACCTAAACCATTCCAGACAGCTGGAAATGCACTCTTTCAAGTTCCTTTAAAAGGATTCACAGAACACTGCACAGTAGTCAGTATTAGTGTCTGAACAGCATTCATGATCCGTAAGTTCTTCCTTATCTCTGGCCTAACTTGTCTCTACCAAAATAAAAAATTAAGCCCAGCTTTTCATCATATTCCAGGTCATGAAATTATTCCTATTGGGTGATAGCAATTAAATTGCTTTCTGATCGTTCCTTTCTTATTTTATTATTAATTTTAAAGTTATTCATTATTTAAACATGTGCAAAAGTGTTGAAAAGAATATAATGGCAAACTTTGCTTTCTGCTAAAGTTAAAAAAGCTCCTGTTTTTAAAAGACACAAACAACTACAGATACAGTCAGTCACCCCCCTACACCCAATCCACTGCGTCTCCTCTGTAGTAGTAACTACCATCAGAAACCGAAGTGATTGGAGTTCCCGTCGTGGTTCAGAGGAAACGAATCTGACTAGTATCCAGGAGGACACAGGTTTGATCCCTGACCTCGCTCAGTGGGTTAAGGATCTGGTGTTGCTGTGAGCTGTGGTGTAGGTCGCAGATGCAACTTGGATCTGGCATTGCTGTGACTGTGGTGTAGGCTGGTGACTACAGCTCTGATTTGGCCTGTAGCCTGGGAACCTCCATATGCTGTGGGTGGCCCTAAAACACAAACAAGGAAAGAAAAAGAAAAGAAATTGAAGTGACTGCCTCTCATGTAGGTTGTTATACTTTTACCATGTATGTATACAAAAAGAGTCATACACAGATAGCACTGTTTCTGAATTTTTAAATATATATACCAACAGTATCATATTGACACCATTTTAAGAATTGCTTTTTTTTCCTTTCAACAAATGTTCTTAAGACTCATCCATGGGAGTTCCCACTGTGGCTCAGTGAAAACAAATCCAACTAGTGTCCATGAGGACGAGTGTTCAATCCCTGGCCTCACTCGGTGGGTTAAGGATCCAGGGTGGCCGTGAGCTGTGGTGTAGGTCGCAGACGTGGCCTGGATCTGGCGTTGAAGTGGCTGTATTGTAGGCTGGCAGCTGCAGCTACAATTCAACCCCTAGCCTGAGAACCTCCATATGCCACACTTTTGCCCTCCCCCCCAAAAAAAGGCTAATCCATATACTATTTATTCTATCTGTTGTATTAACATTCCACAAATTCGGTTGATCTCGAGAATTTTGCTACTATAGACAATGCGTCAGTGAGGATCCTGGTTCCTATTTCCTCGTACACCTCAGGAAATCTCCTTTAGAGCAGACAAACCTAGACGTGCTGGCACAAAGTTACGCTCTTGCCAGCAGGGGATGGTTTCCCCTTTTCCATATCTTCATTCCTAACTCTTAATCGTGTCCGTCTTCTCCATTTTTCCCAAATGGACGGGTATGAAATAGCATTTGACGTTTTCCTTCAATCGAATGAGGTTGATCATCTTTCTGTATTTCTGTTGGACATTTGTGTTTTCCTTTTCATGATTTGCCAAATAAAAATCTGCTATTTTATGTTTTGGGCTACTTTTTCTCCTCCTTTACTGATTTGTAGGGATTTTTGTATGTTCCAGATACTAATTCCTTTTTTTTTTTTTTTTGCCTTTTTAGGGCCACACCCATGGCATATGAAGGTTCCCAGGCTAGGGGGTCAAATCAGAGCTGTAGCTGCTGGTCTACACCACAGCCACAGCAACCCAGGATCCAAGCCTTATTTGTGACCTACACCATAGCTCAGGCAATGCTGGATCCCCAACCCACTGAGCAAGGCCAGGGATCGAACATGCGTCCTCATGGATGCGAAGTCGAATTCATTTCTGCTAACCCTTGATGGGAACTCCAGATACTAATTCTTTATTGATGCATGTGCGGGAAATATCTTCTACCCTGTGGCCTAGGTTTTCACTCTGGCCTTGGTTTCTTTTGTCATGCAGAAGTTTGTCATTTTAATGGAGGTGGATGTATCAACCATTTGCTTTATCGTTTGCTCTTCTGGCTTTACTCAACCAGTCCTTCCCTTTTCTGGGGGTCATATGCAAATCCCTCAACTCACATAGACTACACGATCTCTGTGTCTATACTCTCACCTCCTCGGTTCTTTTAAAATTACTGTAGAAAATATTTGTTGCTTATTATGAAAATACTGTGTGATTCTTACAGAAGATCTAGGACACAAAAACAAAGACATCCATTACCGGTCACTTTCAAAATAAGTCCTGTCATCCTTTAAGGGGTCAGCCACCAGGGTAACCCTATTTATAACTGTTTCCTACGTCACTGAAAGGAACGTGTTATATGGTGGACAGGGTTGAGCTTTGGAGAAAGCTGTGGATTTGAATCTTATCTCTATTGCCTTCTAGATGATTTCTCTTGCACATGATATTTATTTCCACTGAACTTGAGTTTCTTTGTCTATAAGGACAACAACTCCTCCAGTGGGTTGTTATGCGTCCCAATTCACATCAAATGTCCCATGTCAGACCTCCAGCTGGCAACGTCCTTTCTAAAGAAGCCTAGGAGCCTCTGCTCTGTTATACACCAGTGTGGAAAGGTCCCCAGAGAAAAGAAGAGAGCCGTGGACACACTTATTGGCTCAAGTCTGAGTGAGGGACAGGATCCCAGGAAAGAAAATTCCATGGAGTCGGTGATTACTGCTACCAAGCCATGGCAGTATCCATGGGTCTGTTCCAATAGTCACTAGACGCCTTCTTCCATTTATAAAATGCGCTAGAAACAGTGCCTAAAACGGCATGGAAACTAGCTGGAGAACAAAAGCCACCAGCTGACCTCATCCTCAGTGCTTGCCTGCTCAAAGGAGTTAATTAGCAAAGGGGAAAACAATTGACTTTTTTGGTATTATATAATTCCATTGTCTTTTTGCCAGGTGTTGGATTTCACCACCCGCTGCCACACTGTCACGTCATGAAAGAACTTATTGTTACATACACAAAACAAGACGAGCTCCTAACTTTGCAAGAAGTATAATTCCACATTCTTTGCCTCGCTGCAATTGAAATCTTCAGGTTAAAAGGTAATTACGTTCATGAAACATGCCGAGCCCCGAAGAATGAACACAGCTCAAGTTGAGATGGCCCTGGCCTGAAGAAAGACTATTTTTAGGAAGCTTGGCCAAGGAAATGAACGTTTTCAGCCCAAGCATGCACAGCCAACTAACTCCACCAAATTCTTTATTACCAAAAGGGAAGGTAAAAAAAAAAAAAAAAAGGCAACAACATAATGAAATCTTTCTTTTCACCATTTTGGGAATTGTCTTTCCACCTCTAACTCCCTTCTGTTTTCAGGATCTCCTTTAGATTTGTGGGACTAGTTCGGTAGAATGGTTGTGTTTGAAAGCCAAGCTGGAGGCCATCTGATTGGACTCTCTCATCTTCCCATGTCTTGCAGAAATCATGGCGTCTTTTTGTTTAGGGTGAAAATCCGATTCTAGCAGGACCAGGTTCACTTTCAAGGAGCCCAAGACTGGATGAACAGGACTCTCATGCCATTCTCTGAAACAGTAAAAGTTCCATAAAATATAATACTAAATTCCTACATGCAGTCCTCATAGTTGTATAAGTCCAAATTATTTTATTTTCTAATAATGACTGAGCTTTAAAGTATGTGCTTGTTGGAGTCTATTGGAGACAATGGAGCAAGAGTCTGAAGACATGGGTTCCTGTCGTGGCACCGAGAACACTCTGAGTGGCAGCTTCTTGGCATAGTTAGACCAGCATCCTTTCTGATGAGGACCCCTGCCTCCTGACTCCAGTTTTCACCTTCTCCAATCCACCTTCTACATCAGAGGGTCTCAAAGTGTGGTCCCCAGACCAGCAGCATCAGTACCACCCGAGACCTTGCTAGAAATGCAAACTCTTGGGCCCCACTCTGGACATACAGAATCATGAACTCCAGAGTGGGCTCAGCCTCTTTGTTTTTAAAACCTCTCCAGATGATGCTGTTGCACGCCAGCCCTGGAGAGCTGCTGGTCCACATGGATTCCTTACAGCGTAAGTTAAAGCTCTTAGCACAGCTCAAAAGACCGTCATGCTCTTAGGCCTCCAAGGTCACTCTCTGATTCTCCCTCGGTCTCCCCCTCCACCGCCACAGTGGACTGTACGACAAAGGAATACTCCCTTACAGAGGTGCTGCCTTCTCCATCAAGCTTTTGCTTCTTTGGTGCCCAGCCAGTTCATTTCTTTGCCTTCTAGTTTCGGCACATCTCTGTTTTTAAGAGTACCTTGTCAAAAATGTGGACACACTGGGCTACCCCCACCAGCCTGTGACGTCTCTGGAAACATACACTCATTCACCCTTTCTTGTATCAACTATTTTTGAGCGCCCAGCACATAGGTGGGTGCTCAAGATACAGTGGCACCAATGGAACGTCTATCCTCTAATCTTTGATTCCTTATCACTAGCACGGTAATGTTGTGGTAATTTTTTTTTAACTGAGAATGAGGAGACTAGGGTTTAGCCCACATCTCTTCCAACCTCTTCAGAATCCTTAGGTTGCCATTCAAGACCCTCCATAATTTGACCCTGACCTATTTTTCCACACTTAAGCTCCCTGTGTCTCCTATATGACCTGGCTGGTCCTCACTGGCCTTCCCATTTCCTCTGCCCTGGCAGAGCATATTCATCTTTCAAAGCCCACATCAAATCCCAGGTCATGCGGTAAACCATCTCGGACAAGCTCAGCCTCTTTGTTTATCATCAGCACTTGTTAACTATGTCATTCCATCAACTAGTACCTTGCATTATTAGTCATCAGATATGTGTTTCTGTTTTATATCCCTAACCAGAGTCTAAATTTATCTCGAGGAGGACTGGACCTGATTCTCCTCCATTCCCCGATGGCAGGATAGTGGTAAGGGTGGGTAAGAATGAGGACTCTAGAGTCTGAAAGCCCATGTTCTAATCTTGGCTCAAAAAAAAGCAACACTGAGTCCCCAGAGTCCTCAACATCTAAACACTGTGGAGTCGTATAAAGCAGGGAAATTCTCACTTCAGTTCCCCCCCCCCACCCCGCCACTCTTGTGTTATTCTCCCCACAACTGCTTCACATGATAAGGGGTGATCTAAAGAGATTCCTGAATGAGTTTCCACAAAGAAAACACAGGGGTAAAAATAACCAAACAGGATGATTCTTAGCGATCCCATATTTGCAAAAGTCTTGTATGTGAAGCGTAAATGTTATTATTCTGCATGACTGTAAACCAATACCCAATCTTCAAACTTAAAACTCTAAAAATGGTCCATAGCTTTACCCTAATAGATGAAGCCAGCAATTAACTTTTAAAATCCTGATTTTTTCATTAGAAAACCAAATATTTGAGAACAGTCAATGACTTTCAGTTGGGAAAAGCATTTTGGCTGGGTCGACTCATTCAACTTTAGGAAGCCAAGTTAAAAATCTTGCCATTACTACGTTAAGAGTCGCTGACAATAATGAAAGGTTTTGAGAGAAAGTGATTTCCAGGAGTGTGATTACAGTGGGCAGTCTCACCCCCACTACCCATCCCCTACCCCTGCCATGTCTTCTCTCCATTGAGAAGAAGGGTCTTGGAAGCTGCTCCCAAGGATCCAGCAGATGTTCCAGAGAGTTCGAGGTGGTGGGAACTCTGGAGTGTCCGGAGGGTGGAGATGAGGGACTCCGGGTGAATGGCTGATCCTTGGGTGAACTTTTTCTACCGCACGTGTGTTTTCTTAGCTGCTCGGGAGGTGCCAGTCGGAGACCCGGAAGGGGGAGAGCATGCCTGTGTGGTGCGCCCCAGTTGAAAAGTCTGATTAGTAACGGGCCGGGGCGGAGAGCAGCTTTTCCAGGGAAAGTCCGCTCTGCTTCAGCCTTGGAAATCAGTGTGACGTCTAGCATAGCCAAGTGTCCCGGCAGGACCCCACTGGGAAATCACTAGAGTTTTATGAGGTTAGCTGCAGTTTTTGTGTAAACAACATAACGTTTTATGATGGGAAACCTAGCCCTTTGCTTTTTATGTAAAAACATCGATTAAGGCTTTTTTAATGTTGGAGATGTAAAGAAGTGTGAAAACCTAATGTTGTTTCAGAAATGGGCCAGGGAGGAAGATAACGCGGTAGCTGCTTGTTTAATGAACTTTCTCATAAAATTATGTGGGGGATGTGTGATAAGTGTGGCCATAAAAATGGCTTTTGTTGCCTCTGATTCTCCCAGATGTGGGTTAAATGTTTTCTGGTGGATAATACCACGACCGTCTATAGTCCTTATTTATTCCACCACGGATTTAATATGTTTCCAAGAAGAATGTCATTAAATTCACATATTAGATTCTTTAGTCAAAATATTTTACGTAGCAAGATTTCTTTATTTTTGTGATGGGGGGGTTGCAAAAAATTACCTATCGCAAGGTAATAGCCAAATTCAAGTAGTGACTAAATTCAAATGGTGGATACATGTCCTTACGCATTTGGCAACGCTCATAGAATAAACACCAAGAGTGAACCTCAATGTAAACTATAGACTCTGGGTGATGATAACAGTCAGTCTACGTTCAGCAGTTGTAATAAATGTACCGATTTGGAGGGGATGTTGATGGTGAGGGAGGAGGCCGGCTGGGGAGACGGGGGGGGTACGGGACACTGCACGTTTGCTCAGTTTTCCTGTGAACCTAAAGTTGCTCTAAAACAATAAAGTCTATTTTAAAAATTCTCTGGGGCGTGTGTGTGTGTGTGTGTGTGTGAGGATTGGGGGTTAATTTCAGTTTCTGATTATCTGGGGTCCAAGCCTAAACTTCTTCCTGCTTCACCCCTTCAAGACATGCTGACCATCTTTCTAACAATCACTGGCTCTGGTTGGCGCCAGGCATGGTGGCTCCCACACTCGCGAAGATACAGGACACTCGTCTCCTCGGAGTCCCACAGATAGAACTGGAAGCAAAGAAGGAGATTGGCCTCACTGCGAACGGCCTCCAAAGCACCCCCTGGAACTTGCTCTCCGGACTGAATCTTAGGCCTGAGAGCCCGATGCTGCCCTTCGCCTTTTTCTTGTCAGTGCTGAGGCTGGAGGGGAAAAGGAGAAAGCCCGGTACTTTCCTGAGAGCAGATCCTCAAGGAGTCAAGGCCAGACCCTGCCCAGGGTTTACCGCCATATGACTACAAGTGACTGTTAGCAAGTTAACCAGCTGATGTTCTCGGGTCTTTCATAAGCAAACACAGCATGTGGAAGGTCAGAGCAACTCCTGAAATGTGCAGAACACTGCTTATCCAAGGCCCCTGAGCCTGTTGGGGGGAGAATGGGATTGTCTGGCGTGCTTTGGGCTGCACTGATGTGCAGAGAGAAGGACAGGCCAAGGGGGAGGGACCCAGCGGGGGAGGCCACCTCACAGAGAAAATGCCTACTTCTTCCAAAGGGGGCAGAGAACATAGGAAGAAGCCGGGAAGAAGACAGGTCAGGGTGGACATTGCTGTGGCCACCCAAGTCCCCCACACTCCCCACACCCCCTACACATACACACACACACACACACACACACACACACACACTGGCATATACCCTCTTTCCCCACACTCAGGGTTCAGCCCATGGTTAACAGAAACTTCCTGATTTGTGCCTTTCCATGACCAGATGGAGCTATCAGAGCAGCCAGGCGATGCTCTAATGCTGGATATAGAAATTTGTGAATTCATCCATTTTTTCAGTGTGCTCTGAGATAGGCTGGGGTGCAAATGCACAAAGAGCATAGACCCTGAGCTCCATCAGCTTCTGATCTATCTTTGTATAGTGTGCCCCTTGAAAGAAGCAGAAAAAAAGCCGACACATGTCCCTATTGTTCATTGCCTGGAAAGTCAGCCCAGCCCTTCACCAGGCCCAGTCCCCGGGCTCGGCCAGAACTCACAGCTGCTGCCTGTCTGCCCTGCTGCCCAGCCTTCGACCCGGGGCTGACCTGCAGGGACCACACTTATTAAAGGAGGGAGGTCACTTACTCCCGTTCTTGCCAACGCTGGCCTGTTAGGGGCCCAAACTGATAAATTACATGTGGTGTTTTACGAGACGATCAAGTGTCAAGGAGCAGTGGGGTGAAGGCTGCCACACAGATTCGGATGCTGGCCACAAAGCAGGGGCCTTGGGAGCCTTGCCGGGGAGGCTGCTCCGCCTGCTGCCCAGGACGCCCTCCTTCAAGGCCAAATGTCAGTCCCTGCGTTTTTCACTGTGGTCTCCCCAGAATCTGACCCCCTTAGAAGAACTATTCAATGTCTCTATTTTTCATGTTTTCTTTCGTTTAAAGAAAATCCCTCCCCTAGAAAAATACAAACTGAAAAACAAATTAGATTTTTAAAAAGGGGGGGTGGAATTTTTTTTTTTTTCCCCAAATAAGGGTTGGGGGGATGACATGGAGAGAGAGAGAGACGGCGACAGAGACAGAAAGAGACTTGTCTTCTTACACCTCAAGCTGAGAGTCAGATCTGGGATTTCCAGGAAGGTATGACTCTTCGAAACTGATTAATTTTTAGATCTTAAAAAGCCATGCGGTCTCTTTAAAGAGCAATGAAAGCCTGATTCAAGTTGTTAAATTTTATGTTGTGTGTAATGTTGTAATTGATGTCAAACCTTTCACATTTTCTTACCACTGACATTGGACAGTCTACTCTACTCAAGGGCTCAGTTACCGGAGTCGAGATTAAGTAACCTAACCAGGAAATAAGGGCAGAATGGAATTTTATTACATGGAATTGAGAAGTTCAAATGCAAAATAATTAAGTCTGAGCCAAATATAGCCATTCTCTCTCCCATCAGTTTATTTTGGTGGATAATTGGCTGTATTAGGTATTTCACTGAGCTGCATATAAAACTTTATTGCCCTTGTAAAGTGCATGCTGTGAATTCTGATGCTTCTGTGTGTTGGGGGGAATGGAATTGTTCCCTTTGCAGAACACCACTGCTTACCTAGATCCTGACACCAAACTAGGCTTCCAGGATGCCTGCCGCGGAAACGCCCCCGGTGCCGGGATGTGTATGGAGCTCAGATCAAAGCTGAGGGGAGAGCGCCACGTAGCAATTAGGAAAACAGCCCCCTGATCTCAGAGCACCGGAAATGAAAAAAGCAAGACACCTGCCCTATTTGATGTGGGCTCTGCCAAGTCACTGCTGGGCTTCCAATGTTTGTGTTTGGGTGCGGAGGGATTAATAAATCAGCACTGAGTGTGGCCGCCCCCAGGTCTCAGAGCCTGAGACAGATGGGTCTTCTTCCGAGGTGGCCTTACCGCTCCCCCTCCATCCTTCTCAGAGACGCCGGCCGTGTGTATACTGCCAAGGGCCCCCTTTTACTGTGCATCCAATACCCTAAGAACAATATGGAATTGACCTAATTAGAATCCTTTTCTGGGAAAAACAATATGTGGCTACATAAGGTTTCAGTTAGGTTCCCAAAGCTTTCCTATTCTTTGGACTCCAACAAAATGCCTGAATCTCCATCTCTGATCGTTTTTATGAGCAGATTTCACAACATACTCCCCCAGGTAACACACTATGGCCTGGCTCCCCTGCCTGAACCCTCCCTAGCCCTGCCAGCTCTTTCTCCGAGTGGCTGCAGGACCTCTAACACCCTCAGGGCTCAGGGCTCTCGCTGCGGGAGAGCTACATGGCCTGAGGAAAATCACTCCTTTGCAACTTACAATGCCCTGTGGCATTTCACATCCTGCTTCT
This sequence comes from Sus scrofa, assembly GCF_054392235.1. Classification (NCBI taxonomy): domain Eukaryota; kingdom Metazoa; phylum Chordata; class Mammalia; order Artiodactyla; family Suidae; genus Sus; species Sus scrofa. Next base: position 130,694,222 of record NC_139385.1, on the reverse strand, counting down.
GTGGACCCAGGAGTTCCTGAACTTCCAAAAATGATAAGTTTGTATATTTGCATGCTTTTCTAGGCAGTAGGTCTGAAACTTTCACCAGCCCCTGCAAGGGTTCTGTGGCCCTTGGGTGGAGGGAACACTGGTTGAGCAGGAGAAGCAGCCTCGTCGATAATTATAACATCATCCATAAAAAGCTTTAGGAGTTCCCGTTGTGGCTCGGTGGGTTACAAACCCCACTGGTATCCATGAGGATGTGGGTTCAATCCCTGGCTTTGCTCAGTGGGTTAAGGATCTGGCATTGCCACAAGTTGTGGCGTAGCTTGCAGATGCAGCTTGGATCTGGTGTCGCTGTGGCTGTGGCATAGGCCAGCGGCTGCAGGTCCAATCCAACCCCTAGCCGATAATTTCAATATGGTGCGGGTACGGGAGTGGCCCTAAAAAGAAAAAAGAAAGAAAGAAAGAAAGAAAGAAAGAAAGAAAGAAAGAAAGAAAGAAAGAAAGAAAGAAAGAGCTTTCTAAGAAAAGTGTGTATCCATCACCATTTCAAGCTCTTGCATCCACATCAAAGACCATGGAGCCTCCAGGCCTGTGGCTGGCGAGTCCATCCCTAACATTTACAAGGCCCAAGGCTAGACCACAAAAGGAGGCCCCCTGACCACAGGGTGCACAGCTAATGGCTGTGAATCACATTGACAAACCCATTCTCTCCTCCTGCCTTGACAAGAATCACCTCCAAACAACCTGGGTGACCGGACTCCAGCTGGAATCCTCAGGCTCCACGCAGCTCTGCCCCAGAAGGCAGCAGCATGAGGAAAGCTGACGACCCCTGGAGGCCTGCCCTTGGCCTGCACACCTGGCTTCCTGCCTCTGGTCAGTCCCCAAGGTCACTGACCCACACGCTGGCCCTCCCTGGAATCTCGGCAGCCAGGCCTGCCCTCCCAAAGAGAGGCGCAAGGCCATTGGGGCCAGGAGTTCTTAGGAGCCCAAAGCACAGAAGGGGGAAGCAGGACGCTGGCTCAGATGGACATGTGCCATTGGTCTGACTTACTGACGGGAACATGCAGAGTCAAAGGCCAAGTGGAATCCTCTAAAATGCACCTCCTGGGACACAGTGGGAGTAGCTGGAGCTGCCCTGGTTTGGGTTGTCTGGGGCTCCTTTCAACAACCTGAAAGTGGGACGGGCAGCCCTGGCTTTGAGGCTTGGCTCTGTTCCTCACTTGCTGTGCAGCCTTGGGTAAGGTGTCTGCCCTCTCTGAGCCTCTTTCCTTATCCCAGGAGGTTCACAGAAGGGAACAATGCATCAGGAGCATCACGGGCCTTACAAGTGTGCTGCTCTCCACCTGGTTGGCTAGACTGAGCTCAGGGAACACAACCATCCCTCTCTCACCCACACCCCAGCTGCCATGAGACCGGGAGGGGAACATCAGTTGGTATTGAGTTACGCCTGGAGCTCGTGGCTACAGAGGTGCCAGGAGAACACACCCTTTTCAGTCTTCTCTGCTTATCTGCCAGGCACGCGTTGTCCCTCCAACTTAATCCCGAGCAGAGCTTTTCTCCCAGGGCGATGAGGGCAGGGCTCCTGGAAGCTGCACTATGGATTTTCCCTGGGGAGCTGCTGAGGCCCATGCCCCAGGCTGGGCGGGGGCCCCACTTGAGCTGGCCCAGCCTCGACCGCTCTCAGCAGCAGGGCCAGCTCTTCTCCATACCTTGAATTTCACCCTCGGTGGATCCTCTGCTGCAGGAGATAACCCTCCAGGTAACCTGTTCAGGGGAGGAGACAGGGGTCCCAGTGGGAGAAGTAAACCCTGGACTGCAGATCTCCTGGGGGCCCGGGTGGCCCCAGCAGGCGCTCAAGTCCTGAGAAGGAGTCAGCACACGCCATTCAGCCAGTGTCCTCTCTGAGGCGCTCCGTAGAGATGGAGCAGATTAGTAAGGTCATAGCCCAAACCCAGGAGCTGGGAACTTGGAGAAGGGGAGCGAGGTGAGGGAATCCAGGAGGCTGATAGACTCGGCACAAAGCCAAAGAACAGTCTCTGACCCCAGGCCACTCATGAGGACACCAGGGCAGCAAAGCACAGCGAGGACCTGACATCTGGGCAGAAAATCCAGCACAGGCAGAGAGTGGAAGAGGGTGTCCTCACTCCTCGCCACAGACACTTCCAAGGTCACAGAAGGCCTTGCAATGAACTGACACAGAGCTAGGCTTTCTGTCCTGTTCTACTGTGCCAGCGTTGAAGTGTCAGCAAATTATTTAACCTTCTCCGCCCCACCCCCACCCCGTGAAACAAGCTATTTTGTATAGAAACTCCTGGCAGAGGGATGTCCGAACCCCTCAGAACAGGGTTCCTCAGTCTCAGCGTGACGTTTGGGACCCGATCATTGTTGTAGGGCTGTCCCGTGCGCTGTGGGATGTCTGGTAGCATCTTGGGGTGGTACCCACCAGCTGCTTACAACCCCCTCCCCCAAATGTGCGACAACCATTAATGTCTCCAGACTTGGTCAGATGTCCCCTGGGAGAAACAACAGTCCCTGGGTGGGAGCCACCTCCTTAGACAAGAGTAGGCAGAAATGGGATATGACACCCAAAGGCGGGCTTGTGCCCTGAGCGCCTCCTCTGACCTCAGGGAACTCTAAGGCAAAGGGGAAGGTGGAAGGGACACAGGGGCTCATCCCCTGACAACAGTGCAGCTAACACACTCCCCAAGGGCTGCGCACTCCTGGCTGCGCACTGGGCTCTTTGCCCAGATCATCTCCGGCTCTCTCAAGCACCCTATGATGTAGGGGTGAAGGACGGCCCCATCTTGGAGGAGGGGAACCCGAGCCTCGAAGCAGACCGACCGCTTACTTAAGATCAAACAGCTGGCATTGCAGCCAGGATTGGCACTCAAGCCGCCTCAGTCCAGAGCCTGCACTTGCATCAGTGCACGAGACAATGTCATAAAAAAGATGACAGTAATCTCCCAGCTGTAAGATTCGGGAAGACGCCGAGTGGAATGGAAAGTGACTTTCAGGTAGGTGATTTCATCGGATCCCCACCACCCCTCCGTAAGGCAGCCACGGTGATGGGGAGCAAAGCCCAGCTCTTCTTTGAACTTCGCCAGCCCCAGAGGGGAAAACAGCCAGGATGCGGGTTTCACTCTGTTAACCTCGTCAAGAGGCACCACTTCACCAAAGAACCTGGCCCTTGGATTTGTGGGCAGAGGGAGCCGCTTGTTCAAAGCATCTTTGCCCAGGTGTCTGAATGTGAGGTCCCGGGCCAGGAGGAGCCCCCAGCGCTTTCCTAGCCAACCATCCCCTGGGCGCCTGGAGATGCTGTGCAAGGAAAACAAACGCAGAGCGAGGGGAGGGGGAGAGGCTTTTTTCTGTCTTTGAAAAACAAAATGTCAGCAGCTCGGCCCCAGATCCCAGGAAGGCTTCGGTCACATTCCAGGACCTGTTCATCACGAGGGGCTCGGGAACGGGCTTTGTGGAGGAATCTGCTTTTTTTCCTTTCCCCATGCTTAAAGGATCTGAAGAGTTATTAAAAACAAAAGCCGATGAAGTTTCAAAAGTACGTCGACAGTGTCCCTTTAAAAACACACCCAAGCCCGAGAAGAATGCTCAGAGGACAAGATACTGTACTGATTAATTATTAAGAACACATTTTGTGCGGTTTGACAGCTATGCCAGAGCAATCTGCTTCAGAGTGATTAAACCTCAATAAATGTGGTTCTAATAATGAGCTGGTATTGAATTATCAGACAATGGCAGCCTTAGTAAATCTTAATTACTTTTGTCTTTTGAGACCTTCATTTAAATTCTGAGTAATACAAATGCCGTTTGGAGCCCAGCGAGGGAGGCATGGCTGTCATCCATGGGGGGGGTCCGGTCCTCAGATTTCGACCCCACCAGCCCCAGCAGACACTCAGAGTTTGCATTCCAACAGAGAGAGCCAGGCCTTCTTCAAACATCTCTGAGGAAGGAAAGCCTCCTTGGGCCAAACAGCAAAATGATGGGGTGAAAACAATCTTTTCTCAAATGTGGAGCTCTGAGAACAAACAAAAAGCCAAAAAAAAAAAAAAGCGAGAGGGAGGAAGGGAGTTTCTGTGAGCCTGAGGCTGGGAAGAATGGACAGATGGATGACCGGGTGATGGGGCCAGCCACCAGTCCACTGAGGGCCTTTCAGGGTAAACAAACTGGCCAGGTTGCACAGCTTTGCTTCAAAAGGCCCACAATTACTCGTTTTATTGCTCAGAGTTACAAGATGATGGTATCTCAAAAGAAGGTGACAGCAAGTTAACAGATCCGTCCCCGAGGGTGCCCGGCCCAGACGTGGAGACTCCTTTCTCCAAACAGAGCTGCAGGCACAATTAGGCGCTTTCAAAATGAGACAGTTCTCTGCTTTGGGAACCCAATGGAAGGCCCGTCACTGCACTCCACGCTGCCCCCCCCCCGCCCCCGTGCACATTTTGGTACTAATTAACTCCTAATTTGGGAAGGGGGTGTCTCTTTCAAGAATTTCTCCCTCCGGAGATGGCATCTCTGAGCAGCAGCATTTGGCAGTAAAAACACAACAAATGTCAGAGCGGAGTGGCTGCAGGGCTGGGGATTTATGACTCGGTTCCGGAACGCTGTCAGAGCTGTGGCCAGAGACTCTGAGTCCAGATTGGGATGGATTTGGGTAATTAGGTAAAGCCAGCGAGGCCTGTCCCAGGAGGCAAGAGGCTGGGGACCCCATCTCTGTGGTTAACTTGCTGTGTGACCTTGGGCCAAAGCCTTCTCCATCTAAAACAAAAGTATGGAATTTGTCATCTCTAAGGATACTTCCAGTCCCCGAAGTCTGTGATTCTAAGATTCTAAAACTTAGCAGACATGTCTCTAATCCATACACACCCTCCAAAGGCAAGGGGACCCAAAAGTCTGGTGATGGTGAGTGGATCACTGTGGATGGACAAATTACAGGCTACAAGACATGGGGGTGACAAAGCGGCCCCAGGTGCATCCTCAAAGCCTTTAGCATCGTCAAGAACTCATTCTTTCTCACGGTAAGTCTCCCTCAGCAAGGGCCGAGCATCACCATCCAGCCTCGGAGGGGCCTGGGGCTTCTCCCCATTTCTCAGCTGATGCAAAGATCATTCTGTTCTTTGGAGAACGGTCCCAGGAACCCTTCTGTCTGGTCTTCTCTTACCCCAAATGCTGAAGTTCAGGCTCCACTCATGAGCAGCCCATCTTGCCGGGTCTGGAAGTCCCAGCGGCTTTGCTTCAGCTTAGCACAGCATTGGATGGGCACCCTGGCATCCTGGCACCAATGGCTTATGTTCGTTCAGTACCACTTTACAAGAGCATTAGCCCTTGGGGAGGCCTGGGCATCTGCTCTGAAAGCTGCCACCAAATCAAAGGAAGCACTACATTCCTACCCTGAGCCAATAGCTTCAAATCTGAAAATGCTGAAGTGACACGGGGAAAAAAAATGACACGTCTACAGATGTATTAATCAGTTTTTCTACTCCTCCTCCCCCTTTTTTACTTCGTTATAAAGAATAACACTTGTCCCTCCCAGAAGAGTTCCTGTACCACACAAATGCTATACAAATGCAAATACCCTTCACTTCTGCACTTGTAGTTTACAGTTATTTTTATTGAATATCCCTGTCCACCACAACAGCCAAAAGCCTCTCTGTCTTGGTTAATACTCTCCCCTCCAGTTCCAGGTACATAAGGGTGCCTACAGGGGAGTGTTGGATGAATTATCAAGTTCTAGGATCCAGGCTGTGGGTACTAAGCTCTGAGAAGCTACGGTGAGAACGGAGAAGGCAAGAAAAGCATTCTGGGAGGTGGCCTGGGGTCGCACTTTAAAAAATCAGTAGCATTTGGAGAGGCAAAGGAAACTCCAGGTACCCCTGGCTTCCCCCCCCACCTCCCCCATGCCTACCACACCCATAGGACAATCAGCAGGAAGACGCCACCTACAGGTGAGTACAGAGAAAGCACCAGGATGGAGCAGGTCCACCAAGCCAGCTTGAAAAAAGTTTCATTCTTTGAGTGAATAGTGCTCCCTGATGGATGTGCTTGGAGCCCTGGCTTCCAACTTCCACTAAAACCTTCCACGAACATTCCCCTTTATCTCTTCTGGCCACACCAGCTCATTCTTTACTAAGCGGCTTTTTTTCGCCCAAATCTCCAAACAAAACTTGCAATCTTGCCAAACGTTTTCTCCATCAAGCAGTATTTAGCAACATGAGCGCTGCAAACAGATCACAAACAGATCAAATATCATAACGTTTGTTTTCAAATCCTGGAAATATTTTCCAAATCATGTATTTTTTTTTCCCTTTTTCAGACACATCATCAACCTCCTGACAATTTTGGCCAGGCCTGCCTGTAGGCAGCCTTAACTGCCTGGCTCTGGCAAAAGGCTGGGCATGCGTGGCTGGGGGTGGGTGGCTGCTGGTGGTGACAACCTGTCAGCAGCATGATGACTCGTACCTGGCTGTGTGATGCCCGGAGGAAGCTATGTGGGCGGCTGTGTGAGGAGGACCTATGGGTGGGGGGGGCGTCTCGGGTAGAACTGGAAAACCTGAGGCCATGTGCCACGTAGAGGGGCTGTGAAAGGACAAAGGACACAGACTACGTGTGATGCACCTGAGGCTCTGGGGGAGGTCTGTGTGTGCTCTGGGAGATAAGAAAGATTGTGTGTGTGTGTGTGTGTGTGTGTGTGTGTGTGTGTGTGTGTGTGGCAACCATGGGACATATTGGGTGGGATCTATTAGTATGATGCAATGGGTGACTCAGTGTGTGAGGGCACTGCGGAGGGTGAGGAGGGTGCTGGGAAGGTGTGTGTCAAAGTGATACACTGCCCACCAGAAAGCAGCTCTGGGGTTGGCCAGGCCTGGGCTCTGAGACCATCTCCAGGACCAGGACAGCTGCTTGTGCCAGGCAAGGCCGCTGACAGAGTGACCTCCGTGCCAAGGCTCAGGTCCAGCCTTGACGCTACAGACCCAGGCCCCACGGTTGGGGAAACCTGGTGGCTGTCCCCTGATGCCTGTGCCCAAGGAGACTGAAGCAGAGCAGATGAGGCAAATCGCTTTGTGGCTGGTAAGCAGCTCCTGCTGTGAATCAAGGGCCTGAGGAAGGCGGCGGAGTCCTTGGCCCAAGGGAAGTTTGTGGCTGGATCTTGTGTAGCTTCGGTCCCTGGGGCCACATTATCACTAGTAATGACCTCAGCCCAAGAGAGACATAGTCTACTTTCCCAAGCAACAGACGGCCCGTCCGTGAGGCCCAGAGAAGAAGGCGCCCTGGCAGGCAGCCCAGGACCCCACCCAAAGGCCAGTGCCCCCTCCCCAGGGGCTGTCCCAGAGGAGGGCCCAGGCTCGGGGTCCTGACTCTCCCCTCCTGGGCACGTGACCCCCATCATCTCTAAGATTCAGACCCAGAGGCCAGGCCTCCAAGGCCCGCGGGTATCTCATCCCACTTTCCTGGCTCACTTCTGCCGCCTCTGTGCTTCCCCCTCCAGCCACCCTCAGACCAGCGAGCAGCCCTCCGTGTTCACGGCTCAAGACACTGTTCAGAGAGTCCTTGTCTAAGAGTCTGGGAAGGGACAGGCCCCTGAAGACTGAGCCCAGACAATGATGGGCAGGATGCAGAGAGTCACAAAGAACTTCTGAGGTGACCCTCAACTAGAATTCCTGATCCAATATTTACAAAGGCTTGGGAAAGCTGTTCATCGCTGGTTTTTGAAGAAGAAGGCGCGCCTTCCTATTGTCATGTAAAACTCCAACATGACAAATTGCTTCTTCAAACAGCTTACAATCCAAGACAGTGCTGGATATGGAGCTGTATCAAGAAGACCTCTGAAAAACGACTGCCAGGAGCAAACAGCCCAGGAAACCTACACCCAGCAAGGGACTGCAGGGGCACTCGGCTGGCCGGCCTCCTCTCCACCACCATTCTCAGCAGCTTTAAGAGTCATATACTAGACCCACCTCTCGCCCTCTGCTCTCGTTTCCTTGGTTCCAAGGGATTCAATGAACTTCACCATCACCTTGGCCACCACCTCCCATGGGTGTACTTTACAGCTTGTCAGTTATTTCAGCCAATAACGGCATCAGCTCTGAAATGCCAAGCAGCTCTACTCTAGGGCCGCCTCTTCCCGTAATCTAGAGCAGCTTGGCTCCAGCAACTCGGATCTCACTGGGAGGCTCAACCCATCGCCCCTTCCCCTCTCTGACCACCTTCACCCTCTCTGCCCCGAACACACACACATTCTCACCCTCCACCTCAGCCAGCTCAGCTTCTTTGATCAGCACTGCAGCCACTCTCTTGCACATGTATGTCTCTTCTGCCCCTTTTCTCTTTATGTTGTACCAGCCTGGAAAGACCTGAAGCTCAATAACCCTAGTTATCTGCTTGCTCTGAGTCTGTAGCCAACATGCTGCCTCTGGAGGAAAAAAAAAAACAAAAATCTATCTTTATCTCTGTCTCTATATCTCCCTCTCCCTCTCCCTCTCTCTCTCTCTCTCTCACGCACAGTCTTCATCTAAGTCAATGAGAGAATCATTCAGGCAACTGTTGAGACCAGGGACCTTAGAGTCACCCTTGATTACTCTCTTTCCCTCATATCCCGTATTTAATTCATCAGCAAGTTCTAGCAACATCACGTCCAAATATATCCCAAATGTGACTCCCTCTCGCCCTGTTTATCATCAAAATATTAGTTGAAACCTCTGACATCTCTTACCTAGTTTACTGTAAATTCCTTCTAATTTGCTTCCCTTCCTCCTCTCTTGACCCCACCCAGTCCACTCTCCACACAGCAGCTGGAAGGATCTTTTTTTAAAAAAGAAAAACGGACTTTATTTCTCAAAGAAGTTTTAGGTTCACAGCAAAACTGAGCGAAAAGGACAGAGAGTCTCCATGTGCCTCCTGCCCCCGCCCTGCCCGCGCTTCCACAGCCCCTCCCCACCAACATCCGGCACCACGGTTGTAAGTTTGTTACAACTGATGAACCTGCATTGACAGGTCATTATCACCCAAGTCCATAGTTTACATCAGGGTTCACTCTTGGTTTTAAAGAAAAATGTATAAATGGAGGATAATGCGAAGAAAAAGAATGTATATAAATGTAAAGCTGGGTCACTTTGCTGTGTAGCAGAAATTGAAATCAACTACGATAAAAAAATTTTTTTAATAAAATAAATCCAGAATTTTTCCAAAAAAATAAATATAAAAAGTGTATAATGACATATACCTACCATTATAGTATCATACTATAAAATAGTAAAAATCCTAAAAATCCTCTCTCCTCCCCCATTCATCCTCTCCTCCCCCAAACCACTGAGCTTTTTGCTGTCTCCATGGTTTTACTTTTTCCAAAATGTCACATAGTTGGAATCATAAAAGAGAGCCTTTCCAGACTGGCTTCTTTCACTTAGCAATCTGCAGGTCTTGTCATGGCTCCATTGCTCATGTCTATTTAGGGCTGAGTAATATCCCATTTTCTGGATGTGCCATAATTTTTTTTTTTATCTTTTTGCCATTTCTTGGGCCACTCCTGTGGCATATGGAGGTTCCCAGGCTAGGGGTCTAATCGGAGCTGTAGCTGCCAGCCGACGCCAAAGCCACAGCAATGCGGCTCTATGCCAGAGACACAGCAATACGGGATCCAAGCCGCGTCTGCAACCTACACCACAGCTCACAGCAACGCCGCATCCTTAACCCACTGAGCAAGCCCAGGGATCAAACCCGCAACCTCATGGTTCCTAGTCGGATTCGTTAACCACTGCGCCATGACAGGAACTCCCTGGATGTGCCACAATTAATTTATCCACTCACCCACCGAATGACGTCTTGGTTGCTGCCAAGTTTTGGCAATTATGAATAAGGCTGCTGTGAACACCCATGGGCATATTTTTGTGTAGACATAAGTTTTCAACTCATTTGGGTAAATACCAAGGAGCATAATTGCTGGATCATATCGTAAGAGTATGTTTAGTTTTGTAAAAAAAACAAAAAAAATGCCAAACTGTCTTCCATACCATTTTGCATTCCCACCAGCCATGAATGAGAGTTTCTAACACTCCACATCCTTGCCAGCATCTGGTGTTGTCAGTATTTTAGATTCTGGCCATTCTAATAGGTACAGTGGAATCTCAGTGTTTCATAGAGTTGTCTTTGTAAATCTTAAATCTAATTGTGTTGCTTCTCTTTTTAAAGATTTCCAGTGATTTCCCACTACAACAACTGTCAAGTGCAAAACCCTTAGAATGACCTACTAGGTCCTGCCTAATTTGGCCTCTTCCCAGCCAATCCATTCTGATTGGTCGACACCTATGTCATGCTGGTTGTATTTAACCTTTTGATTACCACGCACTTTTCCACATCTCTCTGTACCATTCTCCTCATGGACACCATGCTCCAGCCAATTTCTCCCTCTTTCAGTCTTCAAACATGCCGTGCTAGTTTCTGTCTTAGGGCTTTGCTCTTGCCATTACTTTTCCTTGAAGTGTTTTTCCAACAGATCTGCCCATAACTGCCTCCTTCTCATCAATCAGGTCTTGGCTTAAATACTAATCTCTAAGAGAGGATTTTCCCAACTCCAGGCACTTCTGGATGGGTAGATGGATGGATGGATGGGGATCCTAAAACAAGTAAAAGAAAACTTGGTTGCTGTGGGCTAGAAGGGCACCGTATCAAAGGAAAGAGCAATTCCAGGCATCAGTGGGATCAGCCCCTCCATGGCCCTCTCAGCAGAACGGACTAAAACAGAAGAGAGAGTGTAGACTAGAATAGGGCACATTTTAGGGAGCTGGCTAGATCAAGTGAATTAGCACAAGCTTTCGCAGGAGTGTTGGAGGGTCCCAGGCCTACAGTCATAGTCCTCGGAACATATAAGGCATCGGACCTTAATTACACACCAGTATGTGGGTTAAGTGTCTGATGCGTACACACTGGTAAATTCCTAGAGCCCTAGTCTCGAGGCAGTATGCCTGGGTTAGGGAGAATCCAGCTCTGAGCCTGCTGCCTTGTGGCTGAAACCACCACTCTCTGCTGCATCTTTGGCTACCTCCAGTTAGTTAGCTATTCCCTGCTGAAATCCAGGCAGGGAATAAAACACGGCCTCACACATTACCAGCACCATCGCAGATCAGCTGTGGGCTGGAGAGGATCCAAGCCTTTGCCATTTGACTTTTTTCCCCATGTACGCAATTCCTTTTTTGATACTGTGAGACTCAAAGTTTACTATTTTAACATTTATGACCAAAGATAATTGGCAGCTTTACTTTGCCTCTGTAATGACTTTTTTCTCAAACCATGTCTGATTAAGACATTGCTTAGGTCATGGTGTCTCAAACTGCAGGTCGTGAACCATTAATTTGTCGTGAAATTGATTTAGACGGTTCACAACCAGCATATTTTTACCAAAATAGAACAGAGTAGATGAGACTAGAAAATATCAAAGTGTATTGCACGTAGGAAGAATAAGTATTCTTTCAGAAGACATATGTTTCAGTTATACATATAATGCATATCTGTACATACATATGTGGATAATGAGATACCACGTAATGTAGGGTCGCCGCCAAAAAAGCAGAAGCTGTGCTCTAGGCTTCACTTGGCTATATGGATACGCTATGAATAATGTATAAATATATTCTGAAATAACTTCAAAATTCATGTAGAATTTATTCATGTCGGTGTAGTGCTGTCAGAGATAATAACCATCAAAAGAGTATACAACAGGTGTGGCGATGTGGCACATCCTCTTTAAAGCCTGGGATCCTGATATGCCACTAGACCACAAGCCTAGAGCACGAGATCCCAATGTCTTCTCTTTTACTCCCTGGCACGAGAGCTCTAGGAAATTCCCCCTCCCTTTTCTGGGCTTCAGGTTCCTTATCTCTAACCCAAAAGACTTAGGTTCCTTTGCTTCCAAAAAGCCCTCCGTGGAACTCATACCCTCAGGGTGTACCAGAGGCTGCATGAAATGCTCAAGAACTTCAAAATCAAAGAAACCAGACTTGAATCCCTGCTGTCCCTCATCAGTAACACTGCCCGTTTCTTTAATCCGAAATTAGGAATGATGGCGTTCCCACTGTGATGCAGCAGGTTAAGGAGCCAGCGCTGTCTCTGCAGCAGCTTGGGTCACTGCTGAGGCATGGGTTTGACCCCTGGCCCGGCACAGTGGGTTAACGATCTGGTGCTGTAGCTGTGCCGTAAGACACAGCTGTGGCTCAGATTCAATCCCTGGCCTGGGAACATCCATATGCTGTGGGTGGGGCAGAAAGAAAGAAAGAATGAATGAAAGAAAGAGAGGAAGGAAGGGAGGGAGGGAGGAAAGAATTGGGAATGCTGAGGCATCCTCCTTGAGCAGGATGAGAATGAAAATGGTTTGCTCGGAGTTCTGGGCAAAGCAGAGGCTCTCCTTACAATTGATTGTCATCATGCCCTCCTCTGCCGCTCTGTTTCTGTACCAATATCTGTGCACCTTTAACTACCACCCAGCATTCCTCTTCTCAATATCCCTCTAGGGTCACCCTGAAGGGTCCCTTTCTTTCCATATTGGCATTTCTCACAAATGCCCATCAGAAGCATCCCCAGCATCCACGACTTTCTCATTTCAGAAACCTGCCCTTCTGGTTCAAAGGCCTTGGCTGCCGACGACTCTGCCCTCCTCTCCTTCCCGACTCCATCACTACCCTCTTCCCATGCCATGTCTTCTATCTCACAGCTTCTCCAGCCCTGTGGGTGCCAGGGTCCGGGTCTGAACCCTAGGTCAGCCCCAGGACCATGAGAGAAAGTCACTCTTTATCCCATCAGCTAAATGCCACCTCAGTGCCTTCCCTTATGTCCATCAACCCTGCATCAGTCTAAGAAAATGCTCCTCAGACTGCCCACAAAAGATGATAGACAGACAGACAGACAGACAGACAGATAGTAGATGCATAGATACATAGATAGATAGATGTTAGGAACAGAAGTAGCCAGTGCTCATTAAGTCAAGTAAATCGTGAAATATGGCCCAAGCCTTCCTTTTTTTTTTTTTTTCTTTTTACAACCACACCTGTGACATATGGAAGTTTCTGGGCCAGGGGTTGAATCAGAATTGCAGCTGAGACCTATACCACAGCCCCACCACATCAGATCCGTAACCTACTAAGCAAGGCCAAGGATCCAACCCGCATCCTCACAGTGACAATGTCAGGTCTTTAACTCACTGAGCCACAACGGGAACTCCCTGAGCCTTCCTCGTTTTTATTTGTGACAGTATAAAAATCATACAAGTTGTCCTACATAGAAAAGAGAAACGCATAGCAATTTCTCAGTCGGCTAATGGTGAAGGCACAGACCACATGAGCATCTCGATCCTTCTCTGCTGGTACTTCTGTCCTAACCACATCCCTCACCCTCTGCCCCTCACTGGCCCGGGACAGTCATTGCAAGGCGAGAGCTCCAGGAGGTGCGAAGAGGCCTACTGGCCTTGGATCCTACCATCCCTGTGCCAGCCCAATCTCCTCCAGGTTATCTAAGTCCTTCTAGAATCTTCTAAGTCAGGTCTGCCCCAACACAGGGGTTGACAAGAAGATAGCTCTCAGGGAAATGAGGCTGCTGAGCCCCGGGGGCCTGTGCTCCTCCCTTCTCGCCTCCTCACTATTCTCAGTTACAGGCCCTGCGGAGCTAACTGGACTCTGCTGGAGCCAGGGCGGGCTGGGTGCCTGAAAGTCCGCCGTGTTCTGAACTGCGGGGTGTGAGATCCTGCAGCCGGAACCTGGGAGGGTGGGGGCAGATCCTAGGAGTTCGGGTTCATTTCCCATCACAGACAGTCCTGGATCTCCGTCGGCCATGCCATGGCCCTGCATACCCACCTCTTCCTGAGGCCACACCTCTCCAGGCTCCAGCCCCCTCGCCACACTGCCAGCTCTGTCAGGGGCAGGAAGCCCGGACTGCAGGGAAGATCTCCACCGAGTGCGGTAGGGCCTTGCCAGAGCCAGAGTCCACGGACCCCTGGATGGCACAGTCCACTCTGTCTTAGAGAGAGACAGCTAGGGACAGATGTGAGGGAGGCGTGGGCTAGAGGAGAAAGTGGGGTGGGAGTGGGTAAGACCAAAAAGGGAAGGTGGGCTGAAAAAGAATGCTTAGCCCCCCAGGTAATTACTTACAGAAACATCGAGATGAATGTGGGTCAAAGCGGGGAGTCTTGCTCGGGCCTCAGCTTTTGGAGGCACTGATTGAGGGGACAGAGAATCCTGATCTAGACTCTTCTGCCTGCTGGGTTGGTCCAGTCCAGAGGGCACTGGACCAACCCAGCAGGCAAGTGCCATCTGCCCCCAGGGCCCAGCTCTCTCCCTGGCTCCAGGCTGCCCACCTCTGCCCTGAAAAGCCATCTCACTGACACTGCACTGGAAGCTGGGACAAATGAGGTTGTTGCATTAGTGACAGCAGATGGCCTAGGAGAAGGTGACAGCCACAGGCACTGCCACCAGGGAGAGCAGATCCATAGGCTGCTGGTGGGACCCTGGCCAGACTTGGGGCGTGGGCTTGGTACAGGGTGGGAGGACCTCGGAAAGCAGCTGGAGACAGCACAAACCAATCCTACCTCGCAACTGTGCCTTTCTGTAGCTCTGTCTCGGGAAGCCCTGTCCCCCATGGGGACCACAGGGAGGGAGCAAAGAAGCAAGGGCATCAAAAAAGGGAGGAAAGGAGGGAGAGAGAGGAGGGCTTCCAACGGCCCCGCTCCAGGCTAAGCATCTCAGGGGGAAGCTCAGAGGCAGAGGTGTAACCAGCAATCCATCACCTGGGCTTAATCCCTGCCCAGCGGCCAGCCAGCCTCTGATTCCTCACCCACCATGGACAGCTCTGCATGAGGCAGTCAGACCTTCCAGCGAGCTGAAACTGGCCACTCCATAATGGCCCCCCACGAATCCTAGGTCTCTACCCGCTGGAGCCACACAGAAGTGGACACAAGATGGCCCCAGCGACACTCAAGATGCTTTTTCTCCAGGCTACATCCACCTGAGATCCTTCACCTGGCCCTAGCCTGCCATGATTTCGGGAGAACGCTCTAGCCCACCCGACAGATCTGAAAGTTCTAGAAAGTCAGAGTCCCTCCCTCCAACTCCCACCCTGGCCCTGGTACAAGCTTGCTGACCAGGCAAGATAATCTCCCACCAAGACTAAGTGCTCGTTCTATTAACTTTGGTTGGAGTGGGGCCGAGTGGACATTTTCGTGACTTTTTTTTTTCTGAAAAGAACATTCATACTTATGATTCATTAGCTAAATGCACACTGATCGGCAAACACACCATCCTTGCAAAGGGTGAAAGGAGCTAAAATACGTTAGCATCATTGCCTGTCCCTGGAAAAGATCTACCAGGAGAGGGAAAAAAAAGTTCAAACAAACGTTTGTAAAAAGCCAAACAAATGGTTTGGGCTGTTTCATTCTCCTTTACACCCAAGCACTCTTGCTGATGGACGGGGTTATAGGCTCTCCCCCCAGCTGGGGGTCAGTCCTCATTCAAACAGCCACTGCTGCCAGTACAGTGAAAAAGATAGATGGCCCTCCGCCCCCACCCCCAGATGAATGTCACTTAGCACCACCGAAGCCGGGCAGGGGTGCAAACTGCAACCAGACAAGATACACCAGGGCAGGGAAGCCTCCTCTGGGTTCAAGTCCCCAACACGTGGCTAAGGACCGAGGGAGCCACACCTGTGCTCCGGTAGCCTGGGCCAGTGAGCACACAACGAGGTGGGAAACCGCGGGGGCTGACATGGCCCACTTCACCAACGCAGAGTCCAGATGAAGCTGGCAGCTGCCAGCCTGCTGGTCCACAGAACCCGGTACGCGGGGAGCATGATTCCAGTAGAAGCAGAGGGACAAAAGCCAGACCTAGACATTCCCTGCCCCTGGCAGGGGCCTGGCAGCCCTGTGCCTCCACCCCGCAGAAAGGGGACCAGGATGGCAGGAGTACGGAGCTACCCAGCAGACCACCGGTTCCCCGGGAGGGAACCCCAGTGCCAGGAGCTGAAGCCTGGCTGCCCCGCACGGGCCAAGGCCAGAAGCGGGGAAGAGAACAGAACCCGGCTGCCCTGAGAACGGCCGGCTTCCCAGGCCCACATCTGGGAATTTTCTCTTTCCAAATACGCAGGAAATAAAAATAGGGAGGCAGGAAGGCCAAACTATGTTTGCAAAAACCTAAGTCTGGTTTTGAAACGCCTGCTCCCACCAGTTCCAGGCTGAGAATAATGGAAGGGGCCGGGAGCTCTGGCAGGGTCCCAGGGTGTGAGCACACGCAGAGTCGAGAGCACGCGGGAATCCACGCCACACCAAGCGCTCTGGAGCTCATCGGAAGCGCCAGGGGCCTTTGGAGAAATGAATGAGCCGCTGATTAAGGAATGTGGCCGCCGACAAGCAGGAATTACCTCCATAAAACATTTCGAAGTGTCAGCGATAGAAAACACAGTCCGAGGCCACGCAGTCAAGAGGGCAGAGCTGCCCACACATGGCCGAGCCCCAGGCCTGGCCCTGGCCCCAGCCCAGGCGGACAGCTTCCACCAGCTGGACCTTGGGACAGGACCACGGGGAAACGACAAAGAACAAACAAATCCGGACCGTGTTCGGCTTGTCACTTCTACTCAACTCTCTTGAACATCTGGGTTTTCCTGGGATGTCTTGTTAGGGCTGAATTGTGTGGCCCTCCCCGAATTCACAGGTTAAAATCTTAACTACGAGTGCCTTTGTAGGTGACTGTAAATAGAGACAGGGTTTTGAAGAGGTAATTCGTTTCCAGTGAGATCCTGGGGATCTGGTGTCCTGGGGAGGAAATGAAATTAGGACAGATAGTACAGAGGGAAGCCACGTGAAGGTGTAGAGAGGACATGGCCATCTATGAGCCAGGGAGAGAGGGCCAGAAGAAACCCAGCCTGCCCACACCCTCCTCTTGGACGTTAGCATCTGGAACCGTGAGAAAATAAATTTCTATCGCTTAAGCCACCCAGTCGGAGGTAGTTTTCTATGGCAGCCGGAGCAGACACACACACCTGCTCGGCTTAGTCTGTGTGTTTAATAAAAGCGGGTGACACTTCCGCATGTTGTAAAGAAACAGAGGGGACATGAGAGCTGATTTTACACATCCGAAGCCCAACCTCACAGACGGCGAAGCTGCCTGGTTCTCTGGAGCCCCACGAGGACCAAGGAAAGGAACAGAAACTGAGTGATGAGCCAGGCCTTAGGATAAGCTCTTTCACTCCTTGGAATCCCCAGGACATCGTTATCTCCACCTCTCAGATGGGGAAGATGATTCCCTGAGTGCTGAGTGTACTGACAAGGGTGTACCTGCAGAAGGGAGAGAAAAATCCGGGGTTGACGCCAAAGCGTATGCTCCCCCCTCTGAGGCTCACATCTGGTGTGGCTGTGGCTGTGACATAAGCTGGCAGTTGCAGCTCTGATTTGACCCCCTTGCCTGGGAACTTCCATATGTCTCAGGTGCAGCCCTAAAAATTAATTAATGGGAGGCAGGTGCCCCCTCTAAAGATTGAGCTCTCTTAGCACGAGAATGGATACCAGGCGTGGCAGGAAATCCAGGCGGGGCTGGGAGACAGGGCATGCGGACGCCAGGGTTTCCAGCCACGTGTCTGCTCCAGCACAGCCTGGTCAGGTGCAGTCTTTATGCCCTGACGCAGGCGCACACACCCGGAGGAGCTGACCTGAGTCACTAAGGGGTGGAATTTGAAAGGGCGCCCCCAAGGGATTCTAGCTGCGATTCCCGGCGTTGTCCCTGTTCAGATCCTTCAGGAAGGGAGTCGGCTGGGATGCTTCTAAGCCCTGAAGGTCCGCAGCTCCTGGACATCTATGGAGCCTTGAGGGGATACACAGCACACTGGCTCGGTGCCTCCAGAACATTCCCCAGAGACGAAGTCAGGGTAACCACACCGGATCTTCAATGACCTCAGCCTCTTTTTGCACAAACACAGCAGTCTGGCTAAAGAGAGTGGCGGAGAGGGCCCAGGAATGCCCTCGGCAGGTCAAGACCAAGGCCCCACGAGGCTGGTCTAAAAGTCAGCTGTGTTTGCTCTCATTTGGTCAGATCCAGGGAGGGGAGTGGAGAGCAGCTGGGCAGGCAGGTCAGCTGCTCACACCACCACCACCCTGTTCTGTGCCTGCTGAGGCAGGACAAGCCGTTCTGCCATGTGACCCTGCCACGGAGCCGATGACAAAGCCCAGGCTGATGGCACCAGGCCGCACAGCCCTCTGGTTCCAGCTCGGGTCACTTAGGCCCCTCTGGAAGCCCAGCCTCGTCCTGGGGCGAAGGAAGGATGGCCAGGCGCCTGGGCGGAGGCGCACAGGCTCAGTGCCCAGTCAGCAGGCCACTTGTCCCCTTCTGACCCTGGCCCCAGTGCCAGCAACTGCACTTAGCCCAGCATCCACCTCCCCTTCCTGCTTCCTCATTCCCTCCCTCCTGTTTCCCCCGAACTCAAGCCGGGGGCCCTGGTCCACCCCCGGAGTTCCGGTCCACCCGGCTGGTTCTCTCCAGCACTTGAGGAGGAGCCCTCCCGCCCAAGGCTGAGAAATTCACTACCAGCCTCAGCTGTAACTTCTATAGGGAATCACTTGTGAACCCACCAAGACTGGGTTACAGGTTATCCTTCTGTGCTCCTAAAGCCTCCTGGATAATGTTTATGACATGGTCTTAAAATTATCTGTTTACTGGCCCTCTACCCTACTAGAATATAAGCACCTTGAGGGTATGAACTGGTTTTTTGTTGTTGTTGGTTTTTGTTTTTTTTTTTAATCCCTGTATTCCCCCCCTTTTTTTTTTTTAAGGGCCGTACCTGCAGCACATGGAAGTTCCCAGGCTAGGGGTCAAATCAGAGCTGCAGCTGCCAGCCTGCACCACAGGCCCAGCAGCGCCAGATCCGATATGCATCTGTGACCTACACCACAGCTCATAGCAATGCTGGATCCTTAACCCACTGAGCAGGGTCAGGGATCGAACCTGCATCTTCATGGATACTCATCAAGTTCTTAACCTGCTGACCCACAAGGGGAACTCCACCTGTATTCTTAATGCCTGGCCTGAGATAGAAATTCAAACAGCGTTGGATGAATAAATGGATGAGACAGAAGGAAATTTTAAGGGATACTCGAAGAGCTCCCCATCCAAGCCGAAGCCCATGCTCATTAATCGCTACCCGGGGGCACTCAGTTCAGAAGGCCTCTGGGAAAGCCCAGGAAGATCCTGACACATGGTCCTGATAGGAAAGGATTCATCCATGGATCCAAACGATGCCCTCCCAGGCCGAGCAGAGGAGGGAGGGAGGGCAGCCTTGAGGTCTCCTGCCTGGCAGGGAGAAGTCAGCAGTGCCAGGCACCTGGTGACAGAGAGGGAAGCAGGGCACGAGGAGGGCTGGAAGGAGGGAGGTGAGTCCTGTAAGCCCAGGGGCCGAGGGAAGTCCCCAGGCCAAACTCTCCATCAGTTAAGTACCACGCCCTGCCCCAGGCTGCCCACAAAGCTCCCAGGAGCACAAACAAAACTTCCCCAAGATTTGGGAGTTCCCGTCGTGGTGCAGTGGTTAACGAATCCGACTAGGAACCATGAGGTTGCGGGTTCGACCCCTGCCCTTGCTCAGTGGGTTGACGATCCGGCGTTGCCGTGAGCTGTGGTGTAGGTCGCAGACGCGGCTCGGATCCTGCGTTGCTGTGGCTCTGGCGTAGGCCAGTGGCTACAGCTCTGATTCGACCCCTAGCCTGGAAACCTCCATATGCCGCGGGAGCGGCCGAAAGAAATAGCAAAAAAACAAAAAAAAAAAGATTATTTGTAGCTAGGAGTTCCTGTTGTGGCTCAGTGGGTTATGGACTCAACTGGTATCCATGAGGATGTGGCTTTGATCCCTGGCCTCGCTCAGTGGGCTAAGGATCCAGTGTTGCCATGAGCTGTGCCTTAGGTAGCAGATGCGGCTCAGATCTGGCATTGCCACACTGCGGTGTAGGCCTCAGCTGCAGCTTTGATTTGACCCCTAGCCTGGAAACTGCCATAGGCCACAGGTAGGGCCTTAAAAAGAGAAAAGTAAAATAAAATAAATAAATAAAAATAATGTGAACCCAAGTGCGGGCTTTTCTATTCTCACTACCTGGCTCTCAAAAACATGTCTCAAAAACATGTCTCAAAAACTTGTCCGAACGCACTGCTCCCCACCCGTGGAACGCTGCCAGGTGCCAGCACCCGAAGCGTGCAGGGGCACAGTGACCCAATCGAGGTCACTGCCTCTCCTGACATGCCTGGAAGTCCAGTGCTCTTCTCGCAGTGAACCCTCCCTGCTGCAGCTGGAGGTTCTCCGGACCCCACAGTATGGCCCTGTCACAACCCTGCTCGAAAGTCATAGAGGCTTCTGGTCCCAGCTGTCTGGCTGGACTTGCACCCGAGAGTTTTCCCTTCTCTTCCCCCTACTCACACCCCCAGACCCTTGAATGAGCCACTCGCTGGGCCTGATCTCCACCACTGACTTCCGCCCTCTCATCAGGGCTCAGCAGCAACTTCTCCTCCCGCTCCTTCCTGGAAGTTTCCTAACCATGACCCCTGAGACTATGGGATTCCTTTCGAAAGCTGCTGAGCCGTGTCACGGGATATTGCATATAGTTCTACATGAGGACGCTGTTTATCCATTCTACACGCTTCTCCGGTATGCTCGGTTGATAAGCTCATAGCTGACCAGGTCTGAGTGCTTGCTCCCAGGCAGTCAGTTGATAAGCTTTATGGAGCTCTAAGCTGTGCTCATCCCCATGGGGTGTGAATGCCTGGCCCCTGGGCTGGGGAGGGTCAGAGACTGGCCAAAACGTGCTGAGACGGACCGAACGCAGACCCTGCCTCCACAGAGGTCACCTTCTAGACAGAACCAGCAACCAGACAACCCAAAGAGTGACACAGTGTGTGAGAAGGAGAGGCACAGGAAAGCAGAGCCCTAGCCCGGTCCCAGAAGCATCACGGAAGGGACTTCTCAGAGGCCACCTAGGAGGTGGCTGGACGAAGAGGGGTAGATGTGGGAGAGGAGAATGTGTGTTTCTCAGCGAGGGGGCGGGGGGGGGGAGGAGGAAGAGGAATGAGAGCAGAAGAAATAACACTTCTGAGGGAAGGAATAGCATCAGCAAGGGCCCAAGGAAAGAGACAGTTTATTCATGGAGCTACCAGTTCTTCTGGAAGGCTGTGGGTGAGGAAGACAGCTGGAAAAGGCAGGGCGAGACAGTGAGCAGCCCACGAAGGCATCTGTCCTGAGGGCAGCTGAGCAAAATCTGCAGTGAAGGGCTAAGCTATATGGGATAGAGGCCAAGTGCAGTGAGAGTGAGAACGGGGCAGTTTGGGAGAGCTTTGAGGGGTTGGGGGGACTTGACAGATTATCAGGTCCTGGGTCCCCACTGAGGCTCTGTCACAAGGCTGCAGCCACCCCTCTCCAGCAAGACCGCCATTCAGCCAGAAGGAGATGTGGGAAACAGAACTGGCAATTCCAGTCCTTCAACTCTACCCTCCAAAGGGAAGTTTCTTTCTTTTTTTTTTTTTTTTTTTCCTTTTTAAGGGCGGCACCCACGGCATATGGAGGTTCCCAGGCTAGGGGTCGAATGGGAGCTGCATCTGCCAGCCTACACCACAGCCACAGCAACACCAGGACATCAGATCCAAGCTGTGTCTGCAGACTACACCACAGCCACAGCGACGCCAGATCCAAGCTGCATCTACAAACTACACCACAGTTCACGGCAAGGCCAGATCCTTAACCCACTGAACAAGGCCAGGGATTGAACCTGCAACCTCATGAGCCCTAGTCGGATTCATTTCTGCTGTGCCACAATGGGAACTCTTTTTTTCCTTTTTTTTTTTTTTTTTTTTTAACATACTATTATTTTTAAAAAGGGGAAACGGGAGGCATCCAGAAGTAGCTGGATCAGAGCAATTTCTCAGCTGCATCTACAATTGATCTGAAATGCAAAAATTTGCATTTATCCCTATAAATTGTCACCTTCTCATTCTAACCCCAAATGAGTAGCCCTTAGACCTGGGAGTGGTAAGTGGCAGAGCGATGAGTCTCAGAAGGGGCTGAGAAAGAAATGGAGTATTGTCGTGGTTCCCGCTGAGGGCCCTCAGCTCCACGTGGACATGGAGATCTATAAGTCGGGGTGTCCTCACAGCCGTGCCCTCCTGGCCCAGCCCACTGGTGAATGACCACAGAGCACCAGCTTTACATCTTCTCTACATAAGCTGGGACAAAGAAGGTGCTTTGATCCAGTGTTGGTACCAAGTGGGGAGCAGGTGAATCTAAGCCTCTCGGCATCCATCTCCTGCATCCCCAGGGGAAAGCCATCTGCAGAACTAAGCCAGCAAGAAAGAGTAGGGAACAGAGCCAAGGACTTGTCAACAGAATCCCGATGATGCCATTTGAGCCAGACCTCTACCCCAGGACCTTAAGCCAATAACAAATTCGATTTCATCTTGCATCACTTGCCTCTGAAAGTGTCTTAGTACACACTGACTTTTTTCCCCAAGTGTTTCATTTTCAGCTAAGGTCTAGCCTCCCATGGACCTTCTCCATCCTTCTATAGGAATGAGGCCCCCTAAAGTGTCCATGGCCATCGTCCGGTTGTAGGGCACTCCCACGTGGAGAGGAAAGCCTGTCTCCTTCTGGGGTCCTCCAGTCTTCCCAAGCTAGGGAAAGAACTGGAAAGTAATTACAGCTCACACATAGCAACTGTCTCCACTGAGACTCAAGCCTGCCTCTCCCCCGACATTGACCATGGCAGTGAACAATCCCCCAAGTGTGCGCACACCGCAGAGGAAAGCGCTCCGATGGTCTCACAAGGTAGCTGCCTGCTCAGTGAGACCACCCCGGATGCCGCCCTGCCCAGGACCAGCCACTCTCCCAGGCTCTACCTGTCAGCTCCTCTTTTATAGGACTTGGAAATGGCTAGTATTGACATGTCAGCAGGAAATGGCTCTTTAATCATTGCTAAGTCCCACCCGATTGTAAAGATTAGCTCCACCTTAGGGCCTCCTCTTCCAAGATAACTGGTCTAGTGTTTGATTAGCAACACTGATCAGCAGCAGCCCGCACTCACAGCTTGGTTGCGTTACACACATCCAAGCCTGGTAGAACTTGGGACCTCGGACAACAGGGGTCTGAGAAGAGTGGATTTGAGACAACCGGGTTGGGGGGATAGGGAGGGTCATAGGTGCCAGATGCAGCAGAAAAGGTTGAGTCATAGGTGGCTGCTGTCTACAAGTAAACAATCTGGGGACAAGCCCTCTGACCACCCAAATCCACAAGGCTCCCATTCTGCACTTTGAGCCCAGAGCTGCCTGTGTACCAGGCGTGGCCCAGGGGCAGGGCAAGATATTTTCACTAAGTCCTTCAATATACGCCATTCATTTGTGGGATGCTCGGGTGGGCTGCCGTCTGCGGCTCTGCTGGGATTCACTGTGGTCATACGGCCTCCCAGCAGATTCAACGTGCTTGGGCCTTCTGCTCCATGGAGCGCTCCTCCTGCCTTCAGCCCCCACCTCTCGGCCAGCAGACCCAGGACCTGGCCACCACACGGCACAACAGGATGCTCTTTCTCTCTGGCCCCCCATGGAAACCATCCTGCCTCCCCCCTGCCCCGCGCCCTGCAGCTGGCCGGAGCGCTGACCGCCACAAAGAACTGACTTCCAAAACATGTCAGGTTGAAGCCCTTCCCTTCAACCTAGGCCCTGATTAAAACCTCTGATTACAGTTCCAAGGTCCTGGGATCTCCAATCAAAAGCTGGCGCCCACCAGGCAGAGGCCAGCCAGGCCCGGGAGGTGGACTTCTCACCTCCCAAGCAGCTGGGACCCAGCAGCCATCTGGCCAGGCTTCGCATGGCCAACCCGACAGCGGGCGGGCTGAGACCCGACTGCCAGGGCATCAGGGCTGCAGGAGGCATCTGAGGCAACACTCCCCCACTGCTCAGGCGTAACCGAACCAGGGCTTTGCAAAGAGGAAACAAGCACATTACCAAGCCGCAGACATGCCAAGAGCTCCCTGGATCCACCTTCTTCCCAAGCCTCACCCTCTCCTTGGGCTCAGGCTATTAGAGCTAAATGACTCTATTTATTGCCATCCAAGATTCTTTGCTTGGCAGGGCCCCGTGGTGGCTGACCTAAACCAGCAGTGACAAGTGGCTGCACTCAGCCTGCAGGCGCCAAGCTCGCTGCCATGTTTTAACACCCCCGCCTTCTCCTCCTCCTGACACACACAAGTGACTTCTGTACCACAGGCAAATCGGAGCCCTGGAACTGCTCTCAGAGACATGAAGACTAGTGGAAGATGCTTAGATGTCTCACTGGAATGATGGCAAAGTCACTGGCTCTCTCTGGACCTCAGTTCTCCTTATAAAATGAGAGGGTCCAACAGTCACCGTTGGAAGGGCTGCTACAGCTACACGGTTATAGAGGCACTTAGTGCTCTGCTTTGAGAACAAGGAGAGACTGATCCGCAGGGAGGAGCTGCGGGATGCAGAGACCTGGATCTGAACTGCTCCTCAGAGGCTGCTGCAAGAAATAAGAGAGGCTGAGAAACAGAAAGGGCAACCCTCCCCAGAATTACCCTCTGGCTCAGACTCCCGGTGGATGCAGAGTGTGGAACCTAAACAAAGTTCTGCTGTGGCGTCTGGAAGTGGAATGGCACCACCCTTCACTCACTGGGCTCAACTCCGGCAGAGTTGGGGACTTGGGGCCCTGACTGTTAGAAGCACCAAGAGCACAGCTGGGAGTAGAGAGGAAAGTCGCAGAGTCTCGTCCCAGTGACAGAGGGTTGAGGGGGAGGCAGCTGCAGTAGAGACTAGTCTGGGCCTCCAGCATCCCTGACGTCGGAAAAGAGGTAGAACAGACAGACTTTGGATGAAGAGTCTGGTTTTGTCCATGTCTGAAGTTTAGACCAGAAGTCAGACAAAAGATCAGGGTGGAGATACATACTTGGAAAGGGTTTGCAAAGAAAGATCTAGAAAATGGAATGGATGAAGGAGAAAGAAATCTAGCGGGTGACTGGAATATATTAGAGAATGCGGCATTTAGGAGTTGAGGGAAGGCCAAGTAATCAGGAAAGGAGGCAAAGAAAGGGCACTCAGAGAGGTAGGAAGAGCCAGGGTGACACTGAAGCGGGGCAGTCATGAGGCCTGGCCACCAGACAGTCCTGCCTTCCGTCAGGGAGCCTGGTGGCTTGGGCATTGGGCTACTCCTCTTTTGTAGCCAGTGGACACACATGACTGTGGCCCATGAGCTGTAAGTGCAAGCCGTATATGTCACTTTCAGCCGGATATTTCCAGCTAATATGAGACACCTAAGAGCTCTCTTTCCTCCCTTGCAGTGACCTTGTGTGTTCCAGTAGAGGCTGCTCTGCAGGTCCAGGAGTGAGAGGACATGGAGCAGAACCAGAGGGCATCAGGAGTGAGAAACCAACTCTTTGCTTTAAGCTACCATGATGGCTGGAAACTGCAGCACAGTCTAGCCTTTGCTGACCGATCCACCAATGGAGTTTCTGGAAGGAAGATGGTAACCAGCAGTGCTGAATGGAGCCAGAGGATGGAGTCTGGGAAAAGTTGTTGAGTCTGGCAAACAAGCGGACATCAGTGGCCCTCACACTCGGGCTGTGGGTGCACGAACCAGACTCCAAAACATTAAGGAATGAAATCTTGACGGCAGAAAGACCTAGACTTCTAAATATCTGGAGGAATGTCACAAAAGAAATCAGATGGCATGAGGGCCAGCTGGGTAGGGAAAGAAGCTTTTATTCCTAAGAGAAGCGTGTGAAGAAGCAAAGGGATGATATAAATGGAGGGCTGTTTTGCCCAAGTTCATTACTTCTCTGCCTGGTTGGGAAGCAGAAGACGGGAACTAGATTCTTCTGCACCTGCAACATTTTCCCCTCCTGGTTGCACACTCGCTCCTGACCAAGCGGCAAGGGGACTGAGCCGAAATTGGGGGTGGGGAAGCACAGCACAAGGGCAGAGGCTCCTAGAAAGATCCCAGTGGTAGAAAGATGGAGCAGAGAGGGAGGAAATTGACGGCAAGATGCTCAATCTTGAGGAACCTGGGAAGTTCAGGAGCCTCTAAGGACTGACCTTCAGGATGTGAGTTTCCACACCCATAAAATGGGGCTAACCCCTGCGACACGGGGTCAAGGGCAGATAAGAGAAGAT
Source organism: Sus scrofa (assembly GCF_054392235.1). Lineage (NCBI taxonomy): Eukaryota > Metazoa > Chordata > Mammalia > Artiodactyla > Suidae > Sus > Sus scrofa. Next base: position 130,668,063 of record NC_139385.1, on the reverse strand, counting down.
GATGAGATGATGCATGCCTAAGAGCACGTTACAAATTATAATGCTCCGCGCACTTGGGACGGAATCATGGCTGGTCACCGCTGTTTGGGGCATATTTACCCAGAGACTCTGATACCTGCGAATGAGCCTGAACTCCCAAATGAGCCCCCATGGCTTGCCGAAGGGGCAACCTCAGGTCTACCCCAGCTGCACACAGAGTTCTGGAACACTCCAGGGTAGGCAGAGGGTGGACCCCCGAGTCCCATCTGTAGCCTCACTGAGTGGTCCTGGGCTAGTCAGCTCACCTTTCTAGGCCCTGATTCCTGACACATTAAATGGAAGTGGGTGGAGACAAAGTCAGAGATTGCCCAGCTCTGACATTTTCAGATGTGGTGATTCTGGAGTTCCCGTTGTGGCTCAGTGGTAATAAACCCGACTAGTATCCACAGGGACGTGGGTTGGGTTCGATCCCTGGCCTCTCTCAATGACTTGAGGATCTGGCATTTCCATGAGCCGTGGTGTAGGTTGCAGACACAGCTCGGATCTGACATTGCTGTGGCTGTGGTGTAGGCTGGCAGCTGTAGCTCCAATTCAACTCCTAGCCTGAGAACTTTCGTGTGCCACCTGTGAGACCCTAAAAAGACAAAAACAAAACAAAACAAAAAAAGTGGTGATTCAATTAGTCCTTTAGCTGTACCACTTAGATAAATAAAACATACAACTATTTGTAATCAGTTGAACCTGAAAGAGTTACGACAGTATTAAGTAGCCAAACAGCCACGAAAAAAATAACAAAAGAACTAGTAACTGTCAAGTGAGATTTTAGATTTTGCATCCCTGTAAGTCCACTCTCAGCCCAGTGGCACACATCCTTTGGCCACATCAAGACCCCTTTACTGCCAACGAAGGCTCCAGCTGGGCCGGCCAGCCAGCCATGTGCCTTCTCACTGGCCAGCTCAGAGCAGTCTTGCCCGGCGTACGTCTCCCTCCAGCAAATGGGCTCCAGCTGTCGGAGGCCTGCGACGGGCAGTGCACATGTGGCAGAGCCCGCCCGTAATTGCAGCCCACTCCGTGATGGGGAGAGTGTGTCACTGAAGCAACATATGTAAAATTAGCACCTGGGCCTGTGTGCACCCTGAGCTTCATCATTGTTACTGAAGATACATGTTAAGATGCAGGAAAAGAAATGCTAAACTCTCACCTGCTTTAGCCCTTAGCCCACCCAGTCCCTGGCAGTCTGCTGGGTGCAAAGTCAATCATGAGACATCCTGGGGGAAAAAGCGATACCCAGGAAAACTTCCCCCAACCTCTCCCATCAGTGCAATCCCATCGACCCACCTCCACCACACACACACACACACACACACACGCACGCACGCACGCACGCACGCACGCACACGCACTTCAGCAATGGCCATGGTTCTTGGAGCTGATCCCCTGCCTGGGTTTGATTATATGCCTCTTTTCTCAGTGGCCTAAATGGGGTCAGACAAACTTGAAGACTTGGTCATAGATTAACCCATGCCCATGACAGTGGAACCAATTTCCACTGAAGGCAACGTCCAGGCCCTACCACCTGTCATGGGCCAGCTTCACAGCCTGGTGAAAGCAGGATGCTTCTGGTCTCAGGCAGCAGTGTCTCATTTGCACATGGAGCTTGTGTTGGCTGTGGTCTTCTGGGAAAACCTGGATTCCAGCTAAGCACACCCTACCCCACCCTCCCCCCACCCCGCCCCCTTCCCAGGCACCCACCCTCCCGCCCTGTGCTTGGCAGCTGTGTGACCCCAGTGGTGTAGAAGTCAGCTCCATTTAATCTTTGGGCGGGATGATGGAGGCCTGGGGACAGGCAGCGGTCCTAGAGAAGTCACTTGGCCTAAGGCAGCTCTGCCTGTCCTGATAGGCGTGCTTCTCCCCAGCTGCCCTGGGAGGCTGGGACCAAGGAGCTCTAAGCGAATTTCCTGAGGAGATGCAGGGCTGACAGCCTGCCAAGCGACTCTGCTGCCCCTGCCCGGTGCTCCCCATTCAGCGGTGCCACAACACTCCACAGTCTGGCCTGGAGAGTGCATCATGATTTCAGCCACAGGACTGTCCTCATCTCACAGGGTTTCCCCTAAGCCAGGCCCACCTCTGCTCCTGACACTGTGCTCCGAGTTCAGCAGTGCAAAAGCCATGTGCTGTGGGTCGGGAGGCCTGGGTTCTCATCTCAGTTCCTCCACACCCGCACAAGGAAATGTTTAGTTCTCTGAACCTCACTTTTCCCCGCTCTCAGAAGAGAGGTTTGGACTGGACCATCTCTAGGGTCCCAGCTCCCATGCAGACACTTGCCTGTATAAACTTACTTCATTGGCCTAATCTTACAGACGAGCATAGATTATAAAATCAGGGGGACTTCAGGAGCACCGTGGAATCTCCTGGCCTTCACCATCACCCTGGCCCCCCACCAGAGCTCTAGAAATTCCACTGGAAAAGGCTCAAGTCCTGGAGCAGGGCATTCATCCAGACTCTGCCCTTAAAGACTCCTCCACCAGAAAAGTTAATACCTGGGCAACTTTTATTCGTTCATCTCCTTGTCTCTTCCTCAAGGAAGCTACCCTCCTTCATCTACAATTCCAGCCCTTTAGAATCATCTGGCCTCGTTTTGCTCTTTCATCCTTATGCTCCAAGCTGCCCTACAGGCATCTTCAGCCCAGGCTCAGGGGCAGACGACTCACTCTTCCCTGAGCTTCCCTTCCATCATCCCGCCTTCTCTTCTCACCAGAGAGCATCCTATGCTCTTCACAGATCAACCTACGTGTTTCTTAAAGAAGGACTTAAAGGGTCCCACATGGCACAACCTCTCCCAGGTGTAAGGGGCTCTTCTCACCTGCAGGGAGAGCCGTCTTCATCCCGAAGACCAGAAGGAAAGGAAGGAGGGCCAAGAAGAGGCTCAGAGTACCTCTGGCAAACGTGACCTTGGTCACAAGAATGTTAAGGCGTCTCTAGGAGGGAATTCCTTTACTAAGGTGGACTCTTCCGGTCGGAGTCCACCTAGACCTACGGACTGAAGAACCCAGACAAGGTGTCTGAGAAATTGCCAGCCCTTTAGGACTAGAAGGCAGATGACAGAGATCAGAAGCTATGAACCTGGAGGATGTGCTGCAAGAGCCATGGCTTCTGGAACCTCCTGTGCCATTTTTTCCTGATTGTTTTCCATCAGTAGTCAGTTACGGACTTCTGAAATTTCTTGTGTGCCTCAGCTGCCCCAAGGAAAATCAGGGTAAACTGAATTAAGGTCCATCCCAGGAGCGAGGAGCTCAGTTACAACAGCTGTGCTTATTACCATCAATCTCTTGAAGAAACAGACGATTGTCTAAGGAAGACAAAAGTTCCCGTGACTGACTCAAGAAGAATATTCTCAGAATAGACCATCAACCATAAAATAAGTTGAAAAAACATGGAAGGATTATCTCTATAAAAGGAGATGAGCTCAGTCTTATAAATGAGTTCCTTCGTATTGTTCTAGAGCAGGGGAAAAAAGTGGAAACTGTTCCAATTCCTCTGAAGGCTAACATGATTTTATGAGAAACCTGGCAGAGATCATTGACAAATACATGCATAATGTCGTATATGCGGTACTGTATACGTATCTACACACATGCACATACAACGCACACACGTACAAATACACACACACACACACACACACACACAAATACAGACCAATCTAAATTATGAGTATAGATTCAAAAATCCTAAATAAAAAAAAAAATCAAAACCAGGGGCTATTAAAAGAACAATTCAATAAGACTAATGCTATATTTATTCCTGGAATGTAATGATGAATTAACATTTGGGAGTACATATTAGTCCACATCATTCTGTTACAGGAAAAAAAAAAAAAAAAGCCCTAAGAGGTTCCAAGGTGGTGTTTTTAATGTAATATCTTTTGTGAATTAAAAAAAATTGCAAACTAGAAGGCACGAACTTACAGCTGTAATCAATACCCTGCTCATGGTGAAACAATAGGTGCATTTCCCTTAAAAATAGAAATAAGCAAGGTTGACTTCTCTGGCTGTCATGGTGAATTGCTAACCAATAATGTGAAGTAAAAACATGATATTTTTAAAAATCCAGGAGCTCACCTCATCATTATTTGCAGAAGATGCTATATTCTACAAAAAATCAATCAATCAATCAATCCCAGGAGAAAAACTACCAAAACTAGTAATACTTTAGTAAGATGAGTAATTATAAGTCCAAAATACACAGATATATAGGTTATCTATATGCCAGAAATAGCTAGTTAAAAGTTTATAGATGAGTTCCTGCTGTGGCACAACAGAATGGGCGGCATCTTGGGAGCGCTGGGACGCAGGTTGGATTCCCAGCCCAGCACAGTGGGTTAAGGATCCCGCATTGCCGAAGCTATGACTTAGGTCACAACTGTGGCTCGGATCTGATCCCTGGCTCAGGGAACTCCGAATGCCATCGGGCAGCCAAAAAAGAAAAAGAAAAGTTAATAGAAAATACAACGGAGTGAGGGGGATGATTCTATTTAAATGAGCAGAGAAATCAGAATAATAAGAAACCTAAAAATAATCTTAAGGAGAAAGCATACAAGGTCTATTAAGAACTTTTTTTTTTGGCTGCACCTGCAGCATATGAAATTCCTAGGCTGGGGACTGAACCGGAGCCACAGCAATGACCCACGCCACTGCAATGACAATGCTGGATCCTTAACCTACTGTGCCACAAGACAACTCCCACTAAAAACATTTTTTCAAACTTTATGGTGCAGCATAAAAGCAGACTTGAAGAAATACCATGTTTCCAGGGGAAAAGCTGAATGTTTTTTTCAAATTCCTTCCCCAACCATTTGTCAAGAGGAAGAAGTTGTATGTGACAGGAGGGGAGGAGAGAGGCTTTCAGGCTGTATTCTCACCGGGACTTGCATCTTCACGATGGCACTGGGAGAGGACAGGGGAGAAGAGGCCCCGCCAGCCATATCCACGTGTCAGGATCTAATGTCCCAGAGGGAGGAAAATCCGTAAGCTCTGAAGACATGATAGAACATGAGGATAATACTTGAAATCGGCTTTGGAAATTGTGACCCATAAGTTCTCTTTGTTCTGGGACTGTTCAGAAATCACTAGGGATTCATTACGGTAGGAAATTAAACAAATGACTGTGAGTGCCATCTCATGGAGAAAGCAACCAACACGGTATCCCTGTCACAGTCTTTCCCAACCTAATAAGCCTCTGCTATCTGAGGTGGCGTAAGCTCCAGTGATAACACGAGTGTGGGGCTGCAATCCGAGTTGTTAAATAAACCCTCAGACAGAAGGCATCAGCTCCAGACGGAAGACGGGATGGACACATTACTTGATAAAAGTGGCATCATCCATCCATCCATCCATGAGGAGAGGGAGGATTAACTGATTAGTAGCAAAGGCAAGGGCTTTACAGTTCAGGGGAGGGAATACGCTCTCAACTCACTTTTACGTGAAAATAATTCCAGGTGAACAAAGCGTTTATCTGGAATTAAATTAATGAAAAACTAATTAGAAGAGGACACGGGAAAAAAGCAGAAAACATTGAAACTCCAGGAGAGCCGGGATGTTTGTTTTGTTGACTGCTATATGTCCAGTCTCTAGATGAGGGTATGTCATATCCTCTGTAAAGTTATTGGAAGGATGGATGAATGCATACACGAATGAATGCATCTTTTTTCCTTTATAAATGTTCTGGTTACATATTTATCATATTTTCTGCTAGGGTTTTTTTTTTTTTTTTTTTTGGTCTTTTTGCCATTTCTTGGGCTGCTCCCGCCCAAGGCTAGGGGTCTAATCGGAGCTGTAGCCATTGGCCTACACCAGAGCCACAGCAACGCCAGATCAGAGCCATGTCTTCAACCTTCACCACAGCTCACGGCAACGCCGGATCCTTCACCCACTGAGCAAGGGCATGGACCGAACCCTCAACCTCATGGTTCCCAGTCGGATTCGTTAACCACTGCACCACGATGGGAACTCCGGGTTTTTGTTTTGTTTTTTTCTTAGTTACTCTAATTTCTTCCTTTGACTCCTTATATCTCCTTACATATGAAAGATAATAACTCTGTATGTTATATTTATTGCAAATAATTTCCCAAATTTATCTTTTACTTTTTAATTGGAATTGTTTATACACCCCCCAAACTTATTTATGAGGTATTTCAATTCCGTCAATTTTCTTTTTTAACTTCTCTTGATGACGACTATCGATAGAAAATCCGTCCCAATCCCAGACTGCTGAGAAGACTGAGATGATGCTCGGTGCTGTGGTCCAAGTCACGTCAACTGTGGGGCTAGTCCAGCCTCTCCCGGGGGCCTGGGGCCCTACTTCGGAGGCCTCAGATCCAGAGGGTTTTCTATCCCAACCAGACTCATCCAACCCCCAAAGCTCGCTTTCCAGCTCATTCTTTTACATAACCACACAGTGAGGTCATGTGTTTAGGACACCATTGTTCCATCACCATGGAGATGATGAGAGGTCAAAGCGCTGGCAAGAAGCCTCCCATGCGAGATGAAGTCAAGGAAGAAGATGGAGAGAAGAGAGGAAGGACCAGCCCATGAGCCAGAGAACCCAAAATACCCCAAGCAGCTCACGAGGTTATCCTCACGCATAGTTTCCCAGTGGGGCTGGAAAGTACATAACCTTCCAGCCCAGCCTGGCACGCAGCGACAGCTCACAGGCAGCATACCTGACCTGGGAAGAGGAGCTGCTATCCCCTTTAGCCTCTGGGGCTTCCAGCCTGACCGAGCTGGCTGATGGCCTCCTCTGGAATTCGCGACTTAGCTCTCCTGTTTTTCTCAAAACATCACTCCCTGTTCCCAAGAACATCGCTACATCATCTTTGCCCTGCCCGCCCCCTCCAGACTCAACTCCTAATCTGCTCGCTCCCCTCCCCTTCCGGGACAACCACTGGAAGGCGAGAAATCTGAGCACCTTACTCATCTTCTAAAATTAATTCAGTGATTAACCTTTGTCCGAAGAGGAAAAAAATCTAAATTCCTTAGGAGGCTATTCAGACCCTTTATAATCTGACTTCCGGCCCCATTAGCAGTCACCCTCTCACACACCCTTCCTAGGACTCTGCTCCAATCGTACTCCGCCTGGTATTTGAAAATGCTGCTTTTCTCATCTCAATAACTACCTCCCTCTGATAGCGACAGGCTAGGCAGAGTCCTATGAAGGCGACACATACATCCTTGTGTCTTCGATAATGAAATCAGGGTCCAGGATGGTTAAATAATTAGCCCAGGTTCACACAGCAGAGCTGGGATTCAGACTCAGGTCTTTCCAACTATAAAACTCTTGGTCTTTTGGACGTTCCCATTGTGGCTCAGCAGGTTGTGAACCCGACTAGTATCCATGAGGACATGGGTTCGATCCTGGCCTCGCTCAGTGGATTAAGGATCCAGCATTGCTGTGAGCTGTGGTGTAGGTCACCGATGCAGCTCAAATGCGGTGCTGCTGTGGCTGTGACAGCTCCGATTCGACCCCTAGCCCAGGAACTGCCATGTGCAGCATGTGAGGCCCTAAAAAAGCAAGGAAGAAAAAAAGTCTTGGTCTTCCCACTACACGGGGTGACCACCCATTCCAATTTGCTTAGAACTATTTCTACTTTTAGCCCAAAAGGTCCCACGTCCTGGGAAACCCCTCAATCCCCAGCAAATTGGGATAGCTGACGACCCCACCACTGTCCTGTGCTGCTGCTTTTTCCTGTTGATGCTAATTCAACTTTAAGTCATAAGTTCTTCCTCTGCCTCCTCCAGGAAGACTTCCAAGACCACCCCACCCCGAGAGAAACATATTTTCTCTCTCCTGCCACATTCTTGGACCTGCCTCCAGCCTGAAAAATCACCTATGCTGAAACGGCTAGTCTATTATTAGTCTCTCTTGCTAGAGGATGAATTTCTGAAGGTTGGAACCAAGGCCCAGTTATGTCTGTGGCCTCAGGGCGTGACAAGGAGTAGGGGCTCAATTCAATTCATGCTCCTGTGCTAGATGGGCAGATCGGACAAGGGCTGTTGTGTGGTAACCAGGAGGCCAGAATCTCCTGAGAAAAGTGCAGAAATAATTCTGCAGTTAAAAAATTCCAGAAGGGGGAATTCCCGTCGTGGCTGAGCAGTTAATGAACCTAACCAGCATCCATGAGGACGCGGGTTCCATCCCTGGCCTCGCTCAGTGGGTTAAGAATCTGGCATTGCCGTGAGCTGTGGTGTAAGTCACAAACGAGGCTCCGATCATGCGTTGCTGTGACTCTGGCGTAGGCCAGCGGCTACAGCTCCGATTTGACCCCAAGCCTGGGAACCTCCATGTGCCGCCATGCAGACCTAAAGACACAAAAAGACAAAAAAAAAAAAAAAGAAAAAAGAAAAGAAAAGAAAATTCAAGAATGTGGCTCAGCTGGTTAAGAACACAACTAGTATCCATGAGGATACTAGTTCAATCCCTGGCCTTACTCAGTGGGTTAAGGATCTGGCATTGCCACAAGCTTCAGCATAAGTCACAGGTATGGCTCAGATCTGGCATTGCTGTGGCTGTGCCATAGGCCAGCAGCTGCAGCTCTGATTCAATCCCTAGCCTGGGAACCTCCACATGCCATGCATGTGGCTCTAAAAAGAAGGAAAAAAAAAATTCCAGAATGGGTCCTGTCTGGAGTTCCCTAGTCAACAAGCATAACCAAACCTGCTCGTCCTGCTTGGCACTCACGGGCCCTATCAGGTCTGCAGGTACAAATCTGACTGAAACTCCTCAGCTGCTGGTTTGTAAGCCTACTGGTATGTTCAATGCCCTCCTTGCAAATCTGTGAGAATATAAGGTTGTGGGATGCGTTTACACAACTGCCCTGGAAGAAGAGAAAGAAGGGAGGGAAATATGCAGAATTTATAACTTTCCAAGTGGTTTTTGTTGTTGTTTCATTTTGTTTTTTGAGTTGCAGGTGCAGCATGTGGAAGTTCCCAAGCTAGGGGTTGAATTGAAGCTGCAGCTGCCAGCCTACATCGAGCCACAGCAACGCCAGATCTGAGTTGCGTCTGTGACCCACACCGCAGCTCATAACAACACTGGATCCTTAACCCACTGAGCAAGGCCAAGGATTGAACCTGCGTCCTCATGGGTACTAGGTGGGTTCCTTTTCGCTGAACCACACCAGGAACTCCCCAAGCGGTCTTGGCTCTGAAGTCACAGAAGTGATGGTGCTTGGCCTCAGCACCCCCAGGAGGGAACTGCTTCTCCTCTCCACACCTACACATAAGCTGTTCCACCCACACTTGCCCTCTGAGACAACCTATTGCCCGGAGAGAAGCAGAAGGAAGGTGGCTTTGCTCTAGCCTGGACACCTGCGCCTGGTGAGCCGGGAGATATGAAATGGGAAGTGACAGAAGAAGAGAGGCCCCATTGCTCGGCGTAAGAAAGAGTTCAGATTCAGGCTGGTTCTGATTTATCCAAACAGATCCCACCGCTCTGACGTGCAGCTTTTGGAATCAAAAGCACCTGACACATGTCAAAACACCAGCATCACTGCCCACTGGCGGCACGTGACACCTCCCCTGGGCAGAAGGGACCGATACTCGATTCAGCCCATGCCTTCTCCTAGGCTGAAGCTTCTGCCCCACCATGAAAACGCTCTTCCCATGGCGACTCTCCGGACAGGTTTAAGGAAGTCACAGTGAATCATCGTGGTTTTTGCTGTTGGGAGAAAGAAAGTTCAGGGATGAGAAGAGACAATGGAAGAGGGAAAAACTGGTGCCCAGAAAAGTCAGGAGTGAAGCCTACAGCTTACTGGGCCCATAGTCGACAACCATCAGAAGGGGAGTAGGTTTCATCTTTCTCAAGACACGTGGCATTTAAGAGTCACCAAGGTTCATTGCTCCTGTTGAACTTAGCACCCGACTCTGCGGGTAGGATGGGTCAGGATTATTAGTCTCACCCTGTAGATGGCAACTTCGAGGAGCAGAAAGGTTAAGCAGCCGACCACGCCCACAGCTGGTAAGAAACAGAGCTCACACTTGAACCTAGTTCTGTCTTATCCAGATTTTACTTCTTCAGCCAACATTCTTGTAGCCCTTCCTGCAGTCCAGGCACTTTCCTCCTGTTCTCTCATTTAAGCCATCTCATGGCCCTGGCCTCCCCAACTCTGCTCCCCTGATCTCCTTCCTGCACTGCCCAACTGTCCTGACAGGTATCTTGTGACAAGTGAGCGTTACCTAATGTACTGCACAGCCCCCCTGAGAAGCAGGTGGAGGTCAGAGAGACCTTGTGTATCCCAAGTGGGTTTTTTCACCCACTTGAGCAAGTATGGATTCTGAACACCCTCTGTGTGCCGGGCCCAGAGCCAGGGACCGTGGATCTCAAGTCCTAGCCCAACCCCCACCGCCACAACCTTGGCCAGTTCACGCCCACGTGCCATCTGAATCCCAGCAACCCAGCCAGCTGAGCTGGAACTTTCCGGGAGGGAAATGTGGGAACGCTCAGGCTGCTGGGAGAGCCAGGGGCGGGGGGATGGGGGGGGTGTTCTGAGGTCAAACACAAGATAGGCTCAAAGGAGTGCATCCAGTGCCACGGTTGGCAGAAAATTTAAGTACCCGTTAGCCAAGGCAGTGTTTTGGGCATTTGTGATGGCATTTCTTGTTCACACCACAAGATGTAAACATCCATTGGGCAGAAAGGATAGGCTGTCACCAATTTGGAAGAGTGTCTTTTCACTGGCTCCTACTGCATTTTAAAACTTTCAAAAATACGTTATGACTTTCAGTTCCTTCAAAAGAGTTTAAAGCAGACAGGCCCATAGACAAGACAGTGGTGTCTCCTCTGAAAGCCGGAGCAAGGGAACTTCTACAGGGAATCTTGGCCACCTGTGTGGACTGAACTCGCTTACTGCCAGGATCCTGCCAATCCCCATCCTTCCTTTAAAGGCTTCCTTGGAAGAGCCAACACCAAGCCAGGCACTGGGATAGCAGAGCCTGTGAGTGCTACCTGGCTGGGAGCAGCCAATCCTTGGCAGGTGCAGGGTCCACTCTCAGTTGGAGGGGAGCTGATCCCAGGACCCTGCTCACCATGGAACAGTGCTGAGCAAGCCTCATGATCTCCCCAGGTTCCTTGGTTCAAAGAAATGCAATCTCCCTTGCTCCAGGGGAACTCTCTGCGCAAAGAGGAGAAGAGTTCGGTCATGGGTTTGGGAAGCTTGCCAGGCTTTATTTCTTCCCCACATAGCCGTCTCCCCCAGGGAAGCCCCGATAGAGTAGCTGGATCTTTCAAGAGGACTCGCAGGGAGTTCCCTGTGGTGCAGCAGGTTAAGGATCCGGCCTTGTCACTGCTGTGGCTTGGGTTACTGCTGTGGCATGGGCTGGATCCCTGGCCCTGGAGTTCCACAAGCCATGGGTGTAGCCAAAAATAAATAAATAAATAAGAAAAAAAAAAAAAAAAAAGAACTCTCTGGTTGTCCAGAGTCTGGGGAATGCTCTGGCCTTGTGGTTTCTCCAGCTGCTGGAGATGGGGATTTAATGATTACTCCTCCCAGCAGCCAGGACCTGGGGGATGATGAGTGCACTCCAGCCTTAGAGGGCTCAATGCTGAAGATAAACATCACACAGAGAAAACACTCATCCGCAAATACACAATCACCCACATCCATGGCAGGCATTTGCCTGGCTTGGGTATTACCCTCAGTCTTGGGAAGGACTCCAGAGCCTCCCATGTCCTGGCATCATCAGAGGAAGGGCAGAAGGTGAGTTTGGTTGGCCCCTCCCTCCTGGGTGGCTGGACAGCGGGTTTCTGGAAGTGGAGGACCACACCCTCTCGGGAAGAAGCAGTGGGAACATTGGGGATGGGGGGGGTGCTCCAGGGCGGGGCACCCTCTGGCTCCAGGGGGTCAGGGAAAGCTGCTGTCTGTGCAAATCAGGGACTCCAACGTGCTGCCTGCCAGGACTCTGATGTGATTTCTGAGGCAATCAGAGAGGCCCCGAGAGATGCCACCACACCCACCTGCCTCGGTGATGGTGACGGCAACGAGACTTCTCCAGGGAGAGCTGAGGCTCCTTGCCCCCAGGGAAGAAGAGCCCAGCCACACACTGTTCTTCCTAAAGCAGAGTAAGTGGCTTGTGAAAGCAGATCTTATTCATTAGAAAGACGCAAACTCCAGAATATTGTCAGAGAGGACCAGAAACATACACAAAAGAAAAGTTCAGACAACCCCTTTATCTATGCAATGTCCAGGGTGACCTAGAAGTAGGGGCTGGAACAGCTCAAAGGGGGGCAGAATGGGTCTGCGTCCCAGGAACAGTCTCGAATTTTGTAGGAAGGCACAGAGAAGCAGTGAAAGCTAGCTCGAAATGAGAGAAGGTAGGACGGTAGAATTTAAAGGATTTCCTGAAAGCACTAATGCCTCCTTCCACTGGCTGCCTACTTATTCATGAAATGCCACCATGAGCAGTACCTTTCTTGGAGATGTACCAAGACTGAGCTCCAAAACCCAACAACACTAGCCCAAGTTGGCGCGCAGCGGTGTTATCCCCAAACTCCCAGACCCCAGGACCAGGGCATCAAGATAAAAGCCAATAATATTTATACGTTTAGTATCCCACTGCCGCATTTTCTTTAACACATCATGTTTTCTTGGTGTATAAGGGACTTCAAAACCATTTCTTAGAGCTTGAGAGAGGCAGCGGCTGCAGTGGAGCTCACAGAAGACGGAAGAGACGGGGCTCTGACCAGCTGTGCCACAGTGAGGCTAGACAACATCTGGACTACTCCTCTCCACCAAATCTGCTCCTGTCAAAGCCACCCAACTATGACTTCAGTCTTCATTTTCCTTGCTGTTGCTGTGAGATGTGTCACAGTTGGCTGATTATTTCTTCTTGAAAACCCCTGTTATGAGCTAAATTGGGTGCCCCTTCCCAAATGCTTATGTTGAAATCCTAAACTCCAGTATCTCAGAATGTGCCTTTCTTCAGAAATGGGGTCACTGCCAATGTCATAAGTTAGGATGAGGTCATCCTGGAATGGACGATAATCCAATCTAATCCAACATGACTGGTGTCCCTAGGAAAACGGGAAATTCAGAGATAGGCATCCACCCAAGGAGAAGGACCCGTGAAGATGAAGGCAGAGTTCCAGGGGATGCTCCTACAAGCCAAGGAACGCCCGAGCTGGCCAGGACGTAGGCGAGAGATGTGGATCACTCAGTGCAGCCAAGCGGGTTAAGAACCCGATTCGTATCCACGAGGCTGTGGGTTTGATCCCTGGCCTTGCTCAGTGGGTTAAGGACCTGGCATTGCTGTGAGCTGTGGCGTAGGTCACAGACATGGCTTGAAGCTGGCATTGCTGTGGCTGTGGCGTAGGCTAACAGCTATAGCTCCGATTCGACCCCTAGCCCGGGAACGTCCATATGCTGCAGGTGCAGCCCTAAAAAGAGAAAAAAGCAAAAGAAAAACAGAGGCTACCAACACCTTGATCTCGGACTTCTGACCTTCAGAACTGGGAGACCACGGTCTGCTATTGTTTCAGCCGCCCAGCGTGTCGTGCCCTGTTCTGGCAGCCAGCAAACTAACACACAGCCCGTTCTCAACATGCTCTCCTGGTCTTCCTGCCTCATAAACCCTCCTTAGGATCCTTAGCTGGCCCCTTTCATTTCTAACTTCTCCGTACGCGAACATCTTGAGCTCAGCACCTCACCCCTTTATTTTCGCCCCCATACTCTGCCTGTGTGATTTTCAATAGTCCCGGGGAGCTACAGAAACCACATAGCAACCAATATTCAATCTACCTCTCCTAGATTCACAGATCCAGTGGCCTCTTACAAGGGCATGTGAGTGTCCAGCCGCCACCTCAGACACAGGAATTCTAAAACCCGCCCCCTGGGAGATGAGTGGCCACATGGGCCCCAGGGTCTCAGGAGGAAGGCGCACGTCGCAGGCCAAGTCCTAGAATAAGTGAAGCTGCACCCTGGGAGGAGAGTTGCATGCTCTCCTGGTGTCGATCCAACAGGATCAGAGCCCCAGCAGGCCCTGGGTATGTGGGGCACAGCCCACAAGACAGATGCTGTGCCTGCCTTTTTGGAGCCCATATTCCAGGCATCCCCCCAAATATTCCCACTCCTCCATGGGACACATCATACAGGATGGCTGGCAGAAAAGCTCTTGGAATTAGCAACATATCAGACAAACGCTGTCACATAAAGAACAGCAGCCCTTACTTTCATGTTTCAAAAGTAATTAACCAGGACCTAACCACCCAGCAGACAAGGGCGGACAAAGCATTACCAATGTGTATGTGTGATGTGGGGAGTGGTGGCCAGACTGTAGAACAGAGGGTCTGTTTACTGGGCAGACTGAACCGTGCTCATTACCAGATCCACGGTTTGTATGTGTGTAGACAGTCTTCCAAAGTACATTTGTATTTGCCCAAAGTCAGATCAGAATTCAAACTTTGCACAGTGGACCCAGAAACAACTTGATGTACTGTCGTGTTTTTTCAAAAAATATATAAACAAGCCAGCAGACAATACTCAATAACAAAGAAAGTCAGCATTTTCAAGCTGGCACTAACATGAGCAAAGTATATATGTTAAATTCTTTTCCCGCCATGAAGGTAGAGCCCCTTCTCGGTCAGCCTTCATCCCAGTTTAGGGAGCAACCTCAGACCCATATCAAGCTTATATCCCAGCTGCAGCTTTGCCCGTGCATGTGCGTCAGTTTTTCCATCCCTGTGAATGTTACACGAACATCCTTTGGTGTCTCAGACCCGGTGAACCTAGATCCACCATCACGTGAACCCAGCTTGGCCCAGTGTCTCTGCCACTGGGCATGGCATCACTAGAAGAGCATGTCCCCTCGGCCCTCAGGGCCACCCAGGGCTCTGAGATGCTCCAGGACCAAGGCTTCAGGCAAACCCAGGTTGCCGAAGGAGTGAGAGATTATGAGCAGATGGTTAAGCCTAACGTGACTGATGAAGGGCCTCTAGAACCCCCGAGACTTGGCCAGCAATGCTCCCTCTAAGCTCCAGGTCACTGGTGAGGTGCCCTGTAGCTGGGATTCAAGGGCAAGAGTGGCCCAGAAGCCCAGTGGGGCTGCACACAATAAGGTATGTCCCGTGGCCAGGGCGAGAGCAGCCTCTCCGGCAGCAGGCACATTCCTGGGACGAGGGCAGTGCCAGGTCTTCCTCTTCACCCTCCCGGGCCCTCCCTCTCCAGTGTCTACCTCTGTGCAGATCCCCTGCTCCAGGAACCACACAAAGGACCGCCTGCAGAAGAGCAGCCGTCCCCTCAGAGTCACCGACTCACAGGCTCCACTGCACTGAGTCCAGCTCCCTCTGGAAAACTGGAGGACTTTCCAGCCGCGGTACGCCCAGCAATCAGAGCTCGCCTTCCCTATAAGGCCGCTGTGTGCACCGGTGACCAGGGAGCCTGTCACCCAGAAAATTCAAGGGCCCCCTGGCTTGGAGCTCACTTGGGGCCTGCTTGGAACCAGTTCCAGGGGAAATGATGACACATGAGTCCCCAGCAGGCACACTCGAGATGCACGAATCAGGGCCAGATGGATTAAATTACCCTTGAAATGTGAGCAAGATTGCAGTCCAGGCCAGGAGGGAGGGCACAGGCATTCATGGTGACAGGGCCTGGGTCTGTGATGCTGGGCACAGCCTGGGAGGGAACATCTGCATGTGGTGACAAAGCTCCCAGCTGTGCCAGGTTTGGGGAGTCAGCTTGGGGCTTTGGGCTGGAAAGGCAGAAGTATGATTACCAGGGAGGTAGTGCCTGCAACAGGGATCAGAGCACCTGAAAGGCACCAGGCCGTAGTCTCCACTCCAGGTGAGGTGGGCAGGTGAGTCCAGGCACCTGGTGCAGAACCCTTAGCCAAAAGGCGGCCGCACGTGCAGGAAAGGAGGCAATGACAAGGGGTGGCCAGAGGTGGAGGCCAATGACAGAAGATCCCGGCTCTAAGCTGTTGGTCCTCCGTCCCCGCCCTCGCTGTCCACACTTGCATTTGCACCCCCGCCCTGCCCTGTTTAACTCACACTTCGGTGCCTGCGCCACCAGACCCTGGAACATGGCAAACGTGAAGCAGAGCTGGTATTCAGGAAGAGGATGCTGAGTGAAGGAATAAATGAGACCGAGAACCAAGGGCCACATCTCAGGGCTGAGGCCTGGAGCATTTCAAACTGGAGAGCAAGTTTTCAGAGGCCACCCCACCCCCAGTCCCTGGTGGTGATTCCAGGGCTAACTCACCCCCTCCAGCCTCTGTCTCTCTGTCAGCGCTTGACAGACACAGGGAGCCAGAGGCTGAAGCAGCACAGCCCCCGTTGGCCAGGCAGGTGGGCTGGAGCCCTGAGCTCCTGGTAAGAAGGTCGCCCATGAGAACATGTCCCTCTGTGCTCCCTCCCTGGGTGACGTCCTTCCTGGTAGCTTGCAATGCCAGATTTTGAGAGTTGATGGCCTGCAAATACCTATCCTTTGCCTGGTCTTCTTTGCCGAAATCCAGACCCAATACCCAGCTGCCTCCTTGGATGTCTGGAAGTCTAATCTCAAAGGCAGCATGCCCCTGCCCAGCCAACCACACCCGTGCTCCCGAAGCTTTTCCCTTCTCAGTAAACAGCAACACCACTGTTCTAGCTGCCAAGCCCTGAGGATTATTCTTATGTGTCAACTTGACTGGGCCATAGTGCCTGGTCATAGGAGCAAACATTATTCTGGATGTTTCTGTGAAAGTGTGTTTTGGATAAGCGTAACATTTAAATCAGTGGACCTTGAGGAAAGCAGATTACCCTCCCTAATGTGGGTGGGCCTCATCCAATCAGTTGAAGGCCTGAATAGCAAAAGGACAGACCTGCCCCAAGCAAGAGAAAATTCTGCCGGCAGACGACCTTGAGACTTGAACTGTGATATCAGCTTTTCCCTGGGCCTTCAGCCTGATGGTCTACCAGCAGATTTTAGACTCGCCAGCCTCCATGATCCTGTAAGCCAATTCCATCACGTCTTATTGGTTCCGTTTCACGAAACCCTAATATAGAAGCCAAAAGTCCTGATGTCAGCCTTGACCCCTCTCTCCCGCACCCAGGATCTAATCCAACAACAAACGGTAACAGCTCAGTCCTTCAATTGTGTCCAGATGGATGGCTTTCCACTGCTCACCACCGTGGAGTGAGCTTCATTGCTGTTCACCAGCATCTCCCACCTGGATTACCACAATTACTATCTGGGTTTCCTGGTTCTGCCAAAGGGATTTTTTTTAAACCCAAGGCATATTGTGTCACCCCTCTGCTCAGAAGCCTCCATTTCATTCATCCAAAGCTAACCTCCTCAGAGCCCTTGAAAGCCTGCCCTCCATCCCACCTGCCTCTGAACGCACCTCCCGCTCCCTTCTAGTTACATCCAC
The DNA here is from genome assembly GCF_054392235.1 of Sus scrofa. Lineage (NCBI taxonomy): Eukaryota > Metazoa > Chordata > Mammalia > Artiodactyla > Suidae > Sus > Sus scrofa. The sequence continues at coordinate 130,650,688 of NC_139385.1, read as the reverse complement.
TTCCTTGCTGTTCCTTCAACATGCCCGGAACATCCCACCTTAAGGCCCTGTGCACCTGCTCTTCTCTCTGCCTGGGACCCTCTTTCCTCAGAGACTCTGTGGCTCACACACTCTCTCTCTTTAGATCTTTACTCAAATGCCAGCTTCTCAGTGAGGCCATCTCCGGCCATCCCATGTAAAACTGAACCCTTTAAACACAGCAACCCTCCCCAACCCCCACCTTATTTTATTTTCCATCAGAGTTCATATCAATATTTAATAGATGTACACATTGCCTATATATCCTATCATTCCCCCCACTAAAACCCCAGACCCCAAGGAGAACTGGAAGCTTCGACTCTGTTGCTTAGCTCTCTACCCTCAGGGCCTAAGCAGTACCTGGCAGAAACCAGACATTCCAGAGACATTTGTTGAACAAGGGTGACAAGTGGACAAATGGACCAGCTACATCTCACCGTGTATGAGGTGGGGTCTCTGCTTCTGCTCCTCAGACCAGCATTGTCCCTTTCCAAACCCGTGCGGGCCACATCCATCTTCCTCCCAAGCCACAGAGGAAGGGCGAATCCCAGGCTGGACTGAGCCTTCCTTTCTGAGTTTCGTGCTTGGCCTTGAGCCCAACCAAAGTTCCGAGTGTCACGCGCACTAATAATTCACATCTTGGAAAAAACTAGGCCTCCTTCCTCATCTCTGGGACATTCTGAACACTCAGCTGTCAGCAGTGAACACTGCAGGGTCTTGATCGGGGTTTTAAAAACCAAGCGATGATGACAATATGTGCTCATCACAACCACCTCTCCCCACCCCACGGCCACTCCCCAGGCCCTGCATGAGCAGTGGTTGCATGGTTGCGTTGCAAGGCCCTCTAACCCCCAACTCCCAGGAGACCAGGTCTTCTCTCAACATGCCTTCTACATGGGGAAAAAGAATCACAAGCTTTTCTAAAGCTGGGGGCAAGATCATTTTTAAATTATCTTCTTTTCTGTGGCAGGAGACACAGAGATGCCCCGAGGCTGAAGAAAACAGCCGGGACCTGGAAGAAACACCAGAGACAGAATTTTAATTAATTTTAAACCCAAGTCCAAATCGTTCCATTGTATTCTGTGCTGCTAATTAACTTGTTCTGTGCTTCCCCTGTTGCCATGATAACCCGTCAACAAACAAGTACTATGGGAGGGAGGAATTGGATGGGTTCAGGGCACAGGCTGGGCCTTCAGGCCAAGGAGAGCTGGTCCCCCTGCCCAGCCAGCCTGTCCATCACACCTGCGCCTGCTCTGTGAGCCCCTGAGCCATGGACTCAGCAGCTTCCTGCCTGGATTCTGGATACAGTGTCTTTGTCCACTTTCACACCTCCTCCCTCCACCACTCCCCCCCCACACACACTGGCCCTGGGACTGTGCACTGAATCTGCTCTCCACCTGGCCTGTCCCGGCCTCAGACCTTCACTGAGTCTCAGTTCCAACAGCCCATCCTCAGACAGGCCTCCTGGATCATATTCCACCACTGGACCGTCTCTCCTGATTACCTCCTACCTTCTAGGTTGCCATCTTCACGCTCTGAAATGACCTTGCTTATTTGTTTGTTTACGTATCGTCAATCCCCTCCAGTGTTTCAGTGAACCAAGACTCTTCTGTTTAACCCAGAACAATACCCAACCCCAGGATGCAATTTTATTGCATGTGTGGATTATAGATGGCACACAAGAGAATGAAGGCCCCAGGAACAGGACTCTGGCCTGTGAGCAGCACACAAGGCACAGAACCACGGTTGCAGCTGCACCACAAGTCGGGGGAGGGCTCTGTGCGCCCCGCCCACAGCCTGCCCCTTCCAGCCCCAAATCATATGTTTGCTTGGGGGCTTGTAGAATGACTTCCCACATCGGAACCACCTAATCCAGTCACCAGGCACGTGTAACTAGGAAGCACTTGAATTACGGCTGCTGTGATTGAGGAGCTGGTCTCCTAACGTTATTTTAATTAATTCAAAATTAAAAATTTGGCGTTCCCGTCGTGGCTCAGTGGTTAACCAATCCGACCAGGAACCATGAGGTTGCAGATTTGACCCCTGGCCTTGCTCAGTGGGTTTTTGTTTGTTTTTTTGTTTGTTTTTTGTCTTTTTGCCTTTTCTAGGGCCACTCCTGCGGCATATGGAGGTTCCCAGGCTAGGGGTCTAATCAGAGCTGTAGCCACCGGCCTATGCCAGAGCCACAGCAATGTGGGATCCAAGCCGAGTCTGCAACCCACACCACAGCTCATGGCAATGCCAGATCCTTAACCCACTGAGAAATGCCAGGATCAAACCCGAAACGTCATGGTTCCTAGTCAGATTTGTTTCCACTGTGCCACGACAGGAACTCCTAGAAAACTTTTAATTATATTTGGAAGGACTAGGGTATGTGAATCTACTTTTTCAACACTCCGTTTTATGAACTCTAAATACAGATCAAATATCGCCAAGAAAAATTTTGCATCCGAGTTGAAAAGGGCTCTCAGTGTAAAACACACACAGGATTTCAAAGACTGAGTACAAAAAAAGAATGTGAAATATCTTTTTAATGTTTTTGTATGGGTTACATGTCGCCATGATAATATTTTAGACATACTGGATTAAATAAAATATATTATTAAAATAGTTTTCACCGGTTTCTTTTTACTTTTTAATAGGGCTACTAGAAAATTTTAAATTACATTTGTGGCTCCCATTATATTTCTATTGGACAGGGCTGCTGTCCAATAGAACTGAACGTGTGACTTAAAAATAGGCTCAGTTTGAGATTTAGCAGGAGCAAAACTACTGAATTACTGGAGAGAAGAGCCTTTCATTGAACCATTTTGTTCCTGAGATAGTGGGGAGAAAGCCAGGGATGCAAAGGACACTGGGACAGCCTGGGCTCAACCGCCACACCATGGATGCAACCTACAGCGGTGACCTGGCCAGAAGATTCAAGTTCAAAACTGAAAGTGCCTTGGGATCAATCAAGCATCTGTCCCACTCTCACAGTCAGACTGTTTCATTTCTTCTTCTAAAAAGAAATACTCTTCCCAACTGCAATATGACATGTATTTTTTATTTTGGTTAAAAGGAACACTCAGATTACTCTAGCTCTATTAAGGTAGGCTCTCATGAGTAGCCAAGAGTTCTGCAGAGGAAGTCTGACCATCTTACCAAAAGCACCGTCTAAAGTCAGTGGGAAAGAAAGCCAGCCTTTCAAGCCAGAGCCCGGCCCTTAGTGGGGAGACCTGGTAACACCTCCTCTGACGCCAACTGATGAGTGACTGGCTCGAGTCCTGTGGGACGTGAATGAAAGAAGCCACTAACCCCTAAGAAACATTTGATATTTTTATTAGGCGAAAAGAAAACTGAATTTAAAAAAGAAAGAAAGAAGGAAAGCCAAATGACTGTACAAACTTGTTACATCTCTTATTTCTATGAAGCTCCTACCGTATCGTGAAGCCCTGAAAATAATAACTAGCCATCAGAAGAAAAAGCAAACCAAACCTGAAAATTCTTAAGGAAAGGACTAGAAAAGAGGTTCGAGAGGAAAGAAGAGCCCAGTAACTGGGAAAACCTTTATGGCATCTCTCAGACCATAAATTTTGCTGTGGAAAAACCCCAGAAAAGCAAATCATAGCCCCTTGTTTTGAGATGTTGATGTTTTGAAATGAGTTAAGCCTCATACAGCAGGGAAAGTGTTAACAGACTTCAATGGGTCCACTATGAGCCTGTCTCTGTGGGATGAATGAACTGGGGTTCACCTGCAGTTTGGATCTCCCCACTTCTGCCTCCTCACCACCAGCACCCCACCCCCAAAAAAGCAATGGGTGAAAGCTCTCCTTCAGCCTGGGGACGTTTGCCTTCCAGATAACAATAGGCCTGGGCACCCACAAAAATGTGGGGTGTTCACCAGGGTAGTGGGAGCCCTTCTTGTAGGAGAGATCCTGGGGAAGGCACCTGGCCCGTGTCGGGGTGAAGAGAGAGCCCCCAACACAGAAGACTAGGCAGGAAGTTAGGAGAATGAGGCCACTCTCGCTGGGACCTGGTGGCATCTGAGCTTAGCCCTGCTCTTTGCAGATTAACATCTGTGTTGGCAAAATAATGGCTTCCCGAAGATGCCCATGTCCTAATTCCTAGATGCTGCTCCTATGTTACATTGTGGGGCAATGGGGAATTAAAGCAGCAGGTAGATTAACCAGCTGACCTTAAAAGAGGGAGAGTAGCCTGAATTATCAGGTGGGTCCAATGTGATTCACAAGCATCCTTAAACATGAAAGAGGGAGGCAGAAGGGTCAGTGTCAGAGTGATGCTGCGTGAGAAAGTCTCACTTGGCCACTGCCAGAATGGAGGGAGAAGGGGCCGTGAGCCCAGGAAGCTGGGCAGCCTCTACAACCTGGAAAAGGCAAGGCAAGAGCAGATCCCCTGGAGCGTCCCCAAGTGACACAGCCCTGTCAACACTTTGATTTTAGCCAGCGAACCCAATGTGGACTTCTGCTCACCATGATTGTAAGATAACAAAATCTGTGTTATTTTCAACCAGGAAGTTGGTGGTAACTTGTCAGAGCAGCAACAGGAAACTAATACATCCTTCCCCCAAAGACATTCACAGATGCCCACCTTCCTCCTAGAGCACACTGTGGAAGACTGGAGGAGCTTCTCTGCCCGAAGCAAAACCTGTCAGAGGTTTGGGTCAATGCTGAATATATTTCTTTTTGAGAGATTCTCCTCTCCCACCCTCTGGAGTCTTACTTCTGGAAGCCAGTAACCCAGGCACCTGCCTGGTCCCAGCCCTAACCATTCAGCCTTGACGTCCCCGCCTCTTCCTCGGCCTCTCGTTTCCAACTTACCTCCCACCTGGGAAACCGAGAGAAAGCGAAACATCACGATCAAAGCAGAAAAGCCCGTCACTTCCGTTTGGTCCACTGCATGGAGTAGGGCAGGAGCCAGGCTCTTCCAACGAGTCCTTGAGAACACTCGTTCCCCTCCTTGGTTCTGCAGATGAGGCTGTAAGGCCCAGAAACGGCAGGAACTGCCTCAAGATCACACAGCCCACGAATGGCAAGCCTGGGTTAGAACCCATGGCCCCTGACTCTCAGACCAGGGCTTACACTGACCTCTCCTCTGTTTTTTGTTGGTGTGGAGGGGGGTTGTTTTTGTTTTTGTTTGTTCGTTTGTTTGGTTTTTGGCTGCCCTGCAGCATATGGAGTTCCCAGATCAGGGATCAGATCTGAGCTGCCGTTGCAACCTATGCCACAGCTGAGGCCTGATTCCTTTTTTTTTTTTTTTTTTTTTTTTTTGTCTTTTTGCTATTTCTTTGGGCCGCTCCCGCAGCATATGGAGGTTCCCAGGCTAGGGGTCGAATCGGAGCTGTAGCCACTGGCCTACACCAGAGCCACAGCAACTTGGGATCCGAGCCACGTCTGCAAACCTACACCACAGCTCACGGCAACGCCGGATCGTTAACCCACTGAGCAAGGGCAGGGACCGAACCCGCAACCTCATGGTTCCTAGTCGGATTCGTTAACCACTGTGCCGCGACAGGAACTCCCTGAGGCCTGATCCTTAACCCACTGTGTGAGGCCAGGATCAAACCTGCGTCCCAGCTCCAGAGACAGTGCAGATCCCGTTGCACCACAGTGGGAACGCCACACATTGACCTGTTCTGTTGTGTTTTTTTTTCTTTTATTAAAGTACAATTGATTTATAGTTTTGTGCCAATTTCTGCTGCACAGCATAGTGACCTAGACATACATTATCTACATTTTTTTTTTTTTTTTTTGCTTTTTAGGGCCACACCCTTGGCATATGGAGGTTTCCAGGCAAGGGGTCTAATCAGAGCTGCAGCCACTGGCCTATGCCAGAGCCACAGCAACGCGGGATCCAAGCTGAGTCTGCAAACTACACCACAGCGCACGGCAACACCGGATCCTTAACCCACTGAGCGAGGGCAGGGATCGAACCCACAACCTCATGGTTCCTAGTTGGATCTGTTTCCGCTGAGTCACGATGGGAACTCCTATCTACATTCTTTTTCTCATACTACCTTCCATCTAAGTGATCTTCAAATCAAAGATTTCTGGAAACTTCTGAGCCCCACAACACCAGGGAGCAGCTCACAAGGCTAATGTTCCCCTTGCCTCTCCCAGCCCCTCCTTCACCCACGCACACTCCCCCCAGGCCTCCCTCTGCTGCTGCCCGCTGGTTCTCAGTCCCTCCCCACAGGGGCCTGAAGCAGAGTGGGCTTAAGCCGGGCCGAACAAAGGGCTTAGGGCACATTAGCTCCTAGCAAGAAAGAGCTGTTGTAACCACAGCCGTCGGGAGAGCTCAGTTTCCGGCCTCCTGTCTCCCACCTTGCAGCTGGTCCAGCAGAGGCTTTAAGCCCTCGGCACCCGGGTGCCCTGATGCCCTTCAGGATGCTGGCCAGGGCCAAGCACGCCCTGCTCACTTCCTTCCGTGGAGCTCCGCCACCTCCCAGCAGCAGTCAGTTTCCTTTAAACATCATCATATCATCAGGGGCCTCAGGAGGCCCATCCTATCTTGTGGCAAAGAGAAGATTCCAGTCTGCAGCCTCAGCTCAGGAGCAAAGCTCATTCTTTTCCAAAACTAAGCCCGCCTTAGGGTCAGGGGGCAGTTATCCGCTAAAGCCACGCAAACCCGCCCGAGACAGCACTGCTTCCTCCATCTCCAGCTGGCTCTCCAGCCTTCCCCCAGCCTCAAGCCTGTGGCTTTTGTGTCCGCAAGCTGCATATTTGACCTCGGCCACCATTGCCCTGTGTTCCTGAGACAGAAGTATTCGAGCTATTTGCATCTGGCCTTGCCTTTGCCTCGCTCCCCACCAAGGCCGCTCTCCCTTCCTCTTAATTCTGCAGTAACCGACAGCAGTGCTAACCGAAATTGGGGTGGCTACTTGCCTCTAAAAGGCCATAATTAGCCCCAGGGGAACAACAAATTCTTGCAGAGCTCCCCCTTGCCCATGGCTGTGCTGGAAGCAGGCTGCCTCTCCAAGCCCAGCACTGCGGGTCCAATCTGGAACGCATGTGTTTCCCTTCCCTCATTCACTCCATCAAACACAGGGCAGGCCGAGGGGGCGGGGAGGCCGCGAGACTCCTCTGAAAGTCTCCCTTAGCCTGAGTGCCCTCGTTATAAAGAGATGTTGTGTTCACAGGTAACCGACAGCCCCTGTGCATCTGGGAACACTTTGAGTGATTGCTGCGGAGAGAAGAAATTTGGGTCATAACTAATGACCAACATCCCCTTTTAATCAAATGAAGCCGTCATAATGGGTCTATCCTCCAGGGGAACGAGCCCCTTTCACCTCCTGGAGGTCTGCGGTAGCATTAACCTCTTCGAGGAAAATTCTTGCCCGGATGGGAGGGAAGAGGGGCAGCTGTCAGCTGTCGGAGACTGAGCGCCTACTGTGTCCGGCCCCTGCGCTGAGCAGACTCCCAGGGGTTCTCGCCTTTCTCCCTGGGTCTGTATCCATCCGTGCTCTCGGCCTTGAATCAGCTGGAGGGCTTATCCAAACCCAGGGTGCTGGCCCTGCCCCCGATTCTAGATTCAGGATGTTGGGGGTGGTGCCTGAGTATCTGCCCCTCAGACAAGTTCCCACACGATGCTGGGACGGCCAGCTCAGGGACCACACAGTGACAGCCAGTGTCAGACAATAAAAAATACCTCTATTTTTATCTTCCATGCCAAACATCCTTTACAAATATTGTGGCGTTTGATCCTCCCAGAAACCCTATGGCGTATGCGCTGTCCCCACTTCACAGGAGAAGAAACTGAGGTTCAAAGAAAGGCGCGCACTTGCCTGAGACCCTATGATCACACAGCTGGTGGGAAAGAGCTGTGAGTTAAACCAAGGTCCGCCTGATGGCAAGCCACAGAGGCAAGAGGGGTTCAAAGTGCCAGAAGGTTCAGAGGGGCAAGCTCATCTCTTCCGGGCACTGGGCACACTGGGCCTTGCACGCCCTTACCATGTAGACGGAACGTGGGTGCCTTCTGCCCACATCTGAGCCTGGCCTGCCTTACCAGCTGCATGTGGAATACTGACCGACGCAGCCCTGAATCCTCCAGGAAACACCTGCCCAGAGACAGGCCCCCTCCCCGTCCTCCCTGCTCAGATGCCCGTCTTCTCCCGCCCTTACCTTGTTCACACCAGAGCACCCCACCCCTCCCCAGCTCCTCCCAGTGCTGCTTCTCCTCCTTATCTGGATCAAAAGGGGACTCCTCCAACAGGACCCCCAGGACTCACCCAGCACTCAACCCCAGGGTCTGTCCCGGGCAAATGGCCTTGGGCTCTCCATCGCGGCCAAGCTCAGAGCTGCTTGCTCAAGCAGGAACTCACTGGTGGTTTCTTTCTTGTTTTGTTTGTTTTTTTAATGAAGGTGCAGTATATGGAAGTTCCTAGGCTAGTAATCAAGTGGGTCGAATTGGAGCTGCAGCTGCCAGGCTATGCCACTGCCACAGCAATGCCAGTTCCGAGCTGCATCTTTGACCTCAGCTTGCCCCAGACCCTTAACTCACAGATCGAGGCCAGAGATCGAACCCACATCCTCATGGTTTCTAGTCAGGCTCATTACCCCTGAGCCACAACAGGAACTCCCCAGTTCCCCAGTCTTGATGCTTCTCCCCAGTGTGAATTTATGAGAGCCTGCTAAGAGAAGGTGTTACAGCAGAGGAGAAGGAAGGAAAATTAAAAGAGCATCACACAGAGCTCTGCTATGCCCCAGCCATTGTTCTAAGTGCTTAAGGTATAAAAACTCAACAGCCCTGTGAGGTAGGCAAGCCGTTATTATCTCTGTTTACAGGGAGAACTGAGGCACAGAAAGATTAAGCAACCTGCCCAGTGTCACACAGCTAGTATGTGACAGAGCCCAGAATCTGGCTCCAGAGCCCGTGCTTGCAACCATACCATCTTGGCAGAAGGAAAGAATGGGAAAGAATGAGGAATTCCCTGACCTTTGCCTGCCAAGAGGTCCTAGCCTAGCCGGGGGCGGGGGGTGAGAAGAGTCGGGGTCATTGCGGCTGTGGATGTTGCGGTTGTGGATGTTGTGGTTGTGACTGGAGCAGTAGGTGGTAGAGCATCCTCAGCATCAATACTGAAATCATTATAAAAACAACAGCAACAGTAAAAGAGCCGCCATTTGCGCAGTGCCTCTAGCAAGGGGGGAAAACAGGCTAGCTTGGTGGGTGGGACTGCAAATCCTAGAGCCAGGCTGGGTTCGGATTCGGCTCCCGGTAGATGAGGTTGGAAGGGCTCACGGGGCTGCTCAGGAAGGACCCCTGATTGGCCAGTTATACTTTCTTCTGGAAGCAGTAGGGACTCTGAGGGCCCCGACTGCCCTCCGAGAAAGAGAGAAGAGCATCTTTAATCAGCTCTCTTGACACAAGGCCTGAGTGGCACTGGCTTAGCCTCTGTGGGCCTGGCCAAGATGTGACAGGCTCCTGGGCACTGCCCCTGGAAGCCCAACGGCCTTCCTTCCACACAACTGTTCATCCACTCAGGAACTTGGGCTGAGTGTTTCTCAATCCATCCAGCGCTGAGCACTGTGGGAGATGAGTCATGAGTCCCACCTTCCAGGAGCTAGAAGCCTACGAGCAGAGGCATGGCAAGGCCTCAGGTAACAATGGTTTGAAAGTAGGCATTTAGTGTGAATAAGCAGTGAGGTCCGTGTGTACATACAGCACAGAGAACTATATCCAATCTCTAGGAGAGAATGCGATGCAAGATAGTATGAGAAAAAGAATGTGTATATATGTATGACTGGGTCACTGGGCTGTAGGGCAGAAATGGGCACAGCACTGTAAATCAACTACTTTAATAATACAATAAAAAATATTTTTCAGAAAGAAAGTAGTTAGTGCCAGAAGGTGGGAAAGAAACATTCTGAGTGCACCTGCCAGATGTTTTGCTAATGGTTCTCATCTAAATTATCTCATGAACACATGAGCGGCAGGTATGTATGTTTCCATTGTATAGCTGAGACAACTGAGAATCAGAGAGGTTAAGAAAGTCACCTGAGGGTGCACAGCAAGGTTCAAACTCAGGGCTATGTAACTTCCCAGTACCCTGGTTGCCTCTCTGTAACGTCAGCATAAAATTAGGAATGAGGAAGGGAAATACATGGGGCTAAGATAATTAGAGAAGGCTTTGCAAAAGGGATGAGACTTGCTCTGGACAAGGAAGTGAGCTGGATGATAACGGGTGGAGATGAGAGGATGGTGGGGGAGAAATGCTAGGAAATGCAACAGCAGAGGCAGAGAAGAGGGGGCTGGGAAGCACCCGGTGTGTTGGGGGGACAATTAGAAGGAGCCTGAAGCTGCAAGAGACTCCCTCCCAACAGATGGGGTTGCAAGGGCTCCGTGGGCTGATCAGGAAGGTCTGCCTGCTTTGGCTAACTGTACTTTCTTCTGGATGCAATGCGGAGCCACTGAATTCTTTTGAGCAAACTACATGTACGCAGTAGTCCTTAGGAAAATCCCATTGGCCAGGCTGCTCTGGCTGGGTTGGTGAGCAAAGACAAAGAAATGTCACTTAAGGAGGCTGCTACGGTCATTCCGAAGGTACAGATTTGTTCAACAAATTTCAAAGTTATGGCCAGACAATGGTTTTGATGCGCTTTTTTTTAATCTACATTTCGTTAAAGTATGATTTTCCAGCTCTCAGGAAAAGTGATCCATGTTAACCTCCAACTATGACACTATTCTGCAGGCACCAACACATCTTACTTCTACCCAAACTGCAATAAAACAGAGTTCTTGGTTCAGGAAGGCAGGGCAAGGCGTGACTTCTGAACCAGCCTTCTGCTTAGCAATGCAGCTTTCCGCTCAAGAAACCCACGGTCCTCCTTCCCTGAGAATGCCCCCCTAAGTGTCTCAAGATGTCCAAGGAACATCAAAGGAAAGGAGAGTTATTCTTTGGATGTACCATAGGATACAAATCCTGATATCCCACTGCTGGAAACCAAAAGCCAGGACAGCTCCCGCGGTGCCCATAAAAATTATGGACTCGGAAGATTAACTGGCTCCAGTGCTACAACGCTTTAGCCAGCCGTAACCTGGCATTTTACACTGAAGGCGGGCGGGGGGGAAGATGCCTTCATTCATAGTGCTTGCCAAATTTCCCATGAGTCTTCAGGAAGGGCTCCCTTTGGTCTTCCTCCACTCAGAGCCCCGCGCTAAACACTGTTGCCTCCACTTTGAAATAAAGCCAACCTGAGGTGTCCAGAGAAGGTTCCCCTTGGAAAAGGAAAAACCTGCTTTCTGCCAAAACATTTCCCTCTGTTACTTCCATGCCACACGCCAGGCTGAGGGCACAGGCTGGCCCTCCTAACTTCTCAGCACACTTCCCGTCAGTTCATCTGGTCCCCACACGGTCCCTGTGATGATCGGGGTTGCTGTTTCTTGTTTGTTTCTTCCTTTGTTTCTGGTTGTGTCCACGCCATGCGGAAGTTCCTGGACCAGGGACTGAACCCAAACCACAGCAGTGATAATGCCAGATCCTTAACCCCTTGAGCCCACCAGGGAACTCCACGGGACTATTTTACTGCCGTGGTATCAGAGCCTCGGGATGGCCGCCATTGAGATGTTGCTAGAAACGACTAGAGAAAAAGGATTCCTGGCACAAGCTGGAAGGAGAACAAACAACCCTGGCCTCAGCTGATGAGCTGAATATATACTTTTTAAAAAAAAAGGAAAGTGAAAAAGAAAATCATGGACATGGAGAACAGACCTGTGGTTGCCAAGCGGGGAGGGGAGGGAGTGGGATGGACAGGGAGTTTGAGGTTAACAGATGCAAAACTATTGCCTTTGGAATTGATAAGCAATGAGATCCTGCTGTATAGCACTGGGAACTACCTCGAGTCACTAGTGATGGAGCATGATAATATGAGAAAAAAGAATCCATACATGTACGTGTAACTGGGTCACCTTGCTGTACAGTAGAAAACTGACAGCACACTGTAAACCAGCTACAATGGAAAAAATAAAAATCATTATAAAATAAAAGAAAGGAAGCCAAGTAATACAGAATCTCCTTTCACGTGAACCACTTTTTTCCAATTGTTCGGATTCTAGAAGTGCTGCCTTGAGACCCTAAGCCTTCCCACCTGCTATGCGCACACACACTTAAATGCCCGCCCCTTTCAGTAGGACACAGTTCGATGATGGCGCCACCTCTTACACTGTGGATGCCAGCGCTGCTGGAAGGAAGGGGGAACAAGGCAATAGTTGCCCTGAACCCAGCAGCCCGCTGTGGCACCGTTCCTCCAGTGCCTCCCTTTAATCCCACTCCCCTCCCCACTCTTCCTCCGTGTCTGTGGCACCCTGAACGCCTCCCCCTTGGAGTTACGCATGGAGCTTTAGGCCACTCCACTGCCCTCATTGCCTGCATCACTCCCAATAGCATTCTGTAGTTGGGCCACTCTGAGCTCAGGGGCGGGGACTGTCTTATCCGTCTTTATATCTCTGATGAGAGGACACGAGATACTGTTCCCTGTGCTTCCTAAATAAATGGATGCATGTGTGGATGGATGGATGGTGGGGGGGGCGGGGTCGGTGAATGGAGAGGTGGATGGGAGGACAGATCAATGCATCAATCCAGGGGTGAATGAATTACTCCCCACAGCAGCCTGGAAGCCCGGTGGTCAGAGTTAACCCCTATAGTGCTCATTCATGGCCACGTATTCCGTCCGAATCCAAAGCCCGTCACCGGATGCCACCACAACCTCATTACCTTGTCATGGCAGCAGCTCAAGGAGGGGGACAGCTGGGGCTGCCTCTGACACACCAGCCTGGAACAGGTCCCACTGTGTTCTCGAAAGCAAATGAGGTCTGCTGTTCGGGGGTGACAGTCCCCTCAGGGGTCTTCCTGTGAGACGTGGGACCTTGTCCACCCTTACCGCATCGGGATCCCGAACTGAGTTTCTCAGGGAAGTCAGTGCTCACCTCAACTGTGGACACCAAGCAGGGGTCCTTAACCGGGCCTGCCCCCGCCCAAGCCTGCCTTCACCGCAGAGCCTCCCAGAATAAGAGAATTTGATTTGGGAGGCAGTGTATTGTTCCCAAGTCTAGGATGGAATCCTGAAACAGAGCTGCCCTCAGGAGGTGGTCCATGACCCCAGTGATGGATGGGAAGCTGGAAGCCACCCCTCCCAATTCTCCGTTAAGGGACGGCACAGCCACCTTCCCACTGGCTCAACCTGCATCTCCGTGAACCTCTCGAGATCACTAGAGCGATGCGTAACAATGCCGAAGACACAACACCCCGTCTGGGCCTCCCCAAACCCAAGAGTTATCAAACTAAAGAATAGCAGTGTCAGAGTTCCCATCGTGGCTCAGAGGTTAACAAACCCGACTAGTATCCATGAGGACGCAGGTTCGATCCCCAGCCTTGCTCAGTGGGTTAAGGATCTGACAGTGCCATGAGCTACGGTATAGGTGGCAGACACGGCTCAGATCTGACATTGCTGTGGCTGTGACATAGGCTGGCAGCTGTAGCTCCGATTTGACCCCTAGCCTGGGAACCTCCACATGCTGCGGGTGTGGCCCCCCCAAAAAAAAGAAAGAACAGCAGTTTCGTGAGGATCTCACCACATTTGTCAGTATCACCCAATCCGCACTCCCGTTGCACAGAGGGCAGACCGAGGCCCTGAGACCCCTAAGTCTCCTGCCTCCCAGCCCTGGCTGACGGCTGAGCTAGACAGGGTTCACGGCGCGGGGATCGCCAGTGGGGCTGCGGCTAAAAGGCTGAGAATTTCAGAAGGCCACCGTTAGCCAGCCCAGGCTTCCTGCTGAGGCCACTGAGTGGAGGAAATAATAATGGAGATTGAAAGGCATTCTGTATTTGACCTTCTGCAACCCCATCATTTTTCAGTAGAACCCGATAGGGATCAGTCACATCTGCTCTCAATAGCAAATGTAAAAAATGACCTGCAGCTTTAAGGTCTGAAAAACATAAACTTGTGTTAAAAGACTGACCAAAAAAATATTCATGCACTCATAGCATGACGTCATCCAAGTGCACACACACTGCAATAACAATCGCCCATCAGGGCCCAGGCCCTGGACCTGAGCGCTCCCCTCCTGGGAACTGTAAGCGGCTCCAGTCCCCCTGCTCGTCAGCCATGGGGCCGGTCACATAGCAGGCCTGTGTAATCAGGGCTGGGCTGCGAGGCTCCACTTGGGCCTGAGCTACAGCGGGTATCACCTTACCCCGTGCCCCACTTCAAACGCTCACGTGAGCTGCGGGAAAGCTGATGGGAAGCACATTCTCGAAAGCCCAGAACAGGCTCAGCTCTGCCAAGCACCTGGAGAAGAGCCTGAGCTGGCCGGAGGTCAAGGGGTCTTTAGAAGTCAGGAAGCTCCCCATCAGCCACGTGGGCGAGGCCCCCCGGGCCACTGCTCAGGGTGCAGGAGCCAATCAGATTGCTCCTGTGGTGGCCCTGAGGTACCACTGCCCCGTGGAAGTAGTGATGCTACCTGCATCCCCACACAATCCTGCCTCCCCCGTCTCCATCATCCGGACTCTGGAAAGCTCCTGACTGATGGAAACTTGGGAAATGTAGGGGATGCCAGAGAGCCCACTAGATCAATGATCTTCATCCCACACTTACCCAAGACACTCCGCTGAGCCAGGTGGCCTGTGCCTGGGGCCCAGGAAATGCGCCAGGACCTCGGCCTTCAGGAGCACATAGCCCAGATAAGGAAGCCAGACTCGCCCAGACCACACACGTTCAGGGCTTAAGAGGATGACCTAGGACCTGAGGCGGGAGGAGGGAGGTCAACAAAGGAAAGAAAACTCACAAACACCAGACTCCACCAAAGCCCTGATGAGGTCAGTTTGCTAAGCTAGACGGCACGTGACTGCTTGCCTCAATTCTAAACGCTCGCCCACAGGGACCAGTGGCGGTGTGTTCTCACTCATTTCCCTCCAGCTGGAGACAAAAGAAGCCAGCCGTCACCTAGCACCTCCTGTGTGTCACGTGTGCAGGCTGGGCACATGCGCATCCATCTCCTCAGGCTCCTGACAGCCCATGCAGTGAGCTCAGGGAAGGGGTGCCTTGGAAGGTTCATGGGGAAGCTTGGGGGGGGTACTTTTGTTTCTGCTCCATCTGGAAGAGCTATCTTGTGCTTCCCCCAGAGGAGCAGAGCTTGGCCAGACCCTGATAAGCAGGAGAGCAAATTTTGCACTACCTACTGGTCCAGCCAGTGGAGTTTGTTTGGTTCGTTGGTTGGTTGGTTTTCTTTTTAGGGCCGCATCCTCAGCATATGGAAGTTTCCAGGCTGGAATCAAATCGGAGCTGCAGCTGCTGGCCACAGCCACAGCCACAGCAACTCGGGATCCGAGCCCCATCTGTGACCTATGCCACATCTTGTGACAACGCTAGATCCTCAACTCACTGAATGAGCCCAGGCATCGAACCTGTATCCTCATGGATACTAGTCAGGTTCTTTACCCGCAGAGCCACAACAGGAACTCCCAGCCAGTGCAGTTTGGTGGCACAACTGGCTGGACTCAGAATGACCTGTTGGCCTGGGAATGCCTCTGTCGGAGCAGAACTTCAGAAGCCTGGTGCTTCCCATACCTGTGGTATATGGTTTGATCTGTCGGTTCATTAAATACAGGGATGCTAAGACAATTTGAAATGCAGTCTGTGTTCTCAAGTGGCTCCTAAGTTATTAGAAGAAGAGAAATGAGTAGACAAAAACAAGTGTCCTAGTATATGAGTACCAGAGACTCGACGCTACACAGAAAAGGCTGTGAACACAAAGGGCTGCAGGATGCGTTTGACCTGGAAGCAACAAAAACTTTGGGGGGGGGGGCCTTGAACTGTCCACAAGCTCCTGTGAGGTGCTAAGTGCCTGGATAATGGGGCTGAATAAGGCGCAGTCTCTGCCCTCAGGCCCCCTCTCACCGAGGAGACAACACTGGCTCATCCGAGAAAAGGAAAAGAGCCGCTGGGGATACAAACAGAAGACTTGCTGGAGGCCGAAGGGGGTCGGGGGCAGAAGGCTGGCCTCTCATGAGGCCACAGTATGACTGTAGCATTGAATTACATTGGGCAGAGGGAGCCGGGGAAATTTTCTAAAAGCGGTGACACAGGCTAGGTCTCCAAGAGTGAGATGTGAATGATAAAAAGGGCTGAGAGAGGAGTTCCTGCTGTGGCTCAGCGGGTTACAAATCCAACATGTATCCATGAGGATGCGGGTTGGATCCCTGGCCCCACTCAGTGGGTTTAAGGATCCGGTGTTGCCGCAAGCTGCAATGCTGGTCACAGATGTGGCTTGGATCTGACGTTGCTCTGGCTGTGGTGTAGGCTGATGGCTGCAGCTCCGATTCAACCCCCAGCCTGGGAACCTCCATATGCCTCAGGTGCAGCCCTAAAAAGACAACAAGAGGTGGGCGAGGCTGAGAGAGAAAGCATTCTGGCAGAACAAGCCAGCAGAGCCCAAGTTGGATGTTGACGCGTGGACCAGCCCCATGGATGATTCAAACTTGCTTCCAGAGGGCAGGCCGTGGAGCCAAGCTCTGTCCGCAGGCCCAGGCCTCGGTTACCTTGGCCAGCACTCCAGGCTCACCCTCCTGTCCTGAGCCCTCCCTGACGGCGAGGAGGCACCAGTGATGAACAGGAGTTGAGCTCTGCCCAGGCCCCCAGGAGAGATCGGGGTCATGGAGACTTCCCCAAATTTGGATTAAAAAAACAGCAATCCTCTGCCTCCTCCACAGGATACATAGCTTCTCTCTAAGTCAGCAGAAACCCATCACTAAAGCTATGAGAAAATAAACAAAGGGAATCTAATTTCAAGGGACACTCAGGCTCCAGGAAGAAGAACAGCGTGCTCAGACGGGTCCTATCTCTCCAGGGCGTGCTGCGCTGCAGGAATCTCATAGCTCCTGTGCCAGCAGATCCAGAAGCACTGCTGCCAATGAGAAAGTGATAGCATCACACTCGGGCCTCCCCGGGGACACTCCCAGCACTAAGAGACCAAGGGCGTGCCCACAAAAACCCCAAAGACAAGCCAGAGGACTCCAGCCTTGCACTGGGCCGAGAGCTCAGGTCAACAAACACTGTCCCTGGTCTCCCCTAGACCTGGCCTCCCCTTTATCAGCCTCATCCAAGGTGACTGACACTTGAACACTAATTGCCCTTCTTGGACAAGCCAGCTTCCCTTTGTGGATTGTTGGCAGGGTCTAGGCTGTAGGAGGGACGCTCCGGCATTCCACCAGGACCAAACCAACTTGGGCCTCCAACAAGGTTGCCTGGCATACGTGTCATTAACAAAGCATGGATCTCAGGGGGTGGGAGCTGAATGGGTGCTTGAAAAGAAAACAAGGAGGAGTTCCCATCTGGCTCAGCAGTGAAAAACCTGACTGGTAGGAGGTGGGTTCAATCCCTGACCTCGCTCAGTGGGTTAAGGATCCAGTGGCGTAGAGGGGGCTTGGATCCCGCGCTTCTGTGGCTGTGGTGTAGGCTGGCAGCTACAACTGTTTTGACTCCTAGCCTGGGAACTTCCATGTGCCACGGATGTGGCCCTAAAAAGACAAAACAACCACAACAACAACAACAAAAAAAAAACAAAGAGAAACCAGGAAGTTCCTGTTGTGGCTCAGCAGGTTAAAAACCCAATATACTCTCTGTGAAGATGCAGGTCTGATCCCTGGCCTCGCTCAGTGGGTTAAAGATCCGGAGTTGCTGCAAGCTGCGGCATAGGTCACAGAGGCAGCTGGATCTGGTGTTGCTGGGGCTGTGGCATAGGCCTCAGCTGCAGCTCCAATTCGACCCCTAACCCAGAAACGTTCATATGCTGCAAGTGCAGCTGTAAAAAGAAAAGAAAAAAAAAAAAAAGAAAGAAAGAAAGAAAACAAGAATATGGAAAGCATCAACGCCACCAGAAGAGCAGAAGCTATTTAACCTGAGAAGTTTGTTTAGCGGAGCTGTTGGCTGGGCTTTGATGTGTTGGCCTGAGTGATACCTTATTGAGGCAGAATTTCAGCAACCTGGTGGTTCTGGGGCATGTGGAGTGTGGCCCGAGCTGTCAATTCATGAAATACAGGGATGCTGAGGTCTCTAAAACACGGCTTCTGTCCTCCAACAGCTCATGAGTTGTTAGAAAGAGGGAAGAAAGAGGCTCTGATGGTTTGTTGATGTCAAGTCCATAGAGGGAGATGAGCAAGGGCCGATGCCCCGTTATTCTAACCCCTGGAGGGCTCAGAAATGGAACCAGCATTAAAGAGCATTGCCAGAGCCGAACACAGAGGGAAGGAGGGCCCCCGGCTCTAAGGGAGTGGGAGGTGGCAGATGAGAGAGCTCCTCAGGTCAGAGCCAGGTGAGGTGAGTGTGCTCCTGGTCTGCCAATGACCCGGGGACAGGGGACAAGAGTCTTCCGCTGCCTGGGCCCAGCGCCCATATCTGTATAACGATAGGTGGGCCTAGGTGATTTCCGAGGGCCTGCTCGGTGCTGATCTACAGCCTAGATGAGAAGAGGGCTGACAGATCTGCCAGCAGAGCGGGAGAACCGCCCAGTGCCCGGTGCCCAGCCCTCTCCAGGTGCTCAGACGGGCTCTGCAAAGGCTTGACCCTGTTAGTTACTCCTAAGCCAGAGATTCCGGTGATGACATGTAAGTTAGAGACAGACGTAATCATAGGTATCGATTCAGATATAGAAACAGATAAAGATTTAGCTTTAGAGATAGAGATTTAGATATCAATTTTTATTTAGATATAGATTAGATTCACATGTAGATATAGATACAGAAATAGAGATGAGTGTACACACTAATAGAGACAAACGTGTATGTGTGTGTATCTGGATCCCACTGAGCACCTTTCCCACAGCTGAGGGCAGAGGTACAATACAACTGAATTTTTTTTTTTTTTCCTTTTTACGGGTGCACCTGCAGTGCACGGAAGTTCCTAAGCCAGGATCGAATCCGAGCTGCAGCTGTGGCCTACACCAACACTGGGTCCTTAACCCACTGAGCCAGGCCAGGGAGCACACCCACATCCTCACAGAGACAATGTGGGGTCCTGAGCCAGAAGGGAAATTCCCAAATCAGCTGATTTTATTTGAGTTCATTTCCTATATTTATCACACCAAAACCCTCTCCATTCTTCAAAGCCCACCTCAAGAACCTCCTGCAAAAAAAAAAAAAAAAAAAAGAACCTCCTGCAAAGAACCTTCCTGGACTCTCAGGGGCAGATTTCCCTGGTCTAAATTCCTTCAGTTGCCATTTGAGCCATCCATGACACCAGATAACAATGAATTATTTAATCATTGGCTCCAGAAGTGCTCCCACAGGTAGAAATTTTCGGACACCCGCAGTGGCTCCCAAGGACAGCTGTGTTTCAGGCTGCGGTCAATGAAGGCGCCAGTGATCAGCCCACGTCCTGCAGCCGAACAGGAGGCCCGTGTGCACAAGCACCTGACCCCCACCCCATCACAAGGGGAACTCTGATGCCTCAAACCATTCACCAGAATTAACTCAAGTTGGCTTGGTTTTTTGTTTGTTTCTGTTTGTTTTACAAACCTAAATGTAAAGGTAAAACCAGAAGGCAAAAAAAAAAAAAAAAAAAAAAAGGAAATCTGTGTTTAGAACTGGTAGGGCTATGGTGGGCAAACTTTTCCTTGACAAAGTACAAAAAGCACGAAGCACAGAAAAAGTGATACATTGGACTTCTCATTAAAAGACATACAAAAATGAAAAGACAAGCCACGAGAAAATATTCGCCATCCGTACATCCAACAAAGAACTGGAATCCAGATTACATTTAAAAGTGCTCGGGAATCAATTTTTAAAAGTCTGAAAATTGGAAAAGACTTAGCTGCTTAACAAAAAAGAACTCCACATGACCAGGAAACATAGAAAAGACGATCAGCATCGCCAGTGGCCAGGGAAGTGCAAACTAAAACTACAATGAGTTATGGAGCTTCCTCTGTGGCTGCATAGGTTCCATCCCTGGCCCAGTGCAATGGCTTAAGGACCCGGCATTGCTGCAGCTGTGACACAGATCGCAGTTGCAACTTGCACTTTATCCCTGGCCTGGGAACTTCCATATGCCGAGGGTATGGCCGTAAAATTAAAACAAAACAAAACAAAACAAAACAAAAAAAAAACCCACAGTGAGTTACAACTACACATCCAGGAGAATGGCTAAATTAACAAGACTCTACCAAAGGCTGGAAAGGATACAGAACAACTAGACCACTCCGACTTTGCTGGTGCAAAGTGGAAAATGATACAATCGCTTTGGAAAACTGTTTGGCAATTTCTTATAAAATCAAACACATACCTATCTAATGAACCAGCAATCTCACTCCTATGAAACGACTCAAAGGAAAAAAAAAAAAAATTGTCCACAAAAAGACTACATGTGAATACACCCAGCAGAGTTATTCATAAAAGCTCCCAACTGGAAACAACCCAAATGTCCTTCAAAAGGAAAATGGACAAACAAATCTGAGGTAGACTCAGACGACAGAATAGCAAACAAGGATAAAAAGGAATGGACCGGTTAGACACACGCTAGGAATAAACCTTGCAAACACGCTCATCTAAAGGAGCCAGGACAAAAAAAAAAAAAAAAAGATTATATTGTTTGATCTAATTTTTCTATGAATTCCAAGAACAGGCAGGAATACGACGAGGACAGTATACAGCACGGTGGTTTTTTTCCCATGGGGCAGGAGGACATGAAGGAAACTTTCTCAGGTGATGAAAATGCTTTGCGTCTTCTTGGGGGTATTGGCTATCTGGGCACAGACATTTGTTGAAACTCTTTGGACTGTGCACTTAAGTTCTGTGTGATTTTTAATTTAACTTTTATTTTATACTGGAGTATAGTTGATTTGCAAAGGTGTGTCAGTTGCAGGTACACAGCAAAGAGATTCAGTACATACATCCATTCTTTTTCAGATTCTCTTCCCATATAAGTTACTACAGAACATTGAATAGAATTCCCTGTGCTATACAGTAGGTCCTTGTTGATTATCCATTTTATACATAGAAGTGTGTATATGTTAATCCCAAATTTCTAATTTCTCCCTCTCCCCACATTTACCCTTTGGTAACCGCAAGTTTGTCTTCAAAATCTGAGTCTATTTCCATTCTGTAAATAAGTTTATTTATATCAATTTTTTTAAGATTCCACATATAAGTGATATCATATGATACTTTTCTTTCTCTGTCTGACTTACTTCACTGAGTATGATAATCTCTAGGTCCATCCATATGGCTGCAAATGGCATTATTTCATTCTTTTTATGGTTGAGTAATAGTCCATTGTATATATGTACCAATTCTTTATTCATTCATCTGCCAATGGATATTTAGGTTGCTTCCATGTCTTGGCTATTGTAAATAGTAGTACAATTAAAAATAAATAAATAAATAAATAGCAGTACAATGAAGTTCTGTATATTTTACACTATGTAATCATACCTCAGTTTTTTATACAAGGAATTTGTTCACTTAATAATTGTTCATAAAATGCCATTGATGTATATCAGACCTCAGGATATGGACTGAGGATGTGGCTATAAGTAGGCTGCATTGTCTCTCTCAAGAAGGAATCTTTGTTATTTCTCACGTGCCTAGATTCCCAGTGACCGAAGCTGCTTCTAGCGCTTGTCACTCACACTTTGCACACACACAGAAACACACACACAGAGGCAGGGGCTCCTCCCCTGCTGCTCTGGGTCTCTGATGTGTGGCAGTGCTTATATATCTGGGTTTCAAGGAACCCACTAGAATGGTACTACCTGCCCAAAGGAGCCTGGACCCGAAGCTTCCAGAATCAGTCTTTCAGAAGGAGCCCAACCCCAGCACGATGCCCAGAGCTCTCAAGCAAGCAGCCCATCTACTCCTGCTTTCCTCCCAGGGGAGGCACAGCTATTCTCCTGAGGCCTCGTCTCCAGAGCCACAGAGGCCTCGGGAGAGAGGAGGGGGAGCCTTAACCTGCTGGCTCCCAGCTCCCCCACCTGCCCCTCCAGGGAGAAAGAAATCCAAACAAAAGCCCATTCTCACAGGCAATCCTTCCAAGAAAAACCAAGTTCTAGAGATGTCGGGTCTGCTGTGAATAAGGAAAAAATGCAGAATTCCAAAAGACAAGGTCCAAAAAAACATTTCTCCCGCTGAGCGTGCTATGAAAAGAAAGGGGACAAGGAGGGGGGGCGGGGAAGGAACCCCAAGGCACCCGCAGCCAACAAGGGGGTTGATCTCCAGCCGTCACTCATGTCGCCGGAGACAGTCTGATTTGCAATGAATCAGGAGGTGGCCATCACTTTCAAAATGGTCAATCCTGCACGAGAGAACCTCTTACTTCCGAGCTGGGCTTCCTCAACTGTGAAACAGGAATAGCGGCCCCACCCTGCCACCTCCCAGGGTGACATGGGGCTTCACAGGGAGCGAGCGTGGGAAAGTCCTTTGTGGGCCCAAGATGCTCTCCAACCCGGCCGTGATCAGCATGTGCCCTGCCTCACAGCCAAGTGCTTTGTATTCTAAGCATCGGAGATTTTTAGTTTATAAAAAGAAGAGCCTGGGTTGCAGTTCTGGCTCCAACGCTTTCTAATAGTGTGGATTGGGAAACTGACACTTCCTCCGAGCCAGCTTCCAGGTCTACAGGATGGGAACGTTAATCGCTCCCTTGAGTTTGCAGCAAAGAGTAGGAAGACGATTACGAAGCTTTAGAATATCTGGAACAAAGGCGGCCCGCAGTAACCAGGCTGTTTTTATGATCCCTACTGTGGAAGGGGCTTCACCCCTCCTGCCTCCTTTAGCCTTTTGCGGAGGAAAGTGGCAGAATGCTTGGACTGACCACGTAAAAACCATACACAAAGGCTAAGATTTTTCTGGAAGAGTTCATTGGGCATCCTGTGAACATTAAGAGCGACTGCCATATACTGAGCCCCTCCTCTGGACCAGACCCTGTGCTCACAGCTGTCGCCTGCATGACGACCTGCACGGAAACCAGAGGAGGCAGAGGATATCAGCTCTGGTGGACAGAGCGGGGCGTGGAAACCAGTGCTCAGGTTTGCACCGCAGCAGCACATGGGGGCAGGACTGAGTCCAAAGCCTTCATCCCAGGGCTGTGCTGCACGGCCAGTCAGACCACATGATGACCCTAAAATCAGCTTCAAAACCCCAGCCAACCCTGGGGGATGCTGCGCTCTCAGAAGCTGGACAGCGTCTGCGGCCTGAGGACTATCAGTCACCAAGCTGCATCCGCCCGCTTCTCCACTGGGAACGACCTCACCTTTCTCTTCCACCTTCTGGTCTGCGGGAGGCGAGGGCACAGCCAGCCAGAAGCAGCCAAGCTCAATCCGCATACTACTGGGTGGGCCAGGAATATGCCCTGATGCTTGGGCTACTTATTGTGCCTGGTGGGAGTGGTATCAGAGGCGGGGTCGGGTTAGGGGGAGGGCAGCAGGAAGGAGCAGTGGTGCAAAAGTTAAGACCCAAATAACCCCAGAAGTCAGCCTTTGGAACTGCAGCCCAGAAGGGCATCCAAGGGCACAGGCTGGTACAACTCCGTCTCCTGAGTAAGAGTCACAGGGCGAAAGGGGAGTAAAACAGAAGCGGAAGCGGTGGGCTGTCAATCAAAAGGCACGACCTCTCCTTTCCTGGCAAAGCAAAGCCATCAGAAGAGGTCACCCCAAGAATCCAGAAACACCCCACTCGGGCTCCATCTCAACTGCTTCCCAGAGACACACATTGCTGAGGAAGCCCAGCCTTTCCATTTAACGATCCAGCCAACACTAGCTGAGCATCTACTATGTGCAAGATGCTGAGGCAGGAGCAGGGACACAGCCAAAGGCAGAAGACAATTCTCACGTCCTGGAGGCCACCACCCAGGAGAGGAGGAGAGGGCTACAGATACAGGCGACTATACTGAGGCTGCGAAGGGCCACAGGAGGTGCTGTGGGAGCACCGAGCTGGGCTCCGGTCAGCCTCGGCAACGCGGCAGGTGCCCAGAGTGGCCGGGGCCTGCATGGAGGTTGAGTTCAAGGGAGGTTTCCAGGCAGAGGAAACACTGTGAGTCCCAACAGTGTGCAAAAAAGCAGCACCTAGGAAACTTCTAGGAGGCTGGAGGAGAAAAAGCAAAGGACAAGCTTTCCAATATGAATGGGTACATAGGCCGGGCCACAGAGATTGCACTGTGGAGGCCACAGTTTCCTCTCAGAGCAAGGGGAGGGCGTGGAGGCGGAGGCATGGCGTGGTCAAGTTCACAGCTTAGAGCTGCACTGTTCAAGGCGGCAGCCACTAGTCGCACAGGATGGTTTAAATTTAATAAAATTAAAATTGATTAAAATTTAATAAAATATAGGAGTTCCCATCTTGGCTCAGTGGTTAAGGAACCCGACTGGTAACCATGAGGTTGAGGGTTCGATCCCTGGCCTCGCTTAGTGGGTTAAGGATCCAGCGTTGCCATGAGCTGTGGTGTAGGGCACAGATACGGCTTGGATCCCACGTTGCTGTGGCTGTGGTGTAGGCCGGCGGCTTCAGCTCCAATTCAACCTCTAGCCTGGGAACCTCCATATGCCTTGGGTGTGGCCCTAAAAAGACAAAAGACAAAAAAAATTAATAAAATTTAATGTACAGCATGATGACTATAGCTAATAATACTATATTGCATGTTTGAAAGTTGCTAAGAAAGTTGATGTTAAAAGTCCTCATCACAAGAAAATAAAAGTTTTCCTTTTTTAAAATTTTATTGAAGTATAGTTGATTTACAATGTGATAATTTCTGTACAACAGTGATTCAGTTATACATGTAGACACATCCATTCTTTTTCAAATTCTTTTCCCATATAGATTATCACAGAGGAAAAAAAAATCGTAACTATGCACAGTGATGGATTTAACTAGATTTAAATCATTTCACAGTGATCATTTCACAACGTGTATAAATATTGACTCACTGTGTTGTACACCTGCAACTAATATAAGGTTGTATTCAATTATATCTCAATACAATTTTTTAATTAAAAAACTAAAAAGGTAACGCAGTGCCTCAGTGGCCCTGGCCACTTTTCAAGCACCTCACAGCCACCTGTGGCTAGTGGCTACCATATTGGTCATTGCAGACTTAGGACTTTTCAGCATTCCAGAAAGTGCTATTGGGCAGTGCTTTTTGAGAACAGTCCCTCTGCAGAAAGTGAATTGGAGACAAGGCAGCCAGTGAAGAAATGCAAATGACCCCAGCCTGGGACTAGGTAGAAGATGAAGAGAATCCGACGGGAGAGACATTTAAGGGACAGTGCTTGGTAAGCAATGGACTCAGGGTCGTGGAGGGAAGGATTTAGGGAGGTCCGGAACAATGACCCATTTTCAGCAGGGGGACGGAGGGGAGTGCCCTCTGTGAGTGGAGAGAGAAACGAGGAGGAGGAGCTGGCGTGGGAGCAAAGCCATGCGCTCAGCCTGGGACAAGCTCCGTGTCAGTGCCTGCAGGACCGCCTGCCACGCACTGGAGGCCGGAGGCAGTGGCTCCTGTGGGCTGTAGCTCCGGCTGCGAGCTGGAGATTGGGTGGGAAAGAGGCGGTGGGTCTGGGGCTTGAGACCCTGAGCTTAGGGACTGGCTGTGCGGGGAGTGGTGAGCTGTGCCACCAAGGACCAGGGGTTCAAGGGCAGGTAAACTGTCCTGTGGTGCTGTGTGTGCCACAGGGGTGGGGAGCACAGGGGTGGAACTGAATGCCCTGGGGCTGCAGGGCTGTGAACTGCGGGCATGGGCTGGGCAGATCTGAGGCTGCGAGGCAGAGGGCAAAGAGTTGCGGGGCTGTGGGATTGTGCGCTGGGACCTTCGGCTTGGGCAGCCCAAGGACCATCCACAGTCCTGGAGGAGCCCCCTCTTTCCGCCAGGGTGGAAACTGTATCTTTGGGTCACCTGGGTAAACCCACAGGAGGCCTCCTGCTGGACGCTACCTGGGAGCGGGGACAGATGGACCTGCGGCCCACGAACTCAGGCAGCGGCAGAAGCCACCGGGCAGGGGCCTGGTGACCCCCGCAGGTGGCCAGGGAAGGCGGCTGGGCTCCTCCCCACCTCATCCCCAGTCCATGGGAGGGGGGCACAAGAATGTTGTTCTCCAAAGCCACGGGGACACTGCCTGTCAGTCCATGTAATTGAGTATTACAGTATTTAAATTACAAATTGAAGATTATTTTTACAGGTGTCATTTTAAATATAACACGAAATTTCTTGACATTACATCAGCCCCACCGCACAAACAGCTGCTCCGGGCCTGCCTGCATGTGTGAGGCACATGGCTGAGACTGGCAACGCCGGGAGAGAGAGAGTTTGTGCGTGTGTGTGTGTGTGTGTGTGTGTGTGTGTGTGTGTGTATGTGAAGTGGATATGAGAGTCCACGTGACTATGAGCAAGCGTGTGCGAGAGCCTGTGTGACTACGAGTGTAGCTGTGTGTGGTTAGGAACCTGTACGTGGGTGTGTAGTTGGTGCCTTCTGAGTGTGAGCGGCTGTGAACACGTGGGTCTGTGTGTGTCCGTGTGAATGAAGAAGTGGTGTGGCGGGGGAGAGGGCGGGGAGAGAACGCACGCATGCGCACTGCGGGATGCTCAGCCCCCCGCCCCGCGGCCACCCCCGGCACAGGTGACAGCCCAGAGCCTGGCCAATCTCTGTCTCCCTCTAGAGCTACCAAGAATTCTAGGGAGTAGACAAGCTCCACTCCTCGGGCGCGGAGGGGCTGCAGAGGCGCCCAAGGTGGTGCTGCAGTGCCCCCCAGTGGACACTGCCCCCACCCCATCCCCGGCTAGACCCACCAGCCCATGGTGCCCTCCCTTTGCCAGGTGACCCCCGCCCCCACTCCTCGCCCCGCCCCCGCCTCGAGTGGGCCAGGATGAGCCCGCCCTGAGGCTCCCGCGGCCCCAGAGGCAAAGATTTAGCTGAGCCTTGGTCCTGCCTCACATTCTCCAGCTGGGGCTCTCAGCCCTTCCGCCTGCAGGCCACGCACGGCCCCAATGTACCCGTCCCCTTTTCTCCCTAGCCATGCCCCCACGTCCAGGATCCACACCAGCAAGTTTCCCCTGAGTCCTCGAGCAAGGGGAGCCCCCCTCCCCAAGGCCTTTTCTCAAGGCACTTACAGGCTCTCCCCACTGGGCACAGCACAGGCAGGATGAAGCCGAGACGCTTTACAAAGTAGAAACTGCTCATTGGCTCTTAAGGAAACCAGCAGAGGTCTTGGGAGAGAGAGAAGGAGACCCAGGACCGATTTCCACCCGGTGCTCATCTACACAGCAGGGCGCTCCGCTCCTTCAGAGTGCACCACTCACATCCAGCAACTGTTCCCGGAGGCTATTCTCAGGGTGGGCAGGACGGAGCTCTCAGGAAGAGCCTGAAACCTCACGAAAGAAAAACGCCCTGGACTCCCACATTACACGGTGTTATTTGTGGCATCAGCAAGCACCCACTGGTCATCTGGCTGCTGGTGACCGGCAGCACGAAGCACCGTCCAGCCATGCGCAGGCACTGGCCCAGCCTCAGCCGGTCTCCCAAGCCAGAGGGGGCTGTGGTTGTAATGTCCCAAGGGGTGGAAAAGCAGGGCCACCCAACCACAGGGAGCAGGAGAACCCTGCGACAGCCACTGTGCCCAGACTGCCCTCTGAGAATCACCAGCTACATTTGTACAGATGGTCCCTCCTTAACAATGGTTGGATTTTTCCAGGCAGCCGGCAATCGCGAGGGTAAACAATCCTTCTGTACCCATACAACCATTTTGCTTCTCACTTTCAGCACAGTACTCAGTAAGTCACTTTGATGAGATCTTCAACACTTTATTACAAAGTTTTGATTTTGTTCAACTGGAGGCTCATGTAAGCGTTCTGAGCACGCGTAAGCTATGCTCTTTGGTGGGTTAGTGTATTAAACGCATCTTTGAGATTTATGATGCTTTCGACTATGATGTGTTTATCAGGACGTGACTCCATCATAAGTCAGGGAAGATCTATACTAGTCCTAAGCTGGGGACCCTCTGGACTCACTCCCAGAAGCTGACGCAGCCAGGTCTGAAGGCTTACTCCACCCGGAAGCCCAGACTTCTCCCTGCCCTGCCCCCTTCTCCCCAGCTCAGCTGGCACTGCTCCATTCCAACATCAACATCCAGGCTCACTTTAGGGTAAAGAAGTGTCTCTGCGCCATGGAAGAGAAACGGGACGGGGCAAAGGAGACAGTTGTCTTGACAAGGCACCAAATCCACAACATGGGACTGAATGTGCAAACCACAGGGCTCCCAGGAGGCTTTCTCCTGCCTGTGTCCAGGGGGACTGTGGATGCTCAGCCCCAGCCAGGTGATCACCTCTCCCCTGCAAGCCTGAGAGGTCCCTTTCCAGAAGGAAGGCCTGGGGCTCTCCACTTCCGGCCCACGGCTCAGGACCAGGAATCTGCAGGGCCCGGCTCCCATGAGAGCCGTGGACGTCAGAGCTGAGGGAGACAGGTCCAGGGTGGCGAGGGCAGACTCAGAGTGCCCAGCTGCACAAAAAAGGGCAAGAATGAGCATGGAAAAAAAGATTCGCCTGAGGCAGGTAACAATCCAGTGGCTACCACCTGCTCAGACTTCTAGTCCCCACTACTTTCCAGGTGGCTTTTTCCAGGTCTATGGTATGACCTTCCTCTCTGCCACTTCTGACTAAGGTCATTTTCTGCCTCCCTGTGCTGCCATCTCGTCTCCATCCATGTGTCTATCACAGGACGTGCCAGAGGCTCCTTCCGTGATGCACATGCATCCCATGACATGACGGCCTCAACCTTGGCCTCCTTGCCAAGCTCTGACTCCTCACCTGCCCTCTTTTGTTTGTTTTTTAGGGTCGCACCGTGGCATACAGAGGTTCCGAGGCTAGGGGTCAAATTGGAGCTATAGCTGCTGCCTCCACCACAGCCACAGCAATGCCAGATCTGAGCCGCATCTGTGACCTACACCACAGCTCACGGCAATGCCAGATCCTTAACCCACTGATCGAGGCCAGGGATTGAACCCGCATCCTCATGGATCCTAGTCAGATTCATTAACTACTGAGCCACCACGGGAACTCCTCAACTGCCCTTTTTCAATGTCCCTCTCACTGCTTAGAAGAGCTGAAGCTGTCAAACAGGTATAAAAGTGGCTTCCAACCTTAGCAGTGACAGCTGTAAAAAAGGAGGCTGGAGCCACCGAGGATGGCAGTGCGCATGTGCGAGCTAGGACGGAAGTCAGGCCCTTCGTCATCATCACCTCCAATGGGCACGGATGCCTTTGTCAATCCCTGCGCTAAGCCGTTCACAGAGATTACCTCCTTTTAATTGTACCGCAAACCAGTGAGGAGGATCCAACTGTTTTCTCACTGAGCAGATGAGAGGGCAAGGCTGTACCACTCCAGCGGGCAGCGCGGGCTTGCCTGCTCTCCACTCCAATATCTCCAGGCCCACAAGTGCCTGACCTGTATTTTTCAAACTGTGGGAAGCAACTCATCAGTGAGGTTATGAAAAAAATACAGTGGGTCACAAGAAGCATTTTCAAATGAAAGAATTGTGTAGAATGTTCCGAGTACCTCCTACACAGTGGAGGGGTAAGCGTGGTCTCGTGGCACCTTGGTGTCGGTTCTCTCTGTGTTTCATCGATGTGTATACATGCACACCTGGGATGCAGTGGGATATGATTTTAAAGGTATTTCTTAATGTCAAGGTCAAAAACCTCTAAAAGCTGTTGTGCTAGACCCTCCGTCCAGCCTCTGAGTTCTCTATCCTGTTCTCCTCACTCTGCATGTTTCTGGGTATCTCCTCTCCAGCCCCCACGGTTGGTTCCCTACCACCCTGGTTTGCTGAGGAGCCGCTGCTAGGTTGCAAGGACGCTGCTGAGTCTGTCCTGGGGGCAGGCTAACTGTCAGGCTGCTGGGGCCAAGGATGCTAAGGATGCCTTCGCCATCTGCCTCCTGCTTCAGCGAGGTGCTTCTGTCTGCCCTGTAGGACTGATGTTTCCCCAAAGAGGCTTAACGGCTCCTTCCTCTCTGAGCTGTCAGGTTAGTGCCTTTCTCTTCAAAATTAGCACAGGTGCACCTGCAGGCTGGCATCCTCATTAAACTATTTTCTGCATCTTGATCCCGTAAGGATGGCTCCAGGGGACGTTTCAAATAAGCGCTTCATTTGCAGCGGCCTCTCCAGATTGGAAAGGGGGGGTCCCAGTTTCATCAGCAGAGGTGGAGGGAGGCCTGGTCCCCTCTGAGTTTTCTCTGCCAGCCAACTACAGTGGGACCAGCTCACACAGAAGTGGAGGAGCCAGGGGCGGAGGTCTCTCTGTGCAGCTCCTCAACTGCTACCTGCTAGCATGCCGGGGTTTCTCCTAGCCATGGACAAGCCCCAAAGCAGTAGCATGACCCTCTATTCTAGGCTGCCCTGCCTTGTCTGTGGGAAAAAAAGATTCACTGATGGTTACAGTCCAGGTGGAGCGGATGGTATTGCATGGAAGCTTTCGGAAATCACCCCACACCAATGCCCACCTACTCCACTTCCGGGAGCCCCCAGCCCTGTCCTCTTCATAGCTCTGGGCCAGCCTTTCCCCGAGCAGCCTCTCATGACTATAAATCCAAGGAAGAAAAGACCAAACACTCCGTAAGCACTTGCCAGGAACCAGGCTGGAGGAGTCAGGGAGACACGCTAGGGTCTTGGAGGAGCAATTCGCTTGCCATTCTCCTGGGGCTACAGCACCCCAAGGGGGACATTTGTCAATGACAAATTAGGGATGCTAAGGGATCCTGTGGAAGGTGAGGTTGGGAGGATTCCTTCACCCACATTCAGAAGGGAAGGAGACTTGTGGGCAGAGGAGCTATAAAAGTAAGATTCCTCGAAATAAGGATTGGACTCGGGTCTTAGAATGAGGTGGATGAAGAGACCACACTGAAGACAAGGGCAGAAATGGGTGTTCCAGGCAGGAGGGTGGCATGAACAAAGAGGAGTGAGACGAATAATACAGGACATGCTTGGGGGATGTGAGCGGATCGGCCGAGCTGGGGAAGAGTCTGTTCACAGGGGAGGAGAGGCATGGAGCGCAGAGTCCCCGCTTGACACGAAGAGGGTCTGCAAGCAGTGAGTTAGACTATAACGTGGAGGTCACGTTCACCCCCTCTGGCTGTGCTGCCAACCCAGAAGGCAGCCCCCCCCCACCATCTCTAACGTGCAAATACTACCTTTACTAAGTACCCACTCTGCTCAGTACTGTGCTGAGTGTTGGAATTCAGCAACGACCACGACGCAGACCTCACCCATCTACTCAAGGGTCCAGGAAAGAAGACAGGCAAATACAATTTCCATGTCAAGAGAACTCAATCAGAGCGAGGACGGGGTGTGGAGGGGACATGAGGGCAGCTCAGAGGAGGCCTCCAACTCAACCGGGGCCAAGGGAGACTTCCCCAAAGCTGCTCACCGAATGGAGTCTTAAAGGGAGACGGGGAGTGAGTCAGCTGGGAAAAGGGAGAAAAGGACATTCCAAGCCAAGGGACGAGCCCGGGGAAAGGCAAGGCAGCTGGGGACCATGAGAAGTGCAGCTGGACCTAGAAACAGGTCAGAGGTGCTGCAGCGATGCCAAGGCTGGGGACTGCCCTGCTCAGCAGTAGCAATACCTGGAAGCGGGGAGATGGGGGATCAAGGGTGGATGTAGGAAGCCTCCCCAATGCTAGATCCACTCCTAAAAAAGACAAACCCACACCTGGGTCCGAGGGAAGGTGGACATTCCTTAACAGGGGAGGGGGCTAGAAGGAGTGGCTTGGGCCCCCCAAGGCTGAGGTTGCTGCTCCCGCTGCTGCTGACACCCCAGCTCCCCGGGAGGGTGCTGCCCCCACTGAAGGGCCAAAGCCTGCCAAGCACCCTTCCAAAATGCTTATTCTGAGCAAAAGGTTTTCCTGTGATCTTTCTTGGAGAGGAAAAGACACTTCACCAAAGCTGTTCCCCATGCGGCCTTCCAAAAACGACTCCCCCGCTGGCCTTACGGCCGGGTGACACCCCAGAGACAGGGTTAGGAGAAGTTCACTGAAGGAGGATTTCCTGGGAACGGAGAAGAGGGATCTGATTAAAGTCTATCAACGACGAGCCTGTCCTCCGGGCAAGCGCACTCGGCAGGGGCATTTCAGTTCATTTAGGTTGTTCCACTGGCAGATCCTTTCTTTAAATTAGGGGGGAAATAACCTCCATAGACGGCGAAAGGTGATTCATTAAGACTACAAAGCATGTACTGAACTTGGAGGGAAGGTAAAGAAAACCCCATCAAATGCAGACATGTCTACATCCCTGAGAGCTAAGGAATCACAAGAACTAATGTTTGGGAGACAATCCTTTTTTTGTTTTGTTTTTTTTGGTTTTTTTGCTGTTTTTTAGGGCCACACTTGTGGCATATGGAAGTTCTCAGGCTAGGGGTTGAATCTGAGCTGCAACTGCCGGCCTACACCACAGCAATGCCAGATCCTTAACCCACTGATCGAGGTCAGGGATTGAACCCACATCCTCATGGATACTAATTGAGTCCGTAACACACTGAGCCACAATGGGAACATCTATTTTTTGATGGTAGGTATAAAACATGGTCAAAATATGAATAAGGAGAAGAAATAAAAGAACAGCAGATACAAAACCAAGATGAACTCACCAGGAAAGGTGGATGCCTCGAATGTATGTTGTTGCCCAATCCTGGCTCCATCATCTGGCTCCACCATCCAGCTCCTGCAGGTACCACAACAGGCAGCTATGATGGGATCAGAAAGAATCACCCCCTTGTCCAGCCTCCAGAAGCCCCAGTCACTGTGACACCCTCTGGGAAGTGACTCCTTCTTTTTGCACACATCCATGCCCTGCTTCCCAGAGGGACAGTCAATACCTCAAGAGCAGGGACCATGTGCAGAAATGAGTCAGTGTGGGTTTCCAGCCACCTAGTCCTGACCCAGAAGCTCAGAAAGATGCATCACACAGACACACTCGACAAGCCCTGCTTCTTCCACCAGGCCTTCTGCCTGGTCCACAGGCCTTCCTCCCTGTGCCATGGTCCTGGTGCCAGTTAAGCCTGGTTACATGTTCAGGAGGGATGTGCTGGGGGAGAGGAGAAACTGCAATTCCTGCACCAAGAGGGAGCCTGGCCAGCAGGGGACCCATGAGCCTCCTCATTCCAACCTCCCACATGGACCCTTTGATCAGAGACCCCAGTTTGGTTCAAGATACTTCTGGGAGTTCTCTGGTGGCCTAGTGATTAAAGACTCAGCATCATCACTGGTGTGGCTTGGGTCACTGCTGTAGTTAGGTTTGATCCCTGGCTCAGGAAATTTTGCATGCCATGGACATGGCCAAAGATAGAAAATTCGTTTTTGTTTTCTTTTTTTAAAGATATTTCTGGAAGTTTAAACAACTCATGCAAATTAGACCTACTTCTGATCTTTCACTGTCTTCTCCTTCTTTTATTTATTCCACAGCCATTTTTAAATTCAGTGGGGGAAGAGAGTCATGGACTCCTGCCTCCTTTATAGGTTTATCCCAGTGAGGAAACAGACCAGGAATTGGAAGGCAGGTGTTGACTGGGTCCCCTTCTCTGTAAACTGAAGTAAAGCTGGTGCACCCCCAACTGAGCCTCTTTGGAACATTCAGAGGCTTCTCTGAGGTTCCTGCGTGTCCGAGGCAAGCTAAGAACCTCGTGTTGTTTCATTCGCCTGCGAAGTCCTTCCTCCTCGGAATTCTCCTTCTTTCCTCTGTGTGTGGTGCTGTTTATCTCCCCATGGAAAAGCCCCAGACCTGAAGCCACCTCTCTCTCTCGATTTGCACCACATACCCACACGCGCTCTTAGTGTGAAGGGTAAATTGTGCAGGAGGTTTGAGGAGGTGGGGGATATTTATATCTCAAAAATGCCTATAACTTGCATTGAACATGAGTTATTCTGGTCTTTGAAAAATTCTTTGGCCAGGTCACCCTGCTGATCAACCATCCTCTCCCAACCCAGTTCCCCCAGTCTGTCCCCAGTGACACCTATTCTCTCATCTAGTTCTTTTCTCTTTTTCTTCCTTCCTTCCTCCCTCCCTTCCTTCCTTCCTTCCTTCCTTCCTTCCTTCCCTCCCTCCCTCCCTCCCTTCTTTCTTTTCTTTCTTTCTTTCTTTCTTTCTTTCTTTCTTTCTTTCTTTCTTTCTTTCTTTCTTTCCTTTGTCATTTTAGAGCCGCACCTGTGGCACATGGAAGTTCTTTCTCATCTAGTTCTTTTCTCTTTTTCTTCCTTCCTTCCTTCCTTGCTCTTTCTCTCTCTCTCTCTCTCTCTCTCTCTCTCTTTCTTTCTTTCTTTCCTTTGTCTTTTTAGAGCCACACCTATGGCACATGGAAGTTCTCCAGCCTAGGGGTTGAATCAGAGCTGCAGCTGCCAGCCTACACCACAGCTCATGACAACACCAGATCCTTAACCCACTAAGTGAGGCCAGGGATCAAACCTGTGTCCTCATGGATACTAGTTGGGTTCTTAACCCAATGAACCACCCTGGGAACCCCCCTCATCTAGTTCTTGCACACAAGAGTTTAGTAATTTCTTTGGTTTCCTTGCCTCCTGTTAATCTAAGTCCCCAGAGTCCCACCTTCTAAACCAAGTGGCTTGTCAAGATAATTTCTAAACAAATTCAATGCATTCAAGAGATATTCTGTATCCTTTATGAAGGGGGGGAGGGAAATGTCTTCCACTGCGTAAGATGGGCATTTACTATGGACTGTGATCTGACTCCGGTGTGGGCACATACTGGATGCCATGAGGGCACAGAGAAGGACAGGCCTGGAATGAGGGAGACAGAAAAGACAGCTCGAGGGAAGCAGCAGCAAAGCTGAGTCCAGGGAACAGAGAAGAACTAACCAAGAGAAGAGGGCAAGGGAATGGAGGCAGAGGAGAAGCCCACCACAAGTCCTAGAAGCAAGGGTTTCACAGTGGCTGGAGAGGACAGTCCAGCCGGGAGGGGGGCGGTGCACAGTGAGAGAGAAAACTCAGGGTGTGTAGCAGGGGAGGCAGAGCCAAGCCACACCTTATCTGTCAGGCAAACTAGTTTGGACTTGGTCCAAGAGGCAGTAGGGAACCACTAACACCTTCCTGCAGGAAAGTGACACGGTCAGATTTGCACTTTAGAGATGAGCCGTGGCTGGAGGATGAGAAGTCAATTTGCTTTTCTTTTTTAGGGCCACACCTGTGGCATATGAAAGTTCCCAGGCTAGGAGTCGAATCGGAGCTGCAGCTGCCGGCCTACACCACAGCCACAGCCACGCCGGATCTGAGCTGCATCTGCGACCTACACCATAGTTCAGGGCAATGCCGGATCTTTAACCCACTGAGCAAGGCCAGGGATCGAACCCACATCCTCGAGGATACTAGTTGGGGTTCCTAACTGCTGAGCCACAGCGGGAACTCCCAAGAAATTGATTTTTAAGAGGCAAGACTAGAAGTAGAGACCTCCACAGTGGGAGGTGACCACGGTGGTCCATGTGGAAAAGACGATGGTGGCCTGGATAAGGGAGATTCCAGTGGGAAAGAAGAGATAGATAGGCACGACTTCAAGAGCCAGGGAGGTGCCAGCTGCTGAGGTGGGCTGCAAAGCAGGGGGTATTGGACAACTGCAAGTTCTTGGTCCTGGGAAGCAAGAGGCAAGTGGCGCTTGCCCAGGCCGAGATCACACGAGCAGGCGCAGGGGAGTTCGGTGGGATGCACCTGACTGTCCCCCTGCCCGATGTACAGGGGCACAGGTGTTTCCATCTGGGCATTGCACCTGGCCCTCTAAAGTCAAAGAGGGGGCCCAAAGAGGCCTAAACAGGAAAAAGCAGCTCCATATTTCCCCGAATACCATGAGAAATCAATGGAGAAACCTGGTGGCCACGGAGTGGACCAACCCAGTACCAACTGTGCCCAGACGACCCTCTCTGGCCCCAAACCTGTGGCCTCCCTCAGAGGGGAGTTCCGGGTCTAACCACGTCCCCCCCACCGGCCTGGGTCGTTCACAATGACACCCCAGACTTTCCCCCAGCCTGAGAGAAGACGCCTGTTTGTTCCCTTCCACACACACGGCCATTCATCAAGTCCAGGAGAGCCAAGCGCAAAGGTAATATCACTTAGCCAGGCTGCAATTAGCAGATTAGCGGCTTGTTGCTCTTGTCCTGGGTCCCACTCTGTGACCTCACGCAGGCCCAGAGCGTCTCCACACGGGGCGGCTCCAGGAAAGGGCCCATCGACTTCCCTGGCAAAAAAATCCCCCAGCCTGTCACCGTGCGTTTCCCCGTCGTGGAGCTAAACTACAATTGATGTTCTGTCTCTATCAATTTCTCAGGAATGCCGGGACGCAAGCCCAGTATTAATGAAGACAGCAGAAAGGAAGGCATGAGACTGGCCCCACTCCAGAGCTGACGGAGAGCGTAGATCCTGAGTAACTCCTGCAGACCCGGAGAGGCCCGAGCAAGGCAAAACAAGCCAGCCCTGGGGTCACACACAAGGCTTGCTGGGGCAGACAGATGCCAAAAAGGCTTGGGGGAGAATGTCTGCCGGGAAAAATAGCCTCAAGGCTGTCCCTTTTATCATCATGTATCATTTTCATCATTCAAGCCAGGCAAGTTTAGTCCAGATGAAAAGGACATCCTCAAAGGTATATGCCTATGGCAGCACACGAACACACACACACACACGCACACTCACACTCACACACTCTCACGCACAGAGTCTATACAACACTCTAGGGGACAAGGGCAAAGCTAGAACTACTTCTCCAGAAAGGGGCTGATGCTCTACATGCTTGACCTCAGCCCCTCTCAGAATTGCCTCTCCAATCAGAAGCCCTCCTGGGTCATGAGCAGGGGAAGCCTTGATTGGTGTGGGAGGCCACTCGGGTATCAAATTAAAAGAAAATATAAGGCTTGTCCTTATCTCGGTTTGAAAAATGAATAGAAACTGGTCATTGGCTCCTGTTTCTCAGACAGTGTCATTTGGGGGCTTCTGGTTTTGGAACCTTTTTTTAATCACCTGTAATTCCTTAATCCCTCCGAACTGACCAGCTCTTTTTAAGTTTTAACTGGCTCAGTGAAGCTGGAACAATTCACTTTACAGTTTCATAAACCCCAGCAAATCATCTCACCACCTCTAAGATGTGGATCTCTGAGGATCTGGAAAATACAGCAGGCTCCACGAATGCACAAAGTAGCCCAAGGGTGATGGTGGGACATCAAGTGCATTGAAGAGAAACACAACTGCCTCACAAATCCTTGGGAGAATCAAAAGAAATAAATGGGAAGTGCTGCCTTTGTTCAATAAGGAACTCAACAAAGGAGAGCCGAGATTATCGGGGGTATGACCATGTTGCCCTGAGGTGGCTGGAGGAATGGAACTTACTCTATGCCCCCAAACCCTCGACCCTTCCTGGAATGTATAAGCTGTGACAGAAAAACATGCAACACTTTTCTACTGCAAGCACTGCTGAACTAGCTCTCCAGCGACGTGCAAGAGACACCAGACTGTCATACTAATACAGTCCCTCTGGTGGGGGCTGCTAAGGGATTTTCATAGGAATTTTTTTTAAGTCCGCACCTGTAGCACATGGAGGTTCCCAGGCTAGGAGCTGAATCGGAGCGGCAGCTGCTGGCCTATGCCACAGCCACGGCAACCCCAGATCCTTAATCACTCAGCGAGGCCAGGGCTCCAACCCACATCCTCACAGAGACTCTGGTGGGTTCTTAACCAGCTGAGCCACAATGGGAACTCCCAATTTTCATGGGAATTTAATTTCTAGAAGTTATAACAACTGTCATTTTGGTATTGGTAAGAAGGGAAGATGGAAAGAAAAAGGACAAGAACTACAAAGAGAGAGAAAAGGAGGAAAATGCAAAAGAGAACATAGGTCCTTAGATGTAGTAAATGCTCAATAAATATTTGACAAGGCAAGTTAAATGAACACACATCAGAAAAACACCATGCCAGAAACATGCACTAGACTTAGAAATGGATAACCTTGGACTCCTACACTAAACTTGCAACCCTGGGCATTCCCGTGGTAGTGCAGCGGTAACAAACCCTACTATGATCCATAAGGATGTGGGTTTGATCCCTGGCCTCGCTCAGTGGGTTAAGGATCCAGTGTTGCCATGAGCTGTGGTGTAGGTCACAGACACTGCTTGGATCTGCTGTTGCTGTGGCTGTGGTGTAGGCTGGTGGCTACAGCTCCAATTCAACCCCTTGCCTAGGAACTTCCATATGCCACAGGTAACGCCCTTAAAAAAAAAAAAACAAAAAAACTTATGTCTTTGTCAATTTGGGCTGCTATAACAAAATACCATAAACTACATGACTTATAAACAACAGCGATGTATTTTCGCACAGTCTTGAAGACTGGAATTCTGAGATCAGGGTGCCAGCATGGTCAGGTTTGGGTGAGGGCACCCTCTCACCGTGTGCTCCCATGGCCTTTCCTGGGTGTGTGTACGCAGACCGAAAACTCGAGCCCTCTGGCGTTTTTTCCTGTAGGGGCACTAATCCCATCAGGCAAGGTCCCTGTCCTCATGACCTAATAACCTCCCAAAGGTCCCATCTCCTGGTACCATCCAGTGGCAGGGGGGCCTTCAACTTATGAATTCGGGGAAGGGGATAATTCAGTCCAATACAACTTCTTTAAGCTTCCTTCATCCAAGTTACAAAATGAAGCTAAAAATAATTCCTACATTTGTTTAATGTGTTTCCTTTGACTCCACACTCTAGCTTGTCTGGAAGCTCTACATTCTGGGATGTTGCCAACAACAAATTCTAGAACTTCCTTCCTGGTCCATGTCTTCTCTATGTGTCTGTGTTCAGAAGATGCACCCTGGCCATGGGGCTGCCAAAAGCCAGGGTAAAGGCAGCTGAGGGGCCATTCAGATACGAGCTACTGTGAATACAGCCTCAAGTCTTTTGAGCATCCAAGAATCTCCTCAGATTATTTTAAAGGCAGAGGTGAGGATGCTGGAGTGAATGACAGGTAGCATTTAGTTAGGGGGAAATTCAGATCACAGGCCTATATTTCAGTTTCTGAGAGATTTTTAAACAATGACCTTATGTTGGAGAGATGTGTGATGCCTGAAGGGACCAGGGACTTTTTTTTTAGGGAGCAGAGGCTTGAGACAGAGGGAGAGCCCACACAAAGAATTCCTGCCGCTGCCCTGAGCTCTCACAGGGACGCAGCAGCCACTCTGCAGGACATTCCCATAAGCGAGACCCTGTTCGCCTGCGGGTACTGAGCTTGGGGTCGTCCAAGACATCTGAGTGGCTCAAAGTGTTGCCTGGGTATAAAGTTCAGGACAGCATGTGCCTCTTCCAAAAGGCCTTGCACGGGCAGCTCTGTGGGTGAAGATCATGCCCACCAGGACCCTGACCTCTGCTACCCTGCCCACTCCTCCCTCTTTCTGTTCAAAGCAGGGT
This sequence comes from Sus scrofa, assembly GCF_054392235.1. Taxonomy (NCBI): domain Eukaryota; kingdom Metazoa; phylum Chordata; class Mammalia; order Artiodactyla; family Suidae; genus Sus; species Sus scrofa. The sequence continues at coordinate 130,611,296 of NC_139385.1, read as the reverse complement.
CCCCGTCATGGGACTAATCAGGGGAATGAGGCTGCATGGGGCGCCCACGCTGGGCAACACTGACAAGGAGCCCATGGTTTTGACCACACACTTTTCTTTTCTAGGCCCCACCCGCGGCATATGGAAGTTCTCCGGCCAGGGACTGAATCCAAGCCACAGCTGCAACCTATGTCATAGCTGCAGCAACGCCGGATCCCTAATCCCCTTAACCTCTTAAGCTACAGCAAAAACTCCCTGACTAACTTTTCAGTGCTCCCTCTGGGCAGTCGGCACCCCCGCCACCTCGATGAGTCCCAAAGCATCTTCACCAGCATCAGTCACACTGTATTCAGGGCCTTTTGCATCTCCTTCAGCCCCTTCCTGAAAGGACAGTGGTGGCTAGTGTGCATAAATGCTGAAAGATGAGATGCTACAACTGGGGCTGGGAATGGCCGTTTCCCACATTAGCTATATTGGTGCTATCTCTCCAGATCCCACCATGTGTCTCAGCATGTTCCCTACTGTTATATTGGGGGTTTCTGTGTGTGTGCATGTGTGTGTGCTATGTCTCTTTGTCCCTACAAAACCATGGGCAGCAGCCAGGCAGAGATCAGGTCTCTCACCTCTGTGTCCCATTAGGCACCATTTTCACCTGGTAAGAGTCACAGTTTTGTTAAGAAAACAAAATATGCATGAACAGGATGGCGTATGGAACTTTGTCTGCTGTATCAGAATTGTAGCTAAGGCCCAAAGTGCTGGATGAAAGATGCTGAGCATCCTACATTTTAAATTCAGAGAGGTACCATCTCCCCTCTTTGTTTGCTTCAAGGTACCAGAAGCAGCTCTACCACCTCAAACCACCAGCCTCAGCCAACATAAAAAGAGAACTGGGGGAAAGAGAGAGAGAGAGAGAATTGGAGAGACGGATGGGATGGCCTGAGAATTTAAGGTGCGGTGTTTGAGGGGACCAATGCTATGCCCTCCTGGAAAAGCAAGGGAAGAGGAAGACCCCAAGAATCGCTTGTAAAGATCGGAAGTTGTGGAGTTCCCATTGTGGCTCAGCGGAAACGAATCCAACTAGGATCCGTGAGGATGTGACTTTGATCCCTGGCCTCGATCAGTGGGTCAGGGATTGTGGCGTTGCCGTGGTGCAGGTCGCAGACGCGGCTCAGAGCCCAGGTTGCTGTGACTGTGGTGTAGGTCGGCAGCTGCAGCCCCAATTCGACCCCTAGCCTGGGAGCTTCCATATGCCGCAGATGCAGCCCTAAAAAGACCAAAACAAAGAAAAAAGAAAAAGAAAAAAAGGTTGGAAGTTGTTATGGGTTGAGTATGGGGAAAAAAGAAAAACCATTATAGGAGGAAAACTGAATGAGTGAAGACACTTTAGTAAACCAGGTTATTTGTACATAAGGTGGTGAGTAATGATGGCAGGTGGTCTTGTGAGAAGGTGATGGGGCAGGTGAGATACCCAAGGGTCAGAGGAGACTGACAGTCACCTGGTGGGAAACATGGTCAAGCACAGCTGGAGCCAAGCCTGGCCAAACAGAAGGACGGGCCTTGGGTAAGTGGAGAAGGAACGGGGAAGATGGGTTGATATCTTTCTTAAGGAAGTAATCAGCAGAGGCCAGGCCCTGGGCGGGGGCTTGCGAAGGACCAGTGACTCCGCGTTCTGGAACTGCGATGTGTGTGCAAAGACCAAGAGTGGGCAGGTGCCAGGGAGAGGGGGTCAGATATTTTTAATAAGGGAACTGCAAGAAGAAACGGGAGGGGGGAGATGGGAGCTGTCGAGGCCAAGCTCGGTGAAACGGACCCAACACTGAGGATCTGTCCTCAGAAGACCAGTGGCCTGCCAGGGCTTCCGGCCTCCGAGGGCTGCCCTGTTCTCACTCCCTTTGTGCCCCTTGCCCAGTCTGACCACTGGCACTTTGAAGCAGCCCTAGACTGTGGTGCTGGGTGAAGGGATAACCAGGGGGCCCTGCTGGCCAGGTCTCAGGGGCCAGCCAGAAGCCCCATCTCGACTCTGCCAAGCACCTCATCCGCCAGCGTGCTCGGGAGGGAGTCAGAGGCAGCGAGGTGCCCACACCCCCACTCCCGCTTGGGGAGGCAGAATCTGCTGTCGAAGCTGACGAGACAGCGTGTTTTATCTGGCTTCTGGCCACCGGAGAAAAACGCAACAAAGGAAAAGAGAAGATATGGATTATTGGCGTGGAAGGCCTAATGACAAACACATTTGCATGCATTTCCACAAGGAGCCCCTGCCCTCTCTGTGGCCTGTTGGGTTTTCTCCCGTGCGCCAAAGGGCAGAGCCAGGCGCTAGTTCCAGAGACAACATCTCTCCTCTCAGGGCCCTTGGTTGAATGGGGCTCCAGGGCTCAGAGTTTAGGCCCCCCCAGCCTGACCAACCATCTCCTCTAGGTGGGTTCCCTGTCGACACAGAGGTTTGCCTGGGCTTCCCAGCAGAGCCCGGAACATACTTAACTCTGGGAGGAAAGGCACAGGAGACATGGACTTTTTAGTGCCCATGAGTCAGGCGCCATGTGAAACCCTCATGTCTGTTATTTCATATGCTGCTTCACAATCCCTGCAAAGTAACAGATCGGGATCCCATTTGAAAGATGAGAAAATTGAGTCTTGAGAATGAACTTTTTCCACTCCCCCACACTGCCTCCTGATGGGAGAGGGGCGCTACAGAAATTATTAAAGACATTGGAAATTAAGATCCACGGATTTCAGAGCTTGCAAGGAACTTTAAATAACACCTCTCCCAACCTCCTTATCGCACTGGTGATGAACCTGAGCTCAAAGAGGGAAAACTGACTTACCCAAGATCGCTCCGGGCTCGGAAGAGGAAGCTGTGTGTGCATTCCAGCCCCCAGCCCCGTTATAATTTGGACGCATCTTAAACGGAGGCGAGATTAAGGACAGGGCAAGGGGCTGCTGCTGATGAGGGGGCTGTGCACTAGGGGGAAATGGCCAGCTCCCTCATGCCTCACGCCCCAAGCCCCTGGGCCGGGGAATTTCCGTGACCATCATAAAGATCCTGCTACTTGTGGGCGATGAGTAAACATGCTCACATGGTGTCCGCACATCTGTCACATGAAGCCCCCGGGTTTCATCAGCCTCCTGGCAATTGCAGGCCTGACCTTTGCTCTCCTTCACTCCCCAGTCCAACGCCAAGCACGCGGAGAGCACACTGGCCACGCTCTAGAAATGGAAGGACCTTGCGAAAGCTGGAATGTGAATTATAAATTATAAACAGAGTGTCAGCTTGGATAAACTCTTTTAACTTAGCAGCGGACCTTGTCCACGATGTTAATTAGGAGGAAAATAAAAGGAGGGCGGGAGACCTAGGGAAAAGGAACAGAGAAGCCGAAGGAGGAAAGAGAGCACATGAAAGACTTCAGAGACCGTCACGCAGTGATAACCTGGCTGCCTGGAGTCCGGCCAATGGCTCTTTCCAGTGAAATCCCAAACCTACCCCATCCCACTTGGACCAGTACCCCTGGAGGGAGGACCGTGGTGAGAAGCTGGCCCAGCAGCAACGCTTCAAAGCCAGCAATGCCAGACCCGCCGACCGCCCCCTCCCCCCAACTAAGATCCTCTCAGACCAAGGGCATCCGTCCCGAGATCCGGCCACTCGAGGTGCACCACGCCCAGGCCCTGAGCGGATGAAAAGCAGACTGACCGTGTACGAAGCCCCTCTGTCCCTGTCGGAACGTGAGGTCATTCTGTCCCATGCCCAGCATCCAGTGGGCCTGGTCAGATGTGCACCAGACACAAATACTGTACGTGCAGAGACTAACACGACATGATGGTCATGACCCGTCACAGTCTGTGCCAGGCCTGGCAGGGACCGGTGTACTAAAACCCGGTTCCTTCCCCTCTGGGCACGAAGACCCTGCTCCCCGGCCTCCTGTGCAGTGAGGCGTGGCCTCGTTTGAGTTCTGGCCTGTGGAGCGTGGCCTGGCCCATTAAAATCTTCCATGCGTCGTCCTTCCTCTGTCCCCCATCTGTCCACCAGATACGGAAAACCCAGCGGAACCATCCGCAGTCCTCGGGGAAGACAAAACCACAGACCGGGGAGCTAATGCCTCAAAATGGACATGTCTGAGGCCACCTGGAGACACACCAAGAACATCACGTTGGACTTCGTGTGATGAGCAATCAGCCTTTTTGATCTTAAGTGACGGAGATTTGGGGGGCAGGGGTGCTACAAGCCGTACTAGTATTTACGCTAACATGCCTAGACCTCAGCCCTGATTTCCTGAAAAAGACTTCACAAGGACTGCAGCCCTGTTCTGTGGGACCTCCTGTTCTGACAAAGCTTTGACTTTCCATCCAGCTCCTGGAAGTGTCTCTGTGAGGTCTGGACAGATCGCTGCCAACAATCCTTTTGCCACTTGGGCAGACCTTCCTGACACGACATGTTACCTCTTGCCAACCCCAGAGCCCTGTGCTCAAGGATGGGCTGCCGCATCCCCACCCCACCCAGCTCCATACATGGTGGGCTCAGCTGGCTCCTGGGACGCCTTTCCGCTGACATGAGGGGTTAGAACAACGGCCTACGCCTTTGCTCACAAGAGGCAGCAGGAAACAATGAAAAGAACACTAGATCCCAAATCAGTCACCATCAAAAGGAACAATGCCAAGGCCACATGTTATAAAGTTAGATCGTGGGAGCCCAGGTTGAAACCCAGAAGCAGAGCTGTGGACACACACATCACATACACACAGGACTGGCTCAACACCACGGCATGGGGACAAGTCACCCAGGGGTGTGGCTAATTAAGTCTATCCATTTACTTCCTGCCTGCCTCTCCCCAGCACCAATGCTTAGAGCTCTTGTTTTTCACTTTGAATTAGCCTTAGTTGGTCACATCCAGTTAGGCTGTGATTAGCTGGACTTGGAGAATGCGGCAAATGGGAAAGCTTGCGACGTGTGAATTCTTTGAAATCCTCATTCTCTCTTGCACCACACACTTCACATGCACTCAATGACCGGATTTGCGGCCCCTGTGACTTTCCCCTGCCCCCTGGATCCTGGCGGGTCTTTGAATGGCTGCTGGGTATCCCGCTGTGCAAAGGATACCTCAACTGGAATCAGTGTACTTCTAAAGGACTCTGTTGACTCTCTGCACATTGAAGAGAGCATGGTCCTTGGCCCCTCCCGGGGGTTCGCCGTCAGTACCCACGGGCACACCAGCCTGAGTCAATGGGGAGCAAAGAGGTGCAAGTGTAACACTCGCACTGGAAAATCAATTTTAACTCAGGACAGCCACCAGCCATCCCTGTATGGTGGCAGGAAGTCTCGGTTCTGGTTCAAGCTGCAGTTCCATCTCTTACCAGCCGAGAGCCATGGCCAATGAGCTTCCATTTCTGTGACGGGTGTGTTGTGTCTTCATTTGTCAAATGGGGGCACGGGGCACTCCTTGCATGACCAGTAGTGTTGCTTTGGCAGTCCAAGCAGATGAAGAGGGAGCTTTCTGTCAGCTCTGAAGCAGACGTGCTGGGTGGGACAGCGTTAGGGTCCCATCAGGCCCCTTCCCATTCCTGGTGTGCCCCTCACCCTCGCCTCTCCAAGGCCCAGCACAGACTAATTTCTCCCTCTTTTGAGTAACCGTTGCCCCAATGGTCCATTTGTTCACTTCTCATTAGTTCTTGGCATAGCCCAGCTATATCTCCAAGGCGGTGATATGTTCTCAAACCCTGATAACAAATTGAGGGCTGTGGCCGGGGGGGCTGCCTCGCCTTCTCCACTAGACTGGCAAGGACTGTTTCCAGTTCATTTTAGTGACTTCCCTAGAGGTCAGCATATGCCGGCAGTAACAGGGCTCCCAGAGAAAGGTCATTTACATATATACCTTTGGAGTCGGGGAAACTAGGAGACGTCAGGAAAGATGTGTCGCTTGGGTTGAGTTTCAATGGGTGACAAGACATTAACCACACAAGGGAACAGCGTGTGCAAAGGCCAGGAGGCTGGGGACGCCTCAGAGGATAACCCTCAGTGAGGGTGGGCCAGGGCCAGGGGGCACTAATGGTGGGGAAGGGTGGACCCTGCAGAGGGACAGGTGCAAGGGGACAAAGGCTGGAAACAGATCTTCAGCCTGGTCTGTGGTTTTGTTGTCACTTCGAAATTCTAAGAGACTGCTGTTGTCACTTCGAAATTCTAAGAGACTGAGTGTCTCTTCGTCCCCGAGATTGTGGCTCAGAAAGCCCTTAAACACCACGCTAAGTTTTTCACGTCTGGCATCTCGCTCCTCCGACACAGGAATGAGATGAGCACAGGCCTGGGCAGAGGCAGGCTGGCCAGGCTGGCCGGCGGGGGCCCTCCGCTCCCATGTGTGCTCTCTCCTCACCAGCCAGGGGACGGCCCCACATCATCGCAGCCCTGCCTCCTTTGTGTTCCATATTCATATTTTCTTGACACAAACCATACCAAGTGTCAACACTTGGACACTGCAAAGTAAACCATTTGTACATACCAGGTCTGGGAACACTTTCAATAATAGGCCAGTTAGTTAATGCTGCACTACAATAAAAATTCCCATCCAAGAACACATTACGTCCTCATTAATGCCAAGTGAGTTCAGCGTGATTAATGTTATGACAATAAATAACTGGGAGATCGTGATGACCGCCAGGCTGCTGCACCACCGCGGGGCCCAGGGCGGCCCGGCCTGGCCGTCCCCTGAGCACGCTGGGCGCCGCCTGCCCCTCCACCGGGCACACTCCAGCCTCCAAAACTCAGCTCCAGTGGGGATGGGATGTGCCAGGGAGCCCGGGCCGAGCCAGCCCCCAACACGGGGCCAGCCTGGTGACTGCTGGGAAGAGGAGCAAGGAGTGCATCAGAACATCCAAAGAAAAAAAAAAAAAAGCACCTATTGGGAGCTGGAAACCAGGCCCTGACGTCCAGGGCAGAAAGAGGCCCTCCCTATCCTCCTGGAAGACACCTGGGCCAGGAGAGCTGGGCAGCTCTCACTGCTTTGGGCACTGCCAGGAAGGGCTCAGGGAAGCGGGTGGCTCTCTCGTGGGGGATGGTGAAGGCTGTGCTTCGGGAAGGGGGAGTCAATCAACACCCCTCAGGGGCTGAGAGGTCCAGGAGAAGAGGGGGCCCCCGCTGGCAGGAAGCTTCTATCTGAGCTGAAGAGGGAAATCCACACCTTGGTGGGGGGGGGGTTGCCAGAAAGGGGGCGCTATGCCCTTTCTCAGTAATTCTATGCCGTGTGGGGCCTGGCCATGGCGCAGGTGATGGAGCGAGAGAGGACTGCTTTGAAGGCGGAGATGCCAGGTTAGCAAATACGGTGTGGACGACAGGGAGGGAGAGCCCCATGAGGAGGCCAGAGATCTTTACCAACCACGGCAGCTGCCCTCCCGGCCCTTGGAGGATGGGAAAGACTTGATAACCCACAGGGCAACTTCAGTGCCTCCCCTAGTGCCCCGGAGTTGAAGCAGCTCACCCTGCAAGGCCCGCCACGCCTCTACTGCCCGAATGGTTGTAGATTCTGATGTGGCCGGTGGAAGGCCCGGGCCCCTGGCTCATGGCAGGCCTGACTCAAGTGCTGGCCTCTGGCACCTTCCTTGGCTTTGCTAAGGTGGGTCCAGCCTGGCTCGCAATGAGATCCCTTAGGCGCTGAGGCCTCTGTGCTGGGCAAATTTCTTGGGATGTAATAGATGCTCAGGCCGTGATGCAGTTGGACCTTCCATCCTTTCTTCCATGGCACAGGCTACCGACCTCCAGCATCACTGGCCTGGAGTCACCCCTGCCCAGTGTCTTCTCAGAGCACAGGCCCTCAGAGGTGGGCACCCAGGCTGGGACTGGAGGCCCAGGGGGACATGGAGATGAGGAAGAGTGAGCTGTCATTCTAAGTTGGGAAAGACCAGCTCAGATGTTCCGCTTGGCCTTCAAAAGCCCACGCCATTGATTAATAGGGATGCTGGATTGACCAAGAAGTAAGGACAGGAGTGGCTAGAAGTGGGTGTTGACTTTTCAAACAATCACAAATTCCATGAGGGTGACAAAAGGGCCTGCTGGGTAATTGTGTTCATTATTTACACTAAAACCTAATTAAAGTCATTATGCTTCTTGTGCATTAAACAAACTGACTGGCTCAGACACCGAGCCAGCATAAGCTCTGCTGGAGTCACTGTGGAAGTGGAGGGCTGCTGGTCCAGCCAGAGCCCAACACACAACCATTCTGAGTCAGATGTTCTCTGGAAAGGAAGATTCTGGCAGGGGAAACAGAACAGGATGGGGAGAAGGGACAAGGAAACCATCACAAAACTCCCCTGAAGCCTTTGCCCTGCCTCCTCCAGTAATGCAAGACCAAAGATCTTTCCCAAAGCCCCTTGTCCCTGCAAGGAAACTGGGTCTAAGCCAATATGGAGGCAACGCCAGGCACTGCCAGGCAACCAGGGGAGACCAAGGCCCAGGGATAAGGTTGAGTCTGTTTAACTGGCCCGCATTTCCAGATGTCCCCCATGAACAGGGTTCAGTAGAAGGCTCTGGGGAAAAAATGAGATCTATCTACAAAGTCCATGGCATTCCACTAGAGATCATAAGACTGGCATCTATTTATAATACAAACTGGGAATCCTTAGAAAAATACACAGAAAGAACACCTGGGGAGCAGAGGAAGGATGAAATTTTTCTCTGGTTGGGTTCAGAACAGCTTCCTAAAGAAAGTGGTCGGTGACATCAGCAAAATGGCAGAGTAGCAGGCTCTGAATGTGTGCCCCTTCACAGACACAGTGAAAAATCAACCAGAAACTGTTAGAACCAACTCTGTCAGAACTCTGGAAAACAGTCAAGGCCTTATGGCAATCAAGCAAACACGCAATCAACAAAAAGGCAACTTGAAAATGGTAGGAAAATCCCTATCTTACTCCATACCAATAAATCAACTCGAAACGGATTAAAGCCTCGCGTATGACTTGAAACTGTAAATTTCCTAGAGGAAAACACAGGGGAAAATCTCCTTGACATTGGTCTTGGGAACGATGCCCTGGCCCTGACACCAAAAGCCCAGGCAACAAAAATGGGACTACGTTAAGCTAAAAAAGTTCGGCTGAGCAAATAAAGCAATCAAAAGAAAATAAAATAAAGGAATCCTATAGAATGAAAGAAAATATCTGTAGACCATTTATCAGGTAAGAGAGTAATATCCAAAACATATAAGGAACTCTAATACCCAGAGAGAAATAATAAAAGTAATGATGATAACACAATTTTTAAGTGGGCAAAGGACATAAATAAACATTTTTCCAAAGAAGACATGCGCAGAGCCGACGGGTCTATGAAAAAAAGTTGACTAGCGAGGGTGAAAATGGGGATCCTTCTCTTGCTGATCAAAGCAAGTTTTCAGTCTTTGGCCGTGGCGTATAGTTAGCAGTGGGCTTTTCATAAATGCCCTTTATCATGATGAAGAAGCCCCCTTCTTAGTCTTCTGAGGGTTTTTCATCATTAAAGGGTGTTAGATTCCAACAAATGTTTTTTCTGCATTAACTGAGCTACTACGTGGGGTTTTTCCTTTGTTCCATTAACATAATGTATCACATTGATTGATTTTCTTATGCTGAGTAACTCTTGCATTCCTGGGATAAATCCCACTTGGTCATGGTGTATAATCCTTTTAATATGTTGTTGTGTTCAGTTCACTAGCATTGTGTTAAGGTTTTTGCATCTATGCTCATAAGGGATATTAATCTGTCGTTTTCTTTTCTTAATATGTCTTTCTCTGGTGCTGCTATAGGATAATTCTGGCCTCATAGAATGAATTAGGAAGTATTCTCTCCTATTTTTGGAAAGTCTGCAAAGAATTGGTGTTAATTTCACTTTAAATGTTTGGTAGCATTTACCAGTGAAGCCATTTGGTCCTAGAATTTTCTTTGTTGGATGCTTTTTAATAACTGATTAAATCTCTCCTTGTTGTCTGTTCAGATTTTCCATTTTTCTTAAGTCAGTTTTGGTAAACTGTGTGTTTCTAGAGATTTGTTCAGTTCATCGAGGTTAGCTAATTTGTCAACATACAATGGTTCATTGTACTTTCTCATAAACCTTTTATTTTGTGAGAGTTGGTAGTAATGTCCTCACTTTCATTTCTCATTTCTGATTTTATTTATTCTCATCTTTCATTTTCTTTTCATCAGTCTAGCTAAAGATCTGTCAATTTTGCTGGGATTTTCAAAGAAACAACTTTTCACTTTTTTTTTTTTTTTTTTTTTTTTGGCTACACCCACCAGCATGTGGAATTATCTCAGCCTGGGATCGAACCCATGGCACAGCAGTAACCAGAGCCACAGCAGTGACAATACCAGATCCTTAACCCACTGAGCCACTAGAGAATTTCAATTTTTGCTTCTATTGATCTTATTGTTTTTCAATATATGTTTATATTTCACCTATATATGCTCTCAACTTTTTTATTACCTTTTAATAGCATTGGTTTTAGTTTTTTCTTCTTCCTCTATTTCCTCGAGGTTAGATTATGTATCTGAGATCTTTTTCCTTTTTTTTTTTTTTTGTCTTTTTGCTATTTCTTGGGCCGCTCCCGTGGCATATGGAGGTTCCCAGGCTAGGGGTCGAATCAGAGCTGTAGCCACTGGCCTACGCCAGAGCCACAGCAACACGGGATCTGAGCCGCGTCTGCAACCTACACCACAGCTCACAGCAACACCGGATCGTTAACCCACTGAGCAAGGGCAGGGATCGAACCTGCAACCTCATGGTTCCTAGTCGGATTCGTTAACCACTGCGCCACGACAGGAACTCCATCTTTTTCTTTTTTAATGTAGGTGTTTGATGCTATAGATCTCCCTCTAAGTACTGCCTTCACAGTATCACAGTAAGGCTTGACATGTTGTGATTTTGTACTTACTAGAAGTTCTATCTAGAGCAATTAGGCATGAAAAAGAAATAAAAAGCATCTAAATCAGGAAGAAGACAAACTACCTATAATCACAAATTGGGAGTTCCCGTCGTGGCACAGAATCCGACTAGGAACCGTGAGGTTGCAGGTTCGATCCCTGCTCTCGCTCAGTGGGTTAAGGATCCGGCATTGCCGTGAGCTGTGGTGTAGGTTGCAGACGTGGCTCGGATCCCGCATTGCTGTGGCTCTGGCGTAGGACGGCAGCTACTGACTCTGATTCGACCCCTAGCCTGGGAACCTCCATATGCCACGGGAGCGGCCCCAGAAAAGGTAAAAAGACCCCCCCCAAAAAAAAATCACAAATTGCATGATCTTCTATTTAGAAAATCCCAAAGATTTCACCAAGAAAAAGCCAGTAGAGCTAATAAACAAATTCAGCAAAGTTGCAGAGTACAAAATCAACATGCAGCGAGTTCCCGTCATGGCACAGTAGTTAACGAATCCGATTAGGAACCATGAGGCTGCGGGTTTGATCCCTGGCCTTGCTCAGTGGGTTAAGGATCCGGCGTTGCCGTGAGCTGTGGTGTAGGTTGCAGACGTGGCTCGGATCCCACGTTGCTGTGGCTCTGGCATAGGCCAGTGGCTACAGCTCTGATTCGACCCCTAGCCTGGGAACCTCCACATTCCGAGGAAGCGGCCCAAGAAATGGAAAAAAAAAAAAAAAAAAAGACAAAATCAACATGCAAAAATCATTTGTGGTTCAATACACCAGCAATGAATAATATGAATAAAAATTAGGAAAACAATTCCATTTACAGTATCATTGAAAGAATAAAATACCTGGGAACAAATTTAACAAAGTAAAAGATGTGAACACAGAAAACTATAAAACATCACTGAAGGAAACTAATATGTTAAGACATCTGCGGGAGTTCCCGTTGTGGCACAGCAGAAATGAATCTGACGAGTATTCATGAGGATGTGGGTTCAATTCCTGGCCTCACTCAATAGGCCATGAGCTATGGTGTAGGTCACAAATGCGGCTTGGATCTGGCATGGCTGTGGCTGTGGCTATGGCTTAGGCTAGCAGCTGTATAGCTCCAAGCCTGGGAACTTCCACGTACCACGAGGGCGGACCTAAAAAGCAAAAAAAAAAAAAAAAAAAGACATCTGCATTCATGAACTGCAAGACTTAATATGGTTTAGCTGTCACTGTTACCCAAGCCATGTAGCATCACAGTCCTGCAGTAACTGGAAGTTGTCTATGAGCATTTATTTCTCCAAAGGGTTCTTGCCATTCCATCTCTACACTAAGCTTCTAACTAGAACTTTGACACATATTAGTAGATTTGTTTGTTGTGGTGAAGTCTGAAGGCAACAGTAAAGTTCCCTCTTCAGTTCAAATTAATTTCAAAGGACTACCTCCAGTCAGCAGGTGAAGGATCTGGCATTGTCACTGCTGTGGCTCTGGTTACAGCTCTGACTCGGGTTCGATCCCTGACCTGGGAATTTGCACCTGCCACGGGCATGACCAGAAAAAAAAAACTAACTTCTAAAGTCAGCATGTAACATAAATGCTGATGAAATGAGAGTTATCTAAGTACCATTGGAGACCGAGTGGATTTGCTCCTGGGCACAATGCACACATTTGTACGCGTCACATACAGCAGGACTTGGTAAAGAAATTACAGCACGATCCCAAAGACCTTCACCAGCCCACAAATACACGAAAGCACACGTGTTTGAATAAGCTTCTGGCTCCCTCTGCATTACACTTGTGAGGAGAGCTCACACTCTCCATGTCCTCTCCTCAAACCCTGGTGAACAGCCTCTTCGACTTTCACTGGCGTTTTAATCTCTCCCTCGATGAGAGACAGATTGGCACGCTAGTTGGAGAACTATTTGCTAGGGCCTCCCAAATTCCTTTTCCACTGGCCCAGATCAAGTCTATGATGGACTCTTCCACCACGTCACAGAGCCAAGCCAGGGCTAAGCTCAAGAGGCGACTCTTCAAATTTTTTTCAAAATCCCATTTTCTGGCCAAGTCAGAGCTGATATGCTCAGCTGGGCAGGTTTTGCACTGCACAATTCTGGGGTTGGTGGGGAGCTGCATTCGGTTAAGAATGCAATACGAGCGATCTTTGCCTCTTTGCCACTATGTCTGTCTGTCTGTCACACACACACATTTTTATATTCTTCCTCCAGAGTCACAGTGTTGTGAGAGCGGAACACACACAGCCTGGATTGCGGATGTGAGTGGCCAGCTCAACTCTGTGTTCGACTGCATAGTTCCAATGGCTCATAGTCCACTCCAGCCCTGCAGTGGTTCCCATTCAAACCCCTGTCTCCAAAAGATGACAAATGACCACAGGCCTTGACCTCTAATCACAACCGGATCTGTTACATCTCCAAGAGCATGCTGTGCTCCAAGGTGGCCCTCACCAACCCCCTCCCTAGGGCACAAGTGGAAGCCAAGGCCAGCGAGGGAGGAGGTGGCCCCTCTGGGTCTCCCCCCCAGCCTGGTCCTCTGCCTTCCTGCTGCTGCTCCTCCGCCATCTCCGGGCTCCCGTATCCTCTCTGCTTCCACCCGGGTCCCAGTCCCACCCTACCCTGCCTCGTGCCGGCTCACGTGTCTGGCTGCACTCACTCAGTCTGGTCTCTTCGCTGTGCTGGGACTGATATAATTATTGGGCTGAATCCTCAGTCCATTTGTCACTGCTCTGAGTTCAGTTTTGAAAGCACAAAACCTTTGCGTCTCACCTACCCAGGCTGCTGTAGCCAGAGACTGAGAGCGGCTGTCCAAATCCACTGCCAGCAAGGGACTCTGCAGGTGGGGCTCTCCGATGCAAAACACTCTGCTCGTGCCCCTGCGAGAAGCTTTGCGGGTTGCATGGCCTGAAAGACCCTCTCCACCATCCAGAATCCACTCTCTCCAGGATGGTTTTCCTCCTCCCACACTGAGACGTCCCCTCTCCTATGAAGAGATGCCTCGTCAGGCTTTTTCTATATAATCACGCCATTTACACAATTACATAATTCTCTCTTCCCTTCCAGGGAGGAGAGCTGAAAAAGAGGCAGACGTCACCTATAAATGTCACAGAGCAAGCCTCTCGCTTCAGAACGCCGAAAAAAGAGTGCACCCTGCAGGCAGCCCTGCGGCCCCTGCTATATGCCCTGGTCAGCTTAGAAAATATCCTTGAGGAGTTCCCACTATGGCTCAGTGGTAACAAACCTGACTGAAATCCATGAGGATGCAGGTTCAATCCCTGGCCTCATTCTGTGGGCTAAGGATCCACCGTTATTTGAGCTGCGGTGTAGGTTGCAGAGAAGCCTCGGATCTGGCGTTGCTGTGGCTGTAGCATAGGCTGGTGGCTACAGCTCTGATTCTAACCCAAGCCCAGGAACTTCCATATGCTGCAAGTGCGGCCATAAAAAGACAAGAGGGAAGAAAGGAAGGAAGGAGAATAAAAGAAGAGAAGAGAAAAGAAAAGAAAAAAAAGAAAAAGAAAAACACCTGAGAGGACCCACCAGAGCACGAGGTTGTGTTCAAAGGCCCTCTGAGTGTCAGCTATACTTAACAGCCTTGGCTAAAGGCCAACAGTCCTACCCCGGCAGCCCTCACCTCCTAGCCCCAGAGGAGCCTCCAGGGGCATTGGCAGCCCCAGTTTTGCAGCCAAGCCTAACTATGAGCAGGAAAGAAAGGATGCTTCTAGAGACTGGGCCCTCTGGGAACCCAGGTTGTCTTGGTCCGAAGCAGAACAGACTGGCTCTGATGGGAAGAATCCGAGGGCCCTGAGCATATCAAGAGCTGTATGGGGCCCAAGCGTCCTCTAAGGCCATGAAAAGAGCCCACTCAGTCCCTATGTCCTGGTGTGGCCTCCAGACAAACTCCTATGTTCTGTTTTCCCATCACCACCTGGAATGGAGGACACGCATCCCCTGCGCCCTCCAGAGAGCAGAAAGCAGATTGAAGATTCATCTGCAAAGAGGCCTGAAGTTTCGGCCTAGTTGGTGAAGCCTGAGACCACGCACAGCTCAACCCCTGGGAAGAGCATCTGGGGGTAAGGGAGCATCAGCTCAGGATCTGGGAAGGCTGGGCCAAGACCCGTCCCTTCTGAGACCCCATTTCTTCAGTTATAAATGGGGAGGAGGGTCTAAATTAGTAGTTCTTAAACAGAGCGGACATCAGAATCAACTCAGGAACTTTCTAGAAGTGCATACATGCCTGACCCCACTCCAGACAATGTCAATCATCAGATCTCAGGAGACCTAGGCACAAGGAGCAAGAAAGTTCTCTGGCTGATTCTGATGCACCCCAACAACCTCTAGTTCCACGGACAGAACTTAACACTCTATCCCAGGTGAAAATGCAGCCACCGCATGATGTTCTAGACAAGTCTGTTTCCTGACCAGCCTGGTTGAGGTACTCGGCTGTGCCCAAGGCCAGCGGGCACCTCGGCGATAAAACCATACCCCCAAGGCTGAGTGTGACGATCACTGGCCATCCAGGAGGCCATGGCCATCTCTGCCCAGGCAAGAACAACTAGGCTGAAGTCAAAGGTCTCCTTCACCTGTCTCCCTTCCGTGGCTCCCAAGGTCCCCTATTCTATCACTGCCCCATCCCACTGGACCAGCTGTTGCTACGTTCCCTCTTCTGGTCACGCGATGACAAAAAGGAATGTTTGTCTTCCATATTGATGACACCACTGTCCATCCCAACATCCAGATGAGAAAGCTCAGAGTCTTCCTTTTCCCTCTCCTCCTCACCATCTGCATCCTCAGATCCCACGATTCTACTTCAGTCTCTTCCAACCCAACAACACTGTCTTCCCGGACCAGCTCTCCTTTGCCTGGAAGAAGACAAAAGCCTAAAGGCAGGTGTCTCTCCAGCCACCCCACCTCAATCCATCCTCTTGAATGAAATTTTCAAACTCAAGTCTTGACTTAAGGGACCCCTGAACTAGAACCTAAAACATGGTGGCAAGGGATGTATTTGTACATTTGTTCAAGTGGATCCACTAATTCCACTGGAATCTCAGACAATTTATGCTCCATCAGAAGTGAAGAGACATCGTCTCCCAGCTGCCAGAGGACTTTTCTGCACCATCACTCTGCATTCTCACCAAGATGACCTTGCGGGCAGGAACCATGTCTGAACCACTTCTGTCTCCCCATCATCTTGCTGGCGTCTGGCACAGAAGAGGAAGTTCCATGCATGTCGAATTGAATTACTAGCCACAGCCCAGTATGATTTCAACAGCATGGGAGTGATGCCTTGAAGAGTGCTCCCTCATGAGCTAGAAAACCAGAGAAAACTCTTGGCTCTCCCCAGCAAGATAACAGCCTTTCACTCTGAAACGTTCCATGTGCATCCGCTTTGCCAATGAAAGTCAGCCAAGCCAAGGTGCCTCCAGCCCATGGAAGAGACTTGGGGACACGGTGCCAACTGCAGCAGGTGATTCACCCTTGGGCCATGCACCTTGTCACTGCCAAGTCACCTGCTCATTGAACCAACTACAGAAACAATCCCCCCCCCCATTTGACTAGAGGAGCCAGATCCCAAAATTCCCACCAGCCCCAAGCCTTCTGCCAATCATGACTCCAGTCTTGGGCTCCCCTACAGATGCCGAGCTGTATGCGTCTTGTTGGGAGATGTTTGTAGCTCAGGTTCCAGAGACAACTTGGAGGGCTCTCAGGCTGTAATCTACTTAAGACAAAAATCCATGACGTCTCCTTAGAATCCTGCAGCTTCCCAGGGGCAGTCCAACCTGAGCTTTGGAATATTTGATTTTCCCGCATGTTGTGTGTCCAGGTGAGAAATCCAAGAGGCAAGCCAGGAGACGGCCAGACATGCAAAACTACACAACACATATTTGCAGAGGGAAGAAACAAGTTTTGTGGAATCCCATTCCTCACATGGGTTCCAGGAGCACAAGCCAAATGCAGAGAGATTTAGAGAGGAACCAATATTTACCTCGTCAATCTGGTGTCTTCCTGCAGATAATGGGCAAGAGGGGCCAGTTTTTCAGAAAGTGGATATTACTTTCAATGCCCCAGAACCCCAGAGCTCAGCTCCCCCCAGACCACAGTGGTAAATATCCGGGGTCCCAGCTCAAGCCCTCTTGAGGATCCAGACACCCTGGGAGGGGGGAGAGCAAAATTCCCAGAAATCTAATAGCAATAAGAAACTGAACTGCTTTCAGGGAGAGAGTTTATCCCACAGCAAGACTCAACAATGTAGACTGAATGTAAGGTTTCCACCTTAGCAAAGAAGGGTGCTGAACGGTTGGGTCTCACCCCTGCCTCGTCCTGCAGATTCGTGTCTGTAGTCTTTAAACTCTTTAGGATAACCTGGTAGCCGAAAAGGGCACAGACCAGGGCTGCTCAGTTTCCACACCAGAAGGACCCCGCCGTGTGTGGCTGGTGGGACCATGGTTCCTGATGGGAGAGGGTGGGGCAGCAGGGGTGACCAGCAGGCAGCATGCCAGAGCCCCGTGGTGAGAAGACTTCCAGGGAGAAGGACGAGCCAGGGAGAAGGAGAGGGCAGTGGGGGCGAGGGGAGGCTGCCCCAGACTGGAGAAATGTATTTCAGCTGACACAGAATCTATGGAATCTACGTAGGGCTGGTGTGGGGAAAGAGTGGTCCCTCCCTCTGGCAAAGGCTTGGTGCCAGGGGAGGGGGCAGGGACCAAGGCCCAGCAGGAAGCCATGGGGCAGAAGCAGGTGCGCAGAGGAAGAGCAGCAGGGGTGAGAGGGAGCAGGAGACAGGTGGGGCTGCCTGAGGCCCCAAAGGGATTGCTTACCATGTCCTGGAGCAAAGGGAAGCCAATTCAGGGCCACGCACAGCCAACTCTCACAACCCAATTTATTTTGACAAAGAGCGGTCTGGCGGCTTGGGAATGAGTGGACGGGACTCTGGAATGACATCAAGGGGACTGGGGAGGTGGAGGGGAGTTCAAGGGAGAGATGATGCAGCTGGACCAGGAGAGAGGCCACCAGGAAGAAAGGGATGCACTTGAAAAAGATTAGAAGATAGGGAGTCCCCACTGTGGCACAGGGGGTTAATGATCCAGATTATCTCTGTGAGGGCGCCGGTTCGCTCCCCGGCCTGGTGCAGTGGGTTAAGGATCCAGCATGGTTGCAGCTGTGGTGTAGGTCACAGCTCTGGCTCAGATTCAGTCCCTCACCCGGGAACTTCCATATGCCCCTGGGGTGGCCAAAAAAGAAAGAAAAAAAAAAAAAAAAAAAGAAAGAAAGAAAAGCTAGAACCTACAGAATAGGTGCTAAGTGGGTGTGGGGATGAATGGGGGGGTTGATGCCTTGGTTTCCAGCTGGTATAACCAGGTAGTTGAAGAAGCCATTTATTGAGGCCCCTATTGAGGTGGAGCAGGTTTGAGAGAGACCATTCAGGTTCTCTGCAGGGGGCATGTTAAGTTGGAGCCTGTGGAACTTCCAAGTGGAGGCAACTGTGTGTGAGGTTCGAGTTCAGAACACTGATAAGAATCTGGGAGTGTCCAGTACTTGGTTGGACTGGGGTGGGGGGGTGGTCAAATTTTCAAGGCCCCAGGTCACAGCACTCAGGCATCACAGCGACCCCTGGAGGTAAGAGGGCACAGTGCCATTTTTGCTTTCAGCCGGCATCCTTCTCTTTCATCACTTTATCCCTCTGCTTAAAGGCCTCCACGTGCTAAAATGGGGAGCCAAGGGCCTGGAGAAGTCCCGGGCTGGACGGCAGCCGCTCACCTCTCTGCTCGGTCTCTAGTCATGCCCCCTTAGTGCCAGCCATGGCAGCCCCGTCCCCTGCCTTCTCTGCCCTCCTAACCCTCACACCTCCCTTCCTTTCCGCTGCAAATGGTCCCCGCGCCTCTAGCGTCTAAATGGGCCCCAGCCTCAGGGTGCGGCAGAGCTCAGGCACCAGCTCCCCAGGAAGCCTCCCCTGACCCCACCCTCCATGCACACACAAGAGATAAACACACCACACACTACACACACGAGACACGTACCACACATACACACACAACACACAGCGTACACACACACACAGTGCACAGACACACCCACACACCACACACATCCCATACACCCCTCACACACACTATACACACACACCATACACACCATTCACAATACCACACACACAGACACTCATTTCCTGCCATCCAGGCAACACCGACGTCCCCTTTCCCTGAGATCTCAGCACTGACTCTGCCGCCATCTAAATCGAATGATATGTGCCAAGCATCTGAAGGGGAATCTGGCCCACGCGCCCTTCCCCTCCGCACCAAGGCCCTGAACACACCTGCTGGGGAACAAGGATCACCCAGAAGAACAGAAAGTGCCTGCAGGGCTTTGGGCAGAGAATAAATAAATGACCACATGCTGGGTAATTGAGAAAACTCCCAAGAACAAGCTGTGTGAAATGGGGCGGGGGGGGGGGGGGGCAGGTGTCGTGGTCATTGAGCAGACGCGCCACAGGCCCCTGCATCCAGACTTCCCAGCCAGAGCCAGCACGGCCTCACCTGCTCAATGGTATTTTATGGAAGCAAAGGAGAGGCAGAGTCCCTGACAAAAAAGCAGAATGAAATACACTCCAGGACCAGGATCAGGAGACTGGCTCAACCTGGTTCTGCCCTTGACTCCCTGGATGACCTTGGAAGTCTCTTGCACGCTTCCAGCTCGCCCCCCGCCCCCATCTGTAAAATGCGAAGAACCCTTTTCCCCAGCGGCCCTCACAGGAGGGTGTGAATCAGCAACGCAGAGCTTCCATGGAGTTCCCTTGTGGTGCAATAGGTTAAGGATCTGGCGTTGTCGCTGCTGCCATGGCTCGGGGTCAATCCCCGGCCCTGGAACTTCCACATGCTACAGGTACAGCCAAAAAAGCACAAAAACAACAACTAAGGACTTGCAAGTTAAAGTGCCAGACAAACAGGAGTCTAGCAGAGACTTTACATCTTGCTCAGCCCCTGAGAGGTGACAGTGAGGATGCCCCCGCCTGGACCTACTTCCCCATCTAATTCCAGGGATATGTTCCCCCAGTGCCATAAAGAGAAGGAAGGAAAGGAAATGACTCCCCCCCAGGGCCTCGGAGCTAGGTCCACAGCCAGTATATTTCTACTTAACGCCAGAGTCAAAACTCCAAAGGCCTCTACCCCTCACAGCGGTGTCAAAACCAAGATGATCTTGGTACCCAAATCCCTTTTACTTCCATTGTCTCCAGACATGGCCCTGCATGGGCCTGAGACACCCACCCAGGCACCCGAATCACAGGGCTCCTGCTTTGCTGGGGTCCTCGCAGAGACCCAGGGCCCCGGAGAGTCCTTAACAAGGTCCCAGTTCCTAAGCCACAGCAGGGACTGACCACGGCCCCTGCACCCGGGGGGCTGTGCTGAGTGACATCTCCGTCAGAGTGTCTGAGACCACAACCGCCCCTGGACGTGAGGCTGATTAAAGAGGGTTACGTGAATTGCCGAATTAAGTCGTCCAAAATTGGATAAAGCGATTGTGAAATCTGTTTTGAGTCAACCTATACATGTCTCATTGCAGGAAAATGTCTCGGTAAGAGTTCATGGAGGGGAAAAAAAAAACCAGCAACTCATTGTTGGCTGACCTTCCTGGGCTCCTAATATTCAGTTCCCCAAAAGGCATCTTAGCCATGTAATTTCCAATATGGGAACAATTTGAGTTGCAATTAGGCAAATCTCAGAAGGTTCTGCCACTGATTTGTTCGTTCTCTCAATATTATTCTACGGGACACACTGAAATACTGTGCCAGGTTCACACAGAGGGCAGTTGGGAACAGCACATGTGGGTTTCGGAGGCTGGGTAAACACCCCCCCCCCCACCCCTGCTCGGCAGTGGTACCTCCAGCCTCTGCAGCGAGGCTCCTGGCCCTTCACCCCCAAGGGCGGCTACTAATGGCCCTGCTGGGGGCAGGGCTAGTAGCAACTCAGAGCTTTGCACTGGGCTGACAGCGTGTCCAGGCTCTGGGCAGTGAGTGGTCAGAGTAGTTACCGGCCTCAGAGTAGCTCGAGGGACTGCAGGTGGGGGGAGAGCTAACAGACCCCTGGAAGTAACAGGAGATTTTGTTACAGGCCACATCTTTCACTGAGCACCTCCTCTGTGCCAGTTCCGAGCCTGTGGACACTCAGATGAGAATGACATAGCCCTGACCTCAAAGAGCCTGGTGAGAGGACACGCCAGCATGCACATTCAGTTGTGAGACAAGACAAAGAGTTATCATAAAGGTATTACTTCCAGAAGTGCAGTGGAAGGAAGAGAAAAGGAAGAGATGAATTCTACCTGTGATGTGAAAATAAGCTTCGCCGAGAAAGGCATATTTGAGGGGCCCTGATGCATGGATAAGAGTTTGGTGGAAAGGGGAGAAGCGGCTCCCTGCTTGGTTGGGATAAGTTTGCACCCCTGACCTATGAGTGCTTCCTATGGGCTGAGTCGTGATCATCTTTTTCAACAAGCAAAATAAGCTGGTCTTAGGTGTCAAGCTGATGTCTTCTTCCCCTGTCCCTGGTCGCCTGGAAGGTCATTCCAGCCCTCTGGGGCACATCTGGCCTGCCCTGGACTCCTGTTACGACCTGTCCTTTATCCTGAGTGGCTGGCTTGCTCCCATTGATGAGGAATGCCTGGATCTTCCTTGCAGTCCTGAGCCTAAACTGCAGCAGCTGTCTCACCTCTTTGCAACCAGACCAGGGCTCACGCCTGAGATGAGATCCTGCCAGAACCCAAGCTTAGGTGTGGGCAAAATCAGTCTTGACTGGGAGGCCCTAGAGGGCAGGACTGCATCAGCCTCATTCTTTTTTTTTTTTTTTTTTTTTTTGGCCTTTTTAGGGTGGCACCCACGGCATATGGAAGTTCCCAGGCTAAGGGACTAATCGGAGCTACAGCTGCCAGCCTGCACCACAGCCACAGCAATGCCAGATCTGAGTCACATCTGCAACCTACACCACAGCTCACGGCAATGCCGATCCTTAACCCACTGACCGAGGCCAGGGATGGAACCTGCAACCTCATGGTTCCTAGTTGGATTCATTTCCACTGCACAATGACAGGAACTCCTGCATCAGCCTCATTCTTGATTCTCCTCTTTTTCCAGGGCCCAGCTCTCAAGACTGAGTGAATGAATAAGTGAGTGTGTGTGTGGGGGGGTGTGGGTGTGACACACAGGAGTGAGTTCCTGCATGTGCGTGTGTGAGGGCAAACACAGCCAGCAGGCAGGGCACTGCTTGAATACCTGCCATAGTGCTTAAGTCTGAACCTTGGGGCCAGATTTAGGGGCAAGGCTGTCACAGGAGGGCTGGGACAGGTAGGTGATAGTTACAGAGGTGAGAGGTATTATGACAGGCCATACAGAGCGAGATTCAGCGTGGATGCGGGATCCCCAAGTCAGGAAGGAGAGCGGGTTACCACTGGGCAAACGCGGCATCCTGAGGTGAGAAAGCCCTGGGAAGCCTTGGGGGAGACGCAGGGGCCAAAGCCACCGTGTTAGCGCAGACCAGTCCGCAGTGGTATCAGCGCCAGGGAAAGCGCCCCCAGCCCCACGGTCCCCAGGACGTGACAGGTGAAGGGCCCCACGCTCCAAACACAAAGGCAGGTTTCAGCCAAGGTGAAGCAGAGCTCCCGGAAGCTGGAGTTCCCATCCTGCACTTGAGTCAGAGGGCCTCAGGGCAGCTGGGCTCCGTGTCTGAGGAGCAAGGCCTCCCAGCAAGAGCTGGTGCTGAGCGGGGCTCCTCCTCGTGGGCCTCAATTTCCTGTCCTCATATCGCGGCCTGGCTGCCGTTCAGATCCCAGAGGGGAGAGCAAACGAGGTGAAACACGAAAGGGCTGGAACGATTACACCGCAGTGCAAACAAAGGAGGCGCGGTGATCACGAGGTTGACTGAGATCGGCCGAGACCCGCCCAAGATCCGCTGCACGGATCCCCTGAAGACCACGGCCCTCTCTGCTCCAAGCCTCTGAGACATCTTCCAGCTCCTGAAGGAGAGAGTCACCCACCAGGGGAGCCTTCCTGCTCCCCGTCCCACCGCCAGCAAAGACCAGGCCTGCGGCAGCTGCCTCTCAAAAAGCCCAGGCCTTGAATACAGTTCCCTGATGACTACTCAGCTCTGTGGGTAATGGTTTGTCCCTGCAATCAAATGTGAACTCTGAGAAGGCAAGAGTGTACACACACACACACACACACACACACACGCATCTGAGTGCATGCACACATACACACCCAGCGCAGCTGCAGTGGGACCTATGGCCTCAGGAAGTCCCTGCTCTCTAGGGAAAGAGGGTCATGCAGCTGTGACATGATGACACTCCTGCCTGGGACAGCACAAAAGGCCCAGGCCAAGGTCCTGGAGCCTACATATCACTTCCCGCCCCCCCCACTCCCTCAGGTGTACACACCCATGCACACACACACATACAAACAATCCCAGAATCAAGGCCCCTGAAACCTAGACTCTGTGACCTTTCGTGTCTGTCCCCTCACACCCAGGCCCCCCAGCATGGCCTAGCTGGGCCCAGGGTGACGGCCCCGCTCACAGCTGACCCAGCGGCCATTCTCCCCTCTACTTACTAAGGAAACCCAGGGCATAGGGAGGCCGCCAGCTAACACCTGCCTTCCTGGTGGCTTCCCCTCCTGCTCAGAGCAACAGGACCAAGTTCCAGCCAGGAGATCTCCCCGGGTGTCCACTTGTCATGTGTGTACAAAGTTTCTTTCCTGACACACCAGATGCCTGTCTCTCCACAAGCTTCCTTTGGCATCTTCCCACCTGTGATGATGTGCAGAGATTAAGGCTGTACCTAGAGGACTGGGTGCCAGGAAGAACCTGGAAATCAGAAGCAATCGTGCAGGGAGGCAGCACTTCTTGCAGGCAAGTGGGAAGGGCAGCGTGAAGATTTCTCTAGCAAAGATCATTCTAGGAGAGGCACCAGCATGAGCGAGCCGGTGGGAGAGCAGGAAGGTGAGTAGAAGTCGCAAGGCAGGTGAGCAGCAGTCGCAAGGCAGGTGAGCGTGCTGGAGAGGAGGTGGGCCAAGGGGGCTGGAGGCCAAGGGGTCCAAAAGGCCTTCCTCTGGAGGAAGCCAACCAAGAGCTATTGATCAAGGAGGGCCAAGGCTGAAGTCAAGGATGGTCTTTGAAAAGACCAGTCCGGTAGAGGCTGGATAGAGGGGCGGGAGCCAGAGGCAGGGAGAGCTTTGGCAAGGGGTGGGGGCTGTCCTAGTGTGATCTGAACTAGGATGGTGGCAGCAGAAAGAGACAGGAGAGAGATTTCATGGTGGGAAAATTAAGCTAGAGCAGCATTCTGGAAATGGGAGGCCATAGAGAGAAGCCATTGAGAATGCCTGTCTTCAAAGAGTCAAAGGATCAGGCTTGAAGGGCTAGGGCCACAGCAGTTCAGTGAACAAAAATTAAGAAAAGAAAACATCAAGTGGGGAGAAGCCGGTAAGGGGGCCAGAGGGCGTACCCCTCCCCAGCCCCTGCAGCTCCGAGCCCTCCCTGACTGCACAGGATTCCTCATGATGCCAGTTATCTGACATTAGGAGGTGTCCAGTCTCCTCCCCCTCCTCCGGGCAGCACCCCAATTCCGGCCCGGTCCTGGCACATCCTTTGACAGGCAGTTGATTCAGGGATGTTTGGTCATTCGTACCTGGAGATCCATGAAGTCGTGGTGCAGCAACACAGGTATCCGCCCGCCTCTGGGGGACCTCCCCAGAGCCCAGCCCCAGCTCCACATGGGGAAATGAAACACGAATCACACACCAGTATGACTTCTGGCTCCTCTTCCACTGATTAACAAGCCCCGGGGGAGGCCAAGGATGAAATGAATGCTACAGCAGGCCCATTCATCACAGCTCCATCTAAGCCACATCAGTGGCAGGTAGGGTGACCCAACATCCTGTTTTCCCAGGACTCTCTGGTTTTAATACTGCAAGTCTCACAGCCCAGGAAAACCCTTAGTGCTGGGCAAATGGGGCCTTTGGTCACCCCAGCTGCAGAAGGGCCCTGACTTTTGGATGGGGAACAACCGTCACAGCTGCCACGGAAACACACACCCAGGCCACCACGGGCTCCTCGTGGGCCGCCACAGCTTGTCCCCACCCCACAAGGTTAGGCCTATCTTCAACGGCCTGCCAGAGGGCTGGGCACACAGCAAGCTCTCCAGAAAGAACTGATGACTGTCCTGGAAAGTCTGACCCTCAGCCTTTCTGATCCTGGCCCTTCTCATCTTCGGGACAGGCTGGAGGGACTCGTGTGGGCATTTGATTCGGACAACGAAGAACCCCAGGACAAATGCAGGTGTCCGTTTCTGATTCACTGACCCTCAGCCTGCCCAAACCCACTGGGTCAATACATTCAATCATGAGGTTTGTATAGGAGAGCTTTCTAAAGAAACACTTTATATCCATTTTCTGCTGTTTCCAAGTTTACCTAAGAAAATTCCCCTTGGTCACGCTCCACCTCCCACAGGTGGAAGGGACCTCAACACTTATCGAGTCCACCTACTTCATTCTAGAGACGTGAAAACGGAAACCTGTCGAGAAGAGACGCATCCAAGGTCATGGAGCAAGCAAGTGAGAAGGGGACCCTGCCCATGAATCTCTTCCTCTGCATCACGCCGATGGTCTCATGGCGAGAACGGCTATCTTTCTGCTGCAAGTAGGTTAGGACATAAACGCCCCACACAGGCACTTTTCCCATACGAATCATACCATGAACTGCTTCTGATTTCATCAACACGCATCTCAGAATTTGACCAAACTAAACAAAACCCAGGTTGGAATCAGCACCAATTTGAACATCTTACCCAGACTGGCTGTGGTTCCTTCTGTGTGGGCAGCCCAGGTCAGACGTGGGCCTGGAATCGGAAGATAAACCTTACACTTTGGGATAATGGCTCAGTAGTATAACTGGCATTGACGTGGGGCTGCCAACGATGTGGCCACAGAGCTGAGATGGCCTGAGAGGGAAGGGACTGCAGCCCACTGGCTTAGTCTCACCCCCGAGGTGTTGGAACCAGCAACAAAGTCAGCTTGCCCATCACCGCTGCCTGAAGGTGGTGTCCCGCCAGGGCCAGGGCACAGGCCCCAGGAGTCCTCCAGGCAGCTGAAGTGGAGAGGCTCACCTGCAAGTCTGCAAATAGCCAGCACATCGGTCTGTCGATCCCACAATCCTTTCTGCTACTTCCGGCACTCACCCAACTAGGATGGAAGAGCAAGACTCTAGAGAAGACCCAGAGAAAAGCAGATGGAGTCAGAGAATGATTCCAGTCAGTGGTGAGAGCAGAATTATACTCCAAGACCTGGCCTATCTGGGGAGTGCCCTGGTGGCTCAGTGGGTTAAGGATCTGGCATTGTCACTGCTGTGGCAGGGGTCTGATCCCTGGCCCAGGAATTTCTTCGTGCTGTGGGTATGACTGAAAAAACCCAAGATGTGACACATCTGGAAAAGAACATGCAAGCAAAGGCTGAGACTCAGCATCCAGACCTTCCGGGCTGGGAGGGTTTGCAGCCACCCCTGTGTTACATACGGTCCCTGCACGTCCTAGGACATGACAAAGATGCCACTGTCATTGCTGAATGACTCTGAATATGTTCCAGCCACAGGCCTGGCTGGGTTGGGCTATCTTATCCTTTGGGGAGCTTGCCCGAAGTCACACATTGAAGAAGGTCATTCAGATGTTGCCATGGTCGGAACTCCTCAACGCAGGTGGATTCAGCTAACCACACGGGCACCCCCTCAGTCCCAGCAGGGGCCCTTTACGCTGAGTCTGGCAGGCCTCATGTGCACTTTGTCTTCTAGCTTCCAACAGACAGCTAAGTCACATGGCAACAGCATCTAGAGCCAGCCAACAAATGGTCCTTTCAAAGCACAGACTCATATGAAATTCTAAAGACTCCCCATTACCATTCCAAATATCATATACGTTCATTTGTAAACCTTTCTACAATCTCCACTCAACCCACTTGGGTTTATTTGGCTCCACCCACGATATGTAGAAGTTCCCCAGGCCAGGGATCGGCCTGCAATACAGCAGTGACCCAAGCCACAACAGTGATGAGACCAGATCCCTAACTTGCTGCACCACCCTCACTCAAGCCACTTCTTCAGCCTATGTCCCGCCTGTTCGCCATCATTTACTCTGTGCTGCAGCCGTGCCAGGATTTCTTCGCGTGTCCTCTGCCAGTAGTTTTCTTCCTCCATCGCAACCATCTCCCTTGACTGATGGCTGAGGTCTCAGTCCAGACTCATCGGAAGCTTCCTCCAGGAAGTCTTCTGCATCTCCTGATGTGTAATTATCACCTTCTCCTCAACACTCCCAAAGAATGTCTTCTGAATCTATCTTACGGCTCTGATGTTCAATAAACAGCAAATTGCATTAACATCAGCAATGTCCCTAGTAAGGAACTAAGCTCCTGCTGCCAGCCACACAGACAGCAAAATGGAAAGATCCAAGTCCCCATGACCACAAGGAAAAAAGACTCCCACAGGCTTTCATTCACACGGTTATAGTTCAGCTCCATTTCCAGTCTTAATAAAAAGCCTTTGCAGTGTTGCTAATGTTCCGCGGGGCCTGTAAACATTTTCACTCCAAACACATCAACTGCAAAATGTTGGCGCCCCACTCGATGAAAGAGCAAGATGGTCAGACGCATTTTAAGCCAACAGCCAGGGGCTGGGAGTGGAGACCCTACTCTGAGCAAGTTAGCAACCCAGCACCTGGGTGGGCAGGTGAAATTCACAGGCAAAATCAAACTAGTAAAATGAGAGGGGAGGAGGGGATGTTTTCATTCTTTTTTAAAAAGTATCCCCAATTTAAATATAAAGCCTCATGAAATATTTCCCCACTGAAATCAGCAAGAAGAAAGCACCAGAGGTTCAGAGCCTTCGCTGCTACCACCGCCCAAAGCAGTTCACACCTCCAGCTTGCAAAGCCAGCTAAACCAGAGTGAAGCTTGGATGCCTTTCCCCCTCTTAGCTGCCTGGGGAGGGGGGGAACCATTAAATTAAAAATCTCATGACTCTACATCAGGAGGAAGTTTACCCATGCCACACATGAGAAGCAGAATCCTGATTCCCCTCTCACATCTCGGAAGTCCTTAGTGAAGGACAAAATGCTAGCTAGCAGCTGGGCAAAAGAGGAGAGAACAGGAGCAAATTCATGAACTGGGGTTTCTGTGTCTGAGCTGTCTTTTCTCCATTTTAGAATGCCTACCTTAAGGCCAGCAGCTGCAGCTCCAATTCAGCCCCTAGCCTGGGAACTTCCGTATGCAACCATAGAGAGAGAAAAAAAAAAAAAAAATGAATGCCTACCTTAGATATTAACATGCAAGGATGAGGATTTGTTTGGATTTCAGGGTTTGTTTTTTGTTTTTTTTTTTTTTTTCTTTTTTTGGCCACCCCGTAGCGCGTGGAGTTCCCAGGCCAGGGATCCAAGCCGCAGTTGTGACCTAAGCCACCAGCTGCACTGGGCCAGGGATCAAACTCAAGTGCCGGCACTCCCCAGATGCTGCCGCCAATCCCGTTGTGCCACAGCAGGAACTCCAGATTTCAGATATTCTTACTTTACAGCAGGAAACCTTGACAAGTCAGAAGTTTTCATAAAATTTAAAAAAATCAGCCGTTTGCTGGTGGCTCAGCAGCTTAAGGATCTAGTGTTGTCACTGCTGTGGTGCAGGCTTGATCCCTGACCCAGGAACTTCTGCATGCCGTGGGTGCAGCCAAAAAAATCAAAATCAAAAAGAATTTTGTAAAAAATCATTCACTTTGACAACAGGCCTATAAACAGAAGATGTGGGAATCATGAATATGCTAATGGCTTTTTCCTGCTATGACCTTGCGGTATTGAGGCTTTAGCCCCAGTGGGCACTTCAGTCGGTGCCAAATCTAACCTGCCTGCAATCTTCAGTAGGAATCCCGGCTTTAGAAGCAAGCATATGAATCACAGATGTTAGGGGAGTATTTCTGAATAAGAAGTCTCCCTGCAGAGAGAGTTTTGATGATTTTGTAGTTGGGTAAATGTTCTCCCTAAAAACAGACCAGTAACCTGATCTTGAAAGGTCATGAATACAATAGGGCTTTAAATATTTTCTAAATTAACACATTACAGAAGGATAAATCAACCAGCAGACACCTGCGGATCCATGGAGCCTCTCAATGGGTCCTAATTTTACTGGAATATAAGCTTCCTGAGGGCAGGGATGCGTTTTGTCCATTGTTCTCTCTGCTCCGCCTAAAAAGAGCCATGGGCATGTGACATGTTTCAACAAAAATGTGTTGAATGAATTGGATGATTAATTAATTACACTTTATTATTGAAATAGAGTATCACCTTAGGGGGCCCACAGCTGTTCTAGGAAATCTGAGACCAACCAAGTACTTGGAACTTACTGTACAGAAAGCAAGCAAAAATAAAGACCCTTCAATTTCCAGTACAGAAACTCTGCGAAAGGGTGGTGGGCAGTCAGGTTACCCCACCATTCATTCACCCAGCACTTATCAACTGAGCACATACTGTGCTCCCAGCCTTGGGCTGGGACAGGAACCATAGAAATGGCCAGACCTTTGCTGCTGGACATGGCGTCTTGCACCCATTCACGCACAAGGGTCTACAGAGCATCGAATGGATGTCTCCCTCCCTAAAGGCTAGGGAGCTGGCAGAGAAGCACAGGGCCCAGCCATCCTGCAGGAGCTGAACACCCAGCCAAAACACAACGCAGGGGCATGTGGCCCTCTCCGCTCTTTCTCATGCCCAGGTGCTTTGCCCCAGGGATGTGCAGAAACCCGGAGAGAGGGTCACAGATGCCGTCCAAGAACAGAGTGTGTGTGTAGCAAAGCAAAGGAAGGCAGCCTAGAAAACTGCCACGGATCAGGTTCCCAAAGACCTTGGATCCAGGAAGAAGAAAAGAAGGAAGCATTTTAAAATTACAAAGGTCTTGCAGAAGACAGACTTGGATCAAAGCATCCTGGGTTAGAATCTAAGTTTTGCAGATTAGCCGTCATGGGATGTTGGGGAAGTTAAGTGAGTTGCGTCTCAGTGTCTCTGTCTGCAAATTAGAGGTAACGTTGAGAATACCTCACAGAGTGGTCGTAAGAATCCACGGAGATAATGCTGAGCACTTTCCCAGGAAGCTCTGCAGCTATTTTATAGACAGCAGTTTGGGAATCAGGGAGCTGAAAGTGCACACAAACCCTGTCTCACAACACATAACACACACACCATCCCCTGCTCCTCTGTTCACGGGGGACACTGTCTGAATCACAGCCCCCATCTGCCGCCATCCAGCCGTCTTCCAACGCCATCTGCTGTGCCAAGGCTTCCTTGGTTAGAAAGACAAGGTATGACGGTCTCCCCTCTCTGGGAACCCACAATCCTACCTTCCTACCCCTCGGGCAGGCCACAATGCACTTCCGTCGTGTACCATGGAAATCAATGTTCTCTTTAAATCTGCCCCATCAGACCAAAAGCTCTGTAAGGGTAGAGACAGCCCTTTTTACCCAGAGGCCGGCCTGGATGCATGTCCCTTAAGTGGATCCAGGTCAACTTGAGTGTAGGTAAAGGAACTGGGCTCGAGGTCTTCCAGTCCATCAGGGACAAAAGTGGACCTGCCTTTAGCCTCTTGCATCCATGCTTGAACTCTGTCCCCAGGACCACCGCTGTCCCCTCTGGGACCAGACTGACACGCTATGTCCATCCTGTGGTGGAAAGTAGCAGTCACCATAGACCAAGCTCTGTCCCGGCAGGAAAGGAGGCTACAGGACGGGCTGATGGCCCAGCTGAGGTCTGGGGACAACCATGCCAAGATCCCAGCTGGTCACAGCATGTTGGCCTTGGCGACGCCTTGCCTTGGGAAACCAGGCCAAGGAAGTCTCTTCCTGATGGCCAGCAGAGATGGGTCTGGCTGAGTCTCCCTCCACCCGGGGAGCAGGCCAGCAGCACCCAGACAGTGCTTGAGCAGGAAACACAGCTGCCTTCCCCTCAGCCAGGTTCCTACAACAGCCCCTTGCTTCGCACTGCTCCAACCACCTACTCACTGTGGGGTGATGCTGCTGAAACACAAGATCAGCCTCCTGGAGTTCTCGTGGTGGCGCAGCGGTAACGAACCCAACTAATATCCATGAGGACACGGCGATCCCTGGCCTCCCTCAGTGGGTTAAAGATCCGGTGTGGCCATGAGCTGCAGTGTAAGTCCCAGACATGGCTTGGATCTGGCATTGCTGTGGTGTAGGCTGAAGGTACACTCTGATTCAACTCGACCTCTAGGCTGGGAACTTCCATAGGCTGTGGGTGCGGCCCTAAAAAGACAGCAAAGAAACAAGATCAACCTCCTTACTCCTCTGGCTCCAAGCTCCCACCCCACCCCCTACATAGTTGCTGGAACTGAACTAAAACACTGTGAGGCTGAATAACGGGGGTCCCCATCTGCGGCCCATGGGAATCACTCCATCTTTACAAGCCTCGGCAGCTTGACTCCCGGCCTCTGTCACCAGGAGCTTCCTCGAGAATCTGTTCTCCTGGACCTCCATCCACCCAACCCACACTCACTAGGAAGGGAATCACAACGATGAAAGGGCTGGAGGAATCAAAAGACGATGGAGAGTATCTGAGCTGGACATCCGAGAACCTGGATGCTAGCCCTGACTCTGTGCTAACGCGCCACAAATTGTCTTACACTGATCCTGTCCCTTTCTGATTTGTGGTTTTACGGATCTCTGTCTTCAGTCACCTGGACCCTCAACTCGCATTATAAATCAGAGATGTCCTTTTGAAACCAGTTGGGGTGGGGCTGGGGCTACCCACTCAGCCCTCTCTCTTCCTCTGAAGGTCCTGAGCACAAGGATCAGCCAGATTCTGCTCTGCCCAATCTGGGCTGTGATCAGACATGACTCGGGGGCTGGTGGGAGCTCAGCTCCAAGGGGGACGTGTTTTCACAGGAGAGTAGGGGCTGTCCCCTGGGCCTCTCCTGACCTGCCAAGCTACCCCCAACTGGCATGAATGAAGTCACTCCCACACTTACACCCTTCCAGAAAATGCATACGATAAACACAATGGTAGCCGTTTTCTGCACCAATCAAGGTCGCCACCTCCACCCAGGACATCCACCCAGAAGGCTGCCTTGCCCTCCTCACCTGAGCAGGCCCTCCGCACGGCTCCACCGGCTGCTCCAGCATGTCCTGTGAGCCAGGCCGGGAGTTAGAAGACCCAGCCCGGCCCCTTCGGAGCTCGGAGCTTGCAGGCTGATGAGGAGAAAAGACACGAAGGAACCGAGGAGCCCAGCGAAGTGAAGGGAAGGGAAGAGCGGTGCTGGGGACAGGAGCAGACGGGCCAACTGCCACAGAGGAGCCGAGCAGGAGCAACAGGCGGAAGCTCGGGCGGAAATCCACCCCTAAGGGGACAACTCCCCCGAGACCCACAGCGCCCCCTGGCTGTGCGGGGGGCCACTCGGAGGACACTCCCGCCAGGGAAGCAGAGGACTCGCACCCTGAGCTACAAACAACCACCTAAAACACAAGGAAAAGAGGAAACTGAGTTCCTGTCGTGGCTCAGTGATTAATGAACCTGACGCGGGTTGGATCCCGGCCTCGCTCAGTGGGTTAAGGATCCCGCATTGTCGTGAGCTGTCATGTAGGTCGCAGACATGGCTGGGATTCCTAGTGGCTGTGGCTGTGGTGCAAGCCGGCGGCTATAGCTCCGATTCGACCCCTAGCCTAGGGACCTCCATATGCCAAGGGTGCTGCCCTCAAAAAACAAAAGACAAAAAAAAAAAGAGGGAACTGATGCTTGGGTACTAGTTATACTAGCTGTGTGACTAGTATAGTAAATGCAAGGCATTTCACCTCTCTAATCCTTCCTTTGTCTAATGGCATGCAGTAACGTCCCATATTTATTTTTAAAATGCATAGATAACAATGTACTTTTACCAAAACTGTCTTGATTTAATTCTCACAGACTCCTGGGAGAGAAGAACTGTCTCCTTCATTTTGCAGATGAGGGAAAATGGGATCAGAGAGGTCAAACTTTCTTCAAGTAAGGGGTGGAGCCTGGCCTGGAAGCAGATCTCCTAAAGGAGGCCTGGGTGCCAGCTCCACCCACCTCCCCGAGGGCACCCTTCTTGTCAAGGCTGCCCAAACCTCTCCTCACCCAGGGAAGCTTTCTGCCTCTGGTGACTTAAATCTCTGGTTTCCTGTGTCCGGATTTTCTGTAGCCTGGATCCCTCTGGGGCAGCTGCCGGGGGGGTGCCCTCCAGCTCCAGGGACACTCATTGTTCAAAGCCTCCCAAATAGAACATTCTCTGCTACCTCGGCTCTGCCAGACCAAGCTCCTCCACCAGCCGGTCCCTGCGATAAACAGTAGGAGCAGGACTTCCTGGGTCAGCGGCGGGTGTGTGCATTCAGGTCAGGCCAGGAGTTTGAGGGGTTCATCAAGTAATAGATAAAGTTTATAGAAAAAAGGGGGGGAAGGGACTTGACTACATCAACAACCCAGCCAGCCTGGGCGCTGGCTGACCACACCAGCAGCCGAAGGCTTTCTGCGAGGTACTGGGGCAGGTCCCAGGAGGACAAGGCCACACCTGGCTCTGCGCCCGCTGGGCCCACTTCCCGCCCAGCCTCGTGGGCAACACTGACTCACGGGGGGCCTGAGGGGCCAGCCTGGCCCGGCTCTCAGCACATCTGACTCACCGTCTCCTGCCTGAGCCACTGTACGACATTCCTTCTCCCAGAAACAACATCCATCTTTTTTCTTTTTTTTTTTTTTTTTCAGCTGGCAGAGGAGATTTTTCATGTTCTTGGGCCTGTAAACTGAGCATCGAATTTTCCGCAACTTTTCCTAGTAAGTAAGTATGCCTTGTGGGAAAGTGAAAAACAAGTCCATTTTAGGGCCTGAACATTTTCATAACTTTTGAGCTGCTTTCGTTTTTTCCAAGTCATTCACCTGGGGAGGCCCGAGGCAAAAATGTTTCCAAGGGGGTCATGGACCAAAGTGAGCATGAAGTCGGGTGGTCCGACTTAAATGAGTACTTAATATACAGAAGTTTATCTTTATAATAAGATTCAAAAGTCAGAATTCTTACCTCCATCTTACCGTCACGGAAACAGAGGCTCAAAGAGATCCAGTGATTTCCCTCAAGTTAAGTGTTAGTTCAGACTCAGTTTTCTAAGCTTCCATGCTTTGACTAAACCACACACATGACTTCTCTATGTGCAAGTAGAGAGCAGCCCATGCTCCTGAAATTTACATGCCTCTAGGCAGGCCGAGGTGTTTCATTCAGCAGAATCCCCAGCCTCCAGCTCCTTGGCCAGGCTGTCTGCTTCCCCCCACTCCTGCCCCACCCACTCCTGAGGCCAAAGCCCCTGGCCGTGTTGACTGGGGAAAGGCAGAAGATGAAAGAGGGGCTGCCTTCTGCTCAGACATCCCATCCTCCTTGGAAGTTACGGACCTCCTCCCGACCTGTACCAGACTCTACCCTTCAGATCCCTGCGTGAACCCGCCTGGGCAGGCCCTGCAGAAGCACAGATGGTTCTGGGGAGCATGCCTGCGCACTGGCAGAGGGGCATACCAACGTGCAGGTGGAGGTAGCCTGGTGGGCAATGCCCATGGGCAGCGAGCAGAGCTAGATATCAGGTTTGCCCCTCCAGACCCAACCTCCACCCTGCTCTGTGCCCTGGAGGCTGGCCTGGGGCACTTGGGCTCCCTTGTCCTTCAGCTTCCCTTGTCCTTCAGTTTGGCAGGTGGAGGGTGCTAGCACCTGAGCAGAGGGTGAGTCTATACTTTCAGCTACCGCCGCCCTCCCCCAGGACACTTTGTCATCCCTTTCATGGCTCCTGTCCTTCTCATACTTTGCAAATAGTCCCTTCATTACACTCTCCCCAGTTACTGCCATCTGTTTCCTGCCAAGACCCCAACTCATTTAGAGCCATTTAGGGCAGGAACGCTGTCTTGAGTAGGAGGAAGTATGGGGTGAGCATGAGCAAAGGCTACTTCTGTGGCTTTTCTTTGGGTTTTCCCACCATCAGAGTCTGGACATTTTTCATGCTGTTCTTATTGCATTTGCTTTCACTTAAATTATTGGACACAATCTAAAGGTACCCGCATTCCCGCCAACCACCACCTCAATCCCCTGGCAGTAAATTCCTTGAAGACTAAAGAGAGAGACAGACCTTGGCCTTGGAGCCTTCCCAGAAGCCACAGGTGCACACGCTCACACTCACTACACAAGCCCAGGTAACACTGTGACATACTGCACATGGCAGGATTCTGGATTTATGTGCAACATTTTTACTGACATCCATTATCTTCTCTGTGTCCTGTAGGATTGATTTGCTCTAATCTGTATGGTTTCTTCTTGCTGGGTGAGATCAAACTGCCCAAGACCCACTTCCTGCCCTCAAGGAACTCGCAGGAAAAAGAGTACAGGGTGTTAGGAGCTATCAGAACACGAAGGTGGCGCTAACACTACCTGGAAGAGGGAAAAATGCACATTGGAAGTAGGCCCCAAATCATTTTTGAAAGGCGGGAAGGGAGCTCTGCAGGTGAATTCAATGTATAATGGGGTTCCAGGCAGTGGGAACAGCATGTGTAAAGTGTGGAAGCACAGAAGAGGAGGTTGGCTTCTGGAGACCATGACCAGGGCATGGTGACTAACGCTTGGCATGTGAGTGGGGAACTGAGAGTCATCAAAGTGAAGAGTGAGGCCAAGGCCTTGAACCATGCTCATAATTCAGAAGGAAGGAAAAAGGCACCCATAAACCAAATTATCAACGGCTGTGTCAGCAAAGAGCCAGGTGTAGGCACTGCTAAAAGACAAAATGGCCTTCTTAACTACAAAAACATGCCATGGTCAACTCATGTCTGGGTTCAAATGTATGCTCCAGAAAAGTAAGATCCGAAAAATTAAGAAAATGCAGGTCACGTTTTTGAAGTTGTTTCAATGTGAGATGTTATTGAACATACACAGTGCGTGAACTAGCCTGTGTCTGTGTCAGCTGGTTGGAAATAGCTCTTAAAAATGAAGATATGGATGGATGGATGGAAGGATGAAAGGAAGGCAGGAGGGAAGATAGGAAGGGAGGGAACATGGAGGAGATGGAATGAATTCATACATAAATGGTACAAATACATAAATGGCATACATACATGATATGAATACATAAATGAGAGGTTAAAAACAAATAGATGTTGGCAGAGTATTCATCAGCTCCCCTCCCCCCCATCAAGTTTCTGTCTATGTCAGTGAATGAGCTCTACCTGCTGCCACAAAAACAGTAATTTGGGGGTGAGGGGCTGAAGTGGAAGCCAAGGTCAGAACTCCCAGACCCTTGAGAACACGCCACGCCGACCCCTCCGCGATCCCACAGGAACCTGGGGGGGAGGACCAACGTGCCCACCTTTGCCTCTTGTTGTCCCTGCTCCCCCTGGGCAATGTGGGGATCACACGTGGGGCTCCTGCAAGAAAACAGTGCTCTGGGGAACATCCCAGACTGTAAATTCCAAAGAACATTACAGCCAATTGAAGGAAACTCTTGCAATTTCGTGAGCCACAAATGGCTCCAAGGAAAGTCTGGTTCAACTTTCAGACCTGGCAATACCTTCCTTCGTGGCAGAAGGACAATGGCCATGAAAAGACCAGTTTTTCCTTCCCCACTTTCCCAAAGGAATGGGCCTGGAGCTGGGAAGGTTGTATTTTCCCCACCTGCGGTTTTACGTTCGAGCCAACTCAATAAACTGAAATACAGCTTGGGTTCAGATGATTCTCAAAGAGGAAAACAGCAATTTTGCCTTCAAAGGGACAGAACCTAGAGCCAGGAAATAAGAGTTATGTTTCCGGCTGCACTAGGGGAAAGCTGGGCTACAGGCTTGGAGGGGCCAAGCTCTCACCAAGGCCAGGGGCAGTTGGGGATGGCCTGGGCTCTGGCGACGGTAGGCACCTGTCACATAAGGAAGGCGAGAGTTTGTTAGCGGGCAGAGCAGGTGCTGAGAGGAGAGCAGTTCCTGTGGGAAGAGTCGACTGAACCAGAACACAGCTAGTGCCTCCAAGAGCACAGAAACTGGGGCAAAATGCCAAGGAAGGAGGAGCCACAACAGATAAGTGGTAGTGGAGGGAAAGGACCGCCATGCGAGAAGGATGGAACGCTGCCCTTGAAGTCAGGAGGCCCCCATTCAAATCTCTGCTTGACCTCTAAGTTCCAGTGTGGCCTTAGGCAAGTCACGCTGCCAGTATGGGCCGCCATCGTCTCATCCATGAAAAGGACATGGGCACGTCTGCTTATCTCACCAGCTCCCATGAAAGAAAGACTATGAGACGGCCTCAAGGTTTTAGCAAAAAGCCACTGCATAGCATGTTCCAGAACAGGAAAAGTAACCCAAGGTGTCTGGGTAACATTGGCTTTCCTTGTGTCGTCATTGGCCTAGCAAGCCAGACCCCTCTCTTCCTGCTCTGAAAAGTCCAGTTGTGCTCCCGGCCTTGTCTGATGCCCCATAACCAGCTCCAAACGTGGCCCTCCATTCAGGCTGTCAGCTGTCTCAGTGTCTGACCCTGGAGGACTGTATACGGTGTCAACACACCCCAGCACTCGGCCACAACTGAGACCAGACAGGTGTAACCCGGCCCGGCCAATTTAATCACACCCGTGTATTCCTAGGCACAATGCTACGTAGACAGACATTCAGCAGCTTTCATGACACATAGGAACCCGCGTTCCTCTCCACCCAGGGAAAATCTGCAAGATGCCAAGAGGTTTATTTTTCTAGAATTAACACAATGACAGGGAATCAGCCGTATATATTGTTGAATATGACGAGCCAAATATTTTTCTGTAATTTCTACAATAATATGAGGAAAGTCAAAAAAAAAAAAAAAAAAAAGCAGCCGCCGGTGTTAGGTTGGTCTTTGTAGGCGCCAGCCTCCAAAAATAACAGCCGTTCTTGCAAATTACCAACAATGCTGTTTGCAAGATGGTTGCCTGATAACGCAGGGGATGGAAGGTATTAACAGGAGCTGCCTGAGAAGAAGGGGCTTAGAGAGGACAGATGGACCCATGACAGGGGACTCTGAGGAGGACGGGAGCTCTCAGCTGCCAGCCCCTGTGATGGGCCCTCCCCTGGGTTTTCCGGCTCCTGCACAACAGCAAGGTCATGGCGATGCTGCCCCAGACGCACTCTGATTTAAGCACAGGCTGAGGAGCTGGGGCAGGGGCAGGGGCGGTTGGGGAAGTTCAAGCTAGGATGTGGGGGCTCCAGCTTGAGACCCCACATCCTATAGCACTTTCAAACAACCTAGTAACTAGGTTTATCTTTGTACCTGATGGAGTGATGCGGGAAGGCCAAACGGGAAACCAATATTAAAAGGAAGGAGGCTGGAGTCCTGCTCGAGGCTCAGCAGTAACAAACCCCACAAGGATGTAGGTTCGATCCCTGACCTCACTCAGTGGGTTAAGGATCCGGCATTGATCCGAGCTGCAGAGAAGCTTGCAGACTCAGCTCAGATCCCAAGTTGCTATGGCTGTGGCATAGGCCAGCAGCTGCAGCTCTGATTCAAACCCTAGCCTGGGAATTTCCATATGCCACATGTGTGGCCCTAAAACACAAAATAATGATGATGATAATAATAATAATAATAATAATAATAATAATAATAATAATGAAAGGAAGGAGGCTTAGGGAAAAGAGAAGCTAAGGGTAAAACCAAATGCTTCTGCCTTCTTAGCGAAGAGTAGACCTTTGACCAGGGAAGTGCCCCCACCCTGGCCCCAAACCAGGCCTGGTAGCAAGGGGTTCCAGGGCCTCCACTCTCAGTCTCTGGGGGATGAGAAACTGGAGAATGGAGTCGGTGAAGTTATCCCGGGAAGGAAGAAAGAAAGCGCCTCAGGCTGGGAGTCCAGAGAGCAGAGGTCTGGTGTCTCTGCCCTACTCACTGCTTCTCTAGTCCTGGACCGTGTCCCTGCCCCCAGCCCTGGGTGGCCTCAGTTCACGAGGCTGTCACACAAATGAGGTGGGAGTGAGAGACTCAATGAAATGCAGTGGAGGCCTGGAAGCTGGTGTCCAGGTCCCTCTGTCTTCAAACCCCACCTCAAGGGCAGTGGGAAGAGAACCATCACTGGCTCAAGCCAGTGGTGGACCCCCGTCAGCAAGTAGCTTCCAAGTCTGCTCAGAGGGCATTATCTGCTGCTCGCCCACCAGGGAAAGCAGTTCCAGAGCTTATATGTTTCCAGCTTATAAAACACACAGATCCCAAGCATTTAAGAAGCCAAGAAGCAGAGGCAGTATCCGCCCCAGACCCCCAAAAACAAGGCAGGCAAACTGGGTGCCTCTCCAGCCCCCCGGGAACTGGAGCCACTTGGGTAAAGTGATGGATGGTACTTGTTCAGAGCCTCAGAGGACAGAGCCAGAGTCACACGTGGGTGCTTCCTAAAGTCAGACATCTGCGAAGTAAAAGGAAGAATTTTCTACCGGCCAGAGTCACCGACATGGCAGGTGGCTGCCTTTCCTGCCCCCCTCACTGATCCACACAACTCTGTCCTCACCTCATAACCTCCTCACTCTCTAGGGCCCTATTTTAGCAAAAGGAGGTCTGGAAAAAGAAAAATCTTGCCGGGGAGGGGCATGGGAGGGAAGAGTCGATCCAAGGCGCCCTCCGCTGGAGGAGCACTCAGAGTAGTGGAGGAGTCGAGGCAGAGATGCCCAGGATATGCTCAGATACTGAGCGGGGGCAGCAGGGGGGGGCAGGCTTGATGTCCCGAGGGTCTGGGGAGAGGACCCTCTGGCTGCTGGGGTTAAATGAGGCAGAGAGAAGAAAGGGCCAGCAGGAAAGCCAGTGCTGGCATCAGCTGCCCTCTCTTCCCAAGCGGGGGGAATGCAAGTGAGACGTTGTGCAGAAAAGATGCAAACCCTGCTGGGGCAGGAGGCGAGGTCCTGTTATTCCCTGGATCTCCCGCCGCCTCCGTTTCCCCGGCCTCAGCACCCCACTCCCCTGCTTTCCTAGCCCCACGTCTGCCTGAGAACCTGGTCTGCTTTGTCCTTCCTCCAGGGCCCACCAAAGAGAACAGGGACAGCCCTGGGATGGGCCCCTGCCAGCCCTCGGGGACTCGTGGTCTGTGGGTTTGCAGGTGCCAGCGAGGGGGGGCATGGAGTGCCGTCCACCCCACGCCCGGTCAGCAGAAGGCCATTCCCACCAGGGAGCCGGGGGCTTGAGGGAACCATGAGACACACACCAAATGCTTTGCCACTGGAATAAAATTGAAACGGTCCCTGGAACCCACTTTATCCAGAATTTCCAGGGGAGTTTGGCGCAAGTGAGTCACCAAGGACACAATGGCTGGTTCCGAGGGCCAGGCCAGCTGAGCTCGGTGGATGGTTGAAGAGAGCTTGGGGAAAAGACGATCCAAAACACTCGGGCTGTGCCTGCCCTGGAGCCAAGAGGGTTGCCTCCATCCTTTCCCCCCGGGCCCGCTGCGGGCGGCTCCGAGGCCCCTGCTCCTCTCCGAGGCTGGCTGAGGACAGGAGGAAACCCAGACAACGGAGCAGACAATAAATCTGCGCCTGCCCTTGACAGCGCTCTGGCTCGCCCACTGTGAAGGAAAAAGAGCGGCAGGATGAAGAACAGTCCCCGCTGTCGGGAGGTTACTAGGGAAGCTTGGGGCTGCTTTCCACCCTCCTTCTCAGGCAAAACGTGGGCTTTCCAGCAAAGCCTTCAGCCACTGCCTCGGGAAGCCCCCTTCTCCTTCTGAAATGAGTGTAGTTCACAGGCCAGGAGGGGCAGAAATCACCCTGTTCTGTTCCCCCCAACCCCCGTGCCTGTGCCTCCGGGAAAGACAACCCAGGCCCCACGCGGGCAAAGGCGGCTTCATTTCTAAGAGCGATTTCCCCTTAATGGCCCCAGAAGCTGTCCCAGAAAGTGAGAGGGACAATAGCTGTAAGTTACCACTAAACATCAGTCACATGCCACCACTTAAGCCTGACAACAGCCCCTCCCGGGATAATTCCCATTGGACAGATGAGAACACTGAGGCTCTGAGAGACTGAGTGCCTGGTCCCAGGGAGCATCCACAGGGGCGTGGCGAGTGGCAGGTTCAGGCATCCAGATCCTGGTCTAAAGGCCACGCTCCTACCATTTCCCTGGCCCTCGTTCTTCTTGACCTCAATAAATACCTGACCCTGAACAGGAGTGAGCTCCCCAGATGCAGAGGCTGTGGCTCTAATGTTCGGAAAGTTCACGGGCACAGCATCTATATAGCCTGGGTACACCCGGAAGTGGGGCCAGTTCAGGCCCAGTGGCCATTGTACAGATAATACTCCTGATCACAGAGTAACAATACCACGCTATCCGTCCTAACGCGTCTTCCTTGGTGCAGCAAAAACACTGGGCTTCTGGACATTCCCATGTAGAGAGAATTCAAAATCTGATCCTGGAGTCCCGACTCTCCCTGAGGGAAAGGAAGGATGCTTTCTTTATTCTAGTGCTGAATTCCCAGGTGAGATGCACTGAACAGATGGAGCACTG
Organism: Sus scrofa; assembly: GCF_054392235.1. Lineage (NCBI taxonomy): Eukaryota > Metazoa > Chordata > Mammalia > Artiodactyla > Suidae > Sus > Sus scrofa. The sequence continues at coordinate 130,569,953 of NC_139385.1, read as the reverse complement.
TCAGCCCCCAAAGGCCCAGGTCATGGGTCCACACCAGATGCAGCCTCCTGCCATCACCCTCCTGGCCCCAGACCAGAGCCCTCCCGCCCCCACCTCCAGTCTCCTCCAACCCTCCCCCCGGGAGCCGGGCAGCCGCCCAGATCCAGGCCCCACTTAAGCTGCAGCTTTCCTGCAGTAACCCCCACCCCCACCCCCACAGGCTGAAAGCACCCACGGCAGGCCTCCCTCGGGGGGGCAACATGCAGGGTGGTCAAAAGCTCAAATGGAATCAGTCACAGTTGCAGGTCTGAGCCCTTGCGGTGTAACTCTGAGCCTCAGTTTTTTCTTCTGTGAGTTGGGAACGATACTAGGCCCCAGCGCAAGAACCAGTGAAGACTCAAACATGTAAATACCACAAAACTCTCAGCGCGGCCTCGGGTCCGCGGTAGGTGCTCATTAAATTCTATCTATTGACATGAGGATGATTAAACCCACAGTTTTGGGGGGTTTTTTTGGTTTTGCATTTTTGCCTTTTCTAGGGCCACTCCCGCAGCATGTGGAGGTTCCCAGGCTAGGGGTCGAATCAGAGCTGTAGCTGCCGGCCACTGCCAGAGCCACAGCAACGTGGGATCCGAGCCGCATCCGTGACCTACACCACAGCTCACGGCAACGCCGGATCCTTAACCCACTGAGCAACTCCAGGGATAGAACCCACAACCTCATGGTTCCTAGTCAGATTCATTAACCACTGAGCCACAACGGGAACTCCTAAACCCACAGTTTTAATATACCAGGAGGTCAAGGCATGTCTGCCCCAGACCACTCCATTTTCTGCCCATTTGTCCCCAGTTGTCCTGAAATCCCCTCCTGGCTCTCAAGTCCCCAACACAGGCAGCTTCACTCAGAAGGAAGTCACTTATTCAGGCGACCTCTTATCTGGGCAAGAAAACAAGTCAAAGCCTGTGGCCCACCCCCTCCCCCATCCCGGCTCCCACTCCATCACGATGGCCTTACGGGGTCTCGGGCCTGGGGCTGCCCACGCTAGGGCTCAGGATGGGCCCCTGCAAGTTCCCCAAGCAGCCCTCAGGGTCATTTGGTCCCTGACACCGACGGCTTAGGGAGAGGGCATCACTTTGAACCCCCGTGACCTGGAGAAGGGCCTGGCTAGGGAAAGACTAGACCTGGGACACAGGGCATGTGGCCAGGGCGGTAGCATTCACTTGGTTTTCCAGTACTTTCGAGAGGCGCCCTGTGCGCCCTGGGAATAGCAAGACAATAGACCCGGTGCCTGCCTGCAAGGAGCCACCGTTTTGGACGTGGTGGCCTCCTTGTACCTGTGGTGAGGGGAGCCCTGGGTGAGAAGTGGGGCAGCTCCAGAGCAGAGGCTGAAGCCGGGACCCCTGGGGAGAAACAAGGCCATGCCAAGAGGTGGACGAAGGCCTGGGGCTGAGATGAGGGGCAGCGTGGACTGTGGGGACTGGTGTTGTCTGGGGGGCAGAGTACAGATGAGGCCCAGGAAGCAGAGAAGGATGATCTGGGGGGGGGCCCTTTAGGCCAAAAGGCTCAAGGAGGAAGTTCCCCTTGTGGCTCAGTGGTAAAGAGCCTGACTAGTATCCATGAGGAAGCAGGTTCGACCCCTGGTCCCGCTCAGTGGGTTAAGGATCCAGCATTGCCATGAGCTGTGGTGTAGGTCACAGACGGAGCTCGGACCTGGCATTGCTGTGGCTGTGGTGTAGGCCAGAGGCTGCAGCTCCAATTCAACTCCTAGCCTGGGAACCTCCATATGCTGCAAGTGCAGCCCTTTTAAAAAAAAGCAAAATAAAATAAAATAAAAGGTTCAAGAAACATATCCAGACTCTACATCCCAGCCCCCACTCTGCAGCCACCTGCAGTATAACCTCTGCTCATCCACGCCCTCCAGGCCTCAGCTCTTCCACCAGCAAGGTAGGAAAGTCTGAGAATTTGGGACCCTGACGCTGGCATTGGGCTGGCAGGTGTATTACCCACAGAGCCCCCTTTCAAGCCTCTAAGATATGCCAGTTAAAGCACATTTCCAGATGGATCTCCAGCCACCCCAGATCCTCAAAGGAACAAATGCGTAAAGTGGTTCCCAGCTCTTTCCTTCTTATGAAGCCAGAGAAAAATGCCTCTGCCCTCTCCTTTGCCCGAGACCTGGCCACATCCTCCCCCTCCAGGCGCTGCTCTGGTCCCAGCTCCTCCGGGAAACTTTCTCAGCATGCTTCAGCCACAGGGGCCCGTCCTGGTGCTGGCCCTGCCCACGCTCACAGTCCAGCTCACTTCGGTCTTAGGCCACCTGGGGACCAAGACTGCTCTGCCCCTTCTCTGTACAGAACCTTGTCCCTGCTCAGCACGGCTGGCACAGAACTGGACATACAAGGGACAGGAGGAAAGGAACATGTGCCAAAGAGAAGCATGTGGTGCCCCAGATAAGTGTGGCATCCGTGGAATGCTTCGCTTCATGTCCTCAGACCCTGAGCCTTCGGGCCAACCAGCTACTAGATGTGCCACTTCCAGAAGCTAGACGTGGTGGTACCAGCTGAGCCCTTCTAACGTCACGTCTATCATTGTCCCTGAGTTGGCCCTGGCACCCCCATGTAGAGCATCCACGTCCCAGAAGCCTATAGCCAAATTACAGCAGAGCTGGAAAGATGCTCCAGAGGAGATGCTACAAGCCCATCACTTTGCAGATAGAAAAGCAGAGGCTCCGGGTGGTGAGGGCCAGTTCACCTCAGGTCCCAAGAGAAAACTTCCCCTTTTGTGTCTTGCCCCTACGGCTCTACCCTACACCCCTGCTCTGTGCTGTACCTAGAACACCCCCGGGCATTCCAGCCACCATGCATCTGCGGCTCCAGATAACACCCCACCCCTGCCAGCCTCTGGCTTAGGCTCGTTGAGCTGGAAGGGGCCAGGCCTAAGGCTGATTGGGGCAGCTCAGCTGGCCCCAGAGCCCTCCAGATCCAACACCTGTCCCCTCCCGGGGCACGTTCCACTTGTACCAAGGAATTAGCTTGATCCATTCAGAAGCATTAGGACCCTCCTCTCTTAGCTCAGGGAATGATATTGTGGAACAGCAAAAGCAATGCCACCAAAACTTGGGCAGATAGCAGAACTACAGACTTAGAAATCCCTAGAATAAGGAAGGCAGAAAAGCCTTTTCAGGCCTACCTTCCTGTAGCTGATTGTTCCCTCACAGGGCAGAGGGACATCTGGACTTGGGTACAAGGAGGTGGGTAACCTATCTCCCACCCTTGTCCTCCAATCAGTAAGCCCCAGGCCTGCTTCGTACCTTTCCAAAGCACCACCTCCTCTCACCCAGCACCTACCCCCCAGATCTGCCAGCCTGGTTGCACACAGCTCCTCAAACACACACGGCTGCACTCATGGGTCCCCTCGCTACTCAATCCCCTGCTTACACCTTCACTGAGTCCCCAGAAGGGCAGTACCCTAGGTTTCAAAAAAAAAAAACAACCTAGTAGGATAAGGCAAGGCAGCCAAGAAAGACAGATCAGCCTGGTCACAGGTGAGTAGTCTGGAACCTACGGGGCATGCTCAGGGAAGGGCATGACGTGGCCCATGTAGCCGGGGCGTCAGAAGCAGCAGGGATGAAGTGAAAATAGTAATGTGAGGTCAAGGCAAATGTACCAAGAGTCCCTAATACCAGGCTCAGAATCACCACCCCAATCCTTGCAAAGCACAGGCTTGGTCTAGAGTTCAAGATATACTCAGAGAGGGTAGGAGAGGCCCCAGGGCATGCTCTGGAGTCCTGGGTCATGACTGTGGCCCAAGGACCAAGGTTGTCCAGGCCTAGATGACCAACACCCCCTCAGCTTCCAGACCCCAGCTAGAGGGCCCCCTGCTCTCTGAAGCTTTTGCCAATGACCCAGCTCCTTCTTTGACCCACTGAACCTATGTAGAATCTGTTATACACCTGGGACACCTCATCTGCTTGGTATTTCTATCTGCTCCCATACTTTCATGAAACAAGACCACGCCTTATTTATCTCTGCATCTCTAGACCTCAGCAAAATGACTGGCTTGACATGCTTACTCAAAGGATGGATGGATGGGTGGACGGATGGACAGATGGATTACAGAGTCTGCCTTGAATAGTCAGAATTCATAGAATTCATGTATTTTGCAGCAGTCATAGATTCCATGAGCATATCCTAAAATTACCACTTGCCAAAACCCTAAAATGCATAAAAGTATTTGACCCAATTATCTTGGTTTTCCCAGGTCCCCTTCCCTCTTCTATCTATCCCATTGGTGCCCAAAACCCTTGGCAGGCACCTACTAGAGCTGAGCTGGGGCATGCTGCCCAGCCTCCCAAAGACATCATGGGAGAGGAAGAGCCACGACTGGATCCTGGCACCAGGACATCCCTTTAGTAATTACATGGTTCCAGACAGACATAAATAGACAGATTAGCCTTTCTGCATTTTTTCTCATAAAAATAACAACAGTTCCTAAGCACACTGGCATGAGCATGGACATTAAGCATTGCAACCTGCTGTTCTTGGCACTCGAGGGCTGGCCTTCCTTGCTGTCCCCCCGACTGCCCCCCCCCACAACCTCCTCCTCCTTGGGACTCTTGGAGGGCTCCTCACACTTGGCTCTGTCACTCCCATTGCCCCAGAGCAAGCTGGCAGCCCAGCCCCAAGACCGGCTAAGGACTTTTACAAGCATCATGTCCATGGTTGGCTGTTCTCTTGGCTGGATCTTTATCTGCTTTTAGGCATTATGTAACTAGCAATCCTGCGTGCATGGTGAAATGATTACGCATCCCATTCTGTTCCAGGGGAACAGGGAAAATGTTCGCTGTCTCTCTCTGCGCTGTCCTAGAAGAAGGGCAGTGGGCAAGGTGATTCCCCCTCCTTGCTTTTCACACAGGCAAATATGTGATCTCTTCCCCTCCCCCTCCCTCCTTCTCTTTCTTGTCTTCACGCCCCCTCATTATTTTTCACTTGTCCTCAGATGCCCATGCTGACCCTGGGTCATGACTGCGACCCAAGGACCAAAGCATCTATGTCTCCGGCTCCGCTCTGTCTCCCTCTCTCTTCTGTTCCTGGCCTTGCCCACCTCAGGCTCGGGGCTCCAGAAGCAGAGACAGGACAGTGGAACCTGAAGTACTGCTGACTGCACCCTTCTCTCTTACGAACATGAATCCCCCAAGTGGAAAGTGATCCCGCCTCATCCTTGTGGTGGATACCAATCCAGCCAGGCTTCCAGCCACAGGTCAATCATCTGGAACTGGCCATGGCTCCCTCTGGAAAACAAGAGATGACCGGAACTGCTTGCAGGCCATAGAGGAATTCATTTTCGTTTCCATGTGATGCTGTTACTCCTTATGGCCTCCTCCAGAAAGATCCAGAACAGGTTTTTGAGTTTGATCAGGCTACCCTCTGCACACACTCAATCAACTGTGCAAGGCATCGCTCACAAGGGCCATGCTGCTAAATGAGAAGAAAGGGAGATTTGGGGTCAGAGGCCTAAGGTTCAAGCCCTGACTCTGTCACTCATCAGCTGTGAGATTTGGGCAAGCCTCAAAATCGCAATTTGTAATAGAACATTTTGCTCATTGCCAAATGTTGATGAAAAATAGGATCTCAGTATGATTTGCATTACTCTTGTTTTTAGCGAATACGAGAGTCTTTTCACATTTTTGTGGCCACGAGTATTCCCTTTTCTATCTGTCTGTAATTTTTGCCCATTGTTTTACTGAGTCACTGGATTGAGTCACAGAAGCATTAACCTCAAACTTCAGAGGGTCCATACCGAAAATTGAATATGTGTCATCTAAGTGGGCATGCATTCATTTTTCATGAGAAGGTGTTCATGGCTGTTCTCAAAGGCTCAAAGGGTCTGTGAACTTTAACAGCCAACAACCTGTGGATGAGATTGCTACCAAGAACCTTCCAGGAGTTAGCAACGATTCTCATGGATCCATAAATGCACCAAAGTGTAGGCCCTAAGCATTAACAAGCACTTATCCGTGCCCAGCACTGGCTTGATGGGGTCAGAGGAGACTCTAAAGGGTTGGCTTTGCAAATCCAAAACGACTTAGTTACATGTCCCCCTGGCAGCGTAGGTGTGACACTCCTAGGCAGAAGGGTGGGGCCCAAGTTACATCAGCACCATTCACTTAAAAACTATTGTTCCCCTAGGTCTGGAAATTGAGTGAGGGACTATTACATCCCATTTACGATGCCCGATTCAGGACTTTGTTCACTAGCTCTAAAATCTCTTTCAACTGTACAAACCCGGCCAAGCTCTCATTGGTTACCCATCTATTGACTGCTAGAGGGACCGTGATCATTATCAACGACGGGGTCTAATGACCACTCCAGTCCTACTGTGGGCTTCATTAACCACAGCCACCTTGTTTCTAGAGGTTAAATATTGACCTTGGCATTTGCCACTCTGGAACCCCATCTTTCCAGTGAAATGAAGAAAACCTTTGCAGTGGCACTGTCTGTCCCCTGCCTACAGAGAACAGTCATCACAAAGCTCTTTGAGGCTATTTCTACCTTTCTTCTACCACCAAGGTACTTCTCAATGACTTTGTAAAAAAAAGAGTGACCTCTGCGTGCCCCCTCCTATAAAGGGCCGAGTGACTAGCTGGTACCTGATAAACCCATGCCAGCATTTGAGTCTCTTTAAGCCTTTGGATTTCTTTGCATTACCCCACAAAAGTCCTGACATCTCGGCTTCATTCAGTGCAGGCCACCAGGGAGTCCAGGTTTAACTCAAAAAGAAAGCAAATTGCTGGAGTCACTTCTAGCAGCTCCAGCTAACATATTAAATCAAGAATCTCTGGTTAGTACATACATCTTGATAAAACTGGCCCAATCCAACATGACGTAGCTTCCTCCCTAGTCTGCCACCTTGTAATTCTTCTGGTATGTGTGCTTTCTCCTCCTTGGTCGCACTTCAGTCTCATCCCTCTTAGGTGTGCTAGCATCTGCCTTAGGTACAGATCTGGAGGTGATGAAGGGCAACAAGGGGTGGTGGAAATATGTCTTAAGGACATTTAGCACCACGTGGTCATCAATCAAGTAGAAGGAAGTCCCTTCAGACAATGATGGACAAGGCTGCTTCTCATGGCAAAGGAGGCACAGAGGGGTCGGGGGAGCAGGTTAAGCTCCTCTGATCTAGCTGAATCTGCCCAAATGTCCCCAGCTCAATTCTCAAGATCTCATTCTTTAATTCTTTTTTTTTTTTTTTGCTTTTTAGGGCCACACCCAAAACACATGGGCGTTCACAGGCTAGGTGTCAAATCAGAGCTGTGGCTCCCAGCCACAGCCACAGCCACAGCCACAGCCACACCAGATCCCAGTTGCAGCTGCAATATACACCACAGCTCATGGCAATGATGGATCTTTAACCCACTGAGCACGGCCAAAGATCAAACCTGCATCCTCAGAGATACTAGTCGGATTCGTTTCTGCTGTGCCACAACGGGAACTCCAAGATCTCATTATTTCTTGAACAATGTCCTTATTTTCCCATACGAAACAGGATGCAGCTGTGGATCATGTTGTGGTATTTTCTACAACCTCACAATCAAACTGTATGATACATTAAGCTACAAGGCAGTTAAAAAGCAATTCATTTAGGGCAGTTACAGAAGCACTCTGTTTCTCTGGCCATGAATTGAGCTGAGAAGGTAAAAGCCTAAGACTATTCATTTCTTTCTTTCCAGTGCAATTAGAAGTGGCCAACCCACATCCCTGTAGCCCTCCTGCTCTGTGTTTCCACCGTAACACTCTGTAGCAACAGCCATTTAACCTGCCAAAGCTTTGCCCTCCATAAATATTTTAATTCCAGGCAACCACGGGTGATAATTTTAAACACCATTTGTCCATATAAGCCATGCATTATCTGTATTCTGCTTTCAATTAACAAGAAAGTCATTGTCAGCTCCAAATCTAACCTGAACAAGTAACCAACCCATCTTTTTACCTTCAAAGGTCTGTTTTCTGAAAGTGCTTGTGATGTCAAGTGCTGAATCCATCAGGAGCCAATCAGGAACACAGGAATAGTTCTGGGTACATCAAGCAGGAAGTAATTTCATACCAAAATGTGAACGTTTATAAAACTGTTAGAAGGGCTGAATCACCATGAGCTTGTAGGCATGCATACCACTAGCTTTCAGAGATTTTGGAAATTGTAGAAACCATAGGAAACCACAAAAGGTGATTGATCTGGGCCGGAAAATGCCCCCCGCCCCAAATCTCCTTTCTACCCAGGCTCAATGGAGTAAAAGATGAATAAATTTTCCATTCTACTGAAAGATTAGTAATACAATTAGGAATCTGTCATAAAATGGAATGTCTTGGATTCACTTAAAATAGTATTTTGTAAATATAAAATTTTTGAAGACATTGCTTAGTTTTTACTATTAAAAATTGAAATCAATTTAAAAATTACAAATCTGAGCAAAGATACTAAGCTGTTTTAGCTTTACATACTTAAAAGAACAGTATTATGCACTTTAGAAAAGCAAAGACAAAAATGAATTGATGTTATTATCTCAAGCTACTTTGAGTCTCTGGACTAGGAAGGGCTCAGCTTTCTAAAATCTGAAAGTGAGGCCAAACACTCTCCGACATAAACGACAGCAACATCTTCTCAGATCCACCTCTTAGAGTAATGACAGTAAAAACAAAAATAAACAAATGAGACCTAATCAAACTTAAAAGTTTCTGCACAGCAAAGGAAACCCTCAACAAAACAAAAAAACAACCCACAGAATGGGAGAAATTATTTGCAAATGAATCAAATGACCACGAATTAATCTCCAAAATTTATAAACACCTCCTACCGCTCAATACCAAAAAAACAAACAACCCCATCAAAAAATGGGCAGAAGATCTAAACGGACAATTCTCCAAAGAAGACATACAGCTGGCCAAAAAACATATGAAAAGATGTTCAACACCACTCATTATTAGAAAAATGCAAATCAAAACCACGATGAGGTACCACCTTACACCAGCCAGAATGGACATCATCAAAAAGTCTACAAACAGTAAGTGCTGGAGAGGGTGTGGAGAAAAAGGAACCCTATGACACTGCTGGTGGGAATGTAAATTGGTGCAACCACTGTGGAAAACAGAATGGAGATTCCTCAGAAAACTCAAAATAGAACTACCATTTGATCCAGCAATCCCACTCCTGGGCATCTATCCAGAGAAAACCATGATTCGAAGAGACACATGTACTCCGATGTTCATTGCAGCACTATTTGCAATAGCCAAGATATGGAAACAACTTAAATGCCCATTGACAGAGGAGTGGATCAAGAAGATGTGGTCCACATACACAATGGAATATCACTCAGCCATTAAACGGAAAGAAATAACGGCATTTGCAGCAACATGGATGTATCTAGAAATTTTCATGCTAAGTGGTGTCTCAGACAGTGAGACACCAACATCAAATGTGATCACTTCCATGTGGAATCTAAAAAAGGACACAATGAACTTCTTTGCAGGACAGATAGTGACTCACAGACTTTGAAAAACTTATGGTTTCCAAATGAGATAGGTTGGAGGGTGGGGGGATGCACTGAGGGTTTGGGATAGAAATGCTGTAAAATTTTGTTGTGATGATTGTTGTACAACTATAACTGTAATAAAATTCATTAAGTAATTTTTTTTAAAGGCAAAAAAATAAAAGAAAATCTGAAAGCAGTGTTCTCTGCCACCTGCTTATTTGACTCTGGCTTCTGTTTCAATCATTTTCACTTTGATCCTCAACTGGCCTCTCCATGGTGTTGGAATTTCCAGCAGCTTCTTCAGCCTCTCTTCTACCAAGTCTGTCCCTTTCCCAGAGAAAAGTTTTTTATTTTTGACAATCAGTTTCCACTAATCTCTGAAAAAAAAGTCTTTGATGGAGTTCCCTGGTGGCCTAGCAGTTAAGGATTCGGCATTGTCACTGCTGTGACTCAGATTCGATTCTGAGCCCAGGAATGTCCACATGCCATAGGTGTGGCCAAAAGAAAAACAGTCAGTCTTTGATATCTCTTCATAAACCCCAAACTGGATCTGTGAGAGACGGATGCTCCAGAATGTTCTCCCTTGTGCAGAAATTGCTCTGCACAAGAATTCACATAAACCAGCAATGACACCCCCAAAGTATCCTCAGGCATTGCCACCTGCAGTCAGAGGTCTCCAGAGAAACCGAACAAATAGGATACGTATATACACAGAGAGACTGATTTTAAGGAATTGCCTCACACACCACTGTGGAGACTTTGCAAGTCCAGCATCTACAGGGTACGCCAGCCCCTGGGGACCAAGAGAATAGTTACAGTTTGTGCCAAAGACTGTCTGCTAGAAGAATTCCTCCTTGCTTCAGGGAGGGCAATCTCTCTCTCTTAAGGCCTTCAGATGACTGGATGAGGCCCACCCACATCCTGGAAGGAAACTACTTTCTTCAAAGTCTTCTAATTTAAACATTAATCTCATCCAAAAATACCTTCACAGAAATATCTAAATGCTTGACCAAACATCAAGTACCACAGTCTAGGGAGATTGGCACAGAAAATTAATCATCACAACACCTCCTCCAGGAAGCCTTTCTGGGCGCTGACCCACTGAACTGCCTCATAGCATATCCTTCCTCCCTTGCAGCATCCTTGGGCCTCCTGGGTGCCAGGGTGTTTTATAAACATGCCACATTTCACCCACTGTGGGCCTCTGAGCACCTCAAAGGCAGAATCGCCTCTATTTCATCTTTGCAGTCTACTGCCCAGCCCCATTCGGCCTGAGATCACTCAGGGTTTGTGAAATGCAAGGGCGAATGGTCACTGCAAGAAGAGTTAGGAGCTTACAGCCTGGTGGCTGATCCTAGCTCCTCTGTCCATGGCGTAAACATTATTCCAACAGACACTTGAACGTGCAAAGCAGAATTTTAAGTAGATCCAGTCTGATTTCCTCGAGAGGAGGTGACATACAGGAAACCCACTTAAGATGACAAAGCACCAACCTCACTTAATACCAAGTTGATACCACAATTAGTGCCTTGAAAAAAACGGGGGGGGGGCGCGTGCATGCGCGCGGGGCTGGAGGGGTGTCCTGCTGTTTATTTCTCAGTGAGTCACCACGAAGGGACAGGTACGCGCAGGCTAAAAGCACCTCTAGGTAAGAATCTAAACACCTCTCTCTTCTCACTCTGGTCCTGGTTTTGAGGATCGAAACTGCCTTCTTCCTGAAAAGTAAACACTTCAAGCTCACACTCCGTTGCAGTCCGAAGGGACTCGTGCAGCGAGGCGTTCCCCATGGGGCTCCCTCGCTTCCCAGCCCTGCCAAGTCCCTGACCCGCTCCCCAGATACTGTTCCTCGGGCTACCAGGTCCCACTGAGAGCCGAGTCTCCTGATGTCCTGATTCTCGGACAGGCTCAGGGAGAGGAGCGTGAGCACGACGCAGACAGCCATGTGGCCGTCAGCCAAAGACATCCGGAGCCCAGCCGGCCGCTGTTGGAGGGAAAGGCAGACCTGGCATTCACGGCATTCACAGCAGGGGGCGCCAGATCTCCCAGCCAAGTCCGGGCCTCTTTGCTTGAAACCTCTAAGCTTCAAGGTCGCTTGACAGGTGGTAGGTGTAGGACCGAGGAGCCACAGGGAAGGAAGAAGGAAAGGGAGCTGGGGAGGGAATGGCTGATCTGGAAGGGACATCCGCCACCATCCCGATTCCTAGACTCTGAGATAGAGGGTGCAGGCATTGCCCCTCACAGGTGTGGGGAAGTCTGGAGTCAGATCTCCACTTATCAGCTGGGAACCTCTCAGCCGGGTCTGGCGATGTCCTGGTTTGGGTCATGATGGAGAGCAGGCAGTCCTCTGGCCATTTAACGGTGCTGCCTGGGTTTCTGCTTCCAGGATCACAGCTCTAATTCTCCCATCCCCACACACCCTGACGGCCCAAACTGAGCCCAGGGCCGAGCACCTGAATCTCACCATCAACTGCTCTTGGATTGACCAAGAAAAGGCTTCTGAGGGGGAAACATGGTTTTTCATTAACTGGTGGGTTAACGACCCAAGGAAACCCTAGGACCTTGAACTCTAAGCCACTTCTGAAAGGGGCCGGACACTTTCCTCAATTGTGTTCTGCCGGTACGTTTTCTCTGGACTGGAGAGCAGGGCCTCTTCCTTCCGCTGCCCCACCCTCCTCACCAGGAGCAGACGGGACACCAGCCGGGTGCTCTGTGAAGGATGGACAAACGCAGACAGAGGGATGGAAGGGGTCTGGTCTCTACAGATTCTGCCTCGGCCCAGGCTAGGTTTTTCCTTCTTTCCCGTCGTCCGTGGCGAGCCTTGTTTTGCAGGGAAATATATCGGTGAGCTCAGAGCGCCACATACTTCCCCGGTGAGCCTCAGCTCACTCCTTCACTATTAATCTCTGGGAGGTTGGCTCCCCAAGTGGCCCCATTTCCAGTTTTATCTGAAACAAAAATAGACTCTTGCAAACATTCCAGCCTTTGGGTCATCAGTTCACAGGCTTCGTCCAGCCCTGGCTGGGGTTCCTCTCGCTGAGCTCACTGGGAGCACCAGGGCTGCCTGGGCACAGCCAGCTGGTGGACACTGTGGCTTGACTTCACCCAGTATGTCCTTCCTCCAGGCCTCTCCCATGGCCCTTGGATATGAGGCTATTCAGAGACACTGATCCCAGCCAGCCAGACACTACGTCCAAGGTACAGGCCCCTGCGACCAACTATATCCTTCCTGGGACCTGATTCAGCCATCACTTAGGAGAGCTGCCACTCTTGCTGGGGGCCCGAGTTTAACTCATCCTATGCTATGGTAGTTTGTTGATAATTCTTGCTCCATTGATAGAGTGGAAGCTTCTGGAGGCTAAGAGCCAGATCTGACGCTGCTCTAGGACCTCGCCAGAAAATATAACTAATATCCCTCCTATATGATTTTTACTCAAAGAGGCCTCAAGACAAGAGAAATGTTTCCTGAAGGACTGACCACAGGATAGGCACTCAGGCTAGAGAGTGTTCACAGTGGCTTAGGCCAGGCGATCAAGAGCTGCTATCTAGGTTGCTTTGCTTGACTCTCACCTTCCCCATCAACTCCCCTTAAGTTTTCCTGAATTGAACACTGTCACTGTGCCCTCTGCTCACATTGAGAACTGAGATAAGAAAGAGCCATGTGAGTTCCTGCGGTGGCTCAGCGGTAACAAACCTGATTAGGATGCATGAGGAAGTGGGTTCAATCCCTGGCCTTGCTCAGTGGGTTAAGCATCCAGCGCTGCCATGAACTGCAGTGTAGGCTGCAGATTCGGCTTGGATGCCGCGTTGCTATGGCTGTGGTGTAGGCCAGTAGCTATAGCTCCAATTTGACCCCTAGCCTGGGAACTTCCATATGTCTCACGTGTGGCCCTGAAAAAATAAGGGAAGAGCCATGTGAAACCCTTTGATTTATTTAGGGCCAGAAAGTTGTCTAATATTCAACAAACTGTCCCATTTGTGTATAAGGCTTTTCCCAAGTATCTTCTAGGTGCTGTTACACATACAACATCCCATAATATGTTTAGATATAAAACACTACAAAGTTGGTTAGACTGTTAGTGGTCAGATTTCCCTGTTTCCCTTGGCCACTAAGATCGCAGACTAAATGCCTACCCACCACTAGGAAATACACAAGAATGCCTGCTGAGGACCAACCTTACCTCTGACTTGAGTTTTATATTCCAATTTTCCCATCACTCAATCTCTATCTCTTTACTTTATCCTGCTGTTTATAAACTGCCCCAAATTCTTTTAGAACAATTGGAGAGTACACATTAATTAAGCAATAGATTAACTTACCATTTTCAATATAATCCTATCATTTTAGATATTTTCCATGAACTGCTTGCCTATCTTTTCAGCATTGCATGTTATAATTAATACATTCAAAATTATTGACTCTTTCAATGGTCCTTTCTGCGTCGACCCCAATTTTTTAATTGAGACAGCATTCTGCCTCCTGGTGCTGAGATATCTGGTAAGCTTGGAGGAAATTTGGCTACATGGAGGACATTGTCAATTTCAATTATTATTCATATGGAAAAGAGTAAATATTTCACTTCAAATGATTTCACGGATGCTTTCCTTTTGCCTCAGAGTAGTTTTCCTTGACAAAACATATCAAAAAATTGTCTCTATTTACGATTTTTTTTTTAATGGTTCACCAGGTTTAGATGCTGCAAAATCACAGGCGTGCCCAATATCACTCCATGGTCGAGCAGAGTGTGTAAATTCACATCATTATCACATGAGCACCATTACAAAACTCTTCCATAAACCAAGATATCCCAGACACTCTTCTAGAATTTGAATATTAAATGATACTCATCTCTCTCTCTTTTTTTTTTTTTCGTCTTTTGTCTTTTTAGGGCTGCACCCACGGCATGTGGAGGTTCCCATGCTAAGGGTCTAATCAGAGATATAGCCGCCGGCTTAACCGGAGCCACAGCAACACCATATCTGAGCCATGTCTACAACCTGCACCATAGCTCACAGCAACGCCGGATCTTTAACCCACTGAGCAAGGCCAGGGATCAAACCTGAGACCTCATGGTTCCTAGTTGGATTCATTAACCACTGAGCCATGACGGGAACTCTGACAGGCATCTCTTAAGTCCTCATTATTTCACTTTCTCAGCTTCCCCTTCACCTTCATAGAGGTACATCTTCCTGGTTTTGGTAGAGAGAAAGCCTGCAGGCTTTGGTTCAATCACTGCAATTCACTAAAAGATTGAAAACCCGATGTGGTGGGGCAAATCATCTAATTTTGATTAAATATTTCCAGCTGGTTTTGAACAAAAGGAACCAAAACTTAGAGGGTTTGTCTACACAAAACTCAACAACATTTTAGGACCCTCAAGTTGGTTCACAAAGCAGTTCTTTTAAAAGTTCAAAGATTCCCCAAATGTGATCCAAGATAGACAGCAACAGGACAGAGTCTATACTGACATGTCGAAGTAATACATTGTACTCAAAATCAGTTTTTTTGCAAAATCTTTGTAGTTCTGTTTTTCTGAGCATGTATAAAAAGATTTCATACCACAACGGATAGAACAATACAGATGCTCAATTGATAGAATGACACGGTTATTAATTATGTGTACACCCAACCAATTCCAAGAACATTCCTAGCCTATAAACGTCTTAATTTAGTAAGAATATTATTTGTTCTACAGCACGTGCTCCACCAAAATGTGTATTTTTATTATCACTGCAAAAAAAAAAAAAAACCTTCAATTGTTCAACTTCTTGACAAATTCAATTGTATTCATTCCAGCTATTTCATCTTTGACAGAATTAACTTGCAAAAGCTTTACTTTGACTCCATAAATTGGGTGAAAAGTTGCACTAGTGTTAAAATTAACTGGGTGGATATTCTATTTGAAGCATCTGATGACACTGATATAATGCTGGCTTCATACAATTCTTGGAGAAGTTATTTTTCTGCTAATAGAGCCAACACGTCCACTACTATCACTTCACTCTCTGTCCATGCCCAGGAAAACTTGGAGTTGAAAATGAGTGAAATTAACTTTGAACAGTCATTTGGTCTAAATGAGTCATAAAATGGTATGTAAACACACCTTTGGTAGTTATTAATACTCATTATTTTTGGGCACAAAGTTAACAACAAACTTTTGAGAGCTGATGCCTCTTCAATAGACACTTTTGCGTCTTCTAGTTTCCATGTGGTCAGTGGTAAAACTACACCCATGGGATCGACAAATACTTTCTGCAAGTTACACAGTAATCATTCATTTTCTTGAAAGAAAAAAAAAATCATTCTTGATTTTGTATTAGGTATGTATTTCAGGTTTTTGAACTCGTTGTCACAGAGAGTGTGTTACCCCCCAAAAAATTTTTTAGCATTACTGAACAATAGAGTAAATAGGTAATCATTGACACCAGAAGTAAATGACAGAAGCATTTGAGAAAGAATGTCCAGACATTAGGATATTCTTAGGGGTTGAATTGGCGCTGTCGCCAATGGCCACAGCCACAGCAATGCAGGATCCAAGCTGAGTCTGCAACCTACACCACAGCTCACAGCAACGCTGGATCCCTAACCCACTGAGCAAGGCCAGGGGTTGAACCTGCAAACTTATGGCTCCTAGTTGGATTTGTTTCTGCTGCTCCATGCCAGGAACTCCCCAGATTTCTTTTTATTCACTCTACAGCAAAACTTCTCAGCCTCTATTTTCTACGCGTTTCACATATATCTTACATCCAATTTACCCTGTTTTCCAGTGACCCCACTCATCTGTGGCCTGGCAGTCTTTGTGTACGTCTCTCAGGTGGAAGTACTTGCCATATCATCACTGGCTGATGGATAGTCCCTATCACCATCCAAGACCAGGAATCCAGTCATGCTTTGTTGTATCAGGAAGCAAGAGTATCCTGCACGATGCCTTTAAAAGGTAGGTGTTACTTAAGTTTTGCCTGGAAAGGGAGCCAGAGAAATAGAAGTTTACTATAGCAGGAGACCTACCTTTTGTACAAAGTCATAGATTATAGGCTCTAAGGCAATAGAGCTATAGATGCATATTGTACACCCTAGAGCAACCCTAAAATAATAATGCAAGGTGTAGAGCTTAAAATTCAAAATGGACTACTAAAATACATTCAATTAACCCAAAAGAAGGAAAGGAAGGAAGAAAAGTGGAATTTAAAACAAATGTGACAACTGCAAACAACTAGAAAATGACATGCCTAAATCCAGCTATATAAATAATTATACTGAATACCAATGTATTAAATACTACAATTATAAGGTCCAAGATAGAGAAATTTTTTTTCCCACCCATGGCATGTGGAAGTTCCCAGGCCACGAAATGAACCAGAGCCCCTACAGCGACAACACCAGATCCTTAACCCACTGCACCAAAAGGAAGTCCTAGAGAGAATTTTTTAAATCTTAATTATATACTACCCACACACAACACACTTGAAACAATATATTTGTAAATAGTTGAAATTAAAAGAAAAGAAAAAGATTAACTATGCCAACACAGGTTATAAGCTCCTCTAAAACAGTTGCTCTTCCAAAATCGCAAGACTGAAACACAGGAGACACACTTGGTACTTGCTCCCACAATGGGGGAGCAAGGTCAAGGGCCAGAGTTTCCTCGCTCCACTCACCTCCCTCAGAACTTCACCTTCTACAGGTTCACCAAAGTCAGACACCACCCAGCATCCCCCCTCTCCCTGAATCTCTGAGAACATACTTTAGAGATACCACTCTTCCTAACGATGCCACTGACTGGCCGCTCTCCTGGACCACGGCTTCCCAGGATGGTCTGAGCTAATGGATGTGTCCTCAATGGAGGAAGATCCACCTAGAAGAGTGGCTGGGTCTGGTTTTATTTTTTCACTCAAAACTATATCACGAATATCTTTTTTCCCAATTGATTTGAAGATAGTTTATCATTTTGTAATGATGGCATTATTTCCTTTTGTAGGATGAGCCATACTTCAGTTAACTGGTCCCTTAATAACAGACATTGAGAGGTTTTTCCAGTTTTCCATTAATCAGAAATTAATGGATATTCCAGTGCATTCTAATGCAACTTTCCCCCACTTGAAACAATTTCCTTATGGTAAATTTTTCAAAGCAGGATTGCTGGATCAAAGGATATGGGCATTTTATGTCCTGATACTTATCAAACTGCCTTACAAACAGGTTCTATTAATGTATACCCTTCTGAACTAAGAATTTCTCAGAACTTTGACTAATATTCTTACTTTTTTTTTTCACCCAATCTGTTTACCTTCACTGACAGGCAAAACATAGTATCTCAATAAAAAAAAATTTAGCTTCCTTCACACTAGGAAAGTCGAACATCTTTTTATGTGTTCTGACCACTTTATCTCTTCTTTCTGTAAATTGCCTGTTCAATCTATTTGTCCATTTATCTGTGTGGGTTGTTTCTCTTTCTCTTTTTGCTTTTCAAGGGTCTTGTAGATACAGAGTTTATTAACCCTGGCAGAAATGTTGCAAATATCTTTCCCAGTTTGTCATCTGGCTTTGAGTCCTAATCTGATTTTCATAGGGTAGATGCTTTTTAGTTTTGTTACATAAAATGTACATAGTAGGAACCTATAGGGTTTTGCCGATTAAGTGATTAAATATTTAAATTGAATCAGATCCATGTACTCCTTAATGGCGCACAGATAACACAACTTTCCCTCTAGGAGCAAAGATCTAAATTCTGGGGATGATAAGATGTTGATTAAATGTCTTCCGGTGATGGTGTGCCTCTGTCCTCTATATTTTTCCCTTTCCAGCCTCTTCCACTGGATGCCTAAAGCTCTCCCTGAGGCACAATGGAAGCCATCTGCACATCATCCCCTTTCAAGGCTCCTGGTTTTTAAAGGTGATGTACATTAATTAGTCCTCACATTGGAACTTAGCCCACTGCCTTTGTGCATTTGTTTGTGTAATCCTTAGGAACCACCAAGCACTCAGCATATGCTTGGCCTGTGCTGGATGGGAAACTCATTGAAGTGACTCCCTCATTCAGTCCCACCCCCCAAAGGGGAAAGACAGGGAGACAGAGTCAGACTGGCAAGGGGAAAGCCCACGGCAGGGCCCTGCAGCTCAAGATCTTGCCCCAGCCTCCCCATCATGACTGTGGTTGAAATGGAGGTTGTCATCTGTGAACAGGCCCAGCCTTCTGTTGACAAAGCCCTGTCACTGCCAAAACCTCAAAGGCCTCCAAGGGCACCGTGGCAAGAGTCCACTCGAAGAGATGACTTCACCAACCTGGGGCAGAGCCAAGAACCGAAATACTTTGTCTTCTGCTGTTTATTTTAAAATCCTGATTATGTGTTCCCTCTTCTTTCAGGGACATCAAACATGTAGGAACATTGTGCAGGGACTTCTGGGGGCCTAACCACTGGCATGAGCACAAAGGAGAAGTCAGGCAGGTGCACGGAACAGTGTATCCGTGGCAGAGGTTCAAAGGGCCGCCCACACTTGGCTAGACTTGCTCTTCAATAAGTGTGACTAGTCCCAAGGCTGTGGGCATCTGGGAACCTTCATGGAGTACATGGTTCTCCATCCCTAAGAACTGTCCTTCCCCCCAGAGGAAGCTGCTTATCTTCAAGAACCAGAGGTGAAGCTGACATCTTCCTTGATCTCAGGCTCTTCCAAAGTGATATTTCTTCACTCAGTACAAATCCCAACTCCTTGGAAGCACATAGCCTCAAACAGTCTCCCCAGTGCCACTCCCTACCATTGTTCACTCATTGAAGGCTTCAATGTCAAGGGAACAATTATTCCACCAAAGTCTCTAGGTAACCTCAACATCTGCACTCAGCACCTGGCTGCTTCTTACTTCCTTGCCCTTCCAATCAACAGTGACCTTCACCTCCAATCCACCTGAACCATCATTCCCATTGTTGGACCCTAGACCTGGTCTTCATCAGTACCCCTTCACCTCTGAAATCTTGAATTTGGTCACCCCGGCTTCTGACCACAGTCTTGAATTCTTTCAGCTCACTCATCTTTATGTACTATTTCTATACAAATATGTTCCTCCTACTCTATGTATTCTTAGCCATATAGGGACCCTCTGCCCTCATGTTTTTGGCTTTCTCCCTCTTTCCCTTCCCTCACCTCTCCATTTCCTCCCCCAACATCTAAAAGTTCATGGTTTAACAGCAAAGTCCCTCTTTTGCCAATATCCTCAAATCAAACCCTTGTCCCTTTGATGGTTCACCACATCCACCCAACAAAACTGCTACCCTGGATTAATTTGACCAATTCATTCCCTGTGCCTAAATCTGGGCAGCTAAACCCTACTGAAGAAATTAACTCAACCCTAGGTCTGGAGTGACTATAAATATCTGGCCACGAACTAACCCAGTATTGCTCTCATTTTCCCAGAGAGCTGGTTCAAAGCTTCTCCACTCTCGAGCCCCTGACTCTTTCACCCCTGACTCCAAGGAGATAACCTCACTCCCTCCTTCACAGAAGAGACAGCCGCCCGTGGACAGGAATTTTGCCAGAGGCTTACCAACAAACCTACCCATTGTCCCCTTGCCTCCTTCCCTCCTCCCTCTCACTAACATGGGAGAGGTCCTGCTTTTGTCCAAGGTGAGGCCTTCCACTAGTTCTTTCCCTCTCTGCTTCCTCCTTAGACGTCTCACTCTGTTGACCATCTGCTCCCTCTCTTGTCTCCCACTCCTCTGCCTTGCGGTTGACGCCTTGCCATCAGTACTCAAACAAGCTCAAATCTGCCCACTTTAAACAAAGATAAAACAATCTTTCTCGACTTCAAGTGCCACCCCAACCCTTCTTAAACACTTCCCCACAGTCAGACATGTTTAACCTTTTTATTGTAAAACAAAACACAAATGCAGAAACTCAATGTAAATACGTCATTTAATAAATGATTACAAAGTAAATACCTTTGTCAGAATGTTCAAGAAATGGTCACTTTCTAGCCACCCAAGAAGATGTATTCAGGTGCTCTATTTCAGTCATAATTTCCCCTTTCCCCAAAAGTAATCACTCTTTTTATTTTCCTAGTAATCACTCTATTGTTGTTGTTTTTTTAGTAGACCTAAGAGCGTTATCTTCACTCCTCCAATCCCATTTATTCCTTAGCCTATGCAACTTAATTTCTGCCACCACCACCTCCTCAGAAATATTCTTACCAACTGCTAACAGAACCTGGCACTTCTGGGTCTTTATTCGCAGTTGACAGTACTGACCACGCCTTTCTTCTTGAAATACTCAGTAACACTGATGCCCATGACACCACCTCTTCTCTTCTTCCTCCTGCCTTTTCTTTTGAGGTTCCCAGGCTAGGGGTCGAATCGGAGCCATAGCCACCAGCCTATGCCGGAGCCACAGCAATGCGGGATCCGAGCCACGTCTGCAACCTACACCACAGGTCACAGCAATGCCGGATCGTTAACCCACTGAGCAAGGGCAGGGACCGAACCCTCAACCTCATGGTTCCCAGTCGGATTTGTTAACCACTGCGCCACGACGGGAACTCCCCTCCTGCCTTTTCAAGTGCTCCTCTCATTCTCCACTGCGACCTCCACCCAGCCCTGAAATGCTGGGCTCCTGAAAGGATTGAAAGCATCTTAAAACTTTCCTCTTTTCACTTGACCTCTTTCTCTGACTTATCCTGTGCACTCCACGGCTAAAATTAATTTACATGTTGATAATTCTCAAGTTTCTTACCAAGGTCTCTCCAGGATTTGAGGCTAAGCTACCCAGCTCTTCACTTGGATGTCCCCCTGCCAAGCTGTCTAGATATTCGTCATGTCTTACCTCAGTGATTAGTGTCAGCATCTACCTCGCTGCCTGACTCAGAATCCAGACATTCATCATCAACACATCCTTTTTCTTCATCTCTAACCGGATCGAAACCTGGAACTGACTCAGCTCATGCTCCCCTCTAACTGCCCAGCATAGAAACAGCTTTCTCTCCACAAACACTACCCTTACCCTCACCATCCAACTGCATCTAAGCAACAGCCTCCTACCTGATCTCCTGCCTCTGGCGTTGCCTCTCCCGTCCATTCCCAATCTCTCCAAGACACAGACTAGATCATCTCATTCTACTGTTTAAATATCTTCACATTAGTCTTGGAATAAAGCGCAAAATTGTTCTTAAGATTTTTTTCTCAACAAGACCTTTGCTCTCTTCAGAGAAGTGAGCTGATAAGTTCTCTTTTTGCTTAAGTTAGTTTGGGTTGGGATTTCTGTCCCTGGAAAGCAAAAGAGTCAGATGGACAGAATCCCACTGTAACTCAACCATCTCAGGCCTCCCCAGTCCATGGCAGATATCCAGTCCCATCATCAACAATTTGGTGGCTCTTGGCATCCACCTGCTGCATAGGGACCCGGCCCTGCCCTCCCAGGACTCCCTCAGTGATTTCATTGGCAATTTCCCCAGTGGGTGCCTCATGTGTGCAGGAACAGTTCTGGTCTTGTTCTTTCAAATGCCTGTGACCAGAAGGGAGATAAATCCCTTGACTCCCTTGTAATCATGGGCAGAGATGGGGAGGAGAGTGTGTATGGCTGGCAGTTTCCACTCAGACCACTTAATTAATGTGGAGAAGAGGCCATCCCACAGAGAAGCGGGAACCATCATCAGAAGAGGGGAAGGTGAGCTGGGCAGACAAGACCGTGGGGCCAACCAAGGGGAAGGAGAGTCATCACCACCAATTGGTGACAAAATGAGGGCCTGGGGAAGGGAAGAGAAGTGCCTGTGGCCCCTGGGGGAGGAAGCTGCAGAGCTCAAACCTGAGCCCCAGGATCTTGGGTGCTTCCGCTTCTCACCCATTTCCTTTATCAGAAGAGCTGGGCACAATTTAGAAAGAGCCAGGAACGTTCACAAATCATCGGCCAGTTCTTTCCAATCCACTGTCAAGTCTGAGCACGTTCCTGAACAGTGGGGCAGAGGCATGATCTATTTAACAACCCAACATTCCCCCAACGTGAACCCCAGGCTTCCAGGCTCCCCACGAGGTGACCTGCCACGGAACAGACACCCAGACCACCACAGCCCTCCTCCACTCAGCAAATGGCTACTTTTTGGAGTTGACATACGGCCCTTTTGCCCCAGCCTTGATCCAAATACTTCCTGACTCATGCCTCCCTCAGCCATCCTCATGACTCCAAGATCTTCCAAATCTTTCACTTCTTAAGAAGCAAATAACCCTGGTTGTATAGACTTTCTCTCTCTCCATCATCTCAGAATTCCCTTTCCCACTTATGTAACCCAAGAGCTTCCCTCTCACATCTTTCTCTAACAGTTTTCTTCTTTAAACCCAACCCCAACCCAACCTCCAGATCTCGGACTCCTCAACAGAGAGAAGCCTGAATTGAGAGCAGGAGGCCAGAAGAGGGGGTGCAACCTAGGACTGCTGCCCTTGACCATGTTGAGCCAGTTCCTCCCCGTCTTGGGCTTCAGTTTGCCCTTCCTGATGCCATAGCACACAAAGGCCAGGAGTCTCTACATCATCTGACCCACAATAAGCACAAAAGACACCCTCTCATCCCCTTCCCCAACCCCAGTCCTCACGACACCAAATTCTCTGGCACTCACACCAGGGCTGCGTTCTGCATCTAGGCTAGACCTGAACAGTGGGAAGAGATGTTCTTGGCCCTGTAGACATGGAGGTCCAGAGCTGTTTCTGTTTTAAAAACAAACCACATGACTCTTTCAGATTTGGGGGTTGAAGAGCAAAGAGAAAGGGGATATAAGAGAAGTTTCAGGGCTGATTGCCAAAAATGTTTCCCACCCCACCCCCCAATTTCTTGAACTGGAAGACTCTCAAGGGGGAGCTGGCCACATGGTCTTGATTTATTACAACTTCACTCATCAGGCTGGTATCCTTGCAGGCGTACTGGGCGGCCCACTGGCAAGAGCCTTTTCAAAACCCCTTCCCCTTGGTCCCAGGGCTGGCGGGTGGCCAGGAGAGAGGCCCCAAAGCAGGAGCCTTGCACTGCCTCCCAGGAAGTTTCTCCTGCTGGATAACATCCCCCAACTGAGCAAGAAGAAGGCTCTGCAGAGGACCACATCTGACAGAGATGTGGGGATGAATGGCTTAAGAAGTCAAAATCTGAATGGAAGCCCTGAAACTGGGCACAGGCTTTGGAAGACAAGTCTGAGTTCAACCCAAACCCCACTGTGGCCAAGGGTCCACATTAACTTTTCCAAGATTAGCATCCTTGCTGGTGAAATAAGAACCCCATAAGCTCAAGGAGTTAGGTGAGAGCTAAATGGGACACTCAGTGGAAGAATCCAGCATGTAGTAGATGCTTCATAAATGCCCAACTCTGCCTCTTCCTGCTTCCACCTTCTTCCACCACTCAGCACAGCCTTGGCTGCTTCCTGATGCTTTGACCAGATGTTGCTTTGAAGACCTGCCCCAAAGTGAGAAGTCTGCCCTGGTAGATGAGAGCACATCAGCTCAGCCCCTTCCAGAGTCAGGGCCCTCTGGAGCCCAAGACCCCAGGGGCTGCAAGAAAAGCCACTCCCTCCAGTTAGAGCCCATATCCTGCCTCACTCTTGTGCTCTGATCCTGTCACAACAGCAGTACGAAGAGGGGAGACCCTTGCTCCTTTGGTGGCCTTGGTGGCCCGATACGAGAAGGAGAGAATCCTGATTCACAGCATCAGGCAGCCCCATGTGTAGCTTAGAGCCCGGGCAGGGCCCTTGAGGTCTGTGGATCCTGCAGGGCTTTCCTTGGCTGGAAAAGCACACAAAGCTTCATGGCCCCAGAAGCCAGAGCCAGGACCCAGGGGCAGCTACAGGCTATCGAGAGGTTATGGGAGTATCTTCCCTACCACAGCTATACCACCTTTCAATAGAGAAAGTACTAAAAGATGCCTCCTACCTGTCTTCTCAACTCAGAGGGTCATGGGCCATCTTGAAAATGGTGATTCTGAGATGGGTCCTAGCTGAGGCTGACCACTGACCAAAGGAATTTCTCCAGTGAGTAAGAAAGGAAGGAAGTGGCTTCAAGGTCCTTTCCAGAGAGGTCTTCGAGGGAGGCACCAGAAGATTAGAGTCTTGCACCATCAAAGTTTCAGGACACTGATGGACAACCCCAAACTTCACATGCGTGAGGCTGCTTGCTTTTACAGGGCTCAGAAGATACCTCCTAGGCCAAGTACGTCCAACAATTTATGTGCAACTCCTCAACCAGGAGAGGCCAAGCTAAAAACGCCAGAAATTTAGAAACCCATTTGCAACATGAGCCGAGCAAAGCAAGATCTACTGCACTGACCCAGTGAGGGAACTAGGCCGCCCAATGGCGCCTGCAGTGAAGCGTTCCAGGCTGAGCCCCCCAGGACATACACATCTCTGTCTGCTCAGCCCCCACACCATTAACAAGCGGAGATTTCCCTCGGCTGGGCCTCACCAGGCTAAATGGGGAGGAAGCAGCCAGCTTCCCTGGGACAAAGAAAGTCAGCTTGGGAACTTGTCTCAGCCAAAGTGGGCCATCTCTCTTCTCTGGATTCTAAGACCTCCGTGCCAGGGGTAGTGAGAGAGAAGGGCCTCTAGAGTCCAGGGAGTGGAGGCCGCCCAGTGGTTCACTGAGAGCATGTCAAACCACAGAGGAAAGGGAAGAAGCACTCATGAAGACACAGGCCCTTCTTCTCTGCCTTAATTCTTGGATCTTATGCCTTAATTCTTTTTAATGACTTTATATATTTTCTTCTTTTTAGGGCCACACCATGGCATATGGAGGTTCCCAGGTTAGAGTTCGAATTGGAGCTGCAGCTGCCAACCCACACCACAGCCACAGCAACATGGGATCTGAGCTGTGTCTGCGACCTACATCACAGCTCACAGCAACGCCAGATCCTTAACCTACTGAGTCAGGTCAGGGATCGAACCTGCGTCCTCAAAGTTACTAGCCAGGTTCATTACCACTGAACCACAACGGGAACTCCTTATGCCTTAATTCTTGAATCCGAATGTCATATATCGCCACGTCCTTACAGGTGACCTCCCGGTAGTTTTTAAACTGCGCTTGACAGAATCCTTTAAGGGGTGCTGGAGAGTGGACTGTAGGGTCAAGTTGGGGCCCTGTTAGCGCACCATCCCCTCAAAAGAGCAATTCCAGGGTTATCTATTCTTGGTATGGGGATTTTTTGTTTAAAGAAAGGATCTTTAAGGAGTTCCCGTCGTGGCTCAGTGGTTAACAAATCTGACTAGGAACCATGAGGTCGCGGGTTTGATCCCTGCCCTCTCTTAGTGGGTTAAGGATCCGTGGTTACCGTGAGCTGTGGTGTAGGTCACAGATGAGGCTCAGATCCAGAGTTGCCGTGGCTGTGGTATAGGCCAGCAGCTATAGCTCCGATTTGACCCTTAGCCTGGGAACCTCCATATGCCACAGGTGTGGCTCTAGAAAGAGACAAAAAAAAAAAAAAAAAAAAAAAAAAAAAAAGGATCTTTAAAAAAATTTTTTTTGGATACCTCTTCCTTTTTAGAAAAGAAAATAAAACCAGAGCCCAAGGAGAGAAGGGAATTGGCAGAGGCCACCGAATGGGATGTGATGGTCTCCTGACTCTGCAGCCAGAATTTTTTTCCTGCAATCCACAAACTTGAGCACGACTTCAATATTCTAGTACACAGGAGTACAGAACGTGAGAGGAGAGGAGCAATTACTCCCTAATTGTGAATCATATGAAATGCAAAGAGATGGGTTTCTTCCAAGGACAGACACCACACACAAGCCAGGCTTGACCAGAGCACAGGGGACCTGGGCAGGTACCTGTGCTAGATTGTTCCCAGGACAGAGCGACAGCTCCCACGTCATCGAGCCCAGTTTCGGGGCCACCACAAGGCCCTTCCAATATTTCCCTTTCCTGAGGCTGTCCATGAACTTGAGCACAGCGTTGGTCCTAGGGGAGTTACCTGGCTCAGGTACGGAATCTTTCAAGGCCCCAGGCCAGAAGGCCCCAGGCAGGGCCCTGGGGAGGCGGGGGGGCGGGGGGGGGAACTGAGTCAGTGTCAGGAGGAGACATGGTGTCAGCGTCTAGCTAATGCGCAAATAGATCATGAATAATTTGCTGGAAGCAGCTGAAGGCCGTACGCATGCTACAGCCATCGAATGTAGACTGTACATTGTTTTTAAACTTATTTCATTTTCTCTTTTGCCAAAAGAAAAAAGAAAAAAAGAAAAGACACAAGTTTTGGGCCATGAGATCAATCCTCTTCATCTGGTCTATGGCCCCGTGTTTCTCCGGGCCTGGGCTTTTATTGGTGTTTTGTCTGCAATGAGCTTTGGCCATGTAAATGTGAACAAAATGAGGTAACTCACACCTTCTTCTGGCTATACCGTGGCTGATGGCTAATGCCTCTGAGTGTCAGTGGAGACAGGGAGGCAGGCAGACAAGCACCCCAATCAAGTGGCCATCAGGCCAGAATCCAGCATATTCCAAAGATCAGGGGTTTAGACCAGCAGTCTGGGATGGAGGCAGAACAGGACAAACTTTGCACTAGGCTGTGGAGTCAGCCACCTGCCAGGGCACTGAGAGTCACCACCTCCTGAGCTACAGTGATCCCCTCCCACATCTCACCCCCCAACTCTCCACCCACCCCCTGGCCTGAGTCTAACACAAGGGGAATTTGCTGCCTTAGGACTTGCTGCCCTGAATGGACCACAGAGTCCTGGGGAAGGAGAAATGACCCAAAGGAGAGCACTGAGCCTGCTCTTCCATAGTCTGTTCTTGTTCATCCCTGCAGAAGGGAAGGAAGAGAGAAGAGGAGGAGGGGGCCAGGCACGGAGGGGACACAAATAATAAGAGAGGTTGGACATCCCCGCAGCCAGGGGCTAGGAACTGAGCCACATTTGATTTAGAAAAATAAACGTGACATTTCTTACACCCAAATGGCATGGATCAAATTCACACCTTTCACACTTGTTTTAAGTTTATCAAACTTAAAGCCCACCAGCTGTCCACACCCACAGATACTAAGCACCCTTTTTAAAAAAAAATCAGCTCTTCTGCTGTGACTCTGCTCAGTCCTACGAGATGCCCCTCACACCCAGGACAGCCTGGCTCGCTGACACTCCAGATCCTGCAACAGGGAATGAGCAGAGCCATTTTTGCCACAAGGGAAATTTAGGGCCTGGCTGCGGGCTTTGCCTTTAGAAAGCCATTGGTGAACACCTGAAGTGCTCATCTAGTGAACACCCAGATGAGGAGCAGTGTGTGGGTTTTTCCCTTTGGCCTTGTGTTTATCTACTCAACCAAAGTTTCTGGGGCTACTTCACCAGACATATCCAGTGATCACCAACATCTCTTTCTTTGCTTCTTCCTGGAATTAGAAGACCCCACATCCCAGCTGTCTTGCAGTGAGATGAGACCCTACAACAAATTCTCATAGATGTAAGTGAAGAATCTCCCGTTAGCTCAGGACCTTGAGTGACTGCATGGAGCAGAGTTAATCAAGATGGACCGGAAGCTCAAGCTAGAAATGAAACACTGTATTAACCCTCTGGCATTTCCAAGATCATTAGCAACCTAGCCTAGCCTGACTTCTACAATGGCCAATCCCATAAAAGCTATTCCCTAAAATAGGCGTTTTGGGGGAGGGTCAGAAATCAACAGAGCAGGAGTTCCAGTTGGGGCACAGTGGAAACGAATCCGACTAGGAACCATGAGGTTGCGGGTTTGATACTTGGCCTCGCTCGGTGGATTAAGGATCCGGCATTACCATGAGCTATGGTGTAGGTCACAGATGTGGCTCAGATCTGGCATTGCTGTGGCTGTGGTGTAGACCAGCAGCAGTAGCTCCAACTCCACCCCAGCCTAGGAACCTCCATATGCCACGGGTTTGGCCCTAAAAAGCCAAAAAAAAAAAAAAAAAATCAGCAGAGCATAAAGAGAATGGAGAACATAGGGGGAAAAGCCACAGACAGCAGGGCCTAAGGGCTGTCAAAGGGAAATTTACCAAGTTCATGGTCTCTGGAGGTCAAGCCCACCTTGTGCCATCCCAGCCAGCAACTACCCCCCACATCTGGAAATGCCCTCTGCTCTGCCTTCTGCCCAGCCCTCCTTAGCCGACGAAGGGTGGGAGAGACCATCTAGGGGTGGAGACAGGACCAGCTACATAATTTGGGGAGCCCAGGGTGGACTGAAAATGAGTCACAACACTCTGTTTCTAAAACACCCCCAGGAAAGGCAGCAGCTCCTGGAAAAGCTCAAGGGGCTGTACAAGTGCACAGCACCCACACACCCCCTGAGGCCCGGTCACCCCCTGCACCCCCGGTCAGATGGGATGTTGGAGGAGCTGAAGCCATGAGCTCATCCCTGCGGTGGCCCCAGAGGTGCAGGCATAAGGTTCAGACACGCCACCTCCCAGGGGCCACCGCCATCCACAGAGGGAGGGAGGCGTGAGTCATTCTCACAGAGCCATCCCGGGAAAGAGGCCACCAGTGCTGAGCTCCCTGGCAACCCCCGGACAGCACCAGGCAGCCCTGGGGGGACACTAGGACACCCCAGCTGCACCAGGCTTGGCGAGGGGAACGGGGAAGGAAGTCCCAGGCTGGGAAGGTACCCAGTGGCTCAGGCACCTTACCCAGGCAGGAGGACCGTGTCCCCACGAGCTCAGGGGACATTTCCCATTCCTGCCTTTCCCCGTTTTGGTCCAAAGACGCACCCTGAGGAGGAGGAAAGGGGTTTGGTCTCAGGCCCGCTGCTGACCTACTACACGCTCCTTGGCAGGGCTCCCCTCTCTCCCCAAGCCTGTTTCTTCCACGGTAAAATCTGAAACTGGGTCACCTGATCTTAGAGGCACCACCATCTCCAGATTCATAACTGTTCCTGCGAGGACCCGTCCTCAACTGGGACAAGTCACGTCAGCCTTGGGGACTGAGTTCCAAGTGCTCCTGAAAACAGATGGGGAGACGGGGCTGCGAGACCTTACCTCCTTCCTGGCTCCGCTGGAGCCAACCTCCTTGTGGGGTCCCGGGGCCCCCCTGCTCGGCCACAGGTCGTGTGGTGCGATTTCACACCACGGGGGCCGCCTCCGGCCAGAGCTTTGCTGCAGAATCAGCCAGAAGCCGCTGTCCAGCTGGCAATGTGTGTGATCTCAGACAAAGGCCATGTGTAAATCACCCATAAAATCAGTCTCTTGCTCCCCACCCAGCTCTAATGGACCCCACAGAATAATTTATGAAGCCCAAGTGGGGAAGACTTCATCCCCAGCATGGGGCCATAAAGCACGCGGTCTCCTGGTCCTTCCCCAAGTGCCCCATGGCCCCAGGCTGGAACAGAGGACTCCCCCCCCGCCCCCCGCACCATGCCCCGGCTTCCAGCCCCAACCTGGGGTTGAGGGGGAGAGTGTGTTGGGGGGTGCTTGTTCAGTCCTATGAGTGCCCAGGTGTCAGGGCCTCAGAATAAGGACTCAGGCAGAAGCTCAGGGTTCCTAGAGCTTTTTTTTGTTGTTTTTTTTTTTTTTTTTGGAGGCGGGCACAGGCCCCACATCATGCAAAAGTTCCAGGGCTAGGGAGTTCCTGTTGTGGCTAGACAGGTTACTAACTAACAAGACTAGTATCCATGAGGATGCAGGTTCGATCCCTGGCCTCGATCAGTGGGTTAAGGATCTGATGTTGCCACAAGCTGCAGAGTAGGTCACAGACATGGCTGGATCTCGCATCACTGTGGCTGTGACATAGGGTGGCAGCTGTAGCTCCAATTTGACCTCTAGCCTGAGAACTTCCATATGCCGCAGATGCAGCCCTAAAAAGCCAAAAGCAAAAACAACAACAACAAAAAAGCAGTTCCAGGGCGAGAGTTCCAACCTGTGCCAAAGCGATGACCTGAGCCTTAGTAGTGACAACACCAGGTCCTTAACTGGCTGAGTCACCAGGAAACTCCTCCCTCCCAGAGAGATTTCACCCCATTGCTGTCCCCAGGATCTAAAGCAGGAACAGACATACTCATGTGGCATTTCATACATTTTTTCCAGATATCTATTTTATTATGAAAATCAAAGTGATGCCTATATTGAGTTAAAAAGTCAAGTCTCACAGAAATGTGCACAATGAAAAGCAAAGCACCCCCATCTAACACTGAAACAAGCATCTCCTGAGCAGAGTCTTGCCCCCTCTGCAGATACAGATACTGCAGGAAGAGTGATCTAGCAGCATGTTCAAGGTCACTCAGCTGACCTGCCATGGAGCCCAGGACCCTCTGACAACCTGAGGTGATCGGTCCCTTGGGATGGCATTGGTGGCGTGTTCTAGAGCTGGGAGGTTTGAAGCACCTCCTGTCTAATTCCTAAGGCCCACACAAGCCCTAAAGCATGGCCCAAGCTACAGAAAGGTGGGAACGGAGATGGTTTCTGGTCCCTCCTGTGCCCGTGTGGGGCCCGGCGTCTGGCACCTCATCCGACAGGCCCCTCGGCTCTTGGTCTGGCAGCCCAGGCTCCTCTGGCTTCACCTAGGCCTCGGGCACAGCTCACAGGGAGAGGGTCTAAGCTAGGGCTGGTGCAGCATGGGCAGGGAGAGGGGGAAAGCTTCCAGAATGGAGCCTGGGGGCTGGGGTTCCTAATAATCAGAGCACACTCAAGCCAGGGAGGAGAGGGCAAAACAGACTGGTGGCTTGAATGCAGAATAAATAAATGAGTGCTTCGTTTGAGAACAAATTAACTTGCAGCACCACTGGGTCCTTGGGGGAAGATCCTGCAGGCCGTGAGGAAGGCAGCCGGGGACCACCAGGGCCAGGCCACCTGCTGGACGTGCAAGGGCCACCCCAGCCACGGCAGGATGACAGCACCCAGGGGCTCACATTCTGAGCAAGAAACCTATGCCATCTGGGCTGGGCTCAGCCAGAGCTTTGAAACCTGGGACAAGTCCCAATCAGGTGACCCCCCGCAAAGCACCCAGAGGTCTAGGATACTGAATGTTAGGGGACCCCAAGATAGAGCGTTTTATGTCCTTAAACAGAGTCACAGAGAAGACGAGAAAGGCACCTGTGATGGTAAAACCTTTCCCTGCCCCAGGACAGGGTCTTCTCAGCAGGTCCTGGACCAGCGGCCCCGTGAATGCTTTTCCCAAGGGCATTCATGCGGCTCGTGCTTTGGTTGAAACTTGTATTTTTTTTGAAAGTTTTATTTATTTATTTTTTCTCTTTAGGCCACCTCATAGCATGTGGAGTTCCCAGGCCAGGGGTCAGATTTGAGCTGCAGCTGTGACCTATGCCGCTATGACGACAACGGACTCTTTAACCCACGGTGCAAGGCCAGGGATCAAATCTGTGTTCTGGTGCCACAGAAATGCAGCTGATCCTGTTGCTCCACAGCAGGAACTCTGAAAGTTCTTTATTTTGGTTATTAGACTAGAATCTACCTTCGTATAATTTCTGCTAACTGGCTCATGTCTAATCTCTTAAAGCAGGTTTTTTGCAACACTTTTTTCCTCCATGACACGTAACTCTGACCTCCAAAAGCATTTCAGTAGGCATTTGCTCAAGCGCTTGTGCAACATGTTTTGTTGAGAATCTACTAGGTGCCAGGCACTGAGAGAAGAATAGAGCATGAAAGAGACAAAAACTCCTGCCTCGCAGACCCTCTATTTATTATTGCTTATAATAATAATCAATAAAATAACCATTATGTCAAGAGACGATAAGTAGAAAAAATAAATAAGGCAAAGAAGAGGGGTTAGTACCCAGGATACATTGTTATTTTTATTATATTTTTTCTTTTTTGGCCACCCTGTGTCATATGAAATTCCCATATGGGCCAGGGATCAGACCTGAGCTGCAGTTTCAAATACCAGATCCTTAACCCACTGTGCCAGGCTGGGGATGCGTCCCAGTGTTCCAGCCATGCTGCCTATCCCATTGAGCTACAGCTGGAACTCCAGGGTATGTTTTTAAACAGGGTAGTAAAAGGCCACACTGAGTAAGTGCCTTAAACAGGGGATGGAGCAAGCAAGTCATGCAGAGACGCAGAGGGAGCAGTAAGTGCAAAGGCCCTGGGGCAGCAAAGGCTGAGGCGCAGATGGGCTTCAGGACAGACATGATTCTATGGAGTCTGGGAAAAACTCCAGGCTTAGCTCTCCACTCAACAAGGGACTGGGAATGCAGTGAGACAAGAAGGATGTCTCAGAGATGAGCCTTGAATCTGCTCTCACTTCTTTTGCAACATACTTTAGGACTTTGTTATTAGCAACAGATTATGCTGGCAACACACCTCACAGCAAGGACGGCTCCCCGAGGCAGTGCCACAGATGCTCCCCTTGCCACAGATGCAACCTGCTCAGCCCAGCCCACTCCGTGGAGAAGAGAAGGGAGAGCTTGCATCCCTCACTGTCCTGTCCCCCTCCTGGCCCCCCTCCAGCCTGTCTCGGTCAATCAATCAGTCTCCATCCTTCCTGAAATCACAATGTGCAGCTCACAACACGAAAGATGGAGAAGAGGCACGCTGCGTATTGGTTCACACACAACTCAGGTTGCCTTAACCCAGACGCGTGACCCCCATGTTGGGGAGTCCGCAGGCGGCCCGCCCGCCCCCCTCGCATCCACGTCACCTCCAATACCAGAAACATGTATCACTCGGATCCATTCCCTTTTTTTAAGATGTTCCCAGGAAAATCTGTATTTAATTTATGGGCAATTTATAATGGAAATAGACCATATAAAATGTATACAAATGTGCAGGGCTGTATATAGGGCTTGGAGGAGACAGTTGAGCTTAGCAATAATTAACGTGAAGGGTCTCTTCCCCGCTGCCAGGTAGACGTTTGGATGGCCCGTCCTTTCATTAAACTTAAACCAGAAAGGGCTCGGGGGCCGAAGTCCAAACATTCCTCAACTCTACGGAGGACGTCAGGACACAGAGCCGACGACAATACATTTCACCAGGATTGCCAAAGCCCTGTTTAAGTTTCGAAGATGCCTGTATTGCATTACTTGGACAGAGGGAGCCAGCCTGCACACCACAATCAATTTTCCAGAGGAACAAAACCATTTCCAGCCAAACCAACCTCAAACCCACGTGAGGCCACGGATTCGCAAGGCGGTCCACAGACACACGGGACACCTGTCTGTCCCTCCCCCAGGGCTCCTCGGCCGCCAGAGGCAGGACACCCGCTGCTCCCAGCCCAGGGCCGCCCTGCTCGAGTCAAAGAGGAGTTACAGAGAACCTCAGAGTTGCCAAAAACTATTTCCAGGGGACTTTGATCAACTGATGCTGTAATCTCTGAAGGGAAACATACTTCACTTAGAAGGTATTCTTTGGTGTCATTCCCAAGGAGAAGGCATACTTGTTTTTGGAAGAACAGAACGTCTCTCTCGCTCGCTCTTTCTCTCTTTTTCTTCTTCTTCTTCCCCCTCTCCTCTCTCTCGCCGTCCCTCTCTCCCCCAGCTACAAGCACCCTAGTTATGACGACGCACAAACATCCTTGCTGGACGCAGGGAGAGATCACAGAACATGCTGTCGGCCAGAAAAGCGAATATGCGACAAGGCCCAATGAGAAGCCAAAATCCTAGATGGTGGCAACGCCACAGTCTAAGGGCCAAACCCCAGGCTCTAGCCTGTCCCGCCACCCCCACCCCGTCCCCCGCCCCTGTGGGCCTCCCCCAGCCTCCACTGGCTGAGTCCTCCTCCTCCCTGACCCCACCCAGGGGGAGACCCCATTGTGAGAGAGGTGCTCCCTCCCCAAGACACGCGTGGGTCCCTCGGATCCTCTGAGTGCCGTGGTGAAGTGTGGTACATTTAAATAAGTTTTTCCTGGCATATTCTGACGCGGCTTAGATCAACGACCTCATTTTTCAACAATGAAAAGATTAAACAGTTGAGAAGAGTTATAAAATGATTTAACACGCTATTAAGCGGAGATGTAAACTATCAAAGTTTAAGTGTCCAGAGAGAGACTTAAATATCAATTATATTCGAATCCAATTTGTATGCAGCTCCCCCCACGCCCCCTCCCAGGAGCCCACGCCGGGGCCGCGGTGGGGACACACGGCCCCTCCGAACACGACTTTGGAAATCCAGTTCCAGAGCGCTGTTTGCATGAGAATTTGTCGCGGCCCGGGAAACCATGCTCGGTCGGTTCACGACACATTTTTTCTTGAAATAGAGAACAAAATCAAAAACGTCAGGGCTGTGTATCCACGTTGAATGATGGGAAAGGGCCGCTAAGTCCCTCGTTTGAAACCAGAGTAGGACTCTCACTTCTGAACTCTCCCCGGTTCAGTGCTGGCAACTTTGCAAAGGGTTTTTTTCCCCAAATTACCTTGTAAGGCAAAATGGAAAAAACAAAATTCTTTTCTTCATCTGTTTCCTCTCCTTGCATTAACGTTTTAAAATATAGGTTCTCTGGTCTCACATTCCTCCCCCAAACAATTCAGCCCAAAAGCCTGCAGCCTCAGATACTGACATCCTCTCGAATTGCAGGGCACCTAGTTTACCACATCCAGCGCCCGGAGACCCCCGGTGCCTCCTGCCTCCTTTCACCTCTGGGCCCCTGGACAGGTTCCGACCCCATGGGCCCCGCAGGAGGATGACTCAAATGGATGACTCAATAACCCATTTGATAGATTCCAACCACGAGATGGAAGGGAGAGCGGACCCCACTGCATAAGGAGGTCTGGGTCCCTTTTCATAGAACACAGATGTTCCCTGGCCCCCTTACTGTCTTTCTGTCTTCGCTTCAACTAGAGGAACTCACACCCGAGAGCAGCGCTGTGACACTGCCCTGCGGCCCAACCAAGCTTCCTGCCCCAGCCAGACCCTCAGGCCCCCATCTGCTTCCATCAGACCCGGGGAGTCTTTAAAGATGACCAAGGAATCCGGAGGTAGGCAGCAGCACCACCCTGCTCTTGACAAGCATCCGGGAGAATGGGCAGAAAGAACATTTGAGAAAATGTTTTGCAGAGTGACTGTCTCTTGACCCCAAATCCCTGCTGCCCCAGGTCCAGGAAACCTGAAAGTCTCATCAGGGTAAGATTTTGATTGCAATTGTTAAAAAAAAAACGCACATTCCACTCTTTTCAAGGAAAAGCCAGACTCTCCCAAATAACAGTCAATCACACCGGCCCAAATGTGGACCGATGTCTTCTGAGGCAACCCCATTTCTTCTCCACTTAAGCGCACCAAGTGTTTTACCGCTTCCGAGAGGAGCTGCCTCGCCGGGCCCTCGGCAGCGCTGGGGACAGCCAGCCCCTGCCATGGAATGAGGTGGTTTTCAGAGTCCTGCTCCCAGTTACTCACGAAACAAACGAAGCCAGTCTCACTGTGAAAGTGGCCTTTTTTTTTTTTTTTTGGTCCTCAAAGAAAGCCGTGCCTGTGCATGAAACAAGCACTGAGCCACGGGTGCATCTTCAGGGAGACACTTTGCACAAGGACCCGCCCCAGTGGCCAGGTGTGAGGCCCGCTAGGCTGGCGGGACAACCAGTGACTCCGAGGTCTTCTTCTGCTCTCCCTCCTTCTCTCGCGGGCTGCGATGGAGGGAGAGACTCAGGATCCAACTCCTCTCCGTCCGGGCTCCTGGACAGCTTGAGACGAGCAGGGAGGGCTCTGTGACCCCTTTCCTCATCCACCCCCGCCAGATGCACCTGCTGGACCTCTGGCTCCAAGGGCTGGGCCTGTATCTGAGTGAGCTGGGACACGGTTCTGGAAGGAACCGCACTGTATCCATCAGCCGTGGCCAGAGCGCCCTTGCTGGAGGCCAAGGCGGCTTCTTGCGATGAGATGGTCTCCTCTTCCGTTTTTGAAGCGTTCTGTCCCCTGTGCTGTTTCTGCACCAGAAGGATGCTCTACCAAAGACAGGGGCATGGGTTGGGGACAGCTGCGCCACAGACAGAAGTCACCCTCTGGAACAACAACCTCAGTCCTCCGCAAAAGGGGCCCTGCACACATCTCCACTGAGGAGGCGGCTTGGGTTCTGTTAAATGAGAGCAAAAACTAAGTCCAAATGATCCAAATTTTGTGGTCCTTGGTGCTTCACTCAGTTCCTGCCATTTGAAAACCTTGTTTGGGGTCTGAAAAGGGGATCCCAGCAGAGGCCGATGAACTGCAGGCTCTGCGCTCATGGAGGGGCCCTGGCCAGGTGACCCCCCCAACCTACCCAAGGGTGTCCCACCAGCAGAGCACACTGGAGACCCGCCCAGGGCCTCGGAAGGGAAGTGGGCCGGCTGCTGGTGCCCCCACTCCCCAGAAGCAGTCCTCAGAGCTCTTTGTAGAAGCGGATGCTGGCTTCCCTCTTTACAAAGAGCATCCAGCAAGGCAATAAATGGAGCGGAGGAGGAGTGTGCATTTGTGCATTTGAGGCCACCGTGTAAAAAGATGGATAAAACTGATGTTCTGCGCAAGAACGAGGCCATAAAAATTGCCCCCGAGGGTCTCTTCCCCAAGAGGCGTCTCACGCCAGGAGCAGAGATGATGGCAGCGCTCGCTGTCCCAGCCTGGCCACCGTGCTCATGGGCGCTTCCTGAAAATTGGGGGGAAGGAAAGGAGGTGGGTGAAGCACCCCCAGAAAGACCCCAGGACCCCCTCATCCCTAACACACCACAGCTCCCCGGAAGAACCCCCAGCAGGTGGGGGTGCCCTTCCCTGCTCAGGAAACCCTCAGGCGACCCTTGAGGTCAGGGTGAGCAAACCCCAGGCTGCAGGTGAGGAGTCTGAGGTGAGAGGTCACGCTAGCAGGTAGAGCAAGACCAGAGCCATTGCTGTGGCCTCAGCCATGTTCCTTCTTACCCTGACCACACACGCGCGCACACACCCACTGTCACACATTCGTGCACCTACATACTCACACACCGCACACATATACTCACACACATTCACACCCACTGTCACTCACACACATACTCACAC
Organism: Sus scrofa; assembly: GCF_054392235.1. Classification (NCBI taxonomy): domain Eukaryota; kingdom Metazoa; phylum Chordata; class Mammalia; order Artiodactyla; family Suidae; genus Sus; species Sus scrofa. The sequence continues at coordinate 130,532,621 of NC_139385.1, read as the reverse complement.
ACCCCAGACACATTCTCTCACACTCACACACACACACACTCACACACCCCACGCACATTCACGCCTCACACTCACACATTCTCTCACACCCACACTCTCTCACATATGCTCACACTCACATGTGTGAGCACACGTGTGTGGGGCTAAGTGACAGACCCTGTCATGGCTGACGGCGGGTTACCCGTAGCCTTGGCTTCCAGAAGAACCATGGCCCCCTCAGTTTTTCCTGAGGGCGAGGGATGTGTGAGGGCAGGATTTGGGATCTGAATAATTTAAATAACGGACCACCACACTCAGATCATCTTGTTTCAGTGCAACCACAATCCCGTGACCCTCCATAACTCTCCAAACCATTCTTGTCATATAATATATGAACTATGCATAAACAATTCTGGGTTATGATGGGTTTCCTAAAACTAAGAGAATTTCAGCCATAACACTGACATTTTGTTTCTGGAAATGAAAGCCTGGGAACAGTGGAAATAAAGTCCGTCGATTTATGAATTGTATTTCCGCACATAGTTCAATTCCCAGGGCTTGTGGGGAAACAGAAACGCGATCTTATTTCTGATGGTGTCGCCACGAGGCCAGCAGGTCTGACTGCTCAGTTTTCCACTTCACACCAGGACGCTGGGCTCTCCGAGTGAGGGCCCTGCTAAGACCCGAGTGAACTCCTACTTCAGCTGACAACTAGAACCCACCCAAACAAGAGGGCCTGTTCACTGGCCTGCGACACGGGCCCCCCCTGCCACTGCCCAGGTGTGACAGGAAGGGGCCGACACGTCCCAGATGCTGGGAGAGGCGGCGAGGGCTGGAGCTGGGATGTTCTTCAGACCCCAGGTCTCTCCCCCATTATGAGCCAGGCCTAGCTACACCTTGTGGGGCCTGGTTGGTGTGTCAGCCTGTCCCCGGACTGTGACCCCCCAAGACCCAGTAAGCCTGGAGGCCCCACCAATGTTTGCTGAAGGATGACTGAGGGAAGTTGGGGGTTTTTTGTTGTTTTGTTTGCGACTGCCCCAGAGGCATATCGGAAGTTCCCAGGCCAGGAATCGAATCCAAGCCAGAGCTGTGACCTATGCCACAGCTGCAGCAACACCGGATCCCTAACCCACTGCACCGGGCCAGGGATCGAACCAGCACCTCCACAGAGGCAAGCTGGATCATTAGCCCACTGAGCCACAGCGGGAACTCCTGAGGGAGGTCTTTAAAACGACTTCAGGGAGGCAACGAGGGAGCGGAGTCTGGTGTGGAGGGAGGGCTGAGAGAAGCTGGGAAAAGTTTAACACCCAAAGTGGGATCTGGGTCTGCACGAGACAGCAGGACTTTTAGCAATGAGGGCGGGAAGAACATACCAGAAGCGGGGGGCAACGGTCGGGGGTGGGGGTGCAGAGGGACGAGTGGGAAAGTCCCCGTGATGAGTGCTTTGGAGATGAAAAGGGCAGCAGGTAGGATCCTTGGTGGCGTTTCTGTGCCTGCCGGGGGCTGGGATACAGCCTGTCCTACCCCCCTCCTTCTGGCGGGCTTCTGTCTGCTGGGTTTCCTGGGTCTGCCTGGCCTCTTCCTCTAAGATAAACCTATCCAGCCCTTAAGGCTGCGCTCAAACTCCACCTCCTGCAGGAAGCTCGCCGTGAATTCAACAGGCAATAATGCCCTTCTTCCTCCCCTGCCCCTACTTCTACTGCCCACAGTCTGTTCTGCCCAGTCCAGCCATCAGTTCAAGGCCGTGACAAGTGGAGTAAGCATTTCACGGGTTCACAGTATCGCTGCAGTGGATCATGCTCTTCTGGAAAAAGGGTCACTTCCTACGCCATGAGCTGCCCCCACGGCAACCTGGGCTGGCCCCACAAGAGAGGGAGCTGCCAATGCTGGCGGAGACGTGGATGGGAGGGGGGGGTCCAGCCAGCCCGGCCCCACCCACTTCCCCACCCACCAGGGTCTTTGCTTGCCCTCCCAGCCCTTGATCTAGGATGCAGGGCTTCTAGCCCCTTCTTCAAGGCTCCTGCAGAAGGAGACTCCTGCACCCAGCTCAGAAGGTCTCCCGAACTGCCTTCTGGGCCCCGCCCCCCCGAACCGCTGGCCCCCCACCTCGCCAGCCCTGAAGACCACAGGTCAGCCCTCATGAAAGCCAGGCAGTTGGCCTGTCGGGTTCCAGCACTTTCTGGGCACCATCACGTCCAGCCAGCCCAACTCCCAGAGGGCCAGCTCAGCCTGCTGGCTGGCACCATCCACCCCCAGGGGCAACCTGTCTGGTCAGAGCAGCTGAAAGCAACCCCGGCCCGTGAGCAATCCACTTTGATGAGCTGTGGGGGTGGGGAGCAGAGGCGGGAGGGCTGGAAGAGCTCTGGCCTCGACCTTTCCACAGAGGAGGGAGGGGGAGTCAGCCCTGCCTCTCCCGGCTGGCTGAGGGGTGGGCCCACACTGAGAGCCCCCACCTGCCAAGAAGCAAAACCCTCCCCAGGCCTCCAGGGCCACAGCGCAGCCTCAGACGCTGCCCTGGTCACAAAGAAAACACATAACACGTTTCATGGATTCCTTACGGGGCAGACATTCATAGGGCACAATTATCCTTCATTCCATAAAGGGTCCCCTTCAGGAATTAACAAACTTTTTTTGTTTGTTTGTTTGAACTCAGAAGTTCCCGGGCCAGGGATCCAACCTTTGCCACAGCAGCAACCTGAGCCCCTGCAGGGACAACACCAGATCCTTAACCTGCTGCGCCACAAGAGAGCTCTGGAAATAACAACCTTTTCTCCCCACCTAAGTGCCCCTGGGAGAGCTAAGCCAGGGAGGCCCTGCCCCAGAATCCCACTGCTGAGGTGTTAGTCACTCACCCCTTAGTATGAATCTGTCACCTCCGGTAGAATTCAACTTCCTTCTTTTGGAGCAAAGGCCACAACATGAGGCTGGAAGAACAAGGAGCGAAAGAGGACTCCAGCCAGAGAGTGGAATAAGGAGTGAGAACCAGTGATAGCCAGAGGCCCAGAGGGAAGAACAGAGGATCTGAAACAGCCTCCCGGACCCGGGCACTGCATCGGCCAAGACAAAGTACCCCAAACGGGGCAACTCGGGCAACAGAGGCCAGTGTCCGAGATCAATGCGTCGGCAGGGTCCGTTCCTTCTGAGGACTGCAGGGGAGACTCTGTTGTCTTCTGGGGCTTGGCTGGCCGTCTGTGGTGTCACTGGCCTGGAGAAGCATCTGCCAACCTCTGCCTCCCCACACAGGGCCTTCTCCCTGAGTGCTTGTCTGCGACCAGACTCCCCCGTTTATAAGGACACCGTCACACTAGGTTAGGACCCACTCTAGTCCAGCGTGGCCGCATCTTAAGTCATTACATCAACCACAGAGTCTTTCTGAACAAGGTCACATTCGGAGGTTCTCAGGGTCTGAACTTCCTCATGTGAATTTGGGAGGGAACAGGATTCAACCCGCAGCAGGCACCTCTTCTGGGATGGAATGGTGGGAGATGGGAACTCAGGCCTGATCAGCAGAGTGACCTTGAACAAGGCACTCCCTGGGTGACCCTCAGCCTATGGGGGTCCTTCCCACCTGCCCCCCAGCATGTTCAGAAGGTCCGAGGGCAGGGTCGAAGACTCAGCAGCAGCTCAGGCCCTTCCATCCCTCAGATAAAGTCACGGGCCCAGCTTCCAAAGCTCCCAAGCCCCTGGGATAGGGAGCTGGGACACTGCAGGTACAAGAACAGCCTGACACCAAGAGCCCTGGGGGCTTCTTAAATGCATAAGCCTCGAGGAGCTTATAAGGTGGAGACTCACACAAATAAGCGTTCTGTGAACAATCCCAGTAAATGCATGTTGCCTACAAATAGCTTGTGCTCTTAGGAAAGAACAGCGCTGTCGTTGGCCAAGTCAGACCTGCTGCCTTCAGAATAGAGCCAGACAAGGGACCACATACCCCCAGCCCCTATCACAGGCCAGCAGCTTGGCCCTTAGGCAGCCTCAGCCTGTAGAAGGGAAGACCCACTCGTGGAGCGAGGGCGACACCCAGTGGTCATATAGAAAATGACAGTCTCAGGCCCGGTGGCTGGACGGGAGAGGGAAGATGTCCCCTCTGTTTACCTAAGCGGCTGTGTCAGATTTGCGTCTCACAACCTCTGAACTTCAAGTTGAGACGCCAGGTACTAGGAGGAACATCAAAGCCTCCTTCACCTTCACAGGACCATTTGACCACCTGCACAGATTTTTTTTTCTTTTTTTTGCCTTTTAGAGCTGTGCCCGCAGCATATGGCAGCTTCCAGGCTAGGGTTCAAATCGGAGTTGTAGCTGCCAGCTTACACCACAGCCACAGCAATGGAGGATCCCTGACCCACTGAGCAAGGCCAGGGATCGAACCTGCATGCTCATGGATACTAGTTGGGTTTGTTATTGCTAAGCCACAGCAGGAGCTCCTGCACAGATATTTAAAAGAACAAAACCATGCATGAGCATGGGGCAGCTGAGCCCCCTGCTTCAGACCAGCCATGCCAGCTGTGGACAGTCAGGCTGACCCTCTAACAGAGTTTTGTCCAGAGGGACACACGAGGTGGGGCTCCCAGGCGCCTCCCAGAGACCTGGAACTCAGCAGTGACCAGGGCTCCAGGCCTGGCTCTGCGCCCCCAACCAGGACTCTCACGCCTCATCCCTGAAGTAGGGGTGGGGTGGCAATGGGGTTCTAGCAAAGCACCTCTGAGGGTGTTCACCGCTCAGATGCCTTCTGCGTCATTGTGAGCCACTTACTTTCAAGACCCTGAGCCTTAGCATCTGGCAGACCTGGGTTCAAATCCTGCCTCTGCCCTTCACCAGCTCTGTGGTCTTGGGTAATTCACTTAACTCCTATAAACCCATTTCCTCTTACCTAAAATAGGCTTTTAAAAGAACTTACTGCACGGAGTTACCAAGAAAATCGGATGGTAGAGTGTATGGAAAGCACCCCACACTATGCTTTCCCATAACAGGTGCTCAGTTATTATGGAAAACAGGGGTTCTTTAAAAAAAAAAATTACAAATAGGAATTCCCTGGTGGCCTAGGGGTCCAGGATCATGTGTTGTCACTGCTGTGGCTCGGGTCACTGCTGTGGCACAGGTTTGATGTGCCTAGGAACCTCTGCATGTCGGTAAAGCCTAGGAACCTCTGCATGTCGGTAAAGCCAAAAAAATAAATTTAATTAAATAAGATAAAATAAAATAAGGGTCCTTATTTTAGCCTCTATTGCACGTGTCAAAGACGGGCTTAGTGTGGAATTGAGTAATCACAGAGGACCAGAGCAGGCACCTCCTTCCTCTGTTCTTCCACAGAGAGAGCCTCTCAGCCCCGGGCCCCACCCAGCCCTGGGCCTCCCGACACAGCTGCCCAAGGCCCCTCACTGACTGCCTCAGGCTCACATCCACACTGATCCAGCCAGCATTCCACCCTCTTCTGCTGGTGGTGGGGCAGGAGATTCCTGTTGGCCTGGGGGCTCCAACTCTGCCCAAGGCCCAGCTATGTGGCTGGTCTCCCCGTGTGGCTGGAGACCACGCTCCCACCAAGTGTCATTAGCAGCCCTCCCACCTCAGAGCAGACTATGGCCTGGGATGAGTCCCGAGGGTTAGCAGCTCAGTGATTTTAGATAAAGGAGCTGATAAGTGGCAAAAACAGGTACAATTAAGTTTATTGTCTTTAACTTGATCTAAATACGTTATATATTTTTTTTTTTTGTCTTTTATTTTAGGGCTGCTCCTGTGGCATATGGAGGTTCCCAGGCTAGGGGTTGAATCGGAGCTGTTGCTGCCAGCCTACGCCACGGCCACAGCAAAGCCGTGCCTTCTCTTCTTGCTCCACCCAGGAACTCAGTGTCTTTGACCTTCATCCATTTTTGAGCTGCCTGCATGTCCCAAATCCTTCCTGATGACCCTTAGGTATGAGTAACAGTCAAAGCATCGAGGGCAGTATCCATAGAATAGAAAAAAAATACGTCTGCGACCTACACCACAGCTCATGGCAATGCTGGAGCTTTAACTCACTGAGCAAGGCCAGGGATCGAAGCTTCGGCCTCATGAATGCTAGACAGATTCACTCCCAGGATGGGAATGCCTCCGTTATCTTTTCCACCCATCATCAACATGAAAAATAATTCATGAGATGTTTTATACTGCTTTATTGATACCAAGTTTTCAAAATCTGGAATGTATTTAACACAACTCATCTTGATTTGGACACTCAAATATCCAAAAATACTTGAACTGTATTGAGATTTCATAAACTTTGCAGTTGGAAAAGTAGATTCACATACTTCATATGTGAAATCTCTTATCCTAAACATCCTTTAAATTGTTCCAATAACTGAACCGAGTCTTTTTTAAGTTTAGTTTAAAGAAAGTTAAGGAGTTCCCTTGTGGTGCAGTAGGTTAAGAACCCAGCATTGCCACTGCTGAGGCTTGGGTTGATGCTGTGGTGCAGGTTCAGTCCCTGGCCCAGGAACCTCTACATGTTGCCGAGGGCACAGCTAAAAATAAATAAATGAATTAACACAGAAAGTTAAAAATTCAGTTCCTCAGCAGCAGCAGTGACATTTCAAGTGTTCAGTCGCCACAGGTGCTGGCCTGCTAAGTTGGACCGACTGAGTAATTCTTAAATGAGGCCACACCCAGAGACACAACCCTTGGAAATCCATGCCTTCTCTTCTTGCGCCACCCAGGAACTCAGTGTCTTTGACCTTCATCCATTTTTGAGCTGCCTGCATGTCCCAAATCCTTCCTGACGACCCTTGGGTATGAGTAACAGTCAAAGCATCGAGGGCAGTATCCATAGAATAGAAAAAAAACACGGCACAACTTCTGAGCACATAGCCAGCACCCCAAAGGGTCCATCCCTTTAAGAATTAGAGGGATATGGAGTTCCCACCGTGGCTCAGCAGTTAACGAACCTGACTAGAATCCATGAGGACGCAGGTTTGATCCCTGGTCTCGCTCAGTGGGTTAAGGATCTGGCATTGCTGTGAACTGCGGGGTAGGTCTCAGATGTGGCTTGGATTCTGAGTTGCTGTGGCTCTGGTGTAGGCTGGCAGTTACAGCTCTGATTTGACCCCTAGCCTGGGAACATCCATACGCCATGGGTGCGGCCCTAAAAAGACAAAAAGGCAAAAAAAAAAAAAAAAAAAAAGAAAGAAATTAGGAGGATAAGACCAGTCTGCACATCTCACCAACTCAAGGGACCCATGAGGCAACACCATCCAGCTGCCACTCTCTGCTGCTCAGACAGCTGAGAGGCAACAGAGGCCCACACAGAAGAGGGACTGGGCCACCCCGCAGAGTCACGGAGTGGCTGAGCCAGAACTGGAGCCCAGGTCCTCCACGCTCAGTTCTGAGCTTGTATGGGCGACAACTTCACCCATGCCATTTCCTACCACATGAGGTTTCTCTAGGAAGGCCAAGGCCTCTGCCACAGGACGCCTGGGGGCAAACGTCCCACCCAGTCTCTATGCTGTGACATAAGAGCCCGACCCTCAGCGAGCCCGGTCCCCCTCACACCCATCGTCTGTAAAACGAGGCTGTGTTAGTTTGCTAGGGCTGCTGGAACAAAGCACCACCTACTCGGTGGCTTAAAACAACAGACATTTATTCTGTCATCATTCTGGACACCAGGAATCGAAAATCAAGATATCGGTAGGGGCCACCTCCAAAGGCTCTAGGAGAGGTTCCTCCCTTGCCTCTTCCAGGTGCTGGGGGCTCCAGAAGCCCCTCAGCCTATAGCTGTGCATCAGCCCAGCCTCCACTCACAGGGTCTCCTCTCCTCGGTCCTGGATCGCCCTGTTTTTCTCTTAGAAGGACACCTCCCATTGGATTTAGGATCCACCCAAATAATCCAGGATGCTCTCTTCATCTCAAGATCCTTAACTTCATTAAACCTGCCATGAGTCTTTGTCCAAATAAGGTCACATTCACAGGCTTTGGGGAGAAGGGAGGGGACCTGACCCAGGTGAACTCCAGCTCTCCCTCAGCTCTAAAAGTCTGACACAAAAATGTCAAAGGGCAATTCTCTCTATCTCTCATAAAGAATGCATCCAGGTCGGTAAATGGACACTTTTTACATCAATTTGCAAGATACTCCAATTAGTGAGCAGACAGACATGAAGGTTCTGCCTTCCTATGTCAGAAATCAAGATGAGTCTTAGACGTGTTTAATCTAAGAGAACTCAAACCCAGTGCTGGCAAGGATGTGAAAAAAGCTGGGACTTACACGTGGACCTGCCATTTCTTCCCAGGAAAAGAAAGGGAGGCACTTGGAATGGAATGGAATGGAATGGAATGGAATGGAATGGAATGGAATGGAATGGAATGGAAGGTGGGTGTGTAAACTGGCAAAAACTCCTCGTGGGGAAAACCATGGCAATATATTGCAAGAACACTGAAAATAAAAGTGTCTATGGGCTGCAAATTCCGCCCCTGAGAATTCATCCTAAGGAAATCAGCTTTGTGAACAAATGTTTGTCTCAAATTATTTATAAAATCTGGACATTGCAAACAACATACACATCCCAGAGAATGGGAACAGTTCTGTAGCCACCAAGACAGCAGGAAAACAGATAAGGCTGAATGAATAAGCCAGGGTCACTGAGGAAGAGGCCGGGGAGGCTTCCAGGGGGCAGGTCAGCGTTCAGAAATCTGGGGGTTCTCAAGAGCATGAAGTGTCTGTTTTTTGGGGTGAGGCATGCCTATGGCCCTAGCATGTAGAAGTTCCCCCACCAGGGATTGAACCCACACCACAGTAGTGACCCAAGCCACTGCAGTGGCAAGCCAGATCCTTAACCCACTGAGCCACAAGGGAACTCCATGATGTGTCTTCTTTATAATTATATCTTGAACCACGCATCTGTTTTAAGCATCTTTTATACTTAAACCACATTTTAGGATAGAAGGATGGATAGACAAGTTATAGATTGTTTTGTTTTTCTTTTTAAGAAGTAGATCCAAGAACCACTAGGACACTAACTGCCCAAGAAGTTGAACTTCATTTGGGACTGAGCCTTGAAGGGCTCCCAGAACTGGAAGATGAATTGGCAGTGATTTCTTGATACTTCCATGAAGTCCATGGCCATTAACACACATGGTCTTGAGTGACAACCAGTGGGAGGAAGTCCCTAGGTTTCAGGTTCCAAGACCACTGAATCTCTGTCCCCAGCTCCCTAGACTCGACGCACCCGCCCACCCTCCCATGGGAAGCCAGACCCAGGGAGCCCAGGGTCTGCTCTGTGGTCGAGCAGCCTTACTGCCTGGGGCCTGGTTCTACACCTTCCACACAGGAAATCTGGCCCCCTGGGAGCCAGCTCGAAGCTGAGCACTCGGCAAGCCCAGCTCCCACACCTGGATGGGACACTGCTACTCAAGTTCCAGCTGGCCCGGCCTCCCCCACCACCACCTCACCCCCGCCCAGGTCACCATGAAAGCAGGGGCCATGATCTTGGCATTCGACTCTGAAAATATATGTGGAAATGGATAAAGTCTACTATTTGTCCACTCTTGACCCAGGTCAATGCCATTCTGCTACAACTCGGGTAAGGAAACATTAACCCGAGTGGGCGGCATGGGGACAGGCCAAGGAGAAAGCTGTTCTGCCACCAGGAGATGGCTCAGGGGCTTTGCCATCCCACATCAGAGGTTGGTGGGGGTTGGGGGCCAAGGGAGGAGTTGCCTTGAGGATTTCTCCCCAGTTGCTTTCTCACGCAGCAGGGCCCCAGAGGGGCGGGCAGACAGACACTGGAGATGTGGCAAGGGTAGCTAAGGTCAGGGAATTCAGGGGAGGGGTTTCCTAGGAGAAGGGGAGCAGAGAGGGAAATTCTCCCTGAGGATACCAAGTGCTTCCCCTCATAGGATGAGTTCTACGACAGGGACACAACCACCTTGAGGCAGCCGTGCGCATCGGTGTTTTTTTGTTTGTTTGTCTTTTCCCGGCGGCCCCTGCGGCATATGGAGCTTCCCAGGCTAGGCGTTGAATGGGAACTGTAGCTGCTGGCCTATGCCATAGCCACAGCAATGCCAGATCTGAGCCACATCTGCAATCTACACCACAGCTCACGATCCTTAACCCACTAAGCAAGGCCAGGGATCGAACCCGCAACCTCATGGTTCCTAGTCAGATTTGTTTCCGCTGAGCCACAACGGGAACTCTGGGAATCGATGTTTTTTGAGGTGGAAATGATGAGCTTCACAGATGCCACAGCAGAACCACTCTTGGGCAAGAGCTGGGTGTCCGTGGTACCAGAATTTGACAGCATCCCGTGGTGGGACATCATTGTGAATGGCAAGTTCCCTCAGCTAGAAGCTAAGAGGGCAGAATAAGAACCCCAGTCCTAGCCCAAGATTCTGTAGGGACACCTCATATGCCAGAGCATGACCCTGAAAGAGGGGGACCCAACCTCCCAGTGGATCTTAGTGTTACCTGAGCCTGCCAACCCTTCTGTGCAGGATCAGCCCCGACTTCCTAGCCCTTCCCTCCAGCCCTGTGCAGGGCTCCTCACGTGTACCTGGAGCCAGAATGGGCCGAAGAGAGATGCTGATGGACACACGATTTCTCCAGGGCGCCTCATGCCTTGTTTGTCTCCATACTCATCCTGGAAGCTGCAGAAAAAGAGAGTAACCTGTTGGAGGTAGACTTTTACCCCCTGTCCCAGAGCGAGGGGGCCTGGTACCCACTCCCCATCAGTCACAGGCTGGTAGGGAGGTATGTGGCATCCGCACCCAAAGAGAAGCAGAGAACCAGAAAGGATCAGAGGTGAATCTAGACTCCCAGTTCCAGGGACAGTCTGAGGACACTGAGCAAAGTCTCTGGGAGCCCCAGGCCCCAAGTCCTTCCTAGTTTTTTTTCGGAAGCAATCTGGCTCACACATACCACTGGGTGACCTGGCATCAACATCCAGGTCAAGTCCACCAAATGGTAACTAGTAGCTCAGATTCAGCGTAGTGGGAGGCAGCCTGGAGTAAGATGGACCTCCAGCTGATCCTCTGCTTAGCAGCTGATCCTCTTCCTGCACCAGTCATTTCTCCTTTCTGAACCTCCCTACATTCTCCTGCAGAATAAGCACTTGAACCTCACCGAGGTCACTGATGACTTCCAAAGTGCCAGCAAAGCATCTAATTCACAGTCTTCCTGTCAGGGGGTCTCCACTGTCCCCCACTTCCCTTCTCCCATGGATCTACAATGCCTGACCTGAGTCTGTCCACACTCCGACCCTAGTAGACATTGTCCAGGCCAGCGCCCTCCGGAGGAGAGAAGGGGAGTGGAGAGCCAGCTCCTACCGCCTTGTAGAGTAACGACGCTGAGAAGTTCTGCCCAGAAACAGCTTCATCGTTCCCCTCCGTTGCCCAAGATAAGTCTGACCTGCTATGAGCTGCCTTAAGTCCTCGCCTTTTTTTTTTTTTTTTATTTAGGGCTGCATTCGCGGCCCATGGAGGTTTCCAGGCTACCAGTTGAATCCGAGCTGCAGCCGCTGGCCTACGCCACAGCCACAGCAACGCCAGATCCCAGCTGCGTTTGCGACCTACACCACAGCTCAAGGCAATGCCAGATCCTTAACCGATGAGCAGGACAAGGAATCAAACCCAGACTCTCATGGATCCTAGTCAGGTTCGTTAACCACTGAGCCATGATGGGAACTCCTCACGTCCACACCTTTGTGCCAAGCTCTCTGACAGCACTCTGTGAATCACGGCTGTCTCAGCCCGGCCCATTTTGTTCCCTGAGCCCAAGGAAAAGCCTTGCATGCAGATCTGGGTGATGCTCGAGACTCTGGCCCAAACCACCTGGCTGTCACCCATCAAGCTTGTCTAGTGTCTGGCTATGCTAATTTTCAGGCATTTTATGAGATGTTTAACAAGTCTGGTTATCCTTGTAGAAGAAGGAAGTCCTGGAAGAGAACCCATGTGAACCAAGAAATCTCAGTGTTCCTGCCTCAGTGACTCTCCCGCCCCACATCCACCTTGAACTTGGCCCAGGAAAGTGTTTTAACCATATGGCCTGGGTTCAGTGATGATGGAGTTATCAGCCTGTTTGCCAGAAAGGCAAGTTCTGAGAGGGAACTTCAGAACACACGTCTCACCTGAGACCCCTGCCAACCCTGAGGCCCTGCCTTCTTCCTCCTCAGAGGGCAGCACCCAAAGGTCCTGGCCATGGCTGTCTGCTTCCTCCTCACAGTGGTGACCATTGTGCTGGCACCATCCAGGGTGGCCTGTAAGTCATTCTGTGAATGACAGCAATTTCGGATTCCAAATGCCTCAAACCACAGATGCGCCAGCCCCACGGTCCCGTCAGTAGTGTTCCAGCCCAGGAATCCTGCCTCCTTTCTTAAAGAGGGAGAATTCTCAGCGCTCCATGGAAGAGACCTCCAAGCTCGCTGCCTTAGAATGAATTTGTCTTAAAACATGAGATGAACAGAGTTCCCCCTCCTGGCTCCGCGGTTAACGAATCCAACGAGGATCCACGAGGATGCAGGTTCGACCCCTGGCCTCACTCGCTGGGTTAAGGATCCTGTGTTGCCATGAGCTGTGCTGTAGGTCACAGACGTGGCTCAGATCCCGAGTGGCTGTGGTGCAGGCCAGCAGCTACAGCTCTGAGTCAACCCCTAGCCTGGGAACTTCCATATGCCACAGGCGCGGCCCTAAAAAGCAAAAAAATAAATTGAAAAAAAAGATGAATGACCTCGGCGCTGTCGTCTGGAATCCTCTCATCAGAGGAGAAGCGTCGGGGGACGAGGGCCGTGAGGCGCGCAGAGTCCTTTCGCGGAGGAGAAAGCGGCTCAGGAACCAAGTTCTCCAGCAGCAGTTTCGGCCGCTCCGGGGGCCTGTGCCCCCTTCCCCACGGGCCGGCCTCGCCTGCCCGGAGCCGGGAGCCGTCGCGGCCTCCGCAGCCGCCCCTGGGAAGCGCAGCGGCGGAGCGGGTTCCGGTGGTGACCACGTGACCGTCCTCCCCCCGCCCCCCCCGGGGGGACCCATATTGTTACCAGGTCGCGGTCTGACTTTGGGGGTGACCTGGGGCACGGCTCCTTCCTCCGCCCCGGGGGACCTAACAGCCTCAGAGGGAGGCCTCTGGCGGTGGGCGCCTCCCGGCCGGTCTCTGCGGAGGGCGGTAAGCACGCTCCCCCCCCGGGCCCAGTGAGGGAGCTCGTCTCCTCTCCAGAACATTCTGTAATGGACGAGGCCCTCCGCTCAGTCCTTCTCCCCTTCCTGGCTCACGGAACCCGTCCCCGGAGGGCCGTGCTTCTCACTATAAAAATGGGTGGTCCGCCCTGCTAGCCTCACGGAACATCCTGGGTTGGTTTTTGCCGTAAGCGCGGGGGGCGCCGGGCGGGGGGCGGGGGGGGCTGGTTCTTGGCCTCGACGGTGAAGAGCTGTGGCCGCGGAGCCTCGGCGGGGACCGGCCCCGGGCTGGGCCGCGGAGGCCGATTCAAGACGCTGCTGCGTTCTCCCCACTGCGAACCGCAGGCCCCCAGCTCCCGATGAGGATTTTAGAGACACCAAGAGCATCAAAGAAAAGAAGCCCAGTTTAAGTGCAAGTGTCGGCTTCTGGAAAGGAGACCCTTAAAAGCCTCCTACTGACTGAAAATGAACTGCTTTTTCTTTTTTTTTTTTTTTAAGGCCACACGTATAGCACATGGAAGTTCCCAGGCTCGAGGTTGAATCAGAGCTACAGCTGCCAGCCTACCCCACAGCAACAGTGGATCCGAGCCGTGTCTGCGACAATGCCAGATCCTTAACCCACTGAGCAAGGCCAGGGATCGAACCTGCATCCTCGCAGATACTATGTCAGGTTCTTAACACGCAGAGCTGTGACGGGAACTCCTTGAACTGCTCTAAAAAGCAAAAGGCGAGTTACGGTCGTGGCTGAAAGGTTAACGAATCCGACTAGGAGCCACGAAGTTGCGGGTTCGATCCCTGGCCTTGCTCAGTGGGTTAAGGATCCGGCGTTGCCGTCAGCTGTGGCATAGGTTGCAGACGCAGCTCGGATCCCGTGTTGCTGTGACTCTGGTGTAAGCCGGCAGCTACAGCTCTGATTAGACCCCCTAGCCTGGGAACCTCCATGCTGCAGAAGTGGCCTCAGAAAAGGCAAAAAGACAAAAATAAATAAATAAATAAATAAAAAGCAAAAGGCTCTAAGTAGTGAGTATAAACTAATGGACCTAAGTATTCAGAGAAGGAGTAGCTCTGAGGAGAGTGAGAAAGGCTTCAGGAACAATAGCAATCTAGAGCCTTCTTGAAAGGGTATGGGCCCTAAGCCTGAGGAGCAGCGGGTGTAGCCTGCCCTATGGTGGATGGTGGCCACAAGCCAAGGCTGTGCAGGGAGAGGAAAGGCTTACCCCCCACTCCAGAGGCCCCCCTCCATGTGGGCAGAGCTCTGAGGGCAGAGACACCCCGATCTCTCCACCTCCTCTGCCACCACCCCCCACCCCGACCTGAGGAAGAGAGACTCCCTTGACTGATGCAATAAAGAACAAAGCTGTGCAGCTGGGCCACTTCCTCCCTCTCCTCACCTTAATAAAAAATTGAAAAAAAATTTTTTTTAACTTTTTAAAAAATCTTGAAGAGGAATTCCCATCATGGCACAGCAGAAACGAATCTCACTAGCATCCATGAGGACTCAGGTTCAATCCCTGGCCTCGCTCAGTGGGTTAGGGATCCAGCATTGCCCATGAGCTGTGGTGGGTAGCAGATGCAGCCCAGATCCCATGTTACTATGGCTGTGGTGTAGGCTGGCAGCAACAGCTGGGATGCGACTGCTAACCTGGGAACCTCCACATGCCGTGGATGCAGCCCTAAAATAAATAAATATCTCGAAAGGTATGGAGGCTTAAACAAGAATGCAGAGAAGGTGGCAGGCATTGACCCTACCAGAGGGTTCCCTAACTGGTCCCCAACCATCCTCCCAGCAGGTTGTGTGAATTAACTGCTCTGCTTCCCATACTTGCGAGTCCAATTATAACAGCACTGAAGTGGGTGGGAACAGGATTGTGTCCACCCACCCTTTCTCTCCTCTCCCAAAGTTCTTTGCACCAACCCCATTCCTGCAGCCCCCCAGCGAGGGCCCCGCAACTCACCAGCGCCTTGGAGCATCCGCTCTCCTCCAGGGTGTGGTTTGGGTGCCTTTATGCATAGTGCTTCTCTGTGTTAGGTTTTGAGGCCTTTGTCCAGGTCATCACAGGGTTGGGCCTGTGGGGCTCCTGGCCTGGAGCACGGCTCCGGGCAAAGAATTGGATCTTGAAGCAGATCTGGGTTTGGTGTCAGGTATAAACTGAGGTGCTCACTGGTAGTCACTGTTATTCTGAAACTGGGGGCTCCCGAGGACTGACCCGTCATAGTTCTGTTGTTCACCAACAGCTTAACCTTGCTGCCAGAATCTTTTCCTGGTTGCCTGACAATAAATGAACAGGCAGAGCACAGAGGAATTTTGGGGGCAGTGAAAATAGTCTGTATGATATTATAATGAATAGATGTCACCAAACCATTTGTCTAAATCAATAGCATGTCCACTACCAAGAGTGAACCCTAAGATAAGTTAGGGGCTTTGGCTGATTATGATGTGTCAATGTAGGTCTCCCCTTGGCAAAAACTGTACCATTCTGGTGAGTGATATTGATCATGGGGGAGCCTGTGCCTGTGTGAGGCTAGAAGGCAGGTAGGCAATTTCTGTCACTTCCTTTCAGTTCTGTTGTAACCCAAAAACTTTACTTTAAAAACTTATTCTTTTAAATAAATAAGAAATACCTAAAAATAAAGGAGGCGATCATTTCTTCCAGCTCAAGTGTCATATCATATGACTCCGATTAAAATTATAAGCCCATTAGGCAATTCAAAAGGAATCATGTCTAGAAATGTGAGAGCAAGCAGCCAGCCCGAGGAGGAAGAGCACTTAAGGCAACATTCTGGGACATTCTGCTCCCCAGCCCGGGACTGACTGCTGGCTGTGCTGTTGATTGGTGGTGATGGAAACAGCAGTGTTTTAGGAAGCCCTAGGAGGCTATACATTCGTCATGTCTGAAAAGCCTTCTGGCTCCTACCGAATGCCAGAAGGGCTCGCCGCTGCCACCTGCCCAGATGAAGGACTTAGTGATCCAGGCAAAGAGGAGTTAGCCAGCATTGCTGTAATTGCTCAATGGCAAGGACTCTTTCGAGGAGGAACACCCACATGAAACTATTGGAGACAGAATTCCAGATCAAGTCAGGCCCTGACCTGATATTAACCCATCATGCAAACTTCCATGGTGCTCATTGGGTCTCCAGTTTGAGAGAGGGAGCAGAGCGCCCTTCCCCCAAAACTCAAACCCTCAAGAGCCTCAGGAGAACAAAGGGAAATCTCCCTGCATCCCTTTCGTCCTCTGCCCTCTCTCCAGCTTCCACTTGCCAGAATAGAGACACTGGTCAGTTATGCTGGACACCGGTCATCCTCTGCGCAGACCTGGGCTACGTCCCAGAGAGACATACCCAGACCCTGTTTCTGTCCTCAGCATCCCCAGCTTGAAGGGAAAGACAAACGCACAGAAATCGAAAGAATGTAATTAGATGCTGGGCTGAATGATATAGACAAGTGGTTCTGAAATTGGAATGGGCATCAGAGTCCCCCAAAGAAGGCTGCCCCTCCCCGCCGGGAGTCAGGTTCAGTGGGTCTGGGGTGGGGCCCAAATGCTGCATTCTGACAAGTTCCTAGGTGATGCCGGTGCTGCTGGTCCAGAAACCGCTCTGAGAGCCAGCGACACAGAAAGACAGTGCTTCCCGCCCCTCTGTGTGCAGATGAAGAGCGTCAGGAGCTCATGAAAATGTAAATTCTGAGTTAGTAGGTGTGGCACAGGGCCTAGCGTCTGCACTTCTAACAAGCTCCCAGGTGATGCAGAGGCTGCTGGCCTGTAGACCTCATTCGGTGGCCAAGGTGCTCTGTCTAGACCATAACGGAAAGTGGGAGAACAAAGGGGTGAGTTGGGGCTGATCTTGGCAGGGAAGGGTTAATGGTAATTGCTGGGACTTGAAGAGGGGCAGGATTTAAATAAATGAGGGAAGAGGGCATCCTGGGAGAGCACACAGAGCAGAGGCAGGGAGGTGGGGGTGAGAATAACAAGGGCAGAGAGGTGGCCCCTGGCGACCGTCCCAAGCTCCATCAATGACAGATGGAGGCTTGGGGCTCCTCGGGCAGGCGCCTCGCTCCATTCACCCTCCGCCCCGCGCTCCGCATCCAGGGGGCTGCTCCGAGTCCAATAAGTCTACCGACAGCTGGTCTTCATAATGGAAATGATTACTGTTCTGCAGGCCCCACTGACAGCTCCCAATCCTGCCGGCTCGGCCAACTTGGATGGCGTCTCACCTGGCTTGTTGTAATGGCTTGTTGTTTGGCAGCCTGAAGGAACTCCCACTTTTCTTTTCCATCCTCAAGCCAGAGGAGCCTCTGTCCTCCAAGAGCTGTGTGTCTCAAAGACACATGGGGTGGCTGTGACCTTCTCAGCAGGCATGAGGGCAAAGCAGCGTGTTTTGTAGGGAGCTCAGTCCTGGGTGCCCTCTCCTGATTCAGTCGGCGCCAGGACCAGATGAGGAAGTGAGAGCCGTCGCTTTCCCACCCTCCCTTGTTCTAACAAAATGTTCACCCCTTTTCCTGCAGAGCCACATTCTGTGGGTGCAAAAACATGAAGGCATATGTGTAAAAAGCCTGTCTGCTGGAAACTGAACTAATATTTACTGGGTGCTCTTTTAGTTCCCCAGGGCTGCCTTAACAAAGACCACAAACTGGGTGGCTCAGAAGGAAAGAAGTTAATCTCCCACAAAGTTTCAGACCCTAAAGTCTGAAATCTAGACGTTGGCTCCTCTCCCTCCAGAGTCTCATGAGAAGGATCCTTCCTGCCTCTCCTGGTTCTGACGGCCCCAGGTGATCCTTGGCCTGCAGCAGCATCACTCACTCCCATCTCTGCCTCTGGCTTCACATGGGCTTCCCCTGGGTCTGTGTCCAAATTTCCACATTGGCTTAAGGGCCCACTCACTCCAGCAGAACCTCATCCTAACGAATCACAGGGCGACAACCCCACATAGGGTCACATTCTGAGGTACCAGCACTTAAGACTTTATCATATCTTTGGGGGACACAATTCAATAGCAGGTCCCTGTTATAGAGGCATATTCACAGCTCAAGTTCTTGCAGACTTTGACCTTTCTTTTAAAGAGTGCTCTTCCTTCCTCTAAGTTAAACTAGAACCATAAGTTGTTTTTAAAAAAAAAAAAAAATGAAAACAGCTATAAATCACTTTCTCAAGATCAATGAAGAAACAAGAGGGTCAAACGCTTGTCCATCCCACACCTAATAGCCAGGGATGAACCTGCAAGATCTAAATAGCAAGCCAATTGGCAGATCATGGTAGCAATTTATTTATCCATTCGGCATATTTCAGGCCCTTCTGTGTGCCAGGCACTGTGTGCCAGGCGCTGATGATACAGACAAAAAAAAGACAAAAATCTCCACCCTTGGCATAGCTTACCTTCCAGTGGAGAGACGGGCAGGCAAAATTAAAACGTGGAGCAGGTAGAGAGAGAACAATAAAGTGAGATGAGGAGTACGATCGGGATTTGCGTTTGAAACGGGGTGGTGAGAGGAGATGCCAGGCAGGCAAAGTCGCAGGGGACCGGAGGGCCTGGCCTGGGGTGAGGGATGCAGAGTGGAGCCAGTAAGCACGAAGTTCCTCCACAGCAGCTTTTGGGAGAACCTTGCTTCTCACTAAGCCAGGAGCCAGGACAGGCTTTCAGACCCTCGTGTGACAAATGCTCATTTAACTCAAGAACGAAAGGACCGCCAGGGTGCTGAAGACTCTTTGAGAAGCCGTGTAGTTCGGGTCGATGAGGAAGGAATTGGGGGATAAAGTTACCAGATTAAAATTAAAACCGGTTCATGTCCTCCAGGACGAGAAAATCACAACCTTTGGGGTTATCACTTCTAGACAGAAATCATTTGCATTTCCTCTGGACAAAAATCTTCAAGTCCCACAGAATCTTACAGAGTCTGGGCCCTATTCAAGAGCAAATAGGAAATCAAAGAAAGATGAAGCCCTAGAGAATTGAAAGAGTCCGTGGGTGGGTCTGTTAGGCGGTGTTCAGCATGATATTGAAAGGCCTTTTGCCTTTTTAATAAATGTTGGATACTTTTTCTTAACATAAGATACAAATTTACATATTGGCAGCTGTGGCTTTCGATTTTCCAAATGGAGTTTGCTCTTAATATTAATCTCCTTTTCACCATCTTTTGTGCCTGTTTTCAATCAGGCATGAAAATTATCAACAAGCAATTCTAGAATTACGATAATGTTCCATTATAAAAATGAAGTATATTTTAATATTGTTTTGACACTCACCTTGATGGATACTAAAACATTTTATGAGCAATTTCAATTTTGTATCAAGTCAAAAAAAAAAATCCACATATCTGCTTCAAGTTGAAGCCAGCAATAAAAAACTGACATTAACATCAGTTTCGAATTTTATATGGATTTTGGACATCACTTTAGGCAAAATACTGAATTTCTTAGCCTCGGTTTCCTCCTCTGAAAAATAAGATCTTTGTCGCTTCACTGTTGCACGTGCTGTGATTGTGCTGACAGACTCAGAACTGGGGTTATGCTGCCTTGCTCTTCATCACTCTAACATGTATTCACAGGTCATAGTTTCTGCTTTGGGGCCGTCCCTGGAGGTTTCTTCTTTTATGCCTTTTTTTTTTTTTTTTTTTTTTTTTTTTGCCTTTTCTAGGGCCACTTCCCTCAGCACATGGAGGTTCCCAGGCTAGGGGTCTAATCGGAGCTGTAGCCGCCAGCCTATGCCAGAGCCACAGCAACGCCAGATCTGAGCTGCATCTGCAACCCACTCCACAGCTCACGGCAACGTCGGATCCTTAACCCACTGAGCAAGGCCAGGGATCGAACCCGCAACCTCATGGTTCCTAGTCGGATTCGTTAACCCCTGCGCCACGATGGGAGCTCCGAGGTTTCTTCTTTTAATCTTGTCTTTTGCCATATGGATGTGTCCTTTTATCTTCCTGTGATGTTTAAAAGTAAAATTAGTTTTTTTAGGGGTTCCCGTCATGGCGCAGTGGTTAACGAATCCGACTAGGAACCATGAGGTTGCGGGTTCGATCCCTGCCCTTGCTCAGTGGGTTAACGATCCGGCGTTGCTGTGAGCTGTGGTGTACATTGCAGACGCGGCTCGGATCCTGCGTTGCTGGGGCTCTGGCGTAGGCTGGTGGCCACAGCTCCGATTAGACCCCTAGCCTGGGAACCTCCATATGCCGCGGGAGCGGCCAAAGAAATAGCAAAAAGACAAAAAAAAAAAAAATAGTTTTTTTAATCTTACCCATTATTGCTTTGTTTTCCCAATAAAAGTTTTACTTAGATTTTTCATCCTTCTTTTCTTTTTGTAAAGAATGAAATGGTGTTTTCTGAAGTCCCCTTAATATTTCATGAGAAATGCAACAAATCTCAGTATCTCCTCTGTTTCTCTTCAAATGCCATTTTTTTTTTCTTTTTTGCTTTTTAGGGCTGCACTCGTGGCATATGAAAGTTCCCAGGCTAGGGGTCTAATCAAAGCTACAGTTGCCAGCCTACACCACAGCCACAGCAACACCAGATCTGTGCCGCGTCTGTGACCTATACCACAGCTCACGGCAACTGAACCCACTGAGTGAGGCCAGGGATCGAACCTGCAAACCTCATGGTTCCTAGTTGGATTTATTTCTGCTGCGCCACGACAGGGCACTCTTAAATGCCATTTTTAACTGCAATCCCTTTACCATAATTTGATGTCACATAGTCAAGAAATATAGAAAACAATGCAAACCATTACATTTAGGATGGATAAGCAATGAGGTCCTGCTGGTTAGCACGGGGAACTATATCCAATCACTCGTGATAGAATATGATAGAAGATAATACGAGAAAAAGAATGTGTGTGTGTATATATATATATACATATATATATGTAACTGGGTCACTTTGTTGTACAGCAGAAGTTGACAGAACACTGTAAATCAACTATAATAATTAAAAAAAAAGAAATATAGAAAACACCATCACAAGTGTTTATCTCAAAGCTACTGAAATGACACACTGAGCTTATGTACCAGCTGTTCAGTTAGCGCATCACTAGGCTCATGGAAAGTTACAGCATATGCTTGTCAATAACTAGTGTTTTAAAATAACCTGTTCCCTCAAATACGTTAAAGAAGTGTGCTCTAAGAAAGGAAAGTTGCCCATCACAGCTTCGGGCAGCGACGAGCCTCCCATTTACTCCACACACGTTTCTAGTCAGAGAACAACACATAAGCCAAATTGGAATCACGCTACTTATTTGGAAGGAACCAGAAAAGGCAGCAGTTTTTAGGACTCTTCCATCTGTGCTGTACGTGTCCTGTTGCGCCTTTTGAAACACTCTCACGTTTAGCCATTAATTTGCCCCAAAGTGGTTTTCTGTGTTATAACTTCATTAAGCGCAGTTGGCGTGCAAGAAAAAAACCATGAGACCCAAAAAGCTTGCAAAATTGGTTTTAAGAATGGTACAGAAACTCTGAATATACCAAAAAGCCATTAAATCGTGTGCTTTATATCTCAATAAAGCTGGTTGTTTTTAATGGCACGGAAAGAAAAAAAATGAGTAAAGGAAGCCTTCGTGCCATTATAGTTTATGTAACTGTTGTAAATGTAATTACGTAATTTCAAACTATTACTTAAACTTGTTTTTAGCACTCAACCGATAGATGTTTCTAGCTGTAAAAAGTACGTGGGTATCTCGGGCTAAAGTGGAATTCGTAATTTTTCCAGTTAAAATTAACATAAATATTTTTCATTTCACAGCTTTTCACTTAGCAGAAACATTTTCAAGGACAAAGCTGTTAGGCAAGATGTGGGTTAAACAATTTGAAGCTTCGAGTTCATTGTCTTGGGGAAATGAGACTTGACAGAGATAGAGATACTGAAAGGAGTATCAGTAGAAATAGAGAGTCAATTTGCACCGAGTGGCAGGGTCGAAATACATCCTGCCCACTGACATAGACCTGCGAAATGGCAGAGGTCAGAGAAAGACAGAAAAACCAGCAAAAGTCTGGAAAAGAGTATGACCAAAAGCTGAGGTGGACATTTAGTTTGCTCATCCAGCAGTCGGGCCGCAATTTGCTACCATGAAGGAAGTCCTTATGCTTCATTCAGTTTCCAATTTCAGAAAAAGACAAATAGCTCCATGGCTAAAAGTCATTTTCTAAGCGCAAATGTAATTTATATCCATGTATTGTCTCTTATCTTACTTTGTAAAGGACAAACCTTATAACAAACCACAATTTTCTGACTTGTTTACCAAGAGAAAATCTGGAAAGCAATATAATGTGGATACTTTGCTAATAGAAAAAGAGCTCAATAATGTGGGAAATATAAACAACGGCAAACATAAAATATCTTTTTAAAAGGCACATAGCATAGGTTTTATTAAATCAGAAATTTAGAATCTGAATGTGTAATGTCCGAAGTTTTGAAGAAAATAAAAGAGGAAAATATATTATTCTTTAGTTGTTTTCGGTAACTTGAGAAAAATAAGTGCCTGGATTCCAAATCAGCAAGTGCTGTTTCTGAACTTCAGTGAGCTTTTTTTTTCTGATAAAGGATGAAGAAATGTTGAATAAAACCCTACAAACCCAATCAAATTTTAACAAGTTTTTTTTTTTCATGGTACATCTGATCCCAGTCAAGATTTTTTTTTTAAAAGCCTTTTTAAATTAAAAAAAGAAAAAGACTAAAGAAAAGAGGATATAAGCCAAGGGAAAATAAAGTTATTGAAGGATTTTTTTAAGAATTTGATTTTCTGGGTAGACTGGCTTTAAACTTTCCCAAGGTCTAGAGACGTTGCTTTTTTTTTTTTTTTTTTTAAGAGGAATTCTACATTTTAATGCAACTTTGTAAATTTTTTTTCAAGACATTTCCAACAAATAGAAAGATAAGTCATATTGGAAAATGTGAATCATTCCAGAAATATAGAGACCTTCAGTTTCAAGTTTCATTTCCGTTTAATATTCATTCACCTGCAGCCCAAATTCTCCATGCATTTTGCCAGACATTATTTATAAACTACAAACAAGGCAATTATGTCCTCTGCTTTATGAGATCACTGAAACTCAAAAAACCGACCAGTTTTAAGGCTGATGATGGTAACGGGATCTGGGAAGGCCACAGGAGTCACTCTTGAGTCCTCTGCAGACACTGGGCAAATACACTCTTTTCTCCTGATTAGGGCAATTTCCACCCAGAATACTTTTTCCACAGCAACAATAAACTAGTCTGGGAGAGCCCAAGGTGCAGGATCTGTATCTTTGAAAGCCAAATCTCAACCATAAACTACTCCCCCCGCCCAAAAAAAAAAAACGTAGGTGAGACACGGCTGGCTCTGGCTTGTTTTCTCTTCAAATTCTTCCCAGTTCTTGAAAGCTTCATCACAGCCTAATCGTTTGTTGGCAGCACCCAAATACAATAGATTTTTTAAAAAAAGCCTTCTATTTAACTAAGTGCTTTTCGTCACCTCTCCAACCACCCCCCAATGCACTCACAATTTATTATATAGACTTTGAACAGCGCTTGGCTTATAGAGATTACTCGGTAGTGGTGGATTGATGGCAATAATTACGGTCATTATCCAGAGACAGAAAACTGTGTTTGATATTTAAATCTTAACCTACCTTATCAATGATCACCAGAGAAAATCAAGTGCAAATTGAATTCTTTCCAATGGCTCTCAGGTAAGACATGTGTTTATTTTTAAGTCCAAGTGTTATATGTCTCTAGCCAGCTGTATAAAAATAGCTTTGCTCTCAAAGTGAATGCTATGGGGAGAAAATGGGCAGGGAACTATTGCAGATTAAAAGGACACAAAGAGACTTAACAACAAAATGCAATGTAACGTGATTGACTCCAGACCTAGAAATAAAAAGCTATACAAGACATTTTGGAAACAATTGGGGAATTTGAATATGGGCTGGGTATGCATGATATTATAGAATTATGATTTTTATGAGGTATCATAATGGTATTGTGGCTGTAAAGAAGGCTGTCTCTGTTCTTAGAAAATGCAGGCTGAAATATTTAGGGGTAAAGTATTGTGATATCTGCAGCTTATTTTCAAATGGTTCAGCAAAAGGTTATATATTTAAATATAGTGAAAAAGCAAATGTGACGCCATGCTAACAAGCGGTGATGAATCAAAGTGAACACTTTGTAAGTGTTTATTGCGTTTTGCTTCCAATTTTCTGTGGAGGTAAAAAATTTTAAATAAAAGGTCGGGAATAAAAACCCAGCAAAATAAATAGTTCCACTGAAGAAAATACCTCACATTTCTTTAAATATTTTACTGTAAGAATAATATACAATTATACATTGTTATTACTTATTTACACTTTATAAAAGCATGCCTATTCAACAGTTACCCAAGCCAAAATTAACTACCTTACATACATCATTTCACTTTCAGTGCTAAGCCATGAACCTCTTTACATTAAATATACATCAAAAGAGCTTAGCACCCACTTTCAATCAGACGCAATGAGATGCCACACAAGAACCATGAGTGACTATTACAATTATGTTAAAATTTTCAGTAATTTCTTCTTTGCTTTTCTTCTTTGTCTAGAATAGTCTGTTTTAAGCTCAAGATAGCATCTTGAAATCCAGGATTTAAGTCTAATACTTTCTTGAAATCTTCCAAAGCATCATCAAAGCATCCTGTACCAGAACCAAAAAAAAAAGAAAAAAAGGAAAAGAGAAAAAAAGCTGAGTATTTCTACATATTATTCACAGCAAAGTTTGGATACACATACTTTCGCTTTTATAATTTACAAGCTTTCAACCACTCCTGCTAAAGGAATTTTTTCCTCTTAGTAATGGTAAAGGGATGTGTGTATCACAGCAATTTTGCAAACCCTTACAGAAGAAACACACTTACAGTGAGTTATGGGTGTACGTATGGGGACTGAACAGACAAATAGCCTAAATCATCACCACATTTCTACAAAATCCTGTCTCCTATTTTCTATACTTATAGTAAAATTAAAAAAACAGGAAATCAATATTCTTTTTAACACTTTAAATGAGAAACAGTCCCTACAGGTCCTTAAATCCAAGAATCTAAAAGTCCTTCACTTTATATTGTCTCGTGGGCCTTCAAAGACTTTCACTCAGCAAAGTGTCACAGGGGATCATCGCATTACCCTCGTTTCGCAGTTGGGGATGAACAGGCACAAGTAATGGGGTCATTGTCACGCGGGCACCCAGGTCCAATTCCCACCCCAGCACTCTGCTGTGGTCGCTCACACCTCTTGAAAGCCTCACATAAATGCAGGTACACTGCCTTTGTTCCAGCCTCTAAACCTGAATTTCGAATACCTTTCACACTACGATGTTAGTTTTGCAACATTTGAGAGCTCAGAAGGCAGAGAATACAGTCAAGGACAAAAGGGGGGGGGGGGGGATTCTTACCCAGCCTATACAGTATCAACCCTCTGTTGTAATACGGAACTTCAAAATCGGGTTGGGCTTCTATGGCAGAGGTGTAGTCGTCCATGGCGTCATAAAAATCAACCCTGAAGTACTTGATTTGCCCCCTGTTGTTATATGCAGTAGCCAAATCCTCAGGGCTGCATTTGCTTTAAACAAAAAGTTCACATTAAAAACACCGTGTGGCCAAATTCCTCTCGTTTTCTGCTTTCCTTCTCTTTTGGGTATTGTCAAACTTCATAGCCTATGACTTGCAGTATCTACACGGAAGAATTGGGTGGATGGGGAAAAAAAATGCAAGGAAATAAAGCAGTGGAGTCCATTTTTGTTTAATCCTCTTACCTGCTTTTTTTCATGTAGGCAGGGTTATGGCATGACAATGTCAATCGGCAAAGTACATTCACTTTATTGTGTGTTCAAAGCCTGTGTTCACTGTCGACTTGTTTGCCGAATATAACATTAAAATGATTATTTACTTTCTAAGCACACGCCAGTGGGGCAAAGGTGATACCTCCAAATAGAACTGAGCAAGGGAAAGCCAGCCCAAAGTTCAAGCCTGCTCTGGACATGTCATAAGTGAATCATCAATTTTATCCTCAAATTTTTAAATCATCTCAAAACAATGAGATTTGAAATCATTTTCCACCAATAAAGAGACGTTACCTCTAAGTGAAACTTGAACACTCTGACGCCAGGCAGTGCTCTCTGGGGACAGAACTGCCCTGCTCCAGCCTCAGCAGGTATCCCCGCCTCAAAGCCAGCCTGGCTTCCCATTGCAGTTCATCAAGGCGAGCCCACAACTGGGGCTCTGCAGCTGAGGGCTTCAGAGGCTGCCCAAGGAGCTCTGAATCAGGAGACTTTCCTAGGAGGGGTCCTATTTTTCCTATTCAGGCAGCTCTGACCAGCCACCAGTTCAACAGGATGGACGGACACACACACACACAGCCTCGGCTGGACAAATCATCTGCACAGAGACCATCACAGGCTTTGCTCCATATCGGAGATGATTCTGTTTTCTTTTTTTCCAAAGGGAGTCTCAACTTTGAACAGGGAAGAAAGATGCAGGCTAAACGCATCTGTCATTCTTTGCTCTGCTCCACAGTGCAAAGTCTTGTTCTCAGAAAATATTTGTGACTGCAGTCCGTGTTGCTAAAAGTTACTCCTCTTTAAAAAAAAAAAAAAAAAAAGGTATTTCTCTTAACACCTTGATCTTGGGGTCTCAGACAGGGACTGTAACTGCTGCTGCCAGTGGGTTACTCACAGCCTAGGGCTCTCTTTCAAGTTTAAGTTTCCTAACAATGGAGAGAAACCACTGCAACTTTAGAAAACGTCTGTTTCTGCGAGCTAGGACTGAGAGAGGCGACACACAGACACTTCTGATGCCACTGGCACCACTGTTAAAACCTAGAGAACATGAGGAGACGCCCCATTCACCTACTTCTGTCAGGGTGGGAACTGAACCCTGCCTGCGGGTAAAGAGTTTTAAGAAAAATGCAGCCTCGGGACTCAGAAAGGTTTTAGTCATTAAATTTCTATACTTCAAAATGTTGTTATAAATGTCTTATTATCAGAAAATCATCAAATGTTAGATTTAGAATTAGATTTCACTACGACAAATTCTAAAAGCCTGCTCTCCATATGGAAACTGTTTCATACTTTAAAAACATGGGCTAATAGTTAAAGCCGATTTTTTTTTTTAACATTGAGATTTTTGCAATGATAGTATTTATTTTAATGGGATGTAACCAAGTTACTTAATCTAAATGTGGATTTTTTTTTTTTTTTTGCACTTGCTACATTTAGCAAAGAAAAAATATTTGGAAATTGGGTTTATGGCTAAGGCTGCACTTTTAGATATTAAAAGAAAATGTTGGAGTTCCCGTCGTGGTGCAGTGGTTAACGAATCTGACCAGGAACCATGAGGTTGCGGGTTCAATCCCTGACCTTGCTCAGTGGGTTAACGATCTGGCGTTGCTGTGAGCTGTGGTGTAGGTTGCAGATGTGGCTCGGATCCCACGTTGCTGTGGCTCTGGCGTAGGCCGGTGGCTACAGCTCCGATTCGACCCCTAGCCTGGGAACCTCCATATGCCGCGGGAGCGGCCCAAAGAAATAGCAAAAAAAAAAGAAAAGAAAATGTTACAAACCATTCAGAGTGGCAGGCATGCAAAGATCGCGAATACTGTTTCGAAATGATTCAGTGACCCATTATTTTAAAAATAAACAATCTCTAAAAGATATATTTAAGGAAGAAATTTGAAATGACTGAATTCAGTTTATCCTTGAGCTCCTAGAAGAATTTCAGAACCATAAGGAAATTAGAAGGTTCATAGAGGCATGCTGAGCAACCTTCTACTAAACCATATACGATTTTTCCCCCAATGCTCGTAAGGGCCGGAAATTACATTTGCTGCCCAAGAAATCTGTACTCTCAGACTGAGATGCACCAAGGAGGAAAAACAACAAGACTAGATGGCATCAATACACCTGCTGTGGATGAATCCTTTTTGAAATCTACTCGATTAGTCTAAAAAATACACTAGTGACTATAACAAAAAAGATGCAGACTCACAGACACAGAGGAAAAAAGCCCATGGTTACCACTGAGGAGAGGGAAAGGCGGAGGGGAGCCACAAGGGTAGGGGACCGAGAGGTTCAAGATATTAGGTATAAAATAGGCTGCAAGGAGTTCCCGTCGTGGCGCAGTGGTTAACGAATCCGACTAGGAACCACGAGGTTGCGGGTTTGATCCCTGGCCTCGCTCAGTGGGTTAACGATCTGGCGTTGCCGTGAGCTGTGGTGTAGGTTGCAGACGCGGCTCGGATCCTGCGTTGCTGTGGCTCCAATTCGACCCCTAGCCTGGGAACCTCCATATGCCGCGGGAGCGGCCCAAGAAATAGCAAAAAAAAAAAAAAAAGGCAAAAAAAAGAAAGATTTGAACACACACAAAAAAATTAAAAAAATAAAAAATAAAATAGGCTACAAGAATATATTGTACAACATGGCCAATATTTTAGACAATTTTATAATAGCCAGTATTTTATAATATCTACAAATGGACTATAAGCTTTAAAACTGTCAAGCACTATACTGTACACATCATATTGAACAGCAAATACACTTCAATAAAAATTTTAAAATTTAAAAAATTTAAACTTACTAGATAAGTTTATTTCTAGAACTCGAAACAAGAACTGAAAACTACATTTTCTATGCTTACTAACTTTTTTGGAAATTGGGTTTATGGCTAAGACTGCACTTTTAGATATTAAAAGAAAATGTTATAATATATTTTGGGGGGTGGGGGTGATACTATTTTACTGCTTGTTTCAAAATTTCTATTAACTATTATTCTAGGGTATTATTGAAATGAAAAAGTCATTTAATTTTTCTCTTTAATCCTATGTAAGTTTAACAAACAGGAGAAGAATCTCAAGCTACATACTAATAAGACAAGCTGGAGTTCCCGTGGTGGCTCAATGGTTAATGAATCTGACTAGGAACCATGAGATTGCAGGTTCGATCCCTGGCCTTGCTCAGTGGGGTTAAGGATCCAGCACTGCCCTGAGCTGTGGTGTAGGTCACAGATGCGACTCGGATCCCACGTTGCTGTGGCCCTGGTGTAGGCTGACGGCTACAGCTCCAATTCCACCTCTAACCTGGAAACCTCTATATGCTTCAGGTGTGGCCCTAGAAAAGACCAAAAAAAAAAAAAAAAAAAAAAAACCAAAAAACAAACAAAAACGGAATAAGACAAGCTGACATCCTGTCAAGAAAAGTCAAATCCTTGAGGGAAAAGGAGAGTGATAATGCAGACAACACGAAACTGTCAAAAGCTGTTCATTCAAACCCTCCTTGTTCTATCTTCTCATCCGACCACTCAACACCATCAACAAGAACAACCACAGCAAAACTTGGAGCACAGCAAATGTTACACCTTCAAGCATCAATCTGAGATTCTTTGGGAAAGCAGGTATTAGCAGGTGAGGTTGCTAACATCACAAAAAAGACAGGCATTCCACGCTCTCTGCTGGAAGTACACAGCACCACTTCTAACAGTACTCTCACCACAACTCTGCATCTGAATTGGGTCAACCTCAGGATTTAACTACCAACTCACAAGCCATGTAGGAGGCAGAGGGCCCTATTAAATGACATCGGGGGATGAATACTGCAAATCCGAAATAGGGGAAACTCTGGGGACACATGATTCGGTTTCCTCACCAAATCAACTGCAAGGCAGAAAAACGAAGGCGAGCCCTATACAGTGAATTTGATGTGCATCCCAACTGGAACCAACAGCTAAAAACAAACCAACAAAGCAAGAATTTTACGGATCAATCAGGAAAGCTCTAAAGCTGGATATTTGATATTTGATATGTGATACCAATGCCGAGGTTAGGTCCTTGTAAATCCTTAATATCTAACAATGTATCCTGAAACATCCATGGATGCATAATATTATGTCCGGGATGAACTAATGTTTAAGCCCAGTGATGGCTACCTGGAGGTCCATTATACTATTTCCATACTAAATTTATTTTCATTAGTGAAAAACAAAACACCTGCTGTGATGCTGTGGTTGAAGTCGCGGTACTTTGTGCGCGAGCGTGGCACCCGTGGCATCGCGCCCTCACCAGGTCGCAGATACCCCACTTGTTAAAATGACAGCTGGAAAAGCGCTATCCGCTCTAAGACCGGATCAGAGTAACAAGGAATGAAGACACTCAAGCTGAAAGGCAGCCGGTACCCCCGTGCTCTGACTCCCCGGTGGGTGTCCCAGAGGAACGCGAGGGCCGCGGGCCAGGATACTCCCTTCACCGCCCTTCGGGAAACTAAACAAATGCCCGAGGTACCCTTGAGTGGTGAGATCAGACAACAACCAGGCTACTCCCACCTAGCGGAGACCCCGCACCCCCACATCTCGCGATATTTACCTCCAGGGCGCCGCTCCCTCGGAGCCCGCACAGGCGCACTGGCGAATGTAAGCGGAGTACAGTGCTTCGGCCTCCGCATATTCGCCTTTCTTGAAATGAGCCTGGGCACGTGCGAGGGTTACGGGGCTTTCTTGCCCTTGCTGCCCTTCCATAGTAGTCGGAGACCTAGCTTTCCTTGTAGAACTGAGGGTGATTTCTGAGCGACTAGAGGCAGCACCACAAGGCCACTCCCCCACCCCGGAATTTATCGCGTAGGCAAAACCTCGGAGCAAGCAGGGGGGAAGTTTGTACCTTCCGCGGACCCGTCTTCTCGCGAGATCAGTGACACCGCCCCCGGAGGGCTCAGAAACTTTAAAACTTGTGCGGACAGAGACACTTCTGTAAAGTGCGGTTTTGTTGATGAGTGGTGCTTCCGCTGGCCTCGTTTCCAGAGAAGCAGTAGATCGGCAGCACCAGACTGGTTTCTAAGACCGTGGTCAGAAGTTGCAAGAAGCTTTGCCCGTTGTTACAGCGAATGGTGGAGGATGCGGGGTGCAGTGGCTGATCGTGCTGGGAGCGTAAAAGACCTTGGTTTGTTTTACGAATGGCTAAACCGCCCGTGGAGTTACTGTTATCGCAGCACTTTTCTGGTTCTTGCGTCCGCCCTCTAGACGGTATTTTCAGTCGGCTGGGATTACATTGAGACATTTTGTGTTGAAATTCCAGGAGCTTAGTTGTCCCATAGTCGTGAGTCTTATTTCAGACTCAACCTTTTATTAACTCCAAGGCCGTAGACTGCAAATTTCTCAACCTTTTAAAACCTCCAGAATAGTATAGGAATTGACTGAACTGTTTAGGAGTTCCCGTAGTGGCTCAGCAGAAACGAATCCGACTAGGAACCATGAGGTTGTGGGTTCGATCCCTGGCCTCGCTCAGTGGGTTAAGGATCCAGCGTTGGTTTGAGCTGTGGTGTAGGTCGCAGATGCAGCTCGCAGATGCAGCTCGGATACTGCGTTGCTGTGGCTGTGGTGTAGGCTGGCAGCTGTAGCTCTGATTAGTTCCCTAGCCTGGGACCCTCCATATGCCATGGATGCAGCCCTAAAAGGCAAAAATAATATTAATAATAAATAAAATAAAATTACCTTAAAAAATAAAATACATAGGAATTAACCAAGGAGGAGAAGGACTTGTATAATGAAAACTGCAAATTGTTGATGAAGGAAATTAAAGCCATAAATAGACATCCCTTGTTCATACTAAAGCAATTTACAGATTCAATGGAATGCCTATCAAAACCCCAATGGTATTTTTACAGAAATATAAAAATCTATCCTAAAATTCATAAGAAATTCCAAGGGATGGATTCCAAATAGCCAAAACAGTCTTGAGGAATTCCCTGGTGACCTAGGGGGTTAAGGATCCCATGGTGTCACTATCTTGAAAAAGAATAAAGTTTGGGACTCACACTGAATTAAAAACTTATCAAAGCAACAGTAATCAAAACAGTGTGGGATTTGCATAAAGACAGTCTTTTCAGTAAATGGTGCTGAAAAAACCATTTATTGGAAAGAGTGAAGATGGACCTAAATGCCACATTAAAAAATTAACCCAAGGTGGATTAAAGACCTAAATGTAAGAGCTAAAAATTTTAAGTTCTCAGAAGAAAACATAAAGCAAAGTCTTCATGACACTGAATTTGGCAATGTTTTCTTGGGTATGACACCAAAAGGACAGGCAGTGAAAGGAAAAATAGACAAACTGGACTTTATGAAAATTAAAACCTTTTGTGCAGCAAAAGACTATCAACAAATAACCCAGAGAATGAGAGAAAATATTTGCAAATCACATATCTGATAAGGATGAGGAATGTAAACATGGAGGTTCTGTGGAGCAGGTTTGGTCTGGTGTGTCCATCCAAGGGATTCTGACGTGGTGTCTCCATCACACCTGAGAAGCTCTGATCTACAGGACACTAGAGGGCCCTGCCCAGCGACTGAGGTGCTGGAACCCGGCTCAGCTGCTGTCCCTCTCTGACTCTCGCCTGTCTTCCACACAGTCCACCTGCACTTGGGGCTTTGCCTGCAGGGTGGCAGCATCAAGACTTCCCTCAGCCAGCTCACCCCAAAATACAGCTACAAGATGACCTGCTGAGAGTGTCGTGTTCACCTGCAACCCCATCTGCCTCAAGAAATGTAACCACCACCACAACCTGTACCCCAAGTAGTTGAATAAGCCTTCTCCATGGGCTCTTCCTTCCCCCACAGGGCAGCCTCCTGCCTGAGCCCCATGGCTGTGGAGCCTCAGTAAAGACTCCCTGTCACTGACTGGGGCAGTAAAAATAAATAACAATTAATACTCTGTTTGGGAAAAGTGTCTTGGGAACTTGTTTCGGAACAAGCAATTTGAGAAGAATGCACTAACCATTCTGTCTCTAGCCTGCTGCTCTAATCTGCAGATCCTGGACTTGAGCTGCAACACTTCCAGCCTCCAGCCGACCATGCTCACTTCAGACTGGCCCCCACAATCTGAATTGGCTCTTGCTAGGGGTTGAATTGGAGCTACAGCTGCTGACCTACACCATAGTTCACAGCAATGCTGGATCCTTAGCCCCACTGAGCGAGACCCGGGGATTGAACCTGCAACCTTATGGTTCCCAGTCGGATTTATTTCCACTGCGCCAAGATGGGAACTCCTAGTCTGTCTTAAAGTCAGTGGTTTTGTATACTGACACACTCCCCAGTTTGTCCTAAGTCTGAAGTCAAGGGGAGATTCTGTCAGCAGCCGAGAACCCCTGAGGTTTTCCCTCCACTTGCAGGGCTTGTCATACCCTTGTGCTACTAAGTGTATAAGGTAGACAGTCGCAACACCCCCCAGATTTTCTCTGACTGTTAATATATTATGCAGTGTTAACACACTGCACCCTTACAGCTGCCTATTTCAAAAACCTGAACGTATGGCCAGCATATATTTGAGCTCATTGATGGTTAAATTTAAATGTTAATAAAATAGCATACTCCCCCCAAGTAATATTAATTTAATTTTATAAATTACCTACACACACTGTACATATATATTTCCAGAATATATAGAGAACCTTTAAAACGCACCTTTTCCAGAGTGGGCGTCCTACTTTGCATTTCCACCAACACTATGTGAGGGTTTCAGCTGCGCCATAGCTCCACCAACACGTGTCCGTTCCCACTCTAGCTATTATAATGGGTGTGTCGACGTATCTCCTTTTTCTCTAAATTTTTACTAGCTAGAAATTTAGACTATGCCAAATAAGAAACGACTACATAAGTAGTAACTCTAAGCTCTTTGTCTGCTTTACAATTGAATGCCTTTTATTTGTTAAAAAGACTACTTTTACTTTCTCATCTTTATAAACTTTTGAGATTTTCTACCATGACCATAGGTTAGTTTTATATGCAAAAACAAGTGTTAATTTCTTTTAAAAAAATGAACTGAAGAAATAAGAATAGACAGTAGGGGGCAACATAATATTGCTTTTTTCACTTCAGAAACTAATGTTTGGACTCTCGATTTTTTCCATTAAGACTCTGGCAACAGTTTCCCCCCATTTCAAAACGTGATCTCTGTGTAACTGACCTCTAAGGAGTGGTAATTCACTGCAACATCCAGACCTTTGCCTAGTGTACGTTACTGACTTGTCGTTTTCCTGTCGAGAGCAAAAGTGATCTTGTACAACTGTTGGATCCCCTGCCCCTTTCTCCTTTCATCCACTCTGGAACCCAGTATCCTTCTGCCCAGCCTGCACCAAAACTTTTAAATCAAAATAAGACAAATACCATGTAATTGTAAGTTATAAAGGAAATAGGATAAATACAATTTTTACCTCAACATTTATTATTTTCACATTTTTCCCTATAAATGCCACACAAAAGCTAAAATCTCAGCTCTTAGAAAACAAAAAGATAATTTCAAAGTATATGTTAGCAAAAACATATATACATATATACTATATATATATAAAATAAAATTAGCATTTGTGCATGATAGTAGGTTAACAACGCTACACTGCTTGTTAGCACACTTTGTGTAGTTTATCAGTCAGTACCATCATCTCCATACTTTGGCCTACCATGCTACTTTTTTTTAAACTCAATGCATTTTATTACACTTATAGTTGTATACTGATCATCACAATCCAGTTTTACAGCATTTCCATCCCTCACCCTCCCCAACCTGTGTTCTTTGGAAACCACAGCTTTTTCAAAGTCTGAGTCAGTATTTGTTCTGCAAAGAAGTTGATGGTATCCTGCCACATATAAGTGATAGCATATGACATTTGTGTCTCACTGTCTGACTAACTTGGCTTAACATGATAATTTCTAGGTCCATCCATGTTGCTACAGATGCCACTGTTTCATTCTTTTTATGGCTGAGTAATATTCCATTGTGTATGTATCATGCTACTTTGAAACTTAACATAATTCAAGCCAAATTTTGTGATAAAGAAGAGTATTACGGGGTCAGTTTATTACAAGAGAACAACATTCATTGTGTCCTCCTTAAACTGCCTCATCCTGTCTATCCAAATTCTCTCCAAGTATTTTTTATTATAGACAGTTTTGCTTCTCTTTGCCCCCTTCATCAGGGGAGGATTTGTTGGTGTTGTTATCCTGAAACTTTCTTCATGTTGAATCAAACCGTTTGGGTCAATTCATACTGTCTTTCTCTGGCACCATTTTCAAGGAGGACAAAAGTCTCTCCCCAAAACATTATGGCAGATCACGAAAACATCCACAAATGTAAATCCCAAACAGTCAAACTTTTACAATAGTTGGAAAGATATGTCTGTGTGTGTGTGTGTAATATGTATGTGGGGGTACATGTATGTATGTAAGTATATATGCACACATGCACATGTACATATGTGATAATTAGGTATACATGGTATGAGGGGTTGTTTTTGGAGATTCTGATTTCTGGATTAAACTGAACAAAAAGTAGTGATAACCATTCAGGAGCTATCTGATATAATTAGTTGGAGGAAAAATTCTAGGGCTCAGGTGGCAAGGAATCAGAGGCAAATGAGAAAGCTCCAAAAGAGTTCCCAAAGATATCTTAGAAAAAGCTTGAGGAGTCAACAGCTGATTTTGGAACTGAAGCACATGGGAGTATAATCGACAAGTCACAGTAGGGCTAGAGAATGACAATCTAACTTTGAGTTCTCTGCTGATCCTGGGACGAGAAAGGAAAGGGAAAGAAGGGCTGTTCGGGCATTAGACCATGGACCAAGAACCACAATTCCGAACATGCAGTCCTGCAGGAATCCTTGACCCTACATCCCTGAATATTCGTCTCTCACTGATGAAGCAGAGAATAGTTTCATAGCTGAAAATAGAAAGTCTTGTGATATTTTGTTAGGATGTTATTTTCTGATTTGGGGGAATATTCTATTCTGTCACAGAAGAAAACAGTTGAGATAGATGAAATTCACTGTGGTAAACTTAGATAAATCAGTGACTTATGAGACATGTTAGACAATTAGAGCATATGTGTGTGACTATCTAATATTGACGAGGCACTCAAAATACAGAAAGCAACCATAAGGCACTAAACATTCCCAGCACACTAGATGTGCATAAGACGTAAAGTACCAATTCCTGTGATGTCTTGATTCAGTTACCCACTGGTTACTTACTCTGATCCATCCTCTGCCCAAGAAATACAACAGAATCCAGGACTGCTCAACAGGCTCTTTGGCACCTGCAGCTGTGACCAGGTGACCCTGCCTCCGCTACGGAACAGGTGTGCCTCACTGGCCTCGGGCACATTTCATCTGATTTGGGCCTCTTGGCTCAAACCTCAACTCTGGGCCTCTTTCTAGCCACGCTATCTGGGGGATGCTGATGAGGCAAAGTAAGAGTAGGACATAAGAACAGTACATAACTCAGCAATCAGGGACTGTAATCTGTCCACCCACTAGCATCCTACGCTAATGCTGTTCATCTATGTCAACACTTTCTCCTTGTTCTTCACGGTGTGTTCCAAGCTGACTCAATAAGCCATGTGACGCGAGCATCCTTTTTTGGTTTGTGACCTTTTCTGTTCACGACCTCTGGAATGGCCTGCTTGGTAGTGTATTTGGAGGCAACCATTATATCAAAGTAACTTCCCACAAGACCTATGGACACAGCCAGAGACTTCTACGACTTGTGGTCTTTTCCTTTTATTCAGGCACAGGAGCCCACTATCTATTGTGAACTCATTTACGCTCTAAATTTCTTCTCACAGCTCCCGATTCTCAACCTGTGACAAGCTTAACACATCTCTAAAGGATCAAAAACATATCACATTGAAAAGGAACCTAAGTATTGAAGCTACAGTAACAATGCTGCATATTTCTCTTTATTGCATCTACTAAATACCAGCCAAACTCCAACAAATCCTCTTAATGAAATATTG
Source organism: Sus scrofa (assembly GCF_054392235.1). Lineage (NCBI taxonomy): Eukaryota > Metazoa > Chordata > Mammalia > Artiodactyla > Suidae > Sus > Sus scrofa. The sequence goes on along the minus strand of NC_139385.1, from coordinate 130,495,777 downwards.
CTGAAGTCTGGCCTGTGGCCACAGAATGAGAAGACATTAAGTTCATGAAAAATAAATGGAGAACATTATTAGCTACATAAAACAGGTAAGAAAATACCCATTACTGATTACAAATTAATGACAGTAAGTCAAAACAGATGCATATTGAGAATCACTCCCCACAACCCAAGAGTTGTTTAAATAAAGGGTCTAGCTTGGTGACAATGTTTCAACTAAAACCATAACTACAAACGGGATGTTTTTGTATAAATTTATATCATTATAAATAGAGCCAAGTGTTCTGTACAAAAATATGAAGAGTAAATGCCAAATGCCATTTCTTCAATGAAACTAAAAGGGTAGATTAAAAAGGACAAGCTATATAAAAAGCTACAGTAATAATTCAAATTGTAAAAAAAAAAAAAAAAGGTCTTAAAATGTCTTCTCACTTTTGAAAACGAAGTGAAGCCTTTCAATGCTTTTTTAGTTAAACACGCTACACACAGTGCTCACTGCAGTATTATAAATCGTTTAACCCACTTCTAATACAGGTTATGTCAATTCCCTAAATTCAACTTTGCCCCATTCCTATGCTTCCCCCATCTCTCCCTGCCAAGATTTTTAATGAATTATTAACCCTGACACTGTGAGAAGAAATTTCGTATTTGGAATATTTCCATAGTATCACAAGATAGATTGATAGACAAAACAGGTGGACAATTCAGCTGATTTCCATACATTTTATATGAAAACCAGCATCATTATTTAATAGTTGCATTTTTACACATGTATGTATACATTATGTATTTTACATATATATAATTTGTATGAAAATACAACTGAAATAATGATGCTGATTTTCATATAAAACACATGGAGTCAACCTTACTATATAAACACTTCAATTATATGCGGTTTGTCACTTCTTCATCCCACTGAACTGTGGCACAAGGGACAGAAGTTGTAGTTACTTATCTCTTGGGCCAGGACACAGTGCTTGCACACGTTGCACATCCAGAACTGATACTCAGTGATGGGGCTTCCTGTGGCAACACACGTTGGCAGTTTCCCTTCCCCTCTGTAAAGATAAGAGGAAAAACAATTACACTTTAAAATTTCTAATTACTTAAAACTTTATTTATTACACTAAGAAAAAAAAAACCAGGAACGAACAACATTTCAAGGTAAGTTTCAAATAGAACCTTTTCTTGCAATGAGAAAATAAAACATTAATACACTTGTAAGACCTAATAAAACAGAGTATAATGTTAAGGCAGATTACTTCAAACTTTAGTGCTTTCATTATTATATTAAACTATTTAGATATAAAAATCCAAGTTTCTAATAAGGTAGAATGACCCGTGCTAATCACAATCAGCCTACCCTTCAAGAAGGCTGTCCAGTTCGGATTTTCTGTTATCTTTTGGAGTATATTTGGTGAAGATTTCTAGAGCAAGCTCTTCGTATTGCTGTTTCTGGTCCGAACTGAGGGTCTCTAAAGATTCCAGTTTGACAAAAGCTTTTGAACAAGTGCCAAAGGCTCTACTGGCACATGCACAGAGTGCTAACAGAGAGTAGATCTCAACGGCAGGGATAATGTCTTCATAGTCCTTCAGGTGAAGAGCTAGGAAAGAGACAATTGGATTCTTTAAAGCAATCGTGGTATGATGGACACACATGGGGAAGAATCTGTGTTAAGCTATTTCAGTCTAACCTACACAAACTTTAGCAAACCTAGTGAAAACAATGGTAGGTGATGGGAGAACGAGTAGGAGGAAGGAGGCTGCATGATCTCCACATCCTGTAACGCCAGCTAACAGCTCAGGGCCTCTGAAGCATCCAGTATTGCCACTGCTGTGGCGCAAATTCAGTCCCTGGCCCAGGAACTTCCACGTGCCACAGGCATGGTCAAAAAATAAAAAATTAAAAGGAGATTAACTCAAGTGTTAGAAATGATTATCTCTGAGTTATAAAATTATTTTATGAGTTATTAGGTTATTTTGCTTCTTTGTTTTTTTCCTCTTTTGGTTGAAATGGTTACATAAATACCATTTTTTTATAAAAATCAAGTTAAATGCTATAGTAATCTCTCTACTAATATGCAGAGACTTACAACTGTTCATTATATTTTTTAATAAGTCCACAAGAGTATGATCTGTTATACTCCCCACATTGTAAAAAAACAAATTATTTTAAAATATATATATACTTATTTTATTCTTATTTACATATATTATTATATATTAAATATGCAAATTTTATATTTTATATATAGAGAGAGACACACACAAAAGTATACGGACTGGGCTATCAAGTGTTTCCTGTGCATAATAGAACAGTGACAGTAAACACTACAAACGTTCTTTCTGCTTATCTCAAACATCTGTTTTTTCTATGAACCCTGTATATTGCGCTCCTTGCATTAAAAAAATAAAAAGAACTTCAAAAAGAAAATGCACAAGATAAAGCATATAGTAAATCTCAAACACGTGAAAGTAAATCCATAGACAAAAGTTACCGACATTAATATAAGGGCAAATTGAAGGAGCTGGCCCTTCACACCCAATTTGTGATTTTTAAACACTTTGTCTACATTGGGTAACGTGCCCACCTGTCTTCAATGCCATGTCGACATAGCCCTCGTAGAGCTGCCTCTGTGCCAGTATGAAGAAGTGGTAAGCCTCAGCCCCCCGCCAAGCATTATCTGTGAAACGACTAGTCGTAGACAGAACGTCTTCTTCCAGCAAACCAGCCAAAGCAGAGGTGGTCTACAAGGAAGGCAGACCCACACTTTCGGTCAGCACCACGGTAACAATGACATCCTTCCAATGAAGATGACTTCAAATATATAAATTAACAGATTTTATCATTATAAAACTGTCATTACAGACTTAGTTTCCCCGTTATAAGTCATATCTTGTTAAACCGATACGATCAGATTTTTTCTTTTTGGATTTATTGAAGTATAATTGACAAATACATTTAAGATGTACATGGTGCTGGTTTGATATATATGGATACATCGTGAAAGGATTCTCCTCCTCATGTATGATTGAGTTTTTAAATAGAATTGATTAAACTTTAAGTTAATGCTAGGTTCATATACACATTAAAATAATATGCATATTTTAGGAAAGTTTTTAGAACTCAGTGATTAGAAAGGATTTACCAAGTAAGGAATTTGAGCAAAGATAATGGATTAGTCTCATAAAAAATAATTTTAATACTGCCAAATTGAAATTTTTAATCCTGCCAAATTGTCTCAATTTGAGTACGAATTCCAAATCAGTCATTCCTTTTTCTCTTATAAGAAAGTAAATGCAAACAAGCAAATTAAATGCCCTGTCCACAAAGAGCGGTTTGACAGTATGTTTCCTTTAAACACTTCAGGTGACTTCATGTTACTTAATGATCTACTTTACCTCTGAGCTCTTTCCTGTCACTTTTCCTCGTTGGGCATTTTTCACTTGCTCATGGTACTGCTCTATAAGTAAAGCTGATAGGACATAGAGCTTCTTAACACGTAAAGGTTTAGTTCTTTTCTTTGCCTCTTCATCTGCAATCTTTAAACATTTAAAGAATTGAGGGAAGACATTTCTTAATCTATAATTGTATGAATATTATCATTTCTGAAGATTTATTCTCTAAGGAAGAACGGCAGTAAGATAGACTATAAACATCACCCATTTATGATAAATATTTTAAAACACATTTTCTTTTGCTTAGTACTGATAAGTACTTAGTTCTTTCCTTAGTATTTAGCTGTGGGAGTTAGAATTCAAAACAATTTTAGAAAATAACAGATGCTGTCAATAATTAAATAAGAATGATGAAAGCTTTCATGGAATGGGTAGTATTTTACATAACACAGAGATATTTATTTATTTATTTATTTATTTATTTATTTATTTATTTATTTATCTTTTTGCTTTTTCTAGGGCTGCACCCGCGGCATATGGAGGTTCCCAGGCTAGGGGTCGAATGGGAGCTGTAGCCACTGGCCTAGACCAGAGGCCAGAGCCACAGCAACATGGGATCCGAGCCGCATCTGCAACCTACACCACAGCTCACAGCAACGCCAGATCCTTAACCCACTGAGCAAGGCCAGGGATCGAACCCGAAACCTCATGGTTCCTGGTTAGATTCGTTAACCACTGAGCCACGACGGGAACTCCACACAGAGATTTTTAAAATAATGTTCCAGGTACCCAGAGATGAGATGGCTTTAACATGGTATATCCCTCAAAAATTTAAGTTTATTTAAATGATTCAGAGGGAAATTCTTCCTTTGACATTAAACCAAATGGGAAAAGAATAGAACAGAATGTAAAATTTGCACACATTAAACTATATTACTCATCTTCCCTCTAAATGTATACTATGAAAAGTGTAATGTTTTCGAAACTTGTACATTTAAAAGACTCAAAATTCTATTATCAACAGGATTTAATTTCCAGTTAAGGGAATTTGTACTTTTCGGTCCCTGAAAATTCTATAATTCTTTGTTAACTCTGGTATTAAGTAGACATACAATTTTTGTAAGTATCAATAAGATGCTAAAATTAATAAATAGCCCTTTCGGTAAAAGGTAAAAATACAAAGATAACACATAGTGATAGCAGTAACAAAATGACAGGGATTTTGCTCTAATAAATATTTGCTTCCAAAGAAAATGGAAAATGTGTTCTGAAAACATTGGTAACTAGAACAAACCAAACACTCACCAAGATTATTACATTACCTTAAACATCAGCTTAGCAGCATCATAAAAGTAATTGGCTTTCCGATAGAGTTCTATGGCATCGAGAGTTTTATTCTTTTCCAATAAATGAGATGCATACCTTGCTAACAGGGAACCAATTTCTTTCATACTATGATTTTTAGCCAATTCAACAGCTTTGTTCCACTGGGGAAAAATATATACAAATACAACTACTCAAGCATGTACAGTCAGATATGTCTAAAAACTCAAAATAAAGCTTTAGGTTTATAATAATAATACTATATCAAAATAAAAAACGAATATGTTTTTAAAAATCACTTAAAATCAGAGCAGTTATAAATTTTATGAGTCAAACAGGTGTAAATAATCAAATGATCTAAGACTGATTTGTTTTAAGAATATATCTGAAAAAGAAAGCTTCAAAATTTATAATCATACTAATCTTATAATTTGTACAAACTATGAATGAGAAAAAGATGCATTTGTTTATAGTTTAAAAATGCAATTTCAGTTAAGAAAATGTCCTATCAGACTTAACATTTAAAAGTTATTTTTATAAAGCAAATGGAGCTTTATAAAATACTTTAAGGAAATACTTGAAAGAATACTTTGAGAGTCAACAATTTCAACAATTCTGCACTTTAATTTTAGTTAAATTCCAGCCCTTAAAAATATCAAATATATGTTTTCTATAAAGGGAAAGGAAAATAGATTTGCCGAAATAAATAATGATAAAGTAACTTAATTCCTTCCTCTTGCAAGGACCATTAACTGGTCGTCCTCTGGAAACAGAACCAAAGCCTAATAAAATGCAGAAAATTATGAAATTACTTCCAGACAAAAACTTGCCAGACTAAAGGCACAGGGTTTCTTCATGTTCCCCCACTGGGTGAGTTATGAGTGGATCGCCCTCGAGGGTAGCACTTCAGGAGGTAAGTGCAAACTCCAACATTTTCTCAGTCCTTAGCTGAGTGAGAGACCATCTGGCTCCTTTCACAGCATCCATCTCAATCTCTCAACTCTTACATTGGCTGCAGTCTTGAAAGCATCGCTACAGTGACTTTAATTTTCAGTTCCTTACTTGGTTGAGATGTACACAGGTATCCACTGCTGCCTTTGGCTGATTACATTTCAAAAATGCCATCACTGCTTGTTCACACATTCCAACTCTCACAAACATCTGTGCTATTTCCTGTGGACAAAACAGTACCATCAGATTTCAGAGAACAAGGAGATCACCCATATTTTAATGTACAAAACTCCAGAGGGACATATGAATATTCAATTTCCTGGTGGTTACAGTAATTTTTCTTTTAAACGGACACAGAGAGCAGAGGCTACATACCAAAATGGATGCTAACGCATCACCTTCTATTCAATCAGTGCTTCATTGGCTCACGTGGCAGATCTGACTTTCAACCAGATTCTGAAGACACTGCATTCTGATCGTCTCTCAGGTCAGTAGCTAGTTTATAAAAATGTCAAGCTCCAAAACAAACCCTACACTAGTGGGAGCCAAAAAAACCTTTAAGCAGTTGATGTTATACTCAAGGCTAATCATTAATTAGAGGCTTAAGAGAAAGCTCACGCTCACCGGAACTCTCCAATACCTCTATAAAGAAATGCCCTGACAAGTGGGCCATTCATCATTTGGGGAAGCTACACCAAACACAACCCCATCACACCCACTGGGCCGTACGTGCCATTCTCACAATGTCAGTTTTTCTCTTTCCTAATGTTTTTTTCTTTCCTAATAGCTAATTGGCCAGAGTTTTTCTCTTCCCATCTGATAGTGGGGAACTATCATAAAAGCACAGTTTTGTATCCAACTATCTTTTTAAAAATAATGCTTATATTTTTCTGATTACAAAGTAATATACCCTTACAGTTAAAAGAAATTTTTAACGTGAAAAAGTTAAGTTACTCATAATCTTATTCCCATATTCTGGTATAATTTCCTAATATATGTGTCCTATGAATATATACATATGTATTTGTGAATATATCATAATCATATGATATAGTTTTGTATCCTGCATTCCTCACTTAAGTATTTTGTGTATCTTCCCATATTATTAAAAAAATCCTCCAAAACTCGATTTAAAATTTGCAGCGCTGCTTAAAATTTTTTATTACTATTTTATTTTTTATAGCCATAATTACTTAGTATTTACTCAGTAATACCACTATTCTGGATACCCTACAGCAACATTTTTTCCTGTGTCATCATACACACCTAACAGATGACAGTAATGTCAGATACTGTCCCTATAAGTTATTCAATTTATAACTTGAATAAGTATAAGTTATGGGTTACAAGTAGTTTCAACTCTTTCCTACTCAAGCAAGCCCATAAGATGTATGTGAAAATGCCATTATTACAGGGATAATAGCTCTATAATTCACAATAGAGAGAAAAATGAATTATCAGCTACTCATCAATTAATTAACAAACAAAATTTTGTGGCAGAACTCACAACTGATGTGTCCAGACCCTACAGTTGAGAGCTACTACTTCTCCAGGTATTGTATAGCTCAGGGATTTACATTTCAGATAAAACAAATAAAAGAGAAGCTCATTTACATAATTCAACAATTAATATAGGGAGACTTAAAAAGAAAATTTTGAGCCAAGTTACAGAGAACTCTGCTTTTAGTTTCCCTTTTCTAAACATTAAATCCCACTATTGTTAATATAGCCCAATAAAAGTCAAGCTATCTTTTTACACTGATAGCAAATTTCAAACACACATACATACACACACAATACTTCTCAGACCCACCTCAAATTATTTTGAAGTGAATCTCTGAAAATATGTAATTTCAGCAGTAAATATTTCATGTGTTCAGCTAATTTTTTAAAGCAATTTTACAAAACTGATAACCTACAAAAGACTGTGATCCTGTTAAAATGGTAGGAAAATGACTGATTTTTTTCCTCTGGATTTTCAGGCATTCTGTAATACTGATAAATTTTTTTAAATAATTTAAAGCATCATTTCAAATCTAAGAACCTGTAAATTTACAGTTAATTTTTAATTTTCTGTATTGCAGAGGACATTTCCTGATTACGACATAAAAACTTTATAAAGTAACCTAGCAACTCTAAAAACTAAAATTTATAATACCTACTGGAAGCAACTTGTGGTTTTCTGGAAGTGAATTGGCAAGATTCTCCAACCCCTCGTAATCTTCTAACATATAATAACACTCAGCTAGGCGTTCCTGGTTCCGGCCTTGTACATAATATTGTACAGCATTCAACCTATGGAAAGAAAACGACTTTTAAAACTAGGGTGAACTCCCTGATGAATAAGCACTCTAGTCCTCATCTTCAATTACAGAATGTCTTTACAGCTAATGAAGCAAAAAAAAAAAAAAAAGACTGCATAGCATATTTTAGTTACAACATTATTTGAATATTCTTTTTTTTTTTTTTTTTTTTTCCTGCTCTTTAGGGCCGCACTTGCGGCATATGGAGGTTCCCAGGCTGGCAGCTGTAATCAGAGCTATAGCTGCCAGCCTACGCCATAGCCACAGCCACAGCAACATGGCATCCAAGCTGAATCTGTGACCTATACCACAGCTCATGGCAATGCCAGATACTTAACCTGCTGAGCAAGGCCAGGGATCAAACCTGCGTCCTCAGGGATGCTAGTCAGATTTGTTAACCACTGAGCCACAATGGGAACTCCTCTTTGAATATTCTTAAGAAATATTGTTTCTGGGAGTTCCCATCGTGGCGCAGTGGTTAACGAATCCGACTAGGAACCATGAGGTTGCGGGTTCGGTCCCTGCCCTTGCTCAGTGGGTTAACGATCCGGCGTTGCCGTGAGCTGTGGTGTAGGTCGCAGACGCGGCTCGGATCCCGCGTTGCTGTGGCTCTGGCCTAGGCCGGTGGCTACAGCTCCGATTCAACCCCTAGCCTGGGAACTTCCATATGCCGCGGGAGCGGCCCAAGAAATAGCAACAACAGCAACAACAACAACAACAGACAAAAAGACAAAAGACAAAAATAAATAAATAAATAAAATAAAAAAATTTAAAAAAAAAAAAAAAAGAAATATTGTTTCTATCTGCTACACGGTTGTATTTCCAAACACTGACATAAATAAATAAGCACATTGATCAAAATGACAACATAAGACTAAAAGCCAATGATTTCTGAAAATAATCTATAACAAAACAAGCAAATATAAACTGGGGTCACAAACTGTAGAAAGCTACTGGGAGCTAAAGTGTACGTTTTCTGAGGTTTTTGTTTGTTTCTTTGTTTTTCTTCCTAGGGCTTCACCTGAGGCATATGGAAGTTCTTGAGCTAGGGGTCAAACTAGAGCTGCAGCTGCCAGCCTACACCACAGCCACAGCAATGCAGGATCCAAGCCACATCTGTGACCTACACTACATCTTGGGGTAATGCCTTATCCCGCTGAGCAAGGCCTGGGATCGAACCTGTACCCTCATGGATACCACTGGTTCTTAACCCAGTGAGCTACAACAGAATCTCCAAGTTTTCTGGATTTTGAAACTCCAAAATCTTACAGTGCTCATCTGAGAGCTTGAAGGATCTCTTGCTCCTCAATATGAATCTAGAGCCAAATGAATTTGAAGATCAGAAGGACGGTCTTCATGTCACTGGCGTTATTTCATAGGGAGGTACTCAAGCTGGCTGAATGGATGAGGGGTGGTCCGGAGAGGTTACCTACCACTTCTGCCGATCAGCAAAGTAGTCTCCAATGGCATTGTGGGCTTGTTCAAGGAGGCTGTCATCTGCAGCGCCGGATCCAGTTTTCAGGAGCTGGAGTACTCGAAACCAATCTCCCAATTTTAGCCGGAGGCCAATAGCGAGATCTCTACCAAAAAATGACATTCATTCAACAAGCATTTATCAAGTGCCCACTACATGTTAGGCTCAATTCTAGGGTACTGAGAACATACAGCAATGACTACACACGTCAGATATGTAGTCTCCAAACATTTCAGAAGTTTTAGCCTGACAATGGGGAGAACCTGGAATAGGAAAAGGAAAACAACCTCCTGCCTCTTATTTTGCTAGACTTTCAATTTACCTGGCAAAATAATGACTTAAATAATATTCACTTCTTTCCATCAATTTCTTAGGACATGATTAGGCTTAGTTCATGTTTACATGTTTGGCTTTATAGTTCTTTTCAGGGCTTATGCTGTATTAGCAATCTCCTGAAAGTACAAATCATAAAAATCCAATAGAATGCGCACAGCTGAAATGAAGTTCATATGTTATTTTACATATATCAAAATGAAATATAAAGGATAAAACTCAATTCCTAAATACCTATGATTTTTATTTCATACCCCTTGACAACAGAACAATCAAATAATGGCCTGAGTCAAAAAAAGAGCCCAAATAAGGAGCAGTATAATAAATGATAAAGTCCTCAGTGTCTGTGGTCACATGAATTTTTTTTCCTACCAAATGGAAAACATCTCTCATGGCCAGTCATTAACATTACATAAAAAGAGAAGAAAGTTGCCTTCAAATTACAAAGCATAAATTAATGAAGGTCATGTAGAATATCTAGGTTGTAATTCAAGGTGAAATTATTTTCTATAAGAAATGCTATGATAGGAGTTCCTGTTGTGGTGCAGCAGAAATGAATCCAACTGGGAACCATGAGGTTGCAGGTTCGATCCCTGGCCTTGCTCAGTGGGTTAAGGATCCGGCATTGCCATAAGCTGTAGTGTAGGTCAAAGATGCAGCTTGGATCCTGCATTGCTGTGGCTGTGGTGTAAGCTGGTAGCTGTAGCTCCAATTAGACCCCTTGCCTGGGAACCTCCATATGGGCGCGGGTGCTGCCCTAAAAAGCAAATAAATAGATAAATAAATAAGAAATGCTATGATATATTGAGTCTATTTTAAAATCCTCATTTGCGAAAAAAAGAAAAAAAAAAGATAATCAAAAATTCTGGAAGGATTCCAGATGCCTGCACCTTCATCACCGACCTTCTGTCCATATTGAGATACATCCTTTCAGCTTCTTCGAACCTGCCAAAGTAGGCAGCCACTTCTGCCTGTTTCATGGACTCGCTCTGTAGGTTGCCCAGGCACTTCACAAATTTAATGCCTTGGTAATCTTTGCAGCGCACGAATGCTTGCTCTGCGGTGGGCAAATCCAATTTCTGAAGAGCTGCTTCAGCCAGCAGGCGCCTTTATTAAAACCAAGAAACAGAAAAGCTGATGGGAAATTACTGATAAACAAGTCCTAAATCAGAATTCAACTCTTACACCTATTGTCTCTAGAGAAACATGGTAGGAAGTGCTTATTTTACAACATTTATACATGTTTCATGTAATACTATGCTTATGCTAAGCGCTTCCAAACTGAAAATCAATTTCTACATTTTAAAAAGAGCAAGAATGGAAGTCTATTCCTATCAGGCGGCTAGGATGGGAGCAGGGACAACAGAGCTGACACTTTGGGAGGTTCTATTTTATTTTTTTTAAATACCAAAGTCGGGGGTGTGGATTGTCCTCTATGAATTGCGATGCGTCTTCAATTCCAACCTTCTCAATCAGCGCTCGGCTGTCCCGCAATGACCGAATCTCAAAGTTAATGATATAATCCTTGTTTGGATGTTCTGGATTCTGAAAGTAGAGATGAAAAGAAAGAAATGCTAAACAGTTGCCTCTAGACTACATATTTCATTTTTACAGGAAAAAAGTAAACAAACAATTGCATCATATTATGAGCAAAACTGAGAAGAAAGTAAATTCCCCTGTGTGGATCTTTTGAGTTATTCAGAAAACACCCGCAGCCCACAGTCAAGTCCCTCCTGAGGTGATGAGGCTGCCTGTGGGGATAAGGGGACAGTGACAGAAGGATCCCTTACCCCTATGCGGTCTGCTTTCCCTCAGCTCAAAACGTCTTTCCCGGGAGCTAATCTCTTTTCTTTCCAAGTGCTGCTGGCCTCCAGGGGAGCAGGAAACACCTGGTGCAGGGCCTCTACCCCCCACTCCTTCAACTTCTCCCTCCCTGCCCCACGTGCTATCGGGCCGCAGACAAACACATTTCCTGGCCGTGCCCATGGCCTGGAGATGTTCTGGGCCAGGGATTGAACCCACGCCACAGCAATGACCAGGGTCACGCGGTGACAACACCACATCCTCAGGGACAGCACCAGATCCTCAACCACTAGGCCACCAGGCAACTCCTAAGCAAATTTTTTTTTTTTTTGCTCTTTAGGGCCACACCCATGGCAAATGGACGTTCCCAGGTTAGGCGTCTAATCGGAGCTGTAGCTGCCAACCTACACCATGGCCACAGCAACTCGGGATCCGAGCTGCATCTGTGATGTACACCACAGCTCAAGGCAACGCTAGATCCTTAACCCACTAAGCAAGGCCAGGGATTGAACCTGCGTCCTCGTGGATGCTAGTCAGATTCGTTAGCCACTGAGCCACAAAGGGAAGTCCCCCAAGCAAAATTTTTTTAAAAAGAAAAAAGGCTGTTTTTCATCACTACTTTCTTTTCATAATTCAGCAGGCTGACCAAAGGGAAAAAAAACAAAACAAAACTTAAAGGCCAGTCTTGAAAGAACTAGCCAACAACCAAAGGAAACAATTATAACGAACTCACCAATGTTCTACACATTCTAAGTAATGAAAAAGTGAAGCATACAAGAAAATTCAAGCCCCCGTGTGCAAAAGAGCAATGGCTCCCAGGAACCAGAGTTCTCTGAAAAGGTCCACTGAGCTGCATGCAGCCTTCCTCGCCCTGCAACCGAATCACTCTATCTAGAAACAGAAAATGCTCAGGGAACTCCCATATGTGACCTCCTAGGATGAACTCCTATACATCCCAGGAGGGAGGATGGAAAGAGCAGGATTTTGGATTCAGAGAGTCCTAAGCTCAAATCCCAACTCCATCCCTTGCTGGTTATGTAGCAGCTCTTTTTAGAACGTGCCCTATCCCACTCCCTACCCACCCCGGAGGTCAGGGCCATCTCCCCCAAATATAAACCTAATCATTCTCCTGCTTTACTCCCCCACTGACTCCAGGATAAAGTCCGGAATCCATAGCAAGGTGTCCGAGGGCCCTTGTGACCTGAGCCCCTCTTCCCCTTCCCCGTTACCTCCCCCAGCCTCATTTCTGCTGCCACTACAATTACACACACCAGCTTTGAAGCCAGACAGCTTGGAGTCAAATCATGCTTTTGCCTACTGCTAACTGGGTGTCATTGGCAAATTAGCTTATTTCTCCATGCTTCAGGATAATAATCAAACTTACTTCCTAACAGTGTGAGGATTAAATGAGATAACATCCCAAACCCTGAGCTCAGCGCCTCGCTACGTTACTCGCATAATTCACAGTCTCAGTACTGACCTAATATTCTCTTGCTTCAGACCTTTTTGAAGAGATATGCATACCAACGGAACCACAGAACCCCCAACCCCCTTCCGGTTGCCGAATTTCTTGTCTATCTCCCCAACTCCTCTGCCTGAAGCCAGGAACTGTCTTACTGGCTCAAAAAATTTTTGCTAAGTCAATGAACAGATGAATTTTGGGTAAATCATGTAACCCACCAAGAACCTTCCTTGTCTAAGAATGCAGGTGGTGTAACATCTACCAGGTAGAGTTGTAATGATGAATGAATAGGTCATGTGAGGGAACTTTAGTAAATGTTAATTCCCTTCCTTTTTCTTCTGCATTCCTTCTTCTCTAGTCCTCCAAGAAATTTCTCATGTTATTTTTTTCCCTATTTTATTGAGAGGTAATTGGCATATAACATTGTATTAGTTTTAAGTGCACAACATTTTCATTACGTCTAAAAAGTATATGCCGGAAAAGAGTCCACAGTTCAGCTAAATACTTCCTGGGTCAGCGTGGCCTCAGAGGGAACTAATGAGTGACAATATATTCTTTTCTTTATGGCTCTGCATATAATAAGTCAGACAACAAAACTGCCACAGAGAACTTGGTTTCCCTCGCAGTTTAACAACCCCTGCCAGTAAACTCGGCAATAACACTGTAGATACTCTTTATCCTAGTATTAGACATGCATAAAATGTGTCCAGTGTATGAAGAATTTTAATGTATGCCTAAGCAATCTAAATATGTATTTTTAAAAATTCTTCATGGAAGTCAATTTAATCATCAGAGTAACGTCACACAGGCATTTTTAAGCATTGTAGCGCTTAAGGCAACCAGCAATTATAAAGCCTTTCTTGAAAAAAATGACAACGATGAAATCCAGCCAACTAAAAGATTAATCAATATTAAGAACTCATGTACTGAGAAAATACAGAAAAAAGACTGGTAATAGCTTTCATTTGAATATAAGAATAAACAACTGGATGGAGTTCCGTCGTGGTGCAGCGGAAACAAATCCGCCTAGGAGCTATGAGGTTGTGAGTTCAATCCCTGGCCTTGCTCAGTGGGTTAAGGATCCAGCGTTGCCATGAGCTGTAGTGTAGGTCACAGACTCAGCTTGGATCCTGCACTGCTGTGTCTATGGTGTAGGCCAGCAGCTACAGCTCTGATTCGACCCCTAGCCTGGGAACCTCCATCTGCCACAAGTGTGGGCCTAAAAAGCAAAATTAAAAAAAAAAAAAAAAAAGGAATAAACAACTGAAAATTAGAGTTACAAGACAGCAATACTGGATCCGAGTTGTATCTGTGACCTACACCGCAGAGCACAGCAATGTCAGATCCTTAACCCCCTGGGTGAGGCCAGGAATTGAACTCCTGTTCTCATGGATATCAGTGGGGTTCTTAACCTGCTGAACCAGAAAAGGAACTCGGATAGTAGATATTAAATTTAAAGAAGTTAGTTGCATTTTATAACATGTTTTCATATTTTAGTTTGATGTGTAAACTTTTGTTGTAAACTCTTTTGTTGTAAACCAACCTCTTAGTCTTCCATGGTTTTTTCCTCAGCCCAGAAAACTGGTGCTGTTTGTGCCGAAAAACTTATCTAATGTTCTATAATTCCTTCAAGTTCACTGTAACACTATTAAATTAAAATTAAACACTAAAAAAGATTATACAGTGATGTCTTTTTTATAAAATTACTTCTATTTATTTATCTGATCAAATATGTCTCTCCATATACAGATTACAGCTATATAGAATCATGTTCTGACATTTATCTAATGTTAGTCATTAAAATATCTAGATTTTGTTGTTGTTGTTGTCTTTTGAGGGCTGCACCCGTGGCATATGGAGATTCCCAGGCTAGGGATCTAATCGGAGCTACAGCTGCTGGCCTACGCCTCAGCCACAGCAATGCAGGATCTGAGCCATGTCTGTGACCTATACCACAGCTCATGGCAACGCCACATCCTTAACCCACTGAGCGAGGCCAGGGATTGAACCTGCAACCTCATGGTTCCTAGTCGGATTCATTTCTGCTGTGCCAAGTTGGGAACTCCAAAATATCTAGATTTTAATAAAACCTAAGATGTTCCTTTTTGATGTTTGATTACTAATAGCTTTTAAGCCTCCCCCTCCCCCTTCCCCTTCTGCCTCACATCTGGACAAACTGATAAGTACAAGTGTTTCATCTTTTTGTGCCACAGGAGTTTCAAACCACACAAGCTTCTATCTACCTATGGGAACCCTCACCCGAGCCCCACTCTCTAACCACCCCCAGAAGCCCAAGCCCGTCTCCTTTCTCTGCTCTCAAACCAATTCTGGATCAGCTTGGGAAGTCTGTCCTCTCTCCCCTAAAAACCTCCTTATGCAATTACCTAATATTATACCCTTTGGGTGTGTCTGTGGCATCATCACTATTGACATGCAATCCAAATTTTGGACCTCCAAGCAAAAAGTTACTCAAATATCCTAGATCAAGAAAAAGACTAAAGAAAGTAATCAAATATTTACTGAATATCTCTGTTATTAATATAAAAATAATAACAACTATCTACCATTTTTGAGCTCTTGGTCCTCATTATCCTGTAAAATAACAATTCTGTAAGATGGATATGATTACTATCCAAATTTTATACAGGTAAAAACAGCCTCGAAAAATAGGAAAGGAAAAGGAAGTTTTAAAAGATGAGGGAACCTGTCTAAAGCCTGCGTAAGTGACACAGCAGGGCTGCGACTCCTCCATCTACATTCCTAACCAGGACACTACACTGCCTGGCACAAAAATGAACAATCCTAATCAAGCCAGCAACAGAAATATAAGTGTTTTTTTTTTTTTTAAAACAAGAATTACCTTTAATATCTCATCCAAAAGAACAGATTTAATTTCCAAATCTTCAAAGTTACAAATATATCCAGAAGTCTGAATGGGTTCCTTTAAAGACAAAAACAAATATTAGGTTTAACTACCAAAATTTTTTATTTAATGTATTGTGATTTTTAATTTTATTATCAAAAATTTCAAAGCAACAAAAGACTAGAGAGAATGTCATTAACACCCATGTGCCCTCATCTAAATAACTGGTAACATTTTGCTAAATATGCTTCAGTCAATCTTTTGGCGAAAATATTTTGAAGTAAAGTAAATTTAGAGACATTATATCATCTCTCCCCTATTTCTGTAGTTTCCATAGATATCTCTAAAAGATAAGGGTGTTCCCTTACATGGCCCCATTGCTATCATTGCACCTTACATGATCAGTATTAATTCCCAATAGGATCTAGTATCCATTCAAATTTTCCCAATAATCTAAAAATGGTTTATACAGTTTGATAATTCTTTTATTACTTATTTTTTATTTTTATTTATTTATTTATTTTTGCTTTTTATGACTGCACCTGCAACATATGGAACTTCCCAGGCTAGGGGGGTCGAACTGGAGCTACAGCTGCCAGCCTACACCACAGCTCACAACAACGCCAGATCCTTAACCCAGTGAGAGAGGCCATGGATCAAACCCACATCCTCATTGGATCCTAGTTGGGTTTGTTACCGCTGAGCCACGATGGGAACTCTGGTTTGTTAATTCTTATTTACTCCATGAAGCATTAAATTCTTAGTGAAACTGACAAACACTGTATTTGTATCTAAGTACATATATCAAAGAAGTCCCCACACCACACTAAAAAGTCGTCTGTCTTCTGTAATATTAGCCAGAGGGCATTCCTGATAGATTCATTTCCTACAGAAGAAGATTTAATTTGCCAATACGGAAATATATGAGCCTGCTATACGACTGTTTCTTGTCCTAGTGTTATACAGGCTTGTAGAAAGAACATATAGTAAATGTATATGATAATGTAAAGTAGCTATTCTAAATCCCTAGTAGAAAAAATATGTATAAATATTAAATAAAAAAAGAATAAGCTCTCAATATACTTACTACCTCCAAGAACACTGTAAAAAGAATAGGATCATGTTATCTTGTAATAGAAATAATTCTAGAATGCAACTTTTCAAAATACATGTGTAATGTCATAATGAAATATAAAGTAACCTAAATCCAAATGAAATAACATATCAAATTTATAACTCTGAAAGTGAGTACTCCATATATAATGGAAACTACAAAAACTATAACAAAAACTAGAATGAAGGTTTAAAAAACTGTAAAGATCAACTATAACTACAGTAAATCATTAAGGGATATACATAAAGATGTAACATATAACACCAAAAACATAAAACACGGGGTGTGTGTGAAAAATGTGGAGCTTTTAGAATGTGATTCAAGTTAAGCGACCATCAATTCAAAACAAACAGTGAGATCTAGATATAGATATGTCATATATATGAACTTCATGGCAACCACAAACCAAAAACCTACAATAGATACACAAAACCCCCAAAGAGATAGGAAGTCAAACATAACACTAAAGAAAATCATCATACCACAAGGAAAGAGACTAAGAGAGAAGAACCACAAAAACAACCAGAAAACAAGTAACAAAATGGCAACAAGTACATACCTATCAATAATCATTTTAAATGTAAATGAACTAAATGCTCCAATCAGAAGACATAAGGTGGCTGAATGGATTAAAAAAAAAAATAATAAGACCCATCTATCTGGAGTTCCTATTGTGGCTTAGCAGGTTAAGAACTCTACTAGTATCCATGAGGATGCAGGTTTGATCCTTGGCCTCATTCAGTGCCAAGGATCTGGTGCTGCTGCAAGCTGTGGTGCAGATGCAGCTCAGATCTGGCATTGCTGTGACTGTGGCACAGGCTGGCAGCTGCAGCTCCAATTCGACCCCTAGCCCAGGAACTTCCATCTGCCATAAGTGTAGCCATTAAAAAAGAAAAGAAAAGAAAAAAAGAAAGACCCATCTATCTGTTGCCTACAAGAGACTCACTTCAGAGCTAAAGACACACACAGACTGAAAGTGAAGGGATGGAAAAATATATTCCATGCATAAAAATGAAAAGAAAGCTGTGGTAACAATATTCATATCAGACAAAATACACAAAAAACAAAACAAAGTCTACACACACACACACACAAAAGGCTATACAGAAGACAAGGAAGGTCATTCCATAATGATAAAAGGGTAGATCCAAGAAGAGGATATACCATTCATAAACATGTATGCACCTAACATAGGAGCACCTAAAGATATATAGCAAAAATTAAGAGACATAAAGAGAGTTATTGACAGTAATGTAATAACAGCAGAGGACTGTATTTCCCATTTACATCAATGGATAGATCATCCAAACAGAAAATCAATTAGAAAACATTGGTTTTAAATGACATATTAGATGAGACGGACTTCAGAGTATACAGGACATTTCATCCAAAAACAGCAGAACACACATTCTTTTCAAGTGCTCATGGAACATTCTCCAGGATAGATCACTTGCTAGACCAAAAAACAAATCTCAATAAATTTTTAAAAACTGAAAAGATATCAAGCATCTTTTCCAACCACAACAGTATGAAACTAGAAATCAATTATAGTAAGAAAACTGGAAAAAAAATACAAACATGTGGAGACTAAACAACATGTAACTAAGAAACCAATGAGTCAACAAAGAAATCAAAAAATCAGTACTTTGAGAGGTCACTGGAGATGAAAATGATCATGCAGAGAATATCAATATTAAATACTAATTTCCTAATTCTCAAGGAAAATGTGCTTTATTGATGAATTAGAAATTTTCACGCAAATAGCACCCTTTTTTCACACATAATCTGAAGAAAGGTTTACAATTTAAAGGAAAGGCATGAATCTAGAATTCATAATAATAGTCAAATGGATAAAAATGTATCTCGTATTAACTGTCAACCAATAGCTTACCTTTACCTCCTGAATAGTATTACAGCATACTATTATTAAAGGAGCTCTAATCAGGTCTGTTTTGAAGAGTATGCCCTTGGAGTTCCCATCGTGGCACAGTGGAAACGAATCCGAATAGTAACTGTGAGTTGTGGGTTCGATCCCTGGCCTCCATCAGTGGGTTAAGGATCTGGTGTTGCTATGAGCTGTGGTGTAGATCAAAGATGAGGCTCAGATTTGGCGCTGCTGTGGCTGTGGCATAGGCCGGGGGCTACAGCTCCGATTCAACCCCTAGCCTGGGAACTTCCATATGCCCAGGCGGCGGCCCTAAAAAGACAAAAAAAAAAAAGAGTATGTCCTCATTTGCTCAGTCAACAAGCAGCTAGAGGAGTGCCAGCAAAGAGTGCAAGCAGGGACTACAGTCAAACGATGACCTCACGAGTGCAAAGAACAGCACAGCGTGGTTTATAAAGAAATCCAGTCAGTGGGAAGGTTATAAGAAATTCACCTACCTCTCAATCTAATAGAAATTGAAGTACTTGCCAAGCCAGGCAACAAACGCCAAAAATAAATAAAAGGCTGTTGTGTTATAACTACTTAAGACACGCTTTCCATCAGGCAAAGAGCTCCCTTGGTACTAGACTGACCATGCTTGCTACACACACCTTATGAACAGCCAGGCATAATCTTCCCATTTCTCCAGGCATATGATTTCTGAATTACTCTAAGTAGGACCAAGGATGGAAAAATGACTCTAACAATCAAAAAGTATTTTACTCCCATCCTCAAGTCTATCCCATGGTTACCTGTCAAATTTCCACACTGGTTCTATGGCAAGAGTCAAACTTCCCTTGGACACTTGAAAGAAGCCCATGCTTATATGTCAAACACAACAATCCTGCATTCCCTTCCTCTGAGCCATTACTCAGGGGCTTAAAATTACAAAGATCACTAAGGCTTCTCAAAATTTAACAAGGTCTTTGAAAGTAATTTACATAGGTTGTTTACCAATCCAAAGATCCTGAGGAGGGCTCAAATGGGGAAAAGTGAAAATAATTTAGGATATTAACAGGGCAAACAGTTTACCACTAAATAAATTATTACAGAAGATCTTCAGCAGCTCAGGGGCCCAAGCATGTAATTTCTTCCCAAGAAGGAAACTCCAGGTCCAAGCAAACATCAATTAATGACATAAAGCATTTATTAAGTCATCTCTTATTATTTACACTAGTGGAGTACAGGAGGAATACTGAAAATTCCGAATTGAAAAGCCACTAACAATTCAAGAATTATTTAAAAGATTTATATTCTTGATTAGGCTACCACCCAAATTATTTTAAATTTCTCAAACACAATAGCTAACAGTTAATATAGAGTATACTTAGAGGAAAATTCAGAGCCTAAAAATTAGCTCATGTGAGGCACAGTAGAAAATCAAAACATAATTTTAAAATCAATAAGAAAGAGGCTTTATGACACCTCGGAGAGAGTAGATTATTAATCACTGTCCACATTTGCATACTCATAAAATTAACAAGGTGAGAAACACTGGATTACTGGGTGATAGAAATCATGTAAATATAAGTAAGACTAGGTAAGCATAGAATAAGCACAGAATAGGCAAAAGAGAATGAAAGGCCAAGGCAATTTCAAAATTACATTTTTTTGGTTAGGTTAATGTTTTAAGCAATTTTGGTAACTAAGATCACTGATTTTCTTTTCTTTTTTTTTTTTTTTAACTTTGACCAGGAAAAAAGAAATAAAGACTATAGAGTTAGTTACCATGGTTCCATCTTTTAAAAATAACAGATAAACCCTAGGAAATGATTTTCAGTGAAAGAAGAGAATATTTAAAGGATAAATCTGAATCCCACTTAAGACCAAACATCTTTAAATTCCACAGAAATGTTTCTATTTATTTTCAGAATTCATGCAGCCAACACCAACAGCTCTTGAAGAAACAAAGGGGAAATGCCTAGGTTTCGATATTTGGCTCATTATTTATGTTCTGTGAATGCTCGTTTCTTGTTTTTACCTCAGGATCCAGGTTTCTGAAGACATACATTCTTGTCTTCTCCATCATCGCAAACAAATCAGGATTATCTTTGGCCCACTTCATATCCCAGACATCTTTTCGCTCCAAATTTAACAACTCGCCGATGACTTGCTGTCCTGTGCTGTCTGTTACCCGAGCATCCAAGTCAAAGAAGGTTAGAACTCCTGAGATGTCTATGATAGCAAGTCGACTACAAGTAATGAAATTGCAGAAGGGACAAAATGGAAAAGCACTATTAGCAATCATGAATATATAATTACCCATCACAACTTATTCATCAAAGTAAGTTGATCAGAGCCTGAGAATAAGGTAGAAATAGCTTTAAATAAATAACTGCCTTCAGGAGTTTCCATCATGGTTCAGCGGTCAGCAAACCCCACCAACATTCATGAGGATGCAGGTTCGATCCCTGGCCTGGATCAGTGGGTTAAGGATCCGGCAATGCCGTGAGCTGTGGTGCAGGTCACAAGATGTGGCTCGGATCCCACATTGCTGTGGCTGTGGCGTAGGCTGGTGGCTGCAGCTACGATTCAACCCCTAGGGTGGGAACCTCCATATGCTGTGGGTTTGACCCTAAAAAATAATAATAATAACTGCCTTTAATAAACACTTATAAATCTGATAGAAGACATGGGTGGCTTCCATCTTGCTTCCTGTGAGAAAAAAAAGTATCCAAAGGAATCAACGCAACTGGATGCAAGTAACTTAAAATATTACACTAGAATTTCTTTATTTTGCCCAAATAGAAAATAATATCTCAACTGAACAGTATAGTAAATACAATGTTCAAATACAAATATAGTAGATAGCAAAAGCACACTGAACTATAGGACAAGGGGCTTTGATTTGTTTTTGTTTGTCTTTTCAGGGCCACACCATGGTATATGGAAGTTCCCAGGCTAGGGGTTGAATCAGAGCTGTAGCCGCTGGCCTACACCACAGCCACAGCAACATGGAATCCGAGCCATATCTGTGACCTACGCCACAGCTCACAGCAATGCCAGATTCTTAACCCACTGAGCAGGGCCAGGGATCAAACCCACACCCTCATGGATACTAGTTGGGTTCATTACCACTGAGTCACAACAGGAACTCCCATGAACTATAAGACAAGTTTATAAAAACAAACAAAAGCAAACACACATATTTGCTTTTAATTACATAAATGCAACGAGCCCAATGAATAATTTCTAAGTCTAACATCTACATGAGGAAAGTTTTCAGACTTACCTAGAGTTGCAATTCAAGGATAACTGGTAGGCACGACAATTAAGGGAATATTTTTGAATCAAACCAACATTAGGAAGACTGTATCTCTGAATGGTGCCAGATTCACGACTCTATGGAAAATATTTTTTATTACTAAAGCATATTTACAATAATGTTAAATTACAACTACGGGTCCCTCTATATGTTCATACATTTGTTTCAAAACCAGTGATGGTATTACAGTGAATACTGACCATGTTCTGAGAATGTATTTACCTCCAAATTTAATTAATACCTTTCAAGTCGGAAACCTAATTCTTTAATAATACACAAAGTATTGTGTATTATTACACAAAGTACTGTGTATTATCTTGTAACATTCAAGTCAGAAACCTAATTCTTTAACAATACACAAAGTCTAGAGTTCCCCACTAGCCTAGTGATTAAAGACCCAGCATTGTCACTGCTGTGGCTTGGGTCAATGCTATGGCATGGGTTCGATCCCTGGCCTGGGAACTTCCATGTGCCACAGGTGCAGCAAAGAAAAACAAAACCAAAAATGATTATAATGATAATATACAAAGTCTTACATCACAAGAAAAAAAGGGTTACTTAGAGTTATCTAGGTTAATATTCAGGGGTACATTAAAAGCTAAAATACAAAGGATTTATTGAACTAAATTCCATGCATATGAAAAGTCAATGTAAGATCACATAGGAAACAGCTGTTACTGAAAGTCTAATTTTTATCCTATAGCCATCTTTGTGATGCTAGTTCATGGTAAAGGGAGATGATCTGAAAGCAGTGATATTGTCAGAGTATTAGTTTAAATGTGCTTAAAAATAAAACAACATAAGTTTCTGTGCAACTCTGTGTAAGCCTTAAGGCTGACAGATCAACAGTCAGAACAACAGGCAGGAGAGAGCTGAGACTTTCGAACCCTGCTGTGCCTCGGCCATGGCGGTGGGGAAAAGGGGAAGGTGGCACTCAGCCCTCTTTCCCTTTCCCGTTCCCAAGGCAAGCAGCCCTGCCCTTGCAGCATCCTCCCCACAGGAGCCTAGCAGAAAGCCTCGGGAAGGCAAGGAGTGCAAAGGAAGGGGGCTAGTTTCTAGCGTACAAAGGAAGGTGCAGGCTTTAAAAGGTTTAATATATTGAGGTACACAATAAGATCTTGTTTTTGAAAAAGGAGGCCCTGTGCCTTAAAAAGTTTGCAAAAGCAATGGTTCTAAAAACTGTTTGCATTTCAACAGTGGAAAGTTTTCGATGCAGAGGTATCTTTTCCACTAAACTTTTTGGCTGGTACTGAAACTATTTGAGGGTGCTTCTTATAGGTAGACTCTCTCGTTTAGGAATTAAGCCAATTTTTGTAATTGATCTGACTTGCATGGGTTTTTTTTTTTTTAATTTCTCCTGCAAATGTCAGAAATACAACAAATACAACCAAAAAACCCAACTGTAGAGCAAAGAATCTAAAAAAGAAAACAAGAAACTCCACAGACCTGCCTGTGAAACAAACTACTCAAAACATACACCAAATTCATTTGGTGAGGAGAAATGAATACTATGGTCTCAAGATTTTTCCCTCATATGCTTAGCGAATGTCTAAAGAATGTTACTAGAACTGGAAATATACACTATCAAGGATCTATTTACATAATTCAAATTCAACGACTTCACCACCAGCACTATATTAAACATTTATTTCTAAAATTACTATTTTCAAATATCAGAGCTCAAGAAAAGACACTATAACATTGATACATTAATTTTATTTGAAAAGTCAGAAAAAATTTGCCACAGCCCTCTTTATTTCACTGGCTAGCAAACACACTACCCCTTCATCCTGAGTCTTGGGCAAGGAGCTGAGCCAAAGTGCTTTCTCCAATACAAAATAGCGGGCAACATAGGGGAGGAAACTTTCCAAGACCCGCTACCCCTGTCCAACCCACTCCACACCTGCCAACCCTTTACAGGGCTCATTCAACCCAGTGTCAAACTCTCCCCAACTGCCACAATTCTATCACTTTTATAAACAGCTATTTCTACAAATGATTAATAATTTGTGAGGCAATATTTAAAATTCTCACTGTTCATGTTGGGCTTAATAAAACTTGAGGTGCCCACAAGATGATATTCAAATCAAAAACATATTGCTTTATTCTGCTTTTATAATTTAAATAATTATTTTTCATAGAGTAAGATTTTTTAACAACTTACCACAATCAACGTCTTATCAGATGCAGTTATGGCACAAATCGGATCCCTTGTGCCCTAAAATAAATCAACATTACTCCTTAACAAATATTTATTGAATGACTAATCCGGTATAAGGTAGGGTGTAATTCACTAAGAAAATACTTCAGGGAGTTCCCGTCATGGCGCAGTGGTTAACGAATCCGACTAGGAACCATGAGGTTGTGGGTTCGATCCCTGGCCTTGCTCAGTGGGTTAAGGATCTGGCGTTGCTGTGAGCTGTGGTGTAGGTTGCAGACATGGCTCGGATCTGGCGTTGTTGTGGCTGTGGTTAGGCCGACGGCTACAGCTCCGATTAGACCCCTAGCCTGGGAACCTCCTGATGTCGCAGGTGCGGCCCTAAAAGACAAAAAGACAAAAAAAAAAAAAAAAAAAGAAAGAATATACTTCAACCACATATTTATTACATTGAGCACCTACTATTTGCCAGATACTGAACTCAGCACCGGAGATACTCAGATGAAATCTCTGCCCTCAGGGATTACTTGAAAATCTATGGGGGAAGACAGAGGACCCAATACCAGTGACAGAACAGTATGATCAGAGTAAAGGCAAACACAGGAGTGATGAGAGCACGGAGGCAGGAGCAGAAACTTATACCAGATGGGAAGAAAGGCAAAAACCTAAGCTTAGTTGTAAAAGACGAACATTCAGCAGAAGGACCGGCACATGTGAAAATAAGGAAGAGGGCCAATGGCAGGACAGTGCTACAACCCAGATGGATTTTTTTTAATAAAAGCCAATCTCAAAAGGTTACATGCGATACGAATCCATTCACAAAACATTCTAGAGTGACAAAACTATAAAGATAAAAGCAGATTAGTGATTGCTAGGGGACATGGATGGAGGAGGAGAGTGGATGTGAAAATATAGAAGTAGCATGAGGAGTTCCGTTGTGGCGCAGCTGAAACGAATCCAACTGGGAACCATGAAGTTGCAGGTTCGATCCCCAGCCTCGCTCAGTGGGTTAAGAATCCGGCGTTGCAGTGAGCTGTGGTGGAGGTCGCAGCTCAGATCTGGCTTTGCTGTGGCTACGGTGTACGCCGGCAGCTACAGCTCCAATTAGACCCCTAGCCTGGGAACCTCCATAGGCCCCGAGTGTAGTCCTAAAAAGCAAAAAAAAAAAAAAAAAAAAAGAAGAAGAAGTAGCATGAGGCAAGTTCCTTTATGGTGATAAAGTACATAAAACTACAGGTAAAAAACAGTGAAAACTGAATAAGGAATTGTGCATCATCGCCAATGTCACTTTCCTGATTCTGATATCAAACCACAGTCACGGAAGATGACACCATTGAAGGAAGATGGGTAAAGAGGTTCCGTGTGCCATTTTTGGAACTTCCTATGAGCCTACGATTATATCAAAATAAATTTTTTTAAAAATCAAAAGAAGAAAGAAAACAGCAGATCTATAAGAAGATTTTCAGGAGTTCCCATTGTGGTTCAGCAGTTAACAAACCGAGGAGCATACAGGAGGATGTGAGTTCGATCCCCAGCCTTGCTTAGTGGGTTAAGGATCCGGCATTGCCATGAGCTGTGGTGTAGGTCGCAGATGAGACCTGGATCCCCTCTTGCTGGGGCTGTGGTATAGGCCAGCGGCTACAGCTCCGATTCTACCCCAGTCTAGGAACCTCCATATGCCGCAAGTGCAGCCCTAAAAAAGACAAAAAAAAGAAAAAATAGATAAAAATTTTTCAGAATAGAAATCTTTAAAAGAGTTACTAGAAAAATATGCTATTCATTGGAAATAAATTTTTTTTCAGGTCTCAAAATAAAGTTACAGTATTTCTGAATCTATAGATATTAACATAAAATCACCTACTTGAATGGCTTTACTATAATCAAGCACACCATCCACTGATCCAGACGGAGTATCATCAACATGATAAATTCTGGAAAGAAAATTCAAATTTCAATGATAGTATGAGTAAGATTTATACTATTTCATGGCTGAATAATCATCTTTCAATATAGCGTTATAATATGGTGAGGGTAGATAAGCATAAATGGCTATTCCTTAGAAAAACATAGGTTTCTGGTCTTTAAGAGTTTTCTTTTGTATTGCACCATGTTACTTCTTTCTTATTTTGAAAAATTTAAACACATAAATCTGAAAGATATTCAAATTAAAAGAGAAACATTATCTCTAGTAATCAAAACAATTTACAGTTCTCAAACAAGACAATTTAAAATTAGCCATGTCTAATTTAATGTGATATGGCTGAGCTACCAAAAAAACGTGTGTCAAAAGATATACCTTTCACCTATGAACAACTATATGCCAACAAATTTGACAATCTGGAAGAAATGGACGACTTTCTAGAATCTTGCAGCCTGCCAAAACTGAATCAAGAAGAAATAGACCAACTGAACAGACTGATCACTAGAAATGAAATTGAATACATCATAAAAACACTCCCTACAAATAAAAGCCCAGGACCAGATGGCTTCAAAGGTGAATTCCACCAAACATACAAAGAGGATCTGGTGCCCATTCTCCTTAAACTTTTTCAAAACGTTGAAGAAGAAGGAACACTCCCAAAGACATTCTATGATGCCACCATCACCCTAATTCCAAAACCAGAGAAAGATACCGCCAAAAAAGAAAACTATAGGCCAATATCTTTGATGAATATAGACGCAAAAATTCTCAACAAAATTCTAGCCAACCAAATCCAACAACATATCAAAAAAATCGTACACCATGACCAGGTGGGATTCATTCCAGGTTCACAAGGATAGTTCAACATACGCAAATCAATCAACGTCACACACCACATTAACAAAAGAAAAGTCAAAAACCATATTATCATCTCAATAGATGCAGAAAAAGCATTTGACAAAGTCCAACATCCATTTATGATAAAAACTCTCACCAAAGTGGGCATAGAGGGAACATTCCTTAACATAATCAAAGCCATTTATGACAAACCCACAGCAAATATAACATTCAATGGAGAAAAACTGAAAGCCTTCTCACTCAAATCTGGAACAAGACAGGGATGCCCACTCTCACCACTGCTTTTCAACATAGTTTTGGAAGTCCTAGCCACAGCAATTAGACAAACAAAAGAAATAAAAGGCATCCAAATAGGAAGAGAAGAGATAAAACTGTCTCTGTATGCAGACAACATGATACTATACATAGAAAACCCTAAGGACTCAACCCAGAAACTTCTTGAACTGATGAACAAATTCAGCAAAGTAGCAGGATATAAGGTTAACATTCAGAAATCAGTCGCATTTCTGTATACTAACAATGACATATTGAAAAGGAATACAAAAACACAGTATCTTTTAAAATTGTACCCCAAAAAATCAAATACCTGGGAATACACTTGACCAAGGAGGTAAAGGACTTATATGCCAAGAACTATAAAACATTAATCAAGGAAATTAAAGAAGACGTAAAGAAATGGAAAGATATTCCATGTTCCTGGATTGGGAAAATCAATATTGTAAAAATGGGCATACTACCCAAAGCCATCTACAGATTCAATGCAATCCCTATCAAATCACCCATGACATTTTTCACAGAACTACAACAAACAATCCAAAAATTTATATGGAACCACAAAAGATCCAGAATTGCCAAAGCAATCCTGAGAAACAGAAACCAAGCAGGAGGCATAACTCTCCCAGACTTCAAGCAATATTAACAAAGCCACAGTCATCAAAACAGTGTGGTACTGGTACCAAAACAGATAGACAGACCAATGGAACAGAAGAGAGAATCCGGAAATAAACGCTGACACCTATGGTCAATTAATCTTTGACAAAGGAGGCAAGAGCATAAAATGGGAAAAAGAAAGTCTATTCAGCAAGAATTGCTGCAAAACCTGGATAGCTGCATGCAAATCAATGAAACTAGAATACACCCTCACACCATGCACAAAAATAAACTCGAAATGGCTGAAAGACTTAAATATAAGACAAGACACCATCAAACTCCTGGAAGAGAACATAGGCAAAACATTCTCTGACATCAACCTCATGAATATTTTCTCAGGTCAGTCTCCCAAGGCAATAGAAATAAGAGCAAAAATAAACCAATGGGACCTAATCAAACTGACAAGATTTTGCACAGCAAAGGAAACCCAAAAGGAAACAAAAAGACAACTTACAGAATGCGAGAAAATAGTTTCAAATGATGAAATGCACAAGGGCTTAATCTCTAGAATATACAAGCAACTTATACAACTCAACACCAAAAAAGCCAACCACCCAATGAAAAAATGGGCAAAAGACCTGAATAGACCATTCTTCAAGGAAGATATACAGATGGCCAGCAAACACATGAAAAAATGCTCATGGAGAAATGCAAATCAAAAATACCATGAGATACCACCTCACACCAGTCAGAATGGCCGTCATTAACAAGTCCACAAATAACAAATGCTGGAGGGGTTGTGGAGAGAAGGGAACCCTCCTGCACTGTTGGTGGGAATGTAAGCTGGTACAGCCACTATGAAGAACAGTATGGAGATACCTTAGAAATCTATACGTAAAACTACCATATGACCTAGCAGTCCCACTCTTGGGCATATATCCGGACAAAACTTTCCTTAAAAAAGACACATGCACCCGCATGTTCACTGCAGCACTATTCCATGCTGTACAGTGGGAAAAAAAAAAAAAGAGAGAGAGATATACCTTTCTCTCCCTTCTTTTCGAGACCACATGATCTGATTAATTTCCAGTGCTGTGAGCTTCTTTGCCACACGATATTGCCAGGTATAAAATGCTTCTTTGGACGCTGCTATCACATGGGTTTTGGTCATTGTAACAAATAATGGTACTATTAAAGAGAACATTAAGACAATTAGGTTACAGTTAGACAGAATCATAAAATGTGCTACAAAGGACTTCAGTGATCATTGAGTCCAACCCCTCATTTTGTAGACAATATACCCAAAGGTAGTCTGAGAAATCAGAAAAGAGTCAAAAGTTTTTAAGACCATATAAAAATATCAACTTTTTTTTTTTTTTTTTTGTCTTTTGTCTTTTCAGGGCCACACCCACAGCATATGGAGGTTCCCAGGCTAGGAGTCCAATCAGAGCTATAGCTGCCGGCCTACGCCAAAGCCACAGCAACACCAGATCCAAGCTGCGTCTGTGACCTACACCACAGCTCACGGCAATGCCAGGGATCGAACCTTATGGTTCCTAGTCGGATCCGTTTCTGCTGCTCCACGACGGGAACTCCCAAAAATATCAACTTAAAATGGATCAAAGACCTAAGTACAAAACCCTTACAAGAAAACTTAGGCATAAATCTTTGTGACCTTGGGTTAGGCAGAAGTAAAAGCAGATAAACTGGACTTCATCAAAATTAAAAAATTTGTGCTCCAAAGGACATGACCAAAAAAGCAAAAAGACAAACCACAAGTGGAAGAAAGTATCTGAAAATCATAAACATGATAAGGGATTATACCTAGAATGTATTAAGAACTCTTATATCTCAATAATAACAAGACAAATAGCCCAATTTAAAATCGGGCAAATCATCTCAAGAGACGTTTCTCCAATGAAGATAAACAAATGGCCACTAAGCAAATGAAAATATGCTCGATATTATTGGCCATGAGGCAAATCCTAGTCAAAACCACGAGATGCCATTTCACAACTACAAGGAATGCTAGAATTGAGAAGTCAGACAATAACGAGTATTTGTAAAAATGCGGAGAGATGGTAGGAATGCAGAGTTGTGCCTCCACTTTGAAAAACAGCTTGGTAGTTCCTCAAAATGTTAAATATAGAATTACCATATGCCCCAGTAACTCTACTTCTAGGTACATACCCAAGAGAGATGAAAACATATGTCTACACAAAAACTCACACACAAATGTTCATAACAGCACTCATAATATCCAAAAATAAAATAAAATAAAATAGAAACAGCCCAGATGTCCAAGTGGATAAATAAAATCCCACTCCTTCCGCCCATCCCCACCACCAGTACTGCTTGGTTCAGGCCTGTAGCCTCTGCTCTCTTATATCTTACAGTCCCTCACTCATTTAGAAAACAAAACTCTCCAAAGTTGCTTCTAATTTAGGAATATATTTTCTTAAACATGTTTCTTCATCTGTTCTATTTCCTAGGGAATATTTAATTAAACCCCTACTGTGTACCTTTTGATGAAGCAGATAGTCTCATCAAATCCATCTTATAGATACAGAAATGAAGGATTAAAGAAGTAAAATAACTTACCCAAGGTCACAAACAAAATAAGAGTATAAAACTAACACACACATTCACATGAAATGTAGAAGGGAAAAAACCTCTTTCATAAAAGGTTGTTTTAGTACCTAATTTCTAAATTCACAATTTTTTTTATGGCTGCACCCATGGCAATAGAAATCCCCGGGCCAGGGACTGAATGGGAGCTGCAGTGTGGCAACCCCATATCCTTTAACCCTCTGTGCAGGGCAGGGGATCGAATCCCTGTCTCAGCAGAGACCCAAGCCGCAGCAGTTGGACTCTTAACCCACTGTGCCACGGCAGGAACTCCATTCACAATACGAAAGATACAAAATATACTTTTCTATTCACAAATAGGGTATAATCATTAATATGGTCAGAATAAAGGTATGGTGTCAATAGCAGCCACCGTTTATGGCGTTCTTGCCACAGTCCAAATAAAGGACATTTAAGGTAGTTAGAGACTTGAGAACTGAACAAAGAATTACAAACTTGACTGATGGTATGGTGTTAATTGAACAGATTAACAAGTTGAGACTCAATATCAAGAATTTTTATATGCCAAATAAATAACTCATTACAGTTGAATCATTCAAAATTTTTTTTCATTACAATGGTCAAGATTTCGCTACTCAAAATGTGTACCACTACCAAACTCTAGAGGGAGCTAGAAGCCTTCCTGTGAGGAACAGTTGGGGGGAAGGCAGTCCTGGGAATGGTGCAGAGCCCCATTGAAGGGGAGCCCTGAGCAAGAAGAATGAACGAGCCAGGCCAGGGCTTTACTCAGCTTTCGCTGACCTCATCTGCACTAAATCATGAGGCTTTTGCAAAATAATAAGTAAATTCTGCTATGGATACTCTGATGCCGGTAACTACTATGCCCTTAGTGTGATGTGAAGTAAATTCATAAACCTTAACTGCAAAGTTTTCCTAAGCATATAAAAACATTTCTCTAATCAACATTTAGCTACAATTATAAATTACCCTCATGTTCCTCTATTTATGATACATCCTAAATAATCATAAGTTTATCATTAGCCTAGTTAATTCAAAATTAAAATGTTTGTGGTTCATGGCAAGTGAGACTTCTTAGATTAAAATCACAGGCACTTGCCAATAACTCTGTGGCCTTAGATAAATTCTCTCTGAAACTCAATTTGCTTACTGTAAATTGAAGGCAATGATAACATTACCAATCCTTTAAGGCTATAGGATAAAAAAGAGAGAAGAGATATAAAACATATACAGTACCTGGCATGGGATAAATGCTTAATGATAATAACTTTGAATACAATATTTGTTGAATTTTTAAGAATTATATGTCAGGGAGTTCCCGTCGTAGCGCAGTGGTTAACGAATCCGACTAGGAACCATGAGGTTGCGGGTTCGATCCCTGCCCTTGCTCAGTGGGTTAACGATCCAGTGTTGCCGTGAGCTGTGGTGTAGGTCAAAGATTTGGCTCGGATCCCGCGTTGCTGTGGCTCTGGCGTAGGCCGGTGGCTACAACTCCGATTAGACCCCTAGCCTGGGAACCTCCATATGCCGTGGGAGCGGCCCTAGAAAAGGCAAAAAGACCAAAAAAAAAAAAAAAAAATTATATGTCAGGTATTTTAATATAATTATATCGCTATAACATAATTATACTAATATGTAATTTATATATATAGAAACATATAAAACTCACACCTGCCCTATAAAGTAGCCACTATTACTATCCCCACTTAGCATATGAGGAAACCAAAGGATGGAATGGTTAAATAACTTGCTGAAGTGGCACAGCTAGAAAGTGGTAGAAGTTAGGACAAAAGTCCAGCCAATCTGGTTTCAGAATCTGTGCTCTTAATCGCTATGGCATACTACTTCTCATTAAAGGTTAATAATTGTTAGGTGTGGTTGCTATTATTTTTCATTTTTTGTAATAAAACAATACACAGATTCACTAGTCAATGCAAAAAAAAACATATATAAAGGAGTTCCCGTGCTTCAGCGCTTAATGAACCCAGCTAGCATCCATGAGGGCCTAGGTTCCACCCCTGGCCTCGCTCGCTCAGTGGGTTAAGGATCCCGCGTTGCAGTGGGCTGTGGTGTAGGTCAAAGATTTGGCTCGGATCCCCTGTTGCTGTGTCTGTGGCGTAGGCCAGCGGCTACAGCTCTGATTCGACCCCTAGCCTGGGAACCTCTATATGCTGCAGGTACGGCCCTAAAAAGACAAAAAAAAAAGTGTGTGTGTGTGTGTGTATACACACACACACATATATATATATATATATATACAAAATGATTTTTTGAATTAGTATGGTAGTATGAATCAGCTAATTCATATGAGTAGATAGTCCCATCTACATAAATTATGCTGGATCTTTATTATCTATCCCATCCAGGTGATTAGCTTCGGGTTTCCTAAAGCTAATCAACGAAAACATTAAGGACCAAGTTTAGCAGATAGAATATTTCAGGAAAAAAAGACACAATCAGGATAAAAGCACTCCATATACTTCTCAACTATTCAATATGTTGAAAGAAAAAATTCAAAATATCTAGAAAGATTACTGGGAGAATTTTTAAAAGAAAGTCATTACGCTTCCATTAATTAAACTTTGTAACACTAACAGGTAGTAGTTACTAGCCAAGCAAGAATGTAAAACAATTTAAAACAATCTAGGAATTCACATGTAAGTAAAATCTGCTTGTAATATTTTAATGCCGAGGCTTGAAATAAATGTCTACATCTGTAATGCTCCCCCACTTTCCTACCTATTCATTTCTCAGCCCTTTAAAAGGCTGGTAAACTGAAATTGCACTGAAATGTTTTCATCAAATTACCTCTCTATGGAATCTATAGAAACCTCAGCACATGTGCTACAGCCTGTTATTAGCAAGCTTCTACATGCTCGGCTCAAAATGGCTGCAGCACAGGCACCTGGGACTCTCCAGGCACTTGTCATGCCTTCATTCCTCTGCAAATGCTGTTTCCTCTCCTTAAAATGTCACCTGAATTAAATACTTATCCTTCAGAAGTCTGCTCAAATGAAACCTCTAAGGAGAAAAGACATCCCTGACACCATCATGCACCGACATCACAATACCTAGCCTATGGCCAGGAAGCAATAGTCCTTGTTCAACAGATTAACTATATTTTAATTAGCTGTTTAGACATCCTACAAGAAATGTCAGAGTTAATTTCTTATCACTTCCAGTCCCAAGTACAGTACCTGAAACAGTGTATACTCATTGATGGTTTGCTAAATAAATGGATTTTAAATACTTTCATACATTCAAGAAAGATTTGTTATGGGGCAAGCACAGTGTTAGGGCAGTAGAGGTACAGAAATGAATAATCACAGATCTTAAGCTCAAAGTCTTGAGGGGAAGACAGACAAGAAAATCAGTAATCACAGTGCAGAGAAGTACTTTTCTCCAAAGGTACTCTGAGGGCTCAAAGGAAGAGGCCCCCCCAAATGGTACCTAACTCCTATAGGTACAGTACAACAGAGCCATACAAACTAAACTTCTGTCATAACGCACAAAGTTTTTTTTTTTTTAAGTTTCTATAGAGATTTACAGGAGGAGTAGGTGACAAAAGCTACACTTCCTAGAACAATATCAGTTACATACTTTTGCTTTAGCCTCCAGTCCTCATAAAAATTTGGCACAGACACTTAAAAAAAGGAATTTTACTGGACACGTATGAAACAAAAATGTTAATTCTTTGGCTGAATTCACTTTAGACCAATGAAAGAACTATTTGTTAAAATTTCTTCCAGCGAGACCTCAAAAAAAAGTTTCAGGACTCAAAAATACAAATAATGATGCCCTAAAGCATTTGACATTTTATGAAGGTAAAGGATTTACATCTGGCTTTATTAAAAAACAGACTGCCTGTGATTAAAATTACTTTGAGGCTAACCCTATCATCATTATGAATCCATGTTAGAATTTTTGATATTAAAAGAAAAAGCATATAATTTAAAGATTGACAGAATTCATCCCTTAGATTTAACATTGTTATATTTCTAATAAATAGAAGACATGCAATAAGAGTCTGTAATAATGTTAAGCTAAGGAACAGTAACATTAACAAGGAATATTAACATTGATGATATATAGGTTCTCTCTATAGAGAGAGAGAGACAGACAGAGAGAGAAACATAAATATACCTAACAGTGAACATGAGACAAGAAGCTGAAAGTTTCAATGTACTGAAGTGAGTTACCAAGATCCTAAACATAAGAGTATAAAATCGTTGAGGCCAGTAAGCATTTCTCACATTTGCTTGTATCACACAAAGACCTTAGCAAAATACAGACTTTAACATTTAGTTATTAAGGCTGAATGTGAAATCTTTAAAAAAGGACTGGTTCCCAGATTCAGAAAATAATTCAGTGGGTTTTCAAGTTTTGAAATCCAACAAACTATCATACACTTTAAAAGAAAAGCATTATTTTGTAAATTATAGTGAGATGGAAACAAAATATTTGCTAACAATTTTTGACAAAATACTTAGAATAAGACTTAGAACTTTTAATGGTTACCTTCATAGCTTTTGGAGAGAAGGAATGGTAAAAATGAGTAACAAACATCTAAAAACAAAAACGTCAGGGATTTTTTGAGTTGGCCCTATAAATAGACTGATTTCATTAGAAAAATCTGGACAGGGTAAACTCACTTTTACAAGCAGCTAAAGTGTTTTTTATGGAAGAGAGGTATTTACAAGCAGATTATTAATAATAAAAGTGGTTTCATAGCAAAATTCTTTCTATAATCATCAGTTTATTAGATACTAATCATTACCTTGGATACCAATTCTTATACAATTATATTTCCAATTTAAAGCAAATGATGGCCGTATAGCAGTTGTGAGATTATTGTGACTTTTAGACAGAGTAAACTTATAGTTCAGTGATTAAGCTGGATGCTTCTGAGAGTGAAATGGGCCATTGCCCATTACATGAAGAAAATAGGCACAAACGTGGCAAACCAGGAAGTATGCTCACCCTTGTTTTGGAGAATACCATTCTAATTAATAATACCATCAGTACAATTAAAAATTAGTTTCACAAGCAAAATTTGATTAAATAGCGAGTAAATATTAACATTTCCTCACCAATATCAATGTATTTGGGATCCAGCGGTGTGCCAATAGAATTACAAAGAACCAGCACGAACTGAACAAATAAAACAGAAAGTATCAAAACTCCTGTTTCTATACAATAAAATAAGTAATGCTTAACATACCATGCTTATCTCTTTTTCAACTAACAAGGAAAGAACTGATAAAATTAAGTGCAAAGAATAGCAATGATAATTTGTAGCACACAAATTAAAAATAAGTAAAATTAAACAAAGGCTGATTTCTCAATATCATGGAACACTGGTTTTTAAGAGACCATTTAAGAAATCCAGGTATACTGGTGACTTTTCATTATTTATACTTCTAAAATTCCTGATCAGCTATAACCTCAAAACTCATCTTTATCCTATATCCAGCTATATAAGAGCTAACTTAATTTGTTACCGTTGCACCAAATGTTTCCATCTCGTTCTCCTCCTTTGAAGCAATATATAAATGACGAGAAATTCAGAAAAGTTCAGTTAATTCAGAAAAAAAAAAAAAATCCACCCTAATGAAAATAACTCTCAATGCCCAGTGGTTAACACATACCAAATAATTACCAAGGATCGATATTCAGAAAAATAAACTTGATGCACACCTTACATGACATTACTCTAATGACAATTTTGTTTTTCCTTCTCAATATCTGGTACTAATAATACTGTTTTACTTAAGATGTTTTCTTGATTAGGATATAACAATTTCAAATAAACCAATTCTCAATGTACTATTTACATACAGACTTTTTCTTTTCTAAATATCTCAAGTAAAACTTGTTTAATTTCATAAACATAAACTAAATGATAAAATTATACTAAAGTACCAAAATTTACTCTCCCACTAGTTAAGTTTACTTACAGCCACAAAATGGAAATGTTTTATGCACTTATCATTCACATGCTCATAGATTTCTTACTAAAAATAGAAGTTCCCACCCAAGTTCCCATTTCTTGCTCCCTAGAAAAATTACTCTTAGCTCCTGTAATTCATCCTTTTGATATTTACCTCCACAAATATAAGTAACTTATTTACAAAGCTACTTCTTTTTTTGTTTGGTTTCAGTTTGGGACATTATGTAACCATCACCCACCAGGAAAAGCTAAGCATGTAAGCCCTCTGTCACCCCTCTTTCCTACTCCCATTCCTCCATCTTCCCACTATAATTTTGCTCAATCAGAATTTAGGTTTTAAATGTTATAATAGTTCAATTTTTAAACTATTTTAATTTTTTTAAAATCCACTGAATACATCACTTGACTAGGGAAATGCTATTCACAGCTGAGTCAAGTATAACATAATTTATTTTCCTTTCAAGCATATTTTGCTTTCTCTGTAGTGGGTAATTGCCTTTATTTTTTTCTCTTTGTTTAGTTTTCTCTGTATTTATTACTAACTCAAGTCCCCAGCTATCCCTCAAGAGTTCAACCGTAGTGCATTTCCTATGCATTTCATCTTGAATTTCTTTTGGAGCCACAGTGGCTGTTTTCATTTGATGCCTCACTCCCCCGGCATGTGCACTGCCGTCAGCTGGTACCACTCCTCACCACTGCTGTCAGCGTACCCTGTTTCTTCCTCTTTCTTAGTTTATTCTTCATTTTGGCAAACCATATCCTGAAGTAACTTCCTAAGATAAGGAAACTTGGAAGATAAATTTCTGGTGACCTCACACATCTAAAAATGTCTTTATTTTACCCTCACATTTAATTAATAGTTTGCTTAAGATACGGAACTCAAGACGGGAAATAATTTTCCCTTGATTTCCCTTGAAAGCAAGTCTCTATAGTATTGAGGTTGACGAGTTGAATGCCATTATGATACCTGATCCTATGAAATCTGTTCTGGGAACCAAGTGGGAAAAGAAGGCTGGGTTTGGAACATTCATTTAAGTGCCCTGTTTTCAGCAAGAGTTCCTCCATCCTCCCCTGTCTTGGTGCCCTTCAGTGCAGACTCTGTACCCTCTCTAGAGGGCAAACCAGTCCCCCAGGTGGTAGAAGGGCAGCTGCCTATGGCTCAGTAGTGGGGAAGGGATCTAGAAATCTGCTTCTTTATGTGCTTCCATTTTTATGGTACTTCCAAAATGCTTTTCTGTTTACTTTCTTCTCCTACCAGGTACCATCCATCAAGTCCAGTGTCTCCTTGGGATCCTGTGACATAAAGTAGTTGCTTCTTTGCTTTCTCCACTGATGGCTGAGAATTCCATTTTCTTGGGTCTGCTCAGGTAATTAGGACTAATCCACCTACTCTCTAAACCCAAAAATTATGTTGCTATTTCCTCTCCCTTTCTGGTCCCTACAGGCTTACAGCTTTTTTTAAACATATCTTTCCTGTTGTTTTAGTGAGATTAGGAGAGAACAGAGCCAAATACAACTGCTCAAATGGCTGCCTTAAACTAAAAATTCTATACTTTTTAATGGGATAAAACAATTTACAACATAGCCAAAGATATTGGTAGTCCTTTTTTGAAAAATTTGCACACTTCTGCAAATATTTAAATCGTTGGCATACTTGTTTCTTTTTGTCTTTTTTTTTGTCTTTTTAGGGCCACACTGGCGGCATATGGAGGTTCCCAGGCTAGGGGTTGAATTGGAGCTACAGCTGCCGGCCTACGCCACAGCCACAGCAACGCCAGATCCGGACCACGTCTGCGACCTACACCACAGCTCGTGGGAATGCCAGATCCATAACCCACTGAGCAAGGCCAGGGATCAAACCCATAACCTCATGGTTCCTAGTTGGATTTGTTTCTGCTGGCCACTACGGAAACTCCTGCTGGCATACTTTTTAAAGCGTATTATTTATATTATTTATTTTATGTTAGCAGACATTGATTTTTAAAGCAATATAACTCCACATAAAAGTACATTTCTGAATGTCAAAGCTACCCAAATTGTTATAAATGGTCATATTATATTATATGAATATTACATAATTACTTGAGCCTTTATACTAGACATCTGGTTACTCATTTTTGCTTATGGAATTTTAAATTGAAAAAGGATTGTGGTATTTTAAATATATTTCAGAGACAAAAGGCTTCAGTAATGATCAATATGAACTGCCAGTGGATTAACTGATTAGAGAAAAAAATCAGGGAACAGAGAACCAATGGAGTCATCACATAGCTTCCCAAACAGAAGTCTAAACACACATGGCCAACAGATCCAATCTTGGCTGTACCTGCCAGTAGAGAGGCCATGCTTGAGAGGATAGATAACTAGAGCCCAATCCTGCCAAAGAGTTAACCCATCTACTTACCATTCAAGATATCAAGGACTACTTACCTGAGGATGAGTTTCATCAGCTTTTGTAGCCAAAATGCAGAAATCTCCACAGGTAGTAATAGAAAGGAGACTCTTCACATATTTAACATATTTCTCATTGTTTTTTGTATCCCAAAAGATAACACAGTATTCTGGACGATCAGGCCTGGTATAAGCATAAACTACAGTATTTGAGCAATAACCCCACTAAGATGAAAAGGAGGAGGAAAGGAAGGGAACAAAAGAGGGAAGATGGGAGAGAAGAGAGACAAAGATTAACTTTGGGAAAGTCATTATTATTACATTGTTCTTCTAGAAATACTGCACACATTTGGTTTATCAGCTGATAAAATATACTCTTTAGAACTGGAAGAGAAAAGGACTAAATATTCAGCCTAATACCTTTTCTCACTAAAATAACAAAAAAATCTAAGAGTAACAAGGACAGTTAAAAAACAAAAAAGGGAGAGTTCCCATCGTGGCTCTGTGGTTAACAAATCTGACTAGCATCCACGAGGGCACGGGTTCAATCCCTGGCCTTGCTCAGTGGGTGGGAGCCACTAGCCTGAGAACCTCCATATGCTGCAGGTGCAGCCCTTAAAAAAAAAAAAAAAAAAAAAAAGTACCACAAAAATAAATTTAGTTTAACTTTCCTTATTTTAATTTGTAAGGTTTAAGCTTCAGTAGTGAAATTTTCAGATTTTTCAACAGTCAGTAACAGCGGCTTGAGGGTCAGCAGGAAGAGTGATCCCTGCCAAAGGTCAATTCTGAATTTGCGAGCCAAAATTCAGAAACAGTTGCTTTTTCTCTCCATCTACGTCTTTTTATATTTGTTTTTATCAGAGTAACATATGCATTTAGTTTACAGTCAAACAATTCTACACGGCTTATTTAAAACCAAATCAGCACAACAGGATGGGCAGTGTCTCTGCAGCACCAGGACACAGATTCACAGGACACAGTGGGTTGAAGGATCCTGGTTGTAGGTCACAGCTGCAGCTCAGACGCGATCCCTGGGACAGGAACTCCCCCATTTATTTATTTAAATAATTTATTGAAATCATTTTGTACTTGTGGGGCATTTATTGTATAATTTGGGTTACAATCCAATGTTACATCACTTATTTTGTTGTTCCAGTGAATTGTTCCAGCCTTGGCCACTGGGAGCCCTTTCAGGTTGGCTCTGTTGTCCCTCTGGCTCGCCCTCATCCTTTTGTATTTTGAGCACTTCCTTAGCTTCTGGCACTACAAGACGCTCCAGGCTTATCTTGCATTTTCTCTGCCCCAGTCCTAGAATCAGGCATTTCTCCAAGGTGCCTGCCCTTTAAAAATTAGATATATATGTCTTCTCACAATAACTATTCTTAGTAGCTTACCAGACCAATCTCATACTTCATGGCTTGTTATGGGTCAAATGTGAAACTTAAGGTAAAAATACTCATTACTTATTATGTTGCTTATTTTCCTTTCCCTCTTCTGATTCATTCTCTGCCCTTCTCTGCCCTCCTCTATGCCCTGGAGGCTCATTTCTGTGAACTCCATCACCAGGGCTATCTCACCTTCTGCTCCCCAGCTGGGTTTAGCCAATAGAAGGCACCAGGCACCAGGCTGAGAGATGGGTTTAAGTATTTATTCCCCTAAGCTGTCTCTGCAGCTCGCAGGGGCCGTGCTCCTACAGGGTAGCCCTTCTAGCATCGCCGCAGCTCTAGTGGGTTCCAGCAACAATGCTTCCTTCTCTTGCCCACTGTTGCTAGTCCCAGGGTACTTGCTTTGCCATTCTTTGCAGGTTCCCTTAACTCTGCTCAGATCTCCATAATAAACCCTTCAGTCTCTCTTCAGTTACTTCTTTGCAACATCTGTTTCCTAGACCCTGACTGCTGGAATAATATGATGAATGATATACACTATTCTAGAAAAGTTTACTAGTTTTAAGGTCTTCACACTGGAGGAGTTCTCGCTGTGGCACAAGTGGGTTAATGATCTGGCTTGTCTCTGGGGCATTGCTGGTTCAATCCCTGGGCTGGCGGAGTGGGTTAAGGATCTGGCATTGCGGCAGCTGTGGCATAGGTTGCAGATGTGGCTTGGACCCAATCCTGGCCCAGGAACTTCCATATGCTGTAGGTGTGGCTACAAAAGTAAAACAGAAAAAAAAAAAAAAAGGTCTTCACACTGGAGAAGTCTTTCAACCAGTTTCTAAAACAAAGCGGCTATGAATACATGCAAGAAACAGACATTATACTTTCAGCTATAACAAACTTATTTTGTTGTTTTTTTTTAACAACTGCTCATGATACTCACCTTATAATCAGGTCGAATATTTGCCAGATATATGAAAGAATCAACAGCTAGAGCAATTTTCAGTCCACCTCCCTCCCAGGATAGTGCAGACATCTGCTTTCCAGGAACCTTCAAAGTACCCAGATGCTGAAAAAAAAATTATTATATTAACCTAAAGCATTACAATTAAATAAAAAACCACCAGGAGTTCCCATTGTGGCTCAGCAGGTTATGGACCCAATGTCATATCTGTCAGGGATGCGGGTTCGATCCCTGGCCTTGCTCAGTGGATTAAGGATCAGACATTGCTGTGAGCTGTGGCACAGCTCACGAATGCTGTTCGGATCCAGTGTTCACTGAGGCTGTGGCACAGGCCTCAGTTGCAGCTCCAGTTCAACCCCTAGCCTGGGAACTTCCATATGCTACAGATGCGGACATAAAAAAGATAGATAGATAGATAGACAGATAGATAGATAGATAGATAGAAAATAAATAAATAAATAAAATGCTACCAATCACTTCACAGAGATCAAAAGTAGTACAGCGTTCCCGTTGTGGCACAGTGGAAATGAATCCAAATAGTATCCGTGAGTGGGCCAGGGATCTGACGTTGCCATGAGCTGTGGTGTAGGTTGCAGACTCGGCTCAGATCCCCAGTTGCTGCGGCTGTGGTGTAGGCTGGCAGCTGCAGCTCTGATTCAACCCCTAGCCTGAAAACATTCATATGCCATGGATATGGCCCTCAAAAAAAAAGCAAAAGTGGTACAAAATTATTACATGAAAGATTCCTTCAAATCATTTTCCTTATATAATAATTTTATACTAGTATAATATTTATATATTATATTATATAATATATATACAATATATAATATATATATTATAATATATAATATATAATATAATATAATAGTATAATAATTTTATACTAAAAAGCAAACGTGATAGGAGAAATTTACAAAGTATAGCCAAAGAATTCAGCATCAAATTTCATCAAATCTAAGATGCCAGATGGACTTCCCTATCGGCACAGCAGGTTAAAAATCGGGCAGTGTCATTGCAGTGGCTTGGGTCACTGCTGTGGTGCAGGTTCAGTCCCTGGCCTAAGAACTTCCACATGTTGCGAGTGCAGCCAAAGGAAAAAAAAAAAAACAAGACGCCAGAGATTTAAATAAGCATCCTTATTTTTATGTACGACTGAGGAAAGAAAACACATTGCTAGCCTATGTAGGAAACCTCTGATTATTATAAGATGTATCCCAATTTTAGAGTTATAAAGAATTACACTTCTGTTTTTTGGGGTTTTGGGGGGGTTTCTTGTTTCTT
The DNA here is from genome assembly GCF_054392235.1 of Sus scrofa. NCBI lineage: Eukaryota > Metazoa > Chordata > Mammalia > Artiodactyla > Suidae > Sus > Sus scrofa. Next base: position 130,453,188 of record NC_139385.1, on the reverse strand, counting down.
TTCTTTTCTTTTCTTTTTTTTTCCTTTTTAGGACCAAATGCATAGCATATGGAAGTTCCCAGGTGAAGGTCAAATCGGCGCTGCAGCTGCTGGCCTACACCACAGCTACAGCAACGTGGGATCTGTGCCACATTTGTGACCTACACCATAGCTCATGGCAACGCGGGATCCCAGCACACTGAGCGAGGCCAGGGATTGAACCCACATCTTCATGGATACTGATCAGGTTCATTTCTGCTGCACCACAACGGGAACTCCAAACTGAGCTCCTTGGAATCAGTGAAACAACACTGGAGTAGTCAACTCCACCCTTAATCTTGCCCCTCGTCCATCCCCCAGCCCACCCCAACAGCCAACCAGATGCCAAGCCTTTTGCCTTCACTCCTTTCAATCCTCCACCACAAGTGCCCCCTTTCTTGGCTGAACTATGGTCAAGGCCTCCTTGCTGTGATTTTCACCTGTCGCTCTTTCTTCATTCCTGCCCTTCAAGTTCAATCTCCACTCTACTGCCATTCTGGAACACAAACCCAAGCATATCCTACTCTGCTTTAAAAAAGGTTTAAGAATGTTTAAAAATCAATAGCTCCCCACCGTCACATTCTCTAGCATAGTATACAATGCCTTTCCCCACTCGCCCAAAATTCTTCGGCTCAATTACCTACTATGGTCTCCTCATGAGGAGCTAGCCCGTATTTGTTCTCTCTGAAATCCTCCTTTCCTTTCCTCCAAGCCTCCCCTCTCCCACTGTTCCTTGTCCTGCTCGAGTACTCCTACTCATCTTTCAAGCCCCAAATGAAATGACTTCCTGCCTTCTTCCCTCCCATTCTGTGGTTCCAGAGAATTCAGACAGTGAGCTACCTGAGAGCACTAAGTGTATCATATTCACATTTATTTCCTACCCCTTAATAGCTTCCTGAGTAAACAAGTATTCAAAAAGCCTCTATTAAGTAAATATGATGTATCAAGCATTCAAATGAATTTCTTAAGATCCTAACAGTATATTTTATGGCTAAATTAGCAAATGAATAAGTGAATTAAAAGACTTTTTTAATGTGGCCATAGGAAGGAAACATTTTTTAATCCATGTTTATTTGATAAAACAACATAACCCCCCAAATTTTAATAAATTATCTTGGTATCCCTTGTTCTTAAGCAGATATGCTCTAAAATCAAATTTAATACATTAAATTCCGTTTTGTGGGAAACTAATGGGGTTGGGGGGGTTAACCTGGGAGGGCCCGCTCTATCTGTCCTGCTGTCTGTACGAAACCAGAGGGAACAAGCGACTCTCTCAGCATGACTCTTGCTATTGACATGCACACTAGGAGAACAAGGCCGTTCCCTAACTCTGCAAACATGCCAGGTGGTGGCAGCAGCAAGGAAAGAACACCGGCTTTCCCCAGCATTCACTGAGCACTGTGGAAGGCATTTTCCCACTGTTACCACCTTTAATTTTTACAACAGTGCCATGAGGTTTACTATATTTCAGGAGATAAGGAAACTGAGTCTTAGAGGTTAAATAACTTCTCTAAGTGAAACTGCATTGTAGAAAGGGAATTCAGAGCCAAAGCCAGGTCCACAAGACTGCAAACCCCATGCTCTGTCATCCCCTCCCATGGCTAAGACCACACTGCAAAAACCAGAAGACCCTAGCCCTCAGAATCAAAAGCAAATTCGTCCATGAAGTTTTCCGTAAGTTTAAATCTTTAGATAACTTCCTTGCAAGTTATCATCCCTATCTTAATCACACGGATCCTAAGATAAATTCCACATAGATCCACTCATTCAAAAAATACTAAATGACTAAATCCCAGAGGAATTATGCTTGATACTTTAAATTACAATTATACCAAAAATCACGTATAGTTTTCAATTTAACACATCACGCACTGATTTGCAATATAAAGCAAACAGGCTTTGAATGCATGTTTTTAATACTTAGAGAAGACCGAACACCAAAAATAAGCTGATAACATAATGATAAATAAGCCAATGTCAACAAACAAAAAATACCAATAAAGAACATGAATTAAAAAGGAGGCTATAGGAGTTCTCATCATGGCTCAGTGGTTGGCAAACCTGACTAGCATCCATGAGGACGAGGGTTCGATCCCTGGCATCACTCAGTGGGTTAAGGATCTGGCATTGCCATGAGCTGTGGTGTAGGTCGAAGATGCAGCTCAGATCTTGCATTGCTGTGGCTGCGGTGTAGGCTGGTGGCCGCAGCTCCGATTAGACCCCTAGCCTGGGAACCTCCATGTGCCGCCGCTGGTGTGGCCCTAAAAAACCAAAAAAAAAAAAAAAAAAAAAAGGAGGCTATAAACATCAAGAAAATTAGAACTCAGATTTTAATTATTCAGGAACCTCAAGAATTATGCTTTTTTCCTTAGCTCCTACATCTACTGGAAATATTATTAGCGACAAGGTACAGAGACTGCTCTTTAGAGCACATTCTACTGCATAACTCACAACAGCAGCTGAGACCATTGCTTACCTTATAGAAATTACTAAAATATATTTTAAATGTCAATATTAACAGAGTAAAACAACTAGTGAAGGCTTGTGTGTAGCCAAAAATATATATTATTCAAGTCTATGTGAATTTTTAAAAACCAACAAGATATCCAAAAGAGACCAAATATAGTCTAAAATTAGAAAATAAAATGGGTAAAAATTGATTAAGCTTAGTGAATAATAAATTCTCATTTTCTAAATTCTTTAAAATGCACAATACATTATTTCTCCCATTTGATATCTTCCACTACTGCTTCAATAAAATTCTCTTCAAAAGTTCAATTTATTAATAATACTACTGAGGATAACATATGCATTTATGAAAACAATGCCTATATTTTAACGTAGTATCACCTAAGATTAATTATTAAGATAAATTTTCCTAAAATAATTGACTATTCAACAACAAATTGAAACTATTACTAGTTTGGGAGAAAAACAGACTGATAAATGTAGGTTTAATATCTATGCAACTTAATATGTATATTAAAAGCCTCCAAAATTAATACGAAACAACTAAATTACACTAAAAACAACTCAAAAACCAGCTATAAAAAGAAATGCATATTCAGATCACAGAGAAAATATTCTCAGTAACTACTCCCTAGAGATTTTTTATGTGAAACATCCGGTTTTCTAAATGTACAGATTATAAATTCCACAATAAAATACAACCATGAAAACCTATAATATGAGGATATGATTCAAAGACCTATACCTGATGGTTCATCATTTTTAAATTCATCATTAAAATGATTTTAAAATGATTAAATGATTTTTAAAAATGTGACAAGCATCATTAAAATGATTTTAAAATGATTAAATGATTTTTAAAAATGTGACAAGTTTTTACCCTTTCCTCTCTTCTTTGTTCTCCTACCTCACTCACTGCATATTTAAATAGGAAGAAAGAAAGACACAATCTTTCATACATTTACCTCACCAAAGGGAGTGAAAAACTGCACAGTGTTTGCATCTTTATCCTGAGTGCTGGCCTTCTGGGAGCCTGCCACAGCCAACACGCTGCCAGTGTGGTTCCACTGGATACTTACCACATGCATGCCAGTATCAACCAAAACAGGATCTAGTCAAAAAGAAAAAAATGAAGTAACTGTGGTAAAACACTTAACTGGGAGAACTTTATAATCTTAAGAACAATTTTAAAATCTGTTTTAATTCTCCATATTAAAAAAAAAAAAAAAAGGAGTTCCCACTGTGGTGCAGCAGAAACAAATCTAACTAGTATCCATGAGGATGTGGGTTTGATCCCTGATCCCTGGCCTCGCTCAGGGTGGCATAGGTCACAGACATGGCTTGGATCCCGCATTGCTGTGGCTATGGTGTAGGCTGGCAGCTGCAGCTCCAATTCGATCCCTAGCCTGGGAACTTCCATATGCCGCATGTGCAGCCCTAAAATGACAAAAAAAAATAAAAATAAAAATAAAATAATAAAAATCAAAAAAAGAAAAAATACATACTTTGGTCATTCTCGTGTCTCATTATTTGGCATCTCCCATTGTCAAAACAAATTGCAAGGCAGGGGCAATCTGGCTCCACGTAGCCTTCTGTGCCATGGTACCAATGAATTCCAGCAATACTGATTGCTCCGGTGACATTCACTAAACAATTCAATTTCATTTTCATCTAAATAAAATCAGTTAGGTAATATTTTATATTTTCAAACAGATCACTAGGAACAGAGCATTATAGAAAGAACACTGAAAAGAGAATTTAAAAATCTGGTTTTGAATGCAAGCTCCATCACTTTTACCAACCATGGACAAATCACTTTACCTGAGTTTCAGCCTTTCCCCGTTCATAAAATGAGGATTTAAAAAACTCGTAGAGTTTTTATGAGACTCAAATGAAAAGAGGTATACAAAAGCACTCCGAAAATAGCAAAAAGTCATGTAATAGTCAGTTACTATCACTTCCATCAATGGATAGATTTAGGTAGAAGTCTTAACCCCCACTAAACAAAACTGCCCCATAAGTAACATCAGAGATCTATCATAGCTATAAATCGCACAAAGCCAGAGTTTTTCTTGAGATTATGCTGCCTGAACCTATTCTACTTTGCCTTCTCTCCAGGACCTGGTTTTTGTCCCTTACTATTTAAGTCTTCCACCCCTTTTACAATCTTTAGTAGCTTGTCACAAAAAATATCTCTGGTGTCTTATGTAAACTTTGGCTTCAGGTATGGGAAGACACAAAGATTAAAGTGACATCATCCTACTCATCATTCCTCATCCCTCAGTTTCAATACACTGAAGTCTTCTCCTTTCCAGCTACCAGAAAACTAAAACTACAAGCATTAATTTACCTCTAAGCAACTCGGGTTTTTAAAAATGAAATAAAACAAAACAAAACAACTTTTAGAAGATTAGGAGAAAACCTGAATTGAAGACTTTCTTGATTACACACACTATCATAATAAATAAATGCATATACATATATGAGTGATATATAAAATAATCATATAAAGTTGTATAAATAAAAGTAAAGGATATATATACTTACTATAAAATTTCCTTGATTATCGTAAATGTGTATTTCTCCATTTGCCATTCCAAAAAGTAAGATTTTACTATCTGCGGACCATGCTACATGGCATAACTGTATACCCTTCAGGTCTTTTCCCCAAATGCGATTCCCTAAAACAAACATAAAACGTAATTATTTCATGCATTCATGATTCTCCAGCAACAGCTCTAAAAATCTCTGTCTCCCGATCTGGTGTTCACTCCCCAGATGGCCCTTGGGTTTTTCATCTATTCCAATGGTTCAAGTGACCATCTCTATACTGATGGTTCCCAAAACTATGCCTTCAGCCCAGATATCGCTGAGCTGCAGATATGTATCTACTGTGGCCCAGACATATTTACTTGGATGTCCTATGACATGACAAGACGAACATGGCAAAAACTGAAATCTCCCCTCAAAACCAGCCTTCTTCCCACATCTGTTATTTCAATGAAGGGTACCGCCATCCACGCAGTTGCCAAAGCTAAAAACCTGGCTATTACCCTAGACACTCCCATCTTTCATCCACATCTCAATCAATAATAAGGTCCTACCTCTTCCACCTCCTAAGTATCCTCTAAAATATATCTATTTACTTCCATCCTCTTTGTCATTACCCTGGTTCAGGCTGCCATCATCCATCACCTGTCACCTAAACTGCCACAGTAATTTCCTAACTGGTACACCTGCCCCCACTCATCTTTCTTTCCTTTCTCCTTTCTTCATATTGCAGACCTAGAGATGTTTCTAAAGAACAAATATACGATCACATTTCTCCCATTCCTAAACCTTTTCTTTGGCTTCCTAATACTCTTAGGGTTAAGTCCAAACTCCCTTTATAACCTATAATCCATGTGCTCTGCCCTCTGCTGATCTCTCTGATATTATGACATACATTTCTTCTCCCTTTAGTGTCACTATACAGATTCTCAACACTGTTGCAGTACCCCACACACGGCTAAGTTCAACTCCTCTGGACCTCTCCAAATGCCATCTCTTAGGCCAGGACATTCTACACACCAACCATTCTTATGGCTAATGCCTCAGCATAGACTTCACTTCCTCCAGGATGCCTTCCTTGATGCCCCCAAGTCTAGGTTACATACTTCTACATGTTGCTGTGTTCTCCCTGTCTCAGCACCTATCACAAGGCACTGTAACTGCTTGGTTACTTATCCATCTCTCCTGATCTAGATCTGGAATATTTGTTGTTGTTGTTGTATCTAGTACCTAGTACTACAACTGCCATTTTATAAGCTCTCAGAAACAGAACTTACACACACAAAAAATGTATTTTTATGAGTTCCCATTGTGGCTCAGTGGTTAATGAGTCTGACTAGGAACCATGAGGTTGTGGGTTCGATCCCTGGCCTTGCTCACTGGGTTAGGGATCCGGCGTTGCTATAAGCTCTGGGGTAGGTAGCAAATGTGGCTCGGATCCCGAGTTGCTATGGCTCTGGCGTAGGCTGGCAGCAACAGCTCCGATTAGATCCCTAGCCTGGAAACCTCCATATGCCGTGGGTGTGACCCTAGAAAAGCAAACAAGACAAAACAAAAAATGTATTTTTAAATAAATTATTTCTCTAATAGAGTTTCTTCCTAAAAGGTGCAGGCTCTTCGAAGCCTCAGGGTTATCTATGAACTAGAACTTTAAAGACAGGTTTTAAGGCTACAAAACACAGCAAACGATGGCATGCTCAGTTCTATTAAGATTGAATGACAGATGATCATTTCACAATATATAAAAATATTGGGAGTTCCCGTCGTGGCGCAGTGGTTAACGAATCCAACTAGGAACCATGAGGTTGCAGGTTCAGTCCCTGCCCTTGCTCAGTGGGTTAGTGATCCGGCGTTGCCATGAGCTGTGGTGTAGGTTGCAGACGCGGCTCGGATCCCGCGTTGCTGTAGTTCTGGCGTAGGCCGGTGGCTACAGCTCCGATTCGACCCCTACCTAGCCTGGGAACCTCCGTATTCGACGGGAGCGGCCCAAGAAATAGCAAAAAGACAAAAAAAAAAAAAAATTGAATCATTATATTGTATACCTGAAACTAATGCTATATGTCAATTTTATCTCAATTTTTTAAAAGTGATCATTAGGTCTCTATATACTTTTTGAAACTAAAATCTATATATTCATAAAACAGTCTAACAAGTGTAAAGATAAATCATATAATTAGGTGTACAAATTTTAAATAACTCTGAAAAATTCTTTTTTTTTCCAGTGCTACTGCATGAATTTTTTTTTGGCCACCCCGCAGCATGCACAAGTTCCTGGGCTGGGGATCCAACCCAAGCCACAACAGTGACGACGCCAGATCCCTAATCACTAGGCCACTAGGAAACTCTAGGAGATTTTTTTAATAGACTATTTTACTTGAATGTACTTAAAAATAAGTGATTCTTGTGGCACAGTGGTTAACGAATCCGAATAGGAACCATGAGGTTGCAGGTTCGATCCCTGGCCTTGCTCAGTGGGTTAAGGATCCGGTGTTGCCATGAGCTGTGGTGTAGGTTGCAGACACGGCTCAGATCCCACGTTGCTGTGGCCCTGGCGTAGGCCAGCAGCTACAGCTCCGATTGGACCCCTAGCCTGGGAACCTCCATATGCCACGGGTGCGGCCCTAGGGAAAAAAAAAAGAAAAGAAGTGATTCTTAAATGTCATCAAATTGTACAGTAACTATTTTCTCCTTTCACATTTATTTTCCTGTCAGAATGCTAACATACGATAACTTAAACCTCAAAAGATCAAAAATGTGGGCTAAATCTTGATTTTAGCTCTGGGTGCAAAAAATGCATTACCATCCACTGAACCAACTATCACAGCCCCGTCCTCGTACACAATGCAGATCTTCTGTCCGTCGGCATTCCAGCTCATACTTCGAACCACTGATTTATTTCTATTGTTGATCATCTCCTCATACCAAGAGCCTGTTTTCACAAATAAAAAAAAATTACAAGTCAAAACTTCCACATCTGGCACACTGTAAATCAACCATACTTTTAATTAAAAAAAAATGGTTTTTAAAAATTTCACATCTAATAAACAGAACTTCAGAGTTGAAAACACTCCATAAAATATACTGTGGGATAAATAACTGCAAAGTTTTCTACAACCTGAGACATTAAATTATAAAATCTTCAAACCCAACCGAACAAGATGAAAAATTAACTTAGGCCTTGACTAATAATTGCTTCAAAGATTATCACAGAAAACACAATAAATGCCCACCTTTTTTTTCCCTCTCTTTCTTGCTTTCTTTCTTCCTTCTTTCTGTCAATTAGAAAATAAAACTTCACTTGCTTTTGAAGGGCCAAAACAATTGATTTTTCTCAAAGCCTGACCTTTCCCACTTGAGTACACCTCACACGATAACCAAGGAAAAAAACAGAATAACCACAAAAACTTCCTATGCATGCGTAAACTCTCCAATGATTAATTATAGGTATATTAAATAAAAGCATACTGTGGAAAAACTCTAAGACTGCTTGAAAAAAAATTTTAAACAGTTCATGTCACATCAGTAATATCACGTTACCCGTGCTGAGAGACAAAAACGTTCTCGTGCATGGGCTTAGGGTGAGATGCGACGTGTCTCAAGGTATAACCGAATATAAGGCAGATCACCAGGCTAGTCTGTCTTCTTTTTGCGTTTTGCAAGGCCTGGCTTCATTCTGGTCTAGGAAACTCTGGCCTGAAGCCCAGAAAATAACATGTAATGTGGAATAACTAGTCAGAGCAGGGTATTACCATCAATCGAGACAGAGGCTTGACTGATGGTAATACACTGAAGGTTTCTGAAGAGGACCTACTTTGGAAAAAGACAAAGTTTAATCTCCTGTATTGCCACATTCTACTCCCTACACACACACACACAGACACACACACACACACACAGACACACACACACACACACACACACACACACACACACACACACACACACACCATAAACTTAAAAAATAAATCAATTTGTGGACTACAGCAAGAATTTTTAAAAGGTATATATCCTAAATAGGTTTAATAGCAATACCCATGAACTAAGGTACCCTTTTCCCTGAGAGGTGATGGCTACAGGCCTGAAGAGAACACGTATGATGAGTTATTTTCTGGGAATAGCAATGTACCTAAGTTAATCCTTCTCTAGCTCTCCCTTGTGGGCAAAAGGCACAAATTGTGAGCCAGTCATCAGAGCTGAGATAAAAATCTATATCCATGAAAGAAAAGCAAGTTTGAAATGACTCTTTAAAAGAAATGCATTATTGTTTTGGACTTCCTCATAAACGTTCTTTTATCCACTGAACTAACTCTAGCCACTGACCAGAGAGGAACTAATCCTTAATGGAAACCTGGAAGAAAAAAAAAAAATCTATCTCAAGCAGAAACTGTTCTGCCAAGAGTCTAAGTTCAGTTGAGAGATAACCAATATTTGCATAATTCACTTTCGTAATGCAAGGTCACAGTTGAAAAGAACTAAGGCCAAAGGGAAAAGTAGGAAGCCATAAATCCAGAAATATCACCCCTGTGAACGCCTACTGCTGGTTAAAAAGAGTCTATTTCGAAGCAGTTATTTCCCCCTTCAAATACTGTAATCCATACTCCAGTTTGTGAAAGGTTAAATAAGCTCTCCTGACATACCTCTGCATAACATCCAGACGATGATAAGCCCATTTTGATCACTGGTAGTCAACTTCTGGTATTGTTCATTCCATGTTACAACTTGAACAGAACCTAAAAAATGATAAAACAATTTAGGAACTAAAAAAAAAAAGCTACAATTCACTTCAAAATTATATTTGTATAATAGACACCAAGAGCATGTTAAAATCAATACTGTTCCTGGGCAACTAACTCGTCTTCGGTATTACTCAAACATGTTCACAGAATGCAGTTACTATCATCACTCACTTCTACAAAAGTGCATAATACTAGTTTTCACGTTTATTCCTATTGCATGTTAGCTACAAGAGCTGCCATACATCTGATGACAGGAACAAATGTAAGAAGATTTACCCAATGTGCCTGACTCCCAAGGATCATGATGTCCAAAGGACACCATACTAAGAACATGTTATTTTCATTTTTGCATTAATTAGATGGTTGCTAAATACTTAGAGATAATACTACTTAAATACGATTTTAAAATTTACATGACTCACCACTATGACCTTCCAGAGTCTGATTCATAGAAAGGTTACTAGGAGCTGCAAGACCCCTCAATTTTGCATCATCTAAAAAGCAAAAACAAAGAATACTATCACAAATACTTAAAAAAGGACAGATTATAAGATTTTTACTTTTCTTGCTTTTTTGAAAAGGAGTTCCTATTCCTGGATAACATTAGGAAAATCTTTTTTTAAATATGCCCCACTCTGATCTATTTTTCTCAAAGTAGAAACATGGAAAATAACATGTACCCCCTTGCAAAGATCTTATTCTAGCAAAATAAAGCAAAATGTATAAAAGATCATTGTTTCAGTATATTACATATATTAGTAATTCTTATTGCTACTTATCCTTTCCCGAAAGGTAACAAATAGAAATATTTATGTATCTTGATAACACACAAAAAAATTGAGAACTCTAAAGCGTAAGAGAGATTAAAAAGCAAAGAATCTGCGCACTACAGCATATTTTAATTGAGAACTTTTCAAAGGTATATACCGTTAACATTTTAAAAACAACACACATGGGAGTTCCCGTCGTGGCGCAGTGGTTAACGAATCCGACTAGGAACCATGAGGTTGTGGGTTCGATCCCTGCCCTTGCTCAGTGGGTTAAGGATCCGGCGTTGCCGTGAGCTGTGGTGTAGGTTGCAGACGCGGCTCGGATCCCGCGTTGCTGTGGCTCTGGCGTAGGCCGGTGGCTACAGCTCCGATTCACCCCCTAGCCTGGGAACCTCCATATGCCGCGGGAGCGGCCCAAGAAATAGCAACAATAACAACAACAACAACAAAGACAAAAGACAAAAAAAAAAAAAAAAAAAAAAAAACACAACACACATGAACTGAGGTATGCTTTTCACTTAATGACGATGGCTACAAGCCTCAAGAGAACATGTTTTGTAAGGGATTCACTGCACATTCTTTAGGTATGGAGTCGGTCTGGATATGAACATCTCTAGAACAAAGGTAAGAACCTTTGTGCATCAATCTTGCTTCTCTAGGCAGGTTGGAAGCAGATGGCTACAGTTGGCTTGTATGGTCTTAGAACACTTTTTTCTGACCAAAATATCTGCTTTAGGGTGATATCTCCTCTCGTGGAGATGAGTAGATTGCACCCACTGCAGCAATGACCGGAAAAGCAAGAGATGTCATCTCTCATCAGGGCCATTACCCCTAAACCCCACCACAAGTAACTCTGGCAACCCTCTAAAGACCTTTAGCAGGGAAATGACATGATCTGGTTCTGGGTTTTTGTTTGTTTGCTTGCTTAAGATCACACTAGCTGGAGTGTGAAGAATAGACTAAAAGGAGGCAAGAGACAGCGAAGGGAGGGAAACTGATTCTCACAGCAGCCTCGGTGAGAGATGACAGTGGCTGGGGGTAGAGAGGTAGAAGGACGCGAGGAAAAGGACGGATTCAGATGCTCTTTGGAGACAGAAGCAGAGGGTTGTTGACGAAGGTGATGTTAAGGAGGGAAGGGGGAGCTTCGAGCTTGAGCAGATGGGGGAAATTAAGATATTTACTGAAATGGAGCAAAGCGAAAGAAGACACATGGAAGAAGGCCAAAAATTCAGTTTTAGACACGGTGAGGAAGAGATGAATGTGAAAGATTCTTGCGGCAATGTCCAAGTCTGGAAAATCAGGACTGGGCTGGAGATAGGTATTTAGGAGTCATCACTCCATAGATGGCATTTAAAGCCATAGGAATGAAAGAATAAGTCTAAAGAGAATGTAAAATGAAGAGAGCTCTAGTTTAAAAAAAAAAAAAGACTGAGAACTTACCAGAGAGGAAAGGAGGGGAAAGCAATATGTATAAATACAACAATAATTTTTAAAATTTCAATGCTCCTTTTGTCTTGAAAAATAATGGTTCAAGGAGTTCCCGCTGTGGCACAGCAGCTAAGATCCAGCTTTGTCTCTGTGGCAGTGAGGGTTCACTCCCCAGCCCCACGCAGTGGGTTAAGGATCTGGCATTGCTGCAGCTGTGGCTGGGATTCAATTCCTGCTGCTGATAAGAACATAAGCTGTCTATTAGATTTGGAAGAGGAAAGTCACTGGTGAGGGAGAGAAGAGAGAGAGAGCGCAGACTGATACTCAAAGGAGAGAGAGGGAGGATTACAAGTAATGAGATCCATGGAAAGTTAAGAGGTGGGTTCCAGCAAAACATGTGGAAGTAGGCCTTTGAGAGGTTACCCACCTCCCCATCTTAACATTTAAGATGTAAAAAGCTAGGGGCAAATGCTGCTTCTAAGGCTTTCTGCAAGGGAGTGCAAACTGGGAATGTGGCCACAGGGAATGGAAAGTAGGGCAAACTTGCTAGAAGGTAAGCTGTCTAAACATGTGAAAACTTCTATAAATATATATGACCTTTGGTCAAGTGAATTCTACCTCTAGAAATTTATCCTAGAAAATAATTAAAGGTTCACGCAAAGAAATCTCTTTGGCAAATTTCTCTAGATATGAAGATATTGTTGGAGACAACCTATGTGGTGACATCTAAATGTTCAATGCTAGAACTGGTTAAATAAATTATGGTATATACCAACGTAATGCAATACTAAACAGCCACTAAAATGATGCTATAGATGGTGTTTTATTGATGTAGAGGATTGTTGTATTACATCAATGAAATGATAATAACAGCTCTTTTGTAGCTAAGCTCCCAAAGGACACTTACAAAGTCACATCTTTAGCGTAACACAGTGCTTCAAATATACTAGGCACACAACATCTGCTTACTGTTACTGGAGGGCTCTGTTGCATCACAACTATTAGTTTTAAATACAACGGACTGATCTTTTAAGAATCTTCCAGCCATATTTCTCACATTTATCTCCTTCAACGTGATTTACACTCCTTATTAAGTTCCAAAACCAATAATTTACTCCATATTCCAAGCCTCTCAAGAATCTATGTTCCATCTTGCTCACTGATTTCAAAGAGTACTCTAACCACACTTCATCAAAAGTGCAAAACAGGAAAAGAAGTATTTTTTTTCTTGAAAAGCCTTCAATATTAAACATAATGAATGCATTTCTTAAGGTAACTAAAACTTCCTACATATTTTAAGCAAAATAAAAATATGTATATAGACATATATACATATGCACATCTATATTTGAGAAACATAACAGGGGCAAAATTTATTTTCTTATAACACAATTAAGAAAATTAAAGCATTAGAGAGATTAAATTACTAGACATCAGAAGCCAAACTCTAATTGGCACATAAGTATCTACCTCCCAAATCTGCCTTTGATTTCATATAATTAATCTGGCATGCCAAAACAAAACAATCTTCTCTCTTTGCTCATGCTGTCCATGAGCCCTCTGTGTAGTGGTTAAAAACAAGGACTTGAAAGTGAGACAAAGTTTTGATGGAAGAAATTTCCACATATTGAGGTACGGGAGAGTCATTCTGGTTTATATATTATTTTATTAAACTTCATGCTAAGTCGAGTTCCTGCCGTGGCACAGCGGAAACGAATCCGACTAGGAACCATGAGGTCACAGGTTCAAACCCTGACCTCGCTCAGTGGGTTAAGGATCCAGCATTGCTGTGAGCTGTGGTGTAGGTCACAGATGTGACTCGGATCCGGAGTTGCTGTGGCTGTGGCGTAGGCCAGCAGCTGTAGCTCGAATCCGACCCCTAGCCTGGGAACCTCCACATGCCTTGGGTGCAGCCCTGAAAAGAAAAAAAAAAAAAAAAAAAGCAAAAACTTTGTGCTAAGTAGAACAGAGTGTTTTATAGCCTAGCAGACATATCTTGTACATCTGGTTTAACCATTAAAGTGTACACTGTCCAGAAGTAAAGAATCACCATTCTGAAGATAGAGATCAATGCCTTCCTTCCTGGGATGTCAATGCCAGCTCTCCTTTGATGATAAGGCTCCCTTCCCAGGAGCCAAGGGCATAGTGACTCACCATGGAGGAAGCAGTAAACCACTGTCATGTCTCATGCTCTTTATTCTGACCAGAGATAAAACCATGCTGAAAACCCTCTTCTTCAGAACAGTTCCTCAGCCGCTCTGAGAGGCTGCCTCCACAGCTATAGTCAGTTTGACTCAAATGAAATGTTTTTCTATTACCGTTATTTCGAATCTTAGCTGTGTCACTTATTTCCTGTGTGACCTTGGGCAAACTGTTAACAGATCAGCACCTCAATCTTCTCATCCAGAATACCTTACCTCTCAAGATTATTACTAAACTGTAAAGCACTGTTACTCAAAGTGTGGCCTGAGAACCAGCCACACCAGTATCACTGGAAATGCAAATTCTCAGACCCCATTCCAGATCTACTCTGGGGCAAGAGCCCAGAAATCCATTTGAACAGCCTCTTCAGATGATTCTTAGCCTGATAAAGCTTGAGAAGCAATGCTGTAAGGAATCCAAAAAATTATTCCTTACTGAATAATTCAGTTCAACTCATTTTACAAAAGCGTGAACTAAAACCCAAAGATACTCAGCAACTTGCTGAAAGACATTCGGAAGTCTTACAACAGAGCTAAGGTTCCAACTCCAATCTCCTTATCTAAGACTACACTTTAGATTAGGGATTGTCTAACTTTCCAACCTAGAGCGACACTAAATACTAAAGAAATGTGAAGCTGTTTGCTATGATTCCAGAGAACTAGAAAAAAAGAGAGCTCAAGCTGTAAAACACAAGGGATTTATTAATAAAAATGTTTTAATTCCACTTTCTGTTCTTGGAAACTAGGTACATACTTATTAGCACATCTGAAGAGTGGAAAGGATGACAGAGGCCTGTAAACAATTTGCCAAAATGTGAGATTTTGTGACCTTAGTGAAATGCTGATTCACATCATTTTTATTAGCCTCAATAATATAGCACAATAAATAACACTTAGCATAAGGCAGCATAGTGACTTAGTTTTCATTCTTTGTTCTTTTTCACTTTCCATCAATAACTTTAGCAAAAACCTTCTGATGTTTACATTGGATATTCTCTGAACTTTATTGAGAAAATACTCTAGAAAAACACCTCCAAATATCTGGGGTTTTGTTTTTTTTTCCTTTTGAAAGAATTAGAATTGCATTCTGACAAACCCCATGAGCAAATCTCACCGAACAAATGATTTTCTATCAAGTTCAAAGATTTTGGCTTATGTTCATTTACCTGTCTGTGTCTCCAATTTCAAAACTTTCAGTAATCCATCTTCACCACCACAGGCTATGAATCCTTGGTCCTTGTTCCAAGATATACATTTCAGCTTCACGTTATTGGGAATAGAAATCTGAAAAGTAACCACAGCCATTCTCACAACTTTCCACGAAGGGGCTGGGAATGAGTCTATGGGAGATGAGCGCCGAAGAAGAAAAACGGCCAGCCTTGAGAACGTGAGCCTTATGAAAATTAGCATAGTCCCCTGAACTGCCCCAGGCCCCACATTTGTAAAAGAAAGAAAGAAAGGCAAGAGAAGGGCCGTGACTGAGAACGAACCCAACGGGGAAGTGACCTGATGCATTTTTGAAAGCAGGGGGCGTGTAACGGTGGCATAAATCTATACCGTCAAGCCACATTCCCTTTCCACACACCCTTTGGCTACATTTTTATTATTACTTTTCTCCTCCCCAGAAGCCCGGGATGATCCAAAGAATTTAAGTCACCCGAATCGGCAACAGGTAGAAACACGCAGTGCTCTGCCCTCACCCCCTGGCCCCCGCAAAGGACCTAACCAGGGGCAGGAATGAGAAAGAATTGTGCGAGAGAGCTGCTGGCTTCGCTAAGGACTATTTGGGACTGGGGGACTGGCAGGAGGAGGTCCCAGGCTGGATCATGCAGGAATGCGGGAGGAGGGATGGCGAAACGGCGATCTGGACGCCCGGCCTCTCGGGCAGGATGCGGGAACGCCTGCAGGACTAGAGATGGGAGGGGGAGCGAGGACAAACCCTGGGAAACTCACTTTCTTGCTCAGGTAAAAGAACATCCTAGGAACCCTGAGAGGACGACCCCAGCAGTCAAGGCCTGCAACGGGAAACTTCTAAGCAGCCAACTGCGAGCACCAGCGGCTCTTGGAAGCTCCCGTCGCCCTGGCAACCGCCAGCGCCCGGTCGCATCCGGGGCGCCAAAGGACACTTCCGGTGTCGCCCTCGCATCGCCAGGCGTCCTGCGCCTGCGCGGACGTCGGGGGCGCGGTGGTAGAGCCGGGGTCGCGGGCCCGAGTGGAGGCTGTACTTGGTTGTTGTGCTAGTGGTCCTTTGTGCCCTGCCCCGGGGCCGGACGGCGTCCCTCAGCGCCCTGTCTCGTCGCCTCAGCTGCCCTCCGTCCACGCGGGCTCCGAGGACCGGCCACACCTCGGACGGTCTCGGTGGAACTCGCCCGGGTTGTCTGCACCAACACAGGAGGAAAGGCACCCTTTCAGATGAGGTCGTAATGACGGGGTGTTTTGTAAGCCCCAAGGGGCCAACATTGTTGAAAGGGAAACGTTTTTGACTGCATTTGGTAGCCTGGCGCCGTTGGCCAAATGGAGGCACAAACGTGTTTTCTTTTTTTTTTTTTTTTTTTTTTTTTTTTTTTTTTTTGCCTTTTTTGTTGTTGTTGTTGCTATTTCTTGGGCCGCTCCTGCGGCATATGGAGGTTCCCAGGCTAGGGGCTGAATCGGAGCTGTAGCCACCGGCCTACACCAGAGCCACAGCAACGCGGGATGCGAGCCGCGTCTGCAACCTACACCACAGCTCACGGCAACGCCGGATCCTTAACCCACTGAGCAAGGGCAGGGACCGAACCCGCGACCTCATGGTTCCTAGTCGGATTCGTTAACCACTGTGCCAGGACGGGAACTCCACAAACGTGTTTTCGAAGCTTGCAAACCTTCCTTTGGGGATTAGCCCCCCGGAATAACTTGGGTGTTGGAGAGTTTGTTAATTCTCTTTGTTTTAGAACTTTTTAGTGGTTTGCTTAAGGTGTTACTGCAGCCCAAGGATCCCGATAAAAAACATGTGTGATAAAAAGAATGTATGTGAGCATGTCATTTCTTTGGGGGCATAGCCTTCCATCTTTAATTGAGGTGTTTAGGATTTTCTTGCTTGCTGTCGCCTATTTTATAGTCTTCTTTTTTCTACCTTAGTTCTTTCTTCAATTCTCTTTGTCCTTTCTGAATGCTTGGAGAGTTACCGCCACAATTTTCGACATAGGGCAGAAACGCCCATGAAATTATGTAGTCTCACCTATTTTCTCTTTCTGGTTTTCTCTTATACTTATTTGTGGCTAGCACTGTTGATTTGTAAATCTAACATGTGCTTTACGCTGCGGTAGCTAATTTCCCCACCTAGAGCCATTCCCTAGATCAGGCAAATAAGGTCCAAATTCTTTGACCGAGGTCTCTTGCCTCACCCAGCATACTCAAAAATTGACAATGGTCCTAGTGCATTTTCCATCAAATCTAAACCCCGGATAAAATCAGATCTTCCATCAATCCTAAAATGAAGATTTGGTGTCCCCACTTTAAGCAAGCCAATGTGCTTTCATCCCACCATTCCTGACTGCCTAGAAGGCCATTTAATATATCCTATGATTTCCTACCCTCTTGGCCAGTTGTGCCTAGTCAAACAACACAAATCAGGTCTCGCTGAGAAATTCTTTCCAAACTTAACCCCCCCATCCCATTCAGATAATATATTTTTTATTTGTTTTAAAATGTATGTGTATTTTTCTTCAGCATCAGCTGTACATTCCTAAGATATGTTGGCACCCTGATCACGGGCTCCCTATTACTGGAGTCAAGAAAGAAAAAAAAATCAGTTACTATTTAAGTCAAGGGATTCCAATCAACTGGCCAAGGTTAAGATGTGATTAGGGAGTTCCCGTCGTGGCGCAGTGGTTAACGAATCCGACTAGGAACCATGAGGTTGCGGGTTCGGTCTCTGCCCTTGCTCAGTGGGTTAACGATCCGGTGTTGTCCGGTGTTGCCGTGAGCTGTGGTGTAGGTTGCAGACGCGGCTCGGATCCCGTGTTGCTGTGGCTCTGGCGTAGGCCGATGGCTACAGCTCCCATTCAACCCCTAGCCTGGGAACCTCCATATGCCGCAGGAGCGGCCCAAGAAATAGCAACAACAATAACAACAAAAGACAAAAGACAAAAGACAAAAAAAAAAAAAAAAAAAAAAAAAAAAAAAAAAAGATGTGATTAGTTGAAGCTACCGATGGTCACACTTTTGAAAATTCATCTCTCTTTAGATAGTTTCCCCAGTTTTTGCACAAGCTCTCATTTATTCCTCCTATAGAACCATTTCTTTGTGATGTATTCATATAACTGATTGTGTTCTCAAATGAGTTTGAAAAATAATACTTGCTCTATGTCAGGTTTCAAAAATGTTGAGAAATAATAAAATATGTTTCATATACTGTATACTGCCTTGATGTGTTCATTTTTCATTTCTCTTTACAGTTTATATTTTTGATTTTGTGCTCTTTCTGGGTTTATATCTATAGGTTATATTTTCTTTTCAGGTGCGTATATTAATGTACCCTCATCATTATTTTATCTGCCTTCAAGTAAGTTTGTTTTATTCCCTCTCCCACAACATTCTTGATTAAAGCCTTTCTATTTAACCTGAACTTAACATTTTTAACCTTAAAAGCATGAGATTAAATTATAGGAAGAGTCACAACATTTTGTCCTTTGACAAAAAAACTGTTTCCTGTTCCAAATAATTGTTGATTCAGCTTAAGAAAATATGTTGGAGTTCCCGTCATGGCGCAGTGCTTAATGAATCCGACTAGGAACCATGGGGTTGCGGGTTCGATCCCTGGCCTTGCTCAGTGGGTTAAGGATCCAGTGTTGCTGTGAGCTGTGGTGTGGGCCGCAGATGCGACTCGAATCCCAAGTTGCTGTGGCTGTGGCTGTGGCATAGTCCGGCGGCTACAGCTCCGTTTAGACCCCTGGCCTGGGAACCTCCATATGCCACAGGAGCGGCTCAAGAAAAGGCAAAAAGACAAAAAAACATAAAAAACAAAACAAAAAAAAGAAAATATGTTAATAGACAAAGTTGATATAATAAGAGTAACCAAAAAAGGCATGACAGTAATATAAAGATACATTTTTATTACACTAAAGACAACATAAACCAAAAAAGGAATGAGTAGTATACAATTTAAAGAACTGTTTTCTTTTGAAAGCTGTAAGCTTTAAAGCTGAAAAAAATTATATTTATCAGATATATAAGTGAAAAAAAGTTAGGCTTATCATTAACATTTAAAAAGACATTAGGTTTTGTTGTCATAGCAATATTTGCAAATATATAACTTTACTGATTGGATCCTAAGGTAAAACAATAAACTGAGGGTTTTTTGCTCTTGGTAAAAAGTTGTAACACTCTTAATTCACAACTAAAGTCTTTAGTTATATGCTTCTAACATTAGAATGAATTAAAAATGTCATATAACCGTTAACTTGATGTTAACTGTATTTAGATATGGGTAATCTCCTGATCACAGCTTCAACGATACGCTAGTAAAAATGAGCAGAAACCAAAATGTGTTAAAGATATAGTTCTAAACTATATTCATCTCGATTTAATTATATGAACTTTTTTATGTGTAAATATTTTAATTTACACACTCATTAACAAGGCTGGTTTATACTATAAATACTATCAAGATCAAAAGTTCCCATTGTAAATATGGTTATCTTACTAATATAAACATTTAAAAATTAAATGGCTCAATTAGTAAAGAAATTATGAAATTTTCATTCTATTTCCTACCAACTATTTCACAGTCATACCTTAGAGACACTAAAGTTTGCTCTTAAGAAGGATCTGGACATTTATTTCCTTAGAAAAACAAAACTGAGTCTTCAGAAGATCCTCATACTACTTATGCAGTAACATTCAAGCATTTGTAATTGCAAGTTAGTAACAGGAACACTGGAGTATGCCAAAGTATGAAGTACATCAAGCGCTCCGTATTTCCAGGTGAAAAAAATGGAGCAGTTCAACGATGTATTTGTCCATATTCATTTGCTTGCAACTTCTCCAAAATGTCATCTAGTGGCTAGTTGTTAAGGCTAAAACCATATATTTTTAGACATAGATAATGTAAACCTAACTTTCAGACCCTTCAATATAAGATTAAAAATACGTATTTAAAATCCTATTTTGAACAAAAAGAGTGAAATTGTTTTCTCACCAAAAATATAATCTAAAACCCAGACACTCTTCTTTAGAGAGCATAATATAAAGCAGTGGTCTTCAAACATTTTTTGCTCATATATCCCCTAAAATAATTTTGACAAGTGATATCTTGTGCCTATTTAAATTGTATAAAAATTTTCCTAAGTTTTAGTAAGAAAATATGTAATTTCTGCTAAATAAATAAATATTGAGACTTTAAAATTTAAATAAGTCTTTCAGATGTATCCCATGTAATGTTAATACCACACTGAATTGATACTGTTACTGTTCTTCTAAAATAAAATACTTCCTTGAATCTGCATTTCCTTTCTACTTTCTCCACAGAGTTTTATTCTACTTTGAATCTTGGAAATATGTTCTATTATATTTCTCTGATGTAAACTTTATACAATCATCAAGTGCATACGCAAATTATATTGAAATTACCTTTACACTAATTTTCTTTGACCATGAGGCTCTAAATTTTTTTTTTAATCATCTCGGTTATCATTACAACTATTGTGGGCACACAATTGATCCAAACAGCAAATAAATTATCAATTTTGACATAAAATCATTACAAATGAAAGGTAAAGTTTAATTAGAAAGTATCTCTTGGAGTTCCCCTGATGGCGCAGTGAAAACTAATCTGACTAGGAACCACAAGGTTGCGGGTTCATCTCTAGCCTCACTCAGCAGGTCAAGGATCCAACATTGCCGTGAGCTATGGTGCAGGTCGCAGACACAGCTCGGATCTGGCGCTGCTGTGGCTCTGGCATAGGCTGGCAGCTACAGCCCCAATTCAACCCCCAGCCTGGGAACCTACACATGCAGTGGGTGCAGCCCTAAAAAGTCAAAAAAAAAAAAAAAAAAAAAAAAAAAAGGTATATCTTAATGGAATGAATTGGAGATGAGTTTATGAAGCCTTGATTTTAAGAAATTGTTGAATTATCCCTGCATTTGGCTCTCTGGAGATTTTTCTTTTCCAAGAAACTAACCTTAGTAAAGTTCAAGCTAAGAAGTATGCCTCTCTTATAAAGTTAAGAGAATGGTGACAGTGAAGTGAGAGATGGGAAAAGAGAATGGTAGCTGATCCCAAGTTGCATTTCAGGCAGATCAGTTTAAGAGAGTGAAGGATTCAGAAATTGATTCCTTTAAAATTTTCTGCCCCTCCCCCCATACGCCTTGACAGTCTCTGCATCCTTGGGGGGGGGATCCATATCCGCCTGAATGCCCCTCCTCCAAGAGCCCTAGGGACAGTGTGGTGAACTCGAGCTGTGCCAAGAAAAAATACTTTTCCTGAATTACTCCTTTGGCTAAAGAACTGCTTTTGAATGTTTCCGAGGTGGTACATGTTACATTTTGCAATCTGCTTTTTGACCACTTGGCTAGGCAAAGTACACAACTGTGTGTCATCTGAGCAACCACACTGCACGAGTCAGCGGGCTCCTTTTGTACATGCACAGATTCTGAATAAGAAAGTCATGTTAAGGCGTTCCCTCGTGGTTCAGCAGTTACGAACCCAACTAGTATCCATGAGGACTCGGTTTAGATCCCTGGCCTCACTCAGTGGGTTGGGAATCTGGCGTTGCCATGTGCTGTGGTGTAGCTCACAGATGTGGCTTGGATCTGATGGTGCTGTGGCCGTGGCTCTAATTCAACCCCTAGCCTGGGAATTTCCATATGCCGTGGTTCAACCCTAAAAAGACAAAAACAAACAAACAAACAAAAGCTTTAAAATTAAAAAAAAAAAAAGTCAGGTCAAGGAATCAGCATAATAGCATGATCTGTTGAATAGAGCTCAATTCAGAGCCTATACTGCTATGGAAAAGCACTAGAAAAAAATAATTACACAGCTTTCACATGTAAATAAAAATGAGTGTAATTGTCTGTCAAAACATTTAAAAAGAACTCAATTTCATAAAGTAAAGCTGCATATTACTATTGCTCATCTTAAAACTTAATGAAGAGGAGTTCCCGTCGTGGCGCAGTGGTTAACGAATCCGACTAGGAACCATGAGGTTGCGGGTTCGGTCCCTGCCTTTGCTCAGTGGGTTAACGATCCGGCATTGCCGTGAGCTGTGGTGTAGGTTGCAGACGCGGCTCGGATCCCACGTTGCTGTGGCTCTGGCGTAGGCTGGTGGCTACAGCTCCGATTTGACCCCTAGCCTGGGAACCTCCATATGCCGCGGGAGCGGCCCAAGAAATGGCAAAAAAAGACAAAAAAAGACAAAAAAAAAAAAAAACCAAAAAAACAAAAACTTAATGAAGAAGGCCCCTATCGTAAAACTGAATGAAGAATGTCCTAAAATGTCAGCTCGGTGGTAGTACCTAGGCTGGCTTCAGGCAGAAGCAGACAAACTTCCAGAAAGGATATGTTTGCTGTTCAGTCTCTGCAGATAGGAGCTGACCTTATCCTGGAATGCCAGTGTGGCTTCACATGCACAGGCGTCTTCTGTGGAGATGAGTCTTCGTGCTTCTTCAACGGCTGACGGCAATGACAGTGCACGAAACATTAGAGCTAATCACAAGTCATAGCAAATCAGGAAATCCATGATTCTATACCTACATGTTTCAAGACTTACCTACATGCATTTTCTGGGAGATAAAAGGATATAAGAGCACAGAGAAAGAGGAGAAAATACGGTGGAACTTGAAGGTCACAGAAGAAACTGAGTTGGGAGATGCTGAGAAAAAGTTTGCAATTGTCAAGGCTGTTATATTGTTCTGTTTACTTTTATTTTTATCTTTTTGGAGCCACACCCGTGGCATATGGAGGTTCCCAGGCTAGGGGTCCAATCGGAGCTGTAGCTGCTGGCCTATACCACAGCCACAGCAACACAGGATCCTTAACCTACTGAGCGAGGTCAAGGATCAAGCCCGAGTCCTCATGGATGCTAGTGAGGTTCATTAACCACTGAGCCAAGACGGGAACTCCTGTTCTATACACTTTTGTGATTGTCTGAAATTATTCATGATCTAAAGAAAAGGTTTAGGAAGATGGTGTAAGGGGAAGCCAAAAATGCTGAGATAATCTTCTTGTTATACCGTGTCCTCATTAAGAAAGGAAAATAGCCCTCTGTATGGCCAAAATATGTCAAAGATTAAAACTAGATAATTCCTGATTTCCAGTACAGACTATAATTCAACTGAATAGTTTGAACTGAGAATTCTAGTTCTTACCCACAAATGCTTTGCAACTAAAGATTCAGGTTTGTATTGACATCTAAGCAAAGAGTCTGGGAGAATGGTAATTTTGATTCCAATGTCTTTCTGTAATTTGGTGAGGCAGTTATTCCTACTCAATACCATATCCCCTAAAGTTGCCTAACAGAAGTAAGAGTAACTTCCCAGGTCTGAAACCGATGACTAATCTTCCAACTGAATAGCGGTATTGCCTGAAGACAAGGAATGGTTCTGGGCTCTGCGTTTTCTCCCACATTCTACAAAGATAAGATATAGGGCTAGGGGACCATAAATTCACCTGATTCTTTCATTTATACCTAGCTGTCCAAATATTCTATTGAAACTGTTAGGGACACCAGCTCAAATCCCTGTCTCAATCAGTTAATTAGTAAACCAGAAAGTATCTACTGAATGCCAAGTACATGCCCAACCATCCCTGTACAGAGTATAAAATTGGTACCTACGACACTTTTCCAGTGCATCTTGCCTGATAGATTATAAACTCTGTGAGGGTAGAGGCTCAGTGTAATAGTCTCATTAAAACACCCCATGGAGGAGTTCTTTCATGGCTCAGCAGATCAAGGACCTGGCATTGTCACTGCAGTGACAACCGGGTCACTGCTGTGGTGCAGTTTTGATCCCTGGCTCAGGAACTTCTACATGCCATGGGTGTGGCTAAAACAAAACAAAACGAAAACAAACAAACAACAACAACAAACACCCCATGGAAAATTGGGATGTTGCACAACTGAAAGTTGAGTGATGGATTCATTCACAATAGCATTAAAAAAGAATACAATGTTTTGGAATAAATTTAACAAAAGTACTGCAAGACTTGTAATGCTTCAAACCACAAAACATTAATCAGTCTCCAGTTCCTTCCTCGGGACCCAGTAGAGTACTAGATATGTAACAGTAGCTCCATAAATACTTGCTGAATTAAAAAAAAAAAAATGAGTGGCTAAACAAATGAGGCCAGAGCCTAAACCATGATAAACCATGCTGGAATCCTCACCTTCCAGGAGAAGAAGATGCCCAAGACTTAAGATTGGGTCACTGTTATCCTCACCCTCCCCAAGAAGTTGATCCATACTTTACTGCAAATGAAGAAATATGTGCTGAATAACTCTCAGGAGTTATGATAGGTGCCAGGAATACAGACAAGATCTCCTACCCTTGGAGGCTGGGGTTTACAATCTGCAGGAGCATGAAAACCCAAGTCCAGAACTCTTGAGTTTTCGTCCCTTAATCTGCTTTACTCTCAGTCTTCCTCCCCTCAATAAAGATACCCCATCCTCCCAGATGCTCAAGTGGAATAGGAAAACCATCCTTCTTCCTCCCTCTTCCTATCCCCCGCATCTAGAATTCCCCTTGCCCCAGAAGATCAGCACAATTTGGCCCCGCCTAACACTCCAAACTATCTTATACGGCACTTCTCCCTGGCTGACTGTGCGTCCATCACACTGGTGGCCTTTCACTTCCTCTTCCCACTGAAGTCACCATCCAGGACCTGGCACTGCTCTCCCCCCTTCACAGCACTCCAGTCTCAAGCTACCTGCCGCCAAACCTCAGAACTCAAATGCCACTTCCTCAGAGAGACTCTCCCAACCTGAAATAGGTTCCTCCAACCGCCATGCCATTCTCGTCTTTTCCACCACTGCTCTTATTTAAATCATTGATACATTTGTTAGAGACTTGTCTCTTCCCCCTAGACTGCTACCAAAGACCACCACACATGTTGTGTTCAAGAATATGTACCTAGTGCCTAGAACATAGCAGGTGCTATATGTATTGACTGGATGAAAGAATGATTGAAGGAACACACAAGCTACCACAACACAAGGTGCCCAGTGCTGAAGGAGGACAAAGTTCAACGGAAGGATAAGGGGAACTCTGGTAGAGGGCATAAAAATTGCACTAGCCTGGAAATCAAACAAACATTATTATATAAATTTGATTCACTCAAAGTAACGTATAGAACGCATGTAAGTTCTGATGCATAGTAAAAAGGAACACTGATAAACCCACTGCACATAAGAATTAAAACATCAGGAATACTGTTGCAGAGACATCATTGAAGAAGTGGAAATATAAACAATCTAGGAGAAGATATTTGCAACACATAAAAATAACAAAGAATTTACAGCCGAAAATGTGAAGAGTTCTTATAAACCAATAAGAAAAACACAAATAATCTAATGAAAAATAAGAGCATAAATTGCATTTTCAGATAAGGAACTGAAATGATCATTAAATAAATATAAGGAGTTACCATTGTGGCTCAGCGGAAACAAATCCGACTAGGAGTCATGAGGTTGTGGGTTCGATCCCTGGCCTCGCTCAGTGGGTTAAGCATCTGGCGTTGCCATGAGCTGTGGTGTAGCTTGCAGATGCGGCTTGGATCTGGCATTGTTGTGGCTGTGGCACGGGCCAACAGCTAAAGCTCTGATTAGACCCCTAGCCTGGGAACCTCCACATGCCATGGGTGCTGCCCTAAAAAGCAGAAATAAATAAATAAATAAAAGAAGAGATGCTTAGCCTCTTTAGTAAGCAGGAAATGGGGTGGGGGGAGACTACAGGGAGATACTTCTTTACAACCAACAAATTGGCAAAAACTTTCACTCAACAAAGCTAAACATCGACAAGGGTGCGGTTCTTGCATTTTGAAAAGCAAAAGTAGCAAGGGAAGCAGATCATGGCAAAGGATGGACTCAGGTGAGTACAGGGCGTGCTCCTGGAATATCACATAGTTTACATGGCTGGACCACAGGTCCTGGTCAGAAGGAGTGAATCTGGGGGCAAATGCAGTGACAAGATGGAGTGGTTACCAGGGTTCGGGAGGACAAAATGGGAAGTTTTTGCTTAATGGGGTACAGAGCTTTAGTTTGGGATGAGACGAAAGTTCTGGAGCCGAATATTGGGATGGTTGTACAACAATGTGAATGTACTTAGAACACTGGACTACACTAAAAATGGTAAAAATGCTAAACTTTACATCATATATATTAAATATTTTATGTCATGTCAATGAAAAAAATCTGGACTTAGAGACTTTAACTAGGGGGGAAAAAAAAAAAAAGACCAGAGAGAATGGAATTGAACCATGGAGGGAAGACTGCCTGCTGGGAAAGTGGAATCATTTCATTCCGAAGACAGCGGGGAGGAAGCACTGGTGGATTCCAACTAGGAGCCAGACTCAGACTTGGACACGGGAAAGCTTCCTCCTAGAAGACTGTCCTTGCACATAAACTAGGCTTAAAGGGACAGGCTTTACCTGAACACGTCTTCTTGTCTTCATTCAAGGTGTAGCCGGTATAACACTCGCAGTGGTAAGCCCCGGCCCCGTCGTTCACACAGATGTGCTGGCAACCGTGGGAGCCGAGAGCGCACTTGTTACGAACTGGCGGGGAATGCGGCAGGAAAGACAATAATATCCACACGTTACACGTGGAAACGAAACACAGACTTCTGTGCAAGTACAGCAAAGGAGCCCTTCAGTCATCAGCAAAGAATCTGGGGAACCTCTACGGGCGGGACAGAAGTGCAGCCTTGAGTCCTCCCCAGTCACAGACTCAGCCCCACCCCCAGAACGAAGCCACGCAAGCCACGCCCCTTGCCTGGCTGCCCTCGTCCAGTCCACCGTCTAAACCTCCCCACCAAGCCCACCTCCAGCCCCAGCCCTCTGAGTCCTCCCAGACCAGCCTCCACCGCCTTAGTTACGTTACTCCCTCTCCCCAGCAGCTGCCGTCCCTGCTTTCTTAAGGTGCTGGTTCTCCGTGCATGAGCCTGTATGGAGCTCAGAGGCAGAAGCTTCCTTATATCCCCACAGTGCTTAGCACAGTCGTGCTTGGTACTCTTTTAATGACCTCATTAAAAAAAAAAAAAAAAAAAATTGGTGACAAGCCACTCCCTTTAATCTCTCTTGAAAAGGTCACATACTCCAATCTCTCCAAGGGAGAGGAAAGTATACATAAAATCTAGAAAAAAAAATTATCCGAATATGTCAAAACTAAACACCACCTTGAGAGCTCAGAATTTCTCTTAGGAGGGTTTTCACAGTATAAATGCCACTCTGTTCTGCCAGTGAGTTTAAGTCAAATTAATGAGGATTAGCAGTTCTGGCAACGGGCTCCTTTGCCAAGTCGTAAGGCTCAGATTCGCCCAAGATTGATCATCTTGAAACTGTCAAGGAAGGACTTGCTTCAAACTTACTGGAAGATCTGAGTGGGTCTAATTCAGTCATTTACAAAGTCTCCTTTACTAAAATGATCCGGCTTTAAGATTAACGCTACAGAAAAGTTCCAGGCCAAGTTTTAATTGGAAAAAGATCAGTTCAGCCTATCACACCAAGTAGTTACTGTCCAACTGACTTCCTCTAAAGTTTCCTATTTGCTCTACAGAGCCATAAAATTTTCCTGGATAAGGACCCTCCATTTAATGAGCTTTTCTCATATCCCCCATTCCCTACCCATTTCCCAGTAATTTTCTGAAGTAAGCCATGTTTGCAAAACCTAATGAGCTCACTGCCCTCTGAGCAATGTGTGCCTTGGTCTCGAAGCATGGTAATGCAGTGTCTGAAGCCTGACTCCTCACATGGCCTTTAAGAGTCTCTCTTGATGAATTGCAGGTTGGTTTGACTGCGGTAGAAAGAGCCACGTGTGAAAGAATGTACTGAGTGGACGTTACCTGAACACGTTTTTTTATCTTCGTTCAGAATGTAGCCCTCATAGCACTCACAATGATGGGACCCAGCTCCGTCATTCACACAAATGTGCTGACAGCCGTGTGTACCAAGAGCACACTGATCTCGAGCTGCCAAACAAAAGTCCAGAAGAAAAGAAGTTAAATGCAGAAAAGTCTCTTACTGCCCAATTCAGAAATTTTATTTGCAGCTAGAGATGTGTACGAGGAGAACTTATTAGAAACCACTCAGGAGTTCCCGTCGTGGTGCAGTGGTTAACGAATCCGACTAGGAACCATGAGGTTGCGGGTTCGGTCCCTGCGCTTGCTCAGTGGGTTAACGATCCGGCGTTGCCGTGAGCTGTGGTGTAGGTTGCAGATGTGGCTCGGATCCCGTGTTGCTGTAGCTCTGGCGTGGGCCGGAGACTACAGCTCCGATTAGATCCCTAGCCTGGGAACCTCCATATGCTGTGGGAGCGGCCCAAGAAATAGCAAAAAGACAAAAAAAAAAAGAAAGAAAGAAAGAAACCACTCAAAGCCATCAGTAATATTTGTTCTAACTAGTATTCAGCTGAGCAAAACAAAATCCTACACACACAATATTCTGTTTTCCCCTACACCCTTTCAGAATCATCTGTACTAAATTGTTTTTGTTTCTTTCTTTTTATGGCTGCACCTGCAGCCTATGGAAACTCACAGGCCAGAAGTCAAATCAGAGCTGCAGCTGCTGGCCTACACCACAGCCACAACAACACTGAATCTGAGCTGCATCTGTGACCTATGCCACCGCTTGCAGCAACGCCAGATTCGTAACCAACTGAGCGAGGCCAGGGATCGAACCCGAATCTTCACGGATACTAGTCAGGTTCTTAACCCACTGAGCCACAGGGGAACTCCCATACTGAGTTTTTATAATCTAAGTATCTCATAAATCCTTTCTAAAGCTTTCCCTTTAGGATTGTTGTAT
The DNA here is from genome assembly GCF_054392235.1 of Sus scrofa. NCBI lineage: Eukaryota > Metazoa > Chordata > Mammalia > Artiodactyla > Suidae > Sus > Sus scrofa. Next base: position 130,424,021 of record NC_139385.1, on the reverse strand, counting down.
TTATGCTGCATCAGAGGGATTCCAGCAGTGGTGGAGCTAATTATACTAGATTCAGAAAGACATCGACTTAGAGTTTGAAGAAAGTGCAGCTCAGTCCTCTCCTGTAATAAATGAGGAAGCGGAGTCCAAAGCAGACCAACTGACTCAGAGAAGCATCAGAGCTCAAGACCCAAATTGCCACTCATGCATTTTTCTCTGTACTGACATAATATTTTTCTAATGATTTTTTTATCTTTGAACTTTCCATTTTGAAATCACTTTGGGCTTATGAAAAAGTTGAAAAAAGTAGTAGGAAAAAACCTACAATTCACCCCATTTCCTCAAATGTTAACATCAGATATAAGCATGGTATAACTACCAAAACCAGGAAATGAACACTGAACGATGCCATTAACTAACCTACAGACCTTATTCAAATTTTGCCAATGGTTCCACCACTAATGTCCTTTTTCTGGTCCTGGATCCAATCCAGGATCACAGAGTGTGTTAAGTTGTCATATCTCCTTAGTTTCCTCCTATCTGGGACATTTCCTCAGTCTTTCTTTGCCTTTTGTGACGGTGACACTTTTGAAAATTACTGAAAAATTATTTGGTAGAATGTCTCTCAATCTGGGTCTGTCTCGGGATCCCTCCTGGTTCTGAGTTTTCAGCAAGAACACCGCAGAGCGGCTGTCGGGCCCCCGGAACATCACGTCAGGAGCTGCAAGACATCACTGTGCCTCATTGCCGATGATGCGAATTTGGAGGACTTGGCTGAAGCGGTGTCAGCCAGATTTCTCCACTCTGAAGCTACTGCTTTTCCCTTTGCAAGTAGTAAGTATTTCATGGGATGTTATTTGATTTTAACTTACTACATTGTCTTTAGCATCTGGAAAGGATGGTTGGGGCTGGGTGCAGAGAACGAAATGAGCAACACACTCCCACCTGTGGGTCATGATACACACAGGCTACCCTTTTTAACATTTCCTTCTTTTTCTTTCTCTCCACCCCTTTCTTTCTTTCTTCCTTGGTTTTTTCTTTCCTTTTAGAGTCACACCTGTGGCATACAGAAGTTCCAGGGCTGGGGGTCAAAGTGGAGCTGAAGCTGCCAGCCTATGCCATAGCCACGTGGGATCCCAGCCACCTCTGAGACCTACCACGGCTCCCTGCAACGCCTGATCCTTAACCGACTGAGGGAGACCAGGGATCGAAGCCGAATCTTCATGGATACCAGTTGGGTTCTTCACCCACTGAGCCACAACAGGAACTCCCCTTTCTAAGTTTTCTAATAAAAAATGGGAAAAGCCCAAGATAGCAAGAGAGGAAAAGAGACCAAGTTTCCCGTTGATGTGACACCCCCCACCCCCCAACAATGGCTAGGGAGACAGGGAGGCAGTCGCAAAGCCCCCACCCCCACTTACCCGAACACGTCTTCCTGTCTTCATTTAAGGTATAACCTTCGTAGCACTCACAATGATAAGAGCCAGTTCTGTCGTTCACACAGATGTGTTCACAACCATGAGTGTTAAGAGCACACTTATCAATAGCTATCAAAAGATGATCACGACAAAGTCAACACATGAACAACATGGTAAATGAATAAGTATGGGCTGCACAACACACACACACACACACACACACACACACACACACACACACACATACGCGTGTGCGCGCGATGCTAATGAAATGGGGCAGCTTGGCACAAAAGGAAGCCTACTGGACTGGAGATTGGGAGTGACTTCCTTGTCTTGGCTTTTTCACCAACAGACCCCATGACATGAGTAAGTCTTCACCTGTTTTGGGGTCTCAAATTCATTATCTATAAAATGAGCAGCTTGAATTAAATGATCTCTAACTTTTCTTCCTCTCAAAAGCGTTTTTCTAGGATTTAACAAAATGGACCTAGTCCCCATCCTTCATTGATGGCATGTGAATATTCATGTAGCAGCCCCTGAGAATCTCCCTAACTTTTCTTCCACTTCTAAATGCCATGAGCATCTACAGTCACAGGGAAGCAAGAGTAGCTTCTATCTAGTTAAATAAAATCCAGGAAGACATTCCAGTCCTCAAAAGGGACGGAGAGTTCTGGTCTGTTCCTCACTAGCCCCTTTTCCCTCCCAACCCTTCTCTCTAAAACTAGTAATAAGTAGTAATTATTGTAATAGGCTGTTTTAGGTAGTATCTCACTTTTCTCCTCACATTCCTTTTCAAGGAAAGTCATTGATAAGAGTAAACCAGCCAAAGGCAGTTAGGAGAAAGCATAAGGCCAGACCACAGCTCAGAGAAAGAGCCCCCAAATAAGGTCCAGGCAGCCACCAGCCCCAAGGAGGCCTCACCTGAACATGTCTTCTTGTCAGCATTCAAGGAATACCCTTGGCTGCACTCACAGTGATGCTTGCCTTCCCCGTCACTGATACACACATGCTGGCACTGGTGTGTGCCCAGCAGGCATGGGTCCAAAGCTGTGCAAAGGAAATTGACAACAGTCAGCATCAACACTCAAGAGGCATTTCAGCGACTTCCTCCCCTGTCCAAAGACAACAAACAAAAAAACCCCACACATCACCCTCTGGGTTCCTCTCCGATTCTATCTTTAGCTCACTATAAAAATTGGCTATCTGTTTTCTGCCGCTGGCTTATTATAAATGCCACTCTTATTAATGTTTAAATTAGTAACTAGTAATGTTACCAATTTAAAAATCCCAGATCTTGGAGTTCCCTAGTGGCTCAGCAAGTTAAGGACCCAGCATTGTGACTGCTGTAGCTCAGGTGGCTGCTGTGGTACAGGTTGTATCCCTGGCCCAGGGACTTACACATGCTGGGGGCGCAGGCAGAAAAAAAAAAAATTAAGATTAACGAAATAAAATAAAATTTTAGATTGTGTGGTTGACTTTTCTCAAAGGGGAAAAGGAATTTTGAATTTAGAGCCGAAGCCAAACACGTGCCTTAGGAAATTTGACATTTTACTCAATGCATCCACCTGGCCAGAAAAAAGACTTGCTTCCCAACCACAAGACACAGGGAGAATGATAACGTCCCTCCTGAAGTTCTATGAGCCAGTTGTTCCCCTGCAACCAGAACCCAGTTGCCGAGAGTTCTACAGTTTGTGTCTAAACAGAATTCACACCCAGGCGTTCCTCTAGGCTGGAACCCACTCACTCCTGGGCAGCAAAGTATGTTTGAACATGCAAACAGTGCCAGGCAATGTGGGTAACTGCCCTCTGAATATGAGTCCTGGGTTCCTGGGCCCAAATGTATACACGTGCAACCTCAGGGGCTCTCATATCCGCAAGAAGAATAAACGCATGTGCTACACACAAACTGGTAAAAAGAAAAGGACAGACACAACAAATAAGATTCCATGAGCTAAACAGCATCTCCATCCTTCTGCTGGAGCCTGGAGCCATTTATATATGTCCTTGGGTTTTTGGTTTTTTTTTTCCTAGTGACATGTTTTGAAAGAAAAATCAATGGATTTAGTCATTTCTAAGAAACCAAGGAGACCTGTTGGAGGAGGCTGGCACCCCTGTGGCAGGTTACCCAGCCTCCACTATTTTGGCAACCAGACAAGGCTAATATTTTCCCAAGAAGGGCCTTTTCATGGAATAATCTTTCCAGTCTATTGACTACAACAAGCTGCCCCTCAGTCTCTTTTCCATAGAGAGGACATTTTCCCCCCAGAACAACAGGTCTTTTGTACCAGAATGAAAAGATGGCCACTCACCACTTGTGACTTTATGTCCTTCAAGCCTAACCCCAGGTGCTAGCTTTGAGACCCAACCTGGCCACAGACCAGCATCTTTATGGAAAAGCTCTCACCCACAAGCAAGGGGAGGGAGGGTTTCCTGGGAGAAAGAAAGCCGTTTTCTTTCAGGAAACCACTGGATGCCAAGGAGATGCCACCAAAGCCAATGACAGCTTGTGAAGGCCCAGTGTCCTGGGGCAGAAGAGACAAGGGGCTCCAGGCCAGGTCTGGCTGAGAGGAAGCCAAACTTAGCTCCCAACGGAGCCTTCATCTCCCATTTCCTGACAATGGTTGATTGCTCAGTTTCACCTTCATTTATATATAAAGCCGTCTTGTAATGTGTAATTGTCATTCTTGGTTCACTTGTCTCATCCCCACCCCTAGACTGTTGCTTGGTGATAGGGAAGGACTACCTTTATCTTTACATCATTGGTGATCAAGAAATGCATGGCTTGTATTCCAGTGTGACTGTCGGTCAGAGTGCATGTTTAGTGAAAAAAATAAACGTGGAATCAATTAAGTAGCAAAAGATATCTACATTTTAAAATTCATCTGAACTAGAAATTTGTCCACACCTGCTTGGATAATTCCATAGAGGGCTTTGAAAGATCATCTCCAAATGATAAAACAAATAAACAAAGCGTGAATATGGAGAGAAAGAAACAAAGAGAGAAATTGTTCAAAGAAAAACAAAAGTAAATTTTAAATTAAAAATTAAAAAGTTTAAGCCTGACAACTTCATAATTCTGATCAGTGATTACAAATAAAGCCCAGCCTTGAATGGATTCATATTCATGGATTTGGCTGCCTCATGCTAAAAATTCTAATTAAGTCAGTGTGTTCATATTTTAAATCCATCCTAGAGAAAGACAGGCAAAGAAGGACAGAGTAGTAAAAAAATTAGAATAAAAATAAAACAAAAAATACCTTACTTCTTGCCATCTCACCCGTGAGCTGAAATCCTCATTTCCCTGGTGCCTAACCCAGTCCCTCCACAAGGAATCATCAGAGAACGGGCTGAACCTGAAAGCTGGAGTGTTCACTAAACATACACTCCCACCGACAGTCACGCTGGAGTATAAGCCAGCAGATCGTTCCCTGGACAGATGCAGTTCCTGTCTCCTGCTCACAAACAAGCAGAGTTCTGTTAAATCTAGAGATGGTAAAACTAAAGAAAATATCTGGAAAAAATGTGGTAGGAGAGGGGAGAAGAGAGGCATCTTGAGTTTTTTATTTTCATTTTTTTTTCTGACCCCATCAGGGAACAGCAGGATCATTTACCCTGGATATTTCCAGAACTTCACATTTCTAATGCAAACATGGAGATTTTATGAGCAAAGCAAGTTATGTATAAGGCCACTCTATATTCCTAAGTCAACAAAGTGTGCTTAAGCTGGTTTTAAAAAAAAAAAAAAAATGAGAAGAATTGCATATGTTTAAGTTTTTCCATAAAATTTCCACCAAAAAAAAAAAAATGGAGGAGGGGGAGGAGGAGAAGGAGGAGGAGGAGGAGGAAGGAGAAGGAGAGGGAGGAGGAGGAGAGGGAGGAGGAGGAGAAAGAGGAGAAAGAAGAAGAAAGAAGAAGAAAGAAGAAGAAGGAAGAAGAAGGAAGAAGAAGAAGGAAGAAGAAGAAGAAGAAGAAGAAGAAATCTCTTTTTTTCTTTGGATACACAATATCCGACTCTAACCTCCTTCCCAGTTGGAAGGGCAGACTTACCACAAAAGGTTTCCTGGAATCTAGACGAAAGCTTCTCAATGACCCCATAGGTCTCCACGTAGAAGACGTGCTCGTCCAGGGGCTCGCTGGCCATCAGCCGGAGGGACTCCATGTCCGCCCGGTCCACGCCCACGGCGTAGAGCTCGATCCCCGACGCCCGGGCCCGAGCCGCCACCTCGTTCACCTGGTCCTGGGGCCGCCCGTCTGTCACGATGATGGCCACCTTAGGGATGTTGGAGTTGGGCCCCCGGGCCCCTGCCTCCACGGTGAAGGCTTTGTCCATCGCTGTCTGGATGGCCAGACCGGACATGGTGCCTGTGGACAAGGGTGTGATCCGCGCCACCGCCCGTTTCAGGGCCTGCTTATCCGAGTGGGTCTGGAGATGGAACTCGATCTTCACGGTGCTGGCGTAGTTCACCACTGCCACCCGAGTGTCCTCCGCCCCGATGTCCAGGTTGTCGATTATCCGCGAGACAAAGGTTTTCACTTTGGTGAACTCCAGGGGCCGCACACTTCGGGAACTGTCGATGATAAACACTAAGTCTAAGGGCCTGCTCTTGCAAATGCCTGCAAAGAAAGGTGTAGGGGACAGACATGACTAAGCGATGGTCACACGACCGTCAGAAGCCCGGCAGTTTCTCGACCCCAAGAGCTCTGGGACTGGAGAGGAGGCAAGGCAGCATTCCCGGCCCCTGAATACCCTTCGGTGAGCTGTCCTCCTCAAGTCCAGACTCCTTTTGGATGCTGAAGGCACTGAGGGCTTCAGAATTCCCTGGTGAGAATTCACAAAGAGGTGTGACGGTCCCCAAATGCCTCCCCTGCAGGCTGGCTGAGTCCTGAAATTTCACTTAGAACCTCCTCCTCCTGTTTAAAGCTTTGCTGAAAGATTCCTCTTGACTTCCTGGGATGAATGGATCCCTGACCTCTCCTAGGCACTTCGGCCATCTGAGGCAATGGCACCGTGTCCCTGAACTTATGAAAGGTGACCTCAGGGCACCCTGACTGCCACCTCCCCAGCCCAGGCCTCAAAGACCCCTTGGGACACGGCTGAGTTTGAGGCATGGCCACTGGTGAGCTCCTGGTGGCTTTCTTTTACTCCACTTCCAAGGTGGGGAAAACTGCTCCCGAGCAGCCCTAAATTCCCCCTCCGTCTGCGCATTCACTCGTGGTGGTGAACTGTGAGGTGCAACTAGCCCTGAGCTGTATAGTTTGTGTAGAAAGAATGACAACTGAATCATGCTGATTGCATTTCCATCTTTGTGAGCATGTCATTTTACAAAACAGAGATTTTGACCTGGCATCTATCCTACTGCCCCCAGCAAATTCTCTTGGTCACTTTTCTTTCATTTTTTTCGTTTACCAAATATTTTTTTGAGCATCTACCATGTATTAAGCCCTGGAGCTACAAAAGCAAATAAGCCAGATTCCCTGCCCTCAAAGAACTTAACTCTTTTCGCATAAGAGTAACTGGCCCACTGGGGCAACACAATACATATTTTGTCTTCATCTCTTCCTTCTTATCCTTTTCCCCCCTAATCTCGTTCTGCACTCCTCCCTCTCCTAGCCTCCCAGATCAAATCCAAAAGTCAGGACTGGCTAAGAGGGAAGCCATTTCCCTTTTCTCTCAACCCACACACACACACACACACACACACACCAGGCCCTAAATGGAAATGAGATCCTTGAGCATGAACTGCCCTTCAGGGTTCTTTCCGAATAGAGGGATAGAAATTAATGCAACTCTAAGAAGGCAATTTTCTCAGTGCGCAGGGAGAAAAGGTGTAGGTATTTATTTATTTAAAAGAAATTCCTAGGTTAAGCAGTTGATGACAGAAAAAGCCCTGTCTGGAACAGGAATTATGCTCCTCTGGAGTTTTCTTTTAAAAATTGAAAGTGTTGGAGTTCCTGTCAAGGCACAGTGGTTAACGGATTGGACTAGGAACCATGAGGTTTTGGGTTCGGTCCCTGCCCTTGCTCAGTGGGATAAGGATCCGGCGTTGCTGTGAGCTGTGGTGTAGGTTGCAGACGTGGCTTGGATCCTGCATTGCTGTGGCTCTGGCGTAGGCTGGCGGCTACAGCTCCGATTAGACCCCTAGCCTGGGAACCTCCATATGCCATGGGAAGTGGCCCTAGAAATGCCAAAAAGACAAAAAACAAACAAACAAACAAACAAAAAACAAAAAAACCCTGAAAGTGTTTCCTTGGTTTTATCCTGATTCTTAGAAGTATTAACTAAGAAAATAAATAATATCTTACTTTCAATAGCACTTTAGGGATCATGGGATTCAACTCCGTGAAGTTAAAAAATGTGGAGGTTGTTTTTATACTCATTTTTCAGGTGAGAAACCTGAGTCTCAAGGAGGTGTAAGAGCTAGGACATTGATTGCACTCCAGGTTTCCTGACTCCCAGCCTAAAAGGCCTTTTTTTTTGGCTGCAATCATGGCACAGAGAAGTTCCTGGGCCCGGGACAGAACCCACACCACAGCAGGGATCCAAGCCAATGCAGTTACAACACCAAAACCTTAACCCACTGTGCCACAAGAAACCTCCCCAAAAGTACCTTTCACTGCATGGGTGCCTCTCTCTGAGGCAACATTTTCCACCACAAAAATCAACATTATCTCATGTACCTACTAACACACTGGTGGCTTTGAGCCACTGGTCTAGATACACTATAGGTCATGTATTTAGCTAAGTCAAAAGGAATTAATCCTTTTTTTTTTTTAAACGACTCCAGAATTTCATTTCATCGATGATTACCATGCATCAAGAGCAAAGAAGAAGAAAATTCTTCCTGGAGATGGCTGTGGATATTTTTCCATAATTGGAATAAAAGGAAAACTACTATATGAACTCCGTCTCCGACAATGGGGTCCCTAACCCCCAAATGGTGTCTTTACTAATGTCGGGTTTATGCTCTTATGAGTAAATGTGCAGGAGTCCTTCCTTTTCCACTTGATTTTTCACATCGAATCACCCATGGAAGATTACAGGGGTGTGGGGGACAGAATAATGCTTCTCCCGGAAGATGTCCATGCGCTAATCCCCAAAACCTGAGTGTTAATTTCTATAGTAAAGGAGACGTTAAGTTAAAGATTTGAGATCGGGAGGTTATCCTGGATTGTTCTGGTGGGTCCAGTGTCATTACAAAGGACCCCAAAAGTGGAAGAGGGAGACAGAAGAGGCGATCTGAGAGATGACATGTGAGACGGGGTCACCCTGCCTTCGGTGGCTTTGAAAATGGAGGGAAAAGGCCATCAGCCAAAGAATGAGGGCCCCCTCTACAAGCTGAAAAAGGCAAAGAAACGGATTCTCCCCTAAGATCTTTTCAAAAGGAACGCAATCCTGCGGACACCATAATTTTAGTCCAGTGAGACGTGTCAGATTCCTGATCGACAGAACTCTTCGATGATAAATACATGTTGTTTTAAGCCATTAAATTCATGATAATTTTTTATAGCAGGCATAGAAAATATAGGGAGCTTGACTCAGTTGGCAGCTCATTCTGTGAGCATCGGCTTACTTCCTGATTCAGACCCCTTATCATTGTTTTTGAATCTCACTCCCCTTTACTAGACAACAGCACTTCGGGGTCCCAGAAACCAAGAAAATGAGAATCTGAATTTCCTAAAATGTTTCCTTAATCTTAAATAACAATTGTCAGTTTCTGATAGTTTTGCTAGAAATAAAAGCCCGTAATAACAAAGCTGAGAAATTTCCACAAACAAAAAGGAGGGACTTTGGAAAAGGATGGAATGTGGCATTTATTAAAGAATTATCATTCCATGTAGGTTTGGATTCCGGGCAATAAAGGACCAGTGCTGCTTGAGGATAACATGAACGCCCTGTGCAGAATCCTTCCTCCCTCTCCCAGTCCTGTGCCCAAGTGAGGTTGATCAGGACCAGAGGGAAGATTAACTTCTGGGAGAAAGGCTTGGCCCCCCAACCCCATTCCTGTCCTGGAGCGACTAACTGGCTGCCAGCTGGATTTAACCATGCTGAACCCCAGCACTCCTTGTCTCAATGACAACGCTCTTGCCATTCCAAATCCAGCCCACTGGAGCCAAATCCTTTGTGTTTTTCCTCAACATTATCCAGAGAGGTGCAGGAGGGGTAGAAGACACAAACCAACCTGAGCATGAAGCATCACTGGCCAGAGGAGACTGGACTTCCAGACACTGTTTGGTGCAGCCTCTCTTTAACAAGCCTGAAGCTGGACTTTTTGGTAACGAAGATAAAGCCTTATGGGGACCATATTAAGAGCTTGGTAGCTTGGAGAAGTGGAAAGACCTATGTCTGGGATATCTGAGTCCAGAGTTTTATTTTGGGCTCTGACGCCGATTTGCTGGGTCCCCTCACCTTGACAAGCCTCGGTTTTTCACCAAAGACCCTAAGTGTAGGGTGTTTAAGGATCTAAGAGAGCAGGGGTTGGTCTCTGGACCCAGTCAACAGGAGAACTAAAAAAGGGAATCTAGGGAAAGGCTTATTGGGCTGAACCAGAGGTGGGTCTGGGACAGAGAACTGGGGGGTGCCCAGTCTTCCCGCAGCTGCCCGGTCCTCCCGGCCCAAATCGCAGGGGGCAGCTGCTGAAGTTTGAGCTTCTGGACACCCCAAGTCTAGCCCCGGCTACGAGTGACCTTGGGCATCTCCCTTCCCTTCTCTGTTCCTCAGTTTCCCAGAGGATTCATGGAGGGGATCTTTCTCCTGCATCACGGTCTGGCTGGATGAGGATGGAGGAATCATTTGGCGGATGACGGAAGCTTTTCCTCTTCATTCGATGCCTGGTCCCCCTGCCCACCAATCCATCTCGCCTGGCCCTGGCCCAGGATCTTCCTCCCTCCTGCCGGTCTCCCTCCCTGGAGCCCCCTCGCATCCTCTAAGCCTTGGGTCCCTCTCCCGCCATTCCCACCCCCATCCCACTCAACCCCCGCCGCAGCCCCGCCAGGCCGTGTACCTGCTCCGCGGGCCCTGCCAGGCTGGCCGGCCCCAGAATAGGGCGCGTGGGTGGGGGCGGCCGCAGCCGGACGGCGTCCGGGGCTGCCCCCTGGCCCGCGGGTCCCCAACCTCCGGAAGCCCGGGCGGACCAGGGGGCTGGGGTCGGCGGCGGCCGGCAGCAGCAGCAGCAGCGGCCAGAGCAGCAGGAGCAGTGCCGGGAGGTAGCGCGGCATCGCGGGCTTGGTCCTGCTGTCGGGGTCGGTCGGCTGGTGGTCGCTCGTTTGCGGCTGGGTCAGTCGTGGGCTGGTTCCCGGCGCCCGGGAGGCCAATTTAAAGGTCCCGCGGCCATGGGCCCCGCCCCTCAGCCTTGGGCCCCGCCCCTCAGGCGTAGGCCCCGCCCCGAGAACCCGCCCGGGGCAGAGCGCAGCCCGGTCCCCGCATTCCCGCGGCCAGCGCGGAATGTCTGGGGCCCCGACGGCCAGCGGCGCGGCGCGGCGCGGTGCCCGACCCCCGCCCGCCGCCGCCGCCGCCGCCGCCGCCCCATCCGCCCCTGCCCAGCGCCGGCCCGGCCGCGTCTGGGTGGGCTCGGCCCGGTTCCTCCTGGCCGGGCTCTGCCTCTCTCGAAACTTCTGCCTCGCTGTACACCCGGGACCTTCCCGACCCCCTACTCTCCCTCCAGACCGCCAGGCCCCTCTAGCGGGCGCCCCAGGCTCCCAGTACAGGAGGTCCATCCAGGCTCTGCCCTCCAGCTCCGGCCAGGTTTGCCTGCCTCAAGGGTTCACCTTGATCCTCACACTGCATTCCTTTCCGCAACCAAGTAACCCAGGTTTTGGTGTGGACTCTTAGTTTAAGAAAAAAAAAAAAAAATTTTTTTTTTTTTTTTTTTTTTTTTAAGGCTCACAGATTCTAGCAGCATGAATAGAAATTCTTTCATTCAGCTTCAAACATCCATAAACATTTGAACTTATATTACCGGGAATAGAAAGTCAAACACGCATTCCCCAGAGAGCCCCCTGTTAGCTGGAAGGACAGCCTGTACCGCCTGGCTTCAAAGGCTCTCCCTCTCTCCCACTTCCTCTCCGCAAGAGTGATGGTGGCAGCCCAGGGGACCCTCCAGGAACTCCCCGTCTGCCGGCAGAGGAAGCAGCATAAATGGTGTACCTGTCTGAGGGAACACGCTGAATTCAAAGAGAGACTGGCTCTGCCTGAGGAAACCAGGAAGGCTTCCAAAAGCAGGTCTCCTCTGAGCTGGTTGGTGAAACATGACAATGAGCATCAGTTCCAGCAGATCCTGTCTGGTGTTCCCGCTTTCAGACTACTGCCTTTTACAATCTACATTCCACATAGCAATGTTAAAAATCACTTCTTAAACCTTGCAACTTCACTTCCAGTGAAATTGAAACTCCTTTTCATGGCACCTCATCTACCGCACTGACCACATCTGGAACTGTACTCTGCTCTCCATGTGTCAACCACACTAGCCTTCCCCTGTCCTGGAGGACGCCAAGCTTGTTCCCGCCTTGTGGCCTTGGCACCTGGTTGTCCCATCTCCCATCTCCTATCGTCTCCCTTCACCCCAGCGCACTGCTTTCCACTCATCACGTCAGAGTAGTGGTTCTCAATTTCTCATCTCATCAAACCTCCACACTCCAGGTTTTGACACACTCCATCAGCATCCATGGGAGCAGCTTATTGGGACAGAAGCTTCGTAAGAGTCCTAAGGAGGGAAAATGTCTCTCGACTCCCTATGAGAATGCACCAATTTCTTTTTCTTTTTTCTTTCTTTCTTTTTTTTTTTTTTTTTTGCCTTTTTAGGACCACACCCTTGGCATATGGAGGTTCCCAGGCTAGGGGTCCAATCAGAGCTGCACCCACTGGCCTACCCCACAGCCACAGCCATGCGAGATCCAAGCCATGTCTGCAACCTACACCACAGCTCATGGCAATGCTGGATCCTTAACTCACTGAGCGAGGCCAGGGATGGAACCTGCATTCTCACAGATACTAGTCAGATTCATTTCTGCTGAGCCTCGACAGGAACTCTGAGAATTCACCCATTTCAAAGACTCTTAGAAGAAGTTATAATGTTATACTAATGGGAAGGGGCATTAAAAAGATTGGAAGAAGCTATGCCAAGGTGAGAAGGGCTTGCCAGACACAACGTCTGCCAGTTCTCATGGACCTATGTCATTTGCCCATTGTTATGTTCTTTGGATGATCCTCAAAGTCTTTGAACATCCTTACTTTGACTCAGCTTTATGAATCAGCACCGCCCTGAGTAGCATCCAGCAGCTTGCTCCCCAGCATCTCTTGCAGCTAAAATATATGCAAGTGACCCAGACTTCATTGACCAGATGAGCTCACCATTCTGTTTCAGCAGCTGGTGGTGAGAAGAAGCAAGCCCTTTGTAGACTTTGTTCTGACAAGGGTAGGGAGACAGCTAGCTTTCAAAGCAGCCATGGAGAGGCTAGAGCTGAATACGGTGCCTGGGGAAAGCAGAGTGAGCTGTGCTGTCTGTGCCCAGCAGCAGTGTCTCTAGGTGTCGCCTAGAGCTGAGTTGCAGTAAAATCTGGGAGCGTTTCATGACCATATGGCTTCCAGGTTTGACTCTCAGGTCCTTCCAGAACTTATGTGAGCCACTTGGCATCCAGGGCTGCATATAATGTATCATTTATCCATACATGTATCCATATTATGTGTATGGGTACTGTAAATTTCACATTTATAGTCATCACATATTTACTATAGCAGATGGAAATCCATTTTGAAAAATGGCAGTATCTTGAGGAATAGATGGCTTTTTTCATATGCACTTTGGACTAGTTGTGGGACTGATAATACCCTTAATATATCCTTTTTCTGCTTATTCTAGCTGGAATGGGTTCTGTTGCTTGCAACTAAAATTGTTACCCTAATTTTATGTTTTTTAACATCTGAGTACCACTAAGGAGCATTGTCTTATCAAAGAGCTCAAATCAAGACTCTCTTAGCTCCTTGGTGAATAACAGGACACATTAGTTGCCAGTAACTCAGATGATTTTGGATACCCATACATATCCAAACATATATATATATATATGCCACCTTGAATGAAATGGAAATTGTCTGATAAGTTGATGTTTCCAGAATTCTTCCCACCGACGTTCACGGCCTTACCACGGAGGTCCAATGATTCCAAAAACAAACACAGAACCAAACAAAAAGGCAGTTTTTCTGGCAAGAATGTCCAAGAAGCCCCAGGGGGCTCCTGGCCTAGGTTGTAGCCATGCTCAAGAAAAGACTAGAATAATTTTTTGATAACTTCATGAGGTAGATGATGAAAAAGCCCAACAAATTTCTTGAATTATTAAAAACAAAAAAGTAATGAAGATTTGCATATACTTTGCATTGTTTTTAATTTTTTATTATTATTTTTGAATAGATATTGCCTGTACTTGGTCCAAATAGTGAAAGGCAAAAAAAAAAAAAAAAAAAAGGAAGCTAACATAGGCTGAGATTACTTTTCAGCTTTGCATCACTGCTGATGTGCAAAGGATTGAATATGTAGGGCGGGTGATTTTTCTCATATAAGTAGGATTCCGGCAGTAATATAAGTCTTGTGAGCTACTCAAGGAACCGATTTTCTTCTGCCACCCTTGGTGTGTGGATTTTGTCCTCAAGACTGCTCAGCCTCCAAGTACTGTATGGTGTTCAAGGCCAAAGGAAGCGGAAAGACCAAAAGACAAAGGGCAAAATCTGAAGATTTTCTTCCTGCGTCTCATTGGCCAGAACTCTGTCACATGGCCACCAACCACCACCCCCAGTGGCAGGCGATCTTGAAAAGTAAATTTCAGCTTCTTAGGACTACAGAGAGAAGGCAGAGGAAAAACTGGATTGGAATGGGTGTTGAGAGCTAAGCTATGGAAACTGTCACAGGTGTCTAGTAATAAAGAATCTAGCCCTCCCCCCAAGCCCCACTGCAGTGGCCCTGCTGTTACCAATAGTTGACTATCCATGTACTTGTACATAGAAATATTTTTTACATACTGACGTATGTTATTTTCCAGGTATTCTTTTGAAAAAGACGTGTTTCTAACTTTTGACCAGGAGGCTGAGAGTTCAAAAGAGCTACCTCTAAACAAGTTGAAAAAGTCTTAGATTCAATGGATGCACTGGAGAAAATATTGGCCAAAAAATGTCTCAAGGCTTCTTAAATCTGGTAAAGAAAAATATGAGACCAAGTGCCTGGCCAACAAATACAATCAATCTCTCTGTCTCTCTCCCTCACCCTCCTTCCTTTCCTCCCTCCTTCTGTCTCTCTCTCCCTCTCTCTCTTCTTCAAAAAACATCTCAAAGCCAAAATGGAAGTCTTTTCTGAAAGTATAGGAAAAACTTGCTCTAGGGGGTTTTTTGGCTACTAAAATCCACCTGAGTAACACTAAAGTAAATATGCAGAAATGAATGTATGCAATGGCTTAGAAATATGTTACCTCCTTCATTTTTTAAATTGCCACAGGGGTTGACCTGGTACTAATTATGGAGTGGTCATGATTCTAGTAAATCTTTGGGAATCAGCAAAAAATGTGGGCGTTAAGGCTAACCTTTGTGTTCTAAAGTCTGCAGTTTTTAATACCAGCTTCAGTACATGAGAGTTGTTTGAGAATGAGGTGAGGTTGAAGGCAATGTTGGCTGCTCTGGGAAAGAGGAGGGTTATTTTTGAAACTTAGGTAGCACATTTGTATCACTGCCAACAAGCTCTGAAGAGGTCTATTAATGGCCTGCTGCTATTAATTAACATTTAGGACTCAAGATGTATTTCTGTTCAAAACAATAAAATATTTGAAAAGAGCAACTCATGGCAATTTTGCTTCCCTTAATAAAAGATTGGCATTAATTTTTATTGTTTCATTGTACAAGTATGAGTATTGAGTTTCACCAGTTAATAAGAAAAAGTCCACCGATTCATCCATCACCAATATAATCTCTCCATCAGAGCAGCCTGCCCTGAGGCCATATCTCCGTTTTTTCAAGCTTGTTTTTACCACAATCCAGTGTAACAACTACATTCTATACCATGAACCAGGAGCTACAGAAATATTACATATATATGTAACATAAATAGTAGTTTCCTAGTTTCCTAAAACAAAACTTACCCTGACCGCGTAGGATATATTCTAATGTCTTCTGTTTTGTCTCCCTCCATTCAGTTATATTTTATTTTTTAAGAAGGATTTGATCATGAATATCTAAATATAGAGTTCATGATTCACTGATATTTCCCAGTCAGCAGCTTGAGAAATTGTTTTAAATAGATTCTTTTCTCCTGTCTCTGTCTTTCCCATCTACCACAGCATCATGTTTATGTCTTTCATGAGACTGGACTCAATTTGCAATTATTTGGTACATATTACATTTGTTTATGTCTCTGCCCCACTAGACTATCCGCTCCAGGAGGGCTGAGCCGATGCCTGCGATGTTCACTGTTCAATTCCCATAAATTCTTCCTTACTGTGTGCAGGTTCACCGTCTCTGGTGGGGCCAGGACTTTGAGAAATGAAAGCTCATAGAACAGGGCTGATACTTAGCCCTGCCTTGGCGGAAGAGTAAACAGGCATGATAGATTGTTTGTGGGAGATGAAAAAACCTGGCATTGCTTTTTCCAAGAGGAAAGAGTTTTGCTTGGTTTCACTCCACTCCTTGATAAGAGCCAGCTCTGCTGGGCATGGGCCGTGCACACAGGCCCTTCCTCTGGCCTCCTCCAGCGGGGGTGTTGGGCCTCCTGCATCACGGGCTCCTTCTCTGGAGAAATTCAGGGAGCGAAGCAACAGGAAGTACAATGGTCGTTTCGGCAGTTTGCATGTAGGCATATGTAAAACTTAAAATGGTTCTGCTAGGGAATAAATTATGGGTAGCTTTCTTTAAAAATTCACTTTACATGGAGTTCCACTGTGGCTCAGTGGTTAACAAATCCGACTAGGAACCATGAGGTTGCGGGTTCGTTCCCTGGCCTTGCTCAGTGGGTTAAGGATCCATTGTTGCCATGAGCTGTGGTGCAGGTCGCAGACACGGCTCGGATTCTGCGATGCTGTGGTTGTGGCATAGGCCGGTGGCTACAGTTCCAATGAGACCCCTAGCTTGGGAACCTCCATGTGCCATGGGTGTGGCCCTAAAAAGACAAAAGAAAAAAAAAATTCACTTATTACTGCTGTTTTTATAATGCTAAAAGACTATTTCTTTATCAGTCAGCTCTAGCTAGGTGATGCTCTAATAACTAATGACTCCAAAATCTCGGGGACTTAGAGCAACCAAGAGCTGTCTATTTTTTGCTCTGTTATGTATCTACATCTCACCTATTCTGGCACCCAGATTTAACGGGCTGCCTCAGTGGGAACTGGTCTTGTGACAAAGGGAAGAAACGAAAGATGGTGGAACCAGATGATCGATCTTAACATTTTTGTGAGGAAGTGGCTTCCATTAATTCCGCTCACATGTTATCCTCAAGTCAAAGAACCCCAAGTCAAAGCAAGTCACGTGGGCAAGCCTGCCGTCAGTGGGTGGGGGATGTAAGCCTTTTATGAGAGGTGTAGCAAATCACTAAAAATTGTATTGAGATCTGGCACAATGTATTTATACTTTTTTTTTTTTTTTAGGGGCCAACTCTAGCAGCATATGGAAAATTCCCAGGCTAGGGGTCCAATCGGAGCTGTAGCTGCTGGCCTATGCTACACCCACAGCAATGCAAGGTCTGAGCAGAGTCTGCAGCCTACATCACAGCTCATGGCAACACCAGATCCTTAGCCCACTTAGGCCAGGGATCAAATCCTCATGTTCATGGATGCTAGTCTGGTTCATTACCGCCAAGCCATGATTGGAACTCTATACATCTTTTATAATGGGATGGATGGCTACCCCCTGAGGTTTCCTTTCTTGATTCCATAAGAACCTTTTGGTCCCTGAATTCAGATGAGTCTCTCGTCAAGAGGCCCCTGGCTGGGGGAGATCCAGCCACTTTCTAACGGCTTCGGCTTTTCGACTCCCGAGGGAGAAGGCCTTAGGGACTGGTCTCCATATTCTTGCCGCTTGGTGTCCCATCAGTAGGGGAGCTGCATGGGTTCTTTGCTGAGTCCCCTTGGGAAAGTCACTGAAATCCTCATCCAACAGGTTATCACTGCCAGGAGCCAAACCCTTCCTTCTGTTCGGATGCTGCTGCCCAGCTTCAAAAGACTCCCAGCACACATGCAGGGGTGCGGTGTCAGCTGGACTCCAAGAGATATTTCCTCTCCATTCTGGACTTAACTGATTTGTGACAAAAATGCCCAGTCATGCTATTTACACCAACTCCCAGGTTCAGTCCTCTTGCACTGGAAAGCTAGAGAAGCAGGCCTGTTGCATACATACCCTAACACATGCGTAAGAATCGCCTGGGAGGCTTTTAAAGGCAGAGTCCTGGGCCCCCACCCCAGATATTCTGGTTCAAAGGGTTTGGGAATCACCCAGGAATCTGCATTTAACAATGTCCGGGGCAGCCGCTGAGGGAATCTGCAATGTCTTGGTTCTGAGGTCTCGGCCACAGGCCTGAATGGGGACCCAGGCCAATGTGTAACCCTGACTCTGCACCAAGTGTCTCTTTCCTCTGCCACTTCCTTTCTGCCCTCCACACTCTATACATTCTGGAAATCCACAGGCCTTTTTCTAGGTCAGCTTCTGAAAAATTAGAATAGATTTTTTTCCTTATTGTAAAATTAATATGAATTACTCTAGAGAATTTAGAAAATGTGGGTAAGCAAAAATAAAAAAATAAACCACCCACAACACTACCAACACAACACTATGTGGTGTTATCCTCTTCATTGCTTATATATTCATATATTTTATTTAAAATGAGAAGATGGCTGAATAGAAGGACTGGAGCTCAACTTCTCTCCTAAAAACAACAAAATTCACAACTAATGACGGAGCACTCTTCACCCAAATGGACTGGAAACCTTAAAAAAGATACCCTACTCCAGAAGAAAAAGAGGAGGCCACATCAAGAGGTAGGAGGGGCAATTTCACAATATAAACAACCCCATACCTCCTGGGTAGGAAGCTCCACAGACTGAAAACTAACTGGTTCACAGAGACTCACCTACAGGAGTGAGAGTTCTGAGCCCCATATCAAACCCTCACATGCGGGGATCTTGCACTGGGAGAAAGAGCCCCTGGAGCATCTGGCATTGAAGGCCAGTGGGGCTTGTCCACAGGATTGAGGGAAACGGAGACCCCATTCTTAAAAGGCGCACACAGACGTTCACGGCACTGGGTCCCAGGACAGAGCGAGGTCTCCATGGGAATCTGGGTCAAAGCTGACTGCAGTTCTTGGAGGACATCCTGACAAAACAGGGGTGAACGTGGCTTGTTGTGAGGAAAAGACATTGAAGGCAAAGCTCTTGGGAATATTCAGCAGCTGCCTTTCTCTGGATGTGGCCATTTTGGGAAAATATGGCCCCACCCAATAGTACTGAGAAGCCCCAGGGCAAATAACAATCCAGGTGGGATCACAGCCCCGCCCCTTAGTAAACAGGCTGCCTAAAGACCCCTCAGGCACACAGCTGCCTCTAATCCCATCCAGAGACTAAGCCCCACCCACCAGAGGGATTAGAATCAGCTCCACCTACCAGGGGGCAGGCATCAGCCCCTCCCATCAGGAAGCCTACACCAAGCCCCCATACCAACTTCAGCCACAAGGGGGGCAGACACCAGAAGTAGGAAAGGCTACTACTCTATTATCTGTAAAAAGGTCACCACACCAAAAACCTGTAAAAATGAAAAGACAGAGAACCATAACTCAGATGAGGGAGAAAGGAAAAACCCCAGAAAAACAGCTAAGCCATGAGGAGATTCTTAGCCTCCAGGAAAAAGACTTTAGATTGTTGATGCTGAAGATGATGCAAGACATTGGAAATAAACTGGAGGCAAAGATGGATAACTTACAGGAAACACTGACCAAAGAGATACAAGATATCAAACTTAAACAAGAAGAGATGCAAAATACAATAACTGAAATAAAAAACTCACTAGAAGCAGCTAACAGCAGAATACAGGATGCAGAAGAACGAATAAGCGAGGTGGAGGACAGATTAGTGGAAATTATGGATGCAGAACAGAAGAGAGAAAAAAGATTGAAAACAACTGAAGAGAGTCTCAGGGAACTCTGGGACAACGCAACAACATCCATGTGATAGGGGTGCCAGAAGGAGGAGAGAGAGAGAAGGGGGCAGAAAAAATATTCCAAGAGATAATAGCCAAAAACTTCCCTCACATGGGAAAGGAACCACTCACTCAAATCCGGGAAGCACAACGAGTACCACATACAATAAACCCAAGGAGGAATACACCAAGACACATATTAATCAAACTGACCAAAATTAAAGACAAAGAGAAAATCTTGCAAGCAGCTAGGGAAAAGAAACATGTAACATACAAGGGAACCCCAATAAGGTTACTGGCAGATTTTTCAGCAGAAACTCTGCAGGCCAGAAGGGAGTGGCATGATATACTTAACGTGATGAAAGGAAAAAAACCTCCAACCAAGATTACTCTACCCAGCAAGGCTCTCATTCAGATTTGAAGGAGAAATCAAAACCTTCACAGATGAGCAAAAGTTGAGAGAATTCAGCAACACTAAACCAGCCCTACAACAAATACGAAAGGAACTTCTCTAGGCAGAAAAGACAAGACAGCAACAGGAAACAAAAATTCCACAAATGACAAGGCTCACCAGTAGAGGTATATATACAGTAAAGATATGAAATCATCCATGCATGATTATACCACCAAAATCAGAAATCATGAGAAGAGGTGGGTACAAATGCAGGACACTGGAGATGAACTTGCAATTAAGAGAACAACAACTTAAAACAATCTCATATACATATAGACTTTTACATCAAAACTTCAGAATAACTGCAAACCAAAAATACAATTGATACACAAACAAGGAATCTCTGGAGAAGAAATATATCTCATAGTAAATAAGTGCATGATCCACCATGAAGTGGGTCATTTGACATCATTCTTGGAATGCTGAAGTCTTCTTACATCTGATTCTGATTTCTTCTCCATCAAAGAATTTATGATAATTATAATTAAATAATGCAACTGTACAATTAAATAATACAGTTCTACAATTGTATTATTAATAACCATTTCTCTCCATGGTACAATGTAAGGTCTATAATGTCTTGTTTATCACATCACCTAGAATGGTGTAATGCCTATATTGAAGAATCAATAAAATGTAACAAATTGCGAGGACATATTTGTATAGTTACACTGTTTTTTAACCAATTTATGCATTTTATATTTTACTTATTTTCAGAGGATATATTATTTTTGTCATTCTTACCAGTTATTCTTTTTATTATGCTATATAAAATATTTAATGGTATATAAGGCTTTCTTTATAAATTTTAGTTGCATAATATAACAATTTTAATAATGCTAATTTTTAAAGAAAAATTGAAATGTAATAGATAATACTAAATAGTAAGGATGAAAGCCATACAAAATGGGATAAAGTATAGAATAAATTTCCTATTTGTCTCAGCATATTTTCCATTCCACTTCTCCAGAGGGAGTCACTTAATCTGTTTCTTAAGATCCATGATATAATAATCTGTGTGAATGTAATTGTGTTTAAATGTATGTATTTTATTCTGTAAAAAATAAAAATTTCAGAATAAAAAAATATAAAAATAATAAAATAAAATGAGGACACAGAGTTCCCGTTGTGGCTCAGCAGTTAACGACCCCAACCAGTATCCATGAGGATGCAGGTTCCATCCCTGCCTCGCTCAGTGGGTTAAGGATCCAGGTTACCATGAGCTGTGGTGTAGGTGGCAGATGCGGCTTGGATCTGGTATTACTGTGGCTGTGGCATAGGTCAGCAGCTGCAACTCCTGTTCAACCCCTAGCCTGGGAATCTCCATATGCCCTGGGTGTGGCCCTGAAGACAAAATATATTTATATAAAATGAGGTCACACTGTATATTGTGTCCTGTAACTTGCTTTCTGTACTTAATGAATTGTCAACAATTTTGTTGTAATTATTCTTCTAATCTTTTTTCATGGCTATACTGTATTCCATGGTATGTTCCATATATTTAACCAATTCTCCATTGTGGGGTATTTAGTTTCTACTTGTTTTTAAATTATAAACAGCACTTGAGTGAATCTCTGTGAATCATTGTAAATTACTGTTCTTCCCTTAGAATAAATTGCTATAAGTGGAAAGTCTGAATGACCAGGCCTTTTTTGGTACTTTGTGTACCATCTATGTCAGGAATTCATCTGGTGTGGTTTTAGCTACCATCCTTCTACTAGTGGTAATTCCCAGATCTGCCTTTTGGCCCAATTCTGCTCCTGGGCAGTTGGCCACCATGAATAACCCAGCCTGTTACTCTCTAATCAAAGGTCACAAAAGCACTTCAAGCTCAAGCACATCAAGCAATGAACACATCCTCTTCTTTAATGAAAGCCCTCTTCTTTATTCATTTCTGCTAGTGGTTCTGGTATTCTCCCAGTTACAGAAGCATGAAGTTTTTGTGTCTTTCCTTTCTTGATCCCTTTATAAATCTTTATCTGCTCAAATCTGTCCAATTCTCAAGGCTTATCTCAAAGCACCTCATTATAGCAAGTTTATTCTTTTCTTTCCAGCCAGACATGATCCCCAAAGGAGAGAGAGGAGAAGGCTGGAAGAAATACTTGAAGAATAATGGCTGAAAAAAATCTCCAAACTTGATGAAACCTATAAATCCCGATTCAAGGCCAAAGAACCTCAGCCACAAGAAATACACACACACATACACACTACATTTAAAATGTACATAATGTAAAAAATGTACAAATAAAAATATACAGTCAAGGAACATCATAAACACATTGTCAAAATAAGTGATAGAGAAAAGCTTTTAATCACCCGAAGGAAAAAAAAAAAGAAAAGAGAATTTCTATACAGAAGAACAAAACTTGAAGACAGCAAAATTCTCAGTGGAAACATTGTGTACCAAAAGTGCAATAATGTCTTTAAAGTACTGAATGAAAAACAAAAACAAAAACCTGACAACCTAGCATTCCATACCCTGGGAAAATATCTTTTGGAAACAAAGGTAAATTAAAGACATTTTCAGACACACAAAAGCCAAAAGAATCCATCAGCCACAGAACCACACTGCAAAAAAAAAAAAAAAAAAAAATAGTTCACACACTTGGGCCAACGAAAAATGATAACAGTTGGAAATATCAATTTACAAAAGGAATGAAGAGACCAGAAATGGTAGCTAAAGGGGTACATAGGCAAGTCTTTAAATTGTTTTTCCCTTCAAAAGATAACTGTTTATCCAAAAATAAGAGTCACAGAAATCAGAGGAAGAAGAAATCTGGTCCACCGTTTATTTGCAGAGTTGTTTACTGAAGTCCTTCAACTGATGCAAGGGCCAGGAATATAAATCAGATTTCCTGAAGCCTTGTCCAGATTTTGAGTACTTAACTAAATAATGACAGATACAAAGCTCCTTTCTATCAGACCAGAAAACACTCTTTTTTGGTTTTCAGGTCAATACTTTGCTTCCCCTCTTCAGGCCTTCCTCTAGCCATTCCTCACTCACAGCCCCCCTTGTGATAATATTTGCACAGTGTTTTAAAGCTGCCAACTCTCCCATGTCTGTTACCTCACTTGATCCTAAAAACAACTCCAAGAAGCCCGTAGGTCAGGAATGTGCATCCTCTTGAATTTACAGATGCAGAAACTGAAGCTCAGATCCCAGGGAAATTTCCCAAGGTGAGAGAGGAAGAGCTTGGGAAAGTTGGGAAGTGAACGTCAATCTTGTGACTCCAGCTCATGGAGTCATCCCACTGGCCCATTCTGCCTCTCTCATGTGCCCGAATTTCATGTTATTTGGCAACATTCACCTTGTTATGCAGTTATTTTCTCATACTTGCAATTGTGACTTTTATAGAAAAACAAAGCAACCTCAGAAAAGCAAAAGCACTTTTTCTTTCAGTCAACTCTTGGGCTTATTTCCAACATGTTCCTTCTCTAAAAGCAAAAGACCTGAAAATGCTACCCCTAGCATTTGCTGACAAAGAACTCTGGAGCAATTAGACTTAGGACAAACTAAGTTTCACAGTGGCTGGGCAGGCTGGAAAACAGCGCACTTAGCACACCACCCAAGCAAAGGAATAAAATGTATGGTTTATCAAGTGGAAAGTCTCTTGCTTTCAAGACCCTTTAAATGTGGGTGTGGTGTGCCCATTTAGATGATACCTGATATCTGCTAAATAATATAACGAGCATGGAGTCAAATGGATTCATTCAGTAAACATTTACTCCCCACCACCCAGTTTGTGTCAGTCATTGTGCTAAGGGCTGTAAATGGAAAAAAAGAAGCCCTTATTGCCAAGTTGACCACTAACAGAGGCACAGATAAAATATAGCATGAGCTGTAATGGAGGTACATTGCTGCTGGAGGAGAAAGAAGCAGGCCAATCTACCAAATCATGGGTCCTAAGCCACTTCACTGAAAGCCTGTTTGCCAAAGGATCAGAGGAGAGAACGATCAACTTACAGAATTTACCGTTTACTAAAATCTTTGAAGTCATATTTAAAAATTATTTCAATAGACCTAAGTGTATTCTTTCGAGTACTTGTGACAAGTCTGCCCTTGTGCTAAGCATTGTACACACTCGCCTTTATCTTAGGAAATTATTGTCCAAATTAGAGCTCACAGAGGAGTTCCCGTCGTGGCGCAGTGGTTAACGAATCCGACTAGGAACCATGAGGTTGCGGGTTCGGTCCCTGCCCTTGCTCAGTGGGTTAACGATCCGGCGTTGCCATGAGCTGTGGTGTAGGTTGCAGACGTGGCTCGGATCCTGTGTTGCTGTGGCTCTGGTGTAGGCCGGTGGCTACGGCTCCGATTCGACCCCTAGGCTGGGAACCTCCATATGCCGCGGGAGCGGCCCAAGAAATAGAAACAACAACAACAAAAGACAAAAAAAAAAAAGACAAAAAAAAAAAAAAAAGCTCACAGAGGTGAAGGAGCCTGGCCACACCCACATGGTACATCTGTGGCTAAACTGTGGTTTAAAACCAAGTGTGTCCTAATCAATTACCTGATTTCTCAACAACTCTTCTACACCGCTGCTGCTTTTTGTTATGTACCAGGGCAGGCACTTGAAGCGGAGCATTTATTTACAACTCTTGTGAGTTATGAATCCTCTTCTAGATGAGAAAACTGATTCAGAGAAGTTGTACCATACGTCACTTCAGGACTCTCACCTGTTTGGAAGCTTCCAGTAGGTTCTTGTCCACTAGAAGACAGTCATCATAGGGACCTACAATGGCCAACTCAATATCCCTCTGAGCTGTCGCCCACCATTACTCTCTTCTCTCTCCACTCACCAAGCTCGCTATCTTCTTTGCTTTTTTAGGGCTGCATTTGCAGCATGTGGAAGTTCCCAGGCTAGGGGCTGAACCAGAGCTGGAGCTACAGCCTATGCCACAGCCCTGGCAATGCAGGAATCTGAGCCACATCTGCACCCTAGGCTGCAGCTCACCACAACGCCACATCCTTAACCCGCTGAGCAAGGCCAGGGACTGAATCCGCATCCTCATGGATACTAGTCAGGTTCTTAACCTGCTGGGCCACAACTGCAACTCCAAGCTTGCTACTTTCAAACATACCCAGCATGCCTGGATGCTCCTCCTCCCTCATGCACCAAGGTTTACATGTCATCCTCGTAAGTGTGGCCTTTGACACTGTTTAAAACTGCACCCCAAATCCCTTTTGTTTCTTTTTCCCTCCATAGCTCTATCACTATCTAGTTTGTAGTTGCCAGGGATTAAATCCTGTACCTGTTGCACCACAAGGGAACTTCCAACATGACATTTCTTGCACTTGGAACAAAGTATATGCTCAAAACTTAGTGGCTAATTGCATGAAACTTTTGCTCAAGATTATACAGAAGGGAGAACTAGGTCTTGAACCCAACAGATAATCCCTAGGGCCATGCTCTTTATATTCCAGTAAGTGTGCTCATGATGCCAGAGAGACTGTATAGTCTGGTGAGCTCCATTTTGGCAGTAAGGGCCTCACAGGCCCCAGAAGCAGCTGGAACTTTACAGAGCTTTTGCAGCTACATTCACAGTGGTAAGTAAAAGATGAGTGCGTGGAGCAAGACAGCCCAAATCAGAATAGAGTGGCATGGACAAGTGCAGGCGTGGGTGGGAACAGGAGAGACCAGAATAGATTAAAAATAGGTGAACCTCAAAATATTTTGAAGGCTAGGTAGTGGATAATGTTGAATGAGGACTGAAGTTAGAAAGGATAGCAGAACTTTGGGATTTAGGAGGGCATGGGTATCTCCTGAGTCATTTTTGTGGGAATATGAAGGGAGCATCAAACTTAGATGGTGAAATGTATCAACTACTCAAGGTAAAGTTGCTTCCTATTAAAAAAAAAAAAAAAACAAGGCTAAACATTTATCTTTCAATCTTATTTCTACTTAAACTTTAGAATCAAATATACTAAATAACCCATTGAAGTTTTTCTCTAGCACTAGCAGAGGGGAAAAAAAAAATTAACTTTTAAAGGCAAACAGTTCTGACATTATTTACTAGGATATTTAACTGTCATGTGACAACAGAATTCCCTCAATTGGACAATGACCCCTTAACAACAACAAATTTCTCCTCTTCTTTGGAGAAATAATTGGGACTAATACATTATGACTGTTCTGGTCTAAGGCCTGTGTCCTCTCCTGGCAGACAGACCTGCTGTAAATGAAGAAGTGACTAGAGGCCATGATGGTCCACTATTTCCCACCCAGGAATAGCGCTGAGTTGGTCCACTGAGCTGGGCTATGGCTATTTTCAAAGTATCAAAAAACCATGGCAGAGAGTTTATTATAATGGAAAATGTTGCATTTTACCTACCAAAAGAGGATGACAGATGAAAAAACAACAATAAATATTTAAGAGATTTATTAAAGCATCTTATCACAAAGATGGAAACACGTACAAATTAGAAACATGCAACCATCATCACCCACAGTCAAGATAAAATGTAGTATATTTTTTGTTTTTTTCACAGCTGAAAACTTCAGATCTTATACTAAACTTGCCCACCCCGAGTATTTACTTCATTCTTCCTGAAAGTATCCAGGGCAGCAAATAACCAAAATACAAACTGTGATATGAAGAAAGTGCAAAGTTAAAAAAGATTATGTGTGGAGAATGCCCCCTTCCCACCCCCCAATCAAAGGCAAACAATGGCATTTTGCTCTTAACCTAGATTGTCTTCAAAAACTATTAAAATGTAATATACTGAACAAAACAACAAAAGTCTTTTCATAGATATCCAACAAGCTTGTTAGTGTTTGAAAATAAATGCTTAAAGTAAAATGTACTTTATATCAAACAAGTTTGAAGAGCCCTGTATTGCAGCATTCTGTAAAATAAACAAGACGAAAAGCTGGTATAGGGTTTATTGACAAAGGCAGCATTTCTTCAGGCAGGTATGTAAGGAGGCGGGGGTTCTTTCTCAGGCATCTTCACTGCCATTTCATAGGTTGGCAAAACATACTGAAGAGAGAAAAAAATTACATTGACTTAATTCTCCTTTAAAATCCTACTTGGAATAATTCCGCTTTCAGATTTAATACCTTAACTAGGGGTACACAAACCTACAGAGAAGAACTGAAAAAACTGTCAGCTAGGTGCCCCTGACCTGGGGGCAATGTGGGGAGTTAGGGGCACAGACCCTCCACATAGCTGAAAATCCACATATCACTGCGTCTGCCCTCTGTGTCTGCAGTTGCACATCTGCGGAATCAACGCAGATGCTGCAGTACCGTAGAATTTACTGGTGACAAACATCCGCTTATCAGTGGGCCCTCGCCGCTCAAACCCATGCCGTCCAAGAGCCAATTGTAGCCGCTGAGAGAAGAGATGACTAACAACCTAGAATTTTATGTGCAGGTTACGAGGCTCTGATCAAGGCTGCTAGAGATGCATGACGGAAGCAGGTCAGGCAGACAAAACCCTGCTTCTGAACAGACCCAGGCCACCAGGATGCCTTGACACAAGGTATGTGCCACTGCCCGCCCCTCACTCCACTGTGACTGAGAGAGCAGCAGTGCCAAGCACACCTCAGGGATTGAGGATCGCTCAAGGGCCCCGCTGAACCATGCTAAAGGACGCCTCCAACATGAGGCTGGATCCTGAATTTCATCTGAATCTGTGGTTAAAGGATCAAGTACTTGTATTATTTGCTCCAAGGTCAAGGGCACACCTATGGAGGAGGGTGGCTTTTTTGAACCTAAGTGACTCTCACGTGACAGACTAACCCTACAGAGGCCACATCCATTCCACATGTTGGAAACCTGGGAGGACAGCACAGCGGCAACTGAGGGCCTGGGAGGTAGGCCTCCCCAACAGATTCATGAAATCCGCTGCATTTACCTCCCCAGAGGAAAATCAGCTTCCCCTCTGGATCATACTGATGTTTCCGGAAAGCAACACAAGATTCAGCTGATGGAAGTACGCTGCCTTAGAAGTTCCCAAAGCCAAGAGCCTGGCACTGCTCACAATACTGTCCCCTGTCTGATCCCCCCCTCAAAGTGTGATACTTGGAGAACACTTATGAACCCAACCTATTGGCCAAACTGACTGAGACGAGCAGTGCAGGGTGCCTCTAGCCCGTGTTCTCGGGATTCCAACTGGGAAATGCCGAGACGTGTGAATTTACCCTTTTCCATACCCTAAACCACAGTTACGGCAATGACAAGAAAGTGGAGATCCAGGTGCTCCTCTTGGGAATAATCCACAGTGGCTCCCCAAGTTTTACTATGTTAAAGGGGCCTTCACCTGTGGAGGTGCTTCAAAGGCAGGATACACAGCAATCTCTGGCATGTTTCTGTTGTTGATGTATTTGTAACAGTTCCAAACACAGTTGATTAGATAAGCCTAAAAGAATACAAACAAAATTTACATATGCTGGAAACTCAGCAGACTCGGTGCTCTAAAATAAGCGTCTTAGAGTGCTCTCTCCCGCTTTCTCTACGGAGAAGGGATCTCTATCCGCTTGGACCTAGCGCAGGCCAGGTGCTCCCCCTACCTGCCCTCACTCAAATGTCACAGGTTTTATTACCACTGTGGTTGTTGGCTTGCTTGCTTGTTTGTTTTTGGCTGCACTTACGGCATGCAGAAAGTCCTGGGACAGGGAGGAAGCCTGTGCCACAGCAGTGACAACACGGGATTCCTAACCCGCTGCGCCACTCGGACACTCCTATTACCACTATCTAACAGAGAGATCAGAGTTTGGGGGTTCAAGTGTGACCACTGTGCTGCAGGAGAAATGCTACTTCTGAACCTTGGGAATTTTAACTTATTTTCAATCCTAATCATGAACCATGTCCAAAAGCATAATGATGTTCCTTCCACTTAGGAAGAATCCTGGCATTTCTAACCATTTGCCTGAAAACAAAAGGAAGAACATTCCCTAGAAGTTATCTCTACCACCACGTCAGAATAAACACTCACTCACTGCTGACTGCAAGGAGACAAGGTAAAAAGAAGGCTCAGATGAACCGTGTCACTGTCCAAACGCCCCCACCCCCCACCCCCAAGTATTCAGTCAGCAACTCACCTTAAAAATGATGAACAAGGCAAAGAACACAAGAACAATGAACAGGAGGCAGCTGGAGTCCAATGCCAGGAGGTCGTCTTTATAGGGGAAATCAGGCTATAAAAAAGGAGGGGGGTGAACAGCCAGAGCAGAAGGGATTTTTAGAGCAGGCAAACTCTTCTGTATGACATCATAATGGTGAGTACATGTCATTACACACTGGTCCAAACCCCCAGAAGGCACAACACCCAAAGTGAGCCCTAAGTACACCATGGACCTCAGACACATACACCCCTGTAACTCAGCCATGGCGCATGTACTCTGTGGTTACCTAGAGAGCATCTTAAGAATACAAACACAAGGCACCCAAGTCAGAACTGATATTCTAATAAAAACTTATAAACAGAATTTAACTCAAAATACTCTCAAGCCTCATCATTAATGCATGCTATTGATCACTTAAAATGTATGAATACCTAGACTACTCCTCAGAGTCTAAACCGAGCTTGTTTTCTCTTTATTTTATATCTTTCCAGCCTCTGGTCTATCTCCTTTACATGACCCCAGATATGTCCCTGGATCACTGAGTTACTCAGTTGGGAGATGCCAAGATTAACTATTCCGTCCTACGTGGGGAAAATAATTTTTTAAAAGCCAAGTGTCAATTAATTTCAACACTCATCAGAAAGGGACACAAAGAAGGTATGCCCCTGATTATGAAGCCTGGGATTATACTATTTCCTGGCGACATATGATGTTTTATTGAGAAGGATCAGCTGTATTTATTTATTCAAATATTTCTTTAGCATTTACTGCATACATGGCAATGAGCCAGGTCCAGGGAGAAGGGTATTACAAAAGAATAATTTAGGATTTACATACAAGCTGGCCAACAAAGAAAATATTTTCCAGTCTGAGACACCAAGTGAATAAAACAGAAGGGAGAAACCACTGGGGTTCTATAAAAGCAGTAGTAAATTCCTTTCGATGTTTTTCTATAAAGTTCATTTTATTTTTTAAAACATACAATTATTTTAATGGAAATGCCAACACAAAGACCCAAATAACTTTACATTTTCATTAAAAAGCAGCACACAGAAATCCCGAAGGACCAAAAAACAAAACAGAAAAACACGAAAGAAAGAAAAAGAAAATCATATCCGCATACCAATCCCAAACCCTAGCTAAGGGTGTTCTTGTGATAAAACTGTTAAGCCTTCATCTAGAAATCAAAAAGGGTCAGCTTCTTGATTTCTAGAAATCGAAAATGGTGAATGCTAGAAATTTTACTCAGAAGGTTTGCAGATTTTCAGCCAGAGATGACAGATCGGAGAGAACTAAGCTTAGGAAGCTGCTGACCACGGCTGAGCAGGTCTGCAGGCTCTGCCCCGGTTCGTCTCCCCAGCCCTATCTCATGTTGCTCCTGTCCCTGCATGTGGGTGAGGCCGCCAAGGTTCTCCTTTAGTCTCCTGACACTGTCAGCTGCCCTCCCGCCTCCAGGTAGCTCTTAGACAGAACGCCTTCTTCTGCACTTTCCCTCCCCTCAGTCCTATGCAGACTCTGGAGGGCAATTCAAACCTTACTTCCCAGGCCAGGTCTGCTATCTGTGTGACACCCACTCACAAAGCAGCCAACACTTTTCCTTCCCTGCTTTTATCACGATGTTAACTCAATAACTGTCAACTTCTGGAGTTCCCGTTGTGGCTCAGTGGTAACAAACTCAAGCAGTATTCATGAGGACGAGGGCTTGGATCCCTGGCCTCACTCAGTGGGTTAAGGATCCGGCACTGCCGTGAGCTGCAGTGTAGGTGGAAGACGCAGCTCAGATCCGGGGTTGCTGTGGCTGCGGTGTGGGCCAGTGGCTATGGCTCCGATTCGACCCCCAGCCTGGGAACTTCCATATGCCTCGGATTCAACCCTAAAAAAAACAAAAAACAGTCAACTTTCCAATTCTTTCACTTTAAAGTCAGTTTTACTGACACAGCTCTAGGACCTAGCAGAGTGCCCTGCACACAGGAAGCAATCAACAAATGTTTTCTGCGTGAATGAATGATAAACTTGGTGGTATGCAAAATGGACTATCTGAAGTGGGTTTCGAGAAAACAACTCTTCTATAAGACAGCATTTCTGAAATAAACTTTCATTTATCTGGATCCTTCACCTCCACCCAGACCTTACGTCAGGCCAGAGTGCTCCCTGCCCCTCCACCGCACGGCTTTGACCTTCGAGCCTCCTTTGCTGCTGTCATGGGGGGCCCTAATTCATTATCGCAGACGAGACCATCATTGCTTAACTCCCCACATACACGCGTTTGCTCCTTGAAGAAAAGAAGTTTTGTTTACAGCTACACCATTCACTAACAGTTTGCCCAGGAGAGAACGAAGGCTACAGCGGGCACTCAAATATCTACAGGTACTTGCAAAGACAGAAAGCCATGACTCTAATGAGTGCCAAATACCGTCAGAGTATTGTATGTTTCATATGCTCTAAAGTTGAAATACTCCTGAGGTTCTAGGATATCCAGCTTGAGGGACTTAATATAGGATTATCTACATGGTATGGTAAAAATATATTCTATTTTCATCTTAATGGAGTCAACATGATTGTTAAAAGCAGGAATAGTAATTATTTTAAAACGCTAAATCATAAACAGGGTAGGTTAAAATAAAAATAGTATCTAAAAGCTGACTCTGAATTTCAATGTAAATATTTTACCTAAAATGAGAAAAAAAAAAGTTTAATTAGCATACACACTTACTAATTGATCCAGATATTCTTTGATTCTTGGCAAGTAAGTTAGAGAACTGATAGCAACCAGGCAGCTGAGAACGAAGTCAAAAAGCCGGTAACAGAAGAATGGAATCAACCAACCCACTTGATACTGAGGGAAAAAAATAGCAACCACAACATCACATCACATATGTGAAATAGCTAAGTAGCACTCAGTAAAAGCCAAACTCTAAAAGGTAAAAACATAGGATACTTACAGAAATTGCTCCATAAACCAGCATTGAACTGATTATAAACATAAGAACAGAGACCGCAAAAAGAACACAGGCATTATCTAAGAAAACAAGAACAAAAAAAGCTAATTAAGCTACTTACATAACAAAAATAAAGCTCTTCATAACAAAATAGTAGGGGTTTGTTGTTGTTGTTGTTTTTTGTCTTTTTGCCATTTCTTGGGCTGCTCCTGCGGCATACGGAGGTTCCCAGGCTAGGCGTCAAATCAGAGCTGTAGCCACCAGCCTACACCACAGCCACAGAAAATGCAGGATCCGAGCCGTTTGCAACCTACACCACAGCTCACAGCAATGCCAGATCCTTGACCCACTGAGAAAGGCCAGGGATTGAACCTGCAACCTCATGGTTCCTAGTCGGATTCGTTAACCACTGAGCCACCATAGGAACTCCCAAAATAGTGTTTTAAAAGCTAGCTTTAAAACATCTGAATTATTTTCAAGACTGGCTATGAAAACATCCAAGGCCAAAAAAGTAAAAAAAAAAAAAAAAAAAATCTGCCTCAGCATTAAGTAATGAAACTTGAGAAATGTGTGCCTTTGTTTTTCTTGTTTGTTAAACTGCCTCAAGTTGCTGACACTGACTTAGGATAGCATGTGAACCAGGTCCTCTGCCAGGGAGACAGACCTCTGTCCAGAGCCTAACTTCTGAAGACGTGCAAATAGATAATTATAATTCAATGTGGCAAGTGCTACCACAGAAGCAGAAACAATTAGTTTTGCCTACAGAACTCATGAAAAAATATGAAAGAAATGAACCAAGTTGGGTCTTGTGAGACAAGGAGGATTTAACTGGAGTGAAAGGCTGGTATTTGCTTAAGAGACAGACGTCTTTAACACAGAATGCTACAGATGCCCTTGCTTGCCTTAGATAAAACACATCATCTGAAATCCAAGGTTTCCATCAACCCCCATCTCAACATCTGAACTCTCCACCCAGCATCCCTCCAACCTTGGCTCCTCTGCTACACAAGGGTCTATTTTCTTCTTCATTCAGCAGTTCCTCAGGTTGCTCCCTTTTTTTACATTAATCCAGGTTCACTAAACTTTCTCACAAAGCACCCAGGTAGTCTCAATCAAAACAAAACAAAAAAGCATGCAAGTAATCTCAAAAAAAAAAAAAAAAAAAAAAAAAAACTAAACCATATTTGACTTACTAGCACAAATATGAAGTTGACTCCATGCCTCTTGCATGAAGAATCTGAATGATTAGACTAAATGCTGAATGTTCTCACTATCAGATAAATGTCATGTACTATCCTGTCACCTGGCAATACAAATGGTATCAATATGTGGCACTAAACTAAGAATAGCCTTCTTCACATTTTCCTAGAGGATGTAGGACAGCTAAATGTCAGGGATGTAAAGGGCCTCCCTGCCTCAGCACACGAAATGGCTCTAGGATGGCTCAAGGGAAGAATTATTTTTATTATTATTTTTAAATGTTCTGGCCACACCCACGGCATACAGAAGTTCCTGTGCCATGGACTGAATCTGAACCACTGCGGCAGCAACGCTGGATCCTTTAACCCAGTGTGCCAGCCCGGGGATCAAACCTGCACCTCTGCAGTGACCCGAGCCACTGCAGTTGGGAGTCTTAACCCACTGCCCCACAGTGGGAACCCCCAGGAAGAACTAAACGAAGTATGAAGTTATACAGGACTGGTACTGACAAACTTGAAAGAAAAGTTTGTACTTCAAACAATCAGCTTTCAAGAATCTGTTATTAGCAGATTACACATTTATTTCATTTTCTTAAAATACTGAAGGTGAAGTTCAAGGTCTTCCACTGGAGCAACAAATAGCAAAACAGAGGAGAGAGGTGGTGGTGGGTAGGAAACATATTCAATGCCTCTGACAAGTCGCTCCAGCATTTGCAAATTAATAAAGCAAACAAAATACGAGGGGCTAGATGCCCAGAGAAGAACCTCAGGTTTCCACCCACCACCACAATGAAACCTCCTCTGGGAGGTCCTTGAGTATTCATCAATTTCCATAGTGAACACAAATAAAGACAAATTCATACATGAAAAACTGCGTGCATATGCTGCAGAAGTATCTCTTACATACTGAGTGTCATCCCTTTTCAGCTGATTAAAAATAATCACAAACCTCATTAAAAAACTGGTAATCAGGTGTTCCCATCGTGGCTCAGTGGTAACGAACCCGACTAGTACCCATGAGAGAACTCTGGTTCAATCCCAGCCTGGCTCAGTGGGTTAAGGACCATTGCCGTGAGCTGTGGTGTAGGTCACAGATATGGCTCAGATCCCGCATTGCTGTGACTGTGGCTGTGGGCAGTAGTTAGTAGCTAGAACTAGAGCTCCGATTCGACCCCTAGCCTGGGAATTTCCATATGCCAAGGGTGTGACCCTAATAACATTAAAAAAAACAAAAACAAAAAAAACACACCTTGCAATCACACCAATGATCAGAAATTAACTTTGTGCTCACTGGCTCTGTTTTTACATTCCAAAGAAACACCAACTATCATATGACTAAGAATTATGCATTTTTATATTCTCTTAACAGGGCTTTGGGGAATTCCTGTTGTAGTGCAGCAGAAACGAATCTGACTAGTATCCATAAGGACACAGGTTCGATCCCTGACATCGCTCAGTGGGTCGGGAATCCAGCCTTGCTACAAGCTGTGGTGTAGGTCGCAGATGCGGCTCGGATCCCGAGTTGCTGTGGTGCAGGCTGGCAGCTGTGGCTCTGATTCAACCCATAGCCTGGGAAAACTTCCATATCCCTCAGGTACGGCCCTAAAAAGCAAAAAAAAAAAAAAAAGGGGAGGGGGCTTGGTAGACTATAATCAACAAAATCTAACAGTGAATACATGTGATTTTCTCTACAAAAGGGAGAACACTCATGCAACATGCAACAGACCTGTGACTTCTCTGCAGCTTTAGCAAAAGGGCTAGTTGTACAGACGTTTAAGACTCTCAATGACCCTGAATCCTTTCCTATACCTCAATTTTAAGAGGAACACACATGAAAAGGGAAAATTCTGACATTAGCTGGTTCAGTAAAATTTTACAGCTAAAATTAGTGTTTTATAAATGCCAAAAATCGCCACTGGAAACTAGTTATATTTTTCTATTCTGGATTTAAAGAAAAACAGATTACTCAGAAAAAAAATAAATGCCAGAAGGAATGTTTCTGTATATTCTTGGTATTTCTGCTCTCAATCTGACAACAAAATCAAAGCACTATACTAGAAAAGACAATCAGGAGACTCGTTCAAAAAAAAACCAGAAACACTTTAAAAACACAGTATGTTCAACTGTTACTAGTATCTCACTACAATGTATAACAGATGCCACAAAAATGCTACCTGGTTTCTAGAAATAGGTTAGACCTATGGACAATGAATCATTTAAATTAATAACCAATTAAAAAAAAAAAACAACTTCACTGATGGATCAGAAACAATAAATCATTTAAATTAATAACCAATTAAAAAAAAACCCTTCACTGATGGATCAAATGTAATGAAATACAGAGCTTTATGACAAAAGCTAAACTAGGAGTTCTGTGGCACAGCAGGTTAAGGATCTGGCATTACCACTGTGGTGGCTCTGGTTGCTCCTGTGGCACAGCTTTGATCCCAAGCCCAGGAACTTCTATAGGCCAGCGACAGGAGAGAGAAAAGAGGAAAAAAAGTTTAATCCTCTAAATAGTAAGTATGTGTAATTAGCAGGAGATATTTTCAACTAAAAACATACCTGCCATTCTCTCAGATGAATAGTAATTGCCAATGACTTCATACTGAATGTTGACAGCTGGCACTGAGTTTGGATGTGTCACCTCAACAGTCAGCAAAATTGCCATCAACAGGTTGACCACCTATGAAAGACAACATTTTGTCGATTACATTATTAACAAAGAACCAGTCTTTAGCACAATCTTTAGATGTCTGCTTAACATTGTTTTACTTGAAGTAACAAAGACCTAAAAAAGGGACTACCTGTGAGATAAAATACACAATACCACTTTAAGAATAGCTTAAAATAGGAGCTCCCATGTTGCACAGTAGAGAAAGGATCTAGTGTTATCACTGCAGCGGCCCAGGCCTGGGAGTTCTCTTGTGGTGCAGCATGTTAAGGATCCTGCATCGTCACTGCAGAGGCTCTGGTTGCTCCTGTGGCATGGGTTTGATCCCTGGCCCGGGAACTTCCACAAGCTGAGGACAGGGCCAAAAAATTAAAAAAAAAAAAAGTCTATCTGGTCCAGAAGAACATCCTGAAACTTTGTCGAACATCTTGTTGAAATCCCATCATGATATCTAGTCTACCAGGGTGTAACTCCAACTGGAAAAGGAAATTCTTTCTGCCTCAAGCTATTAATGTTAGCTGTAACAGTTATCCCAGGAGGCATCACTTCCTTTAAGTGCTCCAAACAAGCCCTCTAATGATTTGATAGGAAATCTCAGGGAGGATTGGAATAGGTTTCCCTATCTAAAGTTCACAGAATCTGTCTTCCTTGCCTTTGTGAAAAGCCGAACATTTGATACTTTCAAGGGATAGCTGAGCTTTATCAAGAGTATTTGAAACAATCTCTACTTTGTAGCCCTCTTCTGACCACCCTGAGTGATAAATAACACACAGCTTAACAGTTAAAGGCATTCCATACTCTCTAAGATAAGCAGTCCAAGTTTTATCTTTAAGATAAACAACATCACAGTATCTAATTCAGAATCAATTGAGGATACACTATAAATCAAGTAAATTTGCACAGATTACTTCACTTATTCCTCACAACAACCTTGTCAAGTATTAACACCCATTTGCAGGTGGGGAAACTAAGGTTCTTCAGCAAAGTGAAGTACCTTGAGTTAAGCTCACTGAGCTGCTAAGAGGAGCTAGGATACAAACCCTGGTTCTCTTTAAGACATCCTGCCTCTTAGCACTGCAGGATTACTTACAACCATTCCTAAGCAACACCTGTTTTGAGATCTTTCCAAAAGAAACCATTATCTAAGGGTATAAAATGTTTATACTTTACTTCTAAATAAAACATGCTCAGGTACATGCCTTTTCCCTTGCACTGCTGAAAAGCTAGGCATTTTACCCTTCAAAAGCTTGTGAAAGAGACTATATGTAAGAATCTCTTGTAAGAGACTATATGTGCAAGGTGACTCCCCAGTTGAAGGCTGATTTTTTTTATTGCCCCCCCCTTTTCTTTTCAGGGCCATACCTGCGGCATATGGAGGTTCCCAGGCTAGGGGTTGAATGGGAGCTACAGCTGCCTGCCTACACCACAGCCACAGCAATGCCAAATCCGAGCTGCATCTGTGCACCAGATCCTTAAGCCACTGAGCAGTGACAGGGATCGAACCCGCATCCTCATGGATACTAGTCAGGTTCATTACTGCTGACTCACAACGGGAACTCCTACTGTCCTTTTTTATTGCAATGGGTCTTGGACAGTGTATGTGGTGTACGATTAGGTGAATTAATTATTGAACAATCAGATATATCTACCAAAACAACTGTATCTTCTGTGTATAGAAATCAGTTCTAAATCAACTCGGAAAACTTTTCTTTGTTAAGCACAATACAGTCACAGTTTAAAAGCTCAGACTGTACAGAAAAATACTCTCATGTCAAGAAAAACACACAAACTCAATTACTAAATGAAGGAAACGACACACCAAAATTATTTAGGAGTTTAACCTAACACTGTAAATAAAGTATATTTCAATAAAATAAATTTAAAAAAATTATAAAGAGTTTCGAGTTCCCATCGTGGCTCAGTGGTTAACGAATCTGACTAGGAACTATGAGGTTTTGGGTTCGATCCCTGGCCTTGCTCAGTGGGTTGAGGATCTGGCGTTGCCATGAGTTGTGGTGTAGGTTGCAGACACAGCTCAGACCTGGCGTTGCTGTGGCTCTGGCATAGGCTGGTGGCTACAGCTCCGATTCGACCCCTAGCCTGGGAACCTCCATATGCCGTGGGGAGCAGCCCTATAAAAGGCAAAAAGACAAAAAAAAAAAAAAAAATTAAGAGTTTAATTTCCCTTTTAAAAATATTTGTATCACATGTAGGATTTATACAAATCTCTTCTCTTCTATGGGTAAGTCACAGACTCACCCACTATCACCATCTCCAGCATTAGGGACACTTCAAATTTCATTTCATTGTGAGTCATACTCCTGAATATCAAACAATCCATCACAGTTCTAATCAAAAGGACCAAGAAATTAGTTAAAACAAGGTAAAATAAGTTCAGTACTACTCCACTAAAAGCTCACATTTTCAAATCTTCATTGAATTCATTATATTTCATTAGAATCCCAACTTGTATTTTAGTACTACATCCTGTGATCTTAAAGATTCATCACTGAGCACCTACTTGTGCTCATATATAGACCCTATCCTATTTGCCTTTTTTTTTTTGCTGTTGTTGTTTTTTGGCCCCGCCCACAGCATGTGGATGTTTCCCAGGCCAGGAATCAAAACCGGCCACAGCAGCGACCCAAGTTGATGCAGTGACAACACTGCAGTGACAACTTGGGATCCTTAACCCACTGCACCACAAGGATGAAATCCCTATCCTACTTGCTTTTGGTTACAATAGATATTTCTACTAAGCTCCATATAGCATTTTTCAAAATATACATAAAACTAACTTTATGGTCTTGTAAGATAAAATTTCTCTGGAGAGCAACAGCCTACAAACCAATCCAGAATATTTACTTCTGATTCATTTTTTCCCTTTTACTGCATTCAGGAAAGAAAACTAGTAAAAATGTAATTAAAATAATGACCGGCTTTTAAACCTAGTAATATGGAGAGGTACAGAATGCAGCATATATACAAATAGGTAACAGCAGGGGCAATGGCCACACCAATGGAGAAGTACTGGAGTTAGTGGGTTAAACAGTATGGTCTGTGTTACATTTCTGTAAGCCCTTTGCACACTTAAAATAAGCATACAACAACAGAGAACAGATGTGTCAGATTTCAGTTGTTTCAAAGGAACGGTGTCAGATCCTTGGAGGCACTCAGCCTCCAGAAAGTAATTCCTCTCAGCTTTTTCATTTCACTGCCACACCCATCCCAGAAGATTCCTTGAAGACTGGTTTTTGTTTCTGTATGTGTTGTTTTTTTTTTTAATCATTATTCTTTACTTTCCTCAGAGCGTGTTTAGCCACACGCCAATATGTGCGAAGACTGTAATTAGAACAATGTCTCAGGGCATGCTGATGAGGGTCTGGGCAAGTCAGCAGAGAGCTGCCATCAGATAGAGATCAAAGCTGACCATCTTTAAAACTACTTTTGTTAAATATACATGTATTACAATCAAATGTTCGTATATAGTTGTTTACCAGATGTGCAGTTACAAATGAGTTATTTCTACTATTTTTGGAGACAATTCATTTAACGAATGTCTAATGAATACTTCCAATGCTCTAATTATTAAGTTACTACTTAACACATTTTATACAAGAAGACAAATCATCTTCCTCCCTCAGGGAGGGTATTCTTTTGTGCAGGAGAAAAATTTTAAAAAGATCATCACACTAATGTGTAATCAGTACTATTCAGTAAGTACATACAAATAGGTATGCAGTAACTTTTCCAAGTACATAGCAAGGACACTAGATCCCTCTGGCTGGGAAGCTACAAAGCGCCACCAAGAAAAGAAGTGAAGTAACCATTAAAAAACTAACTGGAATTGGCAAAATGGCTGTTAATGACAGAAGCTGTGACGAGTGAATGGGAGGTTTTTATACTATTTCACCATTTTTGTGTCGTTGAGATTTTTCTCAATAGTTTTAAAAAGTGACTTGAGGAGGGAGCATTTTGGTGAGCAAGAATAGCATAGGCAAAGGCACTGAGGCAAAAAAAAAAAGGGGGGGGGGGTTTGAGACAAGATTCTAACTTGGAAATACAAACAAGCTATACTTTACTTAAAGGAGTCAGGGGCGGGAACTAGAAACAATATAGCTTGAGGTAGCCTGTCTTCAAGTCTTTCCCAGCTACCTAACTTTTAGATTCTTTACACTTAAGATGCTCATGAAAAGTGAGCCATATATTAAATCTTTCCACCAACCTAAAATTATACCAAACGCTCCCAATGTCTTTTTGTACTACACCATTAACTGCGAAGGAGGACGCCCTTGCAGCAACTCCTAAGCTCATTTTCAATCGTTCAATAAACATCTGAACTTATACCACATAAGAAACTGTTGTTTAAAATCGTCTGGCTTCAAAATATTCAATAAATGATAGAGAAAACAACTGATGAATGTCAGAGTTTAAAGCGCAACTCATTCTGAAATTTCCTAACACTTAAACCAGGTATTCTGCCAGGCATGCTTCTTTCAAATCTAAATGCCAAAGGCTAACACCTCAGAGCTGGTGCATATAACTGGTTCTAGCTTCTGTGTCTGGTGTTCTACCGCACTATTTAATATCACAATTAATCCTTCAATATACAGTGTACACGCACCTTAACAGTAGACCAGAAGGAGTTGCTAGAAATGCAATGACACTGTATCAGATACAAAGTCACTGACACAGTGTCTGCCCCAGCAGGAGGGAGGACTGCACCCCCACCTTCCAAACAGCACAGGATCATCTAAAGAGGATCATCAATATTCTACCACCTGGAACAGCAGAGGAAGAGGATCCTGACAAGGTACCTGGAGAGGGAAGTGACATTCTACTTCACCCACTCCTGTAGTATTCCTGTCTTAATAAAGAAGCTTTTCTTTAGCAACAAAATGCAACTATGTGGACAAGTCCTCTGTTTGTGTCTCCCTGGTCTTGTTTTTCTAAATGTCATGTGTCTTCCCAACTAAGCAGAAAAGTGTGCATTTACACTGCTATGATTCTGAAGCCACACTTTTCAAAGTCACCGGCAAAAACTGTAATTGCCAAAACCAACGGCCTTTTCCAGTCCTTAATCTAATTTGAATCTGATACTACTGACCACTTCCTTCTCCCTTGAAACTGTACCATAAATTGCATGGTTGTATCTGTGCTCCAAAGTTCTTTGCAATAGCATCAATATCTTAAAGGCAGATGCCAGAGTCAAGGCAAGAAACACTTGGGAGCCTGTGTGTGGCAGATAATAAGAATACAAAAGACGAATAACATAGGTCCCAGTGATTTATCCTTTTTGTATGTGCACCATAGCCATACATTGTAGATGATCAAGATCTCTTAAAACATGTTAATTAATTTAGGCAGCTAGTAATATTCTCCTAACCAGAAAAATCTGTGCAAAGAAACAATATCCATGGCACTTTTTTTTTTAATGAAACTAAAGCACGGATTTTTTTCTCATGTCGAGTCCTTCCAGTGGGAGACAGAATTAAAACTCCCCGCTCTCTAGTTCAGAAGAAATGCCCTTACTAAAGTTCTTCCCTCTGCATTTTGAGTTTTGTGGTTTATAGCTCCTACTCTTCCCTGCTATTCCTTTAATTTTTATGAGCTGAGCCCACAGCATCAAAAAAATCTGCCTTGGAAAGAAATACAGCCAATTACATTCAGATGGCTGAAATTGAGATGGTGCTTATTTTCTTCTTGAGGAGGAGTTAGAAATCCTTTGTTCTGTGAATGGAGGGAAGAATCTGAGAAGAAACAGGAAAATTAAGCTTGCAGGCAAGAGTCCCAGGCTGCTGGGCTCTCTCAGTTAAGTAGGAGGGAAGGTTATCTTCCAAAGAGGCAAGGTTGAGTCTTGAGGACCCTAAAGATTTGAATTATTCAGGGAAAGCAGAGCTAAGGACAAACAAAAGAAACTGAAGACCCAGACGCTGAGCAATATGAAGAAACACAGCCTGGGAACCTCCATATGCCACGGGTTCGACCCTAAAAAGAAACACAATGCTGCTACTGCCATGAACTTAATCAATGTCCAGTGTTACAAATTAGTTAAAATATAAAACAAGGGGGAGGGGGGTCTCTGTGGAGGAAATGTGATTTAACTATAGCACTAAGATGATGTTTCCTAACATAAAAGTACAGGAAATATTACAATAAATTTTGAAACATGCAAATAAGCCTACACAGTCAAGTTTTGTTGTTTTTAATGTACATTAAAACAGACTGTAAAAACACAGCAATCAGGAATAATGGGGAGCTCAGGTAGCCCCCTGGGGGTGGGCCATGAACCTGTATCTATCTGCCTGAGGATGATTTTCAACTGGTGTTTGGCAAATGATAATAGTTTCGATGGAGGCTTTGGGGTAGCAAGTAAAGAGAAGAAAGGCAAAAAGAATGTGTGGTAAAGCTCTTCCTTTTTTGCAGTTCAGAGAAGTTATCAGAAAA
The DNA here is from genome assembly GCF_054392235.1 of Sus scrofa. Lineage (NCBI taxonomy): Eukaryota > Metazoa > Chordata > Mammalia > Artiodactyla > Suidae > Sus > Sus scrofa. The sequence continues at coordinate 130,381,693 of NC_139385.1, read as the reverse complement.
TTGCAGTCTCACTAATGCCACAGTTTCCCAAACCAAAAGTAATACAAATTTTTAAAATCACGAAGTCATTAGCAAATGTGGCCAAGTACACAACATGAGGTTTGTCAAAACGTCTGTAAAGTCATCATAACTACCTAAATAGAATCACATATTTAGAAGTCACAAATTAGCTTATTTACTATATGGGTACTGGAGATGATAAGAAATCACAAAGGTATTACTAGTGAACCCCCCAATCAATAACACCGTCAACTTGGTTATGACATAAAATTACACAGATCTTAAAACACAGAGAATGCTAGCATATGTAGCCAAAACGGAAGAGGCTGTCAATAAAGGTCTCAAAAAAATGGAATGGGTCTGATAGCATAAGCGTCTCAAGAGCAGGGTAGGGGAACTGTATCAGGAAAAGGCAAATCGAGTCTAAGTAAATCCTGGTAAATGGTATTACCGCTAGGCCAATGTCCAGACTCACAACAGAGGCCTTTCTGCCTACATCACAAACACAATGTAACAAATAAGATCCAAGGAACCACAAACAACTGCTTTGAAACCAGATCTGTCACTTTTCCTTCAGGCAAGGCATAATATTAAAACTACGCTGCATATATGAAGGTCTGGTCCTAATTGTCTCGTTAGGAAAAACAAATTCCAGGAAGCACTGGGGGAGGGGAGAGTTCTTTCAGATCACGGAAGCACACAAAAAGATCTCGAAACCTGGTAATTTCCAGAATCCCCCACACCAAAACCTAGCACCCTCATCCCGCCCCCCACCCACTGCCCGCTACTCCTCTGCCTTTCCCAATCCTGCTTTTCTCCTCTTAACCCTACCAAGCAACAACCTTCCCATCGCCACCCAACCCCTCCGATTCCGAGACACTCTCCCCACCTCAAAGTTAGAGCCCACCCCCCCCGCAAAGAAGGTCCTCTACGCCTCCCGCCCCACCCCCTCCCAGTGGGAACACTCACTTCCTTTCGGACCAGCCCCCCTCCCACTTCCCACTCTTGGGCACTCCCCCCAGGGCTTCTATCCCCGCGCCTCGCCCGCCCTTACCATGTACCAGGTCCCCAGGATGATCGTCCCGGTGCGGACATGGCAACAGCCGCAGCACCGGGTGCTGTAGAACCGGTCGCTGCGGCTCCGCTTGAAAGTCATGGACACCATCGGGAAACTCGTGGGCCTCGTTCGTGGCCGGGCCCCTGACAAACGCCTTCCGCCCAGCGGTTGATACCAGACGGCTCTCTCAAAGCGTCCAAAACCAAACGACGCGTCTTCAAGCCAGCCCCCGGCCAGGGCCCCAGCCAAGAGGCTTCGCACCTGCGCACTGAGTACCGAGCGCCACTCTCGCGCGAGTTCCTTTTAGCCTTTTTCTCCACCTTTCCCGCACTCAGGCCAATAGAAGAGCGAAAAGCTGGGCGGACGCGGCCCTTGATTGGAAAAGCCTGGAGATTGACAAGACTCACGCCCAATCAGAATCGCAACTCGTCTTAGCACTAATAAATCCCCGCCTCTCACGTGAGGGCATGAGCTAGCTCGTCGGTCTAGAGGAGTTCTGGTTGGGGGCGAGGTCGGTAGTTCACCATTCCCAAGAGAAGCGTTTGATGGCAAAAAGGAGAGGCGAGATGAGGTGGGTGGCGGAAAGCCTGCACGAAGGACTTTTCTGAGTGACGTCTGCCACGTACCGCTTCCGAAGTGTCACGGGACAACAGCTGCTCACGTGACCTTTGCGCGCAGTTTGATTATTGGGCTGGTCAGGGGCGGGGCCTGTGAGGAAGGGGCGGGGCGGGGCTAATTCCCGCTCCGGGGCCTTTTCGACTGAAGAAATTCGGGACTTCCTGGAGGAGTAAGGTTAGGTTTCTGTTTTAACTCACACTGACGCCTCCATGGTAGAAGCAAAGAAATACCATTCCCTGCCAAGGGCAGCTAAGAAGGATTGAGAAAAATAGAAGCAAAATAAAGTGGAAGAACTGCTTAGCTCCTGGGTAATGATAGAGTGACGTTTATACGGAAAAATTATGAAACACAATGACACACAAGGAAACACAATTTCACAAAAATGGTGAAACACAGGGACCTAGGCGTTTTCCGTGAAAAACCAGCCATTGTCTGGCTCACTTTTCTGGGTATTCTGCATCTACAGGGGCTCTCCATCTTTCCTTGTGGAGCTAAGGGAGCAAAGAATGTCATCTGCCCATTTCAGTAAACAAAGGAAATTGTGGCATCAAGGCATCAGCCTCTGAAGCCACCACCAGTGGGTGGTACACCCTGAGGGGATTCAGGATAGCAGAAAAATAGGTTGCTGGCACTCGATGGTAAGGTGCATATCAAAGGGATAGTTTCAGTAAGCCTAGACTCTTGGATTTTACCATAAATGGAAAAGCCCTGTGATCTTGATGTTCTGACTACCTGGGATTTTTTTGTAAAAAACCGCTGTATATCCGCTGCTTCTTTACCTCTTTAGAACAGCCCCTGAGAGCTGTCTGAGAGAATGTCTCCTGGACTCAAGTCCTCAGTAAATCTGGCAAATAAAACATAGTTCTCAGCTTTTAGGTTGTGCATGGTTTTTTTGTTTTTTGGGTTTTTTTCAGTAGACATCTGTTCAACTCTAAATTGTAGATAACTGATAGCAAGAGGAAATATTCTTCTTGTCCATCAAACTTCTTGTTGAATTCCCCCTCCTTGGAAAAAGCCATTTTGCAGCTATTTGTAAATTCTTTTCCCAGTCCTGGTTTGAACAATGTAAGTAGTTACTTTATTGGTTCTTTAAACTGGTTCTTATATCTTACTGGTCCCCTTATTGATTAATTACTAAATAAGATCTTTGAGACTGTTCATTTTGTATTTGTATGAGACATGACTTTTAAGAAAATACATGGTTTTATTCTTTGGAAAGTACACTTGTGTTTAGAGGACAAAAATGGCAGTTCCTATTGTGACTCAATGGTAACAAACCTGACTAGTATTCATGAGGACACAGGTTCGATCCCTGGCCTCGCTCAGTGGTTTAAAGATCTGGTGTTGCTGTGAGCTATGGTGTAGGTCACAGACACAGCCTGGATCTGACATTGCTGTGGCTGTGGTGTAGGCCGGCAACTATGGAGCCCATTTAAACGATAGCCTGGGAACTTTCATGTCCCTCAGGTGTAGCCCTAAAGAGACCAAAAGAAAAAAAAAGAAAAAAAAGGTCTTCCCCTTTGCCATTCTTAGCTGAACACTGTGCTGAATTTAGTGTAAAGGTTATTGCGCTGGCATGGCTTCAGTGAATGCTGTCTGAAATTGTATATTGATTGTTGATTATTTATCTCCCCCACTAAAATGTTCATTCTAGAACAGCAGAGACTCTGCTTACTTCTCAGCACTGAAGGAATTGTCCACGCACAATTACCCTGCTTTGCATCATACTTTTAAACTTTCTGGGAGGCCATCCATAGTTAAGCCAAGCTACACTAAAGAATGGAATGAGGTGGTAGCAGTTTAACTCAGAATGAATTATGAATTTCTCCACTAATCAGGGAGTAGACTAATAATCCCCACCACACCAAAACAAATTGTTTTTCATAGCCCTTGCTATGTAGTATACATGTGTCCAATCACTTTATTTTGAATCATTTCATCTTCAAACACAACAAATCTATAAGGCAGGCACTTTGATGTTACTTGACTCAACAAAGAAGTTACATTACATGTCCAAAGTTACAAGGCCAGTATGTGCTGCAGCTGTGGCGCACTTCACAACTGCAGTGCAGGTTCAATGCCTGGCACAGGAACTTCCATGTGCTCAGGGTGCAAGAGGAGAAAAAGAAAGTCAGCCCTCACATTCATTATGGTAGAGGTGATATCTGCTATCACAGGGTAATAAAGGATGTTATGGAAGCACAATATGGAAAAGGAATATCTAACCTAGGAGTTCCCTGGTTGTTCAGTGAGTTAAGGATCTGGTGGTGTCATTACTGCGGGAAAGGTTTACTCCCTGGCAAAGGTTTAATCTTCTGTATGCCATGAGCGTGGCTCCCCCAAAATCTAACCTATCAGGATAGGTTTCCTGGGGGAAGTGATGTCTAAGCGGATGGTAGAAGAAAACTAGGCTGGGGACAGAAAGGCTGAGCCAACTCAGAAGTGATAGTATGGAAAAAGTGTAGTGGAGAGTAGGGGAGGTTTGTGTAGCAGAAATGGTGACTGCCCTGCCAGAGACTACATTTCCTAGCATCCTTCCTCCAACATTCCTTATCGCAAGGCGGCTGTAGGAATAGTTATTGCCAATTGAATCTAAGCAGAAAAGACATGAGTCAGACTGGGCCAGGGCTCTTAAGAAAGTGGGATAGGAAGTCCCGCCCATAATGTCTTTGCTCTTCTTTTCCCTCATTCTCTGCTGGCTGATGCAGAGAAGTCTGAGGCCCTGGGGCTGAGCAGAGTCACAGGATGGACACCTGGGTACTTGAATCACCAAAAAGGGGAAAGCCACAGGTGACACTGGATGGTAACACAAGCAAGAAATAAACTTCAATGGAATGAGCCCATACTGTTTGAGGGTTTGTTTTTTATGGCAGCTAAAATATCCCAATCCTAAAGAAATTAATACAGTTATAGAAATGTGGGGGTTGGAGAGAGGAATGAGAAGAGAAAAGTAAGAGCTAAAGTTAGACAGGAAAGCTTGCCCCAGATCAAGAAGACCTGAAAAGTGCAGGGGAAAGTTGGGGACAGTTTTGGCACGGACCCCAAAGTCTACTGGGTTCACTGTCTAACCTACCCTTCTGGACTATCTGATTCTAGGGTCTGTGTGCCTGGAGCTATTTAAAACTAATAAATTATAGATAACCAAGAGCAAGATTTTTGTTCTTAGACCTGCAAATGAATTCGGACTGTCACATAAAATTTCCCACTGCTGTGGGAAAAGCAAGTTTTGCATCTATTTGTAAATTATTTCAACCTTCCTGATTGACCCATGCAGGCGTGGTACTTTGAATTCTCTTTCAAAATGGTTGTAACATCTTCCTGGTTCCCTCATTAAATACAGAGATAAACTCTTTTCACACATGTTATGTTTATATTTGTATGAGAGTCATGGTTTTATTTTTCCAAAGTAATATTCTTTAACATAAGCCATGTTAGACTTCGTGCAAAGTATGACACCATTAAATAGTATTAAGCAAGGGAGTTTCATTAACAGATTTGCACTTTGGAAAGATTATTCTGGATATAGTATGGGGAATAACGTGGGCATTTTGGAAGCAGGAGTCTGTTACAGAAATATATGTGTGACCTATACTACGAAAGGATGAATTTGAACTTCTACTTCATGTCACACACAGAAATCAAAGTGGAGAAACTCTTTTTTTTTTCTTTTATTGGCTGCACCCAGGGATCAAACCGTGCCATAGCAGTGACTTGAGCCACAGACATGACAATGTCAGATCCTTAATTCCCCTTAGGCCACCAGGGAACTCCTGTTTTTAATAGAGGCTGTTGAAATTATAGTAATACCCTGAAAAAGATTTCTTACGTCTGCTCTAAGCATACCTGTAGATTTTTATAAGCCTCTTTCTACCTCCTCCCTACTCTCATCCCAATTAATATTATTTCATTCCACGTTATTTTAATCAAACCTTTCATATCATAATTTATGGTTAAAATGTGCTTTTGGGGGGGGGGGGAGGCTGCCCCTGTGGTATATGGAAGTTCCCAGGCTAAGGGGTTGGATTAGAGCTGTAGCCGCTGGCCTACACCACAGCCACAGCGACGCCAGATCTGAGCTGTGTCTGCAGCCTACTCCACAGCTCACGACAACACTGAATACTTAACCCACTGAGTGAGGCCAGGGATGGAACCCGTGTCCTCATGGATAGTAGTTGGGTTTGTTACCACTGGGCCACAATGGGAAATCCTCATCTGTACTTCTTTTGTTGTTGTTGTTGTTGTTTTGTCTTTTTGCTATTTCTTTGGGCCGCTCCTGCGGCATATATGGAGGTTCCCAGGCTAGGGGTCGAATCGGAGCCACAGCAACGCAGGATCCGAGCCGCGTCTGCAACCTACACCACAGCTCATGGCAACGCCGGATCGTTAACCCACTGAGCAAGGGCAGGGATCGAACCCGCAACCTCATGGTTCCTAGTCGGATTCGTTAACCACTGTGCCACCACGGGAACTCCCTCATCTGTACTTCTTTATCAACTTTAATCATAGCACTCTTGAAGGGAATCATTTTTAAAGATTTCTACCAAGGAAAACCTGTTAATAAAAGCATGGATAGCAGATGAATGAATCTTAATGTGATCTATTCATTACTTCCCAGAAATAAAAGGATTAGTGAAACACCAGTTCAAATCCCTACCAGATTCCTCATTAGACGATCTTATCAGTTGTGAGCATCTGGAAGAAAATGGATGGAATAGTCTGTTCCTATATCCCATTTTTAAGGCAATTTTTTTTTTTTTTTTTTTTTTTTTTGCTTTCTAGGGCCACACTCGCAGCATGTGGAGGTTCCTAGGCTAGGAGTCAAATCAGAGCTACAGCTGCCGGCCTACACCACAGCTCATAGCAACGCCAGATCCTTAACCCGCTGAGCGAGGCCAGGGATCATACCTGCAACCTCATGATTCCTAGGCGGATTCGTTTCTGCTGAGCCACAACAGGAACTCTGGCAAAAATTGTTTTGGCTGGAAATGCTCCAAAATGAAATAGAACACAGCTGCTTTCCTTTAATGTCTATTGAAATATTTCCAAAAGAACCTCATTTCATTTGTTTAAAAGATGTCCCTAACCATCTCCTTATAAATTCTTGATGGCATAAGGATCTTTAAAAAGTCCCACTTGGCATATTTCATGGTTTTGTTGAAATGTTTGCCTTTTAATCACAGAGGATGGAGGCTTCAAGACAACACAACTACTTTCTAGAAATAATTAGTGGCCTGCCCAAAGCCTGCAGATCAATAGAAAACTGCTATTTCCTTCTATGTTAGTATGTATAGTACTTCAGGAATATATTTTACTTTATTTTTTGATCATGCCCACAGCATGCTGAAATTCTTGGGCCAGGGATCAAACCTGCACCACAGCAGTGACAATGCTGGATCTTTAACCTCTAGGCCACCAGGGAACACCTTAAGGAACTTATTATATACCTGAAAGAAGCTTAACAGAAATAAAGAAATCCAGAAATTAGAATTCTGCTCCATAGAGTAGTTTATTAGTAAAACTCAATAGAACATTTAAGCTGTGATAAAGCAACCTCAGTTCCCCTCCACTCAAAAACTGAGTTTGGGAATAAGGAATCGTGCCACAGAAAATAAATAAACACAGGGCAAACAACAGTGCAAAATAATCTGAGCAAATTTAATGATATCTTTGTTATCTAAATATATCACAGAAGTTCATAAATAAATATAAAATGAGGCCACTTCTGCTATTTTTTTTAATTTGGGGAAAGAGGATCATTTTCATAAAGTTATATTGTCTATGTTAACATCTAATAGATTTATTATTGCTATTTTTAAATCAACTCCTACATATTTTAAATTTTTCTCAGTTTTATTTTAAATGATTTTTATTTTTTTCCACTATAGTTGGTTTACAGTGTTCTGTCAATTTCTACTGTTCAGCAACGTGACCCAGTCACACACACATGTATGTACATTCTCTTTCTCCCATTATCCTTCATCATTTCCATCATAAGTGAGTAGATATATTTCCCTGTTCTTTATAGCAGGGTCTCATTGCTTATCCACTCCAAATGCAATTATTAATTTCTAACATGGAAACTATCAATAGCTATAACCCAGATAAACAAAAGCTCTTCAGTGTCACCTATAATTTTTAAGACCATAAAGGGTTTTGAGACCACAAGTTTTGAGAACCACTAACCTAAGCCTTTTAACCAGCCCAGTGGACAATGGTTACTGGTATTTGGAATGCTGACTTGGAAGTGCTAAGCGTTGCTGTCAGCAGACTTTTTTAATGAAGAAGGAAAGTAGATTTAAGATTTTCAAAATTCTGGAGTTCCCATGTGGCTCAGGGGAAAGAAATCTGACTAGCATCCATGAGGAGGCTGGTTTGATCCTTGGCCTTGCTCAGTGGGTCAAGGAACCAGTGTTGCTATGGCTGTGGTGTAAGCCAGCAGCTGGAGCTCCAATTCAGCCCCTAGCCTGAGAACCTCCATATGCTTCAGGGCGGCCCCCCTAAAAAGAAAAGACTTTCCAAATTCTTAATATTGTGGGTTTATACAGTTCTCACATTAATTTCAGTTTAGATTATTGCCTAATCAGCGCTTGCCTGGACAAGAACCTTCTCGTCTGACTCTGTTTCTTCACCTGTAAAACGCAAATAAGATTTGCTTCCTAATGAAGCTTTCATTTCTTTACTCTCATGAAAGCAGAAGGTAATCAGGCCTTGAAATATTTCTACCACAATTTAATTATTCGCCTCCAGTCCCTCAAGGTATTCCTTGTCTCTTGATATTGGTAATTATCTCCTTTAGCCAAATTAAATGTGTGATGTTTATTTTTAATTACCTGGGGTGTTGGAGTAATTGTTAAGTGTTGCTCAAGTACCTTGATGATGAAAAATGCTATGTAATCATCACTGTGGGAAAAATGACTTTGCATGAACTTGGCTAAAAGCTCTCCTTGGGCTTGTGGAGTTAAATTTGAACATTCAGGACTTTGGGGATGAACGTGGCAATGGAAGCTTAGCATCACCTATGAGTCGTGTAAGAGCATCAGGGAGGAAGACCCAATCAGTGGACGTGATGGTCAGCGAAATTGGGAGCAGATCCACAGCCTTCAAAACATGAATCAGGGCTGCCAAGGGCAGCTGAAATCAGACAGAAGCCCTAAAGGAGGAGGAGGGGAAGGGATGGGAGGCAGAGCCGCAACACGATCCAGGAAGCCATGGTGAACAGAAGCTTCCTAAGTGGGGAACACACCTTGAAGACAAGGTGTGTTTCTCCTCTGGTCAGTGGACTTGGGTGAGCAGGACAGGAGGCAGTGGTCCTCCTGGAATCTGATTTAATTTCAGAGCAGTGGAGGAAGGAATCTATGCAAATAATTAAGCAGAGAAGCCAGAGGCATTCGTCTGCTAGGGCTGCCGAAACCAAATACCACCAACCAAGGGGTCTTTGTCTCCTGGGCTGGTGGCCAGAGGTCTGAAACGAGATATCTGCAGGGTTGGTTCCTCCTGAGGACTGTAAGGGAGACGCTGACAATCTTTTGGACACAGGGCAGTGGGCATCTCAGAGGATGCACTTTCCCGTGCGATCCAGAGCAGGCCGGCACGAGGGGTGATCACTGGCCTTTCCTGGAGACCTGGTTTCAGTGGATGCCACAAAGTATTCACACTAAGGTAACAGCGACTTAAGTACCCCCACCTCTGTCCTGTCATTCCAAAAAAGGCGGCTGGGGAGGGTGCCACTAATCTCCATTGGATTTAAGCTGTAACAGTAACATTTTTAAGTAAAACTTCCCCTCTGGCAAGGCAGGGGGGAGGGGCGTGGGAAAGCCAGTGTTACTTCGGCCTCTTACATCACTGAACTGGTTAGAGAAATGGGAAGTGGCCTCAGTAAGCGTGGTGGAGAGCTGGTCCCAATAAGCCTGCTGGTAAGCACTGGGCAAGGGGCCAGCCAGTCATGACGGGCTGATGCAGAGGAAGAGCCCAAGGAAATCTGCATGAGTGTGGCTGGCCTTCCTTCCACAGGGGCTTCAACAGGCCCATCACCTGGCCTCCGACCCTCTGTCCTTGGCAAGAGGCCCAGCCAGTGACTGCCAGCAGGAGAAAGGAAGAGGAAGGATGTGGGCATTGAACTCATCCTTCCCTGACTGGCTCAGTCCGCTGGGATCTCCTCCTCCTCTGAGCTCCGGGCCTTGCCACAGTAACCAGGGCTGCCATGAGGCACAACTCCAGAGGGCGCCACCCTCAGGCACATCTAGGCTGGTTTTGTTCACTGTCTACGTTTGTCTTACCACCTCGGCTAGACAGCTCCTGGTGGGCCAGGACAGGTGGACAAATCTTTTTATAGACCAGACCACCTAGCACTAAGCCCAGTCTGATAAATATTTGCTGATAGATGGGCAATCCAGAAATGGTGTCAGGGACCCTGAATCACAGATTAAATGGACTGTTTAGTCTCATGAGAGCATCTATTTCAGAGCTCTGCAAACCTGATTCTGCCCGGCTTTGGTGTCTGGTACAAATACCAGTCATTCAGAAATGTAACCTTTCATGGCATTCCGAGCAGCCAGGTGACCTGATCCATGGCAGCTTTCTGCCCCTGCTCGGGTCTGTTTCTTCCTCCCGAAAGGGTGCAGTTTGGAGCACGGATTTCACGAGCTGCAGGGAGAGCTCACACACTCTGCAAAGCCCGGAGTGGGCGGGGGAGGAGTCAGGGCCAGAACCACCGTTTATGCAGCCTCAGAGCTGGCCCAGGCCCGCAGTTCTCCCAGAAGCCCACGGCATTTCTCTCTGTGATTCTTTTTTTTTGAAGCACGGGACCTCAAAACCATACTTGAATGCTTCTCTTCTCATGTAAGAGTCTGAGCGGCTTAATGATACCTTCCTGGGCCCTCTCAAGCCTGCCTGCCTTCAGTCTGGCAACTAACGCAATAAAAACGCTTTTGGACACTTTCACAGCCCTGTCTGTATGCTGGGCTGCCGTGTTGGCATCAATTGTAAGTGAATAGAATACAATAGGGGAAAAAAAAGCAAAGATGCTGAGTTGAGAATTAGAAGACTGGTCAGAAGCCTTGCGCATGTTATTTCTCTGTGCTCTGCGTTGCCATTTGTAAGATGGAACGAGAGGGGCATGTCGCTCTCCTGCCATCCACAGGACACCTGTCCTGATCCATGTGTCCCTCTGGGGATGAAGCTAGGAAGGCAGGAGGGGCACTGAGCCCCACAGCCCTTCCCTGATACCCTCAGCGTGGATGGCTGGGCTGGGTGTGTCACCTGTGGTTATGTTCTTTCAGGTCACAGACTGAGTCTGGAATTGTCCTCGGGGCACAGTCCGCAAGCTCTCTGGTTCCCAAATTAATTATTGAGATTGAGGGATTGATTCTTCTTTTCCAAAAATGCCAGTCTCGGGAGTTCCCGTCGTGGCGCAGTGGTTAACGAATCCGACTAGGAACCATGAGGTTGCGGGTTCGGTCCCTGCCCTTGCTCAGTGGGTTAACGATCCGGCGTTGCCGTGAGCTGTGGTGTAGGTTGCAGACGCGGCTCGGATCCCACGTTGCTGTGGCTCTGGCGTAGGCCAGTGGCTACAGCTCCGATTCAAGCCCTAGCCTGGGAACCTCCATATGCCGCAGAAGCGGCCCAAGAAATAGCAACAACAACAACAACAACAACAAAAAGACAAAAAAAACAAAAAAACAAAAAAACAAAAACAAAAAAAACCCAAAAATGCCAGTCTCCAAATGCCCAGGCGTGAGAGGGCCACCTTTCGTGTCTCCAGCTCCCTGGAGAGCAGGAGGGATCCAGCACCATCCACACCTTATCAACACGGGATCTGAGCTGTGTCTGTGACCTACACCACAGCTCACGGCAACACCAGATCCTTAACCCACTGAGCAAGGCCAGGGATCAAACCCGCATCCTTGTGGATTCCAGTTGTGTTTGATACCCCCGAGCCACAACAGGAACTCCTAACAGCTATTCTTAAACATCTGAAATGGAGACAGATAGCCAAGCATAGCCAAGCATGTGGAGCACCAGGGAATTCAGGGATCCTGGGTCTTCGAGCTAAAACAACCCTGCAAATTAGGAGACCCTGTGGAATTGGGGGCTGGAAAGGGGTCTTGGGCAAGTGAAACTGAAGAATCTTTAGTCCTTTGCCTTTTTGTTTTCAAGATCTGAGCTTTTAAGCCTCTCTCTTTATCCTACGAATATAAACTTGCCAAACACCTGGACTATCATTTTCAAAAGTAATAATGCAGATTCCATTCGTGTTTGTTCCTTTTGGGTGAGCAGAGGGTGGGTGGGACAGGTTGACCTTCTTTTAACAGTTTATAAAATGGAGAATGTTGTCTTCTGAAGTCCAAGAGAAGCATAAGGAGCCTAGCAGATCCTTCTGGCAGGGGCTGAGGGGGCTAGAAGTGAGTTGGGCTGGGAGTGAGGGGGGTCTCTGCCCCAATAATAGAGATCAGTGAAAATTACAGAGAAGACGAGCAAAGTTTCCTAGAATCTTCTGCTCTTGGACCATCCCAGGGCGTGGGGCTCTGGGCTTGATGAATTACAGTGACTATGAGACTTTGGAAAAAGCTGCTGGTCCTCTCTGGTTGCTGCCTTGAGCAGGGCTGGACAGCAAGCGTCAAACCCTTTCAGCCCCGACGTAGAGCACAGCCTCTTCTTTCTTCACTCCGTGCATCTGTTTTCTTCTTGCTTCTGGCCTGTGCTGACACGCAGGAGGGACCAGCTGCTTCATAGCAGGAGCTTCTGACTGCTCATCCGGCATCCAGCCTTATATCTAGAGCAGCTGCTGAGGGCCTGTCTGGGCCAGGCGACCCGCACAGGCTGCCAAGCGTGAGGAGTGCCCTGGCTTCGCAGCTGGCCTCTTGAAAGCTGCACTGTGGCACTGTCTCATCTTTCTCCTCCCACAGTTTGCAGCCAGGCAAGGAGAGCTAAGCTTAGAGCAAGGAGCGGCACTCGCCTCTCGGGCATCCTCGGGCTTCTGCCTTCAGGGCAGGTAGTGAGCGCCTGCTCTGGAGATTTTGCAGCTGGTTTGAACTTTACCCGCTCTTCAGGTCACAGGGACCACAGCTGGGGAGCTGACGGTTCATACGGTACATCTTAACTGGCTCTTTGGGATGTGGTGGCAGATGAGCAGGGTCAGGGCTGTGGGGCATACTCACAACGCAAATGTAAGTTTTCAGGTGGCCTAGCAGTTAAGGATTTGGTATTGTCACTGCTGTGGTGTGGGTTTGATTCCTGGCCTAGAAACTTCTGCATGACTCGGGCACAGCCCAAATAAACAATCATTTTACTAACTGGGGGTAACATTTTGGGAAAAAAAATTAATGTGCTTTTTTCCTTTTTGCCTTTCTGAATACATAACATTCTCTAATTTTCTTCAGACATTCATTTACATGGGGGAGATGAAGATTGTTCTAGAAGGAATACAGAGAGGAAGAAAGCATTGATATTTACCTTTTGACAGGCAAGATTTTTATAGCTTTGTTCAAACATGTCAGAAATACAGTAACTCTACATATTCAAAGTGTGCAATCGGATGAGTTTTGACCTATTTATGCATCTGCGAAACTGTCATCACAAACAAGACAGTGAACATACTCATCACCCCCAAAAGTTTCCTTGCTCCCCAGCCAGTTCCCAGGCATCTACCTACTGGCTTTCTGTCACTATAGATCCATGTGCATTTTCTAGAAATCCATATACATGGGAGTTATACAGTATTTACGCGTGTTTTGTCTGTTCTCTTTTACCTGGCATAATTATGTTGGGACACATCCTTGTCATTGTACAAATCAGTAGGTTATTCTTTTTTTTTTTTTTTTTTTTTTTTTTTTTGCCATGCCGTGGCGTACCAAAGTTCCCAGGCCAGCGATTGAACCTGTGCCACAGCAGTAACCAGAGCCACACCAGTAGCAATGCAGAATCCTTAACGGAGCCACCAGAGAACGCCAGGTCATTCTCTTTTTTTGCTGCTGAGTTATATTCCATTGTATGGATATTCCATAAAATGGTTATTCACCCCCTGATGAACGTTTGATTGTTTCCAGTGTTAGAAATAAAGCTCCTGTGAACGTTTGTGTATAAGCTTTTGTGTGAATATATGCTTGCATTTCTCTTGGGAAAGTTCCTAGGGATAGAATGGCTGGGTCATCTCATCAGGGTAATTTCATCTTTTTAAGACACTGCCAAGTTATAGTAATATTTTCTCCTCCCACCAGGAGGGTCTAAGAGTTCCAGTGCTTCACATTCTCACCAACACTTAATCTGGCCAGTCTGTGTCATTTAAGCCATCCTAGTGTGTGTAAAGGGATATTTCATTACGCTTGCAAGAGGCACTTCCCTAATAACTAATGACCTTGAAAATAAGATCTGTAGCAAGACATTATCCAAGCTAGCCTGGCTATTGCTTGGGGAGGATTTTCTAAATTCCTTTGTACTGAAGCAAAATACCGCAGAGGTTGAAACATGGGTGCGGCTTGTTCATAATGACACACATACAAGGATGTTCATTGCAGCATTCTATGTAATAGCTGAACAGTGAAAAAATGAAGGGGCCTCGTCGAATAGATTATAGATTATATTAGTCCGGTTCTCCAGAGAAACAGAACCATAGAATGTAGGTATATATAGAAAGAGACTTATTTTAAGGAATTGGCTCATAGGATTGTGGTTTGGTGAATCCAGAGTCTGAAGAAGGAGGCAGCAGACTGAAGACTCAGGACAGTTGCAGTTCAAGTCTGGAGGCAGTCAGGCTGGAGACCCAGAAAGGAACGGATGTTCCAGTTCAAGTTCAAAAGCAGTCTGCTTGCAGATTTTCTCTTGCTCAGGAGAGGTCAGCTTTTTGTTCTAGCCAGGCTTTCAAGTGATGAGATGAGACACACTCACATGGTAGAAAGCAATCTGCTTACTCAAAGTGTATCCTTTAAAATGTAAAATCCCATCCAAAACCGCCCTGGGAGGAATGTCCAGAATATTATTTAAAAGGAATGGCAGTTCTATATGTATACTAAAATGAATATATCTCCAAGATAAATTATCAAGTAAAAAAGCCAGCTGCAGGAAGTATGTAAAATATGCTGTTATTATTATTATTATTATTATTATCATCACTTTGCTTTTTAGGGCTGCATCCACAGCATATGGAGGTTCCCAGGCTAGGGATCAAATCGGAGCTATAGCTGCCGGCCTAGACCATAGCCACAGCACAGTGGAATCTGAGCCACTGAGCGAGGCCAAGGATGGAAACTACAACCTCATGGTTCCTAGGCAGATTCATTTCCACTGTGCCATGTTGGGAACTCCTAAAATGTGTTCTTATTATAAAAATTTTATGGAGTTCCCTGGTGGCCTATCGGGTTAAGGATGTGGTATTGTCACTGCTAAGGCTTGGGTTGCTGCTGTGGCATGGGTTTGATCCCTGGCCCAAGAACTTAGACATGCTGCAGGCACAGCCAAAAAAAAATTTTTTTAGGAATATAGGGGGTTATGATTGTAGATGCATAGAATATGTCTTAAACAACATACAAGATATTAGGAAGGAGAAGGCGACTTTGAGGCTAAAGAAAGGGGCCGAGTGGTTAGGGGATGGGAAAGAAATAGACGAATTTTTTATTTCACTCTACATCTTTCGTACTTTTGAGATTTTACAGAATATACAGCTGCCTTTGCTTTAAATCCCAGCTCCCTAGTTTTGAGATGTTCCCACCCTTTCCTCCTTGAGGGCGGTGGCTCAGGCACCACTCTAGGGCAAGAGCGATGACAAGGGGGGATGGGCAGGGATGGAGGCCAGACTGTGCACCCTGGCGACGTGGCCGGGACCCAAGGGCACAGCTCACCCATGTGCCCTGGGGTGGAAAGCCCGGGCCAGGGGCTGGGGAAGACGGCACTGAAGCTTGGGGCAGAGAGGGGACAGGGTGAGAGCCAGGAAGAGGTTGAATTGGCCAAGAAGCACCAAGGAGCAGTGTTTTCTGCTTTGCAGCGAAGTCTGGCCTGCTCACTTGGTGTAAGGATGGGAAAGATGCCATAGGTCCCACAGGCCTTTAACTCCACCCAGAGGCGATCTCTTTCTCAATGAGACTCTGCTTTGACATTTGGGGTTTACAAATCTGTGTAAAGAGACTCCCCTCCTGACAGGGGGCCTGCAGAGGAAATCCTGCACAGGGTGGGCTGATAAACCCTCTGCTTTGCCAGCTCTTTAAGGTTTGGACTCCACAATAATAGGGCTTTGCTTTAAAAAAAAAAAAAAAAAAGGCCAGCCTGTGTTGTAATTTGATGATGAACATATGGCAGTGGTTACTAGCGTGCTGTCATGTGCTGCGTGATTCCAAATTCCTCCAGCCCTCTTCCCTCTTTCCCACGCTCCTCCCTCCCTATTCCCTTCTCCCACAGCCCCTGATTTCCTCCAAACTCTGGCCTGACTTAATTCCCTCCCTCCCCATCCAGCCCTGCAACCCCACACCCTCTTTCGCCAAATGTTTTCAAAGCAGGGAACAAACCCCAGCCCTGTGCTGCTCATTTAACCACCCCAAGGACACAATTTCTTTTTTTCTTTTTTCTTTTTTTTCTTTTGGTCTTTTTAGGGCTGCACCCTCGGCATATGGAGGTTCCCAGGCTAGGGGTCTAATCGGAGCTGTAGCTGCCAGCCTGCACCACAGCCACAATACGGGATCTGAGCCGCACCTGCAACCTATACCATAGCTCATGGCAACACCGGATCCTTAACCCACTGAGTGAGGCCAGGAATCGAACCTGAGTCCTCACGAATGCTAGTGAGATTTGTTTCCGCTGAGCCTTGATGCGAACTCCCCACAGACATATTTTAAAGCAGACCTTTGGTTTTTCTATTGTTTTGTTGGTGTTTCTTTGGGAGGGGAGGGAGAAAGAAGAAATTTTTTTTTGTTTTTCTGCTCACACCCACAGCATATGGAAGTCCTGGGCCGGGGATTGAATCCGAGCCATAGCTGTGACCTACGCCACAGCTGCAGCAACGCTGGATCCTTAATCCACTTCACTGGGCCAGGGACCCAAGTTGCTTCAGCCAGATCCTTAACCCACTTCGCCATGGCGGCAACTCCAGGAATTCTTTCATAGATATGTTTCTGCTTTTCCTTTACCATCTTTCCAGAAAACCAGCGTTCCCTGGCTCAGGACTCAGTAACAAACCAAGAAAAATCAGAAGAAAAAAGTTAAAAAAGGAGTTTGTCCCACTGGTCTAGCTGTCTTTAAAACTCTAAGTTTTTTTTTTTCATTGTAACACGTAATTAAAATATTTATTTCCTGAACCCTTTTAAGAGATTTGAGCGCGTTTGGTGCATTCTTGAGAAAAGTATAGCTGGTGTCTTCACTGTCTTGCGACATGTGTCCGGCACCGTATTCCAAAAGATAAATAATAACCAAGGACTCTTAGGACAGCCAAGATATAAAACTGCCAGTGGCAGCATTCCTGTAACGGCCACCCTCCTGTGACCGATCTGTCCCTCCGTGGACAACCCACTTCCACAGCCCCTTCCAGAGCTATTTCACGTGAGGCAGAAATATAGGCCTGCTCTCCATTCTGGTCTGGCGTGGGGTCACGTGCCCCCACTCTCCAGAAGTTATTGCACCAAAAGCTCACGCCAAAGGGTTGCTCACACCACAACCCTTGCGTCCTCTGTCCCCTCACCTCCCACCCCCATTCTGTATCATTGATCCTATCACCAAAATATATTTGTTTGTTTGTTTAATGCCATTTTTTTATTTTAATTTTTTTTTAATGGCTGCCTCTGCAGCATATGGAAGTTCCCAGGCCAGGGATTGAATTGGTGCTGTAGCTGAGGCCTACACCACAGCCACAGCAACACCAGATCCAAGCCGCATGTGGGACCTACGCCACAGCTCATGGCAACCCTGGATCCTTAGCGAGGATCTGGGATCAAACCTGCATCCTCACAGACACTATGTCAGGTTCGTCAGGTTCTTAACGTGTTGAGCCACAACAGGAACTCCCAAAATATGAGTCCCTTTCTCTCTGTCTCCACTGCTGTCCCTCTAATCCCAGCTGCCACCTGCTGTCACCTGGAAGACGCAAGAACTTCCCAACTTGTCTCTCTGGTGTCACTCTGTGGCAGAACATTTTACTGAAAACTTCCCAATGTTTCCCTCCTTTGCTTCACTCCCCTGCCCGGCATTTCACTTTTCAAGCAGGTAGTGAGACCTTATACTCCCACGGTCCCGGAATTACAGGAAGGCTGTAAAGCAGCCGGACAACATCTGTCTTTGTGGAAGCTTGAATCGGAGATGCCTTTTGGGTAGAAGCCCCGGAGGGTGTGCGAAGAGAGCGCGTCTGGGTCCAGCAGCAGAGCCAGAGAGACGATCATTCCCAGGCTGAGAAGGGGGAGATTTCCGTGGCGCGGGAGGGCAGCGAGGAGCCCAGCCAAGGCTCCAGGGCAGGAGGTCACCAGATCAGATAACTTGGCAGCCTGGAGTGCCAAGGGTGACTTTCAGGGCAGAGAAGCTGGGAAGGGACTCCCCTCGTCTCTTATAGTCGGGGTGCCAGCCATACCCTCGCCACCTGGAGGCCCTCGCCCGGGTCTGGGTGCCTAATAAGGATTCCCTCATGGTCCCCAAAGGGGAAGAGGTCTCGATAATGACCTGTGAGGATGGAAGGAGCTTAAGGCAGACTTGGGCTGGGCTACGAAATCAATGTTTCTTGAAGATCTGAATGGGAACCAAGATTCACACCTACTATGTACTTAAGGGGACCAGGCTTCCCAGTGTTCTCAGTCCTAACAGGCTTCCCAGTACATGGGACTTTTAGTATTGAAAGGCAGTCGAGGGTGTTCACTATTCAAAAATTCCCTCTATAGGAGTTCCCGCTGTGGTGCAGTGGGTTAAGAATCTGACTGCCGTGGCTCAGGTAGCAACTGTGGCTCAGGTTCCATCCCTGGCCCGAGAATTTCCATATGCCTCAGGCATAGCCATGAAAACAAAAAAAATTTCTTGGGAGTTCCCATTGTGGCTCAGCTGTAATGAACCTGACTGGCGTCCATGAGGATGTGGGTTCCATCCCTGGCCTTGCTCAGTGGGCTAAGAATCCGGTGTTGCTGTGAGCTGCAGTGTAGGTTGCAGACATGGCTCAGATCTGGTGTTACTGTGGCTGTAGCATAGGCTGGCAGCTACAGTTCCAATTCGACCCCTAGCCTGGGAACCTCCATATGCTGTGGGGCGGCCCTAAAAGAAAAAAGAAGACAAAAAAATTTCTTTGACAAAGTGGTAAATTTTTAAAAAATCAGATCAGATCACGTTACATCTCTCTTCTTTCCTTTTTTTTTTTTTTTTTTTTTGTCTTTTTGCCTTTCCTAGGGCCGCTTCCACGGCACATGGAGGTTTCCAGGCTCGGGGTCTACTTGGAGCTATAGCTGCCGGCCTACGCCAGAGCCACAGCAACGCGGGATCTGAGCCGCCTCTGCGATCTACACTACCAGCTCACGGCAATGCCGGATCCTTAACCCACTGAGCAAGGCCAGGGATCGAACCTGCAACCTCATGGTTCCTAGTCGGATTTGTTAACCACTGAGCCATGACAAGAACTTCCTCTTTCTTTCTTCCTTCCTTCCTTCCTTCCTTTCTCCCTCCCTCTCTCTCTCTTTCTCTCTCTCTCTCTTTCTTTCTTTCTTTCATCTTTTTAGGGCTGCACCTGTGGCATATGGAAGTTCCTAGGCTAGGGGTCAATTTGGAGCTGCAGCCGCCAGCCTACACTACAGCCATAGCAACAGAGGGATTCAAGCCATGTCTGTGGCCTACACTACAGCCATAGCAACACCAGATACCCAACCCACTGAGTGAGGCCAGGGATCAAACCTGCATCCTCATGGATGCTAGCTAGATTCGTTTCTGCTGTGCCACAATAGGAACTCCCTACATCTCTTATTTAAATGGAGGTTCCCTACCATGGCATCCAAGCCCCTCGTTATCCAGATTCTGCCTCCTCGTGCTCTTAGACTCCTGGCCTCACTCCTTCCCATCTGCCTTGTTCTGTCTTCAGCAACCAAGTTTATTTGTATCTCAACCTGTGTCCTCTTGTTCCTTCCGCCTGGACCACCTTCAGCTCTTCCTCCTGACCCTTCCCAAGGCTGCCTCCTCCCCTCCTGCACGGCTCAGCCCAGACAAACTGTCTCTCTCTATCCCCTTTATTTTTTTTTAATTTTTAATTTTTTGCTTTTTAGGGCCATGCTTGTGGCTTATGGAAGTTTCCAGGCTAGGGGTTGCATCGGACCTGAAGCTCCCAGCCTATGCCACAGCCACAGCAATGAGGGAATCGTGCCACCACAGCTCATGGTGACACCAGATCCTTAACCCACTAACCGAAGCCAGGGATCAAACCTGTGTCTTCATGGATACTAGTTGGATTCCTTACCACCCAGCTAAATGGGAACTCCCTCTATCCCCTTTAAAGTCACTTCCTTGTGACCCAGTGGTTTAAGGATCTGACATTGTGCTCAGATCACTGCTGTGGTGCGGGTTCAACCTGTGGCCCGGGAATTTGCACATGCTGTGGGCATGGATTCAGTTTTTTGATGAAAACCAGTCACTCAGCCTGCTTAGTGTTGGTGTTTATTAGAATATATTCAGCCTGCTTAGTGTTTGGGTTTATTAGAATGTATTCAGCCTGCTTAGTGTTGGGGTTTCTTTGGTGAACCTCGTAGGCTATTTTGCTTGACTCTAATCCTCCTTTGGGATTTTCTTCCTAATCTCTATAACGTATATAAAGATGCCATCAAAGCTAATACAGGAGGGGACTTCCTCTTGTGGCTCAGTGGTTAACTTATCCGACTAGAAACCATGAGGCAGCGGGTTCGATCCTTGGCCTTGCTCAGTGGGTTAAGGATCTGGCATTGACAGGAGCTGTGGTGTAGGTTGCAGACACGGCTTGGATCCTGCATTGCTGTGGCTCTGGCATAGGCCGGTGGCTACAGCTCCGATTCGACCCCTAGCCTGGGAACCTCCATATGCCGCGGGAGCGGCCCTAGAAAAGGCAGAAAGACAAAAAAAAAAAAAGTAATACAGGAGGGAGAAAAATTAACAAAATAAGGCAGAGAGCACAAAGATGGTTAAAAACAAGTACAAATCTATGAAAAACACGCTAAATTTCATTGTTCTTTATTTTCCATTAAAAAGATTGTGATAATAAGCTTAGACAAAAAAAATTCAGCTATATGCTCTTTACATGGGACACACCTGGGAATAGGTGTATGAAAAAGTTGAAAATCAAAGAATGGAAAAAATGGGTCAGGCAAACAGTAACCAAAAGAAAGTTAACATCAGACAAAATAGATTTTTTAAAACCAAAAACATTGTCAGAGAAAAAGAAGATCACAAGATAGTGCAAAATGTTCAATTCACCAGGAAGATAAAACAATTCTAAAACTGCATCATATCTATTTAAATAGCCTCAGAATATATACAGGAAAAAATGAGAGAATTTCAAGGAGAAATAAACAAACTCACCACAACAGTGAGGGATTTTGACATGCCTCCATCCAGTTCCGCTATGTTAAGCACACACACACACACCAAAAAAAAAAAAAAGTTAGAAATATTTACAAGAGCAATTAACAAGTGTGATTTAATGTACTACTAGTTTGGGGAGAATTCTCCATCCATCTCTCATGCTTCTAGAGGTCTTACGAGTGCAGACTGTGTTCTGCATATCTGGTCGAGGATGCTAACCTAGTGAACAGACTTGGAATACAGAGACAGCGTCTCTCTCCAGAGCGGTGCACTGTCTGGTATGATAAAGATTCCTCCAGGATAAGATTTGAGCTGGATGGCTTGCAGCCCGTAATAGAAAACCGGAGCTTCCTAAACGCGTGCTGCCTCAGCTATGACACAAACCCAGTGCACACAGAGTATTCACGGGATCCCTTTGTAATACCTTGCTGGGAGTTGAGGGTTGAGAAAACTGGCCTAGGCATGAAACCTCAGACTGCTTGCTGTGCCCTGAGTAATAAAGACTTTGTCTCTGATCCAGAAGTGGCGTGTTTCTTGTAAGCATCCATGAGACCACAGTGGGCTGAGTTATTAGGCTGCAAGTGGGATACAGTATGAGACTCTTCCCAGTCCTGCCTAGGTGGATGCTTGCACCCAACCATGGACAATATACGTACCATCTTCTCAAGCAATACACGAATGGTGACCATGAACCACGGACAAATGACCTAGCAGAGTGCCTGCCACGTGAAAGACACTCAAAAAATGTTGGTTCTCACCTGCTTCCAGCACTCCTGCTCCTCTCACTTCCTTGAGCAGTCAGCAACCCAAGGGAAGGAATGAATCAGGTGACTAGAAATCATCAATGAGTGTTCAAACATCTGAGAGATGGAGACGAGTCTGGGCACAAGAAGCCACGGTGATACAGAACAATCCCTTCTGGGCTGGCCCTACCCTGTGACTTTGTTATTTGACATGAGGCAAGACCTTTCCCAGAAAAGCAGATATTGTACATATATATTTTTTCTTTCCTTTTCTTCTCTCTTTTTTTCTTTTTTATGGCCATACCTGTAGCACATGGAAGTTCGCGGGCGAGGGGTCAAATTGGAGCTGCAGCTGCCGGCCTTGGCCACAGTCCTGGCAACAGCAAGGATCTGAGCCGCATCGGTGACCTACACCACAGCTTGAGGCAATGCTGGATCCTTAACCCACTGAGCGAGGCCAGGGATCAAACCAGCATCCTCATGGACACTATGTCAAGTACTTAACCCACTGAGCTACAACAGGAACTCCCCAAATATTGTATATTTATATTCATTTCTCAGGACTCTTTCCCAAGGTTCTATGGAAATTAAATATATGGTACCATTTCCTTATCACTCAGATCAGCTTATTCAACAATTATGGTCTCATATGGTCTTAAGGGCCTTCTGAGATGGTGACATTTCTTCATCTTCTTCCTCCTAGAGCTACAACTGCTTAATCATCTTATGAATTCTACCTTTTTCCTGAAACTGGCTTCTTTTCTTTCTGTAGCAGTTTTTGCCGCCCATAAACTCAGATACAGAGGAATTGCACGTCTTAGGTCACAACCCTGTACTGCAAGCTCCCTCCTAATGGCCTGGGCAGAGTCTGCTGTGTACAAATGTCTGGGTGTCTGCAAGAAACCTCTGTAGCCATACTCCAGGGAGGAGGGGATAGAATGGGCCAGGCTTTGAATTCTTGGGGGGTTGTTCTGCTCGTCTAACCAAACCGGCCCTGTGTAATCCAGTGTGACTAGGGCTTTGGGAAGAGTCAGATTCTTCATTACATTTGCCTTGTGACCAGTCTCAGCACATCACCGAAGCCCTTTAAAGAGCATCTCCACCGCCAAGACGCTGGGGCACAGCTGAAGCTTTATTGAGGATTTCCTGGCAAAGAGATGTTATGTTATTCTGCCCTCCATCGGAAATGCCTGCTGTAAATCTACTTCCCCAGCCCCTTCTCCCCAAAGCAGCTCCTCCTTCCTTCTCTCTCTGCCCCCCAAATCTCCTCTTTCTGCCTCTCCAACAACTCAGCTCCAGTGAGCGCCCTTCCCCAGCCCCTCCCTCTCCAAACCTGGAGCTGTCTGAGTGCTCCACTCAGCAAACCCAAAGCTGAACCAAATGGTCCATCTCCCGTTTTGCCAAACACATTCCTGGGGGGCCCAACCCTCCCTTCTGGCCATGCAGCTTCTGCGGCTTTTGCAACAGCAGGACGCACTTAGCTACCCTCTGGTCCTGACCACGCTTCCTTGTGGGGCCAAGCTCTCTGCATCCATGATTGTATTCCGTGCTTCTTGCAGATGAGGAGACTGAGAGCTGAGGTCGATTGCTGAAGGTTACCCAGCGATAAGTAGCGGAGCCTGGATTTCAGCCAAGGCCCCCTGAATTGAGGGCAAGGGCTTCTTCCACTTATTAATCTCAGCAACGCAGATGCCTGTGAAGTGAGCTTGTTTTCCAAGCATTAAAAATCCTAGGATGTTTCTGGTTCCCACTGGTCTTCAGGAAATGCAAATGAAATTGACTGGGTGAATTCCTTGGTCTTCATTGTGGGCAGATTACATTTGACGCATGTTTTGTAAGACATACTCAGGGACATCTAGAAAATGTTGACTTGCCTGATCCAAGTCCTGACTGGGAATTCGGGGATCGGCAGAGAAGCCAGTAACCAACATGATATATGTGTCCCCAGACCCCAAGGGCACGCAATCCATAATTGATGCCTCCTGCTGACGGAAGGAGACTTCACAGCAGAGGTGACACCTGAGAACTGAGCTACGTCTAGAATAATCCTGTGGGGTGGAAAGTGAGCAAGCTCTCAGCTTTCAGTTTGCAGGTGTGCAAGGTATAAAGTTCCGTTGGTTGTTCTGGAGCCCTGTGTGCCCCAATCTCAGCCACATGTGACCCGAACTTGACCTCAGTGCTATTCCAGCCATGGTTTTGAGGTAGTGGCAATGATGCTGATGCTCAAGGTGATGCCATGTCTTCCCAGATTCCTGGGATAGATCTGATGGGTTTGGCTCCTAAAAGGTTACGATGACTTTGCCAAAGCATCCATGATAGAGAGGTCTTAGAGGAGTTCGCACTGTGGCTCAGGTAGGTTAAGAACTCGACTAGTAGCCCTGAGGATTTATATTCAATCCCTGGCCTCGCTTCAGTGGGTTAAAGAGTCCAGTGTTGCCGAGAGCTGTGGTGGAGGTGATGGGTACAGCTCGGATCTGGTGTTGCTGTGGTTGTGGCATAGGCTGGCAGCTCCGATGTGACCCCTAGCCGGGGAACTTCCATATGCTGCAGGTGCAGCCCTAAAAAAGAGGAAGAAGGAGAAGAAGAAGAAAGGTCTTAGAATTAGGGGAAGGTGATCACTGAGTGCAGACAGGCTCGGACAGAGGCAGCAGCTTCCAAATCTTCTCAGGTAATCAGACTCCAGAGAGCCTAGGGAAAGGGAATCTGAGAAATGCAACGTATAGCACCAGCATTGCCCGGAAGACCCGGTCTTTAGCCTGGGGCTTTTCCTGACCCACTGAGGAGGCCCTGGGATGCCCAGTGTGTTAGAAAAGCAGTGAGGCCCTCTCTGGGCTAGGTTCCTGCCGGGAACTCACAAAGGTTTAGCTGAAAAAGAATTAAGGACTCATCAGAGGTGTGGGTGGAGTTAAGGGAGCCGAAAGGAGGTCAAGCCCTGAGAACCAGCATCAGAGGACGTATCAACAGTTCCAGGCTGAAGGGACCAAGGGAGGGAATTGTGTCACCTGTAAGGAGTGTGCGTTCCTATGTGTGTGTGTTTAGTGATGGAGATGCACACCTTGCCCTGTCTCTTTTCCTGCCCTGCCATCCTCTGCTCACGCCTCCCATGGACCAAAGGCAAGCAGCCAGTGGGCAGAGGCACGTGGATGATACAGTCTGAGTCTGTCAGCTTCCCGGGGCAGATCAGGGCAAGGAAAGTGTGGCAAATGGAATATGTAAAAAAAAAGTAATAAACAGAAATCTCAGTGAACAGAGACCGGAGATCGGAAGGAGAGCGCTCACGCCCTGCAGAGCCCAGCAGGAAGCAGAAAGACTCCTCCCCTTTCCTGGCCAGGACTCACTCGTGCCCTCCCACCTTCCTTTTCCCTCTATAAAAGTACTCTTGGAGCTCCCGTCGTGGCTCAGTGGTTAACGAATCTGACTAGGAACCATGAGGTTGTGAGTTCGATCCCTGACCTTGCTCAGTGGGTTAAGGATCCGGCGTTGCTGTGAGCTGTGGTGTAGGTCTCAGATGCAGCTCAGATCCTGCGTTGCTGGGGCTCGGGTGTAGGCCATCAGCCACAGCTCCGATTGGACCCCTAGCCTGAGAACCTCCATATGCCGTGGGTGCGGCCTTAGAAAAGGCAAAAATAAATAAATAAATAAATAAATAAATAAATAAATAAGACAAAAGTGTTCTCCATCCCGTGCTGTGAAGGGACTTGTCCATGGCTCGCCATGGTTACAGACCCTGAACTGCAATTCTCTGGTGATCCTGAATAAACCCAGTTTTGCTGGAGAAACATCCGGCATTCTGTTTATTTCAGGTCAGCGCATATAACCAGCACCCCCGATGTAAGAGGATGGAGGGGGAGGAAGAGCCTTTGTTACTGTAACAGCCTCACTCTTGAGTGACAAAGTTCCCACACTGGCAGGGGAGATACAGACAGCGTGATCTCCAAGGGTCTTCCTAAAACAAGCCCAGGAGCCTGTGTGAGGGTCTTGGCCGTCCTTTGAAAAAGGATGAAGCATGTTTATCGAAGATCCCACCAGACACTTGAAATGGGTCCAGGATGACCCACTTCAGAGAGAGGGTTGGGTGTGGAGGGCTATTTCAGCTGTGGTCAGTGGGACCCCCGCCAGCCCTCCAGCAGTGGGACTCCCTACAGCCTCACATAGCTGCCCTCAGAGCTGTGGCCACCTGAAACCCTGAGCTTAGGTCCTCTGGCCCCTGACATGTGGCCACAATGAGACAGCTTGTTGCTAGAACAACCAAACAGAGAGAACTCATAAGATCTCTGTGACATGGCTCAAGTCCACTTCGCAACAGATGTAAAAGTATGCTGCCATGGACACCAGCCTCAGAAGTGTCCTCAAAACACCCTGGGTTCCCTCGGTGGCCTATATGACTCCGTATTTCTTGAGTTTTTGGAAACACTTTCTCCATTCGCCACAGGGTCCCAAATGAATCCACACCACAACTCAGACTTGCGAAGAAAATAACTCAAAATTATGTATAGGAGTTCCCTTGTGGCTCAGCTTGTTAAGGATCCAGCTTTGGCATTGCTGTAGCTCTGGTTGCAGCTGTGGCTCGGGTTCGATCCCTGGCCCAGGAACTTCTGCATGCCACGAGCATGATCAAAATAAATAAATACATAAAATATTGTACAGGGTAGATCCAATCCTCCCAGTAAGCTACCCTCCACAGAAAAGCAAAATGCCTTTTGTCCATTCCAGAGACCTGATGCTGATGCATTAGTTTATTTTTTAAATTTAATTTTATTTTTAGGCCACGCCCACAGCTTGCAGAAGTTCCTGAGCCAGGGATAGAACCCATGGCACAGCAATGACAATATCAGATCCTTAACCTGCCAGGGAACTCCATCTGGTGCGTTAGTTTAAAGTATTCCTCTAGGAGTTCCCATCGTGGCTCAGCGGTAACGAACCCAACTAGTATCCATGAAGCCTCAGGTTTGATCCCTGGCCTCGCTCAGTGGGTTAAGGATCTGGTGTTGCTGTGAGCTGTGGTGAAGTCCGCAGATTCGGCTCAGATCCCACGTTGCTGTGGCTGTGGTGTAGGCCAGCAGCTACTGCTCCGATTCAACCCCTGGGGTGGGAACCTCCATATGCTTCGGGTGCGGACCTAAAAAGACCACACACACAAAAAAATCATTCCTCTAGATGATGTCACTTGGGCAGCTTATTCTCAGCTTTCCAGCCCCATCTCCTCCCTCTCTGCGGAAGGGCACCTGGGATATGAATGTGGGTGGGTCTCTGGCTTGTGTGCCCCTGGCAGAAGAACAGCCCTTCTGATCTGCAAGTTGGTTCCATCCTCCTTGGACTCCCCTGATTTACCTCTGTCCTGGCCTGACCTGGCTCCATTGCAGTTAGAGAGATGTGGGCCTGGGCAGCCTGGAGGTCTGAGTCGGGAGGGGCCTGGCCTTCGTGTGGCCAGGGCTGCTGACGGTGTTTATTTTGCAAAGCCCAGACGAGGCCTGTGCTGGGTGGCCTGTGATGGAGCCACACCCATCCTGACGTCAAACCAGGAGTCAGCTGGCCCAGCCACGACTCAGGGTCCTCAGAAGCCCCACTGTCTCCTGGGAGCAGGGGTGTCTGCCCTTCACCTCTTCCTCTTTCATAATCCACCTTAGAAGTCCTGGGCTTCTGGCCCAGGACATCCCAGAATGGGTGGGTGGGCAGTGACCCTGGTTCTGCCAGACTGTGGAGGAGCAGTCCTGACTATCCTGAGGGGCAGAAGGTGCCAGAGGGCTGCAGGAGGGCCCGGCAGATATCCAGCAGGGAGATGCCCCAGCCTCAGCTCCCAGTCCTGGATCACGTCATAAATAGATAACGCTTATACTTAATGCATCAGCAAAGCTGGATCACATGCACAAAAAAAGATGGGGGGAGTGGGATTGAGAGCTGGAGAAAAATCACCCAGAGGGTTCTGCTGACTCTGCTGTTCTTCACACTTAGGACTCGGGGCTTCTCGAGGTCTGGATCTGGCCCCTCATCAAGGGCTTGCCCCTCCCAGAAGCTTAACTCAGAGAAAGAGCTCTCTCTTGCTAATTCTGTGACCTTTGTCAGCTGGTGAAGACAGCCTAACTCCTGCTCCTTTGATGCTTCCCAGCCCTGCCCTCTGCCAGGCCCTGGGCTGATGCCGAGATGACAGGCTTCCTGGCCTCAAGGGCCCACAGTCTCACAGAGGAGACAGATATATACAACAAAGGACACTTACAAATAATTTTTTTTTTTTTTGCCGCATGTGGAAGTTCCAGGGCCAGGGATCGAATCCACGCCACCCCTGCTTCCTGTGCCACAGCTGCAGCAAGGCTGGATCCTTAACCCACCACATCACAATGGAACTTTCAGTAATTCCTATTTTTGAAATGCCTTCTAATTGCAAAAATTTGACATACAAATTCTTCCCAACGACCCTGGGGGTGAGTATATCTGCAGGTTACCCATGGGAGCCTGAAGCTCAGGGCAGTGAGGGCCACCCAGCCCGTGAGCACCAGGGCCCAGGCTCTCATCTACCGCTCAGGACTGCCCCCCGCCTCCAGCCAAATGCTTCCTCTGTCGTCATGAAGGGCTCCTCCCAGACATGCAGGCCTCTGCGGAGGCTGAGTCTGTTAGGCTGTTTTTCTCAGGCACCGGCCCAGTAGGCCCAGCCCATGCAGCTAACCAGCTTCTTGACTGACCTGAGGGTCCCTTGGGTCCTGTGTGCCTCATGCACCTGCACGTCGGCTCTGGCCTGGCAAAGCCTTGCCCACAGTGAGGAGCAGGGCCTGTGCTGCCGCCACTCCCAGGACCTCTGCAAGACGGCTTGGGCGTGGGTCAGAAACCGTAGGAAATGAAAGACCTCTTGAAAGTGTTTGATGAAACGTCCGGTGCGGGAGTTCCAGTCATGCCTCAGCAGTAACAAACCCGACTAGTACGCAAGAGGATGGGGGTTTGGTCCCGGCCTTGCTCGGTGGGTGGAGGATCTGGCGTTGCCATGAGCTGGGGTGTAGGTCACAGATGCGGCTTGGATCCTGTGTTGCGGTGGCTGTGGTGCAGGCCAGCAGCTACAGCTCTGATTCAACCCCTAGCCTGGGAACTTCCATATGCCTTGGGTACAGCCCTAAAAAGACAAAAAAAAAAAAAAAAAAAGAAAAGAAAAGAAAAAAGCTCCAGCACAGCCTGTGGGCAGGATTAGGGGGATTTCAGTGGGGTTGCCAGATTTAGCACATAAAAACACAGGATGCCCAGTTAAATCTGAATTTCATTTAAACAATGAATAATTTTTTTTTAGGATGAATACTTAAAGTATAATATTAATATAACATTATACTCAAAAAGTGTTTGTTATGTAAGCAGATGGGGTAGGGGGGCCTTGGAGAAAGAGAACTAAGCATCCCCCCCCCCACTTTTTTTGGCTGTGCCCATGGTATGCAGAAGTTCCAGGGCCAGAGTCCAAACCCATGCCACAGCAGTGACTGGGGCCCCTGCAGTGACAACGCCAAACCGTCAATGTGCTGCGCCACCAGGGGAACGCCCCAGGCCTCACTTCCTTGATGGAAGAGAAGCCAGGCGGGGCCTGAGCCATTCTGTGATCTAAGCCTGGCCAGGGTGCTGATCCTTGAACAGGCCTCAGTAAGGATCTTAAGAGAATAAAGGGAAAAACATATCAGGCAAGAGAGGTAAGATAGCAAAGATCAAAATCATCAGCCGTAAAGACTCTCCGTTCTATTTCAACGGTAAAGACTCGCCTAAAGCCCAGTCCTGAATTTAAGTCCCTTTTGGATGTTCAACCACCAGATCAACGGGAATCTAAGGGATGATGCTGTTGGCCTTTCCTGGCTTTCAAGCAACCTAAGCTTGAGCTCTGCCTGCCGCCCCGAGCCCCTCATGAATATGCAAGTACCCTTGGCTTAAAATGTATCTAATTTTGCCATTTGGGAATGCCCTGCAAGTAATAATAAATCCTGCCTATGTGACTTGCTGCGAGTAATAGTACATCCTGCCTCTCCTGATCCAAGAAGTGAGGCCCATGATCTGCAGCTTTCAAGGAGCAGTTAGTACCTGAAATGAAAAGCTAAAGGAACATCTTTTTTTTTTTTTTTTTTTTTTTCTTGGTCTTTTTGTCTTTTTGCCTTTTCTAGGGCCGCTCCCTCTGCACGTGGAGGTTCCCAGGCTAGGGGTCGAATCGGAGTCATAGCCCCTGGCCTATGCCAGAGCCACAGCAACGTGGGATCTGAGCTGCGTCTGCAACCTACACCACAGCTCATGGCAATGCCAGATCCTTAACCCACTGAGCAAGGCCAGGGATTGAACTCACAACCTCATGTTTCCTAGTCGGATTCTGCACCATGACGGGAACTCCTTTTTTTTTTTTTTTTTTTAAATACAAAGTTAAGGACATCCGAGAAGTAGCTACGTTGGGCAGCTGGGCT
This sequence comes from Sus scrofa, assembly GCF_054392235.1. Lineage (NCBI taxonomy): Eukaryota > Metazoa > Chordata > Mammalia > Artiodactyla > Suidae > Sus > Sus scrofa. The sequence goes on along the minus strand of NC_139385.1, from coordinate 130,351,379 downwards.
GGGAGTGTGATGGGAGGGAAATGCCCCCCAGGAACCTGGTGGAGTGGGAGGTCCCCAGAGGCAGAGCCAGCCCAGCCCCCAGCTCAGCAAGGCCAGAGGGAATGGGCAGAGAGGGTGGAGGGGAGAGAAGTAAATAATCTCATTCCTTCCCCAACCCCTAGTCCTGCTGCACCCCGCTTTAAGGAAGGACTCCCTTGATGCAGCCCTCTGCAGGACTTCAGCACAGAGCAGGGCAGAGAATGGATGGGCAGAGAGACAAACGGAAAATATCCAGCCCAGCTCACATACAGATGTCTCCCCCTCCTCACGGCACCCTTAGGTGGTTCCGATTAAACATAGGACTCGCCCCCTCGTCTAGGACCTACCATGGCTCCCACTGCCTAAAGCACCAAGTTTAATCTCTTTAGCATTTAAGGGGTCTTCCCCCCCAAGGAATTCGCGATGTGACTCAGCAGGTTAAGAACCCAACATAGTGTCCGTGAGGATGTGGGTTTGATTCCTGGCCACTCAGGGGGTTAAGGATCCCATGTTGTGTGATCTTCGGTGTAGGTGGCAGACAGTGTAGGTGGCAGACATGGCTTGGTTCAGGGTAGGCCAGGAGCTGTAGCTCCAATTGGACCCCTAGCCCAGGAATTTCCATATGCCATAGATGTGGCACTAAAAATAAAAGATAAAAAAAAAAAAAAGACCCTTTCCCCTTTAATCCCCTGAGACCTACCCTTTGCTCCGAACAGTCTCACCCACTTAGGGGCCAGACAGGAAAGTCTTGGCCAGGGGAAAAGACAAACTTAAAGAAGGCATTTCTTTCCTTTTCTTTTTTTTTTTTTTTTTTTTTTTGCTTTTTAGGGCCAGGTTCCCAGACTAGAAGTCAAATCAGAGATGCAGCTGCCGGCCACAGCCACAGTTATAGCAATGAAAGATCCGAGCCATGTCTGTGACCTACACCACAGCTCACGGCAACGCCGGATCCTTATCCCACTGAGCAGGACCAGGGATCAAACCCGTGTCCTTATGGATACTAGTTGGGTTCTTAACCAGCTGAGCCACAACAGGGACTCCCTCCCTGGTCTTTAAGGTCCAACCGAGACTGAGAGTACTAATGGCCTGAACCTAGCCAGAAACCAGACTGGGACTTGAACCCACTCTAAACCCGGATTGGGACTTGAATCTGTGGTTTTAAATTAGAATTACTCCCCCGGTGTCTGGACTCACTGAGGTTCAGGTTCGTTACGCCTCCGCACAGAAGGAATTCAGCAAGAGACAAGGTGATAGGCAAGAAATAGATTTATTAAGCTAGGACGCTTATGAGAGATGCAAGCAGGCAGACAAGAAGGCTCTGCCCCAGGGATCAGGTGGGCTACAGTTTGATCCTTCAAGAGGAGCAGGGGTGGGAAGACAGCTTCTTCCTTTTTGGGAATCGTAGCTCCTCCTTGGTATCGGTAAGGTATGTGTTCAAATCAGCTGAAGGACAAGCCTTACACTGGTCTCCGTCCCGAACCTGAATGCAGGCCTCACTCCATCCCCCACCCAAAGACCTGAGGTCAATCTCACGCCTCCGCGCGTCTAGCAAGCCTGCCTTGTGCTGATGGCTTTCTTGAGCACTTATGAACTTAGGGTGATCCCCCCAAGTCCCCTAGGTTTCCCTCTCCATCTATGATCCTTTATTGGGACTGCCACAGCCACCTGTGCCTACTCCGTCGCTATCACAACCAGTCTCTGCCAGGAAGCCAGCCATGGCTGTGCGGCCTGCACTTGGACAGGGAGCTACGGCTCCCTCCGTTTCATCACAGGCTCTGTCCTACAGACTTGCTGCCCGTCTCTGTGTTCCTTTTCCCCAACCCAGAGTAAAAGTTCCTGTTCTAAGGGTTCCCTGAGAAATTGCTGGGAATATAAACACACCGATTTTCTCTTAAATTGTATCCTTTGATTATAGTTCAACAATGTAATCATAGTTATTAAATAACTAAAGATCTGCCTAATTTGGTACTTGTGGTATAATGGGGAGAAAAAAACACAAAAACACAGACTTTGCAATCAGATAACCTGGGTTTGCTTACATTTTCTTTCACTAAATTGTTGCTGATTTTCCTCTGGTGAAAGAAATTTTTATTGCAGCTGGCAGTCACACAGGATCAGGGATCGGTGTCCTGTCCTGGTAGAATGAGGACTTTTCTGAAGGATGTTTAAACTCTTGCTTTCCTCACCATTTCTGGGATGTGATAGCATTTAAACAAGATGAACTTTGCAACATAAAGTTTAATTTTGTAATGAAAACCAAGATTACCAAACACGGTTTTTATTTATTTATTTATTTTCTTACAAGGACTTGTTGATTTAAACGATTTTTATGGTGCTTTTTCCGAGGGAGAAAGAGTTTTCTCTAGCCTTTGCTTTTCTTACCTACGCTGAAGCTTTTTTTTTGGTTTTGGTTTTGGTTTGGTTTGGTTTTTCTTTTTAGGTCCATACCTGTAGCATATGGAAGGAAGTTCCCCGGGCCAGGGGTCAGATCCAAGCCACATCTATGACCTACACCACAGCTCATGGCAACATCAGATCCTTAACCCACTGAGGAAGGCCGGGGATCAAACCTGAAACCTCGTGGATACTAGTTAGGTTCTTACCCCACTGAGCCACAACAGGAACTCCTAGCTTTTGCCTTTCTTAACATGGGGGTCCCTGGATGAGTTTCAAAGCATCTGCCCATTCATCTTACCCACCCCCAGACCCGTCTCCACTTTGAGTGGCCTGCTGCACCACACACACAGCAGACCACCAGCCTGGGGAGGAGTTAAATGCACAGAGTTTATTGACAATATATATTTATTTATATCAACTATTAATTTATGCTTGCTGATGGTATGGCTTGTATAAAATTTTTTGAATTGCTTTTTTGGAAACAATTATTTTACTTCAAAACAACATTATGCAATTATCTGTTAGCAAGGATGTGGTCTCTGTCTTTTGCATTTTCCGATTCCCAAAGGAAAACCTTTTTTAAAAGTTGCAGGAGGTCTGGGAGTTTCTTTGTGGCACAGCAGGTTAAGGATCCAGTGTGGTCACCACAGCGCCTTGGGTTGCTGCTGTGGTGTAGGTTTCATCCCTGTCCCCAGAACTTCCATTTGCTGCGAGTGCAGCTTAAAAAAGAAAAAGAATAAGAAGAAGAAAGAAAGAAAAAAAAATTTCTGAGTCTTGGACATCAATATTGAGATGATTATGGGTGACCTCAACTCTCTTGTTTAGGCTGTTCTGGATTTTTATATTTTTAAAAATTTTATCAAAGCATCGTTGAGGGAGTTCCCATTGTGGTGCAGCAGAAATGAATCTGACTAGGAACCATGAGGTTGCAGGTTCGATCCCTGGCCTCGCTCAGTGGGTTAAGGATCTGGTGTTGCCGTGAGCTGTGATGTAGGTTGCAGATGCGGCTCAGATCTGGCATGGCTGTGGCGTAGGCCGGCAGCTATAGCTCCGATTAGACCCCTGGCCTGGGACCCTCCATATGCTGCAGGTGTGGCCCTAAAAAGACCAAAAAAAAAAAAAAAAAAAAAAAAAAAGCATGTTGATTTACAAGGTTGTGATAATTTCTGTACAACAAAGAGATTCAGTTATACATGGACACACATTCATTCTTTTTCAGATTCCTTTCCCATGTAGATTATCACAGAAGCTTTTCTGGGTTTTAGAAATGTCCTCTAGTCAGGGTGTTTCACCAGCGTACCCCCCCTCCCACCCCATCCCGCATTCTCTTTTCTGCGCGTCTGGCTCCCCTGCGGAATTTCACTCTTGTCCGGGGCACTATCCAAAAGAGCTGGGCTTCGAAGCGAGGCTGCGACTTCAGCCTGGGCCCCACCTGCCAAGCCCAGCTTCAGGGCAGAGAAGGGGGTGCCTCTTCACAGTTCATCTGCCCCAGTGGGCCCCTGCTTCTAATGCTGGAAGGTCCTGCACACGCTGGCTGACGCCAGACTGACTCTTCCTTTGAATCGAGCCTAGATGAAGCTACCTGTCTGCTACCATCACCCACCTGGGATGTGCTGTGGATCCCAGTGAGCTCGGCTGTCCTTGCCAGGCACCCCTGCTGTCCCTTCCTTCCCTCTGTTCTTTCTTTGCCGTACCTGCAGCATTTGGAAGTTCCAGGGCCAGGGGTCAAATCTGAGCCACAGCTGTGACCTATGCCACAGCAGCAACACCAGATCCTTAACCCACTGTGCCACAGTGGGAACGCCAAGACATGTTTCTTAATCTGTTCGTTTATTTATTTATTTGCTTATTTTTTTTTAGGGCCGCACCCACAGCATATGGGGGTTCCCAGGCTAGGGGTCCAATCGAAGCTATAGCTGCCGTCCTATACCAGAGCCGCACAACGTGGGATCCAAGCTGCATCTTCGACCTACACCATGGCTCACAGCGATGCCGGATCCTTTATCCCACTGAGCAGGGCCAGGGATGGAACCTGCATCCTCCTGGATGCTAGTTAGCTTCGTTTCCACAGAGCCATGATGGGAACCCCTTAATCGGTTCGAAGCAGTGGCCTTGGCACCCGGACACCCAGTCCCTCTGGTCTGCCATCCTCTTGGGCACAGTCGCCCAGGGAGCAAGTCTTCCCCACTCAGAGCCCAGCCCCTGTGCCCTTGGCTCCAGGAAGACCCCGGGATCCACGTGGTGTGTTCGGCTCCACTGCCTCACAGCTTTACCCCAAGCCCCCTCACGCCCCTACTCACTAGACTGTGTGGAAACCCCCATGGGCTTCCTTCTGTCGTCAGTCACTGGCCGCCAATCGCTCAGACTAGGGGAGAAAATCTCTCTTCTGTGCCACTCTCAAGGGCGCCCCCTGCAGGACGTCAGCAAATCTCTTCCTTGAACTCTTCTGCTAAAGACACATGAGACCTGCTTTGCAAAGTTCCCCCAGGCTCATGATGGGGAGGAGAAAATACTGGGAGGACACGTATTAATACCCCAATGAGCTGCCCCTCCACCTTTTCCTGGGCACTCTGTCTCCTCCTGTAACAACCTGCCTTAGGCTAGTGTGTAGTGCGAAGGAACGGCTCTGATTATAGAGGCAGAGGGATGGAGCTGTGAGCAGAAGGGTTGGGCTTGGCCAGTGGATAAGGGACATCCTGGGGGAGTCTGATGATCTGTCCAGCAGGGACAGGAGGGGCAGGAGAAGCAGGAGGAGGTCAGAGCCAGCTGCCCTTGACGCCAGAATTTGGGTTTCCGGAGCTCCTGGAATCACCACAGGTATATGTGTGGCTCTGACCTGCGATTCAGCAATTCCCGTGGGGGCCAGACACAGTGTGCTGGGCCCTGTAAGATGGACTGACAAAGACCTGGACCTCTCAGGATCCCACGGGTTTGGTGGGGAGGCAGCCTCAGCACTGACACACAGGCTGCAGTGAGAGGCACGACATCCGTGCATCTGGAAAATCCATTTCTGTTTGGGGGCTGGGGGTGGGGTCTATGGAATCTCAGGAGGCTTCTGGGATGGATGAGCTTGGCTTTAAGGCTGCCTTTGGTAGGAAGTTGACAGGAGTCAGATGGGGTGGGAGGAATGCCTTTTAGACAGGTGACAGCTTCTGGATGGGAGCTATAATCAAGGCTGAAACATAGAGGTATGTGGGGAGGGGGAGAGCAGTGGAAATAATCTCGGGGCCAAATGACAAAGAGCACCGAAAGGGGAAGGGTGGAGGGGCACAGGGCTGTGTTGAACTTCAGTGTGAATTTCTTTTTGGCCGTGCCCATGACATGTGGAAGTTCCCAGGCCAGGGATCGAACCCAAGCCACAGCAGTGACAATGTGGGGTCCTTAACCAGCTGAGCCACCAGGGAGCTCCATAAATTTGTATCAATTATACATGTTTATGGTTTTGTTTTGTTTTTTTCTTTTTGTCTTTTAGGGCTACACCAGTGGCATATGGAGGTTCCCAGGCCAGGGGTCGAATCAGAGCGGCAGCCACTGGCCTACGCCACAGCCACAGCAACATGGGATCTGAGCCTACCCCGCAGCCCATGGCAATGCCAGATCCTTAACCCACTGAGCAAGGCCAGGGATCGAACCTACATCCTCATGGATGCTGGTTGGGTCCGTCAGCCACTGAGCCACGATAGGAACTCCTACATGCTTATGGTTTAAAGGCCCTTGTCCTGAGGCCCAGCTTTCACGTTTTCCTCCTAAGTTTTCAGCTGGTTCTTTTAGTATTTATCACCATACTTCTAAATACTACCCATATATCACTCCTATTTGATTTTCCAATTTTTTTTTTTACATATTTAAAAAAAAATTTTTTTCCCCTTTTTGGAAGTTCCTGGGCCAGGAATCAAATCCAAGCTGCATCTGAGGCTTATACCACGACTGTAGTAACCCTGGATCCAGAACCTGTGGCACCAGGCCAGAGATCAAACCAGCAACCCCACAGAGACAACGAGATCATTAACTCACTGTGCCACACTGGGAACTCCCTGATTTTCCAACTTTAAATGTCATTCATTGACTCTTCATTATAAAAGAGGATTGCACTCTTCCCCACTCTGCAGAAACATATTTCTTATCCCTTCAAATAAAGTTAGTTACACTAGGAGCTCCTGCCATGGCTCAGCGGTTAACCAACCTGACTAGCATCCATGAGGATTCGGGTTTGATCCCTAAGGCTCAGATAGGGCCTTGCTATGGTTATGGTGTATGACTGGACCCCTAGCCTGGGAACTTCCATGTGCTGAGGGTGCAGCCCTAAAAAGACCCCCCAAAAAAGTTTGTTATGCTATAATTTTAGTTAGATCTATGTTTTGTGTTTATGTTATTACTCTCTAGTGATATTCACACTGAGTTATCCAGTGTACCATGATAACTTTTTCTTTCTCGTTTATCTTTGCGCCTTTTTATTGTCTTTTTTGGTTTGTTTTGTCTAGGTTTCTAAGTACTCATCCCTGATTAAACGCCAAAGTATGTGTCAAGTGTATAAATCTCGGTTCAAGATGTTCAGAAGCCCGTGGTGACCTACCGAGTTGGTCTTCCTGAGAATTCTGGCTGATTTCCCTGGAGGTCTGGGCACAGCCATCACTAAGAGATTCCCATGGCTTCGCTCCTGGGTTAGTGCCTCCTCGCCTTCCTCTTTCTTGTTTTACCCCCATATTTTGGAAGGGCACATCCCCCAGTAGCTTTCTGAGAAAAGGTGCATTAGAGGTAAATTTTTGACACTTGACTATCTGGAAAACTCTTAATTTTACACTTGTATTTGACTGTTTGGCTGGATAAGGAATTCTAGATTGAAAACTTTTTTTTTTTAAGAATTTTGAAAACATGGCTCCTTTGCCTTAAAAAAAAAATTGTTGCTATTGAGAAATAGGAAACCATTTTGATCTCTGCTTCCTTTGTCTGCAACAGTATTTTTCTTTTAAATCTTTTGTTGTTGTTTCCCAGCATTTTGAAATTTCGCAATGACCCGCCTTGCTGTGGGTGTCTTTTCATCAACTTTGTTGGAACAGTCCCTTTCAGCGTGGAAACTGTCTCCTCGGGTCTGGGAAATTTTCTTGAAATAGTTCATTGATGATTTCCTCTGACAGTGGGTTCTTGTTTTGTTGTTGTTGTTGTTGTTGTCGTTGTTTTCACCACCTTCTGAATATACCTTCTCTATTGGTAACCTCAGTACCCGGACCAAATGAAATCTGCTGGTTGGCAAGGGCGCCCTCATGTGTTACCATGGTGTAATAGCAAGTTGGTCTTGGCAGCTGCAACTGAATTTCCTTTGCATTTCTCTCCTTCCTGAGTTTGTCTCCCCCTCCCTTGCCTGTCAGAGCACTTTATGTGCTAGGAGAAGAAACACAGGCTTTGGCTGGTTGGAGCAGCAGCAGCAGGGCTTCTAACTGTGACTCCTCTAGCTAGATGGAAAGTTTTGCCCCGTTACACTCTACACACATTTACACTCTTACAATTATTGAGGAAGTTCCCCTGTGGCTCAGCAGAAACGAGTCTAACTAGTATCCATGAGGATGTGGGTTTGATCCCTCACCTCACTCAGTGGGTTAAGGATCCAGGGTTGCCGTGAACTGTGGGTTAAGTTGAAGATGCAGCTCGGATCTGGTGCTGCTGTGGCGTGTAGACCACAAGCCGCAGTTCTGATTTGACCCCTAGCCTGGGAACTTCCAAGTGTTGTGGATGCACCCCTAAAAAAAAAGTGCAAAAAAATTATTGAGGAGCAAAGGGATCAGTGGCGTCTTGGGAGCGCTGGATGCGGGTTCAATCCCTAGCCTGGCACAGTGGGTTAAGGCTCCTGACTTGCCACAGCTGTGGTTTAGGTTGCAGCTGCAGCTCGGATCTGATCCCTGTCCTGAGAACTCAACTGATAAATAAAAGAGGAAAAAAATTGTTGAGGATCCCAGTATGTGTATGTGGGCTGTATTTATTGATGTATACTCTCTGAGAAAACTAAAACTGAGCATTTGAAATTATTTAGTTATTAATTCATTTAAAATAACAACAAACTCATATTGACACATTTTAATGAAAAATAAGTAGACTTTTAAAAACAAACAAAAAAGAGTGAAAAGCATGGCATTGTTTTACACTTTTGCAAATCTTGCTAATATCTGGCTTAGTAGGAAACAGCTAGATTCTTATGCTTGTTTCTACATTCAGTCTCTGTCACATGTCATGTAATTGCCACTGTACGCTCTTAAAAGAATGAGTGAAGAGGGCAACTAACATCTTAGTATTATTATGAAAACAGTTTTGGCCTCAGCACTCCCCTGAAAGGGTCTTAGGAACCCCTAAGGGGCACTAGACCACTTTGAGAACTTCTGAATTAAGAATATGGTCACATGGAGTTCCCTGGTGTCTCCATGGATTAAGGATCTAGCATTGTTACTGCTTTGCCACTGGTTGCCGCTGTGGCATAGGTTCGATCCCTGGACCAGGAACTTCTGCATGCCACGGGTACCAAAAGAAAAAAAAAAAAAAAATATATATATATATATATATATATATATATATATGGTCACGTGAGTCACAGGCCTGGGTATGGACTGGAATCTAAGAACTTTTTTTTTTTTTTTAGCCTTTTTACCGTTTCATGGGCCGCTCCGGAAGCATATGGAGGTGCCCAGGCTAGGGGTCGAATTGGAGCTGCAGCCACTGGCCTACGCCACAGCCACAGCAACTCGGGATCCAAACCGTGTCTGCGACCTATACCACAGCTCACGGCAACCCCGGATCCTTAACCCGCTGAGCAAGGCCAGGGATCGAACCTGCAACCTCATGGTTCCTAGTCGGATTCGTTAACCACTGCGCCACAACGGGAACTCCTAAAAACATTTTAATGTGAGTTCCCATCATGGCTCAGTGGAAACAAATCTGACTGTCATCCATGAGGATTCAGGTTCCATCTCGGGCCTTGCTCAGTGGCTTAAGGATCTGGCGTTGACACGAGCTGTGGTACAGGTCACAGATGTGGCTTGAATCTGGCGTTGCTATGGCTGTGGCTCAGGCCAGCAGCTCCAATTCGACCCCTAGCCTGGGAACTTCCATATACCTCAAGTGCAGTCCTAAAAAGACAAAAAAAAAAAAAAAAAAAAAACTAAATTAAAAATAAAAACATTTTAATGGCTATTTATGACATTCACGTTCCCTTTGCTTTGCTCTCCAAAGAGCCTCGGTTGCACTGAGATGCGCAAGGTTTATGCTCCTGTGATGTTCTGGGCGCTCTGCTTTCTGCTTCCCTGAGCTGCCTGGTCAAGCCCTCTTGCCCTAAGTTTCACCGGGATCTGGTCACTCTTCCCACAGTGGGCAGTACCCGCAGGGCCTCCCGCCTCAGAGAAATCGATAGTGATGGGGATTTCAGACAAATGGAAGAGCCACCAAAGGGGACGTTTTAGGACAGGCGATCTGGGTATGTTCACAGCAGTCTTTGCTCCCTGTGGCTGGGCCCATGGCCGTGTCAACTGAAGTTTCTGGGAAGGAGGTGGTTGGTAGTGATGCCCTTGGCAAATGGGGTTCTGGAGTGTGCCCGTTGTGGTTCTGAGACAGACAGTTACTAGCTGGGTGACCTTGGGAAAGTCTGTTTCTCCTTCTCAACTTCAGTTTCTTCTCCTGTAAAACTAGACTAATCATACCTACCTCCCCAGTTGTGATAAGACTTACAGATAATATATGCAAAGCACCGAGGTCTTGGCCAGGGAATCAGGAGCCCTGAAACCCCAGATGTGTCTTGTCTTGTCTTGTCTTCTCTTTTCCTCTTCTCTTCTTTCTTTCTTTCTTTTCTTTTTTGTCTTTTTAGGGCTACACCTGCATCATATGGAGGTTCCCAGGCCAAGGGCCTAATCAGACGGAGCTGCAGCGGCCAGCCTACACCACAGCCACAGCAAGGCCAGATCGGAGCTGCCTCTGCAACTCATGTCACAGCTCACAGCAACGCTGGATCCTAAACCCACTGAATGAGGCCAGGGATTGAACCCGCTTCCTCATGGACACTAGTCGGGTTCATTACCACTGCACCACAACTGGAACTCCCAGCCGTGTCTTTTCTCAATTGTGTGTGACTTGGGTGAGTTCATTTTAGGAGGACCCAACCTTCAAAATGTTTCTAGTCTCTAACCACTTCTCACATCTCTCCTGTTGTCACCCCAGCCATCATCACCTTTTGTCTGAATTAATGCAGGAGCCTCCTAACCCAGCTCTCTGCTTCCATCCCGGCCCTCCAATTGAGGCCTCTTCTCCATGCAGTGACCAGAATTAACCTCTAAATGAGGTTCTGTGACGGCTCCACTTTAAACTCTCTACTGGCTTCCCCTCTCACTCAGAACAAAACTCAAATCCTTACAGTGGCTTTCTAGGCCCTACAGAGCCTGCTCTGTCCCCTCTCTGACCTCACCTCCTCCCTCTCACCACGGCATGTGCTAGTTACACTTCAACGTGCCAGACATCCTCTGACCCCAGGACCTTTGCACTTACTTCCCGCTTCCTGGAACCTCTCTGCCAAATAGCACATGAATAGTTTTTCTTTTCTTTCAGGCCTTTGCTCGAAAGTCCCCTTTCAGAGAGACTTTTCCCAGACACCCTATTCAAAGTAACACCCTCTCCGTCTTTCCCTGGCATCTTACTCTGCTTGATTTTACTCACCATATGGTAGGTGCTCCATGTTTGGTGAATTGGGTTGATTTGGATTATTTGGGCCATAACTTCTCCATCTTTAAAATGAGAGCATTGGGAAGTTCCCATGTGGTGCAGTGGGTTAAGGATCCGGTGTTACCACAGCTGTGATGCAGGTTGTAGCTGCGGCATGGGTTCGATCCCTGGCCTGGGAACTTCCACAGGCTGAGAGTGCAACCAAAAATACATTAATAAAATAAAATGAGAGGGTTGGACTAGAATTCTCAGGGCCCCACTAGCTCCAACAGCCCATAACTTTGTTTGCGTCCCTGTGTTGGAAAATGACTTGTGAATGAGAACAAAATTGTATCTATAAATGCGTTTTTCTGGATACATTTCATGAATTATTTAACACCATGAGTAAGTGCCCAGTTACAGTCTCCTGATTCAGCAGACGCCACAGAGCATGACGCCTGCTCATCCCAGGGCCCTGAAAGTTCTTTGGGTGAACAGAGAAAAGGGAACATCAACTCCAAGAAGAGGCGTTAAAGATTTTTTTTTTTTTTTTCAGGTTCCAGATCTGTACTCAGGCTTGTGGCTCACATGATTCTTCTTCTTCTTTTTTTTTTTTTTCTGGTCTTTTTAAGGCTGAACCCGCAGCATATGGAGTCCCCAGGCTAGGGATTGAATTGGAGCTGCAGGTGCTGGCCTACACCACAGCCACGGCAATGCAGCATCCAAGCTTTATCTGCGATCAACACCACAGCTTGTGACAACGCCGGATCCTTAACCCACTGAGCAAGGCCAGAGATTGAATCCGCGTCCTCATGGAGACTAGTCAGGTTCATTACTGCTGAGCCACAACAGAAACTCCCCATAACTATTATTCTTTTTTTTTTTTTTTTGGCTTTTCTAGGGCCATACCCGCAGCATATGGAAGGTCCCAGGTTAGGGGTCCAATTGGAGCTCCAGCCCCTGGCCTACACCACAGCTCACAGCAATGCCAGATCCTTAACCCCCTGAGGTTCAGGGATGGAACCTGAAACCTCATGGTTCCTACTCAGATTCATTTCTGCTGTGCCATGACGGGAACTCTCCATGACTATTATTCTTAATTAAGCAGTCCTCAAAGTGATCTGGGGCCTCATAGGGGTTTCCAAGACCCTGTCCGGGTGCCCCAAAGTCAAAACAGAGGTCCTGGCAGCAGTGCAGTTTCTTTCCCGGACTCCTGACTTTTCTCCTCCATCTGAGCAGCCAGAGTGACCTGCACCCAATGCCACCTGACCTCCTGTCCTCCTACTTGCCTCCCCTCCTAGTTTTCTGGCATTTCCACAGGTGGGCTCTCAGGGCAGGTGGATGGGATGGTGTCTCCTTACCTGGGGGAGCATCCTGAAGCAGCCTCCTGCAGCTCAATGCAATGGAAGTCTCCTGTGTCAGCTTTAAATGAGTGGGATTTTGCATTACGGGTTCCATAAATCTTTTTGGAATAAATAAGTATTTTTGAACATTCACTTTTATGTATTTAGGAGTTCTCATCACGGCTCAGTGGTAACGAACCCAACTAGTATCCACGAGCATGCGGGTTGGATCCCTGGCCCCACTCAGTGGGTTAAGGATCCCCTGTTGCCATGAGCTGTGGTGTAGGTCGAAGATGCGGCTTGGATCTGGCGTTGCTGTGGCTGTGGTGTAGGCCGGCAGCTGCAGCTTCTATTTGACCCCTAGTCTGGGAACTTGCATATGGCACAGGTGCAGTCCTAAAAAAGACACACACAAAAAAATTATGTATTTAAATATGTTACTCTGAAGCAGACTCAAGAAAGGCAAGTTTCATTTTTATCTTGTGATTCCTGGATTTCTTTGCCTACCTTCAAATATCTCTGGAACCAGGGGTACCACCACCCCCGCACCTGTAGCTTGAGAAACAACAATTTCCAGAAAGAGTCCCAGCTCTCCAGGGGGACACTGGAGGACTTCCCTAACCCCGCCCTGTGAGGACCCTGCCCTGGACCTTGGGGTCTCGCCCCCTCCAACCTTTGCTCCTTTCTGGCTCTTCGTCCCCCCACCCCCGCCCCGGACGTCTCCTGTCCCCTGGAACGGGTCCTCTTTGGTCTCTGGTGTTGTTCCCTCTGCCCCTGCCTCTATCTGGCATCAGTCACTCTACTGTCCATTCTGTCATTTCGTTTGGCATTTGCGCCCTTGAAGCGGAAAGTAAGCCGAGTCTTTGCATGATGCTACGTGATGATCAGGCTTGCGGAGTCCGGTGATCCACGAAGCGGGAGGGGCGCCGCGGGGCCTGGCGGAGCCCGTGGGGGACTCGCCGCCAGTCGCCCCCGAGCCCGCAGTTCCCGCTCGGGCCGCGAGGTGGAGCGCGCTGGGCAGGAAGGCGCCGCCACGCCGCCTCTGCACCCCGGCCCCCCGAGGGATGCCCTGCGCTTGCCCGCCTCCCTCTGGGAAGGGCCGGCTTGGGAGAGCAGGATACCGGGAGGAAGCTGGGTGAGACCCAGCCGCGGACGTGCAACTCGATCAGGAACTCTCACATCTTGTCATGCCTCCTGGAACGCAGAGGTTCTCCGTACTTTTCCAAACAGTGACAACTGCCATCGTTGTCCCCCGAGGGCCTCTCCCTGTCATCTTGGGCCTGAAAGCTGCAGTGCGTTTGCTTTGCCACTTAGCAGCTGTGTGACCCTGGAGGAATGGCTGCACGGGTCTGGGCCTGGGTGGCCCCACCTGAAGAAAGTAGAGATGCAACTGAGATGCTACCTAGAGGACTTAATAGAAGGTGAAGAAGGGGGTTCCAGGTGTGATGTAGGCACACCCCCGCCGTGCTCCACTCCTGGTCTCTGCAGCAAGGGCCAGAACTCCACCCCGACCCTGCCCTTGCCAGAACCCCCAATGGGCCCAAGACCCTGCAAGTGTCGGTGTGTTGCCCCCCAGGCCCCTCAGAGCCCTGTGGGTTGGGAGCCAGGCACGTGAGACCAGGTCTCCTTGGCATGCATGATGCTCTGATCATCTGCGTTCCAACAATATCAGAGCTCAGAGGACGTGCAAGGAACCTCATGCCAACTTTCCAGGACCTTCCTGGAGACCTCTGAGTACCACGTTTTCCTGGGTCATCTCTGCCCTGTAACCAGTGTGCTTTGTTGGGGGAGGGGAACCGGGCCCCCCCCACCCCCCTGGCCTGTGTGCCCCCTGCTGCCTGTAAATTTGCAAAGAAGGCAACTTTCTTTTGTTGCGCAGCATGGCGTGTGTGGGGGGGGGGGACGGGAGGGAGGGAGGGAGTGTGTTCTGAGTTAATATTGTTTGAAACCAATTTCGAGGTGATTGAATGAGAGGCTTCCTGTTTACATTTCACTGTGATAATTGCCTATTACAACAGGCTGGAAGGACCTGGCACCCTGGCTTTGAATACGCTCCATCTGAGCTCAGCCTGCCATGCTTTGGGAGTGCAGGCACCGGCCCCCATTGGGCCACGGGTTGGCTGGCATCTCTGTCCCCCTCCTAGCCTCTCACGAGGCCGTCACACTTGGCTTCCCCAGCCTGGACCTTGACTTCCTGGCTCCCGCCCCACCTTGGCTCCCATGCCTTCTGCTCGCTCCTCGTTTCCTGGTTTTCTCCTCACCCCAACCCCAACTCCAGATCGCCCACGAATTCTCCATCAGCCAGTCCTGAGGGCTTCCCACCATGCTTCCCTGCCTGTCACCCCTCACGTCTCTCAGGGACCCTGCATAGGCTTTGTTCACAATGCAGACCTGTCAACAATTTTTGGAACCTGAGCACCGCTCAGTGTTAGCTGTCCCTCCAGCGGGTGTGGCTGCAGGTCTGCTCCCTCACAATCCCCATCCCTCCACACCTGGCCTTTCAAGAAGCCCCCAGCAGCCTTCCCTCCCCAATGCCCGTTGCACTAACACACTGGCCGCACGGGGCCACAGCCAGCCAGCCTCTACTTCTGGTCTTCCTGTGTGTTTCCTAACTGTTCCCATGCATCAAACTTACCTCGGACCTAGAACTCCTGGAAGGCCGGCCAGTGTTCCCCACTGAGTGCCTGGCTGGGTGCTGGGCACTTAGAAGATGCTTGCCAGGTGTAACCCAGGGAGGGTGTGTGTCAAAGCAGGTGGAGCATGGACTGTGAGACTGTAGGAGCCGTTATGGCCCTGAAGTTTTTGTAAATGACAGCGAATCCCAATTGCGGGAAGGAAGAGAAACAGTTCCGTGTTAAAATAATAGGGAGTTCCCATCGTGGCGCAGTGGTTAACGAATCCGACTAGGAACCATGAGGTTGCGGGTTCGATCCCTGCCCTTGCTCAGTGGGTTAAGGATCCGGCGTTGCCGTGAGTTGTGGTGTAGGTTGCAGACGCGGCTCGGATCCCGCGTTGCTGTGGCCCTGGCGTAGGCCAGGGGCTACAGCTCCGATTCAACCCCTAGTCTGGGAACCTCCATATGCCGCAAGAGCGGCCCAAGAAATAGCAAAAAGACAAAAAAAAAAAAAATAATAATAATAATAATAAGGAACTAAGTCAAAGAAAACCACTGACAGGTCTTGAGTTATAGTCACACCTCCCCGACCTGGAGCTGCTGAATGTCAGGGAGCATCAGTGGTCTCTGGGTAGTCAAGGCCAATGTCACAAACTCCATGCACTAATACACATGCACTTTACCCTGAGTTAAACCCCTCAGTTCTCTGTACTCAGGAGTCCTTGCTTTTTTTGGGTGGGAGGGGGGTCGGGGGGCTGGAAGAGGGTTTTGCCGTGCCCATTGCATGTGGAAGCTCCCGGGCCAGGGATCAAACCTGTGCCACAGCAGTGATCCGAGATGCTGCAGTGACACCACCTTAACTCATGGTGCCACAGTGGGAACACGAGGAATCCCTGCTCTTATGAACATGCGACAAATGCGGGCATCTGGTTTGTAAATCACAAGAGATTAGCAGCATAAATCCAAGTATGGTTAAAGGGCTCTGGGCTGACATTCTGACAGCACAGAGAGGTGTCGGCTGACAGCCTTACAGGGGCTGAGACGGATGATCTAGCCAGGGCTCTCAGCAGGACTTCGAAGCCCCGCAGCCCCGGGCCACCCTGCACAGGCACACGGGACAAGACGTGCCCTCCTAGCCCCGCGTCACTGTGCAGCTCAGTCTGGAAATGGGTGTTCCTAATGATTAACCTTGAGTCACAAAGAAAAGTTAAATGATATGCAAATGATGCTGTTTAAGAAGTTAAGGAATCACCTTATTTGTTTTAAGTAAGTTTCCCTGCAAAACAGTTAAAACATTTTAGGAAGCTTAAAAGAAGACGTGTTTTGCTCACTGGAAACCCGAGTGGTTTCCTGAGCATTTTGTACACACACGCTCATTTGGGACCTGCACAATTTATCACCACTTCAGAGATGAGGGCAGGCGACTCACAGAGGGTCCCATGGCCCAAGGGAGAGGGCCAGTCTCAATGTCAAGTGTCCTTGATGCATCCGCCAGCTCTACTTCCTCACGTCCCTCCAGGGTGACTCAGCCCCCCGAGGCCTCCAGATGCGTGTTACTGTCCTGATATTGAAAATGCCCTCAAGCACCAAGGTCCTACTGTGTAGCACAGGGAACTATATCCAGTCTCCTGGGAGAGACCTTGATGGGAAAGAACATTAAAAAATGGAATATAGGAGTTCCCGTCGTGGCGCAGTGGTTAACGAATCCGACTAGGAACCATGAGGTCTCGGGTTCGGTCCCTGCCCTTGCTCAGTGGGTTAACGATCCGGCGTTGCCGTGAGCTGTGGTGTAGGTCGCAGACGCGGCTCAGATCCCGCGTTGCTGTGGCTCTGGCGTAGGCCGGTGGCTACAGTTCCGATTAGACCCCTAGCCTGGGAACCTCCATATGCTGCGGGAGCGGCCCAAGAAATAGCAAAAAGACCAAAAAAAAAAAAAAAAAAATGGAATATGTATGTGTCACTTTGCTGTACAGCAGAAACTGGCGCAACATTGTAAATCAACTATACTTTTTTTTTTTTTTTTTTTTGCTTTTTAGGGCCACACCTGAGGCATATGGAGGTTCCCAGGCTAGGGAACCAATTGCAGCTACAGCTGCTGGCCTACACTACAGCCACGGCAACGTGGGATCCAAGCCACACCTGCAACCTACACCACAGCTCATGGCAACACCAGATTCTTAACCCTCTGAGCAAGGCCAGGGATCGAACCCGAGTCCTCATGGATACCAGTCAGTTTTGTTACTGCTGAGCTATTACGGGAACGCCAAAAAAAATTTTTCTTTTTGCGCCTTCTTCTTTGGCGGTTCCCTTCCCTCCTGGTTATTACTATGCCTCCCCGCCCCCTGCCAGCAGCCCAGGCGCACTGGGCATGACTCAGCCCACACTGTGTCTTCCCTACTGGCACACCTCAGCGCTGGGCATCTTTCCATCCATACCACTGGTTCCAGCCCTGGATCCCTCAGATTGGTTCTCCAGGAAGAGGATGGGCTGGACACTGACGCCATCAGCACCTCTAGCCCAGAGGTAACCATTTCCCGAGACGTGGGATGACACAGTGGGCTCTAGGGTCAGACTTCCTGGGTTCGAGTTCCAACTCTGCTACCTACTACCTGTGTGGCCTTGGGAAAGTTACTTAGTCTCTCTGTGCCTTGGTTTCTCCCATCTGTAAAATGCAGAAAATAGTACTACTTAGCTGGCAGGGTTGTTGTGACTATCAAAAAAGTTAGTATGTGCAAAAGTGCTTAAAATTGTGGCTGGCGCTTAGTAAGCCTTTGACAAATATGAGTTGTTCCAAGGCCATTTGCATGGATCATACCCATAATCTGCCGTAAACCCTGTGTGTGTGTGTGTGTGTGTGTGTGTGTGTGTGTGTGTGTCTTTTTAGGGCTGCACCCGTGGCCCATGAAAGTTCCCAGGCTAGGGGTCAAATCAGAGCTGTAGCCTCCGGCCTACGCCACAGCCACAACAATGCCAGATCCCAGCCATGTCTTCAACCTACAGCACAGCTCATGGCAATCCCAGATCCTTAATCCACTGAGCGAGGCCAGGGATTGAACCCGAATCTTCATGGATACCAGCTGGGTTCATTAGCACGGAGCCACAACGGAAACTCCTCAAAATCGTTTTTTAGGATAAGACGGTTTATGAAGAGTCTTGAATTGCCAGGCAGATCCACTGAGGCAGGTGTGAGCTTTCCCTTTTTGTAGTTGGGGATCCCCAAACCCAGAGAAGTAAAGTGACTGAGTCTAGGGCAGGGTGCCCGGAGGTGGCAGCATAGGGATTTCTACCTGGATGTTATGGTCTCAATGCTTAAAGCCCCCCAAGGGGGGGTATTAGGAAATGGACCTTGGGGAAATTATCACGTCACAAAGGTGGAGCCTCATGAAAGGGATGAGTGCCCTTACGAAACCTGTTCTTTCCACCGCGTGAGCTTACGACGAAAAGGCACTGGCTAGGGACCAGAGGTGAGCCTTCACGGAACCACATGTCTGCACGCGCCACGGTCATGGACCGCCCAGCCTCCAGAACCGTGAGAAACACATGCCTGTTGTTCATAAGGCACTGAGTCTCTAGCATTTTGTTATCTTATCCTGAATGCACGAGGACACTGGGTCCTCAAATGGCTTTTGCGTCTGTTTCTTGCCACGACACCACGACTGCCTCTCTCGGTGGAAATTTTCAGGAGGACTTCCTTGGGAATGGGAGAGAGCCGTCTTTCCCTCCTGAGGACGGGACTTCCTGCTTCCCCATCCTGCTGGGAGAGATGGAATCACCTAGCTAGTGCATCTTCAGCACCTGAGAAGGAAAGGTGGGAGGATGGAGTCTGTCCACTTTTCCGTGGCAGAGGGGCCCTGGGGGTTGTTCATCATTATGGCTCCTGGGTGTTCCCGTGATCCATCACTATGCAACCATCCCCCCGAATCTCAGTGAAACAGCCACCATCGTGCTGTTACTACCTCTCCCACTGCTGGGGGTTGGCCAGGTCAGCCCGGTGCTTCTCAATCAATCAGGGTCTTTCTTCCCGTTGCCGTCAGATGCCAACTGGGCCTAGAGTCATCCGGAAAGTCTCCTCACTCATATAACTGGTGGCCGATGCTGGTGGTCAGCTGGGACCTGTGGACCAGAACACCTGCATGCGGCCTCTCCCCATGGCCTGAGCTTCCTCACAGCATGGCAGCTGGATTCCAAGAGCAGGAGTCCCTTGAAAATAAAGTGGAGGCTCATGGCAGTTTTCTGAGCTGGCTTGGAACGTCCCATAAGGGTCACTTCTGTGGTGACTTCTCCTCATCGAGGCAGTCCCACAGTCCCACCCAGGTTCAAGGAGAGGGGACACAGACCCCTCCTCGCAGGAGGAGTGCCAGGAGGAGCATGTCCCGTGGGATACACGGTGGAGGCCATCTTTGAAAATTACAGTCGACCACATGGCAGCCTTTCCTGGAAGAACTTTCCAGTGGAAGGAAGAAGGTGATGAATGGCAGATTGAGGCTCTAACAAAAACCCCTCCCTGTAGTCACGTCTGGTGGTAGCTCCTTCAGGGTACTGGCCACAAGAGACATGGTTGGCAGCAAGATTTACTGCTCGGCCAGAGCTGTCATTGAAATAAATAGGATTAGGGCTGCAGTGACTTCATCATCCGGACTGTTCTAAAAACCTGTAATTTGCAGCCATGCTGTGACCAGCAAAGCTGCAGGGGCATGTGAGTGGGAATACCCGGTCACCTCCGGGACCACAAGTGGAAATCTTGCTGGCCCTTGACCTTGACCCCGAAGACAGATCTTAAATATTCCCCTTTACTAACTTTTTTTTAATGCAGCTAAAAGCTGGAGGTGATTTAGCTTTTGAGGTTCCTGAGTCAGCTGGAACCCAAGGAAATATCCCCCATCTTCTGCCAGCCCTTCTTTCTGATGTCTCAGCCCCAAGCCTGGGAGCTCTGGAAGTCCATTCGAAGCAATTGAGGGTTTTCACACTGGAAAGCACAGGTGTACAGGGGCCTGGCTCCCAGGGGACCTAGGACCAGCCTCCATATGGGCTCCGTATCCATCCTTGGTCCAGTCTAGCAGGCCCTGCTTAGGGGTGGCTCCTAAGATGGAAAGACTGGTCCCATCCTTCCCCTGAAGCTCCCTGACCCCCGGCCCCCTTCTGGTCTCTCCCCTCTAGCTCCCTGCCTCTGCTGCGGGAAGCACAGCCCCCTCCTAACCCCAGCATCCTGGGCCTTCCATGCAGACCCATCTAATGTTGCTGTAGGGTCCTTCCCCCCCCCCCCCTCCGCCTTCCGGAATGGTCACACTGCAAAGTGTGACTTCACATCCTTGAGGCTCACACTCAGGGATGGCCTTTCTGCTCACTGGGACCGTGAATGAGGCTGCAAGTGAGCAGAGGAGCCAAGGACGGGGCAGGGCTCTGTAGCCTGGGGGAGGCAGGCCGCTGCTACCCACGCGGGATGGATGTCACTGTCCCCGGTGGCCTCTCCGGCCCCTGCAGAAGCTCATCCCCCTCTGGGCCCTCCCGATCCCACAGGAATTGTCTTCGATATCCACGCCTCACCTGGGAATTCTCAAGACAGAGCAGCAATGAAATCCAGAAGTTTCCTAAGGTCCTGGTTAAATGACACCCCCTATATTATCCAGATCTAGAAAGATGTTAAGAAGAGTCGTCACTGTTTATTGAGCCTCTACTATGTGCCAAGCACAACACTCAGGCCCCATCCTTAATATTTCTCCTTACAATAACCCATTTGACAGATGAGACAACGGAGGCTCAAAGAAGTTAAACAGATTTCTTTCTCTTTCATGCTAGAAAATATTTTAGTTGCTCTATGAATCCAGATCTGTATGCTTGCTAGAAGCCATGATGTATTTCTTTGTCTTTTTTTTTTCTTTTTAAGCCTGTACCTGTGGCATATGGAAGTTCCTGGGCTAGGGGTCAAATTGGAGCCGCAGCTGCCAGCCTATACCTCAGCCACAGCAACGCTGGGTCCAAGCAGCATCTGTGACCTGCAGCTGGAGCAATGCTGGATACTTAACCCACTGAGTGGGGCCAGGCATCAAACCTATATCCTCACGGAGAATATGTTGGGTTCTTCACCCACTGAGCCACAGCAGGAACTCCTCATGAAGTATTTCTCACATATCCTGGGCCTTGGCAGGTGGCCTCTGAGTCCACCGAATAACCCAGTCTGGAGCCTCACTTTTCATCCTTGGTCCCCTTTGTACCAGTCAGAACCAGAACCAGTGGGGCTGGGTCCAGGGAGGACAGTGAGAGTGGCAAGCAGGCTGGCAAGCTAGGGCTGGTCTGGGGAGGGGGTCACCCACTGTGGGACCCAGCTGAGGCTCTTGTGGAGGGAAGTCAGGTCTTAGATGGTCCAGAGATAGAGGGGATTTCTGAAGATGACTCCACAGGTCTAGGGGCGCTGCTGGCTATTTCGACAGCTTAGCCATTACCCAGGGGATGACCCCTCCCCATGACTGCCCCTGAGAGAGCGCCTCACCCTTCCGTTTCCCCATCCCCAAGAAATGCTTTCAGTGGAAGGTGCCTGGTTTTTAGGGTCAAAGTTCCTGAGTGGCCATTTACTAGCTGTGTGACCTCAGGAAAGTCACTTAACCTCTCTGAGCCTCTGTTTCCTCCTCTGTGTCTGTGAAGAATAATAATAATAATACCCATTTGACCGTTATGGGGAGGATTTGAAATCTCGGTCATGAAGCCTTCAGGGGCCGGCACACAGGAGGCACGATGATGCTGGCATTATTGTCCGAGATCCCTCAGAGGGCAGGACGCCATGGTCACACTGCCAAGGCCAGGTCAGAGTGGGGAGGAGTTGCTCCACAAGGACCCTCACCATCTGCAGAAGTTCCAGTGCGGGCATGGCTGGGGCTCAGTGACAGGGCTCCCATGGAGGCTGGCTCGCAGGACAGGCATTTCTCAGCCAGTGGAAATGGCTTTGCCCCAGGCCTCCATCCGGAAGGGCCAGAGCAGGGATTTGAACCCAAGACTGTCTGGCACTCTCCCTTGCACCAGACAGAGAAGAAGGGAAAAGTGAGAGGGTCCTTTTGTTGGGAACAACCCAGTGGAGCTTTGTGTGAGAACTGGGGAGAATGCCCGCCCTCACCCAGGGTGCCTGACAAGGGCTGGGAGCACCGGACAGGAAAGGCAGGTTTCCTGCTGGCCTCAGGCTCGGGAGCGGCCAGGCCAGACCAAGAATTTCCGGCCGAACAGGCCCCCCTGCTGCCGCCACCGCTGCAGGCCAGGGCTGCCACTCGCAGCCCTTACCATGAGCACCCACCCCAGGACCTGTCCCCACAGCCACAGTCACTGAGGTGTCAAAATGTCAGGAGCCACTTTCTCAAAGACTGAGAGGAAGGGAGTTCCCATCGTGGCTCAGTGGAAATGAATCTGACTAGCATCCATGAAGATGCAGGTTCAATCCCTGGCCTTGCTCAGTGGGTTAAGGATCTGGTGTTGCCGTGAGCTCTGGTGTAGGTCACAGATGTGGCTTGGATCCTGTGTTGCGGTGGCTGTGGTGTAGGTCAGCAGCTCTGATTCGACCCCAGCCTGGGAACCTCCATATGCCGTGGGAGAGGCCCTAAAAAGCCAAAAAAAAAAAAAAAAAAAAAAAAAAAGTCGAGAGGAAAGAAAGGACGGGCTTCATGGATCCAGGCTCTCTGACCAGCCATCCTTCCCAGGCCTTACTCCACCCTAATGATGCGCGCCTCTCCAGATGGTCAGGAGTGGTCCCTGGAGGCAGGGGTTGGGGGGGGGCACAGCCCAGGACCTCTCATGGGAATGAGGGAATTCCCGTGAGCCTCCTGCATCACCAAGAGACAGTCTTGGAAGCCCCGTAGACAGGGATGAAAAGGCAGGAGACGGGGCTGCTGTGGGCCGTTTGAGGCCTGGCCCTGGTGTTTGGCCCCAGATGGCGCCCGCCCCACACCCAGCTCCCCGCACGCGGGGCCCGGCAGGGGCTAAAGGCCACGTTCCCACGCCGCTCCTGCTGGAGCAGGGCCAGGCCCCAGTCAGCGCCTTTCAGGGCTGTGCCAGCTCAGAGCCCGGAGCACCTCAGGGTTTGGTCTGAGGGGAAGGAGTTTCAGTTACCTGCCGCCAGGACCCACACAATCAATGCTTCTTTATTTCCTGCAAAGGTCCCTGCTCACAGCGATGGGCCCAGGACAGACCTGCAGTCTCTTCCCATCCAGGCAAAGCCCTGGGCCCCTGATGGAAACGGACAGGTGGAAATGGTGAAGAGGTGTGTGCCGCGAGGAACCCAACCTCAAGTCCTTGACCGTGACCCCTGGTGGAGGGGGCGGGGGGGGAGGAGGGGGCTTGAACTCCCTGTGGCCCCAACCTCGTTTATTCCTGGGCTGCGGTGGCCTTGGGCCACAGGGGCCGTGAACACCAACCCTGCAGAGCCCTGGGAGCTGAGCGGAGCAAGTGAGTTTCCACACTGTCAGCGAGAGGACTGGACAGAGGGGTCCTCCGGGGACCGTCCCGCTGGCAGCGTGTGGTCCTTGGTCTCTATGTCCTGGTCTCTGCCAGCAGGAGCCTGCGCACTGGAGCTGACTAGGAGAAGAGATTCCACGGAGCCCAGGCCATTCTGGGCACATGGTCGTCCATCCATGCACAGGCCGGCAAGGTCACGGCCACTATGATTAGACCCAAAGTTACTGCTGAGGCCACTCTGGGGCCCCTGCTCCCAGCCCTTGAGTGGATGCTTGGCTGGAAGAACCTTGCAGTCAAAGATGAGCAGCTCTCCAGGCCCCGGTCTCCACCGAGGGACCCTTACCCATCACCGCCTGGTCAAGGAAGGACTTGCCCTCTGGTCCCCCACCCACCATGGCCATAGCGGCAGACCCTGGAGAGCCTGAGCTCCTTGGAAGGGTCTAGATGAAGCTTTCCACCAGCAAACCAAGCAAAGCCTTGGCTGGAGGCCTAAGGATGGCTGGTCAAGGGTCTCCTACAGGGTAGGACTAGGCAGGGCCAGTTCAAAGGAGAGTTTCCATGGCTCCATGAGAAATGGGCTGGTGTCCTAGAGACTGGGCCTCTGGCCCCCTAGTGACCCCCACACACCCCATCTTGCCTGTCACAGCCCTCATGCCTCCACAGGAGGCTCCTGGGAAACTGCGCTTCTCCGGAGCAAGATGGAGGGACCAGGGTGAGGCCCACAGGATTTGATGGCATCAGAAGGGCAAAGGCCCCCAGAGAGCAGGCCCAGAGGCTGTCAGGGTGCAGCCAGGGATGGATGTGCCTGCCCGCAGGGACCTTCTCTGGGACAGCTTAGGGACGTCTGTGGGGGAAGCCGGATCCAGCAGGGACAGAGCCCTGCCCTCTGGGTACAAGGACCTGTCAGATGCGGGCAAATCACTGAGCTTGTCAGAGCCTAAAAATCAAGTGAGTCAGGGAGATAAGACACAGTTTTAGCCAGTAAACTTACGGCCTTATGAATCACTTTGCTTCCAGGCAGCAGGTTGCCACCTCAGCTTCCTCCTCCACCAGGCAGGTGGGGTGAGATCCTAGGCACGACCTTGCTGGAAAGGATGGGGCTGTGGGCGGGAGCACCCAGGGGCCCGAGGCAGCCTGGTGGGGGTTCCAGGGCTTCCACTTGCCTGTTGTGTGACGTGGACAACTTCCATCAGCTCATCCTTAAAATGGGCCGGTAGTGCCTGTCTCCTCTGAGCCTCTAGGGAATATCAGGGAGCTCAGGGAAATGGACTTGTTGGGTGAATAGCAGGCTGCGTGCACGTGTGCATGGTATGAGCGTGTACACACACACACACACACACACACACACACACACACACACACACACACGAGGAACCGTCCCTCCTGCTGTTGGTGTTGTTACTCTCTCTGGGTCCAGCAGTCCATTTCTCTGTAACATGCTGTCACTATCAGGGATCATTGTCCCTGTTAGGGACTGAACTCTGTCCCCCAAATTGGTATGTTGACCCCCTAAGCCTGAGTTCCTCAGAATGTGACCATTTTTGGAGATAAGGGGGTGATTAAGGTGAGATGAGGGTGGGGCCCTAATCCAGTGTGACTAATGGCCTCATAAGAAGAGGGAAGACACCGGGAAAGGCCACATAAGGTGTCAGGCCAGACGCAGAGGCCCAGGAGACACCAGCCCTCCTGATACCTTCATCTCAGACTTAGATGATTTTGAACCATGAGAAAATACATTTTGTTGTTTAAGCTCCTCACTCTGTGGTGCGTTGTTGCGGTGGCCTCAGGACACTAGTACAGGCACAAAGGCTCACCCATAAGCTGTCCTTGCTTGTTCTGGAAGCTCCTTTCAAAGCCTCCTCGCAGGGGAGGCTTCCCTGGACCTGGGCCCCGCTGGGTGAGGGCGTGTCCCTTGCCAGCCCTCAGGTTTGGGGCGAGGTCACCCCCTCACCATCTCCTGCAGAGTGGCTCCTTCCCAGCCTGACCAAGAGCCCCTCAGCCTCCCTGGCACTCAGGGCCTCTCTCTGGTCAGCCTCCTGGCAGCTGGGTCTGCTCCTGCCCAGCAGGGCTTGGTGAGCCCGTCAGCAGGAGCCGGGAGCCAGCTGTGCGCGCCCCTCTCCTGCTCAGCTTCTGGGCCCATAACCCACTTGGCCTATTCTTTCTCTTGGTTCCCAGCCAAACTGAGAACCCCTTCGGGAAGGCTCAGCAAATTTTCCCTGAGATGAGCTTCTCAAAGTGCTACCATGGAGTTCCCGTTGTGGCTCAGCAGAAATGAATCTGACTAGCATCCCTGGGGATGCAGGTTCAATCCCTGGCCTCACTCAGTGGGTTAAGGATCTGGCGTGGCCATGAGCTGTGGTGTAGGCTGCAGATGCGGCTCAGATCCCGAGTTGCTGTGGCTGTGGTGTAGGCTGGCAGCTACAGCTCTGATTGGACCCCTAGACTGGAAACCTTCATATGCCGCAGGTGCGGCCCCCACAAGACAAAAAGACCAAAAAAAATTCTTCCAGATCCAGCTAGGTTCCCACTCTTCGTCTAGCTGCCCAGGGCACTCAGGAGGCTCCCAGGGGCAAAGGAGGGGTGGAGACGGAGAGGATCAAGAGCACAGGCGTGCGGGCCCACCTCCCCTCAGGCCCAGACCCCCAGGGGACAGCTCTCCATCAGCCCACCTTCGGCCTGAACCAGGACTGGGGGCCCTGCTGGAAATAGCATGACCCCGGACTGGCGGACCTCTGACCCTGCCGTCAATGAGGTGGCCATTCTGCTTGGAGGGCCCTAGCCTGAGGTCAAGAGCCTCACCACGGCTGGTGAGGCACTGAGGCCGTGCTCCAGAGGCTTCTCTGGCCACGGAGAGGTCACGACCAGGAGGTCATGAGAGAAGGCGGTCAGGCTGGTGCCCCCACAGGATCCCCAACTTAATTAACACCAGCCCTTTTGTGCCCGATCAAGGAAGGAAAGGGCTTGCTTTCTTTCCTCGGCCCCTGAGGACTCTGTCTGCCCTCCCCTCTCAGGAGGCGCTTCCTTTGAACCCGGAGAACTTCCGGGGGCCCTCCCGGAGCTGGGCTCCATCATCCTGGCTGCCCTGCAGGGAAGGGGCAGGGGAGGGGCGGGTCAGTCTGGTCAGGTGGGAGGTGAGGTGGCCCTCATGTGTTCCTTTGTTCGAGAAGAAGTTACGAAGCATCCCTGTGAGCAGCCTCTGTGCTGGGCTCTGATCCCTGGGGTGGCTGGGAAAGTCGTGGAAAGGCCCCGTTGTTTGCCCAGGATGGATGACTAACCTGAGGGCTGAAGGGGCCCTTTCTCCGGAGGCAAGTGGGTGCCTGACCTTGAGGGAGACACACACGCACCCCAATAAAATGCCTCTGAGAAGCTCTTTGTGGCTGGACTGTTTGTCTTCCGAGCACAGGGGCCAGGACCCCGCCCCATGTGTGGTATCTTTGTGTTCCCAGGCCCACCACGTGGGTGTGGTTGCTCTAGGCCATGCTGGGGGGGGGCAGTGTGTGTGGTGAGGGTTGGGCAAGCAGGGAGCAGCTTTCAGTACCATGACCTCACCCCTCGAACCCACCCCCAGTGGTCCTCCTCGGCCAGTGAAAGGGCTGGTGTTTTTTTCTTTTTTCTTTTGTTTTTTTTGTTTTTTGTTTTTGTTTTTTTTTTGTTTTTTTTTGGTCTTTTTATGGCTGAACCAGTGGCACATGGAAGTTCCCAGGCTAGGTGTCGAATCGGAGGTGCAGATGCCAGCCTACACCACAGCCACAGCAATGCAGGATCCAAGCTGCATTTGCAACCTACACAATTCTCAGCAACGCTGGCTCCTTAACCCACTGAGCGGGGCTAGGTATCGAACTGGCATCCTTATGGGTACTCGTCTGGCTCTTAACCCACTGAGCCATAATGGGAACTCCTGTCCCTGGCTTTTTCATTCCACCGTCTTCTCTGTCTTCTAATTCTACGTGTCTTTCAGCTGATCGGTTTGTTTCCTATTAGAAGGAGAAAACAGAAAATATTGGCAGGAATCCCATTTTCCCCTCCCCCTTTAAAACGATAAGCCTCCTGGTATCCGTACCCATCTACCTGCCCACCATCCCGGGTCCTAGATAAAGGAGCTTGTCTCGAGCTCTGGATCCACTCCTCTTGCCTTCCGAAGATCCCTGCCCGTGACATGGCTTATTATCTACACTCCTTCATCATAATTCCCCCCCTTCCATGGGGTCTTTCTCATCAGCATACAGAAATTCTCTACAAGCTCCCATCTCTTTAAAAAGAAACATCAGGGGAGCTCCCTGGTGGTCTAGGGGTTAGGACTTGATGCTTTTACCACTGCGGCCTGGGTTTAATCCCTTGTCTGGGAACTGAGATCCCACATCAAGCCACTGAGAGTTGCGGCCAACAAAACAAAACAAAAAATAAACCAAAAAACCCCCCAAACACAGACAAAACAAACTCAAAACTACCCCCTTGCTGCCCCTCTCCTTCAGCAGCTACTGCTCCAATGGTTTGCTGTGCATCACAGTAGAATTACCTTAAGAAGCTCTTTCTGCCCCCTTCTCTCGCTTATTCACTGCCCTTCCTCCACACCCACCCCCGGGGTGCCCATTCCCACCATTGCACTAAAACCGACCTTGTCAGAATCTCCATGACCTTCACCTTGTTGAAGCCCGGGGTCAGTTCTCTGCCCAGCTGTTGGATCTGTCAGCAGCCCTGGGATGGTTGGCCCTGCCTCCTCCTTGAAAGGTCGCCTTCTCCTGGCTTTGGCGGAAACCACCTCCCCACTTTCCTTCTCTCTCTGCCTGTCCCTGTTGGTTTCGGTCAACCTCTACCTATTGATATGTGTCCACTTCTCCTCTTCCTCTAGACGCTTCCTAGAAGGCCTCCCCAGGGCTTTAAGACAACTCGTAGGCTGATGCCTCCCGCACTTGCGTCTTCAGCTCCAACCCTTCCACCGAGGCTCACGTCACTTGTCATCTCCATTTGGGCATCTACCAGGCATGGCAAAATTAACACAGGCCACACTAAAACTGTTAACGATCTGGTCTTTCCCATCTTGGTAACTGGCACCAGCATGGACTCGGCCTCTCAAGCCTGGAGAGCATCCTGATCCCCAGTTCCTCTCCCTCACCACGTGGGATTCATCGCCAAGTTCCGTGAACTCCGTTCCATGGCTCTCAACCCCTCCTTTCTCTTCCATGTCCATGGCTGCCACAGTCTCACCCACGTGGCTCTCAGGGTCTCCCCGTTCTCTCGTCCCCTACGATGCAGTCTACGCCACAACCAGAGTGATCCGTAAAGGTTTTAAATGAGATCAGGTCCCTTCCCAATTGTGATTTGAATAATACCTGGATTCCTTACCATGGCCAAAATTCTCTACCAGTTAGGGCTTCTACTTGCCTCTCTGTCTTCAACTCTCCCCACCCCTCCTCTACATCAGCCCCCTGCTGTTCAAACTGGGGGAGCAGAACGTGGCTCCACCTTAAGCCCCCAGCTCTTCCCCTGTTTAGAATATTCTCCTGCCCATCTTTGCCCAGAATAAACGTCACCTCCCTAAAGTGGCACCCTGCGGGCTCTCTCGCTGCACTGTCCTGATTTTTTTTTTTTGATTCATTGCACGTATCAGCAATGAAATGACAAGTTTTGAGTATTTGGGACAGTTGCTTTGGGGGCTTGTTTCGTTTTGCTGTGCCTATGGGATGTGGAAGTTCCCAGGCCAGAGCTCGAACTCAAGCCACAGCAGTGACAATACTGGATCCTTAACCCCACCTGAGTATCTGTTTATTTGCTTGTTTTCTCTCCACGCACTAACATGGAAGCTCCAGGCAGGCAGGGAACTCCTCTGTCATGCTCACAGCCATAGCTCCTGCATCTAGAACAGAGCCTGGCACATTAATGGGGGTTGAATAAATAGCTGTTGAGTAAATGAACAAGTGGACACCAGGCAGTGGGGATAAAACCAAAACAGGATCTGACAAGGTCCCAGCCCCTGGGAAGCTCAAATACGGAGGCACGATGGAGAGAAATTGGCATGTAAAATGCAGTGTGGGGGGAGTTCCCACTGTGGCTCAGTGGGTTAAGAATCTGACTAGTATCCTTGAGGATGCAGGCTCAATCCCTGGCCTTGCTCAGTGAGTTAAAGGATCTGGTGTTGCTGTGAGCCGCAATGTGGATCAAAGATGCAGCTATGATCTGGCATTGCTATGATCTGATTCAGCCCCTAGCTTGGGAACTTCCATATGCTGCAGCTGCAGCCCTAAATAAAGAGGGGAAAAAAGCAGTGTGCTAATCATTTCCAAAATTGCCAGGACCAGTGACATGGGGCCCCTTGAAGAGGCACCTACCCAGAGTGTATGTGAGCATGTGCAGGGCAGGCTTCTTGGGGAAGTTGTGCGGATTGTAAGCAGGTGCAGGGGATAAAGAGAAGCTTGTCCCAGCGGGGACACTTGAACGTGCAAAGAGCCAGACAGACAGAGAGAGCACAGTGCGGGGGCTCTGAACACCACACCTGCAGAGCGGCTGCCCTGCGTCCTCCCTGGGCTACTTGGCGGAGGGGAGACCGTCCTCCCATCCAGATCATTCGTTTCTTCATTTATCCTTTAATGCTAACCATGGGGCTCTGCCAAGAGGCAGGGACTGGGCTAGGCACTGGGGAGGCAGAAATAAAGGGGCTATGGCCTCTGGGGGCGAAGAGGCAACGCTGAGCTACAAAGATAAAGGAAGTCCCTGCCCAAGGCCGCGCCTTGAGACCGCAGCTCCTCGTGCAGAAGGTACCGCTGGGGCCTCCTACCATGCACGTGCCTGGCTCTCAAGGCTGCAGCAGAGACACTCCCGCCAGCCCTGCAAGGACTTGCCCTGAGCAGGTCCTGCTGTCTGCTTTGCCTCTCTGCTCCCTCCTGCACACACTTACTCCCCACACACGCAGGCACGCACGTCACCTCCGCTCTGGTCACAGACACACATCCTCATCTGCCCTGGTGACCTCAGGCAGGCCCCTACGTCCTCACAGACTCACTCCATCCCGATGTGCAGACGCAGCTCACACAACACAATCTCACGCTCTGGAAGGAAGCTCCTTCCCTGCTTGGGAGACCACACAGCTTCCAGAAACACTCCTTCCCCCCCCGCCCCCTCCATTTATAACATTACAGACAAATCAGCTCGAGGCAATGTAATTTGAATGAAATATGCCATGGGAAGGGGTGATTCAAGCAGGCTTCTTGGAAGAGGAGAATGTGAGTCCTAAAGTCCTGGAATGGCAAAAATGAAGAGTTTGTTTTAAAGAAACAATTCATCAGACTCTTCAAGCTACCAAACGCTAATGTATGGACCCACGGAACTGATAAGTTAGGGTTGGTCAGACAGTCTTGGCTGGAACGATGTCAACAGCACCTCCCCCCCACCCCCCTCCTTCACTCTCTGTTGTCACCACGTGGGAAGCCAGAGTGACCTCAATAATTCAAGTGGGCAGTAACTCTTTCCCGAAAGAACCACTAGAAAAATGCTTGGATCACACAACATTGTACATCGACTATACTTTCATTTTTTTATACACTTTAATTTTTTTAAAAAAGGAAAAACAAACAAACAAACAGACAGAAAAGAAAAAAGCTTGGCAGACCCTGACTGGCCTTGTCTGAGGTCACACGCCCTTTTCGGAAGCCATCCCCTCCTGATCAGAGATATGGAGTTCTCTGATTACCAAGCCCGAGGCTTGTTCTCACTCCTCTAGCAGGCTGGCCCCATCCGAACCACAAGGAATGAGTTTCCTCAGGGGAAAAAGGGCTCTGTAATCAGAAGTGGGGAATGGGTACTGGAGCAGTAAACTAACAGAGGTCAAACACCCATCCCTCAAATATCGGCCCCACCTTGGTTACAATACCGGGCACTCTTGGCACAACCACAGAATGTGCCCAGTTGGCTTATCAGGAGAGGATCCTGAGCCACACAGGTAATCACCCTTGTTTTACTACAGCGTAAGGGCACTTTCAGGCACTGAACTTGATCTCTCTGCTCTACTACCCTAGAAGTCAAGAGAATCACCTTGGAGTCCACTGAGACATCTCCTCTAGAAGGACAATGAACCTGGGGCCCTGGGAAAAGCCTTCTCAGAGGAGGGAAGTTGGAGAGGGAAGTGGGGGATCCGTTCTTGAGGCACTAAGTTGAGTGTCTTTGGGACATCCAAGTGGAAGAGCCCAGGAGCCCGTCGGGTATGTGAGACTGGCTCCTCCCCCTGCAATGGCCACACGTCCACTGCCACGCTCAGAGCTTCTTTTCCCCGAGTGTCCCTGTGGCCAGTCAAGGGGCATCCATTCAGAAGACACTGAGGAGTTCGTGTTGTGGCTGAGCGGAAACGAATCTGACTAGCATCCATGAGGACACAGGTTCGATCCCTGGCCTTGCTCAGTGGGTGATGGATCCAGCGTTGCCATAAGCTGTGGTGTAGATCACAGATGTGACTCGGATCCCACGATGCTGAGACTGAGGTAGTAGGCCAGCAGCTACAGCTCCGATTCAGCCCCTAGCCTGGGAACCTCCATCCATATGCTACAGGTATGCTCCCCCCGCCCCCCAAAAAAGGCCAAAAAAAAGAAGACAGTGTGAACAAAGCCCTGAGCACAGGCAAGTCATGGGGATGGGGTCAGGGCAGGGGTGGGGGGTGGTTGCTGCATACAAAGAGATCTTCCTGGGTTTGGCCTCTCTGTGCCACGGAGAACCAGGGTCAGCCCAGGACCCCAGCCGAGAGGATCTCTAGACCTGGATCTATCACTGACCACTGACCACCTCTCTCCTTGGCGCCTCCACTCTCATCTCTAGCACCCCGCAGGGCTGTGTAAACGGGTCTCCGAGGATGACCCCCATCGATCCACACCTCCAAGCACTCCTGCCACGATGTGTTCCCTCCCCACTGAACATAGGCAGGCCGGTGACACACTATTCTACAGAACATGGCAGCAGTGATTTCATGCCAATTCCAGCCTTAGCTTTACAAGGAATGGCAGTTTCTACTCCCTTTTCCTTGGAAGGTTCACTCTTGTGATCCCTGAGTCACCATGTAAGATGTCTGGGTACCCTGCTGGAGGGACCATGTGAGGAGGAGAGGCTCCAGCATCTTCGTTCAGCCTCTAGATGACTCCAGCCCCTGCCTTTACATGGAGGCACCTACACAAGAAACCGCCGAGCAAGACCAGCCGTGGAACCCACTCAACCTGCAGAACCACAAGAGATAGCACAATAGTGGCTGTTTCAAGCCACTGAGTTTTAGAGTGGTTTGTTATGCAGGGGTAAATAAGAAACACAATCCCCCTGCTGGGGAGATTGGCTGGTATTCCTGTCTTGTGCCATCCTCGTCCCAGCCCCCAAGACCTAAACATGGTTAATTCCGGGCCGCTTGAATGACCCTGTTCATAAAGATTCCGAGCAGGCTGGCCAGTTTTGGGGACAAGCACAGGAGAGGATGGACATATATTGTCAGATTCCGTGACTGAGCTTCCGAAAGACACACAAAACCCAGTCCCCCGCAGGGCTCGAGACAAAGCAGAGGGGCCGGCTGGCTCCCAGCTCCATCCCTGCTGGTCCAGAGACGCAGATGGCAAGGCTCAGGTGCCATTCAGAGGGGCGTGCACGGCTCTGAGATTGGAGGGTGTGGTGTAGTGGTGTCAGCCATATGAATACCTCTCACCCTGGCTCACAGGGAAATGGGCCAGCTCTGCCATCTTGGTGCCATCCAGGTCCCCTGTCTCTTCCCCATCCTCTGGAACCGACCCCTCTTCCGCAACCTGTGCTTCGTCTGTCCTGGACCAGCCCTTTCCTGACTTCCATCTTTTACAGGCCCAAGCATCACCCTGCAGCTGTAATCACTTCATCTCTGTTCTGGGAAGATGCTTTCCTTCTCCTTCCCCAGATCTCCAGGATCCCAGGGTCACTATCATATGTGGCCACTATTGACTGAAATGTGTCATGTGTGACTCTTGTGCCACTACCAGACCAAGAGCTTCTAGAGAGCAGGGACAACAGCTTCGTTTTCTCTCTCATACATTCACTAGTGAATTCATTTGGTCATTCATTCGCTCAACAATCCACCATAGGCTAGAGTCTGTTTGGTGCCAGGACATAAAGCATAAAATATTGTCCCCGCCCTGGAGTCATATCTGGTCCCTGGTCCAGCTGGACAGACAGATGTGCGAACAGACAGTTATTAGGCAAGAATACAATGGTGGGTATGGAGCGTGAACACAGGGCAGCGGGAACACAGGCACGTCCCCCAAGGCAGCCTTTTGGGGAAATAAACTCACCTGTGATTGTTGGGTGCCAGGCTCTGTTCTAAGTGTTTCATTTACTTTTATTTACATTTTCATTATTTTAAAGGCACTGATGCCACTCTTTGAGCCTTTCCAGGGCAGCCCACCCTTGCCAGCTGTGCCTTCCTCCACTTTACGCAGAAGTCTGCGTGAGCACCCAGGGGCACTCACACACAGTTTTTACAGAAATGATCACACAAGATTCTGCATGTTGGCTTTTTTAACGTCAAAAGCTTGAAACTCAGTCCATCTCACTATAGAGAAATCTCATTCTTACCCATCACGGCACAGTGTCAGTATTTCCTTATAGAAAAGTACTGGGTAATTTGTTTAACCAATTGCCTGTGGTTCTTATTTTAATTGTTCACAATCACAAACGATGCTGCAATGATAACTTTGTGCGGGCATTATTTTGAACAAGTGTCATATATTTCAGGGTAAATTCATAATTGTTGGGCCAAGGGTAGCTGCCTTGAACATTTTGACTGTCCCGTATCTAACATTTAGTTGTTAAAAACACACCGCTGGAGTTCCCTTGTGACGCAGCAAGTTAAGGATCCAGCATTGTCACTGCAGCGACTCCCATTGCTGCTGTGCCTCGGGTTTGATCCCTGGCCCTCCAACTTCCACAAGCCGTGGGGAAAAACAAGAACACTCACCACTAAGCTCTATAAAGCTTTTCCTCTAATCTCTTAATAGAACCCCCTTCTGCCACGGCCAAAAGAGCCAGGCTGGCAGAGGAGAAGAGGAAAAAGACAGCACTTCCTTTTAAAAATGCTTCTCTCTTTCATTATCTTTTTTTCCCCTTTCTATGGCTGCACCTGTGGCATAAGGAAGTTCTTGGGTCAGGGGTCAAATCGGAGCTGCAACTGCTGGCCGGCAGTACAGCCACAGCAATGCCAGATCTGAGCCACATCTTTGACCTATGCTGCAGCTTGCAGCAACGCCGGATCCTTAACCTACTGAGTGAGGTCAGGGATCGAACTGGCATCTTCCTGGACACTATATCAAGTTCTTAACCTGCTGAGCCACAAGAGGAGGTCGTATCTTTAAAATATAAATATACATTTAATACAGAAATAGACTCTATGTAAAATATAAATACAATTTAGTAATACAATAACATTTAATAAAACAAAAGTGAATGGTATATAGATAAATAACATAAATTTAAATATAAAATTCAACAAGGGGAGGGGCCATGTGGTCCAGGAACCACCTGCAGCTGCCTTGGGACCTCAGGGCAGAGTCTGCCTGAGGAAGGAGGGCAGGAAGCCTGGCCCGGGTGCCTTGGTCGGAGTCCTGGCTGGTGTCTCGCCCACAGCACGTTCAGGTTTATGAGCCCATCTGTGGCATTTCTGCTTACGCCAGTTTGGTTGGGCTTTTTTTGCCACCGCCTCCAGAAGAGTCTGCATGAGGCCACAGCAGGTGGAGGGGCTTTCTCGGAGAGTGGATGTTTATGGCCGTGATACCTGGAGGGTCAGGAGGGGTTAACTGCTTGGACCAGGAGCCGGGAAGCTGCCCAAACAGAGAAAGGGATGGAGGTGTGCAGAGGGGGGATGCAGGAGGCGTGGTTCAGAGCTGCTGCAGCTCCGGTGTGAGGCTGGGTGGACCAGGGTGGGGCGTGAGCACCCCAGGCGCTGCCCTTTGTGATTCATGAGAGGCATCTTCATCTTTCACTTGAAGTGGCCAGAGTTTCAGCCTAGGTGACCAGAGTTTCACCTGTTGTGATCACAGACGTGAAGGAAAAATTGGTTTCTTGTTCCCTCTGTGCAGCCCCACCCAGGGTCAGAGCTCTGGACCCACCCCCAGCTCCTTGGCCTGGCGGCCCCCAAAGACAGTCACCCTTGGAGACCTGGCATCAGACAGGCCCACAGGGCCACCCACGCCTGGGGCACCCATGTTGGCCCCATGAGGGAGAAGGCTGACAGGAGAAAGGCCATGGGCGTGCCAGCCCCTCCCCCGCCCCAGGGGTGTGCCAGTGCGTGTGCACATGCCATGTGCACACAGGAAGCCAATCACCCTTTCCTCATGAAGCCTGGGGATCATTCTCCCGTGTTTACTCTTTCTCCTTATCTCAGGAGGCCCTCTGGAACCTTTGACCCCGGAGCTGGGTGAGGCAGGAAAAGAAAGGACCAAGGGGGGAAGGAATTTGCCCTCTGCTGTGTCTCGGGGCTCCAGGCCTCCAGGGGAGCAGGCTCAGCCTCCTCGGATTGCCACTACCTGGGCACCCACAGCAGGCCCTGTGGCCACTGCCTCTGGTCGCTTCCTGCCAGCCCGCCATCCACCACAGGAGCCTCCTGAAATGCCACCTCCTCTCCGCGTCACTCGGCTGGGCCGCCTTCAGACCAAGGCACATTCTCTCCTGTGACTCAAAAGGCCCTTTGTCATCCCAGCCTACCTGTCCACCCTCACTTGTCCCCGTTCCCACCTCACTCTGGGCTCCAGGCACGATGTCCCAGAGTCATGCCCTGAAAGCACCACAGCTTGTGCACCAGCTGCTGTAACCAAGGACCACAGACCAGCGACTCCAAACAACACAGGTTGCTTTTCTTGCAGCTCTGGAAGTCAGATGTCCAAGGATGGGTCTTCAGGGGCTACCATCAAGGTGCCAGCAGGCCTATGTCCCTCTGGAAGCTCTGGGAAGAATCCATTTCTTTACCTTTTCCAGCCTCAAAATGCCACCTGCTCCCTTGCCCGTGGCCCTACCTCCATCTTCAAAGCCAGGAGTGCAGCATCTTTCAGTCTCTTTCTGATTCTGTTTCCAGTAGTATCTTCCCCTTCTCTCTCTC
The DNA here is from genome assembly GCF_054392235.1 of Sus scrofa. Lineage (NCBI taxonomy): Eukaryota > Metazoa > Chordata > Mammalia > Artiodactyla > Suidae > Sus > Sus scrofa. The sequence goes on along the minus strand of NC_139385.1, from coordinate 130,314,829 downwards.
TCTCTCTTTTATTTTATTTTATTTTATTTTATTTTATTTTATTGGCTTTTTAGGGCCACACCTGCGACATATGGAAGTTCCCAGGCTAGGGGTCGAATCCAAGCTATAGCTGCTGGCCTACACCACAGCCACAGCAATGCAGCATCCTTAACCCACTGAGCAAGGCCAGGAATAGAACCTGCGTCCTCATGGATACTAATCAGGTTTGTAACTTGCTGAGACACAGCGGAAACTCCCTTCCCCTTCTCTCTGACTGGCAGTCTTGGCTCCCTCTTATAAGTTCCCTTGTAATTGCCTTTGGGGCCAGCTTAGATAATCCAGAATAATCTCCCATCTCAAGAGCCTTAGTTTAATTACATCGGCAGAATCCCTTTTTACCACATAAATTAGCATTTTCACAGGTTCTGGGGATTAGGACGTGGACATCTCTGGGGACCGTGACCTTGCCTGGCAGAGATCACCCTGAGCTTTGGCATGAGCAGTCTTCTGCACCACGACAGGCAGAATCATGGCTGAAGGGGGGCTGCCCTGGGGCTCCGGCCCAGGCCAGGCTCTGCTCTCCAGGCTGAGTGCATGGGCAGGGCTGCATATTCCCAGAGGGGCTGCACCTTTGTGGAATTCCCACAGAGGGACCACATGGGCCAGCAAGGATCCTGCCTGCAACACCCACCCCTGCTACTCCTCCTTCCACTGGCCATGAGCTGCTCACGATTCAGGATTTAGCTCAGTCTGGGATGCTTCAAATTCTGCCCTGTTCTCCTCCTGCACTCCCGGCTCAGTCCCATCCTCTCTGGGCTCACTCTTCCTCCCGTGCTTTCCGTAGCCCCAGCACTGACCACAGGACCCTGGAGTGAGTGTCTGTGAGGGAGTCTGCCTGGGTGAGATCTGAGCCAGGGCCAGGAAGTTTCCCCCCAGATCCCCCGGCCCTGCCATCCCCAGGTCCTCTCTAGGATCTTCCAGCTCCTGTGGTCTTTGTCTGCCACTATGTGCAGCCTCGGGTAGGGCCCTGGGAGGAAGGCAGAAAGGAAGCAGGGTGGTCCTCCCCTGAGAAGCACTCCCAGCTGCAGGGAACCCCAGAGCAGTGAGCAGGCTGCAGACTTGCAGCCAGAGGAGCCCAGCCTGGGGCTGGGAAAGTGGACCGTGTTCAGAGCAGAAAGCTCTTTGCTTTACCAACATCCAGGAGTATGGAGTTCTCTTGTGGCTCAGTGGGTTAAGGACTCAGCATTGTCACTGCTGCAGCTCTGGTTGCTGCTGTGGCGAGGGTTCCATCCCTGGCCCAGGGACTTCTGTATGCCTCCACCGCAGCCAAAGGGAAAAAACAAAAAACAAAAATGCAAGAGGATTATGTACTACTGCCACTGCCCCTTGATCCGGTTGGGGGAGGGGAAAGCTGCAGGGGACCAGTCAGTGAGTCCCCAGCCAAGGAGGCGAGGCGGGCAGGGAGGGAGTTGGCAGAACTTGGCGATGGGTGAAGATGGCATGGGGGTAAAGGATGGAGCAGAGAGGATGTTTGTGACCCTGGATATGGGTTTGGGAGGTGGGGAGAGTGCCGAGTGAATATAAAGGGCTCCCCGTCACATCGGCACCCAGCCGGCTTGGTTTGGAACACCCCATCAACAGAGCCTGAGACAAGGACTCAGGTTTAACTTGCGGATTTGGACTGTGATTCGGGAAGGGGTGGTTGCTGCCATAGGCCCAGGGACACAGCCCCCCCCCCGGGGAGGGCGCTCTAGGACCCGTGTGGAACGTGCCTAAGGGTCATCCAGTTGGAGGATCAGAGCTGGGGGGGCCTCTCCATGAACCCCCTGCCCCCCAGTGTTGAGGGTGTGGCCTGAGACCATTAAGCACCCTCCACTTCTGGGTGGTGCCTGGTTTTCTGTAGCTTCAGAGGAAACCTAGAAGCAAAAATGCAGAGACCTGCTGCGGCAGCTTGGAAAGGACATGAGTAAGGCGCCTGGAGGTGTCCACGCGGCTGTGTGGAAATCGGGCAGGCCGAGGTGTGCCCTGGCACCCCAGCACATCAGCTCCGACCACACTTCTTCTTTGTGTGTGTGTGTGTGTGTGTGTGTGTGTGTGTGTGTGTGTGTGTGTGTCTTTTTAGGGCCGCACCTGCAGCATATGGAAATTCCCAGGCTAGGGGTTGAATCGGAGCTGCAGCTGCTGGCCTACACCACAGCCATAGCAATACAGGATCCAAGCTGCATCTGTGAACTACACCGCAGCTCACGGCAACGCCAGATCCCTGACCCACTGAGCGAGGCCAGGGATCAAACCCACATCCTCATGGATACCAGCAGGGTTCATTACCCCCAAGCCACAATGGGAACTCCATCACCCATTTTGATCCCCGCCAGTGCACCCCAGCTGCTCCTCTGAAGGGCGACGTGTGTGAGTTCACTGCTGACTCACACCACAGGCCAACCCAGTGTCAGGGAAAAGCCTGTCGTCTGCTCTGGAGGCGCACACAGGAGACCTCTTTGCGTGGACAGGAGGGGCTCAGGACCCGGTATGGAGGTGGGGTGAGGGCGGTAGGAAGGCTGGAGGGCTTGGCCTGAACCTTGAGAAGAACCTGGGGTGTCGCCTGGACCCCATGCCGCAGGAGGGCTTGGAGAGGGAAGGGAATGATGGAGCCGAGAAGAGAGGAGGGGGTTGAATGGGAGGCGACACGGAGGGAAGCTGGGGGTGGACGACGGGGCCGCTAAGTCCCCGCAGCCGGGCCTCGCCTGGGGGACTTGACCAAGAGAAATATTTGCGAGATGCAGGTTAAATGGCAGCTTAAACACACACACATCTAGTTTCACCTTTGCCCACGATCCCACTAAAACAATAGGAAGGAAGAAGGAGGAAAACAAAAGAGGAGATAACAGCATCGACATTTGGGAAGCTGACGCAGTTTCCAGAAATGCAGGGTAACACAGTTTCCAGAAATGCAGGGTAACACAGTTTCCAGAAATGCAGGGTAACACAGTTTCCAGAAATGCAGGGTAACACAGTTTCCAGAAATGCAGGTAGGAGAGAAAAGACGTAAACCATGGGAGGATTAGTCCCAGAGAGCCAATATTGAACTAAAAGAAATTACAGAGAGGAGAGCCTGGCTAAGGTACGAAAAGAGACCCCCCACCGAGGTTGCAAGCTCACCTTTCAGACAACTAGGGACAAAGACAGAATTCTACAAGCTTAAGAGGTGGCGGAAAAGAGTCACCTGCTGCGGATAAGGGATCAGAATGGTTTTGATTGGTCTCATCAGCAGTGCTGGGACACAAGGAGCCAAGAGGGAATACCCAAATGGTGGAAGGAAATGCTCTCGCATCTAGAACCCTCCGTCTGGCCAATGATCAATTACATGTGACCATAAGGATGTGTGCCAGCCTTAGGATGTGTGCTTTCAGATGTGTGCTATCGCGAGAAAATTCCTTCCCGCGTAAACTTTCTCAGAAACCTACGGCAGACCGTGCTCCCCAAACGGAGAGGGAGCTGGGGGCAGAGAAAGGACACGGGAGCCAGGAGGGCCAACCCAGGAAGAAGACAATGAGCCACCCGAGGAGGAGGGAGCTGAAGACGGGGCTGCAGAGTGTGGAGAGAAACCAGTTCCACCAGGGTGGACACTCACCAACCTGCAGACAGAGGCCTGGGAGAGCCTGGACCAGATCTGCTCTGCCCACATCTTGCCTTGACCGTGGGCTGTGAAGGGCGTGCCCTCCCCTCCTGGCCTGCAGCCACCCCATAGGAATTTCTGATTTGTCCTGAGAACAGGATCCAGGCCATAGTGAGCATAGAAGGGACCACAGCCCTGCCGGGTGCCCGACGATGGAGAGCCCCACCTCCCTCGGCTCACCCATTGTCTTGTCCAGTGATGTCCCCAGAAGGGCTTTTGTAAATCGTCCAGATGCTGAAGCCACACCATGGCCCGGGAACTCTGTCCAGCTCATCTCCTCTAAGTCTTCAAAAAAAAACCGCTAGGAGCCTTTTCCTTAGACGTTAAGGCTGGTGTCTGCCCCTTGGGTTTTGGGCTCTGGCTCTGACTGCCCCCTCTCCATCCTCTAATCGGTGCCCATTCTCCCCTCTGCACCTGCCCCAAGCCCAGGGGGCTGTCCTCTACCATTCCCTCATGGGCTCTCTGTGCACTGGGCTCGCTGGTGTCACTTCGGGTTCAGCATGGAGGTGCCAGCAGGACATGAAGCAAGGAGGATAGCGAGGTCAGACAGCACTGGCTCTGGCCCCTTCCCATCCCCTCAGAGGGAGGCCGCCACACCCTCTAGCCAAGGCCAGTGCATGGGTGTCTCCTGGGACCGTGGCTAGGGTCCCAGCCCTCGGGGTTCTGGTAACTTCTTCCTCCTCCTGACCGTCCCGTCTAAGAAAGGCCACGGCTCCTCGCCGTGACCTGCCTTGGTTCTCCTGAACTCTGCTCACGCCTTGTAAACAGTCCATCAACCTCTCCTCGGTTCCCCTGCTTTTGTTGTTGCACCGCAACACCACAGGCAGCCCTGCCCTAGTGGTTGCCCCAGAAACTGCTACTGCCACCCTGAAGGGCTGGATGTCCCCCTTGTCATGCTTCCTGGTAGAGGACCTTATCAGTCCCACATAGGGACATGTGATAGGCAGGGGCAGGTCGCAGTGACTGCCCCTCAGGAGGCAGGGGAGCGAGCTCTGGCCTTTACCTTGACTGGGGAGGATTCGTACATGGAAACTTCTCCAGACATAGGAAGTGAGCGCCAAAGATACAGGAAGGCGCATGACAAATACCTACTGCAAGAGTAGAGTAGGGCGGTTGGCGGAGGGAGTTATTTCTGAGCCCAAGACAGCAGCCAGCAAGGCAGGACTGAAGGGAGCTGTCTTCTAGGGATGCTGGGTCCTGGCTGGGGTTGGGCACGGCAGACGGGGGCCGACCCCCACTCGCTCTCCTCAGGTCCTGCCTGGACCACGGCTCCCAGACCACGCTAGCTGCTCCCTGGGCTGTGGCCTTGCCCACCCTTCATTCAACCAGCCACCACTCACCCCCAGGAACCAGGACCACAGCCTGGTGCCACCATCTTCCAGCTCACTGTGCTAGCCACACCCCACCACCTGGGACCTCAGAGGCCAAGTCTTGACTGAGGGGCCAGAGGCTGGCAGTCATGTAGGAACAGCAGATGGAGGCTGTGGGGTAGCCCCGAGGAACTTTCTGTGCCCCACAGAGCATCTGTCTGGGGTCTGAGGACAAGTCTACGAGACCTGAGCAGGCTGGTTCTCTGGAGGAGGAGGTGCTGGGGCAGGTGCAGCCAGAGTTGCAGGGAGCGTGATCCAGCAGGGGGCAGCCCTAAATGACAAGACAGGGCACCGCTGGGCAGCATGTGCCAGGAGCTTCCATTGCGGCCACTGCACAACACCCCCCCCCCCAGTCCATCTGTCCTTGTGGCATCATCATCCTGCTGGGCGGGGGGCTTTGGTGCAACACTGGGAAGCCAGGGCGATGGGACTTAATGGGGGGGAAGCGGGGAGGGAAGGCCACTCTCAGGGACCCACAAGAGTTGAAGGACTTCCAGGAACAACCAGGAAGCCGGGAGACGTAGAAATATCATATGCGGGCAGTTTCTAACCAAGCCTGATCTGTGAAAAAGAGAGCCCTGCCTGTCCCCAGCTCTGCGACAGTCCCCGGGAGACGGCTGGGAGCAAGCCAGCCCTGCCCTCCTGCCGGTTCCACCTTGGTGGCCTTCCCAGCCCACCCTAGACAGGGTCAGGGTGCTGGCAGCTGCTTCCCATTAACTGCAGGCGCACCCATAGGCTGAGGGGGGCAGGCAGGGGGCCGAGGGGGCACCTTCATTCCAGGGATGTGGCGCTGGGGCCAGGCAGGCTGGGGCCACGTGGAGCCCCGCAGAGGAGAGGTGGGGACAGAGGGATGAACTCATTCTTTCCTCGGTTCAGGCGCTGGGGATCGTAAAACCGGGACGCTGAGCCATGGCCCCAGGTGTGTGCGCTCCCAGTTTCGCTGGGATAATAGCCGGGAACTGCAGGAGGCTGACCTGGTTTCGATGGCACACTCAAGCTCTGGCACCTCCTCCTCTGCTTCACCAAGGCCCCAGGGAGCCCAGGCAAGAGAGAAAAGGGGTGTCTCCGTGGGGCCCCCAGAAAAGCCCTTCCCCTGCAGAGGCTCTAGCGGAAGATTCCCAGGTGTCCAGAAAGGGGACAGGAGCCTGCTCTCTCCTTGGGGGTCCTCCTGCACTTGGCCCTGTGAGCCACCGTTTACTCCCCAAAGACCCAGAATCAGATGCAGGGCTCTTAGAGTCCTCTGGTCCCCAAATCTGTCCCCTTTACAGATGGGGAAACTGAGGCCCAGAACAGGCAAGGGAGCTGTCACAAAGTCGGGTAGTGGCAGAGCCAAGACTTGCTGGGATTTCTGGATTCCAGCGCATTCTTGTCCCTCTGCCTCAATGGAACAGCAGGGGAAGGAACCAGAAACCGAACAGAGAACCATGAGAGGCGCCCCCAGAAGGCGCCCCCAGGCTGCAGGGAGCGGACAGAAGCAACTCTCCTGTGTGACACTCAGATCCAGGGGACATGGCCTTGCTCCCAAGACACCCAAGGCTGGGCTTCCTGCGGGAAAGGTGGGAAACTGGCCATGGAGAGCAGAGGGCCCCGTGGGGGCGTCGGGCATCAGCTGCAGCTCCGATTCAAGCCCTAGCCCGGGATCTTCCATATGCCGCAGGTGCAGCCCTAAACAGAAATAAGAAAAAAAAAAACAAAGCTCACAGCCAGGGCTGCCAAGGGAGCACTCCTCACCCTCAGGAGACAGGAGAGCCTCCACCCTCTTCCACAGGCCTTGGAGGCAGACAGCCTCTGCACCCCCTACACCACCCAGGGTCTACAAAGGGCCCTTTCCAATCTCAGGGGACCTCTACCTGCCTCCCCGACCAGGCTGGTCTCATTGCCTTTGGCCTCAGGATGAGCCCACCTCCTCCAGGATGGGGAGGCAGAGCCCCATAGATCAAGGCCTGAATTCTGGGTTTTGTTTATTTGTTTGTCTTTCTTGGCCACACCTGCAGCAAATGGAAGTTCCCTGGCCAAGTATCAAACCTGTGCCAAGGCAGTGTCCCTATCCACTGTAGCAACAACACCAGATCCTTAACCTGCTGAGCCACAAGGGAACTCCACCGAGGCCTGAATTCTAACAGGCTACCTGCAGCTTCGTCATCCCAAGCTGCCTGGCCTTGATGAGTGACTTTTGTCAAACTTTGAAACGAGGCCACTCCTCTCCCTTCGTGGTGTCAGTGAAGACAGGACCTGCTCCCCCATGGTGGGCTCTCAATCACAGAGGCTGATTTTATCAAAAATGTCTAGGAAGTCTCTCTGACACCCCAACCCTGGGGTTCCCAGACCCCCCTTCCCTGGGGTCACATGATGCTGCGGGGTCTCCTCTGGCCTCCCTCCCCACCCCTTTGGGCCAGTGGTGTGAGAGAGACACAGCCTGGTGGTGTGATGATACACAAAGCTGGTATCATCGACCTGGGAATGGACAAACTGGGGTACACCCATGCAGTGGGGCAAAGAGAACCAAATACGAATGCATCCAACAACGCGGGTGAATCTCAGAAGCATTATCCTAAAATCAGCTGCCAAATCAAAGAAGAGGAACACAAAAGGCCACGTACTCTGTGATTCCATGTACAGGAACTCCAGAAATGGCAAAACCACAGCCGTAGAAGGCAGTGAAGCGGATGCCTGAGGTGGGAAGTGGGAATTGGCATTGGCTGCAGTGATGTATGAGGGGATTTCAAGCGGGGATAAAATTCTTCCCCGTCTTGCTGGGTGGTCACAGTATGGGTATTTCCATGTGGTGGAGTTTATCGCATGATATGCTTAAAATGGGTAGATTTTACTGTATGTAAACTACAGCACAATAAAGCTGGTGGGGAAAATCTTCCAGTGTGGGAAGTATGATCTGGATGCAACCCTTATTCTCCTGGGCCGTAGAGGATAGGTTTCTCTACTTAGAGAACTCTCGTGAGGTGTCCAGTGTATAACAAAAGTACGAAATTGAGTGACCAGGGAAAAGGAGGGAAGATTTGAAGAAATACAACACCAGGGCATCTGGCTTTAAATAGACCCTACAGGGGAGTTCCCATCATGGCGCAGCGGAAATGAATCCGACTAGGAACCATGAGGTTGTAGGTTCAATCCCTGGCCTCGCTCAGTGGGTTAAGGATCCGGCATTGCCATGAGGTGTGGTGCAGGTTGCAGACACGGCTCTGACACTATGTTGCTGTGGCGTAAGCCAGTGGCTACACCTCCGATGAGACCCCTAGCTTGGAAAACTCCATATGCCACGGGTGCTGCCCTAAAAAGACAAAAAGACAAAAAAAAAAAAAGACCCAACAGATAATGGACTCCAGCCTTGGTGCACCTACACGTTGTTTTTGTGCCTGAATGACACCCTTGGTCCTTTAGCTGGTCTCCTCATTCCCCTTTGTTCTATCTGGGAAAAGCTCACCCGTCTTTCATGAATAATAAAAGCTATCCTTTCATTATTACTGTTGTTGTTTTGTCATTATTATTATTATTATTACCTCCTCTGGCCCAGCATGAGGAGGGCGCCAGCCCACTTGGTCACCAGCCCAGGATGCAGTGACATCTCCCTTCTCGGCCCTGTTCCCGAGCCTTCTCCAGGCCATTGAGGCAAGGCGGTCCTGCTGTGCTCTGGACCTGGGTCTGGCAGCTCTCCAGCCTCTTCCACATTGGAGTGTTGGCCCCTGGGCATCAAGGCCAACCCTCCTTCCCGCTGCCCCCCTCCCTCGAAGGCCCGGGGCGGCGTAGGCATGGAACACTCCACAGATGCCTGGGAACGTGCATCCTATTCGTTAACCACATCAGTCCTTGTGCTGCTCACTCATGCCACTGAGAAGGGAGGCGCAATCAGTCTAGCTTAAGCCCAAAGAGAACTGATCAGGGCAGAGAAATGAGGAATCCCCGCCTTTTCAGCCAGGCTTGGATTCGAGGCTGTGGACCAGCGTCTCTGGAGCCCTCCGGTCCTTCCTCGCTCTCCGCAAGCCTGTCTCCGTGCATCTCTCTCTCCTCCCTTCCCTTTCCTCTCGCTAGTTTTCCTGCTCTGCTGTCTCTAGCATCCCGTGTACATACTTCCCCCACCTCCTTCAGCCAGAAAACAAAAGAACAAAATATAGTCAAGCCCTCATGCGAAAGGACACCCAGGACTGAGCGAGCCTCAGACTTCAAAGCATAGCCTGTTCTCTAGTCTGTTTCTTTCCAACCGGGTCTGTCTCTTGCTTTTCTGTGGGACTTGCCTTACATCCCCACAGCGCCCGGCACGGGGCCAAGCACAGGGTGACCCCTCGTGGAAGAACACGACGCTCAGTCCAGGTGAGGTTGGAGCGGGGAGGGAGGAGGTCAGGGTCAGGGATGGGTCAAGGCTGGGGAGGGGCTGCAGGGAGGACCCTCCTTTGGACCCGTTAATTCTCCCTCCTGGCCTGCGAGCCCCCAGAGCAGGCAGGACCAGTGAACACGCGCTTCCCCCGTCCAGACCCCCGATGCCCCATCATCATCATTCGAGGAGGTGGGGGCTGGGGGCTGGGATGGAGACCTGGCCAGCATCAGCCAGCCTGATGCCAATTAAAACCCAGGAATTCCCTGCCCCTCACCCTGGGCTCAGATCAAAAGACTTTGGCCCTCGGATGAGGGGCTCCAGGCTGTAAATCAGAAGGAGCCCGGCCCCCAGCTAACGAGCTGCCCTGGCTTGGGATCCCGGATCCTGTTTCACGGCAGGGGGCAGCCAGCCCAGAGTGAGGGGCCAGGGAGGCCCTGGACCCCAAAGCGCCTGTCCCCCCTCAGCACCCAGCTTTGCTCAGTGAATCCCGGGCTCCGTATCCTGGGGGGATGGGAGGAACCCCACTCGGTCCCCCGGGCAGCTCCTGCCCCTCCCGCCTCCAAGAGCCCCTCCGTGCCCACAGTCTGGCCCCATAAGAATGTTAACCGCTACCATCTGGGCTCAGGAGACTCAGAAAGAGCAAATGTCTTCGCCTCCTTTGATTCCCTTCACACAGAGGGCTTTTTAAATTTTAATTTGAGGTGACCTCTGACCGGAGTTCCCATTCCCAGAGATTCCAGTTACTTCCTGTGCCCTCAGATAACCTCCCCAGCAGCCCCCACCTGGCCAGAAGCCCCTCCGAAGGGGGCACCTCGCCTCCCAAACACAGCCTGAGCCAGGCTGGGGGGCCCCCTGGCCTCAGGGTCCCTCCCAATACCCCCTTCCCCTCTCCCAAGGACCAAAGATGCCAGCATGCCCGCCAAACCTCTCCCCAGTCTCTGTGCTGAGTTCATCCCTGCCCCCAGGAAGCCCGGCTGCAGGCAGCCTCCGTCTGTCTCCAACTGTTGGGATTTCCAGTAACAACAATGGAACCATTGGTAAAGCAACAATCTGTGTCGGGTAACCTGATTGCTCAAGAGTAACTGCCCCCGGAGTTCCCACAGTGGCACCATGGCATCGGCTGTGTCTCTGGAGCCCTGGGACGCAGGTTCAATCCCCAGCCCGGTGCAATGGATTACGAATCCCGTGTTGCCACAGCTGCAGCGTGGGTCACACGTGCGGCTTGGATTGGATCTCTGGCCGAGGAACTTCATATGCTAGGGGGTGGCCCCAAAAGAATAACTGCTCCTTCGTCACAGATGAGGAAGCCAGTGCTGGAGAAGGCCAGGACCATCTAGAGTGCACAGGTAGCCCAGGCCAGAGCCAGATCATACGCAAGGTGCCCTCTCCCCGCAAGTGGCATAAGCCCCGGGCACGGGGCTGCTTGCTCTGGGACATGCTGAAGCCTGGGTGAGTCCACCTGGTTCGTGAGCCTGAGAGGCTGAGGTCCTCCCAGGTGTGGCCCACCCACCTCAGCAAGATGATCAGCGTGGCAAAGCATCCGGGACCTCAGCAAAGGGCACAGAAGGGACACGCGGGAGGGGGAGGGGAAGGAGCAGGGCCAGTCAGCACTTCAGCCTCCACCTCGCTCTTTCCAAGTAGCCTTTGGACTAAATTGGAGCAAAGCTGCCTCTCTGTGGGTCCCGGCTGCGTGCCCAGCACTGTGCTGAGCTAAACTGTGCAACGTGGGGGGGTGACAAAGTGGGGACAGCTTGATCCCTGCCTTTGAGGCACTAAGAGACCAGCAGAGGAGCAGAGACACACGTGTGAAGTGGCCCCAGGATTGGAGCTAGAACCAAGACAGTCCAGGTGGGGCGGGCTGGGCAGGCTCCTTGCAGGTGGGAACTTTCCAGCAGGGCCTGGTTACACAGAGGCCTCCCTAAGTCGCTCACATGGTGCTGGGTCAGGGTCCACAGCCGCCACCACGGCGGTGCGGCCACTCCCACAGAGAGCCTGCGGTTCTCCAGAGCATGGAAGACCCAGCCAGAGCCGTGGGGTGGCCCCCGGCCCCCTCCCATTTATCCTCTGGCCTGGGGGAGCCTCATGGGCCCCAAACCCCAGCCCCAGCCTTCTTGCCGGTGAAATGACTACACGTCTCCCCATCAAAGCCCTCCCCTGCTCCCATCCCATCGTTGCCTTCTCACCACAGGTGAGGCCACCGTCGCACCCCCTTCCCAGCAAACCCTAGTGAGCCTTCTCTCTCCTCTGAGCCGTGTTCGTCCTCAGAGCCAAGCAGGCTGGAGAGCATCTTAGGGAGGATCGGGGCGGCCTCACTTTGAGCTGGGGACACCGAGACCCTGAGAGGACCCCAAGTTCAAGGCTGAGTGGGTTCCAGTTCATAGGCTGATGTCTTTAGAACTTGGCTCTTTGACCGAAAGGGGCTGGTTTAGGGCTCCATCAGGCTGTTAGGGAACAGTTACTGCTCTGCCAGTAGCTGACAGCTTAGCCCGTACACCTGCCCAGCGGGGCCCGGAAGCCACGCCTCGGGCTCCCTGGGGCCACGGCTGCCCTAGGGCCACTGAGGCTGGCCCAGCCCCAATGGGGAGTAACCAGTTTCTCCTCACTGGGGTCAGTCCTCACTGGGGTCAGTCCTTCCAGAGAACATGGAGACTAGAAGGGCAGAGGCGGGTAAAATCCTGCCCAGAAGAGGACGGAGCCTCGGCTTCCGGGTTAGTGGGCGAGGGGATGCTCCGGGCACCCCAAGGTGACAAGGAGCGTCATCCAGTCCTCAGAGAATGTGCTTCAGGAGGTAAGAATACCTACCGAGCAGGGCTTTTCAAAGAGTGATCGCCGGGCCAACAGCATCAGCACCGCCTGGGAACTTGTTAGAAATACAGATTGCAAATGCTCCGGCTCCACCCAGACCCACCGAATCAGACACTTTGAGGTGGAGCCCAGCCAGCTCTTCAGATGATTTGGATGCAGGTCTGTTTGGAAAGCTGCCATAAGAGTAGCCAGAGTGGGAGTTTCCGTTGTGGCTCAGTGGGTTAAGAACCCAGACTAATATCCATGAGGATGTAGGTTAGATCCTGGCCTCGCTCAGTGGGTTAGAGATATGACATTGCCGTGAGTTGTAGTGTAGGTCGAAGATGCGGCTTGGATCCCGAGTTGCTGTGGCTGTGGCTGTGATGTAGGCTGGCTGCTGTAGATCCAGTTTGACCCCTAGCCTGGAAACCTCCATAAGACATGGGTGCAGCCCTAAAAACAAACAAACAAAAAACCAACAACAATGGCCAGGGTAATTAGCAGGTCTGGTATGTGGTCAGCCCCTGCCAGTCCTGGTCCCCAGTGGGGCTCATCAGTGGTCCCACAAACCCATACTGCTTCCCTTGCTGTGATCCCCTCCTGCTAAGCCAGGCAGGACTTCTGCAGGCAGGACAATCCAGAGGAGTCTGGAATGAGCCTTGTGACCAGAAATGGGTCCTGTGGGCATGAAGGCACAGCCCCATCCCCTTGCCTCTGTCCCTTTGCACTGTCACCTCTATCCATGCAGAGAGGGTCCTACCTCAGTCTGCTGTCCCACATGCAGCTCACCATTTACCTTCACACTCTGCCCTGGACCACGGTGCACCCCCCTGGGCCCCATACCCTGCCACCGGCAGGGCTGTCTCCTTACCGGAGCACCACATCCTGGCCCTGGGTTCAGCGGATCAGCGCTGGCTGAGGTCATTTGTGGACAGTCATCCACAACTGTCTGGCGGCCACCCAGGGCCTCCACGTAAAAACGCAGAGGCTGTTTACTGAATAGCTGGATGAGGAAGCCCATGGAAGGTTAAAACCCAGCTCACATTCCCCACATCCATGTCCCCATGTCCCCAGTGGGGGCACCTATTTCTGATTTGCATGAGTGTGTTTTATGGGTTTGTGCTTTCGTATCACACCCTGCTTCCTCAAGGCTCCTCTCTTTCTGAGCTGGATCTCCACCTGCCTCCACGTCCACACCAGCTGGACCGCCCCTGTCTCCTCATGTCTACACCCATGGGGAACCACCCTCCCACACTGGCCAGGCCTGTTGGCGCCACACAGGCCTTCATTGTCTCCTTTCTTTGGAGCCTCTTGGCTGGATCTAGGGTCCCACCTTTTTCTTTCTTTACTGCTCATCCTCACTGACTCCTGTCGTGTTTAAGATGACATAATAACCAGCAGACAAAACACCTTTGTCCATTGAAGTTTGAGGTCATCTCATTACGACATCTCCTAAGACATTCCATTCGTAGATGTGCTGGGAAGGCCTTCCTTATATGGCCTGCCCGGTGTTTCTGCCCTGGTACCTTCTGCACAGTAGGAGCCCTGGGCTCGCTCAGCCCCAGGACTCGTAAGAGAAGAGACATGGAAGCTGTGCTCCATGCCTGGCCCCCCCGGATCTACGCTTCCCTCCTCCTCTTTCTGGTCCATGTGTGGCCTCCTCTCTCCCATCACTGCAAGTCAAGCTCTGCTCTGTTGATTCTGCTAATTGATTTTTTTTTTCTAGACCGCCGAACACACGCCAGTAGGCACCCCAAATTTTCTATACTAACCTTTTGGGATCAAGAAAAAAATCATTCTGAAATATAAACATTCTTCTCCACCTCCCAGAGCAGATGAAAGCAGACACATTGCAGCCTCTTTTTTTTTTTTTTGTCTTTTTCTAGGGCCCCACCTGCGGCATATGGACATTCCAGGGCTAGGGGTTGAATCAGAGCTACCGCCGCAGGCCTACGCCACAGCCACAGCAACAGGGGATCCGAGCCACGTCTGCAACCTACACCACAGGTCACGGCCACGCTGTATCCCACTGAGCGAGGCCAGGGATCAAACCCCCAACCTCATGGTTCCTAGTCAGATTCCTTAACCCCTGAGCCACGACGGGAACTCCATGCAGTCTTTTCTTGGGGCCTCTAGATAATCATCACTTTTTGAGCCACTGTAAAAGTATTTACAATAGCTCAAGTAATTACATAATCACTGTAGGGAAAAAATGGAAATTAGAGATGAACGAAAAGAAAAAAAGAATGGTATCACCTGATACCTTACCAACCAGAGGCAATGAGTAATGACTTTTCGTTGTATAACTTTCTGGACTTTTTCCTAAGCAAACATACTTTACCAGTCTGGGGCATAAATTCAGTCACTCTTATTTATTTAATAATTGCTTGAGCTCCATATGCCCAGATGAACAGGAAGCCTCATTCCACACCCGTATTCCTTACCCACCCACTCCCCTCAAGGAAATTGGGGGCATACTTAGCTCTACCAGTAATTCTGATTGCAAATGGCAATTGGAGAGAAACTGGAAAATCAAGAGGTCCTGATTTCCATGGCTTCTGGCTCAGCAATAAGGTGTCTCTCCGGGAAAATGGTCTTTCCTGCTGGGATCGTGCCTGGCTGGGTCTGCCCTTCATCCGGTCTGCAGAGGTGCCCAGGGTCCGGCTCCAAGGTTATCACTCTTGTGGCTCATTGTCCAAGTTTAGCCCTGCTCCCAAGCAGAGGGTGACCATGGCAGAGGCAGCTGAGTCCAGGTGGGCTTCCTTCCCAGGCAGGTCAAGGCCATAGATTTAGCCAGGTCACCAATTCTGATACCTTCTTTCTTCCTAGCACCAGCCCCTTGCTGGGAGTGGGCCTCTCCTGCTAGGACCCTTCCAGGTTAAACATGCAAGGGGCCCTTGTCTTCATACCTCTCTTCTCAGGCATTCCTCAGTCCCAGCTCCCAGCTTCTCCATCTGGGCACTTTGATGGGCCTGCCTTTGTCAGGCTACCCAGGAAGTGTCTCCAACTTTTCCCCTGGGGAGTTCCCGTGGTGGCTCAGTGTGTTAAGAACCTAACACAGTGTCCGTGAAGACGCGGGTTCAATCCCTGGCCTTTCTCAGTGGGTTATGGATGCAGCATAGGTCACAGATGCAGCTCGTATCTGGTGTTGTTGTGGCTGTGGTGTAGGCTTGCAGCTGCAGCTGCGATTTGACCCCTAGCCCTGGAACCTCCATCTGTGGCAGGTGCGGCCCTAAAAAGCAAAAACAAAAACCAGAACCCAACCTTTCCCCTGGGGAATCAAGATCCACTAGCCTAACCTGTGGGTAACCAAGAGGGGCCACTCAAAGGACAGTGCCCTGAAGAAAGAAATCAGTTCTTACCCAGTTGTCTAGGTAAAGAAGGAGCTGAGAGCAGCTTGCATGAAAAAGAAAGAGGTCTGAGCTACTAGGCTATAGGAACAAGCAAATGTGCCATATGCCCATTCTCCAGATGGGGACATTGAGGTCATCCACTTACTTCTTAAGAGACTGTAGTGCTAGCCTCCAGCCCTGAAGATTTCATCAAAAGCAGTTTCCTTGATGCAGTGATACCTCAGGAATTCCTTTCTTGCTGGGAGGAAGTAACTGAGGGCCCCCTCCTTCCTGGGGCATGTAACCTCGTGCTGACCTGACAGCACTACTTACTGGGCTTCAGGTGCAGCCATGGCAGCCACTCAGCCCCAAGGACACAGGAGGATTTTGCTTCCAGGCCAGAGGCAGCCATCCTCTGTCCCCTGCTGTCTGGGCCAGGGAGGTGTCTCCCTGTCAGCTCAGGAGTGCCTGCCGAGGGTGGGCACTTTGAGATGCATTTATGCATTGATGTGCGGAGATAATTCGAGAAAATGAAATGTTTTTCCCAGGATGAGAGAAGAGGGGGAAGAAGGGGGCCACAGTGCTTGGGAGCCCATCATTCTGCTTTCCTGCTTCCTCTCCTCTTCCCAAGCCCTCACCCGGCTGTGGACCACGTGTTTGGCACCAGGCCGTCACGCTGCCCTCAGCTACGGGCACTGCCCTGTGATGGGGAGGAGAGAGTCTGCGCCTTCCTTCCCCTAGTCCAGCCCTTGAACCCACAGTTTCTGCTGCCTTGGGGGTCAGAGGACATGTTCATGGCCAAACACACCAGGGGCCTGACCTGGTGCTGCCTACCCAGCGGCCAGCCTCGGGGAAGAGGAGCGCCCATGCAGGCGGCGACTGGCCCGAACCCTCATGCTCAGGGCCAAACACACCCAGTTCTGGGGCCTCGGGCTGGGTGGGACAGGTTCCTATCTCACCTGACAAGCTGGGCCAGGCAGGAAACAAAGGAAAGAAAAGGCATGGACAGCCGCCCCAGTGACCCTTGATCCGGAAGCTGGGGGAGCAAGGGACGACTAGGGTCTCCCCAAGAGGTAGCAAGTCTCAGGGGAGTGGCCTGGACCTTGCAGGGCTGGGCCCAGCACCAAGGTAGGATTCCAGGAGTCTCGGTTCACCAATGAGCAGCAGGAACTGTGCAAACAGCTCTCAGGGGCCCTCCCGATGCAAGCTGCTTAGGGCGCTGGGGCAGCCCTTGCTGCCCTGCTTCTCACCCCTTCTTAATGCAGCTGCCGAAGAATTTTCAAGTAGAGGGAAGTGGCAATGACTGGAGGCAAAGGACTTGCCTTGAAGCCGCCACTGCCCAGCCAGGGCGCTCTTTTTATTTGGAGGGATCCAGAGGGAGTGTTTCTCATTCTATACTTTATCTGCCTTCTCCTCTCCCCAGTTCAGTCCTCTTCTGATTCCCTTGCCTTCCTGCCTCCAGCCTGTCTCTTCCAATCTCTCCCAGCTTCCTTAATCTTCTTAACGCACCAATTGTATTGGGTGTCATTATTCTGCTCCAGAATCTTCAATGGCTCCCACCTGTGATGAGGTGACGTCCAAATCCCAGAGCCTGCATCCAAGGTCTTGTGGGGTTAGAGTGATGACACAGTCCAGTTTGTCTGCGGCCATCTAGGTTATATCTGCCATCCTCCTTTCATGCAAAAAATGCCCCAGTTTGGAAGATGAATGACATGGTCAGCTCGCCTGCAGTCCACTCCCACCTGCTTCCCCCACCTAATGCTCCAGGCTAATGTCTAACTGTCTCTCCTTGAGTCTTCCTGTCATGGTTCTTAACTCTGGCAGCTCATTTGAATCACTTGGGAAGCTTTTAATAAATGCTGCTGCCTGTGCTCACTCAAAAAGCAATTTAATTAAAACAGAATCTCTAGGGGTGGGGCCCAGGCTTTGGTATTTTTTTAAGCCCTCAGGTGACTCTGCTGTGCAGCCGGGGTTGGGAACAATGGACCTCAGTAAAATAAGTGTCCTGGGAACTCTGTTCCTGAGTCCATCTCTGTCCCTGACTTTCCTGGTAACTTGTTCCCATTGTCTATCACCCTTGTAAGTCCCGCCCAAGCTCCCTCCCTGCCCAGCTCAGCTCCAGTTCTGCCTCCCCCTTCACCTTTCCCAGCCCCTGAGCCAGCACTGCCCCCTCCACCCACCCCTGCCCCCTCCCTCCTCAGCTACCCCCTATTATGTTGTAATCTAGGTCTATGCTTTGCCTCCTTCATAGTCTATGAGCTCCTCGGGGTGGACCAGGTCCGATTCATCTCTAAGACTCTGGGGGGCCAGACCCAACTTGCAGCAAAGGCCCCCGCACTTGACTGAGGGACTGTCACTGCTAGTCCTGAACTTGGGCAGCACGTCCACCACTGGCTGAGCACCATGCTGCCTCTCCAAGTTAACTTCCTTTCCCTGTGTAGGACCTCTCATTCATTCATTGACTCATTCATTCATTCATTGACTCATTCATTCATTCCTTCTGCTTTGTGCCAGATGCTATGTTCCTCGTTCCTTTTTCCTGAGTCTCTGTGTTACCAGAGAACTCATCTCCATCCCCCAGAGAGCCCAGCAGACTGTCTTACACTCAGCAAATATGGATTCACAATCGATTGATTACTAGATAAACCAAATGTAATAGATCCATATAATGGACTATTACTCAGCAACAAAAAGGAACAAAGCACGAGATACATGCTACACTGCGGATAAACCTTGCAAACATTCTGCTAAGTGAAAGAAGCCAGACACAATGGGTCATAAATTACATGATACTATTTATATGAAATGTCCAGAATAGGCAAATTCATGGAAACAGAAAATAGATTCATGGTTGCCAGAGGCTGGGGGAGGGGGAAATTGGGTCTGACTATTAATAAGTATGGGGTTTCTTTGGGGAAGGTTGGAAAAGCTCTGAAATTGGAGAATGGTGATGGTTGCACAACCTCGTGACTACACTAAAAACCACTGACTTGTACACTTTCAAAATGGTGAACATTATGGCATTTGAATTATTTTGCAATTAAAAAGAAATACCGCCGATGGAGTTTTTTCCTCCTTCACCCTGTCCTCAAACTTTAACATTCTCAAGAATCACCTGGAACGTTCGCTAAAAGCTCAGGTTCCTGGGCCTCACCCATGAAGTTTCCGACTCAGCCGATGAGGGCAGAGCCCAGGAATCTGCATTTGATGGCGGGATCCTAAGTGCCACTTTCCTCTGCCCCAAAGGACTCGGGTCAGACCCTTTCTGAGCCAACCTCAGAACCTCAGAAGACAAATAAAAATTTTAACCTATTATTTCAGGAAAAAAGCTGAGGATTTCAAACACAACCGAAACTTTGTTTTCAGTCTGCTTCTTATTAAAAACAGACTGGGACCCAAAGAAACGCCATCAGGGGTAGGTAATGAAGTAATCATGATCATAATAAAAGAACAGAATGGAAAAAACTGCCTGGCCTCGAGCAAACCACAAAAAAGTCGTCTTCTGCCTCCAGTGCTCAACTGAGCCATTCAGTTGAAAATATCCCACTAGCCACATGGAGAGCTTAATTTGGGGGAGAATTAAACATTAGAAAACCACTGCTCATTGCTCCTATACAAATATACGCTTAGAGACACCCACGCCTACACAGCCGAGATTCTAATTTTTGGTATGTGCTCCGTGATTAGGGCTTTCTTTGGAGTTACGAGGAAGCGGAGTTGTAAATCGGTGTTAGAAAGTGATCAAAAGGAATGTCTGTATGCAATTATTTTGTTTTGAGACCGGCGTTCAGAGGCCGGGTTTTAAAGCGCTGGCTTGGTCACGTGACGTGCTCTCACATACATACATGTTCTTGACTTTGGTCCCCATGAAAGAGGGAAGACAAAGACCTAGGCTTCATGATCGTTGCTTCTTTGTTACAGGACGGAGTCTACCCCCCTTGCTCCGAAAGAAACATCACTTCATCTTCCCTGGCTGGTCCTGAACCATCACAAAAGGAAGTCTTGCTAATAACCTCTGGCCCCGGAAAGTAGTAGTTACTGTAATTTGAGAACAGACATCCCTTGCTTAACAGAAATTCACTTAACAAAACTCCAAATTGAATAAGGAGTAAATGAGAGGAAATAACATTTGTAAAGCACGTCTATCGAGTTCCGGGGACTGTGCTGGGCAATTTCACGTGTATTGCATTCAGTGAGTCATCACAACAACCCCACCGTGGAGCTATTACTATTCCCATTGAGACAGTGGAGAATCTGAGGCTCGGAGGGGTGGTGTGACTTTCTCATGGTCACAAGGTTAGTAAGTGGCATCGTTAAATCAAGTAAAAGGTCTCAAGGAAACGTCACAGAGGAAAACATCTAGGAAACATGGGTGTCCTCTTGGTCTACGTTGTGGCCGTGAGCTATCTGTCATACATGCACATGGAAAGCCAAACCCAGCTCATCTGATATAGCATCTGAGATAATCAGCACTTTGCCAAGCCCAGCAAGCCATCGTCACCAATGGGCATAAAACCAACAGGCTGTGTTTGGGAAGGAAACGTACCACGAGCATGTTCCAGTGACTGTGTTAATGGCATCCCAAAGTCACCAGCTCTGGTCTGGGACCCTGTCTACCAGTCCAGCCTCACCTGTAGCCGCCCCTCCCTTTCTCTCTGGGCTCCAGCCAAAGAGATCCTGGCCGGCTCTTGAAAGCTCCATGTTCCTTTGGCCCTTGGCTCCTTCTCTCCCTCTGACTGCCCCACTCACGACCCCAACTTCACTCACTAACGACCACTAGAAGAAAGCTCCATGAGGGCAGGGGCTTTGGCTGGCTGGTCACCCCTGTCTCCCCAAAGCCTCGAACAGTGCCTAGTACGTAGTCGACGTTCAATAAATGTCTATCTGGAGAATGAATGAATAAATTAATTAACCAGTGTTTCAAGCCTCAGCTCACACCTTGCTTCCTAAGTTCAGCCTTCTCTGGGTCACGTCCCCCTTGTTAAATGGTCTGATTACTGCCCTACTTTTCCCTTTATTTTATGTATATATGTGTGTGTGTGTATATAATGTATATATTGCCCTCACTTTATGTATAGAAAATGTATATATTTCATTTATATAGAGAGAGAGTGTGTGTGTCTGACTCTCCCACAGACTATAAGCTCCGTGAAGGCAAGGACTCTACTGGTTCTGTTCACCATGATACTCTTAGTGACAGCTACATTGTAGGTGTTCAATAAATGTGTGAGGAATGAGCCAATGGCCAAGCAAGTCCTAGAGAGGTCAGGTCTTCCTGAGCTGCTATTTTCGTCATAAAGCACTCATGGGAACTGGAGAAAAAAATGGGTCAGGAATCAACCAAAGAAAAAGGCAGTAATTTGATTTTAAAATGGGCAAAGGACCCGAATAGACATTTTTCCAAAAAAACACTGAAATGGCCAACAGGTATATGCAAAGGTCCACAATATCCCTAACCATCCAGGAAATGCAAATCACAACTACAATGAGATCAGAGTTCCCGTCATGGCTCAGCAGTTAATGGATCCGACTAGGAACCATGAGGTTGCGGGTTCGATCCCTGGCCTTGCTCAGTGGGTTAAGGATCTGGCATTGCTGTGAGCTGTGGTGTAGGTTGCAGACGCAGCTCAGATCCCGTATTGCTGTGGCTCTGGCCTCTGGCCTCTGGCCTAGGCCGGCGGCTATAGCTCCGATTCGACCCCTAGCCTGGGAACCTCCATATGCCATAGGTGTGGCCCTAGAAAACGCAAAAAGACAAAAAAAAAAAAAAAAAAAAAAAAAAACTACAATGAGATATCACTTCAGATATGCCAGGATGGCTGTTACCCCAAAGACAAGAGATAAACGTTGGTGAGCGTGTCGCGAGGAGGAGACTCGTGCACCATTAGTGGGAATGGAAGGGGTTGCAGCCACTGCGGAAAACAGTATAGAGGTTCCTCCAAAAAATAGCAGTAGTATTTTTGGGTATCATCTAAAGAAATTAAATCAGTACCTCAGAGAGCTATCTGCATGTCTATGTTCATTGCAGCCGTGTTTATAATAGCCCAAAAATGGAAACAACCTGAGCATCTGGTGACAGCGGAGGGATGAAGAAAATGTGTTGCACACACATATATACACACAGAGGAATATTATTCAGCCATAAAAAAGAAGAAATCCTGCCACTTATAACTACATGATGAATCTGGAGGATATTATGCTAAGTGACAATAAGCCAGACAGGGAAAGACAAATACTGTATGGTATCACTTATACATGGAATCAAAAAAAAAAAAAAAAAGAATTCATGGAACCAGAGAGTGATTGCCAGGGACTGGCAGACACAGGGTGGTGGGGGAGGGGAGTTACAGGTCAAAGGTTATAAACTTTCAGGTATAAGAGGAATAATTTCTGAGAATCTAATGTACCACATAGTGTCTAGAGTTAATAATGGGCTACAAGAATAGATCTTAAGGGTTTTCACACACACAGACACACACACACACACACGGTAACTATGTGAGGTGATGGATTGTTAACTTGATTGCAGTAATCATTTCACAGTGTGTGTTTGTATCAAATCAACATGTTGTGTGCTTTAAAAATACACCATTTTATTTGTTAATTATGCCTTAATAAAGCTAGGGTGAGGGGAAAATCTTGTCTAAGCGGCCAATTATTTTTTTTTTTTCCTCCAGAAGAACACATTCCTGATTTTAGAATGAAAATCAGTGGGGAAATGAGGTTCCCTTAAAAGTCTCTCGCCTTGTAGCCATTTTTGATGGAGTACATGTGCTCCATTAAGTGAGGGGAACTTCATGAGTTTAATTTGATTTACTGCTCCTGCATTTCCCAAAGCATATGGTGGTGGGCCGAAGATGTGGGCTGTGAAAGTCGGGGGGGATGTGTAAAATCTTAGGAGCCAAAGGCCGTTTCGTTTTCATGGCTTCAGTCGCAGGGGCTGCCTGGCAGATCCCAGCACAAACCTCAGCTGCCCAGGGCAGGCTTAGAACCTGGACATGTGGAGGCCAGAGACTGGGCTGGGCCAAGCCATCCATTGAAGAGCTGCCCTGAGACCACCCTGCCACTTCCTCTCTGCTGGCAAAAGTTTTGTCATCTGTGCTATCGTGGTGGTTGGTGTGCTGACGGGCACAGGAGGCCTGGGTCCTCTGTGGCTGCAAATAACACAGAACTCCTGGATAGAGGGCAGAAACCACTGGAGCTCAGAACATGCAGAATCCAGGGGGTAGGGCTGGGTGGCAATATCCTCTGAGGACCCAGTAACCCAATGCAACTACTGGCTCCTAGGACCAGATCCCACGTTCCAACTCTATTTTAGAGCCAGCTCGGGGAGAGAGTGTCTGAAAACAAGGCAGTTTTTTTTTTTTTTTTTAACCTGTCCTCATAGGCTGAGTGAGTCCTGCTGTATAACAGGAAGAAAGACTAATAACAAATCCCCTTTCGTTGTGTGTGTGTGAGGGGGTGAATCATACATTACTCTTACCATTTTAACCCTTGATCATTTGACAAGTCAGTAGCATTAAGGACATCCACAGTGTTGTGCAACCGTCACCACTATCGATTTCCAGAACTTTCCATCACCCCAAACCCAAACTCTGTACCCATTAAATCATACCTCCCTCATCCTCGCTCCCTGGTAACCTCGATTCTACTCCCTGTCTCTATGAATTTGCCCAGTTGAAGTCTCTCATCGAAGTGAAATCATGTAGTATTTGTCTTTCTGGGTCTGGCGTATTTGACATGGCATGATATTTTCAAAGGTCATCCATGTTGTAGCATGCATTTCCTTCCTTCCTAAGGCTGAATAACATTTCATTTTATAGACAAACCACATTTTGTCTATCTATGTATCTGTTGGTGGACATGGGTGTCCACCTTTTGGCTATTGTGAACAATGCTGCTGTGAACATAAGTGCGCAAATATCCCTTCGAGGTCCTCTTTCAATTCTTCTGGGGATATACAGTGAAGGGGGATGGACGGATCCTATGGTAATTCTATTTCCAATGTTTTTTTCTGGGTTGACATTTGAAGCAAGGTTATCCCCTGGCTGTGACGTGGGGAAGTGTGAGGAGAGAGAAGATACCAAAATAGTCATTTTCGAAAAGGAAAATAAACTTCACGAGAGAAACATTTTTAGGATGACCAGCCTGTGTGGTCTCATCATTTGAGGTTTGCATTCATGAAAGCAAAACGAAAATCACCTCCAGCAACTGTGTGTATGTTTACCTGAATGGTAGCTGTCATTCTCGATGTGATGTGTTTAGCCCTTCGCTTTCATGGCTTCCAACGTGCTGTAGATGGAGTATTTCAAAAAATCCAAGCACCCGAGGTTACGTAGCCAATCCGTCTGGGACAGACAGTGAGGTCATTTCCAACTCTTCACTAAGATAAGGAAAGCTGCTGGAGGGACCATTTACCTGCTGCCTCAGGTGCACAGGACTGTTCCTCCAAGGAGGCACCAAGAAGCAGATGTAGTGGGTCACAAGGTAGGTGCATTTTAAAGTTTAATAGATTGTGCACTTGCCCCCCCCAAAAGTAATTCTACCAACTTATCCTCCTACCAACAAAACAGGAAAATACCCTCCCGTCCTTACCAGCCCTAGATCCATCAAACTCTCTGTTTGTCTGATAAAATGAAAAGTTCTATTTGAATTTACATTTTATTTACATTTTTATTTTAATTTACATTTATTGGACTATCGGAAATACCACATATCATAAATTTCCTGATCATTTGAATTTCTCCTTTTGTGACCAGTCCTTTCCTATCCTTTATTCCCCTGTGCCTCGTTTACTTTTTCATACTGATTTAAAATAGACACATATTTTGAATATTAATTATGTATATACTGTAACTGTTGCAAACATTTTCTTGGTTATTTTCCATTTTGTTTATGGTGTCTTTTGATGTTGAATTTACTTCTTTAATGGCTTTTTGTGTTGAATGTCTCAGTTTATAAGCTTGCCCTGTTATAAATCCAGGGAAGTAATACATTTTTTTCTAATTCTTTCATAGGGTTTTGTCTGTTTGTTTTTGTCTTTTTAGGGCTGTACCCTAGTTTCCAGGCTAGGGGTTGCATTGGAGCTGTAGCCGCTGCCCTACATCACAGCCACAGCAACGTGGGATCTAAGCCACGTCTGTGACCTACACCACAGCTCACAGCAACACCAGATCCTTAACCCACAGAGTGAAGCCAGGGATTGAACCCTTGTCCTCATGGATACTAGTCAGGTTTGTTAACCACTGAGCCACAACGGGAACTCCTTTCGTAGTTATTTTAATTGAACTTTTTGTCTTGAGATCATTGTTTATTCACATACAGTTCAAAGAAATAATACAGTTCAAAGAAATAATACCCAGAGATCTCATGTACTCCTTTTTTTGACCCCGTTTCCCCCAGTGGTAACAGCTTGCAAAATTGTAGCACGATGCCACAACCAGGAGATCCACATTCTGAATCATTCGGTCACCACAGAGGGCCCTCATGTTACCCCTTTCTAGGCACACTCACGTCTCTTTCCCCCACTCCCCACCCGACTGCCACCCTCTCCTTAACCCTGGTAGCCCCGAAGCTGGTCTCCGTTTCTATTTCAAGAAGTTCAGTAAATGGGAGTTCCCATCGTGGTGCAGTGGTTAACGAATCCGACTAGGAACCATGAGGTTGCGGGTTCGATCCCTGCCCTTGCTCAGTGGGTTAACGATCCGGCGTTGCCGTGAGCTGTGGTGTAGGTTGCAGACGCGGCTCGGATCCCGCGTTGCTGTGGCTCTGGCGTAGGCCGGTGGCTACAGCTCCGATTCGACCCCTAGCCGGGGAACCTCCATATGCCGCGGGAGCGGCCCAAGAAATAAGCAACAATAACAACAACAACAATAACAAAAAAGACAAAAGACAAAAAAAAAAAAAAAAAAAGAAGTTCAGTAAATGGAAGCATCCAGTTTGTAATGTAACCTTTTGGGATGGGCTTTCTTCACTCAGTATAATTCCCTGGAGAATCATTTAAGCTGGTTTGTGTATCAATAATTTGCTCCTTTTTATTGCTGAGACGTCTTCCCTGCTATAGACGCACCCTGCTTTGTGTAACCATTCCTGGCTTGAAGGACATCTGGGTTGTTTCCAGTTTGGAGTTGTTACAAAGAAAGTTGTTAGAAACATTTGCGTACAGATGGTTCAAAAATGCGATTAGGTCAGATGACCGCTGAGTGTTCAGTTTTTTTAAAGAAACGGCCAAATTGTTTCTTTTCTTTTTTTTTATTATTATAATTGATTTACAATGTTCTGTCGATTTCTGCTGTACAGCAAAGCGACCAGTCATACATCTATGTACATTCTTTTTCTCACATTATCCTCCATCATGTTCCATCACAAGCGATTAGATACATAGTTCCCTGTACCATGCATCTCACTGCCTGTCCACTCCAAAGGCAAGAGTTTTCCTCTGCTAACCCCAGACTCCCAATTCATCCCACTCCCTCCCCCTGGCAACATGAGTCTGTCCTACATGTCCATGATGTTTCCTATTTTGTAGATGGATCATTTGTGCCGTATTTTAGACTCCACATACAAATATCATATGGTATCTGTCTTTCTCTTCCTGACTTAACTTCACTCAGTATGAGAGTCTCTAGTTCCATCCATGTTCCTGCAAAAGGCATTATTTTTCCCTTTTTATGGCTGAGTAGTATTCCATTGTATATTTGCACCACATCTTCCTAATCCATTCATCTGCCAATGGGCATTTAGGTTGTTTCCATGTCTGCAATGAATATATGGGTGCCTGTATCTTTTTCAAGAAAGTTTTGTCCGGATATATGCCCAGGAGTGGGATTGCTGAGTTAAATGGTAGTCCTATATTTAGTTTTCTGAGGTATCTCCATACTGTTTTCCATAGTGGTTGTACCAATTTACATTCCCACCAACAGTGTGGGAGGGTTCCCTTTTCTCCATATCCTCTCCAGCATTAGTTGTTTGTTGATTTGTTCATGATGGCCACTCTGACTGATGTGAGGTGGTACCTCATTGTAGTTTTGATTTGTATTTCTCTAATAATTAGTGATGTTGAGCATTTTTTCACGTGCCTGCTGGCCATCTGCGTATCTTCTCTGGTGAAATATCTATTTAGGTCTTCTGCCCATTTTTTCACTTGGGTTGTTGGTTTTGTTGTTGTTGAGTTGTATGAGTTGTTTGTATATTTTGGAGATTAAACCTTTGTTGGTTGGGTCATTTGCAAAAATTTTCTCCCATTCTGTGTGTTGTCTTTTCTTTTTTGAATTGTTTCCTGTGTTGTACAGAAGCTTTTGAGTTTAATTAGGTTCCATTGGTTTAATTGTGCCTTATTGTCTTTGATTTATGTCAAAGAATGTTCTGCCTATGTTTTCCTCTAGGAGTTTTATAGTTTATGGCCTTACATTTAGGTTTTTAATTAATTTTGAGTTTATTTTTATGTATGGTATTGTACAATGTTCTAATTTCATTCTCATACATACTGTTGTCCAGGTTTCCCAGCACCATTTATTGAAGAGTCTATCTTTCCTCCACTGTATGTTCTTGCCTCCTTTATCATAGATTAATTGACCATAGGTGTTTGGGTTTATTTCTAGGCTTTCTATCCTGTTCCATCGATCTATAGTTCTGTTTTTGTGCCAGTACCATACCGTTTTGATGACTATAGCTTTGTAGTAGAGTCTGAAGTCAGGGAGCCTGATTCCTCCAGTTCTGTTTTTTCTTTTCAATATTGCTTTGGCTATTCAAGTTCTTTTGTGTTCCCATACAAATTTTAAAATATTTTGTTCTAGTTCTGTGAAGAATGTCATTGGTAATTTGATATGAATTGCATTGAATCTGTAGATTGCCGTAGGCAGTATTGTCATTTTGACTGTATTAATTCTTGCAATCCAAGAGCATGGTATATTTTTCCATCTATATGTGTCCTCTTTGATTTATTTCATGAGTGTCTTAGAGTTTTCAGAGTACAGGTGTTTTGTCTCTTTAGGTATGTTCATTCCTAGGTATTTTATTCTTTTTGACGTGATTGTAAATGGGATGGTTTCTCTGATTTCTCTTTCAGATCTTTCATTATTAGTATATAGAAATGCAATTGATTTCTGTGTATTAATTTTGTTTTTATTGTTACTCAATGAATTTATTTCATTTATAGTTGTACAATGATCATCACAATCTGATTTTATAGGATTTACATCCCATACCCCCAGCACATCCCCCCCAGCACATCCCGCCACTCCCCAACCTCTCTCCTCAGGAGACCATAAGTTTTTCAAAGTCTGTGAGTCAGCATCTGTTCTGCAAAGAAGTTCAGTCTGTCCTTTTTTAAGATTCCACATGTCAGTGAAAGCATTTGATGGTGGTGTCTCATTGTATGGCTGACTTCACTTAGCATGATAATTTCTAGGTCCATCCATGTTGCTAAAAATGCTGGTATTTCGTTCCTTTTAATGGCTGAGTAATATTCCATTGTGTATATAGACCACATCTTCTGGATCCACTCCTCTGTCGATGGACATTTAGGTTGTTTCCATGTCTTGGCTATTGCAAATAGTGCTGCAATGAACATTGGAGTCCATGTGTCTTTTCGAGTTATGGTTTCTCTCTGGACAGATGCCCAGGAGTGGGATTGCTGGATCAAAGGGAAGTTCTATTTTGAGTTTTCTGAGGAATCTCCATTCTGTTTTCCACAGTGGTTGCATCAATTTACAATCCCACCAACAGTGTACTAGGGTTCCTTTTTCTCCACACCTTCTCTAGCACTTATTGTTTGTAGACTTTTGGATGATGGCCATTCTGGCTGGTGTAGGTGGTACCTCATCGTGGTTTTGATTTGCATGTCTCTCATAATGAGTGATGTTGAACATCTTTTCATGTGTTTTTTGGCCAGCTGTACGTCTTCTTTGGAGAATCGTCTGTTTAGACCTTCTGCCCATTTTTTGATGGGGTTGTTTGTTTTTTTGGTATTGAGGGGTAGGAGGTGTTTATAAATTTTGGAGATTAATCCCTTGTCAGGTGATTCACTTGCAAATATTTTCTCCCATTCTATGGGTTGTCTTTTCATTTTGTTTAGGGTTTCCTTTGCTGTGCAGAAAATTTTAAGTTTAATTAGGTCCCATTTGTTTATTTTTGTTTTTACTGTCATTACTCTAAGAGGTGGATCTAAGAAGATGTTACTGTCGTTTATGTCTGTGTATTAATTTTGTATCCTATGACTTTATCAAATACATTGATGAGCTCTAATAGTTTTCTTATAGAGTCCTTAGGATTTTCTATGTATAGAATCATGTCATCAGCAAACAGTGATAGTTTTACTTCTTCCTATTTGGATTCCTTTTATTTCTTTTTCTTCTCTGATTGCATGGCTAGGACTTCCAAGATTATGTTGAATAACAATGGTGAATGAGGACATCCTTGTCTTGTTCCTGATCTTAGTGGAAGTGCTTTCAGTTTTTCACCATTGAGAATGACATTAGCTGTGGGCTTGTCATAAATGGCATTTATTATATTGAGGTCATTCCCCTCTATGCCCACTCTCTGTGGAGTTTTTATCAGGAATGGGTGTTGAATTTTGTTAAAAGCATTTTTTTGCATCTATTGAGAAGATAATATGGTTTTTATTTTTCAATTTGTTGATGTGGTGTATCACATTGGTAGATCTGCAGATATTAGAGAATCTTTGCATCCCTGGGGTAAATCCTATCTGATTATGGTGTATGATCTTTTTAATGTATATTTGTATGCATTTTGCTAATATTTTGTTGAGAATTTTTGTATCTATGTTCATCAGTGTTATCGGTCTGTAATTTTCTTTTTTTGTGGTATCTTCATCTGGTTTTGGTATCAGGGTACTAGTGGCTTAATAGAATGAACTTGAGAGTGTTCCTTCCTTTGCAATTTTCTGGAAAAGTTTCAGAAGAAGAGGTGTTAACTCTTCTCTGAATGTTTGGTAGAACTCAGCTGTGAAGCCATCAG
This sequence comes from Sus scrofa, assembly GCF_054392235.1. NCBI lineage: Eukaryota > Metazoa > Chordata > Mammalia > Artiodactyla > Suidae > Sus > Sus scrofa. The sequence continues at coordinate 130,285,384 of NC_139385.1, read as the reverse complement.
GTCCTGGACTTTAGTTTTTTAATCACATCTTCAGGTTCAGTATTTGTGATTGGTCTATTCATAGTGTCTGTTTCTTCCTGGTTCAGTCTTGGTAGGTTGTACCTTTGTAAGAATCTGTCCATTTCTTCTAGGTTGTCCATTTTATTGGCATAGAGTTGCTCATAGTAGCCTCTCATGATCCTTTGTATTTCTGCAGTGTCAGTTGTAACTTCTTTTTCATTTCTAATTTTATTGATTTGAACCCTCTCCCTTTGTTTCTTGATGAGTCAAACATAACACTAAATGGAGTTCCTGTTGTGGCTCAGTGGTCAACGAATGTCACTAGTGTCCATGAGGATGCAGGTTCGCTCCCCACCTTGCTCAGTGGGTTAAGGATCTGGCGTTGCCATGAGCTGTGGTGTAGGTCACAGACACAGCCTGGATCCGGTGTTGCTGTGGCTGTGGTATAGGGCAGCAGCTACAGCTCTGATTCAACCCCTAGCCTGGGAACCTCCATATGCTATGGGTGTGGCCCTAAAAAGACAAAACAAAAGGGAGTTCCCATCATGGCTCAGTAGTTAACAAATCCACCTAGGAACCATAAGGTTGCAGGTTCGATCCCTGGCCTCACTCGGTGGGTTAAAGATGCAGCATTGCCGTGAGCTGTGGTGTAGATAGCAGATGCGGCTCAGATCCCACGCTGCTGTGGCTCTGGCATAGGCCAGTGGCTACAGCTCCAATTGTACCCCTAGCCTGGGAACCTCCACATGCCATGGGTTCAGCCCTAGAAAAGACAAAAAAACAAAAAACAAACAAACAAACAAACAATAACCCACAACACTAAACATGGTCAGCAAATCACAAGAAAAGACAACAAAAAGAGGAAGGGGGAAAAAAGACCCAAAATAGCAATTCAAAAAAAATTAAATAAATGATAATAAATACATACTTATCTGTAATTACATTGAATGTAAATGGATTAAATGCTCCAACTAAAAGAAAAAGACTAGCTGAATGGATTCAAAAGCAAGACCTATATATATATGCTATCTACAGGAAACCCACTTCAGATCTAAGGACGCATGCAGACTTAAAGTGAAGGGATGGAATAAAATACTACATGCAAACAAAAATTATAGAAAAGCAGCAGTAGCAATACTCATATCAGACAAAATAGATTTTAAAATAAAGAGGGTCACAAGAGACAAAGAAGGACATTACATAATGACCAAAAGATCAATACAGGAGTTCCCTTCGTGGCGCAGTGGTTAATGAATCCGACTAGGAACCATGAGGTTGCGGGTTCGGTCCCTGCCCTTGCTCAGTGGGTTAACGATCCGGCATTGCCGTGAGCTGTGGTATAGGTTGCAGACGCGGCTCGGATCCTGCGTTGCTGTGGCTCTGGCGTAGGCTGGCAGCTACAGCTCCATTAGACCCCTAGCCTGGGAACCTCCATATGCCGCAGGAGCGGCCCAAAGAAATAGCAAAAAAAAAAAAAAAAAAAAAAGACAAAAAAAAAAGATAAATACAAGAAGAAGAAATAACAAGTTTAAATATATATGTAGCACAATATATAAGGTAACTATAACAACCATAAAAGGGGAAATTGACAGTAACACAATAATAGTGGGGGACTTTAGCACCCCACTTACAGCAATGAACAGATCATCCAGACAGAAAATCAGCAAGGAAACATCGGCCTTAAGTGAGACACTAGACCAAATAGACTTAACTAATATCTATAGAACTTTTCACCCCAAAGCAGCAGAATATACTTCTCAAGTACACACAGATAGATCACATCTTGGGCTGCAGAGCAAGCCTTGATAAATTTTTAAAAATCGAAATTATTTCAAGCATTTTCTCCAATCACAATGCTATGAGATTAGAAATAAACTACAAGAAAAAAAAAAAACACAAACTCTTGGAAGCTAAACAATATGCTGCTAAACAGCCAATGGATCATTGAAGAAATCAAAGAGGAAATAATAGAGACAGATGATAATGAAGGCACAACAATCCCAAACCTATCAAGCAACAGCAGTCCTGACAGGGACGTTTATAGCAATGCAAACTGGTTTTTAATGGCTATACCTTTTTATATTTCTACCTGAAAACATAAGTGATTCAGTTGCTTCACATCCTGATTAGCAGTTGATGTTGTCACTGTTTTTCATTGTGACTATTTTGATAGGTGTATAGTGATATCTTGTGTGGTTTCAATTGGCATTTCCCTAACAGCTAAGTTCACTGAACGCCTTTTCATGCGCTTATTTACCGGCAGTGTGTTCCCTTCAGTGAACTCTCTCTTCATGTCCTTTGCCTTTTTTTTTTTTTTTGGTCTTTTTGCCATTTCTAGAGCCGCTCCCTCGGCATATGGAGGTTCCCAGGCTAGGGGTCGAATTGGAGCTGTAGCCACCAGCCTACGCCAGAGCCACAGCAACGTGGGAACTGAGCTGAGTCTGCAACCTACACCACAGCTCACGGCAACGCTGGATCCCCAACTCACTGAGCAAGGCCAGGGATCGAACCCACAACCTCATGGTTCCTAGTCGGATTCGTTAACCACTGCACCACAACGGGAACTCCTCCTTTACCCATTTTTGAATTTAATTTTTTTTCACTATTCAGTTTTCAGAGTTCTTTATGTAGTTTACATGCTAGTCCTTTGGGAGATAAGGGTTTTACATATATTGTCTCCCAGTCTTTTGCTTATTCTTTCATCCCCTTTACTAAATCTCTTACAAAGCAAAAGTTCTTCATTTTGATGAGGTCCAATTTATCAATCTTTCCTTTTATGGGTAGTGTTTTTTGTGTCAAGGCTGAGAACTGCTCAGCCCAAGATGTAAAAGACTCTTCTTCCATTTTTTTTCCTAAAAGTTTTAGTGTTACGTCACATTTTAAGTTTGTGACCCATTGTGAGTTAATTTTTGGATAAGGTGTGGGGTCTAGGTTGAGATTCTTTTTTTTTTTTTTTTTTAATCTACGGATGTCTATTTCTTCTGGTACCATTTGTTTCAAAGGCTATCCTTCCTCCTCTGGGTTGCTGTTACACTTTGGTCAAAATCAGCTGGCATATTTGCATGGGTCTATTTCCGGATTCTCTGTTCTATTCCAGCGATCCTTGGGTCTATCCCTGGCCAATGCCACACAGCCTTCCTTACTGTTGCTGTATCATGTCTTGAAAATTGGGTAGACTAATTCTCACTATAGTTTTCTTTTAAAACATTGTTTTAGTTATTCTACTTCCTTTGTTTCCTAGTGAATTTTAATTAATTAATTACTTTTTCTTTTTTGGCCACCTGTGGCATATGGAGTTCCTGGACCCGGGATCGAACCCAAGCCAGAGCTGCAAACGCTGCCACAGCTGCAGCAATGCTGGATCCTTAACCCACTGTGCAGGACTGGGGATCGAACCCACATCCCTGCTGCTTCATCGACACTGTCGATCTCGTTGCACCACAGTGGGAAGTCCTCCTCATAAATTTTAAAATAAATGATTTCCAACTGTCAAAATGTTTCATTTATTTCACAAGCTTTCTCTATCACAAAATCATAAAAATAAGCTCATAGTTTGCCTAATTCTTTTGTAGTTAAAAAAAATTTGGACGTTCCCTTGAGTTGCAGTGGGTTAAGGATCTGGCGCTGTCATTGCAGGGACCAGGGTCACCACTGTGGTGAGGGTTTAGTCCCTGGCCTGGGAACTTCCACATGCTGCCAAAAAAATGTTTTGTTTTGTAAGTAACCTCAAGTTTTTTATTATGAATCATGCAACAAAATCAAACTTAATTTTCACTTGTTGCAGTCATTTCTCCTAGCATTTTTAACTTTATCATACACTAAATTCTTAGGTATTCAAGGGTGTATTTCTGCACTCACTGTTCTAGTCCATTGGTCTATTGTCTATTTATTCCTACGTTGGTTTAATTCTACAACTTCATAATATGTTTCGATATCTGGAAGGCTATCACTTGTTCCTCCTTTTCAAATATTGTCTTTCCGTATGCATTTTTCTTCTGTGTGAATAATAATAATAACAGTTTCCATTTTAACTGGGTATCTTAGTGAAATGGTTATTGGGATTGTGCTGAATTTACAGATAATTTCCACAACAGGTATCTTTAGAATATTGAGGTTTCCTGACATAGAATCTATTCCTCTTTATTGGTTCTTCTTTTATATCCATTATTAAGTTTTACAGTTTTCTTCTAGTAAGCCTCTCACATTTCTTCTTAGGACTGGTCCCAAACATTTTGTGAGTTTTAATTTTGTGATAAAGAGGATATTTTTTCACACATATTTTCAAATTTGACACTATTGTGTAGAAACCAAAGCTTTTCACAGGGATGGTCCCATAGGATACTTGCAGGAATCGTTTTACGAAAAAAGAGACTTGGAACTCAGAGAAGGAAGCCTGGGGCCAGATGCGAGGCCTCCATCTCCTAAGTGCCAGACACTTCTGGGAAGGTTCTGGAAGGTGAGGAGGACTGCAGAGTCTCCCTTTCACTTGCTGAGTGGGGATCCAGAAGATAGCACTGGTTTTTTGTTTGTTTGTTTTGTTTTATTTGTGGCCTCCATGGCTTGCAGAAGTTCCTGGGCCAGGGATCACACTCAAACCACAGCAGTAACCAGAGCCACAGCAGTAACCAGCAGCCTGATCCTCAATCCACTGAGCCGCCAGGGAACTCCAGCTCTGTATTGTTTAATAGAACCTCCCTCTTGGTGAGGCTTCAAAAGTAGCACCCAAACCATGCTCCCCCCACACCCCCACCTCCCCACTCTTCATGTTCCTTGTTGCTTTGCAACTTGTCTCTCAGAGGCCAGGCCTGTTCTGTTATCTGGCGACCAAAGCCATGGTCATTAAAAGGTTAAAGGGTCATTACTTCGTGGGATTGATAATGGGAGCTCAGCAGCCGACCGGTCCCTGAGGACGAGATGAGAGGTGAGTATGGAGGAGCCTGATGGGCTGGGTTAGAACCAGATCTCTGGCTTGGGCAGCAAAGGGTCCAGGACTGAGGAGACCAGCCCTCCCACCCCAGGGCCAGGATGGCGCCCCCTGTGGGGAAGCAGGCCTGCAGCCAGAGTGGAGGGGCCTGGCCAGCGCTTGTGAAGTGGCCACCGTGTGAGGTAGGATGTGGGGTGGGATGACCTGGGAGCCTGGGAAGCAAGAATGCTGTGGCTCTACTTCTGTGGTTCGGAAGTGGGCTGGGGGAGCTTACTTTGTGTGACTCTTGGCTTCTGGCTCTTTGTTTGCATGTAAGTCTCACTCGGGACTCATCATGGTGTCGGTAAGAGTTCCAGCCTATCTCAGCTGAGTCAGGAGGCCAAAGGAAGGCGCATCAAAGGGGCTACAGGACCGGAATCCTGGGGCCAGTGTAGAGGTGTCGGTGGGAAGCAGCAAGAGAGAGACCCTCGGAGGGAAGCACGACTGGGGGCCAGAATCCACCTGCTTTTCTTCCCCTGACACACTTGGTTTCAGCTGCACCATAGGCAAATTCAGGGTTTCATTAGGAAGTGAAGGTCACTCAGCTTCTTAGCTTTGGGACCATAGCTATTTCCTCATCTGAAAAATAGGGGTAATAATTCTATAAAATTTCCTAAATTGTAGAAGTCTTATCACTAGGGATTTTGAGTGTATAATAGATTATTTTATGTAGTATGTTGACATAGGTTTACTTTATTGATTGATTTTTTTTTTTTTTTGTCTTTTTTAGGGCCGAACTCCTGACATATGAAAGTTCCTAGTTTGGGGTCGAATCGAAGCTGCAGCTGCCAGCCTACGCCACAGCCACAGTAACAGGAACACAGAATCCAAGCCACATCTGTGACTTACGCCACAGTTTGCGGTAATGACAGAGCCTTAACCCACTGAGTGAGGCCAGGGATCAAACCCACATCCTCACAAACACCATGCAGGGTTCTTAACCTGCCTGGCCACAACAGGAACTCTGACATACTTTTAAACAATGAAGAATTAGCTGGTGAGAAATTTATTCTTTTTTCTCTTTTTTTCTCCTCAATTCTCCTGATTATATAAGAAGAAATTCTCTTTTGTTGCTATGGCTGTGGCAGAGGCAGGCAGCTGTAGCTCCGATTCGACCTCTAGCCTGAAAACCTCCATATGCCGCCGGTGCACCCCCCACCCCCCAAAAAAAGTCTCTGATACTTGTACAAGGTGGGATGCTTTGGGTGTAAGAACATACACTCAAAAGTGAAAAGGAGTTTCCTGAAGGCCTAGTGGTTAAGGATTCAGGGTTGTCATGGTTGTGGCTCAAGTTCAATTCCAGGCCCAGGAACTTCCATAGGCTGAAAGTGAGGCCAAGGGAGAAAAAAAAAAGTAAATAAAATAATAAGGAAAATGTGTTATCTCCCACAACTTTTTAGAGGAAGGCACTTTCAGGGAAGTTTGGCAGCGCAATGAAGATATCAAGGACCCAGGTTCCTTCCATCTTTCCTTGTCCTCTTCCTCTTACTGGCTTGGTCCTTAGGCGTGTTCCCTCAAAGCTATAAAATGGCTGCCCCTGCACCAGGATTCGTAAGCATCTATGACATTATTTAAAGACATTAAAAGTGTGTTAAATCAAGATTTGTTTGTTTGTTTTAAGATAAATACAAAACAGGAGTTCCCGTCATGGCTCAGTGGTTAATGAACCATGAGGTTGCAGGTTCGATCCCTGGCCTCACTCAGTGGGTTAAGGATCCAGCGTTGCTGTGGCTGTGGTGTAGGCCGGCGGCTACAGCTCTGACTAGACCCCTAGCCTGGGAACCTCCATATGCTGCAGGTGCAGCCGTAGAAAAAGACAGACAAAAAAAAAAAAAAGATAAACACAAAACAAATTTTATTTATTTAAGTGAATTCACATAAAATAACCTTCTTAAAGTGGACCATTGAGCAGTTCACAGTATTATGCAACCATCACTGCTCCCTAATTCCGTAATTTTTTTTCTGTGAAAGATATATAACATAAACTTTACCTTTTAACCATTTTTGGATGTACAATACATAGTAACTATGTATTGTTGCTATGCAACAAATATCTAAACCAAAACCCCACACCCAATAAACGATCTCTCATTTTTCCCTCTCCCCAGCCCCTGGCAACCACCACTCTACTGTCTGTTTCTAAGAGTTCGCCTATTAGATAGTGATATAAATATAAGTGAAATCCCGCAGTATTTTTCTTTTTGTGACTGACTTATTTCACTTAGCATAACATCCTTGAGGTTCGTCCATATTCTAGTAGGTGACAGGATTTCCTTCTTTTTTAGGGCTAAATAATATACCATCGTATGTATATACCACATTTTAATCTGGTCACCCTTTGCATTTTGGTTGCTTCTAAGGTTTGTTTTGTAATAGGGAAGTAACTCTTCCCTAGAAGCTTCCAGCAGACTTTTCTCAGATCACAGGGGCCAAGCTGGGCCATAATCCCGTGCCCTGGCTGAAGCATTTCTGGCCTCTCTAGGAGGGGCTGGGCTCTTCCTTCTAGCAAGGAAGAACGTGCAAGAGCACTGAAGACAACAGTGTCAGCCACAGTGAGAGTCTGGAGCCTCTCACCCATAGTTAAATACCTCCTGACAGCCTACAACAGGAATACAATAACATCGCATTTAATTTTGCATTTACTTATGACGGGTGAGAGTGGGTATAAAACTTCCTTTAAAAACAAATGTCTTTGCATACAGATGGCCAAAAAACACATGAAAAGATGTTCAACATCACTCATTATTAGAGACATGCAAATCAAAACTACCATGAGGTACCACCTACACCAGCCAGAATGGCCATCATCCAAAAGTCTACAAACAGAAGTGCTGGAGAAGGTGTGGAGAAAAAGGAACCCTAGTACACTGTTGGTGGGATTGTAAATTGATGCAACCACTGTGGAAAACAGAATGGAGATTCCTCAGAAAACTCAAAATAGAACTTCCCTTTGATCCAGCAATCCCACTCCTGGGCATCTATCCAGAGAAAACCATGACTCGAAAAGACACATGGACTCCAATGTTCACTGCAGCACTATTTGCAATAGCCAAGACATGGAAACAACCTAAATGTCCACCGTCAGAGGAGTGGATCCAGAAGATGTGGTACCTATACACAATGGAATATTACTCAGCCATTAAAAGGAACGAAATACCAGCATTTTTAGCAACATGGATGGACCTAGAAATTATCATGCTAAGTGAAGTCAGCCATACAATGAGACACCACCATCAAATGCTTTCACTGACATGTGGAATCTTAAAAAAGGACAGACTGAACTTCTTTGCAGAACAGATGCTGACTCACAGACTTTGAAAAACTTATGGTCTCCTGAGGAGAGAGGTTGGGGAGTGGGGGGATGTGCTTGGTTTGTGGGATGGAAATCCTATGAAATTGGATTGTTATGATCATTATACAACTACAGATGTGATAAATTCATTTGAGTAATTTAAAAAAATAAAAAAATAAAAACAAACGTCTTTGGAATTTTGGCTCAGTAGGTTAAGAGCCCAACTAGTATCCATGAGGATGCAGGTTCGATCCCTGGCCTTGCTCAGCAGGTCAAGGATCTGGTGTTGTTGCAAGCTGCTGTGTAGGTTGCAGATGTGGCTTGGATCCGATACCGCTGTGCCTGTGGTGTAGGCCAGCAGCTGCAGCTCCAATCAACCCCTAGCCCGGGAACTTCCATGTGCCACACTTGTGGCCCTGAAAGGAAAAAACAAAACAAATGGCTTTGGGACTTCTGGCTGTGGCATAGTGGGTGGATGATCTGGCATTGTCTCTGTGACAGCATGGGTTCCATCCCTGGTCCAAGGAACTTCCTTGTGTCTCAGATATGGCCCACAAAAAAAAAAAAAAAAAAATGGCTTTAGGTTCTTTTTTTTTTTTTTAAGTAAATCAATCTAAAGAAAAGAGTTAAATTAAAAAATAGTACAGGAGTTGTGCAAAAAGCGTGGCAAACATCTTAAAGATAGCAGAAAAATCATCCAGGTTTGGGATGCAGGGTCATGGTGAGGTTTAACGAAAGAACGCATTTGAAGGCTCAGCCTGGTGCCTGGAACCCAGAAAAGACTCTCTCAATGACTTGTGACAAAAATTGTGGTTCCATTCAAGTTAAGGCTGCCAGATTCAACAAATAAAATCACAGGACGCCAAGTTAAATTTACATTTCAGATAAACAATGAGTGATTTTTTTTCTTAGTACAATTATGCCCCGTGCAGTATTTGGAACATAATTGTACTAAAAAAAATGACTCGTTGCTTAACGGAAATTCAAATTTAATGGAGCCACCTGTGTTTTATCTGGCAACCCTCCTTTACACACACTTGCCCTGGAATGAGGAAGAACTGGGACATCGCCGGGGGACCCTGGGACCCTCTCCCCCAAGAAGTCGGCAGAAGCTAATCAGGCAGGACGGCAGTTCCTTGGGAGGCTGGAGAACCCATGCCCCGGGGGAGCTGGGGGAGCAGCCTCCACTCTCCCCTCCACCCTGGGACGGCCACCTGGGCTCGCCAGCCCTCTGCTTCGCCATGTCCCAGTGGCTGTGAGGCGGGAGGGGACCAGGGAGTGCTGCGGGGGCAGCCCTTCACAGACGGAAGGGGTCTTATGAACACCCGGGAGTCTGCTGTGTGACTTTAAAGGCTTACTGCGGGGACCTGGGCCCATAAACACTCAGATGAAGAGGTTTTACGAGTGTGGGGACCGCACCCGCCCCTCGCTCCCCGCCCCCTCCTGTCTGCTGGGCCAGGGAACCACTTCTGTCCACAGAAGGGTGGGAGCCTGGTCCATGTGCTCCCGTGGCACAGGGGACTCTGGATGTGTCACTTATCCTTTCTCCACCCTCTCTGGCCATGCTGAGCAGGATCTGAGCACACACACACACACGAAGTGTTAACCACACAAAGCATGCCTTAGCACCTCCATTTGCTAACCGGCTCTTTTTTGGGGCGGGGGCGGGGGCTGTCTTCAAACCAAGAGTTTCCATCAATCATCTCCATCTCTGGACTGGCAGGCCAGCTCATCGGTCATGCCCAGAAATACAGCCTGCAGCCAGGCAGGGAGACGTGGTCAACAGTGCAGACCTGGACCCTGGACCCCCGCGGCACCTCTGTACCTCAAGGCAGACCTCATTTAAACTCTCCAGCAGAGTTCCCGTCGTGGCGCAGTGGTTAACGTATCCGACTAGGAACCATGAGGTTGCGGGTTCGGTCCCTACCCTTGCTCAGTGGGTTAACGATTCGGCGTTGCCATGAGCTGTGGTGTAGGTTGCAGACGCGGCTCGGATCCCGCGTGGCTGTGGCTCTGGCGTAGGCCGGTGGCTACAGCTCCGATTCGACCCCTAGCCTGGGAACCTCCATATGCCACGGGAGCGGCCCAAAGAAATAGCAAAAAAAGACAAAAAAATAAATAAATAAATAAATAAATAAATAAACTCTCCAGGGCTGCCCGACGTTGCCTGCCAGTTCCGAGAGTTGGATTTAAATGGGATTCACTCCAGACAGCAAGAGACCATCACAGTCACCTGGGTTTTCACAAAAACCTGTGGATGCGAACGTGGGCCAAATGGCCACTGAGAGTCACGCCAAGACAAGAAGAAAGAGATTCACTTGCCCCGTGTGTCTTCCGTGTGTCTCACGGCATTGTTCAGCCCCATTACTCACACCGCAGGCCAGGGTGACACAGCCACGGGCTAGGGCTTACTCACACTCGGCTTATCCCCTCGCTGTCTGGTGTGGGGGTGGAGGTGGGGCGGGTGTGTCTTTCCCAGACAGAGGAGCAGAATGGTCCTGTCTGCCTCGGTGGCTCTTGGAGACGCCGTGAGTGCGCGGTGACAGCTGCTCGGCCTGAGCGCCTGTCTCCGCATACCCCATTCCTATGGAGTGTGCGCGTGGGTACGTGCCCACACCCACACATCCGGCCCCCACATCTGCTGTTAGTGGCCTTATTATTACTGCCCACCTTGCTCTCTGTCCATGAGGCTCAGGCCGAGAGCCCCGGGACAAGCCCAAGCGTCCTTTCCTTGAAGGTCATGTCCACGGTTGCCTGCAGAGGCCCCAGTGGGACAGAGGTTCTGCGGCGGTGCCTCCACTCCATTTCATTCACCCCCCTTCTTCTGGGGGTGCTCACCGAACCCTACTCTTGCAGGTCACTGAAAACACGCCCCTCCTCATCAGCCCCTCCCTTCTGTCCCCTCCCAAAGCTGCTGAGGTCCTTCTCTCGTCTCCCTTCTGGCAGGACACTGACACTTTGTCCCCTGGCCACTAGCTTGTGTTGTCAGCTATTCTGCTCCATCGGTTCTCAAGAGAATTGTGCCCAGAGGAAGAGAGTTGCCTTCAGACCCCACAGAGGTGGTCTCTGAGACAAATAGTCCACCCGCCTTGCCACCACGGGCCACCTATCAGCGGAGAGCCAGTCTCTCTCTCTCTGCCTTGAGTTCCATACCCCATTTACTACCCTAGCACTCATATATGCCAGGGATACAGGTGTTTGCCAGGCCCAGAAAGGGGGGTGCAGGCAGTGTGGGAAGAAAGGAAAAAAATCCCCATCTCACGGCATCGGGACATGGGGGCACAGTGGGCCCCACCAGCCCGCCCACTCATCTACCTGGTCTCCTGCATCCGAAGATGACTTACCTGTTCTGGGGGGTGGGGGGAGGGGTGTGGGCTGGAGGTGTTGCTCTGAGAGCAGGTGAGCCCCAGCACTATGAAGGGAGGAGAGAGGAAGGAGCGCCAAAGTTCGTGGCCAGCACTGGACGGAGAGACAAAGCCCTTCCCAGATTCTAAAACCCCCTCTCCCCCCGAAAGCTCTGTGGCAATTCCAGGCAGCAGGTGGACCACGAAGTGAGGACCCAGTGGAACCAAGAGAGCCTCCTAGGGAGCTGTTGCCCTGAGATGCCACCCCCAATTCCCACCATGGAGTCTACATCACAGGGGGCACCGGGCAGGGGAGGGGGCACCGTGCAGGGGAGGGGGCCCCCATATCTGGGCACACCACCAGGAAGGAGGGTCCTGGGAGGGCTCTCGGCCACAGAGCCAGGGAATGTCATCCTCCGTGGTCTCCTGCTTGCTTTGCCACCCAAAGACCCCAGAATGAAGACTCATTTCAGACAATCAACCTGCACTTGGGCCACACCAGTTACAGACCCCACCCTGTTCCTACGGGGATACAGTCCCTGTCCCAGAAGAACGTGGCTTAGAGCCCTTCCATTGTGGGCGTGGACACTGATACGTGACACACAGGACAAGGCTGGCCTGCCTTTCCATCAGGGCAGCTCCATGATATGAGGGATCTAGACACCCTCCAGGGTTAGGGGTTGCGGGGCATAAATAGAGATACCACGGTCTCCACAGTGGGGATGGCCCGGCTGCTGGGCACCCCTCCATCAGCCCAGCTCTGGGTCTGACAGGCTGTGTTTATGCTGATAGTTAACGTTTTATAGATATTTCTCCTGCCACAAGTTAAATCGCATATGCTCGGGCAGACATCCAGGCCCAGGGCAGGAGGGCGGATGGAGTGGCCGGGCCCCCAGGCTCTGGCGGGCAGGCCTTCCTGCAGTAAAGCCCTGCGTCTAATAGGAAATGCAGGCTGGGGGTGGGGCACGGGGCAGCCTGCATCGCTTCCTTTATGGTCTGAGAGCCTCCAAGGACTCAGCCTTTTTTTGGGCAGCGTCTTCATGGGGATTCGGAGTTCTCGCTCTGGGTAAACCCTCTTCTGGGAAAACAGCCGTCAGAGCTAATATCAGCCTGCGGCTTGTACAACCAGCTGGGCAGGAAGACAGAGGACCTCACCCACCGGCTGTGACCCAGCAGGAGCTGGAAGAAGCTGGTCCAGCAGGCAGGGGGTGGGGGAGCTGGCGGGAGCCCCAGCCCTGGGACCCCATGCTATAGGACCAGCAGCGCCGGGCAGGTTATTGCCAGGAGATGTAGACAAGGAACGTGGGCACAAAGCAGGACAGAACCTCCACCCGGGTCGGAGGCGAGCGTGCTGGCCTCTCCCGCTCCCCAGTCTCTCCTCCCCACAGGGAGGGTGGGGAAGGATGGGGGGCTCCCACCCTGGTCCTTCAGTGTTGGTGGGGCCGCTTCGCCTCCCCGCCACCCCCTGCCCTGGTCCTGGCTGCTCAGAGAGATGCTTAGATGCTTAGACGCCTTCAACACACGTTTCCTGCACGTTTAACTCATGTTGGCCTGTGGATTAAGTTCTGGGCTTACAAAATAAATAAAGCGCAGGGCCTTCCCTGAGGCATTCCTGGTTATGAGGAAGCAGGAGTGGCCAATAAATGTGTGATGAGACAGGGATAACGGGATGCAGAGCCGGTCTCAGAGGCACAGAGGAGAGGTCCCCGGCCTGGGGTCGGGGGAGGCACAGACCCCAAATAGTGGAATGGCAGGTATGAAACTGCAAGGACACTGTCACTCAGTCCACTGCCCCAGGCCTGCCTCTCGGTCCCTCCCCTCCCTGGGAACCATGTGGTGGCCAAGAGCCAACAGGAAAAAGAACGCCTTCCTCTAGGTACTTCCCCACAAGGGCCTGTTTCTGGTCTGGGGACGCTACACCCCCCCCACACCCATACCCCCCTGCAAGGACCCAGCTGATTGGCTGGCTTGGGATGACTAACCCTCTGTACTTTCAGAAAACTCCCAGGGACTTAGCTTAGCTCAACCAACTCCCATCAGGTAGTGACCAGGTCATCCTGCCACGTGACCGGCAGTGGCTCACACTGGCCCGATTTTAGACCGCATGTGTTCGGTGTAATTGACTGGCTACCGGGTGGAAGGTATCCTGCTGGGTGATAGTTGCAGCCTCCTTTGAAGGAAGGCAGTGTTGGGGTATTCTCTAATGCTGCATAACTAACCACCCCAAGACTTAATGGCTCAAAACAAGAGCAACCTGTATTTTGCTCATAAATGTGCAAGGTGAGCAGGGCTGAACAGGGCCAGCTCGTCTCTGGTCTGCTCAGCATCAGCTTCGGCAGCTCCAAGGCTGCAAGCAACAGTCATCTGAAGCCACTCAGTTGCCTGCCTAGCTCCCAGCCTAGGAAGACCCCATAGGTGGGGACAGGACAGCGGGGGTCCTCTCTCCCACCCCAGAGACCTGCTCCGGTCTCTCCAGCATGGCCACTTCGGGGCTCAGGGCTCCTGAGGCATCTGTCCTGAGTGAGAAAAAGCTGCGCAGATGCTGCATCCCCTTTTCCAATCCAGAATCTGGAGTCGCACAGCATCATCCCTGCCTCTGTTCATTAGAAGCATCTCATCAAAGCCAGCCCATATTGCAGAATTAGATTCTGCCTTTTGATGGGAAGTATATCAAAGAATGTGTGAACATGCCTTTAACTCATCACACAAGACAAGGGTTACCGTCCCGTTTTAGAGAGAGCCTCGGATAAAAAGTGGCTCATCCAGTTCATGCAGTAATTTGGAAGCAGGTAAGGACTCTGAGGCACGCTCCCTGGCTCAAAGCCAAGCCCTCTTTCTATCCACCATCTGGCTCAGTGACAAAGGGCTCAGAGTCCCTTGAAGCATCTGACAAAATATTTAGACACTTTTCCTGGAGAAAAACGTGAACATACATTAAAAAAAAAAAAAAAAAAAAAGTGTGTCTCTAAATTTGCAAGCTCACCTCCTGTCTTCTGTCCAGCACCCAAGAATCTAAACAAGTTGCCCCTTCATCCTAACGACAAGTGAAAAGCCAGACAAACTGAAAAATCAGCAACTCTTCCTAGATGCCTCAGAGAGGTGGGGTCACCAAGCAAAATCACTGCCTCCAAAGTTGCAGAGACTGACGGGGAAGGCAGACAGCTTGCCAGAGCTGAAACCTGGCAGGATGCAGCGGTGAGCAGAGAAACTGAATTGTGATTGATGGATTGCTGGAGGCTCTGCTCAGAGAGGGCAAGACTGCGGAAGAAAAACTGCAGAGGGACCAGTCCTGGGGATGGGGTCACCCTTTCCTGAGTTTTATCTCCAAGAACTCCCAGGTAAATAACAGAGAAAAATGCCCTTCAGCTTCCAGCTTCCGGCAGGGGGAGAAGAAAGGAACCATCCTGAAAGTTCTTAACAAACCCTGCCCTCAAAGGAAACTAGTTAACCAGAGCCTAACCTGCTGGGACTTTATCAGAGCCTAACTGACCTGGGTGAAGGGAGACACTCAACTCCAGTCCACTCTAGGCCCACTTAACGGAGGAGAAAAAGACTTAGAAACAGAGTCCAGAGGCCTAGGCTCCCTAGAAGGTGGAGACCAATCACAGGCCTATAGGATACTTCCCGCCCCCACACCTCACAGCCACATCACTAAAGACCTATTTACAGCAATTCCCTTTACCCTAGACATCATGCCTGGCTCTCAAGAAAAATTACAAAACAAACTAAAGGGCAAAAGAAACCCTGCAGTTTGAAGAGACAGAGCAAACATCAGAACCAGACATGGCTGGGATGTTGGAATTCTCTGAGCAGGAAATTAAAACAACTATGATTAAGATGCTAAAGACTCTAATGGATAAAGTAGACAACATGCAAGAACAGATGGGCCATGTAAGTAGAGAAAGAGAAATTCTATGAAAAGAAAGGCTGGAGATCAAAAACCCTACTAGAAATGAGGAATGCCTTTGATGGGCTTATGAGCAGACTGGACATGGCCAAGGAAAGAATCTCTGGGCTTGAGGTTATCTCAGGAAATTTGTGGGGATGCAGAACAGTGTCCAAAAATATGAGGCTGGGCTAAACCGTTCTGCCCTCCACCTGCCCACATCACAGCGGGCACTGGGAGCAGGTCCCTGTCCTTGCACCTGCCTGGCGGCCTGGAGGCCACCCCCAGGGCCCAGCCTTGGGGTTTGGGGAACGCCTTGCAAGTGCCACTCTAGAACTGTGTCAGCCAGGACCTCCGGCTCCTGATGTGGGTGGACTCCAGGGGCCTGGAAGGAGGGAACCAGAACCCAGACTCACCGCACTGCAGCCCCGGGGCAGCCCCACGACAGAACAAGGGGCTTCTTAGGGGAGGTTTCAGGGTCTGTATGTGATGCGATGAGGGATGAGTGGGTCCCCACCCTCCTTTCCTTCTGCTCACGCCTGGGGGAGGAGCACGTGCATCAGACTCTGAAGGAGGGAGGGAGGTCGAAAACTCCTTTGGGTGATTGGGATAAATAATGCCCACCCATTCTTTTTTTTTTTTTTTTTTTGCCATTTCTTGGGCCGCTCCGCAGCATACAGAGGTTCCCAGGCTAAGGGTCCAATTGGAGCTGTAGCCACCGGCCTACGCCAGAGCCCACCAACTCGGGATCCGAGCTGCTTCTGCGACCTACACCACAGGTCACGGCAACGCTGGATCCCTAACCCACTGAGCAAGGCCAGGGATCGAACCCGCAACCTCATGGTTCCTAGTCGGATTCGTTAACCACTGCGCCACGACGGGAACTCCCCACCCACCCATTCTTGAAGTCAAGAGTCTCACGTGAGCTGAAGCCATAGAGGCTTTATACATGGAAAAGTGGGGTACCCTCCCTGGCACTGACCAATAACGTTCAGCAAGTCCCGCTGTGGCAACATTCCCTGATCGGTACTTGGGGTCCGTCGGAGTGAAATGGGACCCACGTGTGCAGGATGGGGAAGGGAAGGCCCCACCTACGCAGCTGTGCTGGCGAGGCCCACAAGGAGTGTCCGTGGGTATCCCTTCAGGCGAATGGATTTGCCTCTGGGTTTTCTTTCCCCTTTCATTTATTTTGGGGAGGGGTTAGGGCTGGAAAAAAAAAGAAAAAAAAAAAGAAGGCTCAGGTGAAAGAGGCATTTGGCCAAGGAGTTGGGGGGGGAGCTTATGTAACCGAACAGGACCCTTTGGGGCCTTCCTGGGACAGACGCCTCCCCCATACCCTCTGCTGTACCTCCTCTCTGAAAGACTCAGATAATAATATCTCATGCATAGCTGCTGAGTTTTTCAGATGCTAAAACCACCACCCAAAGGAAGACGTTAACTACTGATGCTCCTGAGCAGGAGCCGCTAGACCTTCAGGCACTTAGGAACTGATCATATGAATCACGCTGTTACCTCACCAGCAGCCAATCAGAGAATCGTGCAGGGCTGATCACCCCGGGACGGCCCTCCCTCTTCTGGCCTTTAATATAATGCTTTGCTAATCCCTTCGGGGAGCTCTCCATGCTGGACCCCGCTATAAACCTTTCTCTGCTCCAAATTCCTGCGGTTCAGTTCGTTTTGTTTAGCCTTGCCTTTAGCAACACACAGGACCAAGGAGCGATGTGACCCCATCTGCTACTCTGCCCACCCCCTGGGCTAGTTTTGAGGCTCTAGAGAGAGAGGGGTTTTAGACAAAACCTGAAGATAGTTTTGTTTGCTTTTATTTTCTTGAAATGAAGAGGTATCTGAGAGCCTGGACATCAGCAGCTTACTACCTGAAGTCCCAGGTGGTAAAACAGGGGATCATTTGAAAGAGCCTGGAGCTGGATGTGTGGCCCATCCCAGGGGGACCTGAAAGGACAGCTGCCCTGGGTTGGTGGCTCAAGCATTTGCTGCTTTTGAATGAGGAGCAGCAGGAATGAAAGGAGCAGGTGACGAAGGCTTGCGGGCAGGTGCATGCCCCCGGCCCCTGCTGGGAGAGAAAACCTCAGCGCCCAGCAGGTGTGACTTGTTCTTAAACACACGGGAGAGGTTGTGGAGGAGGGGGTGACATCGCTCTGCTCCGCAGCCCTGCCCTGGAAGGGGGAGCCATGTCCACTGGGCCTCACCCGTCCCCAGGGTAGTGGGAACGGAGAATTTTTGTCTCACTGGGGACACTGACAAAAGTTTAATAGAGGGAGATGCACAGGGCAAGTGAAGTTGAGAAGATGGAGATGGTAAAACATCACATTCGGTTGGGAAAGCAACATTCAACCTGGCCTTGAAAGACTAGAAGGGCTGAGACACAGAGATAGACAGAGGTCAGGTCATTCCAGGTGGAGGACACACCTGATTTGGGGACATGACAACGCACCGCTCTGAGTGTGCTCATTATAAAGTTCCTACAGGATGGCTACACGTCTTTGAAATGACGTTTGGTAGGGCTTTTCTGGGGTTGCTGTAGTGTCTCTCTCAGGTTGTGGTCCTGGATAACTGCTGGCCTTCTTCTATGGGTACAGGAAGTGCCCTTAAACATTTCCTGGCTGATGTGGGCATCCTCTTAAGCGTGGCTTTATCCCTGGTGGCAGAGATGAAGAGGTTTACACTCAGACCCAAGGTAGCCAGAGAGGTTCAGGTGAACAGAATGGGGGGTTGGGGGTGGGGAGGACAGCCTCAGCCTGAGCTGAAGATCTGTTAAAGGCCCGTGGGAGAGAGGTCAGGGCTTGAGAGGGTTTGCAGTCCTCCGAGGGAGAGAGTGGGTGTGGCCTGTGCTGATGCCAGAGCCCTGAACACCCGTCCTAGTGGTGGGAACCTGCGCATACCTGTGCACCTGTCTTCAGTGTGTCCCTGGGGGCTCCATGAGGGTCTGGGAGTCTCAGCCTGCACTGTTGCTAAGAGGGGCCAGAGGAAAGCCCATCACGACTTCCTATGATGCTGAGGAATTGGTGGGGCACCAAGGCATGGCGGCCAGACAACCCCACGTCTGTGCAACCTTGTGGGAAGTAGCAGGACCATGGCTCTGCCTCACCTCTGCTTCCCAGATCTCTTGTAAGTGTATCTATGTGGTGGAACCAATTCACCTCCAGAGCCCTAGCTGCAAGGAAGTGTCTAAATGCAGTTTTCTTTCTCTCCTCTTGTGCACGGGGAGGCACGTTAGGAGTGGATAATGAATGCTGAAAGTCCATCAAACTGTTGGCACATTTGACAGGTTAAATTTCCATTTTATAGATGGCGACACCGGAGCTTAGAGAGGAGAAGCATTTGAAATAGCCACCCTGCCAGCAACTGGCAAAGCCAGGACTTAAGCCGGTAGGGAGCTGGCAAACGTTTAAAAACCAATTCTCCATGTATAGTTCCAACAGGAACGTTGGTTGATATTTTTCTTTATGGTAATGGATGGAACAGAAGTGAAATGACAAAGACATATGTTGGAATTTCACTCTTTCATCACTGACCCAAGTGACTCCTCTACTGAACTGGATAAGAGTTTGCAAAGATGTAGAGAATATTTGTAATATTTAGTTTCTTATGCTACTCACACTGTACTAATTACAGACGCAACAGATTTTACCTGCACTGTCAACATTTTCTCTGGTGCTGTCTTCTATCTAGACAACCAACTAAACAATAAATCAAACCATGATTTCTAGTTTTTGCCACTTCCCACGGTGTAAATATCCCCAAGGTGGCCGAGTTCACGTTACCAAAGGGACATTACGGAAAAAGAGCCGGTAGGAGACAAGGAATAGTACAGTGTCATGTAGGATTTCCATCTACAGACACGGGAGTTGTAAATGACCTTGGAGTGTGGATAATAGGAAAATAATTTTAGAGTCGTGTGTTTCGAGTTTTTATTATCTTTGTTTTTTGTATGATTTATTCGATTTTCAGTTAAGTGAATCATGAATAATGGCCATGCTTTTTCAACTAGCTTCTGAAATCACCGAAAATTTACCAATCATTCTTGTGATGTGTACATGCTGGGCACAGCACACTGTTGATTTAAACCCAGGACCTCAGCGTTCCCATCGTGGCTCAGCTCAGATTCTATGAATCTGACTAGCATCCATGAGGACGCAGGTTCAATCCCTGGCCTCGCTCAGTGGATTAAGGATCTGGCATTGCCATGAGCTGTGGTGTGGGTCACAGAGGCGGCTCGGACCTGGCATGGCTATGGCTGTGGCTGTGGCTGTGGCGTGGGCCAGCAGTAACAGCGCCGATTGGACCCCTAGCCCGGAAGCCTCCGTATGCCTCGGGTGCAGCCCTAAAAAAAAAAAAAAAAAGACCAAAAAATCCCCCCAAAAACGCAGGACTTCAGACACAGAACCCCATGCTCTCGATCCCACTTGACACAGATAAATGCACCAGAGCCCCACAGGTAGTGAGGAGTGGAGCTGAGCTGATACTTGAAACCAGCCTGTATCCAAAGCCAAGTTCTTAACCTCTACCACTGGGATAACCGTCTCCAATATTTTCCTTTGGCTCTGGAAAGCCATCTCGTTAGCTGGTGGTGGTCCTGATGGGGAAGAGAGGGGGAAACGAGGAAGGATGTCTGGTTGAGCTGTGCCTCGGGAAAGCCGTGAAACTCAGACACCATCAAGCCTGCTCCCTGATGACAGAGCGGCAGACAGGCCCAGGGCCACGCGCAAAGTCTGTGGCTGAGTTGGGACCAGAACCCAGGCCCCTTCAATCATCCCCAGGCCGAGGCATGTCCTCGGCCCCTGTGACCTGGGCCTGGGAACCGCCACTGCAGACAGGCATGAACTGGGAAGAAGCTCCATGAGACACTCAGATGCCAGCGTCAGCCTGACGCTGGCCATGCGACCAAGCCTGCGCCTGGCCCTCTACGGGGGCAACATACGGGAGGACAGAAGCCAGGGACCTAGGGAGGCCCCCGTTCACGGCTGCACCGTCCCATAGTCCACTACCACCAGCCGCATTTAACAAGGTACATTTAAGCTCATTAAAATAAGTAAAACTTAAAATTCAGTCTCTCAGAGTTCCCGTTGTGGCTCAGCGGTTATGAACCCAACGAGCCGATGCAACTCAGATCTGGCGTCCCTGTGGTTGTGGTGGAGGCTGGCAGCTGTAGCACTGATCCAACTCCTAGCTTGGGAGCCTCCATATGTCACAGGTGCAGCCCTAAAAAGCAAAAAAATTAAAAATAAAAAATTTTTTAGGAGTTGCCGTCATGGCTCAGTGGTTAACGAATCCGACTAGGAACCATGAGGTTTTGGGTTCGATCCCTGGCCTTGCTCAGTGGGTTAAGGATCTGGCGTTGCCGTGAGCTGTGGTGTAGGTTGCAGATGCGGCTTGGATCCCACGTTGCTGTGGCTCTGGTGTAGGCCAGCTCCAATTAGACCCCTAGCCTGGGAACCTCCATATGCCACAGGAGCGGCCCTAGAAAAGGCAAAAAGACGAAAAATAAAATTAAATAAAATTAAAAATTTTAAAAATTCATTTGAAGTACAATAGGCACCTTTGGTTAGGGAGGATGATGTTGGATCGTCAGCTATAGGACGTTCCTATCACCACGGAAAATTCTGCTGACCGCACTGGCCGTTGGAGGAAGTCAGGTGAAGGGAAAAACGCTGGAATTGGGCCAGGTTCGAGGGAGTGGTTCTTGGAGGGAGAAGACCTTGAATGACCAACTGCCTGAGGCGGGGCCCCATCCTTGGGTCCGGACCCTCCCTCCCTCTCCAGCCCGGCCCCAGCCCCAGGCCTGAGCACCTCTCTCAGGCTGCCTGACCGGACCAAAGGCCGGTCTGCCGCTGTCCCCACCACCCAGAGGCAGAGAATGGGACTTGTGAGGACCTGCAGGGAGCTGACCAGGAGCCAGCAGAGCCAGCTGAGCTGCCTTCAGGCTGCAGGTGACTGTGGCCCGGCGGGGTGGGGCCTGTGACGGCTGCTACCCACCTGCCCGCCTCTCAAGCTTTGATGGACAGAAACCTGACGCTGGGAAGGGAGCCGAGGCTGTGTGCCTTTGGAAACTACTCGCCCCGGGTCCTAACAAGGGGCTGCAGGAGGGGCGGGTGCTGCATGTTTGTTTCGCGGCATCTTTGATGCTCCTCGGAGCCTTTGATGTCAGAGGCCGTCCCTGGCCAAGCTGGCCTTGTGCTGCTTGCTCTGGGGTTTTCCTTTATTCGTTGTTAAACTCATCTCATTAAACTGGTTCTGTAAAGAGCAAGAGGAGGAGCCCAGCGGAAAAGAAACGCTATATAGTTTATTGGGGACGGGGAGGCGGGGGCCCCTTTGTGGGGCTCACATGCCTGGGCTTCAGTGCTTGACACGGTAACATCACCTAGAATCACTACGGAATCCGTGTAGACTTGTGGGTGAACATAAAATCCTTACCAGATCTTCATGGGATCAGTGTAAAGGGGTCATAGCATCCCTTTAGAAGCCACATAAAATCCACACAGGAATCACCAGACTGTTCCTAGGAGCCTAAATCGCCACTGCCACACACACACACACACACACTCTCTCTCTCTCTCTCCTGTCCCCTCCAAGGGAAAGAGCAAGTCACTTTTTTTGTTTTTTGGGTTTTTTTTTTTTTCTTTTAGGACTGCACCTGTGGCATATGGTATTTCCCAGGCTAGGGGTTGAATCAGAGTTGCAGCAGCTGGCCTGCACCACAGCCACAGCAACATGGGATCCAAGCCTTATCTGCCACCTACATCATAGTTCATGGCAAGGCTGGATCCTTAACCCACTGAGCAAGGCTGGGGATTGAACCCACATCCTTGTGGGTCTTAACCCGCTGAGCCACATCAGGCTCCCAAAAGAGGGAGTCACTCTGAATGTCACCTTCTCTCCTAAAGAAAGGCCACTTGACAGACCCGTGACTTATGTAAATGCAGAAGCTGGAGTCCCCCACTGTCCAGGGTAATGGGATAATGTGACATTTTGGTGGCCTGACCAGGGCAGGCCTCTGTTTAGGCCCTTTGGCCTGCAGACCTGGTGCCTTGGGAAGAGGGAGATCATTTGCCTGAGAATCCCAGGGCCTCCAAATAGAGAAGGGACCCCAAACCATGTACAAAAACTTGTCATGGTGACCTGGGTGCAAGGGCCCTTGGAATGTGAGCCCCACTAGGCAGGTTTGGTTACTATTACTTATAAGAACCTAGTGGAACCTGGGCTTGTGGAATTGCTTGCAATTTACCTTAAAGCACAGCTATTTGAACAGGAAGAATGTGCATCCGTGTGTGAGTTCACTGCAACTGATGCTCTAGGGGTGATGAGTTAGGAAATCACACTCTGGGAGTGGCCTGCAAGGGTGTCAAACACAGTTCTCTAAATCCGCTGCGCAGGGAGCTCCTATCGTGGTTCAACAGAAACAAATCTGACTAGGACCCAGGTTCGATCCCTGGCCTCGCTCAGTGGGTTAAGGATCCAGCGTTGCCATGAGCTGCGGTGTAGGTCACAGTCGCGGCTCAGATCTGACACTGCTGTGGCTGTGGTGTAGGCCAGCGGCTACACCTTCAATTCAACCCCTAGCCTGGGAACCTCCATGTGCCACAGGTGCGGACCTAAAAAGACATAAAATAAATAAATTAATTAAAAAATAAATCTGCTCTCCAGAATCCATTAATTAGCATAAAAGGTGTTCTAGGTGATTGATGAAGTCACGTTCAAGAAATGTGTCGGGATGGAAAGACAGTACAAGCGACCGTGTCATTGCTGAAGCGAGATAGGAGAATCTAGCCACCCCGGATGCCTTACATCCATGGACTAGTGCACTGGGTCTATGCCCGTTTGGTTCTGGGTTTCCTTCTGGTCCCCAAACACTCCCAACTCTGAGAGATGTCTCCGTCTCCTGGTCCAACCAGAAGCGGGGTGGGTCCTGCTGCCAGGACTTAGGCTTATTGGAAGGGACTGAACTTTTCATTCAAGTGACTGTTGGCACATCTGGTGACAAAGAGAGAGGATGCCTCCAAGTTTAGCGGGGGGGGGGGGTATATGACCGTTTTGGTGCCTACTTGCTATTAAAAATGAGTCACTGTGGCAGATTCTGGTCTGGAATGTTCTTTCATTGTCACATATGCTCCTTG
The DNA here is from genome assembly GCF_054392235.1 of Sus scrofa. NCBI lineage: Eukaryota > Metazoa > Chordata > Mammalia > Artiodactyla > Suidae > Sus > Sus scrofa. Next base: position 130,261,767 of record NC_139385.1, on the reverse strand, counting down.
GGGGCCTCAACTAAAGACCCAGAGCCCCCAGCTAATCCTTGGGGACACCAGCATTTACCTAAAAACCTGGTCATCACTGAACAGCCAGGTTGGCTAAGATTGGGAGGATAATGTGTATGGTATGGGGGTGGGGGTAGGAGAGGGAGGTTAGACCTCTCTTACTTCCTTCAGGAATTTTCTACTATCTTCCACAGAACCCCCCGGCACCAACACCACATAGTTGTGCCCAAGGCCTCCAGGGCACCACAGTAACATGTGAAAGCACCCGAGTCTGGCCTCTGGGCCTACAATTCATCATGGTGGCCAAGACGGGTTTCCACCTTCCCTTCATCTGTCTCCTGCTGCAGCCAGGCAGGAACAGGCAGCCTGACTATCCTGTGAAGCCAGGGGCCTGGCTGCTCAGTGCCACAGTCCCTGGGCTCCCTGGTCGTAGGCAGGAGCCATGCATTTAGGGTCAGGGGGACAGTCAGTGGACAGCAGGAGAGGCTGGGAGGGCCCCCTCGGGAAGACTTATTTTCAGCCATCAGCTGCTCAGGGGAAGTAAGTTGGCCAGAGAATATTCTGAGAGCCTGTTTGGCTGGAGAGAAGTGCAGTGGGGGGAAAGGGGTGGGGGTGGGGGGCATCTCCGAGTGTTTGAAGCAGGGAGGGCAGAAAGGGGTGAGCATCCATGCCAGCACACAGAAGGAGGGAGGCAGGGGGATCCAGAGACAGCTTTCTAGAGCTGTCAGGAGGTGAACAGCAGCTTCAATGCCCTAGCCAGACCTCAACACAAGCACACACGTGCACATGCAAACGCAAGCATACACACCCAGGCATGCACACGCATGCACGCGTGTGTGCACACACACACACACACACCCCTGAGGTCCTTGTGGCTCTTTCCTTCCAAGGTCTCAGACCTCCGTGGAGGTGTGTGCTCCTTTGCTGGGGTTATCTAGCGGGAATCTCCGGCACAGTCCCACTGCGGCTGTCTTTGCCTCCATCACAGCCAGCAGCGGAGCCGTAGGGAGGCTTGGGTGGGAGGGAGAAGGGGTTCTAGACCTTTCACAGTCTCTTCCCACAGCTCCCATCCCTGGAGCCATGCCAGGTAAACATACCGCAAAAACTCCCAGCACGCTGCCTCCCTTGTCTCTCCAGCTACCACCCTGCCCCGCTGTCCTGGGGTCCTGGGGCCCCGCAGTGCGCTGGGTTCTACGGGCTGTGCATGGCTCTTCCTGTCTGCTCATCTGTCTGGGGCTCTCTAAGCATACAGGCTGAGCAGGACGTTCATCATCTCCGTATTTCTCACAGCAGAACTCGGCCCGGAAACCCCTGGCCCCATCCCCGCCCTGCTCGGAGGATGTCAGTGAGTGTGGGCAGCATTTAATTGCCTGACAAGTTCAGATTCGCATCTTCCATCTGCAAACCTGGCCCTGCTGGGTAGCGACGAGAACTCGGGATTCAGGCACGGAGGGACCTGGGCTTGGAGCCCAGCTTTGTCACTTGCACCACGTGACCACTTCCCTCCCAGAGCCTGGGTGTCCCCATCAGGGAAGTGGGGACAGTTGTGCCTGACTCACAAGGAACCGCACGAAGGGTGGTTACACAACCTGCACCAACTGCTCAGCCCAGCACCTCGGTTTCCTCTTGGGAACTAGCGGAGCCCAGTGACGAGTGATTTTCCTGGTTTGGGGCACCTGGGTTTCCGCGTTATTGGCACAGGAAGCACTTCGTATCATCCTCACAATGGTCCTTTAAGGAAAGCATTATCACCGCCAAGCCCAGCTTTTTATACCCCCGAAAACTGAGGCACAGAGAGGTTACGATGCTTGGCCAATGTCACACAGCTGCTAAGTGGCAGAGCTGTGGTTTGAACCAAGGCATACGGGCTTTAGCACTGCCCTCCAGGCCCTGACATCCAATGCTCTGCGTTCACCCTAAGAGGAAATTGACAAAGGGATGCTCTTTGATGGGATCGGAAATATTTGCTGAGTTCCTATGAAAGAATCAGGAGAGGTGGTCCCAGCCCCACCCAAGATGCTCCGTGTGGGGTCCTGGGGAGCGGCTCTGGCCCCGGCTTTGCCGAGAGCTGGCAGAGGGGGCCCTGCCAGTCCCATCTTCCTCCGCAGTCCGTTCGTCTGCCAGGGCGTTTGAACAATGATTAACTGCAGCGGGCAGGCCGGTGCAGGTTGGGGCGGGCACAGCAGGTGAGCTCACCCCTTGCACAACAGCCGCCCCACCTGCCTGCCCAGCTCAGGGGCGACCCAAGGGGCAGGACTGGGCAGGCTCCCAGAAGCTGGGGGAATGGCCCTGGGAGGGACAAGGGACATCCAGACTGGACGTGAAGATGTAGACGTGACCACCACCACACTGCGCCCTTCCCAGCGCCCAACCCAGCTCGTGGAGCTGCTTTTGGGGGCTCCCGTGCACCCCGGGAAGAGACTCCAGCCCCAGTGTTCAGGGGGGTCAGCCTTGCCAAAGACATTCCTCAAACGATGTCCCCCGAAACTGCCCCTTCTGTTCCAGTCACAGAGCAGCAGGCACCCAATGGGACAGAAGGTGGCCCCCGCGCCCGGGCCCCCAGCAGCAGGGAGCCTGGCAGCCGGCTCCTCTGCTCCTTCCTCCACTCCCCTTGCTCTTCCAGGAGCAGAGGCGAAGCACCCAGAGCGCTGGTGGTAGTGAACTCACACTCAACCTGGGCCAAGACTGCCTCCAGACTCACCGCGTGCCCACACCCTCGCACTCCAGCCTCGCCCGAAGCTGGGCCTGTTTGTTGAACAGAGCGCTAAAGTCCTTTGTCCTCAATAAACTCTGTGCCCGTTTTGGGTCCAGTGTCACTGCTCCAGCGTCTGGAGGAGGTTGCGATGTGTGGGTGGGAGGTAGGGGGTGGCAAAAGATCATTTGCTCTGAAAGTGGGAGGGGGCAGAGGGGGCAGCAGACAAGCACCCCCCCCCTCCCCGGTTCCTCAGTTTTCCAGAAAGGCCAGCCCCTGCTGGTCCGATGATGAGGTCTTAGCTGAGCGGTCAGCCTTGCCAGGTCCCCCCCTCAGCAACCATGCCCCACCTCCCAGTGGTGCCCAGGCGTCTAGGCCTGACTGGGCAGCCTGCAGCCCAGGCATATTGTGACCCCAAGGATTGCCAAAAACTTTGCAGCAACAAACAAAGACTGGGCTCCTCCCGCCCAACAAGCTGGGCCCTGTTTTGCCCCAGATTCACCTGCACAGCCTTGGGGACCCCAGAGTCTGGGCTATGTACCTGGAGCCCCATCTCCTATTTATCTCCCATAAGACACCCCCCTCCCCAACCTGGATGGGGAAGACCTGGGTCTCACCCTCTAGAGCCGCGTGACACCCCTGCCCTGACCCCTCCCACTGCCCCCTTACGGCAAATCCCTGTGTCCCAAGCACCTGCTCTGGGTGTGGAGAGAATAGAATAGTCTCACTGCCCTCCAGGGCACATGAGCAGATGGCAGAGAACAGGTGAGAAGTTCCACGACAAACTCCTAAGGGGAACCTTCTCTATACCAGGCCCTGTTCTAAGCAGGTCACAGGTATTTGCTTGTGTTTGTCACATGAGGTTTATAGCAAGACATGAAGCAGATAAATTCATGACCCGCATCGCAGCCAATGAGGGACAAACCAAGGTGCAGAGAAGTCGAGTAACTCACCCAAGGGCGTAAGTAGTAGGACTGGGATTCAAACCCCGGCACCTGTGCTCTTAGCCACCAGGCTACACTGCCTTCAATGCAAGGTAGATGAGAAAGGGAGGGCCAGGGACATCTTCCCAGACCAGATGGTGGCAGAGTAGGCCTGAATTGCAGGTGCCATATAAATCCACCACGAACGCATCGAAGCCTCAGTAGCATGTCAAAAAGCAATGCTCTGAAACAGGAGTTGGCAAGCTTTGCCCAGATGGTAAATATTTGAGACTTTACAGGCCATATCTTTCCTGTCACAACCACTCAGCTCAGCCAGGGGAGCCCCAAAGCAGCCACAGAGGGTATGTGGACAAATGGGCGTGGCCAGGTGCCAGTAAAACTTTATTAACAGACATCAGATGTCACATGATTCTCACATGCACACATATCATTCTTTCACATTTCTCAGTCATTTAAAATGGAAAGCATGTATTTAGCTCACAGGCTCTACAAAAGCAGGCCTGGGGAAGTGACTGGGCCATGGACCACAGTGTGCTGACCCCTGTCCCACAGGCTCAGCGAGGTGAGAGGTATGGAGGCTCCGAGAAATAGTTATGCAGATTGCCTGGAGCCCAGGAGGCCCAGGAGTGAGGAGCAGGCCTGGCCAAGATTGGAGGGGACCCTGAGTGGATGTGTTATGGCAGTGTGTTCAGCCCCAGGCGCAGGCTCCAGGGCCACCAGGCTCTGGCTGTGAGACTCAGGTATCTGCATCTCTGAGCTTCAGTTGCTTCAGCTGTAAAATGGGAACCTGGCTTTGACCTTGAAAGTCCCATGAAAGGGGTCACCTGGGGTGAGAGGCCGTCCTTATTAATTCAAGTTGCTGTTTTGGTTATTCCCAGGATTTTAGGCAGGAACCTGCTCCGATATGGGTTTTGGAAGCAGCCCCCCAGCGGCATGTGGAGAATGGATGGGCATCGGTGTGAACGCCTGTTTGCCCTGCAGCCCCCCTCCTCCCGCCTCCTCCCTGCTGCCCTGCGCTGGGCAGAGCAACCTGTATGGACGGCATCATCGAGGGCCCCTCTGCTCTCCCACTGCTTGCTGGGCTCAGGCGATGGGGAGCCCAGCCTGACGAGGGGGAGAGAGGAGAGCGCGTTAACTCCCCGCCCCCTCTGCAGGGTGTCTGCCACAGGCACGAGGCCGGCTTGCCTTACATGTTCTGGGGGTCGCTCTACCCTTTGCCCACATCTCTGCAAAATCTTCTCCATTTATCCTAACTTGGGTGCCACCTGGCTGATGGATTCAAAGACCAAGTTTCCACTGTGGCTCCGTGGGGTACGAATCCGACCAGTATCCATGACGATGCAGGTTCGATCCCTAGCCCAGCTCAGTGGGTTAAGGATCCCGCGTTGCCGTGAGCTGCGATGTAGGTCGCAGATACGGCTTGGATCCCGAGTTGCTGTGGCTGTGGTGTCGGCCAGCAGCTGTAGCTCTGATTCAACCCCTAGCCTGAGAACCTCCATAGGCTGCAGGTGTGGCCCTAAAAAGCAGAGCAAAAACAAAACAAACCACCACCACAAGACACAAGAACAAAGAGAGAGACGTGGGACTGGGTAGGAGGCCATTGCTGTGCTCCGGACGGAGAAGGATAAAGCAGCAAAGTGCAACGACGGCAGTGAGCAGAAGGAAGAGCTGGGACAGTGACAGATTTAGAGGTTAAACATTCCAAGATGAGTGACATTTCTGACTGCGGTAGCTGAGAGGACAGACGTGCCAAGAGAGGATCCCTGTGAGAGGGGCAGGTGGTTGGAATGGAAGTGATGCGTTTGTGGAGGTGCCTGAAGGACATGCAGGGGGCTCAGGGCACTGGGGCGCCCCAGGCTTCTCGCAGCCCCAATTCTCCACCTGACCTTTAGCCACAACCCCTCAGTCCTCCCAGATAGATGAGCCATGCCCTGGGAATGGCCTGCGAGGCCTTGGAGAGCAATCCATGCATAAACGGTGGCTGGATTTTTCCTTCCCTTTCCCGTGCCGGGGAACGGCTGTCAGATGTGTGAACTTAGCCAGAGGAGTGGGGCAGGGTGCTGGCGACTCCAGAAGAGGTCTGAGGGGGCTCCATCCCCAGAGAGGCCGTGGGTTAAATAAAGCCGGAGCAGCCAGCCAACCCCTCTAAGAGCTGCTTTTCTCCATCAGCCAGAGATGCTGAACGCTTCTGGGGGCTACTTGGTTTAAATCTTCCCTCTAAACCCCATCTCTTGGGGCTTGCAGGAAGCAAGAGGTCAGGTCCAGGCTTTCCTCCAGGGTGGCTCCTGGGGATGGGGACAAAAAGCCCATGAGGGGGATGGGGCGAATGCCATCAGACCTCTCTAGGGCCTCGTCCCCTTCATAGCTGGACTCCCTTCTGATTACATTGCCCTTCCAAAAACAAACACTTGATTGAATATTTCTCAATTGAGTCACTGTTCCGTTTGCCTTCTCCCAGGAAATCAAACACACTCTGGTTCGGCCTCTCCATCGTGCTGACCATACTCCTGATTCCCCACTCCTGGGACTGGCTTCCAGGCTTCTCTGCTCACTCTCACCCACAGCGGCCCAGCAGTTAGCATCTTATCTTACACTCGCTGCTGCCTCCGAGGGGGCGGCGGTTTGCGCAAGGCTCTGCTCCCGATGCCCACAAGGAATTAGCACATCCCCCGCCCCCGAGAGGCTGGCCTGCCCTCAGACCCCCACCCCCACCGCTTGGAGCCCCAGTCTTCAGGTCTGGTATCCATTAGTGTCTAGTCAAGGCCTGATTCAGCCACATTGCTTCACAGACAGCCCAGCGGGCAGACAGCTCATGCTGTGGGCAACCCTGACCGACTGCTGGTCTACGAAACTCACAGCAACAGCTGAATGGGCTGTGACCTTGAGACAAGGCCCACGGAGCAGCCCCTTGCCCTGACGCACCAGATGAGGGCTGAAACCTTGAAACACCCAAGAAAGCCTTTGTTCCCAGAGAGCCTTCCCGGCCCTGGCCTCTCCCGTAAGCAGCCCAGCCATGGCTCCGGCACTGGTCTCTGCTCGGCGTGGGGTGTGTTCATCGGCTGAGCACTGCCATCTCCATCTTTCTTCCTGCTGAGGGCTCAGACTTTCCAGAAGACCCATCAGACGACCAGCTAGGGAACCTACATCTTACTGGGCATGGAGGAATCAAACTGTAATTCTAGGGTTCCAGCTGTGGGGGTGGAAGATGGAATGTGATGGTGTCATACCAGAAGCTGGGGGATCTTTGCTTCTGCCAATCCCTTTTCAGCTCAGACTCCATGCAAGAAGCGGGTCTTCCTGCCCCAAGATTCACCATGAACCTTGGGGTACACCCCACGGACTGCAGCCCTCGGGCTCAGCTTAGAGATCAGGGGCCCCCAGCACACAGCCGAGCAGCCCAGGCTTGGCAGACTTGAAGGGATAAAGTCTCCATAGAAAGCACTGGGTAGAGATTTTTTTTTTAACACAAGGCGTGAACCTCCCAGCCCAGCCGAGATGGTGGCGAGCGGGAGCGTGACGATGAGAATCAGCCCCCTTGCTGAAGGCTTCTCCAAGGCATCTTGCTGTGGAGGGGGGTAGGGACTGAAACCAGCCCCCTGCCCATCTCCCAGGTCCCATTCATATAAGGAAGGGTGACACAAGGGTGCCCCTAGAGTATGAGCTTGCTCAGACATTCTCAGGAGGAGCCCTGGCAGTGTCACACATGGGAGACTTTAGGGTCTGGGGGCTGAATACTGGGTTCCCAAGGTCCCTTTCTAGACCCATTTTCCTAAGTGCCCTGAAGAGGGGAAGGAGCGTCGGAAGCGCCTTTGGATGGGAAGACCCACTTCCTACTGGGATGCCCCGTGGACTTTTTGAGCCTTGGAGCCTCGGTGGCAGCAGCTCGGATGAGTCTGCAGGGGCAGGAGAGCCTGGATTCTGCTGTCCAGGGTGGGTCCAGCCCCTAAGCAGCTCCGGGGGCTGCGTGACTCTGGGGCTTGTTCTGACTGCACGGGACATTTTCAGAGGTCAGGAGCCCCAGGGGTCGTTTGAACAGGAAGTTCTCAGGTCACATCAGATGTTCCATGTCACAACCCCCCCACCCCCATTGAACCCCTTTTCAGGAAGTCATCAGTCTCCCTGGCAGGGTGGGGGAGGGGCGCGGTATTGCGGCCGTCACGAGTCCAGCCTCCAGCCCTCTCCGGTCAGTGCACCTGGTTAACATGTGGGCTCTTGCTCTGGACACCAGGCTGGACTCTGCAGCAGCCCCCACAACAGCACAGCATGGGGAGAAGGGCCTCTTTGGGAATGGACATCGCGAATCATCCTAAAATCACCAGGCTCCAGGGAAAAGCCTGGAGAGGGTGTCTGGCAATAGAGGTGCCAAGACACTGGTGTGAGAGCCAAACCAGGAATGCTCCTTTGTTTGGGATGCGGGGGCACCCGGGAGAGGCGACCTCACCCTCTTCCCTCTCTGCCCCTCTGGGCTTTAAATCTCACTGCGTCCCCAAGGCAGCCCCATACCTGGGGACCCCGCCAGGCAGACAAAATTCTTTGTCTCGCAGACTAACTCCTCAGTCTAGTCCTGCCTTATCCCCACTGCTCAAGCCCCCTCCCCACTCCTACTCCCCTGAAGAGAATCTGACTGTCAGAGTCTCTCAGAGTCTTCTCTCCCAGCCTCAGCCCTCCCCTGGAAGCGCCTAGAAACTCCTAGAAGTTTCTAGAGTCACAGACAGAATGCCCTAGCATTGCAGGATCCAGTTGAGTGAACACCTCCTCCTGGAAAAATCTTCCCTGTCTGTGCTGATGGTTAGAGCGCAGCTTCTGAGAAAGGGATTGAAGAGCAGAGGCCAGGAGAGCACACGGTGGGCGGGGGGCCAAGAAAGAGAGCAGAGAGGCCGCAAGGTCCATCCCCGTGCTCTCGCTCCCCGGGAGGCTGACTCTGTGGGCTTGGGGACCCCACTCCTGAGGACCCCTCTTCCAGGTGGCCGCCTTGGCTCAAGGGGGCTATGGGGAAAGGCAGTAGTGAAAGGAAGGCTATTCTGGGCAGAGGAGCATCCAGAAGGCCCAGGAGCAGCCTCTCCCCCAACCAGGCAGGCACTGGGTGGGTGGGGGACATACACGAACTGTGCTGTCTCAGCTCCCGCCTCGGGGCACCCACAGAGCTGACTAACCGGCACAGGAAGTCATCCTCAACCACGGAGGGAGTGCTGGGAATCAGGGGTCAGGGGCTGGCCCCTGACTCACTGGAACCCATGTCGTCACAGTCCCACGAGACATCATGTCCCTTGGAGGGCGGCCTGCTCTGACCACTGCCATGGCTGCTGCAGGGAGCTGCTCTCAGAGAGCTGCTCGGAGGGAGCCAGCACCCTCGCCCCAACCCTCACCCACACCCTCACCAGCACCACCCAGAGAGGCTGGGGTCCAGGATCTGGAGCCTGCCGGCTGCCAACTCACTTCCCCCGCCTGGACTTTGGTTTCCTATCTTCTCATGTTTCTAGGCTTTTCCCATGGGAAAATGCTACCATCTTCCAGGCCAGCCTGAGGACCCCTCCCTCACACCCTCCGCCCTCAGCAGGCTTCTCCCTCCTTCCCGAAGTCCTGCAGGACTTGGGGTCCAGCTCACGCTTTGCTAAGCTCCCCGATGCGTGTTTTCCCAGCAGGATCACGGGGTCCCTAAGGGCAGGGTACCTATTAGGGGCGGTGGGGGGAGCCTGGGCTGGGTGTCTTGGGGTGCCCAGTGGTGGGTGGATTCCTCAGCTCCAGCCCCTTCTGGTCTCCACCCTCTCGCCACTCCCCACACCCTGCTGGCCTCGGGGAGCTGGCCCGCCTCTGAGAGCCACCGGAATTCCTGCCTGCAGGCTCAGCCCTGCTCCAGGAATGCAGGCAGCAGCCCAGCTTCTTGCAACCTGCACGAACCTGGGGACTGGTCTTAGCAACTGACCCGCCGGGGGAACTCTCTACAACTTCTTTCCGTCCAGTCCCTGCTTCTTTCCCTTCGAGGAACTAACTGCCCTCTGTGAGTCAGTAACTGGAGGCACAGGGAGAGCGTGGCCTCATGTGACAGCTACAGTCACAGAAGGAGGCGCGGTGATCCTGCTTCTCCAAGGGGAGGGGGCTGCTCCTCCGTGGAAAGGAGGCCCCCAGTCACAATACGTGGGTTCTAGACCCCACTCTGAGCAGCAGAAAGAACACTGCGCTGGGAGCAAGGAGACCGGGGAGTCTTGGTTCCCCCGCTGCGAATCACTTCCTTTGTCTGAATCTCAGTTTCAAGGGCGCGGCTGCAAGAACCCTAAGAATCTTCATAATTTTGTGACTTCCAGAAGTCCTTGCATGAAGGAGACATACTCAGGGGCAGACCTAAAGGAGCCCGTGAGGGGCATGTCCCAGCTAGCACCATCTACCCGGGCTGGCAGGGGGAACCTGGGGGGCCATGAGGAAGCTGTTTTTTTGTTGTTTTTTTTTTAAGGGCTGCGCCCGTGGCATATGGAAGTTCCCAGGCTAGGGGTCAAATTGGAGCTGCAGCTGCTGGCCTATGCCGCCGCCACAGCAACTGCGGGACCCAAGCGGCACCTGCAACCTGCACCACAGCTCTCGGCAACGCCAGATCCTTAACCCACTGGTCGAGGCCAGGGATCAAACTTGGGTCCTCATGGAGACAAGTCGGGTTCTTCACCTGCTGAACCACCACAGAACTCTCCCATGATGAAGATTTGAAGCCAGGCAGTTCTGGGTTCGGATCCCAGCCCTGCCTCTCATTGGCACCCTGGGAAACTTTCTGACCATGTTTTGCAGATGGGAGACCCGAGTCCCCAGAGGGGAGAAATGAGCCCATCATCTAGGGCCAGTCCCGGGGCTGCTGGCTTATAGCTCTGTGTCTTTTCCCTCCGTTCCTGGAGGGCTTGCCCTAAAGGGTGGGTGGTCGAAGAGGGCCAGGGTACTGGGAGGGGTGTTCAGCTTTCAGGGCTGACATGAAGGCGGCCACCTCTTGGAGCCCAGCTGACAAGACCAATTTCTCTACCCAGGAGGGTGTGTGGCTCCACCCCGATGCCGTGTCTGAAGGCGGGGTAGGGGCCAGACGGGACCACATGGCACCGGAGGGAAGCCCTGGAGGGGCGGCAGGGCTGCCTCCTGGGAGGTGACTGGGGCCCGCAGCTGGTCCCGTGCCTTTCATCTCCAGGTGCCTGCCCTGCCTCCCCATGTGGTACCCAGAAGGAGTGAGGGCCTCAGGAGAACTGTCAGCGCCAGGGGGTGCAGAATGGGCAACATCACCCACAGCCCTTGAAGTATGTGAGGATTCTGCATGTGTGGCACCCCCTCCCCACCCTCTAAGTCCCTCCCATCCATTTCAGGGCTTTTATGACAAGGGCTGGGGTGGCCCATGTGTGGGGGCGGGGCAGAGAGGGCACAGCAGCCCTGGTTGAGTGTGTGCAGATGGAGTCCTCTCCTCTGGCCGCTGCAGGGTGTGCTTGGGGCCACCGTGTGTCTGCTGGTCACCTCGAAAGGGCTGTGTCTCCTTGAGGGAAGCATCCTTCTCCTAGTGGCAGTCAAGGCTGTGTCTCCCCTCCAAGCCACGTGCCCACAGGACCAGGTCTGCCCGGAGAGAGCGCTGCTCCCCACGTGTACAGAGGTGCTCCGTGTGGTCCTGAGCCCCTGAGACTGGGCCTGGGGGGTCGCCCATCCCTGGGCAGAATGGAGTGTAAGGAGGGCTCTGAAGGTGCTCAGTGCACACGCTGCCTTCCCCCAGGGCCAGAGCCGCCTTTTCCTGGTTTCTGACCCACCTGGCTGGTGACGCCTGGCACTTTCATCTGGAAACCCAGTGCTCTGCCAGCGGGCACAGGCCCTGGGGGCCCCATGGCTGCCTCCACTCCGGCCCTCAACCATCTCTAGAAGCCAAAGAGAAATGCTGCCTAGGAGTTCCCATTGTGGCTCAGTGGGTTAAGAACCCAACTATGATCCACGAGGACTCGAGTTTGATCCCTGGCCCCCCTCAGTGGGTTAAGGATCCAGCACTGAGGTGAGCTGCGGTGTAGGTCACAGATGCAGCTCCGATCTGGTATTGCTGTGGCTATGGAGCAGGCTGGCAGCTGCAGCTTGGATTTGAATCCTAGCCTGGGACCAGCCATTTGCCTTGGGTGCAACCCTAAAAGAAAGAAAGAGAGAAAGAGAGAGAGAAAAGAAAGAGAGAGAGGTGGAAGGAAGGAAGGAAGGAAGGAAGGAAGGAAGGAAGAAAGAAAGAAAGAAAGAAAGAAAGAAAGAAAGAAAGAAAGAAAGAGAGAGAGAGAAAGAAAGGAAGGAAGAAAGAGAAAGAAAGAAAAAGAGAAAGAAACGCTGCCCAGTTGAAAGTGCCCTCCCACCCAAGGCACCCAGCGTCTCCTTCAAGAAAAGGGTGGGTGGAGGCCTGGAGCCCAGCCTCCCTGGTGGCTTCCTCAGCTCTCCACGCACTAAAGCCCATGGGCCACTTTGGATCTAAAGACCAGGCTGAGCCAGGCCAAGCCTCAGTGGTTCTAAGATCAGCCACGTCTCCCCCTGGGGTCCCAGATACCCCCTCTGCATGCATCCCAGGCCGTGGGGGACACCGTGGCCGGGAGAGGGGGACTAAGCCTTCCTCCTTCCTGCACTCTCACCAGTCAACCCCTCACCCCTACACAGGACTCTGCAGGGAAGACCCAGGCCCCTGCCTGAGTGGCTCTGACACACTGTGGCCTCACCCAGCGGCTCCCATAGGATCAGCACCCACATGGGTCAGTGCTCTGGCTCAGGGGATCCACAGGGGCCATGGCGGTGACCCCAGCATGTGACCTGTTTGCCCTCTTCCCTGGGCGCCCATTCTCCTCAACCAGGCCCGGACCCAGGCTCAGGGAGCTGGGAAACCAGCACACGATCGCAGGGAGCGCCAGGTCTTCTCTGAGTAACTGTCTGTCCCCCGGGCCCCCCCTCCCGGTCCCCGCTCGCAGCCTGTGCAGGGGCAGAGCCCAGGAGTTTCTCATTAAGGGCTTCAGGGCAGGTTCTCAGGCTGAGGAAGGCTGAGGGGCCACCCCAGCCTCCTCCCCGCCCCCAGGCTGTGCAGTCCCAGCGGGGTCAGGTGACCGGCCTGTCCCCTCCACTCCCTGCCCCTTACCCTTGCTGGGAGGTCACCTGAGGCCGAACTCCAGTCGCCAAGCGTGTGGCCTTCCACCCTTCACGCCAGAGCACCCTTTTGGGGAGCAAAGTTAATCATCCCGTGCCCTGACTTTGAAACCCATCAAAGCCTGCCCTTTTTAATTCTTCCTTCCTTCCTTCCTTCCTTCCTTCCTTCCTTCCTTCCTTTCTTTCTTTCTTTCTTTCCTTCTTCCTTCCTTCTTTCTTTCTTTCCTCCTTCCTCCCTTCCTTTCTTTCTTTTGCCTTTTCTAGGGCTGCACCCGCGGCATATGGAGGTTCCCAGGCTAGGGGTTGAATCGGAGCTGTAGCCACCGGCCTACCCCAGAGCCACAGCAACGCGGGATCCGAGCCGCGTCTGCAACCTACACCACAGCTCACGGCAACGCCGGATCCTTAACCCACTGGGCGAGGCCAGGGATCGAACCCACAACCTCATGGTTCCTAGTCGGATTCGTTACCCACTGAGCCATGACGGGAACTCCCCTTTTCAATTTTTTAAATGACTGGCTCTGATTCGCAGCCCTTGCCAATCCCACCCCGGCCAATTTCAAACCACCGATGTGAGGTCGCAGACCTCGTGCTCCCATAAGCTAGGAGGCGCCAGCTCCGCACAGGCCACCCCTTCCCTTCACTCTGCCCTGGGATGCAGGGCCCTTTTACTGCTCCCAGTTGTCCCCCACCACCACCACCCCCGCCTCATCTTACACTGTTTTCCCGCCCCTCACCTGGACACTGCGCACTGGCTGGGCCCTGCAGGTCCTGAGCGCAGGTCCTGAGCGCACCTCCCCTCTTCTGCTCGGCCTGGCCTGCTCCTTTAGCAATAACCTGCCCAGTCATTTTCCCCTCCGGGCCGCTTCTCGAACTCTCCAGGCTGGATCAGGTGCCCTTTATCTGTCTCTGGAAGACTGCCTTGGACATCTGCATGGTTCAGTACTGCTGGTCTGTGCTCGCCACGGAACTGTGGGCTCTGCGGTGGCTCTGAGCCCAAGAGGACGCGGGCACTGAGTTGAGGGAGTGAAAAACGTAGAGGGGCAGGTCCAGGGCTCCGGGGTAGAGCTGCCCCAGGGGCTCGAGTCCCTTTCTGGATGTTTCCCAACAGATCCCAGTGCCACCTTCTTGGCTAGCATCCAAGGAGAGGGGCAAGACAGGGATGGGGTCCTGTTGGGGGAGGGGCCATCCCCCCAGCTCCTGGATCTGAGATTTGCCAGGTGTCACCCCCAGCTTGCCTCTGGCACAGAGGGGCACAGGGCTGGCAGGGACTGGGGCAGAAGGGAGCCACCACTGCTGTTGTTTGTATCCTTGTGACCATGGTTTCCCACAGGGCAGGTGATGGTTATTGACTTTGGCACCAGCACGCATTTTGGAGAGGCCACCCCAGCCCGTGCCCAGGAATAGCCTCAGGGCTTGCTGGGGCAGCCCTGGCCCAGCAGCGCCTCCTGCACGCCCTGTCCAAGTGGTCCTTTGTGACCAAAATGGATGAAACAGGAAGCAGCGATGTTCAGAGGAGTGCTGTGAGCTCCCAAGTGACACTTTGCGTGTCAGCTTGGCTGCTCAGTCGCTGGATGAAGTCATGGCTTGGGGCCTCAGTTTCCTCATCTGTAAAATGGAGTAGTAACGCCTGCCTCTCAGGGTTTTCGTAAACGAAGAGTCATAGCCATTATTTATCGAGTGCTTAGGGAGTGCCACGGCAAAAGACAGTTTCTGTGATGCGGTTTAATCACACTGTCTTATTTAGTCCCTGCATAGCCCAACAAGATAAGGTCTGCCAGCCTCATTTTACAGATAAACTCCAGCTGAGCTGAGGCCTGAATGGGAAACCTTTTTCAATTCACCAGATGCGCCAAAGGAGGTGGGGCAGTCAGTCCCAGAAGTCCTGTCCTGCCCTCCAGCCCTGCCCCCCTCTTTAAAGCCTGTTAACCTCTTGAAATTAAATTCGCACCCTCAGGCAATCAGGGGTCATGCCTTCTAGATCCTAAATTAGGATTTGTACCTGGACAAAGGAAGTATTCTGATTTATGATTCTAGAAAGAAAGAAATCCTTACAGTTGGAGAACATTTGGGCTTCCCTCGTGGTGGGCAATTGCAAATAAAGCCACCCTCTCAGTACCATGGAATACTAGTCAGCAAGAAAAAAGGAACGGCTCTTGATACACACAACAGCTCGGGGGAAACTCAAATGCTGCCTCCTAAATGAAAAAAGCCAGACTCAGAAGGTCCCACGTTGTACTATTCCTTTTATAAGACACCTGAAAAAGGCAAAACTACTAGGACAGAAACAGATCAGTTGTTACTGGGGCTGGGAGGGTGAATGTGGGGGCTTTGACTACAAGGAGTCAGGAAGGAGTTTTAGGGGTGCTGAGATGGCTCTAATTTTTATTTTGGCAGCACCCGCAGCAGATAAAATTTCCCAGGCCAGGGACCGTACCCGCACCACAGCAATGACCCGTGTCTACAGGGGCACAACACCAGGTCCTTAACCTGCTAAGCCACTGGGGAACTCCCCTAAGACTGCCCTATATCATAATTGTGATGGTGATGACACGACAGTCTGGATTTGGAAAAGAATTGCCCAGCAATAAGAATGAATTATTGATTATAAACCAACCATACTTCAATATTTAAAAACCGGATTTTGATTTTTTTGATTAAAAGAATGAATTACTGTACATTAAGTAGACATGAATTTTTTTAAAAAACAAGAAAAAATGACACATCCTTTTCAGTCTCTTTTCCCATTCATGTTGACCCTAACATAAATGTGAATATTGATGAATTTCACTTGATGGATATTTCCGAAGCCCCTCCTGTGTGCCAGGCCGGGCCCTCTGCTCTGCACCGAGAAGGGAGTGGGACTCAGAAGCCTCTCATTCAGGGACTCCCCCCATCCCTCCTCAGCTGTGTGCCCCCAACACCTCCTAACACGTGCTCAGGCCAGGGCACCCCTGTTTCCCTCTGGGGGGACTCTGGAGGGCCTCTGCCTAACACTGCCTGATATAGGTCAATCGGTAACTATGTGCTGAAACACTGGAATTTCTGAGACGTTTCCATGGTTTATGGGACCATAATATTTGAAGTGGGAACCTGGGAACCGTCCTTGACACCTCCCTCCTCCTCGTCTCCCCACCCGCCCCATGCCCCACAGTTGGGGGAGGTGGGGGCGGGGTGGCACAACTACCAGGCAGGAGCTCAGGCCCAGCCATGAGTCTTAGCAGCAGGAATCCTGGGTCACAGCTTTGGGGGAGGGGGAGGGCAGCTGGCCATGTTGCTTTTTTTTCACTGACCCAAAAATGCCCTGGACTTTTGTGCAAAAAATTAACTTCGGAGTTCCCATCGTGGCTGGGCTGTAACAAACCTGACTAGTATCCATGAGGACTGGGGTTCGATCCCTGGCCTTGCTCAGTGGGTTAAGGATCCGGCATTGCTGTGAGCTGTAGTGTAGGTTGCAGACAAGCCTCCGCTCTGGCGTTGCAGGGGGGAACTTCCCATATGCCGCAGGTGCAGCCCTAAAAATAATAATAATAGTAATAATAATAATAATAATATAATTTTTTTAAATCTAAAAGAAAATCAGTCTCCTGGCTGGCCCTGTTGGTGTTCCCTCCAGTGTCTTCACAGCCCCCTTCCCCTGGCTCCAGGCCCTGCACCTCCCACCCCACCTCCCAGTGGACCAGGCCCCCAGGCCCCTCACACCACAGCCAGAGGGACATTTTGGACACCAAACCTTGACAGGCTGATCTCTCTCAAAATCATTAGCACACAAGGAACCCAAGCCAATCCAGGAGGAAAAGACAAGGGGCCCATTAGAAAAATGGGCCAAATTGTATGAAGGAGCCGTTCCCCTACAGAAAAAAAAATGCAAATGGCAAAAACATATGAAAAGATTCCTAACCTCATTTACAGTTAAATAAATGAAAATCAAAACAAACTTGGGACACCATCTCCATCCCCCACCCCAACGGAAAAAAGAAATTGGAACCCTTGGATGACATGTGCAGTGATGGGGGGGGAGAGAGGGGCGTGGCCTCTGGGTCTCTCCCACTCAGTCTGGGTGTGGCGACAGGTGTGGCAAAGTGGTGGAACTTCTGGAAGGTGACGATAGAGAACGTCCCCTCCCATCCAGAACCCACGGCTAGAAAGGTGCCCTTGATATGTCTTCCTAGCTGGTCCCTGTGTCTGTACCACGTGATACTGTGTGGTGGCTGGCTGGCGAGCTTTCCCCTGCAAGGTTTATAACAGCCAAAACCTGCAACAAAGATGCCCCGCATCTTTGCGGGTCAGCAGAAAGGGGCGAGTCAGTACCACTCCTCTGCCCCATCTGTACAACCACTTGCTCCACAAACATTAAGAAGAAGGAGGCAGGCCCAACGGCATCAGCAGTGTCTTGGGAGAACTGGGACGCAGGTTCGATCCCGGGCCCGGTACAGTGGGTTAAGGATCCAGTGTTGCCGCAAGCAGCCGCAGCTTAGGTTGCAACTGCAGCTCGGATCTGATCCTGGCCCAGGAACTTCCTGTGCTGCAGGGCAGCTAAAAAAAGAAGAAGGAGGCAGTAGGACCGCATACACATGCTGAAGTAAACCCAGGTCAGGAAAGGGAGCTTCAGATCTCAGCATACAGCGCCGTCCCTTTCGTGTAACTCTGAAAGCATGAGCTTCTCCTCACAAGTGCATGCGTGGACCATCTGTCTGGAAGCCCACACCAAAAACTGCTCGGTGAAACTGCCTTTGGCAAGAGAGACAGGTGGGGAGAAGGGGGCTTTCACTCTGCATTGCGTCCTCTTCTGTTCTGCTTGGATTTCCAATCGTGGGCACAGAGGATTTTAATTTTTTAAATGTCATCAGGAAAGATCTGGGGAGTTGGGAGGGGGAATTTGAGGCCAATTTGGTTTTCTTCTTTGTACTTTCCTATATCAAAAAGAATCCAAATCAATGTGTTTAAATGTTGCAAAACAAACAAAAACTTGCGCTGCCTTGGGGATAAAGTCCACGCTCCTGAACTCGTGCTGGGAGGTCCCGCGGCGCCAGAGGCTGCTTCCCTGCTAGCCTCCTGACTCCTGGGTCTCCACCACAGCCGACTCCACCCACCTTCCACACCCCAAAGCCCCTTGCCCTCTCTTGCCTCTGGGCCTCCTGCCATGCTGCTCCCTGGAACCCTGCTCCCCTGATCGCCCTAACCTTTTCTTCCTGGTCCTTCAGATGCTGCCCATCCTCCCCCGCCTGGCAGTCTGGCCCTGCCTGGCCGCCTCCCGACGCCCTGGCCTCACCCCCATCACACCAAGCCTCCCACTGCAAGGACGTGTGCTTCCCACGGGCCAGCCTCCCTGGCCACCTCACAGCAGCCTGGAAGGTAAGGATAGGGCCTGGCTCGCCATTGGTGCCCGGGCACATAGTAGGTCTCCTGAATGTCTGCTGACTGGACTGACAGGTGATGGCCATGGGGAGGGGTGTGCACGAAGAATGCACCAGCAGCTGGCACCCCCGCTGGGCCCTCAAGCAGGCCTGTCTGTGGAGCAGGATTCCTGGGCCCGGCCCCAGACGGCGGGCCCGAGGGCCTGCGGAGGCCGTCTGGAGGGGCAGACAAAGCAACCCGCAGCAGCGCCGCCCGCTCCCCTCCAAGGTGGCTTTTATTTCCTCTTCTGCGGGTGCCAAGTCCCTGAACAAATATTTTCCTGGAGTGGAGGAGCGGCTGAGCTCCCAGCCTTAAGTGCTGGAAACACCGCTGGGTCGGGGCAGGTTCCAGGAACGGGAGGAAGAGCAGGGGTCTGGCGGCAGCTGGAGGGGAGGGGGTCCTCAGGGCTGCCCTCTGGGTGGTGCCCACTCTCCTGGGCAGGAGGCGGCGGCCCTGGAAGGCCTTCACCCCTGGCCTCTCTGCCCAGAAATTAGAATCCTCTGGGCTCCAGAACAAAACATGGGCCATGTGGGCCTCCCTCATTTTTGCTGAAAAAGCTACAGTGAGGTTTAAAGGAACTAATTAGAATCTCAGAAGCCCTTTTATAAGTTTTGTTCCCCCTCCCTTTAACTTTCTTATTGCAGAATAAAATACAGAGTACACTCATATTAAGAGTTTAACTTGATTTATTTACAGATACATACACCCTTGTAATCACCACTGACAGCAAGCCAGAGAACATTCCAGAGAACCTTTCAGAGACGGGTCCTTCATGTTCCCGCCTTGTCAGTACCGCTCCCCATCCTGGGCCGAGGTGCCACGGGCTTCCATCACCAACTGCTTTTCCCTGTTCCTGAATCTTATATAAATGGAATCATGCAGGTTGGCTTCTTGAGCTTTACGTATTGCCTGTGCAGTCATCTGTGTTGTCTGCGTAGCAGTAGTGTGGTCTTTTTCATTGGTACATAATATTCCATCGTAGGAACGGAGCACAATGTATCTGTCCGTCCTCCTGCTCCTAGACATTTGTGTTGTTTCCCTGTCTGGGCTGTGATGCCTGAGGCTGCTGTGGCCATTCTCACACATGCCTTTCAGCAGACACGTGTGCTCCTGCTGCTTGGATCATAGGATAGGCACAGGTTTGGCTTTGGTGTCCCAAGTGCACTTACAGCAGCTTCTCAACAACACAGAAGCTTTCCGGGGCCTCCACACACCCTCCAACCACTCTCCCTGTCTAACAGCAGCCTTTGTGATGGGCCTGTGATAGTGTCTTATACTATTAATAAACTTTCTCTTTTTTTTTGCTTTTTAGGGGCGCACCTGTGGCCTATGGAGGTTCCCAGGCTAGGGGTTGAATCTGAGCTGCAGCTGCCCGCCACAGCCACAGCAATGTGGGATCCAAGCCACGTCTGCAAGCTACACCACAGCTCACATCAATGCCGGATCCTTATCCCACTGAACTAGGCTAGGGATCGAACCCATCCTCTTGGATACTTACTAGTCGGGTTTGTTACCACTTAGCCGCAATGGGAACGCCACCGTTAGTACACCTCTACTGACTGCTTGACTTTCAGAGTAGGGCAGCAGCACCAGGTGGCCACAAGGAGCACCCCCCAAAGGCAGAGACTCCCATATCTGCACTGAACCCCCAGGCCATGCTTCAAGCTGGGCTTGTAATAAAGCAGCCACCTGCAAGAAGCACCCCAGGTAGCAGGAAGTCAAAGTAGAAGCAGTCAATTGCAGTGATGGGGCGAGAGGTGCCAAGAGGTACCCAGAAGTCATGGGGACACTGAGGACATAGTGCCTCTCCCTACAGGAGCTTTGAGCCAGGCTTGAAGATGAGCAGGAGATAGGGTAGCAGTGCTGAGGGCCTGGTTTGGGCCTCACACACCCTCACACACTCACACTCACACGCCAAGAGTGGGTGCAAAGCTGGCTCAAGGATCGGTCCTGGGGGATGAGGGGGTGCAGCTGTGCTAGGGAGGGGGAGGAAGGGAGGGTGGCCAGGTGAGCCCTGTTCCTGGGACTTGGCAGAGCTGGCAGATCCTAAGCCCCTCTAGGCTCCCTGGCCCAGGGCCTCCTCCAGCTCCTGCAGGTCCAGGAACCAGGAGCTCCCCTCACCCCAGAGCAACTCAGCTTGACTTTGTCTCCTGCCAGGCCTCCGAGGAATGGGGTGGGGTTGATGGGGAGATAGGTGGGAGGCACTTCTCTGTGCAGAAGTTCCCTGCATACTGTTTAAAAGGTGCTTTCTTGGAGTTCCCACTGTGGCTCAGCAGTAACAAACCCAACTAGCATCCATGAGGATGCTGGTTCCACCTGTGGCCCTGATCAGTGGGTTAAGGATCCGGGGTTGCCGTGAGCTGTGGTGTAGGTCACAGACACAGGTTGGATCTGGCATTGCTGTGGCTGCAGTGTAGGCTGGCAGCTGCAGCTTCCTTTCAACCCCTATCCTGGGAACCTCCACATGCACGGGTGCGGCCCTTAAAAAAAAAAAAAAAAAAAAAGAAGATGCCTTCTCTCCCAGATGCTGTTTTGGGGCCCACCTACCATCAGTGCCTCCCTGGGTTGGGGCGGGGGGATGAGACTGGCCTTCTCGAGGCCCAGCTCTGGGATTGCTGCCCCTTCAGACCTCACCCAGGACCACCAGCTCCAAGGACAACCTCCTCACAGGTGCCTTTGCCCTCGGGGCTCCATGTGAAAGTGTCCCTGTGGGAGAGCAAGGTGACGCCTGGTGAGGTGGGGACACGCCTCACAGGTCCTGCCAGTTTTCCTTTGGTTCTCAAATCCGGCCTCTGGTCCCCACCCCTCCCCACCCCAGCTCTCCACTGTCCCTGGGCCCCCATCCCCCAGCCCTCTACACATCTAATCTTTCCTGCATCTGCTCTGAGGCTCCCCCGCAGCCCTCAGCGAGGTCACAAGGCAGTCTGACCACCACTCTCCCCACGTTCCAGACTCATGTTGTCTCACACCTGCTTGCGCTCCACATCCGGCAGGAAGCCTCTGGAGTCCTTATTTTGGCTGAGGCTGTGCCCTCTGTCTGGAACACCGCCTCTCCCTAGTTTGAGAGACTGATTTGAGTCTGTCCTTCAAGACCCAATTCCCTTGCCACCTCTGGCCTCTCCCCCCACCCCGGGCCAGGCCAGGCCAGGGGGAGTACGCTGACTCCCCCATCAGCCCACACCAAGCTGTCATTGAAACTGCCCTCGTCGGGTCCCTCTCCCAGTGTCTCTGAAAGCAGGGCTGGCCTGCACATCTTTGTTCCCAAAGTGAAAACACTGCACTTTCCAGAACAAAACCCAAGAGGCAAGCACGGCGGAAAATGCAATTTCATGCAGAAACTGGCTGCGAATTAAGAAGGCAACACAATCAATCTGGGAGAAGATGTCTCATTAGTTTAGAAAATAACTTGAAAGAATTAAGTAGAAATGCAGTGAGTCTCCCATCCCCACGCTACATGCATACATGCGCATGCGTGCACACCCCCCCCACCCCAGGCCACAAGGGTGGGTGCG
Organism: Sus scrofa; assembly: GCF_054392235.1. Lineage (NCBI taxonomy): Eukaryota > Metazoa > Chordata > Mammalia > Artiodactyla > Suidae > Sus > Sus scrofa. The sequence continues at coordinate 130,240,114 of NC_139385.1, read as the reverse complement.
ATCTAAAGGTGAGGGAAGAATGACAGTGCTTGATTGCCCCATTCTGGGGCGGTGGGGGGAAACTTGGGGAAGCAGAAAAGAGGGGACAAGGGGGTCAAGGTGGTGGGAAGTAGGGCAGCAAGCTGACACCTGAGGAGAGATGGGCCAGAGAAATTGGGATGACAGAGGAACTCAAAGATGTTTCAACTCCTCCACATTTTCATTTCTTCACTGTTCAAACACTCAGTAAAGCTGGTTTTATGGCACCACCCTGTCCCGGCAGTGCCCCGAGGTGGGTGTGACTCAGGGGGAGCAGAAAAGGAAGAGGAATCAGCAGCGTGAGAGTGGTGGGTGGGGCGCAGTTTAGCCCATTTGAATATGACAGAAACAGGTGTCCCAGGAGGCTGATCCTGGAACTGTGAAAGTCCCACATTGGGGGGACATCCTCCCCAATCCCACTGTCACCCAGGGTCACTTTTGTGGGCTCAGGGGCCAGGCTGCCAGCATCCAAATCCCAGCTCCCCTGCTCACCAACATTTGATCATGGGCAGGGAACTTTCTCTCCATACTCCAGGTTTTGTCTGCAAAGTGGGGACAATTCATAGCAGTGTGTCTCCTAGAGGGTTAAGGAGTTGTCCCTGGTGAGTGAAATCACCCAGGTGCTGTGTCTAGCAGTGTCTGGCTCACTGCAAAATTATTAATATCCAGACAGCCAGTTCTGCAACTGTGCCCATGATGTCCAGCCCAAGGACGGGCAAAAAATTGGTCCTTGCTGTCTCTGGCACTTGTTGAATGAATACAGGATCTGAGGACTTTGTGTTGGCGAGAGTAGAATTCACTCTGCAAAGCCGCCCTGGGCCTGTAGTCCCTGCCTCACCAGCAGGTGCAGGGTACGGGAGCAGGGGTCCCTCCAGCTCTGAGTTCCCAAGACACACCCAGGCTCTGGTGTCAGGGGCTGGTCTGTACCCAGGGCCAGTGAGACCTGCCATGGAAGGGCAGCTGAAAGGCTGGCTGGGCAGCCTGGACAAGACTGAGAAAGGGGAGGGTGGCTAGATGCCCTTAGAATAACTAGGGCTCCTGCAGTCCCTGTGTCTTTCAACCCCCCCAAATTGTTACCGCAGTTTTTCCCTAATGGGCAGACTTCTTTTAGAGCTTTGGTACTGAAGTTTGCCAGTGAGTTTCCAGGAGTCGTGCGACACGGAGCCAAGAGAAGAGGCGGCAGACTTTGAGTCAGTAGGGAGCCTTGTGTCCTTGAGGAAGGGAATGATCTAGAAGGACAGGCTGGGCAGCAGAGAGGAAGGCAGAGAGCCCCAGGAGAGAGCAAGGCGAAGGCCTGCCGCAGGGCCAGGAGGGAGACGGCAGGGGTGGATGCAGCCTCCCTTACGGCGGCGGAGGCGACCGGCCCAGAGCCAGGCTCCCCTCCAGGGGACACGCAAGGACATCGCCAGGGCCAGAGGAGATTCAATCACCACCACAGCCCGAATGACAAGTACCGTTTATTAGTTACACGAATGGGCCCAGCCGCGGGCTGAGCGCCGTCCCACGGACCCGCAGAGATGAGCACAGTCACAGATCCCTCCCCGGCCCCCGCATCACATCCAGTCCGACACTCCGGGCAGACAGTCCCCGTAAGGAACACAGGACACAGGTTCCCTTCGTTGGACGGGGCGTCTCTCTGTGTCACAGACGGTCCCCTCTCAGCGCAGCCAACGGAACAGCTGGAACGTTGTCAAATTAAATACACAAGCGCAGGCATTCCCAGGAGCCAGGGCGGGAGGCCTCTGGTCCCAGCAAAGGTGTGAGCAGAGGACCGTCCAAGACGGCTGAGATGCAGGCCTGGGCTCCGGGCCTCCGGGGACCCATGGCCTCAGGTCAAGCTGGACTGGGGCCCACACAGCTTCGTCGCCACTTAGGAGATGGTCCTTGGAATTTGGCAACACAGAAATGACCATCGGGCCCTGTATAACCTTGGCTGAACCTGCCAATTTTAGCAAAGACAAAACACAAAACAAGAAACAAAGCAGAGGGACTCTGGCCCCAGACTCCCTCCCCACGAGAAAGACGAAGGCACAGAGCTTTTCGCCACGTTTCCCAATATCATCGGCATTTAGAGAAAAGGCTGGTCGCGGCCCCCCAACCAGCACAGAAAGAGGCAAAGGCAGTAGAGTTCACATGACTACTTTATATTAAAGTTTATTACATTTGGAAAATCTACTGTACAGGGAAAAACCCATTGGATTAAGTAGAGTTTTGCCAAAAGCAAAAGACTATCACTCTTTGGAACATTCCTGATTCCAGCCCAGGGTAGGGCCACAGGAGCTAATCAAAAGTGAACCTGGTCCTTCGTGGGGCAGCTCCGTGCCAGGTGTGCTCAGGATCCCCCTCGTCACCTCCCAGGAGAAAGCGGCCCCCAGAGAGAGCATCAAAGGCAGGGCATGTCCCTGGGAGATGCTCGGGGCCCGGCCACCCCTTCTCCCATCCCACAGTCCCGGCCTGAGGGCCCAGGATTCAATTCTTACTTGGGCTCCTCAGCATCACAGCCGCCCAGGCCCCAGCCCAGGCCCCAAGTTCGCGGACACGGGCGGGACTGCTCAAAGAGGTGACCGCCCACGGCCACCGGGATCAGCCAGCCCACCAATGGGGCCACCTAACAGACACTCCATACCCTGTTGCACACACGAGCAACAAACTCAGAGACGACACACCAACTAAGCCTATACGGTGGCTTCCGGATTTGGTTCTCCTAGTCAAAAAAAAAAAAACCAAAAAAAAAACAAACAAAAAAAAAACACAACAACAAAAAAATGAAAACAAAAAGTCTTCTTAACCCTGATGCTGTCTCCTGGCCGTAGATTAGGGAAGCGAGATGGGCATAACCAAATCAACTTACTTAACTTACCTCGGAAGTAACAAATCTACTGGGCTACGAACAAAGAAACTACAGGAAACATGTGCAAAAACAAGTTGACATCTAAATGAGACCTTCCCAGAAAACAGAGGGAATTCTGACCTCTCCCCGCCACTCAGCGGGAAATGCCCCCAGGCCTGTCGGTCTCTACAGGTAAGTGCTACAGATGGGTCAACCCTCAGCCCTGGCATCTTCCAGCCCCGGCATCTTTCAGCATCAGCATCTTCGAGCCACAGCATCTTCCAGCCACGGCATCTTCCAGCCCCGCGGGCCAGCCAGCTCCAAAGCAGTGAGGTCCCCTTCCCTCCAGAGCTGGGCTGGGGGGCGCTGCTCCTCTGTAGAGACACTGAGTCGGCGTGGTGGGGTGCCAGGTGGAAAGGTCGGTCATACACGAGAAAGCCCTTGTGCCCAAGTCTCCAGGCAGAAGTCAGAGAAGCAGAGGAGGGTCGGCGGTGCGCCCAGGACTCTGCAGGCAGGGAGCCGCCGGCGGGGCTGGGAGCGTGGGGGGGTGGCGTGGTGGCAGGGGACACAGGGTCTGCAGTTCTTCACAGAAGAGGCAAGTGGGGGCCTAGCGAGTGGCGGGGGGAGGGGGGAGGTGGGCCCCCGTCAGGCGTAGAACTCCTCCTGCCTGCTGGGCTTCTGGTAGGCGCCCCCGTTGGCTTGCTTCGGCTCCTCCAGGGAGTAGCTGCCCTCATCCTTCTTCTTCATCCGGTACAGCATGAAACCCACCAGGCACACGGCAAAGATAAGCCCCACGAGGCCGCCCGCGATGACCCCTGCGGTGGCGGAGAGAACCGCGGGCTCAGCTCGGCAGCTCCCTGGCTGAGGGCTGCCGCCCCCAAGGTGGCCTTGGCTGCAGGCAGCCCTGCCAGGGCCCAAGACAAGCCCCCAAGCCCACCCCCTGGAGGGAAAACTCACCTCCCAGCACTTCCTTCCTATCCAGGAGGCTCTGTGAGGCCCCCGTGGTCCCCTGATCCACGGGCGGCTCATTCCGCTGGTCCGGATCCAGGGCGTCCCCGGCTGTGTTCTCCCCGGACACGTCAAAGGTGAAGTCCTAGGGGAGGGCAGGGGTGGGATCAGGCTGCGGCGTCCACGGCCGAAGCCACATCCAGTTCCGTCTCCCACCTCCCTGGCCACCGCTGCCACCAGCTCAGACACGCCTGAACCCAGAGCCCCCTCCCCACTGGGCCCCAAAGCCAGGTCCCTCTTGCCACATCACACCGGACCCTGGCTGCACGGTGGCAGAGGGATCTCATCAAGTGATACAAAGCACACGTTTTCATGGGACAATAAACAGGCTCGCTTTAGTGTAAGTAACCCTGCGGTGACACCGTAAGATAAAACGACACCGGGAGAGCTCGCACCCTCGCAGCAGGGAGGCGGGAGTTTAGGAAGCCCTCTGTTTGGTGATCCCGAAGGACTCTGGCTCTGGTCTCGATGTAGCCTGTCTTGCCCTGGGCTCAGCCCTGGGCACCCAGGGAGGATGGGACCTCGGTACCCCATCCTCGTGGTGGGGACTCCGACGTGCTCACAGGTCATGGGGGTAGGGGGGTGGATTGTGCCAGCTGACTGGGCCAGCACTCCCACCCCGATGCACTGTGCTCTACCAGGCTCTTGGGGCCACCCCACATCTCAGGAAGTGCAGAGGATGACAGTGCGCCAACACTCACCGGCTCCCCAGAGCCCTCTCCCACGGGAAGCTGGGTGGAGGCTTCGCCCTCAGCAGCCTTCTCAGTGGTGGCAGGACCTCCGTCCCCCACACCAGGAGTGTGAGGGTCAAGCTGGCCATGACCTGCGGGAGCCGAGGTCTCAGGGTGGTCAGGCGGCACATCCCTGTGGGGATGGGAGGTGGCGGGCACCTGGGCCGTGGTGGCTCCAGCAGTTGATGCCCGGTGGGTGGTTGGGTGCTGCGTGGTCTCACTGGGTGAGTGGGTGGCCTCTTTCTCCTGGGCAGTGAGGCCAGGATCCAAGTCCAGGAGCACTGCCCTTCCCCTCCCAGGCCGCTCGCCAGCCGGCAGGACAGAGGTGGAGGTGGCAACGGTATCTGGGCTGGTGGGCTCTGGAGCCGTGGGCATGGTCGTCAGGAGCCCCGTGTCCTTCCAGGTGGAGGGGGTCTGCTGTGACAGAGTGACATCTGGCAGAGCACCTGCAGGGCCAGAAGCAGAGAGCGCTTGTGGGGTGGGGGAGGCCCTGGAACATCAAGACCACACTAGGCTGTCAAGAAAGCCCAGGCAAGGACCCCTGGTTCTGACTCCCAGGCCAGCACAGCAAACCTCTCTTATGGAGAGAAGCTGTGTTTCCTGGGGAAGAGCTAGCTAAGGCTAAACGCAACTTGGGAAAATGGACCAGGAAAGCTACCCTCTCCTGCTGCATGTACCTGGGTTCAGCCTAGTCTCTGGAGCATGAGGGACCAAGGCCATCTGAGAAGGAACCTTTCCCGGGACCGCTCAGGCCGGCTCCCTGGTGGAGGCATCCTCCAGGGCCCAAACGCCGTATCTCAGCACACACACCTCTCTGGACCCCTCCGTGCTCCATCTACCCTCTCCCTAGAAAGGCCCAGGCTTCCAAGAATAGAAGCTTGAGTCTTACCGTCTTACCTCCCAGGTCCTAGGCCCCTGCCTAGGCCACTTTCCCCATGGATGACCATAGCCCTTTTCTTGAGGTGGTTGTTTGCTGTTTTTTTTTTTTAATTGTTATTTCCCCAATACAATTTTTTTTCCTTCTGTACAGCATGGTGACCCAGTTACACATATATGTACACATTCTATTTTCTCCCATTACCATGCTCCATCATAAGAGACTAGACATAGTTCCCAGTGCTACACAGCAGGATCTCATTGTTAATCCATTCCAAAGGCAACAGTTTGCATCTATTAACCCCAAGCTTCCAATCCACCCCACTCCCTCCCCTCCCCCTTTTCTGAGATCTAGTTCAAGAGCAGCTCCTTTGGGGAGTGGATAAAGATGTGGTACATATACACAATGGAATACTACTCAGCCATTAAAAGGAATGAAATAATGGCATTTGCAGCAACATGGATAGAACTAGAAATTCTCATGGTAAGCATGGTAAGTTAGTCAAACAGTGAGACAGAAACACCAATATGTTATCATTTATATGTGGAATCTAAAAAAAGGATACAACGAACATCTTTGCAGAACAGATAATGATTCACGAACTTTGAAAACCGTATGGTTACCCAAGGAGACGGGTTGGGGGTTGGGGCTAGAGGGACAGATGGAAATGCTGTAAAATTGGGCTGTGATGATTGTGGTACAACTATAAATATGACAAAATCCATTGAGTTAGAAGCCAAATAAAAGAAAAGGAACAAGTCGAGATACTTAAAAAGAAAAAGGAGCACCTCCTCTGGGGGGCCTCCTTGACTACCCCCAGCTCGAGGATCTCACTCCCCCAGGGAAAGAGGAAACAGAAACAGTAGGAACATTCGTTGAGCATCTGCACCCCACCAGGTTCTGTGCAGCCTGACAGCTCCCACCAACCTTATGAAGTCAAGATATTACTCCCATTGCACAGATGAGAAAATAAAGGCTCGGAGAAGCCAAAGAACTCTCCAAAGCTTGCTCAGTCGGTTAGAAAGGAGACTCGGGCCCAGGTCTTTCTGTGACAGGCAGACCCCGGGGCCTCACAGACGGAACCCACAGAATTCCCTCTCTCACCCCCACACACACAGGTTTTCTCCTTGCAGCGCGGACCCCATTCCCTCCCTGGCAGTGCTCTCCAGGCCCAGCCAGCGGGCTGCTTGGCCGCCGCCTCTGGCCCATGGCAGCCGTCAGGCCCACTCACCTGCGCCCGAGCCAGAGAAGTTGTCAGAGTCATCCCCAGAGCCATCCTGATCTTCAGGGGGCACATTTGTGGCCACGGTTTCCTGGAAAGTGATCAGAAAGGGATGTGAGTGGAGCCTTGGCTATTCTGAGGTCCCCGTCCTAGAGAGCTGGTTCAATCATGCCTGCCCGCCCATGCCAAACACACACACACACATGCGCGCACACACAGCCCAGGAAGGAGGCCCTCGGGTGTGGCTCAGGACCCTCAGCTCTGGGCAGCCCTTTGGTCCCCACCAAGGCTATGATTGCAGCCTGGGCCGGGTGCTGGGGTGCAGAAACACACAAAGAGGGGGCAGGGCCCTGGCCCCAAGAAGCCCAGTCTGCCGAAGCCACCCCAGACCTCAGAGGAGCAGACAGGAGACAGCGTCACTGGGAATACAGGCTGTGGCCCCCACAGGACCAGAGTCCACCCGACACTGGGAATCAGGTCCCGGGGGCCACGGGCCAGGGAACTTCAAAGGCTCCAAGAATGGGGCTTCCAAGGGCCCCAGGAACAATATCACCACCACCTGGCTCTAGAGAGGCCTCCCCCAGGCCTGCCAGGTGCCAGCTGGGGGTGGACACTGAGGGCCCCACAGGGGGAGGGGCAGGCCCGGGTACCAGGTGAGATGTCTGTGCTGAGGTCTACCTGCCCACACAGGACAGCCCCGAGCCTGGCCAGTGTGCGCCTTCCCACACTCAGCCAGTTTTCCCATCCACAGGAAAAACTGGGTCCAGACCCACTTGGGGAAGGAAGGACAGGGCGCCTATTAGCCGGGAGAGAGATGAGGCTGGTCTAGAACGGGCCCTGCACTAGGGAGGCACCGACAGATGGGCTGTGAGCCTGGGATGGGCCCTGTGTGCAAACAGCCGCCCCAGGAATGCCGCCTGCCTGGCCCGGCCCAAGAGGCTACAGGTGCCAGAGTGCAAACGTCTCCCCAGGCCCCAAGGCAGGGGCTGTGCCAACAGGACCAGGGAGTGGGGCCAGGACACACCTGAGCGGGCCTGCACCGAAAGCGGTGGTAGAGGACCCACCCAGCCCCTAACCCTGGCTCTAGGACAGCAGGTGGGGAAGGGAGGACCCGGCAGCCAGGTGGCAGGAAGAGTAGCCACAAGTATCCTGCTCGGCAAAAAGACTTTGACCCAAATGCCCCTGCGCTGCAGTCCCAGGGCCAGAACAAGCCCCGAATAAGGAAGCAAAGCAGCTTAGTTCAGAGCACACAGGCCTTGCAAAGCCCCTGACTCTGCCACTTCCTAGCTGTGTGGCCTTGCGGACCTCACCGCTCACAGCCTCAGTCTTCCCAACTGTAAAATGGGGGCAGTAGTGATAGCTACCTCCTAGGATTGTTGCAAAAGTTCAGTGAGTGATGCACAAAAAGAACCTAACAGCCTGGCTCGCAGGAAGCGCCCCATCAACAGGGGCGGCCGCTCTACCTCCGGGAGCAAGAGCCACTCAGCCTGGGGAAGAGGACTCTGGGGCGGTCTAGGAAGAGGTGGCACGGAAGTGGGTTAAGTTTCAGGAGAAGAGGGGGCAGGAGGGAGCCAGTTCACAGGCGCCTCTGTGCAGACTTGTCAGAGGGCAGAGCCCAAGGCCGGGCTCCAGGGAGTGGGCCTCCTCCACGCAGCAGGCCTCGCCAGGTCCTGGCCACAGGCCTGAGTGGAGCAGAGCAGGGAGGGACAGACAAGACGTTTGGCCTCCCGGGGTTGCCTGAGACAGAGCTGGAGCAGGTGGAGGCTCCAGCCCAGGTCAGAGGGACGCTTCAGACACGTGTAGAAACCGCGAGGCTAGAAATACTACTGAGCTTCCTTTGAAAGTACAAAACCCAAACTCTGTCTCCTCCCCCTCCACTGTCCCCTGGCCCCCATGCAGAAGCTTGTGGTCCAAGCAGGGCCCGTCTGAGCTGCCACAGCCCTGCCACCATGCAGCCACAGTCCCTGCCCTCTGCCTGCACCCCAAGCCACATCCTGTCCTTCCTGTCCCCAGGTGGCGCTTCTAACACCTGTCTTGGCTCCGCAGAGCTTCATGGCTGCCCCTCACCTCCCCAAAGACTGTCCCCTTCGGGAACAAAGAACACCGCCCCCCAGGCAGATGCAAAGTGGGTGCCCCTTCTCAGACATACTCCCAGCCCCAGGCCCACAGCAGAGGTGCCCAACAGGGCAGCTTAAGGGGGGCAAGGATTCGGGGGACCCTACCCACTCACACTCACCGAGACCCCCCCTTCACGTCATCCAGCTCCCTCACAGCTCTGGAGGCGGCCCTAGGAAGCCACGGTCCAATGCCCACCCTCGGAGAGAAAGCTGGATCTGGAGCATCGGGCAGGGCTGCAGCCACACCGGCCTCAGCCGCACTGTGAGGTGGAAGCCAGGGTCACTGGGGCCAGGCCTTCTCTCAGAGGTGGGGGGCTGAGGCCCACAGAGAACATCACGCACCGGGAGCCCATCAACTTTGAGGCACCACCCCAGAAGCATCGCCCGCAAGGCCCAACCTCTCACCCCCACAGAGAAGCCCCAACAGGTGAGCTGTTTCCCAAGAGAAGGGGTTCTGGCAGGACTAGCTAAGACTTTGGATCTGCCCAGTCCCTAGAAGCAATTTGTTTCCTCAACTCTGCCTGGCTTATCCCTCTGAGATCTTGTTTACACAACAAGCTCTTAAGCAAACACTTTCTCCCCTGAAACCGGCTCCCAAGCCTCAGGGCAGCCTCTCCCCTTTTGGGCTGGGTCTCCACACAGAGGGATGGGCTGGGGTCACCTCCCAAATCTCCACTTGAACCTCCTGTGACAGCCACAGCTCCCTGGGGAGGAAATGAGCAGAAACTGCTGAGGTTGAACTCGGATGACCAGGTGCCAGCTGATGCTGGAGTTTGGGGTGAGACTTTCCAGTTTCACTCAACAGGCCCTTGGGGCTGGGACCTGAGGCCAGCTGCTGCCAGGGCCCCATGCGGGGCTTCCCTCTGTGAAGCCTCTGACATCATCCCGAGTCCAACTGGCCACAGCTCAGGGATGCCCTGCTTGGAACACACCTCAAGCAGCTTGGGAAGATACAGGCAAACCAGCCATACCTTTAATGGGGCCTCTTTTTTTTTTTTTTTTCCCGTGGCATATGGAAGTTCCCAGGCTAGGGGTTGAATTGGCGCTGTAGCCTCCATCCTACACCACAGCCACAGCAATGCCAGATGCGAGCTGAATCTGCTCAAGGCAATGGCGGATCCTTAACCCACTGAGCAGGGCCAGGGATCGAACCCTCATCCTCATGGATACTAGTTGGGTTTGTTCCGCTGAGCCACAACAGGAACCCCTAATGGGGCCTTCTAAGGCCCAGGAAAACCCATTTTCCCTACAATAAATCAAAGACCTTACGAATGGGGCTAGACAGTCACACATTTGGTGTGCTCAAGGGAAGAGTCAATTTGGTTCTTTCCATCAGCCTGAAAGGCCAAAGCCAGGTTTGATTCGGGTGGGGGTGGGGGTCAGGTTGTGGGGCAGTGTCTACAGACTAGCAGGCAGCTTGCTCCCCTCTCCTGCCACCTCTCCCTCTCCTCTGCCCCAAGGGACCTCCTTCCCTCGTGGCCCGTTTCTCTTAAGGGAAACCTGCCCAAGTCTCCTCATCGCACTGCAGGCCCCAGGAGTCATGGATGAGCGTGTTATCCTCCTGCAGCAAGAGTTCCTGACCCCTGCCCAGCAGACAAGGGGACCACACTTCACAGGTGGAGATGGGACAGCATGGACAAGCCAGGGTCAAGGCTACCAGGGACAGAGGCTCTTTGTCACTGGGCTGTCAGCCATTCCCAAGAGCATGTCCAGGGTCAGTGGGCAGAGCGCTGGCAGAGAAGCTTCAAGAAGGCAGCCTCAAGCCCACTCCTGCCAGCTCTCATCCCTCACTGGACAAAGAAGGGCCTGGGGCTGTGCGGCAACATCCCTCCAGGACACCTTGGGCGGGAAAAGTCCCTTGCGAGGGCCACAAGTCAGGATGCCAAGTAGGCATCTCGGGGATGCTCAGGTGAGGGGCTCCTAACTCCAGGCTGACCGGAGAGGTTGCCCGTCTGGCCTCTGACCCCAGCCGTCCCATCAACCCACAGCCACCAGGTCCAAAGAACTGTGGTTTCCACCCCACACCCTGAATCACTAATATGTGTCACCCACTGCTTAGCTTGAGCGATGGATACACACAGATCCTTTAAAAAGCATTACTGAGGTCACATGCCAGATCAGGCCAAGGTCACAAACTTTGATATTAGAGGGTCTTCAACTTCAGAACTCAGGGGAGCAGCATCAAGGGGTCTTGGGGAAAAGGGAGAGTAACAGAGGGTCTGGTCTTGGCCCTGCTGAGCTCCCGGAGTACAAGCATCCCGCTCCAGGAGGCTTCCAGAAGGGAGAGGTGCACGGGCTGGGGTACAGAGCATCACCCTGCCCCCGTGAAGCCTCCAGCCAGACCCTGGAGAAGTCAGGACAACACTCGGCCCTGAGTCACAACTTCAGCAATGCAGGGGCCTCAGCAGCGGGGCAGCCTCTGCAGCAGAGTATGGGAAGGGGAGGCATGGGTGTCTTTAGGTGTCTCTTGCTTATAATGCTCAAGTGTGGGCAGAGAAGTCCTGGCTGCCATGGTGGGAGCCCATTCACTGAATCCTAGGCCGACTATTCATTCTGGAAGCCAAGGATGCAAAAATAGCCCCTTGGGAGTTCCCTGGCGGCACAGCAGGCTAAGGATCTGGCGCTGTCACTGCTGTGGCACGAGTTCAATCGCCAGCCCAGGCAATTCTGCATGCCACAGGCTCAGCCAGAAAGAAAAAAGAACCACCCCTTGTCACAGAGCCTAGGTCACAGTCTTCCCCAAGCAGCCAGCCTTGGTGCCCCTGCTGGGCCTGAAGACAAGGGGCGGGGGCCCCCAATGTGTTCCAGGAACTCAAGCTGAGGAGTCAAAAGGCAGGTGGGCCCCACAGTCATAGCAGGACGTTCCCAGCTTGTTCCCAGCCCATCAAAATCCCACACTGCACCAGGTAACCTCAGGAAGCTTAAATGAGATTCGCAGTTTCTGTTTCTGTCTTTTTAGGGGCGCCCTGCAGCATGTGGAGGTTCCCAAGGCTAGGGGTCAAAATGGAGTTACAGCTGCCGGCCTACGCCACAGCCACAGCAACGCCAGATCCGAGCCGAGTCTGTGACCTACACTGTAGCTCATGGCAACGCTGGATCCTTAACCCACTGAGCAAGGCCAGGGATCGAACCCGCAACCTCATGGTTCCTAGTGGGATTCGTTTCCGCTGCACCATGACGGGAACTCCAGATTCACGGTTTTTCAAAATCTTTTTTTATCCTTAGTTTCTTGGTCAGATCTATGGATCTAAGCGGGAAGAGCTGATTCCCCCACATTCAGATTTCACAACTTTCGGGGGCAGAGGTGTCTAAGATATGGAACCCCAGCATAACACAGACCCAGTATCAGGATGTTAAATGAACCAAAGGTGTTGACACCATCACAGGCATCCAGGCCAGGGTTGGGGGGAGGTGCAGGCTCTCTGCTTCGGGGTCTCTAAGAATCACCAGGGGACTGTTGGAGATGAAGGCTTCTGAGCTTCATCCCCAAGGCTGATTCAGTGGGTCCAGAACGCCCCGACTCTGCATGTTGCAAGCTCCCAGCTGCTGCAGGCGGCCTGCAGACTGCACGTGGAGAAGAGTCTGGACAAGAAAAGTTCTCACTCCAAGTGGCCCAGGGGCTAAGACTAGGGGAGGCAAGACCGCCCACCCCCACCCGACCCCGCTGACTCAGCTAGACGAGGCGCCAAAGAGCCCTGTAAATAAGCACAACAGGTGATCCGGAACATTCTCCTTACGCTGCTGATGCATCCATTCTGCACAGTCCACACAGTCCCGCCTGTGGAAGAGGCCTCGCTGTGGAGCTGAGAAAACCCCTCAATCCCCAGCAGTGCGAGAAGCAGGAAACAAAGAAAAGCAAGACTCTGTCCTGAGGCTGAGCTGCGCCTCCATCCTGCCTGCCTGGGGCTGAGCGGGACCCCCTCGGTTCTCCAGGCAGCTGCCATCCCATCAGCTGACCTGACTCAGTGACCAGGCAGAAACCAACAGGAGTACAGAGTCACCACTGCCCTCTCAAGGGGCCCCACCAGTGAGGCCGAGGGGCAGAGAGGGAATCGGGAGCTACAAAGCCTTGATACCATCATGGGAGTCGGGGGGTGCCTGCTGGGCGGGGATGGCAGGGAAGAGAAGATTGCAACCACCCAGCCCTGCTCCGGCAGCCCACCAAATGCCCTGGAGCCCTGCAGCAGTGGGGTTGGTGACTCTACCTTCTCCCTTCTGGAGGATCCCTTGCACCCCCTCTTTAGCCCTAGCTAACATGGCCTAAGCCTGGACCCAAGGGACCAAGTGGTCCAGACCCAAAGCATCTCGGATCAAGGGTCTCGGGAGGAGGGGGGGGAGGTCCGAGGTGAGGAGCATCCGCATCAGGGGACACTCCAGGGTTGAGGTCCCGCTCCACTGCTCCCTTGCTGGGGCCCTGGGCAGCTCTGCGCCTCCCTCCAGACCTGTTTCCCACCTGGACAACAGAACGGGCTTGGCTGGAGAACCCCAAACCCCCTTAGGGCTCTGACAGGTGGGAGAGCCCCTTTTCAGTGAGGCCAGAGGGGCGTGGGGGTGATAAGCTGGCCACACAGACACCCGTGCGGGGCTGGGTGGGAGGGACAGGACCACAGCCTGGAGCCCAGGGAGACACGGGGCTCCCCCCGCCCCGGGAAATCACCTCCTTTCTGAAGGCTTCTTTCCTAACTGGGGGCTGTCAGAGAGGCATGCCGAGGCCACCGAGGAGGCCCAGATCTCCTGGCTTTGGTCCCAAGATCCTGAAATCTGCCCCCTAAGACACTTCTGGAAGGAGGGGACCCCACCGGGGCCTTGGCGCAGCAGCAGCAGGCACAGTGACTTCTCAGCTCACCAAGAGCCGAGTCGAGCTGGGGCCTGCAGCAGGGTGATGGCACAGTGCACGGCGGGAGGGACCTGGAAATGGGCCCCCAGGGAAAAGGGGCTTCTTCCACCTTCACCCTAAGAACGCGCATCTGTGAGGGGTCCCAGGGTCCCCAGGGAGGAGCACCTCTCAGGAGGCCTCCTGGGCATGCATCCCTTCCCCTACACACACAGACAACCCGCCTCTGCTGTCCCCACCCTGCCCCTCGGAGACAGACCCCCCCCCCAAGAGTCCAGGGCAGGGCCGAGGTGCAGGTTTAAAGACCCCCCTTGCAGCAGCCCTCCTCGGGGCATGCATGACAGGGCTTTCAGAAGGGAAATCTGAGGTCAAGATCAGAGAGCCCTTCTCCTTGGAGGATCCCAGGGGCCAAGGTTGCGTCTAGGGAGGGGGGATCCTGGCAGCCAGTGGCAGCCCTGATGCCCGAGCCGGGTCAGAGCTGCCACCAGCATGGCCAAACCCACCGTCTGGAGAGCTGCGCCTGCCTCACTGCCCGCGTGCCCAGACTCGCCCTGGAACAGCCCAGCTGAGGGCTGGGTGTGGGGCCTGGAGCTGGAAGACCAGTTCCTCTGCTTTTCCCCACCTGCCAGCAGCCGCGCCGGGCAGGGCAGGATTCCACTCGGGCGATGAGTAAGGCCACCCAGCCCGGCCCTGCCAGCCTCTGTGCCTGGTGCCAGACAAGGGGTGGCCAGGGGAAAGTGACCGGACTCGCGGAAGCCTGGGTTATAGCCTGGGCTCGACTCCCAACCTACCAGATGACCTTAGAAAAGACCCTGCCTCTGCTTGCGCTTCTGCATAACGGGCTTGGCCGAGAGGTGGCAAGAGGCTCTAAGTTCCAAGTCTGGGGACCCAAGGCCCGTTCTGGAGGGGCAGGGCACCACCAGCATGGTATTGGGGGGGTTGTGCCTCGACAGCAAGTCGGGGAAGGAGCCCCTGATCACAGCGACTTGGTGTCACGTCGGATCCAGTGGGATCATGGCCTAAGGATGCTGGAGATGTCCCAAATCAGAGTGACTCTGGGGATGACAACTGTCAACCCAGAGGGACAGAGGGAGCAGCCACCGCCCCCAGCCCTGGCCGTCCCAACAAGAGAGCTAAGGCCAAAAAGGCAAGATCCCCCAGTCCGCCCCCCACGAGGGCCCCTCAAACTGCTCTCTTGCTGATTAATCCCCAGACTGCCTGGCTTGGGGGCCCAACATCTCTGGCATATGGGCTTCTAGAGATATCTTCCCCCTGCTCTGGCTAAATAAAGTGTCCTCGAGTTTCAAGGAGGCAGAAACTTGCAGCTTTTGACACACCTGCAGCCAGTCAGGGCTCCAGCTGTGGGGGTGTGGAGGAGGGGGAGCCCATCATCACCCAAGTCTCTCCCATCAGTGTCCGGGCAGGTGCAGATGAAACTGCCCCTGGGGAGGCTAAGGGCTGCTAGTCACTCACACTAGAGCATAAGTCAGCTCCAGGGAGGAGGAGCGGTTCTGGAACTGTGGCACTGGGGACGAGAAGGAGCTTTGGAAGATGGGGAAAGATTGCAAAGAGGAGGCGGGAAGATGCCAAGAGCCAACTTTTGAACCTGTGTCAGAATGTGGTTGCCAGCCAACTCCAGACCCAGGAAAGAACGAAGTTCCCTTTGCTCCTGCTTAAGCCACAGCCGTCCACGGCTTCTCCTCCCACGTGCAGAAAAATAATGGGCGAGTCTGGGAACCTGCCTCTGGGATAAAGTACAATTCAGACCAAGGAGGCACCGGGGTTGCTGGAAGCCCAGAGACACAGGAAGGGCAGAGTGTCCTCGAAGGGGTCCCATGGCAGAGGGGAGCCAGTGCCTTCCCGCCTGAGGGATGAAGGCAGAATTTTCTGTGAAGGCCAGGTCTGACCAGGCTGGGCTTGTTCCCCAGATCACTGGTGAGACCCCAGCCCAATCGAAAGCAAAGCACCCTAGGCCCCTTCACGGTCAGCCTGCCCTCCTCTGGGGCCTTTTGATGGCTGGAAGGTTTGCACAGCTTCAAACGCCCGGCCCTGAGTTCCTGGGCCCTGGCAGCACATGGCAGTGGTCGGTGCTAAGGCGGGTGAGGGGACTGTGGGTGCAGCTGCCATCGTAGGGGCTCAGAGTTACCCCCAAAAGGGGAAGACGCCTTAACACTTTGCTCCGGGCTCAGAACAACCATGCGGTGGAAGGACGAACCCGAGGATCTGCCCTGGGCTGGGGGGGTGCTGGGGTCCCTTGAAAAAGAGCAATGTCTGAATTAGGCCTTGCGGGAAAAAATAGTCATTGCAGCTCCTATTTCTTGAGTACTCTGTGCCAGGTTCACGTCTAGGCACTTGATCTGAATGAATGCATTGGACACCTCATGATAACCGTAGATTCTAGTACTGTACCCATCTTCCAGATGAGGAAACTGAGGCAAAGGGGACAAGGCATCTGCGCCAGGGCACACCGCCACCGAAGCGCTCAGAGACGGTCCGAGGCCAGGTGGTCTTGCCCCAGCAGCCATCCTCACCACCCGTCACAGGGAAGAACGTGGGCTCTCTGACCCTCAGGAAGAAAACAGCCATCGTGTCCACTGCAGGTGGCACAGGGAAAGGCACAGAAGGCAGGAGGACCCTGAGGTGGCGCTCTCCCCCTCCCCCCGGGCCTGCCTGCTCCTACTCCCAGCCCCCTCCCCCCGCCCCGTCTGCAGTTCTGGGCACAGGCCACTGTCCCCCACAGCCAGGGTACCCTGCTGCACTGGCCCGAGACCCCTCCCAGGTGCCCTGGTGTCTGGGTTCACCCAGCCTCCTCCCGGTGCCGCCAGCGCCGCCCACACGTCCTCGGGGCAGGAGCCAGCCAGCCCCTGGCAGAGGCTCCCGCAGAGGCGAGCAAAGTCTGGCCTGCCAGTGAAGGCTCATATTTCTGAGAAGGGGCAAAAGCCGTGTTTGCAGGCCCTGCTACGTCAGCACACGGGGGTAAGGCCAGCTGGCCATGCTCAGGGTGACAATTCCACACCGGGGCCGGGTCAGACGGTCCCCCTTCCCCCAGTCACAGCCACCGGGGGCTCTCCCCGGGGGACTCCCTAAGCAGTGTCAGCCCCGAAGCGCTCCCAGACCTGCTCCTCTGAGTCCAAACAAGAAGCTGCCAATCACACCACATATGTTATTTGACAGGATTTTTTTCAAAAGCTCTTCGAAGCAGGACTTAAAAATCCCAGTTTATGGACTTCCCGCGTGGCTCACAACGAAAATCCCAATTTACACAGGAGAAAACTGAGGCTTAGAGGCAGATAAGAAATGTGCCCAACATGCCACAGGAAGGAGTTCCTGTCGTGGCTCAGTGGGTAACGAATCTGACTGGGAACAATGAGGTTGCGGGTTCAATCCTTGGCCTCCCTCAGTGGGTTAAGGATCCAGGGTTGCCGTGACCTGTGGTGTAGGTTGCAGATGTGGCTTGGATCTGCAATTGCCATGGCTGTGGTATAGACCAGTGGCTACAGCTCCAATTAGACCCCTAGCCTGGAAACGTCCATAGGCTGTAGGAGCGGCCTTGGAAAAGGCAAAAAGTTTGAAAAAAAAAAAAAAAGATGTCACAGGGAGAGGATGGAAGAGCCCAGGACACAGGCTGACACCATCGCACGAGGGGGCAGGCATCCCCCAGACGGGGGTCTGGAAGAAGGAGCCGGTTCCACAGGAGGGGGGACGGAGAGGGCTGAGGCTGGGGGCTCTGCGCCTCACAGCTCCCAGAACCCAGGCAGCCTCAGCACCACGAGGACCTCGGGGCTGCTTCCCGGTCTGGACCGTCCCAGGGCTTTACAACAACCGGGCCTGCCTCTGGGAATCTGCACCTACACTCACCGCACAGACCCCGGCCCTCCTCCCAGTATCTGTGGATACGTGGGGGTCGAGGAGGAGAAACGGGGCAGAGTCTGAGGACGCCCGGCCCAGCCCAAGTGGGCCCGTTCTCTCAGCTGGCCCACAGCTCGGCGGGCCCTGGCCAGCCTGGAGGTCCTGCGGCCCAGCCCACCCCACGCCCCACCCTGGAGCAGCGCCATCGCCAGGGACAGCAGCACTGCACCCAGCGGTTTTCTCCAGCGAAGCTGGGGTGACAACAGTCTCTACCAGTCTCAGGGGTTCCAGAAACACGCTGCAGCTCGGGGCCCTGCGAGCCCACACCTGGCCACATGTCCCTCTGGGACACTCCTCGGAGATGGGACTCCAAAGCCCTGGACAGTATCGTGCGCGCAGGGATGCTAAGAGCCAGCGCTGGTAACCCTGTGCCCCCTCCGTGGAACCGACAGTCAAGTCCCCAACCAAGTCAGAGCACCAGGGCATGAAGCGTGGCACAGAAAGGACAGTGCAAGTCGTCCCGTCCTCCTGAGGCCTCTCCAGGGAGCTGGGCGCACGAGCCACCTCGGCCTCCACAAGTCCCCCACCCCCACCCCCAGGACAGAGCCCAGAACCCCGGCTCCTCAGCCTGCTGGGTGGCAGAGGTTCCCCCAGCAAGAGCCAGCGTGGCCACAGGAAGGTCCAGGGAATCCAAGTGGGAAAGACTGTGAATTCAATGTCATGTGATGGGACAGTTCCCTTAACACCGCTGGAGACCAAGAGAGCCCAAGAGTGGTCCCAGAGCAGGACCGGCAGCCTCTGCCACTCCCACCGCCCCATCAGGGGCACCACCTTTCCTCATACAGAAATCACCCTGCCTTACAGCCTAAGCTCCTGATCTGAAACTGCTGCATTGTGGGACTCAGGGACAAACCCTTTCCCAGGCTGAATGACCTTTGGTCGGCACAGCTCCTCTGGCCTGTCTGCACAGACCGACCCTCCTCTCTGGTCCCAGGAACAGTCACCTTCTCTTTCCACCTGCACGGGGCTGTGCACACAGCAGGCAACCAGGCTCCAGGCTTCAGATCTGGTCAAGCCAGGTTGGGATCGCCGTCCCCCAGGCTTGAGGCAGAACTCTCCCAGGGCAGCAGGAGCAGAGGTGAGTCCCATCGAGACGCCCACGAGTCCTGAGACACAGCCAGACCCAAATGCATGTGACCTTGCCTCAGCCTCTCACACCCTCCTCCCATTTCACAGGTGGACTCACTGAGAGGCTGCACAAAGTCGCTCAGTAGTAAAGAGGAGGGTCAGTGCCTGCACACAGTGGGCTCATGGACCAGGCTGGATGAGTCTCAGGGGAAGAGCCGTGGGCCTGGCACCGTGACTCAGCTGATGAGCGGAGCGATACACACGCCCGCCCTCCCCACTGCCCCAACCTGCCTGACACAGCTTCCGTCCCTGCTGATGAGCGGATCTGGGGCTGGTGGCCAGGAGGCCTGGGTGTGTGCAGGGAACATCACCTGGTCCCCACTCCCAGCCTGACCCTGCCCAGAGCCTCCATCCGCTTCTGGTTCCCACACTGAGCCCTCTGGCCACCTCCTCCAAGCAGCCTGCCCTGACTTCCACCCTCACAGATGATCCTTCGGGCACCCAGTGCTCCCTCGAGACCCCAGGAGAGTCGTGAGGGAGATGCCTGAGCCCCCACCAGGTCCCCTCAGAGCCACATGCACCCTTCCCGGGACAAGGTCTGAAGCAGGGAAAGGGCTCCTTAAGCACCTGGGGAACCGAGGCAAGAGGGCAGTGACCAGTCCAGGTCGCGCAGTGGGGGGGTTAGGCTGAGACCAGGAGGGACAGGTGTCCTGGTCACCCTTGTCTATAGGAATAACCTCCACAGACTTCTAAACCCCGGGGTGGAGGAGGGTCAGCGCCGCAGTTAGAAGGGGAAAAAGACCGCAGTTAAAAGGGAGGGAGAGAGGAAGACAGATGGCTTCCTGGTTTCTGAGGAGGAAGCTGCCGACAGGTGCTATAACCTGGTTTCCCCAAACCCGCAGCCTGGCAGCAGGGAAGCCCAGTGGGGACCACGGCAGGGCTGCCCAAGAAAAGCTCGGCCACAGCCATACCCACGCAGGGGGCCCACCACTCCACACACACACACACACACACACATAGCTTGTGTGGGGCTGCAACCCACAGGTGAGTGAGTCACTGGGACGAGGAGATATTTTTCCCAGGGCTGAAGGCCAGAGGAGGAGCAGCCTCTATATACAATCAGGCAGAACCACAGAGCCTTGTATAAACGCGGGAGAGCAACCCCTCATGCCTTCTCTGTCCTGACCCAGTGGCCCCAAGCCCCACAACTGCCCAGTGCACCCCCTCCCATAAGCACGCCTCCACACACCTGCAGGCCCGCCAGACCCCATGGCTCCCCAAACCTGCATGGCAGGACAGGCAGCAGGACCCTTTCCAGAGGAAGCTTAGACCACCTTCCCCCAGGGTGCCCCTGTGCCACCCCCTTCCCTGTCCCCGCTCCCCCTCTCCGGGGCACCGAGCTGAGCTGACCAGGTGCCCCCGTCTTGGACCTGGAAATGCAGGGGACTTTCTTGCCAACTCCCCACCCAATGTCAGCATCCTGAGGACAGGCAGAAGCGGTAACATCACACGGATAAAGCTAGCCCTTCTTGGGGGGGGGCCAGGAGAGGGGGAGGCTCCCTGTCCACCTGGAGCCAAAAGTTGCCTAGTTGCCGAAGGGACCCCAAATGCAGGCGCTGGCCTCTGTGGCCTCGCCTCTCTGGCCTGGACCCCAAGCGTGCCTGCCCTCCCTAGGCACTGCCAGCGCGCGTGGCTGCTCAGAGGGAGGGTCCAGAATGCGGGCTCCCGTCTAAAGCCCAGCCTCTGCTGGAACAGCTGAGAGGGAAATGACACGGTGCTGAATCTGTTCCAGGGTGCAGGATCCTGGCGCCAAAAGCCCTCTTTCCACAAACTCCGCTAATCCCATTCCTTCTCTCTAGACACAATTACGCAGGCCCTGGGGCGGGCGGGTGGGGGTGGGGGGACTTTGAACCCAGGACTCCAAAATTCATTATTGACAAGGAGGAGGACATCAGGGAAACGTTTGTTCTGTAAAAAGCCCACGGGTCCAGGACAAGAACTCATTTCATGAGCCGTCCCTCGTGTGGCCACTCCAGCAGCGGGCCCTGGCACCGGAGGGGGCGAGGAGGTGGGCCCAGCACGGGAGCCAGGACTCCAGGGTTCTGGTCGCCCCACTGGTGCCACGCTGCCTGCCTTCCAGGCTTAAAAAAGGATCTCCTAATTTCCACAAATGGCTCCTCAGTGCCCGAGATGAAAGTCAGGGCAGGCTGGCTGCTGCCCTGGGGGCAAGTACAAGGGCCAGCCTGGCAGGTTCCAGCCCGCCTCCCAGGCTGGGCTCCCGGAGCAGACTTGTCAGCCCCTCGGTTTCTTCATGCCACACACATCTGCACACACGTGTGTACAAATCCTAGTTCTTCCAGGCTGATCCCTCGGAGGGGCTCACCTCTGCAGGCCTCATCCACGAAATGGGGCCAGTGACCTACATGGTAAAAGTTTGGGGTAAAGGTGACATAAGGATGCAGAAGAAGCACCTAGCGCTCAAGAGCAGACGCTCGACGAAAAGCAACGCTAATTCTATCACAGTGAACGTCCCCCTGGCATTTTCATTCCCAAACACTTTCACGCCTCTGTTATGCAATGAATCCGCAAATGACAGAATGAGGACAGGGAGAGCTGGTATGATGTCTGCTTGACACAGGACAGCAGCGAGACTTGCAGGTGAAGTGCTCGCCTGAGACGATGCCGTCAATTACCAGCCCTGTCCCAGGGCTCTCCTTCCTCCAAAGCTGTGTCCAGCCTGCCAGATGGTACAGGTGCACTGGCACCCAAATAAAACTCGATCGCAAAATGGAGACAGGACCCAAGCTAAGAACGAAGGCACTGGCCGATCAGGATTTATGGCGAGTGGGCCTTGCTGGGTCCAGGCTACCTGCGACTGGCAGAGTCACAGCTTAAGTCCGGTGGAAAAACGTGGGGTCATCATCAGGTGCTTCTCCCTGAGGTCATGGACACCCCTTCTCTGACACCTCTTTGTTATTCTAGGTACCACAGGGGTACCACAGAGGTCCCATATGGGTCCACGAAGGCACAAAATCCATGTACAGGTCATAAACGTCATTCAGAGGTGAGACCCTTACTCAGGGCTGAAAACGTGTCTTCAAAAGAGTTCTAACAGTGAGAACTAGTTTCTACTGCTGGACAAAAGTGCCCATTAGAAGTGACCTGAAAAGCTGCTTGTTACACTTAGGCCCACAAATGTCACTTCGGGCTGCTATCAGACAGGGATAGAAGAAGAAAAAGAGCAAACCAAAATTCCAAATGTGCCAACCTGGAGGGACCAGGGCCAGGGGCAAAGTGATTGATCTTCAGAACCCAATCAACCCAGGAGACAGGCCCTAACCGACCACGGTGGCAGCTAGGAAGATCTTGGCGTTAAACTATGCTGAGTATTCTTTGGTTAATAAAGGAAGAGAAATAAATATTTCAGGGAGTCAGGCCCAAAGTTTTTTGAGGGTAGGACAGATTCTTAGCTTACTGAAAAAACCTGGATGCCAAAGATACCTCATTCTCTTGGGATCTCAGAATCCAAAATTCTGCTGCAATGAAAAAAAAAGATTCCTCCAAAACTGCTAAAAAAAGATTCCTCCAAACAACTCCAAAAATTCAAGCTTTTCATTAATTCTTTCCAGGCTTCTCTCTTTTCTTTTCCCTCTCCCCACCAATCTGGGTTCATGAGGTTTTACTGGAACCCACCAAGAGCCACAGGTAGAGGCTTAAACCAGCCCCACCCTCCCTGTGGAGCTGCAGCCAGGGGTGACATCATTCCAGAAGGCTCTGAGCCCAGGCAGAGGCAGTTCGTGCCTCCCCCAGCCCCCACCCACTCCACCAGGCCGGCGGGAAATGTCTCTACTAGCCCCCATAATTAAGGCAAAAAGGGATTTTATGCCTTTCAAGACAGAGTAGAGCGAAAGAGAGGAAAATAGCAAAAAACTTTCCAGAACAAGCAATTTTTCTCGCCTGGCAGAAACAAAAGATCCCGGAATCTCTCACACACAGAACCACACTGAAACCTTTTTAGACAAACCTGTTTCTCGTCTCCTGGGAGTGGATTTGAGCAACCTCCTGCCCTACAGCCTTCCCTTATCCAAAGTCAGGTGCCCAGGATCACACCCTACCTCACTGGTCCCCAGGGGGTTCTGACCTGCTTCCCACCAGGGCCAAAGTGAATCCTTTGGGCGAGGCCGGATCTCTGCAACGGGTGGTCACCTCCTATTTCACCAAGTCCCGCTGTCTTATTTCTTTTAGGAAGAGTGTAGCAAAGGGCTCTGGAAAAGGATTTTATGTCCCCACTTTTTTTTTTTTGGCGGAGCCTACAGCATACGGAAGTTCCCAGGCCAAGGATCAAACCCACGCCACAGCGGCAACCCAGGCTGCTGCAGTGACATCCACTGGGCCACAAGACAACTCCTAGGTCGCCATTTTTAAGGAAATATGGACACCAAATGTAAACGAGAAAGGACAAAGAACAGAGCTGGGAAAGATAGAACAAACCAAACTCTATAAAAAAGAAAACGAAAACCCCAGCTCTGAGCCAAGAGTCTGACCCCAAAGCTTAGTGCTTTCAGGCTCAGCTCAACCACCCCTTCCAGGAAGCCCTCCCACCACTGCAGCTCTAAGGAGCCTTCCTCTGCCCCTCCTTTCCCCCTAGAAACTCAACCTCTCTCTGCTGTGAGTTTTGCTTCTCTGCAAAGTATCAAAGTTTCCAGGACAG
This sequence comes from Sus scrofa, assembly GCF_054392235.1. Taxonomy (NCBI): domain Eukaryota; kingdom Metazoa; phylum Chordata; class Mammalia; order Artiodactyla; family Suidae; genus Sus; species Sus scrofa. The sequence continues at coordinate 130,216,789 of NC_139385.1, read as the reverse complement.
GAAGAAAAAAACAACATCTGCTCCTTCCCAGCTCACAGAAACACCCTGGAGAACACCGTCCAGAGAGAATCTCTAATCCCATTTGCCTTCTCCAGTTAAAGGGTGCTCTGGGATCCCGGCTCAGAGGCATGCCAGGCTCGGCGAAGGCAGGCAGCAGAACCACCACCACCACTCCTCCTGACTCTGGCTGGAAATCGGTGAAGTATTGCTGAGGCCCCAGCTTGAGCCTGGAGAGAGTGGGGGCATAACTACTGGTTCAAGGTGCAATCTGTATCCCACAGAAGACACGACCTTCACGAGCGAAGGAGAAGCCAGATGCCCATGTCTTGAAAGCGCCTGAAAACCAGGAGCACCCTGGAGACCCAGCTCAGAAATCCTATCTGCCCCCAAGGCTCCTCCAGCTAGGGCACCCCTTAGGCACACACTCCAACTCATCCGCAATTCACGAGACACCGGGGACCCTTTCCTAGACTCCGAAAGGCTTCCAAGCACAGCAGTCACCTGGGAAGCAAGAAAGGCACCTCACAGATCGGTCTGAAAAACACCTTGCCTGAGCCGGACCCTGTAAAATACCCCAAGGCTCTCAATAACTAGAGCTACTATTATTGTAGAGGGACCTGCTTCCAGAGGGTTGGCTTGGTGTTGCCGAGAGACTTGGCCGGAAAATACACTGTAAGTGGAGGACCGGGGTACCCACCCCCGGCCGCCGCTCCTTGCCCTCCCACGTGCCTCCTTTTGCCAGAGCTGGGGAAGTGAGCCGTCCAGATGTGGTAGCGAGAGACCGCCACTTCCGGAAGGGGGCGAGCCCCCTCGGTCCGCACCTCCCCTCTCCATCCCCGGGGATGGCCGACCTGGCTCACACGGAGCAGAGGAGAGGACCCTGGGACTCGGGCACCGGCTGTGGGGGCTGTGGGGGTGGACGTGAGCACCCGGCGGCCAGCGCTGACACCTGGCGGCAGCCCAGGTCTCAGCCCATAGTAGGCTGGAGCCGCGGGGCGGTTCCCAGGAAAGGGTTACCGGGGCCGAGAACAAAGCGCCCCCTTTGGGGAAGGCGGGCCAGCGGACGGCGGCTGGGGCGGGAGAGCACTTTCTGGGGACCCTCCGGATCTCTTTGTCGGCCAGATCCCTCTTTAGAGGCGACCCACCCCTCTCCAAAGGTGGGTGCTGGAGTTCTACCCCACGGCCTCCCCCCAGCTTCGGGCTCCACGTTTGTCCCCCTTTTCTTCTAGCTCCACTGGGCGGGCCAAGGGACCCGCCTTCCCTCCGCGCTGCTCCAGCACAAAGCCAGGCCGGGGGAGGGGTAAAGCCATTCCCGGGTCCACTCGCGTGGAAGCAGCCCGCGCGCCCCGACCGTGCCCAGCGCAGGCTCTCGCCCCTCCGCAGGCAGCACAACTTCAACAGCCCAAAAGTTGGGTTCCTGCGGGTCTCTTGCGTTCCGAGGCCAACTTCCCGGAACCTCCTGCTACACCCGGCCTGGCTCCGTTCGGCCAGCCAACGGACAGCCGAGACCCCACCTCTGTCCGCCCGCCCCGGTCGTCCTCGCAGCCCTGGCTGGGGCTCCTTAGTGCACACGCCCGCCTGCTCCCGCGCCGATTCCGCTGCTCCCAAACTTGCCTCTGCCAGAGGGGCCGGGCGCTCCGGCTCGACCGATCTGGTTTGAATTAGGGTCCGCGGGCGGGGCGTATTAGCCGCGATCTCGGCATCCTCCTGGGTCACCGGCGAGGGGCCCTGCCGCCGCAGTGCCCGGGGTGACTGGGTGGGAGCCGGCGACCCCAGGAGCCGCCGCTGGCTGGCTGGCTCTTTCGCCACTGGAGCCCTTTTACGTAATTGAGCTCGGGGCCCCGGCGCAGGCTCTGCTCCACGGGACGCCCCAAGCCTCCTCCCGGAGCTGCGGAACCCACGGCCCCCCCCCCCCATTCCCCGACGGCGGAGGCAGTTGGGTCAAGAGCCCTGATTTCGGGGCTCCTAGTCTCCCCGCCAGCCTTGCTAGCGCGGGAAGAGGGGAAGTCCCCGCTTCCCCTCCCCCTCCACGTGCGGTCGCCGGTATCGGCCGATCCGCCAGCCCCGGCTTCCCGCCACCTCCCGGCCAAGCCCCCGGCCGCACTCACCAGGAGGGCCGGCTGCAGGCGCAGCGCCAGCGCGCAGAGCCAGAGCCAAAACGCCGCGCGCCTCATGCTGCCCGGACCAGCGGCGGGAGCGCAGCGGGTTGCGCGGGTCAGGGGTGCGCGGCGCTGAGCCGTCTGCGCGAGGCTCCGAGTCGGCTCTGCGGGTTGCGCTGCGCCCAGCTCCCTTGAGCGATGCCCAAGCGCGCTGCTGTCCTAGGCGAGGGCTGCGGGGTCCCCTGGCTGCAGTCCTCGCTCTGGTGCTAGACTCCTCCGGCTCCGCTCAGCTACCGCTAGCACCTCTCCCGCCGAGCTCCGCCTTATAATAAACCCGCAGGCCCTTAGCCGTTGCAAAAAACTCGCCCCCCACCCCCAGCTCGCCAGGTCTCGGGGCCAGCCCCAGTCCCCACCCCCTAGAGCCCCGCCCCCTAGAACCCCGCCCCGCCCCCTGAGCCACAGGCCCGGCCCCCAAGGAACGCCCCAAGCCCGGCTCCCCAGCCCCGCCTCCGCACCGCGCCAGGGAAGCCGAGCCTCGCCTACCCCCAGGGCCACGGTCCCCGCGCGCCGCGGTTCCCCGGGTTTCGGCTCTGCTGCTCCGGTGTTCCCGGGGGTTGGGGACTGGTCGCACCCCCCTACCGCCCTGGCCAAGGGTTTTGAGGCTCTGCCCGGGAGACTGGCGGGAGGGGCGGGAGTTGGTCCTCGATTGCTGGCGCCAGTCTGCAGCGCCCTCTGGGCGTGAACACCGAGCCCCCTCCAGGTGCGCTGGACTCCCGGATCCGGGCGGGAACACTTTCTGAGGCTGTGCGGGGGCCCGAAGTGATGGGCCCTTAAATCAGTGGCCCCTTCCCTGGCTGCGGATGGTGCTCTCTGCGCCCTCTCACCCTACACCCCAGCACTAGTTTCCACATGCGCTGGCCTTCTGCCAGTGCTGGAAACTAGGGGCCTTACTTTAAACAGCTGGACACGCCCAGGAAGGGTTGTTTAAAAAAATTAAAAAATTTTAAAGGACTTTTCAGTGTCTTTTGATAGAAAGCAGTGCCCTCTCTCTTCATTCTCTGAGTCAAAAGGAAAAGTAAACAGCCTTGGGCCCAGGTGACTTCCAGCCTGCAGGTCTGAGAAGCACCACTGGCATTTTTGCTCCTTCGTGATTCCCTGAGGGGCCTTAGACCTCAGTGGTGCCATCAGCAATCCCGAGCCTCTGTGTAGGTGTTCAAAGACCATGGAAGGTCTGTAGAGCAAATGGCCTTGAACGAAAAGGGGAAGAACCTGCCGGGCCCTGCCTGCAATGTGACCTTGGACCTGGAGACCAAAGATACCGACTTCCCCACCCACCGTCCCCATCTCCGCCTGCAGAGCCTCCTGCAGGTTCTTAAGGCCTGAAGCAGTTCTCTTAGGCCTTGATTTCAAGGATCATCTAACCGCATGGCACCAGGCAGGACCTCTCCAAGGAGTTCAGGGCGTCCTGACAGGTTAAAGGGCCCTTTGAATAGAAAGCCATGAGGGTGTTTGCCAGGGGCTGGCTCATAGTCTGAAGTCAGCTCTCTAGCCCTTTCAACTCAATATGGAGGAAACATAGGTCAGTTTGGAATTTTGCTTTTCTCTCCTCCACAAAACAAAGAAAACTGGGGTCAAGGAATATTTGTTAGAGCCTCTTTATATTATAAAAATGACCCGTTGAGGGAGTTCCCTGGCGGCTCAATGGGTTAAGGATCTGGCATTGTGACTGCTATGGCTCGGTTTCAAGGGTTTTGATCCCTGGCCTGGGAACTTACACATGCCATGGGTGCAGCCAAAATAAATAAATAAATAAAATAAAAATGACCAGTTTATTTAGAAATTTACTCTTTCAAGCTGAGTAAATTTGCCTTAGTAAATCTGGGCCGATTAGGAAGAGGAGGAGCCCTAAGGAGGACACGTACACTGAGAGTGGAGGTAGAGGGTCAGGGTTTGCCTTGACCCAGCTGACTGCTGGCCTGCTTGCTTCTTCTCCCAGCCCGGGTTCTGCAGGAAAATCTCTCCCTCTCAGAAGCTCTTGAAGTCCCATAGTACCCAGGACCTGGGCCTCCTCAAACCCCTGTGGCCCCGTGGAATGCCACAGGAACATCAGCCCGTTTGCACTGCTGTGGCCAATCTGTCTGCACTCATCGGTTCCATCCTTGGGATCCCCCAAACCTCCTTAGATCTGGCAACTAAAGAGTTAAGTCTGGCTGAGCTCGGGCCCTCAAGCCCCCCCATCTGGAGGCACTAAGGCAAGGCCTTTGTTCTGATTTGTGTTCCTAATATGGGTTGTTATTATTATTACTATTATTTTGCTTTTTAGGGCTGCACATACAGCCTATGGAAGTTCCCAGGCTAGGGGTTGAATCACTGCGGCAGCTGCCTGCCTACGCCACAGCATCAAGGGATCTGAGCCATGTTTTCAATCCACACCACAGCTCACGGCAACACCAGATCCTTAACCCACTAAGTGAGGTCAGCAATCGAACCGCATTCTCATAGATACTAGTCGGTGTTTGTGGGAGTTCCCGATGTGGCACAGTGGTTAACGAATCCTACTAGGAACTATAAGGTTGCGGGTTCCGTCCCTGGCCTTGAGCAGTGGGTTAAGGATCTGGTGTTGCCATGAGTTGTGGTGTAGGTCACAGACACGGCTTGGATCCCTCGTTGCTGTGGCTCTGGCGTAGGCAGGCGGCTACAGCTCGGATTAGACCCCTAGCCTGGAACCTCCATATGCCGCGGGAACGGCCCAAGAAAAGGCAAAAAGACAAAAACAAACAAACAAACAAAACTAGTCGGTGTTCGTTACTGCTGAGCAGTAACTTCTGCTTGTCTAATTTTTTAAATTAGAAGATGCTTTCGACCTCAGCTGCTAGCTTCCCCTCAAGTATTGAATAATAGACATTTATTGCATGTGCCTGTATTACCCACTCACCAACAAAAACCTCACAGCACTGGAACTTAAGCCCTTCCCACTCTTTGGCTTTGTCATCTCCTTTGTGGCTCCATCTTCGAGATGGTGGCAAGATGCCAGTATAGTTTCTAGCCAACAGAGCTAACACAGCCACTCCCAGAAATGAGGCCACCTTCCAGTAGTGTCTTTCTTAGGAGTTAGGAAATAGCTCCCTGAAGAATCCCCTACCCCCAACATACACACTTTTCTCCTCATCTCTCTGGCTTGAAGTGTGTCCCACACCTTCATGAATCCATCAATGGCAAGGGGAGTTTGAGCATCCGTGTGGACATAGATTAACCTCCTAGGAGCTTGGATTTGGGGGAGTCAATGCCATGTCCACTAAATATTTTGACTTCTTAAAGAGTATCAGATGCTTGTAAGCACATTCTTATTTCAACATGATACAACGTTTTTCAGAGTAACTTCTTCCCATCATGAAGCATTTTAAAAGGTTTTTGTTTTTTTGTTTTTTTGTCTTTTCTAGGGCTGCACCCACGGCATATGGAGGTTCCCAGGCTAGGGGTCTAATCCGAGCTGTAGCTGCCAGCCTACACCAGAGCCACAGCAATGAGGGATCCGAGCTGCGTCTGTGACCTACACCACAGCTCATGGCAACACCAGATCCTTAACCCACTGAGTGAGGCCAGGGATCGAACCCTCAACCTCATGAGTCCTAGTCAGATTCATTAACCGCTGAGCCATGACGGGAACTCCAACATTTTAAAAGATTTTAAACGGTTTTTAATGGGGGTTTTTGTGAACCACTTCAAACATAAAATAAAAAGTAATGTTCCTCGAAAAATTGGAAATAGAACTGCTATATGATCTAGCAATTCCACTTCTGGATATGTACCCAAAAGAATTAAAATCAAACAGATATTTTGTCCATCCATGTTCCTGTGGTATTACTCACTAGAATCAAAGGTAGAAGCAACTCAAGTGTCTACTGACAGATGCATGGATAAAGAAAATGTGGTATATACATACAATGGAATATTATTCAGCCCTAAAAAGGAAGGAAATTCTAATGCATGCTACAACCCTGATAAACCTTGAAGATTTTCTGCTCAAGTAAACAGGCCAGTCATAAAAGTACAAATATGATATGATTTCACTTATATGAGATTCCTAGAGTAGTCAAACTCACCGAGACAGAAAGTAAAATGATGCTTGCTAGGGACAGGAGGGAGGAGGGAAGGAAGCTTTATTGTTTAATGGATACAGAGTTTCGTTTTGAGAAGATGAAAGAAGTTCTGGAGATAGATAGTAATAATTGTTGCACGACAATGTAAATGTTCTTAATGCCACTGAACTGTACATTTAGAATGGTTAAAATGACAAATTTTGTTACATGTATTTTACAATAAAAAAGAATGCAAAGGAGCTGGAGGAACCAGGCTCCCTGGCTTCAGACTGTCATCAAAACGGTATTGTACTGGCACAAAAACAAAAATATAGATCAGTGGAACAGGATCGAAAGCCCAGAAATAAACCCACTCGCCCATGGTCAATTAATCTATGACAAAGGAGGCAAGAATATACAATGGAGAAAAGACAGTCTCTTCAAAAAGTGGTGCTGAGAAAACTAAACAGCTACATGCAAAAGAATAAAATTAGAATATTCTCAGAGTTCCCATCGTGACTCAGCAGAAACGAATCTGACTAGTATCCATGAGGATGCAGGTTCGATCTCTGGCCTTGCTCAGTGAGTTAGGATCCCCTGTTGCCGTGAGCTTCAGTGTAGGTAGAAGATGCGGCTCAGATCTGGCATTGCTGTGGCTGTGACGTAGGCCAGCAGCTGCAGCTCCAATTCGCCCCCTAGCCTTGGAATCCCCATATACCGTGGGCTCAGCCCTAAAAAGAAAAAACAGAAGAACACTCTTAACACTGTACACAAAAATAAACTCAAAATGGATCAAAGACCTAAAGGTAAGATCAGATACTATAAAACCCTTAGAGAAAAACACAGGCAGAACGCTTTGACATAAATCTCAGCTATGTCTCTTTTGATCCATCTCCGAGAATAACAAAAATAAAAACAAAAACACTGGGACCTAATTAAACTTAAAAATATTTGCACAGCAAAGGAAACCATAAACAAAACGAAGAATGGGAGAAAATATTTGCCAATGAAGCAACCGACAAGGGATTAATCTCCAAAATATACAAAGAGCTGCACCTTTTATTAAAAAACAAACAACCCAATTAAAAATGGGCAGAAGACGGAGTTCTCTTGTGGTGCAGTGTGTGAAGTATTCAGTGTTACCACTGGGTCTGGGCTTGGGTCGCTGCTGCCACAGGTCTGATTGCTGGCCCGGAACTTTCTCGTTGCAGGCGTGGCCAAAAAAAGGGGCGGGAGGAGGCAGAAGATCTAAATAGACATTTCTCCAAAGAAGACATACAGATGAACCAAAAACACATGATAACATTTTCAGCATCACTAAGTATTAGAGACATGCTCATCAAAACTACATCAAGGTATCACCACACACTGGTCAGAATGGCATCATCAAAAAGTCTACAATGTTGAATAGCAGGAATTATCACAACATTGCAAATCAACTATAATTCAATAAAACTTTAAAAGAAAGTCTACAAAAATTAAAAAAAAAAAAAGAGGGTTCTCATTGTGGTGCAGCAGAAGTGAATCCGACTAGGAACCATGAGGTTGCGGGTTTGATCCCTGGCCTTGCTCAGTGGGTTAAGGATCTGGCGTTGCTGTAAGCTGTGGGGTAGTTCTCAGATGCAGCTCAGATCTGTCGTTGCTGTGGCTGTGGTGTAGGCCAGCAGCTACAACTCCGATTTGACCCCTAGGCTAGGAACCTCCATATGCCTCGGGTGCAGCCCTAAAAAGACAAAAAAAAAAAAAAAAAAAAAAAAGAAAGAAAGAAAGTCTACAAACAATAAATGCTGGAGTTGGTGTGGAGAAAAGGGAATCCTCCTACACTCCTGATGGGAATGTAAATTGGTACAACCACTGTGAAGAATAGTATGGAGGTTACTTAAAAAACTGAAAATAGAGCTACCATTTGATCCAGCAATTCCACTCTTGGGCACATATCCAGACAAAACTATAATTCAGAAAGATACAGAGTTCTCTTGCAGCGCAGCAGGTTGAGGATCCAGCACTGTCACTGAAGCAGCTTGGGTTGCTGCTGTGGCATGAATTTAATTCCTGGCCTGGGAACTTCCACATGCCCAGTGCAGCCAAAAAATTAAAAATTAAAAATTTAAAAAAAAAAACCCAGAAATATACATGCACTCCACTGTTCATTGAAGTGCTACTTACAATAGCCATGGAAGCAACCTAAGTGTCCATAGCCTGAGGAATGGATAAAGAAGATGTGATACATATACACAATGGAATATTACTCAGCCATTAAAAAAATGATAATGCCATTTGCAGAAACATAGATGGACCTAGAGATTATCATACTAAGTGAAGTCAGACAGAGAAAGACAACTATCATATAATACCACTCGTATATGGAATTTAATTTTTAAAATGATATAAATGAACTTATTTATAAAACAGAAACAGACTCACAGATTTCAAAAACAAATTTATGGTGACCAAAGGAGAAATGTTGGTGGGAGGGATAAATTAGGAAATTGGGATTAATATATACACACTACTACATATAAACCAGATAACCAACAAGGACCAACTGCATAGCACGGGGGACTCTATTGAATATTCTGTAATAAGCTATATGGGAAAAGAATCTGAAAAAGAATGGGTATATGTATATGTATAACTGAATCACTTTGTTGTACCCCTGAAATTGATACAACATTATATATCAACTATACTCCAATAAAGAATGTTTTAAAGAATGCAAAAAAAAACCCTTCGATTGCAATCCTGAAAAAAAAATATAATGAACACCTGTATAATAATACTGCTAATAATATAATGAACATGAAGTTTATCAAATAATCACATGATCTCTTTTATTCTTTTTCTTTCTCTTTTTTTTTTGTCTTTTGTCTTTTTAGGGCAGAAGGCATACGAGAGTTCCCAGGCTAGGGGTGGAATCGGAACTGCAGCTGCCAGTCTACACCACAGCCATAGCAATGCAGGGATCCAACCTTTGTCTGCAACTTACAGCACAGCTCACGGCAACATCAGATCCTTAACCAGCTGAGCAAGGCCAGGGATTGAACCTGCATCCTCATGGATACTAGTTGGGTTCATTACCACTAAGCCACAAAGGGAACTCCTTTTTCTTTTTTATGAAATGAAACATTAGAGATTCAACTGAGTCTTCTCCATTTATATTTATCAATTTATCCATGTTGATTCATGTGGCTCTGGGTCTTTTATCTTAATTGCTATTATAATTCATTGCATGCACATGCCATAATTTATCCATGGACATCTGTTTTTTTCCAGTTTTTCAATATTATACACAACGTTGCAGTCAATTCTTATACCTTTCTCCTTGAGTGCATGTGAGGCTTTTCCTAGAAGTAGAGTTCCTGGGTCATAGGTATAACTATCTTTTTCTTAGAAATTGCTCTAAGCAACTTCTCTAAACAAATTGCTCTCCAAAGGGCTTACAGCAATTTACACTCCCAGCGGTAATTATGACTTTCCATTTTTCTACGTTCTATATGACTTGGCATTTACTGGACATTTTATACCATGCCAATACAATGCAGGTAAAATGATATCTCATCATCATTTTGATTTTGACTGGCCCTTCTGTTCTGAAACATTTTGCGGCTGACTGCCAGGACAGGTGCTACTGCCACGTCTCTTTTCTGCCTCCTTTTCAGGAAAGGGACCCCTAAATTTCAGCTGGGCTCCTGGCCAGTTGGACTATACTATCTTTCATGTGATCAGGGTTTTGCTGATTAGACATGAGCAAAGGAGGTACACTCTCAGGGAGGTATCAGAGGGAGGAGGCATGCCCTTCTCCTTCCCTTTTTTCTTTCCTTTGGGCTGGAATGCAGATATGATGGCTACAGCTGGAGCAGTCGTCTTGGACCGTGAAGTGAACTTGGGAAGCGAGGCGTGCACGGGAAAGGAGCAGGTTAGAAGGAGCGTGGGCCCCCGACCCAGGAAGCAGCCGCAGCAGCCCTGGACTGGCTGCCCGGACATACTCCTGATGGAGAAACAGACTTCTGCGTTACTTCACTGTTATCCTACGCTTTCTATCTCTCACTCGCAAATCCTGTCCTAAAAATACCATGATCTCGTCAATCTTCTACACATGACCCAAAGACGTGGAGGGAGGACACCTGTGCCTGGGGAGGACCAAGAAGACTGGCTTGGAAGGTGGGCACCTAGAGGAGGCAACCCAGCCAAGTTTCCTGGTCCCGGACTATCAGTTAAATTCTGAAATTGACTTGAGTCACCTGACAAGCTCCGTCCCCAAAAGAGGTCTAGACAAGGCAGATCTTGAGTGAGTGGTGTTTTCAGAATCTGAAGCCCCTGCTGGCCCTCTGCCCCTCTCTCTCCCTCTGTCCCCACCCCTACCCCCGTTCTGCTCCTGGCGACTGCTCTCAGGTAGTGGCAGGCAGGCATGCCCATCCTCCAAAGAGACTCAGCAGGAAGCCCTTCACCCACATCTGCTGTGGGCTGGGCCTGAGTCCCTGGGAGACATGAAGAACTAAAAGCTGTGGGACAGTTTTGCTTCTTCTAAGCAGCTAATGTGCTTGTCCTCATAGAAGGTGAGAGCTTTGTGTTTTTACCGACATGGAACAACGGCTGATCGAGTCATTACGAGTGTGCTGGACTTGACATCCTGCCTCTCCGTTACCATCCTCACGCCCTACCTCACCCCCACGCCTTGTCCATTTCTTTTAGTTTTTTAATTTTTTTTTTGGGGGGGGGGTTTGCTGTGTCCAAAGCATATAGAAATTCCCAGGCCAGGGATAGAACCCGAGCCACAGCAGTGACCCAAGCCACTGCAGTGACAATGCCAGATCCTTAACCTGCTGCACCACAAGAGAACTCCTACCTGTCCATGTCTAGTGTATAGTTTCCCTCGTCTTCTTTTTATTTGTGTTTATTTATTTTAGGGCTGCACCCTCAGCATAGGGAAGTTCCCTGGCAAAGGACTGAATCAGAGATGCAGCTGGGGCCAGCGCAGCCGGTGCTGAGAGGAAACTTTTTTTTTTATGGCCTCACCCGAGGCACATGGAAGTTCCCAGGCTAGGGGTCCATTTGGAGCATCAGCTGCCTGGCCTAGGTCACAGCCATGGTAACACAGGATCCAAGCCCCATCTGTAACCCACACCACAGCTTGGGGCAATGCCGTATCCTTAACCCACTGAGTGAGGCCAGGGATGGAATTCGAGTCCTCGTGGATACTAGTCGCATCCGTAACCCACTAAGCCACATTGGGAACTCCATATGTTTTTGTGTTTTTTTCAGCAAAACCCCTTCTATATCCTGGCTCATCCTTACCTCTTGGGAACAACCCCTGCCCCTCTGCCCCCGCCCCGTCCCTCAGAGCTACCTGAGAGGCTTAAGTCCTAAAGAAGTAACTAACAACTGTTAGATTGTCCATTTTTTTTTCAGGGGACAAATGGGATGTGAAGTCGATTTCTACCTGTGGAGTGAATCTGCATGTGTACCCTGGGGCTGGAGGCGAGGCTCGTGTGTGTGTGTGTGTGTGTGTGGGGGGGGGTCTGTGTGCATGCACGTGTGTACACACAGGTACCTGTACCCACATAACACCTTGTCTTCTACAGCCCAACTGCTGCGAGTTTAGGATTCTCTTCAGGGCTCATCTCAGGGTCTCGGGGGTGGGGTGGGGGTTAGAATGCTTAACTTCTTAACTATTATTTCTATTTACTTGGCCTAATGCCAGGTAGATGCTAAACGCTGTATGTGCATTTTCGCATTCAGTTTTCACTATAGCTGGATTTCCAACGCTTAAGGAAACTGCCTCGGGTCCCGCGGGCTCAGGCTGGAAAGCTAACGTTCAAACTCCAGTCTGTCTGCCTCGCCCAGTCCTGCGTCCCATCTTCAGCATCACCAACCCCCAGGGAGCATTCGTGTTTGTGTCTGACACCTGCCTACCCTCTCACAGGGCTTATCTCATTTAATCCTCACCACAGCTCTCTGGGGTATGTACTAGTAGTTCCCCAGTTCACAGAGGAGCAAACTAAAGCACAGGAGAGGTTAAATTACTTGCCCAAGGTCACTCAGCTAAAGAGGTGCTAAGAATTTGTGGGAGGAAATTGCACAGAGCTGCTGCCGGGGAGGGTAGGATAGACTCGGCCCGCAGCTCCTCTGCTGCAGTGGCTTCAGCGCCCCTTTCCAACCCCTTTCCAACTCCGAGCTGAGTCAGAGAAAGGCTGGCGGCTTCTCAGACACCAGGTCATTAGTGACTGCGCGTGGGGACGGGCTGGTGTGGGCCAGGGGCAAGCAGCCTCACCCCGGGAAGTGGCTCAGGATGAATCGGCTTGGCTGCACCTGGCGGGCGTGGCCGGCGTTGGCACACCAGCCCGCGGGAGAGCTTCCTGTCCAAGGCTCCAACAAAGGCTGCTCCTGAGATGGCCCAGAACTGAGTCACGAGCCACAAGGGGTTCACCGTGTGACCTCAGCGCCAGGCACTGCCCCAGCCCTGGCAGCCACATCACACACTGACGCGAGCTATTTACCTGAACCCTCTGGAAAGATGCTACCGCTGATTTTCAGAATCGCACACTTCCTCTCCCTAACCTAGCTCTGAGCCTCATCCCTCACTACCTCCTTGTAGTCTTCCATCCTGCCCCCTCCCCATCTTCACTGCCACCCCCTCTAGGCAGACTTGACCTCTCTGCTGGCTTCCCCTTTGTCCCAACCAGTGGTCTCCTTGCCTGCAGCCCGTCCTCCATGTGGCGGTAACATGCCACCCGGATTGAATCCCTGTGGCTCCTTCGGCCTGGGCGTGGCTTGGTAGTGAAGGCTGTTTCCCTCTGACTTCTGACCCTGCTCTACAGGGGGCCTGTGCTCTGGCCAGGCCAGATTCCCTCCAGTTCCAGAATACTCTGAAGCTCTTTCCTGCTTCCCCGCCTGTTCTCTGCTGGGTTCCCCACCTGACGGTCCTCTGTAGCTGGCTGTAGTTGGCTGAATAATGGCCCCCAGAGAGACATGTCCTAGTCCCTGGACTTGTGAACGTTACTTTATCTGGTAAAAAAAAAAAAAAAAAATCAGAGGGATCTTTTGCAGATGTGATTCAGTTAAGCATTTTGAGATGGGAAGATTATCCTGGTTTATACTAAAGGTGATCATGTGTATCCTTATAAGAGGAGGCAGAAGATTTTTTTTTTGTCTTGTAATATTTTATTTTTATTTTTATAATTTTTTTATTTTCCCACTGTACAGCAAGGGGGTCAGGTTATCCTTACATGTATACATTACAATTACATTTTTCCCCAACCCTTTGTTCTGTTGCAACATGAGTATCTAGAGAAAGTTCTCAATGCTATTCAGCAGGATCTCCTTGTAAATCTATTCTAAGTTGTGTCTGATAAGCCCAAGCTCCCGATCACTTGCAGATGAGACAGCCTTGTGAAGATGGTGCAGAGAGACTTGGAGGTTGTGTTGTGGTCTCTGCACGCAGGTTGAAAAAGACTTTTTCAGATTTAAAGCGAGGTGAAGAAAAGACAAGTGTATTGAGATAAGAGACACCTTTAACACAACAGGCCGACTTCCTGATAATCATGGAGAGAAACTGAGCACAAGGTCCTGTCTGATTTTATAGCTCAGAGACAAAGGAAAGGGAAGGTCTGCCCCTACACCTGTTAACCTGCTGATTGGTTGGGGAAGGCTGGGCTCTTCTGATACACTTGCTGATTGGTTGGGGAAGGCTGGAGTTTTTTGATGCACTTGCTGATTGGTTGGGGGCCTATATTGCCCCTGCAGGGGGCGGGGGAGGGCATACTTTTCCTGGTAGGGGCAGGAAGGAATGGGCCAAGTTGCTGTGGGTGGAGAGGCCCTTAGGAACGTTGTGTAACAATTACGTGAGACTGAAGGGATGATAAGGGTCTGGTAATTCTTATCTCAGCTGGAGGCTTTTTGAGTTCTAGCTCCTTGGAGAGGCCTGGAAGTCCCACCAATTGGAGTGACGGGGGCACAAGCCAAGCAACGCTGGCAACCACCAGTTGGAAGAGGGGAGGAACAGACACTCCCTGAGAGCCTCCGGAGGGAGTGCAGGTCTGCTGATTACCTTGATTTCAGCCGGGTGAAACTGACTGTGGGCTTCTGCCTTCCAGAAATGTAAGAGAAGAAATATGTGCTCTTTTAAGCAGCCACATTTGCAATAATTTTTTACACCAGCCACAGAAAACGAATACACCGCGAAACCCGTTTTTCATCTAAGGACAGATTCTAACGGTTCCCCCAACCCCAAGCCCTGGCCGAGCCATGACACTTTGGGAAACTTTTTCTCTACATTCCAAATCAACTGTTCCCTCCAGCCATCAATACACATGCGTTTCTTTTATAATGATTGTTTATATCGGTTTCTCCCCCAAAGACTTCTGGAACTTGGGAACCTTATGTTTTCACCTTCCTATGTCCAACAAAGAGCTGGGGGCGGATCCCAGCAGGTGCCCCTGCGGCTGTCACACTGCTGCCCTGCCCAGCTCCGGGGTCACCATTCAGGCCAGCGCCATAGGATGTAAATCCCTAGAGCATGGTTGCAAGGGACACTGATTGCCTGGAAGGCCCTGGGGAATGGTGCTTCCTGGGACCTGGGAGGCTCAGCAACTTTTTTCTTTGGCCAGCCCCAAAGGCATGGGGAAGTTCCCTGGTCGGGGATGGAACTTGAGCCTCAGCAGTGGCAGTGCTGAATCCTTAACTGCTAGGCCACCAGAGAACTCCAACACTGCAGCTTTAGACACACTCATCAAACAAACTACTACACTCCGCCCTCCTAAACATTTTTTTTTTTATTTAAAAAGCGACATCATTGTAGAAAGAGTCTCTAGGCCTCCCTAGGGTGATGAGAACAAACAAACAAACAAACCAACAAAAAACCATGTAGTCGGGCTTCGAAAGATTACTGCTGGAGTTCCTGTCGTGGCTCAGTGGTTAACAAACCCGAGTAGCATCCATGAGGACTCGGGTTCGATCCCTAGCCTCGCTCAGGATCCTGGTGTTGCTGTGAGCTGTGGTGTAGGCTGTGGATGAGTTTGGATCTGGCATTGCTGTGGCTGTGGCATAGTCCAGCGGCTACAGCTCTGATTGGACTTCCAGCCTGGGAACCTCCATATGCCGCAGGTATGGCCCTAAAATAAAATTAAAAAAAAAAAAAAAAAGATTACTGCTAACAAAAACCAGACATCTCAAGTTAATGATTTTAGGGCTTTTCTATTTATGAGAGGATGCAAGAGTCTGGGCTCACTCACTGAAATTATTCTTCTGACATGTACCTTAACTCCCTAGGGCCAGTATTCTGTTTTTTTCTGAGTTCCCATCAGGGTACAATGAGAGGGAGTCGGGGGAATGGCTGCAGTGGCTGAGGGCTTGGTGGCCTTGACATCCTTCGTTTACTGACAATGCAGACAAACAACATTCTTTGTCCACGTGTTACAGAGACTGTATTAGGTAGAGGTTGTAAACTGTTAGCTTCTAGGGCTGCATTTGGCTTGTACAAGTGTGGGGTTTTGTTTGTTTTTGTGCTTGTTTATGGCTGCACCAGCAGCATATGGAAGTTCCTGGGCCAGGGTTTGAATTCAAGCCACACTTGGACCTATGCCTCATCTGTGGCAATGCCAGATCCTTTAACCTACTGCACCAGGCCACTGTAGTGAGATTCTTAACCCACTGTGCCACAGTGGGAACTCTGGGAAGTATTTTTTAAAAGGAGATTTCCAGGAGTTCCCCAGTGGCACAGCGAGTGAAGGATCCTGCGTTGTCACTACTGTGGCTTGGGTCACTGCAGGGCATGGGTTCAATCCCTGGCCCCAGAACTGTGGGCACTGCCTGAATAAATAAGTAAATAAATAAATCAATAAACAAAGTTTAAAAAGAAATAAGATGCAGGGCTCAATATGAGCCAGGCAGTCAGGCCAGGTGAGTTCAGAGTTCAGAGGAGACCCCTGAGATGGTGGCTTTGAATGACAAGTAGGCCTTGTCACTGCTGAGCTGAAAGGGAAGAACACACTGGGCAGAGGGGGAAAGTGCCCTATTTTACTGGAAACCAGATTGCTGGGAAAGTGCAGTGGGCTGGGGTCATGGAGGGTTGTGAATGCCAGCTCTGGGTGGTGATCTTGCACCTGCAGGCCTTGGAGAGCTCTCTCTGATGGGAAGACAATTTTCCTGCACTTCTCCTGGCCTGGCCCGGGGGGTCTGAGTCACCCTTCAGGCCTCCAGACAAATGCTCTTTGTGGAGGAGACAAGGTAGAAGCAAGAGCCCCAGCCTCCTGTCAAAGGGTCTCTTAATTTCCCCATCTCGTTGATCCATTCAGTTGTTTAGTTATTCGTTCATCAAACTCTTTCTTAGAAAATGGGCTTTATTATTATTTTAAGGACAAAGTTAATATTTGCTCGTCATAATAAATTCAATCAGTATCAAAGCAAATAACATAAAACTTGAAAGTTCTTTTCCTTTAGCCTCAGGGGTAACTACTGTTAAAAGTTTATTATGGGTCCTTCCAGATTTTTTCCTATGCATACACAGTGGCATGGATGTGTTAATATTTAGGTTAACAACACATATTGGGTATATTTCCAAGTCAACATATTTAGATTCATCCTTTTTTTTTTTTTTTTTTTTTTGGTCTTTTTATCTTTTTACGGCCACACCTGCAGCAGCATATGGAAGTTCCCAGGCTAGGGGTCGAATCAAGAGTTGTAGCTGCCGGCCTATACCAGAGCCGCAGCAACTCAGGATCTGAGCCGGATCTGCGACCCACACCACAGCTCACTGCAACGCCGGATCCTTAACCCATTAAGCGAGGCCAGGGATCGAACCTACAACCTCATGATTCCCAGTCAGATTCGTTAACCATTAAGCCAGGACGGGGACTCCTATCATGAATTTTTTTTTTAATTTAGCTATAACTATTACTAGTTTTGTATTTGAATCTTGTATCTTAACCCATTTCTTGAACTCAATAGCTTTAAAATGTTTTCAGTTGATTCTCTTGGATTTTTTAGGTAAACCATTCTATCATTTTTTCCCCTAATATTTATACCTCTTCTGCTTTTCTTAGTGCATTGTCTAGGACCCCCGGCTTAATGTTGAATAGCGGCAATGGTTGCGAACATCCTTATTTGCTTCTGTCTATAATGGGATTCCGTCTAATATTTCAACATTAAAAAGCTTAAAGTTTGCTTTAAAAGCTTTTGATAGATACAACATTTTAGGTTAAGGAAGTTTCTCAACATTGCTAGCTTGTTAAGAGTTTTTATCGGATACAGGTATTGAAATGTATCAATTGCTTTTCTTGCAATTTGATATGATTAGTTTTTCCCGTTCATGTATCAATGTACTAAATTCTATGAATAACATTTTTAATGTTCAACTATCCTAAATTCTGTGCAATAAATTCTGCTTAGTCATGAAGTATGACTCTGCTGGATGTAATGGGTTTACACGTTGCTTAGGGGTTTTGTATCTATCCATGCAAATGAAAATATCTTGTGGTTATTGTTTGTGTGTACCATCATTCTTTTGTGTTCAAGGTTAAGTTTTGTAGAGTAACTTGGGAAACCTTCATTATTTTCCATGCTCTGTAAAAATTTTATGTAAAATAGTTATTATATGCTTCTTGAAGATTTACAGAACTTGCCCCCCAAAATAGTATGAGCTTGTGCCTTTTTTATTTTAAGGGTATTCCTTTGACACCTTTTTTTTTTCTTTCCTTTTTCTTGAACATTTTAAAGTGTGCAACTTAGTAGTGTTGATTACACTCACACTCTTGTGCAAGAGATCTCTAGAACATTTTCACCTTGCAAAACTAAAACTCCAAATCCATTAACAGCAACTCTCCATTCCTCCCCTCCACCCAATCCCTGGCAACCACCATTCTGTTTCTATGAATTTAACTATTTACACTTCCTCATTTAAGTAGAAACATATAGTATGTCTTTTTGCGACTAGCTTATTTTTCATTTAGCATAGTCCTCAAGGTTTGTTCATGTTGTACACATGTCAAAATGTCCTTTTTTTAAGGCTGGTTAATATTCTGTTGTATGTATATACCACATTTTTTCTTTTTTTTTCTTTTTAGGGCTGCACCCACGGCATATGGAGGTTCCCAGTCTAGGGGATCTAATCAGAGCTACAGCTGCCAGCCTATGCCACAGCCACAGCAATGCAGGATCCGAGCCGAGTCTTTGACCTACACCACAGCTCATGGCAATGCCAGATCCTTAACCCACTGAATAAGGCCAGTGATGGAATCTGCAACCTCATGGTTCCTAGTCAGATTTGGTTTCACTGTGCCACAACGGGAACTCCCCATGTATCACATTTTTTTTTAATCCATTCATCTGCTGTTGGATACTTGGATTGTTTCTACATTTTGGGGCCACTGTGAATTATGCTGCTACAAACATGCTATAAACCTATCTCTGAGACCCTTCTTTCTTTTTTCTTTTTTTTTTTTTTTTTTTTTGCTTTTTAGGGCCACAGCTGTGGCATATGGAGGTTCCCAGGCTACCAGTCGAATCGGAGCTATAGCTGCCAGCCTACATCACAGCCACAGTGACTTGGATTCAAGCTACGTCTGCGACCTACACCACAGCTCATGGCAACGCCAGATCCTTAACCCACTGAGTGAGGCCAGGGATCAAACCCGCAACCTCTTGGTTCCTAGTCGGATTCGTTTCCACTGTGCCACGATGGGAACTCCAAGACCCATCTTTCAATTCTTTTGGATGCATAACTGGAAACAGGGCTGCTAGATCATATGGCAATTCCATTTTTAATATTCTGAGGAGCCATCACACTCTTTTCTATAGCAGACTTCACCCTTTTACATTCCCACCAAGAGTGCACAGGGCTCCAGTTTCTGTACAACTTCACTGATGGCAATTATTTTGTTATTTTCATAAATAATTAAATTGTTTATATATTCTTGGCTAAACATTTTTCTCTGAATAGCCTTTGGCTTGAATCCTCAAGGTTTTGTATAGCATTCTCACTATAATTAATTTTGAAGTTAGCCCAAATAGTTGATTCCAGATTAGATTAGTGCTTTTACCTAGGAGTAATTGGGAATAGCATTTCATTTTTTTCTTAAGATTTTAATTTTTTCCCATTATAGCTGGCTTACAATGTTCTGTCAATTTTCTACTGTACAGCAAGGTGACCCAGTCACACATACATATATACATTCTTTTTTCCTCATATTATCATGCTCCATCACAAGTGACCAGACATAGTTCCCAGTGCTATACAGCAGGATCTCATTGCTTATCATTCCAAAGGCAGTAGTTTGCATCTATTAACCCCAAATTCCCAATCCATCCCACTATCTCCCCCTTGGCAGCCACAAGTCTGTGCTCCAAGTGTATGATTTTTTTTTTCAGTGGAAAGGTTCATTTATGTCGTATATTAGATTCCAGATATAAGTGGTATCATATGGTATTTGTCTTTCTCTTTCTAACTTACTTTGCTTAGTATGAGAGTCTCTAGTTCCCTCCATGTTGCTGCAAAATGGCATTATTTTGTTCTTTTTTATGGCTGAGTAGTAGGGAATGCTAGTTTAAAGATTTCTAAGATATATTTATAATAATAGATGTCTTTTTTCTTTTTTTTTTTTTTTTTTGTCTTTTTGCCTTTTCTAGGGCTGCTCCCGCAACATATGGAGGTTCCCAGGTTAGGGGTCAAATCAGAGCTGTAGCTGCCGGCCATTGCCAGAGCCACAGCAACATGGGATCCGAGCTGTGTCTGCGACCTACACCACAGCTCACGGCAACGCCGGATCCTTAACCCACTGAGCAAGGCCAGGGATTGAATCCGAAACCTCATGGTTCCTAGTCGGATTCATTAACCACTGTGCCACGACGGGAACTCCAGATATATTCCTAAGATAGACTTTTGGCCTCCTTTTCTAATTCTATTCAGTGCATTCTATTCAATAAATTTGCCCTGTGTAATTTCAGAACTGAGTTTCTTTTTTGGTGTGTGTGGGGGGGTCTTTTTAGGACTGCACCTGTGGCATATGGAAGTTCCCAGGCTAGGGGTCGAATTGGAGCTGCAGCTGCCAGCCACAGCCACAGCCATGCCAGATCCGAGCTGTGTCTGTGACCTACCACAGCTCATGGCAAAGCTGGATCCTTAACCCAATGAATGAGGCCTGGGATTAAATCGAAGTCCTCATGGATACTAGTTGGGTTCATTACCGTTGAGCCATGACAGGAACTCCAGAACTGCTTTTCAAAGAAGTGGGAGCAGGGGACGCTCCCAAACATCCCTCCCATCCTCTGGGTGACTCACAAGCTTTCCTCCCAATCTTTGGTGAAAGATGGACCCACCAGGTGTTGAGACCTCCTGCCTTTTCAAGGCTCCATCTCACAAAAGGCCTGGGTAAGACTGAGGCGGGAGATGGGAGTTGGCAGTTGAAATGGGGATTCCTTAACCCTGTAACTCTCAGGGCTAACTTCACCCTCCCTCCAGTTTCTCCCTACTTCTGATGATTTGCCCTTCATGTAGGTGGCTCATTTCCAGCAATGCACCTGTCACTCCCTGCTCAAGAACTTACGATGGTTCCCATTGTTAACCACAGCACTGCTTCAAGGACCTCATTCTTTGAGATGCTCATTAAAAACAACTGCAAGAAAACAAGGCGGCTGATGGCACAGCCTCAACCCCAACCTTCCAGCTCCTCCTGTTCATCCTAGTGTAAGTCTATTCCTTTCTCCTTTCCCTTCCCAGCCCAAGGCACTTCATCCAATGCCGGGCTCTACACCAGTGTTTACTTTGGAAATCTTGACCTCTGTATAGATTTAGAGCTATCGAGATAGAAACTACCTTTTCTCCTCAGGCTTACTCCTTTTCCAAACAATAAATGGGACATAACACTTCCTCAGCATGACCTTACTTTGATCTTGGAATGATTCATGGTGGATTTTTCTCCACTGTATTATTCTTTCCATAAGCTCTGTCTAGCCATGACCTAGACAGATTCCGGGTACACAATATACCAAGACCTGATCCTGAACTTGAAGGGAGCCTCCTAGTCAGCTTGCATGGACACCAGCACCGTCCCTAAAAAGTCTGCTGACATGGGAAAATCACAATCTTCTCAAGCAGCCCTGGACTTCCTAGGAAGTGAGACGGCTATGTCCACAAGGAGTTACTGGGCAGACTCTGAAGGTTGAATCCCATGATTGGTACCAAGACTCAGGTGAGGAGTTTCCCCTGTGACTCGCAGGCTAAGAACCTGGCATAGTGCCTGTGAGCATGAGGGTTTGATCTTTGGTCTTGCTCAGTGGGTTAAGGATCTGGCGTTGCCGAAAGCTGCAGCATGGGTCGTAGATGTGGTTTGGATCTGGAGTTGCTGTGGCTGTGGTGCAGGGAGCCAGTTGCAGGTCCAATTTGACACACAGCTTGGGAATTCCATCTGCTAGAGGTGCGGCCATAAAAACAGAAGACAGAGTTGCAGAGAGAACCTCTGGGTTTCTAATTTCTAAATACCTACTGCTTGGGGAGACCTGCTTATCTTAACTTTGTTGCCCAGGCAGCTGCTGGGGGGGATTGGTTTAGAAGGCCGACAGGCGTATTTTTCTCAAATTATTTCAGAATATTAATGTGGTTTCCTTCAGGTCAGTTGGATGGACCCACTAAGAAGGCTTTTTCTTACTTGGCTATCACTATGGCTCAGCCCTCAAAGCTCTCACAAATGATTCAAAGCAACTCAGTAAAACGTCAATATATTGGCAGACCTTTCCTTTTACTGAAGCGTAATCCCAGAATCAAGGGCTTCCAAATGCTCAGTGTAAATGATGCAAGGGATTGGTGTGAGGAAAGGTGGAGACCAAAAACCTCAGTGGCTTCTGAGTCTCTAGGTACTTTCCTAGGGGTGTGTGCGTGTGTGAGAATTTCTCTGCCACGCTGCCTGATTTTCTTGCCTTGCCTCCATCCTGGCAGCCATAGACACATCAGGGCAAAGCTGTATTAGGATCAGGAGAAAAAAAAAAAGAGATTAAATATATCAAGAAAAAGAAAATGCTGTAAAGCCCCTTAATCATATCTTCTATAGTGATTTATCTGCAACTTGAATCAAGAGCTCATTTGCGGAAACATTAATGAGCCTCAAGCCGTTATGTAGGCAGATTAAAAACCCCCCACCCAGAGTTCCCACTGTGGCTCAGCGGTAACAGACCCGAGGACCTGATATCCAAACCCAAGGTTGTGGGTTCGACACCTGGCTTTGCTCAGTGGCTTAAGGATTGGGCGTTGCTGTGAGCTGTGATGTAGGTCGCAGGCAAGGCTCGGATCAGGCATGGCTGTGGCTGTGGTGCAGGTGGCAACTACAGCTCGAATTTGACCCCCGGCCTGAGAATTTCCCTATGCCGCGGGTGCAGCCCTAAACAGACGAAAAACCCAAACACCCTGACTGTAAGAAGCAGTAGAGTACTCACTGCTCCTGCATGTCACCTATGTTCTCAATTAATCTTTATAATTTTAGTGTCGGTATTTTTTTCTTGCCTACATATGAGGAAACAAAGGCTTAAAAGACGAAACTGCTTGTCTAACAACGTAAAACTAAAGGATTTGGAACCTGGGCAGTCTGGTTCCAGAGCCCAAACTCTGAACCACTATACTCTAATGACCAAGAAAATTTGCATTCCAATGGAGCCAATTTCTTTCTTAAACTATCGAATGAAATACAGGGCTATTTCATTTAAGTTCCTGGTAAATATTGAGAAAGTTGTATGGCTGGAACATGAAAGAAACAAGAAATTATCTACAGGATGTGGAGGTAGTCAAATTCAATAAATACTCTCCCTAGGGATTTCTCATTGTGGCTCAGTGGTAAAAAACCCAACTAGTAACTACCATGAGGATACGGGTTCAATCCCTGGCTTTGCTCAGTGGGTTAAGGATCCAGCATTGCAGTGAGCTATGGAGTAGGTTGCAGACGGGAGGGATCCTGTGTTGCTGTGGCTCTAGCATAGGCCAGCAGCTGCAGCTCCGACTTGACCCCTAGGCCTGGGAACTTCCATGTGCTGCAACCTAATTTTAAGCTTCCCTTAAGATCCTGTAGTTGTTAGGTTCTTAACATCTGGTACCGCTGTTCTGTGCTTCTGTGGGCACTCAGGATATTCCTACTTTACAGAGAGGTAACTTAGAGACCTACCTAGCGGATTACCAGACAGCCACATGCCTCAAGGCCCAATGGACTTGGCCAGATGGACTCCTTTCCCTGGCAGGGCCCTCCCAGAAGTGCACTACAGCCTCTTCCAAGTACGCATTATTCCTTCTCACCTGTGGCTACAGATGAATTTACTGAATTATTGGCAGCATCCAAATTCCATCAGTTGTTCATCTGATCCTTTCAGGTTAGACAGGTAATCAAGTAAATACTTTTTAAGTGCTTTCTATGTCTTCCCCTATTCACCCAACACCCTTCTAACCTGAGAAACCACCATCTTCAGGGAAAATTTACTACCCAGGTCATTTTCAGAAACTGCTTTTCTAAAGTTGCTAAGCCAGGCTGGGAGGATGTAATTTTTAGGATTTTTAACTTCATTACTGTAAGTGAGGGCAGATGAGCAACTCCAGAAGGGCTGCTTTCAGTGTGGAATCGAACCAAACCAAGACAAAATTAAAATGGAGGATAATGTGTATGATAACAACTCCCTTTCCCATTTACTTTCATGTACATTTATTTCCATTTTGGACTCTACCAAATTACCTGTACAGATTTTAAAAAATACCCATAGAAGGGACAGGAAAATGGAAATAGTATTAGCACTGATTGAGAATTAGGTTCTAGGTATCTTTTTATATATATTCTCAATTCTTTTTTTTTTTTTTTTTGGTCTTGTCTTTTTAGGGCCACACCCGTGGCATATGGAGGTTCCCAGGCTAGGGGTCCAATCAGTAGTTGCTGGCCTACACCACAGCCATGTGTGGATCTGAGCCATGTCTGCAACCTACACCACGGCTCACGGCAATGCCGGATCCTTAACCCACTGAGTGAGGCCAGGTATCGAACCCGCACTCTCATGGATGATAGTTGGGTTCCCTAACTGCTGAGCCACGACAGGAACTCCTATTTTCAGTTCTTTAAAACACAAATAAGGATTTAAAAATAGTTCCATCCCATAGTAAAGACGAAGGCACTGAGGCTGAGATGAGTTAACATACCCAAGTTCATAAGGTTTGTAAATAGTGAGGTTAACTTTAAATCCATGCCTGTACCCAGACCGTACTTTCAGACAACACTGTCTCCTGTAGTGCACGTGGAAAGGAAACAAACACCTGTGGGTAAAGATATGTGATTTAATTTAATCCTCAAAAACAACTCTGAATAAGTATCATTTTATCAATGAAGAAGCAGGCTTAAAGTTTCATAATATGAGGTGTGTAACCACTCTATGTAATTAGACAGAGATCATGACTATTAAAAGACAGGGTTAATACCATCAGCATAATCAGTGGCCCCGGACTAACATCCATGTGATGTTTTTGTTTTCCATAAATCAGAGAAAATTTGAATGGTCAATGTGAATCGTAATCGAGGTACACAGGGGTATTTTATCTAGAGAAAAACACAAGACCAGGTTTATTTCATACAATGTTATTCACACATTTATCATTTTCTAATTTATACATAATATACAAAGAAGATAACATTATTTCATATGAACCAATAAGAGCCAGGACTTAAACAAACTGGTCCAGCAACAATCCATTATCAAAAGGAGACACCCAAAAGTAAAGCCTAACTGGTTCTGCCCTTTAATTAAGTTTTTTTATTCTGAAATGTCACTTTCAGATTATACCAAAACTCCATATCAACTTATTAAAAGATAGAATCGCAGAGGTTGGGCACCAAAAAGGCAGACCATAAAATTTCTAGAGTAACAGTTCTTTTTCTAGAATAGGGCCCCAAAGTATTGGTAAGATTGGGTTGTCAACATTGGGACACGTGGGAACATCAGGAACCCAGGAAAATGGTTTAGTTTCCCAGTGTGCTGTTCTCTAGGACTTCCTAAATTTGCAGAAATAATTGCTTGTGTGAACAGAAGAATAAAGGAAAACCAGGAATTCAACTGTGCAAATCCAGGAAAGTCACTACCAATCTCCAACAAGGACAACTTGGATCCTGAAAACATGAGCTGATACTGGGAACAAAAGTTTGACATAGGGCCAAGACATTCTGAGGCTGGCAAAACAAAGTTGGAAAGGGTAGAAGACAGCAGCTCTGTACAGAGGGAAAAAAGCGCTGCCACTGGGACTGGGACACACTGATGAACCAGTGGGACTAAGAGAAGGGACAGTGACAAGTGACTGGATTTAATGGCCTCAACATGGAATGTTGGGTTAGAAACCTAGAATAACTCAACTTCAAACATGAACAGTATGCCTGGCACCCCAAACTTTATGCCATTATTTTTAGGTTCATGGTTTGAATAGCTAAGTGAAAAAAACCTTTATATTCAATATTGTGCTCAGAAGATTGCTTTTCTTCTGCAGACCTCTAATAAAAAAATCCCTTACATGTTCAATCAAAACAGACAGCATGGTTCATTAGTTTTTAGCACTAAACATAAGTGGGTCAACATAAACGTTTTATACAAAATACTGACTTCAACAAAATACAAAGCACTTTCTTTATCTTTCAGAAACTGAATATACAAAGCAAGTTTTTTTTTCCAAAATATTTTCATAGGCAAAGGATTAAAAACGATTTTTAATTATACACATATGGTCACAATTTTGCCTTAAAAAGATTGTTGGGAAATGTACATAAGGCCGCTTGTAAATGTACATCATGTTACTGTTATGTCTTATGTCCAGAGAAAAAAATGTTATCATACAGATTTGCTATTACTTGGGAGTAGGCTATTCAAAAATACAGTACTCTTCTGTACAAAGAAAAAAGTCACATCACATTTAATAAGATGGAAAAAGCATTGGCCTCCATGGTAACCAAATCTCAGTCCAACACTTTCTATTATGCACAATACCCTGACTTCTTGACTTGAAAGTGATCCAAATCCTAGTATGCCCATATTAACAGAGTCAACAATTATGTTATAAAACAAAATGTTTTTCACAATAATAAAAGAAAACTGGTTCATACTCCTGAAACCATATAAAGATAAAAAATTTTTAAAAAATCACTCTCAATTTGGAGAAATAAATTTACATTATACAACACTATATGCCAGGTCAGAGGGCAGGGACATAAATGTACACTAAAATGCAAATGTTTCCCAAAGAGATAAGACAAAATTCCATTTACAGCATAAAGGTTTACAAATGTACACCTGTACAACCAAAGAAAGCATCACTACTAAATTAGCAAGGCTTTTATAATAAACATTGAAATAAGATTTGCTTTCAAAGTGTAAACTTACATCTATTACTACACACACAATGCATATATTTATAGGAAGCAAAAAAGCTATCTGAATAGGTAATCATGCTTAAATGCTGAGCTATCAAATTCACTTTTCAGTGGCCCCTTTTTACCTCTATCTGGTTCCTACTTTCTGAATCTACTATGAAAAAGCAAAATAAAGCTCAACACTTTCTCAACATGTCCTTATAATTCTCTAAGCAAAACAGTATATAAACCTCCACTCTTTCTCATCACAAACCAAACTGAAAAGTTAAAAAAGGGGACTTAACTTTTCGTTTAGTGTACTTAATTGAATGGAAGTGTTGCCATGATTTTGTTTTCCTACCTCTTACAACAATTACATATTTAAGTATATACAATACTTCTGTACATTGCCAGAAACGTTTAAGGGCAGTATTTGTATTAAAACCACATCGACTGTAAATTAACACAAGTTCTTTTCATCTGAAATCATTTAATTCTTATCTTACGTGCAGAGTTTTTATTTGCATGATAGTTTGTGAATTACCAAAATACAACTTAACTTTCTCTTTAAAATATTAATAATATTTATGCAGTTGATTGTTAATCTGTTACAAAAGGCTTCACACAAAGGACAAAAAAAAATAAGGACTATAATATTTCTATATACATCTCTATAAACCTGTTGTGCTATGGGGTCCGTAGACCTACCAGACTGCGAGCCAGTTTATTAAAAGAATACTGTACTTTTTCCTTTAAAAACTATTTTTGTGACTTTACAAGGTAAAAATTTACAAAATATGTGACAGTATTTTTTGATACAGTTACATCATATACAGGCATTCTGTGCTTTGCCAGCAATCCAATCTGATAGGTCTCCTCTCAGGGCTGAATATAATTTATAATTCACCACTCCCACCCCCCAAATATACACAAGAACCTTAAAAAATTTACAAATGGATGAATAAAGTCAATAAATAGTTTTCTTTAAAAAAAAATCTGAAGAGTCATAGTTGAGTTGTGTTTTGATAATTCACAAAAGAAACGTGCTTCTCACATGGTCACATCATCTTCTTTCTCTTTTTCCTTCACAGCATTCCATTTGGTGGTCCTCCAATAGGCCCTAGATCGGGGCTATTTTTCAAATAATATTTTTCCAACTTGGCCAGTATATGCTTCCCGTATGTGTATTTGCGCAAAGTAGTAATGTGAGGTCGAATCTGAAAAACAATTAATCTGCTTAGGAAATCAATGTTATTTCCATTTCTGATTTCTTAAAAAAGCACTCCCCAATTTAGGTGATTTAGTTAAACTTTATATGTGTTTGTAAAAGCAGTTCTGTCCCAATCTCTCCAAACTTCTACTCTCAAAATTGTTCAATGTATAAACAAAGCACTATTTCTATAAACTATTACACATGCAAACGGCAGAGGGGCTTCAAACATAGCAGAGAAGTATCACTGGTGAGCTATTGTATTCTTATAAAGTTTATGAGGAAAGAATTCTTTAACTCTAAGCAAGTGGACAAAAATTCAATACAAAGTGAAGCAAAATACATGAACAGTCAGATGCGTGACAGCTATTATACTTAAGATGTTCAATATCTCACTAATAGTTTTAAAAATGCAAATGAGAAGAATCATCATTATTTTTTCCATCCAGACTGGCAAAGATTTTTTAAATAATAACTGGTGTCAATGAGATAATCGTAAAATAGGTATTATTCTCAAATACTAGATAGATATACAAACTTGTACAAGATTTTCTGAGGGTAACTTGGCAGGATCTATTAAAATATAACATGGTCACATATTCTGTGTTAGCAGTTCCACAGCTAGGGATTTACCTTACAAAAACAATATGCAAAGCTATTCATATAGAGCACTGCTAAGAATATAATTTATTAAAAATAAATACATTATTAAATATATATTAAATAGCACCATAATATATATTTAATAATATGTATAGCATAATATATATTATTTTAAAAAGAAACATAATATTGGCTAAACACTGTAGTTAAAACTGAAAACATGTTATGAGTATATATTTTAAAGCAGAAATATTAAAATTTAAAAAACACAGAAAATCAGGAAGCCAAAAATACGTCTGTGATCTTATGAGATCATTTTCTCTTCTCCGTAAGAGGAGAGGTCTAAGAAGTTACGTACTTTTGACACTTGTCTCTAAAGTGAATAAATTTAGAAAAGGATTAAGAGTGAGTATTTAAATATTTCTTTCAGTGTTCTTTTAACAATGTTTTATTGTGGAAATTAATGATTTCTTAATCATTAGATTCTAGACGGAGGACAGAAAGAAAAAACAGCTTAACTGATTAAAAAACAATACAAATCTTTTTTTTCAAGAAAATGTGTTAGGTTAGCAAGAAAATAAAAAATCTAGTTACATTTAAAAATCAATGTTTAGGAGTTCCCACTGTGGCTCAGTAGTTAACGAGTCCAACTAGGCACCCTGAGGTTGTGGGTTTGATCCCTGGCCTCGCTCAGTGGGTTAAGGATCTGGCGTTTCGGCGAGCTGTGGTGTAGGTTGCTGCCGCAGCTCGGATTCTGCAGTACTGTGGCTCTGGCGCAGGCTGGCAGATACAGCTCTGATTGGACCCCTAGCCTGGGAACCTCCATATGGTGTGGGTGCGGCCCTAGAAAAGACCAAAAAAACAAACAAACAAAAAAAACAAACAAAAAACCCAAAAAACAAAACAAAACAACCCCCAACAATGTTCAGTCAGTGGCAAATCAAATACAACTAGATAAAACGGTGAAGGGAAAAACAATGCTAATAGTAGGTAAATAAATGAGAAATGAATGTGATTTTATCAAAATTACCTTAAGAATTTAATAAAAGGGTGCACCATACCTATGTCTGCCAAAGGCTTTCCACCGAATTTTACATTTTTTCCTGCAGTTGAATAACATACGTGAGGAAATTAAAGCCTAGGGAGGTTAAGTGAGTAGCCTGAAGTCACACAAAATAAATCATTTAAGGGCTATAAACTGTATTACCTTGTGCATGATTATCTTTCTCTGAGCAGGTTCCGCCATATCAATCATCTTCTGAACTACGTAATTGGCATACTGGTCCTTCATCATGGTGTATAAGGCACTGTGAGGACCATCATTCTGACAGCAAACCTCGTCAATCAGTAAAGCTCTCTCAGCACGGGAAGCATGAGTAACACACTTTTCTACTACATTGCTGAAATATTTAAGTACACACATAAAATACTGTCATTTTAATAGCAAAATTTCCTTGGCTCTTGAAAGAACTTGCTCAATTCATTTGAAGACATATGAGTCAAAATAGTATTCTAATTTTTTTTTTTTTTTGCATTTTTTTGTACTTTTTAGGGCCACACAGTGCATGTGGCATATGGAAGTTCTCAAGCCAGGGGTCAAATTGGAGCTGCAGCAACAGCCATAGCAATGTGAGATCTGAACTGCATCTGCAACCCACACCACAGCTCATGGCAACACTGAATCCTTTACCCACTGAGCGGGGATGAACCTGCATCCTCATGGATACTAGGTGGGTATGTTTCTACTGGGCCACAATAGGAACTTCTCTCTCTCTCTTTTTTTTTTTTTGCGTCTTTTTGTCTTTTTTAGGGCCACACCTGTGGCATATGGAGGTTCCCAGGCTAGGGGTCTGATCAGAACTATAGCCTCTGGTCTACACCAGAGCCATGGCAATGCCAGATCTGAGCTGCATCTGCGACCTACACCACAGCTCACGGCAACACCGGATCCTTAATCCACTGATAGAGGACAGGGATCAAAACCTCGTCCTCATGGATGCTAGTTGGGTTTGCTAACCACTGAGCCAGGACGGGAACTCCAGGAACTTCTCTTATAATTACGTTTAAAACAGAAATTAGTATCATACAGAAGATGTGCTACATATGTACAATGGAATGCTACTAAGCTGAAAAAAAAAACCAAAATAATGCCATTTACAGCAACATGGATGGAACTAAAGATTATCATACTAAATGAAGTAAGTCAGAAAGAAAGACAAATATTATCACTTTTATGTGGCATCTAAAACATGACACAAATGACTATCTACAAAACAGAGACAGACTCATGGACAAGGAGAACAAACTTGTGATTAAGCGGGAGGGAGCTGGGAGCAGGATGGAGTAGGAAATTGGGGTTAGCAGATACAAGCTATTATACACGGAGGGGAAAAACAAGGTCCTCCAGTGTAGCACAGGGAACTATCTTCAATGTCCTATGATAAACCATAATGGAGAAGAATGCAAAAGAAATGAATGGGAGTTCCCGTTGTGTCTCAGCAGGTTAAGGATCTGACGCTGTCTTTGTGAGGGTGTGGGTTCGGTCCCTGGCCTCGCTCAGAGGGTTAAATGATCCAGCGTTGCCATAAGCTGCGTGTAGGTTGCAGTTGTAGCTCTGATCTGACCCCTGGCCTGGGAACTTCCATATGCCACAGGTGTGGGGCCAATGAAAAAAAAGTCTGTGTGTCGTGGCGCAGTGGTTAACGAATCAACTAGGAACCATAAGGTTGCAGGTTCGGTCCCTGGCCTTGCTCAGTGGGTTAAAAGATCCGGCGTTGCTGTGAGCTGTGGTGTAGGTTGCAGACGCGGCTCGGATCCCACGTTGCTGTGGCTCTGGCGTAGGCCGGTGGCTACAGCTTCAATTCAACCCCTAGCCTGGGAACCTCCATATGCTGTGGGAGCGGCCCAAGAAATAGCAAAAAAAAAAAAAAAAAAAGTGTGTGTGTATACACACACCATCTATACACATTCAGTTATACATATACATATATGTATACGTAAATTAAAAAAATACATACCAACTATATGTAAATTAAAAAAATAAAAAGTTAAATCAGTATCAGAACCCATACTGAACATCTGGAAATCTAATTACATGCCTTGTAAAATTCTAATTAAATAATAAATTAAATTTGCATTTACTCACATATCTTTTTTTTTTTTTTTTTTTTTGTCTTTTTGCTATTTCTTGGGCCGCTCTCGCAGCATATGGAGGTTCCCAGGCTAGGGGTTGAATCGGAGCTGTAGCCCCCGGCCTACGCCAGAACCACAGCAACGCGGGATCCGAGCCACGTCTGCAACCTACACCACAGCTCACAGCAACGCCGGATCGTTAACCCACTGAGCAAGGGCAGGGACCGAACCCGCAACCTCATGGTTCCTAGTCGGATTCATTAACCATTGCGCCACGACGGGAACGCCCTACTCACATATCTTGAGGAGAAATAATTTTTCAAATACAAATTTCAAAAATGGATATACGTGGGAAAACTAATCTGTCATGGAGATTCTTTAAGAACAAAAGCAACATTTTATGTACTTTTTGCCTCTACTAAAAAAGATAGATTATATTCCAATGCTATGTTTTATATGCATTTCCATGCTTACTAATAAAAGCTAGAGAGTTCAGATTTGACCCATGGAATTAGAAGATAATGCAATACCTGGCAAATTTGTGTTGACTCAGGGCTAAGACCTTTCCTCTGATTTCAGAAACAATCTTGCTCTTGTCCTCAGGTCGACCATGTTCCAGCACATGCTGAATAACATAATTGCCATACTGATCCTAAGTGCAGATATTTAAAAATTACTTTTCTTAAGTCATTCCTTCAGAATAAGGGTAATTCTTTAAAAAAAAAAACAAAACTCATCATTTTCCTAAAAATCCAATAGTAGAGTTAGGAGGATACAACATTTTGTCTCACTGTATGTTTCTATGATGTGCTGTCAATAAATCATGTTTCCTTTTTAAAAAAAATCAGAATCATTTTCAAAAATATATAAACATTTCAAAATATGAGGGAGTTTATACCTGTACTAACTGCTCTGTATGTTGGTGAAGTTCTTCTAAGATAGGTAAGGTCTGCTCTGCAGTGCAGTGCTCTAGGATGCGCTGGATCACTCTGCAGCCGTAAGGATGAGTTGAAAGTACAAACACCTTAAAACAATTAGGAGAAATAAATATCCATTCTGTGACATTTTTGGAAAGATAGGTGTTTAGAACCATGCTGAATTAATTCAAAATAGACCACCAAGGAATTCACATTTAACATGACAGCTGCCATGTTTTTGCAGACTAGGGAGCGGGGTACTCAATTTAGGAGCTAAGAGCTATTTTGACCAAAAGGAACCCGATCAGAAAATGGATGGCATGTAATAATGAGAGGAATGGACTGTGGGGTAGGGGTAGTGCATTGCCATAATTAGGAACTATTCATTATTATGTATCAGTTACTAACTGGTATTTATTTTTTGTCTTTTATTACACAGTCTTAAGTCTTCTTTCCTCCTCTCCCTCTCCCAGGAAATTTGGAAAAACAATGTTGGACTCAGAATCCTAATCGTAGTTATCTTAACTTCTTAGAGTAACTTAATTAAACTATTTCTACATTTTTCAACTGCAAACAATGAAGCTACCGATCGACTCACTCTATGAAAGAGGCAGAAATTAAGGCACATTCAGTATTTGTCTATTTTTGTATGAAAGTACTGGGTACTGTCTTGTGACTTGTAAAAAAACGTGGTAACACTCAAATTGTAACTAATGAGAAGTCAAAAATCAGTCGTACTTGTCCTTTGAAAGCATCGATGATGAACTGCAGCGACTGTGGCTGAACACATTCAATGCATTTTTGTACAACATGGTTTCCATTCTGATCTTTCACACATTTGAGGACATGCCCATCTAGCTCCTTTACCATTTCACTCTGCAAAAGAGAAGACATTTACATTACCTCCCCAAACAATATATAAGGAACAAAATTACTGAGATGGGAACAAAAATATGCTCAATATTTTCTGTATGCAATTTTTTATTTATTTTTGCCCACTTCCTTTGCATGCAGAAGTTTCTTGGCCAGGGATCAAACCTGTACCACAGCAGTGACAATGTTGGATCCTTAACTTGCTGTGCCATGAGGGAACTCCTTTACTCTTCTTTTAAATAAACTTATAAGAACTTAATTCAAAAAAAAAAAAAAACAACTTAATTTGATATTGCTTCCCTTTATCATCTGATACTTTCAGGGACAGACTCTCAGGATATCTTAGGTTTTTTGCTCACTTAACAGGCAAAAACGATGCTTTTCAATTTAAATTTGATTATTAATAAGGCTATACTTATTTACACTAAGGTTTATTTACTAAATGCATTTTCTTTTAACTAACAATCTTAATATTATCCTCATAAATTTGTAAGACTTCAAAAAATAAACACCTTAATCCTTAGGGAAAAATATAGGCAGCCACAACAATCATCTGAGTGCCTTATCAGTGCAATGGGAAATGGTATTCTGAAGAAATGGAGTATACAGTGTAAAGGTGTTCACATTTCAAATCTCCTGCTGTACAGCACAGGGAACTTACCTAGTCACTTGTGATGGAACATGATGGAAGATAATGTGGAAAAACAATGTGTGTGTGTGTATATATATATATATATATATATGTATAACTAGATCACTTTGCTGTACAGCAGGAAATTAACAGAACATTGTAAATCAACTATAATAAGAAATTAAAAAAAAACTCTCACTCAAAAGAACTCTCAAATGTATTCTGAAATAAATGAACAGGAATCTTTGAAATCAAGATATAACATAGATGTTTAGCTATAAGCTAAATATGACTAAATTACAAAATCTTAAGAATCCAAACAGGGAATGGAATATTGTTATTCATGAACTGGTTCATCTAAAGCTTACTCTCAATGCTCTATTTTTTTATTTTTTATTTATTATTATTATTATTTTTGCTTTTTAGGGCTGGCCCTGCAGCACATGGAAATTCCCAGGCTAGGGTTTGAACTGGAGCTATAGCTGCCAGCCTACACCACAGCCACAGCACTGTGGGATCAGAGCCACGTCTGTGACCTACACCACAGCTCACCCAACGCTGGATCCCCCACCCACTGAGTGAGGGCAGGGATCGAACCCATATATCCTCATGGATATATGTCGGATTTGTTTCCTCTGAGCCACAATGTGAACTCTACTTTTTATTTTTAAATATTTAAGATATTTAAAATATCTTCAAAGTATTTATGCCATTCTGACACTTAGAGAAGTTCTAAGCATCTATAATGTCAAAACTACTGATCTTTCTCCATTGTGACTTATCTTCAATTACTCTAAAACTCAGAATTTCCTTAAGAGGAATAAGGCTACTTTCTCACAGATGTTCACTGCTGTGATAAACGCATATACATACACACATAATACTCATTTCCCCATATAACTGTTTTTAATTCTGAGATTTACTTTATTGTATGTATGTAGGTTAAGAGCCAAAGACAATCTCTTTCTAAACTTAACTAATGACACACACCTTTTAAGAAATAAATTATTTTCTTTACTATTATTGTGATTCATTGTACTGCATAAACCAGTTATACTGAAAACAGTAGCTATATTTGGGGTTATGAAAGTCATTTTAAAAGTCTATTTATTTAGTCTATTTAGGAGTTCCTGTTGTGGCTCAGCAGAAATGAAAGTGACTAGTATCTGTAAGGACGCAGGTTTGATCCCTGGCCTCACTCAGTGGGCTAATGATCCAGCATTGCTATAAGCTGTGGAGTAGGTAGCAGACAAGGCTTGGATCCCTCATTGCTGCGGCTGTGGTACAGGCCGGCAGCTGCAGCTCTGATTCAACCCCTGGCCTGGGAACTTCCATATGCCATGGCAGTAGCCTAAGAAATGGCTAAAAAGACAAAAAAGACAAAAAAAAAAAAAAAAAAAAACCAAAAAAAACCAAAAAAAAAAAAAAAAAAAAAACCCCCCTCCCCAAGTCTATTTATCTTATGCATAAACCATACCAATTAATTAGTAATGCTTCATGGTTAATATGCCCTCACTCCTCAGTTTTTTTTTTAAATTTATTTTGACCATTTAAAGAAAATTCCTGAGTACATAATAAATAGGAATTGCACTAATCCTGCCCCCACCCCTTTGGTCATTTTAGGGCTGCACCCCCGGCATATGGAGGTTCCCGGACTAGGGGTCGAATCAGAGCTACAGCTGCCAGTCTACACCACAGCCACAGTAACGCCAGATCCTTAACCCACTGAGTGAGGCCAAGGATCGAACCCGCAACCTCATGGTTCCTAGTTGGATTCATTAACCACTGAGCCATGATGGGAACTCAGCACTAAGCCCTTTTTAACTTAAAATATTTAGACCCTACCCTACCATCCAAGAACATGGTATATTTCCCATTTAATTTTTATGTGTTCTCTCTTCTCAAATTCTAAATCTTGTTAAAAGGATTTACATTACTTTTCTTATTGAGTGAAGTTTTTAAGCCTTGATATATAGGAATGTAATCGGTTTTTGAATTTTTATTCTTATGACAGAAATATAAATACAATCCAAATAAACATAAGAAATAGTAAAATATATTAATATTACAGAAAACTAAATAAGTAGTAGTAGAAATACCCACCACCTGGCACTCTGCTTAAAATACAGTAGGTATTCAAATATTTTCATTTAGATAAAAAGATGCTGAAGAAAATGAATAAAGATTTGTTGTGTAACTTTCAACTATAATGTACTGTTTGAGATAATTTTTTTAAAAATATTTTAACCTGCAAAAATATTTAACATTTCACTCCAAGATTACTATAAGATAAAATTTAAAAATTGAATAAAGTAATACAAAATTTTGTCTTAACTTACAATTACCTGCTGGTCAGATGAAATAGACTCTAATGCTTTCTGAATAACACGGCAGCCATACATCTGCAGCGCTAAGGGTAGAACATGACCACGAATACGAGTAGCCAGGGCTAATTTTTGATCCAAACTCCCAAACTGACAGACAAAAAAAAAATAAATAAATAAAATAAAAGATTATAATATTACTTTGTTAAACCTGAATAACCCACTGTTTGCAGTCTATTGAAGTTATTTTTAAAATACCACATTTGGCAAATATGTAGGGAAGAGGCATTCGGGTAAAAGCTAATTAAGACAGACCCAGAGATGCTGGAAATAACTGCATTACTTTTTTGGGGTAGGTCATTCTATTATTTCCTTTTTACCAACATATTAGCCATTACTTCCTCTGAAGTAAACATCTTCACTCTTCACTTCAAATAACTCCCAGCTTTAATAAAATAATCTTGTGAGCTATATATTCAGACCATGTAACTCTCAACTATATTCTGACTGTGGAGGAAACCTGTTAAGTCAAGCTACCAGTTGTTTAAACCAAAAAAATTAGCTAAATTTACAAAGTAAATGACAACCAATCCAAATAAAGACTGTTACACTATTCATTAACTGCTTCATGTAGGACTTACTCCCAATACTTTATATTTTCAAATATATTTCAAGTATCAAGCTTCTCACTTAAAGTTGGCCCATACATTTAAAAATATATAATAAAATATAAAACATGTCATTTTAATTGCTTTTAATTCAGTTGCACTGACTATATTCTATGTGTAATAACCACCATAATCTGATTCCAAATCTCTTCTATCGTCTCAAACATAAACACTGTATGCATTAAGCAATAACCCAAAAAGTAAGTCCCAGTCTATTTTTTGTCTCTATGAATTTGCCAGAGGTATTTCACGTAAATGGAACTCTATAGTGTTTGTCATTTAGTATCTGGCTTATTTCACTTAGCTTCATCCATATGTAGCATGTATCAAAGTTACATTCCTTCTTTGGCTAGACAATATTCTACTGCATGTATATACCAGATTTTCTTTATCCATTCACCTTTTGGGCACTTGGGTTGTTTCCATCTTTTGGCTATTGTAAATAATGCTGAAAATGAACACTGGTGTTCAAGTCCTTGTTGTCAATACTTTTGGGTACAAACCTAGAGTGAAAACTGCTAGGTCATATGGTAATTTTATGTATAGTTTTCTGAGGAACTGCCAAACTGATTTCCGTAGTGGATGCATCATATTACATTCCACGAACAATGTAACAAGGGTTACAATTTCTCTACATTTTCACCAACAATTACTTTTCATTTTTTTAAGTTACAGCCATCCTAGGAGATGCAAAGCAGAATCTCACCGTGGTTTTGATTTGCATTTCCCTAATGACTAAGGATGTTGAGCATCTTTACATGTGCTTACTGCATTATTTGGGTATCTTCAATGGAGAAACATCTACTCAAGTCCTTCTGTTTTTTAATTGAGCTTTTTCTTGATGAATTTCGAGAGTTCCTCATATATTCTGGATATGAAATCTTTATCAGATATGTAATCTCTAAACATTTTCTCCCATGTTCATGTATTTTTATATGAAAATAACTCGACCAACTTTTAGAGCTTTTCTAAGCATTAAGCATATGCAAACATGCATGCATGCTTACCTCAAAAAATTTCTGTATAACATAGTTGCCAAAAACATCTGTCATTAATTGATAGGCTGCTTGTAGAATTTCATTAAATACCATCTGTCGCTCAGCTGGAGTAGCTCTCTCTAGTTTTTGCTGTATGAATCTATGTGGAAAAAATTTTAATGCCATGACAATATATTGATAACAAGCTCTTGCAAAATTTGTATCTGACTTGAGTATTACACACCCCAACATACAACCATAGAAATAAAATCACCGTAGAAACAGTACTAATACATCTTAGACTATAGACAGCCAATTTTAAATAAAAAGAAGGAAAGTTACAAAGTATTTCTTTGTTAATACCTTAATTTAAAATAACTTCTAGTTAGACCGGCAAAAAATCTGTACATAAAGATGCTTAATCTGGAGTTCCCATCGTAGCGCAGTGGTTAACGAATCCGACTAGGAACCATGAGGTTTCGGGTTCAATCCCTGCCCTTGCTCAGTGGGTTAAGGATCCGGCGTTGCCGTGAGCTATGGTGTAGGTTGCAGATGCGGCTCGGATCCAGTGTTGCTGTGGTGCTGGCGTAGGCCGGTGGCTACAGCTCCAATTCAACCCCTAGCCTGGGCATCTCCATATGCCGCAGGAGCAGCTCAAAAAAAGGCAAAAAGACAAAAACAACAACAACAACAAAAAAAAACAACAAAAACCCAGGAGAGATGCTTAATCCTTAAACTAGTTCTGGTTACATTATAATCAATTAAAAAAACTACAAAGATACTACTGGTTATTCATTTATTTTTTGTAATTACAGTATTAAATAAAGTCTCTACTTTCAGACTATCATAAAAGAAACCCTTAAAAATGAAATTTGGAGTTCCCTTGTGGCTCAGCAGAAATGAAACTGACTAGCATCCATGAGGACACAGGTTCCATCCCTGACCCTGCTCAGTGGGTTAAGGATACAGTGTTGCCGTGACCTGTGGTGTAGGTCGCAGAGGCGGCTTGGATCTGACATTGCTGTGGTTGTGGTGTAGGCCAGCGGCTACAGCTCTGATTCAACTCCTAGATGGGAACCTCCATAAGCCGCAGGCTCCATCCTTAAAAAAAAAAAAAAAAAGTGGGGGGTATGTGGGATGCACTGAGGGTTTGGGATGGAAATGCTATAAAATTTGTTGTGATGATTGTTGTACACCTCAAATGCAATAAAACTGAGTAATTAAAAATAATCATCAAATACAATTTCTAACTAAGCTGGCCATTTTGAGTGATACAAGGTCCATTTGCTACTCTTAAGGAAATCTCAACCACAAGGAGATAAAATGTGTATGCAACTATTTAATAAAAAATGATTTTAAAAAAAATTTAGATCTTACAGTATGCATATTATATTTAATGTAAAAAGGACCATTTCTTTCCTTTAACAAAAGTGAAATTTAAGCCAAGTCACACTGAATATACATCTATAGAGGGAAACAAAGCATTTAACTTGGTTTTAAAATTTTTTTAGATATACATTCAGGGACGTAAGTCTATAAATGCAATTCAGAACACTTTTCAAAAGGAACTTAAAAGAAATTAAATGTGGAGTTCCCGTCGTGGTGCAGTGGCTAACGAATCCAACTAGGAACCATGAGGTTTTGGGTTCGATCCCTGGCCTCGCTCAGCGGGTTAAGGATTCGGCTTTGTCGTGAGCTGTAGTGTAGGTTGCAGATGCGGCACAGATCCCGAGTTGCTGTGGCTGTGGTGTAGGCTGGTGGCTACAGCTCCGATTAGACACCTAGCCTGGGAACCTCCATATGCCGTGGGTTAAGCCCTAGAAAAGACCAAAAAAAAAAAAAAAAGAAAAAGAAAAAGAAAAAGAAATGTATTCAGTCATGAAATAAAATAATCTATTAATAAAAAGGCATTGCTATATTTTCATTATAGAAAACCGAAGAACCATAAAAAATAAAAAGCTGTAGTTTATAATTTATCCTAGTATGAAAGAAAAATTCATAATGGGAATTTATCTTTAAAAAGATTTTAACTTTTATACAAATAACTCCAGTCAAGAAAAGTTTTGGCTCATTCAAAGCAAAAATGCAGTACAAGCAAGGTATCATAAATCATAATCACCTACCTAGAACCATGCTGGTCTTGAGAAAACTCAACTATATGTCCAATCAAGTCTCTAAGTTGAAGGTTTGGGAAGCGGTTGTTTCTGAAATCTTCCAATAATCTACTTCGGCCAGAAGGCATAATATCAGACCTATTATACCGAAGCCGAGAAGGAGGAAAGAGCTGGCTGCTGGAGCTAAATAGACTGGAAGTGCTTGAAGCACTTCGATATTTTGCTTCTGCTCCAGGTGCTGCAGAGATATATCGACCACTACCATTTGTCAGTCCTCCTACAACAAAGTAGCTGTGGTCAGCAAATATTTTTACCCAAGACATTCCTCAAATAAAAGTCACTTAAACTAAAAAGTCAGTCAATAAATAAATAAATATTCACCCCGCTAATTCCTGTATGATCTATAAGAAATTAAAGTTGAAGGGGAAATCTTACACATTTACTTAATATATATGGCTATAATAAATAGGGGGAGGAGACACTAGAAAATATGAGAAAAATAAACCTGTATTTACTACTGGTAGTTCAGTTTAAAAATAGCTAATGTCACACCAAAACCTGTATTTGTTCTTTGGAATCTTAGTAAACATAATTACAACTAATGTCATAATACTAATATAAATACCAGAATATTGAAACCACCAACAGAATTTTCTATTTTATTAAAAAACAAGTTACAAACAGCTACCAAAGTCAGATTTTAAGCCACTAAAAGTTTGACTGAGATTTACTTGAGCGTTAATGGAACACCAACAACTAAATTTGTAATTTTTGGAATATATAAAAAATCATTAAGTATATATACTTCTATATATAAAGAAAAATGATTTCTTGGTTAATCCACTGATTAAATTTCAAACTTTAAAAACCCACAATATCAGAAAATAAATCCAAATCACACACTTTAAAAAACTCTCCATAAAATAGTATTGCTTTACAGACAGGAAATAGTAGCAGTAAACATATTTATGACTACTCCTAGAGCTTTAACGTTGATCATTTAAAACAAATGAATAAAAAGCCTCTTTAACTTATATCCCATTCCAAAGAAGAAAACTAAAGGGCAGCTGATAAAAATAAATACAAGCAAGTAATTGTTACTACTACAAATAACTGTTTAAAAGTACTTGACAGTGTCCTTTTAAAAAAGAAATATGTACAGAAAACTACAAAATGCGAATTTAGTAGTTCACATAAACAAAACCCACAATCAGCTTTATACCATTATACATCACTTCTGCTTAGAGTAATGCTATATGTACAATTCAGGCCACAAGGTACAGATGGTGCCAAGGACACACTGTCAGTGTAAAGTTATAATCCTGGAGAGTGAAGCAAATTAGAATATTCCTCTTTTACTTTCAGTCTCCACTGCCCTAGCTTCATTTTTCTTCACTGAATTTCCCATCGTCCAGTATATGATGATACTGATTTATTATCTGAATCCTCAGCTCCATTTCCAATTAAGTGTCATAAAATTACATTCATCTACATGCTAGATTTGTTTCTTAAAACAGTATCTGACAGTGAGTATACAAACACTCATAATGTAATGTCAACTGCCTAAGGCTCAGTGCTCTAATATCTTTCTCATTTTTGGCTGCAGTGTGCAGTGGCTTGATATGGGATCTCAGTTCCCAGACCAGGGACTGAACCTGGGTCACGGTGGTGAAAGCACCAATCCTAACCCACTATGCCACTAGGGACCACCCTCTGACATCTTTCTTAAAAGTATGTAATTTTGGGAGTTCCTGTCATGGCTCAGCAGAAACGAATCTGACTAGTAAGCATGAGGACACAGGTTCAATCCCTGGCCTTGCTCAGCAGGTTAAGGATCCGGCGTTGCCATAAGCTGTGGTGTAGGTTACAGGTGTGGCTCAGATTCTGCGTTGCTGTGGCTGTGGTGCAGGCCAGCAGCTCCAGCTCCAGTTGGACCCCTAGCCTGGGAGCCTCCATATGCTGCAGGTGTGGCCCTAAAAAGACAAAAAAAAAAAGTATGTAATTTTAACAAGCCATTTTATATACCAAAGTGACTAAACATCAAATTATCATGTTTATGCCAGTTCTACCTATCTCTGTGATCACAAATGAAAAAATCTCAAAAGTAAAAGAATTCAGTGTTTTAACACTTTCTTGATCTCATTACTAACCTTTTTGGTCCTTTATTTTTATTTGTTTATAGTACTATCAACTGTCCATAACACCACCTGATCACTACTAGCCCATTCTCTGAGTCGGTAATCACTCATTTTTTAAGTTAAATTTTTTTTTTTTTTTTTTTTTTTTTTTTGCTTTTTTAGGGCCGCGCCTGTGGCAAATGGAAGTTCTGAGGCTAGGAGTTGAATTGGAACTACAGCTGCTGGCCTGCGACACAGCCATAGCAACGCAGGATCTGAGCCTCTAATAATTCTTTACCCTTTTTGTAGGGTAGGGGCACTCTGCTTATCATTCCAATCTGTTTTTTATATACTACAATTATATCTTCCTATTCAAAGGCCACTTTGATGATGTCATTTTACACTGGAAACCTATCAGCATCCTGCTAGAGTACCTCCTCTAAGTTTCTCAGCCTACTTTTCAAGGCATTATTCTAAAACTATTTCTCACATACATTTCCTAATAGTACCCTAACTGTTCACTTCTCCCTCTTACTCATTACAATCTCTGTCACACTGTTTATCACTACTTCAAATATAAGGCCTAACCCTACCTCTTTATCCTTGATGCACTGAAGATTTCAACATCAAATTCAAAGTACATACTTACCCCAGAAAATGACCATTTTAATTTTATTTGGTACCTTCCCAGTAGTCCTGCTGATATCCAACAGGAATTGCTCCCAAGTCTAGATATATTTTGATTACATTCATTAGCTCCTAATACACAACTCCTGATGCACTCTTTGACAACATAAAATGCCTAATAATGTTAAACTGCCTTGAGTTTTAAAAATCTTGGAATTTCAGTTCTAGAAGACTAGTTATAATAATTTTCACTTATATAGTTCAAAGGTTAATTTTGCAGAGGGCCAGGATACCTCTGTTTCCTTACAAATTAAGTTTTTTTTTTTTTTGGCCACCCCATGGCATAAGGACTTCCCAGGTCAGGTATCAGATCCAAGCCACAGTTGCAACCTGCAACTTACACTGCAGCTGTGGCAACGCCAGATTC
This sequence comes from Sus scrofa, assembly GCF_054392235.1. Lineage (NCBI taxonomy): Eukaryota > Metazoa > Chordata > Mammalia > Artiodactyla > Suidae > Sus > Sus scrofa. The sequence continues at coordinate 130,173,652 of NC_139385.1, read as the reverse complement.
TTAACCCACTGTGCCAGGCTAGGGATTGAACCTGTGTCCCACCTCTCTCTCAAGAGACACTGCCAATCTGATCCTGTTGTGGCACAGCAGGAATGCTAAATAAGCATTAAACCCAATTTAAAAACATACAGTAAACATTTAAAACTTGTTGTTTTTAAACACTGACAGTATGTGATCCAAAATCTATTTTGGGATTGAAGGACATTTTGCAAAATTGGCCTATAACATTAAAAAATGTTGAGGTCATAAAAGACTTGAGAAATAGTTCAAGATTAAAGAACAAAGGGGACTTTCCATTGTGGCTCAGTGGGTAACAAACCCAACTAGCATCAATGAGGATGTGGGTTGATCCCTGGCTCTACTCAGTGGGTGAAGGAACCGGTGCCATGAGCTGATTCGACCCCTAACCTGGGAACTTCCATACACTGCAGGTATGGCCCTAAAAAAAGTAATAATAATAATAATAAAATAAAGAGTCATGACAAATAAACGTCACATACAAGCCCCCCAAGTCGGCCGATCTCCTTCCATATCTCCCTCTCTGTACGTTCCCCCTGCCTTGTTATGAAGACATGAGTGAGACAACTAGCAAAGTCTGAATAAAGTCAGCTGAGTTGACAGTAGTACTGCATCACTGTTAATTTCTTAACTTTGATAATTGTGGTTATATAAAAGAATGTCCTTATTTTCAGGAAAAACACACATTAATCTGTTTATGAGTAAAGGACATTGTGCCTGTAACTTCCTTTCAAATGTATCAGGAAAAAAAAATGGCTGTGAAGGGACAGGCAAATGCAGAGACAGGGAGAAAGAGGGAAAGAATGATAAAGCAAATTCAGTAAAATAACACTTGGAGAATCTGGGAGAGGGATAAATGGGATTTTTTTTTTATTACTGTTAATGACGTTCTCTTAAGTCTGAAATTATTCCAAAATTAGTTAAAAACAAATATACAAATAGGCTATCTATATTCATACCACTGCTACTGGTAGTCCAAAAGCAGATGTGTCCTATACCAAATGCATTAAAGGATTAACAGTCCCTTCAATTAATCACTGACATCACCCCTATCATTTATCACTTCTTAATCATTAGCTGAATAAGACTGTATAGGACACGGAGATCTGCATTACAATTTCAAAGACGGAGTCAACATGGTCCAAAAGTGACATGTATGCAGCTGCTAGTCAGCCAGGACTCCTAGGTCAGAACTTAATCACAGTACTGTGCTGCTCCTTATATGTTATTTATTTGTTATCAATCAAGTTCATTCATGACAGCTGAATGAGGCAAATGTGGCATATGGAGGTTTCCAGGCTAGGGGTTCAATCAGAGCTGAAGCTGCTGGCCTATGCCACAGCCATAGCCACACGGGATCTGAGCCCATGACCTACATACACCACAGATCACAACAACGCTGGAACCTTAACCCACTGAGCAAGGCCAGGGATCGAACCTGCATCCTCATGGACACTAGTAGGGTTTGCTAACCACTGAGCCATGATGGGAACTCCTAAAAACACAGATTCTTGAGCCTTGTCCAAGACTTACTGAATTACCCTAAGCGGATAGTTTTTATTACAAAAAGATTATCTTAAGATTATCTGGATAGAAGTTTGGAGGTTAATCAATTAGAATCAAGTTCATTTAAGGTTTCATTTTAGAGCAGGTTGTCAACCACTAATTTCAAATAAAAATGGTAATCCAAGTAGATTCTGGTTCTGAAAAGGGTACAATTTTACATATAAGCTGCCAGGCAGAATCTGTTTCAGAGGGCAAGGTTCTGGAAAGCTCAAGATGGTAAGATGACAATGAAAGATGACTACCTAGTTGGAGCAGACAAAGGATAAATGATATAGAATGAATAGCTGGAAAAAGTCTAAAATGAAGATGGTCTATTACACTTGAAGGGATTACCTTCAGTCATTTCTAGCTCATAAGCCAATCCACTTAGTAACCTCAGTTCATTTTTTTTTTTTTTTTTTCCTGATTGCTTTTCAAAAGAAGCATATGGAACATTCAAGAGTAGACTGTAAGAGCCATGGATAATTTGACTTGCTAGTACATTTATCTGAATGATGCCAGACTTTAGTGGGAAACAAGATTTCAGAGCAGTGCTTCTTGATATGCGCACAAATCATTTGGGGTACTGCTTACGTATTTCTCTCCCCCCACACACTTTTTTGGCCTTCCCCACAGCATATGGAAGTTCCTGGACCAGGCTTCAGAGCTGAGCTACAGTGGTAACCTATGTCACAGCTGTGGCAATGCCAGATCCTTAACTCATGTGCTGCGCCAGGGATTGAGCCTTTGTTCCAGAGACACCACCAATCTGGTTGCACCAGAGGAGTAAACACACTTTTTTTTTTTCTTCTTCTTCTTAGGGCCGCGCATACAGCATATGGAGTTCCCAGGCTAGGGGTCAAATTGGAGCTACAGCTGCCAGCCTATGCCATAGCCACAGCAACGCCAGATATGAGCTGTGTCTGCAACCTACAAACACAACCTCATGAATACTAATTGGATTGGTTTCTGCTGAACCATGATGGGAACTCCTGAGGAAACACATTTCTAATATTAAAAACGTAATTTTGGGGAGTTCCCATCATGGCACAGCAGAAACGAATCTGACTAGGAACCATCAGGTTGTGGGTTCCATCCCTGGCCTCATTCAGGTTAAGGATCCAGGGTTGCCATGAGCTGTGGTGTAGGTCGCAGATGTGGCTTGGATCCCACATTGCTGTGGCTGTGGTGTAGGCTGGCACCTCTCCATATGCCGCAGGTGTGGTCCTAAAGAGAAAAAAGAAAGAAAGAAAGAAAGGAAAGGAAAGTAATCTTCCAAAGGATCATGTTAGTCTGACCTTTGTCTTGAGATCTGGAATCCCATATATATATATATATATATATATATATATATATTTATTATTATTTTGTCCTTTTAGGGCAACACTTGCAGCATATGGAGGTTCCCAGGCTAGGGGTCCAATTGGGAGCTGTAGCTGCTGGCCTACACAACACAGCCACAGCAACTCGGGATCCAAGCCGAGCCTGCGACTTACACTACAGCTCACAGCAACACTGGATCCTTAACCCACTGAGTGAGGCCAGGCACTGAACGTGCAACCTCATGGTCCCTAGTCGGATTTGCTTCCGCTGCGCCACGATAGGAACTCCCTGGAATCCTGTCTTAAATAGGTTTTGTGTGTTCAATATAATCAATTTCTTTACCTACTTTGGAAAGACCAATTAATGACAATATTCATGGTTGATACTATTGGCTAGACACCCTAAGGGTCCATGACATATATCAATTTGTTGATAAACAAAAAAGCAACTATTGTGAGTCTAACTCAACCTAGGAAAAGGCAACTACCTCTTGAGAATGCTTTTTTTTTTTTTTTTTTTTTTTTTGCTTTTTAAGGTCACACCTGAGGCATATGAAGGTTCCCAGGCTAGGGATCGAATTGGAGCTACAGCTGCCGGCCTATACCACAGCCACAGTAACACAGGACCCAAGCTGTGTCTGCAACCTACACCACAGCTCATGGCAACACCAGATCCTTAACCCACTGAATAAGGCCGAGGATTGAACCTGCAACCTCATGGGTCCTAGCTGGATTCATTTCTGGTGCGCCACAATGGCAACTCCCACTTGAGCATTCTTGACTGGACATTGAGGTAGTCAACTCTACATAAAATGATGTAATATATTGAATTGTGTTCCACAAAAGTTTATCTTGCTTTGTTTTAAGCCACTCAGTTGTAGTAACCTACCACAGCAGCCCTAGAAAATGAATATAAATTTTGGTACCACGAATGATGTGCTACTATAACATACACCTGAAAATGTGAAGTGGCTTTGTAACTAGGTAATAAGCAGAAGATGGAAGACTTTTGAGGTATATAACAGAAAAAGCCTAGACAGCCTTGAGGAGGTTTTTGGTAGAAACATGGATATTGAAGACAACTCTGGTGAGGGCTCAGGCACATATGAGAAATACAATGGAGAAAGCTTCATCATCTTAGAGAATACATCATCATGTACAATGTGGGTAGAAATATGAATACTAAAGATGCTCCAAGTGAGGTCTCAGAAGGAAATGAGGAACATATTATTGGAAACTGGAGGAAAAGCAATCTTCATTATAAAGTGATAGAAAACTTGGCTAAAACATAACATACTGGGTGAAAAGCATAACTTTGTATTGGGATGTTTAGCCAAGGAGATTTCCAAGCACAGTGCTGAAGACATGACTTGGTTTCTTTTAGTTGCTTATGATACAATAAGAGAGAAAGGAGATAATGAGAAGAAAGAACTGTTAATAAGCAAAAGAAAACCAGCACATGATTGTGAAGTCTTAGCTTATCTAGATAAAGTGCTAAGGAAACAGCCAGTGGATGTCACTGGACAATCCTTTGATATTAATGGAAGACCAACAATGTTTTTGAGAATTCCTATCAGCAGAAGCACTGCCAGACTGGACTGACTGAAAAGGAAAGAGATGGGACAAAATGAAAAAGAATGATTCTTAGGTCAGAGCCATAAACGGCCAGATGGGTGAAGGGACTGCTCCAGGAGATACTGAGCACAGAGTGAGCACCTAGCCACAGATGATTATTCTAAGTCCTTGAAACAATGGACTTTGCTCTGCTGGCTTTCAGATTTCTTTGGAATTAGAAAGCCTTTTCATCCTTCTAATTTCTGCATTTTGCGGATGGGAATGTCTATCCTACGCCTATCACATGACTGCATTTTGGAAGCAGGTAACTTGTTTTCTAGGTTACACAGGTCCAAAGATGGAGAGGTGGTCCAAAGGGTGTATGGCCCTGATACATTAATTTGACCTCTAGCCTTCAGAACCGTGAGACAATAAATTTGCTTTAAGCCATTTAGTTGTAGTAATTTGTAACAGCAGCCCTAGAACACTAATATATAATGCATCTTAACCACACTCTAAGAAAGAGATATTATCTCCATTTCACTCGTGACACAATAGATTTAAAGAGGCTAAATACTTGGTAAATTCTCATACAAGGATGCATAGCTAATAACTAGCCTGAATTTTACTTTTTTTTTACTATGATATCTGAATAATTCATTTAAAGCTTTCAGTTATACTCTGCTATACCCCATGAAGAACACTTAAGGCCACATACCATTCTTTTTTTTTTGTCTTTTTGCCTTTACTAGGGCTGTTCCCACGGCACACATTTCATTCTTAAATCTGGGATATGCTTGAGGTTACATGGGGAATAAACCACGTAAATTTTTAAACTATATATCTGCCATACAAAGACACAAAAATTGGGGAAAGAGTGAGACTTCAATCAATTTATTTTATTTTGTCTTTTTAGGGCTGTACCTGAGGCATGTGGAAGTTTGCTGGCTAAGGGTCAAACCTGAGGTGTAGCCGCTGGCCTATGCCAGAGCCATAGCAATGCGGGATCCACGCCTTGTCTGCAATCTACACTGCAGCTCATGGCAATCCAGATCCTTAATCCACTGATCAGGGTCAGTGATCAAACCCATGTCCTCATGGATACTAGTTGGGTTCGTTAGTGCTGAGCCACAATGGGAACTCCATCAATCAATTTAAAAACCAACATAATTCCAGTTAAAAGTATAGTTAAAGGATCCAGAGTTGTCGCAGTTGCAGCTGAGATTCAATCTCTGGCCAAGGAACTTCCACATGCTGCAGGTGTGGCCATAAAATAAAAAGCATAATCTTCCATACCATCTTAAGGGGCTAATATAAAAAGCAAAAAGCATAAATATGTCAAGTATTCTACTTTAAATCTGTACATTTTATGACAAGACATAAGCAAACAACATCAGATGCAAACTACAAACCAAAATAAAAATCTGCTTTCATTTCTATTGCTCATAATTTTTTTCTAAAAGCAACTAAGTAATTAACCTTACTTTTTAGTATCTAATGCTTAAACTTTTAAAAAATATAAAGGTAAGAGGGAGACAAAAGACATTTAATAATCTTCTCTCCTTCATCAAAGAGCATTTAAACACTGAATTTTTAACATATGAACTATGTAGTTCAGACTAGTATATCATTTCTATCTCTACTCACCTTGCCAATTTCCATTATTCCATCATGCAAAAAGGCTTGCATGATTTTAAGAACTGCCTGGATCTTATATCTTTAATGAAAACTACCTGTGTGATTACTGAACATGAGGACACTCTAAAGACATTCTAATAAAAAGACACTCTAAAAACCTACACCGGAGTTCCTGCCGTGGTGGTTCAGGGGTTAATGAATCTTACTAGCATCCATGAGGACGCAGGTTTGATCCCTGGCCTTGCTCAGTGAGGATCCGGTGTTGCCGTGAGTTGTGGTGTAGGTCGCAGATGCGGCTTGGATCCTGTATTGATGGCTGTGGTGTAGGCCAGCAGCTACAGCTCCGATTTGACCCCTAGCCTGGGAATCTCCATATTATGCTGTGGTATGGCGCTAAAAAGCAAAACTAAATAAAAAAGTAAATAAAACCTAAATCTACCCCAAACCAAAAAAACAAAACACAAGGATGCAAAAATAAGAAGTTCACAACTGACCGCCTTAAAACTTTTCAAAGTGCTTCTACAGAGTAGGATCTCAACAAACACACTGATGGGAGAACACAGAGTACAACAGTCAAATAATGCTTTAAGGTAAAAGTGTATGTAAATCTATGTATGTAAAATAATTTTAAAATAAGTATCCAGTATCCAAAAATAAATTCATCAATGACATAGACAGAAAGCTATTTAACTTCAATTGCTCAGACATTTTGTTGAGATTGAGATCTGAGTACAGCTGATCTCCGAACAGCTTGGGGGCTGAGCACTGACTCCCATCCCATGCCCCAAAAATATGTATTTTTTTTTGATTCCCCTAAAACTTTATTAATAGTCTACTATTGACCAGAAGCCTTTGTGGTAACAAACAGTTGATTAACACATTTTATGTTTTATGTATGTCCATCTAAATATACTTTTATGCATTCACAACATACCTAAATTTTCCTTTTTTTCCAGTATTTCAGTATTTCCATGTGGTTAACCTGTGAATCTTTTCACATTGTCGCAAATCTCTAAAACTCCCCTCCCCCCCGATTTTTGGGAAAAAACTCTATGTATTAAGCGGAGCTGGGCAGTATAAGCCCGCGTTGTTCAAGGGTCACTGTACTCTTACAGCTGTGCAGAAATGTCTGAGCTTTCCTGTTTCTAATCTAATGAGGGGAGGAAACCCAGGAGTAACTCTAATATAATTCAGTCTGTGGTAAATTTGGTATAAAAGAAAAAACCATGAAGGAAAGGTAATAATTCTAATGCAGAGAATATGTTTTTATAAGATGGAATTATTAAATAAAGTGCAATAAGGCAATAGCATTACAATCATTTATACTGTAACTGCTGGTTTACTTCACAACAAAAAAGCAAATATGACGTGTGTAGAATGTTTTTCCTTTTTTTTTTTGGTCTTTTTAGGGCTGCACCCGTGGCATATGGAAGTTCCCAGGCTAGGGGTCGAACTGGAGCTACAGCTGCAGGCCTACACCACAGCTCATGGCAACGCCAGATCCTTAACTCACTGAGGCCGGAGACTGAACCTGTGTCCTCATGGATACTAGTCAGATTTGTTTCCACTGAGCCACTCAGGAACTCTGGATTATGTCTTTTCAACAGTATCTCTCCAGTCAAGCAGTCAGGCATATAGGTATCTGACACTGGCTAAATAAATTAATATGTAAAAATTTTGTTCAGACCCTATAATTCATAAATGGAGGCCAATAAAAGTATACACAAAAGATAAACATAGAAATTCTCTTTTGTGGCTCAGTGGTAACAAACCTGACTAATATCCATGAGGATGAGGGTTTGATCCCTGGCCCCACTCAGTGGGTTAAGGATCTGGCATTGCTGTGATCTGTGGTGTAGGTTGCAGATGCAGCTCGGACCTGGTGCTGCTGTGGGTGGCTATGGCGTAGGCTGGCAGCAGTAGCTCTGATTCAGCCTCTCGTCTAGGGATTTCCACACGCTGCAGGTGTGCCCCGCCCCTTCAAAAAGGTAAATATAAAATAGGGATTAGTTTTAGTATAAATCAAGCTTATCAACATTCTATTTAAAATACCATGTATGGACCCTTTTCTCGATCAGTGTTTTGGTATTTAGGGGCACACCTGTGGCAGATCTTTAACACACTGAGCAGGGCCAGGGATCAAACCCGCATCTTCACAGATACTTCTTTGTTAACCACTGCGCCACAACGGGAACTCCTCATCAGTTCTAATTTAAGAAATAAGTAATATTTTGGAGTTCCCGTCGTGGTACAGTGGTTAACGAATCCGACTGGGAACCATGAGGTCGAGGGTTTGATCCCTGCCCTTGCTCAGTGGGTTAAGGATCCGGCGTTGCCGTGAGCTGTGGTGTAGGTTGCAGACGTGGCTCAGATCCAGCGTTGCTGTGGCTCTGGTGCAGGCCTGTGGCTACAGCTCTGATTCAACCCCTAGCCTGGAAACCTCCATATGCCGCGAGAGCGGCCCAAGAAAATGGCAAAAAGACAAAAAAAAAAAAAAAAAAAAAGAAAAGAAAAGAAATAAGTAATACTTTAAGAGACCCTTGAAGGAAAGGAAAAAAAGTATTATTTTATATTAAAAGTCATTACTGACAAGTGAAAAATACCGATATACTGACATTCAAATTCACTTTTTCCACGAACTCACAACAGGCTAAATTATATTTTCCATAACTTCATAAAAAGCTCACAAAAATTCTAAACTTAGGGAAAGGAAAAGATCCCTTCTTTCTTCAGAGAGATAGTAGACAAATAAAAACATCCTTTGAGAAGTAGTGTGACATCATCTTGGAATGAACCAGAGACAAGTGGGCTCAAAAATTTTGTTCCTTACTAATAACTTCATGACCACAAGCAAGTTTCTTCATTTCTTTGAGAATGAAATTGTATGTGAATGAGAGAAAGAAAGAGTAGTCAAGGCTGCTTTCTCCCCATTTGGATATTTAATTGCTCTAGTCCGACTTAGTAAAAAAGGCCATCCTTCCCACATACACAAGACTGGCACTGTGGCCATGAGTCAGGCAGCTAAATTAGCAGGTCTATTTCTGGATTCCATTGATCTATTTCTCTACCTTTGTGCTAATACCACAATTTTAGTTACTGTAGTTTTATAAAACGTTTGATATCTGTCAAAGTTATTAAATTCTAATTTTGTTCTTCAAGACTGTCTTGACTGTTTTTGATTCTGTCTTTCCATTAACATGAAGTAAATAAGCTTGTCAATTTTTTTAAAAAGCCTGAAAAATTCTTACACAGACTGTGCTAAATCTATACATCAATTAGAAGACACTTGGGGAGTTCCTGCTGTGGACCAGTGGTTTAAGGATCTAGTGTTGTTTCTGCAGTGGCTCAGGTTTGATCCTTGACCTGATGCAGCAGGTTAAAAATCTGGTGTTGTCACAGCTAGGTGTAGGCTGCAGCTGTGGCTCGGATTTGATCCCTGGCCCAGGAAAATATATGCTGTGGGTATGGCCTGAAAACAAAAGACGTGGTATCTTTTTTTTTTTTTTTTTTGCTTTTTTTAGGATTGCACATGCTGCATATGGAAGTTTCCAGGTTAGTTGTTGAATTTGGAGCTATAGCTACAAGCCTACACCATAGGCACAGCAACTTCAGATCTGAGCCACAGCTCAGATAATACAATCTCAAGAATATAATAATAACCCAATTAGCAAGGCCAGGAATTGAAGCCACATCCTCCTGGATACTAGTCAGGTTCGTTACTGCTGAGCCACAAAGGGAACTCCCAACATGGTATCTTTATAGTACTGAGTCTTTCAAGTCATAAACTTGCAGGTCCTCCCATTTATCTGTCTTTAACTTTGGTTATGCTTTATAGTTTATAGTGTAATGATCTTGCCCTTCTTGCAATAGACTTTTTCCTGGTTAAGAAACAGTCTCATGTAAAAATATTCTAAACATGGAAGATAGGTCAATTTTCCATGTCACCCCCATGAAATCCTTGCTGCTTCCATTTTTAAAGGTTATGTGGCTAAGGCCACTGATCTGTGATGGACCACATCTGCCTATATTTTAAGAGTTAGTCCTCTGATCCTATGTTTACTTAATATACATATTTAGCATATAAACACTGCAATGATGTGAGTTCCTGGTGAATTCTTGGTAGATTAAAATAATTTTTAAGGCACATGATAGCTTATGTGTTACCAGTAGGAAGGATAAGATAGAGAAACAAGTGAATGAGGAGCTGAAATGCAAGTATGAAGGAAAGGTAGGGCCAATGAATAAAAAGGAAAACAAATGATAGTAAATAATGATACACAGAATTGTAGACAATAAATTAAAGAAAGAAAAAGCTACAACTTGCAAAAACACCTATCAAGGGAAAAAAGAATTTAAAAACATACACAGTAAGAGACCAGACTTTTCTATTTTTCTCTCACCCAATAAGATTTTTTCAAAAATTTAAAATATGCAATGGCAAGGGGACTTCAGGTCAATGGAAGGACAGAGGCAGGAAGAAGAACAATGCATTAAGGAGATAATGGGGACAAAAATCAAAGGCTCATATAACACAAAACAGATCCAGGAATTATGAATTAAAAAGAAGTATGAACTGGAGTAATGCTGTAGTATGTCCACTATAAATTGTTCCAAGGTGTGTCTCTCCATGTGAGTGTTGTTACTAGAAATTTCAGTGGGATAATCCTTTTTTAAATGAAAAGTTTAGCGTCTGGCTGCTGGCTAATTAATGTTAACAGAATGTTAACAGAATCCCAACATCATTGTAACAAGCAAAAACTGATGCCACATATTTCCAAACTGTTCACCTCCTCATCCTATTTTAAACAGGCACTCCAAGTAATTCTGACATGCTGAACCAATGAAACAGATCTTCAGGTATTTTCTAGTCTCAAATCTGAGATTATCTTAACTGAATTAACTGGTGAAAACATTCTCAGTCATTAGAAACACAAAGTAACAGAAACTATCACTAAATGATAATGAACCAAACTTAAGGGCAAAAATTAATCACTGTGACCCCACACCACTACTAAGACTGATACGCTGTATACAGAAATGAAACAAATTCTTCCACATTAGTAATTTAGAACTTCTTCACATGAGTATTTCATACTCAACAATAAATGACTTTTAGACACATCAATGGGCTGAAGCAGTACTTTCATATATACCACCAAAGGAACTTGTAAATAGTATTCTGTTGAGAGCTGAACTGAATATGTTGTCCTATCTATAGCCAGTCCCTGAGTTGCTTACCTTACGATAACACATATTCTTACTTCCTAGAGTCGATAACATATTTGGACTTTAAAAACGTCCGCAAGAGCTTCTCTATAAATCTCAAGAATAATCGAGAAAGAAAGGGATCTAGAAGTCTAGTAACCTTACTAGACAAATAATACATATATTTGCTTTTTAGGGCCATACTTGCGGCATATGGAGGTTCCCAGGCTAGCAGTTGAATTGGAGCTGTAGCCACTGGTCTACGCCACAGCCACAGCAACTTCAGATGCGAGCCACATCTGCAACCTACACCAGAGCTCATGGCAATGCCCGATCCATAACCCACTGAGCGAGGCCAGAGATCGAACTTGCGTCCTCATGGATGCTAGTCAGATTCGTTTCCACTGAGCCACAACAGAATTCCAACCTTACATTTATATTTAAAAAAATACATAACCTATGCCACTGTGAAGTGAGGTATGAGAGGCTGACTAGAATATTATTATTGACATACTCTGTAAAATTGTTCAATTCATTAATAGAATACCATAACAGAAAATAAAAAGATAACATCAGAGTCAGAACGGGGTTCTAGCCTCACTTCTGTCGTTTACTGGTCTGGGCAAATCTCTTGGGCTAATATGACTTATAACCTTCTCATCTTTAATGGGCTTATCACTCAGCCAGTCTATGTTAACAATTAGGATGAAATGAAATAATGAATATGAAGGTGCTTTAGAAAACTATCGAATGTTATTAAGTTATAGGAGAACAAGTTACTTAAAAGATAATGCTTTCAATGAAAACTTTAATTTTATATTATTTTCTGCTTTAAGGACCATATATAAAACTCAGAAAAACTGCACATAGCCTTACAACCAATAAGGCTACTCTTGTTTAATTCTTAAACAACTCATTCTAAGAAAAGCAGGTGATCAAATCTGCCAAAAGTCAGCAATTTCAACAGACAAAACCACTACAAACCACTATTTGATTACTGAATATATGACATTAATGAATTTTCAAAAGTGATAGCCACCTTCAGGTTAACTAATTTCACTGAGTTCAAAGCTTACATTAGACTTTCTAATACCCCTTTCTTATGGAAAAAAAAAAAAGCCAGTTCAAAAATGAAGAGGTAACAAGAGAAGATGCCATTAGACTGTCAAACAAAAATATCAAAATGCTACTTTATACTCAAGAAGTTCCATATCAATCTAATTACTATGAGCATAAAGATTAAATCAGAAATCACTAATATATTTTAAATGTTTACTCAAGGAACAAAAAGAACAAGTTAGCTACTCTAGGTGGATGAGTAAAAAATAAAACAATACTGGAAACATTTAATGTTTTTTCACAGGGAGTGAAGTACCTCAAAATAAGAGACTGACTTCTATCACAGAGAATAATTTAAAAAACAACTTCAGGTAGAAGTTTTTGACAACATCTTTGTAAGTCAATAGAAAAGCATCCACGTAATATTCAATGCTGAACTTGAAGTGCAGAATTTGACACAGCTTTTTGCATTTCAAGATAAAACCCACTAATCTTAAAATTGTTCCCTTTTCTTGGTCTTTTCCTCATAAATGTTGCTTTTTAAACGTTGTAGTGAACATGGGAACCAATTAGAAGGGACTCCAAATGGCCAAAGACGGTAATATTTTAGGATCAAGAAAAGATATAAACTGTGTTATCTCAGACTGCAATGTACTGAAACACATCAATTATCCTAAAATCCATCAATCTGCAGGTGACAAAAACAAACCCCCACAAGTTACCTTTAGAAGCTGCTACGGCATCAATTCATTCCAGAAAATAAAGGAAAAGAAATCAAGCATTATTGTGACACCTATATGAACTATGTATTTCAGGGTAACCTCACAACTGATGAAAGTTCTTTTCCATAGAAAAATTCCAGCTAATGAATGTAGAAGGAATGACAGAATTAGTGCACAATGATTTTGCAATCTCTGAAGAAATGTTTAGGCAATGATCAAAAGCTGCTAAGCTGTTAGGTGGAACTGGCTGACAACCTCACAATGGAAATAATTAGACATGTGTTTCCTGGTATAGTGCAAAACGAAAATACAAAACCATATAAACAAAAAATCAAATAATGAAGCAAACTAACAACCAGATCAAGCCTCTAAATTTAATCCCCCTCACCCCTTTTTAAATGGCCACACTTGCAGCAGCATACAGAAGTTCCCAGGCCAGGGATCAAATCTGAGCCTAGCTTCAATCGAAGCTGTAGCTGCAGCAACATGGGATCCTTTAATCCACTGTGCCAGGCTGGGATAAAACCTAAACCTCTGTAGTGACCCCAGCTGCTGCAGTCGGATTCTTAACCCACTGCACTGTGGCAGAAACTCTAATTTGATTCCATTTTACGGGAAATTCCAAGTAGAGGAACATGTTAAATACCACCATGGGAAAAATATCACCAAAGTTAAGAATGTGGGATACTCAAAAGGACAAAATTTCTTCAACAAATAAATGGAAAGAAAAAAAAAGAGAGAATGGGGAAATGGTTCCAAATCAAAGGACATATCAAACAAATGATGGGCCTTTTTGGACCATGATTCAAACACAACTATTTTTTTTAAAATGACATTTAAGTCAATTAGGGAAATTACAGTAATGAGAAATTATAAATTTTATAAGGTATGATGATGATATTATGGCTATCATTGTTTTTTAAAAAGGAATCTCTCAGAAATTTCATCCTAGAATATGGAAAATAAAATTATCATATTTCTGACTTTAATGTATTTAAAAAGTAACAAGGTTGCAAATCTTAAAAATATTTTGGGTTATAGATCAACACTTGTTCTTCAATCAGAAAGAGACTGCCAGTCATCCTGCTAAATACACTTATGTTGATTAAAGAACAATTATTTTAAAAAATGGAACATCTTTGTTGGAAAGACAGAAACACAATGCTGCTATTATCTTTTTTTGTGAGTCAAGTAGTAGCACGAGCAAAGGCAAAGGCAGAGGTAGATTAAAAAAGTTACCTGTTTCATTCAATATTTTAAGAATATAGATATCTGAACTTATCAAGAACTAAAATGGTTATATGTCATAAAATCTCATAATAATCTAATTCAAAGCAATTCCAATGAAACCAAGAATATCTTTTTTTGACATTATATCCTAATACGTGAGCTCAGTAAGATTTTTTAAATGGCTATGCAAATTTTTTTGTTGTTGTTTTGCTTTTTAGGGTTACACCTGCGGCATATGGAAATTCCCAGGCTAGGGGTCGAATGAGAGATACAGCTGCTGGCCTATACTACAGCCACAGCAATGCCAGATCTGAGCCATGTCTGTGACCTACACCACAGCTCAAGGCAATACCAGATCCTGACCCACTGAGCAAGGCCAGGGACTGGCCACATCCTGATGGATACTAGTCGGATTCTTTTCTGCTGCGCCACAACCAGGACTCCCGCAATGAGGAAATTCACTTCAAGGATATATAATTTAAAATATTTTTTTAAACCAGAGAGTGTATAAGTCTTGCATTGTGATTCAGGGACATGAAATCAAAGGAGAGATTATATCCCTCAATAAATACTATGCAAAGAAAAAATTTATGAAATCTACTAAATTATCTTCAACCTGGCAGGATATATTCCTTGTTAATAAACAACATTGCCAGTTACACTACAACTAAAACTAAATGAAACTGAGGGATCACAAAAGGAAAAAAAATCTATAGATAGTTTCAATCAGAGGTGTATTTTTTGTTTGTTTTGGCCACACCTGCAGCATTTGGAAAGTTTCTGGGACAGGGATCAAACCCACACCACAGCAGTGACAATGCAGGATCCTTAACCTATTGTACCACCAGGGAACTCTGATCAAAGTGTATTAAAATACCACATTTCAAGCTAGAGCTAAAATAAGGGAGTTTAGCTTCAACTATGGGTACAAAAGTATTGAGCTATAATACAGAACTGCTGGCCACATGATGAATACTTCTCTTAACTGACTAGAATTCCTTTTGTAAGCATGTATATGTCTGGATTCTTTATGGTATAAAGAAAAATATCTAGATTGCTGTTTAATTAGAGACATCTAAAAAGTCATTTATAATCCAATTTTTAACCAAGCTATACAGAACAATGCCATTTATACAGGCCCTAAAGCACAACATAAGCAGAAACAGTTGACAGAATCTGATCTGAAACTTACCTATGAAGAAAATGACAGGACATGACAAATATAATCCTAACGAATAAAACACAAACTATTATGAAAAGTCTATTCTTAGATTTGTTTTGTTCCAAATTTTCGTGTCCATTTCAAAGTCTCAACATCATATTTACATGGGAGTGGAAGGAGTGGGTCTGAATAGAAATAAGGAACTGAGTAGCTCCTGTGACTAAGGAAAGATAAATGAAGGCTGTAGACTACAAACTGGTTAAGTTTACACAAATAGTGCTGCAAAGCAGATCTTAGGACCTCCCCCCACAAATAAATTAACTGGACGTATATATTCAATATCTCCCAAGAGGTAATAAGGCCCAGAATTTGGGGTGGACCAGTCTTTAAAAAAGACATCCAGCCCTCTTTGTAATAACATAAATCTAAATGATGGTAACAATAAAAGATACCTTTGTTACATGGACACTTACTATATCACTGAGCTTTAGGAAAAAAAAGTGCTATAGCTTTGACAGGGGGTGGAGGTGGGGGTGTCCAAACATGATTACAGCTTACATCTGCTTACAAAAACAGCATTACTTTTTAACTCACAAGCTGATTTAAATCTTTCCAAGGACATAAAAATCATCAATAGAATCCCTCGGTTTTGGTTGAAATGACTACAATTATAAAAATCCAAAATCTAATTTTAATAAAATACTTTCTGTGAAGAGATAGGGATTCATACACAGCCTCTAGTATCCAAATGCCCTTCAAAATATACTATTAACTACATGGTTAAATACTTCCCGGAGTGGGAAAAAGGTGACCGCCAATTCGGTAATCTTGGGGTGGGGGCAATTTTAATATACAGATATAATTTGAAGTTCTAAATATTCCAACTTCAAGGGTACAAGCCTAGAACATTTTTTTCTTAAACAACATATTCAAAAGTAAAAGAAGTATATGGACCAAACCCATACATAGTAAGATTCTCTAACTCACAAACACAATTCATATACCGTTAATATAACCCTTCGGTAAAATGGCCAGGCATTCAAAGGCCAAAGTAAAAACCATTGTACTAAACTAAATTAATTTAAAGTTCAATAACTATGTGACTAATGTTTTGCTTTCGGGGTGCAATTAACTTTTGATCATGAAACTTGTTTCACTATCATGTATAAATAATTGACTTTTCAGATGATCTAAAACACACACAAATCAAAAAGCACAGACAAGAAAAAACACACCACTGTATTTCATAAAAGGAACATAAGATATAATAGGGGTCTTTACCTTACTGTATATTAGACCCTCACTTTGAATTTTCAGGAAAGTAGCACTTTTTCAAAAGGCTAATATCTAAAAGCAAAAGCAATTTGGCATGTTTTATCCAACATTAAATATTTTACACATATTATAAAACACACACACAAATACACTTACATGTATACATACAAATAAAAAGGGTTTTGGGTTTTTTTTTTACCTAAATGCAAACTGGATGAGGATCCATGTGATGAAAGTGATGGCGGTGGCGTAAGTGAATGTCCTGGAGTTTGGCTTGGCAGAGGCATGCCTATTGGACTTGGAGAGGAGGAAAATCCCAGACTATTGTAAAATGGTTGCCCTATGGGTGCTAGGCTGCTACTAGATCTTTTGTACAAGTCAGAGCTAGTAGATAGAGACTCTCTCCTTGTGGCACTACTACTTGCAGAACTGCCAACTGAAGAAGAAATAAAAAAAACCCTAATTACATACAGTGTAAACTGAATAAAACCTATCCCCAACTCTTGCTGGGAAATAACAGAGTGATCACAATAATTATTTTTAGAAACATTATAGAGAAGATAATTACTGTGATAACTACATATACACTAACTTATTAATCATAAAAGGGTATAAATGCACCCCAATAAAGTAACCAAATACTTAACAGAGCAGTCATATGTTCACTATTTCACACATGTTTACCATTGATACATACGATTACTGTGCTTTAATACCCTGGTATGATTTATAAACCCTGAAATTGTCTGCTTTAGGATATGCTAGAGATTAAATTCCAATAAGGTTAAATTTTGGTAGTGTCCTAATCTCTGGAACCAGGTTCTTAGACTTCAACTCAATGCCGAGAAAAGATTATACTGATAAACAGAATATTAATACATTTCCCTCGCCATTCACATTTGATTTGGCTTTCACTTGTGTTCAAACCATAGTCCTTTATCCATATTGGCCCGAATATTAGTCAGCTGTGAAATATAGATGGCAGCTTACTCCTCACAGTACTTTTCACACTACACATTCTCCCTATCCTTCAACAACTGAATTACAAAATATATATGAAAAAAACCAAACTTCCTTGTAGAAAACTGATAGCTTGTTTCATTACTGTTATCCACCAAAGACATGTGTTCACTTACCCTTCAGGATCTTCCAATTCCTAAGATTCTATTACTGGCCTTGTGAGCCCCTAACTCAAGTAAAGACTGATCAGTATACAATTACATCACATCCCTTACTGTACTACACACTGAATTTTTTGAAAAAAAACCAAAAAAACAAAAAAACAAAAAACTGAATCCCCAATTCAACTATCAACTTTCAAGTCCTTTTTTCTTTTTGGACTCCGCAAAATCACACAGGGATGGTAGGTTCACGTTACCATGTAGCTATGCATGCTCAGAAGAGCAACCTAAGATCTAGCTGTTAATCAACATATATTTGGATTATCAAATACTTTTTTCTTTTTCTTTTTGCATTTTAGGGCTGCGCTTGTGGCATATGGAAGTTCCCAGGCTAGGGGTCGAATTGGAGCTATAGCTGCCAGCCTACACCACAGCAATGCGGGGTCCGAGCTGTGCCTGGGACCTACACCACAGCTCAAGCCAACACCAGATCCATAACCCACTGAGCGAGGCCAGAGATCAAACCCATATCCTTATGAATACTAGTCAGGATTCGTTTCTGCTGAGCCACAACGGGAACTCCAGGATAATCAAATTCTTTACCAAGTGTTTAAAAGGACTGTCCAAAACTCTTAATTCTTACGTCTCACTTAGAGAGCCTATTTTCAAGTTATGTTCTTTATGGTTTTCAAGCCTTTTTAAACTGGAGTCTTTCATACTTAAGGTAATTTCCTATTATATTTCTTAACTTGTCAATTTTTTTTTTTTTTTTTAGAACAAGCTCTATATTCGGACCAATATGGTTAATTCTCTTCAAGAGAATTTTAAAGTCTCCATTAGGTCTTGGTTTTCTAATTCCAAGTCAATTATAAGTAGGTCATAAGGGTATAGATTAAAGAGAAAAATTAAGGACAGCATATGATGGTAGACCAAGTTAAGCTCATTAATATAGATAGGAAACTTAATTACACTGGTTTAACCAAATTCAAACTTCTATAAAGGAAAAAAACCGGGCTCATGCTACTGCATTAAGTAAAATATTATATAAACAGTATTCAACATTTAAAAATAGCCAGTGTGGTTTCTGAAAGACTGATCATGTTTTATTGAAATTTTCACTTTTTAAGATATCATATTGTAGGGAAACACTAAGTAACTATATGCATTTTAATAGCAAAAAGTAAAATAAACACTATTGTAAGAAATAGTTCTTGAGATGGTTTTGGCAAAATTGTCAACATATGCTACATTAACTATGCTAATTTAAAAGGACACTGTCAAAGTGATTTTTCTAAAACATGGCTACATTTAAAATTTCTATTTATTTCAGAAAACAGTTTAACAGACAAGTAAAAAGACAATAGCTCTCTAATGGGAGAAGCAGCACTATCATTCTCCTGGCAAATAACCAAAGAAACCAGCTTTGACACATGCAATATTATTTTATTCTAAAAAGGAAAAGCTTAGCCAAACACTTAAAAGTACTGCAGAAATAGCTTTACACATAAACTGGCTGGCTACTTAAATTATCTAATGCCTCAATTATCTGCAACGGTATGATTATAAAATATAAAACAAAATATACCTAAAATATCTAAGAGGCTAGACAGACAATGGAGTCACTAATCATTTATCAACTGTGTATGTATAAGAAGTTAAATTACAAACTTTCAAATGTAAAAGAACATTCTAAATAATGGGCCACAGAAAGGATGATTTAATTACTATATTACAATGGCTAAGCTTCCTGGCAAGTTGTGTTATAAACTGGAGTATTTAACAGTGTTAAGCATTTATAATTTCATCATATGGGTAAGAGAATGACTGTGTACATGTTACTGTGTGTGTACATGGGCATATAAACATAGTTCCTGAATGCAGGGGGATGCGTCTTAACTAAGGGACAAATAGGAATTTGGAAGAACTGGGTAAGGGGGGGCTACAAATCTGTATCAGACTGTAAGTGACATTTTATTAGAAAAGGGAACATAAGATTTATCAAACCTTTTCTCTATTTTTACTGGCTCATTTAAGGGTCTAAAATGTATTGTTCAGAAACCAGTTATTTCCATCAAGCTTTTTTTCTCTTTTTTAAAGTTATAGGTCCTTTCAATTTGCTTTAGCAATTTGGGATTATTTGGGGAAAATGCTTGTCAACTGTGTGAGAAACAAAAAATGCATCTATGGGAGTGCTTGGACTGGAGATAAAAATACTAAGTTCCAAAAGGAGTGAAAAAATTCAAACAGGAAAATTAAAGGACTAAGTAGTCTCAAATCACTAGATTTTCCCTCAGAAGTTCCTGTGCCCATTCTTTACGTAATTTTGTATTAGGCAAACATGATATTTCCCTGCTGTATTTCACTGTAAAAAAAAGCATTCTGCACTAAAAGGTTATAGCTGTTCTAGGCTATCCCTTTTAGAAATATGAAATGTTTAAAAAGTTCAGAAGCTATTTTCTTAGAATACTGGCAAGCATAGTTAGTAATGACTAGCACGTGTTCTGCCATTTTCCACACCAGAGAAGAATATAATTTAATGTGGTGGGAAAATATATAAGAAGCAGATTTTAAGTCTCTGGGACACCAGGGGGAAAAAAAAAATCCCTTGAAGTCTGACTAAATGGTCCTGCCCCTCATAAAGAAAAGGCTATCAATCGTGCCAAGAAAATGAGGATAAGATGTCTTTCCCCATGTTTCCTAAATACTCAAATACTCGGGGAATATCAGAGTATGTACAAGGGTATCAATGTGGGTCTCTGAATTTGGTGCTTCCTCAGTTACAAAATCAGTCTGTGTGGGTAAATTATTTATTTTGTGAAGCTATTTAAATTTGGATTTCTTAACTACTGAACATAAAATGAGAATATGGGAAAAAAATCCTTTTCAATGAATTTTTAGTGATAAAGGCTAAGCTGTTTAAAATAAAGATAAGCCTACTGGTAGTTTCTTAGGGGCATCTGTTTAGAACATTCCATTATATTTTATAGCAAAGACCATAAATAACTATTAGCATTTAATAATAAATCATCTGATGAGCAAAGATAATTATTATTTTAAAAACACTAGAAACTTAAGATGGCAAAATACTTACTTCCTTAAGCAACATTATGTAGGGAAAAAGGAAGAGCTAATAATTAGCATAATATATGTTGTCCCAGACAAACCTTACTAAAACCAGAATTAGAGTAATATAATTCTTAAAGCCAGGGAAAATGTATTATATTTGAGTAAAGGATGGGCTGCTTGAAATGAGTTAAACACTTATAAATGTTGCAGGAGGTGGTTTTTTCTTCTATAAAATTAAACCAATCAACTGGCATCTTACTCCTGTCTTTTCTGCACTATAAGCTATTACTGTTTATCTTAATATTAAAAACAAATACATATACCTCAGGTCCAATCAACAGAGTGCACTCATTTTAAAAAGAAACTTACCTGATGAACCAAATCCACTGAGGGCTGAGCCTATAGCAGCACCCAAAGAGCTACTGCTTCCAAAGCCAAGAGATGTACTTCCAGGCTGGCCAGGTCCGTGAGAAAATAAAGAACTGCTCTGGGAGCTATTAGTCAAAGAAGTGCTCCCATAAAATGAATTAGACTGCAGATTAGTGCTTGGCTGTTGCTGCTGCTGCTGCTGCGGTGGTGGCTGAGTGCCAATTGGCCGGAATAGACCATTTGTGCTGCCTGTTAGACTATTTGCAGTTCCTCCAGCTGCTGCCGCCGCTGTGGTAAAATAAATTTCAGATACTTCTTAAAACTACCCAGAAAACCATTTTCTATTTTTAAAATATCTCAAACAACACCAGAAAAATATTACCCCTTAAAACATCAGTTATACTTACCAGCTTGTGCTGCTGCTGAACTAATTAAAACAGGTGTTGGAGCCATTAATCGAACTGGAGCTCCAAGGCCAGTTCTTGCTCCAGGGCCAACCACTAAGGCACCAGTCTGATCATAATAGGCAGTTGGAGCTAGTACTTGATAGCCTAGATAATATTAAAATAAATGTTCACCAATGAAAATATTTATTATAGAAAACATGCATTTCCCCCATTTGTGTTTCTATCAATCAGAAAACAGAGCTACTTATACTGTAAATATAAAAATCCTTAAATAGTTACCACATAAAGACCAAACACATCTGAGAAGGTATTACTAAATATATGAAAATGTAGGATCGTACACATAAGCATTAGTTTTATTACAGCCTTGAACACAAGGCAGATGACGATCTGCATTACTCAGATCTATAGGAGTGAAGTTTCTCTCTTAGTAGCCTTTCTCAGAAGGGATCCTCATCTGAATCACAGAACAGAAAATGTCTATTTTGAACAGAAAAGTGATGTTTTTGCCAGTTTTCTCAAGGATGTATAACAAGTACCACTCTAGATGCATGGGAGAGTAAGTTAACTAACTATACAGGTCATAGGGATTTTCTCCAAGAACTTAGGTTGAGAAAGGCTGTCTTATACAGTAACAAGGACTCCAGCTCAAAAATCCAACAACCACTTGCAAAAATGTACTGGCAACCTCGGACCCTTTTAAGTTTAAATGCTATCTTTCCCATGCAAAGGTTGTTTTGATTAAATGAAGTAATTATGCTTCACAATTTCAGTTTTATTATAATGAATATGAATTAGGAGGACCAGGCAAATGCATAGGGCAAAACCTAGGAGGGGATGTAGAGCTTTCCAGCCCTCTCCTTATGGAATTAACATGATAAATTTGAGGAGATTATTAAATATCCAACTGTAATTATCAAATAGGACATAGAAACCTAGACTTTACAAGAGGTTCAGGCTAGAATTAAAAATCGAGGAGTAGTCAACATAAGAACAGTATAAATAAAAAGGATGAAATCACCAAGAAAATAAAAAGGAGGTAGGCCCTATGGACTGAAGGTACTTCACATTAAGAGGCTGAAGAGAGAAGAAACCAGGAAGAGACAGACTGAGAGGAAACAGCCAGTGAGAAAAAAGAAAACTGGAACAATGTGGTCGCTTGGAGGCCAAAGAACAAAAAGAATGTGAGTGAAGACTAAGTAATCGACTATGCCAAAGGATGCTAAAAGCCGGTTAAGAGATGAGAACCTGACCAATGGATTTAGCAACACCGAAGCCATTCTGGTAAAGATGAAAGCCAAACTGTGGTAAGTTTAGTAAACAAGTGAAGAAACACAAACAAGTACAGAAATGCTTCTGATGAGTTTTGCTGTGATAAGGACCAGAGGGGAGCTACAGAAAGGGAGCTGAGAATAATTTTTTTCTTAATCAGAAAATGTGATTAGCAGAGCATGATACTTAAGTGTTTAAAAACTTTATTATTATGAAATAAAACACACAAGTACAAAAATCAACAGTACACAATAATGACAACACACAAGTGTAACTACCATCTAAGGTGCTCAACAGAAAACTGCCTAGCAACACCTTTCATAAATCCCTGCTCTATCACAATCTTTTCTTTCCCTCAGAGTTACACAATATTCTACTTTCCATAAATACTTCTCTCTAAACAATAATTTGGTTTTAATTATTAAAAAATTTTTATGTACAATTCACCCAAGTTCTATTACAGACCTTTCAGTTTCCATTTTCAATACTGTACAGAATCTCAATGGACAAACACAATGAATTTATCCATTCTATATTTACCCTGTTTCCAGTTTGGGGCCACTGACAACAATAATGCCATAAACATTCCTGTACACATATTCTGGTATTATGTGTACATGTTTCTCCAATCTAAGGTATATATCTAGTAGTTGACATCCTGAACCACAGGGTATGCATATTTTCAAACTCTGGTAAACAATTTCAAACTAACTCCAAAGAGGTTGTGCAAATTTACACTCTTACCATGTCAGTACTGGAGTTCCCACTGCTCTATCACGTTATCTATTTTTCCTTTTTCAGCCACACTTGCAGCAATGCATGATTCTTAACCCACTGGGGTTGGGACAGAACCAGCCCCTCCAAAGAGACAAGCCAGATCATTAACCCCCTGCACCACATCGGCAACACCTCCATGACTTTAATAATACTTGATATTGTCACTTTTAAAAACTGCCCAATCTGGAAGATATGCAGTATTCTGCTGTGGTTTTGATTTTCCTTCCCCATTACTAAGGAGACTGAGGATCTTTTCATATGCTAATTAAGCGTTTCGAGGTCCTCTTGGAAAATTCAAATATCTTTGGCCCATTTTTCTATTGGCTGCCTTTACTTAGGGATTTTTAATTTGTGTGTGTGTGTGCGCGTGTGTCTTTTTATAGCCACAACCCGAGGCATATGGAGGTTCCCAGGCTAGGGGTCAAATGAGAGCTGTAGCTGCCAGCCTACACCACAGCCACAGCAACATGGGATCTGAGCTGCATCTGTGACCTACACCACATCTCACGGCAGGGCCAGATCCCCAACCCACTGAGCAAGGCCAGGGATTGAACCCTTATCATCATGGATGCTAGTTGGGTTCGTTAACCATTGAGCCATGATGGGAACTCCCCAGTGACAAAAATTTTTGATGCATGTAAAATTAAGTCTTATGCTGTTTTAATGTATTACAAATATCTTCCATTCTCCTGGAAGCCATGATGGGAACCCCATCCTATATTATCTTTATTAACTTTAAAATCCCACTTTCCCACATTTAGGTCTAAAATCCAAATGCAGTTGACTACTCAACACAGAGTAAGGCAGGGTTTAATTTGCTGCCCAAATAATCAATTTTATTTCATCTTATTTACAAAACAAGTCACTCCTCTCTACTACTTTGTACTGTTTTCTCTGTTAGTAATTAAGTGGCCATTTCTTCTGGGGTCTCTATTCTGTTCCACTAGTCTGTCCTTCCACGCAGTAGTTTAACTGCAGCTTTAGAGTAAATCTAACTCTAGAGTGTAAATCAGAACAGAGAAAGTCTTTCTACTTATTTTTGTTCTTTAAGTGTGTCTTGGCTAATCCTGGCTCTTTGCACTTTCATTAAATTTTAGTATCAGCTGTTAAAAAGAACCAGAGAAATAACCCATTGGGAGTTTTGATTGGGAATGCATTGAAATTATAAGTTAATATGGGGAGAACTGGCATGTTTAAAATATTGAGTTGTCCAATGGTATCTGTTTTTTTAGGTCTCCTTTAATGTCTAAACAAAGCTGTTTCTCACAGAAACTGTGTACACTTTTTGTCAGACTTATTTCTAGGTTCCTCCTAGTATGATAAACTTTTCACTTTAAAACATTATGCTGTTAACAGACTTTTTAATATCCAAAATCCTTAACCAAAACATATTAATTTTAATACTTTATCTGAAGGTTCAGTTAGTATATAATCACATTTTCTGCAAATGACATTTGTGGTTCTCCCTCTACAAAACGTTTTCATTTTATTAGAATTTCTCCCACGTTATAACACCGGCTAAGATCTTTAAGATGCTAAAGAAGAAACTCTTGGTCTTATTCCCAGTCTTAAAGGGAAAACTTTTGTATTTCCTATAAAGAGGAAGTCTGTCATCCTTTTGGTGGGGGTGTGGTATTTAATTCCCTCTGGACCCTCTAGTATATTAAAGTAATTGAGTTCTTATCTGTTAAAGAGGCTTGTTTGTTCTGGGATTTTTAAGCTGTGCTCATGGCTTTCGAAAGTTCCCAGAGCAGAGATTGAACCTGCACCACAGCAGTGACAACACCAATCCTTAAAATGCTAGGCCACCATCGAACTCCTTAAAGAGGTGTTTTTTGGTTTTGCTTTTAAAGTCAATATACAAATATGCTTTTCCAGAATCTTTTGAGAAGTTCTTATGCTTATTATCCTATAATCTTTTAAAAAACATGGCAAATTACGCTGTGGATTTACTAATGTTCACCTTGCATTCTTGGGATAAAATCAACTTGTTCATGATATGTTATCCTGCTTTATAACACTAGATCTGCTTTGCTAATAAGTAGTCAAGGATTTCTAAATCCATGTTCATAAGTCTGACTGGTTTACAATTTTCCTTTTCTGTACTATGCTTGATAGGTTTTTTCTTTTCTCTTTTTGCTTTTTAGGGCCGTACCCGCAGCATATGGAGGGTCCCAGGCTAGGGGATGAATTGGAGCTGTAGCCGCTGGCCTATGCCACAGCCATAGCAATGCAGGATCAGAGCCGCATCTTCAACCTACACCACAGCTCATGGCAATGCCAGATTCTTAACCCACCAAGCAAGGCCAGGGATCAAACCTGGGTCCTCATGGATGCTAGTCAGATTCATTAACCGCTGAGCCACAACCGGAACTCCTTATCAGGTGTTAATATCAAGATTATGCTCATACCATAAGATGACTTGGGGGATACGCCCTCCTTTTCTATTCTCTAGAATTTAAAAAATTGAGATTGCTAAGGTTATTTCTTCCTTTTTTGCTTTTTGTTCTTTTTAAGGCTGCAACTGCAGCATATAGAAGTTCCCAGGCTAGGGGTCGAATCGGAGCTACAGCTGCTAGCCACAGCCACAGCAACTCAGGATCCAAGCCTCGTCTGTGACTTAGATCACAGCTCACGGCAATGCCGGATCCTTAACCCACTGAGCAAGGTCAGGGATCGAGCCCACGTCCTCATGGATACTAGTCAGATTCGTTTCTGATGAGCTACGATGGGAACTTCTATTTCTTCCTTGAATGCCTGGTATCATTCTCCACTGAAGTTACAGTTGGCTTGGAATTTTCTTGGAAGATTTTTGGTCACAATCATTATTTCTGAATAAAAGTAACAGACTTCAAATTTTATACATAGGAGTTCCCGTCGTAGCACAGTGGTTAACAAATCTGACTAGGAACCATGAGGTTGTGGGTTCCATCCCTGGCCTCCGCTAACTGGGTTAAGGATCCGGTACTGCTGTGAGCTGTGGTGTAGGTTGCAGACGTGGCTTGGATCCCAAGTTGCTGTGGTTGTGGCGTAGGCTGGCAGCTACAGTTCTGATTTAGAGCTCTAGCCTGGGAACCTCCATATGCCATGGGTGCAGCCCTAGAAAAGACAAAGAGACAAAAATAAATAAATAAAAATTATATATATATATATGTGTGTGTGTGTGTGTGTGTGTATCTATGTATCTCTCCTTGAGTCTGTTTAGTTACATTTTTCTAGTTGTTTATTTTGCTTATATTTTATATTATCTTCTCTCTTTACCTTTTCTTTTTACAGCCACCCCTGCGGCACATGGAAATTTCCAGGCTAGGGGTCAAATTGGAGCTGTAGCTAGGGCCTACACAACAGCCACAGCAACAATGGATCCAAGCTGCATTCTACATTGTTGCTTGCGGCAACAACGGATCCTTAACTCGCTGAGACAATATCAGGTCTTTAACCTGCTGAGCCACAATACAATCTGCTCTCTTTATAATTCCTTTTTTTGCTGATCATCTCAGAGGTTTATTATCTGTCTTTTCAAAGAACTAACTTTTGGGATAATCTGATTCTTTCAACTGTATGTCTGTCATCTATTTCATCCACATCAGCTCCTATCTTTATTATCTGGGTTCCCTCCACAATTCTTCGGGTTTATTCTCTTCCTTTTATGGTTCCCATGTGGAAACTTATTTTATAATGTATGCACCCAAGCCTATAAACTCCTCTTTTATGTTTTGTCTTAGGTGTTGTCCCTAAGTTTAAATAAGCAGCACTTTCATAATCATTCAGTTCAAAAGTTTGTTACTTAGAGAGCTCAATAAAACAAAAGAGATCAAAAAAGAAGACCTGGGAGTTCCTGCTGTGGTGAGTGGGTTATAAATCCAGCACTGCTGCAGC
Source organism: Sus scrofa (assembly GCF_054392235.1). Lineage (NCBI taxonomy): Eukaryota > Metazoa > Chordata > Mammalia > Artiodactyla > Suidae > Sus > Sus scrofa. Next base: position 130,146,031 of record NC_139385.1, on the reverse strand, counting down.
TGTAGCATAGGTCACATCTACGGCTGGGATTCGATCCCTGCTCTGGGGACTTCCATATGCTGCAGGTGCAGCTATAAAAAGAAAAAGAAAAAGGAAAAAAGGAATTGTGGAGACAGGGGTTAAAAGGGTGAGGTACAATATAAACTTTGAAAGGTAGTCCAAGAGGGGAGCACAAGAGAGAGAACGTTTTCTAGGATGAAGGAGCAAACTAGCATAGCGATTGCAGGAAAGGAGGGGTAGCAGAGGAAGAAAGACTGAAAATACATACACGACTACAAAAACAGCAGATGGCAATATATAACCAAGCAGAAGGATTGAAAGCACATGACGAGTATAGCATGAGGACCAGAGATTTGATGGATGAGAAGTAAAGGACATAAAGTGGAAAAGCTAGACTGTATAAGACTTAAAGAAACAAACACCGATTTTCTTAAGTGAGCTTCTATATTAGCACATTAAGCTTTGTAAGTATGTAATTATTTGAATAAGGAAAGGAGAATTATTTCATCACAGTCCTGAAGAGAATAAAGTACAGAAGATATCAGAGAAAAGTTTTACAGTAAGGGAATCAAGTGAACAGTTAACAAGTCACTCTGGCAGATAAAAATTAATTCTAATAACCCCTTTTATAAAAATGATTTTACATTTTATTTTTAAAGGGACTAAATGTTGTGGCTCAGAAGGTTAGATAAAGTAATCTTTTTTCCCCTAAATGTTTTACCTGTCTTAAATTTTCTCATTATTCCAAAGATATAGTCAACTGTTTTTAGGCAAATATAGTGTAAAATTCTTTTAGGATTTTCAACATAGATTTCACTGATTAACAAAACAAAAAAGCATCAAAGAGCTTTCTTAGAGAACAAAAAGAAGTGAACATAAAATTTTGAGAAGACAAAAGATGATAAAATAGCACAATACCTTGATGTTTTTTTTAATAAGAATATGAGCTGAATATGAAGAAGGGGAGCAAAGGCATTTATAAGAAATGAATAATAGGACAGCACTAAAAGCCTAGAAAATTAAGCAATAGTTACAAAGAGTAGCAAATATACATAGGCCAGATGCACAATCTTAAAGCAAAGTTCTACTTTAGAATCTAGTAAGCCTGGACTGTTGTACTCCGTGACTGCTCCCTTTTCTACTTATAGCCGAAACACAAGAGGGATCCAGAGTAGTCTTAGAAGTGGCTTTTATCAACTCCCAGCTTAGTTCTTTTTGGCCCTATATGATATCCCTCCATATGCCTACAACAACTTCAGCTTCACAGTCCATTTCTCAAAGGGCTGCTTTTGTCAGGGTCTCTAATATACAGTGCTCTGGGACACTAACTTTCATGACGCAAGGACATAGCTGGGGTTAAAAAAAAAGAAAATAATGCCTACATTCTACCATCATCTGTACATCAGGACAGCAATATTAACATCTTATTTCCATTCAGAGGGCTAGACAGGTGATAATCAGACCTTAGAATTTCAGAGAGAACAGAATGAATGTAATTGATAGAGAAATCTCCAAAATAACACACAGAAATATTTAGCAGCCCTTAAAGAAGTTGTCAATCATCTAAGTCGGGATCTTTTCCAATACATTAAACACATTACCTAAACAATCTAAATAGAACATTTAACTAAGTGCAATTAAATGGAAACTGGAACACATATTTCATTAATTAGTTAACTCTTGAATAACACCCCCCCATTCCCATGCAACTGAAAATCTGCATATATCTTAAAGTCAACTCTCCATATCCAATATTCCACATCCACAGGACTGAAACAACCACAGACAGTGCAGAACTGTAGTACATGTTTATCAAAAAAGATCCACATAGGTGGACTCAGGCAGTTCAAACCTGTGTTGTTCAAGGGTCCACTGTAATCTATATAGTTATAGGAGTAACTACTCATTAGAAGTGAGTCTTCTGGAGTTCCCATCGTGGCTCAGTGGTTAACGAATCGGACTAGAAACCATGAGGTTGCGGGTTCAATCCCTGACCTTGCACAGTGGATTAAGGATCCGGCATTGCCATGAGCTGTGGTGTAGGTCGCAGACGCGGCTTGGATCCCTCGTTGCTGTGGCTGTGGTGTAGGCTGGCAGCTACAGCTCCGATTCGACCCCTAGCCTGGGAACCTCCATATGCCATAGGAGCGGCCCCAGAAAGTGCAAGAAGACCAAAAAAAAAAAAAAAAGTGAGTCTTCAGAAGTGGAGAGAATTAACCAACAGAAGGGGAAGTGATGCATTATCTACTGATATTCAAATGTCTTTAAATTTCACTTTAAAAACATAACAAGTGCTGCTTTACTAGCTTAAGAAAAATACTTTCCCTTCCATCTTCCACTATTTACTAAAGTAGTAATTTTGTACTTAGTTTCATAGGAATTTACTTCACAAAAAATCTATTTTGTTTCTAAAAGTTGTGCTGTGGCAATGGGCAGAAAATTTCAGTAAATACTGTTGCCATTAGGTTATAAATAACATTAGGTTAATACTATAAATGTGCTAAACAAGAGTGAACAACGTCCTAAGTGGAAAATTTTAGCTGTACACTTCTCAACATTAACCAATTAAATGACTAAATATCCTTAAAAGGCAAGAATGGCATAAAAGTTTTGTTTTACATATCACCAAATGGTTTTATTTCTTAGAGCACTCCATTAAGAATTAAATAGACTAAGAAAATGTTTTGAGAATTCTAATACATATCTGTCATTAAGTCTCCCAAACAATACTGATTTCAACTATTGGCACCCACGTTCTCAATGATTCACTCCAAAACAGGCAAGATTTTAGATATCTTCTGATTTGTTTTCATTCTTCAGTGTGAGAACCTATATGTAACATTCATCTATTCAAATTTCCATAATTAACTATATACCTGGCATGCCAGTAGCAAGACCCTGACCAAAAGCCAAAGTTGGATTTGCTGCTGCAAGTGATTCAGCTTGCTGCCCTTGCTGGCCCTGATTGGGAGTAAGAGGGCGCTGACCTGCTCCAGCACGGAGAACCTACAAAGGACAAATGATTTCCTTAAAAACGAAATTATGAGTAAGAGGTAAGTAAATTTATCTTGGACACTCTGCATATATCACAAATAGCCTTTGACTATTCTTTGAACATATTTACATTTAATGAAATATCACTTGAGCATAAAAAAGCACAAATTACTTAACATCAAAAACAACCTAGGAGTTCCTGTCATGGCTCAGTGGTTAACGAATCCAACTAGGAACCATGAGGTTGCGGGTTCGATCCCTGGCCTTGCTCAGTGGGTTAAGAATCCAGGGTTGCCATGAGCTGTAGTATTGGTCACAGATACGGTTTGGATTCCGCATTGCTGTGGCTCTGGCGCAGGCCGGCAGCTACAGCTCCAATTAGACCCCTAGCCTGGGAACCTCCATATGCCAGAAAAGGCAAAATGACAAAAAAAAAAAAAAAACCACCAAAAAACAAACAAACAAAAAAACAACGTATTAAGCAACATGGAGATTCTAGAAGGTCTTCAGAAAAAGTTATTTTTATTCTCTTTTTACAGCCACACTTGTGGCATACGCAAGTCCCCAAGCTAAGGGATAAATCAGAGCTACAGCTGCCAACCTACACCACAGCTCATGGCAACTCCAGATCCCTAACCCCCTGAAGGAGGCCAGGGACTAAACCCACATCTCATGGATAATAGCTGGGTGTTTAACCCACTGAGCCACAACAGAATTCCAGAAAAAGTCATTTTTAGTATTTGTGCTCTTTTACTTACCAAAGCAGTATTAAAATGAGAGAGATTTATTTGGAGGAAAGGGAGGAATGGCAAAATCTTAAAGATAAAAAAATTAAATTTTATTATTCCCTAAGACCAAAAACTACAACATAGGAAGCTTAAGGGACTAAATTAAATATGATTATTCAATTAGTCTGTTATGAGATTGTGATACAGAGTGAAAACTGAATCTGAGCCAACTTATCAGAAGCTTTAATAAAAGTGAGTAAAAAAATGCTTTTTACTACAAAACCTTTGAGTTAAAAAGGGAACACAAGACTTCATAAAAAAATGGAAATTCTTAAGGTTGGTCAAACTTTACTACTTTGCAGTACATAGTGCGATTATACATAAGCATGATACACATTAATTTCACAAAGGTAAATATTCAAACAATTTAGGATAAGCAGGATTCATTTTATCTCTGTAAGTAAGCACCACACACAGGTACATATAGTTCAGGCAATATGATATTTTTGTTTGCCCAATGAAGGTATAGATTTTAAAAGAATTATTAAATGATGCTGTGGTATACTCTACAAGGACCTAGTCAAAGGACATTTTTAACAGAATATCAATATAGAAGAAAATTCAACTGTCAGGTAACAAATACAACAATATTTGTCATTAAGTTGCTTCTTTGGTATAAATATGATAAACTTGAAAACCAGAATTCTAGCATTTTTAATCAGAATTTTTCTTTTACATTTAACTAAAAAAACAGTTCCAGGAAAGAGGCTAAAATTTAAAAAAAATCTTTCAGATAAACTTTTTTGTTTTAAGAAATTAAATCCAACCTTTAGTGAAAATACTTCATCTTTCCTTGTTTAAAATATAAGTAATCTCCTTACTCCTTACTAGTAATCTCCTAGTAATCTTCCTCTGGTCAAAAATTTATTAAGTTAATATTTAAAACAGTAATTTAAACATCCAAAAGAAAATGAAATAATTATTTTGATAGGAATAGTATTAGCACACTTTAAGAAGGGATAAAAAGAAAATTAAAAAAAATTTTTTTTGTCTTTTTAGGGCTGCACCTGTGGCACATGGAGGTTCCCAGGCTAGGGGTTCAATCGGAGCTGCAGCTGCCGGCCTACACCACAACCATAGCAATGCCAGATCCGAGCTGCATCTGTGACCTACACCACAGCTCACGGCAATGCTCGATTTTAACCCACTGAGCAAGGACAGGGATCGAACCCACATCCTCATGGATATTGGTCCAGTTCATTAACTGCTAAGCCACAATGGGAACTCCAGAAAATTAAAAGTTGCTAGAGATTTTAACATTGTTTCAATAAGAGAAATGTGGAAGTGGAATACAACCAAATCTTTAAATTTTTATAATTATGACTAGAGGAAAAAAAACATCCCACATAACAAATACTTGTGCACCAACTACATATATATGATAGGTACTGTGCTACATACAGAGGAAAATAAAAAGAGAACACAGATCTTGAATGCAAGGTGCTCACACACAATTTTAAAGACACTTCAGGTATTATTTAATGAAGGCAGGCCTATACCTGTTGCTGTCCAGGCTGAGCTTGTGAAGCTGCTTGCTGATTTGCTGTGTTGTTTGCCGCAGCTGCAGCTTGCTGCTGAAATAAATTGGCTGGATACACCCCCCATGGAACACCATAATACTGAGGTGGAACCACTGCCGGACCTAAACCCCATACCCCACCCCCCCAAAAAAAAAAATTTTAAAAGTCACTACATTTTACAGATAATTAAGGTCAGCTACCATTAGATCATACAAAGAGACAGTGCATAAGGCTTAGAACAGATGTCTTTACAATCCCCTATCCAGATACAATTGCTTTTCCCCCTCTCTTTTTTCCAATTCCATTAGGAAGAAAGTGTCATCTAGCTATAGACTATTAAAAACAAAACATTCAAGAGTGTAGCAGTAGCCTTAATGGAGAGAGATGAAAATAAACTCAAGAAGACCAATGAATTCACAGGACACTCAACTATCTACTCAACATTTGCTGAAATCTAGTTTATGGGTTCGATACTGGCAAACAGGAACATCAGACACCACAAAACCGTAAGATTTCCCATGCTCAATTCATTACTTTCTTTAAAAAGGATACTTTTCTTCTATTGAAAACAAAAAAACACTTTTGCCTTTTCACTTATAATATACAACATAAAACTAGGGAATATTCTGGTACCCAGGTTGCTACAATTGTGTCTGAACTGTAATCACTGAATTTAAAAATATTTTTCACATCTGAAACAGAGTCACAACTTTCAAAAAGCAACTGAAAATCACATGAAAAGAAATGAAAAATGGGACTAGTGAGTTAAGACAAGAAAGAACTATGTAATATAATCATAGAGGGATAGAGACATAAAAAAGTAAATTGGAAAAATAGAATGAGTTTTTGCTGTATTCTACTTTATTCAAGATAACATTTGATTTCTGGACATTAAATAGCATCATGAAAAAAAAAGCCCTGTTATTAAACTAATAAGATATATATCATGATTCCTGACTGATGTTCTAAATCCCATTGATATTTTAGTATATCTAATGTGTATACTTTACAAAGCCAAACTCTTGGTTTCACTCTGATTTGAAAATAAAGCCCAGTGTAAATGACCAAATCACTAAAATGAAAATCTTTAAAAAGTTTAAAGGTAAAACATAGTTCTAAAGACTGTTAAAACACAGAAGATTTATAAAAAGAAGGAACACGCTGACATCCATCTATTCTTTGTCCAAAACAGCCTAGTCACCTGTGACTACACAATTAAAGCTGGATAGCGTGAATGAGATGTCCTATAAGTATGTAATACATAGAAGATTTTGAAGACTTAGCATTTAAAAAAAAAAATCTAAACTATTAATAATTTAAAAAATACTGATAATAATATACTGGGCTATTATCACACATGCCTCTGAAATTAATGTTACCTGTTTTTTACTTTTACAATGTGGTTACTAGAAAAAAAAATCTAAGTTGTATTATCTGGCTCACTTCTGTTTCTACAAGACAGTGTTGATTTTAGAAAGCCTAAGTAAGTCCAGAATGCCTGGAATGCTTATCTTAAAACCAAGGACTTAATGATGACCAGTTAAATGGTACCAGAAAAAAATCACATCCTCGTGGAATCACGTGAAAACTACTGAATATGATAGGTTAGCTTCGGCCTGCCAACTATGATGAAAATTCTTGTTTTTCTAACTTTTTTTCCACTTGTTAAAGACTTGAGTATTTAAAAAACAAAACAAAACTCACAAATAACTGACTGTTCTACAGTCATGATAACATAACTACAAGCAGATTTAAAATTATTTAACTGATTGGTGATAATTCAGTGAAATTATCTCTAAAAGTAAAAAAATCAGTGGCAGCTTAAAATTATGAAAAGTCAGCCAATCAGCAGACTCAACCCAATGAACACACTTTTATAGTTGATATTGCTATGTTCCTGCCTTGGTAACCAACATAAACCATGTCTAAGACTAAATTTATTCCTGTCCTTAACTAACTCAACCTAAAACAACCTTCCCCCCAAAACCCTACAGAAGATCGGTAAATCAATTTGCTCAGTAAGACTGTGCCTAACCAGTACACAACTCTCCTTCATTAAATAACACAGTTTGGCTTAAAAAAATTTTCCCCAGGTTTACTGTGATACAATTGACATGACATGTGACAGTGTGGACTTTGGGGCTTTATTTTAGATTTTGAGGGGTGGTACCAAGCTTTGATAGTTATTAGTAAGTTCTTTCCAACCCTGTCTCACTTTCTTGTCCCTCAGCTTGCTTGCATGTTTTAAGTTAGCTAAACTTTACTTTTTATAGACATTCTCTCAAGAGTGCTGAACCTCTTTACCTCTACTCTCCCCTGACTTGGGTATTTACAGTACCTACTCCCACTATATTTTCTGAGAAGTTACTCTGCATTGTCTCTGTGGGTATGGGATTGCTCATAAGAGTAAAGATTTGTGGTTGGTAATGTTAAGATTTTTTGAAACTATTGAACAAAATGTAAACCAACTATGTACAGGAGCATCAAATTAGGTTTTCTCCTGTAGCATTACAGTTAAAAAATAAACTCTCTGGAAACTTCAGTTCATTCTGGAAAAATGCTTCAGTTTTTCCTAGGAACTTCAAATTGCCCAGACAAAAATAAAGCTTATCCCCAAATTAAAACTAACTCTGTAACAAGCAACAAAGATGAACAGTAAGTTACCTGCTAATGTTGCTGCTGCAGCCAATCCTGCTGCAGTATATGGATCAGTTCCTGGAGGAGCAGCACTAATAATATATGGATTTGGCACAAATGCAGCTGGAGCAAGGCCTGCTGAGAATACACCAGCTGTATTTTAAAGAGGGAGAAATAATAAATAAAAACACATATAACGTTCTTCATTAGGTTAAAACAAAGAAAAACACAAAAGTTTCTATTCTGAAATTGGGGTTGAAGGGGAGAGGGTATATAATAGCTCAAATTCTTATTAACTAAGTGACCTTGGATACATAACACAACCTGACCCCAAGGTTCTTTGTTTATGTAACAGGTGTTATCAATAGTGATTTTTGTCAGAATTAAATAAGTGACTGTACAGTACAAGCACATAACAGGCACATGATAAATGTTTATAGAGTTAGTACTATTGTTCAATAGTGGTTTTCCATTCAACCTTTATTAAGCCATACCATGAGCTAGAGATTCAACAGTGAGGAAGACAGATGTGATCTGCCCTCACAAATCACTCTACCTAGTGAGAAAAATAAACAAGTAAATTGGCAATTAGAATATAGTGTTATAAAAAGTGCTAGGAGCACAGAGAGGAGGGGCATCCAATGAGCTTTGGGTAAAATGGAGTGGGATTGTAGCATACAAGATAAAACTGGACATATGATGGTAATGAAGCCTCATGAACAGCTTTTTGAGTCATGTTAAGCAGTTTGGACTTTAGCCTGAAAATAAAAGGAAAACAATGAAGAGCAGGGGAATGACCACTTCTGAGCCTAATATACGCCAATATGGATTCAGTATAGGCTCAGAAAGATTTTAAAATATGCACTGCAGTACTTATTAGAGAATACAACTGCTGGTACCGAGCACGAGTCAGGATATAGACCTTTTACCATAAGGTACTATTAAATCACTTTGAAAATGTGGAAAGCTAAAAGCCTCAGGTAATCCTTAGTAACAGTTAGTTTATAGCCTTCTAAAAAGTATTTTCCCATTTTAGAAGTGATTTTAATATAGCTCTCTCAATATTTACATTACAAAGCAGATAAAAAGTAGAGTTTCAAATATTTGAAAAATAATTAGTATGATCTAATGGATATATACATCAAAGCTTCTGCTGAAAAAACATGCTTAAAAAACTTATTTTAAGCTCACAACATTTATACATAGATACATTTATAAATAGTTACAACATATTAGACATCAAACAATATGCTTGTGTGGGTATACATAAACATGTATGTTTGAATCTATGTTTACACATGCATATAAATGCATAAATATATATCCTTCTAAATTTTTTTAGCTGCACCTGAGGCATGTGGAAGGTCCTGAGCCAAGGATCTAACCCCCACCACAGCAGCAAGGCAAGCTAGTGCAGTGACAACACCAGATCCTTAACCCACCAGGTCACAGGAAAACTTCAATTTGTTTTTCATTTTGCCATATCTTTCTTAAGTTTTTAATGTGTATATATTTGCACACATTCATACATTTTGTATTTTAGTGTATAATGGTATTTTAATGTTTTTCATTTGCCAATTAACCATAAAGCCCTTTCTATGTGATATCAATCTAATTCACTTTTAATAGCTGCATAGTATGTATCCTACTATGTAAAAAGGAAGATGATTTAACCCATTTACTACAATGGTTCACAACTTTTTGCTATAAATAAATAATGCTATTATTTTTTAAGTATACTACACTATCATATCTCCATGAAAATTCACTTAAATGGACAAATACATATAAATTCTTGATCCACATTTCCAGATTTCTCTCCAGGGAAGTTGCACCAATTTACACCCCTGTCATGAGTATATGAAAATATCACTCACATTCCTGCCAAAATAGGACATTATCAAACTTTTAAAAGGCTGTTAATGTGAGAGGTAAAATAAAACCATGAAAATGTTTTGGTCTCGGAGTTCCCATTGTGGCTCACTGGTTAACAAATCCCACCAGGATCCATTAGGTTGCGGGTATGATCCCTGGCCTCGATCAATGGGTTAAGGATCTGGTGTTGCCGTGAGCCATGGTGTAGGTCGTAGATCCGGCTTGGATCCCAAGTTGCTGTGGCTGAGGTGTAGGCTGGTGGCTGCAGCTCCGATTTGACCCCTAGCCTGGGAACCTCTATATGCCTTGGGTGTGGCCACAGAAAAGACAAAAGACCAAAAAAAAAAAAGTTTTGGTTTTAATTAACAGTGCTATCAAGAAGCAAAACATCAAATCTTGCATATCTTTATTTCACACAAAAATTTTTAATCCATCAGGAATATGACCCAATTATCTCCAAGCTATTTCCCAAAGATATTTTTATAATTAATTTACAAGGTCAAGGTTAAAATCACCCTACCCCTGTACCCCAAACACAAACAAACCATTTCAAAGTCTTCTTGTCTGCTGATCTACTTATATAATTTCTAGGCAAGTGCCACACTGTTTTAATCACTGTTGATAATAACTGTTTTGAAGTATCGTTGAGTAAGCCCATCTCTCACTTTAGTGTTTGATTAACTTTTTCTGAAACAAACATAAAAAAGCAAACTTTCAAGTTCCCCCCAAAAATCCTGTTGGGCTTCCAATCAATACATTAAATCCACAATTAAATCTAAAGAGAATTGACATTTTTATAATATTGAGTTTCCCCCAAAGGGCATGTGTTCCCATTTATTCAAGCCTTCGGAAATATAGTTTTTTTTTTTTTTTTTTTAACATATGCCTTGCACATCTTTGGTTACCCTTTACTCCTCTCCACATCCTGATTACTATAGGTTATATTTCAGTGTTCTAAAAGACGTCCTAAAAGTTTTATTTTCTGGTCATTTAATCCTAGGTGATAGGTAGTTAATTATGTAGCCCACCCATATCTTTTTATTGACAAGAATCTGAAGTGGTCTGCTTCACATCATTTTACTGTTTCAAGAGCTCTGATCTTTGATGGCTTAAGTCTTTCAATATTCTAAATAAACTTTAAAAATTCTTTTCAGAACTTAAATTTCGCTTATTTCTACATCAGGGGTATAAACTCTACTGTGTGTTATGTGACTACCCTCTGACTGCTCTTTCTTATTTGCACTGTAATTTCTGCTTGAGATACTATCTTACATGAGAGATCTTCTTACACTTACTCATCACAGTTGCCAACTACACACTATAAGGTGAAGAAGTCAAACAAATCTCTACTAATTTACTTTTTATCCCTCTTATAGCTCTCTGCAGGCCACATGGTACTTCTATGGCTCTTCTCTCAATTTCCTAAGCTACAGCCAATTCCCCAACAGGAGTTCCCAGTGTGGATCAGTGGAAACGAATCTGACTAGTACCCACGAGGATGCAAGTTTGATCCCTGGCCTCACTCAGTAGGTTAAGAATCCAGGGTTGCCATGAGCTGTTGTGCAGGTCACAGATGTGGCTCCGATTTGGTGCTGCTGTGGTTGTGGCACAGGCTAGTGGCTATAGCTCCCATTTAATCCCTAGCCTGGGAACTTTCATATGCCGTGGTCGCGACCAAAAAAGCAAACAAAACAAAACAAAACAAACAAAAACAGATAAAATGTGGCCACTAGAGTTCCCTGATGGTCCAGTAGGTTAAGGACCCGGCACTGTCATTGGTGTGGCGCAGGTTCAATCCCTGGTCCATGCCCACATACTGCAGGTGTGGCCAAAAAATAGTAATAATAAAAAAAGTGGCTACTAAAGAATTTTAAATTCTATATGGCACATATATTTCTGGTGGGACAGTGCTGTTCTAAATAAGTATCTGCTAGCTAAGAGATGATCCAGCAAACCTGGATAAAAGGACTGATAATCAACAATAAATATATTTAACAGTGGAACAAAGATGAAAGGATGGGAGCAATTTTGGTAAGTTATGCTTTCTTTGAAATATTTTCATTTAACTCAAGTTTTTAAATTTATTTGCATAGTTTCCCAGACAGTTTCACAAAGAAGTTCTTTTTTTGTTTGTTTTGTGTCTTTTTAGGACTGCACCCACAGCATATGGAGGTTCCCAGGCTAGGGGTCTAATTGGAGCAGTAGCCGCCGGCCTATGCACTGCTGGATCCGAGCCGTGTCTGCAACCTACACCACAGCTCATGGCAACACTGAATCTTTAACCCACTGAGCAAGGCCAGGGATCCAACCTGCAACCTCATGGTTCCTTGTCAGATGCATTAACCACCGAGCTGCTACGGGAACTCCACAAAGAAGTTCTAAGTTCTGACAAATCTTTAAAGATCTTGTAAGTCCACTGTAATTTAAAATACCCCAAGATAAAACCGAGAGCTGGTTCTTTGAAATGGTAAACAAAATTGACAAACCTCTTGCCAAACTACCAAGAAGAGAGGGAACTGAAGAAAACAAAATAAGGCATGAAAAAGGAGAAATCTCAACTGGTACTGCAGAAATAGAATATTCCCAAGGCATTAAATAAGGGAACAATTTCTAAATTATTTTTATGACACAAGTACACTGGTATCAATATCTAACAAAATAAAAGCAAAAAATGCATACACAAAATTAAAGACTAATTTTATATGTTATTAAAAACTCTCAAATAAAATATTAGGAAACTAAAAGAGCTCATTAAAGTAATTATACACAACTCAGATTCTCAGAATGTGGGAATGATTCAATTACTGGAAAATATCATTCATAAAATTTAATAAATACTAATTTGGAGCTTTCATAGGTGCCAATTTATAAAGAAAGATATAATGACAGAAAGGAAACCAAGTGAAATGACAGCAAAAGATAAAATACCAAAGAAGAAACTTTTTTTTTTTTTTGTCTTTTTGCCTTTTCTAGGGCTGCTCCCAGGGCATATGGAGGTTCCCAGGCTAGGGGTCTAATGGGAGCTGTTGCTGCTGGCCTACGCCAGAGCCACAGCAACACGGGATCCGAGCCGAATCTGCGACCTACACCACAGCTCATGGCAACGCCGATCCTTAACCCACTGAGCAAGGCCAGGGATTGAACTTGCAACCTCATAGTTCCTAGTTGGATACGTTAACTACTGCACCATGATGGAAACTCCCAAAAAACAAACTTATTAAGAAATACGCAAACTTAAATGAGAAAAATTTTTGAAGCACTCACAAATACCAAAGCAGACTTGAACAAAAAGTAAAAATACACTACCAGATCCTGGATAAGAATATTTAATGTCAAGATGTTGGTTTTCCTAAATTAATTTAAAATTTTAACCTTACCTGGTAGTAAATTAGAGGATTTAAAAGTTCACATGAAGGAGTTCCTGTCGTGATGCAGCGGAAACGAATGTGACTAGTAACCATGAGGTTGCGGGTTCAATCCCTGGCCTCACTCAGTGGGTTAAGGATCTGGCGTTGCCGTGAGCTGTGGCATAGGTCGCAGACACAGCTCGGATATGTTGTTGCTGTGGCTGTGGTGTAGGCCGGCGGCTACAGCTCCGATTAGATCCCTATCCCTAGCCTGGGAAACTCCATATGCCTTCGGTATGGCCCTCAAACAGACAAAAGACAAAAGACAAAAAAAAAAAAAAAAAAAAAAAAAAAGAAAAAAAGAAACTTCACATGAAAAAGCAAATAAGAACCAAAAACTTGCAACTCCCAAAAAGAAGAGTGATAATGGGTATCCTAGCCTGCCACATATAAAACTTACCATAAAGCCTCAAGGAATAAAAAGTGTTATACTGGCCCATGAACATACAGCAATCAGAATGATTTTAACACGGAGAAAGGACTAGGTACATGGATAAAGGAAGCTGAGGAAAAGAGGAAAAAACAGGTCTAGAGTTTTTTAGAAGCCATCTAGAAATGTGTGGTCAACTCTGATTAAAACCGAAAATAAAATGAGTGTGTTCGCAACTTTTCCAAACAGGATATCAAGGTCAGCCAGAATCGGGTGTAAAAATGGTTATACGAATCTACACATGGGCTAAAATGACATAAATATTACACATACACATTTACCAGTGTGTACACCTGCCTTTAGTACTTACATAACTACAGTACATAATTATGTAAGATAGAGCCATTTAGGGAAAACTAGGTGGGGAATCCCTGTACTCTCCTTGCAACATCATGTGAATCAGTAATTATTCCAAAAAACAAGTCAAAAAACAAACCAAAAACCACAACATGGACAGACACACACACTAATGCTTAAACTCTAGCAGTAACAAATATGTAACTGTAATACTTCATGTTACAGTAAAGACTAAAATGGAGTTCCCATCGTGGCTCAGCGGAAATGAATCTGACTAGCATCCATGAGGAGACAAGTTCTATCCCTGGCCTCGCTCAGTGGGTTAAGGATCCAGCCTTGATGTGAGCTGTGGTGTAGATGCAGCTCAGATCTGGCATTGCTGTGGCTGTGGTGTAGGTTAGCAGCTACGGCTGTGATTCGACCCCTAGCCTGCGAATCAGGTGCAGCCCTTAAAAAAAAGACTAAAGATCAGGAGTTCCCATCGTGGTGCAGTGGTTAACGAATCCGACTAGGAACCATGAGGTTGCGGGTTCGGTCCCTGCCCTTGCTCAGTGGGTTAACGATCCGGCGTTGCCATGAGCTGTGGTGTAGGCTGCAGATTCGGCTCGGATCCCGCGTTGCTGTGGCTCTGGTGTAGGCCGGGGGCTACAGCTCCGATTCGACCCCTAGCCTGGGAACCTCCATAGGCCGCAGAAGCGGCCCAAAGAAATAGCAAAAAGACCAAAAAAAAAAAAAAAAAAAAAAAAGACTAAAGATCAAAGAACAAGGAGCTTAATGAAGTAAGAAGAAAATATTTAAAAAAATTTTCTTGGGATCCCTCTTTCCAAACCATTTTGAAAATAAGCATTCTGATTTGATGTGGGCACCTATAACTACATTTGAATTTCCAAGAGTTTGACATCTTGACTTCACTGAGGAAAATTCATGTGCTGACAGCCTTTATCAAGTTACAGATTCTTATTTCACTAAGGATACAAGTAAAAATAAAACTGTTCTTTCCTCATTAATCTTTTTATTTATTTATTTATTTATTTATTTATTTTACTTTTCTAGGGCTGCTTCCCACGGCATATGGAGGTTCCCAGGCTAGGGGTCTAATTGGAGCTATAGCTGCCAGCCTCACGGTAATGCCGGATCCTTAACCCATTGAGCAGGGCCAGGGATCGAACCCGCAACATCATGGTTCCTAGTCGGATTCGTTAACCACTGCGCCAGGACTGGAACTCCTTTCCTAGTTAATCTTTACTCTTGCCATACATGGCATCTACTAAAGTTTGGTCTCAATGAGATGTTTCAAAAAGTAATGAAATTACACCAATCATCAGTAAATAAAAATGAAACATTCTTAACACTTTAACAGAAGATTTTCTAACAGTGTAATAACAATGGTAACTTATAAAGACTCACCTATATGTGGCTGCTGAGCTGTGGCTAATGCATATTGCTGCTGCTGAGCTGCAGTTAACTGCTGAACTGTTAGCGCATTAGTCCTCTGAAAGAGCTATTAAGGAAAATATTTAATACAAAGATCAGTCTCAAAGCATTTAATTTCTGCTTAGAAAGCTGGGAATAGAATATTTTAAATACTTATTTAAATCACCTTCTCAACTATTAAGGACATATTATTCAATAAAACATTAATCGTTCAAAAACTCCCCTATTATTTATGTCAGTGCCTCATGCTACTTCGGGCTACACTAGTACACAGGTAAGAGGAACATCTTTGAAAGAGAGGCAAACTTTACCTGCTGCTGGGAATTGTAGTCAAAAAGGCCTACAGTAGCTCCTGAAGAGTCCATTGGTACCTGATTACCAGGATAGTCAAACTGTAAGGAATCCAGACCAACTTGTTCCATGGCATCCAGATTCTGAGTTTCAGGATTTGAAAATTCTTCAACAAGTGGTTTATTAGCTGTAGGATTAGGAAGAGGTCCCAATCCTTCTGGGGGATTAGTGTTGGGGCCCAGGCGTTCAACTACTTCAGTTGGAGAGGCTTGACGACTTCCAGGAGTACGACTATATAAAGAAAAGAGAAAGGCATTATGAGTAAAAGTAACAAGTCAGCCAAAAGGAGATCTGGACAAATGGCCGGCCCTGCACTAGTAAGAGTCTGGGAGCTGTCTCCTCCTGATGCATACAGAGGGCAAATTAGACCTAAGTCACTAACCATTCTGCTTTATTATATTTTTTTCTGTCTAATCTAGCTTCCTTTTAAGAGCTGACAGTTACTTTTTTCTTATACTATGAATGACCAATGCCCCCAATTTAAATAGCATAAAGATACAATTTTACAGCTAAGAAAATTGGCCAACATCATGATTTAGGCTTAGACTACCTGAAACTTTTTTTTGGCCTTACCCATGGCATGCAGATGTTCCTAGGCCAGAGAAGAACCCTTGCCACAGCAGCAACCTGTGCTGTAGCAGTAATAACACTGGATCCTTAATTCATTGAGCTACCAGGGGACTCCGTACCTGAAATTTTTGACTCAAATCACAGACAAAATGGATGGTACGAATGATAACAGACTATCAAGTGACAAACATGGGAAGTCTGAAAACCAAAATCCACCTACTATACTCCTGTCCTGGCCACCAGCATACAAGTGCCTAACAGCTTGCTTAATATGTCAAAAAAAAAAAACAACCCCAAAAAACAAAACAAAACAAAAACACAACTGGACAAGAAGAATCACCATAGTCTCCATGACTTAAGGATATAACAGAAAAGAGCAGTGAACCAAGACAAAAGGCAACTCCTAACTCTATCTTTATTTATTTATTCACTGGCCATGGCCATGGCATGCAGAAGTTCCTGAGCCAGTGATCGAACCTGTGCCACCGCAGCAATCTGAGCCATAGCAGTGATAATGTCAGATATACTTAAACTGCTGAGCCACCAGGGCATTCCAGGATGCTATCATTATATATTATTTTGAGCAAATTCATTTCATCTTCAAGACCTCAGTTCCCTTATTGAGACTGAAGAGGTGACACATGATTCCAAATAATAAAAATGAAAAAGCTACCATGAAAACTTTCTGTGCTCTCTAAAAGCCATTTTTATCATACCAAATTATTCCAGTTTAAATTATCAGAAATAAAGAGGAGTTCCCGTTGTGGCTCAGCAGGTTAAGAACCTGACATAGTGTTCGTGAGGATATGGGTTTGACCCCTGGCCAAGCTCAGTGGGTTAAGGATATGGCATTGCTGCAAGCTGCGACACAGGTTTCATATGTGGCTCAGAGCTGGTGCTGCTGTGGCTGTGGGGTAGACCTCAGCTACAGCTCCAATTCAACTTCTAGCCTAGGAACCTCCATATGCTGCAGGAATAGCCTCAATAAAAACAAAAGCAAAAAACAGAATATATAGGAAGAAAAAACTAATAAAACTGAAAGGATCTTTTTTAAAATCAGCCAATTTAGAGTTCCTGTCATGGCGCAGCAGAAATGAATCCGACTAGGAACCATGAGGTTGCAGATTCGATCCCTGGTCTCGTTCAGTGGGTTGAGGATTCGGCGTTGACATGAGCTGTGGTGTAGGTCGCAGACGTGGTTGGATCCTGCAATGCTGTGGCTGTGGTGTATGCTGCCAGTTGTAGCTCTGATTGGACCCCTAGCCTGGGAAACTCCAAATGCTGCCGGTGCGGCCCTAAAAAGCAAAAAAATTTAAAAATTAAAAAAAAAAAAAAAAAATCAACCAATTTAAAAAGAAAGCCAGCTATAGTTCTTTCATTCTTGTTAGTTTTATTCCAGTAACATATACATGTTGATGATATATCAGTTAATGTATATAATAAAGATGTACTGCCATAATGACCATATGACCACAGCTATTTGGAATGTTTTTATATAGCTAAGGACAATACTGTATCTAAAATAATTTATAAACAATTTTAAATATACACCCCAAACTTAACGGAATCAAATTAGAATGCTATTTAATGTAAAATTCATATTAACATGGAGAAGTACAGCCTTTCATATAAAACTCAAACAAAGCAAAAAGTACAGGATACAATAGAAAAGTTATTATGCTATCAGTGGTGCTATTTTCTTGCTATAGTTAATGATGTGTTAACACTTCAATTATAAATGCATACTCTGAAGGGTTCAAAATCAACTCAATTTTAAATGCATGCCCTTGACTTAAACAGATTAAGTAATAGTAGAAGATCAAAATCAGGATAAGGTTCTAAAACAAACTGAAGAGCATTAAATTTATTTCTTGTCCAAAGAGGTTTACTGGTTTTGGATGCTTTTTTGAATTTAGAACAGATACGAATGGCACTATTTTTAAGAATTTTTACTCTGCTTTTGATAATTAAATGCAATAAATGTAAAAATAAACCACCCACATGTACCTATAACTCACTTAACTGAGATTCCATGGTTCGTAATATTCCAAAGAAACAGCTCATTTTTCAAGTATAGGCCCCAAAGCATCTAACTGTTGATAGGAAATCAGTATGAAGAAACAACTCTCAAATATTTAGATAAATGTGCACTGCCTAATCTAAGACCACCGAAGGCTAAAGAAACACTTATTTAACTTTCCATAAAGACACAACAAAAAAATCTACAACTGAACTTAAAACTAACTTTTTGAAGTCTCTAACATGTTCCCCCCTTCCTAATCTCAGGAATATTAAGTAT
Source organism: Sus scrofa (assembly GCF_054392235.1). NCBI lineage: Eukaryota > Metazoa > Chordata > Mammalia > Artiodactyla > Suidae > Sus > Sus scrofa. The sequence continues at coordinate 130,127,429 of NC_139385.1, read as the reverse complement.
TAGCATAAACTCATTTAAGAAGAAAGGTCATATCTTCTAAGCTTATTATGGTTCTTTATTTCCAAGAACAAGAGATAAAGGATGGGGAATAGGATTTGCAATACAGGGACAGAAGGAAGAGGAAACTACAGAAAGGTACTTGAGAGCAAACCCAAGAAGAGTTTGCCAAGAAAAATCACAGATTAAACCTAAAATTCTCTAAATTTTATCAGGGAGGAAACAGTTAAAATTTAGACTACTATATTAATAGAAAGGTAACAGCAGCTTTAACATTACTCCTTCAATGGAATGCACTGTTTCAGATATTTCATAATCATTAACTACTATTCCCTAAGAAAAATTTTTAAATCTTCCTCCAGATTAAAACAGGCACAAAGGGAAATGAAATAAACCAAAATTGGAAAAATGTCTAAATCAATTACATCAGCTAGTAGCAATAATCCCTAAAGAGATATGTTTTTCTTCTTGAGAAAGTTAAAATCTTACTTAAAATCTTTGCAATCGGCATCCATTCCATTTGGCAAACCTCTGCCATTTATTTTAGAATCATCATCATCTCCTTGTTTAAGATCTCTGTTTTGGTCCTCCTCAAATGGAGAAGCCTTGCCTTTTTGATCTCCTTTCTCAGGTCCATCTGTTTCAGCATCTCTAGTGCCCTGAGGAAAAAGAATCTGTTTGATTCTGAATAATTAATAGAACACAAAAAGAGGCACCATAAGGTGACCTAAAACTACACTATAGTGCAGGTAAACAATAAAAGCATTGGATCTTATTTTATCTTAATTTCGCAGTCAACTATTTTTATCAAAGGCCAAAAAATTGAGTACAAACCAGTGATTTATAACAGAAGGGCTAAGGCAACCTTAACTATAGCGGTGCTGGAAAAGCAGTAACACCACAAATGAGATTAAAATTCTACTTAATGCATAGATGATTTTGTTTTGTTAACTTTCATATCAAGCACTACCACAAAGATGCAATATTAATCTTAAAAACAATGTTTTTAAATTAACATGGGTTTTTTGATAAATGGTTAAGATTATAAATATTCCCAGTGGTTTGACAATTTCATGTATTTTAAGAAGTGGCCAAGAGAAGAAAACAAGAGCACCAAATGCCACAAAATCTCCTTCACCTCTAGGAAGGACTAGAAAAAGAAACTGACTTAAAGATAACCAAATAACCATTCAGCAATATTTAAATATTTCTTTATGCAAAATACTTACAAAAGTTCCCTTCCTAAATCGAGAATCCAATTTATCAGCAGGAGAAGAACTTAATACATATTCTACCATGCTCACACCAAGGCCTCCACTTTCTGATCGCGGAGACAGTATCGCATTTACTTCACTGTTTCCATGAAAACCCTGTCCAGATCTTCTCTGTACCATAATAGGCTGGGACATTGAATGGTCTGTTTGGAAGAAAGGACATAATTACAAACCTGTATTTTTAAGCTAACCAAAATGTATGTACACAAATTAGTATACTAAAGCAAACGAAAATCCACATATTTTGAATATTGCTGCAGTCTTTATAAAAAGATCTCCCTTCATTCTGATGAGATCCACTGGCCTGGGTACATCTCTTGAGAATACAGGTCAGAAAGCCTTTTGGTTAAAAAAAAAAACAAAAACAGGTAAAAACCTGCGAGTAACAGTCAAACCCAAAGGTCAATGGAGACAGAAACTAACTTGAAATCTACACTGCCTGTAAGTATCTTACTAAAATGCTCTATTGACCATTCAGAACAACTGAAAACAAAAACTTTAGAGATAAAACCTAAAATAACTCCTAAATTGGCAGAGGCACTTCTCAAGCTCATAGTTCTGTACTGGACAGATTCAGAACACATGGCTGTACCACTATAAACACAAACAAGTAGGTTTGGAAAAACTAGTAATAGCAAAGAATTTTCTATTCCCGGAGTAAAAACTAAGTACTACTTATTTAAAGATTATTTTAAAAAAAACCTCCTCTAGTCTAAATGGAGCTCCCGCTGTGGCCTAATGGGATTGGCGGCATCTTGGGACTGCTGGGACGCAGGTTTGATCCCTGGTCGGTCACAGTGGGTTAAGGATCTGGCAAGCTGCACCTGCAGCTCAGACCTAATCCCTGGCCTGGGAACCCATGCGCCACAGGGCAGCCAAAAAAAAAAAAAAAAAATCCATCTAGTATGAATACTTTTGCTACCTATTTATGTGACAGAAAGAAAAAGCAATATTTATAATCTGACAGGATTTCCTGTGGTGGCGCAGCGGAAACGAATCTGACTAGGAACCATGAGGCTGCAGGTTCAATCCCTGGCCTCACTCAGCAGGTTAAGGATCCAGCATTGCTGTGAGATGTGGTGTAGATCACAGATGTGGCTCAGATCTGATGTTTCTATTGCTGTGGCTGTGGCATAGGCTGGCATCCGTAGCTCTGATTCGACTTGTAGCCTGGGAACCTCCATATGCCGTGGGTATGGCCCTAAAAAGCCAAAATATAAATAAATAATAATAATGATAAAAGAGTTGAATTATCATAGAGGTACTCAATCATTATTCCACTAACTGCAGTAATTTTATTTATTTTTGTCTTTTTGCCATTTCTTGGGCCGCTCCCGCGGCATATGGAGGTTCCCAGGCTAGGGGTCAAATCTGAACTGTAGCCACCGGCCTACGCCAGAGCCACAGCAACATGGGATCCAAGCCACAGCTGCAATATACACTACAGCTCACAGCAACGCCGGATCCTTAACCCACTGAGCAAGGCCAGGGATCGAACCCGCAACCACATGGTTCCTAGTCGGATTCGTTAACCATTGTGCCACGACGAGAACTCCTAACTGCAGTAATTTAAAAATGACCGCAATTTTTGTTAAACCACATCAAAACATTTCCCTGTCAGTACCTTTATCCATGAGAGTCATTATATTTTTTCATTCAATCATTCACCCATCCATTCATTAACAGTTCAAATGCTGATTTACTATCTCTCTTATGCTAGGCATTGTGCTATTTATGGAGAATTCAAAAAGAAATAAAAGATAGTCCCTGACCTCAAAAAGACTATAATTTCACATGAGGCAATCATTATAGAGCAAAAGTACTTAAATAAAAACAATCCAGGACACCGGAAACAGAAAGAAAGGGCACCAATTCTTCCTAGTCTTAGAGCATTTCGGTTAGAAAAATCAGCATGTTCAAAGGCCTGAAAGTGCCAGGAGAACACAATGAAATTAACAATCACAACTAATTCAGTTAAGCTGATAAGGAAATATGTATATTATAAAATTTCCTACAGACACTTTAAGAATTTCAGAATGATAATTCCTTTAGCACAAAGAATGTACTGTTCGTATTTGTACATGCTTGTCATTCAATCAATGCTTGTTCAGTGAACTAATACATTCATTTCTAATTTTCTCATTTCTCTTGGTAAAGATGAATTCGTCTTCAAAATTTTATCTATACAACTAAAAGTTAAGTTGGGAGAGGGGGTAGTACAAGGAATTAACTAAAATTATAAACTTGACACTGAAAAGATACATCAGGAATAAACAGTTGCTTAAATGTTTTATTGCTGGTACTAGTTGTCCTCCAAATATAACATACCAAAAATATTTCCCTATCATTCATCTCGAAAATATCTCTCATTACCATGTTATGCTCAAAATGGTTTGCTCTGGAATGCTTTACAAAATATTTGGTCCTGCAAGTAAAGCAATTAAACTCAAGCTTCAAAACAAAAATCAAAACATGTCTACAAATCAAGTTTTCAAGCACATGGTTTTTTCCTCTTTTTTTCTTTTTATTGCTGCACCCACGGCACATGGAAGCTCCTGGGCTAGTAGTCGAACCGGAGCTGCAGCCGAGGCCAGCACCACAGGCACAGACACACCGGATCTGAGCTGCACCTGTGACCCACACCGCAGCTTGCAGCAATGCCAGATCCTTAACATACTGATCAAGGCCAGGGACTGAACTTGCATCCCTACAGAGACTATGTTAGGTCCTTAAATCAATGAGCCACAATGGGAACTCCCAAGCACATGTTATTTTTATTTTAACAAGAAAAGTACCTTTTGTGGGAAAAATGAACCCTAGTTCAAATAAGTGAATAATTTAAATTATGAGTCCAATCTAATATAGGTTATTTCAATCTAGAAAAAAAAAATTCCCGAGGGCAAGGATCATGTATCATTTCTCTTTGTACTCTCTAAACCAGGCATATTATATTACATATTAGTTGAATTAAAAAAATTTCTGGAGTTCCCGTTTGGCTCAGCAGTAACAAACCTGACTAGTATCCATGAGGACACAGGTTTGATTCCTTGCCTTGCTCAGTAGGTTAGGGATCTGGCACTGCTGTGAGCTGTAGGGTAGGCTGCAGAAGCAGCTGAGAAACCACATATTGCTGTGGCTGTGGCATAGGCAGGCAGCTACAACTTTGACTGGACCCCTAGCTGGGAATTTCCATATGCTGAGGGTACGGCCCTAAAAAGCAACGAGCAAACAACAACAACAACAAATTCCAAGTATGATTTAGTAGTTAACGAAGTTTTCAATTTTTCAAGATTTTGACCATAAAACAGTATTACTAAAATTTTCTAGCATTTCCTAATTTTTTTTTTTTTCGTCTTTTTGTCTTTTTGTTGTTGCTATTTCTTGGGCCGCTCCTGCGGCATATGGAGGTTCCCAGGCTAGGGGTCCAATCGGAGCTATAGCCACCGGCCTACACCAGAGCCACAGCAACGCGGGATCCGAGCCGCGTCTGCAACCTACACCACAGCTCACGGCAACGCCGGATCGTTAACCCACTGAGCAAGGGCAGGGACCGAACCCGCAACCTCATGGTTCCTAGTCGGATTCGTTAGCCACTGCACCATGACGGGAACTCCCACATTTCCTAATTTTTAAACAATTATTTCATCTTTACAAAATTTAAGACTATGAAGGACTTATAAATCTTTTTAATAATTTGGAGAATAAAAAAGTATCTAGTAATTTACATTGTAAATATAAGGTTAATTTGATAATTACCATTCAGAAATGTTTTTATATTACTCTGATCATTTTGCACAGCTTTAGTAAGCTGTCAAACTTAGTACCAAAATAGAAAACTTATTTGTAAAATATGCTGAAAGCTCCATGTGCACATCTCTCAAATATTACTAATTGGAAACATTTAAAAATACAGTCAGTACTATTTTAAGAATATAACGATGCTCTTTAATTTACCAATAAATACTGTCACCCCTGTAAGTTATACTCCTTACATCCTAATTCCTTTTCCTTTCAGACTTTCTTGGACCAAACTCTCTTTTCACTACTTACAGAAATTAAAAACATTCAAAATCTGGAGTTCCCGTCATGGCCCAGCAGAAACGAATCCGACTAGGAACCATGAGGTGGCGGGTTCGATCTCTGGCCTCGCTCAGTGGGTTGAGGATCTGGCGATGCCATGAGCTGTGGTGTAGGTCGCACACACAGCTTGGATCTTGCTTTGCTTTGGCTGTGTTATAGGCCAGCAACTGTAGCTCTGATTAGACCCCTAGCCTCCATATGCCATGGGTGCGTCCTAAAAAGACAAAAATAAATAAATAAAAATAAAAAACATTCAAAATTTGCTCCATGTCTGGGAATTCTAAATTACTACAGGGGTTTATTTCCTTTGCGGATGTGGCTAAACCCTAATAAAACTAGACTGAACTACAATTATATAAATTAGTCACTGTTCATTAATATAATTTAAGCTTGAAAATGCCTATGGTTAAAGTAATGTGCTCTTTTTCAATGGAAATTCAGAATTTTACAATCAGAAATAACTTCAAATAAAACTTAACAAAATCTTGGAGCTCCCATCATGACTCAGTGGTTAATGAACCTGACTAGTATCCATGAGGATGTGGGTTGGATCCCTGGCGTCGCTCAGTGGGTTAAGGATCTGGCACTGCCGTGAGCTATAGTGTAGGTCGCAGATGTGGCTCAGATGCTGAGTTGCTGGGGCTGTGGTGTAGGCCAGCAGCTATAGCTTTGATTCAACCCATAGCCTAGGAAGCTCCATATGCCACAGGTGCAGCCCTAAAAATAACAAAAAAAAAACAACAATGAAGAAAAAAAAAAACTTAATCTTACTCTGATAAACATTTCTAATCAGTAAGTGAACCATTACTTATAGGTTATCTTACATAAGAAAATGTACATTACAATGATTTATGAAATCCTCAAAGATATCACAAAATTTCTCTAAATAGTGTCTGGAGGCAGCAAGATTAAAAAAAATTTTGGGCAAATTCATAACTCACACATACACCAATAACTTACGAGAAGTTCCCCATGCAGTCTCTCTCCATTCATCATCCCCAAGAAATATGCCTTTTTGTCCATCTTTTGTTGAATCATCAGGTTCCCAAAATTTTTTGGTAGGCAAAAGCTATTTGGAAGGGAAAAAATATTACATTTAAATTTTATTCTAATCACAAAGAGCTAAAACATAGGGGAAAGCAAACTTACCACTGAGAAGCACAAGTCAGTTTTCAATGCTAACAAAAATTCAGAAGAATCTATTTCCTAATTTGCCTAGTTAATAACTCCCCACTAATGCTTGGGAACTAGCTCTAACAACTCCAGACCTGAAAAGCCAACTTCAGATTTTTCTACATTTTTCAAAGTTTACTGTCATGTGATTTTATCAATATTTTTTTCAAAAGACTTACTAAATTTCTTAATATAAATAATACAGTAAAATTAATCTATAAAAATGATTAAAAATTTTCCTTTACTTCCAAGTATTGCCCTTAGATCATTTCCCATCCTACAGCTCCAATGATAGAAAATTTTCATTTTTACTTCATATATTCAATGTGGGAACTTCACAATTTTTATTTTTCTTGGGTTCTCAATACTAGCAATCTATTGATCTCAAATCAGGAAGCCATGGATAGTAGAAACGACACACAGAAAGATTCTTAGATACTTTTTGAGATAATCTCAAAGCCCTGTGCTCCAACCTATATTGTAACATACACAAGCATATAACAATTGTGTTGACATAACCATTTGATGATTATTCAAAATGCACACTTGGCCAATTCCTAATGAGATTTTTAATATTCATCCAGGTCTCTCCTCTCTACCTTCTCTGACACTTTGAGGAGGCCGACTGAGGATGTTTGTTTGAAAAGAACAGACTGGTGTTGGAGTTCCTGTTGTGGCTCAGTGGTTAACGAATCCGACTAGGAACCATGAGGTTTCGGGTTCGATCCGACCCCTAGCCTGGGAACCTCCACATGCTGAGGGACTGGCCTAAGAAATGGCAAAAAGGCAAAAAAAAAAAAAAAAAAGAATAGACTGGTGCTCTAAAACATGCATTTGACTTTTTAAATAAGCATTTGTAAGAAACCCACCCCTTTCAGCCCATCATTATGTGCTCATAATTAAACCTGTATATACTTCTATATTATACTTATCACACTAAATCACCTGTGTTTGCCTCCTTAAAGGCATGGTGATTTTATCTTCAGGGAGCTCACAAATATGAATTAATCATGATAAAATGAGTTTAGTGAAACCTGAATTTGGTCTGAGAGATAAGACTGTGTTTTGAGTGTTTAAAGTGTGAATGAAAGGTGGGGAGGACACAGGAGATCATGAACAAAGGCACGCACTGTGAGAAAACACATCGTTTGTAGAACAGGGTGGGACGTGGAGGAACAGATGTGGGAAGGTCACGCTGATGCTGTTAGAGCTGTCTAGGAAGACTATGAGGAACCTTAAAGACGTGTCAAAAACACAGTGTATTACAATGAAGCAAAAGGAATGAAGAGAGGATGGCAAGAGAGACACTATGTTTTGGAAAACAATTCAAGTTCCAAGTTCCATGAATAATGAATTATTATTATAGACTAGAGGCAAGGAGATGGTTAAGGAGAATTACAAAAGGGCCAAGATGACAAGAATTAAAACAGGGTACTGGCAGAAAGAACTGAGAAAATAAAATGGATTTGAGAGACATTTAGGAGAGTCAATAGGATATGAATAAAAATAAGGGGAGGCTGATAAAAAGGATAAAACTTTAAAATTTGGGTAAGGAGGTAAATGAGAGTAATACCAAATGAAATTAAAAACAAACAAACAAAAAGCCAGGAGAAGCAACTTTGAAGGGAGGGGAAAAATTCAATCTGGGCATATCCCTAATCTGTTGATCTTCTGCTAAAAACTTTTTTTTTTTTTTTTTTTTTTTGCTTTTTAGGGCTGAACTGGTGTCATACGGAAGTTCCCAGGCTGAATCAGTGCTACAGCTGCCGGCCCACGCCACAAGCCACAGCAACGGGGGATCCAAGCAGTATCTGCGACCTACACCACAGCTAACAGCAATGCTGAATCCCCGATCCACTGAGTGAGGCCAGGGATCAAACCAGCAACCTCATGATCTATTGGAACCGCTTCCGCTGTGCCATGAAGGGAACTCCCTAAACTAAAACTCTTAATTTTGTCTTTTGGCTATGGCTGTGGCATGCACAAGTTTCCAGGCCAGAGACTGAACCCGAGCCATAGCAGTGACAGTGACAGATCCTTAACCTGCTGCACCATGAGGAACTCAAATTACTGTTAATTTTAAAGGAAACCAACTTGTTATTTTAAAAAAGAGAAGTATTTGGCGTTCGCATTGTGGATTAGCAGTAATGAACCCAACTAGTATCCATGAGGATGTGGGTTTGATCCCTGGCCTCGCTGCATCATCATGGATACTGGTCAGGTTCATTAACAGCTGAGCCACAATGGGAACTCCTTAAGTACAGACATTTTAAACAATAATCTGCTCTAATAAAGAAAGATCCTGATAAAAATACAACCTCTTTTGTTGCAAGTTTTAAAAAACTCACTATAGAAGTTTCATGTAAATAATCAAACAGAATGTAAAGCTGATAATACAACACTAAAATGTTGCACTTGATATATTTAAATAATTGAACATTTATTCACAGTAAAATCCAATTTAATCCTTTTGAAGTACCATATAAATAAGCCATTTCAGGCAAAACAAAATGGTTCCTGAAATAATAATGCTTTTATCACATACTCCATAAAAGAAAAATGTTTTCATATTAAAATTAGGGTAGGAAATAAGGCATCAAAAACAAAGTTATAAGAGTTTCCATTGTGGCTCAGCGGTAACGAACCCAACTAGTATCCACGATGATGCAGGTTCAATCCCTGGCCTCGCTCAGTGGCTAAGGATCCAGCACTGCCGTGAGCTGTGGAGTAGGTTGCAGATGTGGCTTAGATGTGGTGTTGCTATGGCTGTGGCATAGGCCAGGAGCTGCAGCTCTGATTCAACTCCTAGCCTGGGAACTTCCACATGCTGCAGGTATGGCCCTAAAAAGACAAGAAAAAAATAAAGTTATAACAACTTAACAGAAGCATTTATTACAGACATGGAAGCGAAACAATTTAATCTGAGGTAGTAGAAATAACAGAATCTCAGAGCAGACTATTCCAATCTTTTGGGATAAGAACCATGTAGTGCTATAGCAGTAATAGTAGTTCATAGATCACTGCTTTCAAATACAAACTGTAAACCTATGGGGAAAGTCTATGTCAAGCACTCAATGCAATGTGCCTATTTTCTGCCAAGAACTGTGCTATGCTTTATTTTGCAAACATTTATAAGTTATCACTGCAGGCAAACAATTTAGTAATTAATGAAATTAACTCTTCCTAACATAGGCCTTTAGCACAATCCCAGAAACGGTGATGACAGTGTAGACACTAATTTCAAATACTTTTAGAGAAACTAATAGCTTGTGACCAAGAATTTAGTTAAAATGGACTAAATACAGGGCAAGTTAATGATTCAGGATAGAACAGTTTAGAAAAAAGATTGGTAAGCTGGTTGGAAGAACAACAAAAATAGTGTTTTGCCCCTGGAGACTCTTCCACTGTAACAGAAATAGGGGAGTATATTACAAAGAACAAGGGCCAAGAGATCTTGAAGATCTATAAAATACATTATCCGAGCCTTCGTATTAGTTCCCTAATTCACAAAAGCTCTAAACTAAGGTCAAGCAACTCAGCATTTCATATCAATCTACTCTTCTGTCCTTCCAAATCAGAAATGGAAATTCACCCCCTACTATCCACCATTAATTCTTCCAAGAAACATTTATGCCCTGCCCTTCTCACCTCCAAAGAAATCAGTCAACATCCTAATATACTGCCTCAAAAAAAAATAACAAATTCCTGCTAGAATTCATACTATGAAGTGCACTTACACTTCAAATTTTTCTAATACAAACTTATGTAAAATCGCCATTCCAACCAAATTAATATAATCCTAAGAATTAAAAGAACCTGGAGTTCCTATTGTCACTCAGCGGTAACGAAATCTGACTAATGTCTATGAGGACGCAGGGTCAATCCCTGGCCTTGCTCAGTGGGTTAAAGATCTGGCGTTGCTGTGAGCTGTGGTGTAGGCTGGCATCTACAGCTCTGATGTAACCCCTAGCCTGGGACCTTCCATGTGCCACAGGTGCAGCCCTAAAAAGAAAAAAGAAAAAAGGAATTAAAAGGACTTGAAGGCTCTATGTCTACATTATATTGTTCATAGAACATTCAAACTGGGACATTAAAAATAAGCATAGATGCTAATAACTGTGTAGAAAAGAGAAACCACAGGGAAGTCCCTAGAACTCCAGAATGGTGCTTTTCCAGACTTTAATCTTTGCTGTTAATAAAAGACATATTTCTTAATTTTTTCAAACCATACTAGTTCTCCAACTTTCCATTTCCAGCATCCTTTAATATCACCAGCAAGTATTATTACATGTCATCATTTCCAATGGTAAGCAGTACTATAAATAGTCAAGGCACTCAAGAGTTCAAACTTCTGTTCAAGTACTGTTACATGGTATTAGGTCAGTTAGTTAACAGTTCTGACCCTCAGTTTCTTCTCTGTAAAACAGGATAATAATAAAGCTACTGTTAAAGAATTTCTATGAAGCTAGAATAAAATAACATAGACTGCTTCCAATAGCATCTAGCACATAGCAGACATAAATATTATGTGTCTTTACTATTGGAAGTATGAATCCTTTAATATTACAAAACATGAGTAACATGCTGGCCAGCACATTTAAATGGCTGATTATTTTAAAGGGCTATAATATCTTTCATTACAAAAATCTTGTCTATAGCTATTTGCCTTCTTTATTAGTCTGAGTATCCCAGGAGGACCATGAAACTGCACTACTTATAAAAAAAAGTTGCCTAATATAGTCACATTTGCATAAAGAAACAGAATTAGAAGTTTAAATAAAGTATCCAGGATTACATATTAAGATTACACAGCTAGTAAATGGCAACATTAGGAGTTGAACCCATTACCTATTTAATTCTAAGACCCATTCTCTTTACACTACTACCATAAAAGACGGTCCTTTCCAATCACAGTTTAATTCATCAATATTTCTAAAAATATCCAGGTACTAGGCCACTGCTAGCTATAATGAATAAATAAAACAGTTTAAAGATGTCATCATGGCGTTCCCATAGTGGTGCAGCAGAGATGAATCCAATTAGGAACCATCACGTTGCTGGTTCAATCCCAGGCCTCGTCACTGGGTTAAGCCGTGAGCTGCGTTGTAGGCTGCAGACACAGCTCCAATCTGGCATTGCTGTGGCTGTGGCATAGGCCGGCAGCTGTAGCTCCTATTAGACCCTTAGCCTGGGAACCTCCATATGCTGTGGGTGCAGCTCTGAAAAGACAGAAGACAAAAAAAATAAATACAGATGTCATCATGATATTCAGACCATATAATGTGGATATTCATTACAGTGGGTAAAGTTTAAGACAAAATTAAGACATGGATTTATAGACATGACTATGATCAACTATTTAAAACAGCTGGTTTCCATTTCAGTCACCCCTAACAGCTCAGATCAAATATGTATTTGAAAGATATATGTGATTCATACAAAAAGACATTTTTACATCTTCAAAAAAGCCAGTCTTTCTCAAGGTCATTGCAGTGGATCTGAGAGGAAAGAGAGGTCTCCTTACTCTTCTATCTAGTATGTTTTTCACTTCACCATATTACCTGGGGTCTTAGTACATAAATTTTCTTTAATGTTTTCTTTAAATATTACTGTGTCGGAAAAGAAAGGAGGAAACTTTATCATACTAAGCTAGAAAATATTCTCCCCAGACACATTAACTTGGTGATTTAAAATTAAAATCTGGGTTCCCTAAAAAATTTCAAGCAGGAGCCTCTTTATCCTTACTTTAAAGTGTATATGGTGAGTTCTCATTGTGGCTCAGCAGAAACAAATTCAACTATCATCCACGAGGACGCAGGTTCAATCCCCAGCCTTGCTTAGCTGGTTAAGGATCTGGCGTTGCCATGAGCTGTGGTGTAGGCCAGCAGCTACAGCTCTGGTTCGACCCCTAGCCTAAAAACCTCCACATGCCCTGGGTGTGGCCCTAAAAAGACAAAAAAAAAAAAAAAAAAAAAAAAAAGTGTATATATACACTCATATACACACAAAGTTCCTGTCTAATTTTCATATAGATAAATAGGTATGTGTCTCCGTAGTATAGTTTTAAAACACCATACTAATGAAGTTGAGTTCAACCTCCTATTAATTAGCTCTGCTCTTTTGAAGCCATACAATATAATGCAAATTGGTAGGCCTTTTGACAAAAATGTGGTATGGAAAAAATTGGAACGGATGAGTTTATGAATGGATGAATATAAATCTGTTCCTATTTTGGATCAACAACTAGAAAAAAACTACCCTTCTGATGATGGGTCAGTAAAAGCTATTATGAACTACAACACTCAGTACACTTGAAAATAACACTATATGTAATGCAGTGCTTTGTACGTTACAGATCTACAACTTATGACATAATAAGTAAAGGTTATTTTTAAAGAAAAAAATCGAGATAGGGCAATATATTAGAAAAGGATGTAACATTAAAAAAACAAACAAACAATTTTAGAAAACTCAAGAGCCAGAAATTCAAGGCCGCTTTTAATTTATTAAAATGAATGAATTCTGGGATAAAACAAAAAACCTCACCTGTCAGGAAAGGAGGAGAAGACTGGTGAGAGAGAGATAGGCAAAGAAGGAAATCCCAGAAGGTTCCCTGCTGCCTGTGAGATGAGGAAAGATAGAAAGGCTTGTGGGAGAGAGAACCCAGAGACAGAAATGTGAGTAGGTTCTTAGCTCTCTCTTAGAGGTAACAGAATTAGTTGGTAAACTGTTAAGAAAAAAACTTAATTAGTGAATAACAGCTTATTTAAAAATACATTTCTACTAGATGGAGGTCACAGAGGCACTGATCTGGTATCTGCCGAAAATGCAGGCAGCCTCACCCTAGCTAGTTTCACTCTGCATATCTGACATCTCCATTAAGAAAAGCTTAGATTTAAGCTTAGATCATTTAACATACTATTCAACCCAGCCTCTTCTCTAAAAACCTCAAATACCCTGCCCTCCACCCCCACATAACTAACTAACTAAACTCTCTCAACTACTGTTTCCGATCATGACATCTTTTAAAAATGCAAAAAAAAGTTTTGGGGTTTATCAAATACTACTTAGAAAGGGAGGGGAAAAAAGCCAATGTAAATATATACACAATGTAGATATGGGTCGTCTACATAGTGTTGGGAGTCTAAATAAATTAAGGTAAGGGTGGGACCTTCTTGGTCTTAAGAAAAATCAAGTTCTGGTTTGTCAATAAAATAGGCTGAAACACTCTTCAAACCTGCTTTTAAGATATGTCACTCTGCTTTCTAAAGATCAAAGAAAACAAGTAACAGGGGAAAAAAGAAAGCCCTTTTTACCTGCTTCTTTTTATTCACCCATAGTGTAAATAACGGCTCTGTAGCCACTGAAATCTGCAAAGTTGTTTTGTTGTTGGTTTTGAACTAAAAAAGTATTCCTTCTTTCAAATTTTCTTAGGGCCCAGAGTTTTACTTTAAGCACTGGACTAAGAAGTTTACTTTGGCAATACTTATGCTTAAGCACCTTAACTCACCCTTAAATCAGTCCTCTGAAAATGACAAACTCTTTGGAAAACGCTGTTCTGAAGAAGGGGAGGGTTAGCTAGCTGCAGGGTGCCCTCTTGTGGCCCAGAGGAGTGACTGGACTCTTTTTCTGCATCTGAAGAGCACAGCATTGGATGGAGTGAGTCTCATGAAGGTCTACCAAAGTAAAATAATCTCCAGGAGCAAGCAGTTAATCACACATCTTAGGTCTATATAATCATGGTTATTTTCTATTATCAAAGTCCACACTATGTTAATACTACAGAACATGACAAAATAAAAATGTGACCACAAGGGTTTTCATAATCAATTAAAATTTTCTAAATACTCATTAGGTATATGGAAAACTATTTTTGATGCCTTAAATTATGTAATGGTGAGGTTAAATGGGATGCCCCGATGAAAATCATAAAGAGGACTGATAAAATCCATTCAAAAATTTAGAGTGCCCACTGTGTGCTAGCCATTCAAAGCTAACAGTCTACAGAGGAGACTAATATAAAACAAACCGTAATCAGTAACATAATAAAGTATGTATAAAGATCCATGAGAAGTCAGATGAGGAAGTAATTAATTCTACTGCAGACAGCAATGGGACAATAGATAAAGAGTCTTTTTCAGTAGAGTCCTGCAGAGGATTAGGAGTTTATTAAGCACACAATAAACAAGGAGAAATTTTTGGAAGAGAAAATAGCGAACTATTTAGTATGGCTAAAGCAAACACAGCTTACACATATAAAACAACAGGACAAAGATCAAGGAAGGCTCTTTTCTAATCTAAATAATTATGGTCCATTACCAAAATATAAGACATTACCTAACCAAGTTGATCAAATCAACCAGACATAAACAATCTCACTCAAAATTATTGCTAAAAGTTTTTTTTTTAATAAAGCTGAAAATCCCACAACTATAGATTTTAAAAGCCCATATCATTTGGAAGGTATAACCACTATTTCCAAGATTTATGGTTAAAAAAAAAGTCTTAATGGCTCAAAGTGGGGTACACATTCTTAGTATTGATAAATATTTACCTCTCCCATTCCCCGAGATTCTAATGCAAGAGCTTGAAAATCATGATTCATTTCATCCACAGATCAAACCTGTTAACAAAAAGAAAAATTAGAAAAATTAGAACTGCATCAATTTTTTAATATTTTATTGCTTTACTGATATTACAGCATGAGCTGAAATGGGCAAGAATCTATTTCCCTATAAAAACAGGTTTTCCCAATTAGAATACAGGCTAGCATTCTGCACAAAAGTGTGTCAGAAAACCTGGGGTCAAGGGTTCTGGATTATTCTGTGTGGTAAAAGAAACCCCTACCAGTTTCCTGAGCAAAAGAATAGATGGAAAGTAAAGAACAGCAGAAGTGAGCTCAAGTACTAAAATAGAGTTATCTTTAAAGAAAAAAAAAAAAATGCTGTAGTTCCTACTACAAAATTATTTTGCATTACTTCTTTCAGTTAAGATTTTTCAAAATTTCTCAGAAATTCATTATTTGTAGATCTTATCTCAATGATTAAAAGAATACTTAAGTAGTGAACCAGTTCTACCTCAAAGCAACACATTAATTAATCAGCTGTGAGAGGAATTATAATATTCAGAGGTTTCCTTAGGAATAATTCTTTTCCCTACAAAAAATAAAACACAGTATTGGCACAAAAACAAACACATAGATCAATGTAACAGAAGAGAGAACCCGGAAATAAACCCATGCACTTATGCTCAATTAATTTGTAACAAATGAAGCCAATACAATATACAATGGAAAGGAAGGAGTCTTTTCAACAAGTGGTGCTGGGAAAACTGGACAGCTACAGGTACAACAATGAGATTAGAGAATATTACCCCACACCATATACAAAAGTAAACTCAAAATGGATTAAAGACCTAAATGTAAGACATAAAACCATAAAACTCCTAGAAGGGAACATAGGCAGAACACTCTGACATAAACTAGGATCTGTCTCCTAAAACAAAATACAAGCAAAAATAAACAAATGGGACCTAATGAAACTTGAAAGCTTTTGCAAAGCAAAAGAAACCATGGACAAAATAAAAAAGACAGAATGGGAGAAGATATCTACAAATGATGTAACTGACAAGGAATTAATATCCAAAATATTTAAACACCTCATACAAATCAATAAACTCCTGCTCCAAAAAAAAAAACAAAACAAAAAACAAACAACAAAAAACTGGGAAGACCTGGAGTTCCCGTTATGGCTCAGTGGAAATGAATGTGAATAGCATCCATGAGGACGAAGATTTGATCCCTGGTCTTGCTCAGTGGATTAAGGCTCTGGCATTGCTGTGGCTGTGGTGAAGGCCAGCAGCCACAGCTCTGATTTGACCCCTAGCCTGGGAACTTCCAAATGCCACAGGGTGCAGCCTTAAAAAGACAAGAAACAAACAAACTAAATGGGCAGAAGACCTGAATAGACATTTTCCCAAAGACATAACATATGGCTAACAATCACATGAAAAGATGCTAAACATCACTAATTATTAGGAAAATGCAAATCAAAACAAGATATCACCTCCCAACTATCAGAATGGCTATCAAAAGGTCTACAAATAAATGTTGGAAAGGATGTGGAAAAATGGAACCCTTGTACAATGTTGGTGGGAACTGTAATTTGGTATAGTCACTATGGAAGCAGTATAGATGTTCCTCAGAACACTAAAAAGAGACAAATTCTATATGATCCAGCAATTCCACTCCTGAGTATCTAACTGGAAAAAAGGAAAACACTAATTCAAAAAGAAACATGCATCTCAATGTTCATAAAAACTCCATTTATAATAACCAAGATATGGAAGCAACTTAAATGCCCATTAACAGATTAATAAAGATGTGGTATATACATACAATGCAGTATTATTCAGCCATAAAAAGAATGAAATTCTGTTACCTGCCACAACATGGATGGACCTAGAGAATATTATGCTAGTGAAATATACAAACTACTGTGTATTAATTTTGTATCCTGCGACTGTGCCAAATTCATTGATGAGCTCTAACAGTTTTCTGGTAGCATCTTTAGGATTTTCTAGATACAGCGACAGGTCATCTGCAAACAGTGGTAGTTTTACTTCTTCCTTTCAAATTTGGATTCCTTTTCTTTTTCTCCTGTTTGCTGTGGCTAGGACTTCCAAAACTGTTGAATAGTCGTGGCAGGAGCAGACATCCTTGTCTTGTTCCTGATCTCAGTGGGAATTCTTTCAGCTTTTCACCACTGAGAATGATGTTAGCTCTGGGTTTGTCATATATAGACTTTATTATGTTGA
Source organism: Sus scrofa (assembly GCF_054392235.1). Lineage (NCBI taxonomy): Eukaryota > Metazoa > Chordata > Mammalia > Artiodactyla > Suidae > Sus > Sus scrofa. Next base: position 130,110,090 of record NC_139385.1, on the reverse strand, counting down.
GGAGGGTTTCCTCTAAGCCCACTTTCTGAAGGGTTTTTTATCAGAAATGGGTGTTGGATTTTGCCAAAGGCTTTTTCTGCATCTATTGAGAGGATCACATGGTTTTTATTCTTCAGTTTGTTAATGTGGTACTATCACCCTGACTGATTTACAGATACTGAAGAATCCTTGCATCCATGGGATAAATGTTTGATAGAATTCGCCTGTGAAGTCATCTGGTCCTGGACTTTTGTTTGCTAGAAGTTTTTTAATCACAGTTTCAACTTCAGTACTGGTGATTGGTCCATTCATCTTTTCTATCTTGTCTTGGTTTAGTCTTTGAATATTGTACCTTTCTAAGAATTTGTCCATTTCTTCTAGGCTGTCTGTTTTATTGGCATATAGCTGCATGCAGTAGTCTCTTATGGTCCTTTGTATTTCTGTGATGTCCGCTGTAACTTCTCCCTTTTCATTTCTAATTTTATTTTATTTATTTATTTATTTTTGTCTTTTTGTCTTTTGTCGTTGTTGTTGCTATTTCTTGGGCCGCTCCCGCGGCATATGGAGGTTCCCAGGCTAGGGGTCTAATGGAGCTGTAGCCACTGGCCTACACCAGAGCCACAGCAATGCGAGATCCGAGCCGCGTCTGTAACCTACACCACAGCTCACGGCAACGCCGGATCGTTAACCCACTGAGCAAGGGCAGGGACCGAACCCACAACCTCATGGTTCCTAGTCGGATTCGTTAACCACTGTGCCACGATGGGAACTCCCATTTCTAATTTTATTGATTTGAGTCCTCTCTCTCTTTTTCTTGATAAGTCTGGCTAAGGATTTATCAATTTTGTTGATCTTTCCAAAGAACCAGCTTTTAGTTTCACTGAGCTTTTCTATGGTTTTCTTCATTTCTATTTCATTTATTTCCACTCTGATCTTTATGATTTCTTTCCTTCTGCTAACTTTAGGTCTTGTCTGTTCTTCTTTCTCTAGCTGCTTCAGATGTAAAGCTGGTTTGTTTATTTGAGCTTTTTCTTGTTTCCTGAGGTAGGCTTGTATTGCTATAAAATTCCCTCTTAGGAGTTCCCACCGTGGTGCAGTGGTTAACAAATCTGACTAGGAACCATGAGGTTGCAGGTTCGGTCCCTGGCCTTGCTCAGTGGATTAAGGATCTTGCGTTGCCATGAGCTGTGGTGTAGGTTGCAGATGCAGTTCGGATCCAGTGTTGCTGTGGCTCTGGCGTAGGCGGGCGGCTACAGCTCCAATTTGACCCCTAGCCTGGGAACCTCCATATGCTGCGGGAGCGGCCCTAGAAAAGGCAAAATGACCAAAAAAAAAAAAAAAAAAAAAAGGAAGAAAGAAAGAAAGAAAAAAAATAATAAAATTCCCTCTTAGAATCGCTTTTGCTGCATCCCATAGGTTTTAGAGTGTCATATCTTTGTTGACATTTGCTTCTAGGTATTTTTTAATTTCCTCTTTGATTTCTTCAGTGACCCACTGGTAGTTTAGTAGCATGTTGTTTAGTCTCCATGTGTTTGTGTTTTTTTGCAGTTTTCTTCTTGTGGTTGATTTCCAGTCGTATAGTGCTGTAGTCAGAAAAGATGCATGATATGACTTCAATTTTCTTCAAGTTACTGAATCTTGATTTGTGGCTCAGAATGTGATCAATCCTAGAGAATGTTCTGTGTGCACTTGAGAAGAATGTGTATTCTCCTTTTGGATGAAATGTCCTATAAATATCTATTAGATCCATCTGGTCTAATGCTTCATTTAGAGTCTGTGTTTCCTGGTTGATTTTCTATCTGGAGGCTCCATCCACTGCTGTAAGTGGGGTATTAAAGTCCCCTGTCATTATTGTGTTATTGTCAATTTCTCCTTTTAAGGTTGTTAGCAGTTGCCTTATATATTGAGGTGATCTTATGTTGGGTGCATATATATTTACAATTGCTGTATCTTCTTGGATTGATCCTTTCTTTGATCATTTATGTAATGTCCTTTGTCTTTTATAACATTCTTTCTTTTAAGGTCTATTTTGTCTGATATGAGTATTGCTACTCCAGCTTTCTTTTGATTCCCATTTTTATGGAATATTTTCTTCAATCCTCTCACTTTCAGTTTGGAAGACAACATATATATGGATCTTGTTTTTGTATCCATTCATCCAGTCTATGTCTTTTGGTTGGGACATTTAGTCCATCCACATGTAAGGTAATTATTGATATGTATGTTCTTATTGCCATTTTATTTAGCCAAGACATGGAAACAACCTAAATGTCTATCAACAGAGGAGTGGATAAAGAAGATGTGGTACGTACATAATGGAATACTACTCAGCCATACAAAAGAACGACATAATTCCATTTGCAGCAACATGGATAGAACTAGAGACTCTCATACTAAGTGAAGTAAGTTAGAAAGAGAAAGACAAATACCATATATCACTTATATCTGGAATCTAATATACGACACAAATGAACCTTTCCACTGAAAAGAAAATCATACACTTGGAGCACAGACTTGTGGTTGTCGAGGAGGAAGGCGAGGAAGTGAGATGGACTGGGAACTTGGGGTTAATAGATGCAAACTATTGCCTTTGGAATGGATAAGCAATGAGATCCTGCTGTATAGCACTGGGAACTATATCTAGTCACTTATGATGGAGCATGATAATGTGAGAAAAAAGAATGTATATATATATGTATGTGTGACTGGGTCACCTTGCTGTACAGTAGAAAACTGACAGAACACTGTAAACAAGCTATAATAGAAAAAAATAAAAATAATTAAAATTGAAAAAAGAAATTATCATGCTAAGTGAAATCAGTCAGACAGTTAGATATAAACATCAACTGCTATCATTTACATGCAGAATCAAAAAAAGGATACAGTGAACTTCTTTGCAGAACAGATAATGACTCACAGACTTTGAAAAACTTGTGGTTTCCAAATAAGACAGGTTGAGGGGGCAGGGGATGTGCTGGGGGTTTGGGATAAAAATGCTATAAAATTTGGTTGTGATGATCACTGTACAACTATAAATGTAATAAAATTCATTGAGTAATTTAAAAAAAGAAATACAAACTACCATGTATAAAATAGGTAAGCAACAAGGATACACTGTACTTATAACACAGAGAATTATAGCCATTATTTTGTAATAACTTTCAATGGAGTTAAATCTGTAAAAATAATGAATCACTATGCTGTACACCTGAAATTAATACTGCAAATCAATCATATTCCAATTAAAAAGAAGAATAATCCTTTTCCCTTCTCAAACTAAAGCAGATTTTTCTAAGCATTTCTAACAGTTTAAATTGCTTTTTACCTTTCATATGACAATTAATACCTTCTTGAGTGAGAGGCTCTTTGCCTCCTAGTGTTAAGTACTGCTGGAGAAAACCATTCAAAACTGAAGCCACTAGGAGTTCCCGTCGTGGCGCAGTGGTTAATGAATCTGACTAGGAACCAGGACGTTGTGGGTTCGATCCCTGGCCTTGCTCAGTGGGTTAAGGATCCAGTGTTGCTGTGCACTGCTGTGAAGGTTGCAGATGCAGCTTGGATCCCACGTTGCTGTGGCTCTGGAGTAGGCCGATAGCTACAGCTCGGATTAGACCCCTAGCCTGGGAACCTCCATATGCCGCGGAAGGGGCTCAAGAAAAGGCAAAAAGACAAAACAAAACAAAACAAAAAAAACGAAGCCACTAAATTCACTGCCTTCAAATTCAGGGACCTTACCATATAATCCCATTTATTCTCTTCCCCAGTCAGTTCTCTATCCTTCCCCCCCTCTCTCCTTCTCTCTCCAGTTGCATAATACTTGATACTACAAAGCACTCCTCCCTTCCTGTAATATTGCTCAGTTAGCTAGGCTTTCTCTTACAATTCTTTTTACTCTCCTATGTGTCTAGTTGCTTCTTCACTTACTCCTATCTTCCACTCAAATCTTAAATGCTAGTGTTTCTTAGAATACCATCATTTATCCCAAGAAATCTCATTCATTCCCCAGTGCTTTGAGGACTGCATAATGCTTAGGACCTCACGCCCACATTTGTATTTATAAACCAAATCTCTCTCCTCTTCAAATTTCCGATTATCGCCTTCCTCACATTCCCTGAAGATACCACAGGAAATTTCAACCTTACTCTTTTTTATTGTCCACTTATAACTTAATTCTTCCCTTTCTTATGTCAACCTCCTACCTCTCAAATCTATCCATTTTCCACTTGTTTGGTTGATCAGACCACCATCATCTCTAACCTAAAATACTGCAATCCTCTATCTCCCCATCCTACAATCTAATTTCCAAAATGTAACACATCTCTTTCCTAAACTGTACTCTGGTCATATGATTCCTGTATTTTAATCCTTGACTCAAAGTTCAAACTCCTTAATGTGGCTTCAGGAGGACAGAATTGTATTCAAATTATAATTCTGGTAGCTAGTAGTTCTATAACTCTGGACAACTAACCTACATTATTTTTCCTCTATTTCCTCATGGGAAGATAGCAGTAGCAGCTTCCACATGATATGCCATGAAAACTGAATTATATAACATAAAACACTTAAACAGTGCTGGGTAAATAAACATTAAAAAAATAGCTATTAGAAAAAGCTCTTGGGAGTTCCCTGGTAGCTCATCAGGTTAAAGACACAATGTTGTCACTGCTGTGTTATGGTTTAATCTCTGGCCTGGGAACTTCCACATGCCACAGGTACAGCCAAAAAAGGGGGGAGGGGAGGAAAGGAAAAGAAAGGAAAGAACTCTTCAACTGTTTCATCAAATGGTACCTGAACAATTAGATGTCCATATGCAAAAAAAGAACCTCAATACACACCTTGATATAAAAATTAACTCAAATTCATCATACAGATAAAGGTACTCAACATTATCAACCTAAAAAAAACAGAAAAGTTTTGTGTGACTTTGTGTTTAGTAATGAGGGTCGTTTTTTTTTTGGCCATGCCCTTAGCATGTAAAAGTTCTCAAGTCATGGCAGTGACAAAGCCGAATCCTTACTGCTAGGCTACCAGGGAACTAATTTGGTAATGAGTTTATTTTTTTTATTGTTATTTTTTGCCTTTTTTTAGGGTGGCACCAGCGGCATATGGAGGTTCCTGGGCTAGGGGTTCTAATCAGAGCTACAACTGCTGGCCTACACCACAGCCACAGCAACGTCAGATCCGAGCCACATCTACAACCTACACCACAGCTCATGGCAACACCAGATCCTTAACCCACGGAGTGAGGCCAGGGATCAAACCCGCAACCTCATGGTTCCTAGTCGGATTCGTTTCCACTGAGCCACGATGGGAACTCCAGTAATGAGTTTCTTAATCAACATCAAAAGCAGAGTCCATAAAGAAAAACTGAAGTCTAAAAATTTGACTTTAATAACAAAAACAAGCTCTACAAAAGATACTGATAAGAGAAAGGAAAGGCAAACCACAGGAGAAAAGTATTTGTAAATCACATCAGATACAGGATTTGTACCTAGAATATATCAAAAGCTCTTAAAAACAATAAGAGAATAATCAACCCACTTTAAAAATGGGCCAAAGGTCTAAACAAATACTACATCAAAAAAGATACACAGGAGAACCCATGGGTTCAATCCCCTGCCCAGCACAGTGGGTTAGTAAGTATCCAGCATTGCTGCAACTGCAGCTTAGGTGGCTGGCCACTACAGCTCAGATCTGATCCCTGGGAAGTCCATATGTAGCAGGGTGGCCAAAAAACACCCCCCCAAGATATATGGAAGATATATGGATAGTAAATAAGCTATTCTTTTCTCTTAACTTGCTAGAAAAGCTGGATTCATTAACAATTCTCACAAAGTGAGGGAACATTCATCTTTCCATTAATTCGGTAAGCTTTTACTAAGCAACTTCAATGTGAAAGATTTTGTAGAGAAAAAAATGAATTAAAGTATATAGTTACTGTTCTAGTCAATCTCATACATTTCCTTGTAATTGGAGAAGTAGTTCCTATCAGACCAAACCCTCCTGCAGGTAACCATAAACTTGGGACAAAATATAAAATGAAGGCAATGGAAAACAAACTGTACATAAATTCTATACTAAATTCTGCTCAGATTTTTAAACAATCCATGAACTGTATACATGTGGGGTTGACTCCAAGCGGCCCAATTATGGCTAAAAGGACTAAGTAGAAATGTCTGCAGCTGACCTCCACAAAAGTTACAGGAATTTGGAGTTTGAGTTCCATGAGAACAAAAAACAAACAAAAGAAATAATATTCCCCATAGGAACATAAACAGAATCTATAGAGTATTTTCAATGTATTAATAATAAAGACTGGAACACAATTGAAATTACCAGACATGTGGAAACAGGAAAGTCTGACCTAGATTAAAGGGGGAAAAAAAAATCAATGAATAAAAGACCAATCCCAAGATGACCCAGGTTAGAAGTAGCAAAAATCTTCAAGCAGCTATTATAACTGTGCTCAAAGATGAAAGGAAAAACTTGCTAAAAAGTGAAAAAAATAAAAATTTCAGCAAGGAAAAAAAGCAAAACTATAAATAACAGAGTTCTAAAACTGAAAAATATCTTTAAAAATTCCCACCGGATGCATTTAACAGTAAGTTGGAGGTAAAACAAATCTGAACACAGACCAATACTGATTTCCAATCTGATCTGATCCCTGGGAAGTCCGTATGTCACAGGGTGGCCAACCCCCGCCCCCACGATATATGGATAGCAAATAAGCTATTCTTTTCTCTTAACTTGCTAGAAAAGTTAGTGGAGGGAAGGAAAGAGAAAGAATGAGGTAGAAAAATTATCTGAAGAAACAATGGCCAGAAATTCCCCTTAACTTGATGAAAGCAAGATTTACAGGTTCAAGATGCTCAGTGAACCCCAGGCAAGATAAAAAAGGAAAAACAAAACCAAAACCCCACATATCATAATGAAAGAGCTGAAAACCAAAGAGAAAATCCTGAAAACAGCTCAAGGAAAAACATTACAAAAAGGGGAAGTTCCTGTTGTGGCGCAGTGGTTAAAAAATCCGACTAGGAATCATGGGGTTGCAGGTTCAATCCCTGGCCTTGCTCGGTGGGTTAAGGATCTGGCATTGCCGTGAGCTGCGGTGTGGGTCGAAGACTCAGCTTGGATCCCACATTGCTGTGGCTCTGGCGTAGGTTGGCAGCAGCAGCTCCAATTCAACCCCCAGCCTAGGAACTTACATATGCTATGCATATGGCCCTAAAAAGACCAAAAAAAAAAAAAAAAAAAAAAAGATGCAGCAACATGGATGCAAACTAGAGATTCTCATACTAAGTGAAGTCAGGAAGAGACAAATACCATATGAGACCACTTATCTGTGGAATCTAAAATATCGTAGGGGGTTCCCGTTGTGGCTCAGTGGTTAACGAAATCCCAACTAAGAACCGTGAGGTTGCGGGATCGAATCCCGGCCTTGCTCAGTGGCTTAAGGATCCGCATTGCCGTGAGCTGTGGTGTAGGTCGCTGACGTGGCTCAGATCCCGAGTTGCTATGGCTCTGGTGTAGGCTGGTGGCTACAGCTCCGATTGGACCCCTAGCCTGGGAACCTCCATATGCCGAAGGAAATGCCCTAGAAAAGGCAAAAAAATAAAAAAAAATAATAAAATAATAAAATAAAATATGGTACAAGTAAATCTATTTACAAAACAGAAATAGACTCACAGAGAACAGAGAGGTGGAGGGAGGGAGTGGGATGGACGCCTCCAGTCTGTTGGGATAGACCACCATGGAAGATGATGCAAGAAAGGGAATGTATATACATGAATGACTGGGCCACTTTGCTATATAGCAGAAATTGGCACAACATTGTAAAGTAAATATACTTTAATAAAAAAATTAAAAATTAAAGAAAAAATTCTTAGGCTAAAGACAAATGATACCAGACAGAAGCTCAGATCAGAAAGCACCAGAAGTACAAAGGACTATTTTTCCCCCTTAATTTCTTCAAAATACATATGGCTATTTAAAGCAATAATTTAATTGTGGGTTTAATAACATATAAACCAATTTACATGCATATCCAATACCTACTAGAGTAAATATCCTTAGCCATACCATTACAGATTTAAAGCAAAACCTAGTTTGAGATCAAAATATTCTTTTATCACACAGGATACTCAAGTCAGCCATCTATATTCATGGATTCCACACATGTGCAGGTTTCACCAACCAGAAATAAAAAATATTAAAAAAAAAAAAAGATCCGAAAAGAAAAATTAAATTCCCTGAGGGCTGGCAACCATTTACATAGCATTTACATTGTATTAAGTATTATAAGTAATCTAGAGATAAGTAATCTGGAGGTAATTTAGTTATACCCTAGTACACAGAGATTATATGCAAATACTGTATCATTTCACACAAAGGATTTGAACACCCTCAGATTTTGGTACTGGACTGAGGAGGCATCTGGAACCGATGCTCTGCAGATACTGAGGGACAACTGTTACACCCATAAATACATATAAATGTTATATAGATAGATATATTGGAGGAACCCTTGATTATCTGAAAAGGAATCTTGGTCTAAATGTGTCCTACACTTCTCAGTTACACCAAGTTCTACATCTTAATATGACAATTCATTCTAATGTCTGGTAGAGTCTGCTCAAACGATCTTTAATTTCTATTATTTCCTTAAAATCTCCTAAATTTCATTTTTCTATAAGTACTTCATAGAATCTCTCAAATTGTCCTAGACCCTATGTCCTTTATATTCTTTTCCTTAGATGATTTACATTTATGATTTCACTGTTTCTTAAATCTTATATTTTACAGACCTTGTATTTTCCAGATCCCACATCCCATTACAGCCCCAACTTCTTCCAAGCATCAACTGTTTCACAAACCTAATGGTCAATCATCTGAAAGCTTCAGGTTACTGCTAACATGTTATTAGAAATCATGTATTTTCAATCACTTAAAGAGGTGATCTAATTTCTTAAAAATTCTTCAAATTTAAATGCCACCAACTTGACAATGCAGCCATATAATTCTGACTTCATAATTCAATTTATAAACATACATTAAATGATATTAAGCCCTGAAATTTTGTGGCTGAACATACAAAGATCATACCAATTACAGTTATTTAAGGAAAAAAAAAAAAAACTCTATGTGACATCTTATTTATCTCTATCCTCTGCCAACAGACTATCCTTTTTATCACAATTATTCTACGAGGGCCAAACACATAAGATTTTTATTATTTAGGATGGAAATAGCTCTAAAATGGATTCATTATTCTTCTGAAGAAAGCACAGTGGACAAATTTTGTATGTAAGATGTGGTAGGGTACCAATAGTATGTGATTTAGATTCAGAATATAAAAGCTGAAGTTTTAATTTCCGCCAGTTGTCTAACCTCTAAATTTTACCTGTTGTCAACACCAAATGAGAAAATGTATCCAAAAGTGTTTTGCGCCCTATTAATAAAAAGTGCTCAACAAATACTAATTATTAAGAGCATCCTTACATACTACTCTAAAGAGCACTGGTACTTTTTGAGACATCCTTACACAGGACTCTAGAGAGAACCGATACTTTCTGTATGTGTCTCTTGCATGCTTCTGTTAGTATTTCAGTCTCCAGTCTTGCTGTCAAGTTAAGTATTACTTGACCTGAACATTAACAGCACCATTTCTGACCTTCCTAATTGGCTGCTTTAATTTGCAGTAATCTGTAGCCTCAGATATCCAAGTAGATTTCTAAGAGTAAAAAGGCTGTATGTAAGAAGAAACTACCTCTAACGAAAACACATTCTAAAGTCATAATCTTTTCTTAGGAAAGTAATTTAGCATCATATATATAGGTTCATATCTCTTGAACCAGACTCAATTTTGAAAATCAATCGTAAGAATAAAAACCTAAGCATAAAAAAGCTTTATGTACAAAGATGTTTGTAGTAGTAGTACTGCTTGCAGATCTTGAAATTGTACACTGTGTAACAATGTCACAATAGTTAAGTGATATAACACATCTATAAAATGAAGTATTATATGTGGCTATTACAAATATTTGAGTTTATAAGAAAATGCTTATAACAACATGTTAAAAGCAAATGGAAATAAACCATTATCTATACAGTCCTTAACTGATCAGGGCACATCAATTTTTCCCATCTATTTTTATTTTATTATCTTTCTAGGATAAATCTGTATAATCAATGAATGAGAGGGAGTTGCCGTTGTGACTCAGCGGTAGCAAACCCTACTAGTATCCATGAGGACACAGGTTTGATCCCTGGCCTTGCTCAGTGGGTTAAGGATCTTATGTTGCCCCAAGCTGCAGCACAGGTTGCAGATGCAGCTATTTGGCATTGCTGTGGCCGTGGCCAGCAGCTCTTCTAATCAGACCCTAAGCCTGGGAACTTCCATATGCAGTGGGTGCAGCCCTAAAAAGACCAAAAAAAAAAAGCCATATATGGTCCCTCAACTTCTTCTTTTTTTTTTTTTTTGTCTTTTTGTATTTTGTTGTTGTTGTTATTTCTTGGGCCGCTCCCGTGGCATATGGAGGTTCCCAGGCTAGGGGTCGAATCGGAGCTGTAGCCACCGGCCTACGCCAGAGCCACAGCAATGCGGGATCCAAGCCGAATCTGCAACCTACACCACAGCTCACAGCAACGCCGGATCGTTAACCCACTGAGCAAGGGCAGGGACCGAACCCGCAACCTCATGGTTCCTAGTCGGATTCGTTAACCACTGCGCCACGACGGGAACTCCGGTCCCTCAACTTCTCACTACGCATCTGGAGCACAAGCAACCACAGACACTATGAAAATGAATAAGCAAGGTAAAACTACTATGGAAAACAGTAAGGAGGTACCTCAGAAAACAAAATATAAAACTATCACATGACCCAGCAACCCCACTCTTGAGCATATATCTGGACAAAACGTTCCTTGAAAAAGACACATACACCTGTATGTTCACTGCAGTGCTATTCACAATAGCCAAGACATGGAAACAACCCAGATGTCCACTGACAGATGAATGGATTAAGATGTGGTATTTAAAAAAAAAAAAAAAAAGGACCTCCCCTCATGCTCAGTGGTTAACGAATCCGACTAGGAACCACGAGGTTGCGGGTTTGATCCCTGTCCTTGCTCAGTGGGTTAAGGACCTGGCGTTGCCATGAGCTGTGGTGTAGGCCAGCAGCTACAGCTCTGATTAGACCCTTAGCCTGGGAAGCTCCATATGCTGTGGGTGCGGCCCTAGAAAAAGACAAAAAGAGAAAAAAAAAAAAAAAAAAGATGTGGTATATATACACAATTGAATACTACTCAATCATAAAAAAGAACAAAATGATGCCGGAACATGGATGGAACCAGAGACTCTCATACTAAGTGAAGTAAGTCAGAAAGAGAAAGACAAATATCATATGATATCACATATTTGGAATCTAACATACAGCACAAGTGAACCTTTCCACAGAAAAGACGTGGAGAACAGACTTGTGGTTGCCAAGGGGGAGGGAAAGGGAGTGGGATGGACTGGGAATCTAGGGTTAACAAATGCAAACTATTGCCTCTGGAGTGGATAAGCAATGAGATCCCACTGTATGGCACTGGGAACTCTATCTAGTCATTTATGATGGAGTATGATGGAGAATAATGTAAGAAAAAGAATGTACATATGTACGTGTGACTGGGTCACTTTGCTGTACAGTAGAAAACTGACAGAACACTGTAAACTGGCTATAATGGAAAAAAAAGTCATTAATAAATTAAAAAAAAAAAAGAAACGAATAAGCAGGGATGTATCCTAATAAAGCTTTATTTATAAACAGTGAAATCTGAACTAATCCTCCCCAATAGATATTATTAAATTTTAGGTCTGCACCTGTAGCATATGGAAGTTCCCAGGCCAGGGACTGAATCCAAGTCCCAGCTGCAACCTAAGCCCCAGCTGTGGCAACACTGGATCCTTTAACCTACTGTACACAGCTGGGGATTAAACTCGTAGTTTTGCAGCACCTCAAACCATAGCAGTGTGATTGAACTCTATCATGTTTTTTTAATGTGTCAAAAAATCTTCTTCTGATATTTTCCCCCAATTGAAAAATTCTAAAAACCAATTCTAGAGAGCAGTTCATGCCAAAACAGGTGGTGGGCCATAGCTGGCCTATGGGCCCAACTTTGCCGACCTTGCTCTAGTGCATTTAGTCTTGACTGCTCCACAAAAAATAAAATACAGATCATTCACTCTCAAATTTGAGCAACTCAAAATTAAACATCAGGGCTTTGATTACAATTTTTTCATTTATGCTCACCCAATGAATATTTTTTATCTGAATGATAAATGGGGATTGGGAGTTCCCGTCATGGTGCAGCAGAAGCGAATGTGACTAGGAACCATGACGTTGTGGGTTCAATCCCTGGCCTCGCTCAGTGAGTTAAGGATCCAGCGTTGCCGTGAGCTGTGGTGTAGGCTGGCAGGTGTAGCTCCAATTCAACCCCTAGCCTGGGTACCTTCATATGTCACGGGTGTGGCCCTAAAAAGCAATAAATAAATTAATAAATAAATGGGGATTTCGGATTACATTTAAACAGAGGTGACTTTATTATTTTCTATGACCAAGTTGCAAGGAGAAAACTTAAAAAACAAGACAAAAACAAACCCCACAAAGTATCCAAGCTCAGCTTTCCAGTTTAGCATATTATTTATTTTAATCATGAGAAAGAGAATGGTGAAGTGGGCAAAACAATGCAACAGAAAGAAAATAAATACTGTTTCAATTTTTTTGCAATAACTTCCATATTAACTGTAATGAAGCTGAGGGAGTAGAGGATACACATATGCCAGTAAAAAGGACTTTAATATTTTTGCAAAATGCCAAATCATTATTGCAAACCACTATGTCCTATGCAGCTACAAATGTCATCAGCTACCTGATGACAAGGAGGAAGAACCTGGACATCATTTAACAACTCTCCCCTGTATGGTTAGATCTTAGGGAGAAAAAGAACAATCTCTTCTTCTAACATGTAATGGTGTATCTAGCAATCAGTTATATAATACTGAACTGATTCTGTTCACTTGAAGAAAATGTATCCAAAAATTATAGTACACAGAACTGCTTAGGGATATAAAGTCTGTCTTCAATTTTTTTTGGTCTGCATTATTAAGCCATGAAATTTCCTGATACTATTTCCTTAAACAATGAGAATCTGCTAATATAGAAACTAAATAATAAAACCTTTTTCATGGCCAAGACCTGTGTAATGTTGAGGTAAATCTGCATAAAAGTTACAGTTTTTCAGGTTATGATTCTTTGTTTCCTACCAAAAGAACAGGGTTCCATTGTGGCGCAGTGGTTAACGAATCCGACTAGGAACCATGAGGTTGCGGGTTTGGTCCCTGCCCTTGCTCAGTGGGTTAACGATCCGGCGTTGCCGTGAGCTGTGGTGTAGGTTGCAGACGCGGCTCGGATCCCGCGTTGTTGTGGCTCTGGCGTAGGCCAATGGCTACAGCTCCGATTCGACCCCTAGCCTGGGAACCTCCATGTGCCGCGGGAGCAGCCCAAAGATATAGCAAAAAGACAAAAAAAAAAAAAAAAAAAAGAAAGAAAGAACAGGGTCTTATAAGTTCTAAAATTGAACAATATTAGCTAACTTTTCTATAGACAGCATTATTACTTATATGAAAAAAATAGATAAAGCACCTCAAATAACAACTTAGTTGTGTGAGTTTTCATATTTATCAATGCATATCCAAAAGGTTTACAAATAGTTCCTGTAAAGAACCAAGAATATGCATTATTTTCTCAGGTAATATCTGATCCAATTCCCTACCACATGCCTACTCTAAAAAATAAGTCGGGGGGGGGGGCAGATCCCACTATAGCACAGTGGTTAATGATCAGCATTGTCTCTATGGCAGTTAGGGTTCAATCCCCAGCCCAGCACAGTGAGTTAAGGATCTGGTGTTACTGCAGCTATGGCTTGGATTCAAATCCTAGCCTAGGAACTTCCACATGCTGAAACCAAAGGAGAGGAAAAAAATAAGTTGGGAGGCAAAAACCATTTAGAACTACAATAAATAGTATTAAAGCACCAGCATATAACACTAATTACATTTTCATAGTATTATAATTAGTTCTATTTTAAAGCCATAGTAGAAATTAAGCTTTGGACTCAGAGGGGCTAGGAACTGTGTCTCAGCCATCAAAATGCTCAATACGTATTAAATGAAAAAATTCCCTATTTTTTGGCCATGCTCACAGCATGTGGAAATTCTGGGGCCAGGGATCAAACCCACACCATAGCTGTAACCAGAGCTGCAGCAGTGACAAAGCAGGATACTTAACCCACTGAACCACAAGGGAACTCTGGGTGTTCAAGATGATATAAAGGAATTTACATGTATACCTATTACCTACTATAGTAAATATCTCTAGCCACACCTTCATGAAACTTAGGGTTTTAAAAAAGCAAAATCCAATTTGCAGATCTAAATATTCTCTCATCACTTGACTTAAAGAAACTGCGCTTGTGGTTAGCACAAGTTTTTTAAACCTAGGTTAGTTCTATACCCTACTCTTTGATATACTCCTCAAAGTGCTAAAAAAATAAATAAGTAAAGCCAACTAGCCACCATTAACAAGTCAACAAATAACAAACACTGGAGAAGATGTGGAGAAAAGGGAACCCTCCTTCGCTGCTGGTGGGAATGTAAATTGGTATAACCACTATGGAAAACAGTATGGCAGTTCCTCAGAAAACTAAATATAGAACTACCATATGGTCCAGCAATCCCTCTCCTGGGCATATGTCCAGAAAAAACTTTCATTCAAAAAGGTACATGCACCTCTATGTTCACTGCAGCACTATTCACAATAACCAAGACATGGAAACAACTGAAATGTTTGACAGATAAATGGATTAAGAAGATGTGGTACATATATACAATGGAATACTAAGCCATAAAAAGGACAAAATAATGCCATTTGTAGCAACATGGATGGAACTAGGGATTCTCATACTTCATACTAGGCAAAGTAAGTCAGAAAGAAAAAGACAAACAAATACCATATGATATCATTTATATGTGGAATCCACAAGTGATCCCATCTATCAAAAACAGATCACGGACCTGGAGAGTAGACTTGTTTTCCAGGGGGTAAGAGAGATGGATGGAGAGTCTGGGGTTGGTAGATGCAAACTATTACATTTAGAACAGGTTTAATAATGGGATCCTACTGTACAGCACAGAGAATTGCA
Source organism: Sus scrofa (assembly GCF_054392235.1). Taxonomy (NCBI): domain Eukaryota; kingdom Metazoa; phylum Chordata; class Mammalia; order Artiodactyla; family Suidae; genus Sus; species Sus scrofa. The sequence continues at coordinate 130,094,868 of NC_139385.1, read as the reverse complement.
TCCAGTTTCTTGGGTTAGAACATGATGGAAGATAGTATGAAAAAAAAAATGTATGGCTGGGTCTCTTTGCTGTACAGTAGAAATTGAAGCAACATTATAAGTCAACCATACTTCAATAAAAATTTTTAATGGAGCCAACCAAATCATATATTTAAACAATAAGATTTGACAATATGCTATAATAAACATGAATTACATATTTCTAGCTTTCAAAGTATTGGTTTTTTTGGTCTTTTTAGGACTTTTATGCATTCCCAGCATAGGAAAGTTCCCAGGCTAGAGATCCAACTGAAGCTGGAGCTGTCTTCCTACACCACAGCCAGAGCAACACAGGATCCTTAACCCACTGAGCAAGGCCAGGGACTGAACCCACGTCATCATGGATACTAGTTGGGTTAGTTAACTGCTGAGCCACAATGGGAACTCCCATAGTATTGTTCTTTGCTTTGTAAATATTCTTTGATGATAGGTTAGGGAAAAAGAGGTGAAGTGGTTTAAAATTTTTTTAATTAAAAAAAAAAAAAAAAGACTTATCTGAATTAGTGTGGGCAAGGAAAATGGCATAGATTTTTATTAGTATTTTTTAAAGCTCTCCAGGTAATGCTTCCCTGTGCAGACAGAACTGAGACCCTTACACACATCATACTACCCGTTTTCTCTTTTGCAAGTTGAGAATAACAATGCTTCTTCCTTCACAGAGTTATTGTGAAGAGTAAAATTAGATTAAAATGTGAAATTGCAATGGAAGTCTTTTGTAAAGTGTTAACTCACCATAATAAGTGAACATATTTTTTCTTCTGTTTGAGACTCAATATAAAATCCTTTGACTTAGTAATTTCCCCTCTAGGAATTTACTTTACCTCACATAAACAATAATACCAACATAAAAAAATAGACTGAATGATGACATTTACTGCAGCATTGCTTGTAATGTTTAAAAATAGAAAGTGAACAACCTAAATTCAACAAAATAAAAAGCCACGCATTAAGTATTGTTATTAAAATTAAAGTTATATGTACTAACACAATAAAATGTCCATATTAAATAAAAATACCACGTTGCCTAAGATGCATAATTTGCCCAATTTGGTTTAACAAAAAATGTTTTGTGCCAGGAGGTCCTGTCATGGCTCAGTGGAAACAAATCTGACTAGTAACCATGAGTTGCAGGTTCGATCCCTGGCCTCACTCAGTGGGTTCCAGCATTGCCATGAGCTGTGGTGTAGGTCGCAGCAACATGGCTGGGATCTGGTGATGCTGTGGCTGTGGTGTAGGCTGGCAGCTACAGCTCCAACTTGAACCCTGGCCTGGGAACTTCCATATGCTGTGGATGTGGCCCTAAAAAAGACCAAAAAAAAAAAAGAGAGAGAGAGAGAGAGAAATGTTTTGCGGAGTATGAAAAAAATGGGAGTTCCCAATGTGGCACAATGGATTAAGAATCTGACTGTAGCATCAGGGGTCACTGTGGAGGCTTGGGTTCAATCCCCTGCCCAGTGCAGTGGGTTAAAGGATCCGGTGTTGCCACAGCTGCAATTTAAGTCATAGGTTGCAGCTGTGGCTTGGATTCAACCCCTGATCCAGAATGTCCATATGCCATGGGCGTGAACATAAAAAATAAATAAATAGGAGAGGAGGTACTGTTGGTTTCAACTTTGTATTTCTCTATGTTGTAAGGGCTTACTGACATTAGCAAAATAGTTTGGTTTTTTTTAAAAAAGGGTCTTACATTAATAGATTAAATGTGTTACAGGTAAGAAGCTTTATCATAGAAGAGTACAAGCAATCTTGTGCTATTTTTCAGTTCATATTAGTACTAGATTGAATGCAAAACAATCCAAGACCTGTCTCAAATGGCTAACTAGTAATTTTCAATTGTTACACGTTATCAATTAGAATCAATATAGCACAAAGAAGAAATAACTTAAGAAATGTTAATTAGGTTGTAACAGAGAGCTGAAGGAAATCGTCTGAATTTCTGGTCTGACACAAGTGTAAAAAATAAAAACCATTTTACGTAGCAGTTTTTAAAAGATTCTCTTCTTTAGACAAAAGTTTTCCAAACTATGTACTTTAATCACCAACTTTAAGCCTTCTTTAAAATAAAGAGATTTATTGTCCAATATGTTTCAGATATGCTGCTACCCAGCACCCACTTTTCTTTTGCAGGCTGAGCACATGGTCAACTCTGGAATTCATTTTCTGTCATTAGCATAGTAAAGGCTCCAAGAAGTCTCACAACTAAAACTGCTTAACTTTAACTCAGTATTATTGTAACTTTCTGTAAATATGTTAACACAAAAGATGATTATTTTGAGAAGCAGTCATTTCTAGTCATTTCCAAGAACAGGAAAAATAATTTATATACTTCAACTTTCTCAACCTTTATCTAGGAAGAGTCATAACCTGTGACAGTTAAGATTTTAAAATGTTTAGTTTATTATTATTATCATATGAATAGTAAGCAAAATATAAGCAGTAGAAATCTCTGAATTAAATAACTGAGGAAATCTTTTAAGTGATGAGTAAGAATTGCGATTTTTTTTTTTTTTTTTAAAGTTCCTCAAATAGGAGTTCCTGCCGTGGCTCAGAAGAAACGAATCTGACTAGCATCCATGAGGATGCAGGTTCAATCCCTGGCCACACTCAGTGGATTAAGGATCCAGTGTTGTCGTGTAGGTAGCAGATGTGGCTCGGATCCCGTGTGGCTGTGGCTGTGGTGTAGGCCGGCAGCTGCAGTTCCAATTCCATCCCTAGCCTGGGAACCTCTGTGTGCCCTAAAAAGACAAAAAAAAAAAAAAAAAAAAAAAAAAAAAAAAACTCCTCAAACATTCAAGAACAAGCCTTGAGGAGTTAACACTGCAGTGCAATGAGATTAGCGGCAGCTCTGCAGCACCAGGATGCAGGTTCAATCACTAGCCCAGCATAGTGGGTTAAAAGATGCAGCATTTCCACAGCTGTGGCCTAGGTCAAAACTGCAGCTCAGATCTAATCCCTGGCCTGGGAACTCCATATGCCACAGGGCAGCCAGATTTAAAGGAAAAAAACAAACTTCAATTGGTGATCTATTTCCCAATAACTTTAAAGTGAGATGACCAAATCAATTTCCTGGATATAGATAAAAAAAAAAACCTAAGTAGTTTCTTAGAAAACAATTAAAAAACCCCAAAAAACCAAACCCTTAGACTGCAGCATCTTAAAAGAGAAACCAAATATGTATTAGTTTCAAGGAGCATTCAGTTATACACCAAAAGTGTCTGCAGTAGAAACAGTCAATAATTTAAATGAAATTTATATTCACTTAAAAATGTGTGGAAGGGACACTAACTCATAGGAAATATATACACAATAAAAGAAAAATTAATCTTAGGAAAATAATTAAGCAAATATTAAATAATAAAAATGATAAATAGTAACTTCTTTTCTGGGCTGCATCCACTGCATGTGGAAGTTCCTGGGCCAGGAGTCAAATTTGAGAGACAGGTAAGACATATGCCATAAGCTGTGGCAACACCAGATCCTTAAACCACTGTGTGGGGCTGGAGATCAAACCCACCCCTCTGAAGCAACCCCAGCTGCTGCAGACACAATGCCAGAGCCTTAACTTGCTGCACCACAGTGGCAACTCCTGAATTTAACTTATGAAGACACAAAGATTGGCTGAGGGACAGGGGAGGGGGAGTGGTGAACACAGTAAATTGCATAAATTCTCACTATCCAATTCCTTGGAGACAACCTTATTTCTGGCACTAAGCTTTAAAAGAAAAAATTTTTTTGTCTTTTTTTTTAGGGCTGCACCCACTGCATATATAAGTTCCCAGTCTAGGGGTCGACTTGGAGCTATGGCCGCCGGCCAACACCAAAGCCACAGCAACACCAGATCCAAGCCATGTCTGCGACCTACACCACAGTTCACGGCAATGCTGGGTCCTTAAACCACTGAGCAAGGCCAGGGATTGAACCCAAGTCCTCATGGATACCAGTCAGGTTTGTTACCACTGTGCAACGGAAACTCCTAAAAGAAAATTTTTTTATGGAATATCACAGAGGACACTAATGTAATAGAAAATACATTCAATGACACTGAACAGATGCGAGGTTTCATAATCTCAAATTTAATCTCTCAAGGAAAGTCATGCTTAATTCCTTTAACACAATCCAGGGAAAGTAATTCACAATAATTATGGTCAAGGTTCCTGGACAATATGGTCTAAATCTTCCCAAGTTATAATCTTAGATCTTTGAAGTCTTCTTCAGAATTGTCCTATATTAGAAAAGGCTCTTAAATCTAGTGGACCCCTATATATCATATCTCTTCTCCTCCCTATCTCCACTTTAAGTTCTTTTCTACCGGGGGTCATTACACCTACTAACCCTCTGGCTAAATGCCATTTCATCCATCTCGACTAAATTAACTTTAGAGTCAACTTTACCTCTCCTGGAAAGTTTTTCCTGACCTCTTACAGTGTCTACCCACAAGAGTCCACAGCACTTTTGTAACACTGCCTCCAGTGGTACTTGGTGTATGCACTGTAAACACAACTTTAATCATCTTTCTCTCCACTATAAACACAAGCTTACAGTTATACCAAAACTATGAGAACAAGGATCACTATACCACCAACATCTAAGGACAGTCAGACATAACAGGCCTGCAAAGCTCAAATAAGTACAAACTTCTGGTAGTCTAGATTGATGAAATGATACAATTTAGAACAGCCAGATTAACAAATGGACTGAATGCCAAATAATAACCCATGAATATCTTCTCAACCAGACCTACAATAAAAATTAGCTTATCTCTGGCAAGATGCTTGAGTAATCTTATTTTCACTAGTGTAAGAGCCACATAATTTAGAGATAAAATGAAGGCACCTTTGGATGAAAAAGCCATCACTTGTATCTCAAATGCAAGGCAGTCCAAGAAAATGCAAAACCTGGAGATATCCTCTCTAAATTCCAAATCTTAATTTTGTTTATGTTTTAAATGATTCAGGTTTTGCCAAAGACACTGCAAAAGTTTTATATATAATCATGCTGAAAGTGCTCATAAAATACTATGTAGATGTGAAATAAATGATCTGGTCACCAAAATGGAAGACACAAGTAACTCCTATCTGCATACAATTCTTTCTTGATATTTAACAAAATCATACAACATAGTCTATATTTTTCTATACCTACAATTTGCCTCATTTGACTGCTTAGCAAAGACCTACACTTAGGGTTAGCCTGCCTCCACCACTCATTTACCTTCTTTTAATATCTGAATGAATAAAACCATCTTACATAGTTAAGACTATCTCCCACTCATCCCTAATATGCCTTTCAGAAACAGTGCCTAAAATCAGAAATTACCACTTTGATATAGAACTCATTATTCTTGACATAAAATGTCCAGTACAACAGAAACCACAAAGATTTCTCTCAACTAGTCTACTTTTGTGTGTGTGTGTGTGTCTTTTTGCCTTTTGTAGGGCCACTCCTGCGGCATATGGAGGTTCCCAGGCGAGGGATCTAATTGGAGCTGTAGCTGCTGGCCTACCCCAGAGCCATAGCAATGCAGAATCCCAGCCGTGTCTGCAACCTAACACCACAGCTCACGGCAACGCCGGATCCTCAACCCACTGAGTGAGGCCAGGGATCGAACCTGCAACATCATGGTTCCTAGTCGGATTCATTTACCACAGAGCCACGACGGGAACTCCTGGTCTACCTTTTATACTCAATTTCAGCAAATCCCTTCCAGGAAGCAGATTTCTGTGGTCCAAATACACACACACACACACCCCCACCCACCCACAGGGAGGAGATAATGATTGTCTTTTTTCCTGTGCCACTTGCAGTCAATCAAAATATTCTGACACTCTAGCTACACCTTTTTCCTTCACATTTCTCCCCTTTTTGTATTTGACAGCTACAATGAATTCTGGGATATGCACATAAGGTGTGTACACATCTGGATTTTTCTAGTACTCTAAAATCCTTTCTCTCTTCACAAGAAAAATAGTAAGAGAGTAAGTGAAAACCAGTAATATGTAAAGTAAAAATGGATGGGATTACAGAAGCTCTATTTGCAGAGGTGAGACCATACTAAAGAAATTCTCTTGCCCACATACTTGAATAACCATTCCTTTTTTTTTTTTAAGGGCCATACCCATGTCATATGGAAGTGCCCAGGTTAGGGGCTGAAATCAGAGCTACAACTGCCGACCTACGCTACAGCCACACCAGATCCAAGCCACATCTTGGACCTACACCACAGCTCACAGCAGCACCGGATCCTTAACCCACTGAGCAGGGCCTGAGTTCAATCCCTGAGATAGAATTGAGTCCTCATGGATCCTAGTTGGGTTCATTACCACTGAGCCACAATGGGAACTCCTAATCTACTTTAGAAAAATATAAAAATGAACCAAGGAAAGGCCAAATAAAATTTTCATTTAAAAAAAGTCAACGAAGTTGCTGCAATTTCATTAAAAATTAAAATTACTATCTGACGACTCAACCCCTAGCCTGGGAATGTCCATATGCCATGGGTGCAGTCCTAAAAACCAAAGAAATAAAAAATAAACATACTGAGCTACAGAGAAACTCCTAGGCAAGTCTTAATTTTTCATTTATAAATAAGTTGGGGGGGTTCTATTGTGGTGCATTGTTTAAGGATCTGGTGTACTCGCTCAAGCAGATTTGGCTGCTGCTGTGGTATGGGTTCAATTCCCGGCCTGGAAACTTCCATAAGCCATGGGCACAGCCAAAAAAAAGAAAAAAAAAAAAAAGTTACTGAATCTTTTGAGTTACTAAAAGGAAAGGTCACTAAGGAAAAAATTATCCTTAACCTTATGTCTCTAAGCATACTGCTACATGAAATTCTGATGAAAAAGCATACATCTGGGAGTCCCCTTTATGGAGCAGCAGAATTGGACTAGTATCCACGAGGATGCAGAATCAATCCCTGGCCTTGCTCCGTGGGTCAGGGATCCGGCATTACCATGAGCTGTGGTGTAGGTCGCAGACAGGGATCGGATCCTGCCCTGCTGTCGCTATGGTATAGGCTGGCAGCTTGTAGCTCTGATTCGACCCTCAAGTCAGGGAAGCTCCATATGTCGCAAATGTGGCCCTAAAAAGCAAAAAAAGAAAAAAAAAGCAAGCAAGCATATATCCTGTATGCTTTGTAATCTATAATGTAATTTTATGTTTCACTGGAAAAGCGTGACAATATTTCTCTGTAAACTCACCTTTTCCATTATAAAAGTGTCAAACTTAAAAAAATCTTCTAAATATAAAAATCACTAAATATTAGCTTCTAAATGATAGTGTTTGAAGAAACCTTTTTCCAACATCAAAATTTAGGAATGAGAAACATAGAAGTCAGCCTGATGGTAATCCAAATAGCTCTTTTATTACTGAAATGCTTCCCACTATAGGGAAGCATAATCTAGATCTAGGCCAAAAGGGCCTCCTAACACCACACCCCATAAATTATCCTAATCCAGTCACAGGTGGCACAAGACAACCATGGTCCTCCTCCAGAAAGGGGCAGAGTTTATCTCTGGTGGTCTCAAGAAGTAGCAGAGCAAATGCTTTCTGCAGGGGGCAGACTCCCAAAGAGAGAGGAAAGGGGCTTGACCAGTTCCTTTTTACAAATTCATCAACGGGAAGAGTGTGGAGATGGAACAATAGGAGCAAGTCAGACTATTTTCATGTCTTCTTCAAAACAGCAAAAAGTCTGTCACTAACCAATTTACATTGTTCTAAGTATTTTTTTAATCTTAATCACACCTGTCAGTAAAATGGCCTCAAACTGTGAATGCAAGCCAGACAGAGACATGAAGTACAAACATTCAGATATTTAAATAACATAACCGTAAGTCTTAAGAACATAAAAAAATACAGAATTTCCCTATCGTAGAAGCCCAACATATTCAAAAGTTATTGAATTAGAAATTACAAAGAACTTGAGTTCAGGAGACAGTCTGGTCACTGAGAAGATAGGCTTTGGATGTCACATCTGGCCCAAATCTCTAACCATAATTTTTTTCTGCAAACTAGGATAAGTACCTACACAGGAAGACATACTATCTTTCAACACTAAAACGATTTATAAAAAAGCATGGAAAGTTTAAACAAAATCCTACTATTAGTATCTGTGTTCAGACTGTATTGTTTAGCTTGCAAGCATAGCCTGTTAAAGTGACAACCTTGTAAGACCAATTTAAACATGGCAGTAATTAGACTTTTTAAAAAATCTGAAATCTTATTAAAATATTGAAACATCTAACGGAACTTTAGACTCAAATTAAGAAAACCATGTATTTAAGTTTAAATTGAAGTGTTTAAGTTTGTTAATAGCAAGTCTAACTCAAAGATAAAAGCTTTCGACTCGAGCAAACAAAAATGAACTTTACAAAAAAGCTGAACTTTAAAAACTTAAGAATCAGAATTCTGAAAATAACTTCAATTTTTAAAGAAGTTTTCTGCATATAAAAACCACCCTCAAGAATACGAAAAGACAAATCTAAATAACTCAATTTTACCAAAAATTGGGCTTTAAAGACATTCTTGAAATAAAGGAAATGCAGACAACTACTTATGACAACTGTGCAGATAAAGCAAATCATTTTTTTAAAAGCAAGATATTAAAGACTAAGAAAAGAAGCTTAGCCAATTAAAACTTTTGTGTGTTTTAAATCTGATCCCTAGCCAGAAATCCTTAAATCATCTTCCAATGCTCCAGGTCACATGGTGAAGAGTCACCTATTAAACAGGAATCTAAGCAGTAAACAAGCTTTTAAAATCCTTAGGTAACACCCTTTATTAAAACTTTACATATGATACCTTTACAAGTATTATATTTCTCTTACGTATTTAAAAGTATTTTTCTAATTAAGCTTTCCCTAAAAAAAACCTTTATTTCAAAAGTCTGTAACTAGTTTTCTTAAGTTAAAAATCTCAGAAAGTACTAAGTCCAGATTTTAACATGATTGTCTTATTACACATCAAATATGTCCCACCCAAATGCTTAAATGTGTTATAATGAAAAGCTAGGTCGGTTTCCCTAGCTATATTCTCAGAATTAACACTAACTTTTATACGCGTGTTTGAGCATAAAACTCTAACAAATGTATTTTCCCCAAATATGACCCAGTTCAGATACAAAACGAACGCTAAAAATGTGTGAAGCCTCTAATCTATTCTTTAGTTTTAATTTACATATCTTCCCGAGTATCAAAATCGGCTCCAATAACAACAAAAACAAAACATTCCTTACTAATGGCACCTAATACATTAAACCCAAGTCGCCGTTTCTTTCATAAGCACACCTGTCTACCGGAAGCTCTTCCTGGACACACTCGGGTCCTCTAGAATTCCCACACTTGTTTTCATAAACCCACTCCTTCCTCTTCGCCCACTTGCAACTCGCAGCTCCTCCGGATCCACCCGGCCTCTCTCCCGGTCCCGAACCCAAGAGCTGGGAGGACGAACAGCTCGGTCTCTAAACCCACACGCGCGGAAACCGAGCAAGAGCCGGGCGGGCCCCCTCAGCGCCGCGAGGCTGAGACGTGGGGGAGGAAAGGAAGCGGGAAAGCCGAGAGCAACCCCCCCGCGCGGCGCACACCCCCTTCCGGCACCCCTCCCCCTGCATTGTGTGAGCGGGCCCCAGGCCGCAGCCGTCCGGGGCACCCCGCAGGCCCCGTCCGCCCTCCAACCGGAGGGCTGCCCCCGCCAAGGCCGTCACACAATACCCGGGGAGCCAGCCCCGCGGCGTCAGAGCACGGGAGAGGGTGCAAACGCGACTGACTTACGGGGCTGCTGCGGCCGCGCTGCCTCAGCCGGGGACACCGACCGTTGGGCACACGGCGGCGTCGCTCTTGGCCGTCCTCCCCTCCTCCGCCTTCGGTGGCGGCAATATCTTCTTTCTCCACCTACCTCCCTCCCCCCCACCCCACCTCCTTCTCCTCCCCCTCCTCCTCCGAACCACCGAAGTACCGAGGGTGAGACACAGTCTCACAACAACATGGCTGCCACCGCCACCTCCCCTCCCCTCCCCCCCGCCCACCGGGCGCGCGCAAAGCACTCCGGGAGAAAGGGGGGGCGCTCACCGAGGTGCGGCTCCTCGCTGTGGCTTCGGACGCTTCTCCCGCGCTCTGCACGCCGGCCAGCTAGAACACTGCGCGTGCGCACGCTCTCTACGCTCGCGCGTTTCGGCCGTCCCTTCGGCTTGCGCTCCCCCGCCCTCACCTTGCGGGCTTGCAGCCGGCTCTGACATCGGGGCGGTGCCAGGCGGGAGCGCGCGCCGGGCTAGGGCATCGCGGGAGTGGTGTTTCCGATCTACGCTGCTTCGGTCTCTGTGTTACCGCGTGGGGCCTCAACTTCTGAACTCGCTTACCCTCAGCTTCCTGGGCCACAGCTCATTGTTCTCCCTTAACTGCGCGGTGTCGGCGTCCTCGCTCGTGGTGTACTCGCAGTTCGCTTTCCGGGTGCTGGCATTCACAAGAATGGCTCAGTAATCTAGGCCTTTAGGTGTCATCCTTACCCTCTCCCCGCACCATGACGGTGGAGACGCATTGGGGAGGAAAAGTGAACCCCTTAAGAGGACTGCTCCGAGGGCAAATGGAACTAGCTCAGCAGCTTGCCACCCCTGGGTGCCTGGCCGGGTAAACAAAGTAAGCTCAGGTGGTTCTGTAGGCCAGTGATGCTCACTCTGGCTGCTACCCAGGTCGGGATGTGTGTGTGTGTGTGTGTGTGTGTGTGTGTGTGTGTCTTTTTAGGGCCGCACCCGCCTGTAGCCGCTTACGCCAGAGCCACAGCAACGCGGGATCTGAGCCACATCTGCGACCTACACCACAGCTCAGGGCAATGCTGGAGTCCTAGCAGATTGAGCGAGGCCAGGGATCGAACCTGCGTCCTCATGGATGCCAGTCACATTCCTTTCGTTGAGCAAGGCGGGGAACCCTGCAGGTCTGGATTTCTGTAGCAGGCTTTTATGTAGACTTCCTGAAACTGTGTTCAGTGTCACTACCTCCAGCTGGTGACTGCCATCTAAAATGAAAATCTCCTTCCTGGCACTCACCCTGGCTTTCAGCTTCACTCTGTTACCCACACTGCAATGTCCAGGTGTGTTCTGTTCAGTAAGAAGAGGTGTTCCTCTAAGAAATATCCCGTAGGAGATCCTGTCGTGGCGCAGTGGTTAATGAATCTGACTAGGAACCATGAGGTTGCGGATTCGGTCCCTGACCTTGCTCAGTGGGTTAAGGATCCGGCGTTGCAGTGAGCTGTGGTGTAGGTGGCAGACGCGGCTTGGATCCCGCGTTGCTGTGGCTCTGGTGTAGGCCGGCAGCTACAGCTCCGATTCAACCCCTAGAAAAGGCAAAAAGAAAAAGAAATATCCCGTAATCAAGTATGGAAGTCACTGAGGTACATATTGTCTGCCTTCTCCTCCCATTGGGCTGATAATAGCAAGAGTCTTTACTGTTGCTTAGTCCACATGAAAATAGGTGTACTGGTCAGAGGCACTCCCTCAGAATTTGGAATTAGGACTAGGAAACCCCAGTCCCCCCTTGAGAAGTCTCTTAAACCTGGGCTCTCTGGGCTGACTTGTCCCACCATATGGACAGAAAACCTACAGAGTGGAGTTGAGAGAGAAGAAAGCTCTGATATTTCTCTTTCTCTTTGTTCCTATAGTTTGTTGGCAGCCTCTTTCCTTGGGTTCTGAAACAAATGCCTTGATTCGTATACTGCTGCTTTTTTGCTTAAGCTAAATAAAGAGTTTCTATTACAACCAAGAGTTCTAACTAAAAGCCATATGTATACCATAGTTATTATTTATTTAGTGCTTTCAATATGCAAGCTCTAAAGCATTTTCCATGTCTCATTTAATATCCCCGTAAAACAGAACAGATTCATGGACATGTGACCTGTGCAGTCCCACAAGGCTTCAAGCTTTAGACAGGGCTGCAATTGGTTTAATGCTTTGTCCTTGCCATTTAGAGTCTCCCTCTCTCTCTCTCCTTTTTTAATGACTGCACCCAAGGCATATGGAAGCTCCTGGGCCAGAGATTGCATCTGAGCCACAGCTACAACCCATGTTGCAACCTTTAACCCACTGCATTGGGTTGGGGATTGGACACTGGCCTCTGAGGCGACCCTAGCAGCTGCAGTCAGATTCATAACCCGTGGTGCCACAACTCCGCCATTGAGAAAGTATTAGTTTTTGGAAAAGAGGGCTCCGTCATTTTCATTTTGCACTGGGCTCCACAAATTATATAGCCTATCCCGTCTATGAGGGATTATCTCTGTTTAACAAAAGGCTTTACTACCAGACTGCTTAGCACCTTTCAAATCAAAATATGTGGAGTTCCCATCATGGCTCAGGGGTAGCGAACCCAACTAGTGTCCATAAGGACTCCGGTTTGATCCCTGGCCTCACTCAGTGAGGATGTGGTGTTGCCATGAGCTATGGTGTAGGTCGAAGATGGCTCAGATCCAGCATTGCTGTGGCATAGGCTGGCGGCGACAGCTCTGATTAGAACCCTGGCCTGGGAACTTCTATATGCTGAAGGCGCCACCCCCCAAAAATAAAATAACAATATGCTTTGCAAATATCCAAGTGAGGGACATGGTATGTAACATTTCCCGAGCAAATCTGATTCTAGAATACATTTTTTTCGTGGCAGATCTTTTAGAGGGTTTGTGCTTTGCAGAACTCAAGACTGAAGCCCAACCCTTTAGTGATTTGACTCTGTGTATCTCCAGCTCATGATTCCCTATGCATGGTGAGTGGTTTCTTTCCTCTGTACCTTCAGGTATGCTTTGCGATCTAACCTTGATCATTAAACATCTTCCTATTATAATTGGCTTCTCTTGTAGGTTTACCTACCAGGAAAGAAGGCACTCCTCAGCTACTATAAATATCAGGTGTAACTTGATGTTTAAGGTGGGTATTATAAATGCCATTGACATTGACACCGGACAGCCATTTTAATCACCTGGGAGCTTATTAGAAATGCATACTTTTGGCCCCACTCCAGTCTTTCTGAATCAGAAACTTGAGATTCCCAGGCAGTTCCTCTACACCATAAAGTTTAAGAAGCATTGGTGAGCCAATCACAATAATTCCATCTTGATAGGGACTGTTTCTGTAATGGGTGTGTCATCCATTTTGAGCCGGTGAAACCCCAAGGTGCCAGCTCAGAGCATCTGGGAGGAAAAAAGCCAGTCTCTCCTGGATGTAAACAAGGCTGCAAGACAGCACACTGCCTCAGTTCCTGCTGTCAAACATCTTGTGACCACAAGTGAACCTAGATTGTGGCCAAGACTGCCAGGAGCCTACCCAGAGTGTTCATTCTCCTCTTCCTGAGTAATAGGACCAGTGGACGTTCCCATGGGATGGAAGAAGCATAGGATGGAAATGAGTGCCCTAGACTTTGCAGCAACACACATTGTGTTAGGAATGTGTCTATAAGGCCTGTTGAGACAAGTGGTTTTCAACCAGAGTTGCATATCAGAATCACTTGGGCAACATTTTAAAGATATCAATTTCCAGGCCCCCTCCTAGAGGTGTTTTTGTTGTTGCTGTTGTTGTTTGGTTTTTTTTAACGGCCACACCTTTGGCCTATGGAAGCTTCTGGGCAAGGTGTTGAATTGCAGCTGCAGGCCTATGCCACAGCCATGGCAACACTAAGTCCAAGCTGTATCTGCAACCTATGCCACAGCTTGTGGCAACACTGGATTCTCAACCCTCTGAGTGAGGCCAGGGATTGAACCTGCATCCTCACAGACACTGTGTCAGATTCTTAATCTGCTAAATCACAGTGGGAATGCCACAAAGATTTTGATTTAATGGATTTGGGCAGAAGTCTGGACACATTCCCCCCCCCCCCCCCCCCCGGGGCTGTCCCTGCAGCACGCTGAAGTTTCCAGGCCAGAGGTGGAACCTGAGCCACAGCAGCAACAATGCTGGATCCTTAAAAACCCACCCACCCCCATCACCAGGAAACTTCTGGACACATTTTATAAAAGTTCCTCAGTGGTTATACTATGTAGCCATTGAGAAATACCAGCTTAAATCACATTTTACAGCATAATGCCATTTCAGTATTGCTTTTCCCCTAGGATTGCTCATGAAACTTCTTGTAAACTCTTTTCGTAACTTTGTTGTTTTTTGTTTTTTGTGGTCTAAGACCCACAGAGGTCCAAGGCCCAGGTCCCAAGGCTGCTTTTCTAGACTCCTCTAGTAGGAGCCACCAAGGTATACTTTTCAAAGCTGACTGAGGCCCCACTTTGTGGGACTGTTTCTGTTTCTAAGTTCAGCTAACTTTTGCCTCTTTCCTTTATTTCCCCAAGGGTGATGTTACTAACTCTACCATGTCACTCACCCTTTGCTTTGTCAGCTCTTGAATGCCAAATTCTCTATGTTGAATTATCTGTTAAAATTATTAATGTGAGGAGTTCCCGTCGTGGCTCAGTGGTTAACGAATCCGACTAGGAACCATGAGGTTGCTGGTTTGATCCCTGGCCTCACTCAGTGGGCTAAGGATCCAGAGTTGTCGTGAGCTGTGGTGTAGGTCAAAGACATGGCTCAGATCCGGCATTGCTGTGGCTGTGGCATAGGTTGGCTGCTGTAGCTCTGATTCCACCCCAAGCCCAGGAGCTTGCATATGCCACAAGTGCGGTCCTAAAAAAGAAAAAATATATTATTAATGTGGTCTCTGTTTTCTTGATTGGACCTGAACTGATGCATCATCGTCTAGAATTTATTGAAGTCATGTCATGAAAGTATATTTGGTATAAGCATTTGCAGGAAATGTGACTTAAAAAAAAATCTTGAGTTCCCAACATTGCAAAGTGAGTTTAGAATCCAACTGCAGTGGCTTAGGTCACTGCCAAGGTGTGGGTTCTATCCCCAGTGGAATGGGTCACAGCTTTGGCTCAGATTTAATCCCTGGCCCAGGAACTTCCATATGCTGTGGGTGCAGACATAAAAATTAAAGAAAAAAACAACTTCCCATGCCTTCTTGTCATTTTTTTTCCCTGCATCTTATTTTTTTTGGTCACCGAGTGGAATATGGAGTTCCCGAGTCAGGGGTCAGATCTGAGCCACAGTTTTGATCTATATCACAGCTGTGGCATACCAGATCTTTAATTCACTGTATCAGGCCAAGGATAGAACCTGCATCCTGGAGTTCCCGTCGTGGCTCAGTGGTTAACGAATCCGACTAGGCATCATGAGATTGCGGGTTGGATCCCTGGCCTCGCTCAGTGGGTTAAGGATCCGGCATTCCTGTGAGCTGTGGTGTAGGTTGCAGACGTGGCTCATATCCTGCATTGCTGTGGCTCTGGTGTAGGCTGGCAGTTACAGCTCTGATTGGACCCCCAGCCTGGGAACCTCCATATGCTGAGGGAGCGGCCCAAGAAATGGCAAAAAGACAAAAAAAAAAAAAAAAAAAAAAAAAAGAACGTGCATCCTGGCATTGCAGAAACACCACTGTTCCCCTTGTGCCACAGCGGGAACTCCTTGCATCTTAATTTTTGTTTATTTTTATTACAAATTTTTTTCTTTGTCAGTTACACTTGCAGCATATGGAAGTTCCAGTGCCAAGGATCAAATCAGCTGTGGTGTAGGCCACAGCTGCAGCAGCACTGGATCCTTAACCCACTGCACAGGGCTGGGGATCAAACCTGAGCCTCCGGATCACTAACCCACTGCAACACAGTGGGAACTCCCTTTTCTTTCTTTTCTTTTTTCTTTTTTTCTTTTTTTTCTTTTTTTTTGGTTTGTTTAAATGAGTCTCCTTTTAGACAACATTGCTAGCTTTTTTTTTTTTTTTTTTTTTTTTTGTCTTTTTAGTGCTGCATCCATGGCATATGGAGGTTCCCAGGCTAGGGGTTGAATTGGAGCTGTAACTGCTGGCCTCTACCACAGCCACAGCAACACCAGATCTGAGCCATATCTGCAGCCTACACCACAGCTCACGGCAATGCCAGATCCTTAACCCACTGATCGAGGGCAGGAATTGAAACTCTGTCCTCATGGATACTAGTCAGATTCATTTCCTCTGAGCCACAATGGGAAATCTGCTAGCTCTTTTTTTTTAGGGCCTCAGGTGCAGCGTATGGAAATCCCAGGGCAGGGGTTGCATTGGAGCTACAGCTGCAAGCCTATGCCACAGTCCAGCAACGCTAGATCCAAACCACATCTGGAACCTAAACCACAGTTCATGGTAATGCCGTATCATTAACTCACTGAGCGGGGCCAGGGATCGAACCAGAATCCTCATGAATACAAGTCGGGTTTTTTTCTGCTGAGCCACAGTGGGAACTCATAGCTCTATTTATTTGTTTGTCTGTTTGTTTATTTATTTATTTATTGCTTCTTAGAGCCACACCCATGTCATATGGAAATTCCCAGACTAGGGGTTGAATCTGAGCTGCAGCTGCTGGCCTACACCACAGCCACAGCAACCTAGGATCAGAGCTGCATCTGCAACCTACACCACAGCTCATGGCAATGCCATATCCTTAACCCACTTAGTGAGGCCAGGGATCAAACCCACATCCTCATGGATACTAGTTGGATTCGTTTCCACTGAGCCATGACGGGAACTCCAACAGCTCTTATTATCAAAACAGATTTATTGAGATATAACTCGCAGGCCATATAATTTGCCTATTCACCTTGGACAATTCAATGTGTTTCAGTCTATCCATGGATATGTACCTCAATAGGTCAATATTAGAATATTTTCATCACTTTGGAAAGAAGACACATTCCCTTAGGCTAACATTCTAATGTCCCTGACACCTCCTAGTCCTAAGCAACCAGTAACTCACTGTTTGTCTGTGTAGATAATTTGCTTTATTCTGCATATTTCATGTAAATGGAATCATATTGTATGTGGGTTTTTTTGGTAACTGGCTTCTTTCACTTATCGTAATGTTTCAAGATTCATCTATGCTATAGCATGGATCACTATTTCATTCCTTTTTTAAAAAAATCTATTTTTCTTCTTTTTTGGGGGGGGGGCGGGGGGCCACGGCTGCAGCATATGGAGGTTCCCAGGCTAGAGGTCAAATCAGAGCTGCAGCTGCTAGCCTATGCCACAGCCACAGCAATGCCAGATCTGAGCCTCATCTGTGACCTACACTGCAGCTTGTGGCAACACTGGATCCTTAACCCACTGAGCAAGGCCAGGGATGGAACCTGCATCCTCATGGGTACTAGTCAGGTTCTTAAGCCACTGAGTCACAATGGGAACTCCCTTTTTTTTTTTAATTAGCATATAGTGGATTTATAATGTTGTGACTTCATTTCTTTTTATTTTTTAAATTTTATTTATTTATTTTTTGCTTTGTATGGTCACACCTGAGGCATATAGACGTTCCCAGGCTAGGGGTCGAATCAGGGCTACAGCTGCCAGCCTACACCATAGCTCATGGCAGCAACACCAGATCCTTAACCCACTGACCGAGGCCAGGGACCGAACCTGCAACCTCATGGTTCCTAGTTGGGTTTGTTTCCACTGAACCACAACAGAAACTCCTCATTTCTTTTTATAGCCAAATAATATTCCATTGCACAGATATATTACATTGTTTCTCCATTCAACTAACAGGCATTTAGGTTGTTTCCACCTCTTGGCTTTTATGAATACACTGCTGCGAACATTCGTGTACAATATTTTATGAGGAATACCTTTGTACTTTGATTATGGTTTCTTTCAGCGTGGGTTTGCTGTCTTTTGTGTGATGTATTCCTTTTTGACCCCCTTGTAATGTGTGTGCCTGATGAAAAGCCCACTGTTTTTTCTTGCTACTCAAGGTCACCCTGGGCAGATTTGCATGCTTTCTTGTTACTTGGAGATCCTGTGAGTAAAATCTCTGATAGCTTATCCTTGCTTATCTGGGACCACTGTGTCTTCCCTTCAGAGCTTTCATTTGAGTACTGAGTGTAGTTTTAAACCACTTTTCAGTAGCCAGAGGAAGCCACGGTGGGAGAGGGCAAGAGTTTAGTCAACACTAAGTTGAGCAGATGCGGCTCAGATCCCACATTGCTGTGGCTGTGACATAGGCTGGCAATTTCAGCTATGATTGAACCTCTAGCCTGGGAACAAAAAAAATGGGGCACATGCACAGAATGTGTCTAATTCCCTGCTAGATCTTCAGCAGTAGATTCATGAGCTGTCCTATCCAGCTCCAGTTTTTGGAGCTGCCCTGTGGAACCAGCTGACCTCCTCCTCCTGGTGAAAATATTTCTTCACCATATTCATTGTGATCTTAATCCTTTTACTCAGACCTTGTATAATTAATTGTATTTCTTGCTTCATTACATCCTGATTAAAAGCTAAAAATAAAAACAAATAAATAAACAAAACACTAAGTTGATTTCTTGCTGGAAGACCTAGATTCCGGCCACTCAGTAGAGATTTGCCAAGGTTCATGATACCCAGTCAAAGGTCTATTCCACTTCCTGGGCTTCAGCTTGTTCTGTCAATGAAGAGTGTCCTGAAAATGGCAAACTCTGGTAACATCCGCTTTGCTTCCTGGCTTGCAGCCTCATCTTATAGTAGCCTCATCTGTTAGAGTTCTATCTCCCTACTAAAGCCAAGCAAGAGCCCTGACCAGCCTGTGCAGAGCTGCCATAAGCCTCTTTTTCCTTCCAGCACAGAACCCAATTCCTTTCCTTTTTTCCTTTTTTTTTTTTTTTTTCTTTTTACCACTGCATCTGTGGCATATGGAAGTTCCCAGGCTAGGGGTTGAAGCCAAGCTGCAGCTGTGGCCTACATCACAGCCACGACAACGCCAGATCCTTAATCCACTGAGCAAGTCCAGGGATGGAACCTGTATCCTCATGAACACGATGTCACGTTCTTTCAACCTGTGGAATCTGGAAAGCTCCAATTTCTAAAGGAATTGTATATTTGTAGCCTTGATTTATATCAATTTCCCGTTTTCAAAATTATGAGGAAATTTTTTCTTAGTTATTCTTTTTTTTTTTTTTTTTTTTTTTTTTTTTTTTTGTCTTTTTGCTATTTCTTGGGCCGCTCCAGCGGCATATGGAGGTTCCCAGGCTAGGGGTCCAATCGGAGCTGTAGCCACTGGCCTACGCCAGAGCCACAGCAACGCGGGATCCGAGCCGCGTCTGCGACCTACACCACAGCTCACGGCAATGCCGGATCGTTAACCCACTGAGCAGGGGCAGGGACTGAACCCGCAACCTCATGGTTCCCAGTCGGAATCGCTAACCACTGCGCCACGACGGGAACTCCTTCTTAGTTATTCTTATTCTTCGTCTGGTGAACTTCCATATCACGGAGTAATCTCTTGCTCTCAAAGGGAAACATCTACCTTCAAGTAAGGCATTCCTCCAGAGCTTGTATTTCCAGTCTCAAAGTAGTTTCCCCAGTTCCCATCTGTCATTTTGGTGGTCTTCTAGGGAATACATCGGCTTGAATTTCACTCCTTTACCCTAGAGCCTGTGCAAAATACAGACTCCACTGTGAACTAGCCCTTGACCACCTACTGCTCTTCCATGACAGACACTGAAACAGTGGGGATCTAGATTGTTGTGTTTGGGGTTCTGGGAATCATTGCTTTAGCTTGGATGCACTGTGGTGGCTGTGGGTTTGCTTGCTTGCATTCTCCAAGTGTTTGTGCATGAAGTCAGGGCTGTTTCCATCTTCTGTGTTGCATTGCCCCTGAAGGAGAGGCCGACTAAATATTAGAGGGTGAGCCAGAGATATTTTTCTGAATGTAAACATGCCTGGATAGGGTGGGGGTGTTCCCAGCCTTTTATGGTTTTTCAGGTGGAAAATTTTGGCCATTTGGGCATTGTGGAAAGTAACCGTTTCTTTGGGTTAAAACAGGAAGATGTGGAAGTTCCTGTTGGGTCTCAGGGATAATGAACCCGACTGGCATCCATGAGGATGCAGGTTAGATGGGGACTGAACCTTACCCTGTGGGGTCTGCCCTGACTCCAGGGAGGAGTGTCAGAATTGGATTGAATTGTAGGGCATCCAGGTATAGTCCACAGAGAACTGGAGAAATGCTTTGTGTGGGAAACCTCCTCCCCCGACTCCACCCCCACTCATATTTGGTGACAAGAAGTAAAGTATTGAGAGTAGCAGAGGGGAAAAGGGTTTTATCCATTAGTTGGTCACAGTTTTTCCTCCTTACCCTCAGCAGGTCCCCTTTGTGCTCTCTCTGTCAAAGGGGCTTTAAGATCCCTCCTGTTGCTGAACCTCACAGAGAAGGCTGGTCCTAGACAGAAAACAGTATGGCAGGAAAAACCAAACTGCCCCCTTGTCTAGTCTTCTCGAGTAAGCAAGTAGACCCAACATTCAGCATCTTATAGAGCATATTAGAGAAAAGCAAATCCTCCATTGAAATACAGAGATAAGCAAAAAACTAGGAATCCTTGGGAGTTCCTGTCATGGCTCAGTGGAATGAATCTGACTAGCGTCCATGAGGACGCAGGTTCAATCCCTGGCCTCACTCAGTGGGTTAAGGATCCAGCATTGCCATGAGCTATAGTGTAGGTCGCAGATTCAGCTTGGATCTGGCATTTCTGTGGCTGGGGCATAGGCCAGCGGTTACAGCTCCGATCATACCCCTGGCCTGGGAACATCCATATGCCATGAGAGCAGCCCTAAAAAGTGCCAAAAAAAAAAAAAAAAGAAAAGAAAACAAGCAGACAAACTAGGGATCCTTGGCCATTGATAGTAACAAATGTGATGAAGCAAGAAGTAAACACCCCGGGGCAACCTATGCCATTGCAGGAAAACACCAATGTAAACCCCACCAGGTGGACATGGAGGACTCCCTGGAGGGAGGAAATCTGAGGACAAGAAACTATTCTCTTGGCCACACTAGTTACAGATTTTCACCAGCTTCCAAGCGAGGAAAAGCTAGAGGCTAAGGTCAGAACCTTATGCTCAGCATTTATAATTTATTGTCTAGGAGAATTTAGAGTAAATGGATTGTAGTTCTCATTCAAGATATGTGCTCCTTGTTCTCAACTAATCCTTTTAGTGTCTCCACAAAGTCTCAAATAAAATCTTAAGTTTTTGGAGTTCCTTGGTGGCTCAGCAGGTTAAAGTGTCCGGAGTTGTCACTGCTGTGGCTCTGGTTGCTGCTGTGGTGCAGGTTTGATCCCTGGTCCTGGATTTCCACATGCCACAGGTATAGCTAAAAAACAGACAAACAAAAAAATAAAAACCCTTAGGATTTTGCTGTAGGTGATATGAGAGCTGGGTGAATCTTACTGGACTACTCAAGTCAAAAGTTTAGTGCCGAGTTCCTGCCATGGTACAGCTGGTTAAGGATCCCGAGTTGTCTCTGTGGCATCATAGGTTCAATCCCCAGCCTGGTGTTAAGGATCCCACATTTCTGCTGCCATAACATAGGCTGAAATTGCAGCTTGGATTTGGTTTCTGGCCTGGGAATGTCCATATGCCACAGGTGCAGCCAAAAAAAAAAAAAAAAAAAAAAAAAAAGGGAGTTCCCATTGTGGCTCAGCTGTATCCATGAGGATGCGGGCTTGATCCCTGACCTCACTTAGTGAATTAAAGAATCTGGCATTTCCACAACTGCAGCGTAGGTCAAGGATGTGGCTTGGATCAGGTGTTGCTGCAGTTGTGATGTAGGTCTTGGCTGCAGCTTGGGTATGGTCCCTGGCCCAGGAACTTCCAAATACTGCAGATGGGGCCAAAAAAAAAAAAAAAAGGAGTTGCATACATTGGTCAAAACAAGATGACTCATTGCCCTTTCAGGCTGCTGCTTTAACGAGATTCTGTCTGAGCATCCCTATGGTGCATGCATATCCTAATGCATACCTGCAGTGTCACCTCCAGGCATACCATGTACTAATCTGCCTCTGTGCCCACATGCCCGCCATCAGTGTTCTGTCTTCACTGTGTGCCTTATGCACTTACATACCCATTAGCACCTTTGCAGGGTCACCGTCTCCAGCGGACTATGATTATTCAGTCCAGGTCCCCAGTGTGTCCCTTTCTTGAGTACTGATTTTCATTTTCTTTTCAGAGAAATACAAGAACCCTGGTTTGAAACCATTTCCTCATAGCTTCATTCTTCCTCTTTGCTCAGGTCAACAGGCTGGGTCATCCCTGAAGTCATCGTTCACTTCTGTCTTTCTCTAATACCGCACATGCAATCCATCAGAAAGTCCTGCTGGCTCTGCCTTTGAAATAGACCCAGATTCCACCCATTTCTTACTACTTCTACCAGGACTGCCAACCACTGTGGTCTGGGCTACCATCACCCCTCAGCTGGATTACTGCCAAGCCTGTCTTCCTGCCCCCACCCTTGCTCAGCTCTAGCCTTTTCTGCACCCAGCAGCAAACATGTCTTTTTTATAACTCAAGTCCAGTCACGTCTCCCCTCCGATCAGAAGTTTTCATAGCTGCCCATGTCACTTGGAATAAATCCAAAATCATCACCATGGCACTTGTGATCTGGCTCCCAGTTATCTCTCAAATCTACTCCTCTCACCCCAACTTCAGGCACACTGGGTGGCTGGGCTCTTCCCAAACACACCAGACACTCTTGCTTCAGGATCTTTGAGTTTTTTGTTTGTTTGTTTTCTTTTTAAGGCTGCACCTAAGGCATATGGAAGTTCCCAGGCTAGGGGTCAAATTATACCTGCAGCTGCCAGCCTATGCCACAGCCACAACAAACAACTCAGGATCTGACGTCTGCGACCTACACCACAACTCATGGCAATGCCGGATCCTGAAGCCACTGAGTGAAGCCAGGGACTGAACCTGCATCCTCATGGATATTAGTCAGGTTCCTAGCCCACTGAGCCACAATGGGAACTCCCAGAGTCTTTGAGTTTTTCATTCCTCTGCCCAGGTCATTTCCCTCCAGATACACGAGTAGCTCACGTCCTCACTTCTTCCAGGTCTCTGTTCAAATTCTGTTTATGGGAAGACCTCTGAAGACATTTCTTTAGATAACACACACACACACACACACACAGACACACACCACACCACAAATACACACACACTCATATCCTCAGCCATTCTGTATCTCCTGACTCTGATTGATTTTTCTTCTTGGCACTCAGTAACACCCCAAGTATTATTTGTTTATTTATGATCTATCTTCCCCGAACTGGAATATAAGCCCCACGAGGATGTGCATGTTGCTGTGTACCGTGCTGGACCCCAGCTTCCCAAAGGGTGCCTGGCGTGGGGAAGGCACGTGAGGAATCGGTGTGGAGTGAATGATTGAATTCCTCATGGAAGGTCTCTATTTGCTATTGACGAAGCTTCTCTGGGGAAAAAGCTTTTAGAGGGATTTCCTCCAGACCCTCTGAGGAGATGGGGTCAAGGAGGCCGCAGTCTGCTTCTGCTTGTGTCCTCATTGCAGTGGGCAGCTGTCCTGGGAAAGTGAATTTGAGCAATGGAAAAGCTGACTGACACTGTGAGAGACTCATGACGTGTTTTAGAAGTGCAGGCCCCATGAAACGGGCCATTTAAACTAGTCTGACAGGAGTGAGGGCGGGATTCTGCCCAGACTTGTCAAAATTCTGCCCCAACCAGAGAAGCTTGGGGGCTTCCCCAACCCTGATTAGGCCCATGCCGAGTGGGACTTGCACAGAGGGCACTGGGACAGTCCCATGGAAATCTTGCTAAGGGCAGGGGACTGAGACAGCAAGGGGAAAGGGGCACTGTCCCAATACACAGAGGTGCAGAAGCGGCAACCTGTTCTGCCATGAAACCAGCAGCTGCAGGAAAGCAGAGTTTTACTTCTGAGTCATCCATTCATTAAGCAAATATTTCCCGAGTATGTGCTATGTGCAAGTACAATTTTAGGCCTTGGAGGACTGTTCCAGGAGCTGAAGATTCCTGGGTACAGACCACAGGGCTACAGGGTGGGGGGATTGGAGTTGGCTCAGAAGAGGTCCAGGAGTTCCTGTTATAGCTCAGCGGGTTAAGAACCGGACAGAGTATCCAGGAGACTGCAGGTTTGATGCCTGGCTTCTCTCAGGGGTTAAGGATCCAGTGTTGCAGCAAGCAACAGATGTGGCTCAGATCTTGCATTGCCATGGCTGTGGTGTAGGCCAGCAGCTGCAGCTCTGATTTGACCCCTAGCCTGGGAACTTCCATAGGCTTCAGGTGCGGCCCTGAAAAAAGAGAGAGAGAGAAGATGGCCCACATCCTTTAGTTCGAGTGGCTCCTTTATCTCTGTGGCAGGGAGGCAGCTGGGTTATCGGGGCTGCTCTCTGCCTCCAGCGCGATGAGTGCTGCCTGGTCACCGAGGCTGCTGGTGACCCAAGGAGGCACTGGGTACCCTCTGGAGGTTCCCACCACACTCCTTACCATGAGGATCCCTCGGCCCCTTCCCTAACTGCTGCCAACTCCCTGAGAGATGGAGGGCTGTCCCTGCCACCTGCTGCCCTGTACTCTGGATGCAGAGCTCCACCTGCTGACGGACTCTCCCCTCACTGCCCTGGAGCCTGGCCTGGGTCCTGGCTCCATGGTTTGCTGCAGTCAAGGAAGACTCTGGGGAAGCAGATGGTGAACAAGGCTTGTTTCTTCAGGTCAGAGTATTTGGGGGTGTGTTGGCCATGGGTGAGAGCCTCACAGGGAGAGACAGGAGAGGGTCAACTTATAAACCAGTCAGTCCTGTTGGGAGTTTAGACCAGAGCACAAGCCCTGACACAGATTCCCCACCTGGGTGGGGGGAACCGCACCCTCCCCCCCCGCCCCAGGGTGCCAAGGCCTGGAGGGCAATGGGAGGTCCACAGAGTCCGCAGCAGGGTGTGACAACTCTCCCTGAGGTCTTACAGGCCGGCCTCACCCATTCACCCTCAGGCACAGGGGCCTGGCCCAGGGTGGGGGTACAGCTCAGACTTCTCCAGGGCTCTGGGCATGGCGGGACTTCTGGAATAAGAGCTGGAGGGGGAGGTAAACACTTGGGTGGGCGTCTGGAACAGGGCGTGAGGCTAAGAACATGCAATGGCCGTCGTGATCCGGTTTCCAGAACTTGGCACTCGCTGCCTGGCCCATGCAGCCCACCCGAGTTCCGGTGATGACCAGGGGCTGTCCTCACAAGTAGAACCATGGCGCTACGTTGGGTCGGCTCTGGGGGTGCTTTTGGCACTGCTGTTCTCTGACTTGGGGGAGGAGAGCTGTATCTACTGGGCTTTTAGGCTTTTCTGTTCCTTTCTATTTTTTATTTTTTTTAACTCAGTGAATTGTATTATATTTATAGTTGTATAACCATCATCACAACCCAATTTTACAGCATCTCCATCCCAAACTCCCAGCCTGTCCCTACCCCCACACCCTGTCTCCTTTGGAAACCATACAATTTTCAAAGTCAGTGAGTCACCATCTGTTCTACAAAGAAGTTCATTGTATCCTTTTTAAATAGTCCACATATAAGTGATAGCATATGACGTTTGTGTCTCACTGTCTGACTAACTTCACTGAACATGATTATTTCTTGGTCCATCCATGTTGCTGCAAATGCCGTTGTTTCATTCCTTCTTATGGCTGAGTGATATTCCATTGTGTATAGGTACCACATCTTCCTTATCTACTCCTCTGTCGATGGACATTTGGGTTGCTTCCATGTCTTGGCTATTGGCTAGAGTGCTGCAATGAACACTGGGGTGCATGTATCTTTTTGACTCACAGTTTTCTCTGGATAGATGCCAGAAATGGGATTGCTGGATCAAATGGGAATTCTATTTTTAGTTTTCTGAGCAATCTCCACACTGTTTTCCAAAGTGGTTGCACCAATTCATGTTTCCACCAACAGTGTAAGAGGTTTCCCTTTTCTCTACACTCTCTTCAGCATTTATTGTTTGTAGACTTTTTTTGATGATGGCCATTCTGGCTGGTGTAAGGTGGTACCTCATAGTAGTTTTGACTTGCATGTCTCTAATAATGAGTGATGTTGAATATCTTTTCATGTGTTTTTTGGTCATCTTTATGTCTTCTTTGGAGAATTGTCTGTTTAGATCTTCTGCCCATTTTTAAATGGGTTCTTTGGTTTTTTTGGGTATTGAGCTGCAGGAGATGTTTATATAACTTGGAGATGAATTCCTTGTCGGTCACTTCGTTTTCACATATTTCCTCCCATTCCGTGCATGGTCTTTTCGTTTTGTTTCGGGTTTCCTTTGCTGGGCTTTGCCATTTCTATATAAGCACTCTCCGAGCTTGGAGCACAGCACTTGGTGTTTTTCAGGGCATATTTATTCATAGCTCTTCAGAGAGAACCCAGCCCCCCTGCAGGGCTGGCTAGAGGCTGGCCTTTGCAGAGTCTGGGCACCAGGGATGCACCTGAGCATCAGTTCTCCAGGCAGGGGAAACTGATCAGTGAGAGGAAGGGTAAGCCACAGCCAGCATGAGCACCCCGGAGGCGCTCCAAATACCTGATGGCAGGCGCTACTGTGTGGGCTTCCACCTCAGAGAGAGGGAGGTGACGGGTAGAGGAGGAGGATCACATGACTGTTCAAAATTTGTTTCCTTTGGCGCTCCCGCTGCGGCCCAGTGGGTTAAAGATCCAGTGTTGTCTCTGAGGTGGCTGGGGTTCCATCTCTGGCCCAATGCAGTGTGTTCATGACCTTATCTGGCAGCCACGGGTTGCCGAAGTGTGGGCATTTTGGGTGAGACAAGCAGGACGGCTCCAGGGCTGAGGCAGTAGAGTGTTTCACAAAATCGGCCCAGCAAGTCAGCAGCTTTGGCCAAGGGAGAGAGCGCTCTTGGGCCACAAGGTATTTGCAGGAGGGGCACCTGGTGACGAGGCAGAGATGAGGTGCTACCTGAGGGCTCCTCAAGATACTTAAGAAATTTTCAGGGCCCTGGAGCCCAGAGTGGGCAAGAGGGGCAAGAGTTGGAATCTGACTTTTTTGCATCCTCAGGCTGATGGGGTGCGGGACTTTGGGGTTACACTTACAAGGTTCCTGTGGGCCCTTAGGATTTGCATGTTGCAGAGTGAGGGGCAGCCTGTGAAGCTCATGGTGACACACAATGTCTAAAGCAAAGTGTCCTGGTCCTGAGGTGCTGCGCTTCATCCCCCCACACCCCCTGCTGAGAGCAGAGTCTGCGCTTTTGCAAGACTGATGACAACCAGAAATGGCCTTATGGGGACCTCCCACCCCCATGCTGCAGCACCCTTAGGCCTCGCAGGTGGGAGACGGCTGGGGGGCACTGGCTTAAGTCAGTCGTAGCCAACAGGCCTCAGCCTCCCAAGTCCTCTCAGACCAAGAACAATCTGAGTGGCTCCTTCCCCCTCCCCCATTATTTTCTTAACAGTTCCAGGCTTTTTGTTTTGTTTTGTTTTTGCTTTTTTAGGGCTGCGCCTGTGGCATATGGAGGTTCCCAGGCTAGGGGTCTAATTAGAGCTACAGCTACTGCCCTACACCACAGCCACAGCAGCGCCAGATCCAAGCCATGTCTGTGACCTACACCACAGCTCATGGCAATGCCGAATCCCTGACCCACTGAGCAAGGTCAGGGATCGAACCCTCGATCTCATGGTTCCTAGTTGGATTCATTTCCGCTGTACCATGACGGGAACTCCAGCAGTTCTAGGCTTTAACCTACTTTCAACCTGTCTCTTCAGGGCACAGGCCCAGCTGACCTGTGGGGTCACACCCCATCTTCTCTGAGGTTTATGGGTCCCGGAAGACTCCTGAGTCTCTGTGGGTTGAAAGGGGAACATGTTTTGTATACAGTAATAAATTCCCACCAGAGGCATCATAGAAATTGTGGGTTTCTTACCTCAGACACCAGATAAAGTCCTTTTCCTGCTGACCACATTCTACCCCTCGTTTCCCTCAGTTTTATTCTTTTCTGTCTTTGCTACACCCTCTCGGTTACTTCCCAAGCGTAAGACCTCATGGGTGCAGGCCCAAAGAGCACAGTGCTGCCTCTTCTCCCGGCCTCTGTCTGATGGGCCTTGCGGAGAAGGTTTAGGTAGGGAGGGGATCCCTGGGAGGTGGCACTTGACCTATTCACAAAGCTTCTTCATCATTCAAGACAGCAACTGGTCCTCCTTGCGCTCCAGTAACGCCCTTCGGGGAGCACTCTCTTATCTGCTTCTCTTACTCTGGACACTGCTATCTGGACCACAGTTAGTAGCTGAGTTCACTTTAGCCTACACCGGACTCCAGTGCCCTGCAGATTTAACTTACACGAACTAAGAAGGATTCTCGAACTAAGACGCTTATTTATACAAAAAAATTTGGGGGGGGGGGGAGTTCCTGTTGCGGCTCAGTGGGTTACGAACCCAACTAGTATCCATGAGGGTGTGGAATCCGTCCCTGGCCTTGCTCAGTGGGTTAAGGATACGGCCGTTGCCATGAGCTGTGCTGCAGGTTGCAGATGTGGCTCAGATCCCTCGTTGCTGTGACTAGAGTGTAGGCTGGTAGCTATAGCTTCGATTAGATCCCTAGCCTGGGAAGCTCCATATGCCTCGGATTCAGCCTTAAAAAGCAAACACAAAAAGTTTTTGTGCAAGGGCCCTTGTGGCCCAGCAGGTTAAGGATATGGCACTGCTATAACTGCAGCGTGGGATGAATCCCCGGCGCGGGAAATTTCCACCTGCTGTGGGTGCGGCCAAAAGAAAAAGAAATTGTTTTTTTGATTATCTGAGTCAATTGAAAACAACCACGATAACTCATACAGTATACCAGCAGTCAGTTAAACCATGGTCACAAATTCTGTTGGGCTGTGCTATCTGGTGTGGTAGCCACTAGCTACCTGTGCCTATTTAAATATTTTAATGAATGGAAATTAGGTAAAGGTAAACATGCAGATCCTCGGTTGTACTAGCCGTATGTCAAGTGCTCAAGAGCTCCCTGTAACTAGTGCTGCTGTATTAATGCAGATAGAGAACATTTCCACCGTGGCAGAAACATTTTATTACAGCTCTGTTCTGGAGTCATCCAGTCTCTGAAATTGGGGAAACCCTTACCCAGGTGTGACTGATGAAAACATCCCCGTCCTCAGACACAACCTAGAATAGATTTACAAGGAGATCCTGCTGAATAGCATTTAGAACTATGTCTAGATACTCATGTCGCAACAGAAGAAAGGGTGGGGGAAAAAACTGTAACTGCAATGTATACATCTAAGGATAACCTGACCCCCTTGCTGTACAGTGGGAAAAACAAACAAACAAACAAACAAAAAAAAACATCCCCGTCCAGTCCTGTCCGTATCTTTTGGAGCTTTCTCTTTCTTTTTTTCTTTTTTCGTTTTGTCTTTTCTAGGGCCACACCCATGGCATATGGAGGTTCCCAGGCTGGGGGTTCAAACGGAGCTGTAGCCACCGGCCTACACCACAGCCACGGCAACTCAGGATCCAAGCCGTGTCTTCGACCTACCCCACAGCTCACGGCAACACCAGATCCTTTAACTCACTGAGCGAGGCCAGGGATGGAACCCACAATCTCATGGTTCCTAGTTGGATTTGTTAACCACTGAGCCACGACGGGAACTCCTGAAGTTTCTCACCTGTAATCCTCATCCTACGCTGTCTGACCTGGAAGAAGTACCTCTTGTTATCTTTGCTGATCTGCTCATGACAAAGAATTCTCTTTCCATCTGCAGCTGCTAGGAGCTGGCATTTTAAGAGCAGGATCCTCTTCAACTGGTTCTACACTGATGGTTTTAGAGAGTGAATTCTAGGAGTTCCTGTCGTGACTCAGTGGAAACAAATCTGATCAGCATTCATGAGGACGCAGATTCAACCCCTGGCCTTGCTTGGTGGGTTAAGGATCTGGCATTGCTGTGGCTGTGGCATAGGCCAGTGGCTACAGCTCTGATTTGACCTGCAGCCCTAAAAAGAAAAAAAAAAAAGAGTTAATGATTATAACAGCTTGAGAACGTTTGAACCAAAGGACAAGCAGACAACTCTGAGGACCTTGGTCCCCCCCTACACCCCCCCACCCCACCCCCCCACCCCGCCTCGGGCTCTGCGTCTGCCACTTTACTGACGCAGACTCATGTAAACACAGGACACATAGTCCCAGGACAACTCAGCTAAGCTCCAAAAAGGACAGGTTTTCATGCAAGTTCCTAGAAATCGCTCTCTCCCTCTCTCTCTCTCTCTTTTTTTTTTTTTTTTTTTTTTGGTCTATTTAGGGCCTCATCCACAGCATATGGAGGTTCCCAGGCTAGGGGTCGAATTGGGGCTATAGGCGCTGGCCTAAGCTACAGCCACAGCAATACTGGATCCTTAACCCACTGAGTGAGGCCAAAGATTGAACCTGCATCCTCATGGATACTAATTGGGTTCTTGACCACTGAGATATGATGGGGACTCCCTGTAAGCATTAACTCTTGAAGGAGGCTCAGAGCAACTGCTTCTGATCAACTAGAGGCAGCTTCTACTGAAGTCCTGACTTGGGGAGAAGAAATGGTAGGGAGAAATTCCCACTGTGGCTCAGCAGGTTACGAACCCGACTAGTACCCATGAGGATGCAGGTTCCATTCCTGGCTTCACTCAGTGGGTGAAGGATCCAGCATTGCTGTGAGCTGTGGTATAGATCTCAGACCCAGCTTGGATCCCTCGTGGCTGTGACTGTGGTGTATGCTGGCACCTGCTGCTCCAGTTTGACTCCTAGCCTGGGAACTCCCATATGCTGTAGATACAGCCCTAAAAAAGCAGAGAAAAAAAAAAAAAAAGAAAGAAAGAATAAAGGAAATGGAAGTGAGAGGGTGGCAGGCAAGAGCCTGGAGGTGGGGGGCTGGAGAGGGAGGGAAATTGACCTGTAGTGCACTGCCCCGATTAATCAGTTCTGGCACCTTCATGCACAGCCCTGGAGCCAGCCTCATGGTCTGAGCAGCCTGTGGTCTCCTGGTCCTGCTGGATGCTGTATGCTATGCTGAGCTGGGTACCCTGGTTCCTGAGTCAGGGGTGGCAGGGGAGGGTGGGAGTGTTCTGCATTTGTATCTTACCCACCCATGGCTTCTTGTCTGTCTTTTTTGTCACCTACCCATTGGTCTTGGGAACCTGCTGTCTCTGAGCTTTGCTGAGTGTGCAGGACCCTTTTACCCTGGCTGCTCCTCATGGCCCCGGGCCCTGGTCCCGGGACAACACGTCACGCCGGGCTGCCTCAGACTCTGAGCTGAGGCCATTCTCACACTGCTTGAACTCTCCTCACCCACTCAGGCTCCAACACGGACACTCACCTTCACAGGCCAGCTGTTACCCACATGGCACCCTCCCGGAGGCTCCAACCTCCCAAGGACAGATGACTCTTTGTCTTAGGTCAGGCTCCTATAACTAAGGCACCATAGTCTGGGTGGTGTAGACTCACTGTTCCGAAAACTGGGGTCCGAGATCTTGATACTGGCGTGGTTTGGTTCTCATGAGGACCCTCCTCCAGGTTGCAGACGGCTGACACCTCCCTGTGTCCTTACTTGTGGAAAGAGAGAGAGGGGGCTCTCGGGGGTCCCTTTTTAAGTACTGGGGCACTAATCCCATTCATGAAGACTTCATCCTCAGGACCTACTCGCCTCCCGAAGGCCCCACCTCCTCATACCATCACACCGGGGGTTGGGATTTCAGCCTATGGATTTGGGGGGGGGGTATAATCAGTCTCTTTCATTCTTCTACCCAGATGTCCTCCTTACTCTGTTCAGGCTCCAACACTGCTACTGCCTCAGCCCTTTCCCTTTCCTTCCCTCCCTCCAGCTTGTTTTACTTGCTGCCATCAAATGACTTTTGGTCTGAATTGTTTAGAGGTGAAAGGGGAATAAAGAGGAAGAGAAAGAGGAAGAGAGATTGTTTCTTATTTTTCTAACATCTAATATGTCTCAGCAGTTACTGACCATTTTGGGTCCACTTCCTCTGGTGCACAGGGTGTCAAGTAGCCTTTTACTTATTTTATTTTATTTTTAATTTTGTCATTTTTTTTTTTTTTAGGGTTGCACCTACAGTATATGGAAGTTCCCAGGCTAGGGGGTTGCATCGGAGCTACAGCTGCCGTCTTACCCCACAGCCACAGCAATGCCAGATCCGAGCTGCATCTGCGACTCACACCACAGCTCACAGCAATGCTGGATCCTTTACCCACTGAGTGAGGCCAAGGATCAAAGCCACATGCTCATGGATACTAGTCGGTTCTTAACCAGCTGAGCCATGATGGGAACTTCTGCCTTTTAATTCAGGAACCTGTTCCTGCAGGATTTGTCTAGTTCCATGGTTTCGTTTTCCCTCTTTTGGACTCCGCTTCTATGCTTGTTGCATCTCCAGTGTCTGTCTGTCTTTCCCAGGTTTCAATGTCTTTATTATTTATTTTGAAACTATTTTTGTTTCATTTTATTTATTTCTGTTTGTGCATGTGTGTGTGTTTAAAAAACTTTTTTTGCTTGTGCCGCAGCATGAGGAAGTTCCTGGGCTAAGGGCTGGAACCTGAGCGACAGCAGTGACAACACTGAATCTGTAACCACCAGAGAACTTGTCTGTTTCATTTTCTGCACATGTTTCATTTCTATCCTCCAGCACTTTTACTGGGTCTTTATATCCCCTCTACCCTTCTGATCTGGTTTTGAGTTCTGCGATGTTTCTTTTTTTTCTTGTACCTCTTTTCTGAGTTTCGAAAATGTGCAAAATCAAGTTTTCCCTTGTCTTCTCACCATTTCTTTTCTAGGTTGACATATTTCTTTTATTTATTCTTCCTTATTGACACTATTTCTTCCTTAAGTCTTTGAAAGTAATGGTCAAATATTTGGTTAGAATTTTCACCTATCTCTTGGCAACTTGATCGGTGATTCTTCATAGCTGGTAAGTCTTGCAGCAACTC
Source organism: Sus scrofa (assembly GCF_054392235.1). NCBI lineage: Eukaryota > Metazoa > Chordata > Mammalia > Artiodactyla > Suidae > Sus > Sus scrofa. The sequence goes on along the minus strand of NC_139385.1, from coordinate 130,062,077 downwards.
CCTGCCTTATTATTGTTTCTTTGAATGAATGCTGGTTGCCTTTGAACTTCCCTAGTTGACCTAGTTGTTGGGATTTGCTTCAGGGGACACAGTTTTGCTAATGTTTTTCTTGTGTTGGTGGTGACTAGGTTGTTTCACTTCCCCAAAGAGGTCTCTATCTGTCCTTAACTATCAAAGGGATATAATGATTTATCACCTTAAGTGGAGCCTCTTACCTAAAGGAAGTCTTCAGGCTGGGATTTCTGGGCTCTGTTCCCTTTGGGTTGTTTTGCATTTCACATCCCTCTTCTACTGTAGGGGCCTTTGCAACATGTCACCTTCATAAAGATAATGAAGTAAATCCAGCAGCTTTTGGCAGCATTTATAATTTTTTCTTTTTGTGTTGTGGATTGTTTGTCTCCTAGTTTGGCTGAAAATGAAGTTTCTATTTATTTCCATTATTTATGCTAAAAGAAAACTCCTGTTTCCTTTGCTACTACCCACACTACTTCTGACACCAAATGTGAGGGATTTTCAACACCAAGCAATTCTCCAGTTTTCGGTGGACACCAGCTGGGTGTTCTTGATTCTTCTTTTTTTTTTTCTTTTCACTTTTTAGGGCCGCACCTGTGGCATATGGACATTCCTAGGGTAGGGGTCAAATTGGAGCTGTCGCTGCCAGCCTACACCACAGCCACAGCAGCTTGGGATCCGAGCCACATCTGTGACCTATACCAGAGCTCATGGCAGCACCGGATCCTTAACCCACTGAGCAAGGCCAGGGATTGAACCTGTGTCCTCCTGGATGCTAGTCAGATTCGTTACCACTGAGCCATGACAGGAACTCCCAATTTAACTTGATTCGGATATTGGCTGCCCAGAGTTGGCACAGACCCCACAAGTTAAGGGCTCCATTCCACAAGTCTGTCTCCCCCTTCCCCCTTTTCAGATGCCAGTGGCACCTCTCAGGTTGTCACTCATACTTCTGACCAAAAGGATGTAAATGGGGGCTTTCTCCCAGCCCCTTCCTTGAGTTTGATCATTTCCTAGACTAGCTCACAGAATGTAGGGAAACACGTGTGCTTAGCGGTTTATAATAAACAACATAATAAAGGATGCAGATGAACAGCCGGATGAAGAGGTGTGTAAGGCAAGGTTTGGAAGCGTCCCCAGTACAGGAGCTTGTCTCCGTGGAGGTGGGGTGCACCACCCTGTCCCAACCCAGAAGCTGCCTGAAGACCATTTCTTAGAGATACTCATGGCGCTTCATCACACAGGCATGATGGATGATTAAGCCAGTCTTTAGCCCCCATTTCTTCCCTGGAGCATAGGGTTTGGGGCTGTGAGTTCCAAGCTTCTAATCATGCTTAGTCTTTCCGGTGACCAGCCCCAAACAGAAGCCCACTCAGAATCACTGCATTAGAACAAAAGATGCTCCTATCACCCAGGAAATTCCAAGGGATTTAGGAGCTCTCCTAAGAGGCTCTTATCACCCCCTTACTCAGGAAAGGACAAGGATTTTAGGAGTTCTGTGTCAGGAATGGGGTCAGAGACCAAATATTAGAACAAAACGTGCCCCTCGCACCTCTGTCTCTCAGGGAATTACAAGGGTTTTAGGAATTATATGTCAAGAACTAGGGTCAAAGACCAAATACAAGCAAGAGGTAGAGCCCAATATATGTACTTCTTATTATTTCACATATACTATCTTCTTTGCCCTTTCAGTGATTTTAAGTAGTTGACAATTTTTTTTTTTTTTTTTTTTGCTTGTTTAGGGCCACACCTGTGGTGTATGGAAGTTTACAGGTTACAGGTCAAATCAGAGCTGCAGCTGCTGGCCTACACCACAGCCACAGCAACACAGGATCTGAGCCATCTGCAACCTACACTACAGCTCATGGCAACACTGGATACTTAACCCACTGATTGAGGCCAGGGATCGAACCTACATCCTCATGGATACTAGTCAGCCTCCTTACTGCTGAGCCATAACAGGAACTTCCAACCTTTCTTTCTGTCTTTCTCTTTTTTTAGGGCCACACCTGCAGCATATGGACATTCCTAGGCTAGGGGTTGAATTGGAGCTATAGCTGCCAGCCTACACCATAGCCACAATAACTGAGGATCTGAGCCGCCTCTGCCACCTACACCACAGCTCATGGCAACACCAGATCCTTAACCCACTGAGCAAGACCGGAGATCAAACCTGCGTCCTCATGGATGCTAGTCAGATTTGTTTTCATTGAGCCACGATGGGAACTTCTGGACGATTTTTTATATTAACTTTCTCCTGTTTATAAAACTGCTGAGTGGTTTCTGATACTAACTGCCTGAATTGGACTCTGGCAGAAACATACATTTTCTTGGTTTTGTGATATAAAATTTTTTTTCGTATTTTCTTGTAGTCCTTTGGGGTTTTTGTTTTTACATTTGACTCAATTCATTTTTTATTTATCTTGGTAAAAGACATAAAATACAGATATATCTTAATATTTTTTCCCCAGATGGCTACCTAGCTGTCTCAACACCATTTATTGAATAATCCATCTTTCCCTCGTTGATTTGAAATGTCACCTTTATCATTACCTGTATTTTCAAGTCTACAGTTTAAAGCAGAGCCAGGCCAAAGGCAGAGCTGCTGAGCACTACCTTTGTGTGTGAAAGCAAAAATAAACAGATCGTGGAGGAGTTCCCGTCAGGGCTCTGCCAAAACGAATCTGACTAGCATCCATGAGGACTCAGGTGCCATCCCTGGCCTCACACAGTGGGTTAAGAATCTGGCATTGCCGAGAGCTGTGGTGTAGGTCACAGACTACAGCTCTGATTCCACCCTTAGTCTGGGAGCCTCCATATGCTTCGAGTGCTGCCCTAAAAAGAAAAAAAAAGGATTTTTGTCTCAAATTACTGAGGCTTAAGGTGGTTTGTCACATAGCATTATTGTGGTAATAGATTACTGATACAATTCGTGTGTTTTGTAAAATGACGCTTTCTAACTTTTTGATATTAGTGTATTAGAATGTGAATTTTTTTTCTTTTTTCTTTTTTTTGTCTTTTTGCCATTTCTTGGGCTGCTTCCACAGCATATGGAGGTTCCCAGGCTAAGAGTCCAATCGGAGCTGTAGCCGCCGGCCTACGCTAGTGCCACAGCAGTGCAGGATCTGAGCTTCGTCTGTGACCTACACCACAGCTCATGGCAATGCCGGATCCTTAACCAACTGAGCAAGGCCAGGGATCCAACCCGCGACCTTATGGTTCCTAGTCGGCTTCATTAACCACTGAACCACGATCGGAACTCCAGAATGTGAATTTTTTTTCAAAGTTGAACTCTCACCTTTTTTTTTTTTTGCCGCCCTGTGGCCTATGGAATTCCTGGGCCAAGGATCAGATCTGAGCCACAGTTTTGACCTATGCAGGTAGGCTGTGGCAACGTTGGATCCTTAACCTCCTGAGCGGGGCCAGGGATTGAACCTGCTTCTGCATGGATACGAGTTGGTTTAGTTTCTGCCGAACCACAATAGGAACTCCTGCAGTTTTTTTTTTTTTATTCACATTATGATATAAAATCAGATCTCTTCAGTTACTTTCATTTTTCTCATGACTAGTATTAAACTCTAGCAAATTTGTTTTCTGCAGCTGTTGAGATATTTTTTTGTCCCTTAATGTGTTAATACAGTAAATAAGCTATATTAATAGGTTTTCTAAAATGTAGACATCTTTGTGTTGGTGAGATAAACCAAATTTTTTCATGAAAAACTAAAAAAAATTGTTGGATTCTATTTTCTAATATTATATTCAGAAATTCTGCATTTATATTCATAAATAGGATTAATTTTTAATATTTCTTTCTTGACCTATTCATTTTTTTCTCATTGTGTCTAGTGAATTGTACCAGTATCTTGTGTTGAAAAGTGTGTCCTGGAGTTCCTGTTGTGGCTCAGTGGTAACAAACCTGACTAGAATCCATGAGGTTGCAGGTTCGATCCCTGGCCTCGCTCAGTGGGTTAAGGATCTGGTGTTGCCATAAGCTGTGATAAAGTTTGCAGACATGGCTTGAATCTGGCATGGCTGTGGCTATGGCGTAGGCCTGCAGCTGCAGCTCCCATTCGACCTCTAGCCTGGGAACCTCCATAGGTTCGGCCCTGAAAAAAAAAAAAAAAAAAAAAAAAAAAAGAAAAGTGTCTTCTTCCTGTAAAATCCATCTCTGCATGTCCATGGAGTCTGCACTTCTCACAGCAATTACTGAGTAAGCAGGAGATTCTGCAGCAGGCCCATTCCAGGGAGATTATGGGGCACCTGGAAGGGTGACAATGGACTGAGACGTGCTCGTTCAACTTTTCTTCTAACTGCACCACCAACTTCCACCCAACTTTCCTTCCTTCCTCCCTTCCTTTCTCTTTCACTCAAGGCCAGACGTCGATCACAGGCAGACATCTCTCCAGCCTTTCCTGACTCCCTCCCCATTCTCCTTCACTGAGGTTTCCCCTTGTCTTGGTTTCTTGGAAGACCCACCGTACCCTATACATGCATGTATTGGGACAAGAGTCAAGTAGAGACGAGAGAAACCCCAGATACATTTGGGGATCCGAGGGCAGAAGAATCTGTGCTTAAGTCCCAGGGTGAGACCCAGGAAAGCACATTAGATCATCAAGTTCCCCACCTTGCAAGGCAGCCTGGTGCATCATCGAAATGTAGGAATGTTGGCATAGGGTCTATTTAGGCAAAATGCCCCAAGACATCCATCCTCCCTGGTCTCCTGTGACTCCATATCAGTGCTAGAGTATCAAAACATTCCTCTGCTCCTTACACCTGCAGCAATAGCAGGTCAGCTGTTAAGGTAAGGCAGACCCCAATAAGGGCCATGGAGGACCTGCATAAAGTGACCCCCCCCATAAAGCCTTAAGCATCCAAGTGGCTCATTTGAAATTTATTTATTTTGCTTTTTTTTTTTTTTTTTTTTGTCTTTTGAGGGCCACACTTGCGGCATATGGAGTTTTCCAGGCTAGGGGTCTAATCAGAGCTATTGCTGCCAGCCTATGCGAGAGCCACAGCAACACCAGATCTGAGCCTCGTCTGGGATCTACATCACTGCTCACAGAAATGCTGGATCTTTAACCCACTGAGCAAGGCCAGGGATCGAACCTGGGAACTTCTCATAATTTTTTGATTTAAAAGGTAAATGCATATGATTGGCAGAACCAAGGCCATGTGCCCATACCCAAGCCAGAAGGGAGTTTGTGGAATATATATATATATATACAGTTAATCCATATATATATGGATTAAGTGTATCAATGAGCTTTTGCTATACAACAAATTTTCTTAGTGTGCAGTGGCTTAATATCATCATCATTTAAAAATATTTATAAATTTTTTTATTTTTTATTTTACATTTTATTTATTTATTTTTTATTTATGATTTTTTTTTGTCTTTTTAGGACTATACCTGTGGCATATGGAGGTTCCCAGGCTAGGGGTCAAATTGGAGCTGTAGCCCCTGGCTTACACCACAGCTCACAGCAACGCCAGATGCTTAACCCACTGAGTGAGTCCAGGGATCGAACTCATGTCTTCATGGATGCTAGTCAGATTTGTTTCCAGTGAGCCATGACGGGAACTCCTGTTTATGTTTATTTTAAAAATGATTTTTATTTTTTCCATTTTAGTTGGTTTACAGTGTTCTGTCAATTTTCTACTATACAGCAAAGTGACCCAGTCACGCACACACACACACACACATTCTTTTTCTCACATTATCCTCCATCATGTTCCAACACAAGTGATTAGATATAGTTCCCTGTGCTATACAGCGGGATCTCATTGCTCATCCACTCCAAACGCAATAGTTTGCATCTATTAACCCCAGGTGCCCAGTCCATCCCACTCCCTTCACCTCCCCCAAATCACCATTTTTAAAACAAGGATTCTGTGGGTCAGCAATTTGGGCTGGGTCCAGTGGATCGTTGTGTGGGTTTTGGCTGGGTTCTGGCCTTCCTCCAGTTTTGGAGGCCTTCGGGCAATAACTCCCTCACATTTCCGGCTGTTGGCTGGGAGAACAGGACAATTATTTTTGTGTCTCTCACCATCCAACTCATTCACCTACCTCACTCGTGTGGTTGATGCCAGGGTTCCAAGTAGAGTGATAGATGGTAAGCTTCAACATGCAGGCCCTTTTAAAGTTTCTGCTTCCTTCAAGTTTGCTATTGTCACTGAAGTGACATGATGCCAAACCCTGGGCTAGTATAGGAGGGGACAGAAGTATGAGAGCTTTATAGAGTTGATTGTTAAATTTCTAGAAATTTTTGGAGTTTCCATTGTGGCTCAGTGGTTAACGAATCCAACTAGGAACAATGAGGTTTCGGGTTCGGTCCCTGGCCTCGCTCAGTGAGTTAAGGATCTGGCATTGCTGTGAGCTGTGGTGTAGGTCATAGACGCAGGTCTGGCGTTGCTGTGGCTGTGGTGTAGGCCGGTGTCTACAGCTCTGATTAGACCCCTTAGCCTGGGAACCTCCATATGTCATGGGAGCCACCCTAGAAAAGACAAAGAAAAAAAAAATTTCTAGACATTTTTGGGAGTCCCCATGTAGCTCAGTGGGTTATGAAGCTGGCTAGTATCCTTAAGGATGTGGGTTCAATCCCTGGCTTTGCACAGAGGGTTAAGGATCTGGCACTGCTGTGGCTGTGGCATAGGCCAACACCTGCAGCTACGATCAACCTCTAGCCTGGGAACTTCCATATGCTGCAGGGGCGGCCCTTTAAAAAAAAAAAAAATTCTAGGAATTTTGCAAGCTAGTGGTTAAACTGCATATAGTTTGAAATTGGCCGAAGGGCAAATATTTACATCACAGAAATTGGCAAATGCTAACAAACCAGGCTTTTTTTTTTCTTTTTTCTTTTCAGAGAACCATTTACCAGCATGTTGCTAGGGCTATCTGGGTATATAGAAGGAATTTATTGCAGCTGTTTTTGAAACAATCCATCATAGTGAATGTGGTCTTTTTTGTATCTGAGACTCACAGTTTTTAAGCATGACCACTCCTGGAATTGAATATATATAAAGACAGGATGGTATGCGTTTCAAGCAATCAAGGGTTCACATTATGGTGGTCATTTACTTATTTTTTTCAGTCATGTCCATGGATTGCGGATGTTCTAGGTCTGGGGTTGAACCCAAGCCACAGCAGTGACCTGACATGGCAATGCCAAATCCTTACCTGCTAGGCCACTAGGGAACTCCAGTCATTTATTTTATTATTTATTTGTTTCTTTATTTGTATCATTTTTAGGGTGTACCTGTAACATATGGAAGTTTCCAGGCTACGGGTCGAATGGGAGCTGTAGCTGCCAACCTACACCATAGCCACAACAACTCGGGATCCAAGCCGCATCTTCGACCTACACCACAGCTCACGGCAATGCCGGATGCTTACCCCACTGGGCAAGGCCAGGGATCAAACCCGCGTCCTCATGGCTGCTAGTCATATTTGTTACCACTGAGCCATGACAGGAACTCCCCACCCCAACCTTTCCTGATGTTTGATTGTGTCTAACACAATATTGTATATTTTTGCCTAATCAAAAAACTGTTTGAATTAACAGTTTCCATAGCTTGCAACCAAAGAGTCCTGACTAATAAATGAACCATGCCCTCATGGATGCTAGTCGGGTTTGTTAACCACTGAGCCATGATGGGAACTCCTCTTGTTCATTTTTGAGGGGTAAATTATACAAAGGAGAACATCAGTAATATCATATGAAGAGATCCTCTGAGATTCGTAACTCTCCTCTCTACCCATTATGTCAGTCCAAGCTATGGTTGCAGATAATAGAAATGACTCCGGCAATTGAGGTAGAAAGAGACAATACAGGGAGTTAGGTGATTACAAAACTGTTGAAAGCGCAGGAGGGGCAGACAGGAGACTGAGCTTCTAGGAATGGTTCCCCTATAACAAAACCACGGAACGGACCTGCCAAGGAAATCACTGTTCCAGCTCCTGGCTTAAGGATATACTACCTCAATTGGAATTCACATTAAAAAAGTTGGATGCCCTGTACTCTCTTTGCAACCACAAAGCTAGATCAGCCAAGGAGATTTCTGCTTTTGCAACCACAGAAAAAACAAATACCGGAGTTCCCATCGTGGCTCAGTGGTAACAAATCTGACTAGCTTCCATGAGGACACAGGTTCGATTTCTGGCCTTGTTCAGTGAGTTAAGGATCCAGCGTTGCCATGAGCTGTGGTGTAGGTTGCAGATGTGGCTCGGATCCTGCATTGCTGTGGCTGTGGTATAGGCTGGCTGCTACAGCTCCGATTTGACCCCTGGTCTGGGAACCTCCATATGCCGAGAGTGTGGCCCTAAAAAGCCAAAAAAAAAGAAAAAACAAACTTCCTTGACCATAATTGCCAGCAGAAATGCCAGCAGCCACAAATATTCACTTCCCAATCTCACTCCTTAGAGACAGAAACAATTAACGTTTTCTTCTGCATCCTTTCAGAAATTGCACAACATATATGCTTGTGTGTGTTTATGTGAGCGTGTGTGTAAAACAAATGGGATATTGGTCTGGTTGGTAATTAATTTAAAGGACTTTTATTTGGATGCCTTTTCTTTTCTTTTTTTTTAGGGCTGCACCCGAGGCATATGGAAGTTCTCAGGCCAGAGGTCCGATCAGAGATGTAGCTGCCACCCTACACCACAGCCACAGCTACTTGGGATCCGAGCTGTGTCTGTGACCTACACCACAGCTCAGAGCTCACGGCAACACCAGATCCTTTAACGCACAGAGCGAGGCTGGGAATTGAACACGAGTCCTCATAAATGCTAGTTGGGTTTGCTACTGCTGAGCCATGATGGGAACTATCTTGGATGCCTTTTCTAAGTGGAGAATGAAATAATATAATGGAGATTCTTTTTCCTTTCCTTTTTTTTTTTTTTTTTTTTTTTTAATAGACCATGCCTATAGCATATTGAAGTTCCAGGGCCAGAGACTGAACTCTCACCCCACATGGACCAGAGCCACAGCGCTGACAATGATGGATCCTTAACCCACTCGATCATCAGGGAACTCCATAACTAGGTTTCTTAAGCAGATCACTCTGAGACCTAATTTTAACGTGGAACACCGGAATCTTTGGGAAAAGAGGACAAAATATTTAGGAACAACATTAAGAATTAAAAAAGTAATGGAAGAGGCACACATCTCCTTCAAAATCACGTCAAAACAAAGTGATCTTTTGAAAGTAAAGTCTGGGTTTGTATAGGCGCATCTTTTTCACATCTTTTTCATTTAAAAACAAAAAGCGTCTGTCTATAATATATGAAGGTAAAAATGTATATTATTTTTTATTTTAATTTTTTGTAAGGTTTTTATTTTTTCTATTATAGTTGATTTATAATTTTTGTAAGCTATATTAATTTTTAAAAGAGCAGAATTTAACAATTTTGTCTAAATGCCATTTCAAGACTTATGGAGCAAAGAGCAAATACATTTTTCTTTGAAAAACACAGTGTAAAGAGCAAAAGTCAGAACAATTTATAAACACCCTCCAAAGTTAAAAACTAAAAAAAAATATCCTAACATAAAAAGGAGGAAATTTTTCTGAATCTAAGAGTAAATAGCATTTATAGTCTTGCTTTCATAAAAGCAGTAATTAAATCAGTATATCACCTAGTCAATGCCACAGAATCCTACTCTAAAGAGTTCAGTGCTAGGAGTTCCCGTCGTGGCGCAGTGGTTAACGAATCCGACTGGGAACCATGAGGTTGCGGGTTCGATCCCTGCCCTTGCTCAGTGGGTTAACGATCCGGTGTTGCCGTGAGCTGTGGTGTAGGTTGCAGACATGGTTCGGATCCCGCGTCGCTGCGGCTCTGGCATAGGCTGGCAGCTACAGCTCCGATTCGACCCCTAGCCTGGGAACCTCCATATGCCGCGGGAGTGGCCCAAGAAATGGCAAAAAAAAAAAAAAAAAAGAGTTCGGTGCTATAAGACAAAAAAAAGTCTAGATGATGAGACAAGAACAAGTCTAGATGATGAGCGCTCTTGGCAGAGAAGGGTGCTCGACCTCCTCCTTCCTTCTTTCCCGGTGCAGCCTGTCCCGGGCCCTCCCCCGGGCCCTGGGCACGGGCGAGGGCCAGACCTGGTGAGGCTGGGGGAACCTGAGCTCCTGCCTCTGCACGCTGACCCCGCTCCAGGAGCCCCATCTCTGTCTGCGATTCATTGATCCTGGCGCCGCTCCTGGCTGTTCATCATCGCAGCCCAGAGAGGGGCCTCTTGGGGGTGAGCCTCAGACCCGGAGAGATTCCACCCGTCTCTATGGCAACCAGTCCCTTCCAAAGACCCCATCAGCTGCTTCACGCTCCAACGTGGGAACGGCCCCCTGGCTGGCCGGCTCGGGGAGTGCGGTGGGGCCCGACGGGGCGGCCGGGGTGGGGGGTGCGGGCGGGTCAATGGAGGGAAAGGCTGGGGGCACTGTGGCTCAGGGGAAGGGGGCCCCCGAGTGAGGCGTCTGGGCTTGAGTTAAACTGGGGCGGGGGGAGTGGTGCTTTGGAAGTGGACGCTGGCTTCTTGTGCTGTGAGGAAAGAGGAGGAGAGCTTCGGGGGAGGGACCTGGGTGGTAGCTGTGGGTGTGAGGGGTGTGGAGGGACCTGGGACAGACAGCAAGGAGGCCTGGCCTGTCTTCTTGGCTGGAGAAGATGTCAGCCAGACTTGGGGTTTGTGCCCGGGTGGCAACTGCCATCCCTAGAAAGGAGGATCTAAGACAGGTCCGATTCAAAGGTATTTTTTTGTTTTGGAGGCATATGAAATTTCCTAGGCAGGAAATGAATCAGAGCTGCAGCTGCCGGCCTGCACCACAGCCACAGCCTTGGGATCCAAGCCGTGTCTGCAACCAACGCCACAGCTCACCGTATCGCCAGATCCTTAACCAACTGAGTGAGGCCAAGAATCAAACCCACATCCTCATGGATACTAGTCCAGTTCTTAACCCGCTGAGCCACAGTGGGAACTCCTCTAAAGGTTGACTAGGTAGTTCTTTTGGGATCAACTCCTGTAGAAGGGAGGGGAAGAAGCAGAATTGGGAAAATCTACCAGGTGAGCCACAGCACAGGCTCAGCAGAGAGCTCAGCTGACCCTCCACTGATGACCTTGCAGAGCTGTGCCAGGACAGGCAGTGGGGCTGGCTTTGTGTCCCTGCACTGGTCTTTGCGTGCAGCCTCCCTGGAAAGGAGTGAGCTTGGGTGAGGAGTCTCCCTACAGCTGAGGACACCCCCAAAGGAGGCTGGCAGCTGAGGGCTCTGCCAGCAGCACTCCCAGCAGTAGTGGAATCAACCTGTCCTTCCTGAGGGGGCCGTGGTGGCCGAGGCAGGGTCTCCCCACTGAGGAGTCGTGGTGGGGCTCGCAGGAGAAGTGGGTCTGGGGAAGCGATGAGTTCTGTTTTGGACGGGTTGGGTTTGAGGTGTGTACGGGACAGGCGGGTGGGGGAGCCAGTAGACAGCTGGGTGTACAGGTCTGAAGCTCTGCAGGACGGTCAAGGACAGAAACACAGTTCAGCAATAACGTGAAAAGGGAGCGGAAGGAGTTCCCGTGGTGGCGCCGTGGTTAACGAATCCGACTAGGAACCATGAGGTTGCAGGTTCGGTCCCTGCCCTTGCTCAGTGGGTTAAGGATCCGGCGTTGCCCTGAGCTGTGGTGTAGGTTGCAGACGTGGCTCGGATCCCGTGTTGCTGTGGCTCTGGCGTAGGCCGGCAGTTACAGCTCCGGTTCGACCCCTAGCCTGGGAACCTCCATATGCTGCGGGAGCAGCCCAAGAAATAGCAAAAAGACAAAAAAAAAAAAAGAAAAAAAAAAAGAAAAAGAAAAGGGAGCGGAAGTCGGAGGGATGGATCCACGGGGCAGTTGGCAGCGGAAAGAGGTGAAACCTGGGTGAAGCCATCTGGCAGCTGCTCCTGAGAGGGGCCTTACAAGAGACCTCTGGACAAGTTCAGCAAAACCCGGGGAGTTCAGGAATTCTCAACTTCATTGGAGCTCTTGGAGTTGGGTGAGCGCCCTGGTCACTCTCTGTGGCTGATGTCCAAATCAGATGGAGGAAATTTAAACCGCATGGCGAGGAAGCGAGCTGCTCAGGGAAGGGGGCTGCTCACAGGGGAGGCCTCTCCATCTCACTCCATCTCAGTTCCCCTCCCCCGCCCCCGGTCCCCTCTCCTCCCTCTCCCCCGCCTCTGCTTCCAGGCTTTTCTCTTTCCTCTCCCTTTCTCTCCCTCTCACTTCTGTTCAGTTCTCTCCCCTTCCTTCCCTCTGGGCCACTAGAGGGCGGCAGTTCACAGTCCAGGCCCCAGTGCCGGTGCTCTGTGTGGGGCTCCCGGTGGGGTGGCGTGGGGTGGCGTGGGGTGGGGAGAGGCACCAAGATTGCCCTCAGGTCCTGGGGGCTCCTTCCCAGAGAGTCAGGCCAGTACTTTCAGGGTGAGGGCCCTGGTCACTCTCTGTGGTCATCCCTCATGCCCTGGTCATGCCTGGTGAGGGAATGCCACCATGCTCAGCGGAGGGGGCAGGAATTGCTCCTTCTTTGCCCTGCTTTGGTGAAGCCCAGAGCCACAGGAGCCAACTGTCCTGCCTTGGAGAGACGGGGATTTTTTTTTTTTTTTTGCCGTGCTGGAGACATGCAGAAGTTCCCAGGCCAGGGATCGAACCCCAGCCATGGCAGTGACAATGCAGGATCCTTTAACCACTAGGCCACCAGGGAACTCCCATATGGTGACCTGGAAGCTCAGAGAAGAGCCAAGAGCTCCTCCAGATCTCTAAGTTGACAATGCCTTTCCTCTGCTCTCTTGTGGGGCTGTAGAACCTCGGAGCTTTAAGAAACCGGGCTGTAACTTGTTCCTACAGTTTATGTCCTAGGCTCTTCTTGAAAGGATTTTTTTTCTGGAAATAGCAGGCTTTAATATTGTCTAGGGTGTCAAAAGCCCAGTGCTGGTCCCTGGGCTGCTGCATTTCACCCCACATGGAAGCCTCACCTGGGCCTGGCTGCCTGGGTGTGTGAAGCCCCATTGAGTCCTGAAAGGCTCCTTGTGACCACAGGTCAAAGGGGCTGCGTCTGAGCTGTGTACCTGGGCCTGCATTCCTGAGGGTATGGTCAGGCCAAGGAAAACAGAGTTTTTCCAAATAAGGGGGAAAAGTCTGGAATGATCTAGTTGAGGAGGAGGCTCGCTGGGAGGAAGCCCCTACCGCAGCAGGGTGGGGGCCAGGGTGCTCCCCCACCCCCCTGCACTTCCCCCTGCCACACACGTCTCCATGCCTACAAAAGCCAGCGTCATGGCTGGGACCACCCAGGGGGCTGCATCAGCTCTGTGGGCTCTGAGAGCAGCCCTAATCCGGAGGAGCTCGAGGAGCTGGGCCTAGGGGTGCCGGGGCCTCAGTGGAAAGTCACGGCCCGTGACCAGGGTCCCGTGGGTCTCTAGATACTTCGGAAATTTTCTCAGAGCTCAGCCGCACCGTTCCTTAGAACTAGACCAACTAGACCGTGTCACCTGCTTTAGCTGAGCGGACACGGCTGGCTCTGGGGCCACTGTTCCTTCCAAAGGGAGCTGGAAACCAGCCAGCAGTGAGGTCTGAATGGCCCTAGGAAAGACGGGCTTGGCTGCAGCCTGGGAAGGCCAGGAGCGGAGCTCAGGTGGCTGGCATGGGAGCTCTGCGACTGCACACATGTGCCATCAAACCCGGCCTCTCCACCCCGGTTCCTCGACCCCTGCTGGTCTCTTTGCAATCACAGCCATGAAGTTCCTGATGGAGAATTAAGCCCAGAGTTTGGGGACACGCTTGGTTTCACCAGATTTTCCTCTGTTTTCATTTTGAACAATTTATTTCCTTTTGGATTTTCCTCTTTCCTTAAATTGACCCAAACAGAAGAGATGTTATTCTAGGAGTGGGCCTATCCCGCCTCAGACTCCCTGCCCTTTTCCTCTCAGAGGAGCGCAGAGCGAGGGCCCCTGGCTTGTGAAGGTCCTGCTTGTTTGCGGGGGATGAGGGAAGTACTTGGGGATCTCGAAGCCATGTCTTTGGTGACCTCTACTCCCTGGATGTCCTCTAGTTCTCATCAAGAGCCCAGCCCGATGGACCCACCACAGAGCTTCTCTTCTAAAGAAGCAAAGCATCGGAGTTCCCACCGTGGCGCAGTGGTTAACGAATCTGACTAGGAACCATGAGGTTGTGGGTTAAGGATCCAGCATTGCCATGAGCTGTGGTGTAGGTCGCAGACTCGGCTTGGATCCCGCATTGCTGTGGCTCTGGCGTAGGCCTGTGGCTACAGCTCCGATTCGACCCCTAGCCTGGGAACCTCCATATGCCACAGGAGCGGCCCTAGAAAAGGCAAAAAAAAAAAAAGAAGCAAAGCCTCTGTTCAGCCCATGGCGCCTCCCACAAGGATTCCTGCCCGAGGGAAGAAGGATGTGGTGGAAGACGGGTTCCACCCAGAAGGGAGGTGGAAAGCTGATCTCTTTGGAGAAGCAATGGTCCGATCAGTGTATCTGGACTTCCTCTTCCCGTCCCACATCTGGATAAACAGATTACAGGGCAAACCGAAAGCACAGGGTTAGGGTTAGGGGAGAACCACTAGGACCGACGGCTTGAGCCAGAGCAGGTTGAAAAGGTACGAGCCACAGAGACCAATGCCCACATGATGTCAGGATCCAGGTGGACAAGGGCACTATTGCTGAGTCCAGAGGACCCAGAGACAGTGTCCTTTCTGCACACTTCTAAGGCCCTTCGCCCCACACCGCTGCGTGGTCACCTAAGACCTCCCTTGTTCACAGATGCCATTGCAGGGAGGGGCAGGGTTAGAGACAAGAACATGTGAATGACGTGGTGTTTTTCTGAAGAGACTGAATTATTTAAAGAGACTGCTGTCTAGAAGAGATGGAGAGACCCTATTAGGTGAGTTTAAGTTTTCCCAGCCAGAGGGGTGGGGTTATCTGCTATCAGCTAAAGAAAATGAAGAAGCTACATTTCCTTTGCACGACTTAGTACCAGCCTGCTCATTTGCAACCTGCCGCAAATGGTGGGCAGATTCTAGACCAGAGGGGCAATCAGCATTTCTCACTGCACTGCCTTCGTCTGCATTTGTCCAGATGAGGGGCTGTAGATAAGATTTTACAGAACATTGATCCCTCAGCATGTCTGTCTACTCATCACCAGATGACTGACCCCCAAATCTTTTTTCTTTTCTGTAGATGGTATTTTTTCCAAGTGTATGTTATGCATTTGACCTCTGTTGCTTTTGTCATTTTACTGCTTTTGTTAGTTTTCAGGGAAGGAGATATGATAACCTCATATCTTCTATTTCTATTTCCCTTGGAATTTTCTTTTCTTTTTTAAAAAAATTTCTTTAAAATAACATTATTATTATTACTATTTTTTTTTAGGGCTGCACCTGTGGCATATGGAAGTTCCCAGGTGAGGGGTCGAATTGGAGCTGTGGCTGCCAGTTTACACCACAGCCACAGCAATGCAGGATCCTAGCCACATCTGCAACCTAGACTGCAGCTCACAGCAATGCCAGATCCTTAACCCACTGAGCAGGGCCAGGGATCGAACCCTCATCCTCATTGATACTAGTCAAATTTGTTACCACTGAGCCACAGTGGAAGTTCCTAAAATAACATTTTAATTATCAGTTAATTTTCTCAAAACAAGAATTGTTTTCCCTCAGGCTGTAGAACATGACTGAAATTCAAATGCTGAATTTTTGTTGTCTCTTCATCTAGAATGGAGCAAAAATATGCATTAAACTGATAAAAGCATAAATGAAAAATAGCATTCCCTGTTAAATTGAGTTTCTTTGAATAACAAATATTTGATGTTCTTGACCAGATAATGACTGGGTAAGAATTATTCACTTGGATGCAAAAGAGGTTAGTTCAAATAATTCAACTCGGATTTCACCAATATACCCTTGGAATTTTCCGAAGGTCTCTGTGTGAGGAAAGCCTCCTATAAGTCAACCAAATTGGGAATGAGACCTTCAAAATGCTCTCCACAGTTTATCTGTTCCCCTGATTGTCACGGATCCCAGAAGAGCTGGCTTCCCAGTAAGTTCTGCCCTGTTGAGCAGGGGGCCTCTCAGCTATTCCCCACACTGTTCCAGCTCCTGTTCTATTTATCTACTCATCAGTGATCCCAATTCCTGCTTCCTGGGGTCTTTGTGAGACTAAAGAAGTGGATGGGGAGTTCCTGTTGTGGCTTAGCTGGTTAAGAACACGACTAATATCCATGAGGATGTGGGTTGAGATTGCTGACCCTGCTCATTGGGTTAAGGATCCAGCATTGTGGCTGAGATCTGGTGTGGCTGTGGCTGGCAGCTGCAGCTCCCATTTGGCCCCTAGCCTGGGAACTTCCACATGCTGCAGGTGCCAGCCTAAAAAACTAAAATAAAATAAAAAAATAAATAAATAGTGGATGGGAAGGTGCTTTGTAAATGCAGAGCGCAGGGGCGGGGGGTGTCATCATCACCGCGTTCACTCCATCCTGATGGCCACCTTCCTCTGGGGCTTTGTGTGTAAATGGTGTGACAGGGAGGACAGGCAGGGTCGGGTCATGCCAATGACTAAGAGGATGAGAGACCTGGAAAGAAGAGTCTTCTTGCCTGGGAATGATGTGACGAGACCCTCTTTGTTCAGTGGACATGCTCCTGGAAGAATCCATTGATCAAAATTTTAGTCTCCCTTGATGCTGCCTGGCCAACCTGTGTGGACATCCCTTACCAAGATGGCACCATGGCTGTCCAACCTGTCACACAGGCTGAGCCATAGAAGCCTGGAGAGGAAAAAAGCTCTAGTTTGTTGTTGAAAATACTCGAGGGAAATCCATGAAAGACCATTCTTAATGTATTTTTTTTCACTTTTTATTTTTTTAAATTGTTATTTAAATACAATTTTTTTTCTACTGTACAGCATGGTGACCCAGTTACACATACATGTATACATTCTTTTTTCTCACATTATCATGCTCCATTTAATGTATTTTTAAGTGCAAACAAAAACAAAAGTTAAACGACAGTATGTGGAGGTGGGGAATGAGGAGTTTAATGGGTTTAATGAGAGTTTCAGTTTTGGAAAATAAAGTTCTGGAGATGGGTAGGGGTGATGGTTGCGCAACAATCTGAATGGACTCAACACCACTGAGCACACTTAAAAATACTTAAAAAGGTAAATTTTACGTAACGTATATTTACCACATTAAAAAAAATTGTAGGTTCAGTATAACCTGGTATTTATAAATGAACAAAACATAGGCACAGGAAAAAAAAAAAAAACAAACTTCAAGAACACAGCAAAATGTGACAATGTGCTAGGTACTGGAATTGTAGGTGATTTTTCTTTTCTTCCCTCCAGGATTTGTCTGACCCAGGTTCTCAGACCCTCTTATTTTCACATGTTCCACCTGCCCCCCGCCCCCCACAACCCCGCCATGGAGTTTTGTGGTAAGTACGAAGGCAGCTCCCTCCCCAAATAGCCCCATTGGTCCTCCTTTTCTCCGACCTAGCAGAAAAGGTAGAACATCTTTAGCATCTTGCTATTTTGATGTTGGGGAGACGGGGTAGATTTTCCTTGAAGCTAACAGAGCCCAGGACCCTGAACTTGCACCGGCAGCTGATCTTTTTTTTTTTTTTTAATTAAAAAAAATTGAGATAAATTCACATAGCATAAAGTTTACCATTCTAACCATTTAAAAGGTGTAATTCAGTATTTTTTTTTTTAAGTACTGCCATAATTTTGAGGAACTATAGACTTCTCCACCCTGGTCGTACCATTTTATATTCCTATTTGAGGAATGGATGTGGGGTTTTGACATTGGTGTTGTTGCTGCCTGTAGGAGTTGCTATTTGTTTAGTGACTTTTCTGACCTAATTTGATAATATCTCTACGGCCGTGTGTGGTCCCTGAGGTTTTGTTTCTATTAGCTGAATGGTCAGCTAATGATCAGAGGGGGATCTCCTTCTGTGTCTGATACCCCGAATCCCCCAGGCTTGGCAGATGGGCTCTGTGCACATGTGGGGGCACACCTGTAACAGTTAGACGGGCAGTTCACAAGCTCCCTGCTCCCACCAGCATTCAGCTGTTTTTCTTAACCACTCCCCGGATGATCACAAGCTTTTGATTAATTTCTGGAATCCTGAAAAAGTTTACTCCAGCACTTTTGCGGGCTGTTGTTAGTTTTCTCATTGTTTTTAGGAAGGGGCAGCGTTTGGAGTTCTTTCCTCTACCACTGATGCTGATGTCACCAGCGTACCATTTTTGTATTAGAGGAGGTCCCCAAATCTTACGTTTCAAGCTCCATAAAACCTGGCTCTATCCCTGGTTGGGGTTGTAAGTGGGCACTCAGTCAGCTTTGGGTATTATGAAAATGCGAGCTTGTTGTGTGGTGACACTTTGCTTATTGGCAGGCAAGCAAATGTTCCAGGTTGAGATGACAAAGTAGTTCCCAGTGCTGGGGGAGGGTCTCCCTCTTTTCTGTGCCGTTTCCCAGCACCTCCCGGCACTCTGAGGCCTGGGAGCTTTGGGAACACTGGAAGCAGTACGATTGGCATCAGGTTATGAGATGCCCTTGGCATTTTCACAGGAATGAGGTTCTCTGGTGTGTCATGAGCATAGGACAGGGGCTGGCAAATGCCAGCCTGTGAGACACATCTGGTCTACTGCCTAGTTTGTTTGTTTTTTAGACAGAACCATATGGAAGTTTCTGGGCCAGGAATCTAACCCAAGCCACACCTGTAATCAGAGCCTTAACCTGCTTAGTAATGAGGTAACTCCAAAACTTATTTGCTTCTTCTTCTTTTTTTTTTTTCCCCTTGGCCACGCCCATGGAATGTGGAAATTCCTGCCCAGGGATCGAACCTGCACCACATCAATCCAGGCTTCTGCAGTGACAACACCAAATCCTCAACCCACTGTACCAGGGGAGCTCCTGGCCTGCTGCCTAATTTTTTTAATGGCTAAGAATGGTTTTCATATTTTAAAAAGTTTGAAAAAAGTCAAAGGAAGATGGAGTTCCTACTGTGGTGCTGTGGGTTAAGGGCCTGGCTGCAGTAGCTAGGGTCTCTGCAGAGGTGCAGGTTGGGTCCCTGGTCAGATGCAGTGAGTTAAAGAATCCAGCGTTGCCACAGCTCAAATTCAATCCCTGATCTGGGAACTTCCAAATGCTATGAGTGCGGCCATTAAAAAAATTAAATCAAAAGAAGAATAGTGTTTTGTGGGATGTGAAAATTCCATGAAATTGAAATTTCATTATCCATAAAGTTTTCAGGAGTTCCTGTTGTGGCTCATCGGGTTAAGGGTCTGACATTTCTCTGTGAAGATGGGGGTTTGATCCCTGGTCTCACTCAGTGGGTTAGGGATCCGGTGTTGCTGAGAGCTGCGGCATAGATCACAAATGCAGCTCGGATTCCACATAGCTGTGGTATAGGCCGCAGTTGTAACTCTGAATCGACCCCTAGCCTGGGAACTTCCACATGCCACAGGTACGGCCACAAAAAGAACAAAAACAGTCTTCTTGGAACACAGCCACACTCATCGGTTGATAGATGGTCTGTGACTGCTTTCTGATGACAGCGGCCGAGGTGAGGAAACTGTGACTAGGACTGTACGGGAGTTCCCTTGTGGGTCACTGCAGTGGCCCAGGTTGCTGCTGTGGCTTGAGTTCAGTCCCTGGCCTGGGAACTTTCACATGCTTCAGGCACAGCCAAAAAAAAAAAAAGAGGTGTGTGTGATCAGGACTGCGCACCCTTTGAAGCCTAAGGTTCTATCTGACCCTTTGCAGAAAGAGTTGCTGCCCCTTGGCATCAGACACTGACTGGGAGGGTTGGAGCGGGAGGGAGAGCTGAGTGGATGCCATATTCAGCCAGGCTGGTAGGCTGGTTTTGAGCCCAAATGAGATTTCTTGAGAATTCCCAGAAATACTTGTGGAGGCTTTGCAGCGGCCTGGAGATCCTGCCTAATTAATGGGGGCGAGAGCAGGATGGAGTTCCTGCTGTGGTGCAACAGGATTGGCAGTGTCTTGGGAAAGCTGGGACGCAGGTTCGATCCCCAGCTTGGCACAGTGGGTTAAGGATCCAGTGTTGCCACAGCTGCAGCTTAGGTTGAGACTGTGGCTCGGATCTGATCCCTGGCCCGGGAGGTCCATATCCTTCAGGCAGTCAGAAATGAAAAAAAATGGGGGCAAGAACAGGAGTTTTTGGTGTTAACATAACTCCATTCATCTTCACAGGATGATGGGATATAAAGGTTTTTGGTTTATTCCCATGAACACTTTTGTGGCAGAATCATCAGCCCCATTTTCAGATGGAAAGTGGAGCTAATAAAGATTCTGTTGAGGAGTTCCTGCTGTGGCACAGTGGAAACGAATCTGACTAGTGTCCATGAGGATTTGGGTTTGATCCTTGGCCTTGATCAGTGGGTTAAAGCATCCCGAGTTGCCATGAGCTGTGGTGTAGGTCGCAGAGTTGGCTAGGATCTGGCATTGCTCTGCCTGTGGCATAGGCTGGCAGCTGTAGCTTGGGACCCCTTGGGAACCTTCATGTGCCTTGGGCTTGGCCCTAAAAATAAACAAAACAAAACAATATTTATGTTCTTGGAGTTCCTTGGTGGCGTATCAGTTAAGGATTTGGTGTTGTCACTGCTGTGGCCTGGGTTTGATCCTTGGCCCAGGAACTGCTCCGTATCATGGTCATGCACCCCACCCCCAAAAGAGACCCAAACAACATTTATGTTCTCATAATGTTCTTCAGGTCACAGGTAGCTCCACTCTGTGTAGTGAAGAATTTAACTTTGCCCCAAGAGAGATCTAAACCTTGCCCTTGGCTTCTGGGAGGTAATCTCTCAGCCCTTGGAATGTCATGCTTGATCAGAGAGTCTCCATTTGCCTGGGGGCCTTGGGCTGATTAGATAGTAACAGTGTGATTTGGGGTGGGGGCTTTGGGTCATGAAATATCAGCTCCACCTCCCGAGGGGCTGGAAACTGAGGTCAGCCACACGAACAGTCAACCACGTCTAAGTTATGGAACCCCAGGAAAGAGACACCAAGGCTCATGAGAGCCTCCCTGGGTGGCAGTGCCGTGTACGTATTGTCACCCATTGATGCCAGGAGAAGAGGTTGGCTCTGACTCTGAGGGGGAGCGAGGCTGGCAGCTCTGTGCTTGGACTTTCTTGGATTCTGCCCTATGTCCTTCTTTCTTCCTTCCTCCTCTTGCTGACTTTTTTTTTTTTTTTTTTTGGCTTTTTAAAAATTTTTATTGCCGTACTTGCGGCATGTGGAAGTTTTCAGGCTAGGGCTCCAACAGCCACAGCAACACCGGATCCCACCTACAGCACAGCTCAGGGCAACACTGGATCCTTGACCCACTGAGCGAGGCCAGAGATCGAACCAGTGTCCTCATGTATATTAGTTGGATTCTTTACTGATGAGTCGCAATGGGAACTCTACCATCTAATTTTTTGATCCAGTCTTTTTAAAAATCTGCTTCTCTGCCCCCTTCTATCTTTTCCTACTGGGTGGAGAGTGGTTGGAGGACTTCCTTTTGAAGGTTGGAGGGCCCCTTCTCTGGGGATTTTCTTTCTTTCTTTTTTCTTTTCAGGGCCACACTTACAGCATATGGAAGTTCCCAGGCCAGGGGTCAAATCAGAACTGCAGCTTCTGGCTTTTGCCACAGCCATAGCAATGTGGGATCCGAGCTGCATCTGTGACTAACACTGGATCCTTAACCCACTGAGTGAGGCCAGGGATAGAATCCCCATCCTCGTGGTTACTAGTCATGTTCTTAACCCACTGAACCACACTGGGAACTCCCAGGGATTTTCTGAAGACGGCCTTACGAAAGGCCAGGAGGCTTCAGAGTAGCAAGGGGAGGAGGCAGGATAAACACCCCAGGAACCAGTGACAGCAAAGTCCCTCACCTCTTTCAGAAGTTTTATTAATTGCACATGTACCTGAGACCCAACTAGACTGTATGGCTGGTTTGAGCTAGGCTGGTCTGTTCAGGAGACTGCAAGTGCCTTTCTGCCCATTTTGGGCACCAGTATCTTCACCCCAAATGCCAGTGAGTTTCACCAATCTTTATTTTTCTTATTGAACAATACTAGTAAAGGTTCTGTAGCCCAATTTGAAAAATACAAATGAAGATCAATAAAAACGTTATACACAGTATTCTGAAAGGAATAGTACCCCTAGATCAACAAAATTATTTGAATTCAATATATACTTACTTGTCTGTCTGTCTGTCTGTCTATCTATCTATCTATCTATCCATCTATTTATTTCTAGGGAACTAATGAAACTCTAGCTAGATAGTAATGGTTAACTAATATAAAGAAAGTTCATTTTATGCCATACAATATTCTAGCTACCGAATAGGTTTTATGTTACTGCATGGGTTTTATGTTGTTTAATCCTTCGAGCCACCCTATGTGGTTGTTGTAATCAGTTGACAAGTGAATAGGGTGAGGTTCAGAGACCTTGTCTAAGTCGCATAACTGTGAAGGACTGGAGCTGGGATTGGAACTCAGGCAGTTCCACTCCAGCCTCTCTGCTCTTAACCACCTGCTCCCTATCTGCTAAGGGAACAAGTTCTGTCCTGATCTATTTGGATCCTCTCCTATGGTCGTCTTGGTTCTTCTCTAGAGTAGAGAAGTTTTGTTTCTGTTTTTCCTCCTCCACCTGCGGCCTATGGAAATTCCCAGGCTAGGGGTTGAATCAGAGCTGCCGCTACAGGCCTGTGTCGCAGCCACAGCAATGCAGGATCCTTAACCCACTGAGAGAGGCCAGGGATTGAACCCTCATCCTCACAGAGACAGCATCTGGTTTTTAACCCGCTGAGCCACAGTAGGAATTCCCCTCATGCCAGTTTTAATTGGAATCCCGACAAAAGAGGGATATTGGTGCTTGGCTGATAAAAATGTCGCAGAGATTTCTTGGGCTTCTGATGTGCAATCGCTCAGCAATCAGACTGTTGGCACAGAGCACTCATGCAACTATTATTCCACACTCATATTGCTGTGGAATTGGGCAATGGCGATTTCTACTAAAATCCATCTTTCCTTGACCTTTCCTGAGCTGCATCAGTGAACAGTTCCTGCAAACTGCCTCTACTGGGGTCTTGCCGGACAGGGTCTGGTCAATCCATAAAGGCTCAGTCCCTCCTAAATGCCATGTCCTGGCTCTCTGATCCCTGGCGCAGGCTCCTTCAGGTGCTGTAATCATTAACTCTTGCAGGAAGCGCACAGCACTGATAGGTATCAGAGCATCTGCTTCTGCTCAGTTCGATACAGGGACTACTGGAGTCCTGAGATGGAGAGCAGTCAGCAAAGAGATGGCGGTGAGGGGGTGGCCAGGCAGGAGCCAGCTGGTGGGGGGTTGAGGCTGAGACGGGACATGGGCCTGTGGAGTGCCGTGTCCCTGATTGCTGGCTGTATGATTGGCTCTGGCATCTTCATGTCACCACAGGGGGTCTTGGTCTACATGGGCAGCCCCGGGGCCAGTCTTGTGGTCTGGGCGGTCTGTGGTCTTCTGACCACCCTGGGTGCCCTGTGCTATGCTGAACTGGGGACCCTGGTCCCCGAATCCGGAGGGGAATATGCGTACATTCTACGAACCTTTGGCTCCTTACCAGCCTTCCTGGTCATCTACACGTTTGTGCTGGTGAGCAGACCAGCCGCCATCGCTGCCGTCTCTCTGAGCTTTGCCCAGTATGTCGTGGTCCCCTTTTATCCAGGCTGCTCCTCCCTGCCCCAGGCCATGCTCAAGGGTGTGGCTGCCACCTGCCTTCTGCTGCTGCTGCTGGTCAACTGCTGGAGCTCGCGGGCAACCATCATGCTGATGAACGTGTGCACGGCTGCCAAAGTGCTCTCCTTGCTGGTCATCGTCGGGGGCGGCATCATGGTCCTGGGCCAGGGCTGTGGCCGCACGGAAGCCCTTCTGACTGCCTTCCACAACACGTCACAGCAGGCCGGGCACATCAGCATGGCCTTCTACCAGGGCATGTGGTCCTTTGATGGCTGGAATAGCCTCAACTATGTGATGGAGGAACTCAAGAATCCAAATGTGAGTCTATGCTACCGCTTTGGGGAGGGGGGTGTGTGTGCGTGTGTGAAATCTCCAAACTTCAACAGTTCCAGTGATTGCTATTTGAGCTAAGACTCCGAGAAATCGGCTGAAAGTGGGGGACTCCCTTCGTGCACTCCTGGGCCTTGAAGGCCAGCCCATTGTCTATTCTGATTTCTTCATGCAGTTAGATAAATAATAACTTCTCAATTAAGGAGAGAACCTTATTGTCTCACACCCATGGTCTCGTTTTCCTGCCCTGGGAAGTAGACGTCATTCTCCTGTTTTTCATGTGTGAAAACAGGTCTTTCTAACCTCTAGTAAGAGGCCATGCCTGGTGACCCAGCTTGCCGCCTCTTGCATTGCTCTCTTCGGAGCACTGTAGCACGCTCTTAATTCATACTTGCCAAGCATGGGGGCCGCTCCTGGGCAGAGCTTCATGATGCAGGAGAGAAGAAGCAGCCAGCTCTGCCTGGCTCACCCTGCCTGTGAACTTGGGCCTGGCTAGTCTTGGCCTTTGGGGGAGGGGCGGGGGAGGGGTCTGCAGGGCTCCTTGGGAAACAGATGGAAACTTTGGACTGGATGGTTACTATAAATATTAGCTCTGCTACAAATTCATTTGCTTAGGATGCTCTTTGTTTTTTCTTGTCCAAGCAGGAGTTTTAAATTCTCATAGAATGAACATTGCAAGTCTTTTTCTGTCTCTGGACTGGTTTAAGGCCCATTACAGCTCTCAGGGTCTGACTCAGTGCCTCTGGTGTGGGGCTTGGGAGAAGCCGAGGAGCTTAGAGACTGAAGTTTAAAGGCAGAGACAGACAGGAGTCCTGGGGCCTAGTTTTTATTTCTATTTTGCATGTAATTTCCTGTGCCTCAGTTTTTGGCCTATAAAATAGGATTACAATAGCTTCCTGCCTGCCTCATGGAGTATCTAATGGTATAATCCCCCATGAGTGATGGCTAGGGCTCTGAGTGCTGTAAACAGCTGCAGAGTGTATGGCAATTTCAGGAGAATGATGGTGAGTACTCAGACTGGTTCTGGGGTGGGCTGGGGGCTCCAGAGCAGGGACACTGGCTCACTCAGTTCCTGGGGGCTGGACTCCTCTCTCTGAGAATGCAGGCCCTGAGCTCAAAGCTATCCACTTAATAAACCCATGTGCTATAGAGCAGGGATCAGCAAACTTTTCCTACAAAGGATCGGAGACTTGTTTATTTTAGGTTTTGCAGGTCACACAACCTCTGTGACAACCGTTCAACTCAGCTGTAGTGTGAGAACAGCCATAAATCACCCAACAAGTGGGGCTTTGTGCTTACAAATTTTATTTACCAAAACAAATGGCTGGATTTGGTCCACTGGTCGTTAGTTTGCTGTATATCGAGCACTTCCGGACAAAGGCGGGTTTCAAAGCAAAAACAAAGCCATCCCTCTGATTGCTGGCATTAGAAATTCTGGCTGTTGCAGTTCCGGTTGTGGCGCCCTGGAAACGAATCCAACTAGGAACCATGAGGTTAAGGATTCGATCCCTGGCCTTGCTCAGTGGGTTAAGGATCTGGTGTTGCTGTGGCTCTGGCATGGGCCTGCAGCTGAAGCTCTGATTAGACCTCTAGCCTGGGAAACTCCATGTGTCATGGGTGTGGCCCTGAAAAGACAAAAGACAGAAGACAGAAAAAAAAAAAGAAATTCTGGCTGTAACTCTGACCTCGGAGGCACACGGTAGTTCTAGCTTTTTTCCTGCCACACCTTACTTCAGGAAACTGGAGAACTGTGCCAAGTCGGGGCTGCCTTGTGCTCAGGTGTCCTGAAATCTGAGTGAAGAATTAAGGTGCTTGAGAACGAAACCAGGAAATCTTACCATTCTTGTGGCATCTTGGCCAGAAACCTGTTTGTGGCACAACTCGGGGCTCTGTAACTGTCACAGCTCATTAGCTGGCCAGGGGGCTGACAAGCTGAGTCAAGTTCACAGGCACACCAGGGCCCCTCCCTCTGACTCAGCATGGGGCTGGGTCATGCTTGGTGGGGGCTTAGCAGCTAAGTGCACCCCACAACGAAGGCCCCAGGAGGGGCATCCCAGGACTCTGCTCCCCTGGACCTGGGTGGAGCCACATTTTCAGGCCTGGGAGGATGAGGAGGTCATTGCCATGCCAATGCTGTGGTTGAGGCAATTTCTTTTGCCCCCAGATTCTCAGATTTTGGAACTGTAAGGGACCTGAAAAGACCCATCTCATGCGAGAATCTGTTGCTGTTCTATCTGCATTGCTATGGCAAGTTTGCCACGTGACCTGCTGGGCTGGGTGACCAACCATCCTGGTTGCCCAGGACCAAGGGGTTCCCAGGGATACTGGCCTTCTAGTGTTAAAGCCAGAAAGGTCCAGGTATACTGAGATGAATTTGCCACCCTGCTTGGCCCTCCGTTGCCCTTAGAGGACAGGAAAAAGTGAGACAGGACACAGGCTTGGAGGCAGTAAAGCAGATGTGCTTGCTAGGGCGTGGCCTCCACTGGCTGCTGGAGTGCAGAAGGGGAGCTCCCCACGCAGCAGAGTAGTCAGGGGGGCTTCCTGTAAGAGGAGGGCGAGATCTGAGCCTCGAAGGGCTGATGTGGTTGGTGGCAAAACAGCCATGTAGAAGAAGGAACTGGAACCAGAAAGGACAGAGTATACCTGTGTCTCAGGGAACGTGGGTGTGGGGGTGGGGTGTCTGAGGACAGGGACCGGAAGTGGGCTCTGAGATGCTCTCCATCCTCCATGCCCCCTGCCCTTCCCCCCAAACCCAGCTCCGAACATTTCTGTGGGCAGAGCCCAACCCTGGAGAAAGCTCTAGAAACTGCCTTCTTTTTTTTTTTTTTTCTTTCTTTCTTTCTTTTTTTTTTTTTTTTTTTGCCTTTTCTAGGGCCACTTCCGCGGCATATGGAGGTTCCCAGGCTAGGGGTCGAATCGGAGCTGTAGACACCAGCCTACGCCACAGCCACAGCAACATGGGATCCACGCCTCATTTGCGACCTACACCAAGTTCACGGCAACGCCGGATCCTTAACCCACTGAGCAAGGCCAGGGATCGAACCCGCGACCTTATGGTTCCTAGTTGGATTCGTTAACCACTGAGCCATGATGGGAACTCCGAAACTGCTTTTTATATAATATTGGAGAGCAGAAGATATGCACCTCAGGGGCTGATGCTTAATGGGGAGGGTCCCATCTAGTGGGGTAGGGGAGCTCGGCCTGGGGCTGTGGCACAGCCCCACCAGGACAGCTCCGTTCCAAGTCTGAATGTGAGCTCCCGGCATCTCAGGATGGAAGGACCTCTTCTGTTTTGTTTCATGTGTCAGGAACAGCTGTGCCACGTCCTGGTGTTACCGTCTGACACCGAGAGGCGAGGCTCTCGATTCATCAGGGCTTGCCTGCCCTTCCCAAGGTCTTCCCCAGGACATCTAGAGAAAGCCGTTCAGGAGCCCCAGGAGTGCCAGGGACGTGCTTCCCCTACTTTGAAGGGGCTTCTTCCTTTGGCATCTACAGATTCTCTCCAAGACTGGCCCGAAGCCTGGGGCATGCTGGGTAAAGTTCCGGAAGAAGATCCCTTCCTCCATTGGCTCCTGGCTCCAGAGTGTTGTCCATGGCTGGGGGCGCGGAGAGGGAGGGAGCGATCTGCTCTCCGGTTTCACTCATTTTCATTTGTTCCTCAACTTTTACTGAATGCCCGTTCAGTACATTTTTGGGGGGAGGGGGTGGTGACTGTGGGTCAGTTGGGCACTGAGGCTCCATCAGCGCCAATCAGTCCAGGAGCCCCCGTGGCCAGGCCCTTTCCTTTCCTTCCCTTCCTCTTTGCTGATCCTCACACCCTGAAGAGAGGCAGAGCCGTGGGGAGCCCCATCTCACAGATTCCCCAAGCATCCCCAATTTCTTTTCCTTTTTTTGCTTTTTAGGACCGCACCTGTGGCATATGGAGATTCCCAGGCTAGGGGTCCAATTGGAGCTGTAGCCGCCGGCTTGCACCACAACCACTCGGGATACGAGCTGCATTTTCAACCTACCCCACAGCTCATGGCAATGCCGGATCTTTGACCCACTGAGCGAGGCCAGGGATCAAACAAGCAGCCTCATGGATCCAGTTGGGTTCTTTAACCGCTGAGCCACGAAGGGACCTCCCCCAATTTCTGCTTGAGGAGACTGAGGATCAGAAGAGAAGCCCTGGGTGTAAGGGCCCTCAGTGTGGGCCTGCATCCTGGGGACTCAGAAACTAGGCGGGATTGGAGTCCTGGAATATAAGCCACCAGCCAGCTATGGAGATCTTGACTTTCCTGTCTGCTCCTCGCCTCTGCGTATGTGGTCGCCCCTGCTGGGAATGCCTTCCCTTCCCAGCTGCCTGAATCTCCTCCACCCTCAGGGAGAACCCAGCACAAGGCCCTGGTGATGGCTCCCCTCCCCTCCCCACCCCGCCAGCCCCCCTGTACCTCCATCGCTCTGACTGTTAGTGCCCCGCCCAGCCTCCCAGCACATCTGCCTGTTGGCGCGTCCCCACGGTGGGACTCCGCTCAAGCAAGAGGGCCACACCGCCAGAGTGACCCTTGGCCTGGCACGTGCCCTATGGGCAGGGAGCCTGGGAAAGACCTCCTGGGCCAACAGGTGGCCTCTTCTGCCCGCCTCTGCAGCAGAACCTGGTGTGTGCACTGTTGATCGCCATCCCCCTGGTCACCGGCCTGTACCTCCTGGTCAACATCAGTTACCTGCTAGTGTTGTCGCCCAGTGAGATCCTCTCCTCTGATGCGATGGCTGTGAGCTGGGGGTGAGTGAGTCACGTGACGTGTTCAGGGCCACAGAGGTGGGTGGGGGAAGGATGGCGCCCCATGAGGATTTCAGCTGGCCCCCGGGGGGGCTCGATTGCTCCGTTTCCAAGGGGGTCTGGTGGTCATCTTCCAGGTTGCTGCTGGCCCCCTGTCTCTCAATTCCTCTGTTGTCCTAGGAACCAGGTTCTGGGGGCCTGGGCCTGGCTGGTGCCTTTGGCTGTTGCGCTCGCGACATTTGGCTCTGTCAACGGGTTGTTCTTCAGCGGAAGCCGTGTGTGCTATGTGGCTGCGAGAGAGGGCCACATGGTGAGAGATGGGGTCGGATCTGGGCTGGGCAAGGTGGTGGGGGCTGCAGGAGGGAGGCTGGAGCGAAGCTTTCGCTTTCTGGAAGCTTGGCATTTAGCCCCAGTCAGGACTTTCCCTAAAGACATGGCCCCCTTTTCTTCTAAGAATGGGACGCAAGCATCCATAACTCTCCATTGAAACTCTAGTCCCTTTACTTCCAGGTTTTGGGAGGTCACTGCACTGGGTCACTCTGTGGAGGTTGTGGGTGATGGGGTGTCTGTGGACAGTAGTGGTGCAGGGGCGGTGGGGAGGAGCCACAGGAGCAGAGCCGGTGTGTACTCCCTGGGCCCTCCCCCGGGGACTCCCTGCCATGCCCTTAGCTTTCGCTGCAATAACCCCGACTGGTAGACAACCCACATCTCAGTGGCTTAGGACAACAGCTCTGCTGCTGGCCCAGGCTTGTGTTCAGATCTTCTCACTCTGAATGTGAGTCTGTTCTAATCACAGGGACCCAGGCCAAAGTGACTCCTGGGGCATCTATTTGCCATAGCAGGTGGCAGGGGTTCCAGAGGCCAAGCTAAACCACACATGCCTGCTAACCCTTCATTGAGCCCAGCATCAGTGGATGAAAACTACGTTTCTAGCCCAGAGGTGGGGAGAGAGGGTCTCAGTATTTGCTGAAGAATAATGCCATCTACGCAGTAACCCGGTATCCCTCTCCATGCTCCATCGCTGCCTGTCCCGTCTTCTCTCCCCTCTTCCTCTGTCTCCCCCCTCTTGGTCCCTCCTGCTGTCTTGTGGAGGGAGCAATAGAAAGTTGAGAGATCAGGAGTTCTTGCTGTGGCTCAGCTGGTTAAGAACCAGACTAGAATCCATGAGCCTGTGGGTCTGATCCCTGGCCTCGATCAGTGGATCAGAGACCCAGCGTTGCCGTGAGCTGTGGTGTAGGTCACAGACGCGGCTCAGATCCTGTGTCGCTGTGGCTGTGGTGTAGGCCGGCAGCTGCAGCTGTAACTCAACCCCTAGCCTGGGAACATTCGTATGTAGCAGGTGCAGCCCTTAAAAAAAAAAAAAAAAAAAAAAAAAAAAAAAAAGGAAAGGAAAAGAAGAGAAAGTTGAGAGATTTAGCCAGGCATCGGCTACAGCTCTCCATGCTGCAGCCCCACCTTCTAGGCTATTGGGTCTTGACCTGGAGGGATGGGTCTCCCAACCTGTCACCCCAGATAAGTGACAGTGACCTGTCTCTGGACATTGTGGGAACTGGGGACTGCTAGTTGGGTACAATGGTATCTAGAGTGAGTGAGTTTGACAGGGGAAGAGGGTAGGAGCTTCTGGGGACAGACACCCTCTACGGCTATCCTGGGGGCCACCTGACACCAGGCTTTGCTTCCCAGCCCCGGCTTCTGTCCATGGTTCACGTGCGTCGCTTCACACCAGCCCCAGCTCTGATGTTTACCACAGCAGTGGCTTTGGTCCTGGTCACCCCAGGAAGCTTCAACACCATCGTGAACTCCCTGAGGTACGTGAGACTGCCCTCCCAGGCCGAGCATCTCGTGGCCCCCACGTGTCCTCATTCACACACAGGCCCAGATGTATAGTCGCTATGTGCACGTGCAGTTCTAGAAGTCCCCGATGTGTGCACACCCACACACATGTACATATATATATATACTCGTATGTGCAAGCACATTTCTAGAAGCCCTTATGAGTGTGTGAGCATGTGTGTGCGCGGCATACACACAGACACTTCTGGAAGCCCAGGCTCAAGGCTCCCGCACAAGCACACATTTCAGCCATTCTCTCCCAGTTACGTTTCCAAAATTAAACATGGCGCCCTCCTCTCTTGCCTTGTTTCCAAACATTCAATGAAACAAATTTTCACAAAGAGACAGTTAAAAACTTGGGTTGTCTTTTTGTTGTCTTTTTTCTTTTTGGCTGTGCCCATGGCATGCAGAAGTTCCCGGGCTAGGGACCGAACCCTCACCACAGCAGAGACCTGAGCCATAGCAGTGACAGTGCCGGTTCCTTAACTTGTTGAGCCACCAGAGAGCTCTTTTTTTCTTTTTTCTTGTCCCTTTGCTTTGTTCCTTGGACAATGTTAGAGGATATGCAGGCTTTACTCAGGTTAGTTGTAGCCCTTGGCTTGATGTAACTTTTCCATTGTAGTCCGGCCTGCATTCTGGATCTGACCCCACAGAGCTCTATTGAACTCAGGGCAGACTCACAACCACGCCGTGTGGGCACGATCAGTGATCTCCTCAAAGTGGGAAGATGTTCTGACCTCTTCTCTTTCTTTCCCTGGGGCAGGAGTGATGGGCTGTTGTGATATCCCGCTGTAATTTTATTATTATTATTTGTCTTTTTAGGGCTGCACCTGCGGCATATGGAAGTTCTCAGGCCAAGGGTCGAAGCAGAACTGCAGCTGCTGGCCTACACCACAGCCACAGCTACACGAGATCTGAGCTGCATCTTTGACCTATGCTGCCGCTTACTGCAACGCTGGATCCTTAACCCTCTGAGCGAGGCCAGGGGTGGAACCTGCATCCTCATGGACACTAGTCAGGTTCCTAACCCACTGAGCCACAGCAGGAACTCCCCAGCTGTAATTTTATAAGTTCACTCAATGGGCACCTCTTTAACCCACCAGGCAGGCACAATGTCTGGAGCAGATTCTCAGAGTAATTTTTCAAGTGTCACATGTTCTTTTCCCTTGTTGTTTTACGTGTAATTAATCCTTTGGAATGGGATCTGCAGTGCTCGCTGTACCCTTCTGCAGAACATTAAGTAACAGACGTGTTTTTTCTTTTTATCTTTTTCCCATGAGAAAGAATTAAATCAAATTCAGGGGCTTATGGGGGTTTCAGCCTGAGATAGGGGAGCCTGGCTGAGAACGTCCCCAGACAGAAAGAGGACAAGGATGCTAGGACGAGTCCTCTCAGCCAGGACCCCCTACCTCCGGGTCTGGACCACCTCAGGAGATGGCCTCCAAGGTTAGATGGAGTCTTGGCCAGCCCCCCCTCAGCCACTGGGGGCAGAGGCCAGGGGTACGTCTGGGTGCCCTGCCGCCAGTTCTAAGGTGGGGAGAGTCTGTGAGGAGTATGCTGGAGCCGAGGGGAGCACCGCCTTTCCTGAGATTCCCCCAGACTCTTTTTTTTTTTTGTCTTTTTCTTGAGCCGCTCCCGTGGCGTATGGAAGTTCCCAGGCTAGGGGTCTAATTGGAGCTGTAGCCGCCGGCCTATACCAGAGCCACAGAAACATGGAATCCGAGCCACATCTGCGACCCACACCACGCTCACAGCAATGCCGGATCCTTCACCCACTGAGCAAGGCCAGGGATCGAACCCGCAACCTCATGGTTCCTAGTCGGATTCGTTAACCACTGCGCCACGACGGGAACTCCCCCCAGACTCTTTCTTTGTGAAACACAGATGCTCCTCCTTGCCTTTGAAACTTGTCCTTCTCTGTTCTGCCCGGCGCAGGCAGCGAGGCCTGGGCATGTGTGTGTGCCACTTCACACCTGAAGACCACGCAGGAAGGGATAGCCCAACGTGGACCCCTCTGGGGCATCCTTGTCCTTGGTGCCCAGCCTTGACTCTTTCTTTCTTTTGTCTGCATGGATAAGGGGTGCAGGGGGTGGCTGAAAGGCCCCCGATGTGCTTGCTGCTCTGCCCAGGTTTGCGCCTAGGAGGCCAGCCGCTCTTGCTGGCCCACCTGTGCCAGGGCCCATAGCGAGTGGCTCATGTTTGGCTTTCAGCTTCCTTGGCTGGCTCACCTATGGGACCACCATTAGCTGTCTCCTGTACTTGCGGATGAAGAAGAAGAAGAATCTTCCCCGACCTTACAAGGTAGCCTTTGGGAGAAAACGAGGGCCTTTTTCAATCCAGGCTGTTCCATGAGGCAGATCGTTGGACCACAGGGCCCTGGAGGAGGAACATAAAATGTTGCCACTGTCTTACTGGGGAGAGAATTTCTGTACGTCCTGGGGGGTGAGGGATGGATGGATCACGAGGTGTGGACTCTGCTTGTTGGGGACGTGGTTTTCCCCTGGAGGACATTGAGGGAGAACATGGGAGAATGAGCACACACAGGGGATTCCCATAACCTAGAGAGAGTCAGGCTGGGTCCCCAACACCTCTGCTCCCTGGAGGGCTCCCTGGAACCCAGCAGGTGGCTCCCCTGGCCTGGCCAGGTGTCCTGCAGGGACTGGGAGCGAGGACCCATATACCGCCTCCCACGGCCGTCTTCGTCATCCAGGTCTTGTCTCCGTGTCCCCTGCAGGTCCCCATCATCATCCCTGCCATCATGCTCCTTGCCTCTCTCTACCTGGTGTTGGCACCCACCCTCGACCATCCCCAGATGGAGTTCCTGTACCTCTTTCTGTTCCTGCTCAGTGGCCTCCCGGTCTATTTCCTGTTCGTCTACTTCCGGTGCCAGCCCAGGTGTTTGCAGGTGGCCACCCTGCATCTCCAGCTGCTCCTGGAAGTTGCGCCAACCACTAAAAATGCCGACTGAAGGACTGGACAGGGCCTCACTGCCCTCTGCTGTAGAGCCCTCTGTCCTCACACAAGTGGCCTTGCCAGCTTCTCTGCAGGTTGACTGTACTTAATTCTAATATGTTCCTAAAGTGCTATGACACAGCTGTGGCGGAGTTTGGGGTTTTCTATCCGGGACCGCGTCCTCTCCTTCTCTAAGAGCTGCTCCTCAACACAGGTGGACCTCACAGCCACACTGATATTACATGGCAGTCTCTCTAGGGCATAGCTATCTGATATTCCAGGCAGGCAGCTTGGAATACTTTCCCTTCTTTTGAGATTTTGGGATTAGAATTCCAGTGGTTGCTTGAGTTGAGGAATCGCAAATCTTGGGATCTCTGTGGAGCCATCTTCATTACGTGAATAGAGAAATAGAGAAAGAAATGAAGAAAATATGCGGTGAGATGTGTTGAGAAATTATGCAGTCCCCAAGAGTTGAGGGAAAAACCTGAGAGTCCTTCCTGCTTTTTTATAGTCTGGGACACACTGATACCTTATAATAAAGTTCCACCTTTGGCTCAAGTGGGTTTGGATGGATTCTTATTTCTTGCAACTAGGAAAGCTTTGATTCTGACAAACTTTATTTAGAAGACATGATCCTTTAGTCAATGTTGAAAGCTGCCAACTGGCTTGAACAGGAAAAGAAGCAAGAGACATACTCCTGGGAAGGAGCGGTTTTCTTGGCTTTGGGTAAAAGGGAGGACGGTCAAGTTTCTCGAAGAAAGGAAGAAAAGTTAGAACGGGTCCCAGCAGGCTTGTGTGGTTACAGGACTAAGTGGGGGCAAGGGAGCAGAGGTGTCTGGCGGCCCAGGTGGGAATGAGCAATCGGAAAGAATTACTGCAGTGCCTGGAAAGCCTGAGAGGCAGTTCCTGAGAACATCAGGAGAGGTGACGCCAAAGACAGGTAACGCTTGAAGCTGGACCTAGACTGCCGCACATGGAGGGAGCATAAAGCCCTGGGGAGCCATTAAAGTAGCTACATAAATTGAAGAAGAACATAGCATTTTGTAAGCCATCG
Source organism: Sus scrofa (assembly GCF_054392235.1). NCBI lineage: Eukaryota > Metazoa > Chordata > Mammalia > Artiodactyla > Suidae > Sus > Sus scrofa. The sequence goes on along the minus strand of NC_139385.1, from coordinate 130,027,411 downwards.
CTGAAAAGATGCCATTAAAAAGACATCTTTTGAAAAATGGGAAAAAAAGTTTAGATTTGTATACCTATGCTTTTCATTTTAGAACCAAAAATTTTTAAAGATGGAAAATTACATCATATAATATATATTAATAAAAGGTCATAATTTTATTGCTTTAGCCCAAAGCCTTCCTAGGTCCTTCAGGAAAAAAGGTCAGAACCAAAGCTATCTTGAAAGCATAAATTTATTAATAAAGACTTTGCTTTGGTGGTTGAAATTGATTTCTGGCTGGTGACTAAGGTGCCTGCTAGCCATTGTATAAAACTAAAACATGAAGAATAAAAAAAAAAAAAAGACTTCGCTTGCTTGCAAAAAAAAACAAAAACAAAAACAAAAAAAAACAAAGAAAGCATAAATTTAAAAAAGATGAATTTCTGGGAGTTCCCATTGTGGCTCAGTGGAAACATACCCGACTAGTATCCATGAGGATGCGAATTCGGTCCCTGGCCCCACTCAGTGGGTTAAGGATCCGGCATTGCTGTGACAGTGACATAGCACGACAGCTGCAGCTCCGATTTGACCCCTAGACTGGGAACTTCCGTATGTCACAGGTGCAGGCCTAAAAAGGAAAAAAATAGTAAAAGAAAACCCCAAAAAGATGGATTTCTGAATGTAAGAGTAACGGGCATCTTTAGAGCAAGGGTCCCGTTAGCGGTGACCTGATTGGCATGCCATCAACACCAGGTGATTTGGTCAGAGATGGAAAGGCAGAGAAACTCTTAGATGGTGAGGCAAGCCCCAGGTAGAAAGGCCGTCCCTTGGCAGAGAAGGGTGCTCGACCTCCTCCTCACTCCTCTCCAGGTGCAGCCTGTCCCGGGCCCTCCCCTGGGCCCTGGGCACGGGGCGAGGGCCAGAGCGGGTGAGGCTGGGGGAACCTGAGCTCCTGCCTCTGCACGCTGACCCCGCTCCAGGAGCCCCATCTCTGTCTGCGATTCATTGATCCTGGCGCCGCTCCCGGCTGTTCATCATCGCAGCCCAGAGAGGGGCCTCTTGGGGGTGAGCCTCAGACCCGGAGAGATTCCACCCGTCTCTATGGCAACCAGTCCCTTCCAAAGACCCCATCAGCTGCTTCACGCTCCAACGTGGGAACGGCCCCCTGGCTGGCCGGCTCGGGGAGTGCAGTGGGGCCCGACGGGGCGGCCGGGGTGGGGGGTGCGTGCGGGTCAATGGAGGGAAAGACTGGGGGCACTGTGGTTCAGGGGAAGGGGGCCCCCGAGTGAGGCGTCTGGGCTTGAGTTAAACTGGGGCGGGGGGAGTGGTGCTTTGGAAGTGGACGCTGGCTCCTTGTGCTGTGAGGAAAGAGGAGGAGAGCTTCGGGGGAGGGACCCGGGTGGTAGCTGTGGGTGTGAGGGGCGTGGAGGGACCTGGGACAGACAGCAAGGAGGCCTGGCCTGTCTTCTAGGCTGTGCCTGAGGAGAAGGACTCGGGGTTTGCACTTGGGAGACTTGGTGAGCGGGTTATGGTTCACGGAGATAGGGAAGGGGAAGGACTGGCAGGTTTGGAGGAAAGGGAGGCATTTTACTTTGCTCAGTTTGAAGAGAGTTAGGGGTTTCGTGTAACCAAGTCAAGACTGGATGCAAGGTATTTAGGACTAAATGTAGAAATGGAAGCCGTGGGAGTGAATAGAGCTTTGAAGACGGAAGTTTTCGATGCCACAAACCACCTCATAGAAATCGAACAGGCCTGGAGTTCCCATGGTGGCTCAGCAAGCGGTAATGAACTGGACTAGCATCCATGAGGACGCGGGTTTGATCCTAGGCCTTGTCCAGTGGGTTAAGGATCCGGTGCGGCTGTGAGCTGTGGTGTAGGTTCCAGACATGGCTCAGATCCCAAGTTGCTGTGGCTGTGGTGTAGGCCGGTGGCTACGGCTCCAATTAGACCCCTAGCCTGGGAACTTCCATATGCCACAGGTGTGGCCCTAAAAGACAAACAAAAGGCCCCCCTCCCAAAAAAAAAAAACCAAAAAACAAACGAAAAGAAATCTACTGGCCTGTTGTAAAAGTACCCCCAGCATCTATGGCAGGTTTTCCCCTTAAAATGGGGAGTAGGGTATGGTCTTGGTCCATGCTGGCTGCAAGCTACTCAGAGGATAGCCAGCTCCCTTGTTGCTTGGGGGTGCAGTCACCGCCCCCATTCTTAGGGCAGTTCCCTTCCCTAACTTGCCACACTCAGAGTCTTGCCCCTGGGTCTGGCCTCGGGGATGTCTGAACAAACCACCAGTTCTTGGAAGGCAGGGGGGATGTTTACCCCAACACCTCATTTCCTTGGTACTGTAGCTCCCCCAGGCCAGGCCCTCCTGCTGGGGCCCCCTCCTGGGGCCTGGAGTCTTGTTTCTGACCTGTCCCAGCTGGGGGTGGCGGCGGGGGGGGGGGGGGGCGGGTGCTGGCTCCTGCTCCCAGCTGCCCTTTCTGGTACCAAGTGCCATATAGGAGGGCCCTCTGCACACCTGACCTTGCTGTTGTCACCTGGGGTGGGGCTTTCGGAGGCTACCTGCCCACGGCTTTCCCTACCAGTCTCTGCACATCCTCTTGGCTCCTGTTCCCTGTCCATCACTGCAGCCACTGAGGCTGAAGAGAGAGGGAGGCTTTACCTGCTGCCCTCAGGCCCATGGGCTTGGATGGGGGGAGATGCTGGCAGGACAGCGAGGGAGTCCCTTCTCGCCTCCTAGAGGCCAGTCTGCTTCTGGCGCCACCTATTGGCAGACCCCATGGAGGAGTCCTGAGACAGGGCTGTGGAAATGGCAGGCCTCCCTCCGCAAGCCAGCTTTCTAGAACACCCTCGCTTTGTATGTCTGCCTCCCTTACATGGCTGTGAGCTTCTGAAGGAGAGAGACTTTGCCTGTCAGTTTGTAGAATTCTCAGGGAGTCCTTGGTGAACCGTAGTTGCTGAGGTTGGGAGGGCTCTCTGGTAAAAAGCTGAGGAGAAAGTGAGGCGTGATGGTTTATTGCTGGCTGGCCCCCAGGCGGGGGTTCCTAGGCACTGCCAGGATAGTAATGAGCAGCACAGAGAGGGTTAGCAACTCGCCTGATGTCACACAGATAGAAAGTGGTAGAACCAGAATTTGGATTCAGGCAGTCTGAGTTCCAGGGCCTGTGCCTCTGTTGTTTTGCCCAAGGATAATGGGAATTAGAAACATGGCCAACTTATGTTGCTGATGCCAATCATCATAAAAATAAAATAATATTAATAATACTATTGATAAAACATGGCCTTCATAGTAGATACCTTTCCATCACTTTCCTCTTTTCTCAGGAATAATACTTCTTTTCTTTTGGGGAACCAAGGTGCCCAGATCTCTAAATACATTGTTCTAGAAAAGGATGCTAAGCAGCGTACTCTGTGCTCTGTGTGGACACGTGACCCACAGGTGGGACCAGTGAGAGCCCTCCTGGCATTTTTCACTTTGGCACTAATAGAGGAGGAAGCACCTCTTGACAGGTGAAGCTGGGAAATGGCCCAGACTCGTGGGAGAAGCCAGCCTTACAGAGAAAGAAGCAGATTCACCGAGAGAAGCAGGGAGGAGGGAGGAGGAGAGCCCCTCCTTCCCTGACCTGCTCCTGGCGCTCTGAGCCCGCAAACTCTCTTGTCTCTTGTCTCACTGGTTTATGTCTGGTTTTCTCTCCCCCCTCCCTCCCTTCTTCTTTCCTTCCTTCCATCCTTCCTTCATTTCCTTTTTGTAGCTGCACCCGGGGCATATGGAGCTTCCCGGGTTGGGGTCAAATCAGAGCTGCAGCTGGCAGCCTACACCACAGCCACAGCAATGCCAGATCCGAGCCACATCTGTGTCCACAGCTCGCGGCAACACAGGATTCTTCCTCTTCTTATTTTTTTGCTTTTTAGGGCCACATCCGAGGCATGTGGAGGTTCCCAGCCTAGGGGTCTAATCGGAGCTGCAGCTGCTGGCCACAATCACAGCCACAGCCACTCCAGATCAGAGCCAAGTCTGCGACCTACACCACAGCTCATGGCAATGCTGGATCCTTAACCCGCTAAGCAAGGCCAGGGATCGAACCTGCAACCTCATGGTTCCTAGTCGGATTTGTTTCCTCTGCACCAAGACGGGAACGCCCAACACTGGATTCTTAACCCACCGAGCAAGGCCAGGGATCAGACCCGCATCCTTGCAGACACTATGTCGGGTTCTTAACCCACTGAGCCTCAGGGGGAACTCCCTATGTCTGGTTTTCTCACACTTGTGACTAAAAGAGCCCTAACTCATAGCATTTTATAGATTATGAAATTTGCCCGCAGGTAGTTGAGGCGGCAGGCAGGGTTTTTTTCACAAGGGAATCAGATTGGAGCAGCTAAGTTGTGCCAAGCAATGCCAAGCAGCAAGAGATGGACAGGGTCGGCAATCTTCAGCCTGTGCTCCCAGGGGGGAGGGGGTGGCGTGGAGGGTGTCTGGGCCTACACCCCTCCTCAGCTCCAGTGTCCCCAGACTCTGACCTGGCCTTTGTCGCCACTCTTTCTTCTAGTTGCTTGACAGAGGCCTGTGGGGGGCGGGGCTGCAGGGCAGCTGACCACAGACTCAAGCACCCTGTCCTTCCCATGACCCTGGAGCTCACAGGGCTGCAGAGGACAGAGGTGCCAACGTGCAGCAAAGCAGCTGCAACACGGCCAGCAAACTGAGCACCCAGGGCTGGGGTGTCCGCCCACCCAGCACCTGGCCCTCTCCTTGACTCCGGACCCCTGCGCAGCCTGGGGTGAAGCTCTTCCTCTGGCCAGAGTTCTCTCTGGTCCCCGCCCGAGCACAGACACAGGGTGCAGGGGCCTCCTCTGGTCTGGGAGCTACAAAACCCCGGGCACCTCTGGGTCAGGAGTTTGGTGATCCAGCTTGGGAGTGGCCAGCTTGGAGTGGCCGAAGCCAGCACCAGAGACTATTCTGAATCCTGGTTTAGAATCTTCTTAACCCTGACAGCAAGAGCAGTCAGCCTGTGGCGAGAGGGCACTTCCTGTTTACTGCTGGTGTCAGGGCTGGTCTGAGAGGGACAGAGCCTTCTGTGGTTAATGTGAGCTGTGCCTCCCCCCCGCCCTGCCCCAGGCTGACTCATTTCCCCCATCCAACCCCTTCCCCTTTCCCCAGCCCTGAGACCAGGGTTGGAGGCTGGGCTCCCTCCAGCCCAGGGGAACAGGTCTGCTCCTCTCTGGTGGCCTGGGCCCGACTGCTTTTATGCCAGTGGCAGCAGTGGGCTGCCCTGTCTCTGCAGCCCACCTGACACCTTCTCACGCTCCTGTGACTTTGGTGGTGGCATCCCGTTTCACAAAGAAACTAGGGCCACCAAATTTAGCAAAAAATGAAATACAATAAAAAAGAGGATGCCTGGTGAAATTTGAATTTCAGATAGACAACAAATACTCAGGCCCAGGGAGGGAGTAGTCTGCTAGCAGGCCCAGCTAGGTCACCACTGTGACTCCTGCCCCAGGGTCACAGGTGCTCCCTTCTAGGCTGTGAAGATGCTGCTGGAAGGGGGGGATAATGGTCTAACCTGGCACAAAAGGAAGCAGATACTCTGAAGCAGTGGTTTCAAAACCATGTCATGGATCAGCAACACTCACATCTGTGTTGGTTAGTTTCCTCTGCCAACTTGACTGTGTCACGGGGTACCCAGACATTTGTTCAAACATTATTCTGGGTGTGTCTGGGAGGCTGTTTCTGGACGAGATCAATATTTGGATCCTTAGGCTGAAGGAAGCCGACTGCCCTCCCCAGTGCGGGTGGGCCTCATCTAATCAGTTGAAGGCCCGACTAGAACCAAAGGTCCGACTCTTGGCAAACAGAAGAAACTCCTCCTGCCTGACTGCTTTGGACCTGGCACATCTACTTTTCCCACCTTCAGGCTCAAATGGAAAAATGTTGGCTCTTCCTGGGCATCAGACCTGCTGCCTGCACCCTCGAGTCACATCATCACTTTCCTAGATCTCCAGCTTGGATCGTCAGCTTGCCAGCTGCAAATCTTTGCACTTGGCCTCCATAATCATGTGATCTGACTCCATCTCTATCCCTACCTCTACCTGTATATCTATATCTATATCTATACCTGTCTGTCTATTCCATTCAGACCCTCAACAGATCAGATGATGCCACATTAGCAAGGGTGATCTCCTTAATGCAGTCTACTGATTCAGATGTTAATCTCTTTCAGAAATACCTCCCCCCAACACATATAGAAGTAATATTTTACTAGCTATCTGGGCATCCATCCCTTAGCCCAGTCAAGTGACACATGAAATTAACTCTCAGAGGCGCCCACTGTCGGGCTCCACGCCTCTCTACTCCACCTGCACTGTTTCTTTTTTTTTTTTTTTTTTGTCTTTTTGCTATTTTTTTTGGCCACTCCCATGGCATATGGAGGTTCCCAGGCTAGGGGTCGAATCGGAGCTGTAGCCACCGGCCTACGCCAGAGCCACAGCAACGCGGGATCCGAGCCGCGTCTGCAACCTACACCACAGCTCACGGCAACGCCGGATCGTTAACCCACTGAGCAGGGGCAGGGATCGAACCCGCAACCTCATGGTTCCTAGTCAGATTTGTTAACCACTGCGCCACAACAGGAACTCCTTTTTTTTTGTCTTTTTGCTATTTTTTTTGGGCCACTCCTATGGCATATGCAGGTTCCCAGGCTAGGGGTCTAATCGGAGCTGTGCACTGTTTCTAAAAGATGCTCTCACCTAGTCTCAGGCACCTGGGGAGTATCTTCTTTGGTTCCATCTCATGCCGTGGAGTGTTGATGAACGCGTCTCTTCACCTCTGTGTGCCTCAGTTTCCCCATCTGTGAGACAAGGGGGTTGAGTTTTGCTGCACAGGGAGTTGTAAGGGTTTAGCGAGCTTCTGAGGTCTGAGTTACTGGGGTTTGGGGAGTTGTTAAAATTTATGGGTTCACCCCCTCCGGTGGCTACTTACATCCGGGCACCATGTGTACCCAGGTGGGGGGGGCGTGGGGGTGGGAAAGGCTGGCTGGGCTGGGCCAGGCCCGTCCACTGGATGCTGTGAAAGGGCTCTGTGGGCTGCAGCCACAAGCTCCTCCTGCCACTTGGGCCATATGGTCCAGTAGGCACTGTGGTGGTGGGAAAAGATGCTTTAGAGTTATTGGCCAGTCCCAGGGGGAGAATCACAAAGCAAAACCTTGCAGTTCTGGAGCGAAGCCATGTCCTCTGTGGTTGAGACCTAAATGCCTTTTGAAAAACACTTCTGGAATGCTTCTGGGCCCTAGAACAGAACTTTGGAGCACAGGACATCAAGTGACCAGGCGGCTAGAGCTACTCATCATGAGCTGAGTCCTGTCAGAACTGCCAAATCATAAGATTGAACAGGCTGGCAGCCATCCTCAGTGACAGGGGAGGGGGCGCCTCTGAGCCTGAGCAGGACCAGAGGGCACAGCAGGCAGGTGGCCCAGGCCCCCACTGCAATTGCACAGTGCCCCCCCTCGGCTCCTGCCCACGGCTGAAGGGAAGACCTTAAAAGACCAGCCGAAGGAAGAGAAAAAAGGCCCAGCTTGCTTTCTGCGGAGATTCGCTTGGTTATGTGGGCATTTGCTGCAAGTGGGTAGCAGCCACTCTACAGACTCTAAACAACATAGGTTAGAGCATCATGGATGTTGCTTTTCATTCTTTCATTTCCTCCTTTATACTTAATGTCATCCATTCATTCTCTCTTTCATGAAGCACCCGGTCCCTCCTGGTCCTCCAGGAGGACCTGTGACTTTTATTCCAGTGTCTCCAGCACATCTCCAGCTCTCACCTTTACGTGAGGCCCTTTCCAGCAGTGTTTAAAAATGCTCATCTCTTGGCGTTCCCGTCGTGGCTCAGTGATTAGCGAACCCACCTAGCACCCATGAGAACTCGGGTTCAATCCCTGGCCTCGCTCAGCAGGTTAAGGGTCTGGTGTTTCCGTGAGCTGTGATGGATGTTGCAGACACAGCTCTGACCCCGAGTCGCTGTGGCTGTGGCGCAGGCTGGCGGCTACAGCTCCGATTGGACCCCTAGCCTGGGAACCTCCATATACCACGGGTTGGGCCCTAAAAGACAAAAAGACAAACCAAAAAAAAGCCCATCTCTTTCATCTTATAAGAAAAACAAAACTTAAACTTTCTTGAAAGAAAGAGCAAACTGAGCTGAAGAAACAAAACGTCCCCCCACTTCCCCCCCACTTCCCTCTCTGTCTATTGCCCATGTTTCTTCTCCTCTTTCTGGCTGGCCTCCCTGAAAGATCAGATATCTGTGGGTCTCAGTTTCTTGCCTCCCTGGCACTCCTTGACCGTCTCCTCCAGGCAGGCCTCCATCTCTGCTGTGCTCTCTCAATGGCCCGTATCTCTGGCATGCCCCCCCCTTCTCTCCATCCCCGCGGCCACCTGCCTCACCTCCTTCTCAGGTCTCTGTGATCAGCTCCTAACCTAACTTCTAGTAACAGCTTTCATTCCTTGGGTCTATCTCCCTGCCCCCAACAAACAGGACGATCTTTTGAGAACATAAACCTCAGTACTTCATATGCTGGATTTGTCTGTGAGGGCCACCATGTAAAAATACTACAACCTGGGGGGCTTGAGCAACGGAAACTGATTTTTTCACAGTCCCGAAGGCCGCAAGTCCAAGATCAATGTGTTGGCAAGTTCAGTTTCTGGTGAGGATTTTCTCCTTGACTTGGAGACGCTGCCATCTTGCTGCGTGTCCCCACCTGGCCTTTCCTTATTCCTGCCTCGCTGTCCCCTGGTGTCTCTTCGTCTTATCCAAGAACACCAATCCTGTTGGATTAGGGCCCCACCCACAATGACCGCATTTGCCCGTAAGTATCTACTTAAAGGCCCTATTTCCAACTGCAGTCACATGGCTGGGGAGGTGGGGGCCACTTAGGGCTTCAACATATGAATTGACAGGGGACAATATTCAGTCAAGAACTGATGGAAATCCTGTCTATGGTCCTCAAGGCCCCGCATGACCCGGCTCTCGCCTGCTCTCCTGCCTCCCGTGGTCAGCTGTCCCCTGCCTTCTGTGTATTTCTCAGTTCCTCAAACATGCAGCCTCCTTCCCTTTCTAGGACTTTTGTACACGCTGTTCCTCCTGCTTGAACTATTCTTTTAGCCCCCCCTGCCCCACTCCCTTAGCCTGTTTGATGCCTATGTCTTCCTCAAAAATTAGCTCACATGCATTCCTCAAGGAAGTTTCCTGTGACTCCAAGACTAGGTCAGGGTCCCCCCCTTAAGTTTCTTCTTCTTCTTCTTCTTCTTCTTCTTTTTTTTTTTTTTGTATTTTTAGGGCCCTACCCGTGACATATGGAGGTTCCCAGGCTAGGGGTCCAATTGGAGCTGTAGCCGGTGGCCTACATCACAGCTCTAGCCACACCAGATTTGAGCTGCATCTGAGGCCTGCCCCAGAGCTCGTGGCAATGCCGGATCCTTCACCTACTGAGCAAGGGCAGGGATCGAACCTGCGTCTTCATGGTTACTAGTCGGATTCGTTTCTGCTGAGCCACGACAGGAACTCCCTGCATTTCTTCTTTGTGTGTCTTACTTCTCCTGTGGCACTTAATACCACCGTAATTAAGTTGTGATATATAATTAACTGTTTCGTGCCTGTCTCCTTTCCATAGGTTGAAAGCTCCAAAATGGTGAGGACTATATATCTGTTCCATTCACTGCTGTAGCCCCCGCACCTAGCACAATGCACTGTACACACTGGGACCTTAAAAACCAGTTATTCAAATAATTAATTTACAAAAGTTGACGTGGATTCTTCATTGATTTTCAGGGGAAGAGAAGTGTCAGAAACCACCAATATTTAAAGAACTCTACTCCTCAGTGAACCTTTTTCTAGTCAAGAAAGCCAGGGAGGTAAGAATTATATAATCCTGACCTATTTTGGAAATGACACAGAAGACTCCAGCTAAAATCTCAATGTTCAGTTTCCATCTTGGTGCAGATTTGCTCAATCCCGGAAGACTGTTTTCAAAGATGACTGAAGCAATTTGTCCCGAGGTCTTTTGCAACCTCCTATGACTCTGTGCTATTTCTTCCAACAAGAGAGGGTCAGCCAATCCCCACCTTGACTCTGGACAGGCCCTCTGACTTGCTCTGGCCAGTAGAATTTGGCAGAAGTGATGCTGGGTGAGTTTTTAGGTCCCACTCACGAGTGTCCTTACAGCATCTGCCTCTGCCCCCTTGGAAAGCTGCCCAGGACCACCATGCAGAGAAGCTGGGTTAGCCTCTTGAAAGGTGACAGAGCAAGTGGAGGGGAAGCAAGGCCACGCAGCCAATAGCCAGCACCAACTTCCAGATGTGCAAGCAAGGCCCTCCGGGACCTCCCTGCCCGGCTCACCTTCCAGATGAAATTAACTGCGTGAACGAGCCCGGGAGAAGCCAACGGAGGAACCCACAGATTCGGAAGAATAATACATCTTTGCTGGGGAGTTTATGAGCCATAAATGGCTAAATGGCATGTCAGCCTTCCTGACTTCCACCCAATAATCCTATTTCCCCTTCTCTAAACAGCTGTGCCCTCTCTCCTGACTCTCACTGTCACACTCAGTATGAATCATCCGAATGCGGCAGAATGTCAATATCTCCAGCTGTACATCCGAAAGAGAAAACAGACAAACGATTTGCAGTGGGGTCTGTATATGTGACTTCTGCTGAGTCTGGGCGGGGAGGGCATGGTCAGGGACCATATTCTTGGAAAGGTGGCCGCCTTCATGCACCTGAGGCTCCCAAGGTAGAAGCTGGAGGCAGAGCTGTGCACATCCCACGTGCCCTTGGCTGGCAGCCCTCCCACTATCTGGGGAAAAGCCAAAAAACGTAAAGAGGTGGATGGCCGGCTTAGTGTTATTTTATGACAATAGAGCTTTAAGTCAGGGAGACTTTCGGAGGGAAAGGGAAGCGGTTGCCCCCAGGGAGTCCTGCTTTCCCAGCGTGAGCTCCAGAAACAAGACTGTTGGGAGAGTGAAGGATTTGGGCAGCACTGCACCAGCCTGTGCTCTGCCAGGCCCCTCAGCAGCCAGGGCAGCCTCTGTCTTTGAAGCCAGACACTGCCTGGTTAGAGAAGCTCACCAGCTGCTGGAAGGGAGTGGGTGACTCACTGAGAAGGGAAAAGGGGATGAGGGGACAACTTGGGAAAGACACTTCAAGGGGGAGAGTGGACAAAAAGGTATTCACGGCGCAAGAGTTCGAAGTCACTTCTCTGTGTGACCTGGGCAGTGGGAGGACCCTCTGCTAGGGGAGCCGGGAGCAGCACCTGCTGCTCTGAGCCTGTGTGGGAGGTGGTGGCTGCCCCCAGCACAGAGGGCTTACCAGTTGGTTTCAACATTTACTGGTAGTCTGACCCTAGCCAGTTATTTAAACTCTCTAATCTCCGGGTCCTTATCTGAGTGGTGCAGCTAATAATAGTACGATACAAACAAGACTGGACTGGCTCACTTCTAGCTCAGTTCTGGGCTGCCTCTGGAAGATACACAATTCCAGCTCAAAAAAAATCTTGAAAAGAATTGTAAATATGTACCTAAATCTCCCGAAGGGATGGCAAAGGGAGCTGGAGGAGTGCAAAATGCACAAGAAAAAGTCCCCAAACATCCTCTTGAACCAGCAAATTCCCCAGAGCCCTGTCCCCCAACCTCTCTTCTCTCCATCTTCTGTCACCCCACTTCTCTCTGGACCTCTTCTCTGCCCTTCCTTCTGGACAAGTTGTTTTCTTCTGGGAGAAGCTCTAGGTCCTTCTAAAATGTAAATCAACTTCTCCTTTCCATTTTCCACTTGACTAACGATCACAAGAAAGAGACATCGGTCGAGCAGGCAAACCCAGAATCGTGCTGGGAAGGGAGGTGGTGGCTGGATAAGGCTCTCAGTATCTGACGCTTTTGCCCCATCACAGTGGCACCTTGTTGTGGCCTGTTGTGAGAATTGCATGAGATAATGCATGTTGAGTAATTTCTAAGAACTAGCATGTAAATTCCCACTGGTTACTTATTCCTCTTATAATCTGTTATTGGTATTATTATTTCTAAGGACTTATTTGCCTTGAATTCCAAGAACGTCAGTCAAGAGTTTAAAAAATCCAGTTGCGGTCAAGAGGTTGTGGATGTTTCTCCTTTTGGGATGTGTCACCATCTGCCCTCTCCTACCTGTGACCAGGGACATTGGATGCAGTTGGTCCATGGGCTTGTGAGGGGCCTGTTGGACCACCCTCTCCCGATTCTGGGAAGCCCACCGGGGGGCCCACCTTGCCTCGCGCACTGCCGGGATGCTGGGTGCTCTGAATTCTGTGCTCTACGGACTTTTGCGAGCAGTTCAGCCTCCATTCAACCTGGACATCTTGGTGGCAGCACCTTTGCAGAGAAGCCTCATCCTGCAGGCATCTGACTGGCCCGCCCACAGAACCAGCAGGTCTGACGACCACCCTGGAACAGTGTCCCGACCTCCGGGAGTGTCCCTTAAGAAGGGATCAGGCAAACCACTGTGGGCTGAGAGGCTGGCTCCCAGGAAGGCAGGCAGGGCCTGCAGTGATTACGGGGTTCCAGGGAACAGAATGGCCTGAATATGGGAAAACTTAGGCAGCGAGTAATTTCTAAGAACTGAAGGGCTGTCCTGTGACAAGGGAACAGGGTCCTGGGTCACCTCAGACCCAGCTTCCAGGAGCCATAGGAAGGTGCGCTTCCTCAAGCGGTCTAAGTGTTTCTCTGACTTGTGTGCACACATGTTGCTGGAAGGCGTGGGACAAACAGAGGCTGGACGACCCCTCCCTTCTTGGGAAGGACTGAATGACGGCTGAGAGTTTCCAGGTACTTACCGTGTGCCAGGCCCCATTTGTAACCCTCCCCCCTTTTTATTTTGCTTTTTAGGGCCACACATGGCATATGGAAGTTCCCAGGCTAGGGGTCAAATCGGGGCTGCAGCTGCTGGCCTACGCCAGAGCCACAGTAACGCCAGATTTGAGCCACGTCTGCCACCTACACTGCAGCTCACAGCAACGCTGGGTCCTTAACCCACTGAGCAAGGATCAAACCTGCATCCTCATAGATACTAGCTGAGTTTTTTTTACTGCTGAGCCACTATGGAAACTCCCTCATTAGTAAACAGTTTTGAGTAGCAAAAGTCTTGAAGCCCAGAGGATCCCTCGCAGCTGTAAGGTTCACGTGAGCCGATGGGCCCTGCTGGCACCCAGGAGAGCTGGAGCCCTGTCTGGATTGGGGTGGGAGGGACGAAAGCAGGGAAGAGACTCCAGAGAGTTGACCCTCCCTCCTAGACAGGCACAGAGCCAGCCCTCCCATCCTCGCCTCTTGTAGATGCAGCAGGTGCCCAGCTTAGGGCACACTTCTCCTGGAAGGTGGGTGTGGGAGGCGAGCCGGCCCCAACACACAGACTCAGGTACAGACTCACAGACACACAGGCATAGACAGACACACATACGCAGATAGACACAGACCCAGACATAGGACAATACACATAGACACAGACACATAGATATGACACACACACAGACACACACAGACCCAGGCAGACACACACACACACACACACACACACACACAAACCCAATCCCTGCTGAGCCTCCTAATCTGAAGCCTGCATCTCCACTTCTCCCCTCTTGGGCCGTCCCCCACATGCAGCCGGCATGGCCTTATGAAACAAAACATGTCACTCCCATTTTAAAATCTCCAACGGAGGAGTTCCCGTCATGGCTCAGCGGAAACAAATCTGACGAGCATCCACGAGGACGCAGGTTCCATCCCTGGCCTCGCTCAGTGGGTTAAGGATCTGTCCTTACTGTGAGCTGTGGTATAGGATCGGCATTGTTACAGCTGTGGTGTAGGCCAGCAGCTACACCTCCCATTGGACCTCTAGCCTGGGAACCTCCATATGCCGTGGGTGCGGCCCTAGAAAATAAATAAATAAAATAAATATGAAATCTCCAATGGAATAACATATTTATACAGGCTTTCTATTGCCCATAGTATATACCACTTAATTTCCATACAGAAAGGAGTTACCATAGCAGGTCTGACAGCTTATCCTTAGAAAGGCCTGCTCACCAGGCTGGGGATAGAGATTTTTTTGCGGGGGAGGGTCCCCACCATTTTTTTTTTCAGGGCTCTACCCATAAGGGGTGAATCAGAACTGTACCTTCAGGCCTATGCCACAGCCACAGCAATGCCAGATCTGAGCTACATCAACAACCTACACCACAGCTCACGGCAACACTGGATTCTTAACCCACTGAGCAGGGCCAGGGGTTGAGTCCGCCTCCTCATGGAGACTAGTTGGGTTTGTTACCACTGAGCCACAACAGGAACTCCATAGGTTCTCACCATTAACTGAGAAGAGTGGCTCTCTGTGCCTAAGCTGTCTGTCCAGTCAATATGGTTCATGACGAATACCTGCTTTCCTTCTGGGATTCTAGCCTCTGTGACTAGCCCCTATTTCAGTCAGGGTTCTCTAGAGAAATAGAACCAACATATATTATTCATTTTAAGGAACTGGCTCATGCAGCTATGGAAGCTGGCAAGTTGGAAATCTGGAGGGCAGACTGGAAGCCTGGAAATTCAGAGCTGATATTTCAGTCTTGAGTCCAAGATCACAGGGCAGCAACATCTAGACTGGTATTTGACCAAAGAACTGGGTACCGCAGCCTGGCCCAGTTGACATTAAACATCAACCATCACAGCTCCCAATAAAACTCCTGGGCCGTGAGTCTCTAATGAGCTTATTCTACATGTGCTGTCCCAACTCATTGCTGGGCAGAGTAAGCTTGTCCTGGGAGAGGACTCTGCGTTCTCTCAAGAAGAACAATTTCTCTTGCACCCAGAGTCTCCCAGACTTCACCCCAGGTGCCTTTCCATTTGCTGATATTTGCTGATTTTCCTTTGCATCTTGGTGCTCTAATAGATCACAGCTGTGTGTCTTCTCTTAGCGAGTCGTCGTCTTGAGGATTCCAAACTCATATGATGCTCTGATCTGGGCTTGGCCTCTTCTCCCACACCTGCTTCTCTCTACCCTCGGCCCCTCGTTCCCGCCATATCCATCTATGGAGTGCCTGAATATGCTGTGCTCGTTCATGCCCCAAACACCAGAATGTCCTTCCTTTCCTCTCTTGGCCCGGCTAACTTCTATGCACCCATCAAAAGAGCTTGTTTAGGAGTTCCCTTGTGACACAGCTAGTTAAGGATCTGGCTTTGTTACCACAGTGGCCTGGGTTGCGGCTGTGGTGCGGGTTTGATCCCTGGCCCTCGAACTTCTACATGCTGCAGGCGCAGCCAAAACACACACAAAAAACAAACAAAAGCCCCCAAAACAGCTTGTTTGGTTATCCATTCCTGTGGAACAAACCATCCCAAAACATAGTGGCTTAAGGCAACAGCAATGTATTATTCCTTATGATTCCGTGGGTTGACTCAGGCATTTCTTCTATTTCCTATGGTGTTGGCTAGGGTGTTGGCAAGGAAGGTTCAAATGGCCCCATCCCCATAGTCGGCAGTTGGTGTTGGCCACTGTTTGGTAACTTAGCTGAAGCTGTTGGCCAGGGGCACAATTCTTTTCCATTTGGGCTTCTTTTTTTTTAGGATTGCACTGCAGCATTTGGAAGTTCCCAGGCTAAGTGTTCCTACACCACAACAACGCCAGATCCAAGCCGCGTCTTCAACCTGCACTTCAGCTCATCTCACCGCCAGATCACCGACCCACTGAACGAGGCCAGGGATCAAACCAGGGATCAATTCCCCTTGGGCTTCTTCACATGGCTGATTGAGTTTCCTTAAAGGATGACAGCCCAGTTCCAGGAAGAGGCATTCCAAAAGGGCAAACCCCAGTATACAAGTATTTATCAAGCTGCAGCTTGTGTCATTCTTGCTGATGTCCCATTGGCTTAAGCTAGTCACATGACCACGCTGAGACTCATCCTGGGACGGGCACACATAAGGAGATGAATACTGGGAGGGTGTGGGGCTCACTGAGGGCCATCAAAGTACCAACACACCTCTGAGTTCAAACCTACCCTGGCTCCTCCCCTGTGCCTACGCATTTACAGCACTTACCACTCTAGAATGAAATAGTCCATTAAATTGTTATGACTACTGTACTGTATTGCCACTTATATTTCATGAACTGGAGCACCTCTGAGGGCTGGGACTCTATGCTTTTTCTCCCTGGCACAGAGTACATTTATAGAGTAAGTGATTAAATGAGAGCAACAACTGTTTTTACTTCCTTCAAGTCTGCCGGGCTCAAGCTCTGTCCTTACCCATTTTTTTTTTTTTCCTTTTTAGGGCCAAACTTGCAGCATATGGAAGTTCCCAGGCTAGGGGGTGAATTGAGCTGCAGCTGTGGCAACACCGGATTTGAACCAAATCTGCGACCTACCCGCTAGCTTGCGGCAACACTGGATCCTTAATGCACTGAGGTGGGGGCAGGGATTGAACCCACACCCTCACTGACACTATGTCAGGTTCTTAACCCACTGTGCCACAATGGGAACTTTCCTACCCACCATTTAGACATAGGAAGATCAACAGCTGTGAGACACCAATTACATCAGGTCCTTGAGTTCCTTAGAGCCTGGCAGCTAGACCTATACTGA
Organism: Sus scrofa; assembly: GCF_054392235.1. Lineage (NCBI taxonomy): Eukaryota > Metazoa > Chordata > Mammalia > Artiodactyla > Suidae > Sus > Sus scrofa. Next base: position 130,010,821 of record NC_139385.1, on the reverse strand, counting down.
GGTCCTGGCATACAGGAGGCATCTAACATATTAGTGGAATGACTGAATGAGTGGACTTCTAAGACATATCACTGAGATTTCTGAGCTATAAATGAATTTCTTTCTCTCTTTCTCTCTCTCTCGCTCTTTCTTTCTTTCTTCCTATTTTTAGAGTCACATCCTCAGCATATGGAAGTTCCCAGGCTAGGGGTCGAGTCAGAGCTGCAGCTGCCATCCTATGCCATAGCTGCAGTGAGGCTGGGGATCAAACCCGCATCCTCATGGATACTAGTCAGATTTGTTTCCGCTGTGCCACCAAGGGAACTCCCTCACCTTCTTGCTCAAACATATATTGTGACCAAGCTGAGCAGAAGTCACACAACTCCACTTTTCACAGATGAAACAATTCCATCAGACAGTTGTTGAAAGGAGAGATTTTTCAGTGACTTCTTTCATAAAGAACAGTCTCTTTTGCTGAGCCGTGTTCTACCATCCTGCATGGCCGGAGCAGAAGCAGAGGTCCTGGGACAGTGGGGTGAAGAGGATCCGTCTTGGTCTCCCCACTGCTGTGACTTCTGCTCCCCAGATTGCCTGGTTCTGAAAAGAGGCTCCTCATATAAGCTCTGTCTCATGCTATAAATAGCCACGGACACATCTGGGATGATAACACACTAGAGTGTGGCAACCCATTGTGTATTCCTCTCCTCCCTATAGCAAAATCCTGACATCGTCAGAGAACACAAGCAATGAATCATCCCTGTATAAACACTCCGATTAGGTCATTTGCTTTCAAGACAGAAAAAAAAAAAAAAAAAAAAAAGGGAAGAGAAAAAGCCTGGACTTATGTTATTACCCTCTGGACTGACATAAGGAGGCACATCTCCCACCCTGCTGAGTGCTAACTTCCAAGGAGCTGTGAGAATAACTTCGTCTTACTTAAGACTTCACATTCCTAGTTTCCGTTCTTTGGAAGATTTCACTTTTGGACCTCAGTTTAAGCAACTCCAGTGAAAGAAGGTCTTGAATAATACGATTCCAGAGGAAGGATTTTTTTTGTTTGTTTGTTTTATAAATTTTTTTTTAAGTCTATGAAAGGATTAATAATATTTTCTACAAGGGAGCCCTCTTGATCTGTAAAAAAAAAAAATGAAATTCGTCTCGTGGGGGCCACCCACTGGCTCTGCCAGGCCAAATCCTGCCAGCTCTGTCTGTGCCTTTTTTGGACAGTGTGGTAGTTTGCTTTTAAATTCTGAATTTTATTGCTTATCTAGGGCATGTCCTCTGGCTCCCACGGTCTCCGCCACTGCCGTTATGTCTCGCACGTGCTTAACTGCAGGACCCCTGTGGACACTCTTCAGCTTCTGAGTTCTCGCTTGCATTTTACAAATGGGGAAACCGAGGCCTGGAAAGGCTGGTTTGTCCAAGGTTGGACAGTTTGGAATTGGAAGACCTCAAAAGCAGGTCTCCAGCCTCCTGGTATGAGGCTCTCTCTTTCCTGCTTAGTGCATTTCCACACCATTTGCCCAGAGCTTCAGATAACTTAATGAATCTATGTGAAATTAACAGCCACGGTAAACGTAGCTGGGGTGGAATTTGTAATAACAGCCCTTATGGGAAGTGGAAACGAATCCAACTAGGATCCATGAGGATGCGGATTCAGTTCCTGGCCTCACCCAGTGGGTTAAGGATCTGGCATTGCCGAGAGCTGTGGTGTAGGTCGCAGATGCGTCTCAGATCTGGCATTGCTGTGGCTGGGGTGTAGGCTGGCAGCTGTAGCTCTGATTTGACCCCTAGCCTGAGAACCTCCATATGCCACGGGTGCGGCCCTAAAAAAACAAAACCAAACCAAATCAAAACAAAAACACCCAAAAACCAAAACCACCCCCATCCAACCGTCATGGAGTGGTGAGTTCTTGTGACGTTCCTCTTCCCTTTCTGCCCTCCGGCTCCTCACCAGGCCATGTCACGGGGCCAACCTCACATGGGGGAAGAGAACACTTTCCTGCTTCCCTCTTCTCGTCCAAAGGCTCTGATTCCCCCTCCTCCACATAATGTCCACACGGTAAATTTGCAGGTGGTGCAAATGGGCATCTCTTCTGGAAAAATCTTACTGGTTGGTGAACTCCTGCGTGAAGCGGGCTCCGCCCTCCATTTCTTAGGGCTACCTGGTGCCACGGCGGGAGCGGGGTGGATTCTCAGCCTGAGCCTTACTTGTCTGCTGTGTCCTCACCTCCCCATCTCCACTCTCTCCCCTCAACCCATGTTTACCCAACTGAATGGAGAATGGAGGTTGACAGGAGAGTTCCAGAAAGCATCTAAACCCCCCTGTCCACTTTTCTACCAAAATTCATCAAGGACTAGATTTTGATTCCCTTTTCTGGAAAGGAAAATAAATGGCCATGCAGAAAGGCCCAAATCGCCTCTCCTGTTGAGGAAAAAACATGGCCTGGTCCTGGGATGAGAGCTGGACAGGCTAGGGAGGGGGCTGCTGCTTTAGGGGGGACAAATGGAAAGTCCGAGGTGCCTAGAGGGGCAGTGATGGAAAGTCTGGGACAGGGAGGCCCCAGATGGCCCCAAACCACACTGTCCATCTGAGCTTCTGAGCCCAGCTCAAATCCAGCAGTAAGCACAGGACGAATGAAGGGAAATCCTACCTTGACCCCTTGCAGGAAGATTAAGAAGCTGCTGGGGGCTCATACAAAGGTGACTCCTGAAAGGATGGTGAGTGAGGGAGTGGCCAGGGAGCCGGAGGAATCTATAGACCTTTTAGAGCAGAGCTGCCCAACAGAAATATAAACTACATGTGTAATTTAAAATGTTCTGGTTGTCATGGTAAAAGACAGCAAAAAGGTAAAATTAATTTTACCAAATATATCTAATATAATAAATCTCATTAAAAATCCACTGTGTCCAAATACATCTAACATATTAACTCTCATTAAACAAAACAACTATATCTAAAATATTATCGATTATCAACATGTAATTCATGTAAAAATTCTTCATGAGTTATTTTACACTTTTTTCACCGTAGGTCTTTAAATTCTAGTGTTTACTGCAGCACATCCCAATTCGGAAGCTAAATTTTCATCAAAAATACTCAATCTGGATTTCGGTTTCTAAAAATTTCTGGTAAGAAAAAGTAGCTTCGCTTACTCAAGTTATTTCAAACACACATCAGCATTTCCCAGTAACAGAATCGAATATCGTGCTGTGTTAACTTTTTATTTGAAAAATTCGTGGTAGTTCTCATCCGTCATAGTTCAGTTCTTTCTCCAGCTTTATTGAGATGTAATTGACATATACCATTGTGTAAGTTTGAGATGTACAACAATGATGTTGATTTGATGCTCTTATGTATCCGCAAAAATGATGACCGCCACAGTGATGGCTAATGTCTCTATCAGAGCACATCATTCTCACTTCTTTTTGTGGTGGAAATATTTACCATCTATTCATTTGGCAACTTTCAAGTATATAGTACAGCATTATTAACTATAATCACAATGCTATGTATTAGATCCCTAGAACTTACTCATTTTGCAACTGCAAGTTCATACTCTTTGACCAACATCTCCCCATTTCCCCCACTCTGAGTATTAGTTTTTAAATTTAAATTTACATTGATTAAAATCAGATCACATTAGGAGTTCCTGTTGTGGATCAGCGGTTAATGAATCTGACTAGCATCCATGAGGATGCAGGTTTGATCCCTGGCCTTGCTCAGTGGGTTAAGGGTCTGGTGTTGCTGTGAGCTGTGGTATAGGTTGCAGATGCAGCTTGGATCCTGTGTTGCTGTGGCTGTGGTTTGATCCCTAGCTGGGGAACTTCCATATGCTGTGGGTGTGGCCTTAAAAAGCCAAAAAAAAAAAAAATCAGATAACATTAAAAGCAGTTCTTCAGTGGCACCAGTAGCATTTCACACATGGCTATCAGCTACCAGATTGGACAGTGCCCACTGCCTACTCCCCTTGACCCTGGGCTGGATGGACAGGGAGTCTCATCAGAGTTCATGCCCACTTTCTGAAGTTTAGCAGTCTAGCTATGTTCTTCTGTGAGCCTAGCCTCTCTGTCTTAGGCCTGGATCAAACTGGTCACCATCTCGGGACAGGACGGGGTGTTTGAATTGCCATTGTTCAGCACTAGAGACCCCAGAAAGCAGTTTGAAGGCTCAGCTATGTAACTCATGACTGAGTAGGTCTCAAACAGACCAGGAGGGACCTCTGGATTTTTTTTTTCCACATGCAATGGCATGGCTAGATCTGGACGAGCCTTTCCCTTTTTAATACAGTAAGATCTTGTTTATCCATTCTATGTATCATAGTGTTGCCTCCACGAACCCCAAACTCCCCATCCATCCTTCCCCGCCCTCCCTCCCCCTTGGCAACCACAAGTCTATTCTCTATGTCTGTGAGTCTGTTTCTGTTTGATGGATAAGTTCATTTGTGGCATATTTTAGATTCCACATGTACTAAAGACTTTAAACTACTCCTTGAAGTGAAATAATTTAAAAATCAAACCACCGTCAGAAATGTCTATGGTATTGCTGCTACCTAGTAAATGCTTGTTGGTAAATGAGTTATTATTACGTCTAATCATAGCAAAAGACCCAATAGGCTTTTTTAGTTGGGGGAAGAAAGCAGATACTGTTTGCAGTTAAAATTGTTTCACAACTTTCCATACATTGTAATTAGGCTAAAAGAAAGTCCATTGCTATATAGCTGAGTAAGTTTCCATAGTTGCTGTCTCTTCTAATCTCTTTGACAAGTTACTATTTAACTAGGAAGAGATTTTTTTTTTTCATCTGGAAGAGCATCTTTATTTTTCAATTTTTTTTGGAATTTATTTTTTAAGTGTATATAAAAAAGTTCTATGTATATATACATACATATGTGAAGAATTTCTAAAGAAGCTACTTATAAAACAAGTAGAGGTGTCCCGTCCTGTGAAAGACCCTTAAATAAAAAGTCACGAACTGCATGCTTTTTGGCTACATAAGGTTTTATATAATCATGTACATAATCTATAGAAAATATTTGTGAAATACCTTATATAATTATGTGTGTGTATGTGTGTATTTTAAGTTAAAAAAAAAAATCTGTAAAGATGGCCACAAGGTGGCACTAAAATCTAGTGAACCCTCCAGTCTCTGATCTTGTTTTGGAGAGGAGCTGGGGGGTGATTTATAGATCCGTAGGAGACACTGGACAAAAAAAGACCAAATAAATTAAGCTGAAGGCTGGAGGTAAATTAACGTCTCTCTTTTGCCTGAAGGATAATTTCCCTCGCTCACTAGGGTGGGTATCTGTCATACAATGACTCTGTATGTTAATAAAGTTAACTATTAAAATGATTTGTTCTCCTAGATGAATCAATTTCATCCTTGCCCTTTTCAAGTGTATTGTGAAGAGCCAAGAGAGGCAGAAAGGAGACTGGCACATCACCTAGTTTGGAAAATAATCCCTTGAGTGGTGCTGTCTTCGAAATAGCCAGTCTCTACAGAGCTTGTCAAAGTAGCCTGGACATAAAAATGAATGCCATGAAAAGCAGTTGCTGCAGAACACAGATTTTCCTATGTGTTTACTTTGGCAACATTTATTGACTGAATATTTTTAGAAATTATTGCGATATTGAGATTCAAGCTTGGAACACCTCCTGTAATATGTCTGAGAGTCAGGAAACGAGTGAATTGAATCTCCCTTCCTGATTCTTTGTTTTTCAGTTTTCTAAAAAAAACACATGGTCACAAAGCTTTAATTGTTTTTTAAATTTTCCTAATATTTGAAGTTTAAGGACATAGCCAAATTCCCAAGCTATATTAAGACGAAGGAAAGCAGTGTTAACAATACAGCTATAAAAGGTATTTGACTAAAGGAAGAAAAATTTAGATAAGATTTTTCTAACAGACTAACTAAAATTTAAAAGAAAAGAAAAAGTTTCCGGATTGAAGCCCTAAACAAATGATCAAAACACCCTTACGCTCTCCCACTGTGGAAAAATTATCTACTTGTGGACTGTCCAGTTCCTTAGATTGGAAAAACAAAATAAAAAAGCAAAAACAGTGGGCATTGTAGTGGAGCTAAGCCAATGTGGGAAGCACTTCCGGTCATTTGAATGAGAATGGATTCCGGGGGTTAGTGGCACTCATGTCTTATTTGACCTGGTTATATCTGCAGTGTCCATTTGGGGACCTACGTCTCAACATATGAATCATATGTGGGAACACCGTGGCTCCGCTACAGTTGGCTGGCCTGCTTTGATCGGGTGGTTGGTAAAGCAGAGTCTGGAGTTTGAGGTAAGAGACTCCCAGCAAGTTCCACCTGAGTACATGAGCGTTTAGCTCAATTCTCCACAGTCATTTATGGATTCTTGCATAGGGTCAGACATTGTGCTGGGTCTTCAAGATGCTGTGATAGGACAGAATCCAGGCCCCTCCAACAGCTTTTCGTCAGAGGGGGACACAGAAATATGAGACAATAACCTCATCAGGATGTAGTGTGTCTCTCCATTGCTGAAAAACCAACAAGCATCCCCTTGCCTCTAGAATGGATATGGCCCAACCTGTGTAGTTGGTACTTGTCCTCCATGATTGGCCTGCCTCCTGAGTTTCAACTCTCTCTTTCCACTGAGGGTAGCCCCAGTAAGCTATTCTCTGTTCCTAGAATCTGTCCTACTCTTTGTCACATCTCTGCTTTGGTTCAAGCTCTTCCTCCTCCTTGGGTGGTCCTCCCTCCCTACCTCCATCCTTCTTCTCACCCCTTCTGTCCATTGGGACCCATCCACTCAGAAGCTTCTAGATCAGACACAGGTGCCATCTCCTACAGGATACAAGGAAGAGATGGATTAAGTCCTGGTGGGTAGCTGGAGACTAGGGAGCTAGCACCCCACTAGACACTGATTTGCTATGTCCCAGCCTTCAAGTTTCTCCTGCTACTCCCCAGGGGGACCTCAGCCTCTTCTAGCCCAGTGGGGTGGGGGTGGGGATTTGGATTTTATTGTACTGTTTGCCTCAGGCAGTTCTCTGCCTTATGACCAGGATCCGAATTAATCTTGAAATCCAGGGCTGAGGCTGCCTTTTTCTGCTTGGTAACTTCTTCCCAGCGGACCTCAAGTTCTGCAACCAACCTCGACCTTCCCTTTTCACCGTCCCTCCTTCTCCGAATCTTTACCTAAAGACCTAGGCTGGGTGCCGAGAAGGGGGTAGGCGATAGGACTTGGAGGAGCCAGAAGCTCGGCCCAGGGTCACCTAATTTACAGCCACCATCTCTAAGATCCAAACCCGGGGCTGCTCTAGGCGGGTACCCTGGTGGAAGGACAGGGATGGCAGACTCGACCAGGGGTGGGCCCGCTTCTGAAAGAAAAGGGAAAAGACCTTGCTTGGGAACAAACGAATGTGTGTGTGCGCGCGCGTTCACTTAAAAACAAAACCAAGTTAAAGGAACCGCTCGGTCCCCCACAGGTCCGACCACCCGCTGGGAGTTTGCGAAGCCAGCGCGGCAATTTTGAGTGGGAGGGAGTCGTTAACGCCCCACAAAGTGCGGCTTCTTTCTGAACCTCTCGTCCAGGCCCTGCGGGCTCCTGGTAGCTAGCTCTTGGCCTCCCGCCCCACGCGCAGAAGCTGCGGCGAAGGAGGGAACCCTGGTGTCGCCGGAGCCCCGCAGCGCCAGCCGCGGCGCACGCTCCCCGGTCGCCGCCTCTCCCAGCCCCGCGGCCTGGGCCGTCAATCAAGCTCGCCCGGCCCCGCCCCTGGGCTGCAGCGGACGGCCAATCAGAGCCAAGCTCCGCAGCGATGAGCTCAGTCGGCTCGCTTGCCATTGGGCGGCTATATTAAGAAAGTCGCCGAACTCTTTAAATAGCGGGCGCTAGGGCCGCAGCCTGCATCTGCCACCGCAGTCTGCCTGCTTTCGTTCGTTTTCCTGTACCTTTGCTGAGGCCTAGAGCGACCCGGGAGGAAGCTAGGCCGGGTCTGCTACTCTAGTCACCGTTTGCGCACAAAGGCGCCAACCCCGGATCCTGGGCGAGGAGGGCCGCCACCGCTCCGGAGCAGCGCGGAGACGTACGGTGCGCCCTATGCTCCCGCGCCCCTACCGCCCACGCCGCGGCTTCCTGAGCACAGCGAGAGAACGCGCCACCCCGGGGCCTGGGTGCAGCTAGCGACCCTTGCCCCTAGCGCGCAGCCCGAGGTGAGCAGTGAGCGGCCAGCGGGACGGCAGCGAGGCGTTCGCGGGCCCCCTCTTGCTGCCCGGGCCCGGCCCGCTCATGGCGGCCATCCGCAAGAAGCTGGTGGTGGTGGGCGACGGCGCGTGCGGCAAGACGTGCCTGCTGATCGTGTTCAGTAAGGACGAGTTCCCTGAGGTGTACGTGCCCACAGTCTTTGAGAACTATGTGGCCGACATCGAAGTGGACGGCAAGCAGGTGGAGCTGGCGCTGTGGGACACAGCGGGCCAGGAGGACTACGATCGCCTGCGGCCGCTCTCCTACCCGGACACCGACGTGATCCTTATGTGCTTCTCGGTGGACAGCCCGGATTCCCTGGAGAACATCCCCGAGAAGTGGGTGCCCGAGGTGAAGCACTTCTGCCCCAACGTGCCCATCATCCTGGTGGCCAACAAGAAAGACCTGCGCAGCGACGAGCACGTCCGCACTGAGCTGGCCCGCATGAAGCAGGAACCCGTGCGCACGGATGACGGCCGCGCCATGGCCGTGCGCATCCAAGCCTACGACTACCTCGAGTGCTCTGCCAAGACCAAGGAGGGCGTGCGCGAGGTCTTCGAGACGGCCACGCGAGCCGCGCTGCAGAAACGCTACGGCTCCCAGAACGGCTGCATCAACTGCTGCAAGGTGCTATGAGGGCCGCGCCCGCCTGCCTGCCCCTGCGGGCACGGCTCCCCCACCCCGGCCGGTCCCCCACGAGGCCGGAGAAGGGAGACCCGCGCCCCCCCCACGGACCCCACCGGACGGCCTGGCGTCTGCCCTCCGGACCCGCAGCCGTGGCCTGGCGGCTGTGGCTCTGGCGCCGGGAATCGGCGCGGTAGGCACCGGGCGCCCCCTTTCCAAGTGTCTGTGTGCGTCCCGCTGTGTTGCACAGGCCTGGGCGCCCCGCTGAGTGCCAAGGGATCCCCGAAGACCCTGTTCTGAAGAGCCAAGCCTCTTCGGAGGGTGTGGCTGTGTGTATGTTCAACTCCCCCCGCCCCGTTTTTGCCCCACGCCCGCCTCTGCTACCCCGAGGCGAGCTTGGCCCCGGGGTGCGGCCGCGCCCCATCATCAGATGTTCTCCCATAACCAGCGAGCGCCTGCTATGCCCCTGTCTGTAACATAGACCACGGGAACTGCGGGAGGGGAGGGCTGGGGTGGATGGGGTGTTATATAAATATAGATATAATTTTATTTTCGGAGGTAGGATGGTGTTATTTAATGGTGGCGGTGGGTGGAGTGACAGGACTTGAGAACAGCTCCGGCCCAGCCTGGGTCAGGCGTCCATCCAGGCACGAACAAGACTTGGCCATCTTTCCAACTCCTGGGAAAGACATTTGCAACTAACTGACTTGGGGCTGAGAGGACACAGCTTCCAGACTCATGTCTCCTGCGGGCCAGCCAGGGAGAACCCCTCATCAGCCACAGGCAGGAGGAGGGAAAGTGTGCTGCAGGTTGTTTTTTTGCCATAAGCGAACTTTGTGCCTGTCCTACAAGTGAAATTTGTTCAGTCCAAGAAACTGATGTTATTTGATTTATTTAAAGGCGAAAACTTGGGTTTTTTTTTTTTTTTTGGAAAGAATTCTTTGCACAATTGTTTCATTGTTTGACACTTAATGCACTTGTCATTTGCATAAGACAGTAGCATTCTGACCACACTTGTACGCTGTAACCTCATCTACTTCTGATGTTTTTAAAAAAATGATAACTTTTAAAAATCAAGGAGAAGAAGAAACCACTAATTTTCTTTTCTTGAAAAAAGTGGCAACACTGTTCTGTTTTGCGATTTTATTTGTGCAGGTGTGCACTCTATTTTGATAAAGAGCAGTAACAAGTATTAGGGCCTATCTAAAACCTTCCCCCCCCCCACAAGGCAGTCTCTAAAGCTGTGTGAAATTTTCTCTGCATCTCTGTACAGAGAAGGAACCTGCCCCTCGTGTCTCCTTTCTCCCTTCCCTTCCCCACCCAGTGGTACTTCTACTAAATTGTTGTCTTGTTTTTTATTTTTTAAATAAACTGACAAATGACAAAGTGGTGAGCTTATGATGTTTACATAAAAGTTCTATAAGCTGTGTATACAGTTTTTTATGTAAAATATTAAAAGACTATGATGATGACATTTATAAAATGGCTCCTGTGATTTAATGTGTAAAAATATGGGGAGAAGGTAAGAACTCCGCTAGGCGAGGTCCCACCAATTCAGCTCCTCTGCTCTTATAGTTGAGTTGGTAAGAAATGGGGATGAAATCCCTTGGAGGATGTGGGGGGGCAGGTGGCCATGGAGACCAGGTTGCTCCTGTCCCAGTCCCAGAGGTTACCCAGGGACCCAGAGCCATCACCTTTGATCTCATGTGTACTGTGTGTATGTCTCAAGCTCTTGTGTCTAAGTCTGTTATGGGGCCTTTCCTTCCTATTCTTTAGAACTTGGAAAGTTGTCCTTTGTGCCTTTTAAATTTAGATAGCTTTTTTCTTTTTGTTAGTCACTGGTGTGGGGGCCAGGCTGTCTAAAAGCCTGGTTCCTGGGTTCCCTTCTGATCCTCCGGGGGTTACACAATACCCCCTGAAGTGATAGGTTATCTCTGGGGCCCCGAGCTTCTGGGTGGAAATGGAGAAGAGCCCAAATCAGAAGCTGACTCTTTTCTCATTGAATGTCTGTAGCTTTATTCAAAGTACCAAGAGTGGCCAGGGATGGAATGCTAGAGGTTTTGGGTGGCTGTTGTTTAAATTTGGAGCTTTGGGGAGTTCCCGTCGTGGCTCAGTGGGTTAAGGACCCAACCAGTATGCATGAGGATGGGCGTTTGATCCCTGACTTTGCTCGGTGGGTTAAAGGATCCAGTGTTGCCACAAGCTGCGGGGTAGGTGGCAGATACAGCTCGGATCAGGCATTACTGTGGCTGTAGCAGGGGGTCAGCAGCTGCAGTGGTGATCTGGCCCCTGGTCTGGGAACTTGCATATGCCACAGGGTGTGGCCCTAAAAATTAAGTTGGAGCTTGGAGATGTAATCGTGATGAGCTCTAATTTCAGACGCTTAGCCTGCTGCAGTGGGTCTCGGGGCCAGACAGATTTATCCTCAGCCCACATTAAAATCCTGCTACAGGTATGCTGGCTCAGGTCTGCCAGCTTCAGCAGCTTCTAGGAAAGGTAGTAGATAGTGCCAACCTCTCCCAGCTACCTGAGATATGTGGTTTTTGTTTTTGGAATCAACACTTTCTGGGTTTCTAGCCTTTAGTTGCCCCTAACCCGCAAGGCAGAGGCAGAGAAGGCCCCTTTTGAAGCCTTTTGCTTTAAAACTTGAGGCTTCTGTTTCCCTGTCTTTCCCCAGACTCCCAAGAGCTTTTGGTGAGTGAGGCAACACACACACACACATTAGTAACAGGGCCTCCCGCACAGCCAGGCTCATTGACCAACAGTGGAGAATTGTCTGGGCTGTTCCAGGTACAGAGCAAGCAGAGGGTCCACCCAGGATGGCTTCTTTTCTGAGCCACTGCCTGCCTCATCCTTTCTTTAGCTCCTGGCCCCCCAACACCTCCATCTCTCAGCCTACTTTTTCTTCATTTTAAAGACAAAACTTTCCATTGAAAAACAAAATGTTGATTTTGCAGGTTTTACAGCTAGCAAATCCTTTGGTACCAGGGAGTGCAGGACTCTGTGGAGAAGAGCTCAGCCTTGGGCTCGATGCCCAGGATTCAGCTTTGCAACCAGCCAAAAGCCTGGAGACCCAGCCCCCTAAAAGGGCCTTTTCTGGGTTTCCTGCCTGCACAAATCTGCCTGTTACCTATAGCTATCTCTTGTTGTTGTTGTTATTTTCTTTTTTTTTTAATTTAGGAAGACAACTGCCCAGATGACGCAGCCTGAGTTATGCTTGTTTTAAAATGCGTGGCATTTAATAATCCTGCCGGAACACACACTTCTTGCCGCATTAGATCCAACTGGAAAATAGAAAGGCAAATTGCTGTAGGCTGGAAAATCAATTAGGAAAAAAAAGAGGTGAAACATCTGGTGTGACTCTTAGGATATGAAAATTCATTTTGCACATTTAAAATAAATGTGCTGAGTTCATTTAATTGCCTGTTGAACGGTTTTGTGGAGAATAGAGGGGTGTTTCATTGATCCTGGGCATTTCATAGCAAGGGGCATTGCCTTGGGTTCCTGTTTAATCTTAATTTTAAATCAGTCTGGATTGCATTTCTAAGGACTTTTCCACATGTGTTTCACTAAACTTAGAACAGTGCTCTTCAAACTTAAGGGTGCGTTAGAATCATGTGGAGGGTTGGTTAAAACCCAGATGGCAGGGCCTCGTGTCCAGAATCTCTGATCAGCATGCCAGCAGTGGGGAAACAAGTGATACTTAGAATTAGGGAGAGATCGTGTCAAGTCACAGAGGAAGGGAGTTCCCGTCGTGGCTCAGCGGTTAATGAATCCGACTAGGAACCATGAGGTTGCGGGTTCGGTCCCTGGCCTTGCTCAGTGGGTAAAGGATCCAGCGTTGCGGTGAGTTTCGGTGTAGGTTGCAGACGCGGCTCAGATCCCACATTGCTGTGGCTCTGGCGTAGGCCGGTGGCTAAGCTCTGATTCGACCCCTAGCCTGGGAGCACTCCATATGCCCTGGGAGTGGCCCAAGAAATGGCAAAAGGACGAAAAAAAAAAAAAAAAAAAAAAAAAGACGCAGAGGAGGAAGGTCGTTTCAGGCGGAAAGTCAACCGCGTTCCGCGTTCCGGAAGGAGTGCAGTGTAGTCCTGACTCCCCCAACTTAGGGAGCCCAGCAGTTTCAGAGTTTCCTTTCTCCACATTCGTGTGCAAAAGGGACTTTAATGCCTTCCTAGAGATTTCTATCTGCCTTTCCTAAATTCAGAATGCAACAGCCACCCGCTCTGTAATTCATTCAGCATTGGCACCTCCTTTGTCAGCTCTGCTGGGACAAGGGACCCAGAAGCGAAGAGGACAGAGTCCTTGCCCTGGTGGGCCAGGCAATTCCGGGAGTGCATTCACTGAGCATGCTTGAAGGGAGGCATTAGGCCCAGGGCACAAGAGAAGCCCAGGGGAAATTGCGGAGGGCATCATGGAGGAGGAGACCTTTGAGCAGGAGTGGGTGATGTGTGGATGCGAGATACAGCTTCTTTATATTGCTGTGGGGCCCGGCCTCTGGGGAACAAAGCGCTCTTGGGTGAGAACCATCTTCTACTTTTAGCCTCTCTGACACACTTTTCTTGAGTCAAGAAAAATGATGTTTCCCAGCCAAGTCCAACACAGCCTCTTCCCGACCCTTGCTGCCCACACACAGGCCAGGAGAGAAGGTTGGTGGCGATGGTTTCATTGTTTTCTCTGTGCCTCCCAGGGATGCGGGTCGGACACAAGGGTGAGCTTTGTGACCGCTGAGCTCCTGGGAAACAGGCAGCCTGGGCCCAAGGAGGCTGCGACCCCACAAAGGGACCTTGTACGGCAGCCCGTGTGGGAGGATGCGGATGCCTTAACCACCCTACTTGGTCCATCTTCCGGCTGGAGGGAGAAACTTGGTGCTCAGGCTGCTCCTTCAACTCTCAGCAGCCCCTTTCCTGGCCTGGGAGGTGAGAGTCTGGAGAAGCCCACTTCTTTCCTTCCCAATGTTGATTGTTGACTGAAGGACCCTGCCTGGCATTGTGCTGGGAGCAAGGGACTCGGTAGACAAATAGGTAGGCATGGTCCCTCCCCTCCCAGAGCTTGCAGTCTCTGTGTCTGTCTACACAAGTGATAATGATGATGCTGATGACAGTAGCTGATAGTCATTGACTTGGTGTCAGACACTGTTCTAAACTCTTTATTTTTATTTTTATTTATTTATTTATTTATTTATTTTTTGCCCTTTAGGGCTGTACTGGCATCATGTGGAAATTCCCAGTCAAGGGGTCAAATCGGAGCAACATCTGCTGGCCTACACCACAGCAACACGGGATCTAAGCTATGGCTGTGACCTACACCACAGCTCATGACAACGCCAAATCCTTAACCCACTGAGCAAGGCCAGGGATCAAACCTGCATACTTATGGATTCTAGTCAGATTCATTTCTGCTTCTCCATGACAGGAACTCCCTTTACTGTATAATTTTATGTCTGTACTATTTTTCTATAACAAATTCTCCCCAAATTTAGTGGTTTAGAATATTTATTGCTTCATTGTTTCTGTGAGTCAGGAATCCAGGCACTGGAGTTCCCATTGTGGCTCAGCAGGTTAAGATTTTGGGATTAGAATTCTGATGGTTGGAGTTCCCATTGTGGATCAGTGGTAACGAACCCAGCTAGGATCCATGAGAATGTGGGCTGGATTCCTGGCCCTCCTCAGTGGGTTAGGCATCCAGCGTTGCTGTGGCTCTGGAGTAGGCCAGCAGCTACAGCTCTGATTCAACCCCTAGCCTGGGAACTTCCATATGCTGCAGGTTCAGCCCTGAAAAAAAAAATAATAAAATAAAATAAAAAAAGGAGCCCAAGCACAGCTTGGCTGAATCCTCTGGCCTGAAACTGTAATCAAGATGTTGGCTGGGGGTGGATTTATCTCTAGGCTTGACCAGGGAAGAGTCTGCTTCCCAGCCCACTCACATGGTTGCTGGTAGGATTCAGTTTCCCACTGGCCAAGGCCTCCTTTGGGCTTCTCCATAGGGTAATCCAACATGGAAGCTTGTTCATCAGAGGGAGCGAGAGAGTGAAGAGCCAGAGAGAGAGTGTGCGCAAGACAGAAGTCAGAGTCTTTTATAACCTAATCTTGGAAGTAACATCCCATTGCTTCTGCTGTATTCCTTTTATCAGAAGCAAGTCATGGGGTCCAGCCCACACTCAATGGGAAGGCATTGCCCAAGGGCATTCATGGCAGAAGGTGGAGTCATTGGAATCATTTTCTTCCTTTATTTTTTTTTTGGAGTTTTTTAAAGTTACATTTGGTTTACAATACTGTGCCAATTTCTGCTGTACAGCAAAGGAACCCGGCCATACATAGATATATACATCCCCTTTCTTATATTATCTTCCATTATGATCTAGCCCAAGAGATTGGATATAGTTCCCTGTGCTATACAGGAGGACCTCACGGCTTAACCATTCTAAATGTAAGCGTTTGCATCCACTGACCTCAAACTCCCAGCCCATCCCACTCTCTCCCCCTCCCCCTTGGCAACTACAGGTTTATTCTCTATGTCTGTGGGTCTGTTTTTCTTCTGTGTTCATTTGCGCCATATTTTAGGTTCCACATATAAATGATATCATATGGTATTTGTCTTTCTGACTCACTTCACTTAATAGGTGAATCTCTAGTTGCATTCGCGTTGTTACAAAAGGCATTAGTTCATTCTTTTTTATGGCTGGGCAGTATTAGAATTGGAGCCGTTTTTGAAGCTGCGTGCCACAACCCCCCATGATGACTCTGAGGTCTGGGCGGTTATCCTCAATTACTGATGAGGAAACTGAGCCAAAGAGGTTAGCTAAGGTTCTCACTGTCACAAAACTCATATGGATTTGAAAATCCAGGCAATCTGGCTCCAGTATTACACATATACGGTGGGATGACGAGCTGAGAAAAATCACCCTGAATGCATGAGGAGGAAGGATCGGGTGGAGAGGGGAAGACTCTGCCGTAGTCCTGGCAGAGGTGAGAAGCCCTGAATCAAGGAGCCGACTGGGGAGGGGAGGGCGGGTTGGAAAGACATTCAGGAGGTAGAAGGTGTGGAATCGGAGCGGAAGGCACCCTGTGACCACCAGGATCCGGGTGTGGGTGACTTTGCGGGGGCTGATGCCCTTATTTAAGGCACAAAGGAGCAGAAGAGGAGCACATTTGGAGGAAGGGCCCTGGAAGGACGCTGAGTGTGATGTACCTTTGGACACAAATGCTGTCCTCCTCCTTCTCGTCCCCTTCCCTCTTATACCACAGTCTGGGTACCTACTTTACAGAGTCAGACTGTCATGTCCTGTCTCGGGCAGGAGGAAGGATGAAGAAAGGCTATGGTCTCTGTAGAGGAGAGACATCTCCCCTATGGGGAGGGGACATTCATTAGATCAGCCTTCCTGGGGGGAAGCAAATCCTGGGAGAGGCACTGGGATCTCAGAAAGTGGGCTGTAGGCGACAGGGAAAGGGGGCTCCTTCCTCTTTTTGAAGCCCACCTCTACCTGAATTTATGGTATTGCTGGGAGGTGACTGGAGCAGCTGCTGTGGGGAATGAGAAGAAGGTCAGTTAAAGAATGACCGGGCCGTAGGAAGGGTCCAACGATGCTGGGATCCTGGATACTCAGAACAAAGCAGGCCAATCACCCTGTGTTGACCCGAGCTCTGTGGGATGCAGCAGTGACAAGTAACCAGGCTGACTCCAGGGAAGTGAGGAAAGCGCCCCTGTGGGCTTTGGACATGACAATACCAACCAAAGGAAGGCCTTCGCTCTATCCACCCCGGGCAGAAAGCACAATGCGCTCGGCCCAGCCAGCTCCCCGGGGAGGGACTCCCTGTGTCCGAAGTGAGCCACTTCCAGGGCTACAGGCCACCCTCCACAGGCCCACCTGGGGCACTGGGAATACTTGGTGACTTTGGCCCTTGCTGTGGACTGAGCGTCTGAGGAAGCGGGGGTAGTTCTGGATTCCGGGTTGGGAGCTTGGCACAGCTGGCTCATGCTTTTCATTTTAGACATCAGGATCTGAACGCACAAATCTAAGGGCTACGCAACCAGGCCTTGCTCCTGGTGTGACCTCTGTCCTCTGGCGATCATTCAGAGCTATTTTTCTTCTCCCTTCCATCCTGAAAAAGGAAGAAGCAAATGTTACCAGAAGCAAGTTTCTCATCACTTTGTTAATGATTGATTTCCTTTGATTCCAGTACTTGTTTAACCTTTGGATAAACAACTGAAACCTTCTGGAGGCACCTAACAGGAATGCAGGAATGCACGGGCTGTTTAATAGTGGAGAGGTTATAAATGGGACTCTGACAAAATAAAAAGTATTATTTATAAGAGTTCTAAAAAAAGTCACTCGTTAAAATACACACTCGTTGGTAACGGCCAAATATGGGAAAGTGTGATATCTGATCGCATAGCCAGACTGGTTCTGTAAGTGGGCAGATCTGGCCATGTCTCCCCTTCCTCTTAGTTGAGCAATTTTGTGGCTACAGATTTCCTCCAAGAAAGTCTAGAACTGTAGGCCAAATGGAGATCCAGCCTACATGCACAAGATAACACCAACATAAGTGAGCCAAGCCTGGGATCTCTGGAGGTGTGTTTAGCTGTGCCAAGGGAGAATTGTTCAAAGTTTTTACTTCATGGGTAGCGGTAGAAATTACAGACTGTGTAGTTGGTTAGCTGCCAAATCTGAATGAACAGAGATGAAATGCAGTGAAGGCCTGAACAATTCAAAGGGGGGAAAGGAGACTCATCAGGCTTAAAAAGCCATGGGTTCCCCAGCAGGGTGATACGATCCAACCTCCATCCATGACCAAGGGACCAACTAGTAAGAAGCCTCACCAGTTGGCCAAGGGAACTCAGAAGGCCCAGCACCATCATGAGCAGGGTGCAGAGGAGGCCCCAGAAACAGCATTGGCTGGGGCCATGGACCCCCCCTGGGCGTGTGAGGTGAGTGTTGGAGGAGATCTCAGCTGGGTGTTGGAGGAGATCTCAGCTCAGAGTTTGCCAGGGACCCCAAGAAAGAGGGGCAGGACTGGAGCGGTGCAGGTGTGACCTTTGCTCGGTCACAGCACTTCTCCCTCTGTACTGTTCACCTTTTTCACCGGCAGGAGAGGCAGTGTGCTTGGTGGGACGATCAAGGCTTTACAGGCAGAAGACCCTGCTCTGTCCTCACCATCTGTGCCTTCTTGGACCAATTGTTTTTCACCCTCTACTGCCGCAGGTGCTTTATTTGTAGAATGGAAATGATTTTGAAGATTAAACAAGATCGAACCAAGTACTCGGCATAGAGCCCAGCTCATTCTGAGTCCTCGATAAATCTTGATTACCTTCCCTCTAGGGGATTCGTCTTAGCACCTGAAGCACAGAGTAGGAGAGGAATGCATTTTGCTGGGTAAATGAGTGTATAGTCATCACTGCTCTTTGGTTGTCAAGAACTTTTTCAATTGGAAGGGTGAAAAATTCCAAGGGTATCACATCATACTCATTATTGCAACACCAGATCTAGTTCAGGGTCTGGCATGTAGTAGGTGCTTAGTAACTACTAAGTTACTGAAAAATAGCTCGCATCCAGAGGGTCCTTGATAAACTGGAGATTCTCTGGGTTGCACAGGATGAATCTGGCACTTGCAGAAGAAACGCCCACCTCTCAGGTCCCAGAGGATGTGGTGGCAGAAGCCAAGCCATCTGAGTGCCAAGGCTATAGGGTCTTTATTTCTTCCAAGAAACGTGGTGCTCACGAGTCCTCAGCAGTGGCTGGACTGGCACTGTACCAGTCTGTTGTCCCAATGACATCTATTGAGGAGCAGGTGGCCAGGGTGTAACTGCCTCCCTCACCTCACTGGAATGGCCAGAGAGCAAAGGAGAATCTGTAACTTCTCCAGGTGAAGCAAATCCCAGGGGAAAATGCTAGCAATGTTTAAGTGATCAGAAATGTATGCTAGGAGTTCCTGTTGTGGCACAGTGGAAATGAACTGACTAGGATCTATGAGGATGCAGGTTCAATCCCTGGCTTCATTCAGTGGGTTAAGGATCTGGCATTGCCATGAGCTGTGGTGTAGATTGCAGATAGGGCTTGGATCCTATGTTGCTGTGGCTGTGGTGTAGTCCCGCAGCTACAGCTCCTGTTTGACCCCTAGCCTGGGAATTTCTGTATGCTGAAGTTGTGGCCCTAAAAAGCAAAAAAAAAAAAAAAAAAAGAGAAAAAAAAAAGAAAAAAAAGCATGCTAGAAAGAAAGAGCCAGTCATTAGTCCTGTGTGTGCAAGACTTAGAACTCAGCTGCTGCATTTGTAACCTGAGAAAGCAAGTCACTGCCTATCATGCAGCTCAGCAAAACCAGCAGACCCCACACCCCACCGGGAAAGGGAAAACAAAGAAATGAGGAGACCTGATCATCTGACCACAGTGCCTCTGAGAGCAAGCCAGGGCTTTATTTCTGCAGGAGTTTACCAAACTTACCGCAGGAGAGCTAGTAATTGCTTTAAATCTGGGCAAACTGGTTCTCTTGGCACAGAGGTGCCGGCCTGGCTTAATTAGACTGTAGGATTAGACTGGAGCAGAGGCCTTTGTTCAGGGCTGCTCCAGTTGTGTTTTGTGTTGTTTTTATTTTCTCGTTAAATAAGAACAAAAAATATTTATCGTCAGGGCCAGAAGCACAAGGCAGTTGAATGGTAATTCCCACTCGATGGTGAATCCCTTTCTGCTCACTCTCTGTACATTTCTGCTATTTCAGAAAGCTGACCTTGAACTAGAGTTCCTGGTAGTGCCTGACCTTGATGGGATCTGGGGCTGTGTCCCGGGGAGGGCCGGCTACTGAATGGAGACTTGGCTGTGCCCATCTCACTTTGGCAGGTTTTCTCCAAGTGACTTGGAAACAGATGCTTAAATCGATGCGACTGTGCCAGCTTCCCAGTTTTGAGGAGCCTGAGCCAAACCTGGGGGTCTGTGGCCTGGTGACCTCCAGGCCTGGGGAGGTGGCACTCTGTCTGTCAGCAGTACAAGATAAGGTCAAGGATGCTCACCTGGCTTACCATTTTCAGAAGCAAAGTCTGATTTCAGAGATTGGGCTGGAAACAGAGGTTGGGATGAGCTGGCTTTCAGCACATCCTTTTCAAATCACACTGAGATTTGTCAGGCCCCTCCTTGGTCCGTTGACCAAGAACTAAAATTCCTCTTGGATTTAGGTAGGCAGGACTTGCATTGGATCTGAATCT
Source organism: Sus scrofa (assembly GCF_054392235.1). Taxonomy (NCBI): domain Eukaryota; kingdom Metazoa; phylum Chordata; class Mammalia; order Artiodactyla; family Suidae; genus Sus; species Sus scrofa. The sequence goes on along the minus strand of NC_139385.1, from coordinate 129,990,811 downwards.
GCTTTTTGGAGGGTGGTGGACTAGCCCAGCTGATCCTGGTGGTCCAGGAATTGGAGATGGAGACACTCAGCTGGTCAGGGCCACCAGGAAGGGGTTCAGGCCCTGATGAAAAAACATTTGGGGCTCCCTCTCAAGGGCAGACGGGCTAAAAAGATCTGCATGTGGGATGTGATCCAGCTCACATCTGGACCCCTGATCCCTGCTAATTCACAGAGACACCCCCCCATCATCGGCAGCCCTGCAACCTGCTTTGCGTGTGTGGCTGGTGGACGGTGTAAGACCCATGAGGAGGCAGGCCCGGGGTGAGAGCAAGAGCATGAGCTCTATGTCATTGGACATGTCTGTGCCACAGCAGGACGACCGCAGTCCACAATGTCGTGGAGGGAACTCAAATATCAGAGAGCAGAGTTCTCAAGAGGCAAGATCTGCTCCAGGTGCTCCCAGGTGCTGGAGGAGAACAGGAAGGGGAGGGGGAGGGCTGGAGTCAGCTAGGGGTGCTCCCTGCAGAGGTCCCCATGAAGAGACAAGCTGGAGTTTTGTCCCACTAAATCTTCAAAGCAGGGCTCAGACGTCATCTGCCTTTCCTGACTTTTCCTCCCTCTTCTGCTCAAAACACATTCTTCCTTCCTTGCATTCTCAACCCTCTTCTGTGCAGTTGTTCCTTCGCTAGGTGACTCCCGGCTCCTGGAGTACCGGGGCTGGGTTTTGCAATGACCTGTATTCCAGGCATTAGACTGGGCCCTGGCACAGGTGCGGAGTGAACCTTTGTTGAATGAGGACCTTTCATGTAAGACAAGGAGCTTGTGGCTCTGCAGGGGAGGCACAGATAGCCTACGTGCAAAGAATTCAAGGAACAATTTCGTATTGAGCTGTATGGCTTTCTGGGACAGAGGTTGAGATCTAAGGGAGCAAGCTCTGAGTCTGCTGGCCTGCCAGCCATCTCTGAAAAACCTGGGGGAGGGGCAGAAGCAAGATGCTTCTTCCCCTGCCAGAAAGTGAGTGCCATGAGGGCCTTTGTTCACTCCCAGGTGCCTGGCACGAGGTAGGTAGGTGCTCAGGAAATCTCTTCCGAATGGAAGCACTTTCGTTGTTTTAGCTGTTTTCTTATAGCAGGTAGAACTGGTGTTGATGAGAAACTTGTCCTCAAACCATGGAGGTGAATCACAATCGCCAAGAGGCACAGAATCAGCAAGTCCCCACAGACATCCTCGTCGTCTTGCGCCTGGTGTAGCCATGGCTTGTGGTCCCAAGAAGCACCCAAAGTTCATGGCAGCTCCAAAGCGTTGAATGCTGGATAAGCTGACTTGTGTGCTTGCTCCTCGTCCATCTACTGTTCCCCACAATCTGAGGGCATGTCTCCGCCTCACTATTTTCCTAAGGAACAGGTTTTGGGATGCCCTAACAGGAGGTGGAGCAAAGATCTGCCTGCAGCATTTCATTCAAGTTGACAATGAGGTCCACCCTGCTGGCTTCATGGTTGTCCTCAGCCTTGACAAGACAGGAGAAAGTTTCTGTCTGATCCAGGACACCCAGGGTTGTTTTGCTGTGCATCGTGTTACACACGGGGAGACCAAGTCCAAGTTGTGCAAAGTGAGAAAGACCTTTGCGGGCACCAAAGGAAGCCATCTGGTGACCTGGGATGCTCTTGCTCCCCTGATCCCCTCATCAAGGTGGATGACATCATTCAGATGGACCTGGAGACTGGCGAGATGACTGAGTTCATCAGATTTGACCCTGGGAACCCGTGCATGGTGGCTGGAGGTGCCAACCTGGGAAGAACTGGTGTGATCACCAAGGGGGAGAGACAGCCTGGTTCTTTTGATGTGGTTCATGTGAACGATGCCGATGGCAGCAGCTTTGCCATCCACTTGCTAACATTTTCATTACTGGCAAAGGCAACAAATGGTGGCTCTCCCCTTCCTGTGGAAAGCGCATCAGCCTTACCATTGCTAAGGAGAGACGAGAGACGGGCAGCCAAACCAAGCAGTGGCTAAAACGATCTCTAGGTGACAAGATTGCTAAAGTCTTTGTACTTAACTAAAGACTTAACTAAAGATACTACCACATAAGGAAAAAAGAAAATCCTTACAGACGGGGCCGGCTTCATGGCATGTGACCTGCACTGTCACGCAGAACTTGGCCTTCAGAAGGGTCCTGAGCTTAGGGTATTGCCATCTTATTTATTTTTTTGTCTTTTTAGGGCCGCACCTGTGGCCTATGGGAGTTCGGGGGCTAAGGGTCCAATCAGAGCTGTGGCTGCCAGCCTGTGCCACAGCCACGGCCACAGCAATGCCGGATCTGAGCAACCTACACCACAGCTCACGGCAACACCGGATCCTTAACCCACTGAGTGGGGCCAGAGAGTGGATCCGAGTCCTCATGGATACTGGTCGGGTTCTTAACCCACCGGGCCACAACACGAACTCCAGTGTATTGCCATCTTGAAATTCTCAATTTTTGAATAGGGAGCCCAGGTTTTCATTTTGCATTGGATCCACAAGTTATGTAACCTGTTCTGCCCACAGAACACAGAACAGAATATTCTGTTTAATTTCGAGCCAGATCTGGAGGTGGATTCACTGGCCCTGAGCATGCTGTCTCTGATGTCTCATTGGCTGATGGTGGCATCTATGCCAATGGTCAGATATGTGAAGTCTCACACACACACACACACACACACACACACACATACACACACACTCTCACCCCACCCCCCATGCACAACCAATCCCAAGAGCACAGAATGTCAGTTCTGGATTTATATGATCCTTCTTTGTTAGATGAGAAACCCGGAATAGTTTAGCCACTTGCTCAATTTGCTAGTGAGTTGATCCAGATAGCTGGTGGATTCCTTAAACTATTTCAACTTTTAGTTTATTCAGGAACTAAAAAATCGGGAAGAAGTTTCTTTCTCTTAGAAGCGACTTCGCCTGAAATGTCATTGCTTCTAAGATGACATCTTGGAGAGGCAGCAAGGCGGCTGCCGTCTCTTGCAGTTTCTTCAAGGAACCCCACGACGTCACGGCTCTTAGGGATGACTGGAAGTGACGGGGAGTCAGATCACACTGTCCCGGATGCCAGTTGCTCCCTCTGACAGGGGCCTGAGACACCCCAGCTGGGGCCGGGGCAGGTGTTGGGCAAGCCTCCTCCGCCCCCCTCTTCCAGCCCTAGGAGCTGGGAGCTGGCAGGGCGGCAGGAGGGATCAGGCTGTGCTCAAAGCCCAGACTCCTCCACAAGATGCTGGGATTTTTGTTCTCCCTTTAAAGCCCATTGATGAAAGCCCCTGGGGAATGCGCGGCAGGGGCTGGAGGCGTTGCCGCCAGGACCCCCACTCTGTGAGTACCTCAGCCCATCCGCAGACTCAGAACCGAGGGCTCCTTGAGTGGGAGAGACGTCCAAGCCGATTGAGTCCCAGTTCCCACAGGTGGTTTCTTTCCAGAATATTCTGCCCCTGCTTGCACTCCTCCGGAGACAGGACAAATGCTCCTTCCTAAGAGCGGCATCTCCAGGTTTCACAGGGACAGGCCGCCTTCTGGTAACATGGATCTAGGGGTCTCAGCCCTGCATCCCGGGGACTCACCCAGCTCTCTGGTTGACTCTGGTGTGCGCCAAACTCCGGACCAGCCGCCCGCAAGTCAGGGCGTGGCCATCCCTCCCAGATGCGGCTGCAAGGCCCCTGCCCTCCTTTGCCCAGGGGGGCCTCTGAAAGGGTGAGCGCCCGAGTCCCTGGAAAACTGAAAGCCAAAAACTCTAGTCACAGGCTGACCAAAGCAGAGCTAAATAGGGCTGTTGCCTCCCTGGCCTCCTAGTCTTCTCAACAGCCTGGAACACGGCAGCCACTGAGCAATTGGGATCCCCTACTACTGCCTTGGACACTGCCCTGAGTGCTGCCACTCACCTCGGGAGCTTGGTCAGGAACCACCCCCCCCAACCGCCTGGCTTCTACTCTGCCCCTCTCCCAGTCCTCTTAGCTCAACATAAATTGGAGCCGGGGGCAGAGTGTCTCCTGGGTGTTTTGGAAATTGCCAGAGTACAAATCCCCGTGCTGCCTGCTGCCCTTGCTTTGAGGGGCTCCAGCTTGGGGATTCAGGACCCCAGGCTCGCTCAGCACCATGCTCCAGGCTGCTGGTCACAGGAGCCCGTGGTCAGGTGAGCAGTGGGGGTGAGTGGAGGTCTGTGGGCTGGGACCCGGACCTCAGCTTCAGTGTCATATACGTCCTGACCCTAAACTACCAGCCGTTCAACCAGTGTCTGGAGAAGAAGTGGAGGCGAGGCTGGCTGGGTCGGACTGCAGGGCAACTCCAGGAGCTCTCAGAATGGAGGGTGACCCCAGGGCCCCAGAGGTGACCCTGGAGGACTGGGCAGAGTTTGCCTGGACTGTTCCTTAATGAGCTCACCAAGGCACATGGCCCTTCCCTTTCAGCCACGCAGCAACATTTGCATTCAGCAGAGAGATCCTGGCGAAAACGATTCTTTCATTGCCTGCCTAACTGGACGAGCAAAACCCCTGGGGGTTATTTGAACAAGAGCATAAACGATCTCAAGAATGTGACCTGACCTAGTAAGTACAGGGGGAAATAAGGAAAGCCTCGGCGAGGTCTCTGGGGATTAAATGATCCGCAAGGGGAGGGGTGGCTGCCCCTGTCCTGGGTCCTATTTCTTATGTACCCACAGGGGCACCGTCTAGAAGCAGGAAGAACAAAGGGGAGCTCACCTGCTCTGCAGTGGGCTGGGGCAGCTGTGCAGGCCTGTGCTCTTGGAAAAATGCTGTTTATGCCTCCTGTCAACACACAATAATGACTCTGGGAATTAATGTTAGTGCTTGGGGGAATGTGTGTGTGCGTGTGTGTGTGTGTGTGTGCGCGCGCATGTAAGCCAATCATTATCCTTTTGATGACCTCAAAGAATGAGGGGGCTATTTGCTCTGCATACGGGCAGAGAGACTTAGAAAACCCCCAAATGCAGCACCCCAAAGCCCAAGGCCAATGTGAAGGATCCTGCGGATCAGCAGCCCAACTTGAATTATCCTGCCAGACCAACAACAGCATTGGACTAGAATTACAGTGAATAATTTAGCCTGGGAAGCAGACTGCCAAGGATTATGATGTCTCTCCAATTACTTATCTCAGAAGCTGGAAAGGGCGGATCGTCCGGGGGCAGATCCCTCTGCGTCTGCTCAGGGCAGGGCTTGGGCTTCCCCTCGGTGGGGAAGGAGATGGGTGCCGCAGAAGTGGAACCGAGGGGTTCCTCTTAGGAAGAGTCAGAGATCTGAGCAGGGGCTCCGTTCAGCCCTGGGTCTGTGTGAAGAGGAAAAGCCCAATGAACGCAGCCTCGGCCTCAGTCAGGTTGAGGACCCCCTCTGCAGCCGAGGGACCCTTTTAGCAGCAACTGCACAGTCAATTCCGGCCACTTTCAGCCCAAGGCTGCAATCATCACGCCTGTTTCCTGAGGAGCAGAGATGTAGGCTACTATGTGAATGGGCCCTGCTGCCAATCTAGGCATTACATACCAGGGGCCACGGGTGGTCAGGACCACAGCGAAGCAGATTCAGTCACTGTGCAGCATGAAGAGTTGGTTTCTAGGACTTCTTGATGGTCTTTTTTTTTTTTGTCTTTTTAGGGCCACAAAAACCCAGTCGGATTCATGTCCGCTGCGCCACAATGGGAGCTCCTTTCTTCTTTCTTTCTTTTTTTTTTTTTTTTTTTTTATGCTGAGTTTTCCAGGCTAAGGGTTGAATCAGAGCTACAGCTGCTGGCCTACACCACAGCCACAGCAATGCCAGATCCGAGCCATGCCTGTGGGCTACATCACAGCTCACGGCAATACTGGATCCTTAACCTACTGAGTAAGACCAGGGATTGAACCCGAATCCTCATGGACACTATGATGTTGGGTTCTTAACCCACTGAGCCACAGCGGAAACACTCTTTGATGGCTTTCTCTCCTATCTTTTATCCACAGAACTGAGGCTGGTACAGAGGACAGGCTCCGTACATCGCTGCAGACCGAATGGATTGATCAAATAATACATAATGAGCCACCTTCTCTACCTCAGTAAGCAGAGCTCAGACACCATAGACTTTCTTTGGTGACTTCTGAAATTACAGGGTCCTGAAATAACCATCATGAGCAAACATTGTGGAAGAGCATTAATTATATCACAATAGAATATTCTAGTTAAAACGGGACCCTTTCATTTTTGCCTCCAATCAGTTTTATTTGCTGTTGAACAAAAATCACAATCTAGGAAAAGTCTTAATTTTTTAAATTGCATGATTCTTTTTGGAGCTCTTTATCTCGTCACAGGTGACAATGGCATTTGATCTTTGCCATGGTCTTGGGCAAAAGGAAGGATGGTGACGTCTGCTATTCCCATTGCACAGCTGAGCACGTCGGCGTGTCTTCTCAGTTCCACACAGTAGAGAAGGCACTGACCTTCAAGTCCATGCCCGATGCCCTTCTACTGCCCCAAGCTGGGGAACCCGGGCCATCAGAGTGTGCAGTTTTCCCTTGGTTCCACCAAATGAGAGGTGGCACTCAGGCTGGTCCTCATGGGAGTGTTGCTATAAGCCAGATGCCGGCCCTGAACAGCTCTGCAATTAGCAGGGAGAGGGTATAATTTGGGGACCTCCGCCTGGGTGGGCTTTATTCCGAACATCTCACTTGGGATTCACTCTGCCATTATCAGCCAAGGTCACGTGTGGGAACCAGAGGCAGTGGTTCTCACTCTGTCCCCGGCTCAGTCGTGCTACGCTCCGTGCTCCCTGGGCCACTCCTTGGATTCCACGTCTTAAGGCCACTCACTTTCCGTAAGCTCAGAGCGAAAGCTGCTGAGTGAAACACAGGCATAATGGTCCCCATGGTGGCCACTGTCCCCCAGGTCCCGGTGGTGGCCACGTCCCCCCACCCCGGCCAGTGCTCCCATCTCAGTGTAGGCTGAACCCGACACTCTGCTTCCATTGCCAGCAGTTCGATGCTGCTGGAGGATATTCGTTTCAAGTGCCAGCCCTGATGGCCTGGACTGAGACCCAAACGGGAATCTCAGTCGCAGCCTTGGTGGATGGCTCCTTCCCCTCTCATTTGCACCCCAAAGCACCAAGCGTTTCTTTTTTTAACCTCCAAAACGCACGTTTGAGCAGCTGCCACAGTGGGTAACATGGAGACCCATACACTGGGCTGCTGCTCTGAGCTCTGTCTTATCCTATTTGTTCTTAAAAACTATCCTCTGGGCAGATATTCTCACCCTCGTGTTATGAGTGGAGAATTTTTTTTTTTAGGGCTGCACCCATGGCATATGGAGCTCCCCAGTCTAGGGGTGGAATCAGAGCTGCAGCCGCCAGCCTATACCACAGCTCATGGCAACGCCAGATCCTTAACCCACTGAGCGAGGCCAGAAATTGAATCTGCATCCTCATGGATACTAGTCGGGTTCGCTAACCGCTGAGCCACAAGGGGAACTCCACACATGGAGAAATTTAGTAATGGGGAGAGAAGCAACAACAGAGCAGCCCCTGACATTTAGAAGCTGGCCTTCCCTTTACAGCCAGCACCGCTCTTCTGTTGGACATGAACAACCTTCCAGGAAACCAGCCTCTCACAGGGAGCCCTGAGACCAGGATAAGATGGACCCAGCAAGGCCACTTCATGGTGTTGTCTAAGCATAAAAAAAGAGCACTGCCGTGTCACCCTTGAAATGCGACTGCCCCTCCCTCAATGAGGGACAGCAACTCCTTTACCAACTGCAGCTGGATCCTTGTAGAAAGATTTCCTGAGATGCCAAATCATGGATTCGCCCTGCTGCCTAACAACATCCAGTCTAAAGCAAACTCGTGCTTCCTTCGACCCCCTCAAGCCACCCGACCAAACTCAAACCCTGGAATCAGTTCTTTCTAACACCCTCTGGGACACTCCTGATGGGTGTTCTCTCCTGCGGTAATGAGTGATAAACCCAAGTGGTTCAACTCTAGGTGTGATTCTGGTGGTCTTCCTGGAGGGCGCTGACCTCCGTCCGGGGTCCCACAGCTGATGGAGGATGAAGGCAGCAGTGAAGCTGAGCAATCAGGCTTTTCTGACTCCAGAGCCTGTGTAGTAGCACAGGGCGGCGTTGCTCCCGGGGGGCGGGGGTGCTCCCGTCCAGGAGAGCAGTAAGAATGAATCATCTCAGCGCAGCAAAGAGCTCCAAGCCCCCAAGGAAAGTTCACAATCAGATGGAGGATCAGGGCTCCTGCATCACTCACGGTTGCCTTGACTCTGGTTTTACACTCAGAACCTCCCATGGGCTCAGCAGTTCCCCCGGCTTGGAGGCTTTCTACCTGCTGACTGGAAGGGGAAAGACGGAACGCAAACGCTTCCCATCTGCCCTGTGGTCCTACCCCTCAGGCTGGGCCATGGCATATGGACCTCCCCAGGCTAGGGGTTGAATTGGAGATGCAGCCGCCAGCCTACACCTCAGCCACAGCAACGCCAGATCTGAGCTGCATCTGTGACCTACACCACAGCTCATGGCAACGCCAGATGCCCACAGCAGGGGGACGCCCGGCAGAGTGACTGCCCCACCTGCCCGCAAGGCCCACGTGCGCTGCTGGCAAGGACAGCCGAAATCCCTCTCCCAGTGTTGTCCTCTGTTCCTGATGATGTCTCCACGGCAGTGGCCTTGATCCCAGCAAGACACTGGCCTGAGATGTGAGGAGACGACTAGCCATCCTCACAAACCCCCAGAACCCAGTGGTCCGTATACCTGATGGCTCTTGACCGAAACTTTGACATAGCTCCCACCTGAGAGCCTCTGGTTCCAATACCAGGGAATCATCCAGATACTAAAATAATGATAAGGACTGTGGTCACCAGTTCCCACCGCCGTTTGTAGTGACTGCACTGTGCCAGGACATTTTCTTTTTTTTTTTCTTTTTCTTTTTTTTTTTTTTTTGTCTTTTGTTGTTGTTGTTGCTATTTCTTGGGCCGCTCCTGCGGCATATGGAGGTTCCCAGGCTAGGGGTCAAATCGGAGCTGTAGCCACCGGCCTATGCCAGAGCCACAGCAACGCGGGATCCGAGCCGTGTCTGCAACCTACACCACAGCTCACGGCAACGCCAGATCGTTAACCCACTGAGCAAGGGCAGGGACTGAACCCGCAACCTCATGGTTCCTAGTCGGATTCGTTAACCACTGCGCCACGACGGGAACTCCAGGACATTTTCTTATACTTCTTCGATCCTCATAAAAAACCCTATAATGTGGGGGGGGGGGGAAAAAAGGAGTTCCCATTGTGGTGCAGTGGAAACGAATCCGACTAGGAACCATGAGATTTCGGGTTCTATCCCTGGCCTCGATCAGTGTGTTAAGGATCCGGCATTGCTGTGAGCTGTGGGGTGGCTTGCAGATGCGGCTCGGATCTGGCGTTGCTGTGGCTGTGGTGGAGGCCGTTGGCTACAGCTCTGATTGGACCCCCAGCCTGGGAACCTCCATATGCCACAGGTGCGGCTCTAAAAAAGACAAAACAAAAACAAAAAACCAAACCCTATAAGGTGGATATTTTGTGTGTGTGTGTGTGTGTGTGTGTGTGTGTGTGTTTTCTTTTTCTAGGGCCACACCCACGGCATATGGAGGTTCCCAGGCTAGGGGTCCAATTGGAGCTATAGCCACTGGCCTACACCACAGCCACAGCAACACCAGATCAGAGCCGCATCTGTGACCTACACCACAGCTCACAGCAACGCCGGATCCTTAACCCACTGAGTGAGGCCAGGGATTGAACCCGAGACCTCATGGTTGCTAGTTGGATTCCTTAACTACTGAGCCACGATGGGAACTCCAAGGTGGATATTATTATTCCTGTCTTCTAGATGAAGAAGCTGAGACTCAGAAAGTTTGATGCTAATCTAAACTTATATGGTGAGTGACAGAGCCAAGCTGCGGATCTAGAACTGTCTCCTAGCACTGCACCTCTTTCTCCTCTCTTGTCCTGCATGCACCCGGATACCTGCACAGGGCATTCAAGACCCCCACTCAGGGAGTTCTGTTGTGGCTCAGCGGGTGACAAACCCAACTAGTATCCATGAGGATGCAGGTTCAATCCCTGGCCTTGTTCAGCTGGTTAAGGATCCAGAATTACTGTGAGCTTCAGTGTAGGTCATAGATGTGGCTCAGATCCTACTTTGCTGTGGCTGTGGTGTAGGCCGGCAGCTGTAGCTCCGATTAGACCCTGAGCCTGGGAACTTCCATATGCTGCAGGTACAGCCCATTAAAAAAAACCAAAAAGAACCCCCCACCCACCCACTCAGGACAGGAGGACTCCTCCCCAGTGGCTGGGACTGCAGCTGGGAGTTGCCCTCCATTGTAGGTGGCTGCCTTGCCCATGGTTATGCCCCTTTTAGGGGGCAGCCCATACCCAGCGGCTGGTCAGTGGGGAAGGTAGAAAGGCCTGGCCCTTGCCTCAGCTTGGGACAACTCCGAAGGGTCACCCCAACTTCAGAGTTCCCTGTGGGGTCAGCTGAGGCCTTGGGCGGTTGCAGGGAGCCCACCTTCTCACTCTGCCCAGTCCTGTTGCCTTTCTTCTCCTGTAGGCAATCATGCTGAAGTCCCCCCTAGGAAACTTCCCGCACACTGTTCTCTGACCTAGAGAGTCCACGGTGGCGGGAGCCTCCTGCGACACAGATGTTTTACAGGATTAGTTGGGTGCTTCGCAGATTTACTGGTTGGCTTCTGAAAGCACTGGCAATGTCTGAAGAGGGTGGTGTCCCCAGCAGGAAGGACTGGCATGGCCATGACCTTGGCCTCTGTCAACCTGGGCTGCAGACAAGTTTCCATGGATGGACTCTAGGCTCTCACCTGTATCTTTTAAGGTGTTCTCAGAATTCTCATTGTGGCGTAGTGGAAACGAATCCAACTTGGAACCATGAGGTTGTGGGTATGATCCCTGACCCTGTTCAGTGTGTTAAGGATCTGGCGTTGCCTTGAGCTGTGGTGTAGGTCGAGATGCGGCTCGGATCTGGCGTTGCTGTGGCTCTGGCGTAGTCCAGCAGCCACAGCTCTGATTCGACCCCTAGCCTGGGAACCTCCATATGCCTCGGATGTGGGCCCCCGACAAAAAGACATTCTCGGCTACAAAGGTTTGCTGAACATACCTTTAGTAGGAAAGCCCAGAGTTAATAGTTTCTTTAATGAAAAATTGTTAGGGAGACAGATATAAGAAACTTCCTGTGTTTTGAGGAGCTCATCATTTAGGAAAGGTTGGACATCAAACCCGTCACAATAAGAAGGACAGTGATGATGGTTTTGAAGGTCCAGACATGGGTTCAAAGTGTTGAATAAAGAAAAATAGCCCGTTGTGGCTCAGTGGTTAACGAATCCGACTAGGAACCATGAAGTTGTGGGTTTGATCCCTGGCCTTGCTCAGTGGGTTAAGGATCCAGTGTTGCCATGAGCTGTGGTGTAGGCTGCAGACGCGGCTCGGATCTGGCGTTGCTGTGGCTCTGGTGCAGGCCAGTGGCTACGGCTCTGATTACACCCCTAGCCTGGGAACCTCCATATGCTGCAGGAGCAGCCCTAGAAAAGGCAAAAAGACAAAAAAAAAAAAAAAAAAAAAAAAAAGAAAAAAAAAAGAAAGAAAAAAGAAAAAAGAAAGAAAGAAAGAAAGAAAAATAGGGGGAGGAGTTCCCGTCGTGGCTCAGTGGTTAACGAACCCGACTGGGATCCAAGAGGGTTCAGGTTCGATCCCTGGCTTTGATCAGTGGGTCAAAGATCTTGCGTTGCCATGAGTTGTGGTGTAGATCGAAGTCCAGGCTCAGATATGGTGTTGCTGTGGCTGTAGCGTAGGCTGGCAGCTGTAACCTAGCTTGGGAACTTCCACATGCCACAGGTGCGGCCCTAAAAAAAAATAGTGGGGCAAAAAAAAGAAACATAGGAGCTCCTATTGTGGCTCAGTGGTAATGAACCCAACTAGTATCCATGAGGATGTGGGTTCAATCCCTGGCCTCCTACAGTGGGTTAAGGATCCGGCATTGCCATGAGTTTGGCATAGTTCTCAGTTAAGGCTCTGATCTGGTGTTGCTGTGGCTGTGGTGTAGGCCGGCAGCTGCAGCTCTGATTTGACCTCTAGCCTGGGAACTTCCATCTGCCTTGGGTGCAGCCCTAGAAACACACACAAACAAAACCAGTGGACATTGTATTTCCATATTCATTCAATTAAAATGTGAATAGACAGATAAGAAACTGTCATCCAGGGCTGTTACAAAGAGGAGGATGATTTAGGAATTTGCTAGTCTTTCTCCTTAGCTCCAGGCAGACCTCAGCTATAAGTTGGTTTTATAAGCTGGGGCTGCCTAGAACCTTTATGGAAAAGCTTCTTGAACTTGATTTTTGTGTGAAAGTGGTTAATGAGTGTGTCCCCTTCAGTCCACCTACCAAAGTTTTAAGAGTTGTTGCCTAAAATATTAATCGATTGTACCTCTTTCCTACTCAAAAATGTATAATGCCTCCTCCTCTACCTCCGTTGCCTCCTGGATGAAGTTCAACCTCTCTTATTCCATTATTCCCCCCAAAGTGTTCCTCTTTGGTCCAGCTGGACCCTAAACTCAGGGTACCCTTCCAAGGGGTCTGGTCTCCTTGCCTTTGCTCATGCTGCTCCCCTCTCATAGACTGACTTCGCTCCGTCTCTTGACCTGTCCAAATAATACGCCTCTTTCAGGCCAACCGAAAGTTTACCACCTCTGTAAAGTAGTCCCCGAACATCACAACCGGAAGGGGACTCTCACCCCCGAGAGGTCTTGCATTATCCCTTTACTGGACAGTGAAAGCCTACTGTCCTGGGATGGCCTCCATTCTGCCCTTGACCTGCCATGTGATGTGTCGTCAGTCTCCTGGGAGTCTGCCTGTCTCCTTAGCGGACTTTGAACCCACCTGGAAGGGTCAGGCTTGGGGTTTGAGAAGTGTCCACTTGGGGAGCAGCATTGCTTGTCCTCTGTGCTCTGATTTATAGGGTCACGCTAGAAATGAGAAGCTTCTCCCTTCATCTCTTCATGAAGATTTGGCACATTTGGCTCCTCCAAATATTGAATAGAAGCAAGCCAGCTACTTTGAGGAAGAAATAGACTTTTTCACTGTTGGGAATAAATGGATCCAACTTCCTTTTCTTCTCTTTTTTTTCCTCTCTTCTTTTTAAGGAAAACAACACATCAAAAGGGAAAGTAGAGCCTTATGTGACCTTAACTTGTTTCTCTGGGAATAGCATAACCTGGCCTCAATTCCAAAAAGAGGAAAGAAAAGGTTTTTCAAAATGCTAATGGCCTGACATATTTGAAAGCCATCCAGTTCAGTTTTTTAAGAAAAATGAATTGTGATCCATGTGTGTGCGTGCGTATGTGTGTATGTAAGGACGCCTGCCTGTGCCTTGATATGTATCCTGATATGTGTGTGTCCAAAAGTCTGGTCATGCCACCCTTGAACATTTTTAAAAAAACTTTTTTGGGATTTCCTGTCGTGGCTCAGCGGAAACAAACCTGACTAGTATCCATGAGGATTCAGGTTCGATCCCTGGCCTCGCTCATGGGGGTTGGGGATCTGGCATTGCTGTGAGCTGTGGTGTAGGTCGCAGATTTTGCTCGGATCTGGTGTTGTTGTGGCTGTGGTGTAGGCTGGTGGTTACAGCTCTGATCTGACCCCTAGCTGGGGAACTTCCATGTGCAGCAGGTGCAGCTCAAAAAAAAAAAAAAAAAAAAAGAGAGAGAGAGACAAGTCCCCCACCCCAAATTATTGATACTTTATTTTTTTGTACTATTTATTTATCTTTTTAAAAAACACAGCATATGGAAGTAACCGGGCAGGCCGCAGCCACAGCTTCGGCAATGCTGGATCCTTAAACCTACTACACTGGGTCGGGGATCAAACCTGTGCCTCTGCAGTGACCCCAGCTTCTGCATTTGCATTCTTGACTGTCTGCACCACGACAAGAACTCCTGGACTTTTCCTAAGTCAAAAATGGATCTGGAATGATGCCCTAGGGGAACTCCAAGGGGTGCCCTGGCCAGTCCTTCCTGGCACAGGGCGGGAAGCAGACCCACAGTAGAACAGGACTTATAAGGAGCACGGGGGGGTCAGCAGCACCCAAAGTTATTATTTTTAAAAGCAGACACAGAAATCCACAGGGCTTCACCCTGCTCTTTCTGTCTCTCAAGGCCACGGGTGTCCCCACCACACTCTGCCAGGCTCAGCCGTGGGGAGGGCCCTGAACTAAACTTCCTTGGACTTTGCTGCCTCGGCAAAAGTGGAAACCACAACACTCCCAGGAAGGCCCCGAGCCTGGGCTCCAGCAGCTTTGGAAAGGCCTCCCACTGGCCTATCTGGGTACCAAGCCCAGGCACTGAACAGGTTCATTCTTCTCTGGGACTGCTTTGGCCTCTCCTGTGAGGTTTCCTCACCTTCCCAAGAAAGCCAAGAGGAATCCGAAGGGGCCATGGGTTTATGGGGTGTGTCTGTTGGCACTTTCTCTCAAGAACCCCAAATCTTGGGCGGGGGGAGCATTTTACTCATGAGGGGTCAGAGGCATCTGAGACAACCCCAGCCCAGCTTCCCCAGCCCTAGCTAGCTATGAAAACTTGGCCTTGACACAGGAGAGAGACTTGATGGCGTTTCCAAGGGCTTGGCTCTCAGGCTGAAGAGCCCGCGGATTCTACTTCTGTCCCTGCCTCTCCCAGGGTCTGGGACAATGGGCACATAGCATGGGGACAGTCAGAGAGAAGGTGGACAGTTATTCTGAGCCAACCCTCCAGGGACCAGGCCCAGGGCCAGCTGCCTGCACCTGCGCTATCTGATCCAACTGCTGTGATAGCTGCGCCAGGAGCAGAGGGAGTCAGGCTCTAAGACATAAATGCCCATGGGGGACGAGCAACGCTCCTGCTCATTTGTGACCGCATCCAAGTGGCATCTACGAGGACCAGGCTACCCATCACGACAACGAAAAAGAAGTGGGTGTAACATGTGAGGACAGGCTGCTAGAACTCAGTGAGAGAGTGGGACGGGCAGGAAATACACAGGGAACCATCCGTGGGGCCAGTGTCAGGAGGGGTGTTGCTTTGGGGATGACGCTGTATCTGGGCTTGTTCCGCCTCTGCCCCGCCTGCAGCTCTGGTGTTACTTCCAATCCCCTGGGAGGGCTCCAGGATGGAGATGCATGTTTGGGAGGAAAGAGCCACAGGCTGATATGGCCTGTTACAGACTGAGTGTTGGTGTCCCCCATATTTATAGGTTGAAGCCCTAACTCCCTAGGTGATGGTATTCAGAATTAAGGCCTTTGGGAGATAAGTAGACTCAGATGTGGTCATGAGGTCAGGACCCCCCCGGTAGGACTCATGTCCTTATAAGGCGAGGGAGAGACTGGTGCCAGCTATCTCCCCACCGTATGGGGACTCAGTGAGAAGGTGGCTGTCTGCAAGCCAGGAAGGGAGCCCTCACCAGAACCTAACCATGCTAGCCTGTTGTTTTAGCCACCCAGGCTATGGTATTCAGTTAGGGCAGCCAGAGCTGACTAAGGCCTGGCCTTACATTCCGGGTTTGGGGGACACTGAGCTGGCCGTGTAGACTCGAGTTCCTGGGAGTGGGGAGATGCGAGCAGGCTGGGGAGGGTGGTGATGAAACATGCTGGGCTGTGACAGGACCAGAATGCACCCAGGCTCTCGTCTGGCTCTGCCAGCTGGCCACCCCCCCTCTGCCCCGGCTGGCGGAGGCAGGTAACTCCTTCAGACAACCTGCTTTGGAGGAAGCAGCAGTTCCTGGGCCAGACATGCCCTTTAGCTCCCACCGGGTAATTAAAGGATGAACAGCAACGGGCAGCTGGGTCTGGCACGCAGCTCTCTGTCTGTGGAAAAGCCTGGCCTGTGTCTGGCCACGTAGTGGCTCAGCTGACCTGGGCTTCCTTCCCTCCCCCACAAGGGAATTCACCCTCTCAGAGCTTTGCTCCCAGGACAGCTGAGTCGTGGGGGAGAAATAACTGAGTCTCCGGGTGGATCGAGCAGCCAGGCCTGCTCGCAGGGCCTTGGCCTGGGCGCCCTCCCCCAGCAGGCACTCTCCTGATCCGCCCAGCCCGGCTTCCTGCTGAATTTCCAGCTGATGAGTCCTTCTAACGTGAAGGGCCTGGACCAGCCTTCCTGACTGTGGTGGGTTTGGCCCCAGGTGATATCAGAAGGTGTAGTCACCTGGTCCCAATGTGGGGTCAGGGTGGGGTCAAGAAAGAAAGCCCTTCCAGGTAAGGAGCCTTGGGGAGCCCCTCGGCCTGTGGGGAGACCCCTGCCAGATTTTCGACCTTAGTGAATAGATAGGTTCCCCCCTATCTGGAAAAGCCTGTGCTTTGTGTGAACGGTCTCTTTTCTTTTCTTTTTTTTATTTTTTTTCTTTTTTAATTTTATCGTCATACCTGCAGCAGGTGGATGTTTCCATCTAGGAGGCGAATCTGAGCTGCAGTCACTGGCCTGCACCACAGCCACAGCCACACAGGATCTGAGTCGCATCTGTGACCTACGCCTTAGCTTGCAGCAACGCCGGATCCTTGACCCACTGAGCGAGGCCAAGGATCGAACCAGCAACCTCACAGAGACAATGTTGGGTTCTTAACCCACCCAGCCCCAGTGGGAACTCCAGAGCTGCCTCTTTTAAAGGTTTAGCTCAGTGATATTGATTTCCAACTCCTTTTATATCTGCATCCCCCAAACACTTTCTGTGGCTCTAAAAGTCTGAACAGCCTGTTTAAAGCTGCCTTGGACGGCTGGTGGGGGGTGGGGGTTGGGGAGGGAGAAGGGGCTGGGGAGGAGGATAGAAGAGGGAGAAGAGGAGGCTAGGGCAGGGGGATTGGAGACCAGGATGGCGACATTTGAGAAGGATCTGCCTAAAACCTGTGGACCCCTGGGCAGCCCCAGCTGGGTGCTTTTGAGGTGGTGGTTTGGAGGCCCTGTTTTCTTGTACTTTTAGGAGATGAAAGACAATTTAGGCAGGGGGCAGGGGGCCTCAGCCTCGCTCCCTTCATGCAGCCCTGCTGCTGGCCCAGGCTTCCCCACCAACACCCACTTTCTGTCCCTTGCTTGGCTCCTGCCCCTAGCACAGCCAGAGGGATGTGTCCAGCCCTGGAAAGGCTTTCCAGTGGCAGGGACGAGCTTAATCAGATCTGAGGGCCTGCTCCTCTGAGATGCCCAGGAAGTGTTGACAGATTGGGCTGCATTTTAAAATGCGCAGTGAAGCTTTGCACCAGTCGGGTGAGGTATCTTAATAGCCACACTAGCCCGCACCCGTGTTTTTATGCAGCCAGGGGGATGGAGGCTGGGAGAAGCAAATGGTTCTGCCTGGGTCCTAGGATCGGGGGTGGGAGGGTGGGGGTGGGGATGCAGGGCTTGTTGCCGCTGAGGCCAGGCTGTTGGGTTCTGATGGATGCCCTCCCCCCCAACCCGTGCCTGTGGGCCCCTCTTGCGTGTCTGGCTGGTCCAGGTCTCTGGGCCTGCGGAACAGGGGCCTGAGGGCTGTTGGCTCAGCATTCCAGCAGCATCTCAGAGCCTCAGCCTGACACCTGGGTCCAGGCAGTCCCCGTGTCCATTCCGTCCAGAGTGTGGGCTGTGGGTCCCCCGTGATGTGGAGGCTCAGGCGGCCTGCAAAATACAATTTGCGATGGGAAAGGAGCCGCACGGTTGGAAGATGGAGCCCCGGGCAGCCTCAGAAGCCCAGGCCCTGCTCAGTGGCAACGGTCTTGCAGTCTTGGGGACATCTCTCCGCCCCTGCCCCCCCCCCATCATGCCCCCCCCCACACCCGAGATTCCCATTTGCTTGGTGAAGGCCTGACAGGGGGCTGCAGGGCTGCTGCTCTGTCTACAGCTTTCTCTCCACCTCTTTCCTCCTCTCTCTCTCCCTCCCCTTCTCTCTCCCTCCTCCCCCCACCCTCCACATCACTGTAGGACTCCTGAGCCGCAGCCCAAACCAACCAAGGAGAGGCCCCGCCCTTTTTACTACTTTCTCTGAGGACAAAACTTCTAAGCCAAGGGGAATCCCAATTACGGCACCCTTTTGCCTTTTTTTTTTTTTTTTTTTTGAATCACTCCCTAATCTATTTATTAAAAAACATCCTCAAGCAGCATCCTAAATAAATGAGCTTAAAGCAAGGGAATTATCGAAGTGATTCATTCTCCCTCGGGGCAGATATGCAATTTATCTTTCAGCCAAGTGCACAGTGACTTAACCTAAGAACAATGGCCATCCGTCCCATCTGTGTCCCCAGGAGAAAGAAGAAGCCTTCTGTGTCGGTGCCAGGGGCTCTGACCCCATTAGGGACTTCTCTGGAGGTGCTTCCACAATGGCGACATCTCAACTAAAATGGGCTCAGAGAGCAGAGAGCCCCAGGCAGCACAGGGGGGCTGAGCGGCTGAGAAGAGCTGGGCAAGAGGCGACCCCTCCTTTTCATAGAGGAGGGCTGCCCACCTCAGGAGCCTCTTCCTCTTCTCCCCTGCTCCCCCAGATCTCCTTCTAGGTTGCTGCAAGGAGGGGGTGCCCACCAGCACGGGGAATTCATGGTCCTTGTTTTTTGCACCCTCAGCTGGTTCTGGGGCTGCCTCCTGTGCTTGGCACCAGCTCGGCATCTAGGAACCTGGCGCCCTAGCTGCTACTACCCTGCTCCACAGTCACTGAACCATGGGCTGGAACAGGGCCATGGATCTGGAATTGAATCCATTCTTTTTTTTTCTTTCCAGAGGAAGTGGCTGTCATCGCTCTTCCTCAGCCCCACCTGGGGAGAAGGCTGACCCTGGCCCTGGCCTTGGCTCAATGCTCGCAGCCCCAGCCCCTCTCCTGGTATGCTGGCTCTCCCTGCTGGCATCACCCACTGCGCCCAGCTCCACCCTGGGCCCTGCATTCTGGAAGCCCAGTACCTAGGGCCTGTGAGGGCCACTGTGGTACCATTACATGCTAAATTATCAGTAAACCTTCCCAGAGCCATACAACTTCATGGAAACAGAAGCACTTAGCAATTTAAAGTATTCTCAGAATGAAAGCATCATAGGAAAATAGAACTTCTTGTTTGGAGAATTTGTGTGTGTGTGTGTGTGTGTGTGTGTGTGTGTGTGTGTGTGTGTGTTTAGGGCTGCACCTGCGGCACATGGAAGCTCCCAGGCCAGGGGTCGAATTGGAGCTGCAGCTGACCTACACCACAGCTCATAGCAACACCGGATCCATAACCCACTTAGCAAGGCCAGGGATTGAACCTGCATCCTCATGGATACCAGTCGGGTTTGTTAACCACTGAGCCGTGATGGGAACTCCTGGAGAAGATTTTTAAAGCGATCTATCTTCTTCCAGCACAGCAGCCTCGTCTGCCTTCTCTCTCCTTCTCATCTGCTCTCCTTGAAAGGAAGCTTGTCTGCTCGGGAGATGTTCCAGAGCGTCTCTTCTCCTCCTGGGATCTGTGGGTCCTACACTTTGCAGCACCCTTGCAGGTAAGAAGGGCCGAGTGGCATTTCTGCCTGTGAAACACCAGCACCCATGATGTGCATCCCACTTCTGAGTAGAGGCCCCTAAAGCCATCTTCTCTGATGTCTCTCCTGCCCCTCAGCACTGACACAGCCAAGTTTGTGTTAAGATGCAGGGCCACGGATCAAAGCCACCAGGATCATCAAGATGTCACATGGAGGATAGTACCCTGGAGAGAGGCCTGAGCTACAGCAGCCTTTATGTGAGCAAGAGGTAAACTTGAGACTTGGGAGCCATTTGTGACCATAGGGTAATGTAGCCTGTCCTGACTGTGATATTAGGATTTATAAGAGGAAATAAACATATATGTGGTCTTGCTCTCCATTCTTGGCCCCTCTGAGCTCCTAAATCCCTTGGCATTTCCTAGGTGCTGAAAGCTGAGAAGGGGTTTTTTTGGTTATATTACTGAAGCAACTTTTGGAGCCCCTCTAAGGATGAGGGCTGGTTGTCTAGAAGGCCAATCAGGTGATGAGAGGGTTGGAAATTTTTGTCCCATCCCCCAGCCTTGGGGGAGGGGGCAAGGGGCTTGAGATTGAGTGCAATAACCAATGGCCAATGATTTAATCAATCGTGCCTACGTAGATTAGCCTCCTCAAAACCCCCAAAGGACAGGGTCCAGAGAACTTCTGGGTTGTTGAACAGGTGGAGATTTGAGAAGAGCAAGAGAGGAGCATCAGAGAGCGCGGGGAAGCTCCTCGCCCCTTCCCGCATACCTTTTCCCCGCACACCTCTTCCGCCCGGCTGATCCTGGATTATGTACTTTTCTAATGCACCAGTAATTTAGTGAGTGCAATATTTTCCTGAGTTCTGTGAGCTGTTACAGCAAGTTAATTGAACCCCGGGAGGGGGCAGTTATTGGAACCTCTGCTCGATAGCTGGTTGGTCAGAAGTACAGGTGACAACCTGGGTTTCCTGGGTGTCTGAAGTCAGGGTTGGGGGCCAATCTTGTGAAACTGAGCCCTTAACCCGAGAGGCAGTCTCAGAATGGAGTCGAATCGTTAAGACCCCAGCTGGGGTCTGGAGCATTGCGTGGCGATGGTGGTGGTGGTGGTAGGGGGAAGCTCCCTTCTTTGGAGTTGGTACTGGAATCCCAAATACGGCCTAAGATACCCAGCATGTGTTC
Organism: Sus scrofa; assembly: GCF_054392235.1. Taxonomy (NCBI): domain Eukaryota; kingdom Metazoa; phylum Chordata; class Mammalia; order Artiodactyla; family Suidae; genus Sus; species Sus scrofa. The sequence continues at coordinate 129,970,197 of NC_139385.1, read as the reverse complement.
CCAACTTCTAGGAATGGGAACTGACCATGACCGGGGCTTTGGGGTTCATGGCTGAGCAGCTGTCATTTAGAAAGTTCACTTTTTGGGAGTTCCCTAGTGGTCTAGTGGTTAAGACTTGGTGCTTTCACCTGGGGCCCGGGTTCAATCCTTGGCCTCGGAACTGAGATCCCACATCAAGCTGCTGCATGCCGTGGCCAAAAAAAAAAAGTTGATTTTCTTCTTCAAGTGAAATCTGCTTCCTCAAACCCTCTTGGTTTTCCACTCCAAGGAGGCGGAATTCATCTCTTGGACACGCCTTTCTCTCTTTGCCAGTGGTTCTCAAACTTCAGCCTGCATTTGAATCTCTCGGAGAGCTTGTTAAAACACAGTTGGTTGATTCGGTAGGCCTGGGGCCAGGCCTGGGAGTGTGCATTTTTCATACGTCTGCTGATGGTGGTGGGGACGCTGCTGGTGGTGATCTGGGGACCACACAGAGAACGACTGCTCTGTCCCTTCTGTTGGATCACCGGGCACCTGCTAGCCCATGCTGGTCATGGCTCCAGGGGGACTCCCGCTCTGCCAAGCCCCTCAGAATAGAACCCTGCGCTTTGAGAGCCTCCATGCTGAGCTGGGAATGTCTGCGCCCCACCCCCCACCCCAATACGTGGCAATGTATTTGTGTCTGTGGCCCTTAGCCCGACACCAGGAGAGTCACAGCAGGGAGCAGGCATGCCGTGAATGCGTATGAGTGGATAGAATATGGTGTCCTCACCTCTGGAATCTCACTGTCTTCAGGCTCTTGGTACAGAGACCCCCATGGAACTCACAGTGCCTACCTGATGGGCATCAGGGCTGATGCCAGCTTATAGGAGTGTTGGAGAGGAGATGGGGAACAAGGAGTGTGCATCAAATGTCCCTCAGTAGGCACAAGGCTGCATGAACTGCAGTGCATCCGGACAATGGGCTGTTAGTCGTTGCTAAAAAGACAAGAACTATCAAACCACGCAAAGACACGAAGATAAACCAAAGACATATACCGAGCAAAAGAAGCCAAATTGAAAAGGCTACACGCTGTACGACTCCAATTCTATGACATTTTGGAAAAGGCAAAACTAAAAGGATTCTGGGATTGGAGGGGGGGGGCGATGAACGGGGGAGCTCAGAGGATGTTTGGGGCTGTGAAAATACTGTGCATGATAGTATAAGGTGGACGCATGTCATGAATTATCTGTCAAAAACCGCAGAATGGACAACACGAGAGTGACCCTTAATGCAAGCTATGGACTGAGGGTGACAATGATGCGTTATCCATTGTAACAAATGTCCCATTCCGGTGGGGGATGCTGATAGTCGGGGAGGCTGTGCCTGTGTGGGGGTAGGGAGCCCATAAGAATTCTGCACTCGCCTCTTGATTTTGCTGTGAACGGAATGCTTCCCGAAAAAATTAAGTCTATCAGACCCACCCACCCCCAAGTTCCTGTTGTGGCTCAACAGAAACAAATCCCGTCTAGTATCCATGAGGATGTGGGTTCAATCCTAGGCCTTGCTCAGTGGGATTGAACTGAGGATTGAAGGATCCGGCGTTTCCCTGAGCTGCAGTGTAGGTCGCAGATGCGGCTCGGATCCCAAATTGCTGCGGCTGTGGTGTAGGATGACAGCTGCAGCTCTAATTTGACCCCTAGCCTGGGAACTTCCAGATGCCAAGGGTGCGGACCTAAAAAAGCCAAAAAAAAAAAAGAAGAAAAAAAGTAAAAGAAAAGAAACCACACCTCCAACCCCCAAACAGGAGGGCTCTCAGCCTGACGAGGGGTGTCCCCTTCCTGTGATTCCCAGCTTGGCAAGCCAGCTCCTGCCGACCAATCTGCAGATGACTTGTGCTCACATGGGCCAGTTCTGACTTCTGAAGAGAACTGTGTTGTCCTGATTTTTGCAAACACAGACAGGCTAGCTCATGCTTGGCCGTGTTGCAGATGGAGTGGGCTCCAAGCTTCCTGGGGGGGTCTGCTGAGCCAGGCCCTCAGCTTTTCTGCCCAACATCCATGCACGACTTCTTAAGCCAGTGGGTGATCACGTGCTGGCTGGGGCTCCTGGAAATAAGGCAGCTAAGGCCATGGACTATGATTCCACTCCTGCTGGGCGCCAGCTCTCAGCCAGATGAGCCATCGCCAGGCAGGGCTACACCAGGAACAGCCTGGCCATACCAGGACCTCTGATCCTTAGGATGAGAAGCTTCAGAGCTGACCTTGGGGTGTCCCGCCCTGTCCCCAGGAGAAGGCTGGCCCTACTGGAAGTCTGTGAAGCCTTATCCCAGCTCTGTAGCTCTGGAAACCAGGTCCACTGTGGAGGGGCCCTTCCAAATTCCAAGTGCTTATTCACGACTGGTAGAGAAACAGGCAGCCTCAGGAGTTCCTGTTGTGGCGCAGTGGAAACGAACCCTACTAGTATCCTTGAAGATGTGGGTTCAATCCCAGCCCTCGCTCAGTGGGTCGGTGATCTGGTGTTGCCATGGCTGTAGTGTGGCCTGGCAGCTGCAGCTGCAATTCGATCCCTAGCCTGGGAACTCCCATATGCTGCGGGTGCAGCCCTGAAAAGCAAAAACAAGAGAAAAGAAATAGGCAGCTTCACTCTGAGGCTTTTCTTGGGTCAGCACTACTATCTGAGCCCCCCTGGCTCGGTGGTGATGGTGGTGGGTGACCGATGCTGAGCCCAAGGCGGTACATGTTAAGCTCCAGCGTCACCCACATTCCCCCTTCTCCCCACCTTCTTCCTTTCTTCTTCTTGTTCTGGTTCTTCTTGTTCTTTGTCTTCCTCTCCTTCTCCTCCTCCTTCTTCTATTTAAATATTTCATTATGAAAATGGTTAAACACACACAAAAATCAAGAGGACTGTTTATACCCATCACCTAATAACGGTTAGCAATCATTAACATTTTCCTTCAGATACATTTTTGCTCAAGTATTTTAAAGGAAACTAACTGACATACACTTTACCCCTAAATATTTCAGTCTGCATCTCTACAGAAATGCTTTATTACGTAATATTATTGGCAGATTTATCAAAATTAACCACAATTCCTTATTACGGTCTAACACCCTGTCCCATGAACATTTCTGCAAGAGTTGCAACAAATGTCTTTTAGGGTTGGTTTACTCAAACCAGAATTCAAGCCAGATCTATGCTTTGCCTGAGGTCATTTTATCTTTTAAATCTCATTCGAACTAGGTCTATACCATCCTTCTCATGGTATAGACAGGGTGAAGAAACCAGATCAGTGGCACAGGTCACAGGCAGTCCCCTGCCATGCAGATTCGCAGGTAGAGGTGCAGGGCGAGAGGCCCAGCTTCTTCCTTCCTGGGCCTGGAAGCCCCAGCAGACAGACACTGAAGAGGCGCAGGGTCCCTTGTGGCTCTGCGGTGTCTCTGCTTTGAGGCCCAGAGCCCTGGAGCAGTGCTCCCTCCTTGGGTAGCCAGTGTGCCACGCAGAAGGGGCCAGAGAAGATGTCCCAGAAGGAGAAAGAAGCTTTGAGACTCGTGGTCACACCTGATCTCTCTGGGAGGAAAGAAAAATGCTGAGTCTCAGGGAAGGATCTTGGGAAGATGAAGGTCAATGACTCGACGCTTGTCAGGGACAGGCCCTCTGGTACCTCTGTGCCCTCCGGAGGGCGGGGCCTGGCCGGGCTGGCAGCCTCCCCTCCCGCCCACACATAGTCCCCTTTGATGGATGCTCGGCTCTGGTCCTTCGGCTCCCTGAGGGTTTCCCTCCCCGGGACAGCTTCTCGTCTGCCTCCACTTGTGTAGCAGCTGTCGTCATCCACCCACAGCTGCTGCTGCAGCAGCTGTGACATTGTCCAGACCCCTTCCTGCCTGCGCAAAGGGGGCGGCCGCTCCCGCTCGGCCCTGCACCCCGCCTCCCACCTTCCCCAGCAATCCTGCAGGCTTCCAGGCCAGTGTCTCTGCGCATGCTCGCTGTGAACAAACAGCCCTTCCCAAATCAATCTGGCGGCTCACAGGGGCTCACGGTCAGAAGCAGGGCAGGAGTTGCGAGGAGTTTGGAAAGCGAGGGGGAGGGAGCGTTTCCTCCCCCGCCCCACTAGATGAGAAAAATTAATTGACAAGTTGGTATTCTCCGGTATTACCAAGGGTGTGGGGAAACAACTCTTGCTCTCTTACTGGAATATAAATTTGTCAGACTTTTGGGAAATACATTGGCAACACCTGTCAACATTAAAAATGTACATATCTTTGCATCCATTCTTTCAAGGGGTATTTACCGAGTCCCTCTGCGTGCCAGACACTATAGTAGTTGAGTGTTGAGGACACAGGCGTGAAACAGGCAGCCCAAGATACCTGCTCCCTTGATGTTTATATGCTAAAGGGAAAAGCAAAATTTAGTGGGATAATAAACAAGTAAGTCTCTACTACAATTTATAATAAATGCTATCAGTAAAAATAAAAACCAGGTAAGGAGAGTGGGCCAAGTGTAAGTTGTGGCTCTTTCAATCCTTTGGCATAGGAATTCCACTTTCTAGGAAAAGCTCAGAAATGCTTACGCTTTTGCACGAAGACACACACAAATGTTCAGAAGAGCAAAAAGTGTAAATACCTGGATGCCTAACCACAGGGGGGATGGTTCATGAATTGTCCAGCCACACAAATGGATAATCTGCAGCCATGAAAGAAGGAGGCGGCTCCACAGGACTGAAGACGGATTATTAAGCAAAAGCAGGATGTCTTAGAATAATATATACAGTAGGACCCATAGTAGAAAAATGATATAGATATTTGCAGATGCAGAGAAAATGATCTAGAAATAATGTGGTTTCCGGAGGAAGAAAGGGGAAGGGGTAATTGTAAAACAGGACTTTCCTATTTTATTCAAAATATTCGTGTATTGTTTGACTTTGACAAAAAATACCACCGGTATATATTTACATATTCCGTGGGTTAAGATAAAACGCAAGATCATAAATAGATGCTCCGCATCACAGCAAAGATGACTTTCCTTGGGATTTTGGGATCCTCATCAAGGAAGTTAAGTGGCTCCTGGGTCTGTCAACTTGAATCTGACTGGCAGCTTTTGGTTCTGCGGGAGAAAGTGAACTGAAATGAGCATTTGCTCCCTGAATCCAAAACTCTCAACAGCCTCTGCGGCCCCAAATCGCAGAGTTAAAAGAGCAGGAAGGGACAGGGAGAGAAGGACCTGCTATTTCTGAACAAGGTGCTGAGTCAGGAGTTTAGCTGTGTCCACAGGGAAGGAGCTCTTCCCACCGTTTAGAGAGGAGGAAGCTGAGGATTAGAAAGTTAAGTACCAGAGTTCCCGCTGTGGTGCAGTGGAAACGAATATGACTAGATACCATGAGGTTGCAAGTTCGATCCCTGGCTTCGCTCAGTGGGTTAAGGATCTGGCATTGGCCATGAGATGTGGTGTAGATCAAAGACGTGGCTCGGATCTGGCGTTGCTGTGGCTGTGGTGCAGGCCGGCAGCTGTAGCTCCTAGTGGGACCCTCACCTGGGAACCTCCATATGCTACATCTGTTAAGCTCCAGAGTTTGTGCCCTTGCTAGTGTAGACCAGAATGGTCTAGGCAACGACACCCCCTCCAGGGGGACTCTGCTGCTCTAATGGCAGCTTCAGCTCCTCCAGCCAAGCAGGGTGTTGCCTTGTCCCTGAGCCCAAGGCCGAAGGCGATCATCAACTTCTGAGTCCTAAGTTCTGGATGCTGGGGAACTGCGGACCCGTGGTTGCTTCAATATGTAGCCATGACCATAATCAGAGCTGAGAAATGATAGTGATGATAATAATAACCAATATTAACTAATAGGGAAGATAGCGTTGGGCATTGTTCTAAGCATTTTGCAAACACAATCCATCGAATCCCTTACTGTGTTAGCTGGTATTATCTCCCTTTTACAGATGAGAAACCTGACACACAAGGCATTTAATATCTGGCCCGAAGTCACACAGCTGGGAAGGGGCAGAGCCAGGATCCAAACTCCAGTAATCTCAGGGCCTGTGCTCTTGCTTTCTGTTACACTGACTACCCCACAAAGCTAGTAAACACGCTTGAGGTCGGTACTTTAAGTACAATAACATATTAATTGTTCTGAGACAACTGTAAGAAGTAAGTATTATTAGTCGCTTCATTTTACAGATGAGGACACTTAGCACAGAGACGTTAAGTCGTTTGCCTGAGGTCACACAGCACATAAATGTAACAGGTAGAATTTGACTCTGGAGTTGGTGCCCTTTAACACTGAGCTATATTAACAGACAGGCTCTGAGACTCTAATGCCCTCAATATGCAGTTTCGGTTTCTAGGGAAGAGTCCTGAGAGTCCCAAGGAGCCATTTGGGATCTGCCGGAGCAAGAACAACGGGTAATTCCTGATCGCTAGTTATCTGTGGTTGAGGGGCTAGTTGTTGCCTGGTGACTCACTGTGGTGGCCCTTTACTGTCCAGCTGATGCCCGTGGCAACATGCCACGTGCTACCGGCACGGGGAGCGGCTGCAGCTCCAGGATGAGTGAGTCTGTGCTAGATTTGGGTGTGGGGGGGCGGGTGGCGGCGGGGGGGTGGTGGTGTTCGGGGGACAGACTGCACAGAACCCTTCTCTCTCCCTCACTTCCCATTCTCTTTCTACTTCATTAGCGTGAAGAGCTAAAAGCGATTCCAAGGAAATGTAGCAGAAGTGTCAGTCCAGCTGCACTCATGTCCTGGCAAAAGGGACAGACCAAGCCGGCTGCTTCCCCATGTGCTCTGGTGCTGGTCTCCCACCGGGACACAGAGCAGGGCCGGGGCTCCAAGCACTGCTTTAGGGTCTCCCAGAAGTGCAAGGAAGCCTCACGCGATGCCTGATTCAGAAGTAGGCTGCTACCAGGCAGCTTTGTGCATTTGGTGGCTTCCTTGGAAACTCATCAAACGCTTGGCACAAACGCGTCCCTCCTCCAGTGACAGGAGCTCACACTTCGGCAAGCATCAAACTGCTCTGAAATGTGATAACGGCGTCTGTCAATTTCTGCACACAGAGTGCTGTTTTCTGCAGCGGGACTGTTTGTCTTGGCCTTCTGGAGCTGTAGGAGCTTTCAGACCCCCTACTCCTTGGAGCAAGGTTTGGGGGATAGATGGGGTACAAAAGGGCAGGGCAGGTTTTGGGAGAGGTGGGGAGCGCTCATAGGAGCGCTCCATTTGTGCGGTAGTGGGAGAAGGGAGGGTTCTGGGGACATTCCTTAGCCAGGCGGCAGGCACAGCTGCGAATGACAGCAGCTGCAGAGCCCAGAATGGGTCTGAGCCTGGCCTCTCCCTCCCTACGCCTGGCGGACAACCTCCTGGTCCCTGGCCACATTGCTGCCTCCGACTGGCAGCACAGGACACTCAGCCTTCCCCCCGCCCCCCACCGCAATGAGGTTTGAGCAGGTGCTGGGGGTGGGGAGAGGAGTAGGCGTGTCTTAGAAGGAGAAGGACGATGGGGTGGCAGAGGTGGCACTGTGCCTGTTGTTTTGGGGACTGAAAGGAGGACACGTTCATTGTTTGGATGCATTTGTAATTTAAGATTACATCTTTCCTAAAGCAGGTGCTGCTGCAATGGGGTGAGCGCGGAGCAAACATTGAAAGGCTTTGAGCTGGGTAAGGGCAGGTTCAGGAGGCAGGTCTGCCTGCAGGGTGGAGGGAAGCTGGATGGAGCAGACACCCCAGAGGCTGTCCAGTGGTCCAGGTGGACAAGGAAGGGGGTGGTGGGGATGGAGACCACAGGAAGATCCAGGGCTTGGGCAGGGCGTGTAGGACTTAGGATGTTCTGTTCCCCTCTGTCCTTAGCCCTGATACAACAATATGCTTAAGCCGTCTTCTCCCCTTCTAGGAGCTCAGTGGACCCTCAAAGCTCATGGAGGACCTGGCAAGGGTTCTCTTAGAAAGGGGCTAGTGGAAATGTCCTTTAGGAAAGGTGAGGATTCTTCCTGCTGGATGCCGTGAAGATTAAGGATGACGGAGCCTCCATCTGAGTGACTCATTTCTGGGCAGTGATGGGGATCCTGGCCCTCAGCCACTGCTCCTGGTGTCCCAAGGCTCCCCCAGCGATCCTTAATCAGGCCACTAGCCATGGCAGCATTTGGTGTGCTTCACCTGTTGTGGTTATTTTCCTAACTATGCCCCGATCGTCCCATTCTTAAGCTGGTGCGAGCTTATTCAAGTTAACTCTTGAATTTTTCTGAGCCAATCTCAGTCGTTTTGGCTTTGGTCTGGCGAGAAGCTTTAGGGTCTGTGCATTTCCCGCTTTGGATCTGGAATCAGCCATTTCTCCAAGTGGCCCTGGTTCCTTTTGGTGGGAAATGGTATTGAGAGGTCACACTCTAGGTAAATGTGTCCCTCCTTTCTTGGCCAAAAATGCCACAGCCGCTCCAAAAGTGTGTGATGTCAAATTTTGTAAGAAACTTTTAGTTTTTTGCTAATTTTAATGGGTAAAAATTGTTACCTTAGGGTTGTTAATAATTTGCCTCTCATTACGAGTAAGGTTGAGTAGTTACGAAAATATGTATGTATATAAACTGCAGTGGCTTGGGTCGTTGCTATGGCATGGGTTTGATCCCTTGCCTGGGGACTTCTGCATGGCTTGGGAGCGGCCACACGCACACACACACACACACACACACCATTTGCTCATTTTTTAAATTATTTTTTTTGGCTGCTCTGCGGCATATGGAGTTGCTGGGCCAGGGGTCAGGTCCAAGCCACAGTTTCAACCTAGCTGTGGCAACACCTGATCCTTTAACCCACTGCGCTGGGCTGGGGATCGAACTTGCATCCTGGTGCTGCAGAGATGCCACCAATCCCGTTGCACCACAGTGTGAACTCCTCATTTGCTCATTTTAAAATGGGATTGTTTGTTCTTGTCGCCTTTAGTTTTTTTTTAATTTAATTTAATTTTATTTTATTTTATTTTCCCACTGTACAGCAAGGGGGTCAGGTCATCCTTAGATGTATACATTGCAGTTACAGTCCCCCCCCCCCTTTCTTCTGTTGCGACATGAGTATCTAGACATAGTTCTCAATGCTATTCAGCAGGATCTCCTTGTAAATCTATTCTAGGTTGTGTCTGATAAGCCCAAGCTCCCGATCCCTCCCACTCCCTCCCCCTCCCATCAGGCAACCACAAGTCTCTTCTCCAAGTCCATGATTTTCTTTTCTGAGGAGATGTTCATTTGTGCTGGATATTAGATTCCAGTTATAAGTGATATCATATGGTATTTGTCTTTGTCTTTCTGGCTCATTTCACTCAGTATGAGATTCTCTAGTTCCATCCACGTTGCTGCAAATGGCATTATGTCATCCTTTTTTATGGCTGAGTAGTATTCCATTGTGTATATATACCAAATCTTCCGAATCCAATCATCTGTCGATGGACATTTGGGTTGTTTCCATGTCCTGGCTATTGTGAATAGGGCTGCAATGAACATGCGGGTGCATGTGTCTCTTTTAAGTAGAGCTTTGTCCGGATAGATGCCCAAGAGTGGGATTGCAGGGTCATATGGAAGTTCTATGTATAGATTTCTAAGGTATCTCCAGACTGTTCTCCATAGTGGCTGTACCAGTTTACATTCCCACCAGCAGTGCAGGAGGGTTCCCTTTTCTCCACAGCCCCTCCAGCACTTGTTATTTGTGGATTTATGAATGATGGCCATTCTGACTGGTGTGAGGTGGTATCTCATGGTAGTTTTGATTTGCATTTCTCTTATAATCAGCGATGTTGAGCATTTTTTCATGTGTTTGTTGGCCATCTGTATATCTTCCTTGGAGAAATGTCTATTCAGGTCTTTTGCCCATTTTTCCATTGGTTGATTGGTTTTTTTGCTGTTGAGTTGTATAAGTTGCTTGTATATTCTAGAGATTAAGCCCTTGTCAGTTGCATCATTTGAAACTATTTTCTCCCATTCTGTAAGTTGTCTTTTTGTTTTCTTTTGGGTTTCCTTTGCTGTGCAAAAGCTTTTCAGTTTGATGAGGTCCCATGGGTTTATTTTTGCTCTAATTTCTATTGCTTTGGGAGAGCCTTTAGTTTTAGAAGCTCTTTGTTTATAAGGATATTAACCTTTGTCTTTTACATAAGTTACGAATATTTTTCCTGGTTTTTCTTTGGTCTTTTTACTTTGTTTATAGTGTTTTTTATCACTCAGAAGTTTTTGTTTTGTTTTGTTTTGTAAAGATCATGACTTCATAGCCTAGACTGCAAAGATGGACTTCAAGGAGTCTGAATCCACTGTTTTTTGTGCAGATTTCAGGCTATATAAACACATATGCATCTTCCTGGGAAAAGAGTCGATTTCTTTCATTAGCATCCCATCATTTAAGAGCTTACCTTTAAATTCTCGAAATCTAGGAGTCCTTGCCCTTAAGCTTTGGCAAGGGCCTCACCTCTGCCCCCTCAGACTTCAGCTTCTCCCCTGAACAGTGAGGGGCCTGGGCAAAAGGCCCTTAGGGCTTCTCTCCAGAGTCTGGATCTGCCCAGGCTCCCCCTGAAGCAGCCCCCCCCCCCAGACCTTATTCCTCCTGGCCTTTTGGCAGGAGGTGCCACTCTCATTTGCTAAATTCAGGGTCATTCCTCCCCAATCATCCCCCAGGAGACCTAGACACCGGATGAGTCACCTTGCTATTGGGAAAGGTCTCCCTGAGTTAGCCATGAGGGTTGCTAGAAGTTCAAGGTAAACCAAAGTTCTAATAAATGAAGTAGTACCCACAGTACTGCCCCAGAATGGAGAGGATTTGGCACTCAGGAATAAAATCACCAGCAGAGATTAGTGGATAATTGGACATTAATTCTTTGTGAACGCAAACAAATTAAACTTCACTTGGGTGGCGAAGGGACCAGGCTGCCTGTGGAATGCACTGTCCTGGCCTTTGGAGGCTTAATCTTCTCACCAGGGCTGGAGGTGGGGTGAGGAGATGACTAATTAAATGTTTTTTTAAAAAAGTCTCTACAATGTTGGAAAAGCCCCCAAAGCTGAAATCCCTTTGGAAAGAACAATCCACAAGTCCTTGAATTGTTCCTCTGTTTACACTTGACTTAGTGTCCTGTTGGTGTGTGTCTAGGGAGAAACCCGTCTGCTATCCCAGGAAATACCTTAACCACCCCCAGAGAAGGGATGAGACCCCCTTAGACATTGACCATCCCTGAAAGTCTCTAACCCAAATGGGCCATTTGTCTTTCCCTACAGAGCTCACGGGGCTGTGAGTCCTGTGACAAGTAGCCTTTCTCTGGACCCTGGGCCCCTAGCGTGGAGCTACTGGTGGGCTTGGGGTCTGGGCAGAGCTGGCCACTTGGCCTGGCTTCTTGGCTTTAGAGAGGGAGTAGGTTGGGAGTTTCAGAGGAAACTAGGACAATCGTCCAGCAGCCAGCACAGGGCAGGGCCCAGAGCGACCGCTTGGTCAAGGCTGGAGCATGAGTGTCGTGGTGGGAGGGCTGGGACCGAATGCACGATGAGGGCCCTGGAACCGCACGGCTAAGCAGGGCGGTGGACATTGTGGCCTGGGGCTTCCGTCCGCCACACAGAATGTGCCAGAAGGGTTCTCTTTCTGCAACTCGACTTCTGCAACCCTTGCATTTGCCAGAGTGACATCCTTTGTCCTCCATCCCCCCCAGTCCATGAAAACAAAACCTATGTTAATCCCCACCTCTCACCACCCCACAAAGGGCCAGTAAGCTGGACATGAGAGCTTATGGCCCTGAAAGATGCTGGTCCAATCTCCTGGTCCTCAGCCCCAAGCTCTGCCTGGCAGGTGCCTCCCTGCTTCCCTTTTCCTAAACTTCATGGCACCCAAATGTTCAAAATCAGCCAGGAACTCTTGCCAACAGGGGCTGCTCACTGGGCAGCCGGGCCTGACCAGGACTTGGGTACAGTTGCTCTTACTGGGCTTTTTGGGAAACATTTATGCTGCCATGCCCATCGATCGTCTGCCCAGTGGCGGTGCTTGGGGGGCTCTCTGAGCACCCTGCCTCGCTACTCTTTCTGCCCTTCGTGCATCTGGGCCACTCCTTGCCAGACCCTGCCAAGGCTCAGAAGGGCTCTCTTGAGTTAGTCTCTGCAGGGTCCACCTTCTAGTTGCCCTCAGAGTTTCTTATGCCCTTGGCTGTCCTTGGTGCCAAGGTCACGGAAATGAAGTCCCAAGGAGCAGTGCTGCAGGCGGGGGAGGGGCCGCGTGCGTGCTGGGTCTCTGGACCTGGGACACTTGTCCTTAAACCGGATCTGCCTCTGCCCAGTGATGCGACCTTGGCTGGTTCCTGGAGGAGGGCCGGGAAGCCAGGCCCACACCCCTCTCCTCTGAACAAGGCATGGTCTGGCTGCCTAGCGCTGTCCCTTCAGGTGAATTCCCTGAGCTACGGCTGCCTCAGCTGTAACATGGGGATAAGAATTCCTTCCCAATTGAGTGTTTGCAGGAGAAGATATGTGGTAATTATAGGAAACCCACCGCAGAGCAATTTGCTGATGTCAATCAGGATAATCCCAGCTGTCTGCTTCCTGGTCTTGGCCTTCATTTAGGGTCTATGCTTTTACTATATATAGATAGCTTTTGGCATCTGCCTTTCCTGGGTCGAATTCTTCCTCCCTACGGAAGATGCAGTAGATACGGCATGCAGTATATAATGTTATATAGCCTATGACAGTGCACAGTTTGTAGCAGTCCCCAGTACATAAATGTTATACAGTATACCACAGTATGCAGCGTATAACAGTACCTAACATTAGGGCATACATAACAGTATACAGTGTGCAACGTATATGGTGCATATAATAGTAGACAGCACTTAACAGTATAGAGTATTAATAATACACAGTATATAGCAGTATACAGTACCTAACAGTATACACTGCTTAACCGTATACAGCATATAACACTATACAGTATGTAACAGAATAAGGCCTCTAACAGTATGCGGTGTATAACAGTGTACAGGATGCAAGGGTATGCGGTCTATAAGAGTATACGGTATTAAGGAGTATGTGACATATGACAGGATATGACAATATATGTGAAAATGTTAACTGTTTAGGTGATTTAAACATTTTTCTGTGTTGATTTCATTTTCTAAAAGGCAAGTAGGTTGCACTGGTTTAGTATCAGGCTGCAGGACCAGATTGCCAGGGCTCCAATCATAGCTCTACCAATTATGAGCTGTATAATCTCAGGCAAGTTGACCTCTCTGAAACTCAGTTTGCTCGTCTGTACAATGGAGACAAAAGACTAACATTTAGACTAAGAACTTTTAAAATTCAGCAGTAAAAAACCTCACAAAAATCCAGTTAGAAAATGGGTAGAAGATGGAGTTCCCGTCGTAGCTCAGTGGAAGTGAATCTGACTAGCATCCAGAGGATGCAGGTTCAATCCCTGGCCTTGCTCAGTGGGTTAAGGATCCGGGGTTGCCATGAGCTGTGGTGTAGGCTGCAGATGCTGCTTGGATCTGGCATTGCTGTGGCTGTGGTGGAGGCCGGCCACTGCAGCTCCAATTGACCCCTAGCCTGGGAACCTCCATACCGTGTGGATGTGGCCCTAAAAAGACAGGAAAAAAAAAGAAAAAGAAAAAGAAAAAAAAGACAATGGGTAGAAGATTAGAAGAGACGTTTCAGAGTAGGGGATAAAGAGGTGGGAAATAAGCACAAAAAAAGATGTTCATCATCATTAGCCATCTGGGATATGCAAATTAAGACACAATGAGGGGAGTTCCCTGGTGGTTCAGCAGGTTAAGGACCTGGCAGCCTCACTGCCGTGACTCTGGTTACAGCTATGGTGCAGGTTTGAACCCTGGCCTAGGAATTTAGCATGCTGCAGGCTTGGCAAAAAACAAAACAGACTAAGACAAAACCCACAATTAGGTATCACTCAAGCTTATCAGAATGGCCAAAATGACAGGGTGACATCATAGTCACATGGCTAGAAAGGCTAGGAGATGCCCAGCCACAGCTGTTCTGAGTCCAGTCCGGAGAGTGGACTCTTTCCTGTGCAGAGGAGCCTGCCCCTGAGCCCTCAGCCACCCACTGCAGCGTCCAGCAGACCTGCCACCCACAGCACGGAGCCGGCCAGGGTCAGGCTGCCCTCAATCCAGCTAGAAGCCGGGCTCCCCACCCTGCCTCTCTGGACAACTCAGGACAAGCTCTTTCTAAAATCAAGTTATTTTGAATTCCCAGCCTTAATCAAGGATTTCATGGGGGCCAAGTGACCGCTTTCCTCTCTTTCGTCTCCGTTTCCAATTCATGCTACAGGAGGCCCTCCTTTGATCTGCAGGGATACGTCCTAGGACCTAGTGGATGCCTGAAACCATAGCTAGTACAGAACTCTATGTATACTATAGGGTACGTTTCCTGTACACATGTACCTATGATAAAGTTTGTTTATAAATTAGGCATGGCGAGAGATGAACAATGACAAGAAAATAGAACAATTTTGAGTCATGTAAATGGGGTCTCTCCCTCTCAGAGTATCTTAGTGGACACATTTAATGCCTTTTGCATCTTCACTAAGCTCTTATCACACCTCCTGGCTGTAACTTTTGCAGTTTGACGTCCGACAGTAAAACGGGCACACATTTCTTTTTCTTTCCGCACAATGTCATGGATAGAAGGTTCAGTGTTCCCATAGACCTTAGCAAGCTCAGGATACTTTTTTTCTTTCCTTATTGAGAGCTTCGCCTTTTCACTTAAAGATGGTACTTACTTATGGCGTCTCTTTGACCAAATTGCCAGCATCACTGCTCTTGTGCTTTGGGGCCATTATTAAGTAAAATAAGGGTTGCTCGAACACCAGCACTGCGAAGCCTTGACAGTTGATCTGATAACCAACGGGGCTGCCCGGTGACTAAGGCAGGATAAGCAAAACAAAGGGATGATTCATGACCCAGTTCAAAGGACCTGGGACAGCAAGAGAAGCCATCACTCAGAATGGCAGACAATTTAAAACTTATGAATTGTTTATTTTTGGAATATTCCATTTAAGATTTTTGGACCATGGTTGACTGCAGTTAACAACCTATGCAAAGTGCAGTGAAACGGTGGAGAAGAGGGAACTGCTGTATTTCTAAAAGAAATCATATAACTTTAAATAGATAAGTTTTCGAATGATTAATCTTTTAAATGATTTTCAATTCAATAAAATGAGAGCAGTTGCTATTCATAAGCTTATTGTCTGCCAGGCCCTGTGCTAAGCCCTTTATACTTACTATTTGAATGCTTACAACTGCTTTGTGTGTAGGTATTATTCCCTCTTTTTACAAACGGGGGAACAGGTTCAGAGATGTTAAGAAACTTGGTCAGTGCACAGCGAGCAAATTGCAGAATCAAGAATCGAACCCAGCTACATCTCATTCCAAAGCCCCCACCCCATGCTGCCTCCTAACAAAGCAGGATAAATGCCAATGTCACTGTTATTAACTCATATTGGGCTTATTGCTGGAACAAGCAACTCTCCATGTGGTAAATACATGGTAAACACGTTATTCTAATATTCAGAATAACATGGACCACATCTAACTACAAATGTGGTCCCACTGTGTGTTCTGAGCATAGGAATTAGTTGACACACGATACCGTCTCAATCGGATTCACCTCTAGGGATATTTTTCTCTTCACCTGAACTCTTGCCCAAAGTCAATGTCAGGCTGCTCCGATAGGGTGCAAGTCAGCCCATCTTTGCCCGATGCCACGAACAGATAAGCCACTTCTTGTTCCTGGTAGAGCCGGGGCAGGGCACCATGTTCCCTGCAGAAATTTAGAGACTAGATTTTCAGTCCCTTTGTCCCACATCCTTTCTTGTCCTTACGCTTTGGACAGAGAGGCTTTGCTGGCTGGAGCCTGGACAGAAGTGAAAGGGGCCCAGACAGGCTCAGGCAGGCCGAACAGGACCCTGCCCCTCTTACCACCCCGCCTGCCTCTGAGCTCCCTGCTCTGCTTGGCCAGGCACCATGTGTGAGTGGCCTGGATCAGCTGGGCACTGGTGCCAACCACACCTTCTGTGCCCACCCTGCCAGCCAAGAGCACGTACAAATACCTGAGCGAAGGCCTGTAGCAGCCCAGGCAGAGGGTACATGAATTCTTTGCTGCTGCCTTCCCCGCTTTGGCCTTTCAGACCTGCCAAGTCAGCCTATTTGTAGACAACTGAGCTCACAGAGACATCAGGAATTTGCACTAATTCAATTAAGCAATTAGCCTATCATGCGGCAGGAAATGCCTGGTCTATACCCTCCATTGAAGGGAGCAGGGCTGTGGCAGAGTCTGTTTTTCCATCTTTAAAAGGCAGTTAGGAGCTCACCCCCCAGCATGCTGGCCTCCCAGCAAGGCCGTACACCAGAAACAGTGACCTGTCTGAAGCTTATCTGGTTCACGTATTTTATCTAGACTGTGGGCAGAGATGGGAGCCAGAAAACTGAGCTTGAGGGCTGGCTCAGTCATGGACTTTTTGTGACTCTGGACAAATTCTTTTTTGGCTGTGCCATGGCAGATGGAGTTCCTGGGCCTGGGATCAGATCCAGGCTATAGTTGCCATCTAAGCTGCAGCGGGGGCAATGCTGGATCCTTAACCCACTGTGCCAGGCCGGGGATTGAACCTATGTCCCAGCACTCCCAAGGCACCGCTGATCCTGTTAGGCAACAGTGGGAACTCTAGGACAAATTCTTTTTGAACTCTGAGTCTCAGTTTCCTCATCTGTAAAATGGGGATAAGTGAAGTCTGGTCTTCCCAGCTCGTAGGGTTGTTTTGGGATAACTCGAGTGGGTGGGTGGATTCTAAACATATATAGATAGAGGGTCACGACTGTCCTTGGGGCAGACTCTTGGACGGACCACCTGCAACTGTCCCCATCCTTTTTCCCTGGCCATATTCAGCTCTCGAGGTTTCCAAAGCAGCAGCTCATTTTCTTAGCCGCTGGGTAGTGTAGCCAGGGGTGGCGGCATGAGTCGGTTCTGGCCCATGAACCTTTGTAAGGGGAGTGTGCTGGTGGCTTCTGAGGGGCCCTCGGCTCTCCTGATTAAAAACAACAAGAGCAGATGGGGCAGACCTGACTCGTCTTCCTCCCTGCTTCCCTCTGCCTTGAAGTCTGAAGAGACGCTGGAAGATCATGAAGAGACCTAGGACCTATCCTAGTCGAGTATGACCGCACCTTAATTGCATCAACACAGGCCCCGCCCCAAATTGAGGCCACATTCTGAGGTTCCTGGTAGACATGAATGCTGGGAGGATGCTATTTAACCCACTACAGTCCCTCATCCCCCAACTCAAATCTATCAGCAAGTTCTATTCGCCTTCCTTACTTCCTAAATGTGTTTGGGCCCTGGCGCACTTCTCACTCCAGGAATTCAGCCACCCTTCTCCAAAGTCCATCGTCCCTTACCTGCCTCTCCACCAGGCTCCTAATGGGCCTTGTTTCCGGCAGCAGCGCTCTTAGGCCAGGAAGGTAGATGGGAGGCTACAGCCCTGACTCAGTGCAAGGTACCTGCTTCTTTTCCGCTCACGGTTCTAGAGGCTGTGATGCTCTCGGGTCCCCACCCACCTCCAGGCCATGTGACTCCCATTGCCCTGTCATGAGGGCCAACAGCAGCACTGGGAGCACTGGAGCTGGAATCCTGCTAGGCTGGATCCGCCCCCTCCTGCCAACAGCTCTTATTGGAAAGAACAGGGCTGGGCAGGTGTCCTAGATGTGGGCACACCTGGCTGCCTCGCGGAAGCAGACCTGGATCTGGATTGAGTGGCAGAGGTAGTGGGGGAAGGTGTCCCTGGGTCTCAGCCACCTGGAGTCCAGGCAAGAGAAGAGAAGCAAGCCCTCCAGGCAGGGGGGAGGGCTCAGAGGGAGGGCTTCCCCCTCTTGAAACTGACCAGGTTTCTGGACTCCCTGGAATTTGTTCTGTGCCCTGCTGGTGGCAAAGGTTCTGGAAACCTGACGGTAGGGCAAGGCTTTGAAGCAGCCGAGAGTGCCACCCAGCTCCAGGTGACTCAGAGGTGAGGCCCAGCTGGTAAGTATAAGGAGAGGCTTTGCAGCCGGGCAGCTTGGTCAGTGCATGGGCTGATTCAGGCCAGCAAGCAGTGATTAAGCGCCCGCCGTCTGCCCGGCACTGTGGGTTTGCGGGTTGAGGGGTGGGGGCAAGGCAGGGACGTGCCAGCGTGTCCCTGGAGAGGAATGAGGAGGCGTCGGTGGTGAAGTGGGAGGATCTGAACTGGAAGCAGGCACAATCTCAGGCTCAGCAAGAGTGCATTGGGTAGGAAACAGGCCCTTCGCCATCGCGAAGGATGTCCGTGCCTGGAGGTAGAGGATTGTCAGAAATGGCTGTGGGGGTCCTTCTAAACTGGGGATTCTGTGGTTCTAAAAGCAGACAAAATAACCTCAAGATTTCTGGGTCTCTGCTTTCCCCTCGTCTTCCTTGGACAGGGCCTCATGAAGGGATCTGGGCCTTATTCTTAGCTGAAAAACATATTGAGGATTTTCTATTTTCAGTGGAAATACTTCCGCAAGGGAAGCTTTCAAAATTGTCAATATGATGCCTATTTAAGGAAATATCAGACAGCCCCCACAAACACAGCTGGGAGGAGGAGGCCTCTCTCTGCCCGCTCCCCCCACCCCAGCTGGTTGGAATGTTCTGGGCAGTTGCATTGGCTTCTCGGAGACACATCCTGGCGGGAGCCAACGCCACAGGCCAGCCTCCTCGGCCAGGCCGTCCCGCCCTCCTGCTCGCTGCCTGTGCTCAGCTGGGTCAGAATCAGCAGGAAGGGGTGGGCCCCCCTGCAGGGGCCCCCAGGAGGACCACAGCTTCCTGGTTGTGTTGACCTGGGACCCTGATCCAGGTCTTCTGGCTTCAGAGTCCATGAACGTGTCTTCGCACCACGTGCTTCTTGAGAACGAGTGAATGAATGAGAGGAAAAGGAAGCAGGAATATGCTGCCAACTTACTTTGTTAAATCTCTACCCACTGCCATCGCCCGACTCACCTTTGAAATTCCAGAAGGCAAAGAAGCGATGGAAAGACAAACGTCACATTTCAAATCATTCCCACGGCAGCTCATTTCAGAAGTGAGTTTAGTCCTTTTTAAAAACAGAATCAATACCATTTTTCATGAAAACGGTTTTTCCCTCCCCTTCAGCTGCAGCCTCGATCCGCTCTTTCTGGCTCAGGCAGAACCAGAGAAGGAAGCCAACCAGCAGCTCCCACTGTGGGCCTGGCGGGGATGCAGGGAGAATCAGCAACGGGGCTCTTTCAGGGGCATGAAGCTGGAGGGGCCTCTGCCATGAACGACCCCATCTCCCCAGCTTCCAGGCCCTCGTCTCTCCCAATAAGGCCAAACAGCATGCAGGGAACTCTGGAGGTCACCCATCTTCCTGGAGCACTGTGGCCAGAGGCTTCCAGAATGGACCCCAGCACCCTGGAGAGATGAAAGGGTCTCATCTCGGGATCCGTGTCGAGGTGGATCAGTGGACAACCTAAGCAATGGTTTATGTGGTAGTTTATTCCAGTGTCTCAACGTTTTTGTTTTTTTTTGTTTGTTTGTTTTTATTTGAAAAGGCTCAAATGTCTATGTTCTGTATGCCATCCATCAACAGTCTAACACACTTTCAAGAGTACTTAGATTACGTGTCATGTTTGGAGTACTTTGGATTTGGAACATTAAACACCTTTAGGTCCGCTATTCCCCCCATGTCTTCAGTAGTTTCAGAGTTTCATGGCTCCACTCTACCCCTCCATTCACTGAGTGTCCTCCACCACATCACTGAAGCACCAACCTTCGAGCTCTGCTTCAAGAGGAAGGGAAGCTTTCCAGAAAGACATGGGGGAGAATGTTCTCTGTTAAGGTGCTTTGGAGTCAACAAGCTTGGTCCACGTGGGACCCAGCCATTCATTCAGCACTTGGTCCACGTGGGACCCAGCCATTCATTCAGCCAGTGGAGGGGCAGGGGCTAGCTGGAGGGGTAAAGGCCAGATCATGTGGGGTTTGGTAGGCTATGTCAAGTTCAGATGTAACCCTGTGTGCCTGGGGGTCATGAAATGACTTAAGGAGGAAATGAACCTCTAAGGATGACATTTAATGAGGATTTGAAATCCTCCTGGGAGAACTTCTGCAATGGTCCCCTTTCTCCAAGGACTTTCAATGCGTCTCAGATCATAAACTAGATTATGATTATCCAGTGGTGAAGGATGACATACCAATCCCCCTTGGGAGAAAGCCTCTGACCGTGTCCCTGGCGGGGCCTAGCATCAGGGGCTGTCTAAGCAGATGCCACAGAGAGGGGGCCCCTGCCTGAACCCTGTTTGTTGACTGCTATAGTTGTCTTAGCAAAAGAACCTCCCAGAATGATATCAGATGTGAGCAGTTCCCAGGGAGCAGGAGCTGTCCTCATTCTGGGGCCATTGAGTTGGGTTGGCTGTTGAGCTGGGTGGGTCAATGAGTTGACTTGTTTGGACTTGGCCAGGATAGAAAGTGAAGAGGAAAAGAATGGAAGGACACGAGTGGTTTTGGGTTGGGGTGGGCACAGAGTCAACACTGCCTTTCTTCCCCAGCCTCCCCTTTGTGTATTTCAAGGCCCTAGGAGCCCTCTGTAGAGGGGCTGCCAAGCCCCCAAAGAAAGCCCTTCCATTTCCAGAGCCATAGACACATATTAGCCTTTAGCCCACACGACTGCCACCATCTGTCAGTCCAGAGGCTGCGGCTGGTGCCCATTTCTGTATTCAGGGGCCCAGCTACAGACAGGGTATCAGGTGAAAGTTTGCCAGTTGGCAGCTGGGAACAGACTTGCTCGTCCTCATCCTGAGCCCTGGGTCTCTGAGACGCCCTTGGATGGCAGAACACAGCTCTGGACTCTCCCTGTGCCTGGAGGGCTTTGTACCTGTGAGCCACCACTTTGCCAAGAGCCTCTTCTGCCCTTCCCCAGTCCCTCATTCCTGCTATGATGGGCACTCCCTTGCCTTTGTTTTCTTCCTTTTTTCCTGCTGCCAGAACTTTTCTGAGTTTCACTAGGAGGGAGACCCTCCTGTCCTTTCTGCTCCCTGCCCCTTCCACCAGTTTCCAGTGTCTTTTTTTAGATGACACATTTGCTCCCTGATGAGCTCCCTGAGGACCTGGTGAGGACCTTGCCATGGCCTGGCCCTGCCTCTGCCCCGAAGGCGATGGCCTAGGGCAACCAGGACCTGACATATCAGGCTCCACCAGCGCTGGAAACTTTCTGGTTCTGTCCCACTCAGGACAGTGGCTGGGCCCATGTCTTTCTCCCCGGAGTCCAGAACCAAGCCTGGTGTCACTGTAAGTAGCAACTGCACTAGCGAGAAGGCCTCCTGCAAAAGCCGGCAGGTGCCTCTCGAGGCAGCCAGCCTGAGAAATCTGAGTGGCAGTGGCTCGAAAGATCAAAGTCATGTCTTTTGGGGGAGAGGGGAGATTAGATTTCAAAGAGTTCCTGGAGGGAGAAATTAATCCTGCCTTGATTTTGTTGGCACCAATCCCTTCCTTCTGGGCCAGTGCTGTCCTAGCCTTTTTGCAGAGGCTGCTTCCCCAGATGCAGAGAGAGACTCGTTTTCTTCCCATGAAGGAGTGAGACCCTGAATGGGCTGCTCTTCCTATTCTGCAGGGAAGAGGCAAGGCCCGATGAGACAGCGTGTGGACAGAGCCCGCCCTGTCGCTGTCGCACGGTGAATGGTCAGAAACCTCAGTTGTGTATTTCTTACACAACTTCTTAGAGAGGAGGCCAAGGGGAAGAACTCTGATCCTAATCGTACTTCCCTAGGGCAAACTGTTGGCTGTTCAGCCAGCCTCCTGCTAAGGGGCCCATAGTCTCTGGCATAGGTCAGATGAGCAGGAGAGATCCTTGAGGAACCAGCCAGCAAATTAAGGTCAAAACTTCAGTACAGATGATAAGAGGACAAGGGGTGTGGTAGGACGGTGGCCTTTGGTTTAAGAGAGATCTGAGTTCCAGTTCTGGCTCTGCCGCCTCAGTAGCTGTGTGACCGTGACAACTCCTCTCACTTCTCTGAGTCAATTCTTCAACCTCATTTTCATCCTTATCAGCACTGTCCTCGCCATCCATGTCATTTTTTGTGTACTTCTTGCCAAGCAACTGGTATCTCATGCGAGTCTCAGAACAACCCTATTATTGTGAAAAAATATAAGTATTTCCCTTTTTAATGAAATTAATTAACGTTTTTGGTCACACCCACTGCATGAGGAAGTTCTCTGGGCCAGGGATTGAACTCGAGCCACAGCAGTGACCAGAGGTCAGCAGTGAAAACACTGGATCCTTAACTCCCTGAGCCACCAGGGAACTTCAATTTTTCCTTATAATAAAGATAAAGGAATGAGGTTCTGGGAGGTTTCTAAACTTGCCCAAGACCAGCTTAGCTAGAAAGTAATTAAGACAGGGTTTCATCCTGGCCCAGTCTGAGTCCAGTGATCATGTGTCTTAGATGGAATGGTTTCCTCAAGAAGACACGTCCCGAAGTTCCCCTTGTGGCACAGCAGAAACGAATCTGACTAAACCATGAGGCTGCTGGTTCAATCCCTGGTTTTGCTCAGTGGGTTCTGCATCTGGTGTTGCCCTGAGCTGTGGGATAGGTCGCAGATGTGGCTCGGATCCCGCTTTGCTGTGGCTGTGGCTGTGGCTGTGGCTGGCAGCTGCAGCTCTGATTTGATCTCTAGCCTGGGCTGCTGTGGGTGCAGCCCTCAAAATGAGGAAAAAAAAAAAAAAAAAGAAGAAGACGTCCCATCCAAGGCCCTGGAACCTGTGAATGTGACTTTGTTTAGAAAAAAGGTCTTTGCAGATGTTTGCAGATGCAGTTCAGTTATGGATTATTTTTTTTGGCCACACCTGCAGCGCGTGGAAGTTCCCTGGTCAGGGATCAAACCCGCACTGTGGTTGCGGCTTGGGCCATAGCTGCCGCAACGCTGGGATTCCTAAACCTGCTGCACCACAAGGGAAATTCCTAGTTATGGAAATTGAGATCACCATGGATTATCCAGGTGGCCTTAAAATGCAAGAAAGTGTCCTTGGAAGAGTCAAGAAAGGAGAAGACACAGAGATGAGAAGGAGAACGGAGGCCACTTTGGAGCGATGCAGCCACAAGCCAAAGAACTCCTGGAGCCACCAGACGCTGGTGGAGGCAAGGAAGGATTTTGCTCTAGAGGCTTGGGAGGGAGCGGGGCCTTCCTAACACCTTGCTGTTGGACTCCTGGCCTCAGAACCATGAGAGAGTTCTTTTCTGATGCTTTAAGCCGCCCAGTTTGTGCTCGTTAGTTACAGCAGCCCTGTACACCATGCGATGCATGGAACTGCATTTTATTGCCATAGGATGGTCATGGAAAAGCTGCTTGCTGGAGCAAACAGCAGTGGAAAAGCTCACAGGAACTCTTAGGTCCTGCCAGGCTCGCTGTATCTCTGTGACAGTGGCCTTGCTTAGCATATCCAAGTGGCTTTGAGCCACCTCCCTTGGGAAAGCGCTCGGTGCAGGACCAGAGCGATTCCCACAGATGGAGGGGGCTCAGCCTGGGCCAGGCGCTCTCTCTCCTGCAGCTGTCCTGCCTTTATGCCATCCACGACACAGGCAGCTTTGGTTAAAGCCCCCCCCTCCCCCGATAGTGTGCCGAGGAGAAATCGCTGGAGAATGTGCCAGCAAGCCATCGAGGGGGGGGGGGGGAGAGCATAAGCAGGGGCCACAGCTCTCAGGCTCTGAAGGAATCGGACTGAGTCACTCTTTTGCGCAGAAACATCTCTGGGCCCTCCTCCACGATCAAGTTCAAACGCCTCGGCCTGGAATTGAAGACTTTTCAGGATCTGGCCCCAAGCTGCTGCCAGAGTCCAGGAGGGCCCTGAGGAGCCCGAATGCTGAGCCAGCTCTCCGAGGCCTGGCTCTGTGGTTGAGACCATGGCCTGTTGATCAGCACCCGCATCGCTCAGGTGGCCGGCTGTACTTTTTGTGCTTGGGTGTAGGTTATCTTCTTTTGGTAGTTTCCAGCCTATTTCACTGATGGCTGTTCAGCGGTTGGTTGTGAGGTCGATGTTTCTGTGAGAGACGGTGAGTTTAAGTCCTTCTCCTCTGCCATCTTGTCCTGGATGCCACCCCCCTGGCCCCCTCCCCCGGCCATACTCTCTCTGTGCTGGAGCCAGAACGAGCTGGCCTACCATAACCTTCCCAGGGTCCCCCTCTGGCCCTGTGCCATCCTGCACCTCCTTGAGCTGGCTTTGCTCAGTGTGACAGGCAGGGGGGCCTGCCCACTGCCCCCTGCCCACCCCCCCGGCCCAGGAGCTCCTCAGTGGTGGTGCCTGACTCCCCCCAGTAACTGTCCAGCTCAGCCCACAGTAGTTGCGCCATCAATGTTTGCTGATGTGAGTTGGATTAAACCCACTGAAAGGTACTCCCCCTCAGACTGAGACTGGGTCCCCTCCGTCTTGGGGGTTTACGCTGCTTCTGTGTGGGTAGCGTCTCTGTGGCCTGCTTATTCCAGCCCTCTGACGTGATCTCACCAAATCCTGCTTTTCTGTGGGCACTTTAGGCTGGCTGCCCTGTACAGCTGGGCAGGCTGTGCACTGCGCAATTCCAGGTGACACCATGCACTGAGACCATGATGTGAGTGGAACCCACCAGAGGTGTGTAAGATGGGGGCTCTGTCCCAGAGGCCTCTGTCTCCAGATGCCAGGCCCGGCCAGGGAGCTGAGACTCCGTATCTAGAGGCATGGCCAGGGCTTCCTCCTGGGGCTGCAGAATCCCTCTGTAGATGCAGTCAGCCCCCAGAGCCTCCTCAAGGGGAGACCTCATTCTCCGTTCCTCTGTCTAATCATGGAACTAGATGGGTCCTGAACCAGGCCACCCACCAGCTGCCCGACATGCCAGGCCTCTGCCTCAGTAAGTGACACACAGTGTGGTGCTGACCGGGGCACTTTGAGAGGGAAGAGGAGCCTCGAGGTCTTATTCTATAAGGACAGCAGGTGTAAACGGTGACTGTCCCTGACAAACTGAGTGTCCAACCCAGGTCTGCCTGACACCATGACCCGTGATCTTCTTCCTACTCAGCGACAGGGAGCACATCCCAGACAAGGTCATTTGGGGGAGAGAAGGGCATGGTAGGGCCAACGCAGGGAGTGCTGTCCAGAGAGGGGTCCTGCTGGGCCCTCTGGGGGGACCGTTGCTTTTGCTTTCTGTGTCCGCAAAGCTGCTCCCATCGCAGGCTAACTTCTGTGAGCTGGACCAGGTGGGGCCAGGAGAGCTGGCACAGAAGGCCTTCAGCTGGTGGTCAGGGGCTTGGGAATTAGTCCTGGGTCCACGTGACTCGAGCCAGCCACCTCCATGACCTGGGCCTCGGTCACCCCTTTTGCAAAACCCCTGCCCTGCCTGCCATAGAGGAGCCTCGAGAAGCTTCTGGGTGATCATGTGAGTGAGGGGCTTCATGCCCCGCAGGGGGTCTCGGCTCCTGCTTGGTGTCTGTGCTGTATCTCCTCCCAGTGCCCGCTGTGTGGACAAATGGATGCCAGGCATTTCCGGACTCTCTACCAACACGCTCACCAAGTATTTCCTGTTGGGGACCTACCCCTGAGTACACCTCTCTGGGGAGTTAAAAACTAAAGCTACGGGAGTTCCCGTCGTGGCTCAGTGGTTAACAAATCCGACTAGGAACCGTGAGGTTGCAAGTTCGACCCCTGGCCTTGCTCAGTGGGTTAAGGATCCCGCGTTGCTGTGAGCTGTGGCGTAGGTTGCAGATGTGGCTCTGATCTGGCGTTGCTGTGGCTCAGGTGTAGGCCGGCGGCTATAGCTCCGATTAGACCCCTAGCCTGGGAACCTCCATGTGCCTCGGGAGCGGCCCTAGAAGAGGCAAAAAGACAAAATAATAATAATAATAATAATAAAGCTATGATATTCCTTCCTTGAAGCATTCTGGATGCAATGGAATAATACAGACCCATCCAAGAGCAAGAGTGCAACTAACTGAGACACCGCCGTGGGTGACCAGGGGGCCAGCCTGGAGGTGGCTGTGGACCGGCGGCTGAGAGGAGAGGGAGGCAAGGGGACCCAGGAAGGAGCCTCATGGTGGCTGTGACCTTGGCAATGGCAGTGGTGGTTGCAAAGAAGTGGTCTGGGTTTCCACTCCTCCTGGGAGACGTGCTAGCACCCCCTGGCTACCTGACCACTCTCTACATGACCTGATGTGGAGCCAGAAAAAACGAGCAGTGCAAGAGGATCTCTCTCAGTCCTGGGCTGGAACTAGGGCCTGAGTAGGGGGCAACATAGGCCCCTGCTGGGACCAGGGCAGGGAAGGGCTGAGGTCAGCAACACACGCTCAGTTTCTGATAATTTTAGCCACAAGGGGAGGAGGCCTGTGCTTCTTTATTTGAGTTGATTGTCTTCAGTCTAAACGAGTCCCTAGGGAGCCCCACGGCTGGGACAGGAAGGCTTCAGGGCTGACAATGGGCGGCTGGCGGACTCTTCCCCAGGAAGGAGCAGCCCCAGATCTGAGCGGTGGCGGCGGGAGGACAGTTGCATCCCCAGGAGGCCCAGGAGGTCGCTTTTGGATCCGGAAGGGTCGAGGGATGGATCACGGGAACGGAAACATGGGAAATATGGCCAGAGTTAGCCGAGGTCCAGCTGGATTCAATTGTTAGTCCATGCACTTGGGGACTTTCCACAGGACAGAGCGAATGTTCTCTGCCTAGAACATGAAGTTCAGGGGACCTTCGGACTCAGCCCTCTGCGTTTCTGCTGCCCTGCAGCCTTCCTGGGTGACCTTGGGGTTAGCACCAGGACACCGCCTTCCTTGGTGATGGGTGGGCGCTGGGGCTGAGGACCTGGCAAGAAGGATTGTGGGCTCTTAGCAGAGGTGCCCGGCAGGCAGCTGCTCACACGGGCACGCCTGCTGGGAGGTTGATGTGTTTAAATGACAGTGTTCTGACTTATTAGACTTGGCTGCCCTCAATAATCTGTCCATTCTCTTTCCCTGGAAGAAATATTATGAGAGATTCTTAGAGGCTGACCTTTGTCATGAGGGTCCCACTGTCCCTCGAGCCTATTGCTGGGACAGTCATGCTGTTTGCTCCAAGAAAGCCCAGGGGTCTTATAAGGATTCCATTTCACAATGAGGCAGGGCGATGCCATTGATAACACGTGGCCTTCAGAGCCTGAAAAACCCCTCTGTTGCCCGTGACCTTGGGCCAATCACTTAACCTTTCCAAGGTAGGTTTCCTCATTTGGTAAAAATCGATAGTAATATCTGCCTTCAATAGTAATATCATGCCTTGAGAAACACATGAGATGTATTTATGAAATGGTTGGAATAGACTCTGGCACATGGTAAGTTTTCAGAAAATTTAGCTTATTCTAAAAATATCTCCTCCCTCTCCCATTATTGGGGATAAGTATATATATATGACGTGCATATATCTCTCTCCACATTTAAGCCATATCAGCATCTTGTGGCTGATTCAACCCTTCTGCCTGCTAAAGAGAATAAGCCCCTGACCCATTTCATGGGGTTGCTTTGAAGGATGACTAATAAATGTGCTCATAAAAATCTCCGCTAAATGTCAAATCCATAAAGACATAATTCAAGGAGAGTAGGAGTTTCTTCAAGGTTGCACATCCAGCTGGGGACAGAGAAAATGTGAGATCTTAAAGCTGACTCTGTGTGTGTGTGTCTGCCTGTCTGTCTGTTTTATTTCAAAACTTTACAGAAAAAAAAGAACCAACACTCAAGAGCCTAGCTTTTTTTGTTTTTGTTTGTTTGATTGTTTAGGGCCTTACCCCAGCGTATAGAAGTTCCCAGGGTAGGGGTCAAATCAGAAATGCAGCTGCCAGCCTATGCCATAGCCACAGCAACTTGGGATCTGAGCTGCGCCTGTGACCTACACGACAGCTCACGGCAATGCTGGATCCTTAACCCACTGAGCGGGGCCAGGGACCGAACCCATGTTCTCATGGATGCTAGTCCAGTGGGGACATGGGGCATCCGCAACCTGGCTTAAAAGCTGGAAGGCAGTTCAGGGAGGGAGACTTGGACATTTCCATCCAGGCATCAGGGAAAACTTCCTGGAGGAGGTGGCCTCGGAGTCAGGCCTTCGATGGCCCGGTAGAGTTGACTAGGGGCGGGGCTGGAGGAAGACGAGGGTGTCTTGGTGGGACAGTCTGAGTGGTGGGGGAGGAAGGGAGGAAAGGGCCCAGGTCTCCTCTGTGATCCTGAGCACCCCTGACTCCAAGTCTGAACCTGCACACGCCATTCAACCAAGTGAAAGCCAATCCCAGTTAAGTGGGCTCAGCCTCATTGGCAGATGAAAGAACCACCGTCTTCTGTGACTTGATTCACCCCGTGAAGCTCCTGGACGCGTCCCTTCTAACCGCACGCAGTTCTAGTCTTTAGAAGAGTCCTATTGACTATACTTCCCTCTGTACCCTTTACAGTCTGGTGACACTTTGGTGCTTTGCAAGAAACAAACCCATCCCACCCATGAATCTAGCTCTGACAGGGGAAGAAATCAAGGGGCTGTTGTTTCAGGTGTTCCAGACTCTCATTCCTTCATCCTTTTCGTTTTTCAATCATTTAACTGAGCAGCTACTCTGTTGTCCCTTCAATTTTTTTTCAGTCAACAAACATCTACTCCCTCCTCTGTTCCAGGTGCTGTGCTAGGTGCTAGGGACCCAGAGTGGCATCAAACATCTCTTCTCCCTCAAATAAGCCAAACTCAGAAAGGCCTTATTCTCGTAATATAACCGTGACGCTTCCATGTGTCATAAACAGAAGGCTTGTAGAAGCTGCTGTGTCGAGTGTGAAAACCCGCAATTGCAATCCAGTGTGTTACGGCGAGGTATTGCCAAGTGCACAAGCTTTCCAGGGGTGCCTGGGAGAAACTTCCAGAGCAGGCCAGACTCAGGGAAGGCTCTTGGGGAGAAGATGGATCTGCATGGGAAGGAGTGAAAAAGTCAGAGAACCACCTGGACGAAAGCTCTGCAGCATGTGGACAGCTGGGGGTTGTTTGCAGCTAAACGGGCCCAGATCATGAGGGGCCTCTGACCACGTTAAGGAGTCTGAACTTTACCTTGAGGGTGGTCAGCTTCCAGGAGGGGACTTGACACAGGGTGGGTTTTCAGGAAGCTCTGGTTGTGGGTGGCGGCAGTTGCCAGAATGAGATGCTTGTCCTTGGCCTGGGCCTAGGGGCCAGGTCAGACCCCGGGTTTGGGGAGACCTCTGAGCAGCTCGGGGGCCCGCCGTGTTGTGGAAATCCTGGGAGCCACACCCCCCAACCTGCTCTACCCTTGACCCAGCTAGAATCCACCAGGCGGTGAGGACAGCCAGGGCACAATTCCGCCGACCCAGGAGTCCCTGGGGCATTTCCAGGCGGCAGGTTTCTGCGAAAAAGCCGCCAGTTTCTGCTCCCGGACAATCCCTTCACCGTAGCCAGGCAATTAATTATTTCTTATCTCACCGAGTAAGGGGCCCACGTGGAAATCACTCCCATCCTTCTGTTCAATTTTCTGTTGCTGTTTGTTCTGAACAGGAAAAGAGCAGAAAATAGAACAGTTTTCAGAATGGTTGCCAATTGGAGGTTTTTTTAATTTTTTCCTCCCCATTTATTTCTGAGTGGTGGGATCAGGGAGGGAGAGGCCAGGGGGCCCTTTCTCTGGGGCCATTGAGTTGGGAGCTGGCACCCCACAGGGGGTGTGCTCTGGGCGGTGACCGCTTGCAGCCCCAGAATCTGCCTCAGCCCCAACCCTAGGCTGTCCATCTCGGGGTTATTACCTTTGTGGAGAGAGGTTTATCAAGTCCCTGGTGCAGTTCAGGCCTTCTGAATCCTGGAGGGGCTGAAATGAGAGAGGGGAGGGGGGCACAGGCCAGCCTGGCTGGTTGCCTGGTGTCTAGAAGGGAGCGCTAGGCTAGGAGCAGGGGAGCCAGGTTTTGGCCCCAGCTCTGCCTACTCGTGTGATGCTGAGCTATCGTGTTCTCTTCCTGGCTTCGGTTTCCTCATCTGGAAAATGGGTCTTCCACGCTCACAACTGCCTCAAGAAAAAATAGGACATAGCTCCCTGACTCCCTCATCCCTAAATAAAACACTGGCACTGAGAGTCCAGGTTAGATACTGCAAAGCTGCGGTATGTATTTGGGGGGTGGTCTCTGTGCCACGATCTGGCTACCGTTCGTGTCTCTCCAGAAACTTCTGGGAAACAGCCCTCAGGGGGCCTTGACATCCTCCGTTTCAAGGAGGGTCCCTGGAGCCTCGGAAGCTGGGGCAGCGCTGGGAAGCGGAGACACACTCCGGGCTCTCTGGCATCAGGTCAGTGGGGGGAGCACCTCTGCTGTGTTCTCACTGCATGACCTTGGACCCACGCATCTCTTTGAGCTTCACTTTCTTCATTTGCCTGATGGGAATGACAATGCTGGCCCACGTGACGGAGGGAGAAATAAGTGAGAAGAGAGAGGGGGTCATGTTGACAGCGTTCACGGCCATACTCCTGGTCCTCGGATGGCCTCGGATGTTTGTTGAATGAATAATTCAAGTGACTGTAGAGCACCGTGTCTAGCATAGAACCAGAGGGAATCCCAGCTGCTGCCGTCAATACGCCCCGCCCCTCGGATGCTTCCTTCACCTCCAGGGGAGGTACTGACTCTGATCCATGCTCAGCGCCCCCATTCTTGCAAGTGACACTTTCCCACAGAGGGATGTTGGTACCACACCCTGATCTCTGCCAGCTGCCAGAAGCCTCTATTGTTTGCCCCACCAGAGGCTGAGGGGTGTTGTGAAAGCCGAGTCTTCCCAAAGGCAAAAGGGTCTCTGATTCCCAGCAGGGGTCACCCAGCTGGCTCCGCCCTGCCTTGTATTGTCCTCCTGCCAAGGTGGGGCCGTGTCAGCGCCGCCTGGACCTGGCCTTGTCCACCCTCCCTGTCCTGCTGGATGTGAGGCTGCAGGCTGCCCCTGCTGGTTTGGGACGGGAGTTCCGGCCTCTGCTCCCTTCACACCCACGCCATCTCCCCTGAAGCCCAGTCGCTGGTTTGGCTCGTCCTGTGCCACCCTCAGCCTCTGGCTGGCTACTCAGGTTTCTGTCACCGGCTTTTGAAATCGTTCTTAACCTGTGCTGTCTGGAGAGGTGAGCTCCCTCTGGGGCCCCGTGGGCTTCCTGACCTGAGCAAGCCCCCAGCACTCACCTGGGGCCTCCCTCCTGCCCCCACTTTCCCCTGCCCTGTGTCCAGGGTGCTAGAGGGACCCCTTTTTCCTGAACCCCCACCCAGCCCCCCTGTGGCCTTACACTCATGCTTCACCCCCTAGGAAGCAGCTGATGACGCTCATGGCCTCAGGTGACAGCCCACCACTCATCGGCTCCTGCGGATAAGGGGAGGGGAGTGGTCTGTGGGTCACTGGGAGCAGGGGGGCCTTGGTCTAGGACTCTTCCCCTGGGGGGGTAGTATTGGGACAGGGTGGGGTCCCCTTGCCCAGGGTGAAGCCTGTCCTGGCTGTATCTCCTCCTGAGCCACCACCCCTGAGGCAGGCTCTCCTGCCAGGGCAAACGATGAGGGGGGTGGGCCGCGAATCCAGCTGGAGGAGGCTGTCACAGGAGCACTTTTATTGAGCATCTACTGTCTCCAGGAGTGTAACACCAGCTGTGTCCGTCCTGCGTCACTCACTGTTCGGTGAGGAAGGGGAGGCAGCTAGAGCTGTGTCGGAGCCACAGAGGGAGGTGGAGGTGGAGGGGGGGGGTCTGAAGGCAGTGTGGGCACCGGAAGTCCTCACAGAGAAGCTGGCCTTGAACTCCGCGCTGACTTTTGACAGGCAGAGATGAGGAAGGGCATTTCAGGAGGAGGGAACAGTGTTGCTGAAGGCCAGAGGGGAGAAGACATGGCCATGCAGGGGGCGGGAAGAATTCTGGGCTCTTCTGACGGGGGTTGCAGGTAAGGCAGCTGTGAAGCAGGTGGGCTGACTGTCTTGGTTTCTGGGACTGAGACGCCTCTCAGCACACAGGACTTTCGGTGCTAAAACCAGGAAGGTCTTGGGCAAAGTGGGGATGAACTGGTCTCTGAACTGGGAAAGCTAATGGAGTTCCCATAGACACAGGCTTTGAGTACGCTGGGCAGATGTTTGATGTTCTGTGCTCTGAGCCACGGGCAGTTACAAAAGGATGTTTTTGGTAAAGAGAAGGGGAGAAAGCATCCTCTACAATCTAAGCCCGCTTGGTCCCCCACACTGATGGCACTCTATCTCCATTTTGCAAATGAGGAAACTGAGGGTCAGAGAAGTTAGGTTCCTTGCCCAAGGTCACACAGCAAATAAGCAGCAGGTGGTTCCAAAGGCGTGCTCTGGGCCGCTGAGCCAGCTGTCTCAGGTGAGGGTCTGCAGGCCAGGGGGGTGGGTGTTACGCCCTAAAGTCAAGGCTGTCTGGGATCTCTCTGAAGATGCAGCCTCAGAAGCTCCTGGAAGACGGGCCTGCACGGACTCTTGGTTTCCTTGTGTGGCGCATAGACAGCCGCCAGCAGCCCCAGGGCTGCCTTGGCCTTCTGGGCTCTGTGCCCCCGCTGGCCATCCCGGGGTCCATGAACAGTGCTGAATGGACGATGGGACCCATATTGGCCCCACTGTGACCAACAGACCCCGGAGGGGCTGACCATGCTGCAGCCCCTCCCAGCGGTGAGAAGAGCACTGCCTGGGCTGGAGGAGGCTCTGAGCCGGGAGCACGTTCTCCGCTCCAGGATCAGCAAGAACAGGCCCGGGTCCGGCTCTCCCCTGACTGAGCCCAAGCTGCTTGGGATGTGGCAGCTTCTCCTCCCAGGCAGCCAGGCACACAAGGGTTATGGGGCCAGCCCAGCGAGTCCTCACCTGGAAGCTGCCATTGGGCAGGGCAGAGCCGGCCTCAGGAGGAAGACTGGCTGGGGTGGCGGGTGGCATGACCAGTCAGAGGGCACAAATGTTTGGACAGGTGGCTGGAACCTGACGGCACAAGTCTGGCAATGGGCAGCCAGGCAGGAAGCCAGGCACATGGATGTTCCAGGTGTGCGATAAGGGGGCAGAGAGTGGTCTGCATGGTACCTGCCCTCGGCACACAGAGCTGGCTTTCAGGGCACCCTATGTTTGGCATGCCCTTGGTTGTGGAGTTACACCTGGGAGCCAGGCTGCGGGGGAGGGCATCCCAAAGTCAGGGCTGCAGCAGCGATGCTCTCCCCCACAGGTTTGCAGTTTGCAATGATGGACACCAGGGCTGAGCTGGTGGGGAGTGGGGGCCTCTGTGTGGGAAGCTCTGCCAGGGGAGCCCCCTGTGGGCCCCCAGAAGAGAAACGCTAGTGTTGGCTGCCTGGGCCTCAGCCGAGGGCTCTGGGCAGATGTGTGGAAGGGGTACCTTGGTTGGAAGGCTTTGCTAGAAAGCAGCACTGTTTCTAGAGAAGATGCGGGGCAGGTGGGTGTTTGACTCCTCCCCCTCCCTAGCAGGCACTTGATTTGCCAGGGACTGGGGATGGTGCCCCCAGGGGGACCATAACACAGGGCCCCCCTTGGCCTCTGGCTGGCCACTCCGGATGTGGGTCCGATGCTCAGATGTCTCTCACTGGCTTTTGCGCAGCTCTGGGATCTAGAAGGACTGATTCTGATTCTGGTCGGGAACAACAAGGCCTCTTTCCTGTAGTTTGGGGTGGGGGTCCCGCTGAGCTTTTCAAGAGGCATCTGGGGGAGGGGGAGATATTGCCTTATGGTCACAGAGTTTCTGTTTGGGGCGATGAAGTGTTTAGAAATAGCGGCGACACAACGCTGTGAATATCATCATTGTCACTGAATTGTATGCTTGTGGTTAAAATGGCAGTTTTATGTTAAATGTATATATTTCACCACAATAAAAAAAAACCTGGAAAACTGTCAAGGTCATGAACAACAAGAAAGACTGAGACACTGTCACAGATGGAAGGAGACTGAGAAAACGTGACAAGCAAGGTAGTGTGGTCACTGGGATTAGACCCTGGAAGAGGGAAAAAAGGACAATTAATGTTCACTAAGGCAAGACCGGAGAAATGCGAGTCAAGTTTGCAGTTCAGTTAATCATACTGTCCCGACGTTAGTTTCTGAGTTGTGACAAACGTTCCACGGTTATGTAAGATGTTGCCGTTAGAGGAAGCCGGGTGATGGGCGTATGGGAACTCTCTGTACTGTCTTTGTAACTTGTCTCTAAAGCTAAAATTATTCCAAAATAAAAAGTTAAAAAAAAATCAAAAGCAAGACTTGGACTACAAAGGAGAGCTGGGCCCACACGTGGTCCTGGGTCCCTGGCTCTGCCCAGGAAATGCCAGGGCGTGGAGTTGGGCGGGTCCAGGGGGCCGGGGAGGCCGCTGGTCCGGCTGCACCCCTCACCCCATTCACCCCATGATAACCGTGTTCTCCTTCGCAAACAGCCCACCCCAGGCCCCTTCCCTTCTGCGCGTCTTGGTTTCCCTCTCTGCAATGGCTCCACTTCTAGGCCTTCTCTGCGCGCCCGTGGGCCTGGGCACGGGGACCTCAGCATCCTGAGAAGTGCTTTCCTGGCACACAGTGGTCACAGCCTGCCCTGGCCATGCGTCCTGAGGGCAGGCTGCCAGCAGGGCTCCTGTTCCCAGTCAATGACTGGGGAAAGAAGTAAAAGTTTAGGATGGGGAGGAGACAAACCGGAAACTGACTTCTCGTGAGCAGGTGGTTCGGCTTGACTTCCCTACAAGGCAAGGTAAGTGTGCTTATCCCCATTTTGCGGATCAGGAGGTTGAGACTGAGAGAGGTCAACTCCTCCCCTGTGTATCAGAACCGGGCATCTGTCGGACTCCAGCTTCTGTTTTTTGCCCCCTCACTCAGGCAGAAGGGATGGGCATCCAGCTTCCCAGGTGGCGGTGGGGGGCAGTGGCAATGTCCAGGCTACAGGACATTCTGAGCTTCTAGGAGTGTCAGGTGACAGCACAGAGGGCACGCTTGGTGATGTCATTCTCTGGGGGGGCAGGGCATCTGCTTGCAAGATGAAAGTTCCTACAGACAGAGGGCAGGGCTGGGGGGAGGAGTCTCGGTGACTCATGTTGGGGGTGTTGCTGCATGAAACTGGGGAGGCTGCAGCCCCCAGGGTACCGACAGGACCTGAAGTAGATCCCAGGCCTTCTTGGAAGACATCATCCCCCGACCCCGAGCTCCCACTCTCCATGATGTGGTTTCTTTGGTTGCTGTTTTGTCTTTGGAGGGACCACCCACATCCCAGAAGAGACCCTCCAGATGCTTCCTCGGGCCCCCTGAGGATCCTGCTGGCCTTCCGGGGCTTTGCTTCCATCTCCCCACCCCTCCCACCCCTCTGTAGACACTTCCTGTTTGTGGCCTCAGGATTCTTCCCACCTCTGTGACGTTCCTCATTGATGGTGCCACACCCACCGTCCCAGGGGTGGTCTCCTTGGGGTGGCCACCCTTGCCGGCACTGTGAGCTCCCAGACATCGTGGGTGTGGCCATCATGGGCTCTGGTCCTCAGCACTTAACGGAAAGCAGGGCTGGAGCCAAGCATTGGGCAACCTAGGCACTGGCAGGTGAGCCATGCGTGGGAGATCCTGGCTGGAGTCCAGCCCAGCCTGGACACTACTGCTCGTCACAGAGCCTCGGGTTGGAAAGGCAGATCCAAAGCTCAAGGCCCTAGTCCAGGCTCAGACCCATCTCGCTACTCTGGGTACGGCCACCGTGGCCAGTGAGGGCTGTGTGACCACTGTGTGCCAGGAAAGTGTAACTTTCCATAAAGTGTATCCACCCCCCCCAGCCAGAACATTCTGTGATTTCTGCCTGTGGGTGCTGGCTGTGATTGTGCACAAAAACCCAGTGTGTTTCCAGTAAAACACCGAGTGATCTAGAAAGCAATGCCCCCCCACCCCCGCATTTATTCTTAGAAGTCCCAGAAAGCTGTCGACCAGCTCCCTCTCAGAAATGGGACGCTAGCAGGTGGTCCACTGGTGACAACCCACCAGGTTCCTGCCCTGAGCTGAGAGCAGTCTGGGGCAGGCCTGAGGAAGTGGGCTGGGTCAGGAGGAGGCTCACAGGACCCGTGGCTGGCACAGAGCGCTGCAGGGAACCGGGGCGACCTTCCGCCATTCAGCTGCTCCCCGAGCCCTTTGTTGGTAAGCGCACCTGTGTCATATACTCGCCTCCTTTTCCAAGTAATTTGATCCAGGAGATTCCCCTGCCAAGGCCTCCCTGGAGGTGAAGGGGATCCTGGTTTGAAGTCTCTCTCAGTTCCTTGTGTTTGTCCTTTGGGAACGGGGAGTCAAGCCAGAGCCATCCTCTTTTATTGATGCTGAAAGTGTTTGGGGGGGGGTGCGGTGGGCAGAGGGGCCTGGAGACGAGAGACTCAGACCATTTGGGCTCCCTCAGGAGCTCAAGGTGGCAAGACTGAGGGTACAAACGACTCCTCAGCAACACGTGTGAAAAGAGCCCAGGAAGGGAGCAGAAGGTTACATGGGGCACAGCTAGGCAGACCGGGAAGGCTTCCTGGAGGAAGGGGCATTTGACGGAGACTTGAAGGATTTTTTTTCTTTAATCCTGAGCATTGCAAGAGCAGCCAGGAGGCGTGAAGTTCCTGATGAAAGGGACTGCAGAGGGGAAGTGGCTGAGGCCTGGACCCTGTCAAGCAGGCCAGGGCTGGATCCCATTCTGGAGGCTGGGCCATGAGCCTCTGGGGAGGTTCCCTTGCTCCCTGAGCAACTCCCTCACCGGAAGAGAAGAGAGATTGTGAAGACACTGTCAAATGACAGTGAGACAAAGCCAGCCCAGCCCACGACGGTGTGTTCCTGTCACACTCGCTTGCATCCAAAGGTGGTGGCCGCCTCTGGGCGTGTCTAGGTAGCCCCGTGTTTGAAGGGAATCCGTAGACATCACAGGAGCACCCCTTAGCAAGAGAGAAGCATCATCGCTCCGTCAAAGCCATGGCCCCTTCCTTAGGGCAGGTGACAGGATGGTCTGTGTGTCCTAAAACAGCCCTGGCCCTGGAGATTTCCACACGCCAGCCTCTCTCCAGAGAGAAAGCGCATCTGAGGCCGCTCCCCCTGGGGTTCCTGACAGAGGAGTCCTCCCTGTGTCGCAGCGGGAAGCAGCCCCAGCCAGTCCCTCCATCAGGAGGGGCACCTTACAGTCAATAAAGGGATGCCTGTTGCCATTTTTTCTCCTCAGAGCTACTCGCTCAGTCAAAGCCCTTGGCACCTCAAAGCGGCCCTGGGCCCGAGTCCCGGGGTGAGATGCCACTTCAGGAACACAGAACTTTGCTGACCCCTGTAACTGAGCCAAACCCTTCTCCTCAGTCCACAAGTGGCTTCGGAAGAAGGAGCACTGACAGGTGTGTACCGAGTTATTCACCCGCAGGCCGGGGAAGTTTTTTGTCCTGACCCAGCGGCTTGCTCCATAGGTGGGAGAGACAGATACATAATTAAATACATCAGGGCCTCAAAGAGGGTCTGGTGGGCTAGCCTCCCAGAAGGCATCTTTGCTTCTGGGTCTGTGACAGGGACATGTTCCAGCCCCGGCAGGGACGCCCGGCACTGAGGACCTATTCTCCGAGCATGCTGAGGGCACTTGCCCCTGACTCTTGTGTTGCTGGGGAGCCCTTTTGTCCTCTGGCCCAGGGACAGGGCTGATTGGCCCTGCACCCAGAGTCTGCCCAACACTCTGAGCCAATCTGTGGAACTGCCTTCAACCCTGCTGGGGTCTGCCTTGTGCTTGAGGCCCAGGTGGGTCCGGGAAGCAACGCAGACAGAGAGGTGGAGAGATCCCCCACGCTGCCCCACGTGGCTCCTGGCCAAGCTAGAGCCATATGAACTCATCTCACAAGGTCAGAGAGGATGAGACGGTGGTGTGTGGGGCCCAGACCATCCGGGCAGCAGGCTGGTGGGAATATTGACATGGGGAAGTTATTCTTGAAGGCGATTTGACCCAAGCTTCCCATAGCTGGGGCTAGAGATGGGTCTTGGAAAGCTACTGCAGAGGAAGGCACACAGTCTGCGGTGGGCATCTGGCGTGACCTACAGATGAGCCAGGAGAGTCCTATTCAGCTCCCTTGATGAGTGTCTCCCGTGCTGCCTTGCCACCATGGAGGTGGCGCTACCGCCACCGCAGAGATGACAGCAGCAGGGCAGAGAAGAAACATGACAACCCAGGGGCGGCAGAGCCAGTAGTTAGAGGAAATCAGGGGAGTTTCCGTCTTGGCTCAGTGGTAACAAACCTGACTGGTACCCATGAGGATGCGGGTTTGATCCTTGGCCTTACTCAGTGGGTTAAGGGATCTGGCATTGCCATGAGCATCTGGCATTGCTGTGGCTGTGATGTAGGCTGGCAGTTGTAGCTCCAATTCGACCCCTAGCCTGGGAAGTTCCGTATGTTGCAGGTGTGTCCCTAAAAAGACAACAACAACAACAACAAAGGGAGATCAGCGTCAGCCATACTCTACCCAGGCCAGCTCCTGCGGGCTGGAAAGCTTCAGCTCCCTGGAGACATTGAGAGACGGCAGGGACGAAGGCAGGGTCTCACTGTGCAAAGCCTCAGAGGTCAGGCAGGGGATGGGGAGGGGTGGTCCCCCCTGTGATATTGGCTAAATGCTCCACGTTTCACATGAAAAGCCCCACCTCTCCAGGCAGGCTGTTTTGTTAATGGCTTTGGCTTTGCTTCTGGAGGGGACTTGCGGGAGCAGCTGGGACAGGGCTCGGACACAGGCTGGGGCTCTTCTCTGAGCTCCAGCACTTCTCAACTGGGTGGCCTCGAGCAGATCACTTAAACTCTCTGATCCTCAGTTTCTTCATCGTGGCAAGATCTAATAATACGCTGCCAGCTGCTGGGAGGATTAGAGGCACGGTGTGCAAAGTGCTGGACATATGATCACGTAGAGCAATGAGGAGCTATCAATATGATGTCAGCTGCCAGCGGCAGCCACCTCCTCCTCAATGGTCCCTGCCTCAACCACCCAATCACCTCTGAGGAGAGACTGTTTCGACTTTTGCTGATGCTGCAGGATGAAGGCGAATCTCCCACGGATCTGGAACAGGGCCACGTGGTCTGGGCGAGGCCCTGAACATAAGACAAAATCAAGTGGCTTCCCTGATCTTGCATCCCACCTGTCTTACACAGCATCCGAGAGAAGCCGCCGATGTAGACAGCTGGTCCCGCAGCGTGCCCGCTCAGAGGAGCTATTAGCGGTGTCATGCATCCATTTGTAATGAAATGGACGTGTTTTGATTTCTCTGGGAAGCTGGATTTTCTCCCAAATCCTTGCTGCTTTCATCCTAGGACATAAAACAGCCCATGCTAATCTCATACGGAGGGGCAGCGGTTATAAGGCGCCCATGGAATCTGATCACCAACTCGGCTCCTGGGCGGCTGCTTTGATCACTGGGACGGAGCAAGCCTTGCCCAGCTTGATGCTAATAGCCCCATGCATTATTGACGAGCCGAGTTTCAGGGGCAGACACACTGGGAGGGGTATCCAGATTGCAGGCTGGAGTGTCAGCTGCCTCCCTCACTCCTCGGTGGCGGAGCTTTGTAATCCAGCAGAGCCACTAAAAATAGGCACCTGACAGAGTTGTCTGTGCAGCTTGCCCCACCCTTGTGGCAGACTGGTCGGAGGGCA
The DNA here is from genome assembly GCF_054392235.1 of Sus scrofa. Classification (NCBI taxonomy): domain Eukaryota; kingdom Metazoa; phylum Chordata; class Mammalia; order Artiodactyla; family Suidae; genus Sus; species Sus scrofa. The sequence continues at coordinate 129,930,676 of NC_139385.1, read as the reverse complement.
GCTGACACGGAACAAGCATATAAGGTGAAACCACCACTTTGCAATTCTCTCAGTTGCTGCTCCTCTGGTCTAAATGTCTGAGGACTGAACGGCTGCCTGGGGCGCATCCTCAGGAAATCCACATCCACGGCCTCAGGTGGCTGCAGGCGGGGCTGTGGCTGGATTACCTCCTCTTACCCCTCTGAGAAGGACACGGATACCCATGTTTTGGGACCACTGGGGCAAGGCAAAGCTTGGGACTTAATTATCCATGCAAATTTGCTGGAAATGCTAAGAGCAATAGGCAGGCTTATTGCACTCATGCTCTCTTACTCTTTGAACAGGATAACCTAGCCAAACACTCTCTCATTCATTCAAAAACCACTCTTTGACTACCTACAATGTGGGATAAAATAGTGAGCAAGGACAGATGCGACTCCCAGCTGTGACCTTCAAGCTGGCCCCCAGTGACCCCTGCCTCCTTGTATTCATGCACTTGCAGAGCCAGTTCCCACTGATTAGGACTGACCCGTGTAAATGGATAGAATACTTTGGAAATGAAGGAGTGGGGCGTCTGAAGTGCTAAGAGGCATTGCGGCTTCCACCTTGCTCTCTTGGATCGCTTGTTCACTGAGGAAAACCAGCCGTGCTGGGAGGACACTCAGGCAGCTCTACGGCGAGGCCCAGCGGTCGTGGTAGAAGTGGATCTTCTAGCCCCAGTCCCACCTTCAGCGGACCACAGTCCAGGAACATCTTAACTACAACCTCGTAAGAGACCTTGCCACAGAATCACCCAAATTTCTGACGAATAGAAACTGTGAGATAATAGGTGTTTGCTGTTTTAACCTGCTACATTGGGGGGGAATTTGCTGCATAAAGACGGATCGCTAATATACTGAGCTTCATTGCTATCTGTCTGGGGAGAGCCAGACATTGAGCTAATATCACACCAATAGCTATAAGACGGAGACTATGAAAGTTGCTATAAATGTCTCCATTGGGGAACTGACCCAGTCAGAGAGGTGGGGGTGGCATCTGGAGGGCAATGATGACTGGCCTGAGGCTTCAGGGTAAGTCCAGGTACAGTCGGGGGAGGTGGGGAAGGGCGTCCAGGTAGCGAAGCAGCTTGAGCCAAGGCCCTGGGGTGGAAGGAGCCAGAGGCGCAAACAGCTGTTAAGGAGGTTGGGGATGGGGGCTGAAGCCCAAGGAGAGAGGAGGCACACCGGTGGGCCTGCAAAGGCAGAGGTGTCCTACGCCACTGGAGATTTGCCATGCAGCCTCCGTGCAAAGTGGGAGCCCCCGAAGGGTTTTAAGCAAATGAGTAATGTGCTCTGATCTGCTTTTTTGAATGGTCTTTTAGTTCCTGTGGAACCTGGTTGGAACATTCTAGTGTAGATGGGGCTGTGGGAGGAGCCAGGAGAAGGATATGTGCCCAGAACCAGGTGGTCGTAACAGACATGGAAGGAAGGACAGGCTGAGAGACACTGATGAGGTCGAATTGAAGGTACTTGGTGATGAAATGGCCATGGGTGTAATGAACGGAAGAGAAGTGCCTAGGAGTTCTAGGTCCTGTAACCACGGATGGTCTGGGGCCATGGATTGAACTTGAACTGCAGTTGGAGCAATGCAGAATCCTTTAACCCACTGCACTGGGCTGGGGATGGAGCCTATGCAGCGATTCTTAATCCACTGCACCACATCAGCAACTCCAAGAGCAATTCTTTCTTTCTTTCTTTTTCACAGTTTTTTTTTTCTTCTTCTTTTTATGGCCACACCTTTGGCATGTGGAAGTTCCCACACTAGGGGTCGAATCAGAGCTGTAGATGCCAGCCTGTGTCACAGCCACAGCAACTTGCAATCTGAGCCAATCTGTGAACTACAGCACAGCTCACGGCAATGCCAGATCCTTAACCCACCAAGTAAGGCCAGGGATCGAACCTGCATCTCAAGGACACTGGTTGGGTTCTTAACCTGCTGAGCCACAGAGGGAATTCCAAGCAGCTCTTTTCTAAAGGCTGGCTTGTCTTCTGTCACTGGGGAAGTTTCTGGTCACCTTCCCTCTGGCCTCTTATACTCACTTATTAATTAGCATATAGATACTGATCTTTCTAAAAACACTAGAAAGATAATTTGGGCCTGTTTCCTCCTGATTAAAAGTCCTTCCGCTGTTCTAAATCACCTTGAGGCATTAAGTCCCAAATCTTATTAAATTATACAAGGTCCTTTGTGGTCTGGTTCCTCCCAGCAACAAGACTACCCACCAGCCTCACTCAGCTTCTGGAAGATTCCTGAAGTCCCAGAGGCTGTCTTGCCTGGAAATTTGTCTGTGTGGTGTCCACTCCGTACCGCATTTGTGCCTGAAACACATGATTCTGTCTTTTCCTCCTCTGGCCCTGAAGGATTCAGCTTAGAAGCATCTCATCTGGAGCCCTCCCACCCGGGCCACCAGAATGTTGTGCTACCTGCTGTATCATCAGCTCCAGGGCTGAGATCTCGCCTGTGCAAATCAGAATGTGTTGGTCCTTTACAGGCAGTGTCCATTCTGATTGGTCAGTTTCTCATTCCAATTGCTTGATGTCTGTGCCACTCTAGCAGTTAAGTATTTTTAGGACCCCCTCCCCTTCCAGAGGCCTTGAAAGAAACATTCAGTAAATATTTGCTAAATGAATCAATGAACAAAGTCCTCTGGGCTCCAAAAATCACAAAGTCACCTGCACCAGGGAAGCAGGAAAAACCCCTGCCCTGTAAGGAAATGCACCCTGTGGTTTCTAGGGGGGGTCAGAGACATCCCTGGTCCAGAGGGATTATTACTGAGGCCTCATCCTTTGCAATTGTAATTTAATAGTTCATATTACACGTTAAGCTCCTAATGGAATGAATGGCCAAGTGCTCTGATTACTTGAAATAATTATGCACTTGAGTCAATATCCCTTTATAAATTGCTGGAAGAATCGTATTCTAAATCCAATCTAGTCATTGCCCCCATGTCGAAACACTCCATAAAACCCCAGTGGCTCTGGATCAAGACACTCTTTCTCATTGTCCATTAAATCTGCTCTCGAGGGTCACCCTTGACCCAGAGGAGAGCATAAAATAGTCATTTGGGGATAAGGAGGCCATCTGTAGTACCAGCAGGAGTGTCCCCACACAGAGCAAGTCCAGACTCCTTTCCTTAGAAATTAATATCTTTTTTTTTTTTTTTTTGTCTTTTTGCTACTTCTTTGGGCCGCTCCTGTGGCATATGGAGGTTCCCAGGCTAGGGGTCGAATCGGAGCTGTAGCCACTGGCCTACGCCAGAGCCACAGCAACGTGGGATCCGAGCCGCGTCTGCAACCTACACCACAGCTCACGGCAATGCCGGATCGTTAACCCACTGAGCAAGGGCAGGGACCGAACCCGCAACCTCATGGTTCCTAGTCAGATTCGTTAACCACTGCGCCACGACAGGAACTCCAGAAATTAATATCTTTTATGCTCTCCCTCCAGCCTTGCCTAACCAAGTCCACTCATCTGTTTTTTTTTTTTTTTTTTTTTAAACACTTTTTTTTTTTTTTGGCCGTGCCCCTGGCATACAGAAGTTCCTGGGCCAGGGATTAAACCTGAGCCACTTCAGTAAACAGAGCCATAGCAATGACAACACTGGATCTTTAACCCATGGAGCCACCAGGAAATGCCAGTTCACTCATCCTTATAGACTAAGGTCGAGCCTACCTGCTCTAGGAAGCCTGCCATGCTGGGCGGGACTTTCTCAGTGTGTTAAGAGGCCCATTGACGACGTGGCCACCACTTAACTAAGTTCAAGAACGAAGACATTCAGCAAGATGGTGAAGATCAGAGATACCAGAACTGGCACCAAATGCTATTTGTTTAATTAGTCACGGCTCGTGGATGGCAGCGGCATTTTGGCCACATTTTTTTCATTCATTTGACAAATATTTACTCAGCACTTGTTAGGGGGCTAGGCTCTGTGTGGTACAGGCCCCAGCATATCTTACACACACACACACCATTTTTCCTTGGAAAAGCAGGAATGGAGTTTCCCAGGAATTATCACAGCAGTAAAAATTCTCCAAAGAGGAAAAAAATGTGGGACTTCAAGGCCTCTTCAAGGAGATAAAACTCAAAAAGCCTCTGGCCAAGATAAAAATGACCAGACCCTCACAGCGCCTTCTGTCCCTCTGCAATTGGTGGAGATCTCAAGCCCCACCTGAGCAACCTGGCCTGCTCCTTCCTGCCCCTCCTATGAAAGGTTTTTCTTTTCTTTTCTTTTTTTTTTGTCTTCTTAGGGTGGCACCAGCAGCATATGGACGTTCCCAGGCCAGGGTTCAAATCAGAGCTGCAGCTGCCGCTGGTCTACACCACAGTCCTACGTGTCCAGTCCACGACAAAAAACAGACTCCTAATTCTGCTCAGCTCTCCACCAAAGAGAGCTGAGACAAGCCCAGAAGAGGTGGTTTCCTGGAGGGCTAAACTGTGGCTTGGGAGTGAAAAGGGAGCTCTGGAGAAGGCTCGAAGGACAGGCTTCTGGACCTTTCTCTGGCCACTCTCCGCTCACTCACCTGTGGTCAGAGGGCCAGGCCGGCCAGGTGGGCGAGGCCCCGGGAGAGCAGGCTTGTCCTGCTGACAGCTGAAATCAGCCCGGGAGCCGCCAGCCAAGGATCATCACAAGAAGGCCTTCCCACTCAACCAGCTCATCTACAGCTATTTAGGGGGGAAAAAAAAAAAAAGCCCAGAAAAGCAGAATCTTGGATGATCGATGGGCTTGTGTGTGTCTTTCTCTTGCTTCCGTGGATTTTTCAATCGGAAAGAGGCGGCTTATCTCTCATTTTTAATTGATTTTTATGCAGCTCAGCCAGGCTAGATCAGATCTCAACTCCTCCATGGCCTTGAATGAATGGTGTGAGGAGCTTCCTGAATGTTAATAAGAGGGGCTCAGAGAAGCCCTAGGAGATAAGGAGGCCGAGGTTTGCCTGCAAGACTTCCTCAGTGGCCGGGCTCTTGGGGCAGACTGGCTGGGAGGGACCCACCTACAGATCTCAGAGCTGATGTGGATATGGGAACGGGGCAGCAGAAACATGTAGCTGTCCTGAAGTACAGCCTGGTGGGCTTCTGGCTCCATCTGTTGCCAGGTCTGGAACTCCAGCTAGCTGGCTTCTCAAAAACATTTACTCAGGAGTTCCCGTTGTGGCTCAGCGGGTTAAGAACCTGACTAGTATCCATGAGGATGCAGGTTCAATCCCTGGCCTCGCTCAGTGGGTTAAGGATCCAGAGTTGCTGCAAGCTGTGGTGTAGGTCACAGATGTGGCTCGGATCTGGTGTTGCCGTGGCTGTGGCGCCGGCCAATAGCTGCAGCTCTGATTCCACCCCTAGCCCAGGAACACCCATATGCCTTAGGTTTGGCCATAGGGAAAAAAAAAAAAAAAAAAGACAGGAAAAAAGAGGGGGTGGGGAGAACACATTGACTCAGTCTCCTCCTGCCAATTCTCTGTGCTCCATCCGCCCCTGAAAAGCCTTGGTGGTGCCTTTGCAGTTTATCCGTAACACAGGTAATACCTTCTCTTCTCCTTTCCTGTGTGTCCCCCCCTCCATCACCTCCTTCTTCTCGCAGAGTTGCTGGGATCTGCCTCTCTGTGTGTGCTTGGACCAATTGCCAAGTCCCCCGGTCCTCAGCTTTCTCCTCTCAAACAGGGATAATAGCATCAACCACCAGGCGTTGTTTGAGGAGATGGAGAAGATAAAGCACCCAGCACTGCGCTCAGAGCATTAAACACTCAGGTGGTATTTCTTTTCCATGCAACCTCCCTCTTTCCTAAGTTTACTGGATCCAGCGATGGGAGGGAAGTAATTGGAAGTGGGAGGAGGGCTGAATTGCTGTTTTCTGGGAGTGGACTCAGGCTCCTCTGGCAAGGACACGACACGGTAGTTAACTGATGGAGACCCACCTTGTTCTCTTGGCTGGGAAGAGATAAGCGGTGCCTCGGAGAAGAGCTTTTCAAGCAGAGCTGCTAAAGAAGAGACACCCAGAGAGGCTGTTAAAAAACCAATGCTGTGGCCCATGCCCCAGAGCTGACTCAGTTGGCCTGGGATGGGCCAGGTGTGGCTAGAGGCTTGGATTGTTGTGGAAGGTGAGTTTCAAATGGTGGGGGGGGGTAAGATCTTATCCCACCAAGCAGGGGCCCCTTCTGAGAGGTCTGCTACTTATTCCACCTGACGGTCCTCTCCAGACCTCTCCCTGCCATCACCAGAGATGTTCCAGGGCAAGTCCAGCCCTCCTGCATGGTCCCCAGAAGCCCACGTGGCAGGTGGGTGGGTGGAGGAGGGAGGCATCTGTCTCTCCATGTCCCTGGGTCCCCAAATCCTTCCCATCTTTCAGTGAGAAGAGTTGGGACAGACCTGTTGTCTCCAGCACCCGAGAACTTCTTTTTCACTGTGTACAAACTCCGAAACACCCTTTCCCACAGACACCACAACCCTGAAGAGACCTCTTGTCTACGTACACATGTGGTCACGGACAGATTCAGTGAGACACCGTATTTACAAACACATGTCAAAGATCGTGAATAGCCTGAAATAGTCTCCTACTTATGAAACAGGGAGTTGCCTGCTATGGTGTCTTGGAAGCTGGTAGAAAACATGAGATTTTGGGGGTGAGAATGAAGGAACAAAGGTTTTTTTTTTTTATTTCTTTTCTTTCCTTCCTTCCTTTTTTTTTTTTTTTTTTTTTTGGTCTTCTTCACCCACAGCATATGGAAGTTCCCAGGCTAAGGGTCGAATCTGAGCTGTAGCTGCCAGCCTACACCAGAGCCACAGAAATGCAGGATCTGAGCTGGGTCTGTTGACCTATATGGTACTGCTCACGGTACTGCTGGATCCTTAACCCACTGAGTGAGGCCAGGGATTGAACCTGCAGCCTCATGGGATACTAGTTGGGTTTGTTACTGCTGAGCCACAACAGGAACTCCTGAAGGTTTATTTCTAACAGCAGTCACGGTTGCCAGAGTATCAGCATTTTGGTGCCAGTTCTCCGAGCCCTAATTCCCACAGGGTGATGTGAAGAGGACGTGGTAACACCTGCACAGTGGGTGATGTCAGAGGGAGGAGCGCTGAGCTTAGGACACAGAGACTTACGGTAAGCGGAAATCTGTCTGCCTGGGGTCGGGGGAAGATGCTACGTCTATCCACTGAGGCTGTCAGCTCTACAGCATCCTGAATAGAGTCCAGAACTAAGGGCATCAGCGCCATATCTGCAAGCTGTGCAGAAACATGAGCTCCATGAGCTCCATGAAGCATTTTCTCCTAATGCTTCTGTCCCCAGATCCGCATCCCTGTAGTCTGACACACACATAGACACAAACACGTGGACTCACAGTATCACCAACCTACAAACATCCACGAAGCTTAAGAAATGCTTGGGTAGGATCCGGGCCAGTGCACTTCTCGCTTATATAAGCTGAGAATGCCTAGCCTGAGTCTCACATTGACCTGACAGTGAGCCTTCTAGTGCAAAAATCTGGTCGCTGCCCCACCCTCCCCTCCCTTCCTTTCTTCCTTCCCCAGTCACCTTCCTTCTGTGTGTGGGAGGAACCTAGCATTGATATTATCTAGTTCTTATCGTCTGTCCTCTTAGGAAAATTCTTTGGGCACCTCCTGGGAGCCCTGACCTGGGTATAATGCTGTTGCGGAACCTCCATCACCACCCACTGGAGAGAATGCAACTTCCATTCTCCAGCCCCCCTCACTACCCGACATGTGCCTAGACACCTGATCCGCCATCCAGACCCTCCCCTCAACCCTTGCCCTGCAAAGCTTTAAAATACGTTATGACAGTGTATTCATGAGAACGGTACCCAGGCCGATGCAACATAGAGCTGCACAGAGTAGAGGATGGTGTTAAGTATAAAGTCTCCTGAATATGTCCAGCCCCACCACACAGAGGAAATCAGCCTGACTAATTCTATCGCGCTGTTCTGAATTTTGTTTTTGGTGCCTACACCATCGTTCTAAGGATGCCCAGACCTTTATTTCATGGTGTGTTAACTCTGGACCGTGCAGTGTCTATTGACTTCCTGCCATGAAAGGTGATAAATTTAGTGTACTTCCTCCCCCTTGGCTTTTGCTCCTGTCCTAGTTTTGTTAGATTACTTTTAGTTCTTGTACTGGGTATCCTTATGAAACTGGCAGCCCTAACAGCCTGAACCTAGCCAGAACACGGATTGGGACTTGCACCCATGTGCCAGGACTGGAACCCAACCTAAACTCAGATTGGGACTTAAACCCAAGGTTTTGAATTAGAATCACTCACCCTGTGTCTGGACTCACTGAGGTTCAGGTTCTTCATGCCTCTGAGCAGAAAGAATTCAGTGAGAGACAAAGTGATAGGCAAGAAACAGATTTATTAGGATAGGAGGCTTGTGAGAGATGCAAGCGGGCAGGGAAGGAAGCTTCTGCCTGAGGATCGGGTGGGCCACAGTTTTATCATCCAAGGGGGGTCGGGGTTGCAAAGGCCACAGGGCAGCTAACCGGCCATTCACAGAGCATCGTCCCTCCCCTCCAGATGCAGAGTGTCCCCTGGACCGAGGCCACCCCTCCAGGGTCAGCTTGGACGCTGGTTGGTGTATCTGTCCCTGAGGTTTGGTCGAGCTGGTTGCTCTTCCCTGGGCACCTGGCTGGACTTGGGAGCCGGGGGATGGGGGTGTGGCGGGGAGATGAGGCGGTCATTTTGGAGAGTGGCACACTGTGAAGGAGACGAGGTGGGAGAAGCAATGGCAGTGACGGCTCTGGGTTGAGGGGACTGGGGACAAGAGAACGGAAGAGGCCACCAAATGGAGAAAGGGGTTCCTAGGACGCTGCACCTGCTTGTGCCCCTCCCCCTCCCGTCTGGCCACCTGGCGCCTTTGTGCCTTGGTTTCCTGGTTTCCCCCCTACTTGCTCTTTATGGAGCTTCTTTGAGGTCAACGGGCCTCATCCAGCAGTCCCAACTCAAGTGAGAGGCTGGCGACAGCCTGGGACAAGGGAGTCAGAACCACCCAGCCATTCAGAAACACTGAGTGAGGTGCTAAGGGTGGGGGGAACCCTGAATCCTGCCTTCAGGGAGGGGCAGAGCCCAGCGGCACTCAGGAGACTTGATTGACTTTCCACATGGAAGCCCCATGTCCTGAGTGACAGGGGAGCTGGAGCAAGGCGGCCACAGGGAGGGTACCTCCTGGGCTTGGAGGGGAGAGAGGAAGTCAGGGGATGCCACTCCTGGGAGGCAGGAGTCAGAGCCACTCCCAGCCCAGGAATCTGGGTTGAGGGCAGCTGATACAGCCTGAGGCCTGGGGGCAGCCCCAGGGCTGTGGAGGGGGTGGGAGAGGCTTCAGAAGTGTTTTGGAATGAGATTAACATTTAAAAACATGGATTTTGAGTAAAGCAGCTGGCCCTCTGTAGTGAGGTGGGCCTCATCCAATCAGTTGAAGGCCAGACTAGAACAAAAAGACCAGCCTCCCCTGAGTAAGAAGGAATTCTGCCACAGTGTCGTCTGAGCATTAGCTTTGCTGGATCGCCAGTCTAATGACCTAAACTGCAGATTTGGATCTGCCAGCCTTCATAACTGTGTGATATAATTCCTTATAATAACTCTTTACACATGTATTTTTGTTATGGACCAAACTCACACACTGAAGCTATAACCCCCAATGCAATGGTCAGGGAGGTAATTGGAATTAATTCGATCTTGAGAGTGGGGCTCTCTCCAGAGTCTGACCAGGCTGGCACCCTGATCTTAGACTTCCAGCTTCCAGAACAGTGAGAAACAAACCTCTGTTGTCATTTTCTTACGGCATCTGCACGAACATGACATTTTCCTGGTTCTGGTTCTCTGGCGAATTGTAATGGAGACAAATCCCATTGGTGGGTAGCAGGTGGCAGAACCTGGGATGGCACCCAGGCCTGGGGAGCAGACTCCTCCACCATGGCCCAGCATGGGCTCTGCTGGGGCAGCCCAGCTCCTCCTGGACCCCAGCCAAGAGCATGTGGGGAAGTGCAGGCCAGAGGCAGCAGAGCCTCCAGGCTGGCGGTGATGGAACCCACGCGGAGGTGGGGAGGGGGTCGGTCCCTCTGGGCACGCTAAACCCCCCACGTGGCGGTGTCCTGCGGGCATGGAACAGACCTGTGTTTTGATGGCCTCTGTTATGTTAGCGAGGCGCAGGCAGGAAAGAAATGATCATACCACACCCATTGGACAGAAGAGGAAACTGAGGCCCAGAGAGAGGAAGGGATTCATCCGGGGTGACAGAGCAGAAGATAGTGGAGTCAGAATCAGAGCCAGGCCCCTCTTCCTCTGCCCTTCCCCCATCGACCTCCTTCAGCAGGTCCCAAGGTGGCAGTGCCCCCGGAGGGCAGTGCTGCATGCTCTTCTGTTCCCTTAACACTGGAGCTTCCCTGGGGGCTGCGGGGGGATGGGAGCCATGTCGGGGGTGGTGTCATGGTGACAGGAGAGGAAGTGGAGGCTGGAACCCTGAGGCTGGGAGCCGGGGCCACAGGGCCTGGCATGGTGTTGGGGGCACGGAGGCCCTTTCAGTCCTCATGAGGACAGGGCTGTTTGGCTGGGGTGGAGGGAGGCCGTGAACTGGAGAGAGCAGCCAGAACACCCCACCCAGCCTGGTGGTCCAGGCCTCTGCTGGCCCAGACCGCACTGGCTCCTCCAGGCTCTAAACACCCCAGCTTCCCTTCATCTCTGCCAAGTGCTCTCCTCTGTCCCCTGCTGTGCTCTCACTGTCCTGCTGCTCAGAGCTGCCACACAGCCTCCCTCTGTCCCACAGCTCCAGGGTCCTCGAGACGGGTGCCATGTCTGATGGGCCCCCAGTCCCCAGCACCTGGCTCAGGGCCTGCTCAGAGCAGGTGCTCCACACATATGTGCAGAATAAATGCACAATGGACGAAAGGGCAGTGAATGAATGGGCCTCACAACCCAGGGCCTGACCACAGCAGGGCCCGACCACAGCAGGGCCTCAACGAATTGTTACTGAAATCGACCAAAGAGGCCCTGAAGGCTGGTTCATGATGTCGCAATGTCCTAGTTGGCTTCCTCCATCACACACAACACACACACACACACACAGAGGATCTTTCTAGAACACAGAGGATCTTTCTAGAACGCTTTATCATAGTTAAATAGCCCTGCCCTAGGCACCAAGTCCCTCACACTCAAAATGCACACTCCCAGGAGCGTTGCCCACTACCCGCCCCCCACCTCACTCCCTTGCACACTCTAACTGCCCCACCCACCCCCGACACACACACACACAGCCCTGGGTAGACACACCAGGACTCTCCTGGTGCTCGGCAACCTTCTCAGCTTCCCACTGAGATTTCAAAAGATGCTGATCTTTGGCAGCTGCATTAATGCATCACAGTCCGGGAGGCGCCAACCTTCCTAAAAATATCTGAGAACCCTCAGTGCAGAGAGAGGCTGTGAAGGCACGTGCATCCTGACGGAGCCAGCTCGTCCTGCCTTGGCTGCACGGGCCACCCCTCAGCACTCCCCCAAATGCCCCATACCCACCTGCTCTGAGCCCCCTAAACCTCAATGGGCAAGGGCAGAGCCAGAGACTTCCCAGAGAGCCTTCAGCCTGCCTCTCCACTGTATAGATGGGGACACTGAGCCCCAGAGGGGGAAGAAGCGAGGGGCTCTGCAGAGCGCTGTCTCCGGGCCAGCAGCCAGCTGGGGGTGGGAAGGAGGGGGCACCTTTGTCTAGTCTGGCTGGGCTGGGCTGGCCCTGAACTGAGTTCTGTTCCGATGGGACCTCAGCCCCACCCCTCCCCAGAGCTAATAAAGAGCTCCGCCAGGCAAAGCGGTTCCTCAGGCACAGGCAAGGGAGGGGGAAGAAGGCTCAGGGTCTCCAGGCCAAGATGGAGTTACCCTCTTACAATAGATTTAAGCTTCTCAAGCAGGGAGACTGGGTATGGCCCCAAGGCGGAGTGCAAGGGGGCTTAGACTTAGTTCTGCTTCAGAAAGAAGTGAGTCCAGGAGTTCACGTCATGGCTCAGTGGTTCATGAACCTGACTAGCCTCCAAGAGGATGCGGGTTTGATCCCTGACCTCACGCAGTGGGTTGAGGATCCGGCGTTGCCGTGAGCTGTGGTGTAGGTTGCAGACAGGGCTCAGATCCTGAGTTGCTGTGGCTGCGGGGTAGGATGGCGGCTACAGGTCGGATTGGACCCCTAGCCTGGGAACCTCCATTTGCCGCCAGTGTGGCCCTAAAAGACCAAAAAAAAAAAAAAAAAAAAAGAAAAGAAAAAGGAGTCCATTCCTTCGAAATTCCTGCACAGGAGGGCTGCTTAGAGCTTACCCCGCCCCAGACCCCGTCATAGAACCCTCCAGGTCTCCCTGGCAGCCCCAGCCTTGTTTCTCCAAGTGTGGTCCCAGGACCAGCATCAGCACTTGGGAGCTTGTTGGAAATGCAGACTCTCAGGCCCCACCCCGAGACCAGCTGGATCAGATCCCCAAGTGGTTCTTAGGCCCAGTGGAGTTTGGGAAGCATGGGCCTGTGGAACCACTTAGGATCGGGTCACACCCCACGGCGACACCTGTGATTGATTGCATGTGAGCAATATTATTAATTAGCTGGGAGGGGGACAGGGAGGGCTGGTCTCGGAGAGGAGGGATCCCTAAGACGGCGAATCCATGCACAAATTGGAAGCTGCTACCCAGCCCCTCCGGGGGAACAAGGGTCATATACTGATTGAATCTGGGGAAATAAAGGATGGGAGATGCCGTCTGGTGCTGCCCCTTCCTGGGGCTGGAGCTCCTCTGCAGCCTCTCCAACAGCTGCTTTCTAGTCCCGGCTTGGGCTCCCACCATGATGGGGAGCTCACCACCTCTCAGGTGGGCCATTGCGGGGTGCACTGCTGTGATTCAGCAGCCCCCCCTGGCATAGAGCTGACCCACCTCCACAGCCCCCACTGGCCCGCCCTCCAGCCCTGGGTCCCCTCAGGGCTGCCAGTAACCAGGCCTGGCCCTCCTTGGATCCGTGGCGCCCTGCCACTTTACCCTTTATCTAGGTCCAGAAATAGTCTTTCTATTTGTGTGGGGAGAGTCATTTTATGGGTCTCTTTTTGGTGAGTGTGGAGGTGTTGAAGGGGCCTCTGGAAGCAGAACTTCCGCCGTGAGGATTCACTGTGTTGGCCTCGCTTCACCCTTTCCTCTGGCCGTCAGACAAGCGGGCCCCAGGCAGACTTGGTTAAGTCAGAGGCACAGGGAGGGGGCACCTCCAGGGGCTTTTCTAAGCTGCAGATGACATGTGCCCAGCAAGGGACAGGTACTCGGGAGGGCGGTTGGCTGGCAGACATCACCCCTTGCTATGGGCAGGGCCCAGGGGAGCCTCAGGGGGCTGAAGGCACCTGTCCCAAGGAGCCCTGGGGGGGACAGCAGATGTGCACAGCATGGGAGACCCATTCTATGCCCCCCCACCCTGTGCTCCCCGTGGGGCTCCCGCCAGTACCTCTGGACACCTCCATCTGCCCACCGCACAGGCCTCACTCTCGAACATTCTGGGGTTGAGCTCATCCTCCCCTTCCCCCGGCACTGCGGCCATGTCTCACCAAGGGGCACCATTGTTACCCAGCGTCCAAGCAGCAAACTGGGGGTCACCCTTCGTTCTGTCCCCCTCCTGCCTCCCCCTTATCTGCTCCACGCCTCTCACGGAGTTCTGCGACTTCTGTACTTCCGGTGGCAGTGCCGTGAGGAGGGGGACATCCTGGTCTCAGAGCCCTGGTCCCACCCTGTCTCTGACTCACTGAGACCTCGGGCAGGTTCTGATCCCTCTCTGAACCTTTGCTGCATCGACACAATGACAGCTTCTACAGGTCCTTGGAGCTGGGTTACTCCAGACCCGTGGTGACAAATGGAAGCCACTAGGCACACGTGGCTATTTAAATTAAAATTCATTACAATTGAATAGAAGAAAAATTCAGCTCCTCAGTCCCACCAGCCACATTTCAAGGGCCCACCTGTCACCTGTGGCTGGTGGCCATTGTGTCAAACAGCGCAGGTTTAGAACGTCTCTCTCATCCCAGAAAGTTCTAGTGGGCGATGCGGTGCCACTGCCCCGTGAATTTGAATGAGCCCAGGTGATCCTGGGCTCTTGTGAATATGCAAATTCTGACGCCCAGGCTGGCGGAGGGGCAGATTCCGCTCCTCTGACAAGCTCCCTGGTGGTGCTGTGGCTGTTAGGCTGAGCAGCGCACTCTGAGCATCAAAGGCCTAGATGGCACCGTTCTTCGTGGGTGTGGGGTCGGCAGCATCAGCACCAGCTGGCAGCATCTTAGGGATGCAGAGTTTCAGGCCACACTCTTGACCTGCTGGATCAGAAGCTCTGAGGGTCAGACCCGGGTGTCTCCGTTGTGGGTATAGTTTTGTTTTGTTTGTCTTTTGTCTCTTTGGGGCCACACCCACAGCACATGGAAGTTCCCAGGCTAGGGGTCTAATCGGAATCCTTAACCCACTGAGCGAGGCCAGGGATTGAACCCGCATCCTCATGGATATCAGTCGGGTTTGTGATCACTGAGCCACGGTGGGAACTCTCAGGAATCCGGGTTTTACCAGGCCCTCCGGGTGAGTCATATGCACTCTGAAGTCTGAGATCCTGAGCTCATCTGAGGTTCCAAGAAATAGAGCTCAAGGACATCGCTGCTCTCCCGTCCTGCTAGGTCCACACTTGCCACCTTCAGGCCAAGGAGCCGTGTGTCACTTCCATCGGGGCTGCATCCTGCTGTCTGAGGGCTCAGGCAGAGGAGATGGACAGCAGCAGCAGGCCAGCCTCAGATCGTGGCCTTGTCCTGAGCTCATTTTGCAACTGGAGCTCCAGAGAGCGGCTCACTCCCACTTCCTCCCAGCAGCAGGCCCAGCGTTCTCGGTGGGAAGGTGCAGAGCCACAGTGTCCAGCCAAGAACAGCTGCTCACGTCTGAGCCTGCCCTCCAGGGGGAGGGCAGGCCTCTCCCTCTGCCCGGCTCCCACAGGGGCCTAAGACCGGGAGGCCCAGAGCAGGGCTAGCCACCCACTCCCAGTGCCAGCTGCCAATAGGGATTACAGCGGGGGCAGGGCCACGCCCAGCCCAGGATCCTGATCACTAGCAGCCCGCACATACTGCATGCACACTCCCGTGTGGCCCGCCACCACCGTGGCTGCAGCCCCTGGCCTGCAGCTTTTCATCCCACCGTGATGGCTCCTCCACCAGACTGACCAGACCTGTCCCAGGCCACTGCTTCCTGCCACCCCTGTCCACTTGTCATACAGCTTAGAGATACCTCTGAATGCCCTGGCCCCTGCCAGCCCCCTCTCCACAATTATTGACCTTGACAGAGTAGGCCTTCCTGCCACGCACCATGCCCTGACCCAGGGGTGTCCAGAAGGCCCCCTCGGGGCCTGGTCTTGATAGATATGGCAGCCTGAGAGTAGGCTGGAATAGGCATCTGGAATAGGCAATAGCAGGCACCGGTCTCCTTCCCTAGGCAGGCCAGTCATGCCCATGGGACTCTCCCGGCATGCCATGCGCGTCTGATTCCAGGGGCAGTTGTCCCTCTGGAAGGGGAATGTGGAACCGCTGACCAGAATCCCCCTGCGCGGAGCAGGACTCTCCGGGTCAAGGCAAGAGCAGCAAGCCTGCCAGAGGGACAGAGAGCGGCTGGAGGCCACACAGTGAGCGGATTCAGAGCCATGGCTTGGACTGGGGTGCTCTCTGCCCCCCAGGCCAAGGCTCCTAAGGAAGAGTCAAACCAGAGCCAGCTGTCAGTGAGGGCCCTGTGCTGGCTCCCTCGCAGGCTGCGCGGCTGAGCGCGGTGCTTCTGAGAATCCTGTTAACGAAGAAAGTTTAACTTGCCAGGTCACGCAGCTAACAAGAGTGACTGTTGCCTGCCAGGAACCCTGAGCCCTCAGGGCTGGACGAGGCTGGTTTCCCAGGATGGGGACCCTCTGCAGCTCTGACCAGAAGGCTCAGGGAGGCCTTCCCGTGGTGGCCAGACTTCTGCTCCCTGTGGTTGAGCTGCAGCTGTTTCGCTATAACCGTCAAGGACTCCTCACCCTCTGCGGTCTCCCCTGTGCCTGTGTGGGGCCCTCAGAGTCACGACAGTGTGGGACTGACCTCCGTGGGTGGCCAAGTGCCCTCCTTTCCAGCCCAGCCTCTGAACTGCCCAGGGATCCATAGCAGGTGGAGCAGGGCAGGAGAGCCCCCCAGCTGTCCGCGTTGCTGTGCTGGCTGTCCCAGTGCTCTCCGAGTCGCTTGGGTCCCTGTGTGCCCAGCAGGAAGAGGAGGTGGGTGGGGCCCCCAAGTATACTGCCCTCGGGCATAGACACCCCTCTCAGGTCTCCTTTTCCTCTTCCTGGGGGGTCTCCTCGCTGCCCTTCCACCCCCTGGGGCCCTGAGGATAGGGATGGAGTTTCTCCTGCTCTGTCTCGCTCTCAGAATCTCCTGACACCGTGGAATTCATACGTATTGGGGGCCTGCTTGTGCCGGAAACCATTCGGGCCACCATCACCTATATTCACTTAATCCTTTTCATAATTCTGACTGGGGAATGTTATTAGCCCATTTTACAGATGACAAAACTAAGATTTAGAGAGCTGACATCACCGGGAAAAGGTCGCCTCCTTGGTAAGCGGCTGTGCTAGGATTCAAACCAGTGTGGGCACCCCCTGGGTTCAAGTCCTCTCCACAGGCCAAGCCATAGCCCACTTAAGGCGCAGTTGCTGGAATAAGCTTGGGGCACCTGGCCTGGCCAGTCAAGCAGATCCCGACTAGACTGAGGCCAGGCTCAGCAGGGCACTGCGAAGGAAAGCCTGTTAAGGGCTGTGTGTCCACAGGACAGCAGGAGGGCACCAGCTCCAGGGACCTCTGTCCCCACCCCCACCTTCACCCCAGCTGGTTGGACAGTGGGGCCCCAGGACGGCAGGGCTGAAGGCCAAACAAAGGGGTCGCAGTCAGTCAGACACTTCCTCGCTGCACAAAGCCCTGCTTCCCCACCAGACACAGGACCCCAAAGAATGCTTGGAATGTCGTCAGGGCCAGACAGCCTCCTGCAGACGCAAGAGGCTGGCTTTGTGCTCAGTTTGCCCAGATGATTGACCTCAAGTTAGAAAGGTTACTCTCTGACCTATGACCCTGCCCTCTTACCCCAGAGCCGGGGTGGGGGGGTGGGGGGGTGGCAGAGGGATAAGCTGGGCCTCCCCCTCCACTGGCTCTTCCATGCCAGTGGGATGGGGCCTCAAGTTTGCAGCAGCTTCAGGAAAGAGAAGAGGGGGACCCCTCCTGACAAGCTCACACAGTCCCCAAGAGATTAAACTCAACCCTGAAGACAGGTCCGGCCCCCTCCTCCCCAGCGCGTGGTGCCCCCGGTGTTCACCCGCACAGTCAGGCCTGTGGGCACTGCACCTGCTGCTCCAGCGCTGGGCTGCTCTGTACGGCAGGTCCCCCTCCCACCCAGCCCGACGGCTGGGTACCCCCGCAGTCTGCAGCAGACGTAAATCCCTGTCGTCACAGCGGCCTAGGCAGGTGGCCCCAGACCTAAGGAACCTGTAGATGAGACACGCTGTGGAGAAAGAGGAAGGCGGGCTGCATGCCAGGCGAGGTCCACAGGTGGTGGAGGTCGGGAAAAGAGATGTGTGCTGAAGACTTGAAGGACCCGAGCCTGGTGGGGAAGAACATTCCAGAACAAAGGAACAGTAAGTCCAAAGACCCGCTTGCTCACTCAGGGCCCAGCCTGAAGAGCAGAGTCAGGCTCCCAGGAGCAGAGGTCATGGGGGCAGAGCATGGGCTGGGCAGGCCTTCGCGGGGCCTCAACATTCCCTCGTGTGCGATTCGAGTCCTTGAGCGGCAGAGGAATATGGGACCAGCCTCGTGGGTTTTAGCAGGACCCTCTGCGGCCGCGTGCAGCCCAGCTAAGGTGGCAAGGGAGGAAGCGGGATTGCACGAGGGAGCTCCTGGGTCTGGGCACCCTGCCCATATCCTGCCCACATCTCTAGCCCACGTGGCAGCCTGTCCCCAGGGTCTGGGGCTGGCACTTGCCAGGGTGACATCCATCCCACACTCGGTGGAACAGGCGAGGCCCTGTGCTGGGGGACAAGACAGACGGAGAACCCCCTATGATGGGGAAACAGGCCAAGGTGGCCTCTCCCAGCCCTGAGCCCTCGCGCTCAAGGTTGAGACCTCCCTGGGGTCACACCCACTCTACTGGCCCTGGGCCTGCCTGCCTCTGTGCCCCAAGAGGCCGTGCTGGATGCTCTAAAGCTTAGCCCACAGTCCAGTCTGTGACTTGAGAACCCCGGTGCCCACTTCTGAGGCCACAGGCAGAGCTGGGCCAGTCTGAGAAACAGTGGGCCTCTTCTGTGGTCAGGGAGTCAGGAGGCTAGGGGTCAGCGGTGGCGTGGTTGGCGGGGTTCTTAGCAGACGTGGGGTCAGGGTCCAGCCAGCCCGGGGCAGCTGAGTGAACGTGAAAAGGAGGGAAGAAGGGCCCCATGTCCCCTGAACCCCAAACCAGAGAAACATTTTCAGCTTGCCTGTGACTCACTCTTCCTCAGCAGAAACCTGTTTTTTCCTTCAAAATCACAGACTTCCACCTTCAGACAATAATGTGTTCTCAGGAAGTTACACATTTTGTTTTTCTGTGCAAACTGCTGGGGAGAGTGTTTGTTTTAGAAACACTTTCCTGTAATGGGGTCTCGGCCACGCTGCCCCTCGGAACAGGCTGATTCCCAAATAAGGCGGTCAGATTTGGCAAGTCAAAACACAGGAAGCAAATAAAACTTTGAATCTCAGATGAACAACAAATAACTGCCTTAGCCTAAGGACATCCCATGAATATTTGGGATATACTTAGACGGAAAGAATTATTCACTTGTCTGAAATTTGAATTTAACCTGTATGTTACTTGGCCACCTGTCTCCGAGTTCATTGACCATGTCACCCCTGGCCACTAGCCCCAAGGACTCCTGAGGCCAAGAAGACAAACCCCACAAACCTCACCCCACCCCCATATGCCCCCCTCTTTGCATCTAATTCCAGGAAAGACTGACAGGTAGTCCTGTCCCCCACCCCTGAGCTCCAGGACCCTCAATCTGGTCTTTAAGGAGGAGCTCGAATCTGGCCATGACCCCTGTGCAGGGCTTTCTGGTTTCAGCCTCCAGCCTCAGGGAGGTAACCCTTTATGAGAGGGGCTACCCTGGGCTGCCACCCTAAATTTGTCCCTCCGTCATGCTGCCCAGCCACAGACTCCTCCAGGCTGCTGGACACCGCAGTCTGCTCTTCTCACCCCAGCTTCTGCAATTTGTGAAAGAGGAGTTTTTTCCCTCCTTTTCTGGTGGAGAACCCCAATCTGGACACCTGCTTCCATTTTTTTAATTTTGATTTTTCTTTCTTTCTTTCTTTTTTGTCTTTTTTTAGGGCCACACCCATGGCACATGGAAGTTCCCAGGCTAGGGGTCGAGTCGGAGCTGTAGCCACTGGCCTACACCACAGCCAGAGCAACATGGGATCTGAGCCGTGTCTGCGACCTACATGGCAACTCACGGCAACACTAGGTCCTTAACCTGCTGAGCAAGGCCAGGGATCGAACCTGCATCCTCATGGATGCTAGTTGGGTTTGTTACTGCTGAGCCACGACCGGGATTCCCCCTGCTTCCATTTTAGAGCATGACATTTAGAGCCCTGGGATACATATTTTTCTCACTCTATGGAGCCTAGAGCAGGTCAAACACCTCTCTTCCATTCACCACCTGCGAAAGATCACCCCCAGGCTGACTCATCTAGAAATGCTCTCAAGACACCTGCTTGCAGCCTGGCCTAACTTGGTCTGGGCAGATGAAGACACAGAGGGTCCACAGTGGCCTCGGGAGCTCAGGATGGTGGGAGAGAGATGGAGAAATATCTTATCACCTTGCAGTATCTCCAGGCTTGCCATGGGGTGGGGGGGGGGCGGTGGGATGGGGGGGGGCCTGCCCAGGCTGAGAAAGCAGGGTGGGCTTCCCAGAGGAGGCAATGCTGAACTGAGTCCCCAGAACTTAAGAAGATTCTGCTGGGGAAGGAGAGAAGAAAGCGTGTTTCCGAAAGAGGAGCAGATGGACAAAACCTGGAGGCTTGGAAGCCAGTAGCTCTCTGAGCCTGAGCAGTCTGGGGGAGGAAGGCTGGGGAGGGCAGCGGGGCAGGTGATGGAAGGCCTCGGATGCCAGCTGGGGCCTTGGATTTCACGCTCTAGAGCCGCAGGAGGGCAGAGTTCAAGGTTAGACCAGAGCTCACCTGTGCTGAGAGAGGAACAGTGAGGCCAATGGGGACGGTCCGGGTCTGGGGCCGGGACCTGTCTCCTTCTGCCCCTTTGCAGCCCATTCTGCATTCTGCACGCAGCACCAGCTCCGTGTCTGCTAAGTCGACATGGGTCAGAACAGGTAGGAAGCTCTGCCCCTTGATAAAGAAAGAGATGAAACCTAAGGCCTGACTCTGGAGCCAGCTGTCCTTCACGCCGGAAGCCCCTTCCTCAGGCTGCACCCCCTTTTCTCTGGCCCTCCCCTGCCCCCTCTATGTTTGTCCCCTCTGGGCCGGGCCCCAGCCCCCAGGGCTTGGCCTGAGTGCTGGGGCACTGTGCACATCCAGACACCCAGAGCCTGAGGCCGGCCCCGCAGCCCGGCCCCCGGGTCCCCGCTCTTCCTGCCGAACACTCCCCACATTGTTCGTCTTTGTGTCCTTTTTCCTGTGCCTGAGCTATTCCAGCGTTACTGCCCGGGTTCCCTCCAGGGGTCATTCGCCAAACGGAGACTGGCGCCGCGGATTGGAAACAACAGAGTCCCTGGAACCCCGGGAGCCCCAGTGACTGCCCCCTGGTGAGGCGGTAGGGCAGCAGAGACCCTCCCGCCAGCTCTCTCCCAGACCTGGCCGGACCTTGTCCTGGCCCACAGGACCCGTTCCTGTGTCTTGATCTGGCCCTGGGCCACGTTCACCACCTCTTCCCGGGAGTCTTTCTCAGAAGCCAGCCTGCGGGGCCAGGGGCCCTGAGCCCTGGCTGTGCTGCTCCCGGTGGCCTGACAGGCCACTGAGTCACGTGGCGCCGTCTGCTGGGCTTCTCCTTGCATAGTCCAGAGTGGCTGAGAGCAGGACGGCAGGCTTTCAGCCCCTCACCAGTCCTGGCATGCCCACTCCCTGCGCCCCTCATCTCACCGCCAAGCAACCCAGGCTCAGAAGGGTTAAACTATCTCCTAAAGTCACAGGGCTGGTAAGGGCCAGGCCTGGGACTCAGGACTTCTGGCATGACACCCAGTGCCTTTTCTTCCCTCTGCCAAGTACTGAATTGGTCCTGAAGTAGGTTCCCTTACTGTGGGCGGGCGGGGGGGGGTGGGGTGGGGGGGGGAAAGGCAGCACAGGGCCCAGGGGGAGGCCCTGGGAAGCGCAGCTCAGGCCTGGCCCTTCGGCCAACTCATTATGTGGTTCCCGTCAGGCCTCTTTCCTGGCTCAGCTGCCCTCTTCCAGCTCGGGACACCAAGATTTCCCGGTTGGGGCCGCTTTCTAGAGTCTCTCTTTGGAGTTCCCGTTGTGGCTCAGCAGTTCACAAACCCAACTAGTATCCATGAGGACTGGGGTTTGATCCCTGGCCTTGCTCAGTGGGTTAAGGATCCGGCATTGCCATGAGCTGTGGTGTAGGTTGCAGACTTGGCTCGGATCCCGTGTTGCTGTGGCTGTGGCGCAGGCCAGAGGCTACAGCTCCGATTCGACCCCTAGCCTGGGAATCTCCTTATGCTGCAGGTGCGGCCCTAAAAGACAAAAAACAAAAAACAAAAAGAGTCTCTCTTTGACCAAACTCTAGCAGGCTCCCCTGGACTCTCCCTTCAGCCAGGCCCTGGCTTTGGGGCTTCCAAGTTCATTTCTGCATTGTCCAATTTTAGTAAGAATCCTGCTAGGTTGGCTTAGCCAGAATCTTCCATGGGTGATATCTAATCACTGTCAACATCTGATGGGGTCCCCTATCCCCCAGCCACCTCCGTGTGTGTCATCACCCTGTTCTGCCTCCAGCAAGAGTCCCGGTAGGTGGCTTTAGCCAGATCCCTAATCCCCTGATGTTTCCTCGTAGTACTTTCCATCTGCTGATACCCCTGCTTCTTAGCTATACCTTTCCACTTTTCCTTATATTTGGAGTTGAGCCTAATCTCTCTCCCCTGCTACCAAATGCCATTGCAATAGGTCCTATGCCTATTTTTTTTTTAATCGTCTTTCTTCTTATGGTCCCTATACCTGGTGTGACAGTCCACTGGATAAAGTCCTCCTTACCATTCTTTAACAAGTGAGGCCATCATTCTTTCTTTAACGCCTCTGTTTCCATCAGAACCCCCTGCCATCACAGATCTAGGCCATGGGGCTACAAGAACTCCTGATTTAGGTCTTGGTATAGCCCTAAGACTTTGAAATTATTTTCCCAGCCCTCCTTTGCCACAGGCCTGTGATTTATAACTCAGCGTTTGTTACAAGGAGACACACGATGATGTCGTGAAAAAACAAAACAAAACAACCGAAAAAACAAGAACCTTGTCATCCACCCAACCTGAGGTCTTATTTTGGCTCCATCAATTAGTAGCTGTGAGATCTGGGTCAGGTCACTCACGTTCTTTAAGCCTCAGTATCCTCACCTGTAAAATGGTCAGATTTATTGAGGATTTAATGAAACAATGAAGACAAGTACCTGGAATATAGAAGGTTCTCAATAAATGGCACAAATTATTATAACCAGCTCCCTCTTCCCGTTTCCACTGGGGAACTAGAGGCCCGGGATTGCTCTCAGGCTGTCCTACCCAGGGGACCCAGGCCTCACCCAGGAGTCTGTGAACAGGCGCAGGTGGCCACAGCTCTAAGGCTGCAACCCTGCCCCTGTCACTTCTAACTGCTCCCAGCCACCCCCTAAGGGAGCAAAATTGCCCGTGCAGCCTGCCCGTCACCCACCACATCCATGACTCCACGGCGCCCAGGGCCAGGACCCACTGGTGACCATCAAAGCACAGGGGATGTGTAGGCAGAATAGTGTCCCCCAAAACTATCAGGTCCTGATCCCAGGGAGACCTGGAACCTCAGACTCATTCATTTTAATCCTGAGACCCACATCATCCAGCAGATTTGGGGTTACCATTTTGTAGATAGAAAACCTAAGATTTGGCAGTTTCCTCCAAGGGCCTAGGTCAGGGTAAAACAGCAATTCTAAAGGAGCCGCCGCCTCCTGGGCCCTTGCTTCTGGAGGCTTAAACAGTTGTTAACTGGCACACTCCCCGTTGTTAACTCAGTAAGGAGCCCACGGGTTTCTCTTTCCTGTTCTGCTCTTGGCTTAAGTTATTTTCCTTCTTCTGATCTGCAAGGAACAAAACCAAGTCATTTTCTCATAAAAATAACGAGCAAAACCCGGATTCCAGAGAGCCTCCAGTCAGAGCCTGTATAACTTCAGGCTCCTCGGGGGACCCAGAGCTCCTGGCCCAGTCGGAGCGAGGAGAGCCAAGGCCTTGCCACTGCATGTCGGCCTGGCTCGTGGCTGGGTTTTCTAGGAGGCGACATGTGAGCAGAAGGCCAGTGTCAGCAATCACAGCCTGGAGGACACCTGCTGCTGTTCTGAACGCCGCGGAGAAGGCAAAGCCAGGTCCTTTCCGTGCATGCTGCCCTCAAAAATCCGGAGGAATGTCATGTTCACAGCCGGGAAAACAATTGCAGTGATTAATTGTGCTTCTGTTTATCTCCAGACTTCTGAGTGCTTTCCAGTGAGGCCACCTGCCAGATGGAAGTGCTGTCACACACACAGCTTCTTGGTGCAAACTGCAAGCAAGACTTGTGAGACTCCAGTGAGCCTGTTAGAATTCCATTTCCTAAATGGCCATCATCAAAGAACAAGCTCTTAGTTATCTAGCAATTAGTTTTGGAAACAGACACGTGCGCAAAATCACAATTTATGAGTTCAGCCAATTTCTCTTTTTCTGCTAAAAATATCAGCCCGTGAAAATTTCATGGCGTTGGAGGAGAGACAACCCATTGCTAATTATCTATGAGCGGTTCACCCGTTGTTACCTTCTTCTTTCCATCCCTGCAAGGGGCCCGAGGCTTGGCGAGTGGGGCTGAGCTGGCCTTGGAGGGGGGTGAGGGAGGCTTCATTCCCAAGGCCCCATGGGGCCAGGGCACCAGCGGGAAGACTGAGTGCTGCACGGCCGGGAAATGCGTGGCTGTAGATAAGGAGCAAGGCCAGCCTGGGTTCGTGGGGGGACAAAGGCCAGGCCAGCCCCATTCACTTGGCTCCGGGCCTTCATGTGACCTTACTCAGGGGCAGGCAGTGTCAGGCAATGCTGGCCTCCTGGCCCCCTCACCAAAGAATCTGCTTCCTCATTCAGCAGACTCCACGTTGGGAAGCTCAAGGGAGCCTGGCGAGACCCTTCAGGTCAATCCTGTGCTCGGATGGGTGCAGCTGGCCCCACCAAGGTGGACTGGGAAGAAGCCGGGACCCTGGGTTCGAGCCCCCGCTCTGGCGTTTACTACCCCTGGCAAAGTCACGGGGCCTCTTGGAAGCTCAACCCCCTTATGTCTGTAACAGGATGCTCTGCTCGTGTTGGCCTCGCTTGGATTTTGGCCAGGATGGAATGAGAACATGGAGGGGGTGGTGGTTGTTATTACTGGCATAAAAAGAGCCACTTCCCAGCTCATTAACGTGGAAAATGTAAACGACTGGCTGGCTCGGGACAAAGGCCCCCGCCGGCCCTTTCCGCACTCCCGCCTCACCCCCATATTGTTGGGAGTTTGTTTTGATTTTTCTGGAACTTCCAGAACAATGGGTCCTGGATATTGGTTCTGTAGTTATTCACATTCCCAGGGATGCATTTGCGGACCTGAGGCCACATTCCAAGGGTAAGGCGTCTGGAGGGATGTTTACCTGGCTTTGTCCTGGAGCCCAGAAAGGCTGAGAGGCCGTGCTGGGGACAGGAAGTTCAGGGGCACTACTGTGTCAGCCCCGTAGCTGGAAGCCCAAGTCCAAAGCCTCCTGGGCTGATCTGAATCCATCAGCCGACTCCAAGGCGGGCAAGGCCAAGAGACGCCCGCTTCCTCCTCCTCCTCCTGCAGCGCCGACATCCAAGATGCCATTTGGCCTCAGCATGAGGACTCCCCAGCCACACTTGGCTCCCACCTTACAGGTCTCACTAGTCCCCCTTTCGGCATCCCTGGAGGCCCCACTCCAGAGCCAGGCGAGGGCCGGTGCAGTGGCGAGAAAACCAAGGCGTGCCTCCTCCTGCTTCTGCTCAGGCTTGAGCCTCAAAGTACCTGCATTCTTTATCCACAGGTCCAGATTCTTCCACATGGAGCCTTGGTCTGCCACCCCTCTGTATCCCGAATGCCACCACCCACCCCACCCAGGGAGGACAGGAGCAGCTGAGGGATTCATTTAAGGTGTGAATGGCCATTCGGTCTCTGCTACCGGTGCTCAAGAAAGGCTGCTCATTAAAAGAAAAGTGTTTCTAAAATAGGGAAGCACGAGAAGTGCCTGATAGGCTGCGTGGGAGGGGGCCTGAAATCTAGCCTTCCCCCTTCTCATTCTGGCCAGTTTTTTCTCCCTGAATCTTTGCTCACAATCTTCCTCCTACCTGGACCCTGCTCAGGCCTTCTCTTCTTCTGTCCTCAGAGAACCAGCTAGAGCTGCACCTCCTCCAGGAAGCCTTCCCTGTGCAGCCCCTCCTGCCCCTGGAGTCACAGAGCAGATGTCCCACTCTCCATGCTGCCCATAGGCCCTTCCCGAGATATGGGTCTGATCCTAGAGTCTCTGATACTTCCTGGCCTTGACTTTCTTTTTAAAGTGGGGACAGCATCACCTACTTCATAGTGTTATCAAGTGCCTGGCACATAGCAGAGGCCAACAATTATTGCTGTCCCCAGGTAGTTTGCAGGAGAAGGAGGCTCGAATGGTGCCCTCAGGGTGACCCCAGGATACGCATCACAATCCAGGGATTTCTTATTCTATCACCGAAATGGAAACTGATCCCATCACAGACTCCACACTGTTTCTTGGGCCTTTCCCGCCTTCTGGGAAGCAGCACTTGTCACCAGAAGGACAATGCAGGCTGAAATTTCGGTTTCTGTTTTGTGTAAAAGCAGTTGCTTTCTAAGAACCAAAAAATACCCCGTCATATCCTTCTGTTCAGCAGAAAACAAACTGTGGGGTCAGAGTTTCCACCAATGCACCTGTTTCCCATTGGGATGACCAGCATGGGAGGTTCTTGGGAATTCCCTGTGCTGATGTGTTTGGGATCTACAGCCTCTGGACACGCTCTTTTGCCTGAAGCTCTAGCTTCAGATCTGAGCACTCCAGAGGAAGGCTGGGCTTGGATTCATGCATCATGCAAGTGTCCTCAAAGGTCCCAGCCCTGGGGCAACACCAATGCCAGAGAACTTTTTCCCCAGAGCCCATGTTCAGCCAGGCCATGGCTAATCTTAATCTGGGGCCTGTTTAGATGAGTGCCTGCTTACAGGCGGTGCTCATAGTGACATGAACTAGACCAGGGCTCTAAAGACCCTCACTCTGTGGAATCCTCAAGCCCTCAGGGTATAGACAAGGGCAAAATCATGGAGGCTAGAGAGGGTAGTTTGGGGGATAACTGAGAGCTGTGTGGGGCCTTGGAGGCGGCAGAGGTTAGGTGGGCCAGGCAAGAGGGGAGGAGAGAACATGATGGGGGAGGGTCAGTGTGGAGGCCCAGCTGTGAGGTTGAGTAGGGAGACTGCAGGGGCCACAGAGAGGCCAGTAGGCTCAGAGGGAGGGGGTCAGGGAGGCTAGATGTGCAAAATGGGGCCCCATCACAGGGGCTGCAAGTGGCAGTGGGCCCAAGGCTGGAAGGCAGAGTCATGTCTTTTTTTTTTTTGATTTTTGATTTTTAGAGCCACACCCGTGGCATATGGAGGTTCCCAGGCCAGGGGTCCAATCTGAGCTACGGCCACCGGCCTATGCCCGAGCCATAGCAATGCCAGATCCAAGCAGTGTTTGCAATCTATACCACAGCTCACAGCAATGCTGGATCCTTAACCCACTGAGCAAAGCCAGGGATCGAACCTGCAACCTCATGGTTCCTAGTTGGATTTGTTTCTGCTGTGCCATGACCAGAACTCCTGGAGTCGTGTCTTAAAGAAAGCTGGGCTTGGGGACCCATGTCCTGCCCTTTCTGGGGGCCAGTTGGCAGGGAAAGGCTGCTGGGAGGGAGGCCAGGGGGTCCTGAGTTGAGAGGATAGGAACCCGGTCATCACAGGTAGGGTGAAAGGGACAGAGTGTGTATGGAGGTGCTGACAGACTCCAAGGGGGCTGAGCCGGGCCAAGGGGCTGCTGAGGCCAGGACAGAGCAGCGCCATCAGGAAGGGGAGCATGCCTGGGACAGGAGAGGGTGTCTACCTGGTGGAGACAGCTGATGTCATCACACGGATCCCTCCCTGAGTGCACACCTAAGTCAAGGTGCCCTTGGACAAAAAGGGGTGTAACGAGGTGCTGTTGCCAACTCTGGCTAGAGGCCCTGCAGGCCTACGCAAACATTCTGGACCAACACTGTGGGCTGAGCTACTGGAGAGAGAACAAACAGCAACTTTCATTTAGTGCCACGGAGTACCTGGCTTCCCATAGGCAAGAGCCCTGAGCTGGGTTTGCGGGGGGACAGGCGTTGCTGTAGGGCTCCCCTGGGATGCGGGCGGGGGGCAGTGTGGCTAAAGATATGGGCCTCTGAGGAGATTAAGAATTGGGGACACCATGAACTGATATTCTTTTAACCCTGGCTCATTGTGGCTGAGGTTGGGGGGAGCTGCAAGCTGCGTGGGAGGGAGAAAGGAGAGCAGACCAGCCTGGAACCTAGAGCCCCTGGAAAGCCCGATGGCCTGCACAAAGCTCCCCAGGCCCCTCCCGGGGCCCCGTGTGAGTCACAGAGGCCCCCAGTTGTGTGGTCCCAGACTTCCTCTGAACCACAGGCAGTGCCCTCTCTTCCGAAGAGGAGTTCTCATCCGGGCCATCTTCGCATGTTTCTTGAGACATGTCAATGGCTTTAACACAGCGCCAGTGCTGGCAGAAGGGAGCATGGTGAGAAGATTCTTCAGGCCAAAGGAGGGCCCATCTGGGAGGGGTCCAGGTGCTTCTCCAGGGCTGCAGGGTGGCCTAGAGGTGGAGAAGGGCAGGAGATGGGAGTCAGCAAGGGCCAGGCCGACGGAGCCCCTGTGTGGACCCTGAAATCCCTGTGCCTTTGCCCCTTAAATCATGTTCTGAGAGCAACAGCTTCCTCCTGTGGGCGGGGAGGGAGCTGTGTGAGAGGCATTGTCCCAGCAACTGTCCCTGGGGAAAGGGGGCTTCTGGAGAGAGTGTCACCTCGGTCGGTAACTTCCATGCTGGCTGGGTCAGAACCACAAACAGGGCCTCTTTCTTCAGATTGCACCAGTGTGACTCTTCAACTCACTTGGCAGGTGGGTGTTTTTGTGGCCGGCGGTGATCATGGACTTGCAAAAGCCATGGTAACATGTCCAATTTCTCACGATGATCTACCAGGCTGTCAACCTCTGAAATGGACCAGTCAGCGCTGTGTCATTTCCGCTTAGGTAATTTGCTGGTCCCTGGTAAGGGGCACAGAGGAAGGCTTGGGAGCAGTGCTCCTGAATTTTGGACAGCAGCTTGGGGCGCAGGTGGCGAAGTGGCCCACTGAGATGCCCAGTGCCTGGTCTCACACCTGTCACCTCTCGGCTGTTCCAGGGGCAGTGGAGGCTCCTGTGCCCTTGGAGGAGGGATGGGTGCAGAGGGGCCTCAGTCTCTCTGCTTCCTGGGACAAGCTCTGGACTCCCCACACCTCTTCCAGGGGGCCCTGCGGGCCTGGATTTTCCATCCCTGCCGCATTTCTCCCCAGGTTGTGTTTTGAGCAGTCCCTCACCATGGTAACCAGCCAGAAGTGGAACCCTAGCCAAAGGCAATGGTGACAATGACACCATTCTTGGGCCTTGGACCGACTGGGCGGTTCTTCCCCCTGAGGCTCTGGCAAGGGGCCCACCCACCACCTGCTTCCGGAGGAAAGGTGAGCCTTCCAAGGAACATGTTCAGGCCATGAGCCTCTGGGAGGTGAACCAGACAGAAGCCTGACCAAGAGCCTCGTCAAAGCTCTGAGGGGGAGTTTCCACTGGGACTCGGCCGGTTACAAACCCGACTGGTATCCATGAAGATGCAGGTTCGATCCCTGGCCCCAATCCATGGGTTAAGGATCCGGCATGGCTGTGAGCTGTGATGTGGGTTTCAGACGCGGCTCAGATCCCACAGCATTGCTGTGGCTGTGGTGTAGGCTGGCAGCTACAGCTCTGATTTGACCCCTAGCCTGGCAACTTCCACGTGCCACAGGTGTGGCCCTGAAAAGCAAAACGAAAAACCTCCGAGGAGACTACTGTCACTCAGGGCAGCCTTGAGGCAGGCGGGTGGCACAGGTAAGCTCAGCGTGGCCACAACAGCTTCAGGGCAATGCCGCCGTCCCATTTCATAGAGGAGGAAAACGGAGGTTCAGAAAGGTAGAGTAACCTGCTCCAGGCTACAGTCAGTGGGTGTGAGGCCATGTGACTCCAGAGCCATGCTTTTTACCAACCGGTGGGTGTACTTTAAACAACAACAATGTCAAACAGCCATGTCCAAGTGCCAGGAATCGAGATGGCCTTGGTCCCACCCGACGTTTTGTTTCGGAAATCTCTGTTGAGTGCAGCCAAGTGGAAAGTCCAGCCCTCGTTCCCTCCCGAGCCTCAGGGGCTCAGCCAGGTTTGGCGCCCACCCTGGCCCTCGGCTTCCCGCCAGGCCCAGGTCGGCCGTCCCCGGGATGCGCCTGGTTCGGGCGTCTGGAGCTTTGCTTTGAGTCCAGGAAACTGCACAGGACACAGCTGAGTCTCCCACACATGCTGTGTCCCGAGAAAACAAAGCGGGGGTTTCCCTGGGCTCTGTGAGCACCGGGGCCTGGCCGGCTCTCTCTGCCCAGCACGCACCCCCACCTCCAGGACCCTCTCAAGGCCAGCGCCCCCCAGCTCTGGGCTGTTAGTGGGCGGCGAGCTTCCCGGGATTGTCCAGTGACAGGGCTTCCCCAGACATGATCTTCCTCGATGAGCTCATCCCCCGATTCAGGCGGGGCTGGGAGCTGCTCCGGCACAACAAAGCGGGTGCAGGAGACATCCTGCGTGACTCATCGGTGGGCCACCAGCAGGGGCTTCCGGCTCTCAGGAGCAACCAGACACAGAGGGCCACTGTTTGCTCTGGAAGCCCCCTGCGGGCACTGCAGACTCAATGGGGTCATTTGTGTTTTTTGTCCCTGCTTCTCTGTAACCGTAATCCTTCCGGGGGTGGGGGTCCAGCAGGCTGCCTGCGTCCCTGCGGCAGCAGAAAAACCCATGCAGTCCCCCACCCCGGACTCCCAGGAATGCGCCTGATACGGGGTCCGGGCCAGGCCTAGGAAGCAGCGGAGCCCCTCACTTTTCCTCTTGACTTAATAAAAAGCAAGTCAGGAGTTCCTGTCGTGGCGCACTGGAAATAAATCTGACTAGGAACCATGAGGTTGTGGGTTCCATCCCTGGCCTCGCTCAGTGGGTTAAGGATCCGGCGTTGCTGTGAGCTGTGGTGGAGGTTGAAGATGCGGCTCAGATCTGGCATTGCTGTGGTTGTGGCGTAGGCCAGCAGCTATAGTTCTGATTGGACCCCTAGCCTGGGAACCTCCATATGCCCTAAAAAAAAAAAAAAGCAATAAATAAATAAATATAAATTTAAAAAATAAAAGAATAAAAATCAAGTCCAAAGGGTGTGGAGCGGCAGCAGAGACAGCTACAGATCTGTTTCTGTTATCATCTCTCCAGATACTTATCTAGGGCAGAAACCCCCTGATCCCACAGCCACACTCTACCCAGGAATGTGGCCCACACCTGGGGACACAGGCCTGAGGGGCTGGTGCCAAAGGCTGAGCAGGTGCCCTTGGGTTTGGACCAAGCTGGGGCCCCTTAGGAAGCTCAAGGGTTAAAAAGCAAAAGTCATTTTTTTGGAGAAGAATCAAGGAATATTAAAAAGGAATTCATAGGAAGGGAAATCTGAATGACTAAGAAGTTCAAAAAAAGGTTGTCAACGCCACTAGTTATCAGAGAAATGCAAATTAAAACAGTGAGATGCTGTTTTATACCCTGGAGATTGGTCAAAATTGCCAAGACAGATACTATCAAGTGCTGGCAGGGTGTGGAGAAGAGGGAGCCCTCAGGAACTGCCACTGGGAATGAACTCCAGGAAGGCAAGTGATGGCTTTTTAATTGAAAATCATTATGCAAATTGCATATGCAAGGAATCTGCCATGGGAATTCCACTCCTGCTGAGGTCAGCTCAAAGGTATGACCAGGCCTCAGGATACCAGAGCAGAGGACCTGTTCCAGGGAGGTGTCCCCCACCTGCACTCCTGGCCACGCCCTTCCCCTGTGCACAGGTTTCTCTAGCAACACCTAGAAGCCAGGCCCCAGTGAGAGCCCTCTCGTCCAGCCCAACACGGGGCTGGCTCACTGCCCAGCTGCTGACTCTGGCTCAGTGGGGGCTTGGCATCAGGACTCTGACCCTTGAGAAGGCAAGACATGTCACTCCCTTTCTGTGCTCCAGCCTGACACCCTCACCTTCTCACTTCACTGCTGGTATGAGTTTATTAGTTTTCTTTGTTTAAAAAAATGACTACAAACTCAGCTGCTTCAAACAACACACCTTTATTATTTCAGCTCAGGGGTCTAGACCTGGCTGAGCTGGATTCTTTGCTCAGGGCCTCACAAGACGGCAATCAAGGTATGAGCTGAGCAGTATTCTCATCCAGAGGCTCAAGTGGGGAAGGATCTGCCTCTGAGTTCACGCGTTTCCTTGCAGCTGTGGGATGGAGCCCCCGCCCCCTTTCTGACTGTCAGGGCCACCGCTCATCTTAGAGGCTTCCTGGCCAGGCGGGCTTCCCCACCACAGCTGCTTACTCCATCAGGCTGACAAGGCAAGGCTCGGACCCAGAAAGGGCCCAATCCCTCTTTTAAGGGTTTTCACCTGATTAAACCTGGCCCACCAAGAATAACCTCAGGTTTGATTAACTCCGAATCAGCCGATTCAGGATCTTAGTGACACCTGCCTGATCCCCTCATCTTGGCCTTATTCTATGAGGTGGCAGCAAGTTGCCGGGCCCCTCTCTCCCAAGGGGAGGGAATTATGGACTGAACACAGAGCAGGGAATCAGGGGCCCACCCTAGGGTCTGTTTGCTGACCTCGCTGACTGCCTTCCTGAAGGGAGAAGCTTCAGGCAGCACAGAACTGGCCCAGGAGTCACAGCCTTCCCCAAGCAGGCAGGTCAGGGCAGGGCTCTGAACCTCCGGACAGAGGGAGGGCCCACCATGATGGTGTGGGGAGCTTGTTGACCTGAGGTGTGGAGGAAGCTAGGAGAGAGGATGGGTGGCAAAAGAGGTCCTAGGGGGAGGGCTGACCTCTTGGGCAGCAAAAATAGGCAAGGAAGGGGTGGGGGCAGCAGGCCCGGGTGTTCTCTGGGATGCTCTGAGATGGGCCCTCTTATATCGCAGCCTTTTTTTCTGCCCTTGGCACCTTTGCCACCAGGGGACCCACCCATCCCCAGCCCCACTCGGCTCTCACAGGCACTTGAGAGGTCAGCTAAGGGGCAACTGGGAGGGCGCCATGTGTCCCCACAGAGGGACAGTGGGAGGATTGTCACTGGGCAGACATGACCTCAGCCTGCCAGGCTCATCCTACTCCAGGCAGGAACGTAGTCGAATAGAAACCCACCACTGGGTTCAGACCAGGCAGGGACCCTCTGGGCAGGGATAGAACCTCCAGTGCCTGTGCCTGGCCTGGAAATCCCTCCTTTAGGCCTCTGAGCCCTGCTGAGAGACAAGGCACAGAGCTGGTGGCCGGGGAGGCCATGGGCCCTGCACCTGGGAGCCTGCCCCACCCACCTCCTTGCCCAGTTCTTAACGGCTTGCCCTCTCTGTGCCTGGGCTACTTTTGACCCCTCTGTGCCTGCCAAGCTGTGGGCTGGATGGGGTACCGACCTGCCCACTCTGACGAGGCCGAGGAGGAGTCCCAGCCCTGTGCCACTTGCCAGACCTGCCTCCATGTTCTCCCCCATTCTGCCTCACCTGCCACTCCCAGCCTGACCTGAGGGCTCCCTGGGGCAGCTCCTCCCCCCAGAACTAAGACCCTCAGTCTCCCCCACCCTCTGCTCAGACCTGAAGCAAGCAAGATTTTAAAGCAAGGCAAATGCAACCCAGGTAGGGGCGCTGGCCTTGTGGATGCCCCTCTGAGCCATCCTGAGCCCGGCTCTCTCATGCCCCAGGCCTTGGTGCCTGCAGGTCTGTTGCATACAAACAGCAGAAACCAGCTTTGGCTAACTTACTCAGAGAAGGATTTTCATGGAAGGGTATGAGGCAGTTCACTGACTTATCAGGAAGGATAGAGAACCAGGCTGGGAAAAGTCAGGATCCAGGGGTGAGCCCAGCTGGACAGTGTCCCCCGAGGGAACACTGCTGGGATCTGCCAGCCTGGATGGACACTGCCGGAGTCTCCAGTCCTCCCAGCCTCTCTCTGAAGGCTTGCTTCACCCACTCCAGAGTCTACACCCCAGGGAGAAGGGTTTGACTGGTCAAGAGCATATCCCAACCCGAGAGCGAGGAGAGGATGCGGCCCCCACCCCCATCTTCCGTGGTGGGAGGGGCTGGTCACTCTTTGGAATTGGCAGGGCAGTGTTCCGAAGGAACGGGAATGGCGAGTGACTCTGTCTTGTCTAGTCCCAGGACTGGGCTCCCCAGCAGGCTGCCCAGCTCTCTGCTTCTAGCCAAAGCTCCTGCATCTTCTGATCTGTGTTCCAATACGTGGGATTTCTTTTTCCATATTTGGTACCTGGCTCACAGACTTAGGTTGAATCAATGTCTAGTTCCTTGAGCCAATGCCCACCCTCGGAGCCATCAAATGAAGGATTCCTTCTGTGATTTTAAGAGCTTCCCCATTAACTCGCTTGGTGGCACTGAATCAGGACACAGCTGTGTCCCCAGAAACCCCTGCCCTCAGAGTAACCCGGAGATTCAGCCTCCCAGTTGCTGCCCCCAAAAGTAGCCAACAAGAGTTACCATTGTGGCTCAACGAGTTAAGGACCTGATGTCTCTGTGAGGATGGGAGGTGGATCTCTGGCCTCTCTCAGTGGGTTAAGGATGCCACGTAGGTTGCAGATGGGGCTTGGATCCAGTGTTGCCATGGCTGCAGCTCTGATTCGACCACTAGCCCGAGAACTTCCATATGCCACAGGTGTGGACTTAAAAAGAAAAAAAAAATAGTAGGCAGTATCCCAGGGGGCTGGGGTGGGGGGGTGGGGGGGTACGGGCGGGGTGGAGGGTGGAGGATGCCAAGAATGCCTGAGCCCAGCCTGGCTAGCAGGAGGAGCGAGGCTGTTCTCTAGAGGGATCTCTTTCTCACTGCTCAGGGGATGGGCCTGGTAAGGACGGGGGTACCTGTGTCTGCCTCTCACCCCTGCTGACTCAGACTGCCTGCTTCAGCGGTCTG
Source organism: Sus scrofa (assembly GCF_054392235.1). NCBI lineage: Eukaryota > Metazoa > Chordata > Mammalia > Artiodactyla > Suidae > Sus > Sus scrofa. The sequence goes on along the minus strand of NC_139385.1, from coordinate 129,896,137 downwards.
AGCACTGAATCTGAACACGGAATGGGGTCCCCTAGCCCTAACTCCACTCCCACACCACACCCCGACACTGTAAGGCTCTGGGGGTCCAAAGTGGGGGAGCAGAGCCAAGATGCTACAGCCATAAGAATTTGTTCCCTCAGAGCCTGTCCAGACCCTGACACAGGCGGCTCAGTCCCTCAGAAGGAGCAGAGGTCTCCAGGGCTTCCTGGCTCGGGCCAGCTAGCTGCCCACCTCGGGGATAAGGAATTTGCCCCCCAAGAGAGGGGATCAGATTGCACATTCCTGAGGCCTGAGTCACTCCTGGCTCCTGCTGGCTTCAGGAATGTGTTTATGCTGACGGCTGGGAGGGTGGCTGAGGGCCCAAGAGAGACTGCACAGACCACGTCTGTTCACTCCGCGTCCATCCCGCTGGCTAGGGGCGAGGGAGCAGGGGCTCTTTCAAGGATGAGGGGGGCAAGGCTGTGACCTCGAGCTACCGTGATGACGTGTTCTGCGTGGGCCCCGGAGGACCAGAGGCGGGGAGGGCCGGACTCAGGCTGGAACCGAGGCCTCTGCCTTGTCCAGAGCTGGCCTTGGCTTGATGCCACAGACAGAGGGTGGAGAGGGGCCAGTCCAAGCAGAGCTTCCCCTGCGGTGACTCTGGGAAAGGAACTTGCTCCCTGCCATCTCCTTGCATGAAAGACAACCTCCCGGACGGTACAGAGGGCTTGGGGAGGCTCTGGCTGCTCCTTGGCTTCCCTCTCAGAGTGGGGCTGACAATTCTTTCCCTTCACCCCTCACCCCCACTCAAGCCAGGGCTCTCTTTTCCCATCTCGGAGATGGGCCACCCAGACCCCACATGCTCCAGCATCACTGGTTGCTGTCATATTCAAGTAGGCACTGTGCTAAGCTCTTTACAGCATGGCCATGTGCCCTGGTTTGCCTGCGATGGTCATGGGGGCTGGACAATTATTATTTTTTTATTTATTTTTTTGTCTTTTTGCCTTTTCTAGGGCCGCTTCCCGTGGCACATGGAAGTTCCCAGGCTAGGGGTCTAATAGGAGCTGTAGCCACCAGCCTACTCCAGAGCCACAGCAACGTGGGATCCGAGCCGCGTCTGTGACCTACACCACAGCTCACAGCAACGCTGGATCCTTAACCCACTGAGCAAGGCCAGGGATTGAACCTGCAACCTCATGGTTCCTAGTCAGACTCGTTAACCACTGTGCCCCAACAGGAACTCCTGGACAATTATTAATAATGCTTCCTTTCACTCTCTGAAGTGTCCTGCTCTGGAAGAGAATTATATATTTGCCCTCATCTTATGGCTATTATATTGTTTAATCCCCACAATGCCCTACAAGAGGAACTGCTAATAGCCCCACTTTACGATGCAGAAACGAAGGCTTAGAGAAGAAAAGTAATTTGCCCAAGGCCATACAGTTAGACGTGGCCGAGCCAGAAACTGGGAAGAACCCAGCTCCCCACTTCAAAGCCCTTTTCTCAGCCACAACACCAAACTTCCTCTCCTAAGATCCTTTGATGCTTTGAAGGCCTAAGAATCTAGTATCTCCAAATAGTAGAGAAATAACAGTTAAAGTCCTGGAGTCCCTTTGGCTCTCTTCCCAGCACCGCACTTCAGCCACCTCTGCCACGTTGCTCCCTCCCGCAGGGATTGTGTGGACACATCTGGTTTGCTCCCTGGGGCAGCAGCATCATTCTCTTCAGATGAACAAGCGTCATCGTGCTACCGTGTGCCAGGTGTTGCGCAAGGTACAGTTATCTAATCCTCACACAAACCCTGCAAGGTGGGTGTTACAGGCTTCTGTCCATAGAAGGAAAACTCTCCAAAGCTGTACAGCTGGGAAGAGACAGAGCTGGGGCTAGAACTTGGGATCCTGGCTTCGAACTGAGGGAACCCTCCATGGAGCGCTCTTTTGGCCCACGCACTATGGAAGCAAGCAGTGGGTTGCTGCTTGGGCTCCAAGGGAATAGGGTTCCAGTGGGCCCACGGTGGACAAATGGCTAAACCATGAGGAGGGATCCGCTGACCCGCAAGGCCCCCAGGCATTCTGGCCACGGAGGAAGGAGCCAGGACCATCCTGCCCCGAAGCACAGAAAGAAACCCTGGAGTGGGTCTAACCCCCCACAAATGGTCTGCACTTGTAGACACGTTACGTTTAAGAAGTTTCCAAAGAGGAGTTTCCTTTCTTTGGCGGGAGAGAGCAGGCATCTTTTAGAAGAGAGCACGGCCGCCTCGAAGGTGGAGAACAAGCCGCTTCTGGAGCCCAAACCTCCCCGCTCCAGTTTCTCCACCCAGCGGTCATCACAGGATGACCCAGAGGCTCTTTCCCCCCCAACATGCTGGTCTGGGGGGAGAAATAAAAGCAAGCACACGCCAGATGCTCCCGGGAAAACGGGCTTTGGGAAAAGGATGTTTGTTCCAAATCTGCCAAAAATAGAGAACCAAGAAGAGGAAGAGACAACTTCTTGACCCATTTAAAAAGCTATTTCCCAGGAAGGACTAAGTTGTGGACCATGTCATAAAAGGAGAAGCCAATGGCTTTGACAGTGTAAACAATAAAGCTTGGATATATTAAAAACCATCAAAAACAAACACGAAAGTAATCAGCACACTTGCAAAACACATATGCCACGAATGCCACAATGGCAACAGATAGAGAGCTCATGACATGATTTCCAGATAAATCCATCAGAGCCTTATTAGGAAAACAGGCAGCAAAGCAGATAATTGATCCCTCCAAAATTTAAAATTGCTTAATAATTACAAACATTTTTGTGTGGTGGATAATCATGTAAGCCATAATTTTGAAATACTGTTATTTGCCTTTTCATAATAGGATTTGCTTTAATGATGTTACCATAAGCAGGTCACGACACTGGCCCTCTCAGACCTGCTAGCAGCGGCATATAAATGTCAGTGATACCCCTTCTAGAAACACTTTCCCAGAATCTAACAAGGATATTTGATTAGCTGTCCCCCACCCGATACCCCCAGGGAAGCAGGACACCTCCGGGGGGGAGCATGATGTACTCTCATGCCCATCCCTGGGGGTCAGACTGTGATTATGAGGGCACCCCAAGCAGGTGACCAAGGGAAATAGACATGTTCAAAAAAGGGTGGAGTTCCCTTGTGGCTCAGCAGGTTAAGGATCCAGCGTTATTGCAGCTGTGGTAAGAGTTTGATCCCTGGCCCAGGAACTGTGGCATGCTGTGAGCTGGCAAGAAAAAAGAGAGGGATTGGAGTTCCCGTCGTGGCGCAGTGGTTAACGAATCTGACTAGGAACCATGAGGTTGCAGGTTCGGTCCCTGCCCTTGCTCAGTGGGTTAACAATCCGGCGTTGCCATGAGCTGTGGTGTAGGTTGCAGACAAGGCTCGGATCCCGCGTGGCTGTGGCTCTGGCGTAAGCCGGTGGCTACAGCTCCGATTGGACCCCTAGCCTGGGAACCTCCATATGCGGCGGGAGTGGCCCAAAGAAATAGCAAAAAAAGATAAAAAAAAAAAAAAAAAAAGAAAGAAAAAGAAAAAAGAGAGGGAGAGAGGGACACCAAAATATAGTTGTAATAGGTGATAGGATGAAAAGCAATGTTAGTTTTCTACGTGCCTTTTTCTATTTTCAAAAATTTATGTATCCGGTGTGTATTACTTCTATAATTAGAAAAATGATAAAGGCTACTTTAAACATAATATGCATTCTTTCATTTCATACCAAAGGAAAATATCTCCTGAGTCATTCCAAACCTTTTTCTCTGCTGGCAGCTGGCAAGGCCAGAGGGTCCCAGCTGCCTGCTGGGAGCAGAGTGCGGCCCAGCACGGGGGCTCGCAGCCCCTCTGCCCTCCTCTCTGGTGTGTCTGCATGCCCTCAGAAAGCCAGCTGACAGGCAGGCCCAGGGGGCGAAGGCACAGGCCAGCTGTCCTCAGAGGGCCTTCCCGCGGTCCCTGTGGCCCCACGCCCCTGTCCCCGCGGGCCCTGCATTGTAAGAACCTGACTTCTCCCGGCTTCTCCATGAGCCCATCACCCTCAGAGCCTTCCCTTGTCAACACACCCAGTTCCTCCAGCCCTTCTTCAGGGGCCCCGAGGGCCTCCCCTGTCCTATTGCTCGCGTCCGAGCCACTGCCAGGTCAGACTGTGTGGAGCCAGTCATTCCGGACCCTAAACATCGGCTGAAAGCTGAGCCTCCCCTCCTGCTGAACCTGAAGTTCCCCGAACTCCAGCCGGAGGGTGTCTGGGTGGGTGGCAGCACCAGGACCCATGTCTGGGTCAGTTCTGGGGACTATTCCTCCCGAACTCGAGCATCCTCGGGGATAGTTTGAGCTGCCGTGTGGACTGCCCACGACTGCACTAGGAATCAGGAGACCGGGTCAGCCTGTGTCATGACCTCTTGAGTCAGCACGCGATCCTGGCGAGACCCTGAGCGGCTCTGGCCCCCATCTGCTCATCTCTAACACGGGGCCTTCGTTCTTCCTCTGCCTGTTGTGAGGACCTAAGCAGGTGGTGTAGACGGCCTCAGTGGTCTGGAGATCCGTGCAGGTTTCTGAGGGCGGGAGCTGATTCCAGGACTTAATAGCCACAGGCCCCTCCAGAGCCGGCTTCTCCCTGAGCGCCAGGCCTGTCTCCTCTGGACCCTCCAGCGCGTGTTGCCTGCGCTTGAGCTCCTTAGGTTTTCATTTTGTGCTTCTCAGCTATTTCATGTGTGAAAAGCTTGTCTTTCCAAGCCGAACCTCTTAGCTGCTGGGGGGCCGGGCCCTGGGGCTGGATGTTTGGGTCTCCTCTGTGAAAGGAGTCTGGGAGGGGCGTTGGGGAGCCAGAGAACTGGTGAGCCAGTGCTGTGACAGGAAACTTGGACTTGCCTGAGCTGAAGGACCTCCCTCCGGCCACGTGGTTACCTTGTGCGAGGGATGCTGGGCTCACCCAGGGTCCTCCCGCCAGCTCACTCGCCTACCCTGTGAATGGCCTCCTCGCGGGGCCTGCACAGGAAGGGCTCTGGCCGCAGCGGGCCTGGGAGCCTCTGGCAGCTCTAGGATCCACACTCGTCCCAGGCAGGGGGAGAATTATGAGGCAGGGGCTGCTGAAGATTTCCTGCCCCCGTATATGGACAGAAAGGTGACTGAGGGTCCTGTGGGGGCTGGAACTCCCAGCAGCTCCAACTGGGTCAGAAGGTCCCAGAGACACTCAGTTCACTGCTGTGCCCCAGATGCCTGGGACAGAGATGACCCTCAGCTAACATCTGGATGAATGAATGAACGAATGAATGAGGCGAAGGCGTCAGAGGCCACCTGGGTCTCGGCAGTTCTCGGCTGCCCCTGCTTGAAGCCCTCACTCTCTTTCTTTCTTTCTCTTTCTTTCTTTCTTTCTTTCTTTCTTTCTTTCTTTCTTTCTTTCTTTCTTTCTTTCTTTCTTTCTTTCTTTCTTTCTTTCTTTCCTTTTTCTTTTTGTACTTATCTGTTGTTGTTTTTTTTTTTTTTTTTGGTCTTTTTAGGGCCACACCTGCGGCCTATGGAGGTTCCCAGGCTAGGGGTCGAATCAAAGCTGCAGCTGCCGGCCTACACCACAGCCACAACAATGTCGGATACGAGTTGCATCTGTGACCTACACCACAGCTCCTGGCAATGATGAATCCTTAACCCACTGAGCGAGGCCAGGGATCGAACCTGCGTCCGCATCGATACTATTTGGGTTGGTTACCACTGAGCCACAATGGGAACTCCACCCTCACCCTTTCTGCACATTACACAGACTCACCCTGTGAGACCCTGAGTGCTGGTAAGCGTGGCAGCTCTCAGCAGGGGGAGCCCGGGAGGAACAGGGGTAGGCTGGTCACGATGGGAGCCTGGAGCAGCCAGCCAAGTTCTGAGGGTTTGGTTTACAGCTGCTCTCACAGGCAGGAGGCAGACTCCAAGCCTGCTCCCACCACTCAGGAGGGGCCTCTCCATCTGTGCCTGTGTCCCTGTGATGCCACCAGCCTGTCCCCCGAGGGAGCTGCTGAGGGAAGAGGAACCTTCTGCCCAGGATGAGAAACAGCCCTTCTGTGGCACACCCTCTCCTGCTTTGCAGAAAAGGACCAAATCTTGCTTGAAGCCACCCACCACCAGGAGGGCTGCATGGAGGAGGCAGGATTTGAGCTGGGCCTCGCGGGGCCTGTAGCAACCAGGGATTCCATTCATAGCCTGTGTCTGGCGACTGATTTCTCCTGGAGGGGCCGTGGTCTGCTCTGTGCTGCTGCCCCTCCCCGCATGGCTGTTTTCTTTCTGATTCCCATGGTTTGGTTCCTGTTGACTCTTCTGTGACATAAATGCGAATGAGACAACAGACACACCACCATCAAAGCCAAAGGAGTCAGCAGCTGGATTCGTCCCCGTGGGACCCTGCTGGGCAAGGAAGGTAGGCAAGGTGATAGCCAAATCGGTTCATCAGTGCCCCCCTGCCTGCCCCCCAGGGTCCTGAAACCCTTCTACCCAACCCAGGAGCTGCCGAGGGAAGAGGAACCTTCTGCCATCCTTGGGCCACCAGTAATTTGATGTGACCCAAATGTCTAAAGCTCTTCACAACTTTCCCCTCCGTCCCCCCAACACCTCGGCAACCCCACCTCTGGCCACACCAGCTTCTCCCAGTTCCGGTCCTGGCCCTCATGTGTTTTGACACTCTAGGCTCTGTCATCCTAGGCTTCCCCCTCTTGCTCTTCTCATTCTTGTCCTGGAAAACTCCTGGTCATCATTCAAGACCCCAGCTCCTCTGAGAATCTTACCTTATCTCCCGCCTCCCTGCTGCCCACATGCCCAGGCCAAGGGGTCCCTTCTCCCTCGTCCTTACTCCACCATCCTCGTCATCACTATCTGAAGTACCCAGTTCCCTCTTTGTCCCCACTCGTGTCTGGGCATCTTCAGAGCCTGGTGTCTTTTCATCACCGCGTTCCCTGGCTGGGCCCCCGACTGGTGACTGCTCAATGCAGACCTGAGGCAGCCACCGGGGACTTGACCAACTGGGTTCTGGGTGGGATTTGGGCCATTTAAGTGTGTCAGGGGTCCAGTTCAGGGACCCCTCATGGCCACACAAGGCAGAGCCTGCATCACTGCTAATCTCCACTAGAAGAGGGGGACCCAGAGGAGGCAAGGCTGTGAGACTCGCCGCTCAGAGGTGCCCCATACCCCTGTCAAGGCCCCTGGGCTCCCTCCATGCTCCTGGCGGGGCTTTGAAACACGGGATTTACAGGCCATGGGCAGCACAAGTCCCTTGGCCTCAGCCCCAGCCACTTCCCTCCAGCCCAGCAGGAAACAGGCATCAGTTTCAGGACGCTGGAGCCAAAGGTCATTTCCTGGACCAGGGTGACGTAACCACGGCAACCTCCTTGCCCTTACCCTTCCCTAGCTGCCTTAGGGTAGCAAAGGATCCTCATAAGTTCTGATTTTGTTCAAATTTACCTTTTCAGGCTAAGAAAGTCTTGTGCTGGTTTTCAGGCGATGGCCAGATTTCCAGGTGTCTGGGGCCATTCTGCCGCTAACTTGCTGGGGGCTTCAGCAGCCCTGAGCCTTCTGCTGCCCTTTTTCTCAGCTCCAAAAGAAGGAACTTGATTTTGATGAGAGGTGATCAAAACTGGACTGTGGGAACCTTGGGGATGCCCCAAATATTAGCGTCCTTCTACCAAGCAATGTGCTTTGCCTGGAGAAGACTCTGGTTTTTTATGTTAAAACACTGGGCAAGTTTTTTTCTTTTCTTTTTTTCTTTTTTAGTGCCACACTTGTGGCATATGGAAGTTCCCAGGCTAGGGGTTGAATTGGAGCTGTAGCTGCCAGCCTTTGCTACAACCACCGCAACTTGGGATCCAAGCTGCACCTGTGACCTATGCCACAGCTCATGGCAATGCTGGGTCCTTAACCCACTGAGCGGGGCCAGGGATCGAACCTGAATCTTCATGGATACTAGTTGTGTTTGCTACTGCTAAGCCACAACAGGAACTCCTGTAAAGATTTTTTGCTTGAGAAAAAAAATATAGACTGTCACTGATTTACGAAAAAAAAAAAAAATCCTGAAAACTCCTCGATATGATTTGCATGCATTTAGAAATCTAAACAGTATGTACTGAGACCGTGGTAGGTTCTCGAAGATTAGGACAGGGAGAATTTAAGGGAGGAGAGCTGCTTTCTGTTTCCCAGCTCGTAACTCTTGTTGTTGTTTTCATGACTCTTGTTATCTTTCCCAGGCACGGCCAGAAGGCCTGACAGCCTCCTGAGCAGGGGCCTCACTGCCTCAATGCCTGGAGCAAGGCTTGGTCCTAGGTGGTTATGGAGATGAAAATGGGGGGGTCCCAGAGGTCCCCCACTTGGTGTGAAGTAGGCATGCCAGGAAAGCCTCTTTCTGCGCTGTACTTGTCATCATTGTTGGAATTTCTCTCATGTAAGACTGACTTCTAACATGTCATTGTGCAACTTAAACTCCTCTTTTATTATTAATTATTTTTTTCTTTTTAGTGCCGTACCCTCGGCATATGGAAGTTCCCAGGCCAGGGGTCAAATTGGAGCCACAGCAACAAAGGATCCCTGACCCACTGAGTGAGGCCAGGGATCGAACCTGCATCCTCATGGATACTAGTTGGATTCGTTTCTGCTGTGCCACAACGGGAACTCCCTAAACTCTTCTTTTAAACCCCCTCTTCCTTCTCCAGGGATACTGAGATGGCCAGCTGAGCTTCTCCCTGCAGAAGGTCCTGGATCCTGGGAGGAAGGGGGCTGATGCCAGGGAGGTAGGATGGGGCAGTAGAGAGTGGAAATCTGAGATAGACACAGGAACCCAAAATCTCAACACTGTCCCTTTGGGCTACAGCCTGCGGGAGAGGTTGCTAAATCCTGGTAGAAAATTTCTCTTTTTCAGCCTAAGACTTCTGACATGCCACCCAGGCCAGAGGCAGAGGCTCTGGGGATTCTGAAACCGGAAATGGGGCAAGAAGATGGAGGGGCTGTCATAGCCCATGGCTGAGTGAGGACACAGTAGAGCCAGAATGCCCCTGCCGCCCTGGGGCCAGGGAAGTGCCTCCTGCATGGGCAATCCTGCCACCACTGTGAGCCACCTGGACTCACCCCCAGTTGGGGACACAGGTTTGCGTCACCCCAGCTGTTCTGGCCACCCACGTCAAACCAATAAGGTTTGGGCATTTTAAAATCAGATTTGGATACCTAGCAAACCAGGATTTGGTCTCAGGAGAGAGAACTGGGATTGGAGACAGAAGCCAAAGGGTCTTTGTGTCTTCTCTGCAATGTTCTTTTTATTTTTTCAAAGAAAATGTATTCATGGACCACTTGGGTCATAATAATAACAATAATAAAGGTTTTTTTTTTTATCAAACCTAAAAAGCTTTTATTTCCTTTTTCTTTTTTGGCTACCCCTAGGCATATGAAGTTCTGAGGCCAGAGATCAGGTGCGAGTCACCATTGCAACCTGCATTGCAGCTGCAGCGACACCAGATCCTTAACCCACTGTGGCGGGCTGGGGATTGAACCTGCATCCCACTGCTCCAGATACACCTCTGATCCCATGGCACCACAGGAAGAACTCCCAGACCTAAAAAACCTGCTGTGAAAATATCAATTGTCTTACAAGAGACGATTCCTTTCTGGAGCTGGAAGTGGGAATTGCCTCATTCAGACAGCACGCGTGATTTACTGAATGGTTTGGAATCAGATCTGGCTCCTTGGGCCTCAGTTTCCCCATCGGCACCCGGGGGGTGTGGGGTGGGGCAGACCCAATCATCTCCAAGGTCCTTCAGTCCTGACATCAGGTAACAAGAAGCTTTGCTGTCTGGCTGGTTGGCTGGGCCTCCTCTGCCCTGTGAGGGTTCATTTCTGAAGCAGAGGCTTGGGGGGTGGTCCCAGGTCTGCGGGTAAGAGCAGAGCCACCCTGGGGCTCTGTGGGTGGGTGAGCTGAGCTGCCCTCCTGGGGAGAGTTGGGCCAGGCCCCAGAAAGCCTTCAAGGACCCCCAAGCCTCAGGTCAGTCAGACCAAAGGCTGGCAGCTCAGCAGGGTTCCTTGAGTCTCTCTCCGAGTTTGGGATTGAACAGCCATGAACTGCGTGTGTCAGCAAGACAAAGATGGTCTGGTTAGGGACATTGGCCCAGTGACCCTGCCCCAGGCACCAATCACTATGACAACAGCTCAATAGGGTCCCAAGGGCCTAAGAATCCCGCTTTTGCTGAGAGTGAGGTTGGCTGAGGTCAGACAAAGAGGGATTAATAGAGCCCTGTTCTCATTAAGCCACAAAGCGCCATTATTACAAGTCGCAACGGCCCTACCAGGAGATGCATCATGCTTTCAAGTCACAGAGAGCCCAGCTCTAAAGAGAATGGTCCCAGCATCAGCCTCAAAGTCACCCTGAGCCCAGAATCAGAGGAGGAGGAGAAAAACTAGAAACAACCCACATGTCCAACAGACAGTTACATAAAGCTTGGGTCAGCTGAATGATAGCAAAGATTTCGGTCCTTCAAACGATGCTGTCTATCTTATTTACTACATTAAAGTCCTCACGATTCATGGAAACAAGGTCACACAACTACCAAGAAGAAGCCATTTTTGTAAAAAAAAAAAAAAAAAAAAAAAAATCATGCACGTATGTACCCAGTAAAAGCATAGAAGAAAATACTTCGAAATGTTAGCGGTGGTTATTTTTGGAAAGTGGGAGCATGGGTACTTTTCTTTTCTTCAGTTTATTTGTATTTTCTATAAAGAACACATAGTTCTTTTGTATTTCTAAGAATGTTCTTTTCTTAAAAATTGGTTCAGAGAATTAGAGGATGCGCACTCTGTCCCTCTGCAAACAAACTTCAGCCAATAAAACTCATGAATCGGCATGGTTTTGGAGAAGCAAGTTTTCTTTATAACGAATGTGTGATTAATTCAAGAATAAATCTTTTTAAAAGTTTTTACGTCAATCGGTAAACAAGAAAATGATTCTAAGCAACACTGCATATTCTCACGCCTTCTGGTAACAGAGTGCCATGAAAAGAATTTATCATTAGCTTTGTCATGGTTTAAGGTCCAAACTACCTTATTATATAATAGGCTGATCTTCAGGGCTATTGGATGAGCAGAAATATGTGTGTGCCTGTTTAAACGGCCTCACATGACTCTGCCGATTGTGTATTTAGATTTGCTTTCTCTAATGTGTCAATCTCTTCCACTGCTGCTGAACTGGCAGTCTCAGTACCCCACCTGTACCAACTCTTTTATACTGTTTCTAATTCGGTGCTTCTAATCTGCTGTCATCTTGGGAAAAAACACGTGTGCTTGTTAGAAGTGTGAGTGTAAAAAAAAAAAAAAGTGTGAGTAAGCTAAGAGAATGTAGATCTGAGCGAGGGCTTCAGGATGGAGGTGCTGACAAGATCTGAGATCCAGAGTACAGAGGGGTTCAAAATCAGTGGCTTTTGTGGGCTGGGATTATATTGCGTAATATCATGTAAGTCACATTAAAGAGTTTGGACTTGATCCTGAAGGCAATTGGGAGCTATTGAAGACTTTCAAGAAGGGAAGTGAGGTCCTTCTATTTGCGTCTTTTGGGGTTTTTTTGGTGGATTTTTTGGTTTTTGTTTTTGTTTGTTTGTTTGTTTTAATGCCTCACCTGCGGCATGTGGATGTTCCCAGGCTAGGAGTCGACTCCGACCTGCAGCTGCCGGCCTACGCCACAGCCACCACAACGCCAGATTGGAGCTGTGAATGTCAGCTACCCCACAGCTCATGGCAATGCCGGATCCTTAACTTACCGAGCGAGGCCAGGGATCGAACCCACATCCTCATGGATACTTGAGTTCATAACCTGCTGAGCCACAAGGGAACTCCCCTCATATTTGTGTTTTTAAAAGATGACTACAACAGGGGCAATTTCATGTGTGGCAAAACTGTTGGAAATAAGGGACATGGATCTGGAAACAGAAAGGGGAGGGAATTGGGCTGTGAAGAGAGAGGTAATGTGGGGACACTATACATGTCCTCTCTTCTAGTTGATAAACCCAAACATAGTCTCCCTTTAAGAGGAGCCATCGGAGAAATTTTTGTTCTGGCCTCTGTGCCAGGAAAAGTGATGCCTTTCCTAAGATCTAGATATATTTTTATCTCCTGCGCCCGTGAATCTTATAAATAATTGCATTTCCTCTTTGCTTTGGTCACTAGAAACTCGACACATGTAATTCTACACACTGACTTTATCCTCGGCTTTATCTTAGATGGATATTTTCCTTCTGCCTAGAATTCTTTATTTATGGTATTCTTTTGTATTATTTGATTTTTCATAAGTGGCATCAAATTGTTTTTGGAATGAAGTAGAGTATAATAAAAGAATTCTTTAAAAGCCTGAACCTGAAAGGACAATAAGAATCCATACCTTTGGCTGTTTTGGCATGGGTATATTTCTCTACAGTAAATCCTGCTTTAAAGCACAGGGAAGTCTATGATACTGAAAGCGCAAACTGCCAAAAAAACAAAACCAAAAAACCCCTAGATAAGTTGGAGTTCATAAAAGCTTAAAATGTTTCTTCTTCAAAGGACGCTATTAAGAAAGTGGAACGGTAGCCCACAACATGAAAGAAAATATTTGCAAACCATATGTTTAGTAAGGGACTTGTATCTATAATATAGAAAGAACATTCTTAGAACCAGAATGGGCAAATACATAGAAACAGAAAACAGATTAATGACTGCTTAGGGCTGGAGGGGCTGGGGGGATTGGACTGTGCAAACTAAGGGGTGTGGGGGTTTCTTAGCGGATGAAAATGTGGTAGGGTTGAGCCACTCTGTGAATATAATGAAGATCATTGAATTGTACCCTTTAAATGGGTGAGTTATACAATGTGGGAATTATATGTCAATAAAGCTACTTAAAAAAAAAAAAGAAACTGCCCAAGAGTTCCCGCTATGGCACAGTGGGTTAAGAACCCAACTGCATTGGCTCAGGTCGCTGTGGGGGCATGGGTTCCATCCCGGCCTGGCAATGGGTTAAAACATCAGGCGTTGCCGCAGCTACAGGGTGGGTCACAGCTTTGGCTTGGATTCAGCCCCTGGCCCAGGAACTCCCGTATGCCAAGGGTGTGGCCATAAACAATTTTTTTAATTAAAAGAAACAAAAAACTACCCAGTTGCCATGCTTGGCCCACTTAGTAGACTTGAGTGTTAATGAGAACTCAGGTCTACATGGCAGCACAGAAATGGGTTCGAACTCCAGCTCAGCCACTTCCCAGCCATGCAACCTCCTCAGACAAATAGCTTCATCTCCCTCAATGCCGACGGTGAGGTGTGATGCACAGCGGCCGTGTGCTGGGTCAAGGGTGCTGGCACTCAGTAAGATCTGAATCCACTGCTCCCCAGCGGGTGCTCCTAGGCGGTATCTTTGGAAGGTGCCAAACTTCCTAAGTGAGTGGGACTTGCAGCTTCTCTTTGTGAGAATTGACTACCATTGGCCTGGTTGATACTTAAATATTTAAATAACCCATTGGACTTTATAGGTCTGAGAAACTCAGAGAAGGTGCTGGAAGTCAGGAGTGCAGCTGAGGCCACTCTTCCATCTCTGCTCCCCAGGGAGCCTGGCCCAGAGTGGTTCTGGGTCTTACTGTCTCTCAGTTGTCTGCCCTTAGTGCTCATTTAGCTGTTTGACCCTCAGCCAAGGGGGTCTTTTTTTTTTTTTTTTTTTTGTCTTTTTAGGGCCACACCTGTGGCATATGGAGGTTCCCAGGCTAGGGGTCGAATAGGAGCTACAGCTGCTGGCCTGCGTCACAGCCACAGCAACATGGGATTTGTGCTGCGTCTGCGGCTCACACCACAGCTCTCTGCAATGCTGGATCTTTAACCCACTGAGTGAGGCCAAGGATCAAAGCCGCAACCTCATGGTTCCCGGTGGGATTCGTTTCCTCTGCACCACGATGGGAACTCCAAGCTGCCCTACTTTTAAACAGTCCCTGGGGACAGCCCTGGGTCTGGAGTTCTTAGTCATAAAATCACAGAAAGTCAGTTCCTGGCCCCCTCATGTTCAAGGCGAAAAGATCAGGGTACAGAGATGGGCAGGCCAGGCCACAGTGTCCTCTCCAGCTCAGTTCTCTGGAGGATACGGAAGCGTTTATGGAGCCCCTGCAGTGTGCTACTCTCTGCTCCACGGTTCACATGCACCCCCTCCCTTGATCCCAACAACAAACCTATGAGGTAGATGTTCTTTCCCCCCTTTTATAGATGAGAACACAAGGGGGAAGTTCAGGGTCACTCAGGGAGTAAGCAAGCTGGATTCAAACCCAGCTTGTCTGATGCCAAAGCCCACGCTCACTCTCCTGGACCCGTCCCCCAGTTTCTCCATTTCATAAGTGGCACAGGTCACAGAGAAGAGGGGTCTCCTCCACTGCCTCCCCCACCCCCCAAGAGGGACTCTGCCCCCAGACTCTGGATTTTCAGGACGTTCTTGGGCCTCCCCTTGTTGAGACGCCTGCCCTCCTGCCCCCCTCAAGTTAGCTCATTTCTCTCCCCAGATGCTGGATTCTCGGCAGCCCAGCCTCTTCTGGTCTGCCCCTCTCCAAACCTGAGCTTGAGTGCTTCCACTTAAACTTCCATGAGAAAAGGAGCAAGAATTATGGAAGCTCTCAGTCATAAGCCTTGAGTCTATCTCGCAGGATGCCTTTTGTTGCCAAGGAAAACGAAACAGATGTGTTGGCAATGGTTTCAAATATTTCCTGCCAAACCAGGGGAGATCTTGTCTTCGGTTTAGATGCAGCCAAGAAAGACAAGTCCCAGCCCTTACCATTCCCAGGAAACATGCACACACACATGGGATGCTTCAACCTGGGAGGCCGGCACTCCCACCAGGATGCAGCATCAGCTGTAGAAACACGCTGCCTCCTTCTGCCTTTCCTGGCTTCATGCCTTCCATCCTCCACGGCCCCCCAAATTTCATATCACCCCCTGCTTTCCATCATCTTGCGACTCCTGGCCTCTTGGCCTGGCAGGGCAAGGCCACTTTACTCCCTGGGCTTGGTCCTCATTATGTCCTAGATACACTTGTGTGGGGGGGAGTGGTAAAATTGACCATTTTAGCCATTTTAAAGTGTACAATTCCGTGGTACCTAATGCATTTACGGGGTTGTCTAATCATTGCCACCATCTCCTTTCATCACCCCCAAGGAAAGTGCGTACCCATTGAGTAGCGACTCTCTACTCCCCCAGCCCCCAGTCCCTGGTAACCACAAACCGGCTCTCTGTCTCTTTGAGTTTGCCTGCTCTGGGTATAGCACATAGATGCTATCATACAGTATATGGTCTTTTGTGTCCTCTCTACACACCACTTCCCCCCTTTTTTTTGCTTTTTAGGGCTGCACCTGTGGCATACGGAAGGGGTCAAATCGGAGCTACAGCCGCTGGCCCATACCACAGCCACAGCAATGCGGGATCCAAGCCGCATCTGTGACCTATGCTGCAGCTCACGGCAGTGCCAAATCCTTCACCCCCTGAGCGAGGCCAGGGATCAAACCTGCATCCTCATGGATACGAATCAGATTTGTTTCTGCTTCACCACAATGGGAACTCCTTATGTCCATTTCTTTCACTCAGCTTAATGTTTTCAAGATTCATCCATGCTGGAGCATGTGTCAATATTTCAAATACTGGTACTTTATGATTGAATAATACTTTATGTTGAATAAACAGGTTGAAAAGCACCTGTTTTTCAGGTGCCTGAGAGGTCCAGTTTACCGAAAAGTGCTATGCCGAGGCCTGCCTGGCCACAGGAAAAAAAAATCACCAATTCTTGCTGGCCTGATTGGCAGGAGCACAGAGAGAACTGATGGCCAGCTAAGAAACACAGATGTTCCAGAGCTTCTGGCTCCTGCATGGCAGGTGGAGCTTACAGACTTGGCAGAGAAAGCCTTGTGTGTGGGCTGGGCCCTTTGCTCTTGTCCCATCTTAGCTGAAGGGGAATCCTGTAAGGGCCCACCCTGATGCCCATCCCCTGAGGCCAGGCATTTCTGTGAAGACAGTGGCTTGAGCCACCAAAAAAGCAGGCGTGCTTCATCAGTCCAGAGACAGAAGCCAGGCAAGCCCAGGACTGTGAGCTCCTTTGGCTAAAGTGAGGTCATATCCTCTTGGGAGCCCTCAGCACCTCACTGAGACCAGGCCAGAGGCGCTAGAGACCCTCAGCCAGGATGGGCACTGAACAATTCCCAGGGGAATTAGACAAAACCATTATGACAGTGGGAGGCTTACAATTCCCCCTCAGGCATGATGGGTCAAGTGGACCCAGCATAAATCAGGATACAGAAGCCTGAAAAACATATTAAATACTTTCGAAATCACACACACACACACACACACAGATATATATACATATCTTGAGTTTATGTGTATATATATACATATATCTGTATGTATGCATGTTTGTATACGTGTGTGTGTGTGTGTATCTTCTACAAATAGAATATGCATTTTAAATATCCACTGACCATTTTAAAATTTGGTTATATCCTAGGCTGCCCAGAAAGATTTTTAACTTACAGAAAGTAGCAGATCCCATTCTCAGGCCATAATTCAGTAAGACTAGAACTAGATTACAAAGAGATAATAAAAAACAGCGCTAAAACCTTGGAGACAAAAGAACAAACATATCAACACTACTAGTAGTTAAAATACCTTTTTGGTTTTAAATAGGAAATAAAAACTGGAAATTTAACTTCTTGGAAATCAGTGAAAATGAGAACATTATATGATAAAATCTATAGGAGGGGGCCAAAACCCTGCTAGACGGAATTTCGTAGCCTTAAGTGCTTTTAAAATTAACAACTCTGGGGCAGGTCGTCCCCCACACCAGGTGCCCCAAGCTCCTTCCCTCCATTTTGTCCATCTGCTGGACCAGAAAACTCTACCACCGTCGGCTGAATGTTTGCTGAGCCTCAGCTGGAGCCCAGAGCACCTGCAGGCTCTGTGCGTGGGGCACTCACTGAAGGTAGGGCATGGTCTGGGGAGGCAGGCCTGGCTTCCTGGAGTGCTGAGTATCTTCTGGGCTAAGGAACTTCCTCCCTGTGGCTCCTTTTTTCTTTTTTAAAATAGATTTCATATTTACATGTTCAAAAAAGAGCAAAGAGTAAACTTGAACGGAAAATGCGGAGTCCCAGATACCTGCTGTCCCCATATTATCACAGCCTCCCCCTCCATCAACAGCCCCACCAGAAGGCACATGTGTGATCACTATTGTCCAAAGTCCATAGCCTACATCAGGCTTCACTCTTGGCGTTGCTCACTCTATGGGTTTGGACAGACAGATGATGACGCGTATCCATCGTTACAGTATTATACACAGTATTTTTACGGCCCTAAAATTCCTCTTTGCTCCACTTACTCATCCCCTGGCAACTACTAATCCTTTTACTGTCTCTATAGTTTTGCCTTTTCCAGAATGTCATAAATTTAGACTCGTAGAGTATGTAGGCTTTTCAGACTGGCTTCTTTCACTTAGTAATATGCATTTAAGTGCATATTATGGGGTTTTTGGGTGGCTTGATGGCTCATTTCTTTTTAGTGCTGAATAGTATTCTTTTGTCTAGATGCGCTATTGTTTACTTCATCATTCACTTCCTGAAGGACATCTCGTTAAGTTTCAAGTTTTAGAAATTATGACTCAAGCTGCTATACACACCTGTGTGAACGCTGTTGTGTGGACACACATTTTCAGCTCATTTGGGTGAATACTAAGGAGTGTAGTTGCTGAATCGAATCCCAAGATATTTTTTACTTTTGCACTGTGCTTCCTTTTTCGACAGCTTTATTTAGGTATAATTTACATACAATAAAACTTCCCCATGTTAAGCCTGCAGTTCATTGAGTTTCGTTTATAGTCGTGTTCAAACGTTAGACTATTCCTCTCACCTCGGAAACTTGCCTCATGCCTTCATGTCTTCAGTCTTCCCTCTTCCCTGCACAGCCCCTGCCCCTGGCAGTGGCTCATCTGCTCTAGCTTTGCCTTTTCTAGAATTTTCTAGAAATGGGATCATATGTATGTATTACCATGTTTTGAGATCCATCGCTATCCTTATATCTGCCAGTAGTTTCCTCTCCACGGCTGAGTGGTATTGCCTCGTAGGAAGGTAGCTGCTGGTCTATCCAGTGATGGATATTTGGGTTGTTCCCTTTGGTTGGGGCGGGGGCTCTTAGGAAGAACGTTGCCATGGACGTTTGTGCAAGTCTTTGTGGGTGGGGCTTCTTTTCAAAGGGGAATCTAGACCCTTCCCCACCCCCTCACCCCACTGCTGCCCAGAGGGAACAGGAGACAGGAGGAAGTTGGAAAAGGCCCCGAGGCGAAAAGAGGAAGGGCACTAGTGCTGAAGCAGCTCACGCCCTCCTCACGGTCCAGTCGGGCCACAAAGCTGCCACCAAACTCTCCTTAACATTCCCTTCCCTGCCCCGCCCAGCCAGTTGCTCTGAACAAAAGGTCAGGGGCCAGAGGGAAGCTGGTGTTTATTTCCCCGTCTCCATGGTGCTGGGCGAGCAGGCTGTAGGTCTGGAGTGTGTAGGGTGCTGGGATGAGCTCCCTGGGGCCACTGCCCTGCGGGTGTTATTAGGAATCTTCATCAGAATGACATCTTTTCCAGCACATTCCATCTACCTTCCCTCCTTAGCCTGCCCCGGCCCATCCAGATCCAGGGCCCTGGTCACCCCCCATAGTCCCCGGGGGCCAGGACCCTCAGCACCAGGGCCCAATGGTTTTGCATGTGGTCCCCACTGCTGAGGCCCAGAAGCCGGCTGTGTTAGCCTCTCGCGGTTGGCGGGCTGCTGCTCAGAGAAGCCAAGCAGCTGGAAAGGACCCAGCCTCTCCTCTCTCCTACACCCACCCTCCTTGCAAGCCCCAGAGCCTTCCCTTTCCACCCAAAGGTCTGGCTCTCACTCCTAGATGAAGGCAGTGAGCATCTGAATCCTCAGATTCCTTATAGCACAATAAACCGCTAACGATGCCGCAGAATTTTGATTATTCACATATAACATGCACTGCGAACCAGGAAATGATCAAAGAACTTCACAAATATTGATTAATTTTCTCCCTTAACTACCCTACTGAGGCAGGTACAAATATCATCCCCATTTTATAGGTGAGAAAACTGAGGCACAGAGACAGTCAGTGACCGGCCCAGGACCACACAGCTAGGAGGCTGGAGAGCCGGGAGTTGGTTCACACTTCCAGCTGCCGCACGCGGCTGCCCATGGATTTTTGTATTTGTTTGTTTCATTTTCCAGTCATTAATTTCCTTAACGGTTTTATTGAGGTGTAATTTAATGGTATAATTTAAGAATTCACCCGCATCAAGTGTATAATTAAATGATTTCAGTAAACGTACAGAATTGTGCAATCATTACGATAAACCAGTTTTGGAACATTTCGAACACTTCCTCATTCCCCCCTACCCCCCTAAAATCCACTTGCCACCTCCGGCCGAAGGCAGCTACTACTACTTTCTGTCTCTGTAGATCTGTCTGCTGGAACTTTCAGATCAGAGTCAGATAGTATGTGGTCTTTGGCGTCTAGCTTCTCTCAGTGTGATGGTTTTGGGGTTGATTCGTATTGTGGCATGTGTCAGCACTTGATTCTTTTTTGTTGCTGAATCATGTTCCATTGTGTGCCTGTCCCAATTTTATTTATTTATTTATTTATTTATTTATTTATTTTCGAGGGCTGCATCCGAGGCATATAGAAGTTCCCAGGTTAGGAATGGAATCAGAGCTGCAGCTGATGGACTATGCTTCGGATCCAAACCATGTCTTCGACCTATACCACAGCTCTCGGCAACGCCAGATCCTTAACCCACTGAGCGAGGCCAAGGATTGAACCTGCATCCTCAAGGATACTAGTTGGGTTTGTCTCCACTGAGCCACAACGGGAACTCCCTGTCCCAATTTTACTTATCCATTCATTGGCTTATGGACTTGGTGTCTGCTCCCACTTTCTGGCCATGGCGAATAAAGCTGCTGTGGGTATTTGTGCACGAGTCTTTGTGTGGTCATAGGTTTTCCTTTCCCTTTGGGTCTATTCCTAGAAGTGGAAGTGTTGGGGTGTCTTGTAAATTTATGTTCAACTTTTAAAAAAACTGCCAAGCTTTTCCCCAAATGTGTTGCAGCATTTTCCATTCCTATTTTATATAGTCTGTGGGGCCAGGGTTCCCATCCTAGGGCCACCCATATACCAGGCCAAGCCTGACTGGAACCCTAGACTGTCTGGGCAGTAAAAGGAGCCTTCAGGGCAGCACTGGGTCAGGCTGAGCCTCTTTGCTACTCCTGGTGTCTGAGAAACAGGTGGACAAGAAGTTAGCTGTTCTACTTTCTAACCTAAAAAAATTGCCCTCTGGGACCGAGAACACTTCTGAGGGGGAAATGAGCAAAGTGGCTATTAAACCAAAAGGAAAAACAGAAACACACAGGTGGAGAAGCCAAGAGCAATCCTGCCAAGGGAAGAAAGCCCACTTGAGAAGGCCGGGGCAGAGGGCCCTCGGCACCCGGGAGTCCGCCGGCAGCCCTCACACTCTGGAAGCCTGTCCATCGCCAGCTTTGGCGAATCTTCTCCAACCTCCTCAGAGGCCTGACGCCTGGAAAACCACCAGGCCCTTCCAGACAGACCTTCTCCAGGGCAGGGCCACCCCGGGGACAGCTCGAAGTGTCACTGACCCTCCAGCTGGTGCCATGCATTGCTGTAGAGTCGCTCCTGCCAAGATTTGAAGAGAAGAGCTTTCCATATTTCTGGTGGCAGCTGCAGTGAGTGAAATCTAACCGTGGCGCCTGGCAAGGGTCCAACAAAGGTATTTCTGTCCCAGCTCCCTCCCCGACTCAGACAGGGAGTGGGGACCACAGGGCGGGGCTGAAACATGCCCAGAGCACGCAGGGACATCACGGAGACCACGGCTTGGATAGGATGGGACGGGATGCCACCTGCCTCAGCTTGGAACAGGAGATATGCAGGGCCTGCCATTGCCCTGGGTATGATGGCCCTGTGGGGGGGCCAGGCCACACGTTGGCCACATGGGTCAGGCCCTGGGGCCCCACAAGTCACATGCTCAGCGTGTCCCACTCCCACTCTTGGACACAAGCCGTGTGCAAAGTCTCTGTACTCTTGTCACCGGCGGGGTGATTTCTCCTAAATTTTGTGTGATCACAAGGGCCCAAGACCACCTGATACCAGATGGTATCTGACAGGCCCAGAAGCTGATACGGGAGGTAGGAAGTCATGACTTCTTCACTCAAGTACCTCAGCCTCCTGAAAGGTACCAGACCCTCAGGGACGGCACTGGCTGCAACAGTGTCCCCCACCCACCCTGCCCCAAATTCCTGTCCCCATGAACCTGTGAACAGGACCTTAGTGTAAAGGAGACAGGGTTTTGAGATGTAATTAAGGTAAAACGAGGTCCTATCCCAACAACTGGTTTCCTTACAAGACAGGGAAACTGGACACAGACCCAGAGAAGACCCAGAGGAGAGGCCCACGTGAAGACAGAGGCCCAGGAAGGAGGCCGGGCGAAGACGGAGGTGGAGGCTGGAGCGATGCGGCTGCAAGCCCAGGGACCGCATGGATTGCCCGCAACCATCAGAGGGACTTCTGGCCTCCAGAACTGGGAGGGAGTAACTTCCTGCTATTTAAAGCCTCCTGGTTTTTGGTACTTGCTGCGGCTGCCCTAGGAAATGAACGCAGGGACCAGGAGCCGGGCTCAGGTTGCGTGTACACTGTGTGCGCTGGGGGGGTGGTGGACAGGGGTGGCTGCATGGGAGGAGTTGTGTCTGCTGTGTGGGCAGGAGGCCCAAAGAACGGAACAGGACCTAGGGGCGTGGCACGTTCATGGCAAATCTGGCTCTGGTGGCACTTTTCCTATTTTTGCCCTCCACCATGCCTAGAACAGGCACTGCACCCAGGAGGTGCTCAGGAAATATCCCTTGGCCATGCTGGCCTGATATCTCCTGTCCCATGTCCTTTGAGCACCAGAGCTGTGTGTCCTACACTATCCTTCCCTGCCTCTGCCTTTTTTTTTCTTTGTAGGGCCGTACCTATGGCATATAGAAGTTCCCAGACGAGGGGTCAAATCGGAGCTGCGGTTGCTGTAGCCTACACCACAGCAACACAGCAACATGGGATCCAAGCTGCAGCTTGTAGCAACGCCGGATCCTTAACTGAGACCAGGTATCTAACCCGCATCCTCATGGATACTAGTCAGGTTCTTAACCCACTGAGCGACAGCGGGAACTCCATCACTTGCCTCTGCTTTGCACTGCATTATTCACGAGCTTGTGTGGCTCCTTGTATGAGCTTCTTCACCAAGCTGACTGATGCCCAGTGCCATGGGGAGCTTCTAGACTGGAAGGGCTGACCAGCATTTTTTTCTATGCCTCTCCCCTCCTGATCCTTTCTCACATGTCACAGTGCCCGCACACAGTAGGTGCACTAAATGCTTAGTGGTTTTGAATGAGCTCGGCATGTGAGGAAGTAGACGTGATTGGCTAGCTGGGCTGGAGAAAGCGAACCCAGCTTTACTAAAAAAGCAATTTAGAGGCTGCTGCTATTTGCTGAGTTAGCAAAGAGGCACAGGCTTTCACCCTCTGAAAGCTGTCACTAGGGGTGCCCACTTACTGAGGCTGCGCACTGAGCCTATAACCCCCGTTCCAGAAGTGTGGCTTATCCTGAGCACGACCTGAGAAATGCAATCCCTCAGCTCCCACCAGGGGCCAGAGCTGTGATAAACCAGAAGCTGAGGTCAGCTCTGAGAAGGACGGGCGTCTGTGCTCCAGGCTGGACACACCACGTTACATACACCTGTTGTGCACCTGGGTCCCCTTCGCTGTGTCGTACGTAGCGCCACGCCTGGAAGTTAAGGCCAGTGCCCAGGGCTAGAGGCTGGGCTTGGCTGAAGCTGGCAGTGCCTTCTGCCACATCCCACTAGGACCCAGCTTGCCCTGGGCAGGGGGACTGATGTGATGAGCGGGAGTAACCAGCCTATGGAAATGCCTCCAGGAACAAATAGGACGTGACGGCCCACCCGGCCCTTCACAGGAGCTCAGGGATGTCTCTTCACTTGGCTCTGCGGGGTGAGGGGACATCATACAGCTGAGCTGGACTGGAACCTAGATCCCTCTGGTCCACGGAGGCTGGCCCTTGGGTCAGTTACCCCCAACCATGAGGCCTCAGGGGATGGCTTGGAGTGATCAGAGTTTGCCCTGAACGCACTGTCCGAGACTTGAGCTGGAAGGGTCAGCCACTCACGAGGGCTCTGAGTGTTGACCTCTAAGCATGGCCATCAAGACCCAGCAGCACTGGGAGGTGCTCGCTGTCCGGTCGGACCTCCAACCAGGGCACGCGCTGGTGGCTCTGCTGCCTTCTCTCATCCACAGGAGATATTCAGCTGGACAGCTGGTGGGCAGAGAGCTGAGTGTTACCCTCCACGCCAAGTCTCTTTGGAAACAAAACAAAGCCTAACACCAGGGCTAGATCACCACTGTGTATTGACAACACCAGGCTGGCAGCTGGGCAGGAAGGCTACAGGGCCCAAAAGACATCTGGACTTCTGCCGCCTCATTTGCATCCCGTTTGAGGGCTCGAGCCTTGGGCCCTAGAGCACGCGGAGGAGAGATGGGTTCCAGACTTTGGCACTGATAGGACCACGGGACGCCAGAGCTTAGGAAGGGCGGGTGCCCCCAGCGGAGCTCGCCTCCCAGCCCGACCGGGACAGGAGAATGGGCCAGAGCCCCTGGCTTCCTGAGGGGAACATAGGGGATGGGAGCGGGGGCCCCGCAGCAGCTGGCACATCCTGTCCATGGGCTCACACGGCGTCAAAACAAACCAACCTCAGTAAAACCTCCTTCCTCAGTGAACTCTCCTCTGCAGGCTCGTGGGCTGCGTGGTCCTTCTCAAAATGGCCCAACCCCCTGTCCTCTGGAGCCAGGAGCCCCATGTGAGCTCAGCTGCAAGAGCCAAAGCCAAGTGGTGAGGGAGCCCGGGGAGGCGGGGGTGGGGGGAGGCTCACAGGCTGCGCTGCACGGGGCTCCCTGGGGACGCTGGCTTGCAGTCGTCTGCTTAGAAACTCTGGGTCCTGGGCAGGAAGCAGCATTGCAGAATCTGACTCTGGCAGGAGAGTGGAGGCCGGCACAGGTCTGGATACAGACGGATGGGCTTATTCGGCAGGGCTGTCTGGCGTCAGGGCCGGGAGGGCTTCAGGGCCAGTCCAGCCTCGACCAGGTGAGGTCTGGAGAAGGAAAATGTTGCCTTTCCAAACAGGTCCTGGTTGAGCAGTGACCCGACGACCCCACTGGGCCTGGGCCTCTGGCCCCTCGCTTTACACAGTGGACCCTTCCCCCTGCCCTCGCCCCGCCCTGCCCAGCAGCAGCCCGAGAGGCCTTGGCATAGCCTGGGTCCTTCAAGGACAGGTCTCCTTGGGGAGCCCGCTGTTACAGAGACAGTGCCCCGTACTGTCCTCCATCAGCCCAAGCACGGAAAAGAGCACCACTAACAAGTGCTGGAATGAGCCACCGACACGGACTTTATTGGACGACGGGGTGTCATGGATTGGCCAGCAGGTCACAGACTCGGGTGAGAAGACGAGCCACGGAGCCTCCGCATCTGGAGAGGCGCACCTCTTTGCTGAGGGTCCGGGGACCAGGCCGACAGGGAGGAGGCAGGTTCTGCCTATGACGGGCCTCCTCCCAGCCACCCCCAGAGGCACCTGGCGGCTGCACCCTCTGCTCCTATGTCACATGTTGGGGGAGGTGGGGGGAGGGGTGCAGGGAGGGAGGGGCCCGGAGGAGACAACGGGGAAGGGAAGGGGACCAGGCCCTCCCCACTTCCTCCTTCCCTGGGAGGCCTCCGCAGTCACCCGGGGCCGGGTGCGGAGCCTACCTGTGCTTGAGGGGTGGGGGGTGTGAAGGCCTGGCAATGAGAGAAAGGGGGGCAGCTCGTGGGGGCGCCGAGGCTGTCCCAGAGCCAGCTCAGGGCCTGGGGAGGGGGTCCCTGGGAGCCCAGCTAAGGCAGAGGAGGCGGAGGAATCAGGCTCTCGGCCCCCAGAGCCACCTGTCTCCTCTGTTGCTGGCACACATTGGGGGGCAGGCTTTTCGGGACTGGACAGCCGATGGAGGGGCATGACACCCAGGGCAGATCCGCGTGCTCCCACCTGCCCTGCAGGTCCCGGCACAAGGCAGTGGGTGCTAGAGACTCTGATGCAGCAACCACTGGCCCCGGCCCAGGGAAGCCCTTAGGGTTGGCTGCTGGCCCTGATGAGGAAGGGCCGGGGTCCTTGTCTCAAACCCCCCTTCCAATCCCCGGTCCAACAGCACAACCCAAGGGACGGCAGTGGTTGCATTTCCTTAAAAACAAATCTGTTTCATTAAAAACTAGCTCTGAACATGAAGAATATATGAAAAAAAAAAAAAGGCATCCTTTGCTCCATTAAACATCATACATTCATTGAGAATTTCCTGAGCTCTGTGCCATGCCCAGACCCGTGTGCCAAGGCGCAGGGGTGCAGAGAAGTCTAAGGCATGGGCCCTGCCCAGCACAGGGCTCCTTCTTGCTGGGTAGGTTGGGGACAAGCCCAGACCCCGAGGGCAGGGAGGGCCCGGCAGCATCCTCCACTAGACAGATGGGGCCCTTGAAGCAGCAGCCCGAGAGCGTCCGGCCCAGCCCAGTCCAGCTGCAGGGGTCCTTGGAGGCTGGGGGGACCACTCTGCTCAGAGATGCTGTGCTGGACATTGAGCACACGGCCAGAGGCCCAGGGAGGCCGCGGTCTGGCCAGGCCTTCCTAGGAAAGGAAGAAGGGGAGACCTGGGGCCTGTCAGGCCATCCACGCCCCAGAGCCAGCCTGGGCCTGACGTTTCTCTTGAGCTTTGCCACAGGGGAGACACCCTGCTTAACCACCCTGAGGTGGTTCAGGGCTGCCCTACCCAGCCAGGCTCTCCTAGGCACCCACTCAACAGCCCTCTCCTAGAGACCCTCCCATGGCCTGCAGGCCCCCAGGAGTCTCTGCTGACCAGAGACTCCAGAGGGGCTTGGCCTGGAGACCCCGGCCTGACCCTAAGTTGGCCAGGCCCTCCCTCCTGTGTGGGGCTGGCAGAGCCAGTGGGCCCAAGTGGCGCCTCAATAGGCCCCACCTGTCTCACAACACCCTGGGGGCTGGGCTCCTGGTTGGCAAGGCAACCCCACATGCTCTCCCGTCAACATCCACGTGGGACAATTGAAGTTCCAATTCCTAGAGTGACCTTGCTCTCTGCATCTTGCAGGGTTCCATGACCCCATGGGCCTGAGGAAAAGGGAAAAGGCAGTACAGGGGTCCTATGCCCTGGGCTTGCACCCTCTCTCCCTTGGAACAGAGGTCCTGGCCCTACAGGCACGTCTGCACCTCCCCACACACCCCTGCACCGGAGAGGGTCTACGGGCTCAGGAACAGCACGGGGCTGGGGAGGCGGTCAGAAGAGGCTGGGAGCAGCCTGGCCAGGCGCGTCGTGGTCCCGGATGTACTGTAAGATGTCCATCTCGTCCATGGCTTGGATTTGCTGCTGCTGCCTCTGCTGCCCCGCCACAGCCTCCGATGGACTCGCTCTGGGGGGAGCAGCTGGCTTTCTGGGTAGCGCTGGCTTAGCTGCTACTGGCGGTTTGGGCTTAAGCTGGGGCTTGGGCTGGGGGTGAGGTTTGGGCTCAACTCCCAGGTTCAGAATCTGATCCAAATCCTCTTCGACTCTAGAGAACCAGCGGGGGAAGCCATGAGCACAGCCTCCTGCAAAAGGAACAAGCCCCCACCCCCCACCCCCTGCCACCCCAAAAGGCAGGAAGCCCTGCGGGCCACTGCGCTCAGCACCCACCCCCGCCTCCCCGCCTGGCCCTTCTACCCATCCTGTCCCTGCAGAGGAAGCTAAGGGCAGGGCTCTCCTTCCCTGCGATTCCACCAGTGCCCAGCACAAGCAGAGCTGGCTCCTCAGCAGCCTCTGCAGAACTGCCTTTCAGGTGACCCCGCTCTCAACAAGGTGGCTTCTTTGGGTGACTTTTCCTTCAGCCCCTCAAGAAATAACAGTAAGAGCTGCCAGGTGTGCCAAGCACTTCAGACCCGTTATCTTGTTTCATGGCCCAACAACCCTTGAGGAGGACCGCCTAATCTCCACCTTGCAGACACAGACACTCCAGTCCTAGGAGGCTGAGCCACCTGCCTGAGGTGACAGCATGTGGCAGGGCCTGAGCTGGAACTAGGATGTCTGGTTTCAGAAGCGGAGCTCTCATTCAGACCATGTTTAGCCAGAGAAAGAATGAATGAAGGGCTCTGAGCCATTGTGGGGTGGGGTCTGCCTGCCCAGCGTCCCCTGGGGGACCACCCGGGCACTAGACAGAGCCCACAGTGGGCTAGAGCTGCCCTTAGCCAGCGCCCACCAAGATCCACCATGCCCTGAACCTGATGGCCCATTGGCTGGTGGGACTGAAGACTGGAGCAGTGTGACAGTCACACAGAGCCAGCCCCAGGTACTGAATGGCAGGAAAGAGAGGCAGACCTCGCCCGAGGGAGGTCCTGCTGCGGGAACTGAGTTCCTAGAGGCCAGATGCACAATGGGAGACCCAATTTCCCCACCACCCGCCCACCCAATCAACACTTCCACATCTATTAACTCGCTTAATAACCACAAAACACTGTCTGGCAATAGATATAAGCCCTGTTTTATAGATGTGAAAACCGGGGTGCAGCAAGATGAAGGGCCTGGCCTGGGGCCCACAGCTAGCGGGCAGAGGAGCAGGACTCCGCAGAGCGTAGCTCGGTCTTTGGGTGCGTCTGCCTTCCTGGGGCACCTGTGCACTGAAGCCCTTTCTCCAGCTTCAGGTCAGGGTTTCTCCAGGGTCCAGGCTCCCTCATTTTATTTTTTTAATTTTTTGTCTTTTTGCCATTTCTTGGGCTGCTTCCGCAGCATATGGAGGTTCCCAGGCTAGGGGTCTAATCAGAGCTGTAGCCGCCAGCCTATACCAGAGCCACAGCAACGTGGGATCCGAGCCGCGTCTGTGACCTACACCACAGCTCACGGCAACGCCGGATCATTAACCCACTGAGCAAGGGTAGGGACCGAACCCGCAACCTCATGGTTCCTAGTCGGATTCGTTAACCACTGAGCCATGGCGGGAACTCCAAGGCTCCCTCACTTTAATCTGAGGCCCTAGCTCCCCCTGCCAATCACACCTGCCAGTAACAGTGCCAGGCCTGTGGCCCCTGCGGACCCGCCCAGATCCCCTGGGGAAAGAGCTTTTCGGGTAGCCACCCAAACACATGCATCCTCAGGGAGTCTCCTGGGCGCCAGGCCTCGGGACACCTGCCACGCACTCCTCCTGTCCCTCAGTAGGATGGTTCCATCTGGGACACTGTCACTCAAAGAAGACCCAAAGCAAGCAGAGCTGCAGGATAAATGGACAGCCCCTCCCCCTCCCTGGGCTTCGGTTTCCCCACCTGCGAGGGGCCGGATGAGGTCATTTCAGGAATGCTCCAGCTGCCATTAGATGCTGAGAAAGAAGGACCCCTGACCAGAGCTGGGCAGAGGGTGAGCCGTGTGCTTTCCTGGCCTAAGTGAGGGTCAGGAATGACACCCCAGACCACGTTCCCAGGGACACCCCGACCTCTTTCCTGCCCCCCTGGAGAAACTGTGCACTGGCCAGACCGATCTGGAAGAAAGAGCAGGAGCCCCAGGCCTGGGGAAGGTCTGATAACTATCCTGGGAGATTTGGCAGAGTTACAAGGAAAATTCCCACTGAAATCCAGGAATTCCTAAAGCAGGCTTCCTGGCCCTTCTTCAAACTACGGCCCAGCAGAGAGATTCAGGCAGGCAGCCTGCTGCCACAGCTGGGCCGGGAGGTCCCATGTGTCTAAGGGTAAGATATGCCTCACACAGCCACGCTGGGGACAGGGGAGGGAGGGCACAGGTGCTGGAGGCAGGAGACCCTGGGGGCCTTGCCCAGGCCACTTGGCTTCTCCAAGCTCTGGTTTTCTCATCTGCCAAATGGGAACAGTTGCATCGCCCCACAGGGTTGGACACTGTGTACACAGATGTACAGCACAACAGGCAGAACACAGTTCTGTTCCTCATCCGGCTACTCCTTCAGTGGCTTCAGCCCACGCCACCTCCCTGGTCCTCAGTCTCCCCATCTGTGAGTGGGGTCCAGCTTGGACACCAGCAGGGCTGAACAAGGCAGGAGCAGAAGCGAGGCCCCTCTGGCCAGAACTACTCTCAGCACTGCAGGGCCTGGCAGAAGCCTGCGTGAGGGTGGAGGTGCCCTTCCCAGGAGGGGCTGCCTGCCAGGTACCAGCTACTAAAGGAGCTGTGGGTCACTCTGCCTGCTTCCTGGGTCCCCCTCCTGTGATGGGTCACAGAGCCCAAGGGGAGAATCCGGAGTCTCCACGGACAGCAGAGAAATGAGCAGAGATGTCTCTCCAGTCCAGTCCCAGAGGGAACGGCCCCAGCCAGGCCTTCAAGGAGAGTTCCAGGCAATCTCGGGAGGCATCACCCGGGACAGGATGCTCCTGGCAGGCTCTGCCGTGTCCCAGCTCCCTCCAAGTGGCTGCCCTTCCTCCAGCTCCCCTGGGGCAGGTGCTGGCTGGTGCTGCACCCCCACTGGGGGCTGGGTGCCTGGAAAAACTCAGAGGGACGGAATGACCCTCAAACAGGGCCCTTAGGGAATAAAGCAGCAGCTAAGAGCTTATGTCAGAGTTCAGGATTTATACTGGCTAGAAAGCAGTGACTCTCTGGAACTGATCAGAAGCTGGATTTGCTCTGAGGTGGGAGGCGAGGCAATCATACCTGAGGCACAGGTGGCTACTCAACATCCTTGGCCAAGGCCCCCCCCCCATTTCCACTTGGGCTCCCTGAGTCATGGCTAAAAGCAGGTCCCACTGATGAAAGGTCCAGGTCCCCTCTCCTCCAGGCCCTGCGGACATGAAGTCAACCACCAAGGGGCTGGAGGAGGCATCTGAAGACCCCAGTCCTACCCCTCCTGCCCAGGTCCCTGAAGAGGACAGAACTCAACTAAAGACCAAAACTGGGAGTTTCTGCTACGGCACAACACGATCTCTGCAGCACCAGGGTGTAGGTTCGATCCCCAGCCTGGCACAGTGGGTTGAAGGATCTGGCATTGCCGCAGCTTCAGTGTAGGTTGTAACTGTGGCTTGGATCTGATCCCTGGCTATGGGAACTCCATGTGCCATAGGACAGCCAAAAAAGAAAAAAAAAAAAAAAAAGCCCAAAACTGGGGCCCTGTGCTGGTAAGGAAACGGGGCTTCTCGGACTCCAAACCCCGCCGAGACGGCTCTCCACGCAGCCTCTGGGTGGCTGATGCCAGTGATGGGATGAGTGGGTCATGAACATTAGAAAGTTTATCATCAGGAAGCCCCATCACTGCCTGGAGAGTCATGGGACTCATGCGAAGAAAAATAAAATATGGTTCCTGTTCTTAGGAAGCGAATTCTTTCCTCACCAGGTGTCTGGCAGAGTGAAGGCAGGGCGCAGTGACTCCCAGAGCACCGGGATGCAGGATGCTTTACCAAGGAAAGGGTCCCAGGACCAACTGGCATGTGAAATGCTCTGAGGCATCCCCCCTCGAGCCATGTGTGCCCACAGACTGCAGGCTTGGAAAGTTCTGTTTAACGCTAGTACCACCCCGGCCAACTGGTCACAGAAAACCTTTGAAGGTAACACCTTTCAACACCCTGCAAACTGGCATTCTGCAGAATCTGGGTTGGAAAGCACCGGTGCAAGGCACTTAGTGTGAACTGCCCAGAAGGTCCCAATGGTTCTGCCCGGCTGAGTCCTGGAGACGAGGCAGCAGAGGCTCCCTGGAGAGGACCGGCTCCCACGGGGCCCAGCTGCGCCCTGGGGCCGACTGCCGTGACTGCTTCCCTGTGCCTCCGCGTTACCCCTCAGTGCCTAACCACAGTCCCAGCATCTCCCGGGGAGCCCTGCTGCCGGCATGTCAGGAGCGAGGACACGGGATGAGAGTGAACAGCTGCCAGGGGCCGTGGGGAGATGTAATGACAAGGAGCCGCCACTGTGACTCCGCTGGGCAGGCACTCGGGGCTAACAGCCCGCGGCTGCTAACGAGGGAGGGGATGACAGCCTCCTGGGATCCCATGGCCCGTCACCACGTAACTGTTCCTGAAAAGAGACGGCTCAGTGTCCTGTGACTCGTCAGGCACAGCCTGCATCCCGGGGACGTGGATGACGTGCCGGAGAGATGCACGGTGCCCAGTGTGCCAAGAAGGCAGCGGCACAAGCAGGAGCCCAGGGAGAGCCTGCCAGGCTGGGGGTGGGAGGCGGATCTGCCCCCCTCTCCTCCTCTAGGTGCTTAGGGTCCTGGAAAGGCTGGAGGACGGGACACAGGCTGGCTGACTGGGGTTCCAATCCCAGCCTGTCACTTAGGAGCTCTGGCTTGGTGCCAGTTACCTCCCCTCGCCTCCGTTTTCGGTGAAAAGGAGATAATAGCACCTTTTTGGGGGGTGGGAGCTGTTGTGGGGATTAAACAAGATGATGTGTGAGGAGCCCAGCATCCTGTTTAGCACACGGCACACACCCTCTGGCTGTCAGTTTTGCACATTTGTCAACCTACATCCACGTAACAGATTAAGCCTCACTCTCTTGGTACACCTGCCGCTGTGACCCTGCCGCTGTCCAGAACATCTGCGTTTTGCCTCCTTCAGGTGAGCTGCAGGCCACCAAGTGTCAGGTTTATTTGTTGCCACACCTGTTTATGCCATCATATAATTTAATTATTCTTTATATAAATGATGTGTATGCATGAAGTTCGTTCTTTCTAGAAGTTGCTGAGCCGCTAGCACCACCTCCAGCCCCCTGCCCTTCACTGCCTCCTGGCCGGCTCCCCCACCCCCCACAGGCTCCCGCCTTTGACAGAGGCCAGGATTCCCTCCTGGGAGCCGGAGGATGGTGAAGTGCTCCCGCGCTGGGCTGGAGCCCTGGCTCTGTCCAGGCCCCTCTCAGGCCTGGCGAAGCATCACTGGATGCAGGTGGTACCTGAATAGATCCTCTGAGGTCTCCCTGGGGCCCAGGCGGGACGGGGGTCCTCCACTCTCATGGGCAGCAGGCAGCAGCAAGGGGTCACCCAGGGCAACAGCTCCGCCAAGGTCAGGGTCGTCAAACAGCTTCAGGGCTGTGGAGGAGGCAGCGGCAGAGTGGTCAGAGGGAGTCCCAGCCTGTCCTTGGCTGCCTGGGGGTGCAGGCTGCAGACAGTCTGGCCCAACCTCTAGGTGCAGCTGGGAGAGGGTGTAAGGTTGTCCCTCTGCCAGCAAGGTGAGCACAGAGGGACCAGAGGAACGGGGCCAAGTGGGGGCAGGGGACAGGTGCTCATGGGGCCTGACACACCTGTCTACCCAGCTATCCCCCACCTCCCTCCATGCTAGGTGGGAGTCAGCTGATGGCCCCACGGCTGGGTTCCTGTCCTTGGGGCCACCACACTGCATTTAGGAGAAAACAGCCTCTTCAGCTCGCTGCCCCAGGCTCCCCAGGACCCAGCCAGTTGGATCTCTTAGCTCAGCCCCCAGGGCTGCACCCCCGTCTTTCAGAAGGTGCTTACAGAGTGCCAACCACCAGCCTGGGGCTGCTGCCGCTGGGATGCAATGGTAGCTCTTCTGAATGTAGCCCCTGCCTCTAGGAGCCGGGGTCGGCTCCACCCCCTCCCCATCCCCACTGTTCAGCGCTGCCCTTTGTGAACGGTGACTGCAGCCCCCTCTCCTGGAATACGTTTTTTCAGCGGGCCTGGCAACTCCGCAGCTGAAATACAGTTCCTCCACCCGACCCGCACCCAGGAAGCCTTCCCTGGTGCCTCCACAGGCTCTGCTCAGACCTGCTACGGGCCCAGGCTACCCTGTAGTTAAGGGGATGTCCTGTGTCCCATGGGAGGCCCCAAGGCTGGGACTGTGTCTTACTCATCCAGGTGTCCCTGGGCCCAGCACAGAGCCTGGCCCCCAGTGGGTGCTCACCAAGTGCAGCTGAATTAGTGGGTGACATCAACTCCCCACCCTGGATGCAGACCCAGGCCAGGGAGGAACAGTCAGACCCAAGGACGAGAGTGGGTCCCAGGGCTGCTCAGCTTCCCTGCTCCAGCTCTGCGCCGGACCCTCCCGCGGGGTCTCTGCAGGCACACAGAGCTTCCCGTCAGAATCCGAGTCCCGCAGAGCCCCAGCACCCCGGGGCTGGGTCAGCACCCACTCTTCACCAGGTGCCCACATCTGGCGGCAGATGTAACGAGGGTGCTCTGACACCAGTCACAACCCACACTTTTCAGAGCAACAAAGAAAACCACCCTCTGCTTCCAAGGGCTGATGAGAACAAACAAACAGCCCTGGAGTGCTCCAGGCTGTGGGGACACAAGGCACGGGACCAGATCTCTTCAGCAGAAAATCTCCACTGACCGAGTCTGTACTGTGTCAGAACAGGAAGACGGCCCTTCTGCTCATGCGCAGTGGGAAGAAGCCACCTGCAGAGGTTGGCTGGGTCACCCAGGAGGCACTGAGAGCGAAGGGAACACCCTGGGGCTCTACTTACGGTCCCTGGAGGGTCCGCCCTCCGTGGGGCCCTCAGGGCGAGGCTTCCGGCCGGGGCCAAAGAGCCCCTCGTCGGGGTCTACCTCCTCATCAAAGATGGTGAGCCGGGGCGAGGGTCTGGGCTTCACGGCCACCTCAGGGTGTTTCCTGGGCTTCTTGGAGCTGCAGAATCACAGACAGAACTCAAGTTAGGACTTCTTGCAAGAGGCCTGCCGGTGGGCTCGGGCAGCCTGGCCAGAACCACACGGGTGTGGGGCAGGCTTGAGCTTGTGTCGGGAAGGACCCTTCCTGGGCCCTGACAAGGGGGTCGTGAGATGCTGCCAAGGAGGCAGCCCAGTCCTGTGCCCGGGGATCAGCCACTGTTGGCACGTGGGGGAAGAGCGGCTGGGCCTCTGGACCACACAGCCGACCGCGGACAACTCCAAGGCCTAAAGGGCCAGCAGGACTCAGGCCTGCCTGCGGGGTCAGGGGTCAGAGAACTCCTCCTTCCGGAGCTGGAGCTGCGGGGGCTGCCAGACCTCAGCACTCCCTGGGGCCAAGCTGAGAGTCACTGCATGGCCACTCGGAAACCAGCAGGGATGCATGAGGCTGCAAACCTCCGGGCCTGGCCCCAGGGAGAATGGAAGAGAGCCTGGGGCAATGCTCCT
Source organism: Sus scrofa (assembly GCF_054392235.1). NCBI lineage: Eukaryota > Metazoa > Chordata > Mammalia > Artiodactyla > Suidae > Sus > Sus scrofa. The sequence goes on along the minus strand of NC_139385.1, from coordinate 129,861,962 downwards.
TGTTTCCCCCTGCGTATTTCATTCTCCTTGAGCAGTGTAACCCCCATCATTCTAGAAACCACCACAGTCCCACTGAGCAAACCCCACCTCCTTCAGGAAACCCCTCGGGCTCTGTACCCCTCAGGTCCCTCATTCCTCGACTGGGGAGGCCCTGCTCTGGGCCAGACTCTGCTGGGGGCAACCAGGAGGGGGCTCGAGGGAAGCTTTTGGACCTCAGGAGGCTTTATTTCCTGATCCGGGTGGTGGTTCACGGCATACACGTCAACCTTCAGGGAACTGAAGGCTGCAGATCTGCACACGTCACTGGAAGTTATACCGCCAGTAAATAAACAAACTTGGTTTTCTTTTAACAAGGGGATCCAGCCCCGGCTGATGATGCCTAAATTAGCCATTTGAAGGTTCCTGCAAAAACCAGACATAAGCTGTTAACTGGAAGTGGGATTTCCGTGGGCCTGTCCGCCTGAAGGGCCGTTCCAATGGGACGAGGTCACCCTCTGAGCTCCTGTTGGCGATATGACGTGGTTAAGCCGCATGGACCCCGCTGTCAACAATGGCACAGGTTAAGCCGCAGCAGATAAAAATAGCGGGGCTGCCCTGGGGGCTAGAGGGCAGGGTTCTCGAGGTGGCCGTTCCCAAGGGCTGGATTTAGATGCCTGGCAGAGCTGGGGGCTTCCGGCAGAGATGCGGAAAAGCTATGAAAGGTGGGGCTGCAGCCACCGGAGGTTGCAGGACCAACACATGTCCGTGCTCAGAGCTGGGCCCCGGTGGGAGGATCTCTGTCAGCAGACAAGGACACAGTGGTTCAGAGAAGCTGGGTGTCTGCTCAAGGCCACACAGCAGGCAGGGCTGGAGATGCGACGGTTGTCCCCCTGCTCTTTCTCCATTCCAGGCACAAGCCAGATGAGCTGAAGCCACAGGCCATCAGGCCCACGCCTCTGCTGAGGCAGAACCCCATTGACAGGCCCCAGGCAGCTCTTTGCATCCCTGTGGATTCTGATGAACTGTGTGTAGGAGAGCCCGTGGGCCAGCCCGGAGCCTGCAGGCTCTACTCCACCACTGCCCCTCATTCCCCACTGCTGCCGTCCTTTGCTTGGTCCCGCTCCTGGGTCCCACAGGGGCTGCCGCAGTGGAGGGCAGAGAGCCCCCAGCACCCCTGCAGCTCCCAGGGAGGCCGGGGCTGGGCCTGACCGCTCCACTCTGCAGCCTCCCTCTGCAGGTGCACCCTGAGCAGAACCAGCAGCTCTGAAACGGCTCGTGGGGAAGGCACAGCCACATCCCCTCAGCAGACAGCCCCCTGGGGCAAGGGCTGGGGGCTTTTCCGAGGACCAGAAATCAGAGGAAGCCCAGAGAGAAGGGAGGGTCTGAAGAACAAAGGACGTGAATGAACAGACATGATGAATTATCTCTGGAGAAGCCACGCCGAGATTTCAATGATTTCCCCTCTTGCACCTACTTCTGGTTCGCAGAGCACAAATTAGGCCCGGCTTTCCTGCTATGTGAGTTTTCCTCTCAAATCGGATGAATGCTCTTGTTTTTCTCCCTGGAGACGTTTTTTTTTTATCTTTTGTTGTCTTGAATTGAAATAAAGCGACTCCTCAGCACATGGGGCTGCTCAGTCAGGCACCATCTGAACCCCACCCTGTTCGTCTCCCCAACTCCCCCGACCTGTCTCCAGGGGAGACAAAGAACAAGAGGAAACACGGAGCTCTGACAGCTGAAAGCTCCAGGGATCTGGGCTGGTTGGCCCCAGATTCAGTCTCTGGGGGCTCAGGAGTGTGTCTGGTCCAGCCAGAGCAGATGCCAAATAAACATCAGATGAGAGGATGGATGGATGAAGGGGTGACGGAAGGATGGACAGACGAATGGATAGATGGACAGACAGCAGGACAGTACATCTCAAATCCAGACTTATTTCTGCCTCCTCCCTCAGGGAGGGGGGAAAAGGAGTGAAGAGAGGGGGCTCCCAGCACCATATCAGACAGAGGCCCTCTGCTCCATCACTCCTCCTCCAGACGGCTCGCAGGCACCCCCACTGGTCTCCACTGGTCCCTTGGCCCATGTGTCAGGGGCCCATCCTTTCACCCTGAGCTCATGAGCCCCTCGCATGGGCAAGACCTGTGCTGGGTGATGAGGGCCCGGAGATGAGAAAGACCTGGCACTGTCCCCACAGCAGAGCAGAGTCATAGACACGAGCCCATCGTCACCACACATGCAATCACACTATGATAGCTGGAGCCCAGAGGAAGGAGCCCACCCAGTCCGAGGGCTTCCTGGAGGAGGTGGTGTAGGGGTGGACAGTGACCTAGGGGGGTCTCAGGGCAGAAAATGACATGGGCAGAGAGACCCTCAACCTCTGACAGGCTGCAGAAGGCATGACTCGAGCAGCAGCAGGAGCCCGGGCCCCCGTGGAAGCTTTGCTCCTGGTCCATAGAGAAAGGCTCAGGGCCAGAGCCGGGGAGGCACGAGCAGGAAGGATGGCAGGAGGCCAAGCGCTGATAAAGGGACCCTCGGACAGGAGTGGCGAGTTCATGATGGTGCCAGGTTCAGGGTGAGGACAGGCATTTCCCACGTGAGGCGAGTCTCTCAGACTCCAAGCCCCGCACCTTCCCCTCCCTCACAGGTTGCGTGAGCGTGGATGCGGGTTGCACACATGGGCCAGGGCCCTGGTGCCCCTTCCATTCCCCTCTCAGCCCCGTCTCCATCCGCGTCCATCCAGCTGTCTGCGGGACACAGTGCCCAGCTGTGCTGTGCCCGCCGCCCACCTTCTGCACCGAGGCCACAAACGATGCCCCACTTCTCCCTCCACCACAAGAAGGCTGGTATGATTAGACTCCAGTCACTGGGGTCGCGGCAACTGAGCATCAGACGGCGAGGTCTCAATGGACGGAACTGCAGCTCCTGACCTCGTGCAGTGCCAGCGCGGCACAGGCTGCACAAGGTGGGCGGTGGGGCTCCCCGGACGGACACAGGCATGCAGAAGCGTGCTCCTGTGGCACACACGTGTGTGCATGGACAGACATCAGCCTTCCTGCTGTGTGTGCCTGATAGAAGACAGATGTCCAGGCCCAGCCACAAGCTGCAGGCGGGTGTGGAGCACACTTGAGGGAGAGGCGGCAGGTGCTGTGGCTGACAGCTCTGACAGGCCAAGGAGCGGCCCTGCCCACAGGGCTCAGGCGGCTCTGGTGACAGTGATTGACACAAGAGTGTCCTCCCCTCCAGTCACCCAGGGGGCTTGTGTCAACGTTCCTGGAGGCACCTGCCCCCATGGCAAGTCCCCGATGGGGACTGACGGCCCAGGACCCTGGGATGCAGAGGCATCTCCTAGACAAAACAGAAGACAACGGATCCTTCCAAAGCAAGACTCACAGACAACAGGACTGCTACCTTCAAAGCCGGGGTGATGCTAAACCAGACATGGAGATCAACCTCTTTTCCAAGTATACAACTTCCCAGCTTCAAAATAGAGCACGTGTCAGAATTCCCATTGTGGCGCAGCGGAAACGAATCCGACCATGAGGTTGCAGGTTCGATCCCTGGCTTCACTCAGTGGGTTAAGGATCCGGTGTTGCCGTGAGCTGTGGTGTAGGTCACAGATGCGACTTGGATCCTATGTGGCTGTGGCTGTGGTGTAGGCTGGCAGCTGTGGCTCTGATTGGACCCTAGCCTGGGAACCTCCATATGCCACAGGTGCGGCCCTCAAAAGACAAAAAAAAAAGAGAGAAATTGTCAACCTTAAATTTTTTTTTTTTCAATTAGAGAAAAATTTCAGAGTGCCAATAAATGGACTTGAGAAGTTCATTCCAGGATGATGTTATCTGCAGCAGCAGCAGGCAACGGGTTCCATGGCAACCTGACCACAAGTCGTGCAAATCACAGAGGAAAGGCATTCGCCCTGTGGGCCAGGCTGGCCTCGCCAGGACAGGAGATTCAGGGAAGCACTGGACGGAAGGAGGCGCTGGGTCGGGGAAGCCGTGTTCCAGGCAGAGAGAACAGCCCTGGGAACGCTAAGGTGGGCCGGGGCTTGGCATATTCAGTGCCCATGGCTGGACAGCAGGTGCATGCAGCCAGGTTGGGGAGGGTCTGAGAGGAAGTCGGGCCCACATCTTGCAGGGCAAGGGGAGATGCCAACTGCTCCCGAGGGAGGACCTGGGTACCACCCTAGGACCATCCTTTCACTGTTTCCTTATCTGTTCAGTGGGAATAAGGAATGCTCTGGGAGCTGCAAAGTGGGCCCGTATGCTGTCACACTGGGCAGAGCAGAGGCCTGTGACCACAGCTGCTGCTTGAGGGCGTCCGGCTCACATCGTGTGTTGACCCAACAGACTTCATTCTGGGCCCTAACTTTTTACGCGGGCCGGTCCGGGTAGCCGCCATGGACGCCCATCTCTCAAGGATCTGCTTCTCATCAGCCACAGCCTGACTCTCTAGGCCACTGAGCCTCACTCAAGGGACCAGGACCTCAGGGACCTCTCTCCTTTCTCAGCTTGCAGGGGGGTGGCACATCTCCTCCTCTGCACAGGGGCCAAACGCTGCCCCTCATCCACCCAGGCAGCAGCACCGCCAAGCAGCCAGAGCGGCCTGGCTGCGGGAGCTCGGCCCCCCTTGCTCGAAAGCAGAGCATCCAAACCCCAGTCACACCTGCAACAGCCCTGAGGGGCTGAATGAACCAATGTGCAGCCGCCAGGACAGAGAGAAAACAGAACTCAGCCCCACAACCTGCGGCCACACCACAAGCCCTGCAGCTACGGACCCAATGGCTGGGCCTGGATCAATACCTTTCCGCAAGCTTTACCCTGCTTCCCACTGACGAGGTCCAGCGACAAAGCCAAATATGCTCCCCCAACCAATCACATGGGCTGCAGGAGGCCCCACTTCCGGTTAGGCCTCCAGCTTCCACGTGCCAAGATCCTCCAATCCAGCAGACTCGAGCCTCCCCCTTTTTCCCCCTGTCTGGAAATCTTTCCCACTCCCTGCCTGCCAGGGAGTCTCAGCCAGATGCAGGTGATGGTGGCTGGCCCCTGCCTTACTCTGGCCAGCTCTGAATAAATGGCCTTTGCTTGTTCTCGCGTGGGTGGTCTTTGTCTATTCCAACACCCCCAAAGCCACTCCAAATGCTGACATGACCAGTGGACGCTGGCAGTCCTCGCAGGGAACACCTGTCCTCCCCATCACCCAACAGGAAGAGCAAACCAGCCAGGGCTGTGAAGTTGGTGACGGGCACAGGTAGGGCCTCTGTCCGGGGGTGACGGCACGAGTCCTGGGCCAGCAGTCAGGAGGCCGAAGCTCCTGCTTGGGCGGTACTGCTGACCGCGTGATCTTGGGAAGGGTCCTCTACTGTCACCACAAAGACACGATTTGACCTCTGGCCCCTTTCGGTGTAAAAGCTGTCATTCCAAAAATGCTCTGACTGGGGGGCTGCCACAGACTCCTGGGCAGCCCGAGGCAGGGGAATGGCAGGCATGACCTCCCAAGACTCCATCCTCCAAGGAGACAAGCAACCATTTAACTCCACCAGACAGAGCCAGGAAGCCCGGCCCTCTGGAAACAGAGGCCTCCGGAGGCAACCCAGCCACCTGGGGTGGGGGTGGGAGAGGGGTTGGGGGGGTTGACGGGGGACTGGCTCCCTGTGGGTCCTACAGGGGTGCGGGTGGCCCTGGCCCGGGAGGTAAAGGTCTTTGTGTGCACAGCGCACCATGCTGATATTTGCATAACAGCAGCAGGAAATGGAAAAGCTGCCTTTTCCACATCACTTGTTTAAACACCTAAGGGTTTCTTCGGAGCCAAGTAAATCTGAAACAGTAATAACATCATACAGAAGAAATTTCTTGTGCTTCATCTCATTTGTTCCTTATCCCCACCATGCCTGGACTTGACTTTACAAGAAGGGAAACTGAGGCTCAGAGAAGTTCAGTCACCCTGCCAGTGCCCACCAGCTGCTAAGGGCAGAACCAGGATTCTGCCCTGGGGTGACCAGACATCCTCAGTTTTCCAGCTTTTCCAGCGGCTTTCAAACCACACGCAGGGGCCCTGACCTTCTGCAAGGCTGCCCGGGGCCGCGTGAGAGGCAGGCTGAGGCTGCGGGGCAGAGATCCAGTCCCCACTCCTGTCACTACCGGGCCAATTCTACTTCAGTCTGTCTGGATGTATGCACGTGTCAGGTGGTTGATTTGTTTGTCTTTTTAGGGCTGCACCTGCGGCATATGGAGGTTCTCAGGCTAGGGATTGAACTGGAGCGGCAGCTACCAGCCTACACCACAACCACAGCAACGTAGGATCTGAGCCGCCTCTGAGGCTTATACCACAGCTCATGGCAACGCCAGATCCTTAACCCACTGAGCGAGGCCAGGGATCTAACCTGTGTCTTCACTGATACTAGTCAGGTTCGTTACTGCTAAGCCTTGATAGGAACTCCCTCAGTCTGTTTTATGGATCAGGCTTCCGTAGGAGATTTCTCTTGAACCAAAGTGTCTGTTTTTCAGTTTAAAAGGTTGACAGCTCTGTTCCATCTGTTACCCTGATGGTCTATTCATTTAGGGCAGACTGTGCACTCACGTGTGTGGGGAACCTAGAGCTGGTACAGCAGGCCCATGGGTTGTGCTCTGGTCACTATAACAGTAGCTGTTGCTGCAATCACTGTGACAGCTCCCGGGGGGGCCCAGGGGGCTCACCGTGTCCCTTCCATCCTCACAGTTTTGATCCCAGGAAGGGCCATGGCAAAGTGCTGTCTGTGGAGGTACCATGCACAGCCGCCAGCCCCGGCCTCCAGCCCTAAGAGCCACCAGGAAGAACTGCCCTCCAGCAGGTGACAAGAGAGGGAAACCCCAGAGATGGCAGGGGGCGGTGGTGGTGGGGGGTGTCCCTGAGCCTGCCTCCTGAACCCCTGTGGGAGGTGGTGGGCCCAGTGGCTGGCAGATCTCTGTGTCACTGCCTTCCTGCTTCCCCAAAACTTTCACTGAGCTCAGTTCTGGAGTGGGGTGGGGTGGCAGGAGGGCTCCTGAAGGATGAATTTGCCTGGAAAGCACCCCAAGAGCTCATTAAAAAACAGGTTCTTGGGCCTCACTGGGGTCCAAGGGGGCCTGAGAATCTGCATCCCTAACTAGATCCAGGGTAGTGCAGAATTCCCCCTCTGCCCAGGTCTGTTACCCTGGGCAGGGGCGGCTAGACCATTAAAGGGGTCTTAAGCCCACCAGCGACAGCCACACTATCAAGCAAGAGGCGTCCAAGGAGAAGCGGCTCCTAGTGTCCCTCACGAGGTGGGGCTGAGGCCAAGCTGTCCCCCCAGAGCTCCCATCCTTGGGGACAGTCTCACTTCTAAGTCTTGGACAACGTAACTCTGTGAGGGGTAAGTGCCTCGTCTAACCTCGTGACAATCATTTCGCAACAAACAGGTGTATCAAATTGCGCACCTTAAACTTACACGATGTCATATGTCAATTATATCTCAGTAAAGCCCGGGGGAAATAAATCTTGTGTTAGTAGATCTGAGGGCACCCGGCAGTGGCTAGAAGCTTTCAAAAGCACAGGCTCGGAGTTCCCATGGTGGCTCAGTGGTTAATGAATCCGACTAGGAACCATGAGGTTGTGGGTTCCATCCCTGGCCTTGCTCAGTGGGTTAAGGGATCCGGCGTTGCCGTGAACTGTGGTGTAGGTTGCAGACGCAGCTAGGATCCTGCGTTGCTGTGGCTCTGGCGAAGGCCAGCAGCTGCAGCTCGGATTAGACCCCTAGCCTGGGAACCTCCATATGCCGCAAGTGCGGCCCTAGAAAATACAAAAAAAAAAAAGAAAGAAAAAAAAATTTAAAAAAACCCCCAAAACACCACAGACTCATCCCAGAGCAGCAATTTCATCCAAATTTAGGAGGCAAAATACTTTTCTACTCAAACACATACAGTTATTTTATGAACGATAAAGCAAAATGTGTATAAATAATTATGACAAAGCACGGGGTTCATATTCCAAAGAAATGTCCAGCTTCACCACTCGAGGCCATGGCACAGGCCCCTGGGTGCCGGCTCCCCCTCCTTTGAGCAGAGAGCGGGAAGCCCAGCTTCACGGGGAAGTGAACTAGCTGGTCCCTCGGGAAGCTGAGGGTCCTCAGGGACCTGGGGCCTGGACGTGGGGTGGGGGGGCCCTCTCTGGGCACTGGGGGAAGAGGTGGGGGGGCAGGTAGCAAGCCTGGTGGGTGGGCAGCATTTGGAAAAGCAGAGAGCCCTTCCCAAGGCAGGGGAATCGAGTCCCCGAAGACCCCTTCACTGGGGAGACCCAACCCAGACCCCCAGTAGAAGCTTGGGGGACCCCGTTCTGGGGCAGGTCCTCATTCTGGGGCAGGTCTCTGGAGGAAAAGCTTCCACAGAGTAAACGCTCCATCCGTGAATGAGTTCCTCATTGCCTGCAATGGCGAAAGCCTATGGAAAGCACCAGCAATGTCCCCAAGCAGGGGCCTGGCAATGTCATTTATAGCCCCTCAGCCTGAGGGACCAGCACTGAGTTAAGAATGTGGACGTTTATTTATTGATCTGCAAACACTGGAAATGGAAGCTGAACAAAAGCAAAGTATGAGATGGCGCACATAACACGATCCCGTTTTGGTAATACAACGGGAACATCACGACAGAAGGACTTTCAATGGGGCTTTCGATGTTTCTTTGTTAATCGAATACTATTTGAGTGATTATTTAAAATATTTCTAGCAGAGTATTTCTAGCAGAAGGCAGAACTATCATGGGACAACTTCCTCTTTCTCAGAACTGTGAAGTCTCTAAAATAGAAAGTTAAACACGAAGACGCTGCCCCCACGCGGAGAGCGGTCTTGAGGACATGCCGTGCAAAAGCGGAGGATGAAAGGACCTGTGCGCTCCGGCCGCAGTTAAGCGGATGCAGCCAGGACAGAGACACAAAACCCCCGAACACGGGAGCGCGGCAGTGACGGGCTGGGCTGGGCTTTTTCTGTCTTGAGCCACTTCCAATGGTGTAGTGGCGGGTCTTTCCTTAATCAAAACCAGGTTTAACAGACAAAGGAAAGCCAGGCTTTGTGCCCATGCCTCCCACCCTCCCAGCAGCCCCGCAGTGGAGCAACAGCGCCCCGCCGCGGCCACGGCAGGAAGGACCGATATCTGTCCCCTGGAAACGTGGCTGCTTCGGGCCCAGACGGCCGCTTGCGGGTGGGGTGGGTGGGGTGGCTGGCAAAGCAGGGAGGCCGCATCTGCAGAGGAACTGGGGGCGCGGGATGGAGAAAAATGCCTGCAAAGCCTAAGTCTCCTGTAAAGGGTGGGCTGCGCAGCACTCTGCGCGGAAGTCAACGAGGCCACCTTGGCATTCCAGGAGAGGCCAAGGGGAAGCGCTGGCTTCGAGACCGGGCTCCGCCACACATGAGGCTTTGGCCAAGTCCCCACTCAGCTCTGTCCTCCATGTTCCCATCTGTGAAAGGGGGCTAATCCCAGGGCCCTGCCTGCCACCCAGACTGCTGGAAGACTGGCACCAAGGAACAGGGTGTAGGGGGGGTGGCATCAAGTCCTGACCCTGTCATTTCTTGATGACAGAAATGAATCTGGATGAGCTACTGACTGCAAACGTCAGCTTCCTCATCCACAGAATGAGCCTGATGCCACGCCCCGCTGCTGAGGGCTCCATTTCCCCAGCCAGACCCACAATGGATCCTGAAAGCCGTTTGGTGAGTCATGACCTTTTAAAAGAAAGAAAGGAAGAAAGAAAATAGAAACTCTCTATTCACGTAAATGCTAATCAATTCCTGGCATTTAATAAGTTCCCAAATCTTTGTTGTCGGAGTTCTCTTATGGCGCAGCAGGTTAAGGATCCAGCATTGTCACTGGAGTTTGATTTCTGGCAGGAGAACACCTCCACATGCCCCAGGCTCGGCCCACAAAAAGTGTTAGCTGTAGGTGTCAGCACTGACTGCTGCCATGCTGGTCATCAAAAGAAGGGCTGGCAGAAGGTCCAAAGCCACTGGCATCCCTAACAGGTGCCCAGCTCTCCTCGGATTCAGGAAGGTAGAGCTGGGGGTGGTCCTGGGGGGCAGAGGGTCCCCAGACGGTCAGCACCTCCCCCGACAATTGCTACTGGAGTGGGCAGGAAATTGAGGGTGGCCCTTGCCAACCCGAAAGAACATTTTCCTATCCAAAAAAGGAGCCGCTTTGCTAAGCAGGTCCCTGAGCCAGAGGCTGGCACAAACCATGCGAGCCCATCTCAGTCTGGCAGCGAGTGATGTGTGGTTACTCAGAACGCAGAGAGGGTGAGTTCCAACAAATATAGCCCAACAAGGCCCTTAGGCTGCACAGGCTGATAAGGAGCCTCTGTTACGGACTTCTCCTGACATAACCTCGCTGTGGCTCCCATGGGGCCACGGACCCCCTTCTAGGACAAGGCCAGTGTGGAGGGCTGGGGTAGGGGGGCTGACTCCCGGGCGCCAAGGAGCTGCAGGACCTCCAGCTCTGGTCCCATCTCCCTGAGCACCTAGGATCTTTCCCCAGCCCAACTCCTGATTCCCCTCTAGGCTGATCTCACAGCCATCCTGCAGCCACACAGCGCCCGTGCCCACCCTCACACATCCCACCAGGAGGGGAAGGCCTGTGGGCGGCAGGCAGTGCCCTCTGGGCTGTTTTTCCTGTTATTTAAGTTGAACTTGCCTCTGCCCGATGTCTCCTCGCTCTAACTTCCTTCTGGTACAGGGCCTGCGTGATGGGCGGGGAGGAGGTCCCCCTCGTCCGTCGTGGGGCACACAGATGGGGCCGTGACGTCTGTGTGAACCCACTCATCCTCACAAGCACCCCAGGAGACAGGTGCTATCATCATCCTGCCTTCACCACAGAAAACACAAGGATTCCAGCCCGGGAGCCTGGCTCCGCAGGGCAGGGCAGGGCAGGGTCCTGCGCCTGGTATGAATCTCGCACCCTATGTACCAGCTGCCTGACCTCTGAGGACTTCAGTTGCTTAAGTCTGTCAAATGGTATCATAACAGCTGTTTGCAGGGCAATGAGACGTGGTATACGAAGTACGCCAATACACATACAATGCCTGCTATACAAATGCAATGCCTGGCACATAGTAGGCTCTCAAAATCAGTAGTTCCCACCTTTGTTTCTTGCTCATTTGGGCCAAGAAGTGAGGGCTAGCTTGCCTCTTCTTCTCCAGTGTACGTGTGTGTGTGCATGTGTGTGCACGTGTGTGCACGGGAAGGGGACACAGTCCACCCTGGAGCCCATTCTACCTCCTCGCCTCACAGTCAGCACCTTATGGGTGACCAGTCCCCTCCAGCCGTGTCATTCACGGAGCCTACTCTGGCCCAGGGACACTGACTTTCTCAGACTCCCAGGAGGGAGGGAGGTGCCTGGAGGGAGATGGACCAGGGCCCGCCTGGAAGGGGGGACCTACCGCATGATGCCCAGAGGGTCCAGGGCCTCCTCCTCCTCCTCCTCCTCCTCTCCCGAGGACTTCCCTGCATCCTTGCCCTTCTGGCCCAGGGCGGGCAGGCCTTCACTCTCCACCTGGTCCTGCTGCTGGAAGAAGTCAAAAGCATCCCCGTCGTCCCCTGCTTGGCTGTCTGTGTCCAGGACAGAGCAGTCTCTGCTGCTGAAATCCGCGGCACCGGGCGATCTGGTGCCTGTGAAGGGAGACAGAGGGGGCACCTGACACCCATCGCCAGGGGACGAGGAAGCACCTCCCCACTCGCAGGCTCCTGGGCCAGCACTCAAGGCGGGGCGGTCCCTGAAGCATCCTGGGACCCAGAAGGAGGATCTGGGTGGGTGGCGGCCAGCAAAGCCTGGGGTGGAGCGGTTATAAGCAGAAGCCTCTGAGATGGGGCAGCCGTTCCTGAACCTCTGGAGCCCGGGCCTGGTAGTACTGCAGGAGCAGCTGAGCCTGCATCCACAGGCTGAGGGCAGGAGGAGGCAGCCAGTGTGTGCAGGTTCCCCCTAACCGACAGTCCCAGAAATGTTTTGCAGTTGTGGGACATATTGGGGAAGCTCTGCCAACCCAACCACAGGCGGAGACCTACTCTGAGGGTCTGGGTGATTAGACTATGAACTCAACGAGTGCACAGTGATCAGGTGGATGATTCCAGAACAAACTGTGACGGCTTCATTACAAATGGGCTTAGTGGTCCATAGGCAGGTGTCCACGATGAAGTTAAGTACAAAGGGGGGAGCGAGCATCCACAAACTTCCAGAGCATCTCAGAGTGCTGCCTGAGAAGTGTGGTTGAGATTACGTGTTTATTTCTATCCAAACAGTTACTGAATAGTATCTCTTTTTGAAGATGGTCACTTTAAAAAATATATCACCCTATATAAACAACTTAAGAGTGCCTGGCATATAGGATGGAACATATATACTGATAGAATATGTATACAGATGTAACATGTAGAATTAAGTGATAATGATTATGTTGCATTATATTGAATTCTGCTTTGTCATCTTACTAGGAAAAATGGGAGAACCCCATGCAAAAATCTCAGGAACCTCTCATTTCATGTACTAAGCATCGTGTAATGAACATTTTTATAGATGAGGAAACGAAGGCACAGAGAGGCTGGGGAAGTCGGACCACCCTAACCTGCTTCCTTGCAACACAGGAGGCCAGGAGGTGGGGAGTTTCTGCCAGCAACAGATGGGCTGGAGCCCACCCACTGCCCTGGACGCAGCCCAGGGAGAAGCAGAGGGGAGGGTTGTGAGCTTGGAGCAAATGGGCCAGGAGAGCCCACAGGCCCAGGCTCGGGGTGGGAAAGGACAGAAGACCCCTAGCACTGCAGCCTTACCCAGCCCCAGTCTTTTGTGCATTCACTGGTTTTGCCTTTATTCCCTGCCCTCTTTTTTTTTTTTTTTTTTGCTATTTCTTTGGGCCGCTCCCGTGGCATATGGAGGTTCCCAGGCTAGGGGTCAAATCAGAGCTGTAGCCACCAGCCTATGCCAGAGGCACAGCAACGCAGGATCCGAGCCACATCTGCGACCTACACCACAGCTCACGGCAATGCCGGATCGTTAACCCACTGAGCAAGGGCAGGGACCGAACCCGCAACCTCATGGTTCCTAGTCGGATTCGTTAACTACTGCGCCACGACGGGAACTCCTTTTTTTTTTTTTTTTTTTTTTTTTAAAATTAGTTTATTTGCTGTTAATTTCTTTTGAAAAAATTCTCATCTCTCTTGTGGAACTAGGAGATTTATAGTCATTGGGGAAAGAGTTAAATGGAGCGATCCAAAGAGGGGAGAATGGCAGGGGGGAGCACCCAGATTCCTGGGGGGGCTCCCCCTCCTCCACCTACCCGGGGGCATTTGTGCAAGACGGGGACAGGCCTGGCGTGTTCTGAGTCACTGGGTGTGCTGAGTTGGCTGTGGCTTCTATAGCACCTCCTGTGTGGCAGGCTCTGTGCGGGCACTTTGCATGTGTCGGCTCACATGATTCACACAAGCACCTGTCCACTGGGCTGCTCTCACCTGACAGATGAGACAAGCAGAAAGACAGGAGGCTGTGGGACTGCAAGGGCTCGTGTTCCCCATTCCTGGGGGCTGCCTGGATCCACACCCACAACCCTCTGGGTGGGGGTGCAAACTGAGTGGGGTGTTCCCAGGGCAGGACTGTGTGTGTCGGGGGGGGGGGTCAGGGGAACCCTGGACAGAGCTGGCCGGGGTGGGTGGTCAGACTGTGACCAGTCCCCTGGGTGAGCCCTTGGGTGAGCTCCATCCAGCGCCCAGGCGGTCAGTCCTCCAGGGCCGGGTCCAGGCCCCTTCCACCCACCACCCTGGCCCAGGCATGGCAGTAAGGCCAACGCGCCTCAGTGGTCTGGCTGCAGCTTCTGGGCAGCAGGAGGCACTGGACCAGGGGTGACCTCAGGGATTTGGGACAGAGCCTTGGGTACCTAAGAATTCGAGCAGCTCTGGGCTGCCTGCCAGCTCGGCATCCTTCGAGATACAGCGCAGAATTTCGTCGAACACGGCTCTCCTCTCCCGGATGTCAGACTCGCCAACAAACAAGACCTTCCTGGGGAGCGGGGGGAGGCTGGCGGCTGGATAACGGCTGCTGAGTTTCTGGTAAAACTCCTCAATCTCGCTGTACTTTTTGGAGACCTGGAATGAGAGGCGCACGTGGTTTCCCGAGTGAAGAGGGAGAGAGGGCTGCTCCTCCCACCCCAACAGAGGTCCCAAGAGGGCACTTCAGGAACCCCCAGTGGGGAGTCACCGGGGACAGGGGACTGTGACCTGCAGTTATCAACACAAAGCCTGGCTCGGGAGCTTTGCTGAGAACAGCCCTCGAGGAAAGGTAAGAACATTCTTTCACAAAAGGGACGCAGTCTCCAACTCCTGGTGGGCCTGACAACCTGAGACTCTACCAGGTGGAGCCAGAGCGCCCTCTGCTGGCCTCACTCCTCCATGCAGGCCCAGCCACGAGACCCACGTGGACCTGGGTTCTGGGAGCTGTAGGTCCCCCGGGGCATGAAGAGCACCAGCCGCCAGGCTTTAAGTCCCATCCGGGCCCGCATTCAGTGGTCTCCAAAGCAAGGGCTTACACTCCTCTTAAGGAGTAGAAAGCAAAATGCTCCTTAGTTTTTTTTAAAGCTAAATCACGAAAATTCAAAGAAATTTCAGGTTTGGGGTTACACCTCTGGATCCCACAGGGAGTAAATGCATTCTTTGCCCTTGCAGGTGGTTCAAACGTTTGAGAAGCACCTCCATGCATGGGAACCTGTGCATACAAGGCAAGGGTGTCACCAGTCAGGAGGAAGTGGCACGGATGTGTCAAAGACGTCCTCACACACAGCCTGGCTCACAAGGCTGGCCCTCTGCACAGGACCAAGCAAGTTCAGGGGGCCTTCCCAAGGGCCCCCGAGTGCTGCCTCTCTGTCTTCCCCAGGGACTTGGGTCTCAGGTGGTCTCTCTTTTGCTCCCATCCCTGAAAAACAGGGGTGCTCTGAGCTCTCCTTGGGTCAAGCGAGATTGGCAGGAGCTGCAAACCACCAGCGAAGCAGAGCACACCTCCAACTACCACCTGCCCTTCATTACACCTTGGTTCTCAGCAAGAGTCCCCCTAAGAAGCAAACGAAAAACATCACATTCTTTTAGACACGTCCCAAGATGTGCTGAATGTCCCTTAAAGGTAGCACTGTGCCATCTGTAGAATCGGGGGTTCTCTTCTAGCTAGGTAACTCACTCTTTACCTTTTTGCCCTGGTTGCCTGGAGCCTCAGGACTCTCAGCAAACCTCCAGCTGCTGCTCCAATCTGGACCACAGGACCCTTGCTCATTTTACCTTTATCTCACAATCCTGTGGCCTGTCTCTCCTGGGCATACTCTAGACCTAGCAGCCACACTCTTAGCAGCCAAATGTAAATACTAAAATAATTACCTTGCAGCCTCACCGTTCCTGAAGTTCTCCCTCCTTAGCCCCTTCTCTTTACTCGGCCTGGATGCCTTCGCCTGGAATGTCCCAGAGATGCTGGTGTCCCCAGGGATTCTAACCTCCGCACCCACATCCACTCTCTGGGCAACTTCATCCTCTCCCAGGCTTTCAGCATCACCTCCAAGCTGATGCCTCCCAAGCCAGCCTCTTAGAACTGACCCGAGGACCATGTCATGCTGCTGCTTAAAACTCCTGCTTGGCAGCCAGACAAGTCAGGCTCCCTGCATGCCCTCCATGAGCTGGCTGCTGCCGTCTCACCCTCCTCCTCTCCCACTGCCTCTAGGATGACACTCAGCGGCTCCAGTCCCTCTCACAACCCCCTATTTACAGCCTCGTGCCTTTGCTTGGGCTGTGCCCTCTGCCTGGGGTACCCTTCTCCCTCTCTGCTGCTCTCAGCTCCATCGGCACTTTAAAAAATTTTTTAGGAGTGTCCGTCGTGGCGCAGTGGTTAACGAATCCAACTAGGAACCATGAGGTTGCGGGTTCGGTCCCTGCGCTTGCTCAGTGGGTTAAGGATCTGGCGTTGCTGTGAGCTGTGGTGTAGGTTGCAGACGTGGCTCAGATCCTGCGTTGCTGTGGCTCTGGCATAGGCCAGTGGCTACAGCTCCGATTAGACCCCTAGCCTGGGAACCTCCATATGCCATCGGAAGCAGCCCAAAGAAATAGCAAAAAGACAAAAAAAAAAAAAAATTTTTTTTTAAATGGAGGTAACATTGGTTGATAACATAAGTTTCATGGGTACAACACTACATTTCTTTTCTTTTTTGCCTGCAACTGTGGCACATGCAAGTTCTCAGGCCAGGGATCCAATCTGAGCCACAGCTGCAGGATCCTTAACCCACTGTGCTGGGCTGGTGATTGAACTCAGGCCGCCACAAAGATAACATAAGATCTTCAACCCACTGTGGCACAGCGGGAACTCCGCAATATTACATTCTACTTCTGTAGACGCCCGGGCATGCTCACCACCAAAAGTTCAGTTTCTACCCATCACAGTACCCGCTACCATTTCACCCTTCCTTCTGCCCCATCCTCTCTGGTAACCACGACTTTGTTCTCTATAATCTACGTGTTTTTTAGTTTGGTTTGGATGGTTCACTTATTTTGATTTTTTCGGTTTCTTATATTTCACATAAGTGAAATCATATGGTATCTGTCTTTCTCCATCTGACTTCCTTGACTTAACATGATACCCCCAGGGTCCATCCACGTGGTTGCAAAGGGCAAGGTTTCATGTTTTTATGGCTGAGTAGCAGTCCACTGAAGTATATATACATACACAGGCTTCTTTAACCATGCAGCCACTGATGGGCACTTAGATTTGTTTTCGTATCCTGGCTATTGTAAATAATGCTGCAATGATAATAGAGAGAGCTGCGTATCTTTTTGAATCAGTGGTTTCGTATTCTTTGAATAAATATCTAAAACTAAAATTGCCAGCTCACATGGCAGTGCTATTTTTAATTAGCTAAGGAATCTCCACACTGTTTCCCATTGTGTCTGCAATTTACACTCCCACCGGCAGTGTATGAGGGCTTCCTTTGCTCCACATCCTCACCCACCCGTGTCATTTCTTGCCTTTTTGGTAATGGCCATTCTAACAGGCGTGGGGGGATATCTCACGGAGGCATTTCTCTAATAATTAGTGATGCTGAATATCTTTTCATGTGCCTGTTGGCCAGGAAACGTCTTCTTTGGAAAAATGTCTACGCAGCTTCTCTGCCCATTTTGAAACTGGATTGTTTGGTTCTTCTGTTGTTGAGCTCGGCGAGCCCTTCACACATTTTGGACATTAACCCCTTATTGGATATACAATTTTCAGATACCCTCTCCTGCTCCGTAGCTTGTCTTTTCATTTTGTTAATGATTTCCTTTGCTGTGCAGAAGCTTTTTAGTGTGATGTAGTCCATGTGATTATTTTTGCTTTTGTTTTCCTTACCGGAGGAAGGCATATCCATAAAGATATTGCTAACACGGATGTCAAAGAGCAGACTACCTACGTTTTCTTCTCAGAGTTTAATGCGTTCAGGTCTTACATGCAAGTCTTTATTTTGAGTTGGTTTTCAAGTATGGTGTGAGATAGTGGTGCAGCTTCATTTTCTCGCATGTGGCTGTCCAGGTTGCCCAAAACCATTTACCGAAGAGCCTGTGCTTTCTTCACAGTGTGCTCTTTGCTCCTTTGTCATAAATTAATTATCCATATATGTGTGGATATATTTCTGGGTTCTCAATTCTGCTCCATTGAGCTATGTATTTGTTTTTCTGCCAATGCCATGCTGTTTTGATTACTATGGCTTTGTAATATAGTTTGAAGCCAGGGAATGTGATACTTCAGCTTTGTTCTTTTTTTCTAAGGAAAAAAGACTGCTTTGGCTATTCAGGGTCTTTTGTGATTCCATGTAAATTTTTTAATAAATGTGTTCTGTTTCTGTGAAAAATGCCCTTACAATTTTGATAGAGATTTCACCGAACCTGTTTTTTTTTTTTTTTTTTTTTTGCTTTGTTTTGTTTTCACTGAATCTGTTTATTGCTTTAGGTAATACAGACACTTTAACAATGTTAATTTTTCCAATCCATGAGCATAGAACCTTTCCATTCATTGGTGTTCTCTTCCATTCCTTTCAACGATGTCTTATGTAGTTTTCAGTGTACTTGATTAAATTTATTCCTAGGTATTTTTGTTGCTGTTGTGATTACAAATGGGATTGTTTTCCTAATTCTCTTTCTGCTAACTCATAGTAACACAATAGGTTTTATGATATTATGCCCTGCGAATTTACTGTGTTCATTTATTATTCTTAATAGTTTTTTGGTGGCATTTTTAAAGGTTTACATAAAATTATGTCATCCACAAATAGCGAAAGTTTTATTTTTTCCTTTCCTCTTTGGATGGCTTTTATTTCTTTTTCGTGCCTAGCTGCCCTGGCTATACTATTGCCTGTCTAATACTATGTTGACTAAGAGTGGCATGAGTAGGCATCCTTGTCTTACTCCCAATCTTAGAGGAGTAGCTGTGGGCTTGTCATTTATGGACTTTATTGTGTTGTGGTACATGCTTCTAAACTCATTTTGTTAAGAGTTTTTATAAATGGGTGTTGAATCTTGTCAAATGATTTTTCTGCCTCTGTTGAGATGATCATATGACTTTTATCCTTCATTTTGTTCATGTGGCGTGTGTACCATGTTGATTTACTTGCTGATGTTGAACCATCCGTGTATCCCTGGAATAAATCCTGCTTGATCTTGGTTTATCATCCTTTTAATGTATTACTGTATTTAGCTTGTTAATATTTCATTGAGGAGCTTTATATTTATGTTCACCAGAGATATTGGCCTGTAATTTCTGCTGTGTGGTGTCCTTGATGGTTTTGGTACCAGGTAATGTTGGCTTCAAAAAATGAGTTAGGAAGTATGCCCTTCTCTTCAATTTTTTGGAAGAGTTTGAGAACGATAGGTTTTAAGTTTTCTTTGAATGTTTGATAGAATTTGCCTTGAAACTCTCAGGTCCTAGACTTATGACTTTTGATTACTGTTTCAATATCTTTACAATCTCTTCAGTGATCAGTCTATTCAGATTTCTTTTTTTTTTTTTTTTTTTTTTTTTTTTTTTTTTGTCTTTTTCCTTTTCTAGGGCTGTTCCTGTGGCATATGGAGGTTCCCAGGCTAGGGGTCAGATTGGAGCTGTAGCTGCTGGCCTATGCCAGAGCCACAGCAACACAGGATCCAAGCCACATCTATGGAGGTTCCCAGGCTAGGGGTCAGATTGGAGCTGTAGCCACTGGCCTATGCCAGAGCCACAGCAACACAGGATCCAAGCCACATCTGCAACCTACACAGCAGCTCACGGCAATGCCGGATCCTTAACCCACTGAGCAAGGCCAGGGATCGAACCCACAACCTCATGGTTCCTAGTTGGATTCATTAACCACTGAGCCATGACGGGAACTCCCAGATTTCTATTTCTTCATGATTCAGTCTTGCAAAGTTGTATGATTCTAAGAATGTGTCCATTTCTTCTAGGTTGTCCAATTTGTTAGGATATAGCTGTTCATCATGTTCTTATAATCCTTTGCATTTCTGTGGTATCCATTGTTATTTCTCCTCTTTCACTTCTGATTTTATTTACCAGAGTCTTCTCTCTTTTTCTTAGTCAGTCTAGCTAAAGGTCTGACAATTTTATCTTTTCAAAGAATCTGCTCTTAGTTACATCAAATTTTCTACTGTCTTTTTAGTCTTTATGTTGTCTCTTTCTGTTCTGATCTTTATTATTTCCTTCTTTCCAATGACTTTGGGCTTTGTTCTTCTAGTTCCTTCGGGTATAAGATGAGATCATTTGATAAAAAGACAAAAGACAAAAAAAAAAAAAAAAAGATTAGATTGTTTGAGATTCTTCTTGCTTCTTGAGACAGGCCTGTATTGCCATAAACTTCTTTCTTTGTGCTGCTCTGTGCTGCTTCCTGTTTGGCGTATTGTATTTTCATTTAAATTTGTCCTCAGATATTTTTTAAACATTTCTCCTTTGATTTCTTCATTCATTGACCTAACAGCTGTTTAGTAGCATGCTGATAAGTTTCCACATGTTTGTGGTTTTTCCAGCTTTTTTTCTTATGGTTGATTTCTAGTTTCATATCGTTGTGATTAGAAAAAAATGTTTGATATGATTTCAACCTTCTTAAATTTATTGAGACTTGTTTTGTGTCCCAACATATGGTCTTTTCTTGAGAACATTCCATGTGCACTTGAGAAAAATGTGTATTATGCTGCATTTGGATGGAATGTTCTGTACAAATCTATCAAATCCATCTGGTCTAATGTTTCTCTTAAGGCTGCTGTTTTCTTGTTGACTTTCTGCCTGGGTGACCTATTCATTAATGCAAGTGGGCTGTTAAAGTCTCTCGCTATTATTGTGTTGCTCTCAATTTCTCCCTTGAGGTCTGTTAATAAAGCCTCATATATTTTGGTTCTCCTATGTTAAGGACATATATATTAATAATTATTATGTCTTCTTGATAAGTTGTCCCCTTTATCATTATATACTATTTATATTTGTCTTGTTACCTTTTGTGGCTTGAAGTCTCTTTGTCCGATATGAATATGGCTATAGCTGCTTTCTTTGGGCTGCCCTTTGCTTGAATTATCCTCTTCTATACCTATACTTTGAACCTATGTTTACCTTCAGAGCTGAGGTTAGTCTCCTGGAGGCAGCACATAGTTGGGTCTTGTTTTTGTTTGTTTCTTTGCATTTTAGGGCCACCCCTGCAGCATACGGAGGTCCCCAGGCTAGGGGCTGAATCCGAGCTGTAGCTGCTAGCCTACACCACAGCCACAGCAATGTCAGATCTGAGCTGCATATGCAACCTACACCACAGCTCATGGCAATGCCAGATCCTTAACCTGCTGAGCAATCACTAATAAATAAGGATTTAGTGCTGCCATTTTACCTTTTGTTTTCTGGCTGCTCTATGTCTTCATTGTTCCCGTTTCCTTGTGTTTCTATTTGGTTGGTGGTTTCTATGGTGTTTCTTTCAGTTCCCCCCTTTTAACTTTTGTGTCTCTGTTCTAGATGTATGTTTTGTGGTTACCATGAAGTTTGCATAAAATGCTCATAGATAAAATAGTCCTTTTCCTGCTGATACTTTCATTTGCCCATCCTTTTCCTCTTCCCCATTTATGCTTTTGTCATCTTAAATTATCACATTTTATGTTGTAAATTGGTTACCAAATTGAAGTCGCTATAGTTTTTTAACTAATTTTTCATCTCTTCATCCTTTGTGCTGTAATAAATTATTAAAAAACCTATTCTGATATGTAGAGATGCAATTTTCTGATTCTGTCTATTTATTGCCTTACTCAAAGCTTTTTGCTTCAGGAAGAAGAGCTTCTACTAACCTTTCTTGTAAGGCAGGTCTAATGTTGATGAACTCCCTCAGAATTTGTTTGTCTAGGAAAGCCTTTATTTCTCTTTCATAAATGAAAGATAACGTCCTTTTTAAAAAATATTTATTTATTTATTTATTTTGCTTTTTTTAGGGCCACACCCAAGGAGTTTCCCAGGCTAGGTGTCTAATCAGCAACACAGGATCCAAGCCTCATCTTCAACCTACACCACAGCTCACAGCATGGCCAGATCCTTAACCCACTGAGCGAGGCCAGGGATCAAACCCACACCCTCATGGTTCCTAGGTGGACTCATTTCCATTGTGCCAGGATGGGAACTCCAAAAATAACTTTCTTGAATAGAATATTCCTGGCTGACAGTTTTTATCTTTCAGTATTTTGAGAATGTCATTCCATTCTTTCCTGGCCTGTAGAGTTTCTGTTGAGAAATCTGCTGATAACTATGGGGGTTCCTTTGTAAGCTACCATCCTCTTTTCCCTGGCTGCCTTTAAAATTCTTTTTTTTTTTCGTCCTTTTTATGGCTGTGCCTTATGGAAGTTCCCAAGCCAGAGGTCAAATCGGGCCTGCAGCTGCAGCCTAAGCCACAGCCACAGCAACATCAGATACGATCCATATCTGCAACCTACACCGCAGGTTGCAGCAATGCCAGATCCTTAACCCAGTCAGTGAGGCCAGGGATCAAACCTGCATCCTCACAGAGACAACACTGGGTCCTTAACCCACTGAGCCAAAACAGGAACTCCTAAAATTCTTTGTCAATGACTTTTGGCTTTTTTTTTTTTGGCTGTGCCCGCAGCATGTGGAATTTTCCAGGCCAGGGACCAAACCCACGCCACAGGAGAGACAATGCCAGGTCCTTAACCCACTGAACCACCAGGGAACTCCTGACAGTTTTAATGTAATTATTCTGGAGAAGGTCTTTTAGCATTGAGGCAATGCGGTGTTCTCTTAGCTTCGTGGACTTGTACCTCCAGTTCCTTTCCCAGGTTTGGGACGTTCTCCACTATTATTTCTTTAAAATAACTCTCCGCTTCCTACTCCCTCTCTCCTCCTTCCGGGATACGCATTATCCTAATGTTGCCCTTCCTTAAAGAGTTGGCTGGTTCTCAAAGGTTTTCTGCATTGTTTTCAGTTCTTACTTCTCTCTCCTCTCCTAACTGAACCATTTCAAGATGTCTATCTCTGAACTTGAAAAACCTCTTTTCTACGTGGTCTGCCCTCTTTCCAGTTCTTTCTAGTGTATTCTTCATCTTGCATACTGAGTTCTTCAGCTCCAGAACTTCTATTTGGTCCTTTTTAAGTCTCAGTTTCTTTGATAAAGTGTTTATTCTGTTTACTAATTTCATCCCTAAGTTTACTGAATTGCCCTTCTGGGTTTTCTTGGAGCTGGTTGAGTTTCTTCTTGATAGCTGTTTTGAACTCTTTATCCGTTAAACGGCAATGTTCTGCAACTTTAGTTTCTGGAGAACGGTCATTTTCTTTTTGTGATACAGTGTCACTGTGATTCTTCATGATGTTTGATGAGTTGTTCCTCTGCAGGTATACATGAAGTAGCAAATACCTGTCTTCTTTAGATAAAACTTTTTAAAAAAAACTTGCTTTGAACGATTCAATGGATTAGAGGCTTTTCTTTTACTTTCCAGTAGGTGGCGCTACAGCACTAGCCTTTGGTTTCCTTACCTGAGCTGCCCCTGGTTATACCTGAGGACCGATTATTTTTCCAGCCTCCACTGCCTCTGACAAAGGTGTTGCCCGGTACCCTCGTTGTCACTGCTTGTGCCTCCTTGCTTGTTGGTGCCCTGCACTGTCACTGTTGTCACTGCCTGGAACACTGGGATGATGGGCACCTCTGCGTGTCCAGAGTCTCTGGTCACAGGCTCTGCCACCACTGAAGGGGGTGGAGCAGGGATCGTGGCACCTCTGCCATGTCTGGGGTTGCTGGATTTAGGAGCGCCACCACTGTGGGTGGGGGACGGGGGCTAGAGTTGAGGGCGACTCTGCAATTGGAGCGACAGCACTGCAGGCCCCGCCAAGGCCAGGAGGCGGGAGTTGTTCGTCCTGCCTCCCTGATGCTACTGGGTTCTCCGTGGCTGCAGGCTTGGCTGCCGAGGCTGGGGACCCAGGATTGCAAACACCACCTCCACCGTTCCCCTGGTTCCGCTTCCTCTATATGTTTCAATCTACCCATCTCTAGATGTAGAGACGTGAAATTTCTGTGGATATTTTCCTGGCTGAGGTTAAAGGGGGGACAGTGGGAGCATCTCAGCTGCCAGAAGGCGGACCTCTCCACCTGCTCTTTAAAACACAGCTCAGCCCCGACCTCTTCTGCGAAACCTTCCAGAACCCTTTCCCTAGGAGGGCTGGGGGCCCCTTCTCCACACTCCCACAGCCCTCCCTTCCCCTCAGCTCCTGTCACCACCTGCATCTGTCTCTTTACAGGTCTGTCTCCCCTGTCACACCACAACCACGATTCACTGGTGTCCTTAGCGCCAACACGCCCTGGCACTCTCAGGCTGAGTGAGTGTTGGCTAGGACACGGCTCACATCCAGATGCTCCCTGCACCCTGGTGGCAAGTGTGTCTGTCTACTTGGACCCCTGGGCCCCCTCGGGAGCATCCCGGCCGAGCCCCCAGCTCACCAAGAACTGGACGACATCCTCGGGCCTGTGCTTGGCCGACTTGAATGCAGCCAGCCGGGTGACCGCCAGGATCTGGTACTCCACGTGCCCGGACATCATCCTGCCCCGCACCTCCTGGTGCTGCGGCACCGTCAGGTCCAGGCCTGTGTGGACATTCTGAACTCGCCTGCGGAGGGAAAGAAGGCAAAGGAAACTCAGGTGCAAGTCAGCAGGCTTCCCGAGCAAAACGCAGGCAGGACCTCGGGGTGGCCCAGCGGGCCTGGGGCCGGGGCTGCTCTGCTGGCTGTCCTCTGTGGCCAGAGCTCCAGGCTACCCACCCGCCACATGCCAGCCCCTCCTAAAGCCTGGCTTCCCAGGCCCAGGCCCCGCCTTTGGGTCACTCAGGAACAAAGGGCTGTTTTCCCAGTAGGAAAACAGGTGACAACGAGGAAGTAGCTGGCATTGTCACAGGCTCTGTTTGGAGGTTCCCCCTGCAACATGCACACACAAGGCACTCCCGCCTTCCACAGCCCTACCAAGGGATACTACTGCTTAGACACAAAAAGGAGTCACCTGTCCTTGGGCTCAGAGGTCAGAGGTAGGGGCAGGGTTCACTCTAGGCTGCCCCCCTACCCCATGTCCCCAGTGACCTGCAGCTCCTCTCAGCCCAGCTTCCTCCTCCCTCTCAGAACCCCACACCTGACAGGTCCCCAGGACCTGCATCCTTGATCCCTCCACCTTTCTGCTGTCCCTCCCACGCCTCCCGAGCTGAGAGGCCCCTTCTAGTGCTGGGGTCGCAGCCTCAGGCCTCAGCTCCCCTGCCCTCTTCCCTAAACTCTCCAGTTCTCTGAAGCTGCACCCAGCAGCTGCACGTGACCAGGTAAACACAGTCAGGCTGACCGGGCCTCCTGAAATTCACAGCCACAACCTGCAAGCTGCTACGCTGGGCCTGGCAACCCTGCCTTAGTCCCGACCTGGGGTTCCCCAAATGTGGTCCCCGCAGCATCTCATCTGGGAACTGGTGAGAAAGGCAGATCCAGGCTGCTGACTCACTCTTCACGTTACCACATCCGCCAGCTGACTTACATGCCTGAGCCTAATCCCCGCTCTCTCCCTCTTCCCTGGGCCTCCAAGGAAACCTTTTCTGTAAAGGGTAGGATAGTAAATATCTCAGGCTTTCCAGGCCACAGGGTCTCCATTACAACCACCTAATTCAGCCGTTTTAGAGCGAAAGCAGCCACAGACAGTACAGAAAGTTTATTTACAAAAGTAAGTGGTAGGCAGGATTTGGCCCATAGGTGTAGTTTGCCCAACTACACCCCAGATCAAGCTTCTCGAACTGTGAAGTGCATCTAAGTCGCCTGGGGATCTTGTCAACATGCAGATTCTGATCCAGCAGGTCCGGGGCAGGGCCTGGGTGTCCGCATCTCTAAGCGGCCTTCTGGTGATGCTGACACTGCTCCTAGGGCCTCCCGCTGAGTAGAAAGACCTGGAGTCTGAGTTGCCTGACTCAGCAAACCCCAGTACCTGTTCTCCCTCATGACCCTGCTTCCTGTTTATTTACTGAGAAAGGAAAGCAGAGGGAGAACGTCCGAGCATGTCCCGGGGCATCCACAGCTGGCCTGCATCTGCCTCCCCTGCCACCGGGGCCACTCTGGCTGGCCCCTACCTGAGGCCAACCCCTCACCTTCTCAAGGATGTTGTGTCTACCTGCTCTTTTCTGTGCCATTCCTGGATCATTCTCCCTTCCTTACAAACCAAAGATCTCTTGTGGCCCAATCATCCCCTTGAGCTACTGCTGCATTTCCCTCCCCTTTCAGGAAAACTCAAGAGAACGGCCTCTATTCACTGTCCCGGGTTCCTCTCCTGTTTGATCTTGAACCTTTTCCAACGAGTCTTTTGTCCTCATCATGCAACTGCAACTGCGCATGCCCATGTGGCCAGGGACCTCCGGTCTTTAAACCCAAAGGTCATTTTTCCTGCTCCTCCTACTCCAGCAACACGTGACAGTCCCTCCTGCTCCCTGAAGCTCTGTCCTCATTGGCTCCCAGGACCCCCAGTCTCTCTCGGCTCTCTGCCCTCCTGGCCACTCCTGCCCAGCTTCCCTGCGTGGTCCCCCCAATCCCGCCCAGAGCACCCCCTTAGGCCTCTCTCGCACAGCAGCCTTCCCCAGCTGATCCCCAGTAGGTCCAACACTTTAAACACCATTTATGGCCAGCGGTCCCCCCACTCCTCTCTCCAGTCCCGACTCTCCCCTCAAAGCCACACTCCTCCGAGCTGCCGGCCCAACACCTCCACGTGGCTGTCAACAAGCCTCCCAAGGACCGCGTCCAGACCAGCAGTGATTCCCACCTTTCCCCCAAACCCGCCCTCTTCAGTCTCCCGTCGGGGCCGCTGCAACTTCACTTTTTTAGACAGTCAGGACAAAGGCCTTGCAGTCCATCTTGACTCCTCTTTCTTTTCTTTTTTGGGCTGCACCTGCGGCACATGGAAGTTCCCAGGCCAGGGGTCGCATCAGAGCTGCAGCTGCCAGCCTACCCCACAGCCACAGCCACAGCGACACGGGATCCGAGGGCACGGCTGTGACATACGCCACAGCTTGTGGCAACGCTGGATTCTTAACCCACTGAGCAAGGCCAGGGATTGAACACCCGAACACTGTGTTGGGTTCTTAGCCCACTGAGACACAACGGGAACTCCTTGACTCCTTTTTCTTGTTCTCAGAGCCAATTATTAAAACCCCCTGAAAGCTCAACCTTCGCACCATAGCCAGAACCCAGATACTTCTCACCTTCCCTGCCACCGTCACGCTGGACCAAGCTACCATCAGCTCTCAGTGGATCACTGCCAGCGTCTCCTGAAGGGCCTCCTCGCTGCGCCCAGCTCACCCACCTCCCGTCAGCACAGCACAGCGGCCCTTTGTGACACCTCAGCCGGGGAGGCCTATCTGGACGGTCCCCTGCCCCCAGGCCCCCAGCTCTGCGCCACATCCCTCGACACTCTTCCTGCCTCACTCCCCTCGGGCCACAGTGGCCTCCTCGCTGGGGCCCAAGCACCCCTCTGCCCCAGAACCTTGGCTCCTGCTGTGCCCTCTGCCCAGTACATTCTTTCTTAAAATTGCCCTTTCGTTTGTCAGGCACCTGCCCACCCGCCACTCTCTCAGAAAGACCCTCCCAGCCCACGCCACGCCCTCCTCCTAGCACACTCTTTCCCCATCCCTTTATTTTCCTTCACACCATTTACCCCCCCTACACACCACGCATTTACCCACTGTCCACCTGCCCCATGGAAGTTTGGGAAAGGGGTTCACTGCTGTATCCTAGAACCACTCACCTGGCCTTCACCACCAGCCCCAGCATCTGTGAAGAAGCCCCGTGCAGGCGGGGCAGTGAGGGAAGCCATCCACCTGCTACCCCAGCTCCCAGCGCCAAAGTCACACCCTCATTGGTCTGCTCACACCTGCCAACCTCAAACGCCCTTTTTGCAGAAAAGGAAACTGAGACTCAGCGAGAGGGGGTGGGGGTGAGCTGTGTGGCACTAGGGACGCTTCTGCCAACGAGGACATGACCAGCAACCAGGCAGAGGACACCAAGCAAGGGCTGACATCAAGGTTCGATTAAAGAATCGTACTTTTCTAGACCAGCCTGAGGGCACAGGGATGTTCAGACTGCAGCTGGAAAAACACCACTCATTTGTGTAAGAGACTGATGCCTTAGTCCAAGATCTTGTGTAGAGGGAACAGGGTGGAGTATATGAAAATAGTTGCAGTGAGTGGCTAGACAGATATTAGAAAGGGGGGAAGTAAAAGCACGGACATCGCAGCCTTTCCAGGATCTGTTCTGCGCTGAGTCCTCCACCCGGAACCAGGGTGGGCCCACACTGCATCCTCTGCCTCCAGGGACCCTGCCAAGGCCTCTGCTCAAACTGCACTTGTCTGAGCCACCTGTTGGAGCAGCCGCCTCCTCTTCTCCCCCCTCACCTGGTTCATGCCCACTCCTCCAGCAGAGCCTGGCTTCATTCACTGCCTCCCAGAAGCCGGGGTTACACCCTGCCCTGTGTTCCCATGGCGACCGGAACCCACGACCCTGTCTCAGCATCGGTCTGCCTCCATCCTTGTTTCCCCTGCTGGGCCCAGCCTTGCCCGGTTCACCCCGTCCCCACTGCCGTGCACTGGGCCGTACACACGATGAGCGCTGAAAAGATACAAAACTAGGTTCCCGAAAAGAAATGAAGGCAGATGGACAGGAAAGGGGAGAAGTGAGCCTCCCTCTTTGCCCGCCTGCGCGGGACCTGCCCGTCCAGTCCTTCCAGTGGGTCTTGGGTGAGTTCATTAGCCCTTGCGGGGGGGGGGGAGGCCTCAGTTTCCCCATCTGTAAAACGGGGGCACTCGCAGCTGCCCGCTTCTCCCGCGGGGCGGTGGAGGGGCCGAGCCCGGGTCAACGGCCCCCGCGCTGGGGAGCCTGGGCGGCAGACCGGGAGCCCGGGAGCCGCTGCCTCTGCCGGCTCCCGCGCCCTGGGAGCAACCGGCCGCGGCTCCCGGGCCCCCGAGCCCCCGACTCCACGCTGCCTGAGACGCGGCGCCGGGTGCGGGGTCGGGCTCACCTGGAGGTGACGAGCACCGCCGGGGACTGCATGACGGCGAGGCTCCGGGCGGGGCGCGCGGTCACGGGACCCGCAGGCGCCGGCGTCGCCGCGTCCCCGCCCCGCGCCCCGCCCGCCCCGGCCCGGCCCGGCCCCGGCCCGCCGCCTAGCGGCCACCGCGCTGGGCCGGACGCGCAGCGCTCGGCCGGTGCATTTGCGGGCCTTGCTGGACCTCTGCGCAGGGACTGAGGGCGGAGGGCGTCCGCGGGCCCCCGGAGCTGAGCGGCCCCCGCGACCCTATGTCCGAGCCGTCCTGCTCGCACGCACGTCCTCGTCCTGGTGTGGGCCTCTCGTTATTAGTGACAGCGCCAGGTGCAAGCATCGGAGCGCCCAGGACCCTGCTTCAGACGTTCTGAGCTTTGATGAAACAGGGCCATGGGCGGCCACGGCCCCAGGGATGCTCAGAGAGATGTTAGGAGGCTCCAATGAGGTGACAGAACCGGCAGATAAATTAGAGCCCTCCGTGAGGGGTGAGCTTCCAGGGGCCAACCGGGCCTGTCCAGCAAAAGCTGCTGGGAACTCGGGGTCTTTCTTCTCCCTCACTTAGGGGGCCTTGTTCTGAGGCTTGTTAAAACAGTCAGGAAGACGCTTTTCAAGACTCCTGCAGCTGGGTCGGTGGGGAGAGGGCTCAGGAGTAGGTGAGGGTCGGGTAGGGGCTTCTTGCTGAAGGCAGACCCAAGGGCTTAGACCTCAAAGGTG
The DNA here is from genome assembly GCF_054392235.1 of Sus scrofa. Taxonomy (NCBI): domain Eukaryota; kingdom Metazoa; phylum Chordata; class Mammalia; order Artiodactyla; family Suidae; genus Sus; species Sus scrofa. Next base: position 129,832,700 of record NC_139385.1, on the reverse strand, counting down.
GGGGAGGAGGCGCTGGTTCAGATGACGAACGAGAGGGATCAGATACCCCGGGTGGGGATTCTCTCTAAACTGACGGAGCAGGATTCTGCCTGAGACTGGGCTGGGCTGGCCAAGGACAGGGCAGGGACCAAAGTCCAGGCTCAGCTAAGAGAAGGTACAGAAGAATCTAAAGCTTAGTCAAGGAGACAGACTTCGTCACCCCAAGTTTCCTTCTTAGAGAGCTACTGAACCCCCTCTCTGGGTGCAAATCTCTCTCCCAGGTGCCCTCTCCTCCTTTCTTCTGACCCCAAGTCCCAGGGCTGTTCCCTGCCCTCTGGCAGGAGCAGGAGGGGCTTCTGCTTGACTGCATTTTCCCAAAGAACCAGCCTCCCGCCCCACCTGCACCACCTTGGAACTCTGGTCAACGAGTTCGCCAGCTCTTTTGCAGCTGCCTGCAAAACGCTTAGCTCAGGGCCTGGGTCCTAGTGACCAGCAGTGTGTTTGTGTTGCTCTAATGTGTAGCCTGCCTGTCGCCAATACCTTGCAGGCCCCAGGATTCCAGAGTGCACACCGCTGGGGGCCTTGGCACACCTGGCGCCGGCCAAGAATACCACTGGTTCCCATGAAAGAGTAACCCTGTCCCGGAGAACAATCCCATTTTCTGCCTCTGTGGGTCCCACGTGCCCCTATGTGGCTCCAGCGGATAATTGTATACAATGCATGGAATGTGGAATCTAAATCTGATATTTTCTGTTTCCTGCCTGACTTGAGGAGCCCCTTCCATGGCTGAAGCTGCGGTAACGCAAACCACATTGCGGAGGAGCTTATAGTCCCCCTTCTTGCTGCCCTGGGAGGAGCGCTCCGGGCCTCAGTCACCCCCAGGGACGTCACTGGACCTCAGAGGCAGTGCGGTCAGTTAGAGACACCACAGCCAGCAGGGGGTCTAATCTGAATTCTGGCTATGCCGCTGTGCACCAGCACTGCCATGGTTTACTGGTGGGGTGGGTCTTCTGGGGACCTGCTGATGTGTCTCTGTCTTCTACAGTGATGCTTTGGCACTTCATGGGGCTGGCAGTCAGGTCGAGCAGAGCTACCACCTCATTTGTCACTCGGCGAACGCTCCTGGGCACAACTCTAAGCCTGTGACCTTGCCAGGCCCTGGGAATGCAGAAGACACAGGCCTCCCTTGCAGGGCTCACATGCCACTCGGGAACAGGTGGAGCTGTCCACACGAGGGCAGGCCCAGGGTGCACGGGAAACGGCATGTAAGCAGCTCAGCTAGGGGTTGAGGCAGACAGGGGTTCTTTCAGGTGGAGGTGGTACCAGTCGTGGGGCATGAAAACGTGGGTGCTTTTCTCATTGGTGAAATAGCACTTTAACTCATAACACTGCTGTGAATTAAATGAGAAAACACGTGACTGAAATAAGAGGAAATGTATGGCAGACTCTGTAGATGAGCTGCCCCAAAGCCATTCACAGCCCCTTCCTCTTTGCCTTTTACTGTCACAGAGGCTGCATAGGTAAAGCACTCAGGCTCTAAACCTCCCTTACAGTTAGAAGGTGCCATGTGACCTAATTCTGCCATCTATACAGAGGTCCTTGCAAAGGGACCTTACAAAGAGAAAGCTCTTTGTACCTTTTCTGTCTTCTGCCTAGAAAGGAGATACATACGATGTTGGAGCAGCAGCAGCCAGCTTGTGACAACGAGGCACAACTGGGGTCTACACATTGAGGACGAAAGAGGCTGGGAACCTGATGGCACATGAGGCACCATACCAGCCCTAGACTCTCTCTTGGGATTTTTGAGTGAGTGCTTCAACCCCTCTATGTGGGGTTTTCTGCAATGGATTCCTGGTTGGTACAGTTGTAAAGTACTTACATAAGGCTTGGCTAAAAATGTTCAGTATGGGGTAGGGAGGATTGAGGGGGAGGAGGAGAAGAGGTAAAGTGTGTTCTAGGCAGCAGCGCAAAGCCAGGGTGCTACCAGAGAACCATAGTGTGGCCGGGGAGCTGGGGAGAAAGGTTGGGGAGGGGTGACCTGAGAGGAGGCTGCACTCAGGGGCCCTGGGTGTCACACAGAAGTGTTTACATGTCTCCTGAAGCAGGGCCGGACTCACAGAATGAACAATAGGGCAAGAGGATTTTAGGAGCAGCCTGGGGTGTGATGAGCCACATCCTACTAGGAAGATGAGGGCAGAGAGAGGGAGGGGTGAAGAGGGGACCAGAGAGGGGAAGGCGAGGACGCCGAGTGTGGCACCCTCTTCCAGAAGCTTGATTCTGAAGCAGAGGAGGCAAGCAGAGGATTTTCTAAAACTATTATATAGAGAGACTTCATGGTCATTGCAGAAAAACTAGGAAATATGGATTCTAAAAGAATAAATGGAAAATCACCTCTCATTCTGTACCAGACACAACAATGATCAATATTTTGTTGTTCTTGCCCTCCTGACATTTTTTTTTCTATTCCTATATATAAGAAATAGCTTTTCTTTTAAACCGTACATAGTCTTACTGTTTTGTAACTTGTTTTTTCATTGATGATCCTGTAAACAGCTTTCCATGTGAAATTACCTCCCAAACCTTTTTTTTTTTTTTCTTCTCAAAAAGGGCTGCACCAGTGGCATATGGAAGTTCCCAGGCTAGGGGTCGAATCAGAGATACAGCTGCTGGCCCAAGCCACAGCTGCAGCAACGCGGGATCTGAACCAAGTCTGTGACCTACACCATAGCTCATGGCAACGCCAGATCCCTGACCCACTGAGCAAGGCCAGGGATCGAACCCGTATCCTCATGATACTAGTCTGATTCATTTACGATGCTCTACAATGGGAACTCCTCCTAAGCCATCATTTTATTTATTTATTTTTTATTTTTTTGTCTTTTTGCTATTTCTTTGGGCCGCTTCTTGGGCATATGGAGGTTCCCAGGCTAGGGGTCCAATCGGAGCTGTAGCCACCGGCCTACACCAGAGCCACAGCAACGCGGGATCCGAGCCGCGTCTGCAACCTACACCACAGCTCACGGCAACGCCGGATCGTTAACCCACTGAGCAAGGGCAGGGACCGAACTCGCAACCTCATGGTTCCTAGTCGGATTCGTTAACCACTGCACCACGACGGGAACTCCAAGCCATCATTTTAGATGATTACTTAGAATATCCTCCACAGATGTACCATAACTTACTTGTCTAGTCCTTAAGCTACGGAGATCAGATGGAAAGGTGGCAGGTGGATGGTGGGAGACAGGGGTGGGTGATCTTTGAAACGCTGGCTGATATTTGAGCCAAATACACAAGGAGGAACTATGGGGGGACACGTGCCAACGTGTGGGCACTTGGTGAGTCTGGGTACTTTGTTGAGTAAGGGAGGGTCTCGTTAGGTTGGGAGAAGAGAAATGAGACCGAGAGCTTAATCTCTTTGTCTTATAAAGTCAAAGAAACTTCAGGGGCGTTTTCTGCCAGCAGCTTCTGAGCCCTGGGAGAGACGGATAGGGGGCCCCCGGCCCCATGGAGAAGGCCTGTTCTGCTCTGTAACCCAAACCTTCACAAGCCACCATGCACACCGGTCTGGGGGAAACAGTCTTTGAAATAAGGGAAGAAGATGGCACCAGGCGTGGGGCGCAGGGTTCGCAGCACCGCAGTCCCAGGACGTGACAAGTTGGCGGGGATTCCGAGGGAGCGTCTTGGATTAAAAGGTGACAGGAAGCACAGGCTCTGGGGAATCCTCAGGAATTCCCAGTGTCAGGGGCGAAGCAATTCCAGGCTTTTCGTTTGGACATTAAAGGAACAAGGGCTGCGGAAGGCTGGCAAGCTTAGCCACCAGGGAAACAGAACTTACTCCATGGCTTTGCCATCTGCCACTAAACTGTCCCAGGAAGGCTGGAGGTGGCTTCCCAAGCCCTTGCCAGCCCTGGATTCATTATCTTAAATCTTCTGACTTGGTTAAATGAAAAAATGGCATTTCTTGTTTGAGGAGTAGGAGTACATTTATTTGATTCCTCGTGAGGTTAAATATATGTTTAACCAGTTTGTCCATCTTAGAATGTTTCTTTGTAACTCTCCTGTTTATTTCCTTTCACATCTAGAAAAGTCGTTTTGTTTCTTGTTGATTTGTAGGAATGCTTGATATATTTAAGATACTAACCCTTTGTGATAAATATTAGCCCCTCTTTTTTTTTTTTTTTTTTTTTTTGTCTTTTTGCCTTTTCTAGGGCCACTTCCTGCGGCATATGGATGTTCCCAGGCTAGGGGTCTCATTGGAGCTGTAGCCGCTGGCCTACACCACAGCCACAGCAATGTGGGATCTGAGACACATCTGCGACCTACACCACAGCTCACGGCAACGCTGGATCCTCAACTCACTGAGGGAGGCCAGGGATCGAACCCACAACCTCATGGTTCCTAGTCGGATTCGTTAACCACTGAGCCACAATGGGAACTCCGAATGTTAGCCCCTCTTTATCTTTTGATTATTCCCCACCCCCAAGTGTTTATTTGGAAAAAGGTTCAAATTCCACAGAAAAGTGGAAGAGTTCATACTACTACGTCTGTACACCCTTCTCCTAAATTGGGTTCCTGCTGAGAGGGAATCGGTGGGAATATCCCCCCTCCCCTGGCGATTCTACCGATAGGAGTGGGAGGGTCAGGGCTGGCTGGAGGGATCTGAGTGCGATGCAGTGACCATAGGGGCCCCAGCCCATCACAGGGGGAGCTGGGGTGACCCTCCTGAGTTCCCCTGAATTGAGACAAGTGGGTGTACTTTTATACCCCCACATTGACCTGTGCTGGATGGTCCCAGGGAGGCCAAGGCAGGTCCCAGAGAGGACAGAGCAGAGAACTGCTGACCTCCCCAGCAGCAGGGATGAGCCCTTCAGCCCTGGAGAGGGGAGGGGACTGCACCTCTCAGAGACACGGCAGAATGGTTAACCCTGCCTCATGTGCTTCATCCTTTCTATCTCTCTGTGTGTTTTTCCCAAAACATTTAAGAGTTGTAGGCATCATGACATTCGTTTAAAATACTTCAGCATGTGCTTTCTTAGAAACGGACCATTCTCTGGAATAAGATGTGGTACCTATATACAAAGGAATACTACTCAGCCATAAAAAAGAATGAAATCATTTGCAGCAACAGGAATGCAACTAGAAATTATCACACTAACTGAAGTCAGTCAGAAGAAGAAAGACAAATACCGTATGATATCACATATGTGGAATCTAAAATAGGGCACATATGAACCTATCTACAAAATAGAAGCAGACTCACAGACATAGAGAACAGACGTGTGGTTGCCAAGGGGGAGGAGCAAGAGAGTGGGATGGATGGACGGGGAGTTTGGGGTGCGGAGATGTCAAGTAGTCCATTTAGCATGGCTGAACCAGGTCCTACTGAATAGGACGGGGAGCTACAGCCAATCTCTTGGGACAGAACCTGATGAAAGATAATACAGGAAAAGGAATGGATGTATGTGTATGACTAGGTCACTTTGCTGTACAGCAGAAATTGGCACGACATGGCAAATGAATGATACCTTAATTAAAAATGTTAAAAAATTTTAAAAAGAAACAGTATGCTCTTTTATAACCACAATGTTATAGTTGACCTGAGGAAATTTGACATCGAGACGATGCTATCACTTAGCATACCATCGTATTCCAATTTGTCCAGCTGTCCCAATAATGTCTTTTATTTATAAGTTCTTCCTCCACCCCCTGCCACCTGTCCAGACCTGGATGGAGGGCTGTGTATTGCATGTAATGGTCGAGCCCCTTCACCTATTTTATTCTGACAGCTCCCTGGCTTTCCCGTCATCCATGACACTGACACCTTTGAGGGGCTGACGCCGATGGTTCCAGTGCTCCTGGGCAGGGACTTACCTAATTCATTTCGTGGTCGGATGCGGGTGATATCTAACAGGAGCACCACACTGGTGAGCAGATCAGGGGGACATGTGATGCCAGTGTCCCCATGGTCTGTGATGTTGAGGGGGGTCATTTGGTTAAAGTCAATCCTGTTTTCAGATTTTTTTTTACATGCACATTTTAAGATTTTTAAAGTAGTTCCAACCATGGAAATGTCTCTCGGTGCGTTTTACAATGAAATCATATTTAGAAAAGTGCTTCTTACCCCAGACTATATAAATATGCACATATTTCCTCCAAAGATATTTTCTCCTGGGAGTTGCCTGGTGGTCAAGTGGTCAAGGATTCAGCATTGTCACCGATGTGCCTGGGGTTCAATCCGTGGCCTGGGAACTTCCGCATGTTGTGGCGTGGCCAAAAAACACACCACCACCAACAAACACACTTTCTTCAATCAATTCCTGGCTTCACTAAGAACTAATTTTGGATTATGTTGTGAGATAAAGGTAATTTTTTTTTCTCAAAAAGCTTAGTCAAATCCCTGGTATCATTCATTAGTAAGTGTTATTAAATACTTCAACCTTTCTGCCACTGGAATTGTCACCATTATTACATTTTAAATATATACAAACGTTGTGCTTTGCTTCTCGACTCCCGATTCTGTTGTCTTGATCTGTCAATTCTGCTGTGAGTGCTACACGAAAATTTGTTTATATTGATATCTGATGGTAAGGAAGCCCTCCAAGGAGGATTTATTGTTTTATGATGTAAAAATGTGAATCTGTTTTTAGACAGAGCAGAAAGAAATGAGAGAGACCCCCCAGGGAGATAAGAGGGCTGGGATACAGAGCATGGGCAGAAGGACAGTGACAGACACAGGGACAGCTGGACAGACACACGTCCATCAGTGTGGCCTGACCTTCGGTGTGGCCACCTGAGAGTCTGCCCCTTTCTCTCCCTCTACTCTGCCCACTTGTATTCCAGCATCCAATATTTTGTGGGCATCTTTCTGTACCATGCACCGAAATTTTTTTGGTTTGTTTCTGCATGTGCAGCATGCAGAAGTTCCCAGGCCAGGGGTCAGACCTGTGCCACAGCAATGACAATGCCAGATACTTAGCCTGCTGAGCCACCAGGGAACTCCAATCTAGTTCATGCTTCTAAGAGGGAGGGACATGGATTCATGGGTGAGGATGTAGCACACTTTAATTTGCCTTTTAAATACCACTTGGTCCTTCCTGATTTTCACTATTACCTCAATTTTTAAATCCCTGTATATTTATCTCCACTTCTGTGAGTGTACCTATAACTAAATAAATTCCTACAAGTGAAAGCACTGAACCAAAGGATTTCCTGCTTTAAAACCTTGCTGCTGTCACACTGCTCTTGGAAAGTCTCTCTGAACTTATATTCAACGGTATAGAGAATGCCCACTTGTTTCTCCTCTCACCAGTGATGGATTTTTATCTTCAGTTTTATTCACCTGAGAAGTAAAGAAAAATGGTACTTCACTACTCTTTTAATTTGTAATGCTTTGCTGGTGACTTTGGGGATTTTGCTTGTGTCACCCTATGTTTTTCTAACTCAGATTTGTGCCCCCAGTAATCAGGATGAACTTTTCGACAAGAGTCCCCCCAACTCTGTGCAAGCTGGGAAGCCCATCTGGAAGGACAGACCCAGCCGGGGCTCTGCCCTAAACTAAGGTATTATTTAGAGTTGCATCAGCTTCCTAGGAAAGTGGGAAGCACTTGGCGGTTGCCGTGGCCTGGGGACAAGTCCCCAGGGTGGTAGACTGCCTCATCCTTTGCAGGGCAGGCTGAGACACTGACCCCTGACAAGCTTGCGGCTGCCTTTGCCACATGGGCCAGAAGACCAGGGACAGGCCACCCAACTTGAGGATGCCAGGTTCAGGGTCAGCCCCGTGATGCTCCCAGTTGACCCTCTGCTGTGGGAACCAATGTCCTTTCGGTCCCAATGACCTCATCCTCTGGGGTGTTTGCAAGGTCTCATTCCCTGGACCAGGGGACACCACTTCTGGGTCCTCCGCCTCTTACCTGACTCTGTTAGCGCCTGTCTTCCTGGCTGGAGAAGACAGTCTGGTTCCCTATCCACCGTGTGTCTGGAACGGAAACCCCACGCTCCTCGCTGCTGATGACTGGAGGACAGCGCAGCACCGCACATTCTCAAAGTCACCAGTTTTTCTTCCAAGAGGAGTTTGTTTGGTTTTAGTCTTTTTTTAATGAATTTTGTTACATTTATTGTCGCACGACAATCACCACAACCTGATTTTACAGCATTTCCATCCCAAACCCCCAGTGCCTCCCCCCACCCCCCACCCTGTCTCATTTGGAAACCGGAAGTTTTTAAAAGTCTGTGAGTCAGGATCTGTTCTGCAGAGAAGTTCATTGGATCCTTTTTTTTAGGTTGTGTCCACAAAAGTCTCCAAGAAAATCGAGTGGAGACACAACTTCTGGCTACGGGTATTCACAGTATTGCAGACGGGCAAGTCGAAGAGGGGCAATGCCTCAAAGACAGTGGTGGCCCCACCGAGGAGACTGGCTGGACAGGTTAGACTAGGCTTCCAACTGGTTAAACCAAGACTCACCTAATCAGAAAACAGAAAAAGCCACTAATTTGGGGGCGAGGCACGATGGTACGGACTTCACCTTCTTTGCTTCCTTTATTCTTTGGCACATCTGGCAGGTAGGAGTTCCTGTCTCCATTTACAGATGAAAAGGTGGAGGATGCCTGGTTGGTTAGCTTAACCAGGGTCACAAAGCTAGCCACCCCAAAGGTGCTTTGGAAGCCATGTCTTTATCATAACCCCGTACACTAGTTTCTTTCCTGACCTCAGTAAGGCACCTGGTCCTTGTCGCCTCAACACCCAGGATTCCTTAGAGCACCAGGTGGGCAGGTTCAACTGTGGGGTTCCTGAGTCTTCACCCAGACTGGCTTGGTTTTTGTATTTCAGGGCAGTTCAGCCCCACTGTGATGTTATTAGAAACATTAACCAGCAGATGGCAGTATCTGCCAGCCCTCTGCCGCTGGTCCCAAACCCAAGGAAGGGCTTTGAGAGGTCCCGTGTGAAACGTCTGGAAAAGAAGCTCCCTTCTCCCCTCTTCTCTGTCCCCTCCCCTCCCCCCTAAGGGTAGGCCAAGCCGGTGGCGGGGGCCGGGCTGCAGCTGTCTGGGCGTGGATGCCAGAGCTGTTGCCCGGGGTTACCTGGTACAAAAAAGCAGCCGTAGATTGAGCATAGCAAATTCTTTCGAGCCCAAGGAAGCCCAGACCTGGGCATCAGACGGAGCTGAGCCAGAGCCCTGCTGGAATCTTCCCGCCCCCACAGCCCCATCCTAGGTCTTTCTTCAGGAGAGGCCTGCAGCACATCTCCGGCTGAATGGACAACAGCACCACCAGATGCGGTGGGAGGTGGCTCCCTCTAAGGGCTGTTGTCACCATCTCCCTCCCCTCCCCCTCCCAGGGGCACCATCCTCAGGGGCCGGGCGCCAGCCTAACCCTGCCTCCTTGCCACTAATCCTCTCTGGCTCTGAATCACAACAGTCATGATGGGTCCGGACCACAGGCAGGCTCCCAGCTGGGTCCCTGGTGCCAGGCCCCATCCTCACACGTGCCATCTCTCACAGGTGGACCCTCGGTGGATGTTAGATTGTCAGCCTCGCCGTGCATGTGGGGGATTGAAAGCTCAGAACGGCCAAGGGACTTGTGGTCCAAAGTTAGAGTCCAGACTTGAATTCTGGTCTCTTGACTCTCAGGGGCCATCAACATCATAGCCAGAGGGCATCTGTTACCCCTTCCAAGACAGTGCCAGGCTGCAGAGACCCAGAGCCCCTAACAATGGACAGGCAGAAGCCGCACCCCCACATCGCCCAGGGCAGAGCTGGATGAGACCTGCTGGGCCGCAGGGAGAACAAAGGCACAGATCACAGAGGGGCCCCAACATCCCTGATGGCTGTGATGCCAGGTGACAGTCCCCTCCTTGGGGACTTGCCTGCCCTCCAAGGCGATCAAGGTGGGCAATGCAAGGTGTAGAGCAGGGCATCGCTAAGGAACCTTCTCGTGCTCTTGCCATCAGACAGGGAGCCTGGTGTCCGCAGTGGCTCCAGGCTGAGCAGGCCTGACTCCAATTTCTGGGGCCTGAAGGTCACCACAAGGTGGCTCTAGCTGGCAGAAGCCAAGACTAACTTCTTAAGTGGCATCAACCCAGTGTGCCAGCTCATGTTTCCAGGTGGCTCATAACTCCTGGGAGCAGAGATGCCTTTGAGGGGTGTGGTGGCTCTGACAGGTGCCATGTGCAAACGTCCTCACCTCCCTCACCTTCAGAAGGCTGCCTGCGACAGCGAGGGAGCTCCCTCTGAAACCAGAATGGCCCTGTGGGGCTCCAGGGTGCAGGAGCCTTTCCGTATCCCCCATTTCTGGTTCTTAGGAAATGGGCCTCCTTCGGCCACCATGACCTTCCTGAGTCCCTAGGGACAGGTTCCGACAGTTGCTGATCAGGGGAGGGAGGAAAGTCAAGCAACAATAGCACGGTCTGGGGGCAGGATCCCGGTTCCCTCTCAAGAGATACACATAACACAGGCATCTTACACACCTAAGAGAAAAGTTACAATGCTTGTGCTTCTTTTAGAAATGACTGCTTTAAAACTGAACAGCTGAGAGTGCTTCTTTGTCCTTCTCCCTGATGGAATTACACCCTAAACACAATCACCCGTAAGCTAAAGATTAGGCAGCCTGAGCATAATTGCCTGTGGGTTAAAGGCTGTTAGCACATTATGTTTTTCAGGAACTTTCCTCATTTTTTCTAATCTCTGATCCATATGCCCTTTTCACAAGTAGCGTTATTCCAGGCAATGACCCAGAAGCCCACCGTCGTGAGCACACCGCCATCTCCCGACTCCAGCTTTGATGACTAACATTCCCCCCAGGAAAGAAGAATGCATATTTGTCCCAATCCTGATTCCTATCTAAAAACCTGTTTCTCTCCTTTTTACTATAAAACTCCTTGCAATTCTTTCTAAGGGGGGGGGGCACAGTCTCTAGGGCGTTAGCCTGCTGGGACCCTCCTTTGCCTGGCAAAGCAGTAAAGCTATTTTTTTTTTCTCCTTTACCCCAAACTCTGTCTCTGTGTTTTAATTCGGCATCTGCAGACAGAGGCTGAATTCTGGCATCACCATCTCTGCAGGTATATAAGCACAGCCTGGACAGCAGCTTGGGATGGATCAGGCATAATATGGAACGTTGGCCCAAATAACCCCAAATATTCCTTCAGATCCTTGGATTCTAGGACCTGAGTCAGAAACCCGGTAGTCAGAGAAAGCAAACAGCTTCTGCAAAGGACGATGAGTGGTGAGGGGCTAAGTGCTCACGCTCACCTAGAGGGAAGGACCTGGGGTGAGAACGTGGGGACCGTGGGGATGGTGGGGACTGTTCGTCCCCCTCCTCCCCCCATCACAAAACACCCACCTTCAACCAGGCTGCTTTCCCCTTCTCCCTCTGTTGGAGCCAAACTCACCTCCCCTGTTTGAGGAGGTAAAGCTGAAGCCTGGAGCTCTTGGGGTGGGGGGTGGGGGACCGTCTTCAGACTGATGAAGAGCAGAAGTTAGGACGGCCTGCCCCCCGCCTCATCACCAGCTGCCCTGTGCCTGCTGGTGCAACACAGAGGAAGAGGAACCCACCTTCAAAGTGCGCTCAGCAGCAGGAAGGGCACGGCCTCTGGGTCTCCAGGGAGCGCCACCTCTCTCCTGCCCACCTACCTGCCAAAGGCTTCCCATGTCCCCCAGGACGGAGCCTCAGGCAAGCCTGAGCCAGTCTGGCACTGGTGGCCCCGTAGTGCCCCCTGCTGACCAGGAAGCCTCATCTTCATCGAGTCAGGGATGGAGGGCTGGCGCCCCTGGTCTCGTGTTTCTCTGTCCTCAGGGAAGGCACCTCTTCATTCTGGGCTGACGCTCAGACGTGGGTCCGGGGAGCCCTGGGAGGGGCATCTGGAGACCGGGGTCAAGTCAAGCCCTGGCTGTGGGCCTGACCCGCTAGGCCAGCCGGTCGCCGCGTGTAAACTTAGCTGCTGGACCACATGCTCCAACGAGCCCGTCCTGCTCTGAGCTCTGTGGCTTCTCCAGCCGCGGGCAGGCCCTGCTGCTGTGGTGGGTGTTGTGAGCTCCCAGCAGACACCAGAGTAGGATGGAGCCCCCGAGGCGATGTCTTCGTAATCTTCACTGAGAGTTCTTTTTCTGCTAAGAATTTTCCAGAGAGCTTGTGAGGAAAGGCTGGGCAGTCTGCCTCTCCGCTGAGGTTGGAGAGGTTGTTGCAGGCCCAGCCCACCTCACTTGGGGGCAGCGAGGTTTCCACAAAGAGGACTCCGGGCACCTCTCAGCAGGTGACCTGGGCAAGCTGTTAAATGTTTTCGTGACTCAACTTTCTCTGTCTATAAAATGAGAATAACAATACTTACCTTACAGGACAGAGCAGTGGCAAGAATGAAGTGACAGGAGGTGGGTTAACCAGTTGGCAGGATGCCTGGCATTTGGAGGAGAACAAGTGGTTGCTATTATCATTTGAGGGGAAGAAGAGGGTGCCAACCGTGGCCCCAGCTTCCCTCCGCCTCTCTCCTCTGGGCTCTGGTTCAGTGTGTCCTCTGCTGATCAAAAAGGATCCACCTCCCATCACTTTGCTCTGAACCACCTGACAGTGCACCACATACTCACGTGCATTTATACATTTACGTGTCTTGATCTCTTTTGGTTTTTTAATTTTTATTTATTTATGTATTTATTTTTGCTTTTTAGGGCTACACTCTTAGCATATGGAAGTTCCCAGGCTAGGGGTCAAGTCAGAGCTGCAGCTGCCAGCTTACACCACGGCTCACCACAACGCTGGATCCTTAACCCACTGAGTGAGGCCAGGGATTGAACCCGCATCCTCGTGGATACCAGTCAGGTTTGTAACCCCCTGAGCCACATCGGGAACTCTCTCTATTGTCTATTCTGTTCTTCAGAAAGCTCCATGCATTTGTCCTGTGCATGGCTGAATCTACAGCACACAGCTGCTCACTGTAGATATTTACTAGAAAGAAGGAATGAAGAGAGAGATGGATAAATGAAGAATGACTGCATCATTGCCCCATTTTTCAGACCAAGAAACACAGGTGAAAATGGCGAAGGCCTGGCTCAAGCGCACACAGATGGTGGGGGGTGGCTCCAGCGGCATCTGCCACCCCCCTACTCCCAGCATCCTCCTCCAGAGCCTTCCAGTGCCTAGAAGCTGGTTCTCGCTCAGCCATCATCACCTTGGGGAGCCAGAACAGCCTGAGAGGGACAAGGCTACGGAGCCTCTGTGCCAGCCTGTTATCCTGGATGCGCACAAACTTCCTGAAGTGAGGATCCCCCCATTTTACGGATGAGGAAATTCAGTCTCAAAGAAGCACCGCGGCCTGCTCCCACAGGCACAGCAAGGGCACAGAGATCCCAACCCAAGCCGAATTCCTAACCCCAAGGTGGCTTCAAGGTGGAAATGTCATGTAATTAACAAACACTTATTTGGCACCTGCTATGCCAAGCCAGTGCCAGGGCCCTTTCATTTTCTCCCTCACACAGTTGGAGAGACTGAAGGCCGGATGATGCAAGGGACTGGCTGTTAAGAGATCAACGTCAGGACCAGACCCAGGAGTACTTGACCCCAGCTCAAGTTTCCAGGGTGTTTGCAAAAGTCATAGTCGAAGTAATCTGCAAAACATCCAAAGACTGTTCATGCGTAGCTGCAGGACGAAAGGAGGCCAAGAAAGATAGCAGGGACCCAGCACCAGCATCCTCCGACAGACTGCCAGCCGCTGGGCTTTGACTATTTTGAGGGACCAGCGTCTCTAGGGGTCGGCTCTGACCGACCACCTGGGTGGGTTCCTGCAGGACCGCTCTGTGCCGGAACCACCCAGAGAGGGAGACCCATGACCTCGGCTCCGTCGAGGTTCTCCATCCTCGGTCCCCAAAGTAGGACGGATTAACGTAGGAGTCCTGGTCATCCCAGCCCCCCACCGCCCCTCCTGCCCAGACATTCCCCGCCCTAACACTGGACCTTTCTCCTCCGCCAGCCTGATCCGCCTGGAGTCCCCGAGTTGTGACCCCTTGCCAGGCCCCTTCTGCCCCCATATACCCCCAAGTGGTGAGTGGCCCAAAGTCCCAAACTGAGCCGGCACTGGGACACCGCGGCGGTCAGCACAGCGACGACGGAGGACTCGCTTGGGACGAAGCAGCAGGTTCAGGGGAACTCGGAAGCCTGGGCCACAGTTGGCCCAGGAACTCCCCCGAGATGGGGCGTCTTTCGTGGGTCAGAGTGCGGGGCAGCCGGGCTGGAGTCGGGACCAGCCGGCTTTTGGGTCGAATCGCCCACTCCAAGTAACCATGACGCACCGCCCCCACCTAGAGTTCGAGTTCGGTAGCAAATACAGTTTTAAAAGAAAAACACGCGCCTACCCGGCTGCGGGGGATCGGTGCAACTCAGGCCCTCCGTCTGCCTAACAGAGGATCGTCCATCCGCTGGGCTTCCTCGCACTCGAAGGATGTCCAGGGAGCTGGTGGAGCCGCGCCAACACCCGCCGACGACCTCCCTCCGCGGCGCGTCTCCCTGAAATGTGGCCTCCGGGACCTACTCCTGCAGGCTGCGGACCCAAGAGCCCCGCTGCCCGCGCGACTCTGCTCCAGGGGCGACCTCTTCACCCACCCACCACCCTGAGCAAGAAGCAAGTATGGAGGCTCCACCCGGAGCCTCTTCACCCCCCGCCCTCCTGGCTCTGGCCGCGCCCCAACAGACCTGGTAGCCCGTTTCCGTTAGCAGGGCCCCCCGGGAGGCGGGCAGAAGGTCCTCAATTTCGACGACGCATAGATGAACTCGAGGAGTGGCTCCCGCTCGGGAGTCCCCTCATCACCCCGGGGCTGCCTTCGTAGGTCCTGGGCTCCTTTAAGATCTTGGCTCCCGTCTAAGCGCGTGTCCCGTGCCCAAACTTTTGCTCTTCGACCGTCGGTCCTGGTCCATCTGTCTTTCCGGCCTACCCTTCCAGCCGCTGGCCTTCTCTTCCCTACGGGTCCCCTCCCCTGCTCTGGCCTCCCGCCCCGATCTTTGGAGGCTGGGCCAGGGTGGGGGACCGCCGAGCCCGTGATCAAAAACGCTCTTTTGTGGCAACCCTGCGCGCACTTGTGGCCTCCACGCACCCTGTGGTCTCTCTGGGCACGTTGGCCACCGGGCGGTGGCACGGCCAGAAGGGGCCGACCCCTCTGCCGCCCCACCTCCGGCGTCTCAGGCACCCACGGAATTGGAGCGGGGAGAGGGCGGGTGCTTCTCCTTAGGGGAGTGGGGAAGGAGCTGGGCGGGTACGCTCGATGCCCCGGAGCCTCGGACTCCGAGGGGCGCGTTTGGCCTGGGCGCAGCGTGGGCGGAGGGGGTGGCAGTGCCGCGGGGAAGGGAGGCGGGGCCCGGGTTTGTGGCGGGAGCCTTCGGCGGGTGACACTCTCGCCTGGCGAGAGTGGGGGCGAAGCGCTTGGGTAGGGGGAGGAGGCTCGGACTCTGGACTCGGCGTACGGCCGGGGTAGGGGGCGCGGCGCTGCCGCTGCAGCGTTCAGCAGGGGGCGCTGCTCCGGGCGCTGGGCGGGGGTGGGGTGGGAGAGGAGGGGGGGCCGCAGCTTGCTGCGCACACTTCCCCCATTATTAAACACTATGTTCAAAAGGCGCCGGGGGACTTCCCGAAGCCACGGAGCCCGCGCCGCCCGCCCGCCTGGCCCTCGGAGCCCATGGACCTGAGCGCGGCCGCCGCGCTGTGCCTCTGGTTGCTGAGCGCCTGCCGCCCCCGCGACGGGCTCGAAGCGGCCGCCGTGCTGCGAGCGGCCGGGGCAGGGCCGGCCGGGAGTCCGGGGGGCGGCGGCGGCGGCCGGAGGACCCTCGCCGCGGCTGCGGGCGCCTCCGCTGCCCCGGCCGCCGCGGCTCCCGGGCCCAGCGCTGCGCGCCGCGCCGCGGGCTCCGGCTTCAGGAACGGCTCGGTGGTGCCGCACCAGTTCATGATGTCGCTTTACCGCAGCCTGGCCGGGAGGGCTCCGACCGGGGCCGTCGCCGCCTCCACCTCGGGTGCTGGCCGCCACGGCCGCGCTGACACAATCACCGGCTTCGCAGACCAGGCGACCCAAGGTACTCACGCCTCCACTGCGCCCGTCCATCCTGTCTGGTCCTAGGCTGCGGCCGCCGCCGGAGCCGTGTCCCTGCTCCATTCCATTCCAGGAGCTGGGTCTCCGCACGTCCCAGCTTCAGGTGCTAGAGAAAGAAACTTCGCCGAGGCCCACGCACCCGAACCCGCAGCGCCTGGACTGTGGCTAGAGCCGCGGCAGCTCGCGGGGCCAAGCCCCAAAGGGCCGAGCCGGTCCCTCTGCCGGGTTGCCCTGGTCGTGTCGGCCGGCGGGTCCCCTCGAGGAGGCAGGCTGAGTTGGAGATCCGGAGAAGCAAGGATGGGGTCCGGCTCGGAGGGACTGCGCAATGGTAGTGGGTGCGGCTGCTTCATTGCTCGGCAGCTCCCAGTCTTGCGGGGGCCGCACAAAAAGACTGGGGAGCACCGAGGGGAACGCTGGACAGAACAGGCATCAGGCTGTAAATGGCTCTGGAGAGGCTGGCGGCATCCCCAGGTGTGAGGAGGGCCCTTTTCAGCAGGCTGCGTCTGGGTGGAGGTGTGTAGCTCTGGGTGCCTGGCTTGCGCTGGGCCCCGGGGGAGCCAGAGTGGAGGACTCGGGCTGTGTAGAGAGGAGAGGACGGCCAGCGACCGTGCAGGAATGCAGGCCTCTCTGGGACAAGCACCCCACCTTACTCTGCCCTGAGCCCTCCAAAGGTAGGATGTGGGTGAGGCTGTGGTGGTTGGTGTGTGTCATCTGGATTGTATTAATCTCTATTGAAGCCATTAATGCAGACAGATAGGGAAAATTTAACTAATTTCAGGCGGAAATGCAAGTAATTTCTCCCTTAATTCTATCCAGCCAGAGTCTCAGCATGGAAGGCAGGAGGGAAAGAAAGACAAATAGGATAGGAAAGTAAGTGCTGCTGCAATCCAGGCCCTGCCTGGAAGCCACTGGGGGGCTGTATGTGCCCGACTCTAGCCAGGGAGAGCAGGGGAGAGCGGCCAAGTGACCACATCTCCCAGCCCCTCCAGCACAAAGGTCTATGTAGACTGCTTTATTTAGGATACAGGCATCCTGGGCCCAAATAGCCCTATAGTCTGGTGGCAATTTTCAGTTTTCTCTGAGGGCCTGGCATGCCCCCTGGGACAGGATGCTAGGGCACATAGGGAGCCTGAGTCCTGGGTACAGAGCCAGGGAGGGCCCTGGACCTCATGCTGCTGGTTGGGCTGCCAGATGTGAGAGAGGAGAGGTGTGCAGGGTCCTGAGATTGAAGAGGTACCCAGATGCTCCTTACTAGGTCAAGTTAGGCCTCAGCCTGGGCTAAATCCTTTCCTGGGGAGCTCTGCTTGGTGGGCCAGGCTAGTAAGGCCGCCTTGCCTTCCTCCCTCTGGAAGGAGAGGGTGCAGTGGCAGCACCTCACTGAAGCTTGGAGAGGCTGCCAGAGAAGCTCAGAGAAAGTGCTTGGGTGAGCAAGCCCTTGGGAGAAAGCGTGGGGGTGGGGGTGGGGAGCACTTGTCCAGCGCCTCCCCTTCTTCCCAGTCCATCCGGAGCCTCAACTTGGAGCAGGGCTGCCTGAGGTCTCCTGAGGCCACTGGGCGCACCCAGACCTCAGACCCAGGAGTTGGTGGCCTGGCGACCGTGGCTGGTGAGCAAATCTCCCAAACTGGGGGAAGTCGGCACAGTTTCTCCGAGTTTGGGGCAAAACGAAACCATATGACCTTCTTCAAAGGGAGCTCCTTATCTGCCGCTTGGTGGAATTTCAACTTTTTTCTTCTTTCCGAGCCCCCAAAGAAAAAAGTGCCCACGACCAGAAATAAAATCCCGAAGCCTGAGATGAATCATAATTGGACGGAAAGAATAAGTCTGTGAAGGCACCAGCGCGTGCTTGCGCGGAGACCCCACTGGGTCCGCGGCCCCGCGCGGCCTCAGACTCTTCCCAGAAGGTTACTCGCGCTCCTTTGCCGCCTTGACCCTCCGTCGGAGATCGCCGAAACCCTGGGAGCCGCTGAGCCTGGAGTCCCGCTTCGCGACCAGGGGCTGAGCTTTGCTCTCCGGCAAAGCCAAGAGGCTGAAGGCACTGCAGGACCTGTACAGCTCTGCAGACGCATCCCCCTGCCGGGAGAACGTGGACGGCTGGAATGCCCAGGCCGGGCCGAGGGAGAGAGGTAGCAGGAGCAGTTTTCAGGGGACAAGAATTTTCCGTTTTCGCAGCACCGGGACTCTGAGGCTCTCTTGAGGATTCAGCAGGGCAATAACGAGCAGTCCTCGCACAGCGCGGAGCCTGTGACAGACAGTCGGCCTGACCTCTCGGTCTTGACTTCTGATGCGCCCAAACGTCCTTCTTTCCGCCACCGACCGAAAATCTGGCTTCCGACCGCGGCTTCGACAACCCTCGGCCCTGGGGCAGGCAGCGCAGCTGTACTGGTCTTAAGTCTTAGCCTCGGTGCGGGGGTGCGCTAAATTGATGTCCGTGGGCTGTCGGAACATCATTTGGCTGGATGAACCAAAGCTCAGGTCCTGGATAATCTGGGCGAAGGCGCCCTTTCTTCTGGGCCAGGCTGGCGGCTCTCAGGCTGGAGCCAAGCCGGCTCCAGAGAGCCTTGCTCCCACATCCAGGGCAGGTGGGCTATTTGCAGTTGGGGGGCCCCGCGGCCGCGGGCTCCAGCTTCGCTCTCACTCCACTCTTTTCTCTCTCTGCCCGTCCCCTGCAGACGAATCAGCAGCCGAGACCGGCCAGCGCTTCTTGTTCGACGTGTCCAGCCTTCCCGACGCCGACGAGGTGGTGGGCGCCGAGCTGCGAGTGCTGCGCCGCGAGTCTCCGGAGCCGGGTCCTGGCCGTGCGACCTCGCCGCTGTTGCTGCTGTCCACGTGCCCCGGCGCCGCCCGCGCGCCGCGCTTGCTGCATTCCCGAGCCGCCGAGCACCTGGAAGGAGCGCGCTGGGAGGTGTTCGATGTGGTGGACGCCGTGCGGCGCCACCGCTGGGAGCCGCGCGCCACCAGCGCGTTCTGCCTGTTGCTGCGCGGAGTGGTGGGTCCCGGGCGGGACCCGCTGGCACTGCGGCTGCTGGGCTTCGGCTCTAGTGGCGGAGACGGGGCAGCCGAGGAGGAGCGGGCGCTGCTGGTCGTCTCCTCCCGCACACAGAGGAAGGAGAGCCTGTTTCGGGAGATCCGTGCCCAGGCCCGCGCGTTCGGGGCTGCCTTGGCAGCTGAGCCGCCGCCGGACCCGGGACCCGCCATCGGGTCATCGACCGCGGTCATCGGCGGCCGCAGGCGGCGGCGGACGGCACTGGCCGGAGCGCGGGCGGCCCAGGGCAGCGGCGCGGGTGGGGGCCGGGGCCACGGGCGCAGAAGCCGGAGCCGCTGTAGCCGCAAGCCACTGCACGTGGACTTCAAGGAGCTGGGCTGGGATGACTGGATCATTGCGCCGCTGGACTACGAGGCGTACCACTGCGAGGGCGTCTGTGATTTTCCGCTGCGCTCGCACCTTGAGCCCACGAACCACGCCATCATTCAGACGCTACTGAACTCTATGGCGCCGGATGCGGCGCCAGCCTCCTGCTGCGTGCCCGCGCGCCTCAGCCCCATCAGCATCCTCTACATCGACGCCGCCAACAACGTGGTCTACAAGCAATACGAGGACATGGTAGTGGAGGCGTGCGGCTGCAGGTAGCATGAGGGCCAGGGAGGGGGCAGCCGTGCCACCAAGGACGCCCTGCTGAAGAGCAGCTGCGGGCCAAGCCTATCACCTAGTGTGCGGTGCACGTCGGAGTCTGGCCCGGAGCCCACACGGAGGAGGGAGAGCGCACGTTCACACAACACTCATACCCACACACTCACCACTCGGGCACACATTTATGGTGGAAGTATCCGAAAGCCCTAGGAAGAGATGACCTGACGCTACCGAATGTCACATACGTGTGTTTTGTAAACATCACCATTGCCCCATTTGGGGAGAGGATGATGTTTGCATTGCTGTTACAGTAACTGGCAGGGAATCGGGTAGGAATGGGTTAGGGAATTGGGGCTTCAGCATGGGGGAACTAAAGGGATCTTTGAGTAAGTCTTTTCTCACCCCTCCTCCGGCCGGGTTGGGGCTGAGTTCCCCGTATTGCACCTGGGACCGGCAGAGGGCTGTAAAGCCCTTTCTGAAGGTTTGTGTTGCATGGGGCCGTTTACTCTGGGGAGGAACCGCTGCAGAAGTCTTTATCTTTTTTCTTTAACTTAAAAAAAAAAATCTAACATGCTCCCTCAGTTTTGAAAGGGAACATTTGTTGGAAAGCCTGCACTGTTGAGCTTCCCAGATCTCTGCAAAGGTCAGCACCACTTAAAAAAAAAAAATCAGTTCCACTTGGGAATGATCTAGAAAGTGGAAAAAAATTGGGGGACGGGGAGTGAAATGGAGGAGAGGTTTTAAACTGCCCGTCTGACCTGACATGCCATCGAGGTGGAGGGACTTGTGCCAGTTTCTGCAGCTCCTAAGCTGTGTAGACCCAGGTGGCAGCAGTGCCTTGGGGGCCTGCAGGAGGAAGCTAGTGCAAGGTCTGGGATGGGGGGAAGGGGGCGCTATGGCTTTCCCTGGAGACCTGCGGAGGTTTTCCTAAGGAGCTGGGAGGAGGCTCCTAGGGCTTGAAAGAGTCGCAAAAGTGTCCTGGGGAAGGTTCCTGCCAAGGACTGGGGCAAGTCTGCCAGGTAGGCACAGCCTCCTCCACAGGGCACTCTTGGAGTGGCCAACATGTGCTTGCGCTTAGCTATCAAGTCTGTGTCGGCTTTTACACGCTTTCGCTGTGATGTTGCTGTAGTTTTTGGCAGAGCGATAGTAACGGGAAGTGAAGCCACACAAAAGTGCTTTTGTGAGATTTCAGCTCCCTACAACCCAGTGGTTCGGAGCAGGAGGAAGGTCGGCCCCTCCCCTCCTTGCTCAGTGGATGGGCATCAGAGTTTGGCTGCTGTGGTCCCTTCAGAAGGGGGGTGATGTGGGGGCCAGAGGTGGAAACCTATTTTGCCCCAAGGAGTCTTGCTGAGGGTAGGATTGTCTGCCTTTACAAAAAGGAGGTCGAACATGCCAGCCTTCATTGTTTGACGTGGCCCGTGGCTGCCTAGGGTCCTCTGTGGCCTGTGTAAATGGTTGGCAGAGGGAAGAGAGACAAGCTGGCTTACACCTGTCTGGGGCTCTGAGGGCTTCTTTGACAAACCCTGCAGCCCTCCTGGTAGCCCTGTTTAAGGCTGTGCTGGGCTTTCTCCTTTAGGGCCCTGAGAGGCATTCATTCTGCCTTTCTTGTCTTGGATGGGACGGTCCAGGACAATTTATACAAATTTTAATTCTCAGTGATTATACTCTCAGAGAGATTTAAGAGTTAGAGACAATTTATTTGAGTCCCACCTGAGTTCTTTTTACCTTTAAGATTCCCCCGAAGGAGGAGAAAGCACGTTTGTAGTATGTATTTATATGCTATGGCTGTGTGAGTATACACAACCAGAAAATGCAACAGTCTCTTCAGGTGAAAACAAACAAACAAATCCCAAAGTGGCTTCGGTCGTTCACGTCCATTCAGCTTCGGTGACTGGGCAGAGGCGGTCCCCTTACACTCACAAGTGTTGCCAGAGAAGCCGCACTCTCCTTTTCTAAACTATGATTTTAATAATGATTGCATGGTGATTGCTCTGATATCTGTCATAATGAAGAATTTTTAAAATGGTGCTAAAGTATGAAAAGTTGTGGTTTTAGAAGTTTTAGAAAGGGAGCTGGAAAACTATAGCTAAATATCATTTTGAAGAGATGCTAGGATATTTAATATCTTTGGACAAAAGCCAAGACTTTAATACTTTTTTAGTGCTTAGGAAAAACAATTTGGGGAAAGAAATGTCTTGATTTAGCCTGAGCTCTTTTTTTTTTTTTTTTTTTCTGTCTTGTTTGTTTTTTCAGGGCTGCACTTGTGGCATATGGAGGTTCCAAGGCTAGGGGTCTGAATCGGAGCTGTGGCCGCCAGCCTACGCCACAGCCATGGCCATGCCAGATCTAAGCCATGTCTGTGACCTACACCACAGCTCTCAACAAGGCCAGATCCTTAACCCACTGAGCGAGGTCAGGGATTGCAGCCTCATCTTCCTGGGTACTAGTTGGGTTCGTTAGAGCAGAGCCACGATGGGAACTCCAGCCTGAGCTTTTTATGGTAAGAAGACAATATCCATGACCTTTTTCCTCCTGATGACCTACTTGCTTCTACCAAATGTGTTATAAATGATGGTGGAGTTACGTGTCTCCCTGCATCTTGAATCCAGGCTGCACCCCAGGGTGGAAGGTATTGCCCTTAGTCAGTGACAGCTCCTTCCATGGCCCCGGATGCCCTCGGGGTGTGTGTTTATCAAATACAGAAAATGCCTCCTGGATTTCTGCGGGTGCTACATGTAACCGCCAGGGACCACCACGTCCCGCTCCAACTCTGCTCAGCCCTCCGGCATCTCAGGGTTAAACGTAGGTGAATGGAGAGGATGTTGTGTTTCACTTTGTAAAAAAGAAATGCAAAAAGGCCGCCACATGAGGAGGCAGACAGGTTTTGGCCACTGAGATGTGGTTAGCGTCGTAGCTTTGTCAAGATGTGGAGAAAAAGATTCGGCCCGCACAGTTGGTTCTGCCCTGTATGGTCCATCTGTCCTCCAGGCAGTGGGGAGCAGGGCCGAATCACCCAGTTGGGATGTCCAGTCGCAGTGGATGGGAGAGTTGGCTGCTGACGGTTGGGGACAGAGTGTCAGGACTGTGAGTGAAGGTAGCCTTCCCCCCAGCTGGGGTCACCAAAGCAGTCCTTTCCAAGTAAATGGAATTTTCCAATTTCTTGGGGGAGAATCTCGCGCTGATAGTTGAGGTCATTCAAACCACTCTTCCTACTAGAGATGGGGGCGGGGGTTGGCATCCCTGCCTGGGGAGCACAGGGCAGGCCAGCTGGGGCCCGAGGGGTGCTGGTGCCAGGTCTGCCAAACACCCAGGCAGTCTGGTCACTACTGCTTGAAGCCAGATTTCCGTATTAAGGAAGGGAGACCCCTGTTACTGGCAGGTGGCCATGCTTCCCAATGCCCCTATGCTTGCCTGGTTGAATTCTAGCTTTTCCAGCAATGGGGCTGGGTCCTCCGGAGAGGGTGGCAGGCTTTGTCAGCTTAGCTTGTGGAAGCGGGTTTGCGCTGTGCCATTCGCCATGGGACACTCCTCTTCGCCCTCTTGTCATGTCATCTTATCGCTAAAGTGGCATGGGAGGGAGAAGAGAGGTGGCTTGTGTGATCGTCCCATCACCCATCAAACCCAGTGTAGTGCCCTCTCCCCTGATGGCTCATGGAGGTGTCAGCAGGAGCGGAAGCCTAACTGCTATCAGTGCTCAAGAAAATACTGAGCACCCTGCGGATGTAATTGGAGTGTAATTCAAATCCTGCTAGTCATTTATCCCGTTTGCAATTTCATTCAAAGTCAAAGCAGAAAATACCTAGAGACTGTAAACCGATCTTCTTCAAACAGGCAGAAAAACCAAATGCTGTCCAAGAGCAGCTTGTATGCAGAAAAATCAGACTCTTCCTTTGCTTGAAGGTGGTCTCTGGAAAATCCAGAAAGCGCCATAGCCATGTCTGGGCCACAGATGCTCTCGGGGGGCCTTGCTGATTCTGGGGACACAGAACCCCTGTAGGTCTGGAAAGCAGAGCTCGCTCAGTGGGCCTCAGGCCAGGGGGCCTCCAGGGGGCCTCCAGGTGGGCTGGGCAGCTCTGGAAAGCAGCAGTCCCTCAGAGGGGACCGGGGGCCAGCCGGCATGTCCTCTCAGAGAGGGTCTGGACTGGGGAGGTGACGTCAGCGGCTGAGTGAACCCAGCAGGTCGAGGACTAGAGAAGTAGCTAGATCCTTCCCAGGGGCGGTGCCATCTCAGCCCATGTGGGCTCTTTGTGCCCTGGAGTGACCTGTCCCATCGGGCACAGCAGGCCTGCAGGAAGTCCATTCCCCGGTGTCTCCAGCACTCTCTAGCAAGTCTTGGGCAGGCCCCTCCCTACGCGGTGCTTCAGCTCCTGCTCCTGCAAAACGTGGAGCTCCCCAGTTCCTATTCTCAGATTCTCCTTTGTCCAAAAAGCCACCCAGAGCATTCAGAGGCCGAGCAAATGGGGCTTCCTGCAGAAGGTTCCTTACCCCGTCCCCCGTGCCGCAGCTGTGCATGCGCGCACGCGTGTGTGTGTGTGTGTGTGTGTCCATTACACTCTTAGCTTCAGTGGGCGCTTCCTGGATGTTGCTTTGATTTCCTCCTGGAGCAAGGCAGGTGCGGGAGTGGCCCGGATCTCAGGGGTAGGGCTCAGCTCACTAAAGCCATCACCTTTCTTGCCTTGGGTCCCAGCCTAGGGGCACTGCGAGTCCAGCTTCCAGCTGTGCTCACAGGGGGTGGGTAGAGGCACACTCAGGCTGAGACTCTTCTGTGACCAAATCCTGGGGAGGCTCCCACGCTGCTGGGGCCTCTGTGGGGGCTGGGGAAAGAAGAGATAGTGCCTGGTTGACAGCCCAGACGGGGACCTGGGGCCATCCCAGAGTCCCTGGACAAGGCAGGCAGGCCTGTGTGAGGGTGCACCTCTCCCCAGGTCCCCCCTGTCCCACAGCCGCCTCACTGCCCCGCGGGCATCCGGCTGCTGGCTGAGGAGCCACAGGGCCAGGCTCTTTCTCTTCTTTTTATTAGGCCTGGGGAGGTGGTGGCAGAGTTTAACACTAAGGGACACTGGAAGGGAAGAGGCAAAAAGACGTTATTTCTGATTTTTTTCAGCCAGCGTGGCTTTTTCTACCTGGAGCCTTGGCTCTTTCCTGGAGCAGCCCTCTTCCTCCCTTTGCGCTGTTCTGGGCTTTAATCTGCACCCGGAGCTTAAAACTGCACAAACGGTTAACTCCCAGGGAGACTCTAGGGCAGAGAAGCCTGTCCTTTTCAGGAGGACCTCGCTCCTGAAAAGAGGGTAGCTTTGGGGAGAGGGTTGGAAGTCAGCCTGTCAGTCAGCAGGGGTGTCAAGGACTTGGCCTTTGCCGCGTGGGCTCTGGTCACTCACTCAGGGCTGCTCTCTGCACGTGGTGTTTGTGCGCCTAGAGCTCGGCTTCCTCTCACTGCCCTGCACTCCTGCAGTGCTGTGCCTGCAGCGGGCCTGAGACTTGGCCAGAGGCAGTGGCGGGGTTGGTGCTTCGTGGCTGTGGCATCGGTTAGAGCAGAGCCACCTAGGGTGGGTGGAGTCCAGGGGTGTGAGATCATTGGAAAATTAGTTTGCATTTCAAGTCATGCTTTTAGTCGTTGAGAAGTACAGCTGTGTCCCCAGAGCAGCGCACGCAGTGGGCAGTGGTCTGCTTCTTCTGCCTGGGTAGACCTTCCGGGGAGCAGTCCTGCAGACCCCTTCTAGTACCTTCTAGCCTCTAGTCCGTGTGTGGACGTGTGAAGAAAGGACTGACCTCTCTCGCATGCAGCCCCCATGAAAGAGGGCTTCAGTGTTCAGGGAAGCTTCCTGAGAGAGCTGGTTCTGCAGGCAGGTGGGTCTGTGGGCTGGGCAGCTTGGCATGCTGGTGTATGAAGCACAGCTTTCACTCTCTTTTTTTGGCCTGGTGAACTTCCTTCTGTTAGTTTAGGGCAGTGAAGAAACTTAACCATCTTTCTAAGTCAGTAATGGAATGTGAAATACATTGTCTAGAAGAACAAGGAAAACCCTGGGACGGGCAAGTCCCAGGCACCTTGAGGCGTGGCAGTGCAGACCTGAGATGTGGCCAGTTGTTTTGCGCCTGCGTTTCTTTTTCACTGTCTTTGAAGATGCTGGCGAACAGGAGTGTGGTGGCGCAGCGGCTGGAGATCTGGCCGGGCAGGAGGTGGGCCAGTGGCTGTCTTCGTTGCAGCCACTCCTATTCATCTGTGTGCTGCTCCATCTGACCAGCAGTTACTGCATCTAGAGGCGGGGGCAGGGGGTCTGTTCCCAGCCTCGACTCTGCTCAGACACTGGGCTGCCAGAATCGAGAACCTCAGTTGAGGCTTCTGGGGCCAAGGTGTGCCCGTGGCTGACACAGACAAGACTCCCACCTCTCAGGCTTGTTCACAGGAGTCCTGCTGAATTAGAGGGAAACACAGACCGAGGCCCACAGGCTGAACTTCCCTTGAGGAGGCTCCCTGGGCTGTGGGATGGGGACGGGCAGCTTCTAGCTGCTGGTTCCCTGGAGGTGCACACAGCGTGCACCTGTTGAATATTCTTTCCGATGAGCCTGTCCTCTCTCAGACCTCTCACCCGGAGTGGCCTTCGCCTAGATTTTTCAGCAGGATGAGTGAGTCTGAAAAGCAGTGCCAAGGTGTGTCAAAGGCTTTCCCCTGTCTGCATGTTTATCTCTGAGTGACTAAAGGCTGCTGAGAGCAGAAAAAGATGCACATGTCCTCATGGCTCGGGCAGCAGCAGCTTGGCTTGAGGTGAGCAGGCTGGCTTGAGGAAGGGGTGCACCCATAAGCAGGGCTCATTCCTTTGCCACTTCTATTTCCAGGTCAGGACCTGTCACGGTCAGAACAAAGTCAGCAGCCATTTGGCGTTCTGTTAAGAAAGTGATGAGAGTTCAGGGAGAAAGCAAGCTTATGATAAAACGTGTTTTTTTTGACGGGGAAATGCTCAAGTTCAAGCCAGGAAGTGAGCCTCTGGAAAGGGGAACTTCTCTGTTACCTTCCACCTCCGTCAACCACGGATGGAACAGCAGCATCCTTGGAGCAAATTTTGGTTTTGGTATTTCACTTTATGCTGTAGTGCGAACAGCTTTTGCATTTCTTCTCTTTTCTTTCTAGGGTCGCGCCCGCAGCACATGGAAGTCCCCAGGCTAGGGGCCGAATCGGAGCTGCATCTGCCAACCTTCCCACCTAGGCCACAGCCACAGCAACACCAGACTCGAGCCGCATCTGCAACCTACACCACAGCCCGTGGCAGCACTGGATCCTTTAACCCCTGGAACAAGGCCAGGGATCAAACTGGCATTCTCATGGATATTAGCTGGGTTCGTTTCCCCTGAGCCACCATGGGAACTCCTGCTTTTATGTTTTTATACAACAAAGAATCATGAGTCATGTTAGGTCTTGTAGCTGCAAGTATTTCACCCCAAATGAAAAGTTAAGGATTTTTCACAAGGATTTTTTAAAATATTTTTTTACTTGTCCTTCAGCAGATGACAATAGGGGATTCGGAAAAGTTTGGAAAGAAAAAGTTTTAAATATATATTAAAAAAAGCAGCTCCTCTCTGTGTGAAGGTTTCTGCAGAACTGCTGCACTAGCTTATGTGCGGTGCTGTTTGAGCAGGTCCTGGATGGGCAGCGGGGGTGGGCGGTGGCATCTGACGTGGTGGACACCGAGCCACCAACAAACACAAGCACTCCGACCCCAATGCCGTGCTTGTAAGGCAATGGGCGAAACTTCAAAATGACAGTGATGGCATCGCAGCTCAATAACACAGATTCCCTCAGCAGCTAAGGACAGAGTTAATTAACCTGGGGGGAATGGATAGAAGTCCCTTTCATTTTACGGTGACATTTAGTGTTTCTCGGCTTGACTTGGGAGTGAGATGGGGAAGGGGATGAGGTTTTAGAACTTTGAACACAAGCTGAAATCTCCTTTGTCCCCTGTTTTCCAGCTCTGGTTTGGCCAGGGCAGAACTCCGAGGCTGGGGGGCTGGAGATGGTGCCGTCTCCTGGCTGCCCAGCCTGGCCATGTGGGCAGCACGAGCTGATGTCGTGAACGTTGCCCCTGTGCCCGGCCAGCTAGCAGGGAATTCTTCAAGGGTAGGTACAAATCCACTGTGTATATGTCTTCTCAAATTTAAATAGATTGTACATATTGAAATGTAAATGAAGTGTAAAACAGCAATCTCTATTTTTCTTGACAGTTATATAGCAGTGTATATTTGTTAAACATGCCTGTGTACTCTTCATTAACCATTTTAATATTTTGTACAGATAAGCTGATTAAATATTTTATTGATAAAACTGCTCCTGACTGCTCTTTAGAGGACCGCTTTTTTTTTTTTTTTATAATTTTTTTTATTTTCCCACTGTACAGCAAGGGGGTCAGGTTATCCTTACATGTATACATTACAATTACATTTTTTCCCCCACCCTTTCTTCTGTTGCAACATGAGTATCTACACAAAGTTCTCAATGCTATTCAGCAGGATCTCCTTGTAAATCTATTCTAAGTAGAGAACCGCTTTTTGACCTGTTGTTATTCAGCCTTCCCATGTCAGTCTACACCCACTCCTCAATACTAAGAACAGGGATCAACCACCGAGGTCTTAGGAGTGCCTGCAGTGAAACTGGGGTGGGGTGGGGTTCTGGGCGCATAGCTGACCATTCCCGCTGGAAACACCCCAGACTCTAAGATGGAGTCATGTTCGAGGATGGGGGGGGGCCTGGGAATGGGGCTGCTTCCCCTCGGGTCTTTGCGACTGGTGGACACTGCACAGGACACAGTGAGCTGCCCCACATTGTATGAAGCCACTGCACAGGCAGGTGGAAGAATCAAGCAGGTTTAGGGGAGAAGAGACCAAAATGTAGCGGAAAACATTTTCTCTTTGGAAAACGAGCACTGGCATGTGCGGTGAGTGACCGCTGTCCTTCCAAATACAGCGTGAGTGGAGATGTTTTCTGCTTTCAGACACCAGGCTGCTGCTGCAGGATCCCCCTCCTGCAGAAAGCAGGAGCGCCGCCACTCTGCAGGCTGCACAGTTGTGCCTCTGAATTCCAAAGGCATGAGCCTGACTACGGCAGGTTCCTCTGCGAGGCCGGTTGCATATTTTAGGGAAACCAACAAAGTCCTACAGCAAATTTGACAGAGCACTTTTTCTCAGCGCTCTTTCAGACAAGTACAAAGATCGCTGCTCAGTGATGCTGTCTTGGCTTCTTCAGCATCTCCCCTGGACCAGGCAGGGGAGGACCGAGCACACAGCCTTCTATGGCTCTCACGCCTGACGTTTCCTATAGATGAAGAAGACAGCTATTTCATCTGTTCCCAAGTATTTCTGGGAGAGGATTAGTGATGGAGCAGTACTTGCGGGACGATGACAAGGATTTGTTTTCATGAATGACACATCCACTGCAATCCACTGTTCTTCTGGAGGGTGAATGCCTGTCCCTGTGGTCATGCGTCTTTCTCTGGTAAAAGGTAAATCAAGAAAGCCTACTGTTTTTTTTTTGTTTGTTTGTTTCTTACTTTCATTACTACCATATAAAGGAGTCTCTTTGGAAGAAAAATAGGCTCATCTTTCAACGAACTCATTTGGTAGGCTGTGGTAAAGGTATAAGCTTTATGGTCCTGCCATTGAAAAATGTAGTCTTGCGTTGCTTTGCTCATAACAATCCTCGGTCAGGTCTTCATTTTCTTATTTTCACTCTCCATTGGACCTGCCCAAGCATTCTGCAGTTCGAGGAGTACACGTTCAGTGAGAAAGCCTAGTTACAGGGAGAAAGGAAAGTCATGGAGAGCATTTCAAACTTTATCCTTTTTCCCAAACACGGATGAGAGACGGTCTAAGGGTCCTGCAATGACTGATGCCAAAAGGGGGTGAATATTGATTCCACAGCTCCCCCTGGCCCAGGTCTGCCCTGGAATGCCCCACTGCTGCTCATGTCAAGGCAGGTCAAGGCAGAGATGCTGCCAGCCACTGCCCCACTGATCTGGTGATGGATGCCTTGGGCTCCTGTGCCCCTGGAAAGCCTTCGCTTTTCTGCTCAGGAGGAAGAGTGATCTGGGGAGAAATTTGTTGTGACGTGTCACCAGTGTGTAGCCACCAACCATGAGGCTGGGGGTGTCTGCTGAGTCCTAATCGCATGCAGGTGCGTGGCCCTCCAGCCTCGGCCAGCGGGAGGAAGCCCAGATGTTGTGCGGAGCCGGAGCAGGGTGGATTTGCAGAGGCGGGATCCTGGCCCCTCTGTGAGGGAGGGAGGCCCCACAGGTGCACCTGCACCCCTGGCTGTCATGGACACCCAGTCACAGGGTCACATTCCCATCCCAGGGAAGAGGAATTTTCCCATAGACTTACCCAGCAAGGAAGGCTTTCCCAGCGTGGGGAGGTCAGCACAGGCCCCTCTGCCAGAATGTCTGAGGAATGCAATACAAAATGAAAACGCTCTGCTGTCCCCGAGCGGGGGCTCAGGTATTGTTGCTGTAATTCCCACTTGGGGTGCTGCATGGGGCCAGTGCTCAGCAATAATAACCACATACTTGGTAGCTGCTAATACCCAAACTCCAGAGGTTTTCTAATCGTAGAAGAATGGGAGTAATAGTTGCAGTCGGAGGTGACAGGAAGAATGGGCCTTGACGTGCAGTGGCCCTGCTAGTGCCAGAAAGTGGCCAGTCGATGACCTGGAATCTGCCTGACCCAGGAGGACACAGCCCGGCTGGGGAAATGCACAAGGGGTGAGAGAGCAAGGCTGGGTCCCACTTCCATTCACTCATCCCATTTTGAGGGACACGGAGTCCCAGCAGCGTGACTCCTTGGTCGTCTGACCAACTCAGGGAACTGCCTTTCTCGAGAGCTTACTATCAGGTGTGCCAGCAACTCTTCATTTAGGTTGTAAGATGTATTGAACATTCTGTGAGGCCTGAGAATACAGGGACAACTGAGATACAAATCCCATCTCCTAGGACCCTCCTTTTAAGAAAGGAAGGAGTGGTGATGGTGGGGCAGGAAGGGTAAAAATCTAACTCCTGCACTAACGGAAGTACAATAGAGACGTGACCGGAGGGCCTCGAGGGAGGGAGACGGGGACAGAGGGACTGCTCCGGGAGGCAGAAGCAGCTGGTGGTTTGGGCCAAGCCTCCAGGGAGTGGCGTAGAGGCACAGGCACTCTCATAGCTGGAGCAGTTGACCCCGAAGGTTCAGGGCACAGCACGTGTTCAGAGGAGCAGACAGAAGGGACCGCGTCTGAGGCACCAGGTGGCGGCGGCAGAGCTGTCAAGGTCGGGTGGGGCTCAGCCCGGCCCTGACCCCACACACTTGCTTTCTCCCCCCGCAGTCCACTGCCCGATGCACCCCACCCCAAAGCCCTCTGTTTCCGCTTTCATTCTTTTAGCCCCTCTCAGTTAACAGCTCTCCACTCTTTGCTTTTTCCTTTTTTTATGGGAACCCAGTTACACATACATGTATACATAAATTTTTCCTCCATTGTTGTGCTGCGTTGTAAGTATCTAGTTCTTCACTCCTCTGCCAGCCTGGCCCTCATCTGCCCTCGCTGTGACCCCCTTCCCCAAGCCTCCTCTCCAGCTAGGCTGCCCCCTGCTGCCTCCAGGAGGCAGCAGGATGCTGTGGGAAGAAAGGGTGACACCACGGCTCTGGAGTAGAGGCCTGAGCTTGGAGCTTGAATCCAGCTGTCACTCAGTAGCTGTGATGTCTCGAGCAGGGACCCACTTGGCACCTGTGGGTAACTTGTAATGTGAGTATCATCGTGACACACAGGACCGTGAGGCCTGAGGGCGACCCGTGAACACGAGGGGTGAGCAGCACATCGTCCTTACTCTGGATTTTGCTCTCTTCTCTTCCAAAACCACCCAACTTCTGCCTGTCCTCCTGGCACCAGGAGCAGCCTCCTCCTCCCTTTTTCTCTTCTCAGAACGATAGCAACCCAAGCCCCTTCTCTGGCTCTTACCTGGTTTGCTCTCGAGATGCCTCCACTCTGCCGGAAGAGGTCAGACCCATGTCCCACACTAGCTCCTACCTGGGCCCACATCATCACTCACCATTTCCTGGGGGGTAGAGGCAGGAATCTCAGCCTCACGGGAAGGGAAATCTTTTCTCCTCAGCATTCCTGCAGGAGGGCATCAGCCTCAGAGTTATATTTGTTCACTGGGCCCTCTTAGTAGCCCTACCCCCAAGGGAAGGAGCAGCCCAAGTATGTCCTCTTCTCTTGGGCAAGAGAAGGCCGGGGATAAAGATGATGGATCTTGTGTTAAGAAATGGCCGGCAGGGCCCTGCTGTACAGCACAGGGAACTCTACCCAATATTCTGTGATAATCTACATGGGAAAAGAATCTGAAAAAGAATGGATGTGTGTACATGTATAATTGAATCACCTTGCTGTACAGCAGAAATTATCACAGCATTGCAAAGCAACGATACGTCATTAAAAAATGGAACAGAGAGAGAGAGAGAGAAATGCTTGGCTTCCTCCATCTTTTCTAAATGACTCTAAGCTCCTCCAGGAGATGCCCGAGTATCCTGGGCTGTGTGTGGGAGGCCTGCATGGCTGGGGTCAGAGAACTGCTTCCGGTGAGCAAGTTTCCCCTTCCTTTACCAACAGGAACCAGTTTCAGGCTGGGTGAAACAGTGCAGAACCCGGGTACCCATGGGTCCTCCACTGTGAAGAGAAAGCAAGGGACAAGTCTGCCATCCTTCTCCTTTAGGTACCATTTAATAAAGCACCCACCATAAGATAGACAGAGTGCTAAATGCCATATGTAAGACCTTATTTGATCCCATTAAAGACACACAAAGACCCTCCCAAAGTCCAAAAGTTAAAGCAAGTACTTTCATAGATGAGGGCCGGGGGCGGGGGGTGGATGCTCTGGGAGGTTAGGCCTCTGAACAGCGTCAACCAAATAACAGACAGATCCAGGATTTGAACTCCTAGCTTCATTTACTTCCTAGAAGAGGCAATTCACTTTCTGGAAAAGATGCAGAAGGACAGAACATGGTGGTGTTTGTTTTAATAATTATTCTTATAAATTTCAAAATCATCTCAAACTTACAAAAAAGTTGCAAGTACAAAGAACAGCCTTTCCCTCTGAACCATTTAAGGGTAAACTGACATGTCCCATGG
Organism: Sus scrofa; assembly: GCF_054392235.1. Classification (NCBI taxonomy): domain Eukaryota; kingdom Metazoa; phylum Chordata; class Mammalia; order Artiodactyla; family Suidae; genus Sus; species Sus scrofa. The sequence goes on along the minus strand of NC_139385.1, from coordinate 129,799,900 downwards.
ATCCCAGAGGCTTCAATGTGTCTTCAGTACAAATAAGGACACTCTCCATTTATCCACAGTACGACCAATGAAATCAGAAAATTAACACTGGGAGCTCCCACTGTGGCTCAGTGGTAACGAACCTGACTAGTATCCATGAGGATGGAGGTTCTATCCCTGGCCTCACTCAGTGGGTTAAGGATCCGGCATTGCTGTGGCTGTGGTGTAGGCCGGCAGCTGCAGCTCCAATTTGACCTCTAGCCCGGGAACTTCCATATGCCATAAGTGCGGCCCTAAAAAGCAAAGAAAAAAAAAAAGGAAGAAAATTAACACTGATTTCCTTCCTGCTATTCCTCACATCCCCTTCAGTGATGTTTTGCAAGTTGTTTCAGCAATGTTTTTTATAATAAAACCAGCTAATCCAGAATCAGGTGCCGCATCAAGCTGTGTCTCTTCAAACCTGGAGTTACATTTTAATGCACTATAGGATGAAGAAAAATCCAGCCTTTGGAGGCCACTGGAGAGGCTGATGGTGAGAGGGCCGCTGTCTCGGACATCTTGCACGAACGCCACCTCTGGAGGTCCTCCTGCATGGCCCAGAGCAGGCTGGGGACAACGCAGGCAGCGGTCACGATTCCGGCTTAGGCCTTTCACTCAACACTAGGTAGCCCCAGAGGAAATGACTGTCTTTGCAAAGGACCATCTGAGTGGCCGACTGGAATATACAGGCAGAAATGCTTTTGGAAATTGGACTTCATCCACTCCTTAGCAGCTTTAGGCTTTCGTTCACTTTTTTGTTATGATGATTTTTTTTTCTTTTGTCCTTTTAGGGCCGCACCAGTGGCACATGGAGGTTCCTGGGCTAGGGGTCTAGTCGGAACTGTAGCCACCGGCCTACGCCACAACCACAGCACCACAGCTCATGGCAACACTGGATCCTTAACCCACTGAGCAACGCCAGGGATCGAACCCGCCACCTCACAGTCCCTAGTTGGATATGTCTCCACTGCACCAGGACGGAATGATGATGTTTAATAGTAACACTTGTTAGTACAGCCAGTCTTTATTGAGAAGATACTCTTGGTCAGGCATTGCACCAAATGCTTTCATTTTATCATTCCATTGAATTCTTCCAATAGTATGAAGTACATATTATTATTAATCCGATCTTATAAATAATGACAGTGAGCACAGAGAAATTAGATGAAGTTGTCTAAAAACCACACAATTGAAAAGGCTTCCAGAGCTTATATATCTTATCACCTCGTACATATGCATGGAAACATTTTTGTTTAATTCCTAATAAAATAAAATGAACTTCAATCTCCTGAAATCTGATTCATCCTTCTCTAAAAGCATTGAGAAGGTGACTTTTCAATTTAACAGAGAGACTTTGACCCAAGTCTAATTCAGGAGAATGCTAAGATTGTACCTGCCCCCTCCCTCTCCCAACCTACAGAGATCAGGCCAGGCAAGGTCATAAAGTGTGGGGAAAACATTTCAAAAATTCATTTGGTGCTGAGATGATAAACAGGAAATAAGAGCCCGTATCTTTTACTTTATCACTTTACTTATCATTTTTTAAGCTCTGGTATACTTTGGTTTATCAGATATAATTTCATACATGTGGACTTGAAATATGCAGTGATGTTATATAATAACACTAAAAAAAAAAAAAAAAGCTGGGGGTGTTATATTTTATTTCAGTAGCATCATTTACCCAGTACGTGCTTCAGGTTGGTATTTGAGCATCTCCTGTATGCAAGGCACTTCAGAGCCATGCTTCCAACGTCAGATTTCTAGAAGATTCCTCACTCAGATGCCAGTAAGGACTTTGCAGCTTTGTGCCAAAGGCTTATGCATCTATCAGTTCCTTTCTGGGGCCAAGAGCACTCCCTGCCTGGAGCTTGGCTCCTCTCCTCTGAAAGTCCTTTGCTCCGATGCAGAAGCCATGCTAAAGGATCGTAACTCATTCGCCACTCACCACAGGGTTGGCAGCACATCAGAGCTGAATATTTCTTCAGGGGCCTTTAGGTTTTGAGAGGAAGGACAGCATCCTAGGTCTTTAAGGAATGATAACATCGTGAGGGATTTCCCCTGGGAGAAAATGGAATGTTTCTATTATCAACTGGCTCTGCAGTCAGAGGGATTTATTGGCCCCTAAGTTCCCAGGATTGAGTCGATTTAGGGAAGGAAGCAATATTGTCAGCCCACTCTAGGCTGGGGAACAAGCTTCTTCTTTGCTGGACCTCAAGGCATCCAGAGGAGGTTGAATTCACGTCACTTAAGAGCTTGTTTTGGTTCATTAGTACAATAATTTCTTTCCAACTAACAAAGCTAATGCAGAAATGGAGAACTCATTTATGGTAATTCTCTATTCAGCAATTTAAAGATGCCCTTTCAAAAATTACTTCCTAGAAGATTTTCAGAAGAAAAGAATCATAATGTAGCTAACAATCTATCCTCAATGCCTATACAGTACTTGGCTCACTGCTCGGTCTCAGTGGAGTCGGACTGTAAAAACCACCAGAACGGGCACTTGCATGTGGCAGGTACAGGGCTGATGTGGGACAGTCCGGTGCCTCCATCCTGGCTCCCAGGAGCCTGCAGGGAGCTCAGAACCAGAGGTTGCTGACTGTCTGTGGAGGGAGGAGTAGTTAGGACCCTTCGATAATTATTCATCCTTCTTAGCTGATGGGAGGAATGTCTGCCGGACTCGATCCTCTAATGCAGGTAGATGAGGAAGTGACATTCCACAGGGAAGGAGACAAGCAGGGCTTCCCCTGCCATTGGCTCTGCTTGGGCTTGTGCCCTTGGGGGCCAGACCAAAGGCTAACCTGGGGGTCTGGAACAGGTGCGGCATGCAGGATGTCCTGGTGTCCAATCTGATTCTGACGATCTCCCTTCTGTCCTTAAGGGAGACCTGGGTCCACTGCCCACATCCACTCTCCTCTTCCTGCTACTGGAACTTGAGAGCACCCTTCTCCTGTTAAATGTGCGACTACACATTTAACTCTCATTGGTCTCTTTTACATTTTGTAGTAGGTCTTTCGTAATTTCCTCTAGAAGAGCCTATTTTACATTGTAACCCAATTAAAACCAACTAAATTTAAATTTCCTTTTATCTTAAAGGATCCTGCCTACCAAATAAACTATATGGTGCCAGTGGGCATCTCATGCAAACGTAAGAGCCCTTGTTTAGATCGCGGTGTTCCCTGAGTCTTGGAAAATGTGTTATTAACCCTCTGGAATATTTCATCACCTGTGTTTATTTACTTCAGCCTGCAGCGTGGAGAGCTGGGAGCTGACAGTGGATGAGCCAAGAGGTTCTCACTTTTTTCTCTTCTAATATCAAACATTAAAATAAACGATTATCTGCTAAGTCCACCCCGTACTACCAAGGGGCAGTACACCCACTGCCTGCATGTGCTAGCTGTCGGGGCTTGCTCCTGGGCGTCAGTGCTGCACTTTGGACAGATCATCCTTCAGCCAGGCAGCTACCATGGCGGCCATTTCCCGGTGGAAATGGAGGACAAAAGCGTGAGGCATCATTTTCTCACAGAGTCGAATATCTCCCTCTGGAAAATCTCTCTTCATGTCCTCATAGTACTCTTTTGGACACCAGGCATCCTTGGTACCATAGTAAAATGTAAGCTAGAAGACAAGAGAAAAACGTTTTGTTAGAAAACACTTCCCCCTCGCAGCACCGATATGACACCAGGAACCTGCAATGCTTTGAAAACAGCCCCTGCACGTGGCCCTGGAAACCAGGTCCAAGCTCCCTCCAGAGAGCAGCTCTCTCCAGACAGCAGGCCTTCGTGGTCTGTGAGCCTGAATCTCGGCATGTGATGGAAAGAAACCCATGCGGGGAGAGCCTTGTGTGATACTTCACGCATGATTCGCCACAAGCACTTGCCAGGCATGTCGCGGATGTTGAGGGTGGGAGAGACACTGTGGAGAGAGTAGACGAGGGCAAGGAAGTCGGACTGAGACATAATCGCAGAGTGACTCGGAACCAGGCGTTATGCACTTAGTGGTTTTCGTACAGCTACGTGGTAGGCATGTGGGACATGTTCGCTGGATGGATGGCAAAGATGAGTCAGATAGACTCGGGCTTCTCGATGTAGCAGATGAGGAGTGATTAGACCCCTGAGAGTGTCCATGACTTTCTACAAATAGGCTCCATGGAGCAGGTGAGTGTGCTGATTCTGTGGGGAGGGGTCCCAGTCATACTCGGGTGACAGCAGGCAGGCTGGATGGAGAAGGAAATTCCTTTGAGACATTACTAAGACCCTTACTGCATACTGATCTGTACTAGCCTGATACACACACGTTCATGTGTACACACGAATGCATATATGTTTACACACACACACACACATGCATGCAAGAGTGTACACATGCACACATTTGTGTATACATGTACATAAGCTATGTGCACAGATAGGTGTATGTGCATATGTACATATGGATATGTTTATGTGTACATACACACCTTTATAAGTATGTAAACATACATACTCTACATCTAGCTCGAAGATTCTGTTTTCACCGAAAAACTATGTTCTACTTCCGTATTTCTTAAAAAAATAGGCAACAAAAACAAAATCTTATTCAGAAGGGTACATATGGGTAATTTCTACAAAAAAAAATCTCATTCAAACACTTACTCCTTAATCTGTTCAGCAAGTACTAACTGAGCATCTACTCTGTATTAGGAACCTAGAAGTGAGAGAGTCTTTAGAGGAGGGAGGACTGGAAGCACTGCGTACACAGCAATTAGCCTGGATAAGGGCATCTGGTGGGAGCCGTGGGCAGGAAAGGTGCCCGGGTCGCTGAGGCCCAAACTGAATCTTCAAGTCGGGGGAGCAACTGTGGGGAGCGTAGCAAGCAAGTAATACATATGAGGGAGGGCGGCACGCTTGGGAATGAGAAGGAATTAAAAATGGCTGGAGCACAGGGTGGTGGGAAGTAAGACTGGAGAGGCGGGGAGAGATGAAGTCATGAACAGCCTGTGCCACGCTGAGGAGGCTGGACCTTGTTCTGACGTCCACAGGAGCTAAGAAGAGACTTCTCACAATGAAGTGACAGGATGAAGTCTCTATGGTAGGAAACTCACGCCCGGCTGCAATGATGGAGAGAGGATGGAGGGGATCAAGAGAGGTGGGAGGAGGAGATGGGAAATACGCGTTGGGGCTCGGTGGATATTTGACGCTTTGGATCGTTAAGTCCATTATCTGAAATCTGGACAGGTGAGATTGCTCTTTTAAAAACACGAGCCTTTGTTACACGAACCTTATGATGTAACCAATATTTAAAGAGACGGTTAGTTAAAAAACACTTTAAAGAGGAAAATTTTAATGGAGTACCCCAGAGAGTCAATTACTAACAGCTCAACCTTGAGTTGCAGACTTATTCTGAATCACTTCATAGTGGTTCTTCTGGCTGTCACCTGATGTTTTAGCTTTGAATGCTGAAAAGGACCTGTGGCTCAACCATTTCTCACTTAATTTACTCTTCCCATTCTCCTAGTTTTGCTCACTACAACTATTTCTGGGCACACGAGGGCCTCACAATCAAAATTCATTTTTCCAGGGCTCTTAGCAGAGTATGAAGTTCCTTTTGGTTTCCTGGAGAATAGGAGAGCCTGGCTGTTGCCCGGTTCTTTCCTCCTGGTGCCAGTCTCTCTAGAGCTCTTAAAATGCTGCAACTTCACACCCAGTGGGTGACTGTTCTGGCCAGTTGTGGAAAAAAAATTTTCTCAGAATTTCTCAGCAACCACCCTGCTACCTACAGCTTCTCCTTGAAATACTGTTGGAAGTATAAGCTGTCTGCAGGCATTAATTACCAACAGGGCTAATAACTTCAGGTTCCCCCCAAACCACTCCCTAGTCTCACCACCAAGAATCCTTTAAATTATATCCAGGAAACAGTGTCTGGAACAGTCATTATGCAAGTTGTTCAGCACTTCCTCAGAGTATGAAACAGTGTTGAGAAATCTGGAAATTTGAAATTCAGACATGCGCTTGTGTCTGTCAGGTCTGTTCCTCTGCTCCAGGGCTTGAAGATACCGGGACACTGGGAAGGTTAGTCTGGGAGTCCTCACCCCGGTCCAAGCTACAGCGGGACATAAAGGGTCGATGAAGGAAAGCAAGGCCAAAAAAACCCCCCCTGAGGAAGTCTCTTTGACAAGCAGGACAACAGCCTTGTGGCACCTGCGGTTGCTTTCTGCCCAACTCAGAGACTAGTGAGTCAACTGTAACTTGAAAGGACTCCATGGAGAAGTGGAGCTTGATAGGCCTCAGCGCTGGGGAAAGGCCACCCCTTCCCTCATGCGTGAAGGTGTCCGCTGAGTAGGAATAATAAACAAGGATCACAGGGACCCACACCTGCCTGGAGTATCAAGAGACACTGTCCCGGTAGTTAGGTGGCATGTGCTGTGCAAGGCATATACTAGGAGGCTCAACACAAGGTGACACCAGTGTTCAAGCCAGCGTCACAGTGAGGACTACAGACTTCCTGTATGTTCATCTGATTTCATTTCTGGATCCCCCATGACCGTAATCATTTTGAGGGGGTTGTATCTCCTCACACTGCTAAGTGATAGTGGGGTAAGGTCTTTTTGTTTTGGCTTTGTTTAAGTTCTTCAGGCTGTGTTCACTGAAGGGCTCTGTAAGAAAGTCTTGGCTTACAAGGCAAGTCTTGGCTGTTTCTAGTGCCTTTATATACACTGGCTCAAGATACTTCCTGTTCCCTAGAGATTATAAGTCACAGGCAATAGATCTGAACAGAGGACTCTGCACCTGTAACCCTAAACAGAAAACTGAAAAATATGGGGTGTGTGGAGGTAGTGGTGGCGGGTAGGAACGGACAGGTGAAGCAGAAAGAAAGAAATAACCAGACACCGAAGCATAGTGGCTGAGAGTGTATACTAGTCTTATGTTGAGACGTAAAAATGAATCACAACAAATAACAATGACCTGATGAAAACTGAGAACCATTTTCCAGGTTCTTTGCTAAGCTCTGTGTTCACTGAGTCCTTACAATAATATTCTGAGGAAGGCTTTTTATTCCTCTTTTACAGAAAAGGAAACTTAGGCTTAGAGAGACTAACTTGCTTAAGTTGAAACAGTTAGTGAATATAACCCAGTGAAAACCTGAGTTATAAAACCAGAGAGAGCATTCATAATCAATACCTTTTACTACTATTTAGAATTTAGAATAAGCCGACTCAAGGTATGAAAACACAAACCTGAAGACTGAAAGGGATGAACCTGGTAATGAAACCTAACTGAATGTGATCATTACGAAGAGGGATGAATTCTGTGCAGTTCCTCTGGGGTGTGGCTGGTCGTGGGGTGATTACCACTGTGAAAGTACTGGAGCTGTTCACTAAGAATCCCACGCTGGCAGTAGGATGTTCAAATCAAAAGTTTACAAGAAAATACATTCTTTTCTGTAGTTTGTTTCTCCTTGGCCCTTGTGTTGATACGCATGAGCACTGATAAAAAGTATATATTATTGGTATGGAAATTCTGCTACTTCCAAATTGTTAAGTAATCATGTCTCCATTAAACACAAAATTTAATTTTCTCAGTTCTAGATTTTGCCCAGGACTGTGCTCTTGCTTTTCTCTGTGAACCTTCTACAGTTAAGCTGGAATTATGGTTCCCATAGTCTCTGTGCTCTCAGGCGTATTTTCCTTTAGCTTTCCAGCTGCCCCTGAGGAGATATGTCCCTGATAAGATGTCCCTGCCAACGGCTGCATCTTGCTCCCATACAGAAGCCATGCCTGTCTTTTCTCCCGAGGTTTCTTTTCTTTTCTTCACTTTTTGCTGTGGAAACTGACAGGTTCATAGCATTTTCCACCCTAAATGACTCTAAGCCTATCTCCCATCTGGCCCTGGCTCAGTGGTCAGAATTGGGAAGTAAGACAGCTCTGCCCTGGAGAAGCTCCAGAGTTAGGCGAACACAGGCATGTGCAGGCTGGTCCTTCAATACAACAGGCAGAGAGAGGTGTGAACAAAGTGCGGGAGGAGCCTGAAGTAGGGAAACCCTTCTGCCCCGAGGGAGTCAATGCAGCTTTGCTTTCGCATATGGTGCACTGCTGGCTTTTATGCACGACTAATAGAGGATTTACTGTAAGAACAAAAGAAATATTAGACACCATCTCATGACATGAGTTTATATATTTGATTTAGCGAATTACTAACAAAAATCACTTTCAATGATAATAGCAACATCGTACAATATTAAACATGAAAAAAGCCATACACCAAAAATCACTACCGGGCGATACCAAATATTACTCAGCTATAAAAAAGGGAGAGTCTGCCATTCGCGACAACATGGATGGATCCTGAGGGTGTTATATGATCTCACTTCTGTGTGGAATCTAAAATAAAACAGAATTCACAGAAACAGAGAGCAGGCTGGTGGTTGCTAGCGGCAGGGGGAAGGAAGTGCGGGAAATGGGTGAAGGTGGTCAAAAGGTATAAACTTCCAGTTATAAGATAAGTAAGTTCTGGGGATGTAACACACAGCATGGTGGCTGGAGTGAACACCATGTGGAAAGTTGTTAACAGAGTAGACCTTAAAATTCTCATCACACAAAATCTTGTAACTAAGTGAGGTGATGAATGTTAACTGGTGGTAAAGTTATGTGCTAATTCTTTTTTTTTTTTTTTCTTTCTTTTCGCTTTTTAGGGCTGCACTTGGCGACATATGGAAGTCTCCAGGCTAGGGGTTGAATCAGAGATAGAGATACAGCCACAGCCACAGCCACAGCAACACGGGATCTGAGCCACATCTGCCACCTATACCATAGCTCATGGAAATGCCAGATCTTTAACCCACTGAGCGAGGCCAGGGAGCGAACCTGCATCCTCATGTATACTAGTCAGGTTTGTTACTGCTGAGCCAAGACGAGAACTCCCTGCTAATTCCATCTCAATAAAACTGGAATAAAAATCTACCCGAATTACTTCTCTTTAGTACAAGTCCACTAGGACTATAGGCATCACAGGAATTGCTGCTGGACAAGAGCAATGGGTGGGCGGCTGCTTCTAGCCTCCCCTAAAAGTCAGGCACTTAGCCCTCAACTCCACAACCTTAAAGGAAAGGAAAGCTATTCTGTAACACACGCATCTCTTTTTGGTTATTTAAAAATCCCATCCAGAGGGGTGGGGGGATGTGCTTGGGTTGTGGGATGGAAATCGTATAAAACTGGATTATGATGATCATTGTACAACTACAAACGTAATAAATTCATGGAGAAATAAAATATCTAAAAAACCCAGTTATCTACAATCATGCTATTCAGTAAAAAAAAAAAAAAAAAAAAAAAAAAAATCCCATCCATCTTGGGAACAAAGGGATAGCAGTCACAAGCCTTTAACATTTCATTGCAGTCTTTCTAAACAACCATTTTTAGGAACTTGAAAAACTGCTAAAGAAAGGGAGGTATTTTAGAAAATCCATTTTTCAACTTATCTTGTTTCCTTTCTTTTTTCCCCCCAGAACTGGCTCAATTACCATTCTCAAAAAAATGAGAATTAAAATCCCTAAAGATTAAAAAACGTGGCCAAAGACGGAGGTGAACAACAGTCCTTTAGGAGCCCTGAGCCCTGCTCCCCCTGCAGGCATCTAGGGGGGCACTGGGAATCGGGCACTGAAGGACCAGGCGGTCCAAGCAGGTTCTGACTGGACCACTCTCCAGTGGCTGGAACAATCCCGCTTCCAGAGCCCTGCCAGGCAGGGCTCTCTCCTTTCTGCATGACTCAAGGGTAAAGGGCCAGAACCATACCTTATTCCCAAACAGAGGTCAGTGGGCCATCTGGTGACTAACTGCGTCTCCTTCTTACCTGGGACTGGGATGAGCAGCAGACCCAAGGCATCTGCCCTCCTCTGGTAAGGCAGCAGGGTAGGAGGCACTGGGGGCAAGTTTATCTTCCTGTGCTTCTGCTTCTCCCTGGTTATATGCCCCAGGAAACTGGCAGAGGTGCTGGAAGAGTCTTGCTTAACTAACGGAGAAGTGGCCGGCTCCGCTGAACCCTCCACACGAGGGTACAGGGCCCGAGTCCTGCTGAAGATTTAAGTACTACTGTGTTTTCCTTCCCTGCTGTTCCTACACAATGTCTCCCTCAGGCATCTAAGGAGAAGCAGTGGTTAGAATGGGACTGGGGCTTTCCAGGGTCACATATTTAATATTACCAAAATTTTTCATTATAGAATAAAAATATCTGAAAGGGTGTATGGGGGAGGAAAAGTTAGGCAAAGTCTTTGTAAAGTACTCAGAGGCATATCTAGGATATTTATAACTTCGTAATAGTAATAATAATAATAAACAACTTTTACTGAATGCTTAGAACATGTCAGACACCCTTGCAAAGTCTTCATGTGAATTACACATGGCCTTATATTTTTCAAATAATTTATGAGAATAGATACTATTATTAAACCATTTTATTGATAAAAAAGGAGACACAGCGTGGTCAAGTAACTTAACCAAGGTCACACATGTAAAGCAAGTGCTGGAGCTGGAGTTTGACCCTCAGGCTGTGACTCTAAGATTCTGCTCCCCAAATACACTCCTCCTTTGGATCATGCTCCACTAGAGGACTCAAGGGTATGCTAACACGAGTGCCTAAAATGAAGCTCTCAAGATCAAAATGATATAAACAAACCTATCTATTTCCAGGATGATTATGATATTCTGAACAGGCTTCAAATTAAACAGGCAGAACTAACACAATCAGTCTCAGACCGAGGCTGGCGGAAAGGCAGTCCTGCTTAGCTGGTCCAGGGAGCGCTTCCTATGCTCTGCTAAGCGGGACGTGTGCATGTCCGAAGGATTTGCATGCCCAGATCTACAAACAACTGCACAAGGTCTGTTCCCAAAGGCAACATGTGCCTCTGGGCTCAGGAGGACTAAGCAGGATGGGCGAGAGCTTGAAGCAGGGGGTCCCTGTTTCTGAGGACTCTTTGTCTCTTTTCCAACCTCGCTGTGGCCCCAGCCTGGTCCCCAGGGGGCAGGAGCAGCGTTGCTTTGCAGGAAGTCCTTCCACTGCTGCCTTTCTTCGTCAGAGAGCAGCATCTCACGTGCTCTTTATGGGAACAATTTCAGACCCCTGTTGACTGATAGTGACATTCAGATTCCGTCTGGCAGTAGTACACACCAGCTGTTTCCATCAGCCTAGGCCAAAGATGGTCACGGCAGTTTAGAATTTCCCTCCTAAGTGAGTTTTAAATGAAAACTTCGTTTCTAAACCAAACACTAATTCACTTTTCTAAGAATGAGACATGCATCCCCTTAGTGTTTAGAACAATGACAGAAGAAGGGAAGGCTGACCTCCTATTTGCCTCAGACACACCAGGTGCCTCATAAAGCAGAGCGTACCCTGGGGGCTTCCAGAAGGACTGGAACTGGGGGGGGGGGGCAAAAATATACAGTTGATTCTTTTGCTTTGGTTTATTCCATCCTGGTTCTCATTCTCGTTCCTCCTGCCTCCACTTCCTTCTTATTCATTAGCTCATCTCCCTCCTCCCAACCTCTAAGCTGTGTTCCCCGAGGATCAACCTTTAGAAGGCTTCTCTCCTTATACTACACACTTCCTTAGGTTACTGTTACCCATGCTCACGACCTCAAATGTATCCTCATCATTCCCCAATCAAAACTGAGCCCAGCCTCCTCTTCCAGGCTTCACACTCGTACATCCAGCTACCTGCCAGATTGTCCGCTTGGATGTCCCACAGGTATCTCAGACAAAAATGCCAAAACTAACTACTTTCTCACCCGTCTCCCACAGCGTGCTGGGGCTTCACCTCCCATCTTCCCTATCTTGTTACAAAATCCAAATACAGAGAAATAATCTTAGACACCATCTCCATTCTCTCATATCCTACGAGTATCCTTTGATTCTACTTCCTAAATCTTTCCAAATTCTACCTCCTCGTCACCCCCAAATCCACTGCCTTAGTTCTTATAAGAGTCCTCTAAACAGGTGTCCCACCCCGTTTCATTCTTTCCCCCCATATTCTGATACACATTCCCTCCCCTCCCTCCCATAATCCCCTTCATTGGTTAATCTGGCCATAGTCCTAGGGCTGAGTGATACGAACTGGTACCTCTGAACTGACTGAACAGATGGCATATGTTTGTCAAACATTCTGAATACCACATATCATCCTGATTATTACCCCCTTCCTTAAATCCTTCAGTGGTTCCCCAACGACTCAAAATAATCTCTTTAAAGTAGCATCTCGTGGTTTCTTGTCCTCAGGCCAGTGCCCAAGCTACAATACCACGCTGATTAACTTTTCCAGTGCCTCAAAGCAAGACTTCTTCACTTAGGGTCTATAGGTCCACGTAAGTTCATGGGCAGATGCAGCACAGTTACAGGGAGAGGGGTAATGTAAACTTGGGTGGGAAAAAGAATGTCTTTTTTTTTTTTTTTTTTCTGATCCCTAACTATAATTTAGGACTGCCTTTAATAATGAATATAGCAACAGACCACAGAAGTATTAGTAATGCCTGTATTTTGTTACCTATAAAATTATTGAAAATTTCAAATTACAGTCAACTTGTAAATAACTAAAAATTTATTTATGCACGTCACTATGAATTTACAAGAACAATTCTGACTGCTATTATATCGCAATATTTAGTTTGTTAATAAAGATGCACGTATTATACACCACAAATTTGTTTTTAATATATTTTGATAACTTTAATATTAATTTTTGGGGGTAATCTCATGCATTTATTTCATGCACTTAGAAATATTATTCTGAGAAGTCTACACATGACATAGCCGAAGAGATCCATGGCACAAAAGAGGCTTAGAATCTCTACTTTATCTGTCCATCCATCTAGCATGCATTTATTATCAGCAGGTATCACGCATTGTGCTAGGCCAGCGGGATACCCAGATGAGAAAAACCTTCAAGGTGGATGAGAGGGGAAACCGACCATTTAAATACTGTGTGATAAATGCAATATTATCACTTTACATATGGAGCCATGGGGGCTGAGGGGGAGGGGCATCTAATCAAAACCAGGGGCTGGGGAAGGCCTTTTAAAGATGGCAGTGGAGCCAAGTCTTAAAGGACAGGTAGGATGTAGCAGGTGAAGAAAAAAACACAACCTGTGACACCACAGTCCCTACTATACTTTTGGAAACAACTGTGAGTCAGATATATTTGCTCCAGGAAAGGGAAACGGCTCTGTGTAGTGAGGAAGCGCTGTCTGACACGGTGTGCAAAGTCTCTAGACCTTAGAAAGAAGGGAGAAGACAATCAGCTCCAAAGATGTTTCAGTGTTAAAAGGGCCCCTTTCCAGAGTTCTCTTGTGGCACAGCAGGGTCGGGACCTGGTGTTGTCACTGTAGCGGCTTGGGTCACTGCCGTGGCACAAGTTCAATCCCTGGCCTGGGAATTGCCACGTGCCATGGGTACGGCAAACAAACAAACAAACAAAGAGCCCATTTCCCTCAAGAAGATAAAAAGTTCTCCTTGTGTGGAAATCCAGTGGTAGAAAACCTGCTGATTATGATGGTTTTCTAAGGGGAAGACAAAGAATCCCAAAGCCATCCATGTGAGGCGGTAGAGTGACTGCTTTTACGCTTTCTTGTAGCTTCCTGAATAGAATGCATAAAGATCACTTTCAGAACTGTTTTAAAAGCTGAATCACTGAAATGTATTGAACAATTTTTGCAACAAAATGTGTGGCTGAAAACACTTGAGTCAGTGTTTCACAGTGAACAGTCCTGGATAGGCATGAAGTTTCTGAATGCTTATATTTGGGCTGAAATGGGACAGAGTAGCCTTGACTAGAGTATCTGAAACTGGGATTACATCTAGTCTTGGGAATTAATTTTCAAGTTTGACTTATTATCAGGGTTGTGTGGAAGGCAGGAGAAAATGCCCACTATTTTCCCAGAACTATGTTTCCTTTCAAGTTGCCTTATTTTCTCAAGCAGTCTGGACACATGTTCATTCAACTTTCACCAGTATTAAATTACAGCATGTTTCCTTTTTTTTTTTTTTTTATTACAGAAATAAGTTGCAGTAAACTTCCTGTCCTATAACTCATTTCACTAAGGAACGGGAATTGTATTATTCTAACGGAGAGCTCAAATTTAGCTGGTAGAAAGGATAGCCAATTAATTGCAGGCAGCTTTGCATCATTAAACTAAACAATGTCTTGCTTTCCCAAATTCCACAAGTACATTAAATGCTATCTTAAAAACAAAACCATTCCCTGTGGTTGGAAAAGTTTAGTCCTGTGGCTGTGTGTTAATATTAACCTTGAAACACCTGCCATCTACCATTTTACCCCCATATTTCTCCCATAAAAGGTTCAGCAAACTGCAGTCTCGACACAGTTACCAAGAGCAGCCCTCTATCTGGGATTGATTACACTTGCATATGGATTTAACTTAGCACAGGAATAAGTTAGCACCTGCCTTTGACCTCTTCCTGAGCACAACATACAAAGAGAACCCAAGAATGACGAGTACTTTACAGCAGCTGGCTTCCACAGGTGGTAAGATGGGCTCTGACACATGATGGGTCTAGTCATTCAGCAAGTGTGAATTCTGGAAGTGAGCATCTGCCAGTCTTATTATTAACTGGCAATTGAGGTCTTTTAAATGAACTTCCAGCCTTGAGAATTCAAATGCATTTTTGAAACAAATTCACTTATAATTTAACTAAAAAAGAAAATGCCGTTTTTCTTGTATTTTCACATACGTCAATGACTGGAAACATTGAAAGCCCTGGAGACAGGGTCCTTGTGAGGCCTGACCTCCCGCATTCTATTAGGTAGGGTTTCCACTGTCTCCAAAACTTCAATCTCTAGTCAACTGCTATTTTAGAAATATGATGACCACTATGGCCATAAGACAAACACAGAATGGCACTTTCAAAAGTTCTCTCTGGGTGAAGCTACTAGAGATGAATATTCTAAAACTATTTTTAAAGAACATATACTTCTCTTGCTTTACAATAATTGTATTGGAGGGGTTAAGAGAAATACAAATTAACACTATAGGCAAAAGTTTAAGTTAAATCTCACAAAGTTTATGAGGAGATGCTAAGCCCAATGGGGTATTTAAGATTTTACTTGCAGATTTAGGTTCCTGGGCCCCGTTAAGACCTGACCACACAGTGGGACTCATCTCATTGCATCTAGCAGATGGCACAGTTCAGCACTGATGACCGCAAAGCTCTATATTTGCACAGACCAACAGAAACATAAAAGCACACATGTAATTTAAAAATTTCTATAAATTACACTTTAAAAAGTATAAAGGAATGGATGAAATTACCTTTAAGAATATATATCATTTAACCCAATGTATCTAAAATATCATTTCAACACCTAATCAATATAAAAACATTAATGAAATATTTTACTTTTTTTGGTGCTAAAACACACATTTTATACTTACGACACATCTCAATTCACAGGAGCCATGAATAACCACATGTGCCTAGTGGCTATTGTGTTAAGATGGGACAGCTCTATCCTATTCATGATGGACAGACAGACTAAAGATACCATGGGAGTACTAGGGCCACCTAAGTTCTAGGGTGCTTAGACATATTCTAAACCATGGGCCCCTCAGTCTCAGAGACTGCTGCTTCCAAATACACTCGTGTAAGATTCTAGCACTTGCAGCCGCATTTCCAAATGCTAGATATTTCAGTTGTAGCCTTTCTGCATCTGCTTGTGTAGAAAACTGGTCTTGGTGTTAGAGGTGGGCATTCCTACTCTAATGAACTGGAGAATAAGAAAGATGGGCTCACTGAGTCATCAGATCATAGGAATGTTAGTTCTTTTCCAATGTGCTACTTATACTTTAATAAAACTCATTTATTCCATACATATTGAGGTCTTCTTGGACAGGGCTCTAGAAAGAAGTATTGATTCTAAAAATAAACCCAAGAAAAACAGACGGTGAAACATGCTTAAGTTAACTATGCAGTCAGCCTTACTTTCTACGGCACTGTCAAGGACTGCATTGAAGTTGACTAGAAGTAGAACTTGATTTGCAAGGAGCAAATCCTTGAGATCTTACAGATTTTAACCAAATCTAGCCTTTATTCCTCAGTACGTATTTCTGCCCATCTACTAACTTCCTTGCAGCACTTAAGTAATTACCTTAGATAAATGTTCTTTTATGGTTTCGTTGTCTCTCTTCACCACCTCCATCATTTCTTGGCTCGCAAGGTAGGCAACATTAACTATATTAAAATAAAAGGCAAATACTTAGAATATACAGAACAAACACAAACGTCAAATTAATTGAACTACGTTCTACATTCCTGCTCCACCTTTTCTTCCAGCAAGTACTATATGTTTGAGATGTTAGTGAGGCTAAGAGAGGCATGTAAGTCAGGCAACATGTGTTGTCTTGGAAATAAGAGCATGTCCTATGGAAAAATATCCCCTCACCCTCACCTGGCTTTCTCAATAGCAACATTTAGCAGTATGATGGCCTAACGTCAGATACCATAGCAGATGTGATAACTATACCTGATCAGGGTGTTTTTATGATTTAAGGACTGAAGCACATATTTTTTTTCTTTTTATTACTCAAATAAATTTGTTACATTTATAGTTGTACAATGATTATCACAATCCAATTTTATAAGACATATTTTGACAGATAAGTCATGTATGCCAGGGAAACTGCGCACAGTTACGAACATGAAACTGTGCAGGAAACAAAACCAACTTGGTCATTTTTTAAAAAAAGGACACAACTAGGCATTCCCCTCAAGGTGCAGCAGAAATGAATCTGACTAGGAACCATGAGGTTGAGGGTTTGATCCCTGGCCTCGCTCAGTGGGTTACGGATCCGGCATTGCTATGAGCTGTGGCGGAGGTTGCAGACGCGGCTCAGATCTGACGTTGCTGCGGCTGTGGTGTAGGCCAGCAGCTGTAGCACCAATTCAACCCCTAGCCTGGGAACCTGCAGGTGTGGCCCTAAAAAAAGGCAAAAAAAAAAAAAAGGACACAACTAAAAAGAATGCTTATTTTAAAATAGGTTTAAAGGGCCTTTAAGAGTTGTTAGTGAGGGTTAGTCCTATTAGGCTGACTGCAAAATGAGCAGAGTGACCCTCATTTTCAAGATACCTGGGGACGAGGAAGAAAGCCAGAAATAACATGAATTTATATGACTTTCTGGTACTGCTACACACATTTTCATTTGATTCTTTGTGTCCTGAATTCCACTTTGATTGGTGCTTTTGTTACTTTGCTTTCTTTTTGGCACCATCTGCCTATCTGTCCTTTCTTTTATTTTTAACCTTTTATCATTTTAAGTATATCTCTTGAAATCATAAGTGAACTTCTTTAAAAACACAATATGAAAGTCTCCCTTAAATAAAGGGACTTAGCATATTCACATATACTGCTATAAAAGATATTTGGCCCTATTCCAGTTCGTCAGTAGAAAAAATTAAATAATAAAGTTCACAGCAGAAATTAATGAAATAGAAATCAGAAAAACAATTGAGAAGATAAATGAAATCAAAAGGTAAGTTCAATAAAACTGATAAACCTTTAGCTAGACTGAGAAGACAAAACGTTATCAATATCACGAAAAAGAAGCAACATCCCTACAGATACTACAGACATCAAAAGGATAATCGGGTCATGTTGTGGATAACCTGATGTTAAGAAATTCAATAACTCAGATGAAACAGTCTGCACAAAGACACAAATTTTAAGCTCACTTGAAATAGATAACCTCAATAGTCTTATTATCTATTAAATTAAATTTGTAAGTTAAAGCCTCTCCACAAAGAAAACTCCAGGGCAAGAGGAGTTCATTGGTCTGCTCTACCAAACATTTAAGGAAGACATAATATTAATATAAATATTAATTTATTATATATAGTATATATAGTATATAACATATATAAATAACATAAGTTCTTCCAGAAATGACTACACAGATATGGATATTTAATTTCTGACAAAGATAGCATTTCGGAGCAGCAGGAAACAGGTGATCTGTGGCAGCCAGAATTCTAAGATGATGCAAATAATCCTTGTCCTTTTAAAATCCCTCCGCTTATTAAAGTGTGGGTGAAACCTGTGGATACAATGAGATATTACGCCCATAATGAGGTTGTGCTATCAACGGAGAGACTTGAAGGGGGATTACCCCAGTGGCCTAACCTAATCACACAAGTCCTTCAAAATCGGACTTCCCTCTGGCTAGTGGCAGAGGAGGAAGTCAGAGATTCAAAGCACCAAAAGGATTAAATGCACTGCTGCTGTTGTTTTTTTTTTTTTCTGTTTTTTGTTTTTTTTTTGTCTTTTTGCCTTTCCTAGCGCCGCTCCCACGGCACATGGAGGTTCCCAGGCTCGGGGTCTACTTGGAACTGTAGCTGCCGGCCTACGCCAGAGCCACAGCAATGAGGGATCCAAGCCGCCTCTGCGATCTACACTACAGCTCAAGGCAATGCCGGATCCTTAACCCACTGAGAAAGGCTAGGGATCCAACCTGCAACCTCATGGTTCCTAGTAAGATTCGTTAACCACTGAGCCATGGCGGGAACTCCAACCACTGGTGGTTTTTAAGACGGCGCTCTTGTGAAAAGGACATGAAAGTGACCTCTAGGAGCCGAAAGGGAATCCCTGGCTGACAGCCAGCAAGAAAATAGGGACTTCAGTCAAAACGCCACAGGAACTGGATCCTGCCAACAACCTCATTGAGCTCAGAAGTGGATTTCTGGATGGCAGGAGCAGAAAGGAGGCTTCTGAGATGCAGGCAATGGTGAGTTTCAAGCTGAGTGGGAGTTGGTTACAAGGGAATTTGCTCTCTGATATTTCATGGAGCTAAATATTTATGTTTTAAACACTTTTCTGTAATGTTATTCTTGAATTATAAGAAAATTATAAAATTCAAAAAACTTGTAAGGAATCTTACACTTCTAAAAGTAAATTTTTCATTAGGGAAACCTCACCCACCCTGTATTCCTATTCTCTTTTTTCCTGGTAAGTTTCCATCTAAGTATACTTTTATGTTGTTTGTTTTTAGAAAGTAAAGCACCAGTCTCCTTTCCAGTAATTGCTCCAAGGAAGCCATCTTTTCATTCCTCAGAAATGCTCATAACACAGCACAGTGGTCAGAAATAATAATACCAAGCAGAAGTGTAATTTCCTAAGGGGAAAACAAATGTCTCCTGGCAATGACTGTCAACAGCATTCCTGGAAATCCAGCAGAATTTAGTTTCAAGCCCTATAGTGAAGGAAATATCTAGTAGCATGAGTAATGGAAATAAAACAAGAAGGGAAGAGAATGATTTAAAAGAGCGTTACTTGTCTACTTTTATTTCATTACAAATCTAGATAATTAAGGTTTAAAGAAAACCTCACTGAGTGCAATGTTCTGTTTTATTTGCTACCATCATCTTCTGAAATCTGCATAGTATTCAGGTATCACCACAGGACTTCAACTCACAGTGGAGTGGCTAAAGGAATGAAATGAGTGAGGGTTAAAGTTGGAAGACCAACAGGACACTTATCTCACAGGTTAAATGGTACCACTTAATTCTTCACGTACACATCACCTACAATAGAAGGCTGTCTTCTGTTTAACTCCATCACCTATCAGGATGTCATTTTGTCCGTCTGAAAATCCCAACTCATCTTCAAGTCTAAATTCGTTTGTCCCCTCCTCCCTTAATCTAGCAGAACTCATCTCTCCTTTCTTGGTGTTGCTCCTGCCCTGTATCTGTTCATAATAGTCCTACATTCTTCATGTTTATTTACCCTACCATGCTGGAAATAACCCAAGGACATCAGTGATACTTCATTTACTGTTCTCTCCAGTGCCTATCCAAGTGTTTGCTTCATGGCAGGTGTCAGTGTGGGCTATAAATTAAATAAATAGGAAGGGATTGTTGTTTTTTTGTTGTTTGGGGGATGGGAGGAGATGGGTCAGGAGGAAAAACTTGCTGCCTTCCTTGAAGTGGTACAAAAGCTGACATGAGAATGGGGGCCAGAACTGGAGGGCAAAGCACACTGACAATGGTAGGCCGAGCTGGCAGGTATTTGTACAAAACTAGGACAAATCATTACAGGCAAAAGGGGCATTCTAAGAGTTTTTGTTGATATTGGCACCAAACTAGGCCATATAAACCACTGGTCACAATAGTGAGGGAAAATGCAGAGGGAAGTAAAACTGCAATTAATGGGTACAATAGGAAATTTAGGGGGGTTTGAATAGTTCTCTGATGTAGACCGAGTTGTGCTGCTGTTTTGGAGGTATGTGGTCGAGCGCCACTAGTAAGGTTTCACAGTAGAATGACCTCATTTGATGGGTTTTGGCTTCATACTGGGGAGAGAGGGTTGATGGTGCTGGAGCAGAGGGAATTACTGGAGATGGAGTTTAATTAGGGTTGGTGAATTCTGGAGGTAGGAAATCTCTCATATGTGAGTGTGTACACTACAATATAAAATGTGACTGTCACTCTTATCTGTTCTGACCAGGATATTATTTCTAGTTGCTCTGATTTTCTTTAAAATGGCTGTTAGGTTTTATATGCCCAAAGTATGCCATAATGTTTACAAGGGAAAAAACCCATCTCTTAAAAAGGGTTTAGTATACTCACCTCCATGACGGGAGGGTGGCTGAGGACAGTAGCCATTGGTAAGCACACAAACAGAGGTGAAATAGTGAAAAGATTCTAAATTCTCTCTAAAATAAAAAATGTACTACGAATAATCATGGGAACTGAGACAGGCTCTCCCGTGGCTAAGTGCACCTAGACATGTTTCACGGAGGGCCTCCCATAAACAAACTGCAAACTCCAGCCTGAGATTGTCTTGTCAGGGCTCTTGACGCCCAAAGACATTTACGAAGGATATGGCTGTGGTGGGCTTTAGTTACGGCACAGAGGGTGGAGTGAACTGCTGTCTAGATTACTAGTTAACTAGTACGAATGGAGTTAACTAGCTAGGTGTTTGGTAGGTCCATGGAAGAGGAGTACCAAGCCCATCTTGGAGTGGGGATGTAGTAAATACTACATACCCACCCAAACACCCAAAACACTCCTGTTTCCTCAACTAGAGACGTGGGAAAGCCGAAACCTACGTCTTTTCCATCTCTCTGATAGCTGGGGATATGGCCCAGTTCTGGCTGCCAATGGAGAGGCGAAGTTCCTGGGTGAGGACTTCTCTTTCTAAGCGAACCAAAGCCTCATCAGGATTAAGCCTCTGCTTTTGCCCCATTTTCCTTAATTCCATCTGAATGTCAGAGAAGAGGCCGAGAGGGGCAGAAATCATCATGTGCTCATGAGATGACAGGCATGAGGATAAATGTCCTAAGGACAAAGAGTGGAAATCTAGAAAGAATCCACATTCTTTTTTTTTTTTTTTTTTTTGTCTTTTTGCCATTTCTTGGGCCACTCCTGTGGCATATGGAGGTTCCCGGGCTAGAGGTCGAATCGGAGCTGTAGCCGCCAGCCTACGCCAGAGCCACAGCAACGCAGGATCCGAGCCGCGTCTGTGACCTACACCACAGCTCACGGCAAACGCCGGAACCTTGACCCACTGAGCAAGGGCAGGGATCGAACCCGCAACCTCATGGTTCCTAGTCGGATTCGTTAACCACTGCGCCACGACGGGAACTCCAGAATCCACATTCTTGATGGCCCTGTTGAAATATTATTTACCTCTGGACTCTTCCTTTTAAATTTCTTGGGGCATGAGGAAAACAGACCCCTATTTGTTTAGGCTACTGTAACTTAGCTTTCTGTTATTTATAGCCAAACTCAATCCTAGCTAATAAAAACAAGTAAAAATGGGGCCTCTGAATTTTTTTGGTCAACAGGTGTTGATGTTGTCCTTAACTTCCTATCAGATCCTGGTACTTGAGTCGGGGACATCAAGCTTTATCTATACATAGTAGGACGTCTCTGAGAGGAGGCAGAGGTAGGAGCTGACTGGCTACACTTTCCAAGGATAGTTCCTCCTAGCACAACTTCTGACTGGTCCTGAGGTTGGCAAGATGTTGCTGCACATAGAGGAGTTAGCAAATTTGTAGGGTTGAGGAGAGACTGAAACTGGATGGTCCTGGATCCTAAACTCCAGCAGAGCTGCTCAGGCAGAGTTAAGGCTAGGCACTCTGAGAAGCATAAACCAGGCAAGTCTGTCAGAAGTTAAGCAGGACTACATGTGTTTAGAAACCCAGGGGAAGTCTTCTTATAAGGAGTTCTTGGTTTTTATTTTTTTTTAGATTGTTTTCTATCTTTACTATCAGTGCCAACTGTGGCTTTTTACAATGTGAAAACAAGATCTAAAAAAAATAATTCTCAGAGTTCCCTGGTGCTACACTGGGTGAAGGATCTGGTGATATCACTACCGTGGCTTGGGTTGCCGTCGTGGCGTGGATTCAATCCCTGGCCTGGGCACTTCCACAAGCCATGGGAAAAAAGGAAAAAAAGGGGGGGGGGTAATTCTTGGAGTCCCCATTGTGGCACAGTGGGAACGAATTCGACTAGTATCCATGAGTATGTGGGTTTGATCCCTGGTCTATCTCAGTGGGTCGGGGATTTGGCATTGCCATGAGCTGTGGTGTAGGTCACAGCTGTAGCTCAGATTCAACCCCTAGCCAGGGAACTTCCAAATGCCGTGAGTGCTGCCCTAAAAAAGTAAAAAAACAAAAAACAAACAAAAAAAAACCAAAGGGAATTCTCCCATTCTAAAATTTCTGCATAAACTGGAGTAATGCTTACTATTCACACAGCATATCATACTTCTCTATAAGCCAAGCCTCAAGACTTTCATTATTATAACTTTTTTTTTTTTTTGTCTTTTTAGGGCTGTACCCACGGTATGTGGAGGTTCCCAGGCTAGGGCAGAGCTGTAGCCTCTGGCCTATGCCACAGCAGCACCAGATCTGAGCTGCATCTTCAACCTATACCACAGCTCATGGCAATGCCAGATCCTTAACCCACTGAGTGAGGCCAGGGATCGAACCCGCAACCTCATGGTTCCTGGTCGGAGTTTCCGCTGTGCCATGATAGGATTTAGTTTGCAAACAGGTAGTTTTGCCTACATGACACTGAGTTTACCAAACTGAAACACATAACTCGGGACGTATGATTTTTAAAAAATAACACAACTGTTTAGAGTGACAGATAATTTAAGTATATATAAAAGCTGAAGTTGGCTTTTATAAATGGATTTTCCTAAGCTACAAACATAAATGAGAGAATAGGTAATGTGAGAGTCTGGTTTTGTGTTACGCAAAATATTATTCTGGGATGAAGTAAAAAATATTCTGAGACGAAACTTGTGATTCTTTAGTGAACCCTATGTGTCACTTCATTGAACAGTTCAGTTCATATCACTGCACATGTTTTTAAAAGTATTTCCATATTGATTAAGGAAAGGAAAGATTATGAAAGTTTCTTTTACAAGAGGGTATGAAACAATAGCAACGTAATCTATCAGGAATGCCCTTTGTCTGCACTATGTTTTTCTAGTTAGGAAACTGAAAGGAATTAAAACATCAATTTGGCCTAACCAGTAAAAAGACCTTAGGATATGTTTTAACGTTAATTATCCTGACCTGTGATACTGCTAAGCTAAAATATATTGGCTTTTAGCTTTGATCAGAAAATCCAATTTAGCTGTCTCAGTGAAAAGACTATTTTTCAGGAAATAGAAGAACATCTAAAGAAAATATGTAGTAGCAAACACTCCAGAATTAAAGTTAAAGAGGGGGGGGAAACCTATGTATTTTCTTTAAAAGTAACATTCAAAACAATCTAGTCACAAAAATTAAACTGATGAAGTAGCGTGGTTTAAAAACAAACAAACAAACAAACAAACAAACAAAAAACCCCCCAAAAAACCTGATGAAGACGTGGTAAAGTTTACAAAGAGTCCTAATTGAATCAGGACTACTCTACCCTGAGTGCTGGATAGGAAAGCTTGTTTTATGCAATCTGGGGAAGAAACCTAATACATAGGATATCAGCCTGTAAGAAGCATCATTTTTGCCTAAAGGATAACGGCATCTTCAATAATTGAGTATTTTGGGTCCTTGAATTTTTCAGTCCTTACTACAACTCAGAAATATGTGTAAAAGGATACAGAAACTCAGTGTCTATCTAGATAGGCCAGGATTTATTATCCGCCGCTTGGACTGGCAAACTTCCTCCATTTGTTTCCCTAAGATTTCTACTGAAGCACAGACATTACACAATGTGTAAACACAGCAAGTCCTCCTAAAAGTCAATGTCTGGATGACAGTCAAGCCACAGGGGAGCAGGTCTGGGGGGAGAAGGTCCGGATGGCACAGATTTGACCACTGAGAATGATCTCAGACCTGGCACCTCTTTCCCTTGATGAGCCCTCTCTTTGTGCAACATGAAAATCATGTCACTGCCTCAAGGGGTTGGTTTGAATGTTGTTACCCTTCACCATTCATGGGATATGAGCTAATCATCTGCAAGGGCCGGGGTCTTAGCTTATGAGCACCAGTCTCTCTCAACTGGGACCTTCTTCCACTTGCTGCAGCAGGTAACAGGAATTCCTAGGGGGATAGCCAGGGTAAGACTGGGTAAAGGCAGATTCTGTGGTAGTTGTTGGAAGAGGAGGAGCCAAGTGGATCCGAAAGAAAAAGGCTGGCTAGGATGACTGAGGTGGTTGGTTAAGGATTAGTCTACAGCAACTTCTAGGAGACTGAACTAAGTACCCACATAGAGAACAAACCAAGAACACAAAGCAGAAAGAACAGGTAATTCTTGCCTTCTTTCTTTTTATCCAAGGTTGTACAGACTGGGCAGGTATACGAAAAAAAAAAAGAGACCAATGAAGTACTGGTTACTGGGATATCAAAAAGCCAGATCTAGAAGAAAACAGAAAATAGAGAAGAAAGGGATGCGAGAAATATAAGGGCTGTGCTCCAAAAGTCTGTTTGCAAGTCGGTTGTCTGGAATAGAGAGAAGCCATGTGGCTGAGGGTTCAATCTGGTGTACCAAGTCTATTTTGCATATAGTATATACTTCTACTACGGAAAAGAAATCCCAGGGTTCCCCAGGCAACAATGCAGCTGGAAGGCTCTGGTTGCCTTGAGTCAGGGAGGGGAATGTGTCCTGTGTCTTGCTTCGTGATGCCTGCACTTGGAGCATCAAAAAGCTCCTGAAACACTCAGTAGGAGGTCAGTTACTGCAGCTGAAAGGAAGACTCCTTTCTCTCAAGTGCAGCACACTTCTTCAAGAACGTGTTTACGATTTTGGTGTAGAAAAATTGGAAAGAGCCTTTTATAAACACCTGTTTTAACTAAAAAACATTAAACACAGGACTATATGCTATATATTATAGTCATTAAATATACCTAGAAAAACAAAATTTTCTTTTTTTGTGTGCGTGTCTTTTGTCTTTTCTAGGGCTGCACCCGTGGCAGATGGAGGTTCCCAGGCTAGGGGTCCAATTGGAGCTACAGCTGCCGGCCTACACCACAGCCACAGCAACAAGGGATCCGAGCTGTGTCTGCAAGCTACACCACAGCTCATGGCAACGCCAGATCCTTAACCAACTGAGCGAGGCCAGGGATCGAACCCACAACCTCCTGGTTCCTAGTCAGATTCATTAACCACTGAGCCACAAAGGGAACTCTGAAAAACAAAACTTTCTTATATCCCATGTCCTGATTTGGGTTTAGAAAATTTTCTAAAGAGGTGTAAGGAAAGCACAGGTAGCTGCCTATCTAACGCCTATCAGACACTCAACCGTTTTAGGGGGAGTACACTGTAACTGGTGATTAAGTCCTGTTGATTGATACTCTTGTTGAATTCATCTACAACCTTGTTAATTTTCTGTTCTGTTATTCTACTGACTGTTGAGAGAGGAGTATTTAAGTATCCAGCTATACTTGTGGATCTGACTGTTATTCTACTGACTGTTATTCTACTGACTGTTGAGAGAGGAGTATTTAAGTATCCAGCTATACTTGTGGATCTGACCAGTTCTATCAGTTTTTGCTTCATATATTTTGCAGCTCACTTGTTTGGTGTGTATACATTTGTATTGCTATGACTCCTTGGTGGACTGATCTTTTATTATTATTATGTAATCTCTCTCTCTGTTCCTGGTAATTTTCTTTGCGCTGAAGTCTACTTTATCTGGTGTTAATCTAGTCATTCCTGGTTCCTTTTGATTAATGTTTGCATGATCTATCTTTCCCCATTCTTTTACTTTCAATCATCTACCTGTGTGATTACATTTGAACCAAGTTTTCTGAAGACAGCATATACATAGGTTACACGTTTTTTAATTTTAATTTTTATTTATTTATTTTTTTAAGGCTGTAACTGTGGCATATGGAAGTTTCCTGGCTAGGGGTCAAATCAGAGCTGCAGCTGAGGCCTACACCACAGCCACAGCAACAGCAGATCCAAGCTGTATCTGCAGCCTACACCACAGCCACAGCAACACCAGATCCAAGCTGTATCTGCAGCCTACACCACAGCCACAGCAACACCAGATCTACAGCCTGCTGCAGTGCTGGCTCCTTAACCCACTGAGCAAGGCCAAGGATTGAACCTGCATCCTCATGGAGACTATGTCAGGTCCTTAACCATCTGAGCGATAGTGGCAACTCCAGATTATAGTTTTTTAATCCACTTTGTCAATCATTATCTTTTAGTTGGTGTATTTTGACCATTTACCTATAATGTAATTATTGGTATGTTAGAGCTTATGTGTCATTTTATTATTTATTTTCTGTTTTTTCATTTCTCCGGACTTCTATGTGCTACTAAATGTTTTAGTATTCCATTCAGATTTACTGACAGCATTTTTGAGTATGTCTTTATATAGATTTTAAAGTGGTTATTCTAGAGATTACATTATATATGTAACTCAATCTCAGTTCCAGTGAAGTATAGAAACTTTATTTTCTCTTTATGTTCCTTTATCCGCTCCCATTTATAATATAATTGCTTTAAATACTTCTTCTGTATATATTTAGATCCATAGCAATGTCATAATTTTTTCTTCAACTGTTAAACATAATTTAGAAATCTCAAGATGAGAAAGAAAATGTAACTACCCACATTTTTTTTTTCTTTCTGTTTTTTCCTTTCTTATTGTTTCAAGACTCCTTCTTTTATCATTTCTTTCCAGTTTAGAGAACTTCCTATAGCTATTCTTTTAGGATAGGTCTGATGGTTACAAATTCCTTTAATTTTTCCTTCACTGGAATGTGTCTTAATTTTCTCTTCTTTCCTGAAACACATTCTTGCTGGATATAGAATTCTGTATTGACAGAATTAATTTCTATTTACACTGAAATATATGTTTTTTTTGTTTGTTTGTTTTTTGCCTCTCTAGATTCCAATGAGAAAGTAGCAGGCACCCAAATGGATTTTCCTCTATAAATAATACATCATTTCTCTCTTGCTGCTTTCAAGATATTTTCTTTATTTTAGCACTCAAATGTTTGATTATGATCTATGTTGGTATGGATTTCTTTGAGTTTACTTATTTGGAATTCATCTTGCTTCTTGAATCTGTAGGTTTACATTTTTTGCCAAATTTGAGAAGTTTCTATCTCTATTGTTCTATCTTCATGTTCCCTGATTCCTTCCTCTGTTCCCTCCATTTTACTGTTGAGCTCAAACATTGAGTTTTTTATTTCAGTTCTAAAATTTCTATTCTGATTTTCGTTAAGTCTTCTCTTTCCTGAGACTTTCCAGTTTTTCATTAGTTTCGATGATGTTTCTTAATTGCTCACTGAAGTATTTTTGTAATTCCTGCTTTAAGATCTCCATTAGAAAATTCTAATATCTTTGTCATTTTTTTTTTTTTTTTTTTTTAGGGCCATACCCGCGACATATGGAAGTTCCCAGGTTAGAGGTCAAATTTAAGCTGCAGCTGCTGGCCTATGCCACAGCCATAGCAATGTAGGATCCAAGCCATGTCTGCGACCTACACCACAGCTCATGGCAACACTGGATCCTTAACCCACTGAGTGAGGCCAGGGATCAAACCTGCATCCTCATGGATACTAGTCGGATTCATAACCACTGAGCCACAACAGGAACTCCTCTCTGTCATTTTGATGTTTGCATTTATTGCCTTTTTCCATTCTGGGGTTGAGATTTCTGGGGGGGGGGGGCTATTATGACAAGTGATTTTGAACTAAAACATGGACAATTGGGGTATTGTGTTACGATACTTTATTTTATTTTAGCTGGGTTTTTTTTTTCTGACACTTCTCCAGCAGGGGAAGTGGGGAGGGAGAAGTGCCACCTCACTGCTGCTAGGCGGGGTAGAAATCCAGGTTTTCCATTTGTTTTTTGTGGAGGGGCTCCTCATTCTTGCTGGGCAAGAGTAGGAATTCTGACTCCCCACTATGCTTCCACTGTTTCCTTCCCTGCTGGGAGGGGTAGGATGGCTTTGGAACTTTTCCTTTTTTTTTTTTTTTTTTTTGTCTTTTTGCCATTTCTAGGGCCGCTCCTGTGGCATATGGAGGTTCCCAGGCTAGGGGTCTAATCGGAGCTGTAGCCGCTGGCCTACGCCAAAGCCATAGCAACGCGGGATCCGAGCCGCGTCTGCAACCTACACCGGCAACGCCGGATCGTTAACCCACTGAGCATAGGGCAGGGACCGAACCCGCAACCTCATGGTTCCTAGTCGGATTCGTTAACCACTGCGCCATGATGGGAACTCCTTGGAACTTTTCCCCACAAGACCTGCACTGATCTCACAGGAGTGGTAGTGTAGTGGCCTTATCACTGCTGGGCATGGTGGAAGTCCTGCTTCTCCAGTCAGCCTCCCCTGGACACCATCCCATGGGGAATGAGAAGGGGGTCTCATTACTCTTGGGTGTGGGATTAAGTCCAGGCCTCCCAGGTGACCCCTGTGAGTACGGGTAGGAATAGGGTTACGATTTTTACTATGGTGTATGGCTAGATTAGGGCAGTTATCATCTAAAAGTTTCTTTCAGAAAGGCTGCCATTTTCCTGGTCCTCTGGCTACAGTGTGAAGGCTTATTTCATGACTTTTTTTTTTTTTTAATCTGTACCCATTGGTGTTTCTGGGTCACTGGCTCCAAGTCTAGGACATGTGAGGTAAAAATAAAACCCAGGGAACTCACCACTGTTACTTTTTGGATCCCAAGGTCCCTACATAGTCTGCGTTCTCCTCCACATTTCAGAGTCTTCTTATGTTTGTTTTATATATTATATGCAGAGTTTTAAATACTTAGTAGGAGACACAGGGAAAGTACATTTATTCTATTTTCCTAGAAGCATAAATCCTTGGAGGAAAATGGATTCCTTAAATAGAGAATGCTTTTAAAAAATCCTTTCCATAGGGTAAAAAGAAAAATATTAAAGAAGGGAGAAAAAAACTGTAAAAGGGAAATAAATGACTTATTGAAGTGTACATGGAGTAATTTTATGTATGTTTGCCAGAATTTTAAGCAATTTCCATTTGATTGCAAATAATTTCCAAAGGCGTATTGGCCCTTAAAGATCATCTAGTCTAACTCTTGATTTGATCAATGACCGAGAAACAGAGAGAGGAGGGGACTAAACTGAGGTGGGAGAGGGAGTCTAAGGTAAAACCAAAATGAGATTGAGGGTTTATGACTTGTAGTCAGTCATCAACTTACTAGGCCATTTCTTTATCTTCTGTATAAGAGGCTAGACTAGAAGTTCTTCAAGGGACATCTCCAACTTCAATCTTTGGGGGTTTCTATGACTGTCCTGAGCCTCACTTCCCTGCTCCTTTTCTCATCTTCATCCTCTGCTATGCTAAGGCTATAATAAAGAATGGGGTTTGGGAGAGCATAGGGGGAAAAAATCTACAAATTCAGAAAATATACTGAAGTTTATATTGGTGATGACTGCTTCCTGCTACACAGTTGGGAAAACACTTCCCATACAATCTGTAGCTGCACAACTGTAAAGGCGGGGCTGTGACTTGTTTCTGGATTCGCTATTTACATGATCTTGCAGCGCTCGATGCAGGTGAGCAATGTAAACTTTACTCAGGAGTCCTGCCTTTATGACTGCTGGGAGCGAAGAGAAAACAGCAGCAGCTATGCTAAAAGGAAGCTTAACACAGTGGCATATTGCTGGAGTTTGAACGCTACCCACTAGATGTAGCTTTGGACAAATCATGTAACTCCTCTGAATCTCAGTATCTGCATCTATAAAATGAGGACATTTATAATACCTAAACCTCCTTAGTTCTCTTGAAGACTACAGGTAAAAGCTTAGAACAGTGCTATGAGCTGCTGCGACTGTTGTCATATCATTCATTGGGGGCTTATTAAAAATAAAATACTAGATAGATACTTTGCATATATTATATTTAACTCTATAACAATTGTTTGTGGTATGGGCTATTATTATCTCTTAAAATTTTATAGATTATTTTATTGTTAAAATCATTTGTAAATGTAGTATAAATTAGTATTAACTAAAAAAGATAAATTATATTTAGAAACAACATTTGAAGCCAAAAAGTAGCAAAAACATTTCCTGGCACATTCACAAACTATCATCAGTAAAGCATCTAGTGTAATATTACCCATGACTATTATTTTCACTTTTCTAACTTAAAAACTTCTAAAGAGAAAAATTAAGTAATAGCCTGCTCACTCTATGGGGATGTTGGGCCTGGTTTCCTTGGTTTGGATTTTGCAAAGTTCATACACAGAACTTAATTAGGGCACACCCTGGATTCCTGTAAGGACTCCATATATACTAGATACAGAATTTCTTCTCATCCCCTTGCAGCCTGAATGGAGAATCAGAAGGATAAGTTTCAAAATTAAAGCTTGATGAGGCTTTTCCGTCATGTGCAATATCCCTCACTATTTTCATTTTATTTCTAGTTTAAGACTAACTTTTGGGAGAAAAATATAACAATTTCATGCTTGATACTCACCCACTGTCTGAGATTATTCTCTCAACACTTTCTGATACAAGAATAAACATATACATTTTAAAACATGCTTACCGAGGCAGGATGGTTCCAACATATTCAGTAACGAAAATTCAGATGGACTCTGTAGGTTCATCATTCGAAGGCACATTCTCACCATCAAGGACTTGATATTCACAGGCCATGGTTTGAGTAATAAGTAGACAGGAATATAGAGAGCATATCGAAACCAGCACACAAGTGGAGTGGTGATCTTGCCGTTGGGTGACTCAGACATTCGCTCAATTGTTGGAAAGAGCAGAAAACAGCGAATGATCTATAATAAAAAACATTCTTTGATGAGAAAGTTTCTTTTTTTATTTTTATTTTATTATTATTATTATTATTTTTTGTCTTTTTGCTATTTCTTTGGGCCGCTTCCGTGGCATATGGAGGTTCCCAGGCTAGGGGTCCAATCGGAGCTGTAGCCACCGGCCTACACCAGAGCCACAGCAACGCAGGATCCGAGCCGCGTCTGCAACCTACACCACAGCTCACGGCAACGCCCGATCCCCAACCCACTGAGCAAGGGCAGGGACCGAACCCGCAACCTCATGGTTCCTAGTCGGATTCGTTAACCACTGCACCACGACAGGAACTCCGATGAGAAAGTTTCTTAAGGGCTAAGTCACTGCTTTATTGTTTCCTCTATATAGTATCAACAAATGACTGGGTTTTAGAACAGGGCTGAGAAGCAGCACGCTTCACTGCCCACTACCAATCGGGGTAGGATTTACGGGTGTCCCTTAGGTTGCTGGGGTTTATTTTCAGGGTGAGAAGAAAACCAGATTCCTAGATAACTTCTTGATTGTGACAGCAATTCACAATCATTGCTGAAAGAAGGAATGAATGTATCATTGTAGTAGTTACACCAATTTGATTGACTAATGATAGCACAAGAGAATAAAGCTCCATAAAAGACATACAAGTTCTATGTCTAGTTAGAATTTCTTTTATTGATTATATTGGGAGATAGCTTACCTCCTTTTTTTTTTTTTTTTTTTTTTTTTGGCTTTTTAGGGCCACACTCGCGGCATACAGAGGTTTCTAGGCTAGGGGTCCAATCAGAGCTACAGCTGCCAGCCTATGCCACAGCAACATCAGATCTGAGCTGTGTCTGCGACCTACACCACAGCTCACAGCAATGCCAGATCCTTAACCCACTAAGCGAGGCAGGGATGGAACCCTCAACCTCATGCTTCCTAGTCAGAGTCGTTTCTGCTGCGCCACCACGGGAACTCCAAGATAGCTTACTTTTGAAAAGTTCCTCTATTCCTTAATTTTACCAGCCAAAGATAATCTTCAACGGTCCAAATATATTTTTAACAACTGATTCAACCTCAATAAAGTGTAGGCCAGGAGTTCCCATCGTGGTGCAGTAGTTAACGAATCTGACTAGGAACCATGAGGTTGCAGGTTTGATCCCTGCCCTTGCTCAGTGGGTTAAGGATCCAGTGTTGCCATGAGCTGTGGTGTAGGTCGCAGACACGGCTCAGATCCCGTGTTGCTATGGCTCTGCCGTGTTGCTACAGCTCCAACTGGACCCCTAGCCTGGGAACCTCCATATGCCACGGGAGCAGCCCTAGAAAAGGCAAAAATAAATAAATAAATAAATAAAAATAAATAAATAAATAATTAAGTGTAGGCCAGGGACAAGGGAAGTTGGAAATTTCTACCCATGTGGGAAAATGTTCAAGGACAAAAATATTATTTCAGCTCAATTCATCACAATATCAAGAAATATATTTCAATAATACTATGGAAGAAAATCACTAAAACATTTTAAATTTATCAGTACTTATCATATTAAATTTTAAAAATTAACATATGAAAATAATTTCTATCAGAGATCTGAAAAGTCAAAATAGTTAAGAACAAACCGTATTAATAACAGAGTAACATAAATGTAACATATGTGGAACAGATCACCAATGCTAATAGACCATAGAACAGGATACAAGAATGGATACATAATTTACTTTAAAATAAACTTTTAAAATGTTAAGTATAATATATTTATGGAAAGTATATAAAACATAAATGTTCAATTTAACAAATAATTTATAAAATGAACATATGTGTGGGTCAAGAAACAAAACACTGCCAACATGTCATCTTCCAATCTTAACTCCGTCCTCTGGTCACATCCTAGGTAACCTCTATCCTGACTTTCTTACTTTCCTTTGTATCAATATCCAGCATTCCTTAACACTGCAATCACTTCCTTATTTGGCTTTACACTGACACTTATCCTGTTATAAACTGAACTGTGTCTCCTCTAAACTGGTATGACTTAAGTCCTAACTCCCAAGGTGACTGCATGTAGAGATGGGTAATTAAGGTTATATGAAGTCCTAAGAGTGGGGTCCTACTCGAGAGAATTGATATCCTTATAATGACAGACACCAGAGAGCTTACTCTCTTCCTAAGAGCACACAGAGAAGAGGTCTGGTGAACACACAGGAGAAGGTGGCCTTCTACAAGCCAGAAAGAAGTTTCACCAGAAACTGACAATGCTGGCATGCTGATCTTGGCCTTCCACCTTCCAGAACTGTGAGAGAATAAGTACAAGTTGTTTAAGCCACCCAGTCTATGGACTTTTGTTATCGCAGTTTGAGCAGACTAATACCTATCCCTTAATACCATAGTTAACTTTTGTCTATTAATGAACTTTATATGAATGTAATCATTAAGTATGTTTTTGTATTTCACTTCCTTCACTCAACACTGTTTATAAGATCTATCCATGTCAATAACATGTAGCAATAGCTCATTTTCTTTGCTATACAGTTTCCATTGTAAGAACACAATTTCTTTATTTTATTGATAGTTATTTGGGTTGTTTTTACAAATATGCTGCTATGAATATTTTTATACATGTCTCTTATGTATGTGTGTATGTATTTCTGTTGACTATATCGCTTCAAAGTAGAAATACGGGGTCATGTGAAATGCATATGTGCAGCCTTAGTAGATAATTCCAAATGGTCTTCCAAAGAACCTGCACCAATTTACTCCCTTACCCTCTACATGAGGGTTCATATTGTTACATATCCATACTACATTTGGTACTGGCCAATTTGTAATTGTAATTGTAACTGCAATTGACTAACCTGGTGTTTAGAGGTATTTCATTGTGGCTCTAATTTATGCTTCTCTGATGCTGAATAAGGCTGAAAAAGTTTTATGTTTTTTGGACATTTTCCACAAACTCTGAAGTGCTTATTTAAGTCTCTTGCACATTTTTCTATCAGACTTTTTTTTCTTATTAATTTGTAGAAGTTGTTTTTTTATTCTGGATACCAGTTCTTTGTCATGCTGCAGTCTTTGGCTTGCCCATTCACCCCTTATTCTTATTTTTTTCTTAATGGAGATAAGTTCTTAAGTGTGATGCACTTGCACTTAACAGTCTTTTCTTTTACAGTGACTGTTCTTTGTCCCTGTTTCAGAAATGCCTCTACAGCCTCAAATCACGAAGGTATTATTTTTTCATTCAAAATGCTTTCTTAGAAATTAGATAATGCTACTTCTTATCTTTTCTACCATGTGGATTTAAGCCCTGGGCTATGTTTAACTTCAGTTATGAGTCTGTTCCTTTGATTTCAGGCATCAGTGATTTGCCATTTCCCTTATGTATTTACATTCCTTCTTCTGGATGAACTTAATGCACTCTTCCTAGTAGGACCTCACGGTAAAAGTGGGTTTTTGTGGACTCAGTCTGTTTTTCACCTTCCACTGGTCAACAGTCCTTTTTCATAGTAAGCGGTTTGGTGGCACTGACCCAATGTTAAAGTTGATCAGGTAATGCCTGTCAGTCTGCCTTCACGTCTTGCTTGCTAATAGAGAACAGGCATTAGAGGGTAAAAACTTTGGAGGACTCTTCTTTCTAATCGTGCTCTTCTTGTTTTTCCTTGGTCATATCTATCAGCTAAATGCTCGGCCATTTCCTGCAGATTTTTCCTTTTCTCTCAACAATATCTGAGATATTTTAGTTGTTTCTTGTTTGGTCACAATAATTTGACCTCTACTAGATCTCCTCTGTCACATAAGTAAGAACATACTGTTCCCTGTGGCCTTCTTTGGGAGCAAGGAGCCACAGCCTTTTCAGATGATTTTTAAAATGCTGGATTGGTAACAACACATTACAAAATGCTCGTAATGTGCTATTTGAATGAATGCCGGTTTTCAGCCAGAATGGAAGTTTCTGCCATCTTGGCATCTTCTCAAGTACAAAGCAGAGGAGATGCTAGATGGATTGTACTTAATAAAGACTTTATGGGGCATTCATGGGCACTTAGGGGGGAGAGCACTAGAAGGGCCTCTAGAATGTCACAGATGATCCAGAATCCTCCAATCAGAGCAAGCTACCTATACTACAATGGGTTTATATAAGCGTTATATATAAAGAGTCTCACAAAGGTTATGAGATCTCTGTATAGTCTGACTGGACAAGAAATGTCAGTTAAGGGAATCACTCTCCCTGGATACCATTTTCAGTGTGAACTCAGTGCATCTGAACACAAACAGGCAAGGAAGGAGATCAGCTTCGGAACCCCGGTACTTTTCTGACACTTGGTCGTCTGCTTCTTTCCTTCTAACTTAACATGGGGATACAGCATTCCCGATTCATCAGCCATGACAATGGCGTAGAGGACACAGGGGAAGTAGAGTATGGAGCACAAGCATCATGACTATACTATCTTTAGTCTCAGGAAGCTTAAGTAAAGAACCTGACAGCTTTCTGACATCTGCAGGGCTCTTGAACAGGTCTCCCCTTTTCGTATTCTACATATGCTGGGTATGCTGCTATGTCATCTTTGCCTCTCTGTTAAAAGATATTCTTCAGGACTGCTCCCAAAGGCTCAAAGTCAAATGGGTTGCTGTCTCTCTTAGAGATGCTGAATATGCCCTTTAGACTGGCAAAAATTAAGAAATCTAATAATACCAACTACTGACAATGTGGATCACCAAGAGCTTTTAAACAATACGGCATGAGATCTTAGCCTTTTCTCCTTTGTTTCTGAAAGTACAATCACTTTAGTGGGTATCTGCAACTCATACAGAAAGTAAATTTAATCATATTATCACATGTAATTCAGGGATCTGGCATTTCACTTGGATACCAAAGACCATGCTTTAAGAGCCCGAGAGGTAGAAAAGCCACTGGAGTGGTGCTACAGTTAACCACTGATTTTATACCTTCAAATGGACACTTCTTCTCCTCTCATTTGTGTAATTCTTTTTTTTTTTTTTCTTTTAAATGGCAGCACCCGCAGCATATGGAAGTTTCCAGGCCAGGGATTAAATCTGAGCCACAGCTGTAACCTACACCACAACTGGGGCAATGCCAGATCCTTTAACTCACTGTGGCAGGCTGGGGATCCTTCAACTCACTGTGCCAGGCCGTGCCTCCGTAATGACCTTAGCTGCTGCAGTTAGATGCCTAACCCACTGTGCCATAGCCGGAACTCCCTTGGGTAATTCCAACATCATGAGTCCTTTAACTCCTGTAAGTGCTGCCGATGTTCTGTTGGACTTAAGGCCTGAGAGGCAAACAGGGGTGGATTTCACTTGTAGGGGTGGATGTCTACAAAGCAGTCTTGGGTAGTGAGAGAGGTAGCGATTCTCAGTGTCCGGCTGAAGGGCTAAGAAGGAGCTACCTTCCCCATCTCACAGGAAGAGTTCTAGCAGCTGCAGGGGCAGCAAGGACAACGACGAAGAAACTGACTTCTCAGCGTCAGCTGGGCTCTCGTTTGTCAGTCCCACCTGGAGCTATAGGAACATGATCCAGTAAGGAAGCCAGGTCGGCCACAGTTCACAGTCACTGCAGGCTCCTTGGCAGCCAGTATTCTTCAGTAATATCTCTAAAAGCTCTATGGCCTAGTCTTTCAGTTTTAGGTTCATAATCTACCTGAAACTGATTTTTACATGTGGTGTGAAATATGGATCTAATTTAATTTTTTTCCATATGGAAACTCAATTGCAAAGGCTGTCCTTTCCCTGCTTCTCTGCAGTGACAATTGTGTTGTAAATCCTGTGCCTGTACATGTGACCAGGTCCTTTCCAGGGCTCTATAATCTGTTCTACTGGCCTGCTTTTCCAACTCTGTGCCAAGAGCGCAATGTCTTACTTACTAAAGCTTTATATTTTGATATTTGGTAGAGTTAGTTAAACCCCATCTTCTTGTTCTTCAAAAATGCCTTGAGTATTTTTGGCTCTCTGCGTTTCATAAACATTGTGGAACTGACTATTCAAGTTCCTCAGATATCTTGTTGAGATTTTGATTGGAATTGCATGAAATTTATAAATCAATTTGAGGAGAGGTAATACCTTTACAATATTGAGGTTTCCAACCCATGAATGTGAGATAGTTCTCCCTTTATTATAAATCTTTACTGTCTCTAAAAATGTTTTATAGATTTTTACATGTAGTCATCTTGCACAATTTTGTCAGATTAGGTACTTATTATTTTTAATTCTACTATAAATAGGATACTTGAAAATTTTCATTTTCTTTCCTTCCTTCCTTCCTTCCCTCCTTCCTTCTTTCTTTCTTTTGGCTGTGCCTGTGGCATGAGGAAGTTACTAGGCCAGGGATCGAGCCTGCACTACAGCAGCAAATCTGAGCTACTACAGTGACAATGCTGGATCCTTAACCCATTGTGCCACAAGAAAACTCCTAGAGTGTTATTTTATAAATGGTTGGTGCTTGGAGTTCCCGTCGTGGCTCAGTGGTTAACGAATCCGACTAGGAACCATGAGGTTGTGGGTTCGATCCCTGGCCTTGCTCAGTAGGTTAACGATCCGGAGTTGCCGTGAGCTGTGGTGTAGGCTGCAGACATGGCTCGGATGCTGTGTTGCTGTGGCTCTGGCATAGGCCAGTGGCTATAGCTCCGATTTGACCCCTAGCCTGGGAACCTCCATATGCCATGGGAGCGGCCCAAGAAATGGCAAAAAGACAAAAAAAAAAAAAAAAAAGGTTGTTGCTTATATATACACAATATGCATTATATATGTATGTTGATTTTGTGTCCAGCAAATTCACTGTCTTTTATCAGTTCTAAGAACTTGCCTGTATATTCTTATGCATTTTCTAAGTACAGATTCATATTATCTATGATTAATGAGGGTTGTTTCTTCCTATCAAATACTTATATCCTTTCTTTTTCTTACCTTACTGAGTTGGCCGAAACTTTAATACAACAGTGAATAGAAATAATTACTGCTCCTGCTCCTGCACTCAAAGGAGAAATTTCAAAATGATGGGTACTGAAGGTTTTCTAGATATATACTTAGAATAACAAAATTTCCTCAATTCCTAGTTTGCTAATTCTTTTTTAAAATCATATGGATGCTGACTTTATTTAATTTTTTGGATGCTGACTTCTATCAAATACCTTCTCTATACCTATTGAGATGATCATAAGATTTTTCTTCTTTTATTTTTTAATGTGGCAAACTGTCAGTTGATTTTCTAACATGAAACTAACTTTCCATTCTTGGGATAGACCCATCTTAGTCATGATACATACTTCTTGTATGTTTCTTTATTTGGTTTCCTAATATTTTGTGTAGAACCTTTTGCATGTTGATGATTAAGCCTGGCCTGAAACTTGCTTTTCTTATATTATTTTTTCTAGGTCTGCATATAAAGTTTTGCTAGTTTGAGAAAACTAAGTTGGAGAACATGGCTTCCTTTCCATTACTTAGAGGATTTTGTAATATAATAGAATAATTTGTTCTCTGAATATTTGATAGAACTCAATAGTGAAGTCTAGAGTTTTATTTTCAGAAAATTTTGACTATTGATTGACTCAGTTTCTTTAAAGGCTTAGGACCATTCAGGCTTTCTATTCTTCTTTAGAATGTGGTTTTTTTGGTTTGTTTATTTTGCTTTGTTTTTTTTGTCTTTTTAGGGCCACACCCATGGCATATGGAGGTTCCCAGGCTAGGGGTCTAATGGGAGCTGAGGCATCTGGCCTACTCCACAGCCATGGCAACACGGGATCTGAGCTGCGTCTGCAACCTACATCACAGTTCATGGCAACACCGGATCCTTGGGTTGAGCAAGGCCAGGGATGGGACCTGTGTCCTCATGGATTCTAGTCAGGTTCACTAACACCGAGACATGACGGGAATTCCTAGAACCTGTTTTGATGTTATCTTTTTTCTAGAAATTTACCCATTTCATTTAAACTTCCAAATTTATTGGCACAAAGTTATTTATAATATCCGGCTATTATACTTCAATCTCTTGAACTTCAATCTCTGGACAACCAGCAGTGATATTACCTCTTTTATTCCTGATACTATTAATACCTGATAGAGGAAACCTCTTACAATTACGAAGGAACCCTCTTCATTTCTAGTAATATCTTTCCTATAGGGCTTATTTTGTTTAATATTAACATAGCTACACTAGCTACGGTTAGAATTTGCCAGATATACTTTTCCCCTGTCTTCTACTATCTACCTTTCTAAAGCCTTATATTTAGAAGATATGGTTGGATTTTTAGCTCTACCTAATCTGACAGTATTTGTCTTTTAACTAAAATGACTAATATATTTACTACATTTTCACTTTAAAAATGCCAATATTTTGGAGTTAAATGTAAAATCTTATTTTGTGCTTTTTATTTTGTGTATCCCTTGACCTCATCTTCTTTCTTACCATCTTTTGCATGCAAAAGATATAAATAATAAAAATATGTGTCAGTAAACACTAAATAAATGAGTAAATGATATAACAATGAATAAAACAGGATGTTAATGTCACAATAAATGATTAATAATTAAAAATAGTTATATGACAATTTAAGGAATAACTATCAAAATGAAATTATAAATAAGTAATTACGAGATGTGTAGTTAAGTCTCCAGGCCCACGGAGGGATACGAAAAAAGAAGATAATGAAAAAGACTAGGAATTGCTGGTATAGCTTCTTTTTTTTTTTTTTTTTTGTCTTTTTGTCTTTTTGCCATTTCTTGGGCCGCTCCCGCGGCATATGGAGGTTCCCAGGCTAAGGGTCCAATTGGAGCTGTAGCCGCCGGCCTACGCCAGAGCCACAGCAACGCAGGATCCAAGCCGTGTCTGCGACTTACACCACAGCTCCCTGCAATGCCGGATCATTAACCCACTGAGCAAGGGCATGGATCGAACCTGCAACCTCATGGTTCCTAGTCGAATTTGTTAACCACTGCGCCACGACGGGAACTCCTGGTATAGCTTTTTAAACAGGGTATTTAGATAAGGCTTCAGTGAAAGGTCACATCTGTGTAAAGGCAGCTATGGAGTGAGCTGGAAGATATTTGGACAAAGAATTTTTCTGGGAGAGGGAAAAGGAAGTGCAAAGACCATATGATAGACTCCATTTGGTGTGTTTGAGTAAAAGCAAGGAGAGCAGCACTGCCAGAGCACTGTGTGTGGGAGGAGAGCAGCTCAGGCGGTGACAATTGTGATCATAAGGGCAGTGGTGGGGACAGAGGATGGAGGGGCCAATAGGACTTTGGTTTTCACTCTGAGTAACTGAAAAGTCTTTGAAGGGTTTTGAAAACAGGGGTGACATATTTGACTTCATCTAAATAGGATTATTCTGGTTATATTATATTGTTATTACTGTCCTAGAAATACTGTATCAAAAATAAGAGTTATAAATATTGGGAAGACAAGATTACCATTATTTTCGGTTTATGTTTAAAACATTAAAAAAATTCATGTATAAAAATAACAGCTAAATACAAACATAAAAAGAAATGTACTGGATTTCCTTTGTGGCACAGTGGGTTAAGGATCTGGCATTGTCACTGCAGTGGCTCAGGTCATGGCCATGGCACGGGTTCAATCTCTGGCCCAGGAACTTCCACATGCCATTGGTGCAGCCATAAAAAAACAAATAAGGAAATGTACTCCACTTATCTAAAGAAAACTTTAAAATCCAAAGAGATATTTGTTCTTCCATTTCAAAAGAGAATTCTCCAACTGTATTAATTTATCAATTCAATTCATTCAATTCCAATTAAAATAGTAAAAGACGATCCTTATTTTGAAATGTGACAAATGAAAAGAAATGCACTAAACCTACAAATTCTGAAAAAGAAGAGAAGGGAGATTAGCTCTAACAACTATTACACATATTATGAAGCTACAATAGTTAAAACTGTATGATCAGGAGTTCCCACCGTGGCTCAGTGGTTAACAAATCTGACTAGGAACCATGAGGTTGCAGGTTCAATCCCTGGCCTCGCTCAGTGGGTTAAGAATCCAGCGTTGCTGCGAGCTGTGGTGTAGGTCACAGAGGCGGCTTGGATCTGGCGTTGCTGTGGCTGTGGTGTAGGCCAGCAGCTGTAGCTCTGATTGGACCCCTAGCCTGGAAACCTCCATATGCCATGGGCATGGCCCTAAAAAGACAAAAAACAAAAAAAAAACAAAAACAAAACAAACCCAAAAAACCCCCCGAAAAACTGTATGAACAGAAAAGGATCTCACAACTCAATGGAACAAAAGAAGAGTCTAAAAATAGACCTGAACAGGAGTTCCCGTGGTGGCGCAGTGGTTAACGAATCCGACTAGGAACCATGAGGTTGCGGGTTAGGTCCCTGCCCTTGCTCAGTGGGTTAATGATCCGGCGTTGCCGTGAGCTGTGGTGTAGGTTGCAGACGTGGCTCAGATCCCGCGTTGCTGTGGCTCTGGCATAGGCTGGTGGCTACAGCTCCGATTCAACCCCTAGCCTGGGAACCTCCATATGCCGCGGGAGCGACCCAAGAAATAGCAACAACAACAACAACAACAAAAAGACAAAAGACAATAAATAAATAAATAAATAAATAAATAAATAAATAAATAAATAAATAAATAAAAATAGACCTGAGCATACATGGGAATTAAATTTATGATAAAGGTAGCAGTAGAGAAAAAAAAAAAAAAAAGAGCTGTTCAATAAATACCATTGGGAAAACTAGAATTACTTAAAATGGCAAAAGATGTGAGATGAATGTCCATAATTAGGCCCGGTTACATAAATTACGATATATCCATATAATGG
Organism: Sus scrofa; assembly: GCF_054392235.1. Taxonomy (NCBI): domain Eukaryota; kingdom Metazoa; phylum Chordata; class Mammalia; order Artiodactyla; family Suidae; genus Sus; species Sus scrofa. The sequence goes on along the minus strand of NC_139385.1, from coordinate 129,757,907 downwards.
AATACTCTGCCATAATGAACATTAAGTAGATTTGCATGTGCTGACAATGAAGATATCCAAATTCTGTTTCTTCTTTGAAATCAGAGGGTGGGATTGTTGAAAAAAAGGGAACTAGTAAGTTTCAAAGGTGACATTCTAAGTCTTGGGGCTCTTATTTTTCTTTATATTTTGAAAGCACAAAGGTAATTTTGATTATTTTCAGGTTCTTCAATAATACCTGGAAAATTAGATGTCATTGAATAATGTAATCTCCACTAACTGGAATTTAACTATTTAACTTTTTATATTCTTTTCTTCTCCAGGCAACTTTTTTTTTTTTTTTTTTTTTGTCTTTTGTCTTTTAGGGCCACACCTGCAGCACATGGAGGTTCCCAGGCTAGGGGTCCAATCGAAGCTGTAGCTGCCGGTCTACACCCCAGCCACAGCAATGTGGGATCTGAGCCATGTCTGCGACCTACACCACAGCTCACGGCAATGCCAGATCCTTAACCCACTGAGTGAGGCCAGGGATCAAACCCGCGTCCTCATGGATGCTAGCTGGGTTCGTTAACCACTGAGCCACAGCGGGAACTCCATCTTTTAACCGTATTAGTAAATAACCAAACCAGCTACTACCAGGGATTTGGTTTTAAAAAAATAATTGCAGGGGAATAATGTGAGGTCAGTACAGTTAATCCTAATCCCCTAAATTTTCTGCATTTATAATTGCACCATAGACGACAAGAGAAAATACTCACAACTAGGACTTGCAGGTACTACAAATTCTTCAAGAGAGTAGAACTAAGTTATGATCTATTATATTCTGTTTATAGAAGCAGGAAAGTATGCTAAAACACATTATAAACATTTTAAATGGGAAAGTTAGAAATAAATTTTTTTGGTGTTTTTTCCTCCCCTGGCCAATCCACAGTTAACCACAACAATCAACTAACAAAAATAATCTATTTTCCAAGAAGTCTGGTAATTGAGTCCCGTATGGTAACTTACTGCTCATTTTAATTTCAAGTTTATTCACTTCAAAATAAGAGGCTTCTTTGTGTTTATTAAAATGTCCTCAAAGACTTAGAGAATAAAAATGGTTAATACAGTTACTGTCATACTAAGAAATGTACCATACGGATTCCATGCTAGTTATGTAACCCACAGTACATAAGGAACTTCAGACTGATCAAATCAGCTGGCAGAAAGAGGAAGCAATCCATTATTTTGTATAAACGATCCATTACTGTGACCCGTGTTAAACAAAACTGCATGCAAGGGAAACTCTAAAAACACATGAGTAACTACAGGGTTACATTTGGTTGATCTGTATCAATAACAAATTGAGAATTAAAGTGCACTCTGATATCATGGGAATGTACCGAAACAATAAGGAAGTTCTAATATGTACTCTGAATGCATCATTGCCTCTCAAAAATATAGGAAGACCAAGGATTCTTTATCACAACTAATTCTTAGTTGATGAGACTGGTTTTCCTCTCTTGCCTTTGGAGAGCAATGGTTATTACCTGTTGGGTGAAACTTATACTTTTCCTAGATGTCATAATGATAATTTCAAAGAAATGTATAGTCAAAATTTGATAGGATAAGGCGCAGTAATGAAAATTTCTTTTATTCACATAGAAACCTATTGGCAAAAAAATCAGCGAGGTCAGGGAAGTATACCCAATTTTATAACACAGCTGTGCAGAGTAGGTTTCCAAATCTGTGTACATGACAAAACATTTTCTTATGTTACTTTCTCATTAAAGAAAGAACTTCTAGGCTGGCCAATTCATTCTACTCTAAGGAAACATTTTCATATATTTCACATTCTCATTTGAAATTTAACAGAGTCAACTTTTGATAATGAAGCACAACTGTGTTTTCTTGAATAGTATAGGAAAGCAAATATACACTTTGGGACTTTTATATAGGGTATGTTTGGGGGCTTAGAGACAGTATTTTGATGTTTATTTTTCCTGAATTTATTATTATTATTGTTAGTCATTTTCCAGAAAGGAAGAAACATTTTGAAATATAGCTATATGGTAAGGAGTATGATATTCAGGTGTGGTTTGTGTGCAATCTGTTCCATTAAATAGGCATTTTTTTTTAAAGGAGTAAAATCTAAAAAAATCTTCAATATACTTATACTGTTCAGATAGCTTATTGTGGATTCAACCATTTTTCTGGGGTGCAGTAATGATGCCTACATGTTATGACTAAATGAAGCCATGATAAACAGTAACTCAGTATCTTTAAAAGAACAATATCACTGCTACTTTCCCTATTTGCTTATCAGCTGAGCCCACCTTGCTGCAGTAATGGCAGGGTACTTCCCCATTGTACAAGCTGAAAACAAGAAAACATAGCACAGTTTTTCTTTTTATATGACTGCCAACATTGTTAAGACATGTTAGAGAACATGCAGTATAAACCAGGCAGCTTTCAAAGATAAAGCTGCTAGTCGTCAAAGCACAGACCTAGTAAGAACAATCCTAATTTAGTTTATGTCTTCTCTTCAAAAGGTTGTTTTCTTCTCCTTTGAATAAGACTGGGCTTACTTAATCATATGCATGCAGTTTATAAACTGCAAATCCCATTCTATTTTAATAATTAAGAGCTTACTTTTTGAGATCTTATATTCTGCCTTAACAATTTCATATATCACTAAGGCAGGAATATGCCCCACAGTAGGGAAGTGTTTAGAATAATAGCAGCAATGACAGCTTACTATCTTTCAGGAACTATGCTAATATACTCTATACACATTATTTCATTTAATATACATAACAACCTTATTAAGTAAGTTTCTTCATTCCCTTGATGAGAAAACTGAGGTTTAGCTACAAAGTGACAAAGATGATGTATGGACCTAAGCAGGGTGAATTTAGAAGCCATGCCATTAACCATTAATTATACCATATACTTGCAGACCAGACAAAATTTCTTAGAAATTATTATTGTTTGGTGACATACTTCCCTATGGTTGAAACAATCACTGCTATTATTGTTAGAGATAGGCCAATATTTATAGGTGTTTTGAATCACTCAGCTTTAGATCATTTAATTTTATCATAAGAAGTAAAGCAACTATTGGCTACTGAAAAAGAAATTATGCCATTTCAATATGTTCTGCTTAAGGTAGATGGCATTCATGAAACTGACCACTTTTACCATTTTCCATTAGTGTGAATTATACTCAGATCTTCTGGGGCAGAAATTTTTCCAAACTTTAAGTACTTGAATGTTAAAAAAAAAAAAAAATTTAGAGCCGTTTCATGCACTTAATCTACATGTCAGGGTTGCTAATTACAAGGAACACTGCTTGCACATTTGCAGAGATATTAAATAACTTATGATTACACTTTAACATTTGAAACACAGATTCAAAATCTTCCTATCACCCATTCTTCTCAAGCTTCTGTAATTTTATATACTTCACATTTATTTTGTTTTGAATGCAAAATGCTCTTCTCCTCAGCCTAAAATCTCTTGGAATCTACTTTCTTCTTTCAGATTCAGAATCACTAAGAACTCAGATAGAATGATGCTCTCAGATGCTTCTTTACAAGCTGCTCTGGAGTACAGCAATCTGTTACAGAGCACCTCTTATTCCGAGTTGAGCAGTGTTTTCTAGGCAGCCTCAGAATTCGGTGAATGGTGAGAAGAGCAAACCCATCCCCATGTCTACAGCTCCAACGTTCTCACAAAGCTATGGCCTTTGGCAACGTCACCTTCTCTTGGTTAAGAATGGCAAAGCTACACAGAATCTGAAAGGATGGCTTTCCTGACCAAAAAGTTGCTATTTGGCAATTCTCTCAACTTGGAGCTGGGATACTCTATGTGGGCCAGAAAGCAAAAACCCCCAACTACTTGACAATGGGCTTGGGACTTTTCTAAGTTGAAACTATAGGCTTTTAAAGCTTAAGCCACTTGAAAGAGTCATCCCTCTGGGTTTACTGACTGATACATTGTTACCTCCGATGATAGACCAGATACTATGGTGAATGCTGGAGACGGAATGGTGACTGAGACAAAGAGTCTCTGCTTTTAGAGTCTTAAAGTCTAATAGGAGAAATATTTATGGCAACTGCACCTTAGGCATCATGCTATGGGAAACAGTACAATAGAAACATAAAAAATGGGCATTAGAAACCTCTTACTCATCATGGCCTAGAAACCTTTGAAAAGGGCCATGGCAAAAGAAATTGTTTGACATTCCCTGAATACCTACAGAAGCAAAGCGTGATGACAGAGCTCAGGGTGATCCGGGGAAACTCTGCTGGAAGATGCTGTGAAACATGTACACTTCAGTTCCACACACTGAAATGGCCCTTTTATAGTTGAGTGAAGACGAGGAAAAGGTACCCACCACAGGTTTTTAGACTAGCAAGAGCAGTACGTGGCAGGGCCCTTGGCAGAGGCACCCACTGGGTGCAGGCTAAAGCGCCAGACAACAAGGGACTTTCGCCACAGAATCTACGCCAGTAAACACGCCCAGCTAGTCAGAAGTCGAAGGCACAAAGTATGGCAAAGTATGTCCCATTTTATCTGGCAGAAGGCAAATCCAACAGTTAGGAAAGCCAAGACCCCTTGGGATACAGGTTTAAAACTTGAGAAAATAAGCAGTTAACTCAATGGCAAGAGGTTAGGCCCAGATAACTGAAGGAGGTCCATAAACCTCAGTGCCAGCTTGGATAATGAAATAGATAAGAGTCTGCCCTCCTTTCAATTCAGGAAAAAATAAGGATATATCAAGGATGTGTGTATCTTAACATATCTTTTCCCTCACAGGTCTCTGAGGGGGGTGCTCCTGCATCCACTGTCATCCAGACACACAGCTTCCTGAGGCTTCCACTGCCTCACTGGACTTCAGAGACCTTACTTCTACAGAGCCCAGAGAGGGCCCAAGTGCCTCTGGGAAGGCCCTTACCTACCCCTAAAGGATTGGCTTACATTCCTGAGAGTCTTTAAACATCTCTGCCAACTAACTTAACAGTGCATTTGACACATAAATATGATAGTTCACTAATTTATTAATTAAAAATGCCCCATTGTATCTGAAAACGCTATAGGATGAAAATTGGAATTATATACTCTGTTGCCAGTTCAAATTTTAGTCACCAACTTAAAAAAAAAAAAATAAACCCATTTATTTGAAAAGATTTTGAGAGGTAAAGGGCCATGATATATTTAACTTTGAAACAGTTCAGAAAGAACCATTTTTTATATATAACTATTATACATATATATATATGTATAATATATATACACACACATACATACATATATATGTATATATATGTATGTATGTGTATATACATGTATATACATGTATATATATGTATATACATATATATATAATATATATACACACACATACATACATATATATATATATATATATATATATATATATGCATACACATGCCCTTGATTTCCCTACACCCCCATGTATAATACATATAATATAGAGAGAGAGCGAAAGAGAGAGGGGGAGAGAGAGGGGGGGAAAAAAATAGCAGATGGCAGAAGAGGGGGAGCAAATAACATAGCAAATGAAGTAAAATATTAACAGTAAATCAGGTTAAAGTAAATACAGTGTTCTATGTGCTATTCTCATTCTTGCAACTCTTCTGTAAGCTGGAAATTATTTCCACGTCAAGGGTTATAAAGTACAGTACAGTCCACCACTGCCCTCTATCCCCCAGCTGAGGCACTTCTAACCTCCTTATCTTGCTCTACTCTTTTATCAAGGTCGCCCCGTCTTTGACCACATTAATGTGTATGTTTATTACCGTCTCCCCTTAGCAGACTATCAGCTCTGAGAGGGCAGGGCCCCTTTCCTGTTTTGTTCACGTCCATTCCAGGGGCTCGGTGACAGCACAAAGACATTGCAGACTGAATGAATGAAATCCAGGCTGAGGGGCCGTGCCCAGGTCAACTGCCTCATCCAATACACCTAAGCAACTCCTCTTCCCCAGGCCCAGCTCAGGCCTGCAGGTTAATTCTGCACCGAAGTTAAAGGAGAGAGCTTTCCGGGCATGGAGAAAGGCAGGGGAAAAGGGCCATCATGGAAAAGAGGATTAAGCGAGAGGGCAGCACTGAATGCTGCCCCCCTCACATGCAAACACCAGTCCCTCACACATTTTCCTGATGATGTTGCCCTCAGGCAGGAGAGCTGAAGATTTCACATGAAGGAACGGAATGGCTCTAGAGAAAGAACACACTGATGGTGACACTGGGAAATAGAACCACCACCAAAAAAAAAAAAAAAAAAAAAAGTCAGGATCTCTGTCCAGTCATACTGCAGTGAAGTTGCCCAGCTGACCACCCTCCCGCCCTTGCAACAAAACCTCCTGGGATTTCCAGTGCTTCATTCCTAAATATGAATAGATAACAAAGGAATGTCAGACATTTGAGAAAGCGTCAATTATAGCAGACAGGTCAATATAAGCAAAACATGAAAAACGGAATTCAGAATGGATAGAGATAATGCAAGAGTACAGCAAAACTCCAAAAATTTGCTTTCTCAGACAGACAGAGATACTCATGAGATAAAAAGGATTCTAGGAGTTCCTGTCATGGCTCAGTGGAAATGAATCTGACTAGCATCCATGAGGTTGCAGGTTCAATCCCTGGCCTCGCTCAGTGGGTTAAGGATCAAACATTGCTGTGAGCTGTGCTGTAGGTCACAGACACAGCTTGGATATAGCATTGCTGTGGCTGTGACGTAGGCCAGCAGCTACAGCTCTGATTGGACCCCTGGCCTGGGAACCTCCATATGCAGTGGGTGCAGCCCTGAAGAAAATAAAAAGGATTCTACAAGAATGGAACAAGGAACAAAAAATTATCTTAGCAATTATTTGTATGAAGACTGAAGTCAAAATTTAATTAGGGAGTTCCCTTCTGGCACAGTGGGTTAAGGATCCAGCATTGTCACTGCAGTGGTTGGGGCTGATGCCATGTTGCGGGTTCGACCCCTGACCTGGGAACTTCAAGGTACCCTGGGTGCACCGCCCTCCCCCCAAAAAAAAGTTTAAATGAATTCCAGATAAGCCAGAGGGGAAAAAAATCCCATATTTCTCATCATATAGAACTTTTAAAGGACACAGAGAAATGAACAAAGGAAATTGAAATAAATCAAGAGACTTTTCTGGAACATGTGAATAATTGGAAAACAAGCACAAAAAATATTAGAAAAGTTTTCAGTACCTAAGGATGCCAGTTTCCAGATTAAAAAGGATAAACAGTCCAGGGACTATCATCACAAAATATAATAATGGGGATAAAGTGAAGATTCCAAAACTGTCCAGAGAAAAAAACAGGTCACATAAAGAACAAAAAACTCAAAAGTAGCATATTTTTCAAGGCAAAGCTTGAGCTGGAAGCTAGGCAATGGTGGTGACAGTGGCCAGGGGGAGTGGGGATGGCAGGCTAGACTACTGCACAAGAATCTGCCTGCCAGGAACAATGAGAAAAACTGGAAAAAGGATTTTTTTTTTAAAGTGCCTTTGAAAGCATCAAAGGCAGAGGAGATATGAAGGGCCAAAATTCTAGAGAAGAAGGAAACTCAGAGAAGTGTGCTGAAATAGCTCTTCTTAGTTATTTACTAATTTGCAAGCAAAGGCTATAAGGCCAGGAGGCTGAACAGTTTCTGGATTATCTTCTGTGGCTCAAGGGTCAAAACTTGGGCACTTGGTACCCAGTAAAGAGAAGGCACCCTGGGCTTTCAGTGGGAACTACTAAAGTGCTACCCCTCAGAAGCAGTGAACTGTAAGCAGACCAGGCCTCCCAAAGATATCTTTGATTTAGGCCAGTTCCTCATGACATCAAAAGGATGGATCCTTACTATACCCGCTAGTCAAAAGCAAAAGTTAATCTTCTCTGGAGGAAGATAGAAGCCTTATACTATCTTAACAATTTTCCATATGTAATGTCAGGTATTCAATTAAAAAAGCACCTTACCAAGCAGTGATGGTTTCCTTTCTGTGTCAATGTGACGGGCCACTGGGTTAAGAGATACTTGGCCAAACATTATTCTGGGTGTCTGGGAGGGTGTTTTTGAGGAGACTGACATTTGAATCAGTAGACTTGGCAAAGCAGATTGCCTTCCCTAAAGGTAGGGGGCATCATCCAATCAGCTGAAGGTCTGAATAAAACAGAAAGGTTGAGTAAGAGAGAATTCCTTCTGCTGACTGCCTTTGAGCTAGGACTTTGTTTTTCTTTTTCCTGTCTTTGGAGTCCAAATGAAACACTGGCTTTTCCTGGATTCTGAGCTGGCCTGCTTTCAGACTAGAATCACACCATCAGCTCCCCTGGGCTTCCAGTTTACCAACTACAGATCTTGGGATTTGTCAGCCTCCACAATCGTGTTACCCATTTCCTTATGTTAATCTCTTTCTATCTATACACACATCCTACTGGTTCTGTTTCTCTAGAGAACACTTACTAATACATAAACATACTGAGGAACAAGGCAAAATGACCAAAAACAAAGAAGAAAAAAGCAGAAAAGAAATGTAAATACATAAGATTCAGGCACTGGAATCATAAAATATGAATTTCACTTATTTTTATTTTAAACATCATCTCTGAATTTTTATTTTTTAAGAATAAAAGTGGAGTTCCCGTTGTGGCACAGTGGTTAATGAATCTGACTAGGAACCATGAGCTTGCGGCTTTGATCCCTGGCCTTGCTCAGTGGGTTGGGGATCTGGCGTTGCCATGAGCTGAGGTGTAGGTTAACAGATGCGGCTTGGATCCCGTGTTGCTGTGGTATAGGCCAGTGGCTATAGCTCCGATTAGACCCCTAGCCTGCGAACCTCCATATGCTGCGGGAAGCGGCCCTAGAAAAGGCAAAAAGACAAAAAAAAAAAAAAAAAAAAAGAATAAAAGTAATTGTACTTTAAAACCTGTTGATAATGTAGAATTTTAGGAAATGGTAACTATACGAATAATAAAATTGAAATTCTGTAAGCAAAAAAATAGAAGAAATGAAATTGAGAACTCAACAGATGGGTTTCAAAGGAGTTTATACATAGCTGAATGAGGGTTAGTGAACTGGAAAATAAGACAGATTGAAGCAGGGAGAAAAAAAAAGAGTTACTGTGTGTAATTTATACTTCAATTAAAAAAAAAGAAAAGCTCAAAAATCTAATAGGGAGAATCAAACAAATATGCAATGCCTATAATACAAGGTGGGATATATAAGAATTTTGAGAAAAAGGGTCACAAAGGAAGGGCAGTAAAAATGGGAAGAAAGAGTTCACAAAGCAGTTTGCAATGATGATTCAAAAGGGTGGATTTGCTAGGTGGCAGTAGGAAAAACAGGAAGGAAGCAGACAGTAAGAAATAATAATAGTTAGGAGGGAGCACTAGGTATGTTACAGGACAGGTGCAGGGACTAAGACCGAAAGGGACAAGTTGAGGCCATCTTCCTCAGGGGACCTTGAGAAGAACTCCCCTGGGGCAACCAGACAATCAGAACTGTCCCTAAGACTTCATGAACTCGCTTCTGAATCAGTGCCAGTCCACATTCGTGTAATATTACTGAAGCCCTAGAACCTTCCTCCTCTGCAGTAGGCACAAGAAGCTCTTTGGCATTTTTCTGAGGGTAGTAGTTTATAAAAGAGGAAAAGGCCGAATCTCTAACACTCAGTTTGGCTTACTACAGAAGCTCCCACAATTATACTGGTGAGGAGATAAAATTATTTATTGAAAGGCAGTTCTAGACTGTCTACAGACTTCATTCCTACATGTTTCCCCTGGTCTCTGTGTCAATGATACTGGGAAATTATTTATTATCTTGTTTCCCAGGAACAGGTTATCAGAAATAATGCTGGCTTCCGTCTTTATCCATTTGTTAACATACCTCCCTGACACCTGATAATCTGGCTGCATCCCAACCACATACAATTGGTTGGAACTGGCTTGGAATATAAGATCGCAAAGCAACCACATTTCATTCTAGTGAAGCATCTTTCATTTAGTGCCTGCTAGGCTTTTTCTACTTCAGAGAATTTTTTGTGGCCTACATTGCATATTGTTCACAGATTTTCCATACAAGCAGGAAGGGAGGGTAAAATAGCCTCTTGCACAAGGAGTAACCGTATTAAAGTGTCCTTTCCTTCCTTTAAGAGCACGTTCATAGTTCATAGTTTTCATCTCCCAAAACTGAAAGACCTGAACAGAATCTTCTGGCTGGAATAAACAATAGCCACAAGAAAACAATTCCACAGAATTTTGCTCATGTCTCTACTTTTTCTGTTATCTCTTCTCTCACTGCTGTCCGCCGAGGCTCTAAGAATCTGCTCTTCTGTGAACATCCAGTTCATTGGCATAACAAGGTCTAAACGTAGCAAGGCACAAGCTCTATTTTTCAGACTTGTATCCCTCCCATTCCTATTGAATTCATAAAGACAATGTCTCTGCCTCAGCATGGGCCACTCACTCACTCATACCCTAGAGACTCTCTCTCTCTTTTTTTTTTGTCTTTGTCTTTTCTAGGGCGCTCCCGCGGCATATGGAGGTTCCCAGGCTAGGGGTCCAATTGGAGCTGTAGCCGCCGGCCTACGCCAGAGCCACAGCAATGCGGGATCCAAGCCGCGTCTGCAACCTACACCATGGCTCACGGTGGCAACGCCGGATCCTTAACCCACTGAGCAAGGCCGGGGATCGAACCCTCAACCTCATGGTTCCTAGTCAGATGCATTAACCACTGCGCCATGACGGGAGCTCCAGGTCCCTAGAGACTCTTAAAGTCCTAGTCACTATGAACCTCATGCTCTGATGAGATCTGAATAAGGTCTGCTTCACCCCAGCAGCATGATGAAGGATGATGCTAATCCCAACCTGTCATTTTGTTCTCACATCCAAGTAACAACCATGAGGTGGGCCAGCAACATATATACTTATCAACAACCCAAATTACTTTTGTGGGGGGAAAAAGGTAGGGTTTATTAAAAAAAAAAAATTGCAGGGATGGGCAAAAGCCTAGGTAACTGAGTAGAGCAAGAAGAGTTAAAAAGCTAGGTTGGCTGCCATTGCCAAAGATGCTGCTACTGACTGAATGCTGCTAGTCTCAAGGGCGGGTTTTCCTGCAGAGAAACCATGAAGTTGACCTTACCTTTAACTTTCACCTTGTATTTGTTATCTCTCGCTGTGTAACAAATTATTAAAAACTTTCTCTCCTGAACCCAACTTTTGGTTATTAAGCCATAAAATCAAATTACTTTTTAAATAAAGAAAATGCATAACAATTAAATAATTTTAATAGTGAAAAAAATATATGCCATGAGAGGAAATTTAAGAACAAAAAATTAGTAGAAAAAAATCACTCCAAAACCCACCACTCAAACCAACCATTACATTCATATGGGTAATTTTAAATATATCTTTTCTTTTGACATATAGTCATATTCTCTATCCTCTTTATATTTTAACATCCTTAATATTATATAATTAACTTTGGTGTATTACAATGTTTTTTGAAAACGTAATTTTATTTTAATTAATTCATTAATTAAATTTTTTCTCTATATGGCTGTACCTACAGCACATGGAAGTTCCCAGGATAGGGGTTGAATCAGAGCTGCAGCTGCTGGCCTACACCACAGCCACAGCAACAATGGATCCAAGATGCATCTCCAATCTATGTCACAGCTTGCAGCAACACTAGATTGGCAACTCAGTAACTCCTTAATTCACTGAGTGAGGCCAGGGATCAAACACCCATCCTCATGGATGCTAGTCAGGTTCTTAACCTGCTCAGCCACAAGGGGAACTTCTAGAAACATACTTTTAATAGTTGCACATTCCATGTACAAACTTTCCTTTAAGTTTGGATATTAGGATGTTTCCAATATTTTGATACAATAAATAATATTTTTGTACATGAATGTGTTCTCTATTTTTGAAATTATTTTTTCTTATTGAAGCGTAGTTAGTTTCTGGTATATAGCAAAGTGATTCAGGTATACACACACACACACACACACACACACACACACACACACACACACGTGTATATATATATTCTTTTTCAGATTCTTTCCCATTATAGGTTATTATTTTCTGTATATCCCAAAGAAAATAGTAGGTTCAAAGGGTATAAGTAATTTTTTTTTTTTTTTTTTGCATATGGAAGTTCCTAGGCTGGGGGTCAAATTGGAGTTACAGCTGCCGGCCTATGCCACAGCCACAGCAACATGGGATCCAAGCCACATCTGCAGCCTACACCACAGCTCACAGCAATGCTGGATCATTAATCCACTGAGCGGAACAGGGATCGAACCTGCATCCTCATGGATCCTAGTCGGGTTTGTTAATCACTGAGCCACAAAGGGAACTCCCGGGTATAAACAATTGTTATAGGAATTTTCTTTTTCTGGTAACACATGATCATTGTAAAAAAAATAGAAACGGTGTAGCATTGCCACCTCCAACTCATCCTTACCTTTAAGCCCCAGAGGTAACCACCTTAAGCCACCTGGGATTTAGCTGTTCAGACCTTCCAAAAATGTATACAGAAGTATGCATACACAACACTGAGTTTTTTCTTTAAAATACTGCAATAGCAGCAACACATTTTGGTAACTGCTGAGGTACATTCATCAAATATTACATACTACTACAGTCAATAGGGCAGATGTTATTAAGTACTATCGTGTACTAGTTTATTAAGCACTGTGTCACGCATTGTGCTAAGTACATATTTTTTGATGTATTTTATTATCTAGCTCTTCTTCAGTGAGTTATATGTTTATATCCTTCGCACCTTTATCTGAGACACTGCTGTTCTTTTTACTGACGTCTACAAATCCTTTATCATAAGAAATTAACCTTTTAGCCTAGTGGCGAAGAACATGGACTTTGGAGTCAAACAAATGTGGGTTCAAATCCTAGCATAGCCCATTATTAGCTGTCTAACCTGGAACAAGTTACTTTGGACCCTTTAAAGTCTCACATTTCTCATGTATAAAATGGAAAAAGAATGAGTCCCCTTCACAAGTTGCTGAAAGACTCAGAAAACAAGAAAAATCTCAAATAAACAATCTAAACTTACACCTAAAGTAACAAGAAAAAGAAGAAACAAAACCCAAAGTTAGTAGATAGAAAGAAATCATAAAGATCAGAGAAGAAATAAAAGAAATAGAGATGAAGAAAGCAATAGAAAAGAACAATGAAACTAAAAGCTTGTTCTTTACAAAGATCAACAAAATTGATAAACCTTTAGCTGGCCTGATTAAGGAAAAAAGGGAGAGGGCTCAAATAAATAAAATAAGAAATGAAAAAGAAGTTACTGCTGACACCATGGTAATACAAAGGATCATACGAGACTACTACAAGCAACTAAGTGCCAATAAAAATGGACAGATTATTAAAAAGTTACAATCTTTCAAGACTAACCAAGCAAGAAACAGAAAATAAGAACAAACCAATCACAAAAGACACAGAAATCTCTTGCACTTCTATACACTAATAATGAAGTGTCAGAAAGAGAAATTAAGGAAACAATCCCATTTACTATCACATCAAAAATAATAAAATACCTAGGAATAAACCTACCTAAGAAGGCAAGAGACTTGTACTCTAAAAACTTTATGATGCTGGTGAAAGAAATAAAAAGTGACACAAACGGTTGGAAACATAAACCACGTTCTTGGGCTGGAAGAATCAATATTGTCAAAATGATTATGCCACCTAAGGCAATCTATAGATTCAGTGCAGTCTCTTTCAAATTACCAATGGCATTTTTCACTGAACTAGAACAAAACATTTTTATATTTGTATGGAAACACAAAAGACCCCAAATAGCTAAAGCAACCTGAGAAAGAAAAATGAAGCTAGAGGAATCGGGCTCCCTAAACTCAGATTATACTGCAAAGCTATAGTAACCAAAACAGTATGGATGGTACTGGCTCAATAACAGAAATATAGATAAATGGAACAGGATAGAAAGCCCAGAAATAAACCCAAGCATGGTCAACTGATCTATGACAAAGGAGGCAAGAATATATAATGGAGAAAAGACAGTCTCTTCAATAAGTAGTGGTGGGAAAACTGGACAGCTATATGCAAAAGAATGAAATTAAAACATTCTCTAACACCATGTAAAAAATAAACTCAAAATGGATTAAAGGCCTAAATGTCGAGGAAAACATAGGCAGAACACTCTTTGACACTCTAGAGTAATGAAAATAAAAATAAAATAAACAAATGGGACCTTAAATTAAACTAAACTTAAGCTTTTGAACAGCAAAGGAAATCAGAAACAAAATGAAAAGACAACTCACAGAACTGGAGAAAATATTTGCAAATAAAGTGAATGACAAGTGATTTCCAAAATATACAAACAACTCATGCAGCTCAAAATCATAAAAACAAACAACCTAACAAAAAAAATGGACAGAAGGGAGTTCCTGTTGTGGTTCAGCAGGTTAAGAGCCTAACTAGTATTCATGAGGATGTGGGTTCGATCCCTGGCCTCACTTAGTGAGTTAAGTATCCGGCTTTGCTGCAAGCTGCAGCATGGGTCACAGATGTGTCTCGGATCCTGTGCTGCTGTGGCTGTGGTGTAGGCCTCAGCTGCAGCTCCCATTTGACCTCTCACCCAGGAACTTCCTCATGCTGCATGTGTGGCCCTAAAAAGGAAAAAAGAAAAAGGAAAAAAATGGGCAGAAGACCTAAATAGACATCTCTCTAAAGAAAATGGATGGCCAAAAAGCATATGAAAAGATGCTGAACATTGCTAATTATCATTATTATTATTATTATTATTATTATTATTTTGGCTGTGTCCTGCTTATAATAATAATTATTATTATTTTGACATGTCCATGGCATGTATATATGTATTATTCAATTGCTTTGTTGTAAGCAACAAATAACATTGTAAATCAACTTAAAAAGTGAAAAAAAAATGTAAAAATAAACCAATAGAAAATGCTGTTAATATCAATTGACAGCACTGAAAGCTTTTTTTAAGAAAAGGAAAACTAATCCCGCATGTTCATTGCAGCACTATTCACAATAGCCAGGACATGGAAACAACCAAAATGTCCATCAACAGATGATTGGATTCGGAAGATGTGGTATATATACACAATGGAATACTACTCAGCCATAAAAAAGAATGACATAATGCAATTTGTAGCAACATGGATGGAACTAGAGAATCTCATACTGAGTGAAATGAGCCAGAAAGACAAAGACAAATACCATATGATATCACTTATAACTGGAATCTAATATCCAGCACAAATGAACATCTCCTCAGAAAAGAAAATCATGGACTTGGAGAAAAGACTTGTGGCTTCCTGATGGGAGGGGGAGGGAGTGGGAGGGATTGGGAGCTTGGGCTTATCAGACACAACTTAGAATAGATGTACAAGGAGATCCTGCTGAGTAGCATTGAGAACTTTGTCTAGATACTCATGTTGTCACAGAACAAAGGGTAGGGGAAAAAAAATGTAACTGTAATGTATGCATGTAAGGATAACTTGATCCCCTTGCTATACAGTGGGAAAATAAAAAATAATAATAATAAAAAAAATAAAAAAGAAAAAATAAAAACAAAATAAGCAGAAGTTCCCACTGTGGTGCAGTGGGTTAAGAATCCAACTGCAGCAGCTCAGTTCATTACGGAGGCACAGGTTAAATCCCTGGCCTGGCAAAGTGGGTTAAAGGATCTGGTATTGCCACAGCTGTGGTGTAGGTCACAGCTGTAGTTTGGATTCAATCTCTGGTCTAGGAACTTACATGTGCAACACTTAAAAAAATTTTAATAAGCAAATAAACAGAAAAAGAATTGTTGAAAGAATTAAATGATTCATAAATTATAGTTATAGTAATATAATAAAGGATAATTACAGTTTTTAATAATTTAATACTCTATAATATCTGTAAGGGAGTTTTAAATACATCCTAATAAATAATAATGCAAAAACAGCCCCACATTTTCCCTTTTTCCTTATTAAATAAAAGCAAAATTGAAGGTATTGCATTATCTTCTCTGGTTTAAGCGTGGTAACTCAAAAGACAATTACTTTTAAAATCATGAACTCATACATCAAATTTCTTTATAACAGATTATTCTCAGATCCATCCATACCTTTCTTTAAACAATTTCACATTCTGTTTTAAGAGGCTACTTGTTGTGCTATAAAAGCAATTTATGGTATGTTAAGTCTCTCCGAATACATAGCAATCCTCAAAGGCGTGTTTACTTTTTAAATTTAAACTTGTTTTCCTACCTTCCTGAAACTCACAAATATATTAACTTTTATAATGGGAAAGAAAAGCCTTTAATTTAAGGAAGGATCTTACAAACAATTGTAAAAAGACATTTTAGGGACTATACCATTCATTTTGCTAGGCATAACAATGACATGACAGATAAGAAAAAGTCCTTCATATAAGATGCACAATGAAATATTTCAGTGAAATATCATGAAGGCTATCATTTACTTGAAAGTCTTTGAAAAAAAAATGAGGTAAAGATATTAGTAGCTATGGTAATCTGGCTAACAGATATATGGAGATTTAATATACAATTACTTTTATTTTTCTGTTTTATTTTTCATAATAAAAACTTTAAACGATCAATTTAAAAAGATGTGCCTTTTCCCTCTCCATTGATATTATTACCTTAGATGCTTATACTTCTCTGAAATGGGCTGCAACTGAAGACAGATACCTTAAACAGCATAAATACCTCTTCCGGGCTATGCTTAAGTTTCATTCATACAAGCTGGGGCACCAGTGATTAGCAATAGGTCCACTTCTGTCACCAGGGGAATATTCTCAAAATTTGTTTCAGTGCCACATAAACAATGACTTCAGTGCCTAACCACACAAAAATGGAGACACTGGAGTTTGCTGGAATGTAGAGGGCCACCGTGAAACTTAAGATTTCCGAGAACTTGCACATAAAAAAGCAGGGCTTAAATCAGCTTCCACTGACAGACCTCTGCTACCTTGCTGCTTAAATCTTAGAACTTAAGACTTCAAAGAAATGAGAATGAAATATATGGTCCCATCCCAGGCTTGGCCCTGATAATCACGGAAATGAGAACCTACGTCTTGGGAGCGTTGTTTCCCCTGTATGAGCACCTCTACGCGGGGTGGAGGTGCTTACTGTGCTTGGGGATAAGGTCACAGCTGCAAAGAGCTAGAAAACATGAAGTAGAGGAAAGAAGATCTTTCTTTTAGAAAACTTGCTGAGTAGTTCCCCTGCTTCCAAGGAATGGTATGAGAAGACAGAGCTGAATGAGCAAGGACAGATTAAATTGTCCACAACACCTCAGAACATTCTACATTCCAAGCTTTTGGAAAAAGTTCTAGTTTCAAACTAGAGCATACACCAGATTTACCTACAGCACTTGTTAAAACACTGTGTGCCGGGTTTAGGTTTCTGTAAGTCTGGGTGGGGCCCAATATTTTGCATTTCTAACAAGATCCCAGGTGATGCTGATACTGCCTGAGAACTACTGGCTCAGATTTTTGAATTGCTGCCTTATGTCATCACATAGATCCTACTCCCAACTCCTCCTGGGCCAGGAAGAGGTGGTGATAAAATGTGTTTAGGCAGTAAGTGTAAGGCTTTCTCTGGCTAGTAGCCACTTTACTTCATTTTCCTTACCTCTCCCTTTAAACATATCAAACTCCCAATGTATATTGCACTTTTCAGAGGATGTGGGGAATTTTCCATATTTTCTGACAGTATATCATGGATACGTAACTATTAAAATGGCTCAATATTTAAATCTGAACAGTGTTCAGAAATTCTCAGATGAAACACATTAGATAAAGTACTAAGTATTAACATGCATGAAGAATGTTCTATTATAAACCCCTGTTTTCACTTTCTTGCAGCTTTCCAAAAAATTAGCTCTTTGTGGTGAAATTTTCCATGCTTGGTTTCAGCCCAAAGGTGATTTTTTTTTTTTTTTGCAAAGTTTGAGAAAAATATATTAAATAGTTTTCAAGTTATGAAAAGATGAAAAAAGCCCACACAATTTTTCCACTTTGAAAGCAATTTCAGGATTTTTTTAAAATAAGCAGATAACTAAAAAATGGCTGAAGTTGAAAAGTTGAAACTTTCCATGTGTCTAGTTTCAGCAAGGTAATCTGTGATATTCAGAAAAGACAACGTGTGTGTATACACATAAACAGATATGTTAATATATTTAAATAAATGCATCGGTTAATTACAAAAATAGCACTTCAGCATACTGAAAACAGACTTTCCTCAGAGGAGAGATGTGCTGTTTTCTACAATGGAGTGTCTTTCACAAACCAAGGTAGCTGTTGACTGCCTGACCATTGCAGTTTTCACACACCGGGGTTCACTAACGGGTCATTGGACACAACTGCAGAATCCTCCAGTTCCCTTCATGCTCTAAGCTCAATTACAGGATTCTGATTCACTGTTGTCTGAGGTTAATTTCTGCCCTTGGCCCTGCCTCACGACCACCTCCCTTGATCTATGCTCCAGGACACTCAGACCTGTTCTCCTTTCTCCCAGTTCTCTCTGACCTGCCCCAAGTGCGTTCACCCACTTCCCGCAAAAACCCTCCCTGTTTATTTGAAGAACTCAAGTCTTAAAGGAATAAGAGTAGAAACTTTAAGTTTAGGTCAAATAGGTTTTGATGGTTTGTCAAAGTAACTTACTCTAATTATCTACAATTTTAACCTTCCTAACTCACCTGAAGGCCAGTGATGGAAATGTGACAGCACAGACTGCAGAGTCCTGGTTCTGCCATTTACTAGCTACCTAACGTAAGGATAGAAGACTCATAAGGACTTGGAACTTTGGTCTCATCTGTAAAATGGGAAAAATTAGGTTGTTACATGACCTTGTTACAACATGTGAGCATGTTTTGTTTTCAAGTGTGCAGGCTTAAAAGACAACAAGAAGGAAACCTCTCCAACAAACATTCCCATTTCTCTTTGATTTTCTGCATCTCTCTCTGCATGGGTTATTCCTCTCAGCATAACCTAAATTCTCTCCCACTTAGGAATTTGGGCTTAATAGATGCAAACTATTGCCTTTGGAGTGGATAAGCAATGAGATCCTGCTGTATAGCACTGGGAACCATATATAGTCACTTGTGATGGAACATGATGGAAGATAAAGTGAGAAAAAGAATATATATATATATATATATATGTATGACTGGGTCACTTTGCTGTACAGTAGAAACTGACAGAACACTATAAACCAACTATAACGGAAAAAATAAAAATCATTAAAAAAATTCTCTCCCACTTATACAGAAAAGATGTTTCCTCGACCAACTTCTCCAAGTTATCATCTTGTCTTCTGCCCTTTACTGGCCAATTCCTGGATCACCCAATTTCCTGCAACACCCAATTTCCTGCAACCTCCTTCTTCCATTATTTCACTAAAAATGTTCTGTTCCAGGCCATCACTGACCTTCCAATTACCAAGATCAGAAGGCTTAGGTTCTTCTTCTCTTCAATTTTTTTTTTTTTTTTTGCTTTTTAGGGCCACACCTGTGGCATAGGAAGTTCCCAGGATAGGGGTCAAATCTGAGCTGCAGCTGCTGGCCTACACCACAGCCACAGCAATGCCAGATCCAAGCTGTGTCTGTGACCTACACCACAGCTCATGGCAATGCTGGATCCTTAACCCACTGGGTGGGGCCAGGGATTGAACATGCATCCTCATGGATCTTAGGTTCGTTACCACTGAGCCACACGGGAACTCCTTCGATCTTTGTTATACTCAGTTCCTTTACCTTGTTCCATTTATCTATTTCTATATAACACACCATTCCCAAAACTTATGGTTTGGAACCACTGATTATTCTTTCTGATTCTGTGGGTCAGGAATTCAAAGAGGACACAGCTAGACTTCTGCTCCATATGGCAGTGGCTCTGGGCACTCACTTGGCTACATTCGGTAGCAGATGGGATAGGCTGTAAAGTCCAAGAAGGTTTCACTCACATCTGGTTCCTCATGATCCTCCTATGTGGCTGGCCTGGGCTTCTCGCAGCATGGTGGTCTCAGGGTTGCTGGACTTCTGATTTGAGAGCTGGCTTCCAAGAAGGAGAAAATAGAAGCTCCCAGTCCTCTTAAGGCCTGGGTTTGGAAGCACTAGAATATCACCTCCACCACATCCCACTGGCGAAACCAAGTCACATGCCCAGCCCAAAGTCAAAGGGGAAAGGAGAGAGACTTCACCTCCCGAGAGAGGAATGGCAAGGAATCTGACCATCCTTAATCTACCATATCTATGCCTTTCTAGACATTCTTTCTCTTTTCCTAGCTTCGTAGTATACTCTAGTCTAGGTTAATGACTTTCAAATGTTTTACTTTGACCCACAGTAACATATACGTATACTCTGCATTGTAATCTAGGATATCAATACACACTCATACAAAGCAAAATAAAAGAGTCCACAATATATACCTTTTTAACAATAGGATATACTCTAATATTTTCTATTCTACTCTATTTTACTTTACTTTTTAAAAAATGCAGTTTTATTATTTACAGACCATAGGCTTCCCTTCCCTGAAGATTAAACTTCACGACCTCACTGTTGGTAGACTTGGTCATGCGACTTGCTCTGTCTAATGCAGGATGAGGAGTGACAAATGTCACTTCCAGGCAGAGGTTTTAAAATGCAGTATGTGATTCACTGTTTCCTTTTTATTCTCTGCTGTGAGACCGACTATTCCAGCTACTCCATCGGCCTGGATTCTGGAATAAGAGCACAAGGAGAGAACTACATGCGGGCAACTTACTGTCAAAGGACTTATATCACAAGTCATAAACAAAGCTTCGTTGTTAAAAGCCACTAACCCTGTGCTATGATGGCAGAGTCCACCCTATTTGACTAATCCACTGGTTGCAACCCACTGAAGTGAATTCAGGACCCATTAGTAGATTGCCGCCCATAGACTAGAAAATTATGACACCTTTTGCCTTCTTCTCTGCTTCGTCCTCTTCATCCTCCTTCCCACCAAATGAAGTCATTCCCCCAATATAAGTCTATGACCTGTTTCTTTTCTTTCTGAACAATTTCCCTGGGCAGATCCCATATAGTGTTTCCATGATTTCTCACTGGACTAGCGAACTTGCCTACCACTTGGTGGTTCACTTTCTATTCTACACGCTCTCATTTCATTTTATTCTACACTCTCTCTCTCATTCCATTTTTCTTTTCACTGAGACGTTAGCTTTACCCGATGCATGACTATTATTATCTCAGATCCTTCAGTGGCTCCTTGCTGTCCAGAAAACAGAGTCCAAACTTTCTTGCCCCTCCACTCCATCAGCCTAGGTTCTCCTACCCACGGTTCCCTTCTTGCACACTGTGCTGCATACAGAGCAGACTACCCACTGCTGTACATGTGCCCAGTGATAAAAACCCTTTTTCATAGACTTTCTACCGCTTAGGATGCATAGCAACCCTGCCATCCCCTGCAAACCCCATCAAATCCTCTGTTTTAAATCCTTCTAAATACTGACTCCTCCTTCCTCTGTTCAATACCACCTCTTCCATGGTATGTTTTCTGATCCTCCCAGTGAGATGCTACCTCTCTTTTCAAAACACTCAAAGCTTCGTGGTACTTCCTCATTTCTGCCTTTTATTTCTTATCAATTGATCTAGGGGCAGAACTGTGACAACAGTTACTCTGACAAATAAATTATCTCCTATTCTTCCCCTACCTCCAGACTATGCTGGCAATTGAACACAACCTTGTGACGTGTATAAATGTTTCTCACAAGCATGTCTCACTGACTGCAGATGTGCAGAATAGTGTAAGTATACCACAATCTCAAAATCTCTTTACTTTCAGAATATTCGAATTAATTTTTTTCCTAATCTAGACAAGATATACTCCTGAATCAAAACATATGTGATCTAACATGCTATTTTAACTTTCAGTAGTTTTTCAAGCTTCTTAGTTGTACTTGTGGGTATGTTTTGAATCTCTAAAATTTTGAGTATCTACACTATCACCACACTGGGGATACCCAAAGAAACAAATGAAAGAAGTTTTGTTACTGCTGTAATAACAAAATTCTTTTACTTAATTCTGTCAATTTTACTCTTGTATCTTCGTTTAAGATGTATTCATTCTTACTGGAGACAAAACTCTAACATGGTTATCTATTCTCTGCAGAAAATTAGTAGCAACGAAGTACAAATAGGGAAGAGAAATGGCACCTAACATTGAGGGAGGAGACCAAAAAACTATAAAATAAACAGGCATGAGAATTCTTTTTTTTACAAAAGCACTATGATCTAAGAAATTTCAGGACACAGGCAAAATCCCTGTAATTGTATTTTACTGTAGTACAATAACTGTATGAAAATGATGTCTTTGAATCATTAGGAAAAAATTCTTCCATAATCAACATGTACTGCTGAAAAAGGTAGATAGGCAAAAAGTACATTTTGGACAAAATTTTACCCAACTGGATAAAATAAGTCTGAGGCTTAAAGGAGTAAGGTTAAGTAATCTGGAAATTTCATTTAGAGAGAAGGTATTTTTGCCAACCAGGCAGACAAAGGAAGCTCTATGTTATTGTGCATTTTTCCCAAGGAAGGCCAAATAATATAAAAAATTAAATTTTGAAGGATCTGTCTGATAGCCCTGGAAGGGGAGGAAGTGTTATATAATTAAATGCCATATAAATCCTTAGAGGAAAATAACAGTTAAATTACTTGAATTTCACTTCATGACTCAGTGAAGAGATGAGTTTAAGAATCGAAGGCTTTCAACTCCCAACCTTGAGCAACTGTTTACACAAACAATTTACTGGGAAAATCAGATGGCACATAAACATATAGAGAGGACTGATGTTGAAGGAAAGGAGATTCTAGATAGTGGGGTTAAGATGACTATCTTTTGTTCCCGTGTCACCCCCTTCTGCCTCAAATTGCTAGGGTAGTATTCACGGGATCTCCTTCCTATTCCTGGAGCTACACAGTAATGAGTCACATGAAGCCAGCTGTGTACAGTCCAGGAACGTGCCACACACTATCAGTAGGCTCTGCCACTAACAAAAGGTCGAAAGAGCCATCAGATATTTTCTTAGATTCTCTTTGTACCCACAGCTAATATAACCATACCCATCCCTAGACCCGGACAGAGCCAAGACTGAATCCTGGCAAGGTACTTTCCTTTCAGTTTCTACCTGTAAAATTAAAGATGGGAGTAGACTGTCTCTACAGAGCCCATGAATCTGAAAATGTGTTTATAATTTTAAGTCATTATAGTACTATTTAAAAATCTTCCAGGGAGTTCCCTGGTGGCCTAGTGGTTAAGGATTTGGCATTGTCACTGCTATGGTAAGGGTTCGATCCCTGACCCAAGAACATCCACATGCCATAGACACAGCCAAACAATTTTTTTTAAGTAAAAATAAAAATCTTCCAATTATAGTCTTTTTGAATTTTTTTATTCTTTTCTTTCTTTCTTCTTCCTTCCTTCCTTCCTTTCTTTCTTTTAAGGGACGCACCTGTGGCATATGGAGGTTCCCAATGAGGGGTCAAATCAGAGCTATAGCTGCCTGCCTACACCACAGCCACAGCAATACGGGATCCAAGCCATGTCTGCAATCTATGCCACAGCTTACAGCAATGCTGGATCCTTAACCCACTGAGCGAGGCCAGGTATTGAACCTGCATCTTCATGGTTACTAGTCGGATTCGTTTCCATTAAGCCACGACGGGAACGCCCTTCAATTCTTTATTCTGAACATTATTGTCAAAATATATAAAGACTTTCCATAATTCTAAGTACCAAATTTGCTTAAACAAAATTTTTAATACCAGATTTTTAAGAGCCAATTATTTTCTTTAGTATATTAAAATATAGGTCAGACATTATGTCTAAAATATGCAGTAACTCTTAAAATTATTTTAAGACCAAAGTTTCCTATAATTGGTTACAAAAATATTATAAAGAATTGAAACAAAATAAAACCAAATAAACCAGCTACTAAACTACACATATGTCTTCAAAATCTTATGGGAGTCAAATATTCCAGTAAAAATAACAGAAGAAATGGAAACACAAGTTTCTTATTATCACACTTCATATGTTATAAAACCTAACAGCTAACTTATTTTTGGCAAAATGATTAGGGGTTGCAACACTCTGGCTAACACAAACTTATTTGATTGTCAAATGCATCTTAAATGGAGCGTGTCATGCTAACTTCAGACATGCAGGCACTGTGCCGTCTCAGAGTAGCCCAGAGACACTGAAATTTCAACACTTCAGCAGGGATCATACCGCCGATATTAACTGGGCCAGGTGTTTAAAGAGGGGTGGGGGGGGGGACTTCAGCCATGTGGTTAATTGAAACCAGATAAAGCTTTTGAATAATAAAAAAAATCATACAGATGTTCACCCTCTTCCCCGGGTGACCTTTATAGACAATTTATTGCACGCGTTATTTTCTAGAGTACGCCCCTTTAAAGAAAACACAGTTTCTCATGTCTCTCTGAAAACTCTGTAATCACAGTATGAGTTATGTCTCCACAATCAGACTAGGTTAAGCTCATGTTTCATCTGCCCTTTCCCTTTTCACCACTGTTCCTGCAAGGGCAAGAACATCTGTAAGCAGAGCAATCTTTAAAGCTGAGGAAGCTCTAAGAAGCTACGTTAACCTTAAGACGCATTGTACTTCTTTTCCAGCAGACATTGTGAATGCAAGCCAAAATAGAGAGATAGGTTCAAAAGAAATGTGTTGAACAACTGTTTTCAAATATGCACAAGAGAAATTATACATTACATGCAGAATGGATGTGGAGAGAACAAACAAAAACCAAAAGGAAAGATCTCTGATTAAGTTAAACTGTGAAGGATTCAGAAATGGATATTTTCTTCCCTATGTTTACAGAATAGTGTATTTGTCAGGGTTCTCAAGAGAAACAAAATCCATACATATATGGATATAGATAAAAGAACATGTATTATAGGAATTGGCTCACACAATTATGGAGATCCAGCTGTATACTTCAGTCCCAGTTCAAAGATCTGAGAACCATGGGGAGAGATCAGGCCAAAGGCTTGAGAGCCTGGAACTCCAGCGTTGGAGGGCAGGAGAAAACTGGCTGTCTCAGCTCAAGAAGAGAGAGAACAAATCTGCCCTTTGGGGGGAGTTTTTGTTCCATGCCCTCAACAGATTGGACGACATCCGCCCAAAATGGTGAGGGCAGATCTTTTTTATTCGCTCTGATTCAAATGCTAATTTCCTCCAGAAACATCCTCACAGACTAACTCAGAAGGGTTTTACCAGCTGAGTATCCCTTGGCTCAAACAGGATGACATCTAAAATTAACCAACACAAATAATAATGCTGTTGTTATTTCAAATATGCAAGTATCTTTAAAATGTTTTCAAAGCTTTTTAAACAATTAGAACGACTAATAATCAAAAATTGTATTTCATTATCAGTTTGCTGTATTTTATTTGACAGGACCAGGTCACTTCCTCCATCAGGAAATAAATTCAGTATTTTAGTTTATTTGCATATCTATACATATACATGCTCGGTGGTGAAAACCACACAAGTGAAATCCTAACTGCAGTAGTAGTGGGGTAGGCAGTTTCTGATACGACTCTCAGTGATCCTCACCTTCTAATACTCATGCTTTGGTGTCATCTGCTTCCCTTGAGTATGGGCTGGACCTAGTGAACTCTTTCCAACGAGCAGAATATGGTAAAAGTAATGAGACATCATTCTGTAACTGGGTTACAGTCTGTGACTTCCATCTTGCCCGCAGACTCTTTCTCTGGCTCTTCTCCTATACTGGCTCTGATGGCACAAGTTACAAGGGGCCACATTCTAAGGAACTAAGGGTGGCCTCTACCCAACTACCAGGGATAAACCAAGGACCCTGGTCCAGCAACCCTTGAGGGAGTGAACCTGGAAGCAGATTCTTCTCAACTGAAATCTTCACATGAGATTATAGGCCTGGACGACACTTTGATTACAGTCTTATAAGAGATCCTGAACCAGAGGACCCAAGTTGTGGCCAGATCCCAGATCCACAAAAACTGAGAGAATAAGAGTATGCATCATTTTACACTATTAAGTTTTGACGTTAAATTATTACATAAATTACTGTATATAATCTATAGATTACTAATATAGTAGTTAAACTAATGACTGAGCCTGTGATTCCATTGTCATTTCCATTATAATAATAATAGCTAATACTTCTATGGTACTCTTAAGTTTCAGGCACTATTCTTAATTCTTTATATAATTCCTCACAAAAATCCTTTCAAGAACATATTGTTATCGGAGTTCCCATTGTGGCGCAGTGGTTAATGAATCCGACTAGGAACCATGAGGTTGTGGGTTCAATCCCTGCCCTTGCTCAGTGGGTTAAGGATCTGGTGTTGCCGTGAGCCGTGGGGTAGGTTGCAGACGTGGCTTGGATACCGCGTTGCTGTGGCTCTGGTGTAGGCTGGTGGCTATAGCTCCAATCCGACCCCTAGCCTGGGAACCTCCATATGCCAAAAGAGCGGCCCAAGAAAATGGCAAAAAAAAGACAACCCCCCCGAAAAAAAACATATTATTATCTCTGTTTTACAGATGAGGAAACAAAGGTACTGAGAGACTCAATAACTTGCTCAAGGTCACACAAAGTATGACAGCAAGTATTTGAACTTAGGTGTCTTGGCTCTAGAGTGAGGGTTCATAGCTACTGGGCAAAGAGAACTGTAAGTGCTAGGACTGGATGCTATAAAGACAGTAACCTCATAACAAGATGCCAGAGGAGCTTTAGAGGCACAATAGAGATCAGAAGCTACGCCAAAGGCTAAAAACAAAAGGAAAGCCTGCTTTCTGATTAAGATGCCTTACCTAGGCAGGAAAAAAAAAAAAAGTAGAAGCAATATGAATTGTGAATGGAATGTGATCTAGAATTTATTGAATTTACATTTAGAAATGAGAAATACATTTTCTTATATCCACTATAATAAACTAACAGCCTCCATTTGGTATTAAAAACCACACCCAGGAAGGTTATAGTAGTACTTTTCCCAAAGGCAATTATAATACGTAAGAAGTGTATCAAGCTGGAAGGAGCAAATTCCTAGTGAGCTCCCAGACTCCACTGAAAATATTTTATCACATGGAGTGAGAAAATCAATATCCTAGGATAGGGAGAGTCTAGGAAGAGGTCACTTCCTAACTTGCCTTCAGATTACCAGGTTACACAGCACTCTTTCACACTCTAACTCACCCTCTGTTTGCATAAGATGATTATACCACCAAATGCAATCTACAGATTCAATGCAATCCCTATCAAATTATCAAGGATATTTTTCACTGAACTAGAACAAAATACTTTAAAGTCTGTTCGGAAGCACAAAAGACCCAGAACAGCCAAAGCCATCCTGAGAAAGAAATATGGAGCTGGAGGAATCAGGTGCCCTGAGTTCAGACTATACTACAAAGATACAGTCATCAAAACAGTGCAGTACTGGCACAAAACCAGAAATATAGATCAGTGGAAGAGAAAAGAAAACACAGAATTAAACCCATGCACCTACGTCTAATCTATGCACCTACTACTAATCTATGACAAAGAAGGCAAGAAAATACAATGGAGAAAAGACAATCCCTTCAACAAGTGGCTGGAAAAATTGGACAGCTACATGTAAAAGAACAAAATTAGAACACTCCCTAATACCATACAAAAAAATAAACTCAAAATGGATTAAAGCCTAAATACACGCTAGATACTTAAAACTCTTAGAGGAAAACGTAGGCTGAACACTCTCTGACATAAATCACAGCAAAATCTTCTCAGATCCACCTCCTAGAGTGATGACAATAAAAACAAAAATAAACAAATGGGACCTAATTAAACTTAAAAGCAAAGAAACCCGAAACAAAACAAAAACACAACCCACAGAATGAGAGAAAATATTTGCAAATGAAGTGACTGACAAGGGATTAATCTCCAAAATATATAAAAACCTCCTGCAGCTCAATACCAAAAATGCAAACAACCCTATCAAAAAATTGGCAGAAGATCTAAACAGACAATTCTGCAAAGAAGACATACGGATGGCCAAAAAACACATGAAAAAATATTTAACTTCACTAATTACTAGGGACATGCAAATTAAAACTATGAGATACCACCTTACACCAGTCAGAATGGCCATCATCAAAAATTCTACAAACAGTAAACGCTGGGAGGGTGTGGAGAAAAGGGAAGCCCCTAACACTGTTGATGGGAAAGTTAATTGGTGTAACCACTATGGAAAACAATATGGAGATTCCTTAAAAAAACTAAAAACAGAATTACCATTTGATTTATCAATCCCACTCCTGGGCACCTATCCAGAGAAAACCATGACTTTAAAAGACACATGTACCCCAGTGTTCACGGCAGCACTATAAATAATAGCCAACACATGGAAGTAACCTAAATGTCCATCCACAGAGTAGTGGATAAAGAAGATGTGGTACATATACGCAATGGAATATCACTCAGCCATAAAAAGGAATGAAATAATGGCATTTGCAGTAGCATGGATGGATCTAGAAATTATCATGCTAAGTGAAGTAAATCAGAAACAGAAAAACACATACTATATGAAGTCACTTATATGTGGAATCTAAAATACGACAGAAATGAACTTATCTATGAACAGAAACAGACTCACAGACATAGAGAACAGACTTGTGGTTGCCAAGGTAGAGGGGGAGCAGGGGAGGACTGGATTGGGACTGGGGGATTAACAGATGCAAACTATTATACATAGAATGGATAAACAACAAAGTCCTACTGTATAGTACAGGGAACTATTTTCAATGTCCTGAATAAACCACAATGGAAAAGAAAAAAACCAAGAAACAAAAAACGATAGCATTAGTAGTTATGACCCCTACGAGTTATTCTGTCTGCACCATTAGACTTAAGGCTCCCTTACTTCAGAGACCATTGTATTCACTGGGACGTCTTCAAAGCACAGCCAGAGGCTTGATATACACCAAGTGCTTAATACGTTTGTTGAATGAAGAAATAATTAATGTTGAGTATCGCATCCATTCAATGGGTCGTTTCAATTGTCTATGTCAGTGAAAGTATGAGGTTTGTTTTGTTTTGAAGTGTTTTAAAGTTCACTAGCTTTCCTGGCACTTTAAATAAGTCTTTATGTCTCCGGTGTCTCACTTAACATCTGGCACATAATGGCACCCAGTAAGTGTTTGTGAATGAATGAAGGAACAGATGAGTAAATGAGTGTCTCAAAAAGGCTGCCGAACTATAGAAAAGGTAAGATTCAGACTTAGTGTTCCTGAAGGTGGAGTGTTCCTTAAGAACACCTGTTTGCCTATCAATAGTGGTGATGATAAATTTTCCTCCTTTTGAAAGGAGGCAAGAATATTTGCACAATACTCTCCTTCCTAGACAGGATTCTTGACTAGGTCTTAGGTGGTGACTGCTCTTAAAGATTCCTTTACAAGAGACAGCAAGTTTATATGTAACTTAAGAACTCCAGATAACCCTAGACTAAAAGGCACTTATTTGAATATAATATTGTAAATTTAAATATACTTCCATTTTTTTTTTTTTTTTAAAGGGCATTTGTTTCTAAAATCCCTGCCTCCTTCAGCATTAACATTACGGGAACTGCATGAACATACACTCACACAGGCCCACAATAATATAGAGATGAGGATAAGGCAACTACTAAGTATCCTTCTCTGTGTTCTATTTATCAATTGAACAAGAGACAAAAAAGCAAAGGAAGTCAGAGTATTTATGCAAGGGCACAATCAAGCACCTACAGTCACCCCTGAGGAGTACTTACTGGGAGCTCAGGGCCATGCTTCAAAATCTGAAGGGAAATATAGCAGCCTATAGAATGGCCGATGACCACAAGTTTCATTTCCTTTGGCACATGAGTTCTCAGGAAAGCTAATTTGTGTTCGACTTGACCACGGAGTCCATAGATGTCCTTAATTTCTTGAGCATTTGGATCTAAAAGCAAAAACGTGAAAGTGAAAGTAACTGCTTCATTGGGAAAAACATATGGAAAAAAACCCCAAGAACAATAGTAGTAGTTATCTTTCCGAAAATTTTTTTTTTTTTTTTAGTTTCCCAACCACTGTGGATACATCTACACTTCCCCCTGGGCCCTGCTTGCAGCGCATGGAAGGCCAGGGACTGAACCTGAGCCACAGCAGCGACAACGCTAGATCCTTAACCTGATAGGCTACCTACCAGGGGACCATTATTCCTCCCAGTAGTTAACATTTTTGAAAGCCTACCACGTGTAAGCCATAGCGTTAGCACTTTAAATGCTATCCATCAATCTCTCACAATAGCCCTGGAAAAGAAGTATTCTCATCTTCATTTTACAAATGAAAATCCCAAAGCTCCCAGATAATAGGTGACAGACTGGCAGTTACGTACTTATTAAGTGAGACAGCGAACTTCAAATCCAGGTCTCTCTGTCCTCAAAGCCCATGACCTCTCAAGTATTCCATGAACTACTGCTGATTTAGGCCAGCAGTTCTCAAACTTAAGCATGCATCCCGAATCCTCTGGAAGGCTTGTTAAAACAATGATTGCTAGGACCCACCACCAGTCTGATTCAGTAGGTCTGGGCTGGAACCCAAAAATTCTAATTTCTAAGTTTCCAGGAGATGCTGATATTGCTGGTCCCAGGATCACACACTGAAAACCTCTAGTTAGGCTAAGTTATATGATTAATAGACAACCAAGAAAATCCATGACACTACTCCATTATTTTAGATAATCTTTGTTTGTTTAAAGACTGAAAGACTTAAGTAGAAATGTTTTAAACTGTTCCTTTTAACCAGCACAGTCCTGACTTGAAATATCCTTTCTTCCTTTCACAAATGAATTGTCTCCTAGAGTCTTCAAGATCTAATTAAAATTTTATCTAGGTTACCTTCAAGAAAAAGGAATGAGCCTTCCTTTGTGCTTAACAAGTATGCAATTTTTACTACAGCACTTTATCACACTTGTGTATCTATTTCCTCTCTTAGACTGTGAGCTCCTTGAAGGCAAGGTACATCTTTTCATCTCTGTGTCCTCTGTGACTAGTACACAGTAAATATTATTGTTGGATGAAAATATGAACTGACTAGACAATCTCTGAGGATGCTGCCAGCTCTAATATTCTACGAGCACAGAAAAACTTCAGTAGGTTTTCCCTATGAACATATATATATAACCCCGGTAACAGGGTATAACATTTCAGAATATCACAAGGCAGTCAATTGCTTTCCAAAACTTGAATCCCTGAGGAGTTCCCATTGTGGTTCAGCAGATTAAGAACCTGATGTTGTCTCTGTGAGGATGCAGGTTTGATCCCTGGCCTTGCTCAATGGGTTAAAGATCCAGCATTGCCATAAGCTGCTGCATAGGTCACAGACACGGTTCAGATCCAAGAAACTTCCATATGCTGCAGGTGTAGCCGTAGGAGAAAAAAAAAAGAAAAGAAAAATTGAATCACTGGAATACTAAATGTATTGCCTTCATGATTCCTGCAAGGTACTGAGGCAAACTATAATGAGCCATAATGTGGCTCATTCAAAAGGCACCCAAAACTTATTATGAAGGACTATTCTTCAGTTTTATCTGTACATGCTGTTTTGTTTTTTTTTCCTTCAGGGCTCAGGCCCCCCCACCCTTATTATTTGGGCTAACTCCTCTTCATCCTTCAAACTCTCAACAAGTGTTATCTCCTCTGAGAAGCCTTTTTATAATTCAGTAGATGAGGAATAAAGTAGCCTTCTTTTCAGTTTCCACAACATCCTGTTTACCTCACCACACTACTCCAAATTTATTCCTACTTCACAATTCACGTCTTACTTAACTCTCCCCAGTGCCTGTCATAAGCACTTCTGAAGTACTTTCTATTGGCTTAATGAGGCTTAGTTCCATATTCCAGTGGTACTGCCGATCTCCCAGGTGAGACATGTTCTGCTCTAATCCTTCTTCCCAGGTCAGCCTAGAATTCATCCTACATACAACAAGGAAGTTCAGCATAATACAGAATTAGGGAGAGATAGAATCTGGAAATTTGACTTTGGTAGGGCTTCCGACAGCTCTGGATCCAAATTTTTGTTTATTTAATATCTACTTAATGTTTGACTTGTTTACACTACATTACTCTCACATATCTTCTCTGATCACTCTATCCAGGATACCCCAAACAAATGCCTATAATATTTGCAACCCAAATTCTTTCTCTCTCAAACAGACAACTTTTGAAAATGTTGAAGTTTTCCTTTCACTGGCAAAGTATGGTGGAGTACAAGGATCATGGGCATTGGAGACAGATAAATCTGGTTCCAAATCCAGTCGAGCACCATACTAGCCATGTGACTCAGGCAAATCCTTTAACCTCAGGATTCAATTTCCTTATATATAAAATAGAGACAAGTCTGTTCTCCAAGTCCATGAGTTTCTTAACAGACTTGTGGTTGCCAAGGGGGACGGGGAGGGAGGGGGAGTGGGATGGATTGGGAGTTTGGAGTTAATAGATGAAATCTATAGTATTTGGAGTGGATAAGCAATGAGCTCCTGCTGTATAGCTCAGGGAACTATATCTAGTCACTTGTGATGGAACATGATGGAGGATAATGTAAGAAAAAGAATATATATATGTATGACTAGGTCACTTTGCTGTGCAGTAGAAATCCACAGAACACTATAAACCAACTATAATGGAAGATATTAAAACCTTAAAAAAATTTAAAAAATAAATAAGTAAAACAGAGACAGCGATTCTATTCTCCTGAGAATGTTGTTTTCATTAACACTTTAAGGCACACACGAAGTGTCTGGCATAAACTACTTGAGAAATGAAACTTATGATTGCTAGCACTTGAAATTCCCGTCATTTAAGTCCTCCCTCAAAAATATACCAAGGACATTTATATGGTTAGAGCAAAGCGAAAGAAAAGGGGCTGAATACAATAAACATTTTAGATCTTCACCGATACTAGAAATAAGGCCCTAAAACATATTTCAGATGAACTTTAACATGATAATTCAAATGATTATCGAAATGAATATTTTAGAGGTTAAGTTTGGCTTTACCTCTGGGAATTTCTCAGTAGATTTTCAAGATAAAAACATACTTCTTAGTGTTTCCTGAAGTAATAAGATTAATGGAGAAAGAACTTTCTGTAAATAAATAATCAATGATAGAAAATTTCACTGTGCTCCCTGGACATTATTTCACTAGCAAAAACTAAAGGTTAAAAGAATATCTATATACTTAACTGTATACTTTCCCATTATTATTTTAACATACTCTGAAAAAAATTCCAGGAATTATCAACTTAACTCTCCATAAAATACTATAAAAAAATCACATTCAATTGTGTCAAAATCAGAATAATATGGAAATGATTTATACTATTATTTTATAGGGAAAATGTACTCCAAGTTATAGTCAACTAAGTATATTTGGAACATAAACGGTTTCAAAATTGAAAACTGTCTGGATTAATAATAGATGGTAATCCAAATCACTGACTCTTTATCAATATATGGTCTTGAATTATCACAATAAATTATCATACTGACAATTTCCTTTTAGAACCTGAGCCTATTTCTCAGACCCATCTCAATGGAATTCACTTGACAGCTCATTTATTGATGCTAGAGTTTATTTCAAATGGTGTATATAATCTGGTCCGAAGTAGTTCTTTGAGGAATTACATAGTATCAGTACTTCACATTTACTTTTCAATTAGTTATTCAAATTGATTGATTCAGTTATTAAAATCCTGTCAATTTTGGATCAAAATATTATGCATCCTTTGTAGCTTCAAGACACAGGTAAATCTGATAATTATGATTTTCTTCCATTTTACATGAACTAAATTGACTGCTCTGACAGAAAATAGTGACTAATTGGCTCATGGTAACATTGAAAACAGAGACATAAATACAATATACCCCCTTGTCTTCAAGGAGCTCACAGTCTAATAAGAGAAAACAGAAATAGATAAAAACGCTATTACAAAACCCTGAAGTAAGTATATCTCAAGCATTTCCTTGAGAAGAGGGTTTTATTAAAGCACGATAGAAAGATAATGCTCTTTCGGATTCATAAAATGTACTGTGCCTTTCTCCAAGTAAACCAAGAGAGAGAACTGGAAAATACTATTTACTACATGTACATCATTATAATTTTATAATTTAAGATACCTATTTGAATATAATCATAATGGCCTAAGTTTCACAATATATATTTCAACACATACACACATTTTTATCTAGCTATGCAGTAAATATAAATGCGTTAAGTTTTACTATATATTGTCATACAAACAGTACTTACAAGTCTCTAATGACCACAGGCCTAATAAGACCAGAGATTAGAGCTACATGAACTTGCTGGTAGAAATGCGTCTGCAGATAATAACTCTAAATCTTACACTACAATTTCCTCAACTAGCTAAGTCTTCACCCTGCCTCCATTATTACTCCAAAGCTCTATTTTTTTTTTTTAAATGGCCACACCTGCCTTATATGAAGTTCCCAGGCTAGTGGTTAAATTGGAGCTGCAGCTAAGGCCACAGGCACAGCCACACTGGATCTGCAGCTTGCAGCAACACCAGCCCCTTAACCCACTGAGTGAGGCCAGGGATCAAACCTGCATCCTCAAGGAGACTACATTGGGTCCTTAAGCTGCTGAGCCACAAAGGGAACTCTCCAAAGCTATATCTTAATACTAACTTTAATTAAATAACTTACTTATGTAGATGAAAAGGATAAAAATGGTACTTCATATTTTAAAGAATTCTCTGAGCAAGATGAATATACAGTTTACTCTTTAGGTCAAGTTTTTAAAGCACACAAAACAATATCATATGTTGTTTACCAGTACACATACATAACTAAAAAGAAAAATGAAATTTACCCTGAGTTCATGATAGTGGAACATAAAAGTGTGAGGTGTTAATTTTAGACACTGTGATGGGTTCTGTGTCTGTTTGTGGTTATGGGAGAGTGAAGCAAATGAGGTGAGCCAGGAAGGTTGAGACAAGACCAAGCAGGAATCCTGAAGGACTCCAGACTTCACTGTGCAAGCAGTGAGAAGATCCCTGAGGCTCTCAAAGGGCAGGGCAATGATCTGGACTGTGTTAAGGGACATCAACCGCAGGGCTATTCTCCCTCCTCCTGCCCGGCTTCTCACTTCTGTCTTCCCTGAGAGTCTTAAGAGTTTGATTCTTAACTTCTTTTCCTGCTCTATCCTTTGGTTTTTCTGCTTCTTCTTCCTACCTCTTGAGAGACTTCCATGTCTATTTCTAGTGACTGTGAGCCCTGAGACTTAAGTGACTGATTGTCCCTGCTATGGGCTCATCTAGTCGTTCATGTAACCTCCATGTCCCTCTGCCAATCATAACCCTGGCAGGAGAAAGCTTTTCTGGCTTTCCTCCTTTCAGTTTGGGTACTGGCAAGGGAGTGGTTTGTTGATTCTTTGGATAAGCATGACCCAAATTCATCACGGAATCAGTTGAAAGAGTGTGTAAGTTTTTTAGCTAATGTTTTATCAGCTGAAACTAAACCACTATGATTTCTAGCTTTTATGTTACACTTTTTGAACAAATGACTTAAAATAGTTGATAATGAATCTGCCATCAAGTAAGCTGACTCCACGGCAAATCAAAGCCAGAAAGAGTTTATACTTCTAATTCCTCAAATTTTCTTTTCACACTTCTTTTTTTCCTTGAAAAACCCTCTTCTGACATTGGTGAACATCTGTTCTCCCAATTATACTCAATTTATGATTGTGATAATGTGGTGTAACTAGAATATTATTTCCAACTGTTCAAAATTTTAACATGTGCTAATATGAAGCAAAACATACTTTCAGCATTTGACGTGTGGTTATAGCTTATGTCCCTTCTCTCAATGACTACGTACCTTTCACACCATATTTTGCATGTCAGAAAACCTATACTTGAGAACAATAATCTTGGATGACGAGTAACATATCTGTCTTCCCTATCCCAAGCAATCAACTCTAACATGCATTTTCAAACTCCAGTATGTAAAACAGATGAAAGGAGAACTGTTCTGATCAAACAATTTGGGACTGGTGAAGCCCAGAACCCCACCTGCCCTTTGTAGAACTTCTGCGCTATTCCCAACAGAGATGGAAAATCACTAACCTACAAGGGAGAAACTTTTCTTTGTATACCACTGTAGCTCCACACATAATAGCCTAGTAGGTTGTCAATAAATCCTTGATGATAGATGAGTTGCCCTTTCACCCCTTCTAGAAACCACAGCTTCCTTTGGCCCGGTGGTGGCCCTTTGGGCTAATGCCTCTAGATGGCACTGTTCTCATAAGTAGCAAAGGACTCAGGCTCTAATTACTTAGTCATTAACTCAATAGCACACAAACAGCCTAAGTAATAAGCATATTCAAAATGAAGTTCTAAATAATAAGATGTCAATTTAAAACAAGAATTGAAGACATTTCCCAGAAATTCAGATACTCAACAGATACCTTCTACTGTTTTTCCCCACCAGTATTTACTGCTGAAGATCTATGGAAGTGGTTCTAAAAATTAAACCAGAACCAGCAGCATCAATGTTACCTTTAGACCTTGTTAAAAATGCAGATTCTCAGGAGTTCCTGTTGTGGCACAGCAGAAATGAATCTGACTAGTATCCATGAGGCTGCAGGTCTGATCCCTAGCCTCGCTCAGTGGGTAGGGGATCCGGCTCTGCAGTGAGCATTTTGACCCTTAGACTGGGAATTTCCATATGCAGTGGTGCAGCCTTAAAAAAAAAAAAAAAAAAAAAAAAAAGCAGATTCTCAGGTCCTCAGGTCGCTCCGCACTTCTACGGAATCAACAACTCAGGAGGTGGCCCCCAGTACTTTGTGTTTCAATAAATCCTCCAGGTGATTCTGATGCCTGCTGAAGTTGGAGAACGCCTGACGGGTTAATCTTTGAGTTTATTTTCAACTTGCGAAGTTGCTATTCACATTCTGTTCAACTTTGTTTTGTCTTCAGTATGACTTATGGGCCTTCGGTGATAACTGAGTTGGGTGTTGCTCTCATTAGGTAATTCAATATATAGCTTCTATTATGATGACCTCTCTCACTAAGGAAAGAATGTAGGAATAAGACATTGTAGCTAAGCATCATTAAGTCTGAACACCATAAAAGAGGAGGTATTATCCTCCATGCATGCCCAAAGCTATTCCCACCACTTCCTAGCTCCTTCTGTCTTTGGTTATCTCTTCTCTGACCAGAGTGAAGTTAACAGGCTGGCAGAACTGGCAGTTTTTCGAGATTTAGCATGTTAAAAATGAGCCTGTTTTCTAAGAATTATTTTCACACTTCTGTTTTCTAAAACCACATAAGATTCTAAGCAGGCATATAAATTTCCTATCAAAGGAAAAATTATGGTAGTAAACCCTAAAATTTCTTTGGGTATATGTGAAGAAGTAACTTAAAACAATAAAGATGTATCTTTTAAAATATTTCAAGATAGAGCAAGTATAAACTATATATTTGATTCACTTTCTTTTTGATTTTTATTTTCCATTATACTTGATTTACAGTGTTCTATCAATTTCTACTGTACAGCAGAGTGACCCAGTCATATATACATATGACTGGAATATATACATATATATTTCTTTTCTCACATTATTCTCCATCATGTTCCATCACAAGTGACTGGATAGAGTTCCCTGTGCTATACAGCACAATCTCATTGCTTATCCACACCAAATGTGATAATTTGCATCTATTAACCCCAGACTCCCAGTCCATCCCACTCCCTCCCTCTCCCCCTTGGCAACCACAAGTCTGTTCTCCAAGTCCGTGAGTTTCTTTTCTGTGGAAAGGTTCATTTGTGTCATACGTTAGATTCCAGATATAAGTGATATCATATGGTATTTGTCTTTCTCTTTCTGACTTACTTCATTTAGTATGAGAGTCTCTAGTTCCATCCATGTTGCTGCAAATGGAATTATTTTGTTCTTTTTTAGCCGAATAGTATTCCATTGTGTATATATACCACATCTTTTTAATCCATTCCTCTGTTGATGGACATTTAAGTTGTTTCCATGTCTTGGCTATTGTGAATAGTGCTGCAATGCATCATTTTCACTGAAAGTTTTGTGTGGATATATGCCCAAGAGTAGGATTGCTGGATCATATGGTAGTTGTATATTTAGTTTTCTGGGGTACCTCCATACTATTTTCCATAGTGGTTCTACCAATTTACATTCCCATCTACAGTGTAGGAGGGTTCCCTTTTCTCCACATCCTCTCCAGTATTTGTTATTTGTTGACTTGTTAATAATGGCCATTCTGACAGGTGAGAGGTGGTACCTCATAGTAGTTTTGATTTGCATTTCTCTAATAATCAGTGATACTGAGCATTTTTTTCATGTGCTTGTTGGCATCTGTACATCTTCTTCGGGGAAATGTCTATTCAGGCCTTTTGCCCATTTTTCAGTTGGGTTGTTGGGTTTTTTTGTGGTTGAGTTGTACAAGTTATTTGTATATTTTAGAGATTAAGCTCTTGTCAGTTGAATTGTTTGAAACTATTCTCTCCCATTTCATATGTTGTCTTTTTTTTTTTTTTTTTTTTTAATGGTTTCTTCTGCTGTGCAAAAGCTTGTCAGTTTGATTAGGTCCCATTGGTTTACGGTTGACGTCAGAGAATGTTTTGCCAATGTCTCTTCTAGGAGTTTGATGGTGTCTTGCATTACATTTAAGTCTTTAAGCCATGTTGAGTTTATTTTTGTGCATGGTGTGAGGGTGTGTTCCAATTTCATTGATTTACATGCAGTTGTCCAACTTTCCCAGCACCACTTGCTGAAAAGACTTTTTCCCATTTTATATTCTTGCCTCCTTTGTCAAAAATTAATTGACTGTAGTTATCTGGGTTTATTTCTGGGTTCTCTATTCTGTTCCATTGGTCTGTATGCCTGTTTTGGTACCAGTACGACACTGTGTTTATTACTGTAGCTTTGTAAATATTGCGTGAAGTCTAGGAGAGTTATGCTTCCTGCTTGGTTTGTGTTCCTCAGGATTGCTTTGGCAATTTGGGGTCTTTTGTGGTTCCATATAAGTTTTTGGATTGTTTGCTCTAGTTCTGTGAAAAATGTCATGGGTAATTTGATAGGGATTGCATTGAATTCGTAGACTGCTTTGGATAGTATGGCCATTTTTATATTAATTCTTCCAACTCGGGGGCATGGAATATCTTTCTATTTCTCTGAATCTTCTTCAATTTTCTTCATTAATGTTTTATAGTTCTCAGCCTAGAAGTCTTTCACCTCCTAGGTCAGGTTTATTCCTAGGTATTTAATTTTTTTGGTTGTTGAGTTTATTTATTTATTTTTGTCTTTTTGCCATCTCTAGGGCCACTCCCGAGGCACATGGAGGTTCCCAGGCTAGGAGTCGAATCGGAGCTGTAGTTGCCAGCCTACACCAGGGCCACAGCAACTCAGGATCTGAGCTGCGTCTGCAACCTACACCATAGCTCACGGTAACGCCGGATCCTCAACCCACTGAGCAAGGCCAGGGATTGAACCGGCAACCCCATGGTTCCTAGCCGGATTCGTTAACCACTGTGCCATGACAGGAACTCCTGGTTGTAATTTTAAAAGGTATTATATTTTTATATTCCTTTTCTAATATTTCATTGTTAATATATTGAAATGCAACCAATTTTTGAATGTTGATTTTGTATCCTGTTACTTTGCTGAATTCATTGATCAGTTCGAGTAGTTTTGGGGTTGAGTCCTTAGGGTTTTTTATATATAGTATCATGTCATCTGTATTCAGTGACAATTCTACCTTTTCTCTTCCAATTTGGATACCTTTTATTTCTTCTGTCCAACTGCTATGGCTAGGACACTCTTATCTTGTTCCAGATTTTAGCAGGAAGGCTTTCAACTTTTCTCCATTGAGTATTATATTTGCTGTAGGTTTGTCATAAATGGCTTTTATTATGTTAAGGTATGTTCCCTCTATACCCACTTTGGTAAGAGTTTTTATCATGAATGGATGTTGGACTTTGTCAAGTGCTTTTTCTGCATCTATTGAGATGATCATGTGGTTTTGACTTTCCTTTTGTTAATGTGGTGTACGACACCAATTGATTTGCATATGATGAGAACTTGGAATGAATCCCATTTGGTCTTGATGTATGATCTTTTTAATATGTTGTTGGAGTCTGTTGGCTAAAATTTTGTTGAGAATTTTTGAGTCTATATTCATCAGAGATATTGGCCTATGATTTTCTTTTTTGGCAGTATTTTTGTCTGGTTTTGGTATTAGGGTGATGGTGGCTGCATAGAATGTCTTTGGGAG
Organism: Sus scrofa; assembly: GCF_054392235.1. Classification (NCBI taxonomy): domain Eukaryota; kingdom Metazoa; phylum Chordata; class Mammalia; order Artiodactyla; family Suidae; genus Sus; species Sus scrofa. The sequence continues at coordinate 129,717,555 of NC_139385.1, read as the reverse complement.
TGTTCTTTCTTCTTCAACCTTTTAGAAAAGTTTAAGAAGGATGGGTATAAGTTCTTTGTATGTTTGGTAGAATTCACTTGTGACGCCATCTGGTCCTGGACTTTTGTTTGTAGGGAGTATTTTTATTACATATTCAATTTCATTTCTAATGATTGGTCTGTTCAGTTGATCTATTTCTTCTTGATTCAGTTTTGGAGGCCTGTATGTCTCCAGAAAGTTGTCCGTTTCTTCTAGGTTTTCAAATTTGTTGGCATACAATTGTTCATAGTATTCTCTTATATAAGGTTTTTTTGTTTTGTTTTGTTTTGTTTTTTTGTATTTCCTCACTATCTACTAATATTTCTTTATCATTTCTTATTTTGTTTATTTGGGTTTTTTCACTCTCCTTGGTGAGTCTGGCCAGAGGTTTGTCAATTTTGTTTACCCTTTCAAAGAAGCAGCTCTTGGTTTCACTGATTTTTTTCTATTGCTTTTTGAATCTCTAGGTTATTGATTTCCTCTCTGATCTTTATGATTTCCTTCCTTCTGCTGACTTTAGGTTTTGTTTGTCTTTGAGGTGGTAGGTTAAGTTGTCAATTTGAGATTTTTCTTCTTTTTTGAGGAAGGCCTGTATCTCTATGAACTTCTCTCTAAGCACTGCATCCCATAGATTTTGAATGGTTGTGTCTTATCATTTGTCTCAAGGCATTTCAAAATTTCCTTTTGATTTCCTCATTGACCCACTGGTTTTTTAGTAGCATGTTGTTTAGTCTACATGTAGTCAGTTTTTTTTTTCATTTCTTTTCCTGTGGTTGTTTTCTAGTTTCATGCCATTGTGGTCAGAGAAGATAGCTGAAATAAGGTCTCAACTCTTAAATTTGTTGAGGTTAAACTTATGGTCTCCAGAGGAGACATTTTGGGGGGTGGGGGGATGTGCTTGGGTTGTGGGATGGAAATCCTGTGAAATTGGATTGTTATGATCATTATACAGCTACAGATATGATAAATTCATTTGAGTAATTAAAAAAAAAAAGAAAAAAAAATTGTTGAGGTTAGTTTTGTGCCCCAGTATGTGGTCAATCCTTGAGAATGTTCCATGTGCACTTGAAAAGAATGTATATTCTGATTTTTTTTTTGTATGTAATGTCCTAAAAATGTCAATGAAGTCTAACTTTTCTATTGTGTCATTTAGGACCTCTGTTGCCTTACTGATTTCTGTCTTGAGGATCTGTCCATTGATGTGAGTGGGGCTTTAAAGTCTCCTGCTATGATTGTATCCCCATCAGTTTTTCCTTTTATGTCTGCTACTATTTGTTGTATGTATCTGGGTGCTCTTACATTAGGGGCATATATATTGACAATTGTAATATCTTCTTCTTGAATGGATCCTTTTCTCATTAAATAATGTCCTTCTTTGTCTTTATGACTTTCATTTTAAAGTCTATTTTTTTCTGAGTATTGCAACTCCTGCTTTCCTCTCTTGTCCATTGACATGAAATATCTTTTCCCATCCCCTCACTTTCGATTTATATGTATCCTTTGCCCTAAGGTGAGTCTCTTGTAGACAGCATATTGTAGGCTCTTGCTTTTTTATCCAATCTGCTACTCTACGTCTTTTGATTGGAACATTCAGTCCATTGACATTTAAGGTAATTATTGATAGATATGTATTTATTGCCATTTCAAACCTTCTTTTCCAGTTGATTCTATGTTTTTCCTTTGTTCCTTTCTTTTTTTGGTTGGATAATTTCCTTTTATTGTATGCTTGCGTCCTTTTCTTTTCAGTTTTTGTGAATGTAATGTTTGGATTTGATTTGTGGTTGCCTTTTTTTTTTTTTTAATATGTTAACCTCTCCCTATATCTGCTTTCTTTAGCCTGACAGTCATAGTCTTATAAACTCAAATATATTCTTAAAAAAAAAAAGTCTAGATTTTCTTACTTTCCTTACCCACATTCTGTGATTTTGAAATCTTTTTAACATCTTCATGTTTGTCCTCTTGCTGTTCCTTGTGTTTATCGTTGCTTTTACAAGAAGTTTTGTTTTTTCCTTTTAAATCTGTATACTGGCTTAAGTGATTGCTTTCTAATTGTGATTTCCACCATCTTATTTCTTCTTACTTCTTTTTTATTTAGAGAAGCCCTTTTCAGTATTTCTTTTAGAATGGGTTTAGTATTGCTCTACTTTTTGAGTTTCTGTTTGTTGGAGAAATTCTTTATTTCTTGTTCTATTTTAAATAATATTCTTGCAGGGTAGAGTATTCTAGGCTGCAAATTTTTCACTTTTAGAACTTTGAATATATCTCGCCACTCTCTTCTGGCCTGCAGCGTTTCTGCAGAGAAATCAGCTGATAGCCTTATGGGGGTTCCCTTATAATTAACACTTTGTTTTTCTCTTGCTGCCTTTAGAATCCTCTCTTTAACTTTTGCCATTTTTATCATAATATGTCTTGGTGTGGGCCTATTTGGGTTCAACTTGTTTGGGGCCCTCTGTGCTTCCTGTATCTTGGTATCTGTTTCCTTTAGATTTGGGAAGTTTTCAGACATAATTTCTTCAAATATATTTCCAATCCCCTTTTCCTTTTCTTCTTCTGGAATCCCTGTTATGCACAGATTGCCCCACTTTATATTATCCCATAGATCTCTTAAATCACTTTCACGTTTTTTCATTTGGTTTTCTGTCTGCTGTACTGATTGGGTGATTTCCATTATTCTATCTTTCAAGTCACTAATTTGTTCCTCTGCATTATTCATTCTGCTCTTTAGTGCCTTTAACTTAGTTTGCATCTCTGCAAATGAATTTTCTACTTTTTTCTCGGTTCCTCCTTATATTTTTTAGTTCCTTTCTAAAGTAACCTGCATTACTGTTTATATCTGCTCTTAATTCCTTCATATTCACCCTTAATTACTTTGGTATTTTCACTATCTCCCTTCTGAATACAGTGTCTATTAGACTGCAAAGGTCTGTTTCATTGTTTGCTGCTTCAGGTGAATTTTTCTTTTAACTGGGAATGGTTCCCGAGTTTCTTCATTTCACTTATATTTTTCTTTTTCTATGAATATAGAGAAACCAACTACTGTAGTCTTGGAGGCTATTTCTGTGCAAGAGTGCCCCTTTGTATTTTGTGGGGGGTTACTATTTACTTTTGGCATGGGACTGTGGATATTTGTTGTCTCTTTCTTCAGTGTGAGCAGCATATCCCCTTGATAGGGTGCTGAGTGTATTTCCACGGGCAAGGAGGCAATGGGCAGGGCTAGTAGTCAGTGCCTAGTTGCTGGGCTCTTGACAGTAGCAAGGACCAGCAGAAAGGTAGTGCAGGCTACTCCTAGTCAGAGTCCTGGGAAGTGGTATCGAGCCTCAGGCAGACTTAGGCAGTGCCTGGAGCATTTGACAGTAGCAATGGCAGGGTGTGTGTGTTCCCAGGGGAGTGAGAGCAACAACAGGTGGTGTTTAGTTACAATACTCTCCTCTGTGGTGCTCTCTGAGGTGACTGGGGCTGCAAGTGGTGCCTGTTCACAGACCCCTAGAAGTGGCAGGCTACACCCACCTCTGGCATCAAAGATAACTGCAGTGGTTTGCCCCTGCCACCTGTTGACCATGCAAGAAGCACCCCATCCCACTTAGCCCATGCAGGAGTTACACAGGCTTCTTCTAGCTGCAGAATCCTGGGAAGTGACAGTGATCAGGCATGGGTGAGGACTGCCCAGAGCATATGGCAATGGCAGCAGCAGGGAGGGTGTTTTCCCAGAGGAGTGAGAGCATCAGTGGGTTGTGCTTGGTTGCAGTGCCTTTTTTGCTGACCTCTGAGGTGACTGGGGCTGGAGATGGAGTCTGTTCACAGACCCCTAGTAGTGGTAGGCCATGCCCCCCTCTGGTCTCTGAGATGACTGTTGTGGTTTGTTCTCACCACCTGTAGATCATGCAAGAGGCACCATGCTGCACTTAGCCCCCTGCTGCCCTTAACCCTCAGAAGAGGAACTCAGTCTCCTATAGCCTGAGCAAGTGGCCTTTTGCCACCTGCAGCCTGTGCCAGAGGTACCCTCACCTCTAAGAGCCTGCCTGTGTACAGGGAAAGCGATTCCTATGGTGCTCTGCCACTCCTCCTCTCGCCCTCCCCAACAATGGCACCTTGCTTCTCCTAAGGGCCCAGACCTCCTCCTAAGGGCCTTCTCCTAAGGGCCCAGGTTCCCTTAGCTCTGGCACTCTGCTCCCCAGCCCATGGTGCACTGCTCCATAGCGCCTCAGGTTGTCTCCAGAGAGCCAAACCTAGTCCTCTCCCCAGAACAGACCTCTGGAGCCTGAGTCTCAGCACCCAGCCCTTGCCCAAGAGTCTCAGGCTGTGGTGTCCAGGGAGGTGGTGCAGAAGATTTGTGCAGCTCTCACTCTGCTTTGCCCTGCTCAGTCCAGCTGCTGCACTTTTCTCAGTAACTCTGAGGTCCCTCTGTCAGCTGATCTCCCTGTTGGTTAGGTGGCTTCCCAAGGTTTGGGTTCCTTTTCTCTTTTGCAGCTCCTTCTCATAGTGCTAGTCCTGTCTTGATTCCTTTTCTCTCTTTTCTTTTGTTTTACCCAGTTATGTGGAGGGTTTCTTGCCCTTTTTGGAGGTTTAAGTTCTCCTGCCAGCATTCAGTAGATGTTCTGTGCAAACTGTTCTACATGTAGTTTTTTTTTTTTTTTTTTTAATGTGTTTGTGGGAGAAGGTGAGCGTGACGTCTTACTCCTCCATCTTGATCCTTCTGAACTCAGGGATTCACTTTCTGCCGCATTTCAACGTGACAGTTGGTGAAACAGATTTATTTATTTATATGGCCCACACCTGCAGCATATGTAAGTTGCACTTCCCTCTTGACTGATGATGTTCAGTATTTTTTATATATCTGTTGGCTATTTATATGTCTTCTCTGGAAAAACTTGCCCATTTTAAAAATCAGGCTGTTCATGTTCTCGTTATTGATTTGTATGAGTTCCTTATATATTTTTCTATAAATCACCTCCTTATGAGATATATGATTTGCAAATACTGTTTCCCATTTTGTAGGCTGTCTTTTCATTTTGTTGATTGTTTCCTCTGCTATACAGAAGCTTTTATTTTTATTTTTTATTTTTTGCTTTTTAGGACTTCCCCTGTGGCATATGGAAGATCCCAGGATAAGGGTTGAATAGGAGCTGCAACTGCCAGCCTATACCACAGCCACAGTAATTGTGTCTGCAACCTACACCACAGCTCGTGGCAACGCCAGATCCTTAACCCACTGAGTGGGGCCAGGATCGAACCCGCATCCTCGTAGATACTAGTGGGGTTGTTTCTGCTGAGCCACAATGGGGACTCCCTTTTGTTTGTTTGTTTGTTTTACAGAAGCTCTTTAGTTTGAGGCTGTCCCAAATGCTTGTTTTTGCCTTTGTTACTTGTGCCTTTGATGTCACATCCAAAATCATCACCAAGACCAACATCAAGGAGTTTCCCCCCTTTGTTTTCTTCTAGGAGTTTAATGGTTTCAGGTCTTAAACTTAAGTATTTAATCCATCTTGAGTTAATTTTTGTGTATAGTGTAAGACAAGGGTTCAATTTCATTCTTTTGCACGTGGATATCCAGTTTTCCCAATACCATTTATTGAAGATACTATCCTTCCCCCATTGTGTCGTCTTGGCGCCCTTGTCAAAGATTATTTGATCCTATATCTGTGGGTTTATTTCTGGGCTCTCCATTCTGGTCCCCTGGTCTGTTTTTATGCCAGTACCATCCTGTTTTGATTACCAGCTTTGTAATATAGCTTGAAAACAAAGTGTGATAACTTTGCCTTTGTTCTTCTTTCTCAAGATTATTTTGGCTTTTTGATATCTTCTGTGGCTCCACACAAATCTAAGGATTTTTTTCTATTTCTGTGAAAAAATGCAATTGGAATTTTTGTAGGAATTTATATAGGGATTGCACTGAATCTGTAGATCTATAATTTTAAATAGAAGGTAATTAGGGAAATAAGAAAGATAAAGTAGGTGAAAGTGGTAGCAGAAGAAATCTGAGTGACGGAAGTGCTGAAACAAAATCTCGAGGATCTTGCTTATCAAGGGCCTGCTCACTGTGAGTGGAAATTATTCTAGCAAAGAGGAGCAGATTTGCCAAGACAAGAGTAATCTTACATTTGATGCTTTAAAGAGACAGACACAGGATGTCTGGGTGATGAGATAACCTAACAATAAACAACGTAAGTTCAACAGATTTGTTTTAAGAGGTATTTTCCCTTAGTGCTACCGAAGAGGCAGGCTCAAGCAGATACTCAAAAATGATTAAATTGAGTAAGTGGAATTAGGAAAAAAGAAAACTTAAATTTCATTCTCAAGAGTTGGCGTCCGATGTTTAAGTCAATTTGAAATTAACACAGCATGCCAGAACCAGCACTAAAATTTCAGGAGGCTTATCTAATACTACGATATGTGAGAATTAAGAGGAGAGGTCCAGAGCCGGGGAGTTGTGATGTTCACAGTGAGATGACACATGGATACTTGAGCTCTGGCTTCAGGAGGGAAAAGAAAAAAGAATCAAATCCCATAGTGACTCCCAAAGAATATCTACTCTGTATGCATGAGGGTGATTTTGTTTCTTAAATTCTGCAGTATCACCTTGTATCTTGACCATATGGATCAGTTAACGGCCAAAAATAGGACATGAATAAAAACACGAAACACCTCTTAATTGTCATCCACTTCTTCAAATAAAAAAAATTATTACAATTTAGCATGCCTGCAGACAGTTCATGAATGTGGAAAGAACTTCCACTTAGAAATTTCCTTTTGCTACTCAATAGGATCAGGGATTCAAAGGGCCTGCTTCTAAAAACTGTAAGGTAACACTTCTGAAGATGGTCCAAAGGACAGCTACTAAAACTTGAGCAAATATTTAGTAAAAATGTTTTAAGTGATAATTTGTAAGTTCTACTATTGCTCAGGTATAGTATCATATGTATAGGTTGACCTATACTTATGATCAGATTTAAGATGTTAATACATAACATTCCCATTTGTGCTTGTTATGGACTGAATGTTTGCGTACCCTAAAATTCTTATGTTGAAGCCCTAACCAACCCCTGTTCAAAATGTGATGGTATGTGGAGATGGGGACTTTGGGATGTAGTTAGGGTTAGAGGAGGTCATGAGGGTGGGGCCCTAGTAAAGGTATCAGTGCCCTTATGAGAGATAACAGAGAGCTTGCTGGCTTGCTCTCTTACCTGCTTACTCTCCCTCCTGCCCGCCCCACCCCCCATCATGTGAAGACACAGAGAAGGCAGCAAAGAGTGTTCGAGTGTTCTCATCAGAACTCAATTATGCTGAAACTCTAATCTTGGACTTATACCTCCAGATTGTGAGAAAATAAATTCCTGCTATTAAAGGTACAGAGTCTATGGTTTTTGTTATGGGAGTTTGAACTAACACAATGATAAAAAGAATAAAATAAATATTAAATCCCCAGGTTTTTTTTTTTTATTAACAGATTTTGTTTTTTAGAATGATTTTATAGTTGCAAAAAATTTGGACAGATGAGTCCACAGAGTTCCCATATCATCTACCCCTTGCTCCCTCCCTACCCACACATGGTTTCCCCTATCATTAGATGCTCAATAAGTACAAGAAGACGCTCATATCACAGAAAAGGCATAACAGAGCCAGGAGCAAACTAGGCCATGAAGCCATAGCCACCTATCTCAGATCAACTAAGCAGCACCCTTAGGACAAAGGGTCCTTGAAGAGAATGCCCACAGAGAAAGTTATGTTTTCTTTTTTCCTCTCGTTTTTTTAAAGAGTAAACATGCTAGAATACTTATAAATTAAAAGCAAGTAATTTACACCTCTATGATAGTACTTCCTCCATTTAAAGGCCTACAGCAATCTGCCACATGCATCCTGGCTCTCTCCCAGCTTTCAAGGTCTTTCAGTCTGACCCTGCCTAGCACTGAACACCTTCTGAATCTCTCCCTGCTATGCTAATCCTTCTGCTTGTTATATCTGCTGCTACCTCCACCCCTCGAATCCAAATTCTACTCAACTGTTAAAACCCATTTACTCCTCAAAGTCTTCTCAAACCCATACTCCCCGTTGTTTATTCCTAAAGATCCACGTGATCAGCAGGCCAGAGTTTATCACCTAATCACTCTCTAAATATGAGAATGAGAGCTTCCTTAGAGTAAGGACCATGTCTTATAATTCTTGACCATTCCTCCTAGTATAACCTTGGAACTAAAGTATATGACTGATAAATATATAGTTGATTACATTTGGTAAATAGAGAAGACGAGTCCTACACAAATTCTTTTATTAGCCCAAATTTTTAAAGAAACTTATCTGCAGAAGAATTAAAATGATGCCCCAAATCCTAAAATTAATAAAATGTAGTATCATGGGCCCCATGCCACAAGCAGAGGTTTCCACTGGTATAACTTCTTTTTTTCTTTTTTGGCTGCCCTGCAGCACATGGAATTCCCAGGCCAGGGATCAGATCCAAGCTGCAGTGGCAACCTACACTGCAGCTGTGGCAACACCAGATCCTTAACCCACTGTGCTGGGCCGAGGATGCAACCAGCATCCCTGAACTCCAGAGATGCTGCCAATCCTGTTGCACCACCCTAGGAACTCTCTATTGGTATAACTCTTTTTTTTTTTTTTTTTTTTTTTTTTGTCTTTCTGTCTTTTCTAGGGCTGCACCCATGGCATATGGAGGTTCCCAGGCTAGAGGTCTAATCGGAGCTGTAGCTGCCGGCCTACGCCACAATCACAGCAATGTGGGATCCGAGCTGCGTCTGTGACCTACACCACAGCTCATGGCAACGTTGGATCCCTAACCCACTGAGCAAGGCCAGGGATCAAACCCACAACCTCATGGTTCCTAGTCAGATTCATTAACCACTGAGCCACGATGGGAACTCCTCTGTTGGTATAACTCTTAACCTTAGCAGGCTTTCTAGAAATATGAACATCCACTCAATGTAAAGGAAAACAGATTTTATCAAAGACATACCATCCGAGGTTGTAAGAATCTTCTTGCCTTTGGGGGCCATGGCATGCCCAGCATGGCTGATAACCCAAACTGGAAACTGTCCTTTTGTTGAAGAATACAAAGCCTTTGCAAATGGTGCATAAAAGGCAGAAAAACCTGGGTTACCTAAGAAAAGAAACACAAACTTTTAGATTAATCAAAGCAATAAAATTCACAAAGACAATGTGTAGACTGAAAAAGAAAGCTCTATTCCTAACACTTCTTTGTACAAATGCAGTAACACTTACACATACAACTCAATTTTAATATCCTTAATACCTTAAGCCTGGGAACTATCACTTAGAAAACTTTTGCTCCTGCTTTGTTCTTCAACTGCTGCAAAGAAATTCTTCCTTTGTGTCCCTCAACTTAATAAATGGAACCACCAACCATAAACCAAATACTCAAATCCTAACACCAGGACTCATTCTTGATTTCTCCCTGTTTTTCACACCCAATTCACCATTAAGTCCTGCCAACTTTGCTTCCAAAATATATCTCAACTTGGTCCCATTCTTTAGTATCTTCACTTCCCACTGGGTTTCCCACAACAGCCTCCTAATGGGTCTTCTAGCCATTCTTGTCCCCTAGGAATCCATTCTTCAGGGTATCCAGGAAGATATCTCCAAACCTCAAACCAAATCATAGCCTCCTTAAACACCCTTCAGTGGCTTCCTATTGTCTAAAATCATTATTACTGCTTGTAAGGCCTTCGAGATTTGACTAGGTGTAGTTACCAAGCTGCATAAAAAACCAATTATTGTCCACTCACAAAAAGAAATTTAAGGAATCTACTAAGTATTTTCTGGTCATTTATCACAAGTACTTATATTGTAAAGAGACATATAGTTTGATCTTTTGGAGAAAAGACCACCAATTAATACATGCAGATTTTTCTTATGTATGAACAAAAGGTATTTTTGACATGGGTTGAAAGAAACAGAATGAATAAATAAATGATTTTTTTAAGTCAATCTGATACATTTTTGGGAGAAAAGAAAAAACAGGGTTTTCACCTTGCAATCATCATCTGTATAACGCCTTCATAAATACAAATCCATTTCCATCAGGATCTATTTCTCCAATCAACTTATCTATTTCTTCAAGGTATTAGGTTTTCCCCTCTCTGCAATTAATGGCAGGGTTGTGCTGCATCGATGTAAACTTTGTCATCCTTGTCAAATTTTACTGATTTCTTCTTTACTTTGTATCTTCTGGTTTCCTAAATAAGCAATGTAGTAATGTGGTTAAGGGCACAGAGTAGAGCCAGACTACCTGGGATGGTATCCTGGCCTTGCCATTTATCAACTGTGTGACCTTTTGGCAAGTTATTTCATCTCTCTGGGTCTTGGTTTCCTCATCCATAAAATGAGGATAATAATCATACTACCTCACATGGGAACTAAGTGAATTAATACATGAAAAATAGTTAAACACTGCTCGATACATAGGAGCTGTATAAATATTACCTATTCAAACTTGTCTTCAGTGACTAGCCATGATGGGAATATATAATGGCTTTATTATTTGGCTTCTGTTGCATTCTGACATGGTCACCCATGTTGCAAGTTCTTTTTTGTGATGGTGCTAGTGTCATCTTTGCTAAATAGATGAAAGCTTCCTCAAATCAAGTATTGTGTTCTTTGGCTACAAGAACACATTACTGATGAGTCATCTGCATGCAGCCAGAGGAGAAAGAAGAGAGGAGGGGGTGTATCAGCACAGGGTTGCTGTAACATCTTTGGTGGATATGATAATACTGTTTCATGTTTCATATTTAAACCTTTAATAAGGTTGGCATATTTTTGAGCATAAAAAACAAAGTAGCAATCCAACTTCTTTTCAAGTGAATAACTAAGTGTCCTAAGACCGTTTATTACAGAACCCATTCTTTCTGCATGGATTTGAAATGTCTTCTGATCCAATACTGAATTCTCATATTTGTTTGCTAATTTTGATTCCAAATAATTCCACTTATTTTTTTCTTTCTTCTCTGCCAGCACCATACTGTCTTGATTACCACACTGGTTTTGTTTTAAAGATTTCCTTCTTTTTTTTTTTTTTTTCTTTCTTTTCTTTTTCTTTTTCTTTTCTTTCTTTCTTTCTTTTTTTTTTTCAGCCACACCTGCAGCATATGGAAGCTCCTGGGTCAAATCCTTGTGACCCACACTACAGCTGTGTCAATGCCAGATCCTTAACCCACTGCACTGGCCCTAGGATTGAACCTGCACCACTTTAGAGACAATGCCAGATCCTTAATTTACTGCACCACAGTGGGGACTCACCTTCTCATCATTTTATACCCTCCAAATTTCTTAGGCTGATTTTACAAACTTTAGAATTATTTTTCTAGTTTCAGTTAAAAAAATTTCTTTGGAATTCTGATGGAAATTTTATCTCATTTATACATTAATTTAGAAATATTTCAGTTTTTTACACTACTGAGTTTCACCTTCTAGGAATGTGTCATGTCTCATGTTCAAATGTTTTATGCCTCTCAGCAAAGTTTTATAGTTGCTTGGTATGGCTAGAAAATAATAATAATCAACATTTTTAACTGCTATAACTTATTACATGCCAGGCAGTATTTAACTGTTCTACATATGCTGGCTCATTTAGTCCTCACACGAGGTAGCACTATTATTATTTCCATTTATTGCGTGAGAAAACCTGAGGTAGAGGTTAAATGACTTGCCCAAGGTGTTACTGGTGTTATCACACAGATGATAAGTGCTCAATAAATATCTACAGACTGAAAGAACATACAAAAGAAAATAATAATACTGAATTTTAAAATTACCTAGTCTAGGGTTTTCTGCATGCCTCATTTTACTTCATCTGACATCAGCTCTGTAAAGTTGCTGACATTATCACTAAGGATAATGAATGGACAGCCACTTGCACACAGTACTTGGCACATAATAGGTGCTGAATAAATGGTAGCTATTACAATTGTTATTACACTTTTAATTTTTTTAACTGAATAAATTTAACATACAGCATTCTATAATTTTGGATGTAGAGTATTAAACTGGTTTAGCTTTAAGGAGAATCCAAAGATAACAACTGCATGATTCAGATGCAGTAGTTGCAAGGACAAGACAGATACATAGCTAGAAAACAAATTTTTCTCCTTACCTCTGGGTTTAAGTCTGAGTTCTTTCCCTTAATGACTTTCCCTGAGATCTTAAGCTTTCTGATTTACTATTTTATCACCATTAAGTAGATGATAATGCCAACTACTCCATGTCCCTTCATTCTATTCAGTACTATAGCTTCTTTTGTCTATTCTTTTAGTTATCCTTTTTGTAATTTATATTCTAGTAGGAGAATATATTCACATAACTAAATAGGTAAAATCAAGAGTGTAACAACTTCTATGAAGGAAATAAATACGATTATGTGACAGAGAAGGAGTGAGATTAGGATGGCCTGAGAAAAATGTGTGGGTGACATTTAGCTAAAACCCAAAAGATGAGAAGAAATCCACTACGTAAAGATTTGAAGGAAGAGAATACTAGGACAGAAGAAAACAGGTGCAAAAGCGCTTGGGCAATAAAAAGTTTGGCTCCTGAAGAAACAGGAGAGTCCACAATGGCCAGGAACATGAAGGTCTAACTTAGAGACAGGGGTGGAAAATATAATACAAAATGTTTTGATGTCCTTGCATACTCCGCCACTTAAACGTTATGGCTTATGTTACACTTCATGAACCATGAACTAAACTTCCTGGTTAGGAAATCACAGAGAAAATTAAAAGGGTCTTGCTTACACAACTAAAATCAGATGTGTGTGCGTGTGTGTGTGTGTGTGTGTATCTACCTCCAGGTGTAAGGATGTTCGAAAACATTCCAATACAGAAATGCAGGTCATTTTTTTGAAGGATATCAAAGTGTGTTATAAACACATGCTAAAACATACACATAGTCAAATGCCTGAGCAATGTCTAACGTCTAACAGAGGCTGTGGTGACCATCTCTAGACCCCGACTGCCAATCAGCTCTTAATTACTTAACATTGCAAGCAGACTTATACCTTTTAGTTTATCTTATAGGGGACAGAAACTTCCATATACCAATTGAGTATGACATAGCATGTAGAGAAGGCTGTCCTGTGGACAGAACTTTGGGCTTGTCCATGAAGCCTTGTCTGTTTCACCCCCAATCACTGTACTCACAGCACAAGCCATATCACATGATTCCATTATCCCTATATGACCACTTGAATATTACAATGACACAATATGTTCTATAGTGAGTTCTCATATTGCCTCCCTTTGCTTGTTTCACTACTTAAAGAAAGTCCAAGGAAGCTATAAAGAGAATTCAACAATGAAAATTCAATGGAAAAGAAGAAACTAAAAAGTTCTTCATTCTGTGGATTCCAATAAATAAATCCTCCTTATCATCACTAACTTAAAAGTGATGAACTAATTTTGCTAGCTGTGTAAGCAAAGTGATTTAAAATGAAATGTTGGAGTTCCCATCGCAGCTCAGTGGTTAATGAATCCGACAGCCACTTTTAATTTTTTTACTGAGTTAGGGTTAGGGTTAGGGTTAATTTTAATTTTAATTTTTTAACATGAGGTTGCCGGTGTGATCCCTGGCCTTGCTCAGTGGGTTAAGGATCTGGCGTTGCCATGAGCTGTGGTGTAGGTCACAGATGCGGCTCGGATCCCGAGTTGCTATGGCTTTGGTGTAGGCCGGTGGCTACAGCTCCGATTAGACCCCTAACCTGGGAACCTCCATATGCCGAGGGAGTGCCCCTAGAAAAGGCAAAAAGACAAAAACAAACAAATAAATAAAACGAAATGATATGGCAGCCTATCAGAGATGGACTAAACATTAGGTCTACAGTGGCTTCGCCATCCTGCATATTAGGATGCAGTCACCTAATATTCCCCACAGTATAAACAGACTAGGCCCCCAAATAAAACACAATTATGAATTTCACAAACTAAAGAGAAGCACCAGCCTACAGCTTGCACAAACTCCCAGGAAAAGGTCCAAAGGCAGGAAGGAGAATAGAAGGTCAAACATAAAAGATCACCAGGAAATGAAATGATCTGAAAATGTCAAAGCCCTATAAAACAATGAGACTATTAAAAAAAACCAAAACGCCATGTGTTTTAAGCTTCCCTTTCTCCCCAGTGTCTTCATGAATTCTCTATCTCGTCACCATATCTGCCTCTCCCTATGATGGACTCTCTTCCTTTCAAGGCCCTGCAACAGAGACCTCACTTTTCTCTAACAGCTCATATACCTCAATGAGAGCAAAGGCTTTTGTAATTCACTATCCCTAGCACCTAATGCAAATGAGTGAGTGAATGAACACCTAGTGGGGAAGCAGAGAGGACTGTTGGCTCCACTTACTGGTTCGTCCTGTAACAAACTCTCCTTCTCTAAGACTGAAGCCATCTACTTCCATCTATCAGTTTTTAGTCACTCTCACACTTTCCCTGAAAACCTTGACACTTAAGTGTCAGTTTCACTTGCTATTCCATAACTTAGGTGATTTCAAGATCTGGGTGGATTGGCTAAGCCAATACCTGTGTCCCATAATTCATTATCTTGATCAAATCCAAAGAACTTCACCTACATTCACTCTAAGCCACTAATTTCAACAGCCACAGTTGTGCTGTGCATATCAAAATCCCCTAGAGGGTTTCTTAATACACAGAATGCCCCACCCACAGAGTTTCTGGTTCAGAAGGTCTGGGGTGGGACCCCAAAACCTGCATTTGTAACAAGTTCTTAGATGATACTACTCGTCCTGACAACAACATTAAGAATCACAGGCCTACCTCTTTTCGTTACTCAGAAGTGGTTTACATTCAAAGATCCTAGAGAGTTCCTGTTATGGCGCAGTGGAAACGAATCCAACTAGGAAACATGAGGTTGAGGGTTTGATCCCTGGCCTCACTCAGTGGGTTGAGGATCTGGCATTTCCATGAGCTGTGGTGTAGGTGGCAGACACAACTTGGATCTGGCGTGGCTGTGGCTGCGGCATAGGGCGGCAGCTGTAGCTCCCATTAGACCCCTAACCTAGGAACTTCCATATGCCATGAGTGTGGCCTTGAAAAGACAAAAGAGAGAAAAGAAAAAAGAAAAAGAAAAAGATCCTAACTCTGACAGCCCTTCTCCAGCTCAATCTTCTGCCCATTTAGACTTCACTCCCAATATACCTAATGTGTGATCACAGCTTTGCTCAAACATCTATCTACTTGTTTTTGGTCACTAATTCCTTTCACCCTGCATATCTGCTGTTTTCAATGCTGACACATTTCCTCAAGGCCCCTATTCACTCTCTGCCATTCTTACTTACTCTTAATTAAAAGAGAAAGCAGAGGTTAGGAGGCAGGAACGACTTTACTGCCTCTGACCTGCCTTCACGCTTCTCCGTT
This sequence comes from Sus scrofa, assembly GCF_054392235.1. Lineage (NCBI taxonomy): Eukaryota > Metazoa > Chordata > Mammalia > Artiodactyla > Suidae > Sus > Sus scrofa. Next base: position 129,702,151 of record NC_139385.1, on the reverse strand, counting down.
TCAGTAACCAGCTTCACCTTCTTCATCCTGGCTTCAGAAGGATATCCCTTCTCCAGTCCAAGACAATGTTTCTAATTATTTTCTCAATCCTACACTCGACCACGGCCTCCAAATCTCTGCTTCATCAAATAGCAGTTGTCATGCCTATAATTTCAAACTCCCCCTCACTACTGGAGAGCATATGTATTTTTAATTTTAATAGATGTTGACAGACGGCTTTCCAAAAGGACTGGTACATCGTGGCAGAACACTGGAAGTTTATTTTCAGAAGAGGTTAAACCAAAGAGAGATTGCAGATTAGAAATCTTAGCCCAGTTGAGAACAGAAGCACGAGGCTGAGAAGAAATACTGAAACAACAACCTCCTTTCTCTTGTTCAGCCCTGAACATTAGCAGATAGGCTTCCATTCCTCAAACAGGATACTTGGAAGGCTCCTTCCTGGGAAAACTGAAAGATCCAAAAAATAACTATAGATATCGCCAGCTGGAAATCCTCCAATGAAATGCTGGGTCTTTACCTGATCACCCTAAGGTGAAGATTACCTAGAGTGACCAAGCATCCTGTTTTTCCCATCCTGTTGTCAAGATTTTAGTACCAAAAGTCATGTGTCCTGGAAAAACCCCTCAGACGAAGATGGCTGGTTACCCTAGACCTACCTGTGGACAAGACCCACCCCTGAATGCAAGCTTCCAATTAATTTTTTTGTGTGTCTTCCTCTTAAAAATGAAAGGGTAGTCAAGGATTAACAAAACTTTTGAGGAAAAACAAACACTAATGCAAAGTAACACAAAAAAGGAACACAGTAAAAACTCTAATAAGAAGCCAAAAAAAAAAAAGAAAAATAGGAGCCTATAAAAAAAAGAGAAAACAGAGTTCTTAGATTTGAAGTTTTTAGTTTAAAAAGGTCCATCAAAATATAAATACAACGTATGAAAAACATCCATACTAAAATCTAAATACAGCACATGAAAAACATCCATCCAGTGCCTGACTGTAAAATTTCAGAATTTTTTTTTTTTTCTTTTTACGGCCATACCTGCAGCATATGGAAGTTCCCTGGCTAGGGGTTGAATGAGACCTGCCTATGCCACAGCCATAGCAACGTGGGATCTGAGCCCCATCTGCAACCTATGTCACAGCTTGGGTCAACGTCAGATGCTTAACCTACTGAGCAAGGCTAGAGGTAGAACCCGCATGTTTACAGACACTATGAGCCACAATGAAAACTCCAAATTTCAGAATTTTTGAACAAAGAAAAGATCTAAAATATTTGGGGCGGGTGGGGGGGGGGGTTTACTCACAAAAGAGCAAAACTCAGAATAATACCAAGACTTCTAAAAAAAAAAACACCACGAACCCTGGAAAACAATGAAAATGCCCTCTAAATTCTATGGACACAATGATCTCCAATCTAGAAGCCTAAGACATTTTCTGACCTGCTAGACCTTTAAAAGGTTACTTCCCATGCACTCGTCTCAGGAAGTTCCTAGCAGATGTGCTCCACCAAAAACAAGGGACCCAGGAAACAAGGAATCCAACTCAGGAAAGTGAAAGGAGTCCCTAGGCTGGGCTGTGCAGCAGGTTGAAAGAGCAAGCAGTCTAGATTGAGGCCAAAGAACAGAGAGTTCTGGGTGGGATAATGCCAAAACCAAACAGAAACACAAAAAACTGATTACTCTAAAGATGAGAGGATTTTTTTTTTCACTTCTAGCAAATAGTTTTAAGATAAATTAGAAACATAGAAACTAACCAAATAAAACAAAGAAATTAAGCAAAGGGAACATTAATAAGAGAAACAAGCACTAATCCAGGGGAAACAAACAAAAATGTACAAGAAAACAAATGTAATCATAATACCCTTAGCTTAGCTGTGTATAGGATATGATATGTTATGCTACATATTTATAGTTTTATGTTTAATCTTTAAGGGTGATGTCAAACTCCTTATTTTTAAGAGTGCTTCAAATACCTACAATCAAGTATCTACCCCTAACATTCTACTGACACTGATCCAGCAAAAGTCACAAATGACCCACAATAAATAAATGTTCTACCATAAACTCATCATCTTGAAATGAGACAGGAAAGATTATTTAATGATATTTAATGATAAAGTTCTAATTATTCTAAAATCATTAAGAAATTTTCAAAGCAGATTCCAAAACTATATGTACAGTACACATTGTGATTTTATATATATGTAGTATATATAATATATACATTAATGCACAGAACATAAACAAAAAGCCCAGGCACCAAAGTATTAAAAGTGGTTGTTATCAGTGGTTTGAGTGATTTTATTTCCTTCCATAAGGTTTGTTATACTTATCAAATTCTCTTTAAAATCAGAAACAGTTATAAGTGTCTGAATAATGTCTCCTTATTCAGATTTTTTAACTTACCAGTAATAATAAAAATAAGCAGCTTAGGTCTGTTGGCACTTTGATCATTAATGAGGTCAGTCCAGGGACCACATTTTAGAACCTGGGTTTCAACTCCACAACATAAAATGAATTCCTCATGCACAGGAATTTCTTCCTTGATATCTGAGTCCATTTCTAAATAAGGGGAGAAAAACAATATGAAGAGCCACTGAAATGTAAAACCTTGAGCCAAAGACAATACTTAAGAATAAAAAAGACAAAATTCACTATATCTAGAAGGAAATGCCACAGAGAGATATGAGAGACCTATGACTATTCAGCTATTCTAGATTATAGAATTGTAAAAAAAAAAAAAAAAGAAAAGAAAAAAGAAAAAAAAATTGGAGTTCCTGTCATGGCTCAGCGGAAATGAATCTGACTGGTATCTGTGAGGATGCCAGTTCCATCCCTAGCCTTCCTCAGTGGGTTAAGGATCCGGCGTTGCCATGAACTGTGGTGTAGGTTGCAGATGTGGCTTGGATCTGGCGTTGCTGTGGCTCTGGCATAGGCCGGCGGCTGCAGGTCTGATTCAACCCCTAGCCTGGGAAATTCCACATGCCGTGAATGTGGCCCTACAAAGCAAAAAAGAAAAAAAAATTTAAACCACAAGAGTAGGGAGAAACAGGGGCATGTCTTTGGTGAAATTAAAGACTAAAGATGAGTGTGAATCAAAACAAAAATTCCAAAACTCTCCTCTCCAGTCTAAATTGACCACAGCCACGGCTAACTTCGCTTCTGCTGGAGTTCCCTTACAGCTACCTTTTCTACCACTGAGACACGTCCCTACCTTCACCTGGGGAAGACTGCTCTTATACTCTCTTAGAACTGTAAAGAGGGACAGCGAACTGCTTGATGAGTTCTGACATTTTTCCTCTATTAATCTCCTCATCCCAAATCCTGTAAATATGTTTTATGCATTATAACAGCATTACATCATTAAATTATGAAATGGATAGGTGGAATAAAACAGAATGATAACATCATGAACAATTTCCAAAATATGTGCAAACAGCAGTCCCCAATTATTTATATCTCTCCTCTATCTCTGCCTCTGCCTTCCGCGTGTCTATCAACAGGCCCATGTCTCAAACTTTCATTGGTCTTTCTATCCTCCTATCATTCAGAACCCTCCAGACTCCAGATTCTAAGTACCCTTAAAGCTTTTTCTCCTCTTACCACTTTACTCTGACCCTGCACTCTGGTCTGTCTTGTCCCTGCATTTCCTCAGTGTCTTTATGCTTTTCTGCTCCTATATCTTTGCTAATATTTTACTTTCCCATCCCTTCTGGAATGCTTTCCCCCTTGTGCCGGCTCATCAGTTTATTGTCTCTAAACTCATCCTTCATCGCTTTCTCTGGAAAAACAGATCTGGGCCTTTGAAACATTTTTCCTTTGCCAGCTGATATGATGTTAACCTTGAAGAGTGTGCTGGAAGGAGTTCCTGTCATGGCGCAGTGGTTAACGAATCCGACTAGGAACCTCGAGGTTGTGGGTTCAATCCCTGACCTTGCTCAGTGGGTTAAGGATCTGGCGTTGCCGTGAGCTGTGGTGTAGGTTGCAGACGTGGCTCAGATCCCCAGTTGCTATGGCTTTGGCGTAGGCCAGCGGCTACAGCTCCAATTAGACTCCTAGCCTGGGAACCTCCAGGTACCGCAGGAGTGGCCCTAGACATGGCAAAAAAGACAAAAAACAAAACAAAACAAAACAAAAAACCCAAAAACAAGAGTGTAAGAGTGTGCTGGAAGAGAGATACTGCAGGAGGCGGGTTTTTCCCCCTGGTTTCAATGTACTTTCTCAGCAGATTTTTGGAGTTTTTGGTGCCTCCACCTCTGTGCTTAGGCTGTGAGGTCTCTCTAAAGCAGTGATTTCCAAACGGAGATGCTGCTGCTTCCGGAAGACCTATGACAACAAATATCTGGATATGGTTTTCATTGTCACAACTTGGTGTTGGAGGAGATGTCAGTACCAGTGTAGAGGCCAGGAATGCTGCTAAACATCCTGCACAGCACAGGCCAGCCCCCTACAACAAAGAACTACTATCCCAAAATGTCAGTAGTGCCAAGGTTGGAAAATACCTGGAATGCAAAATTCTCACATAAAAAGTGGGACTCCTTTCAAAATAATATTTAAAATATGTTGGTTGACTAGATAAGCACAGAGATCACCTCACCTTTTCTCGTGGGTTGATTTTTAGTTCGTTAGTAAATGTCACTGCCGCCCAATCTCTAAAACTACGGCAAAACACTGCATATATATAAATGTCTTATGACATTTATAAAGTGTTAGAAACAATATTAGATTTAACTGTTATACACAGTATTAAATTAGAGCACTAACAGAAAGGACACTGGCTAAATTCAAGATTTACACCAGAAGAGGATCTAAAGTTATTAACTATATTCAACTCACAAATTATTAACTTCAAAGTAAATGACATCTTAGGCATTTGATTAGCCATAAAGTTAATGAGAATTCAAGAATATATGAAGCTCAGTCTATAAAAACTGGAAAACAAACATAAAATTAACAATAACTCTAAAACACTATAAAGTAAAATACAACTGAGAAATGGAATTAATGTGTTATTGATAAAGCATCTTTTTATTTTACTTCACTCTTATGTATCTGTATCTCACACAACGAAATAAAAAAAGTAAAGAAAAAATTAAAGTTTGAGAATTCAAATTCTTCCTTACCTAAGAATCCAATGCTGCAATTCAATGCTGCAAACAACTGGCAAATTGGGACAATGCGTTCTAACACATATTATTAAAGGCTGATGGCTCCACCTTCAGCCACTACTGACAAGTAAACTTTAATGATTTCAGTTTGTTTTGTTTTTGTCTTTTTGCTATTTCTTTGGGCTGTTCCCACGGCATATGGAGGTTCCCAGGCTAGGGGTCGAATCGGAGCTGTAGCCACTGGCCTACGCCAGAGCCACAGCAACTCGGGATCCGAGCCGCGTCTGCAACCTACACCACAGCTCAGGGCAACGCCGGATCGTTAACCCACTGAGCAAGAGCAGGGACGGAACCCGCAACCTCATGGTTCCCGGTCGGATTCGTTAACCACTGTGCCACGACGGGAACTCCAATGATTTCAGTTTTGATAAGCAACAAGACAGGCTGGACAAAAATCAAGTGTACAGTGTAGATATAATCTGTACAACTTAGGCAAACCTTACACACTGAGATATAGGTGTTCAGCAGCTTATATTAAGGGGTTTCTAACTTTATTTAACAATTTCTTCCCAATTAAATCTTACACAAACCTAGACAATATACAAAACAGAAAAGTAGCATTTGATCCCTATAAATGAGTCTCTTACTCAGCTTTAGCATCCAAGAAATGTCTGCATTTTATTTTGCCTATTCAGTAAGAATTCTACTTTATCCATGTAAGAACTGCAAGTGGTAAGTTTTTTTAAAAATCCTGTGTTGCAATGTCCATATATTCTTGAATTAAATTTCACTGTACTTGAAAGAAAGATAGTGACACACCTTTTTTTTTTTCAAAGTTAAACACACACACACACAAAAAAATCTAAAAATCACTTGTTTTATCATGTATATAAGGTGGAAGTTACTGAAACCTCTTCAAACGGCAGGAATTTTACACATAATATTATCAAATGTAAGTGATGAGCTGTGCTATAATAATGAGGACCTTTATGCCAATAAATTTGATGTGAGCAAACCGAAACAAACACTAAAAGGTTAGTTCTATGTATACTTGTGAACCCAGAATTCCTGATCCAAACGAGAGTCAACACTTAAGGAAGAAATTACCAAACTTACAGAGTAGTCCAGAGAAAAAAATAAAAAGGATCACTTATCAGCCCATTTTTGAGGATAGCCAACATTGATATCAACACCTGACAAGGACATTATAAGAAAGGAAAATTATGGGACAACTTCTCATAAACATAGGGCCAAAAACTCTATTCCAAATATTAGTACACCAAATCTAGTGATATATAAAAGAGTTACACATGACAACCAAATTGTGTATAAATCAGAAACACAAGGTTGTTTAAACAACCTAAATTGAACCAATGTGCTACATTAACAGAATAAAGAAGAAAGATTATATAATCATCTCAACCAATACAGAAAATACATTTGATAAAATCCAATAGAGTCATTAAAAAACTCTTAAAAGAAGAAATAAAGGGACAGTCTTGTATAGAATATAAGTATTTATTTAAAAAAAACCTACACAACTATAAATGTAATAAAATTCACTGAGTAATAAAAAAAACCCTAGGCAAATATTTTACTAATAAAAAAACCCTAGGCAAATATTTTACTAAGTGTATAATACTGAAAGCCCCTCTGAGTTCTACATCAAGACAAGGAAGTCTGCTATCAACATTTCTATTCTACAGTGTACTTGAGGTCCTAGCCAATGCAATAAGACACAGAAAAGAAATAAATATATGCAGAGTGGATAGGAAGAAAGAAATTATTCACAAACACCAAGATTATATATATACATTATTATATATATATATTATTATATATATAACTGGGTGTTCCAGTAACTCTTGTTGCATAACATACTATCCCAAAACTTGGTGGCTTACAACAATTTTATCACACTTATGGATTCTGTGGGTTAAGAATTGAGAAACAACACAGCAAGAAGAGCCTATTTGCAATCTGTAGTATCTGGGGCCTTAGCTGAGAGGACCTTTTTTGTTCGGAAGGGGCCTGTGCCTCTATGTTCATTAGAAGCTGGATTTCAGGGTGTGCTCTAGAAAGATTACAAAATAAATACCTGCCCCTTGAGAAGAAGTCCACAATTTATAAAAAGTGCCCACTACAAGAAGCTACTGTGTCAAAATCCAGGGAAGGACCCAACTTGGTGCAGCCTTTCTTCTGCTGGCCTCAACAAGGGCTGTGCTATAGATTTTTAATTTTATTATTTCTTTTATTTCTCTTTATTATTATTAAATTATTATCATTTGCTTTTGCTGTGATCACTGGTGAGTATGACATGTTTACCATAGGCAAAAGTCCTCTAGAAGTGAGAATCCTTTCTTAGTATCTTTATTCTCATGTCTGATGACTGACGCTGCTTTTGGATAGTCTGTTGGCCATGACTATCTACACATATGTTCATTCCATATGGTCTCTCCACATGGACTATTTTGGGCTGGTTCAGAGCATGAGGGCTGGGTCCCAAGAACAACTGTCTCAGAAGGATCAGACTGAAACTATCACCTTTTAAGACCTAGCCTCAGAAGTTACATAACACTATTTCCATATTAGCCACAATCTCATTCATTTTCAAAGGAAGCAAAATTAGATCTCTCTAAATAGCATATTATAAAAAAGGATGTGGTAGGAGAGTTACTATTGTGGCCAATGAACTTTGGAAAATACAATCTGTCAAAATAAGTTAAACAAAGATACATAAATTTTAGTTCTGCAGAAGCTTTCAAATTACACTAAGAATCCTTGAACATTTAAGGGAAAGACAAAGTATATATACAACCTTTAAAAAACTGATTTGGGAGTTCCCATCGTGGCGCAGTGGTTAACGAATTGACTAGGAACCATGAGGTTGTGGGTTCGATCCCTGGCCTTGCTCAGTGGGTTAACGATCCAGCGTTGCCATGAGCTGTGGTGTAGGTCACAGACGAGGCTCGGATCCTGCATTGCTGTGTCTCTGGCGTAGGCTGGCAGCTACAGCTCCGATTCAACCCCCAGCCTGGGAACCTCCATATGCCGAGGGAGTGGCCCAAGAAATGGCAAAAAGACAAAAAAAAAAAAACCCCCAAAAAACCCACTGATTTGACCAATCTTGTCAATAGTAATCCTATTCACCTCTCCCACTAATATCTCCTCTTTTTTCTCACAACAGTTTGGGAAAATATTGTAGGCATAAGGAATCTGATAGTTTTAAAAGGGGGACGGGTTTGATTAAAGAAGTGTTTTTAAGAAGATTGTGGGGGAGTTCCCGTTGTGACGCAGCGGAGAAAAGAATCCGACTAGAAACCATGAGGTTTCGGGTTCAACCCCTGGCCTCGCTCAGTGGGTTGAGGATCCGGCGTTGCTGTGAGCTGTGGTGTAGGTTGCAGATGTGGCTCGGATCCTGCATTGCTATGGCTGTGGCGTAGGCTGGGTACAGCTCTGATTAGACCCCTAGGCTGGGAACTTCCATGTGCTGCAGGTGCGGCCCTAAAAAGACAAAAAAAAAAAAAAAAAATTGTGAAAGACTAAAAAAAACACACAACTACACTAGAGTTTGGAAGCTATCAAAATAACCTAAGCCGGAAATGAGGGCAAGAGTGGGAAAGAAGTAAATGAGAGACTAAAGTCTTGGTAATCAATCATTCTGTATGGGAAGCCCGGGAAGGGAAAGTGACAAAGACGACTTGGATTCTGATGCTAAAGATGAGGGGAACAGAAACACTGCTCACATAAAGGGGGAACACTGAAGAGAGAAGTTAGAGGAAACATAGCAAGTTTCAAGAAAATAAGTGACAAGGCCAGAGGACAATGGGAGTCAAGCCTAAAGCTCCAAAAAGTCTAAAGTAGAGACACGGTTTGTCCTGACCCTTCTTAAAGAGCTCCCTTATCTTGGCTTCTGTGCTATCTCCCCATGCTTATTAAGAACCTTTCCTTCCCTGATTCCTGTACTATAAGGGTTCTGCCCTGGGTCCTCTTCTCTATGTGCCCTCCTTTTGAGCTTACATCCACCTTGAGAATTAGCCATCTAGAAGAATCCTTAGGTAATATCTATCTCTCCATTCCCCAACCTACTCTTCAAGTTCCTATCCCACTTTTCCAAGTACTGAATATTTTCATCTGGGTGCCTCACTGATGTACTAAACCTTTTGTGTAAAAACCAAAATCTTGTTTCAAAAACTAACCCTACCAACCCTACATCCTGACTTCTGTTTCCATACAAAGTAATATTATTTTCCTAGTTACCTAACTCAAAGGCTTCCTTAACAGCCCCTGTTGAACTCTGGGGGAAATATCTATAGGCAAGAAAAAAAAAAGAAGCCAGAAAAAGAATGAAAAAGAAAAATTAGGAACGGGCATGAACTAAGGTATGTAAAGTTATATTAGCTAGAGGGGAATGTTTCAAAAAAGTTAGGGGGTGGTAATGAATTTTTAAAAATACATAAATGTTAAAAAGCAAGAGAATGGAGTCAATAGTAGGAACTTATATTTTAATGTATATTCTATGAGTCAAGCACTGTGTTAAGTGCTTTATAAATATTAAAACATTTAATTTTTTTTTTTTGGTCTTTTTAGGGACACATCTACGGCATATGGAATTTCCCAGGCTAGCAGTCGAATCAGAGCGGTAGCCGCTGGCCTACGCCACAGCCGCAGCAATGCCCATCTGCAACCTATGCCACAGCGTGTGGCAACGTTGGATCCTCAACCCATTGAGCAAGGCCGGGAATCCAACTTGCATCCTCATGTCACTGAGTAACTCTTCAGTTACTGTTTTACAACCATCCTATGAGATGGGTACTATTACTTCCAAAAAAACATGTGAGGGGAAAAATGACTGAAAGAAATTAAGGAATTTCCCTAAGGTTACCCAACAAATAAGCTGGAATGTGGTAGAGCCAGAATTCGAACCCAGATGTCTGAATGATTCGAGAGCTCACGTTCTTTGTTTCAAGTTTTAAACTTAAAGATATATGAGTATAATTTCATTTAAATGGAAAATGAGATATATGTTGGGGTTTTTTTAATGGTCAATCATTTTTTAATCTTTTGCATGCCACATCTCTATCTCTCCATCTCACCTCCATGCATATTACTCCTAAACTCTTGTTATTAACTCAGCATAATCTTCTGTAATTTTTTTATAACCACACAAATGCACATAGGCATTTATATATATTCTAATAAATATGACTTGCCAGTGTTGGATAAATAGCATATTATATATACGTTTATGCACTTTCCTTTCGTGTTTCATAACGCATTAAGATCCTGCAGGTCAAATAGTATAACTCTAATTCTTTATTTTTAATGGTTCTATAACATGGATACACTATAATTCACATGGTCATCTCCCTGCTGACAGGCATTCACCTAGTACCTAGTGTTTGGGGACAATGTTGCAATAAGTACTGGTAAATCCCCAAGTTCTGGCATGTATCCACACATATCAGTTCTTTTGTTTCTAATGGCCAGGTCCCATCTACTGCCATACCACCCTGAATGCACCAGATCTCCTCTAATGGCCAGATTCCCAAATGTGGAATTGCTGGGTTGAATTTTAATAGGTATTGGCAGATTGCTTTCCAATAATAGTGTAAGAATCACATTTCTTCTGGCAATCTAAGAGTGTATCTCCCTACAATCCCATCATCAATTAGTGGTATCATTACTTTTAATTCTTGTAGTCTTTGGGTATAAAATATCTCATTCTTTAACTTGTATTTCTCTGATTAGTAGTATATTTGAACATCTTTTCATGTTTGCTGGCCTTTTGGACTTTTTTATTCCCCTGTGAATTGCTTATCTACATCCTTTGTCTAGCTTCCAAGAGGGTTACCTATCTTTTTCTTATTAGTTTGGTAGAGAACTTTGTATACAGCTATTAACCCTTTTCTGGGCGCCTATATTTAACATATACCTTCCTAGATGTTTAATTTTTATTATTCTAGCTTCTATTTTAACTTTAATCGATCTACATAAGGATCCAACTTTGTTTAAAATTTTAAAGAATTAAAATCATACAGTTTAGGGAGTTCCTGTCATGGCTCAGTGGTTAATGAATCCGACTAGGAACCATGAGGTTGTGGGTTTGATCCCTGGCCTTGCTCAGTGGGTTAAGGCTCTGGCATTGCTCTGAGCTGTAGTGCAGGTTGCAGACGCGGCTCAGATCCTATGTTGCTGTGGCTCTGGCATAGGCCGGTGGCTACAGCTCCAATTCGACCCCTAGCCTGGGAACCTCTATATGCCATGGGATTGGCCCAAGAAATGGCAAAAAGACCAAAAAAAAAAAAAAATACAGTTTATGTTTTATGACCATCATGGAATAAAACTAGAAATCAATGACAGAAAGACAAAAGGTAAATCTCCAAATACTTAAAAACCAAAGAGCACACTTCTAAATAATTGATAGGTTAAACAGGAAGTTGCAAAAGAAATTTTAAGATACACAAAACTCCATGAAGATGAAGACAATATGTCAAAATTTGTGAGATGCAACAAAAGCAATGCTGAAAGAGAAATTTATAGCACTATATGCTAACATTAGAAACATTAGAGAAAGTCTCAAATTAATAATCAAGAAACTAAAAAAAGGAGAGCAAAATAAACCAAAAGCAGGGGGAAGAAACGATAGTGCAAAAATTAATGAAACTGAAAACAGAGAAAAATTAAATAAAGAACTAATTCTTTGAAAAAGATCAATAAAAATAAACCACCACTGAAAAAGATAAAGACACATATTACTAATATCATCAATGACACAGGGGTTATCACTAAAGACTCTACAGAATACTAATGCCTGATACCAAAACAAGACAAAGACAGTACACGTAAAAAAAACATGGTAATACCTCTCAAGTCTATGCTCTAACAAAATATTAACAAATAGAATCTAGCAATGTATAAGACGAATTGCATACCACAGTCAAGTGGTATCTATTCCAGGTATATTCAACATCTGAAAAATCAATCAATGTGCACCATATCAAGGTGCTAAAGAAAAATATATGATCACATGAATTAACTAAATGCACCCTATGACCCAATAATTGTACCCTTAGGCATTTGTCCTAGAGAAATAAAAACACAGTCACACAAAAACTCACAAAAGGGTTCGCAGAAGTTCTATAACAGCCCATAACTGGACACTATGCAAATGTCCCTCAACAAGTGAGTGATAGAACCAACTATGGTACAGCCATACCACAGAATATGACTCTGCAATAAAAAGAAACAAACTATAGATATTATCAATTTCTTGGATGGATCTCAAAGGAATTATGCATTCTTTCGTGTGGAAAAAGAAAAAAACCCAAGGATAAGAGTTTACAGTAAGGCCTTATGGTTGGATGAAAAGCAGTGTTAGTCCTGGCTGCCTGCTGCAAAAGAACTTCCAGAGAGCTGTGAAATCAGTGTATGGGTGTGGGCGGGTCATACTTTTAAGAGTTAGTGTTGTAGTTCCCATTGTGGCACAGCGGAAACGAATCCGACTAGGAACCATGAGGTCGCAGGTTCAACACCTAGCCTTGCTCAGTGGGTTAAGGATCCGGTGTTGCGGTGAGCGGTGGTGTAGGTCACAGACCCTGTTCGGATCTGGCGTTGCTGTGGCTCTGGCACAGGCCGGTGGCAACAGCTCTGATTAGACCCCTAGCCTGGGAACCTCTGTATGCCGCGGGTGAGGCCCTAAAAAGAAAAAAAAAAAAAAAAAAAAAAGTTAGTGTTTACTTAGTGCTTACTGCGTGTAAAGCACTGTTCCAAGTGCTATTAAATTTCCTCAGTTAATAAGACAACTTATCAAGTGGCTACTAATGTGCCCCAATTTATAGATGAGAAAAAATGAGGCACAGATTTTTTTCTGAAGAATTGCATGATGCACTGGGGGCAAAAGAAAGCCGCAAGTGTTTCTTTATCTAAATTCAGGGGAGCAAGCTCCATTTTGACCTTGGCGTCACGAGGAAAATTAGAGCAAGTACAGAGAACCTCAACTCAAACAAGGGGTGAGGGCAGTGTCAAGATCAAAGATCGGTGCAAGTGTCAGTTCTCAAGGGTACCTGGTGTAACAAATTTGAGAGAGGCGTTTGGGGGTGGGGGTGGGGGTGGGGGAAGCTGATCCTGCTGAGAAATTTGTTTCCAAACCAAAAGAGCCTGTAATGGACAAGGTAGGAAACTGAGACCCAAGGAGGGAAGAGAGAGACCTGCCCAGGAGTACAAGACCTCTGGAATCCCAAGCCCAAACTTTGGTCACTTCCAGTCACTTCTTCCAGGCCAGTCGCCCAGGGTCCTGGCCCCGACACCCCAGAGAGGCTTCCAAAAAATTCCCCACAGGCGGGCTGCAGTTAGCTGAGCCACCGGCCAAAGCGGCCCCAAACCACCCCGAGCGACCCCAGCACTGTTATTCATACCCCGGGGGCCAGTTGACTCTGCAAGGGCGCACAGGCTCCGCCTGGAGCCATAGGGTGGAAGGGCTGCAGCTCCCGCGTGCCCGCTTAGCCTGTCCTTGCTCTTACAAAATCACCTAAAGGTGGAAAGCATTACTCACCTGTCTGCCGGGAAGGTAGTCGCACTACCGCCAACTTCTCGGTTAGGCTTCCCCAGACCTGAAGCCCCGCCTCCACCTGACGTCACAGAGCCGCGCCGGCGCCCAGCTCTGGAGAACCGGCGCAGTCAGGACACGCTGTGTGGCGGGGTTTGGAATATTCTTAACGGTGGTTTGGGCGGTGTTGGCCCCGATCTAGGGAGACCGCTGGGAAGCTATAGATGTGCTGGAAATTCCTCTTACTCTTCTTTAGGATTTAATCTGCTTCTTGTTTCAGTCATCCTTGGTTTATGTTCCAACTTTCCTTACTCCTTTTGTAGCCAAAAATGCCGCCTCTGTATACCGACGCCAGTTACGTCTTGGAGACAGTTTCGAGGAAGAGAAAGAGCAGCTTTACTGCTCTGCTAGGCAAAGGAAGACACAGCAGGCTAATGTCGCAAAACTGTGTCCTGCCTTGAGAGGGGGTAGCAAGGGGTCCTGTAGCTTTAGCTTGAAAGACAGGGTTATTGATTAAGGTGTCTATAGTCTTCCATCGATCATTTCAGAGCTGTCAAGATTGATGTTAGATGGTCTGGTGATGGTTTCTGGTTGTCTTAGTGGTTATCATTCCTTGACTTTCTCTCTGGAATGAAGATTGCTAACAGGGAGGGCTTATTAGGGGGTATTCCAATTAAAAAAAAACACTAGGTGTAATAAAATACTAGCTAGAAAGTAACCATTAGTAAAATAGAGCAATTAAGCAAGGGAGAGATCATTTGTGAAAAGCCAGATGCTAGGTGCAATGTAAGTCTAATTAGCAGGAAAGCATTGTACTAAGTGGGCCAAGGCAGGGCATAACACAATGGAGACGGTTCAACCAGTTTTATTATTATTATTGTTAGTGTTATTTTTGCTATAACACTTTCTCCACTTATCCCCCAGTTTTTCCTCTGCCAGTGTTTCCCTTCCTCCCTTACTGGTTGCATTTCTTCCCTTCCTTCCCCTGCATACACAGGAAGGTTGTTTTTCAGTTGATCTGTTTATTAGTATTCATATTCCTGCCTCTGCTACTAGTTCCTTTAGCAAAATACGGAAGATGCCTATTCCAGAGGTATTTTGAGCTTACCACACCTCAACTCTGAGAAGACAAAGGTCATGTTCGTCTTGCCGAACTGTTGGCATCTTCAGCACCTGGCAGCTAATAGGTGACCAGCATGTATCTGTACAAAAATGCAATAGAAAATACGATGTTTTATAAGCAGGGGAGAAGCAGTCAGGTAGACTGGCTAGTCAGTAATCTCACTCACAAAAAAGACTTGATCCTTTTGTTTTCAGTATCTGAGTGACAGGCATGCTGCCTTCCAACCAGTGGTGTACTGGTCCTCTTCATTACCATCCCTATTTTCAGTTTATGTCCTACACGTAAGTTTACCCAATGAGTTTAACTGAGAGCTTCCCAGGAATCAACTCATTTTAAATTTTCACAGCAACTCCAGTGAGATCAGTATTAACTTGTGATGGTACAGTCTGGAAATAGACAAATGCACAAAATAAGTGATTGAGTGAGTACATTGTAGTGGCATTAAATGATACATTTGTTACCAATGTACTGCTTAATGTATGCAAATTAAGATGACTGTGGTTCAAATGCAAGTTTTTTTCAGTTCTTGCATGTGCATGTATGGTGCATTGCTCAAGTGATTTATGTCTCTGATTTTATTTTAAAAAGTCTGTGCCAAAAAAATTAACCAAGGGGGTTCCTTTTTTAAAAAAAACTATTTTTCCAGACTTTTGGCCACTCTGTTATTATCCCTATATTATTTGCTCTTCAAATAATAGTTTCTACCTTCTAGGCACTTTTTAGGATTGCACTTCCTTTATAGTTCAGGGGTGGAGGAATGTGAGGAAGGGAGGGACCAAGGGGATGTGGTAGTTCTGGCCAATGAATTGAGGAGAAATGCTGTGTTGCTTTCAGGCTGAGCAGTTGATTCCATGAGTGAGATTCTCCAAAACTTCACTTTTTCCTTTGGCAAGATGATGGCGATGTTTGAACGGTGTTGATCCCAACAGCCTGTGTCCTTGAACAGCTGCTGCTTCATAAAGGTATCAGCCATCCTGGGATGAATACATTGGAGAAAGAAACCTCTTATGGAGTTCCCATTGTGGCTCAGTGGTAACGAACCCAACTAGTATACAGGAAGACACAGATTTGATCCCTGGTGTTAATCAGTGTTTTAAGGATCTGGCAACACCATGAGCTGTGGTGTAGGCCAGCAGCTGTAGCTCCACTTCAACCCCTAGCCTGGGAATTTCCATATGCCATGGGCGTGGCCCTAAAAAGACAAGAAAAACAAACAAACAAAGAAACCTCTTGTTATTTTTGCTCTTCTTACAGTGTAGCCTGTCCTAATTGACCAACAGGGACAGCCACATAGAGAGGCTCTTTTTTTCTCACTCTCTTGATTTTAATTCCAAGTGCTTAGGGGAAACTTTCTGATTGGCTTGATTTGGGTCTGGCTTTCAGCAATTGTCCAGTCATCAGTGACAAGCCCTAGGGGTCATATTGTACCTTGCAGAGAGGGACCCTTGGCTACAGTTAAGGGGATCTCAGTGAGCAGACAAACATTCCACAAAGGTAACTATATAGGAACATGTGGCTATAAAATTAGACCCTTGAATACTAATTTAAAACAAGAAATGAAGCTGAAACACTTTCACCTTTTACATGGAAATTTCAGGCTCTCATTACATTCAATGTTTATTAACTACCTATTACATTCCAAACACTCTTCAAGGCACTGAGGACACAAAAGCGATCCAGGGAGAAAAACTTGCTCTCACAGAAACACTAAATAAACATACTAAATACTTTAAGGGATACTGACAGTGGAAGGAGAACTAAAAGGTAGAGTAAATGAGAGTGAAGGGTTCATTCATTACCTATTGCTGCTTAACAAATTATTCCCAAAACAAAGCCGCCTAAAAGAGCAAACATCTAGGGAAGTTACCATTGTGGCTCAGCCAGTTAAGAACCTGACTCCTATTCATGAGGATGCAGGTTTAATCCCTGGCCTCACTCAGTGGGTCAAGGATCTGGCATTGCCATGAGCTGTGATGTAGGTCACAGATGCAGCTAGGATCTGGTGTTGCTGTGGCTGTGGTGTAGGCCAGCAGCTGCAGCTCCAATTCGACTCTTAGCCTGGAAATTTCCATATTGTGCAGGTGCAGCCCTAAAAAGAAAAAGAGAAGAAAAAAAAAAAAGAAAAAAAGAGCAAACATTTATTGTCTCACACAGTTTCTGAGGATCAGTAATCCCAGAGATCAGTAGGAGCTCAAAGTCTTTCATAAGGTTGCAACCAAGCTGGTCAGAGCTACAGATATCTCCTAGCTCCACTGAGGCCAGAAAATCCTCTGCTAAATACAGTCAAATGACTATTGGCCAGTCACTGTACCTCACTGGCTGTTGGCCAGAAGCTGACCTAACTCCCAGGGCATCTGGAGACTCATAAAAACATTCAGGGGTTGACTCCTCATTTCATTAATCTAGTGATGTTCACAAAGAGATGCAATGCAGGGTTTTCTGATTGTTTAATCTCATGATGGGTAGCAAAGAATAATACATGGAAAAAGCTTCAAATGTAAACGTAGGCTTTATGGAATAATTATTCAAATTATAAAACTCTAAGGAATGTAAATTACTAGGAGAGACTTTTATTAAATAAGAGTAATAGCTAATATTTCCTGAACATTGACTATGCGCCAAGTTTTGTGGTAAATGCTTTACATAGATCTAGAAGAAAAGAGAAGCTCGAGGACAGTTCAGAATGATGGATCAGATAGATGGTCCCCTCTTTACCCAAATGATTTGGATTCATGGCTGAGTCAGCCAGAGAAGGATTATAGCAGGAAACAGAAAGAAGCAAATTTCCCACAAAATCGGTGAGAGCTTTGGGGGTCCTAAGGCAGTGCAACTCAGGAATCACTGTGACAGAGTATGGTACCAAGGAAATCTGCCTTCTGCTGAGCAGAGAGGCCTCTGTGCAGTGTCCTAAGGACATGAAATAATATCAGGGAAGCACTTACAGGGAAGAAGTCATAGTGGAGACAGTGGCTCAGCCTCCTGCCATTTCATGGGCAAAATCATTGAAGAGGAAGAGGGAAAAAAAGGTTGCATTTCTGTTACGGCAGAGATCAACTATGCAGAGTTCTTTAAAGACAATTTCAAGAACTCTTACAGTTGTTGGGGACACTTTAGCAAAGGTAAAAGAGTCGTGGAAGACTTACACAAAGAATGATGACAGACAAGTAGGTAATGCTTAGATCTTTATGATAGGAAAGCATACTGCTGGTGGATGTTGTGAGAATGTCATGAAACACAGGAAGTTGAAACTCTTAGTTTAGACACTCTTTGAACTAAGACGCATAAACTGAAGATTTGGTAAAAAGGAACAATAGAAAGAAGAAAAAGAGCAAGGAAATAAGAGAAAAAAGATTTATTTTTAAGTGTAGAAGACAACTAAGATGTGTCATCTTCAATATATATTCTAGAAATAGAACTACTAATTAGAAATATCAGTGAATTTTGAATTGTGGCTTTCCACTGATTCTAAGAGTGAATTTCCTCATTTATATATCTTTAAGGATAGATAATTCTAAATGCTTGTAAATCTATCATTGATTCAGGCAGCCTCTATAAAATTGCTCTGGGGTACTCTGAAATACAGATAAATGTCTTTTCAAACAACTCACATTAAAAAGTAGAACCACATAATGATTCATTTTACACATAAATGAAAATCAATAGCCAAAAATTAGCAAAATTATAGTTACACTGTTATTATAGTTACGCCCATATTATAGTTACACTGTTCCTCCTGGCATTTAGTTATTCTGAGACCCAAAGAGATAGTTGGTTCTAAAAGCCAGTACACTTGGACTGTTCACTGATGGCACTGTCTTCATAGAGGCACTTGGCTTATAAAGAGAATAAACTAAAAAAAGAAAATCTGGCAGGCATCAACATTTAGATGTTCAGGCAATCAATAATAGCATATACACATATACAAGAGATGAAAATAATATTTTTATTTTAAGACTTTTTTTGGTTTGTCTTTTTAGGGCCACACTCTCAACATATGAAGGTTTCCAGCCTACAGGCTGAATTAGAGCTGTTGCCACAGGCCTACACCTCAGCCGCAGCAACTCCAGATCTAGAGCTGTGTCTGTGACCTATACCATAGCGCAAAGCAACATCAGATCCTTAACCCACTGAGCGGGGCCAGGGATTGAATCCATATCCTTGGGGATACTAGTCGGGTTAGTTACCACTGAACCACAATAGGAACTCCTATTTTAAGACTTTCAAGGTCATTCACCTTGTTATATAACTGCAACTCCAAATGCTTTGTTGTAATCCATCAATATGATCCATTAATCCCCCCTCAATGAAACCACACCACCAAGAAACTTTTAGTGGCAGGGCAGGGTATGGTAAGGATAAGAAATTACGGGAAATGTAGTTCAACTATCTCTATAAATTAAAAACAAAGTAGAGTTTGGGGCTAGCTACAGATGAACATCCCCTTAGAGTACAGTATGTTCCCATTTTGTTAGATTCCTCAGACTAATTGCTCTGTTCAACAATATTTTTGTGGGCTAATTATACTGCTACAGAACTTTTAGAAATTATTCCTTCTTATTCTTTAGTGGAGACGTTATATTCTCCAGTAAAATAAGGATGGAATTTATTTTTTCATAAACCAAAATATATTTCAATGTTGCCCATCTATCCAGCTGTCATAGACTGGATTTCTGTCCTTTAAAGTTCTTTGTCCCAAATCCCTGGAACCTGTGAGTATTCGTCATTACAGGACAAAAAGGGATTTGCACATGTGATTAAAATGTGTTAAAGCTCTGAAGATGGGGGAGAGTACCCTGAATTATCCCGGTATCCCTGGTGTAATTCAAGAGTTATAAGAGGGGGAACAGGGGGACCAGAGTCAAAGATAATGTGACAATGGAAGCAGAAGGAGAAAGGAAAATGTGATGGCAGAAGCAGTAGTTATAGAGAGGTCAGAAGATGCTGTGCTGCCTGCTTGAGGGTAAATTTGTATTGTTTTAAGCCATTCAGTTTGTGATAACTTGTTGCAGCAGCAACAGGAAACTAATATACCAATTAAATAAAAGCTTAGACCATTTCTGGCTTATAAACAAGTGAATAATAAATAATATTAGCCAGATAGAATTCCATTTCAGAGTACTATCTGTTACCAAAATACTATGACTTCTCTTATTTCTACCAAGCATGACAGAAGCCCGTTTCCTCTACCTTGCTCCTCTGTTCTGCTATTTGCTGAATACATGCTGTATCACTTTGTAGGAAGGACTTGAGCATCTGCATATTTTGGTATTGGTGGTCCTGAGGTCCTGGAACCAATTCCCCATGGATACAAAGGGACGACTCTTTTCCTGTTTCATGTGACTTTGACAAATATTTAGTCTTAACAGAGAGAAAGCTAATTGACTAATTTATATTTTCCTCTAATGTTTGAGTTTATTTGGGTTCAGCCATATGTATTAGTTTTTAAAGTTTATAGTTTAAAAATGGATTATGTTAGGACCTTAAAAACTGCAAAGGGATCCTATTCTCAGCCCAAACCAACCAGACTAATATATTTGTTTCACACTCTTATTAGCAGCCTTAATGAAGCCCAGGTGTACAATTTAGCTCTCTTTGAATTATCCAGTGGAGATAGTGTTCTCCACAGTGCTGGGTACCACACAATAGAGGAACTCAAAAGCCTGCTGTTCCTTTGCCCTATTATTATGGTTTCTCTCTTCAACTTTGGCTTTCTTGGATTTAGATTTTTAAAAGAGTTCCATGCTTACCTGTCATAGTCTAGTTCCTGCAAACTAAAAGATAGTGTCACTTCATTATCATAGAGTTCATTTTCACTTATTTTTTAAAAAATTCCTTAGTGAAATTGATGGAGTTAAACAAAAATTTAAAAGATATGTTGAATCTCCAGGATTATTAAAGCCTCTGAACTTTAGTTTTAGCACCACCCATTTTTTTTTAACATTTCAGAGAGGTCAGGGAACCACATTTGTTTTCCTTTCTCCCTGCCCCCCCCCTCCACATTTTAAATTTTTATTTTCCCCAGATGGTAAAATTGAGATATTGACCCCAAAAACTGTCCATGGGACAGAGTGAATACACAAACTTTTGGCTGCCCACATCTGGCCTTCTCCCTATGCTTGGGGATAAATCTTATAACTCCTAAGCATTGTGCTGGGCTTGGTTCAAGATAACTCCTTCTAGCTGAGGAAATGGGATTATCCCACATACAACTCTCCTGGTATTGTAGACAAGCTCATCATCAAGTGCCATATTGAATAACTGCTTTTAAGAATGGGGATCACTGAACCATAAATTGGGTAAGAAGAGCTTTTTTTTTTTTTTTGTCTTTTTTAGGGCCACACTTATGGCGTATGGAGATTCCCAGGCTTGTGATCCAATCAGAGCTATAGCTGCTGGCCTACGCCAGAGCCACATATGCCATGGGAGCGTCTGCCACCCACACTAGAGCTCTCAGCAATGCCAGATCCTTAACCCACTGAGCAAGGCCAGGGATCGAACCTGCAACCTCATGGTTCCTAGTCGGATTTGTTAACCACTGAGCCACAACGAGAACTGCAGGGTAAGAAGAGCTTTTGACTGAAGGGAGCTCTTGAGTCCTCCTTAAAAGATAGCTACTATTTGCAAAAAGGAGAAAGAAAATGACATTGTAGATTTTAGATTAATTTAACAAAATATATTAAATGGTCTAAATGGCATGATCCAGCGCAGAAGCATTATTCTAGCCTCAACCTCATACAATCAAGACTTATAATTCTTTTGCCTCAAATATTTTCATTAAGGTTGTATGCAGTTTTACTGAAGAATTATACAGTGTTCTTTCATGTCCATTTCAACATCATTCCCAGACCTCTATGACATATGTAAGCATTCATGCCTTCTGCTTGCAATGCTATTCTCTTCCCAGGTAACCCTACCCCATTAGCTCAGAAAATTCCTGCACAACTTTCAACACTCAAATTTTATCCCTGTCCTAACTTTCCTAGGCAGAATTAGCCTCCTCACCTTTCAAGATACCTTGAATTTATCTATAGTCTAACAGTTCTTACATCTATAGTACATTCATGTCACTTGTTTTTTTGTTTTTGTTTGTTTTTTTGTTTTGTTTGTTTCCTTGTTTTACTGGAACATTTAAAAGTGACTTCCAGACATCATGTTATTTTAACCTTAAATACTTCAGAGTGAATCTCTAACAGATAAGGACTTTCAAAGAAAGATCAAGAGTACCATCATCACACCACACAAAATACGCAATAACTCTTCAGTATTTTAAAATATCCAGCTCAGGAGTTCCTGTCATGGCTCAGCAGTTAACGAATCCGACTAGGAACCATAAGGTTGTGGGTTCGATCCCTGGCCTTGCTCAGTGGGTTAAGGATCCAGCATTGCTGTGAGCTGTGGTGTAGGTTGCAGACGCAGCTCACATCTGGCATTGCTGTGGCTCTGGCATAGGCCAGCGGCTATAGCGCTGATTGGACCCCTAGCCTGGGAACCTCCATGTGCCATGGGAGTGGCCCTAGAAATGGCAAAAAGACAAAAAAAAAAAATCCAGCTCATATTCAATTTCTCTAAAATGGATTTAGCTGTGTCTTCATAGTTCCAATATGGGACTATCTAGGTCATCAATAAGTATTTGCCTTTTACCATTGGAATATATTAATGTTGTCATTTAATCTCATTGCAGAGGCTCTGGTGGTCTATTTTAGACAACATAGCTGTACAAAATTTCAAATGGAAAGTAAAATGTATATAAAATAGAATTTTAGCTTTGAGCATGAATCATAGCATGGCCTTGGAATTATTAAATGATGTACTCTTAAGCAAGTTCATAGCCTTCTGGAGGCAAAATCCATCTTGTTATCAGTGGTCTTAGAACGACCCCCCAAAAAGCAGTTACTGAATTAGCCTCCTAAGGGTAGGAGCAAGACTCTCCTAATGGGTCTCTCTCTCAATGGACATAGACCATAGGCTAATGGTCAAACCAAATGCATTTTTTTTTTGTTTTTTTTGTCTCTTTGCCTTTTCTAGGGCTGCTCCCATGGCATATGGAGGTTCCCAGGCTAGGGGTCTAATCGGAGCTGTAGCTGCTGGCCCATGCCACAGCCACAGCAATGCTAGATCCAAGCCAAGTCTGCGACCTATACCACAGCTCACAGCAATGCTGGATCCTTAACCCACTGAGCGAGGCCAGGGATCGAACCCGCAACCTCATGGTTCCTAATTGGATTCATTAACCATGATGGGAACTCCCCAAATGCATTTTTTAAAAAACCAAGACCAACAAGCCGGAACATAACTTTCACTCCCAATGTTTCCAAAGTGAAAGACCTTGATTAGTTTAACATTCCTGGCCTCTCTTGAGCCCTCCCTCACTCTGCCAGGGGAAAGTGGAGTGACTTGCCTGATACATGAGTTTTGGAAGAATAAGCTATTCATGCTTAACTCATCTCTGTTTTCTTCTTTTGGGAGCCAGTTTCCCATAGGGAGTAGGAGGTCTCTGCTCCTTCAAGATATAACCTGGGCAACTCTCTACACCTGTAGAAGATTGCCTCTGACTCAGTGGGTAAGTCTGTCTAATTCTGGGGTCCACTTTGCAGGCCCTTTTTACATGCATATTAGCAGTGGGCCCTAATATAGCCTTTATCATTAATCAAAATGATGTTTAGGTCTCCCAATGCTCTATAAGCATAAGTAAGACTAAGGTCTTCTTTCTCTCTCTCTCTCTCTCTTTTTTTTTTTTTTTTTGTCTTTTTGCCTTTTCTAGGGCTGTTCCTGCAGCGTATGAAGGTTCCCAGGCGAGGGGTCTAATTGGAGCTGTAGCCACCAGCCTACGCCAGAGCCACATCGACATGGGATCCGAGCCGCATCTGAGACCTACACCACAGCTCACGGTAACGCCGGATCCTTAACCCACTGAGCAAGGGCCGGGATCGAACCTGCAACCCCATGGTTCCTTGTCGGATGCGTTAACCACTGCGCCACGACGGGAACTCCCTCATTTTTTTTTTTTTTTTTTTTCGGAACCCAGTTGGGGATGAAGGGTACTATTTTGGGGGTCTTATCAAAAATATAAGTAATCATAAAATATTATGTTAGTATGCTACTATACTCTATTAGATAATATTTTACATAAGATTAAACATTTATATTCTTAAGTGGGATTAATTTGTGGATTTCTTTTAGGGTTTTTGTTGCCAATATTATGCTAGCTTTGTAAAAAAGAATATAGACATTTTCATTCTTTTTATTTTCTATGCTCTGGAACAGTTTAAATAGTATAGGAACTATCAATAATTTATATTTTCCTAAGAATAACCCTTTTAATTCAGGTTCTCAAATTTATTTGCTTAGATTTGCAATCACAAAGTGGTTGCTTATGAATCTTTCAGTTTTCTCTGTATTTGTGATTATTCCATCATCATTTTAATCTTTTGTACCTTCGTGCTATCTCCCATTTCCTCAGTTTATCAGATAATCTAATGGTTTATGTTTATATATTTTTACTTTTTTTTGGAAGAAGCAGTCCTTGGATTTATGTAATAGTTTTAAGATGTTTTTTCCTTTTCAAACTCATCACTGAATACTTTTTATTTGTTATTCTTCCCTCTGCTTTCTTTGGCATTCTTTTTTTCCCCTAACTTGAATCTTATTTGTAAACATGAAATTTCCAGTTATGAATTTTCTTGTGAGCTTTGCTTTGCTTCTATCCCATATTTCTAATGTACTGATGAGTAAAAGTCATTTGATAAGCAGGCAGATTTGAGAGATCTATTTTCCCGTGAAGAAGAGAGTTGAAGAGTCCATTGTTTGGGTAAACATGTTTCCAGGAATTCTTTTAAGCAATAAAGTTATTTCCAGTAATTTTCTGCCCTTCACAATGTGAGACTGTAGCTTGTGCCCTATTGATATCAAACTTGGACATATGGCTTGTTTTGGACAATGACATTTTAACAGATAGTCCATTGTGGGGATCCATTTCTACCCTTGTGGAATTCTCTCATCTCTCTGATCCAAGATCAGTATGTCCCAGATTTGGGTTGTTCCTTTGCCCAGGGTCCCAGAATGAGGAAGACATGGAATAGAGGTGGAAGTGACCAGTGAAGGGCATGTAATGAGAGCAAGAAGTAAATCTACATTGTTACAAACTGCTGAGATTTCTGGGTTGTTTGTTACTGCATCATCAGCTAGCAAAACTGTCTAATAAGTGTATATATGTTCCTTTATATGTACCTTTATATACTCTATTATATATCACAGAATATATCATGTATACTCAATTATGACATAGTAACATCTTTTGAACAAATAACATATAAGTATATTTTGTGGAACTTAAGATGTAGTTTTTTTGCTAATTAAATTTCATGAAAATTTATAGTTGTATCTTTGCTTTTAAAACATATTTGAGGTCATAGTCATAATTTGTTTGGTGCCAGGCCTTTGGTCAAAAATATTCCTCCATCCCAGCTTTTTTTCTCTATACCCATCAGCTCTCTACCCAGCTTTGGAACATGATTTTAGAAATTCAGTAACATGGAAAAAGGACAATGCTTCTACTTGTTTGCAGTTTTTAAATTCCGATTTTATTACTCCTAAAAACCAGTGGAAATGACCTGTAATCATAGTGACATAATATATCTTTATAAATATTGTCTTTTCAGAAGAAAAATGATCTCTTATAACCATCAGATATGTAAACAGCATGAGATATGAAGATAGTTTTAAAAATTCCAAATAGGGAAAAGAACATATTCTATTTTTTTCTTCAAAACATAGCTAAGAAGTCAGGTGTCATTTAAAGATTCCAAAATATGCATCTTATTTTTAATACCATAAACTAAGATTTGTGCCTTTGATTTAGCAAGTGCTTATATAATTTTTCAATTATTATAATGTCTTATAGAATATTGTTTATGATGGATCTAAGCAAAACCATAAGATGCCAAAAATATTTGAAAACAATGTCTTTGGTTCAGTACCACCTGCTTTACATTGTAATTATTTTGCATGGCAAAGCTGGCATAAGTGAAAATTTGGTTGAATTGTCTGATTTAGTTCTTATAAACCCCATTCTCTACATGTTAGAACAAATCTGAGTTTTAGTATGCTAATCTCTGAGTAATCAAATATACCTAGGAAAAAATAATCTGCAGGGGAACTGCAACTATAGACCATATGATCTGCATTATTAGTACTTTCCATGTATAATTCTACACATTGTTATCATTAGCAACACTATTTCAATCATGAATATCACCAAGTTCTGAAGAAATCATTTCTGAATTGTCTCTATTAGACCATGATCAAGAGGAAAAAATACAAGACTGAATTTTCCTTTAGTGTTGTACCTGACATTTTTAAATAGACTCATTTTCTGTGGTTTCATGTAACCTATTATGTTTGTCACTGAATGGCAAGGAGGCCTGTCTCTCATTAGCGCTTCCGCTGGTACTTGAGAAAAATATCCTGGAAGAAAAAAGATTCAATTTTCCCCCCTGGATTTGGAGGCATTTGATTTTTTTTGAGAATTTCATTGAATATCATCTCTAATTTTAGTTGACTATCCCTCACCATATGATGTTACGAGATATAACTAACATACTCTCTACCTAGAAATATGTTTCTCTTTGATCCTAAAAATGGCTTTTGATTAAAAAATTGGCTCTCGATTAGGTTAAGAGTGAGATAGGATCTACGTGGTGGTGGTGGGGAGACTAATCTATTAAAGACAGAGCAAAAGAATAGATCAGAATTAAATGTTACTTTTAAAATCCATCTCTCAATTTCTTCCCTTATTTATGTTCACCTGAGCCCCAAAATTCCATGTAAACATCCACAGATTTGGAATGTGTTTATGTTGGGTTTGTCCATTGTCTGCACGCGCGCGCGTGTGTGTGTGTGTGTGTGTGAGTGTGTGTGTGTATCTTTACAGGGAAGTCTTGGAAATTGTTTTTAGCCCCGTTATTTACCTTGCTCCTCCTTCCTTTTTCTCCCAGCACTAGAGGTGTTCTTAGCAAATCTGTTAATGACTCTACTGGTGGGAGCCGTTTAGGATGTGACAGAATTCCCCTTGCACGACATGTCCTAGTCTGAGTGCTGAATGATCTTTCAGTTGTGAACATTAGACTCTGTTACTCCCATGCTTAAAATTGCTTATTGGCTCCCTCTTACTTCCAAGATGAAACCCACTCTCTATCCAGGATTATAAAATCTTCATGATCTGGTCCTAATCTTCCATTCTGGCCTCCTCTCCCCCTCCAGGAGTCTAAACTATCTAGAATTTCCCGACAAGCTGTATTCTGATCCCTCTGTCTTTACACATCCTATTTGCGTGGCCTGGGATGGCCTTCACCACCGGGGGGCAGGCGGGGGGGTAATTAATTCCTTTTGTTTTAACTAAAATTCTAAACTTTTTTCAATTAAGCCTTTCCAACCCAGCCTCAGGCATCCAACAGAATTCCCACTGTACTTTGTACGCACCTGCTGAAGCAAGGCAGCTAATTTATCACCAATCTAATATCCCTTCTCCCCTTCTTCCTTCATAAGAGACTGCTGATTTTATTTGTATCTTTTTGACAATAGCCATTCTGACAGTGTGAGGTGATATGTCATAGTGGTTTTGATTTGCATTTCCGTGGTAATTAGTGATGTTGAACATCTTTTCATGTATCTGTTTGCCACCTGTAAGTCTTTTTTGGAAAAAAAGTTGATTCAAGTCCTTCATCCATTTTAAAAATCAGGTTGTTTGTTTGTTTGTTTGATGTTGAGTATACAAGTTCTTTGTATATTTTGGATATTAACCCCCTTGTCAGGTATATTGTTTGTAAATGTCTTCTCCTATTCAGTAGGTGGCCTTTTCATTTCGCTGCTAGTTTCCTTTGCTGTGCAAAAGTTTTTAGTTTGAGGTAGTCCATCCTGTTTGTTTATTTTTGCTTTTGTTTCCTTTGCCTGAGAAGACATATCCAAAAGTTTTTTGCTAAGACATATCGATGTCAAAAAGTATACTGCCTATGTTTTTTCCTAGAAGTTTTATGGAGGGGAATTAAAAGGTCGTTCTTGATGTCTGTCATATAGATAAGAGGCAAAGATATGGCAGAACAACTGTAAGGGGGAACTCAGTGGATAAAAGAAATAACTGAGCCTTTCTCCTCCTCTCTGAGCCAGAACTGTGAAGAGTCTAGGTTTCCACAAGGACACATTCAGGTGAGGAGCGTTCATGTTTGCTTTTTATCCCTGAAGGCATATGGGGTGTAGACTGAGTAGGACCCCCATAGCAGATCACAAAGTGAGCATGAGTAAGTTATAGCTTATACATCAATTTATTTTAGATGTGTGTTGTTCTCTCTGTATATTTCCATTTTAAATGTTTCATTTTAAATGAGGCTGAGGCAAGGCCTTGAATCCATCTTGGCCATGAGAATATGCAGAGTTCTTCTGAAGGCAGCCTGATGGTAATTATAAGAATCAACCAGGGACCTTAAGAGTTAAGGGAGAACTCAGGAAAAAAGAGTTAGTCCGGGGAACAGACACCCTTTGCCCCAAGAGTCCCTGCTTTCAATGCAAGATTCTATGTTATGGAATACTGATTTTCTCTTCAATTATGAACACTTATGGTGTTAGTTCTAGAAGAGAGTATAGAGGAGATTGAGTCCAACCGTCTTATTTTACAGAGAAGCAACTGAGACCCACAGAGGTTATACAAACTCACCTATGTCAATGGCAGAGCCAGTTCAGTGTTCTTTCCATTATACAATGTCAATACTAGGTTATTTCACTATTTGTGCTATGACACATGGATGCTCTGGCAAATTTGATTTTTGAGAAAACCTGTGGATTTCTTCCCCATAAAAATGCATAGATACACAATTTTTAAAATGCATTTTATTTCACTGAAAATTGATTTGTTCAATAACCTGGTATTGACATTGTATAATGGAAAGAGCACTGAAAAAAAAGTTAATGTTAATGAGTAGATGAATGAATAAACAGAGTTTTGAAAGAGAAGCACTGACTGAGTGCAGCTGTGGGTGAAGTAAGCTAATTTGCCACTCATCTTAGTTGGGTGGTTGGTGTCTCAAATCTACTCCTTGATTATAAAAGTGTTGATGATATAATGCTGTTGAAATAGTAACTAATCCAGTTGTGTTTCTGGTGTGTCCTCTGGCTCTTCTCCCACTCATTCAAGTGGGTATTCCACATTCCCTGCATCTGAGTGGGAAAGACACAGCAGACAAAAGAAAGAAGGCAATCCTTGCTTTTGCATTTCAAAACTCTGAGCCTCAGAGAAAGGGGAGAAACTCAAGTGACTGGACTATAGATTGCAAGACTTTTTGATAAGAAAAAACTTGGGGACATTCTTTAGGCTGGAGGGGTTAAGAAAGAAAGGGAGAAGATATAACTAATTAGGGAAGAGCTTGGTGGAGCTAGGATAGACCATGGGGAAAGGAAGAGAGATGGCACCTGGAGACCATTTTCTGTCTCACTTGAGCAAGCAACCAAAGTATTTACTACCTATGATCCATAAAGGCATTAAGCTGGAGCCCACAGGCAATCAAGTCTCCTTTTGAGTACCCCCTGGACGAGATTGGGTGCATTCAGTTTGGTATGGCCGTAGACTTGGGTATCCCCTGGGTTGGGGAACTTTGCTACTTGCCCTTGGGTTTATCTTCCTAATGAGAAAACTCCCCAGCAGTGGTCAGCTTGCCACTCATAGCCCCTCAGGGGGACAAGTTATGACCTTCTTTTCAGAGGTTTTGATTGAGAGGTACCCGACCACCCTGTTTGGGATAGCCTCTCACTGTCCTAGGACATCAGTAGTCCTGCTGAAGGAAGGCAGCATCCTGGTCTGTGAATTTTGTGGTGAGCGAGAGCAAAAGACCTGTGACCTAGGTTTAGCTTGAGCTGGGCTGAATCAGCTCCAGATCACTATATCCTGGCCTATGGTAAAGCACATTTCTATTGTCTGACTGAGTTGGGAAGGTTTTAGGGAGTTACAAATAGGAGTCGGGGTTGTTTATAACGTTTTAGTGACAGTAAGAAAAGTCCTAGAAGCAGGGATTGAAAGTCAGTCTGTCGCCTGTGCCCACCCATGACACTTTAGTGGACCATAAGCTTTCATTTGCCCCTCTCTTTTTCCATTTTGCGGCCTTGGCCCATCTAACTTTAAACCATCCCTGCTTTCTTTTCCCCCATTATACTTGTCTTTAAGTGTTGTTTACATGGGGGTCACCAGGAAACAGTGTCCCAGACATGGAAATGCAAAAGATATTGATATATGTCCTTTCAGTGTAGTGCTGGTTGTTGCCTAGTGTACACTTGGGGGGTTGTTTAATTGTAAACAGGTGTGCTTCTGTCACTGGTTTTCTATGGTCCTTTCATGGGGTAGAAGGTAATTTATAAAAAACTGATTGTAGTACGTATGATTATTGTCCATAGTAACGTAAGTGAATTTTATCTGGTAGAAGTAAAATTGATTTCTGTCTATAAAAAGGAGAAGCCTATATCTTGTTGAGCTAAATAATATTAATCGGTTTTACATATATTAGCTAACTGATTCATCATTCCAAAGATATTTCAAAAATGTAAAGTTCCATATATATATATATATATACACATATATGTCTACATATATATGACTATATGTATTCAAATACTCCTTTATACTGGTCTTAATCTCTCACTGTTTACCTTACTAATTAATAACTTGAGTAAAAAAAATAATATATGAAATCTTTGACTTAGGTTCATTTTGTATTTGCATGAGTCATTTTGACTTTTTCAAATTATACTTAAGAGGCTAACTTCTTAAAATGATAGAGACTTCTTGAGACGATTCTCTGAGATTTTTCTCCTCGTTTACTCTATGCTACTTTTAAAATGTTGCTTTCTGTTCTAGAACACAAAATTTTTTCCATTGCTCTAAATGGTCATAACATTAGATGTAAACGGAGAGGAATGTGGTTGATTGCTGCCAGTACTAATTTTTCTTAATCATGGGACATTTTTGTTCAATAAAATGTATTTACTCTAGTTGGCTTAGTCTTGTAGGACAAGATGTACTTATAAACCTAGTCAAGCATCTTGCCCAGATTCATATGTACAAAGGGGCGAGGCAGGAGATTAGCAGTGTTGATGGAACTAGCATTATTATAAGAGCAGACACAATCCAGCATTTCCCTCTTCTAATGATTTATGGCTAAGCTGAGCACCATAAACCACATTAGACTTTTTTTTTTTTTTACCAGAATGGGATAAAACAAGAATAGTCCAGTACAGCAAAATAGTATAAGCAAAGTATCAGAGATTATGAGCATTGGAATGGTCAAGATATGAGGAAAGATTTTACTGATTGGGCAGATTATAAAAGAGGAACTGTGCAAGATAAGATAAATGAAGGCCTTTGAAATTTATCCTATAGGGAAGTGAGGAGATTCTGGTAATTCTTGACCAGGGGGATGGAATTTTAAACATAAATGGCTTAAGAAGACTAATATGGCAGTCATGTGTCACAAGGACTGGATTTGGAGTGTCTGGGTGAGGTGGGTGTGGGAGAAATAAAGATAGCCTTGAGAACATCCTATATGCGAAGTTAAAGAAGAATGTCAGAGATTTTTGAAGGGTTTAACAACCTTTGAAATATAAAATGAGAAAGAACGTGATATTGAAAATGACTTCAAAATTTGAAATTTGGGATGAATAATGCCATTGAAAGGGAGGACCCTCAAAACTTTTATTTACTGAATTTTTTTCAGTGTAAGGCAGATCTGACAATATCCTATATTCTATGATTTTCATTGCTTTTACATTTTGAATCATTTCCCCCAGTTTGTCTCATATGGTAGTCACAACAGTCTGTGAAGCAGGCATAGTAATTGCCCTTTTCCAACTGTTAATCTTACAGAAGAAGAAACTGAAGCCCAGAGATGTTAAGAGAAGAAATGATTTATTCAAACTTCAGGTAGGTGGCTCAACCTAGACTGGTTGTGTTTTTGATCAAAGAAATGAGTAAAATGATGTACAAGCATCACAGGGATTCAGGATAATAGGTGAGTGCTCAGTTAGAGAAAGAAGAATTTGGGCTTAGAGATACGGTCAGTTCTCTTCTAGATGTGAAATATGAGTGTCATAGACATGAAATAATGGGAAAGTGAGGGTCCAGGTATCTTGAACTTGACTCTCTAGTGTTAATTCGAATTGGAAGTGGAATCTTACCCAGTGAAAACATGCATGTTGTAAGCTATAACATACTGATCACTCTCTACCCAGATTTGTGGAAATTTTCTGGTGTACAGCATAAAGAATGCTCCTCCAAGGAAGAGAAATTGACTTGACCAAGCAAGAGGAGGGATGGGGCCAGCATATGACACGAAGGTGAAGAGATAAGAGAGCTATGGAAAGGTTTCCCTGAAGCAAGGCCCTCTCCACCCACCATAGGATTTGTGCAAGGTGGGACGAAAAGATTTTGTCATGCCATCCCTTGTTGGGTATGTTCCGGAAACAGTGTCGGAGCAGCACTGCATGTTCTTATCTCCGCACTCTCCTTAGGTCAGGGATGAGTGGAAGTATAGAGGGTAGTAGGGGTAGTAAGTAACCGTCGCATCCATTTTCATCTCAGATACTGGCCACTGGTGCAAAAGCCTTAAAGCATGTGGGCCTGTTATCAAGGCTATACCTTGTCTTCCTCTCATAGTTCATGGGATGCTGATAAAGAAAACTGCTGCTTGGGTTAGTTTCTGTCTGGCACTAGAGGGATTTTTAAAATCTGTTCTGTCATCTAATAAGTGTTAATACCTCTAGAGTTGCAGTTTGGGTACTTAGCATCAGGGCCAATCAGTGGAAAATTTTGGCAGCAAAGAGCATGTACTTCTGTCATTTCCAGTGAAGTTGTACATAATAAAGTGTCAACACCTCTCCAGGGCTCAGAAGAAATGTGCTGGAATCCTGAGCCTTTGATGTTTGTGTTGGCGAATTTTATGTCAACTTGGCTGGGCCATGATGCCTAGATATTTGGTCAAATAATTTGTGGATATTTCTGTGAAGGTGTTTTTTGGATGGAATTCACATTTAAATTGATGGATTTTGGAGTTGTCTGGTGGCTCAGCGGGTTAAGGATCTGGTGTTGTCACTGCTGTGGCATGGATTTGATCCTTGTCCCAGAAATTTCTGTGTGCTGCAGGTGCGGCAAAAAAAAAAAAAAAGTGGTCGATTTTGAGTAAAGCAGATTACCTTCCAGGACATAGGTGGGCCTTAAGTTGGGCCTCAAGTTGAAAGCCTTAATAAAACAAAGACTGACGTCTTCCAAGCAAGAGGGTATTACGAGAGAAGCTTGCCTTGGAACTCAGAATGCAGCTTCTTTCTGGGTCTCCGTCCTGTTGGCCTACCCTGCAGATTTTGGACTTGTTAAGCTTCTGTAATCATGAGGCAATTCCCTAAAATCTCAATCTCTCTCTCTCTCTCTCTCTATCTCCCCCCTAGTTTTCTAGTTATCTTATTGTTATGTAACGAACAACTCTGAAACTTAGTGGCACAACTGGGATGGCTCAATTTTATGGGCTGGAATAAAGTCCACTTTTAAGACAGCTCTTATACAACCATGTGGATAGCAAGTTGGTACCAGCTGTTGTCTGGGAGCTTAGCCAGAGTCATTAGCCAGTAGACCCTGTTCCTCTGCATGTGGGCCCCTCCACAGGCTTCTTGGACTTACTCACAGCGTGGCAACTATATACATATACAGATATATATATATATATATATATATATATATATATATACACACACACACACACATGCATATACATATATATACATGTGTGTATATATATATGTGTGTGTGTGTGCAAAAGTTTCTATCCCTTACACATACAAAATAGACCCATTCCTTATCCTCAAGACCACCAAATCTCATCCCTTTAAGAATCAACTTGAGGAGTGCCCGCTGTGGCTCAGTGGTTAATGGATCCAACTAGGAACCACAAAGGTTTGATCCCTGGCCTTGCTCAGTGGGTTAAGGATCTGGCGTTGCCGTGAGCTGTGGTGTATGTTGCAGACGTGGCTCAGATCCCGTGTTGCTGTGGCTGTGGCATAGGCTGGCGGCTCCGGCTCCGATTTGACCCCTAGCCTGGGAACCTCCATATGCTGCAGGAGTGGCCCAAGAAATGGCAAAAGGACAAAAAAAAAAAAAAAAAAAAAAAAAAAAAAAAAAAAAAAAAAAAAAGAATCAACTTGAAGCCCAGGATCTTATCATCTTGATCAGGTCCAAGTGCGGATGAGGCTCTTTAGCGGGGTACCATCCCTCAGATACAACCCTTTTTTCTTTCTTTCCTTCTCTTTTCCTTCCTTCCTTCCTCTCTTTCTCTTTCTTTCTATCTTTCTTTCCAAAGTGATTCATATATATATATATATATATATATATATATGCACACACACACACACACTCACATATATATATGCACATACATTCTTTTTTAGATTCTTTTCCATTAAGTTTATTACAAGATATTGAGTATACCCACGCACCTACAGCCAACTAATCTATGACAAAGGAGGCAAGGCTATACAATGGAGAAAGGACAGCTTGTTCAATAAGTGGTGCTGGGAAAACTGGACAGCCACATGGAAAAGAATGAAATTAGAACACTCCCTAACACCATACACAAAAATAAACTCCAAATGGATTAAAGACCTAGGTATAAGGCCAGACACTATCAAACTCCTGGAGGAAAACATAGGCCAAACACTCTCTGACAAAAACGACAGCAGCATCTTCTCAGATCCACCTTATCAGAGTATTGACAATAAAAAGAAAAAGAAACAAATGGGATCTAATCAAACTTCAAAGTTTCTGCACAGCAAAGGAAACCCTAAACAAAACAAAAAGACAACCCACAGAATGGGAGAAAATCTTTGCAAGTGAATCTACTGACAAGGGATTCATCTCCAAAATTTATAAACACCTTCTGCAGCTCCATACCAGAAAAACAAACAAGCCTATCAAAAAATGGGCAGAAGATCTAAACAGACAATTCTCCAAAGAAGACCTACAGATGGCCAAGAAACACATGAAAATATGTTCAGCGTCACTCATTATTAGAGAGATGCAAATCAAAACCACGATGAGGTACCACCTTACACCAGCCAGAATGGACATCATCAAAAAGTCTACAAACTAACTGCTGGAGAGGGTGTGGAGAAAAAGGAACCCTAGTACACTGTTGGTGGGATTGTAAATTGGTGCAACCCCTGTGGAAAGCAGTATGGAGATTCCTCAGAAAACTAAACATAGAACTACCATTTGATCCAGCAATCCCACTCCTGGGCATCTATCCAGAGAAAACCACGACTTGCAAAGACACATGTACTCCAATGTTCATAGCAGCACTATTTACAATAGCCAAGACATGGAAACAACCTAAATGTCCATCAACAGAGGAGTGGATCAATAAGATGTGGTACCTGTACACAATGGAATATTACTCAGCCATTAAAAAGAATGAAATACCAGCATTTTTTGCAACATGGATGGACCTAGAAACTATCATGCTAAGTGAAGTCAGCCATACAATGAGACACCAACATCAAATGCTTTCACTGGCATGTGGAATCTGAAAAAAGGACAGACGGAACTTCTTTGCAGAACAGATGCTGACTCATAGACATTGAAAAACTTATGGTCTCCAGAGGAGACAGTTTGGGGGGTGGGGGGATGTGCCTGGGCTGTGGGATGGAAATCCTGTGAAATCAGATTGTTATGATCATTATACAACTACAGATGTGATAAATTCATTTGAGTAATTAAAAAAATGAAAAAAAAAGATATTGAGTATAGTTCCTTGTGTTATATAGTAGGTCCTTGTTATTTATCTTTTTTATATGTAGTAGAACTTATCTGTTAATCCCAAACTCTTAATTTATCCCTCCCCTCCTTTACCTCTTTGGTAACCGCGCATTTATTTTTTGTGTCTGTGAGTCTATTTCTCTTTGGTATAAGTTCATTTGTATGTTTTTTTTTAGATTCCACATATAAGTGATATATGATATTTGTCTTTCTCCACCGGACTTACTTAGTATAATAATCTCTGGGTACATCCATGCTGGAGTCGCATTCCTTTCTTTCAATCTGAAGACTATGAAGAGAAGAGAAAAGTTTTCTGTTCCTTACAGATTCCACATACTAAAGTGAGATCCTCTCATTTAAAAACAGAAAACACGAGAGTATACAGGAGTTACTTGTCCAAGGTTATTCTGAAATTCAGCTAGGGGCTCAGTCCTAGGCCTGGGAATTGTTCTTTATGCTCTTTGACCTCTGGACTCTTGGTTCTATCCAGTGGCTGAAGCTGAGTAGTTCTCCAAGGCTGTTAGGAAGCTGCAGTCCATAGTGATTTGGAAATACAAAGACCTCTTTTCATTTTGTGTTATCTCTGTTGTTTTCAGTGTAAGTTGATGAAATTCCTTTCAAAATGTTGTGGCAATTTATAATCCTCTCCATTAGACAAACATCACCCTCACAAATCTCCCTGGGAGACTGCAGTGGGACAAGACAGTTAAGATTCTTAGAAGCCCCATTATTCTTTTTTGTTTGTTTGTTTTGCTTATTTGTTTTTACATCCTTTAAAACAGTTTTTATTTGGAAATACTTTCAAACTTACAAAAAGATGCAAAAAAATAGTATAAGGCATATACTGTATACCTTTTACCCAGATTTTCTTATTGTATTAGTTTCCTATAGTTGCTGTAGCAAACGACCACAAAGTGGGTGGGTTAAAAAAATGGAAAGTTTTTCTCTTACAGTTCTGGAGTCTCATTGTCCAAAATCAAGGTGTTGAGATGTTGAGAGGGTCACGCTCTTTCTGAAATCTCTAGGGTAGGATCTGTTTCATGTGCTCTTAGCTTCCGGTGTTGTCAGCAATCCTGGCATTCCTTGGCTTATAGAACCATCACTCCAGTCTCTCCCTACTTCATTACATCACCTTCTCCCTGTGTGTCTCTCTATATCATCTTCCCTCTTTGCATGTCTGTCTCTGTGTCCCTTCTCTTCTATTAAAAACACCAGTCAGGAGTTCCCGTCATGGCGCAGCAGAAATTAATCTGTCTAGGAACCATGAGGTTGCAGGTTTGATCCCTAGCCTCACTCGGTGGGTTAAGGATCATTACATTTCATGTGCCATGGCATTGTGGTGAGCTGTGGTGTAAGTCGCAGGCATGGCTCAGATCCTGCATTGCTGTGGCTGTGGCATAGGCCGGCAGCTGTAGCTCCGATTTGACCCCTAGCCTGGGAACCTCCATATGCTGCAGGTGCAGCCTTAAAAAGCAAATAAGTAAGTAAATAAATAAATAAGAAATAAAGACATGACACCATAAAACTCCTGGAAGAGAACATAGGCAAAAACATTCTCTGAAAAAAATAAAAAATAAAAACACCAGTCATATTGGGTTAAAAGCCAACCCTACTCTAGTATAACTTCATCTTAATTTAATTATGTCTATAAGAACCCTATTTCCAAATAAGGTTCTAAGGTTCTGGGAAGAACATGAATTCTCAGGGGTCACTACCAACCCAGTACAACTATTGTTAATGTTTCACCTCATTGGGTTTATCATCATCTTTCTCACTCATTCTTTATGTTTATATAATATTTTTCTCCTGAATCACTACATTTCATGTGGCCATGGCCCTTTTACCACTATCTACTTTGGTGTGTGTCCTAATAACAGGGATATTCTCTAATGTGTGCTACTTACCCATTTCTTAATAAATATTTGTTATTCCTAGAAAATTGTGCTCACATAACCTTGGTACAATTGTCAACTTCATAAGTTTATATTGATACAATACTTTTATTTATTCTACCATCCATATACCCATTTTGTTAGTTGATCTATAACGTTCTTTGTAGCATTTTACCCTCTAAAACAAGAGCCAGTCTAGGTACCGATGTTGTGTTTTGTTGTCGTAATTCTTTAGCTCTTTTAATGTGGAATATTTCTATAGCTTTTCTTTTTACATAGTAGCATTTCCATTTATTTGTAAGATCATAGATAAAAACAAAATAGATTTTTGGAAAATCCTTCTTTCCAGTCCAATTACATGTTCCTGGGCCAGATCTAGTACAATAGTTGTTCCTGGCACTTGGAGCTTTTGAATTAAGCTCCACAGACATTGCTCTGAGCAGTTCTATACATAAGTGTAAAAGATTTTACACAGGCTCCATCCAAGAAAAGTTTAGTTTTCTGTCAGCTGATTTTGGGTCTTCTACCCTCCAACCATCATTATAAGTTCTCTTATGTTCTGGATTTAGTAAGAGGGTTTAGATGAGCTGTTGGTTAGAAAAGAAAGCTGCTAGGATTTTTTACCAGACATAAATCTCCATTGCCAAAGAAACATTTTGAAAATCATTGTCAGTTTGTTTTGTTTTTGTTTTTTTTTTTTTTTTTTGTCTTTTTGCCTTTTCTAGGGTGGCTCCCGAGACATATGGAGGTTCCAAGGCTAGGGGTCCAATCAGAGCTGTAGCCGCCAGCCTATGCCAGAGCCACAGCAACACGGGATCTGAGCCGCGTCTGTAACCTACACCACAGCTCATGGCAATGCCGGATCCTTAACCCACTGAGCAAGGCCAGGGATCAAACCCACAACCTCATGGTTCCCAGTCGGATTCGTTAACCACTATGCCATGATGGGAACTCCAAAAATCGTTGTCAGTTTTAATGATGACATGTGGAAGTCTGAAGTTTGTTGTTTTTTTTTTTTTAATGGAAAAATTTCCTCATAAAAAAAATCCTCCAAAAATTCACAAATCTGTAAAGTGTGCTCCTTCTTAATTTCCTCTTTCACTCGCTTCCTAGTTCCCAGCAGCTATGTGGTGTCTACAGCCAGCCCTCTTCAGAATGTTTGCTAAATCAGTATTTGTGGACTAAAAGAATAATCCAGCGGTAGTACACAGTATATGAAGACGTGTTGGCAAATCTCATAAATCTGAGATGGTTTAAATGACGGTCTGATACTAGATGACTTAAATTGATTTTATTTATTTATTTATTTTTATTTATTTATTGCTTTTTAGGGCCATACCCATGGCACATGGGAGTTCCCAGGCTAGGGGTCCAACTAGAGCTGCAGCTGCCAACATATGGCACAGTCACAGCAATGCGGGATCTGAACCGTATCTGTGACCTACACCGCAGCTCAGGCACTGCTGGATCCTTAACCCACTGAGTGAGGCCAGGGATTGAACCAGCATCCTCATGGATACTAGTCAGGTTCATTACCGCTGAGCCAGAATGGGAACTCCTTAAACTGATTTTAATATGAAATCATAATCATTAAAATCTTTAGTTCCCAGGTGAGAAAGTTATTATCTTTATGGTTGGTTATA
Source organism: Sus scrofa (assembly GCF_054392235.1). Taxonomy (NCBI): domain Eukaryota; kingdom Metazoa; phylum Chordata; class Mammalia; order Artiodactyla; family Suidae; genus Sus; species Sus scrofa. Next base: position 129,663,011 of record NC_139385.1, on the reverse strand, counting down.
AATATTACAGGAAGCACATGCAGCAAATTTTTATTAAATTAATTCTAAGAATGTGAATTTTTTTTTTTTTTTTTTTTTTTGTTTTGTCTTTTTGCCTTTTCTAGGGCCGCTTCTGCGGCATATGGAGATTCCCAGGCTAGGGGTCTAATGGGAGCTGTAGCCACCGGCCTATGCCAGAGCCACAGCAACGTGGGATCTGAGCCTCGTCTGCAACCCACACCACAGCTCATGGCAACGCCAGATCCTTAACCCACTGAGCAAGGCCAGGGATCAAACCCACAACCTCATGGTTCCTAGTCGGATTCATTAACCACTGCGCCATGACAGGAACTCTGAATGTGAAATATTTGAGGGCCAAAGTTATGGATAATATCAAAGGAAACTAAGTACATCAAAACTACGTGATGCTGGATATGGAATATCTATGGAAAATTTGATATTCCCTTTCTTTGCTGTGGCTCGTGGTCGGTTTTAGACTGCATTCACATACATGGTACTTGTCTGAGGCTCACAACAGTCTTGTGGGGCAAATGGTCCAGAAAGTTTCTGTCTCCTTTGAGGGATGATGAATCTATAACTTAGAAGGGTTAAGTGACCCTCTGTGATTTCTAGAGGTATTAGTAGGGTCTAGACTGAAATATACACCTGGACTCTTCATCAAATGTTGTTCCTATTAAAACATCAGGAGAAAAAATTTAAAGAAGAAAGAAGGAAAAGGAAAGCAAGTTCAATTTCATAGGTTGTTACAAATAATAGATTTAATATTTTTTTTTCTTTTTGGGGGGGGTCTTTTTAGGGCCACACCCATGGCATATGGAGGTTTGCAGACTAGGGGGTCCAATTGGAGCTGTAGCTGCTGGCCTATGCCACATCCACAGCCATAGCCATGCCAGATCCAAGCCGAGTCTGCAACCTACACCACAGCTCATGGCAATGCCAGATCCTTAACCCACTGAGCAAGGCCAGGGATCGAACCCACAACCTCATGGTTCCTAGTCGGATTCATTTCCTCTGAGCCATGATTGGAACTCCTGCTTTTTTTTAAAAATTCAGATATAAAGTGAAAATAAGCTCTGTGGAATAGTAAAGCTCATAATGTAAACCATGACACTGACTCTGAGGTGTACCAATTTTCATCCCTTACTAGAGGCCCTTAGCGCATCCATCCTCATGTTGTGAAAGCTCAGAGCCTCTCAGACCTTGCTGGGAATTTTCCTAGAGAAGGCACCTCGCTTCCTCACTGGGCACCAGGTGGACTTGTGGTGGTGCTCTGGACAGCCATCTGCTTACCAGAAAATCCCAGAAACTTTCCACTGGGGCTTTAGTTGTAGATCAGGGAAAAGAAAAAGCCGAGAGTAGAGGAAGGTGTAGATGGGATTCAGAAGGCACACAATTAGCTGTCATCATTTTTTGAAAATTTCATGATGCAGAACCTGGCCTAACACCATCATCCACTGTGGCATAGAAGTCACTTTCCAAGGCCCAGATCGAGCAATGCATTTTTCTTTTTTGAGAGTAAATTAACAGGTAGAAGAAGATTCCCAGGGCAGCAAATGACAGCCCTTTACCTGGCTTCTACCTGTTGCCAGACATGCATCTTAAACTGTAGAATAAAATGCCCCATTCTTATGTCTTGGCTCTTAAGAAATTACTGTAGAAATGCAGTCTCTAGTTCATTTGGTTACATATGTGCAAAATGCTTGAAACGCATGTGTGAAAAGGCAGTTAACTACAGCAGCAACTAAGTCAGCACCTAAAAAATGCTTTTGGTTAGTTAAAACTCTTGAATCTTGATGAGGTAGTTGAACCATATTCCTGGATAAAATCTAAGTGACTGTATTAGGCCATAAGAACTCTTTGCAAATCTCACTTGAATTTTATAGCATGGTCGTCTATCTGTGTTAACAGAGTTGTTAAAATGTAAATTATTAAGAGTAAATCCTGATGAAAAGAGCTGTGCCAAGTTGAGGTTAAGAGAGCTTTGCAACTTCTCTGTAGCTGAGGCTGGGGCTGGGGCTGAGCCAGGGCCAGTGTTAACACATAAAACAAATACAGAAGGGGCGGAGTTCCCATCGTGGCTCAGTGGTTAACGAATCCGACTAGGAACCATGAGGTTGCGGGTTTGATCCCTGGCCTTGCTCAGTGGGTTAAGGATCCGGTGTTGCCATGAGCTGTGGTGTAGGTCACAGACTCGGCTTGGATCTAGTGTTGCTATGGCTCTGGCGTAGGCCAGCGGCTATAGCTCAGATTGGACCCCTAGCCTGGAAACCTCCATGTGCCGCTAGTGCGGCCCTGAAAAAGGCAAAAAGACCAAAAAAAAAAAAAAAAATACAGAAGGGGCTTTAGGAAGTTATGTTTAAACGTAATAATGATTGGAAGTTTTTTTTTAAAGGGCTTCACCTGCAGCACGTGGAAGTTCCCAGGCTAGAGTTCAAATCCAAGCTGCAGCTGCTGGCCTACATCACAGCCACAGCAACACCAGATCTGAGCCACAGCAATGCCAGATCCTTAACCCATTGATCCAGGCCAGGGGTTGAACCCACATCCTCAGGGATACTAGTCAGGTTCATTACCGCTTAGTCACAATGGGAATTCTGGAAGAAATCTTATTCATGATAAATTAAGACTTGTAAGTACAAATTAGGCCAAATTGTAGAGCTACTGTCTTGAGCAGCCTCATTGTTATTCCCCCCAATGACGAGTCTGCACCCTCTGTGCCATCTGCTGACTGAAAAGGCATTCATGTATACACACAGGTCTGCGAGCTATTTTAATGGTTCAACCCATTTGCAAGTGTCAGTCTTCAAAATCCAGCTCTCCTGAGGCCTTTATGTGGTAGACAAGAGGATGGCAAGGAAGGTACCTTAGCATAAAGCTCTCTTCAGGCATGTTTCCAGGCTCCAATCCAGTGTCCACAGTAGCTGCCAGAAGGGTCTTCCCAAAATGCAAATGCAGTCCTGTCCCACTCCTTTAAAATCCTTCTGGGATACTGCACCAGCTTTATCTCCCACCTTTTCAAGCAGCTCACATATAGGCCCTCTCATGTTTCTTCATCTATGCTTATGCAGCCTCATCTGCCTGGAGAAAACAATGACCAAAAACCCCTGAAAACCTTTTTAGTTTCCAGGGCTCTACTTCTGTACCCTTTCTTTTGAGAAGGCTGCCATGATCTTTCACCTCTATCTCTGGTTTTAAGACAGAAGTAGGCTCACTGTTTTGTGTTCCTACAGAAAACAGATTTTGTGCTTACTTACAGATAACGTTATGATTGAATAGTCACACGCATGCATACGTGCGAATGAATGCATGAACATTTGAACTGTATGAGTGTTGAGCTTCTGGTGGGCTGAGCCATATCTTCTTCCCAATGTGGTAAGTGCTGGCTCTTGGAAATATGGTAAATTGGAGTTCTCGTTGTGAAACAATCCAACGAGGAACCATGGTTGTAGGTTCGATCCCTGGCCTCACTCAGGATCACTAAGGATCCTCACTAAGGATCCAGTGTTGCCATGAGCTGTGGCGTAGGTCGTTGACACCGCTCGGATATAGCATCACTGTGGCTCTGGCATAGGCTGGCAGCTATGGCTCCAATTAGACCCCTGGCCTGGGAAACTCCATATGTGACAGGTGCGGCTCTAAAAAGACAAAAGACAGCAAATAAATAAATAAATAAATAAGTAAAATAAAAAGAAATATGATAAAGTAATCATTAAATGAACACGTGCAACAGTCCCAGAAGAATCACAAGTTTTGTGGTTATCTGAGAGTTGTTTTTATGAAAGAGAATGTTAAGTGTCCCAAGTTCAATTCACTTTAATATTAAATGGAGTTATTGTGGCAATTATTTTGCAATATATGCAAATATCATATTATTGCATCGTACATCTGAAACTAATATAATATCATGTTTATTATACCTCCATTAAAAAAGTTACTCCTAGTTCCCGTCGTGGCTCAGTGGTTAACAAATCTGACTAGGAACCATGAGGTTGCAGGTTCGATTCCTGGCCTTGCTCAGTGGGTTAAGTATCCAGTGTTGCCGTGAGCTATGGTGTAGGTCAAAGATGCGGCTCTGATCCTGTGTTGCTGTGGCTCTGGCATAGGCTATCAGCTACAGCTCGGATTAGACCCCTAGCCTGGGTACCTCCATATGCTGCAGGAGCGGCCCTACAAAAGCCAAAAAGCCAAAAAAAAAAAAAAAAAAAGTTACTCCTGAAAAAAGAAGAGTGGGAGTTCCCCTTGTGGCTCAATGGGTTAAAAACCTGACGTAGTGTCAATGAGGATGCGGGTTCAAGCCCTGGCCTTGACTGATGGGTTAAAGATCCGGCGTTGCTGCAAGCTATGGTTTAGGTTGCAGATGAGGCTTGGGTCTCTTGTCTCTGTGGCTGTGATGTAGGCCCGCAACTGCAGCTCCAATTTGACCCCTAGCCCTGCAACTTCCACATGCCACAGGGTGGCCATAAAAAGAAAAAAAAAAAAAAAAAAAGGAAGAAGAGTGTTCCAAGTTCAAAGGAGTTTCATTCTTCCCTGACTCCTTAAGTTAATATTAAACACAAAAATACTGAGGCTCGGAGGAAGTCGATGGGAAGGCATGGGGATTTTAAACACTGCAAAAACTGAGGTCACTGTAAAGCTGAATGCCCAAAGTTTTTGTAAAGTTTTGCATGACGTCATTTCATTCTCTTAAAGGAGAAACCACAAGTAAATCCAGTATTTGGCAGATAGCTGATGTGCAGCAAAGGTAAGGTCCTATCTCTGTCTCATCCCTGTCCACTTCTCTGATGAAGTACAGGCTATCTTCTCCTTAAATTCATTCATTCCATTGCTCAACAGATGCTTATTGAGTATCTGCTCTTTTGCCAGGATTGTGTCAGGCTCTGGAGATAAAATGGGGGTAGTGGGGGTTCAATGATTCCTTCACAAAGCCTGCTGTCCCGCAGTCATTATATTCCCCAAACATCCCTCCTGCCCTCTGTTCCCTTCTATACATTCTTCTTGGAAGATATAATTTATTCTTCCTTTTTTTTTTTTTTTTTTCTTTCCAGGGATGTGCCTGTGGCATATGGAAGTTCCCAGGCTAGGGGTCAAATCTGGAGCTCAGCTGCCAGCCTACACCACAGCTCATGCAATGCCAGATCCTTTAACCCACTGAATGAGACCAGGGACCAACCTGAATCCTTATGGATAGTAGTCAGATTCTTAACCTGCTGAGTCACAATGGGAACTGGAAGATATAATTTATTCTTCCTTTTTTTTTTTTTTTTTTTTCTTTCCAGGGATGTGCCTGTGGCATATGGAAGTTCCCAGGCTAGGGGTCAAATCTGGAGCTCAGCTGCCAGCCTACACCACAGCTCATGCAATGCCAGATCCTTTAACCCACTGAATGAGACCAGGGACCAACCTGAATCCTTATGGATAGTAGTCGGATTCTTAACCTGCTGAGTCACAATGGGAACTGGAAGATATAATTTATTTTCATGGTTTCACCTTTGCCCTAAATACTGATGATTTCATCTCTCTCCCAGATCTACCTCCTGAGCCCCAGATTTGTATGTCCAGTGCTTCTTAAGCACCCCAAGTGCAGCACCATTATCTCCTTCCCAAAGCCTGGTTTTCTTTTCCTGATCCCAGTGAATGTCATCACCAGCCACTTAGACTCCACATCCTGGAACCATTAACTTCAATGAATATTTGTTGGGTGAATATTTGTTGGGTGCTCCCTTTGGACCTTGCACTGTGACTATTTTGATATACATTGTCTAAACTTTGACTTTTTCTTCTTCATTCCATCCTTTGACCCCCTACTCCACCATATCCAACCTGACTTCAATCTGACCAATTTGATTGCTACAAAGTTTCTTTTCTTCCCCCGTTTCCTCTCAAAGCTCATGTCCTGATTAGAGTTTGAAAACCTCTCACTTTTATCATGGGAAGCCACCCAGAATAAAGTCCTTGCCCACCTTATCTTCTAGAGCCCTACATGATCTGGCTCTGACCCAATTACTCAGCCTTATTGCCTTCTCTGCCTTTTGCTAGAGTCTTGATCTCCAGCAACACTGATTGACTCTTTTAAATAGGTCCTCCTCTACCATGGTGTCTTACTGGAGGTGGTTCCATTTCCTTGAAAGGTCTTTCTCCTGTTCTAAACCTTTTGAAATACTACCCAGGCTTAGAGGTGCCCTATCTTTCCATTTTGCTGGTATTTCCTTCGAATATAGTAATCTCTGCCTCTCCTGCACTTCCAGAGAGCTTGCTTTGTATTGTGGTGGTCACAGCCCACAGCCACCCAGGAGAGCTTGGTGTGTAGCATGCTAGAGGGGGCAGGCTCTATCTAGAGTTCGTCTTTCTGGTTCTACTTCTAACTTAAAATAGGATAGTACATCATGGATCATAATTATGCCCTGAGTCTTTGGATAGAGAACATCCCAAACCAGTGCACCTTCAGGAGCTTTGCTGCCTGATTTAGTTAAAAAAGAAAAAGTTGTTTGTAACACATAAATGTCCTGTAAAAATAAAACAAAGCAAAAACTTTGAACTAAGTACGGTTGGGTCACCGTGGGAGTTTAAAGGGAAAGGGCAGGGAGTAGATAACTAGGTTTAAGGGGTTTAGCCAGAGAGAACAATAAAACAAGATGACTGCAGCAGTGATAACATCAAGGCAGGTCCCTAAATGTCACATCATTTGTTAGGGTGCATTTGTTACGGTCCTATTTTGCCACAGCTGGTGTGAAATAAAGTCACTTGCTCATGATTGCTATGTAGAAACATGATGGCATGGAGGTGATCCTGCCCATTTGTGTTAAATCTTTATCAGGAATCAAATGAAGTTTAATCTGGGGTAAAGTTCAACAAGCTGTAAACATGTAGAAAGAGCACAACTTGGACCAAAACAACAAAAACTTTACATTTTTTCAATTGTATTTTACCTCTTTAATTACATGGAAAATCACTTCAAAACTTTGACTTTCTGGTAAAGAAATGCTGCTGACATTTGAAGTAATAATGGGAAACAAAACCACCTACTAAAGTACGGTTGCCATTGAAACAGGCAAATGCTTCTCACCTGAGAATGTTATGTAATTCGATTAGGATGGTAGGTGTTACCTGCTCTGTGAAGGTGTCCCTACCTCCTCCTGCATCTCTGCCCAGCTGCTTTCTCCCTCCTCTGAATCTCCACCACGTCATGGACATAGATCAGTTATAACATTTTTCAGACTGAATTTATTTGTATTTGTTTCCCCTCTAGACTGAGGGTTCCTTCGGGATCTCCAGGCCATTTCTTAATTGCTTTCGCGTTTTACCCGACAATGAAATTCTAAGTTTTGTTTTGCCTTTTTATAATTACCTTTACTTAGTGAGGGAAGAGAGCAGAATGAGAACACAGAAGAAGAATGTGAGCTGTTTCAGCTGGAGCCTTCCTCCCCTGCCAGGAAGGAGAGGAAACAGAGACTTCAAACACATGGAAGCTCGCTGGTTCTTTATGAAGGGGTGAGCATATGCTGAGGATTGTTCGAAGGAAGGAGGATGCTGACTGCATGGTTCTGTCTGGGTTTAACAAAGAAGAGCTGTTCAGGACCCCAAACCGCATCAAACAATATAGCTCTGGGAGTTCCTGCTGTGGCGCAGTGGGTTAAGTATCTGGCATTTCCACAGCTATGGCGTAGGTCTCAGCTGTGGCTCAGATTTGATCCCTGGCCCTGGGAGCTTCCATACACTGTGGGCACAGCCAAGCCAAAAAAACAAAACAGTACAAAACAATACAGCCCCAAGGGCCAGGAGGCAGGAACAGTGCCTGTCCTGAAGTGGAGCACAGGATTCTCTTTCAGCGTTTCTGTGCTGGCTGCCTTTTGGTGTCAGCAGAAGAGGGGTTACACATGCAAGGAGGAGCCTGGGATATACTGGGAGGGCTCTATTCCCCCCGCCCCTCACTCACCCCACCAGGTGGGTATCTCTCTGCCAAAGACACCAGGCTTAGTGTCTGCAGTCCATTGTTTCATACAGACAACCACCAGCAGTCAGCTGGGTCACCTTGGCTTCTTCCTCCTGGGTGTTAGGAATCCCTTGCTCTTCTCAACCTACGGAGATCTGAGAGCCAATGAGGTAAAGGCTGGGAAAGCACTTTGTACTAACATGTCCAATACCTGCTATCAGCCCTTTATTCCTGTGAGCCAAGGTACCATTTGTGAAAAGGCAGCTCTGCATGGAAGGGGTCAGACATTAATTATTGGTCATTAACCTCTTGACCCTTTCCTGAGTGACCCTGAGAAGGGAAAGGAAGATTGAAAGAAGTCCTGAGGTCTAGATGCCAGATGGGGCAGGCTTGTCAGGCAGCCAGGGTAAGGATTCTACCACTTGTTTGAAGGTGGGGTGAGGGAAGGCAGAAGAGATGTTGGGGAACATGGTGTTGGAGGACAGACAGAAAGGAATAGACAAGTGTCCCCTGCCTGGGTTGATTCCAGGGCTGGCTATAGCCTGGAATGGAGCAGATTAAAGCCAGAGACCCTGCCTGCTCTGCCTGACCTGGGAGCTTTGCCCAAGCAACGCATCTGGAATCAGGGACAGAATTTGAGGCAATAATGGCCTGTCTTTCCGCTGAGAGCAAGAGTCAAGCTCATAAAGAGAGTCAGCGGAGAAGGGACTCTGCCAGAGAAAACAGACAAGCAAAACAGAACCTCACGCAAGACTCCAGGCTGACAAAATTGTTCATTAGGAACGTGGATTTCTTTCTGAAATAAGAGCTTGGCTATAAATGGCTAAACATGTGAAGGGAAATAGATTGTACATTCCCTTCCTCTATATCCCCTTCAAGAAGCATAGTAGTCTTCAGAGTACACCCCATTTCACCTCCTTAAACAAATGGCCCTTAAAACAGGTTCTCAGCCTCAGCAATGATGGAAATTTGGGCCAGGCAGTTCTTTTGGGGGGGGGGGCTGTCCTGTGTACTGTACGATATTTAGCAGGATCTCTGGCCTTTTCCCAGTAGCACCCTCTCCCTAGAGTGACAGTAAAAGATGTTTCCAGACATTTCTAGAAATGCCATGGGGGTTCACAATCTCCCCTGAGAACCGCTGACTTAAATGTCCTAAAGATGTTTCTTTGTTACTTTGTTCAACTATCTCCTGATCTCAATTTTTCTTTTTTTATCGCTTGACTAAGTTTATATAGCCTGCTTTACATAATTAATTTGTTCATTTATTCAACCAAGTTTCCTCCTCATTAAAGTGAAAGTGGTAATAAGAAATGACATTTTGGAAGTTCCGATGAGACAGTGTTAGAGCCAATGGCAGATCAACCGTGTCTTATTGAACTAATTAGCAGCATAATTAGCATATTCTCAAAATTATTAATGGGAGCAGTATAGAGTGCTTAATTGAAATGTGGAGTTTGGAGTCAGAAAACCTGTAGCCTGGTCTCTGCCCACACATGTGGGCTCTGGCAGCTCAACCCTCTAAAACCTTAAATCCAAATGTGTTTAATGTGAACACGTGTAGCACGCCTTCACAGGTATTGCCATTTTATTTTTATACTTCACAAAGCTAGAGGCACACAGTAAAACATTTCCACTAGGAAGCTTTCTATGGAATAGCTTGCCTCAGTTTCAGTAGTAATCCTGCATTAATTGCATCGAACCACAGGTGGGGCTCATTTTCAAGAGGAAATCTGGAGAGTCACACAGATATTAAAAAAAAAAAAGTAAAATAGAGGCAAAAAATCTCAAAAGGGATCAGTTTGCTAAATCATATGTTAATGACCACATATATGTTTATTAGAGACATGAAAATAAGAGAGAAATACCTTTAGCAAGTGACTGAAATAGAAAAACAATTAGAAAAATACAAAACTTCCTAAGAAGCTAAAAATGACTTCATAGAATATGCTCTAAATGTTAAGCATTGGGAAAAAAAAGTGGGTAAATGTTTTGTGTGGTACATAGACACCTGAGTGAACTGGCCATGTGCAAATTGCTTTTATAAGGATTAATTTTAGGACAACTGGCTTTAATCAAATTGGTTTCTTAGAGAACTGTGCTGCCTTGGAAATTCTGGGGTTATAGAGTCCGGTTTCAGAGTAAAAAGGAAAAAACTATAGGCAGATACAGGAAAAGTAAAATGAGGCAGTGTTAAAGGCCAGGTTTCTGCCCAGAGACTACATCCGTGGCATTTGATAGAGAGGAGACATGGCCCAGGTAGACCCTCAGTGAAGGTGCCTTAATAAGGAAGCTTTCCCCAACCAGCCTCTCCACCCTGGCACTCACCAGCCCCTTGTCCTACCTTGTTTTTCCCCATGGTACTCATCCCATCCTGAGGTATATATTTATTTCTTTACTTACTCTCTTCTGCACCCCTCCTCCCAGCAACACACACACACACAAACACACACACAGACACACACAAACACACACAAACTCTTTAGTTACTACTGCCTTTTCCAGGTCTGGTCCTTTATCCCCCTTCAGAACCCTTAGGTGCTGAGTATTGTTTATTTTTCTATTTACCTTTAGATGCCGGGCACCTTACACACTGATCCCTGATCCTCAATATCTCTGTCAGGCAGGGACCACATCACATCTTCAGAAAATTCACAGGTTTAGTAGGATGAGTTAAAGACATTCACAGTAAATCTTTTTTTTTCAACATAAAGAATCTGATGTTCAGAGAGGTTCATAAACACACCTAAGATCCGACAGCTAATAATAAGCCTCATTGGTATTTAAAACCAGATTGTTTAATTAAAATCTTTCTAAAATGCTTTTGTGCCCCAAAGGAACAATCAGTCAGAGAAGGCCTACCTCACTTTCTGTTCTAAAATGCCCTTCAACTTCCAGCAGCTTCCCTTGTGAACTTCAGGGCTGTTCAATGTTTGCATGCAGAACAGAGCCCTGGAAGGACCAGGGAAGGTCACTTGGTTCAAGTGTCTGACCTGACCACGGTGGAAAACAACTGCCCAAGGTCCCCAGCTCTAGGCTCCAGAACCTTATACAGATAATGCTAGATATTCCAACAGAAATATAATAGAGCCATAATTAAGAAATTTCTAATTTCTAATTTAAAAAAAGGAAAAAGAAACAGGTAAAATTAATTTTAAGCACATATTCTATACCCAAACTATTATCATTTCAACATGCAATCAGTATAAAAGCTAGTAATGATATATTTTATATAACCCTAATGTTAAATTAATTAAATTAAATTTTTAAAAATTCAGTTCCTCAGTTGCTCTAGCCACATTTCAAGTGCTCTGTAGAGGATAGTAATGGAAAGCTTGGTGCTAGAGAAACATTTGGTGCTGACAGCAGTTAGGAGGAGTTCCTTTGTGAGTCTCCTTCGTGAGTGTGTAATATGTCATTAAGGATTTTGGAGCCCCTCCATCATGGCAGCTCACATGCTGACACAGTGGCTCAGTGTCCCAAAAAAGGGGTAGAAGCTGAATGCCCTTTCATGACCTAGGCCTGAAAGTCAAATTGTGTCTTTTCTGCTGTATTCTATTGTTGTCCATAAACAAAGTTTTATTGGTACCTAGCTCTGCTCATTTGTTTACATATTGCCTATCGCTGCCTTTGCACTACAATGGCAGAGTTGAGTAGTACAATGCAAAACCTAAAATCTTTACTGTCTGGCTGTAGAATATCAAAATTTTGGGTGGCATGGTGTGAACTCCCAGTTTTTAACAGCAAAGTCAATATGATGGTACCCTTTTGTCTTGGAAATGTCCTCAAAGCAACAAAGATAACAGAAATCAGACAGATAAACTTTATCAAAAAAAAAAAAAAAGAAAAAAGAAAGAAAGAAACATCTCTAACCATGAATCACAATCTAGGAGATGGAGTGGAGATCAAACAGGGCCATTGGAGAAACCGAGAGATGCTTCTGTCTTGGATGTCACAAGGAAAGTTGGCAGAACACAGTTCTCCAAAGTGTGTGGTCCAGCCAGAAGGGCAAAAATCAATAATTCCTTCACTGGATCAATGGGACTGTCATAAGAAGACTGATGGCAGGAGTGTTCTCGAGCTTGATTGTTAAGGATGACCTCGCTGTATCACAGGGACCTTGCCGTGTTGTAAGAGGAGTGGAGTAGAGAGCTACTGTACTGAGAGCAGCACCCCCAAATCTCTATTTCGCTGGGAAAAAGTAGAAGCTAAAACATATACCCACAACCCTATTCCTTTGGAGGTGTGTGGGTTTCCTAATGCTACCATAACGAATTGCCACCATCTTAGTGACTTAGACCAACAGAAATTCATTCTGTCACAGTTCTGGAGGTCAGAAGTTTCAAAGCAAGGCATCGTCAGGGCCACGTTCCCTCTGAAGTCTCCAGGGGTGGATCCTTCCTTGCATTTTCCAGCTTCTGGTGGTTCTGGCATTCCTTGGTTTTTTATAATTCTCGTCTCTGCCTCCATCTCCACATGACTTTCTTCCCTTTGTGTCTAAGTCTATACCTTCCCAATTTCCCTCTCCTCTCTTTAGTGAGGACACCAGTTACTGGATTTAGGGCTTTCACTTCAGGCTGATCTCATGTCAAGATGCTTAACTTCATTAGCCCTGCAAAGACCCTACTTCCAAATACATAGTACTGGGATTGGTACTTGGATATATCTTATATGAGGGACACAGTTCAACCCATTACAGAGGGCGTGAGGGTTTTAAATATGGCCCTGAATTTTTTGACACTTTTTCCATCATTGTGGGTGGTCTAAGGATTCTCCCAATGACTCTGGGCGACCTACCCATTAAGTAATAACTACTGATTCCTCCTTCCAGTCCCTGGTAAACTTTAATCTACTTTCTGCCGCTCTGAACTTGCCTATTCTTGATATTTCATGTAAGTGTAGTCATGCAATACATTTCTTTTTGTGCCTAATTTTATTTAGCATAATGTTTTCAAGGTTCATCTACATTGTAGCATGTATCAGAACTTCACTGTTTTTCTTTTTTGTCATTGTTTTTCTTTTTTAAATTTTTAATTGAAATATAGTTGATTTATTTGTTGCTGGTCATGATTTATTTCCACCTTTTGGCTATTGTGAATAATGATGAACATTGGCATATGGGTATCTGCCTGAGTTCTTGTTTTCAATTTTTTTTTTTTTGTCTTTCGCCATTTTTTGGGCTGCACCCGTGGCACATGGAGGTTCCCAGGCTAGGGGTCTAATCCGAGCTATAGTTGCTGGCCTACACCAGAGCCACAGCAACACAGGATCCGAGCCGCGTCTGCAACCTACACCACCGCTCACGGCAACGCCGGATCCTTAACCCACTGAGCAAGGGCAGGGACCGAACCCGCAACCTCATGGTTCCTAGTCGGATTCGTTAACCACTGTGCCACAACGGGAGCTCCTTGTTTTCAGTTATTTTAGGTGTATATCTATGAGCGGAATTGCTGGGTCAATATAGTAATTCTATGTTTAGCTTTTCTTTTGAGGAGCCAACTAACTGTTTTCCTGAGTGGCTGCACTATTTTACATTCCCACCAGAAATGCACAAGGGTTCCAGTTTCTTTACATCCTTATCAACATGCTTTTGTTTGTTATGTTTTAATTATAGTAATCCTAGAAGGTGTGAGGGGGTATCTCATTGTGATTTTGATTTTCATTTCCTTAATGACTGGTGATGTTAACCATCTTTTCATGTGCTTATTGGCATTTGTATATCTTCTTTGGAGAAATGTCCATTTAAATCCTATGCACATTTTTAAATTAGGTCATCTTTTTGTTATTGTGTTATAGGAGTTATTTATATATTCTGGATATTAAACCCTTATCAGACATATGATTTGCCAATATTTGCTTCCATTCTGTGGGTTGTCTTTTCATTCTGTTACAATGTCCTTTGATGCACAAAAGGTTTTAATTTTAGTGAAGTCCAAGTTCTTTTTTTTTCTCTTTTGCTGCCTGTGTGAATGTTGGTTTTGATCTTTAGAATGACTATTTGTTGATGTTAGGTAAGCAGAGTGGGTTTTTCTGAACATTTAGATCTTTGATCATGACTTGTCTAGACTAGAAAAACTTGTTTACAGAGCTATTTATGGACCCACTGCATGGACATTCAGTCTGGATGGCAGAGGACTCTGGACAGACCAGATGTCACATTTGTTGTCTCATCAGGGAATGTTCATTGGGACCAGTATTCTTCATTTATCTAAGTGACTGACCCAGTTAAGGGGCTGGGGAGAAATGATCTCCAGCCTGTTTTAAATCCTCTTTGAGATTCCCTCTTATCCTGAATGTCTTACCTTCTCAGAGATAGCTGAGAACATAGATAATAAACAGTGGCTAGTTTCTATTTTGCTCTTCACCATTTAAATTGAATCATCTTCTAAGTACCTTATCAATTTAAATTAAATTAAAACTTCCATTTTCTTTCTTTTTTTTTTTCTTGTCTTTTGTCTTTTTAGGGCCACACCTGTGGCATATGGAGGTTCCAAGGCTAGGGGTCCAATCGGAGCTGTAGCTGCTAGCCTATACCATAGCCACAGAAACGTGGGATCTGAGCTGCGCCTGTGACCTACACCACAGCTCATGGCAACGCTGGATCCTTAACCCACTGAGCGAGGCCAGGGGATCAAACCCGCAACCCCATGGTTACTAGTTGGGTTCACTAACTACTGAGCCATGACTGGAACTCCAAAACTTCAAGAGGACATCATCTGAGCTGAACAAACAGTGACATATTTTCAACTGAATTGTCATTATTTTAATGCCTATTAAGATGAATAATATCACCAGTTTTATTGATTCTTCTTCCTAAAGATAAGCTTTATGTTTATTTTTCAATCTCTGAAGTGTACAGTAATTTGGGCAATAAGGTATGGCAGTTCTATGTACATGTGTGCATGTTTGTGTGTGTGTGTGCATTCAGATTATAGCATTTTGACTCTGTGGATGCAGGTGGATTTTCCAAGTACACAAGAAACACAGAAAGTCATCTTTGCCTTTTCTGAACCTCAAATATAATTTCTTGCCATGTCTATGAAGCAAAAGCACACTTGAAAATTACGTTTAAGAAACTATGGAAAGATTTTGGGGGCCAACTCCAAATACTCTTCCTTTCAGGGTTGATTCAATTTGTGGAAACTGACAGTATAATGACAACTGATATAAAACTTTGAAGACAAATTTGACATGAGTTTCATGATTTCACTACACTCATATTCTGATACAAGTGATATCCATGTGGAAGAAGTGGTCTGAAATAGCAAACTTGGAAAATATTTAAATAAGCCATTAGTCCTGCCAACTCAACACTAGGGCATCTTGACCGCACATTTGGAACTACAAGAAACAAGTCATAAACCCCTGAACTCTGGGAATGATTACATCTGGCATGAGAAGACGCAGGGCGGGGCCCCTCAAACCAGCCACCATTGATCCTCAGGATGCTTTTCCAGCCTCTCTGGCAGGGTAAATGGAGCCAAGGAGCCTACCCAGCCATTTATCAACAGGGAGGGAAGGTCAAGGTCACAAGAAAGGCTAGCAGATAATGGGGTAAAGAGGGCACAGGAGTACAACACTACCAAGGATGACTTCGTGCAAGGTGGAGTCTCAGGAGACAGGAGAAAGAAGGAGGAATAGAGCTTTTCTTTGTAGAGCCACCCACCTAAGAATGAACATGGGTGTGAATAATGGAGCTGACAATCCAGAAATTCTGTTCTATAAATAAATACTTCTCTGACTTTACTGTGTTTTAGAATAACCTGAGGATCTTGTTAAAATGCAGATTCTGACGAAGCTGGTCTGAGGGGCAACTGAGGTTCTACTTTTCTGACAAACTCCCAGGTGATGTGATGCTGCTGGATCCCCTTTGGGCAGCAAGGCTCTACACTGAAGACAAGGTCAAAAAAGAATGAAGAAGGAAATGAGGGAGTTTGTAAATTCTTCTGTATCCTTTTTGATGTAGATTCCAAATATTAGTGATCTCGTATGAATTTGTCTTTGTCTGACTTACCTCACTTAGTATGATAATCTCTTTTTTTGCTGAAGATGATATATTTTAACTCTTTTCTATGGCTGATTAATATTCCATTTTATATATGTACCACATCTTCTTTATCCATTCATTTGTTGATGGATACTTAGGTTGCTTTCATGTCTTGGATATTATAAATAGTGCTGATATGAACATTGGGGTGAATGTATCTTCTTGAAATAGAATTTTCATCTTTTCCAGATATTTTCTTTTGTCTTTTTTGGGGGCGGGGGAGAGCTCACCAGCTGCGTATGGAAGTTCCCAGTCTAGGAGTTGAATCGGAGCTACAGCTGCAGGCCTACATCACAGCCACAGCAATGCCAGATCCAAACCATGACCTGCATCACTGCTCATGACAACACCAGATCCTTAACTCACTGAGCGAAGCCAGGGATCGAACCCTCATCCTCACGGATACTAGTTGGGTTTGTTAACTGCCGAGCTGTAATGGGAACTCCACCTTTTCCAAATATATGCCCAGGAGTGGGATTGCTAGATCATATGGTAACTCTAGTTTTAGTTTATTAAGGAACCTCCATACTGTTCTCCATAGTGGCTGCACCAATTTACATTCCCACAAACCGTGTAGGAGGGTTCCCTTTCTTCCACACCCTCTCCAGCATTTATTATCTGTAGCTTTTTTGATGTTGGCTATTTTGACTGGTATGAGGTGAAACTTGATTGTAGTTGTGATTTGCATTTCTCTAATAATTAGCAATATTGAGCATCTTTTTGTGTGCTTATTGGTCATCTGTATGTCTTCTTTGGAGAAATATCTATTTAGATGCTTCTACCCACTTTTTGATTGGGTTGTTTGTTTTTTTTTAAATATGGAGCCATATGAGCCATTTGTTTATTTTGGAGCCCTTGTCAGTCAAACTTTCTCTCATTCCATAGGTTGTATTTTCATTTTGTTTATGGTTTCCTTTACTATGCAAAATCTTTTAAGTTTTATTAGGTCAAAAGTCTTCTTTTTTTATTTTTTATTTTTTTGCTTTTTAGGGCTGCACTCAGCATGTGGAAGTTCCCGGGCTAGGGATCAAACTGGAGCTACAGCTGCTGGCCTACACAACAGCCACAGCAATGTAGGATCCAAGGCGCATCTACAACCTACACCACAGCTCATGGCAACACTGCATCCTTAACCCACTGAGTGAGGCCATGGATCGAATCTGCATCCTCATGGTTCCTAGTTGGGTTCGTTAACCACTGAGCCGCAAAGGAAACTCCCCAAAGTCTTCTTTCTTAAACTGAAGTTCCTCTCCTATTCTTGGTCAGGCCACTTGTCTTGAGCCCCAGAGAGCATGGCAGGGGAAACTGGCAACATTCCCATCAAGACCCCATAAAGTCCACACATTGGGCTGTGTGGAGAGTTTGCATTTTCTGACAACAAGATAGAAACTTCTTGGAGTCCATTCTGAGGCCATTCCAGCCCAGGTCTGACCAAAAAGCATGATCGTTCAGAAATTGTAACACAGTTAGGAATGGCATTGGATTCTTACTGCATACTTCTACACTCTTGAAGTAGTTAATGGCACCCCTGTTCAAATATGTGTTAACTCTGTACAAAGCAAAAACTGTAATTGAGATAAAAATTAGAAACATAAACAAATCCTGTCTTCCATCACTTGTGACATCCCATATAATTAATGGACAAAAGTGAAAACTTAAATTGCACTCATAAAATGAAAATAGTTATTGGGATAAACTTTATGCCCCCCCCCATTTAATAAGAATCATTAGGCTTTCATTTTACATGGAAAAGGGAGATCAGAGGCATTAAAGACCCATTATTTAAAGTCAAAACAATGTTTTATTGGGTTTTCATGAATTAAAATAGATCAAGGTCCTTTCAAAGTTCAGAAACAAAAGTGAATAAATTTAGGAAGAGGATGTAGCATAGATGAGAAGACAGTTAGTACACTGGAAGCTCTGTACTTAAAATAATAGTTCTTTGCCCCTCCTCCAACTCTTGTATTTGATAGAAAAACAGAGATGAATCATTTTCATTAGCTAAGCATATTCTAATGTTCTATTAACTAAATGGAAATCTTATTATAGTCCCTGGTGGAATAATTTAAGCTAGTATTCTTTATGTGGGTCTGCGTATAAATATCTAACTTTAGAATTTTAACCAAGATCCAAATCAAACAAAATTAGTTAATTTCGTCTTTCAGTAAAACATTGTTCAACTAACACACAGGTGTACTCTTTGGAAAGAAGCCAGCTAGAAAATACTTGAAACTGACTACAGAGAAATTACTAGAATTTACTAAAGACCATAGGTTACAGTTTTAATTATTTAAAGAGCAATTTATTCAAATAGCCGGGAGGAGTTTAATCTCAACTGAAAATATTTGGGTAGGTTCCATTTTAGTTTCACTTTATTCTAGAATCTAAATCTTGTGGGCTTTTTTTTTTCCTTCCCAAAGTACCATATTGCTTTTTGGGTCATGCCAATAAATACAAAGTTCTTATTAGTTGAAATATGGGCAAACAAGAAATACTCACTCACTGTCTAGATACTCTTGATCCACACGTCTAAAGTATTTAGGATGGATGATACCCATGCCTCTTTGTTCTGCAAATAGAGCTGAAAATCTCCAAAGATTAGATTTTCTTGCAGGGCTTCCAATAATAATACTTGATCACACAAGGAATTGATGTAATAATAGTTTCAGATGATAATAATGCCTAGCACTTAAGCATTTGTCATCTTCAAAGTGTTTTAACTATTTCATCCTCATAAAACCCTGGTGAAGTGAAAAAGTCAGCAAGCAATACAGTATTCTTACTTCATAGTCTTGAACTCAAACCACTGCAACATTTGCTTCCTCCAGTATCACTTGGCTCCAGCTGGGTTGCATGACTTTTGAGAAATGTTTCCTTCATCATATCATTTTGTCTCACATAAACCGTGAAGCTGGCAAAGAATTGCTCTGTTTTTACTTCTATTTCTTTCTTTGTTTGCATTATAAACATTAGCTCAATTATCTTAATGTCACAAAAACATCTGGTGAGTACCTTCTACAATATGAGTGAAACAACTCCAAGGCTTTTACCTTCTAATTTGAGAACACTACATTTGGGAATGTCCTTATTAGCTATTAGGGAAAATCCCTCGCTTGAAAGTTAGTCTAGATAGAAGAGAAACTTTGAGGATTTAAAAGCATTTAAACCTCGTCTAGATTAAAATGTTTTGTATTATAGACAAAATAGTCCAGATTTAAGAGGAAAATATATGCTTTTAATGAAATTGAGTTATTACCTGATTTTTAACATCAATTTGAGAAAAGGATAATAGGATGCAATCATTGCATAAATGCATAAATTGCATAAAGCCTGCTACTCTTTTTTTTTTTTTTTTGTCTTTTTGCTATATCTTGGGCCGCTCCCATGGCATATGGAGGTTCCCAGGCTAGGGGTTGAATCGGAGCTGTAGCCACCAGCCTATGCCAGAGCCACAGCAACGCAGGATCCGAGCCGCATCTGCAACTTACACCACAGCTCACTGCAACGCCGGATCGTTAACCCACTGAGCAAGGGCAGGGATCGAACCCGCAACCTCATGGTTCCTAGTCGAATTCATTAACCACTGCGCCACGACGGGAACTCCAAGCCTGCTACTCTTGACTCTGAGATTAAAGTTCTGGTTGAGATTTGGTTTAGAGAATTCCAAGGAAGATTTCCTCTATAAACCAGGGTAGGATAGGTTTTAATGTGATAACATATTAACCGAAGCATCCCAGTGGCTTAACACAGCAAAGTTTCAACGCTTGTGTTATCTGTCCTTTGTGAGTCAGCAAAGGGGTGGGGTAGGAAACAGGACTCTACTTCTGGGGTCCAGCTGGTGGATGCTCGACCATCTTGTAGCTATATCACTCCTCATTCGTGAGTGCAAAAGAAGAGAGAAGCATAGAGAAATCACATCTGCTCTTCTGTGATTGGGTCTAAAAGTAGAAAGTATCATTTTTGACCAGAGTCCACTGGCCAAAAGTAGGCTAGAAGGAGAGCAAATGGACCACATGGTGAGCATTATCACCTCTGCCACAGTTACTGCATGATCTTTGAAATATTTTATATAACATTATATTGTATATAGAAATGTAATATGTCATTATTTATATATGCAAAGCATATTATGTATAGAATATAGTGTTTTATATATACATAATGCACACTGCATGTATATTGACCTATTTTACCTGGATTTGTTATGGAAGATGGAATGCAAAGTAAATATGTGCATTTTCCTTCTAATTTCCATAACTATTTTAGAGGGGTGACCGATTGGGAAAATAATTTGCTCCAATAGAAAATACAAAGAATGGTAAAGAACTCATTGTAATGTCTGCATTGTAGAACACTGCCTCCATCACTGTGAGCCTATTGAATGAAGAGCTTATCACATATTCTTTGCATATTTAACCCAAACCCACACTGCAGTACTATACCACTGAGATCATTCTAACTATGGAGTTTAAATGAAAGTGATGCTACTTCATGCAGGTAATATGCTCTGTTTCAATCATTCACCACATTCAATTGAGGACCAGGCCAGAAGTTATTAAAACTCCCTTGAGGCATACAACTTACAAGCTCAGAGCACCACATGAAGGGACAGTGTGCTAAAACAATAACCTAAATGTTGTTTAATGGTGGAGGGGGTAAGGGGGACAGTGAGATCTATTTTCAAGTTACTTTACAGTTTGTCAAACCACTGTAAGGAAGCATGACTAAACATCTGTAGAGGTTAACTGGGCTTGGCCTGTTTTTTGAGTTTACTCTAATTTTTAAGGTGTCTTTGACATTTTACTCAAGGAGAATAATTAAATACAAGAAATCCAGATGGTTAAGTAGAATGACCACATTTATTAAGAGTTTACTGTATGCTGGGTATATTACTATGTACTTACAACATTATCTTATTTAGTGTAGATCCCAGAAAGATTATATGAAGAATTAGATCCATTTTATTGATGAAGAAATTACAGTACAGACACTTTCAAGTAAATTTGCCTTAACAAGGCTGTAATTTGCAGAAATATGACTTGAACCCATGTATATAACCAAATGAACAAAAAAGTCTGATCTGATATGGTGGAGTCCAATTAGTCTTGACCTCATCCTCACCACTTCTCAGTATCATGAGTCTTTCTCAAGTGCATATGCGTAAGCAGTCTGGGTGACACTCCTAAGTCAGCCTAACAGGCTCAGATCCAACAGAAGCTATAGCACATAAGAATTAGAAGCTACATATTCTCCAAAGATGTATCTCTTAGCCTTTTCTTCATTTTTAGCATTTTCATATGATTTCTCTTCATTTTTAATGAATATAGCTTGTGTTTTTTTCTGTTTGCCTCTTCTTTCTGACCTTACACTTCCAGGCCTTCCATATAAAAGCTATTCTTCTTATTCCTAAATCTGTTTTTCTTATAAGAGCTCAATTTCTATTCCTTACTACGATGTCACAGTGACATTCAGCTACTTCAGATGGAGCTAGTTTTTTCTTCAACTCCCCAAGCTTTGTCCTCTTCCCACAACACCAGCAAATGTACCCAGGAGGCCAATAGCTTCTTTGAAAATGGTGTCCTCTCGCCCCTGGATTCTTCCTAGAGCCTAACCCTAGAGCACTGAGCCTGGAGGGCAAACATCTGTTTGTGTGCCAAAGGAGCTTGACTTCTGCCCTGTTCAGTTCTGCATATTTTCTTATTCCAGCTCATACACGTCTCCTAAGATAATGAGGGAATGTTAGTTATCCTGAGGGCCATCCTATAGAAGCATGTAAGAGAGGTCTGCAGAGTGAGATAAAAGCTGGAAGAACATGGGTTTTGGAACCAGGGCATCCTGGATTAGAAGCCCAGCTCCAGGGTCACTCGCCATACCTCTGAACAGTTGAAGTTGAAAGTGTCTCAAGCTGTCCTCTAAAATCTACTATGAGCTCAAAGGTACTTTGCCTGTGAGAAGTCTGCCAGGTCTTTGAAATTTGCAGGCAAGACTGTATCCTTCTCTGAGCTCCCAACTCACCACTCCACCACCACACTCTTGGCTGTCACCATCAGAGGAGATCTGAAACATTCCCAGTGTGGAAACTATCTCCAAGGGGTACTCGAGGCCAAATCGCTTTTGGGATCTTGTGCTTTAAGTGGGTGCATCTGTGAATTCGGTAAATATGTTTCATTCAATGAATGACTGTTTCTCACAGGGAATTTTTCCTTGAAGAGGGATTTGCAGCGTGGGAGGCCCTGATGGGCCTCTGAGAGTCAGTGGGGAATAGAGAAGTGGATGCAAGTGTTCAGGCTGTCTGCTCCACTCTGGAGCTTCAGCCACAAGGCACATCAGCTCTGCCAGCGAGCCCCAGAAATGCTGGAGAAACCCTGGAATGGGTCATTTATGTTCCTTTTCCCAGGGGCTTATTCCTGAAGGAAAACCCAGACCATGCTGATGGCTCCTTGGATTCCCCTGCCACACCCTTTGCTCTAATCTTGGCTAGCACAGATGTCTGCAGTCTGAGGGCACAGGGTAACCTTGAGCCAGTGCTAGCCCCTATGCCCTCCCTCATTGCAGCCCTTGAGCTTCTTGCTCTTGCTTCTTAGGTTTTCTGTCCTTTGGAATCCTGTCCAGGGTCTGGGGTTTGAGCTGTGTTCAGACGCTAGAAGCAGAGGTCAGGATCCCACGGTTGCAGGTCTGAAGAACTTTAATTAGAGGCTTCTCCAGACCACCCACCTGCCAGCCGCTCCAAGCTCCTCCTGTCTGCATCCCAGAAGGGTCCTCGCCGTTGTGGGTGGCAAACCACAGCAGGACGCCTGAAGGTAGTCAAGTGGGCCTGAGACGGCCCTCAGACCTCAGCTGGTTTTAATCCTATGAAACTGAAACTTAATATATGAGGCAGGAAAGATAAAAAATGCTTTCGTGCTGCATCGGTGTTCCACACTGGACTCCAAATCCCACTGGGTCAAATTCAGCTACAACAATCATCTACAACCAACAATAATGGTTACAGTAAAAAATAGCCATCACAACAACATGATGATAAAAGTAGGAATCAAAGGGAGAATCCCAACACTTGTCTGGCACTGTGTGGCATGTGCTCATTGTCCTGGCTGATTAAATAGGTAGCCAAGTAATGGTTCCATCGGCTCTGCTGGAGGTGTGGCCAACCTGGCATCATCCTCAGGCCTGTGTCTGGTTGTTCAAAGCTGAGCCTGGGAGTTCAGTTGTAATTCTGCTGTCTTCTCCCCAGCTAGGTTGACCTGGATATTCCTGGAGGCCCTGGCCTGGAGGGCCAAGGGGTATTTGTTGATGTTTCCTCCTGAGAAGACTCTGGCAGTTGGAGTCAGGACAACCAATTCACAACCAAGTGACCAAGAGTGGACAGAACACTTGCTAGTTAAACTACTTTCTCATTTCCTTTCATTACTTGATAATAACCCGTATCTCTAGGTGAACACCTTCCCCAGCGCCACGGCGGCAGTCTTGAGCTTGTCCACCACACCACACACAGGCCAGCTCACTGTGGCCTCCTTAGGAGCCCAGACTTCCTTCTTGCCTCCCTCGCCTCCTCAGAGCCACATCTCCCCTCAACATCCCCCTCTCCCACTCTGGTTTTATAGGACAAACCAAGTCCTTTTTCCGAGTCAAGTTTGCCCTTGACTTTGTTTTCCCCATTTGTCCATCTTTTGGGTCATCAGATCTCCTGTTATGTATTTTTAGCAGCTTCCTCTGTTGGGCCTGTGGACATGCTCATAACTCCCATCTTAAAACAAAACAAATTAATGACCTCATATCTCTTCCGTCTCCATCCTCTTTTTCCTTATCTCCCATTTACGCTCCCGCCCTCCCTTTTTTGATTTTTTTTTTTAGTAAAATACATGTAACATAAAATTATACTTTTTAAGTGTACAGTTCAGAGAAATTAAGTAAATTCTCATTGTTGTACAACCATATTTGCTCTCTGAGTTGCTGTAATCTGCTGCCACTTCTCTAAAACTGTACTTGCTGAGCTCATTAACCACGTCCTGATTGCTGAATCCAGGGGCTGCCCATTCAGGGCTTGTCCAGCTGACCTCTTGGAGGCCTATGACACTTCCTTTTGTATGACTCGTGCCTTTTACTTCTTTCATTCCCTCCAACTGTCTGGCCACACTCACTCTCCATCCCGCAGTCTTCTTCCTGTGTCTTAGATAGTGCAGCTTCTTGGGAAACATCCACAGCTGTCTGTGCTGCACCCCACACATCAGTGATCTCTTGTGCTTTGTCTTGGTCCCTATAATGAAGGGCATAACTGGACACTCCTGAACTGAGGCTGAATGTCCTAAGCTGAAGGTCTAATACAGCCGAGAGAGGATCCAGAGAACAATATGCAACCAACACCCCCTCTCCCCTAGAGAAGCTTCTCCAGTATCCAGATCCTGCAGGTAACTGAAGTGTGTCTCTTTGGTAGAAGAATGGAGCAAGTTGGGAGATTTGCTGTCTGATAGCAGAGACTAGAGATAAGTTAATTTGGGGTTCTTACGAAGCGAAGAAATTCCCCAACCAACTTCAGGCAAAACAGATGGCCTACATATGTGGAAAATATATCACCGTCTCATCTTTGAACCATCCTCAAGACTTTTCCTGATCCCTGTAAGTAGAGGCTTGGTTCCCCAGCCTGCCAGCCTTGTAACCCACTGTTTAAGAAATAGGAGGAGGGAATCACTGCCTTCAGGGAAGCACAGTGTGAAAGTGAAGGCTTTCAACACCCCAGAGGGGAGGGAAAAGAGGTCTGAGGACAGGCATGGGCGGGGGGAGTAGCTGGTGGAAGGTCCATATGGACCTACACCCTTCTTTTCTAAATTGAATATTGACGTTAGCATAGCCATGGGGTGACCAGAAATACAGAGGTCTTGCCACACAGTGGGTCTTTACAGAATTAGATGGGCCTGGAAGAGTTTTCTGAGACTGGCTGGCTCAGGGCTTGGTGATTGCAGAACCAGAAACACCCATCCACCTAATGCCCGAACGCTGGAGTGATGAATGAATGGATGAATGAATGAATAAAGACTTGAGGTGAATGTTTCTCGGGGCCGTATTGGGAAATTCTTTCTTAAGGATGGGCACATATCATTGTGTGTGTGTGCGTGAAGCCTTCGGTGGTTAAAGAGCCTCAGGGTCATGCCAACCAAGAGAGACGTGGGGATGTGTAACAGGACCTTGGAGAAGGAGCATACATTATCAGGATGACATGAGGTATTGAGTACTTTCTGGATGAGAACCGCTTTCTAGTGTGTGGCCCAGACGCACTGGAGCAGTGAGCTAGTCAGGCAAACTTGTGCTTGTTTTGTTCTGTGTAGTTCTGAATAATTTTACTACATTTTTACCCTCCAGAGACTGACTTAAGGAGAGCATCTCTGATAAAATCATCCTTATAACCTAATGAATTCACCACAAAGCACTTAGAAATTACTGCAGGTCTTATCAATGACTAGGGCTAGCTCCTTATCCTGGGTCAGCTCCTTCCCTGGTCTGAGCTAGAGCCCCGGATTTCCAGTGTAACACCCCCTCCACCATACCAAAGGGTCAGAGAGTTGGCCCATTGATCGAACAAACATTAGTCCCTTCAGTTTTTATCAAGCTGTTTTGTATTGTTTTGTTTTGTCTTTTTCGTTTTTTTGCTTTAAAAGGCCAAACCTGCAGCATATGAAAGTTCCCAGGCTAGGGATCGAATTGGAGCTTATAGCTGCCTGCCTACACCACAGCCATAGCAGTGCGGGATCTGAGCTGTGTCTGCAACCTACACCACAGCTCACGGCAATGCTGGATCCTTACTCCACTGAGCAAGGCCAGAGACTGAACCTGAGTCCTCGTGGATCCTAGTCAGCTTCCTTACTGCAGAGCCACAACAGGAACTCCACAAGCTGTTTTTTGTTTGTTTGTTTGTTTTTTTGTTCGTTTTTGTTTTAAAGACAGTTCCAGGAAAGGAGATAAGCTTCAAGTTGTGTGAGTGTTGGGGAAGAATTAGAAAAATGCAGAGTCTCCACTGAAGTGAAACCATGTTATCCTGGCTGCTCGAGTTGAAAGTTTGTCCTGGAGCAGGGGAGGAAATAGAGCCCAGCTCCTGTAAGCCTGGTGGGCTGCTTACACCCTGGGCTGGAAGATCTAGGGCGGGGACATCCTCCCTCTTTTGCATCATTTCTTTAGGCTGTTGACAAATAAACACATGGAAACAATCCGTAGCCAGAAACTGATTACATTTCCTTCACAGGCCTGGCAGGCCCTGTGTCTTCTGTGAAAAATTATCTTAATCCCTCATTGACATCTAACCCACCTTCACATTTTCAGAAATGCCTTAGTCATGGTTTTCAGAAGGTGTGATTGCTATTCCTTCTCCAGGACTTTGCCCAGTGTTCACCTCACTCTCCTCTTTGTCCTGGAGTCACTCAAAGCAGGGTGACAGTGGAGCTGAGCTCCAGCACCATCCTCCTCACCATAGAAGCTGCCCCCTCTGTGGTGGCCCATTGAGTAGCCCCACCACCCAGGAGCCATGTATGCAGAGGCCGAGTTTCTTCTCTTTTGTCAGCGATGTTTGCAAAACTGGAACCTTCCCACTCAGAAAACACTAAGAGAGTCAGTACTTCTGTATTGTCCCTCCTCCCTAACACTCTGCAGGCTATAGCATGGGTCTCAGTCTATGCCTTTTCATCCACTGATTGAAGGTCTAGCAGCCTCAGTGGTATGCAATGAACTAATTTCTATAGATGCATCTGGAGTGATGCTGGTTATGTACCACCCTTGGAAGAAAGGGGAGATGGCCACTATAACCATTTTTCATGTTCTGTGGTTCAGAGGATATCAGAACACTCCTTAGGTTGAACAGTTCATTCCCACAGTGCCACCAGCAACCTAGAATCAGGTTAACTTGGCAACTTGTGCAGCAATTTTCCACTGGGGCATCGTGAGCGGGGGCAGGAGTATTCCTTGGAGGTGTATCATTCCACGTGTGCTATGCAGGCTTTCCTTTGAGAGCGCACACCTCCTCACCCTGACAGTCTGTTAGTGCACAAGCCTCCTGACACACCGTGCCCTGGTTAAAATGTCCAATGTGGAAAGTATTATATCAGCTATGCAACCACCTTTGATTAGAAGCAGGTTTTGCTTCAGATATGGTCGGGGTTACCAGAAAATTGGGCATGTGCAGGGGCTGGCTGAACAACTATTCTTTTCTCTGCTCTTGTTTATCATTTCTGAACTTTGGGAGGTGAATGCTAAGGCTCTGGGTTCCCTATAGAGTGTCCCATGGCATTTATATGGAGAAGCGCAGATGTACAGACACATGAAAACCATTTAGAGTAGCAAGTAAGCTTTTGAGCGCGGAACTTTTTGAATGTTCCATTCTCAAGCTTTGGCTCATGACCTGAGAGGTAGAGATCTCTTCCACAAAAACAACTGAAGCTAACCAAGTACTAAGATAGCCAATATCTGATGGCCTTGGCGTTCGGTGTTTGGAGTTCCTTAACTACCCAGGATTTCTGAGCATGGGGCCATGCCCTCCTGCAGGTTCCTTTGTAATCTTATCTGAAGTGCAACATGGTCTTGCAATGAAAAGTAGCTGGAATCCTACTTAGGGTCATGCAGTTTGTGTGAGGCATAAAACTGCCTGGCTGGGGGGCTTGCTGGGCTGGAATGCAGCCCTGCTTCTGCTTGCAAAGGCCCTGCTCCCTGGGTTAGCCCAGGGGATGGGACATCTTTTTTTGAATTTGTTATCTAAGAGGGACCCCCTTTCCCAGAAGTGCCACCCTGTGTGTCTTCCACCCCTTCACCACGACTGGTGTTCACAGCACCCTCAGCCCCCTGAAGTCAGGCCTCTCTCTCTCTCCCCAGGAGAGAAGACCAGGAGTGGAGGAATTTTTCCTCTAATGCCATGCCCCACATGTCCCTCACCTCCCCTACTTAGTTTCAGCTTCTTGACTGATACCCTGCCCACAAAAAGGCACACCCCAGGGACTTTCTTGCACATCCACATGCCGTAGGAATGTGATACAGAGCATGACAGCACTGTGGGACATTAACTGATGTGGGGTTTTTTTCTCCCTATAGTTATATACTCTGCCCTTCCCTCTCCATTTGGCCAATTTAAACAACAGGCTGTTCTCAGTCCTTTAGGAAAGGGATAGGAAAAATAGGAAGCACAGAAAATGAAGAGTTATTGTAACATGTTTCCAGAAACTGATATTATTTTTTTAAATTTTATTTTATTGTATTTGGCTTTTTAGGGCCACACCTGTGGCATGTGGAGGTTCCCATGCTGCGGGTAGAATAGGAGCTGAGGCCACTAGTCAGTGCTGCAGCCACAACAACGTGGGATCAGAGCTGCATCTGTGACCTATGCCACAGCTCATGGCAACACTTGATCCTTAACCCACCGAGCAAGGCCATGGATCGAACCTGTGTCCTCATGGATACTACTCAGATTCGTTTCCACTGAGCCATGATGGGAACTCCAGAAGCTGATGTTCTTAGGGGAGTAGCGAGGACTCCGTGTATGGACAAGATGGGGTGGACATCCTGAGTGAGTGTGGAGATTCCTACTCCTGCCTTCTTTAGAAAGGCCCCCCCCTGGCTGAAGGAGGCCTAGTAGACATTCTGTGGTCTAAGATTCTCCTGCCTCAACCTGGCATAACATAGGTCCTGTGCCCTCATGGGTAGCACAGGAAAGCAAAGGGAATGGTCAGCTCTAAAGGACTTTATGCCTGGAATGAGGGCTGTTCAGCTAAGGACTTGTGTGGGCTGGAAATTGACAACCAGTTGGGGTGACGGGGACTTTAGCATTGTCTGCACAGCATGTGACCTCCCACCCGGCCCCTTAGCACTACCTAAGCTTCCCAGAATACAAACACCGTCCTGAGGAAAGAAGGTATTTGAGATTATACTTCTGCCACCCCCGTGCAGTGGTACTTGAAATAAACATGAAGTTGTAGAAAAGCAGGTGAATTGTCCACCTCAGTGGTGAGCAGGGATCCAGACCTGCTATAGGACCTGTCTAAACCAGCTCCTCCCACCCTTCCTTTCCTCCTCACTGCAGCCCATCTCTCTGTCCTCCTTCTGTTGTCATGTCAGGCACCCATATCCCATCAAAGACCAATGAATGGGGCTGCTGTGGTAGAATGTTGGCTGAAGGGCAAGGCTGAGCCCAGATGTTACTTAGAGGTAAAACCAGTTTGAGGAAACATTTGGGTGTGTCAGCTGAGCTTGGTCTTCTCCCACTCCCTCACCCTGTGGCCAGTGTGAGATGCAGGCTCCTTTTTCAATGCTTAGGAAGAGTTCTGGACCCCTGCTGTCTTGGGCAGCCTTCCACCTAGAGTCCAGCCTTGTCTCTGGAGTCTGAACAAGAAGGCTTCTTTGCTGCCTGGAATCTGGGTCCAGCTCTCCAACTTGAGTGAGGTCCTCGGTTTCTTGGCCAATGGGGCTGGTACATCTAAGCTGTGACAGGACACTGGGAGGCAGGCAGACCTCTTGGGTCTTGGCTCTGGCAAGAACACCTTCCCAAACTTCTCTGAGTCCCTGTCTCCGCCTTGGGAAATGAGGAGAGTGGACTAGAATGACCTTTAAGGTTCTTCCAGCAATTCAGCGTCTCACTGACAATCTGATATTTCTGCTTTCCCTGATTTTGGGCAGCAGTTTAGTTCTTTTAAAAACCTAGTAGAGATCCTGTACCTTTTATATGCTTGGCCTTTTAGAGGATCCCTTTCCCATCCCCTAAGGAAAATGACAACATAACATTTCCCACACCAAGAGGTGAAACAATGTCATCTCACTGGTTAACCCATTTTCAGTATTCAGGACCCTCCATCACGGGATCCTCTTGCTCCTCTCCTCTCATCTGTCTCTTCGGTTATTGTCTTTCTATTTCTTCTGTTCTGCTTTGATGGCATGAGTTTGCCGAAGGCCAGCTCCTGGCTGGCCCCACTGCACGCAGATGCCTAACCTCTTCCTCAGTGGCCCAGCAGAACTTTCCCATGTACAGCAGCTTGTAAATCCACTTGCCTGTGTCCACACTTATTTATTTTATTTGTCTTTTGTCTTTTTAGAGCCATACCGTTGGCATATGGAAGTTCCCAGGCTAGGGGTTGAATCGGAGCTGTAGCTGCTGGCCTACACCACAGCCCATAGCAACGCCAGATCCTTAACCCACTGAGCAAGACCAGGGATTGAACACACATCCTCATGGATACTAGTCAGGTTCATTAACCACTGAGCCATGATGGGAACTCCATGTCCACACTTTAAATAGCACTTCATGCCTCCATTTACATGAAGAATCTTTATTCTAGTTATGCAAAATGTAGCTTGTATATATATGTACCTATACCACAGCCTATACCATAGCCACAGCAACGCGGGATCCAAGCTGGGTCCACGGCTCATGGCAATGCCGTATCATTAACCCACTGAGTGAGGCCAGGATGGAACCTCCATTCTCATGAATACTCTTCAGGTTTGTTATCACTGAGCTATAATGGGAACTCCCAAAATGCGGTATTTTAGAAAGCTTCTCAATGACAGCTGGAGAGCCAGCCTCCCCGAAATAAGCCCCGTTAGGGTTTGGCGCACTCTGCCAATCTTTTCTCCATGTGATTGTAGGATATTCCTCCTCATCTCCTTTTCTTTAATCCTGAGGCTCTGTAAGATTGAGAGGTTAAAATACTTTTTGCAGTCTAACTCAAGGCTACACAGGAGAAGACACTCTTCCATAATAAGGGAAAGGAGACGAGCCACCAAGAGATTAATCTATTCGGACTGCTTTTTGCTATTTTCTGCTTCCTCTTCCCTGCCCTCTCCCACCTTCCGTGCCCGAAGCGTCTCTCTTGGCCTGTCAAGGTGCGGAGCAAGTCTGTGCAAACCAGAAGCTCCCGATCATTTCCTTTGGTTGAGCTTTAATCTGGAAACCTCCACTCACCTTTGGCTCATAATGCATTCCAGTCCTCAGGTCCCAGCTCTCCACTTCCCCGGTGCCCCAGCTCAGCCGAGGGAAAGTGCTTTGGGTCACAGCGAGCTGGACTGCCTCCTGGCTAGAAATGGTATTTTGTTCTAGAGTTGGAGCTGGCCTGGGCACGGGGACAGTATAGGATTGTGTCCTATTCTGTCGGAGTAAAACAAGATTGTGCAGAGGATAATGTCCATGATGTCTCAGCCACTCTCCCACTCACTGTGTCCTTGGGGCTTCTACTTTGGCTGGTCACCCCTAACCACTTAGGTAGGCACGCACTGTGTGTTTCACAAAGTACTTGCTGTCCTAATACCTCATCTGAACCTCCACCCTATGACACCTAGAAGCCAGGCTGGGCAGAGCAAAGTTCAAGCAGCAGTGTCTTGGCCAAGGCTTGTAAGTGGTGGCCTGAGAGGGGCTGGCCAAGACAAGGCCAGCAGTTATCCCTGAAGCTGTCAGCTTTGTCAGCCAGGCCTACAGCTCCTACTTGCTTACAGCCAGGAGCAGAGGGGGCTGGGTGACACCTGGCTCTTTTCTATTCTGGAAGCTTTTCCAAGGCTTAGTGTCCTCTTGGGAGAAGCAGTGTCCGGAATCCTCTGGGCCTTGTTGGATCCCTGGATAGGGTCATGGGCACTTTCTCTGATCTTGAACTTTGTGTCAGGCCGTCAGCATTAGGACTGTGTCAGTGTCCTCTGCAGGACTGATGAGCTCATGGAAGCATATTCTCTGTTACTGTACGTACTCAATCTGGAACCTGGAATACGGCTCTTAATGCTGATGACAAATCAGTGTCTGAATATCTCCCAATCCAGGACAGCTCTTTTATGAGATTCCACACATTCTATACTCTTTTCCAGGAATTGTGCTTCTTCTTCCATGTCTATGACTTGGCCTAAACCCATCTTCTTGTAAGGCTGCTTTGAGCCCCCACCTCTGAGGCCCAACCTACAAACTCCCACAGAATTGATTTTTTTCCCCGTTTTTGGGCCTGGTGACAGCATGTGTGTGTGTGTGTTTATTATGGCCTCTCTCTACATTTTTCGCCCTCCTCAACTGCAGTAAGAACCACGATTTGCATTATTTCATTTCCATGACAGCTCCTATTGTAAGGTGGGCACAGTGAGGGTGCTGTAAGCACATGTCAGAGCGTGAATGACGGAGTCTGTGGGTGGAGGTGGGAAAGTACGTCATAGGGAGCCATCTTCATGTCCCTAAGATGCAGTGTTCTTGTGAAGCAATCGCTTCGTCTTAAGGCTGTCTCATTCCTCACATCTAACAGGGGAGAGAAGTCTGTTCCCCAAGGACGGACTACATGTAAATCCCTCCCTGCAGCCTGATCACATGACGTGGACCTCTTCTGGACCAGTAATAGTTGTCTGGGTATTGCCGTGAGCTGACTGTCTTAGACCCATGGGAACCCTCACTCAAGCTAGCATTGGGGTGAATACAGGAACTGAATGAGAGCTCTTTCAGAACAGAGGGAGGGGGAGTTCCCTCCTTGGCTCAGCAGTTAATGAATCCAAGTAGGATCCATGAGGATCGGGATTCAATTCCTGGCCTCGCTCAGTGGGTTAAGGATCCGGCATTTGCCGTGAGCTGTGGCATAGGTTGCAGACGCAGCTTGGATCCAGGCCAGCAGCTGTAGCTCCAATTTGACCCCTAGCCTGGGAACTTCCATATGCTGCGGGTATGGCCCTAAAAAGGAGAAAAAAAAAATGGAGAGAGGGAAATGAGGTGCTAGGCAGGCTGCTCTCCATTACAGATGCTCTCACTGTGTGTGTATCAGAGGGATGGGTCCTTACGTTCTGGTCCCCACTCCTCAAGTTTGGGCAATTTTCACCTGACTTGTCAAGCTACGCCTTACCCATGAGGATGCATTTTTCTGTTGCTCTGAATTCAGAAGCAGTCCAGGCTCCCTCCTTTCCTGTATTTGTCCACTGACAGGCCAAAGGGCTCCAGCCTCATGCTCAGCAATGTCCTCTCTGATGTCAGGACAAAGGTCAGGCAGGGCGTCCATTAACGTGGGACACCACGCACAACAGGAACCTGTGTCTCAGTGATGACACTCTCCCTCATCATGGTGAGGGCTTAGGAGGACAGGCTGTGGCTTTATTCTGTCCATTAGAAAGAAGTGCTGGGGCAGGGAGCACTATGTATCGGAACCTCTTTCCTTTGCGTGGCTGAATACTTCTTCAATATACCGCATTTGATTTGTCCATTCATCTATGGATACTGGAGTTGTTTCCACCTTTTTGGCTATTATGAAAGGACTGTAATGAACACTAGTGTAAAAGTGTTTTTTGTCAAGTTCCCTAAGTTCCTTAAACTCTCTGTTTCATCATCTGCAAAATGCGCATCAGAGAGTAGGTTCCTCATAGGCTTATGATGAGGATTAAAGGAGGTAATGCACATTTAGCATTGAATATGGTGACTAGTACAGGCTGGGCTCAACAAATGGACACCTAAGTCCAAGAGGAAATTGGATTTGTTTTCTAATAATTCTAGTGTTTCAGGAGCTCAGCTGCTATGTAAAGTGAGAAAAATCTCTATTTCTGCCTTCCCATCTAATTATCATTGTTGACAATTAATATACATAACTCTTTCCCTCCTTACTTCACTTCTTTCTTTTCCTGTTCCTTCTGTGAAATGAAGCGGGGCATCTAATTATTGGATTCACTTCGTAGCTGATTAGAGTTCTAGGCAAGCGTAGGAGAGAGGAGCATCAGGAGGAAGGGAGCAGCCCAACGTGCACGAGGTTGTGTTTGTTGCGGGCACATTTTAATGAAAGGGTCTGTGCCTGGGCTGTGGAACCCAATCGGCCATAATTATTTGCTGTGATGATGATGATGATGATGACGATGATAAAGAGTAGACCTGCCATTTATTTAATAATTAGGTACCAGATGCCTTAGAAATATTTTCTCACTAACACAGCAAATATATGAGATAGAATTTATTATCGACACTTGTCAGATCAGAGGGGCTAAGTCAATCAACTCTGCAGAGACTTAATAGTAAAGACAAATAGAGAGATGTGCCAAGGTTTCTACGATCAGTATTGCCACCTGCCCGTGCCCCTCACTGCCTGCAGACCTGTGTGGATGACAAGTGTGTATTTCAGCAGATGCACTAGCACTGGCTGTGCTGTCCTAGTGACACTTGGCTTGCCAGAACAATAGCACTCTTCAGTCCCTTCAGATGCAGACAGGTGTGCTTTCTGTGGTGAGTTGAGGAATTCCATGCTTTCCTCTTGGATTTAGCTCAGAGCCTCTGCTTCTGATGGGGCTTTGACACTTTGGCTCTGATTTGTATTTCCCACGGTAAATATTCCAAGCATTAATTGTCTTCATAATGCCCTTAACAGTTCCTTCCTTATTCCTTTAAGTATGTGATCTCCTTTTTTAAAGGAATGAGACCATAGTTGTGAACTATTCTATTTCTCTGCTCTTGACTCTTTACAAGTGCTTCTGCACCCCACACCTACTGCCTGCGTGGTTTGAAGCATCACCTCCACCTGCCCTCTGTATTTCATCCCTTGTCTTTGCTTCTGAGATTGAGAACAATTCTGATCCATCCATCCTTCCTTTCTTTCTCTCTCTCTCTCTCTCTCTCTTTCTTTTCCTTTTCTTTCTTTCCTTCCTTCCTTCCTTCCTTTCTCTCTTCAAGTTTTATTGAAGTGTAGTTGATTTTTGATGTGCAAAAAAGTGATTCAGTTATACACGTACCACATCCATTTTCTTTCAGATTCTTTTCCCACATAGAGTATCACAGAATATTGTGTAGGGTTCTCTGTGCCATACAGCAGGTCCCCAATGGCCAATCACTTCATATACCTCAGTGTGCTTCTTTCCTTCTCCGTTGGTCCTTTTTTTCTCAGTCTATAAACATGCCCATTTCTCCTGTCTTAGACAAACAAAACTCCAGAAAAATAAACAACCCTAAAGTCATCCTTTCAAATTCTGACATTTTTAATTAGCATCCACCCTCCTTTGTGGCTTCTCATTTGAATGTCTCTGAGGCTTGCTAATACCCAAAAATTTCACTTCCCAAGAATTTCTTAATCTACAGCAGTCGGACTTTTACCAGCCTACTGAAACCACTCTTGTTGAGGTCACCATTAGTTTCCTATTTTCCGAACCAACCAACATGCTTTAGTCTTTATTTTACTGGACTTTTCTGCTGCGGTCGACGCTATTCCTCACTCCTTCATCCTTCTTTTTTTTTTTTTTTAAACTTTTATTGAAGTATAGCTAACTTACAAAGTTGTGATCCCACTCCCTTGTTCTCAAGGCTCTGCTTCATTCACGACACCTCTTTCTCTTGGTTGTCCTAGAACCTTTTTGCTTTTCTCTTCTTAGAGCTTCCTTATGAGCAGAGCTCCCTCAATTCTTTTGCCTCCTAGAGTTCTATCTCAGGCTGCCTTTTGACAATAAATACACATTCTGGACAACCTCATCCACTCCCATGGTTTTTGCTACCACCTACACTAATGGACTTTTTTTTGTCTCCAGCCCATACTTCTCTGAGTTTTAGATTTCAACTTCTTGCTGGGCATATCTACTTAGATGAGCATCTCAGTATCGACATAAGCAAATCTTCATTATCTTATCCCCTAAACCACTTTCTTTTACCAGTTGATGGAAATACTCTTCCTTTCCCTCTGGAAATAGAGCCTTGCAAATCACCCTCAGTTCCTCCTAAAATGGTTCTGAGGCTCAGTTTCTCTCTCTGGTGTGTGTGTGTGTGTGTGTGAAAGAGGGAGACCGAGACAGAGACAGAGAGACAGAGTGTGTGTGTGTGTGTGTGTGTGTGTGTGTGTGTGTTTCCCACAGAGCATTAAGTGGTTTTCTAGGCATCAGCTGGATGTCCTATAATTCATCTCAGTTCTGACACTCTCTACACAGAGATAGCATCAGATTCCACATGTTAATGGCTCAGTCCTGCAAGACTGCTTCCTGACCTGTCCCCCTCTCACTTCAGATGCCAGTGGCAAACCCAGTTTATCACCTCTGCTTCTGACCTACTGGCTATAAATCAGAGGTTCCCAGGACCCCCACCTCTAGTTTGATTAATTTGCTAGAGTGGCTCATAGAATGAAGAGCAACATTTTACTTTCTAGATTTATAACAATTTATAAATTGATTTATACCAATTTTTAATAAGAGGCTGTAATCCAGGAACAGCCAGAGGGTGTTAACTACATTCACCTTGTGTGCGACTATCACTACTTTCTGTCTCCAGAAATCTTTACTACTGCATAACTAAAGCTTCGTACTCAATCAATTAAACAAGGACGTCATTGGCTTGAGGTGGCGTTAATGCCTTAGGTAGCCTGTGTAAGCAAACCCAAGCCTAAGCCTATATTGCCTTAAGATTAGGAAATCAAAACCTAAGGACTATCAATCCCAACAGCCAACCAGTCTTGCTCAAATAAAGCACCTGCTTCAACTATAGCCAATCAAGTAATTTCCTTGCCTTCCACCTCTTGTCTTTAAAATCTTTCCTTTAGCTCTTAACAGCTTTCAGTTTGACACTGCTCATTTTGCATGGGTTTTTTGTTTGTTTGTTTTTTGTTTTTTGTCAAATAAACTCTTAAAATTTTAATATATCTGTTTATCTTTTAATGTCATTAAACAGGAATGCCCCACTTCTTCCCTCTCCCAGCCCTGGCAACCACCATTCTACTTTCTGTCTCTATGAATTCAACTACTCTAGATATGCCACATAAATGAAATCACACAGCATTTGACCTTTGCTTCCAATATCTTCACACCCTCGCCAGCACATGTTATTTACTTATTTTTTATATAGTAATATATGCGAGTTTATCTCATGGTGGTTTTTGATTAGCATTTCCTTAGTGATTAGAGATGTTGAGCATCTTTCCATGTGCTTATTGGCTGTTTGTATGTCTTCTTTGGAGAAGTGTCTAATGAAGTCCTTTGCCCCTTTTAAAACTGGATTGTTTGAAAATAATTTATTAAAGAAACACAAGTCTGACCATATCTCTTCTGCTTGAACTTTTCATTGTTTCCCACTATCTGTGCAAACCTGGCTGAAATAACCTCTTCCTTTATCCTCAATTGGCTCATTGGAGCCTATATTTTCTGTCGACGTCATCTCACACTTTATGACCCAGGTCCTCCTCACTTATCACTTCCACCGAGAACTCATATTCATTTACTCAAATTGGGTTGTAGAATTTTCTCAGGACTTGCTTTGATGGTTAGATTTATTCCTTTGTATCACAAGTAGCTGTTTTCCTTATCAACACTCTCAACTTCCTAAGGGGAAGCATCTTATCTGTCTCCATTTTCCCAACATTCAGTTGAGAATCTGCTATGTAATAGAGGTTCAGTATCCTTGACACATGAGTCAATGATGACAAAATTCCTCTAGAGCAGTGGTCTGCAAACATTTTGGTCTCAGGAGCCCTTTATACATTCCAAAATTATTGTGGACCCCAATGACTTTTACTTATGTGGGTTTTAGCTACCAATATTTACCATATTATAAATTAAAACTGAGAAACTAAAAAATGATTAATTCACTAAAAATACCAATCGTAAACAAGTTACATGTTAAAAAAATCACCTATTTTAATGAAATATAATGCTTTTCCAAAACAGTAAGTGAGAAGAGGAGCATTGTTTTATATTTTTGCAAATGCTTTAAAAAACATGGCTTTGAAGTTCCCATTGTGGCTCAGCAGAAATGAATCCAACTAGTATCCATGAGGACACAGGTTTGATCCCTGGCCTTGCTCAGTGGGTTAAGGATCTGGTGTTGCCCTGAGCTGCAGTGTAGGTCACAGTTAATTCGAATCTGGTGTTGCTGTGGCTGTGGTGTAGGCTGGCAACTGTAGCTCCAGTTCGACCCTCACCTGGGAACCTCCATATACAGTGGGCACAGCCTTAAAAAGCGAAATAAATTAATAAATAAATATAAAAAATAAAAAAAATGGCTTTATAAAAGACTGTTCAGTTCTCATATCTGTTTCTACATTCAGACCATTGAAATATATTGTTTTAGGTGAATTAAAGAAAAAAATTCAGCCTTGCACAGACATATCATTGGAAAAGGGAGGAGTATTTTAATAGCTTTTTCAGATGTGGATATTCTTCAGTACTTCTATACCAAAACTCAACCAGTGTATTTTTCTCTTACAGCTATTGCAACAGGGAATCTGAAATCACATTAATGAATTTTTGTACTCCATTATACTCTTCATCGGTATGCCTTGCCTTTTGAATAGAAACTACATGTTCACAGTTTTGTAACATACTTTATTGGTCATTTTGAAAGCATTGGTTCACTGAATTATCTTCCGGATGTTTGACTGAGACATTTTATTACACAGTATTTAAAAGTCACATTCATTAATATCACCACTCATCTCCCCAGAAAGGTGTTTGAGTATTAGAAAGCTGTCAGGTTCCTAACCGCAGATACAAGTTTTCCGAATGTCTCATTTTCGTTTAAAAGCTTGCATTTTATCATTGACAACAAAACCCGTGAGTTCTCCTTGAAATGATAGGCTTACTTTCTTCATTTTAAAAAAATTATCTTGCCAAATACCCAAGTCTGGGTAACTACAGTCAGTTTTTCTGTCAAGTAAAAGCTATGCTCTCTGGGAGGTGGGGGGAAGAAAGCTTATTCAACTTGCAACTCGAACAATAGTACAAGTGCTTTTTCTTGAGCCAACCACAGTACTTTGGGACCCAGCAGATGTGCTAGAGTATTTCCCATTTCATCACATGGAATATTGAAAAGATCAGCTTTAATAAAGTCAATAATTTTTACTGCTTAATCAGGAACTTTTTAAAGAAACGTATTTTATTTAATTCAGTATACCCATGCTATTATTTCAACATATAATCAATATGAAATAATTATTGAGATATTTTACATTCTTTTCTTGGGCCAAGTCTCAGCATCTGGTGTTATTTTACACTCACAATGCTTCTCAGTTCAGACTGGACATCAGTGCTCAATAAGCCATATCAGGCTACAGGATGAGACAGCACTGGAGTAGATCTTTCAAGAACATTTTTGATCGAGACTGTTGTTGTTTTCCTGTGAAGGTGAGTAGGTGAAGTGACTGCCGGTACATTTCGGTACCACTGCCTGCATTCATGCTACGTTACCAGCATCTTATGCACCACAGCTTTTGCACTGTTAGGGCAAATGTCAACACAGAGGTGGCAAAGACTATCTTGGCATCATTATGAAAATTGTCCTGAAAGCCCTTGGGGACTCCAGGGCTCCACAGACCACGCTTTGGGAATTTGCTGGACTAGAGTTAAGTAGGATCAGACTCTGAGGCCTTGGCTTTGACATTTTGCTCCCTATGTGAAAGAAACCGTCCAGGGCTCCATATGCCAAAAACCATGTACACATCACTTCATTTTGGACACATCTAAGTCAGAGCCATGTTCACGACCCTGAAGGAAACAAAATTTAATTGGATCACTTCCGGAGAGCAGGCTCGAGAGTTGATTTCAAAGCCAGTTGTGTTTTATTGGAGTATCTGCATGTCCCATTGAGGGGAAACACCATGGAGCTGGTCCGTGGCTCGGGAAGCAACTATAAGCATTGCCGTCGCTTCCACAGTGAAGCTGAGAGCAGGACAAACGTTTGTCAGCCCCAGGGCCAGTGAGATTAGCAGACAGCGGGTGGGTCCACGGAATGAGTTCTCTGAGGGAAATGTGGCTGGGGCCAGGCGGCAGCAGTCTGCTGAGCGCTGCAGGCAGAACCTCTGGCTCCTGTCTTAATCAACAGCAGGTCTCTTCTTGCCTCAGTTTCCACAAGGAGTTGACACAGAGGAGTTTGTGCACTTGTCCAGGTCTTCATGCTTCTAAGTCCTTTTCATCTGTTATCTCTTCTGATTTTTCACCCAGTTGGGAGGGATAAGTAAGGCAAAGCTTATTCTTATTCATCGTAAGATAGAGGCCCAGAAGAGATATGCCTTGCCCAGGGCCACGTAGGATGTCTCCTAGTGACTTTCTCAAGGCTTCAGCATTGTGTATGGGACTGGAATTTAGTCTTCTTCCAGATTTCAGGTCTCCACTATTCCTGCTATGGCAGGTGTGGATGCTCTGAGAGGTCCTTAGGCCACTATAGTGTGTACGTGTGTGTGCGCGCGCGAGCGGGAGTGGGAGGGAGAGGGAGAGGGAGAGACAGAGAGACAGAGAGTGAGACAGAGACAGAATGAGAGAGGGAAAGGGGAGACAGCTACCTTTCAGGTCTGCACAGAAAGGCTTCTGGGCCCTTGGGGGACTCTCTAGCCCAGGATACTCCTTGGCATATCTGCAAAAGGCCAGTGGAAACAAGGACCGTTTATCTCCAGTTAGGGGGTTCCCTCAATAGAAAAACAGGCTTAGATTTGGAGATGCACGATCTGTGGGTGCAGCTGGCTTGAACTTGTTTTCCTGCTGGATTTTGGACAGGTGGTGTGACGGCTCAGAGCATGCATGGACTTCCTGGCAGATTCCAGCCCCTTTTGTCATCACCCCCCACACAGCAGTGATGTGGGCTGGGACATGTCTGCAAGTGGCTGCCCTCAGCCTGTCCCTATTGACGTTTCTGAAAAGTTCTGATATGTAGAGGCTTCATGATTACAACCTGGCTCATTATATTTTATTAGGTGTCCAGGTCTTTCTTCACGTTGCTCCCTGTGCACTCAGAAGGTAACTTTAACATTTTTCCCAGGGAAAGTGTCTGAGTGACAGAGAACCAAGTTTTAGCCAAGCTACGGCCCTCGGCTGACCGCCTCCTCGCCCCGCTCTGCTCACAGACAAGAGCAGCCTGCCTTGTTGCCCCGTTGACTAAGCTCAGCCATTAAACCCTGTTTGAAGTTTTATATCCCTCTATTCTTGCTATCTCAATAGGCAATCACTCCCGGGACATTTTGTAACAAATAGCATTTTCTGCTCTGCTGAGAACACAGACCCCTGGCCTGAAGCCTGGTTGTATTTGAGAGCCTAGCCCATCCCTTCCCCCAAAGCTGAACCTCATTCTTTCTCATTCCTTTTTTTTTTTTTTTTTTTTTTTTTTAAAATATCATCGTTTCTTCCCTCAGGGCCTCAATTGTACAGAATTGAGGTAGACGTATGCCCCAGTTCATGTCACACTGACATCAAAGCCTGTCTTTTATTTTTCCCCATCTCGATCCCATTCTCTCTCTCTCCGCTGGAACCCACTTATATCACGGGGCCTGAAATGCCATATGCTGCCTTGACACCTGAGCCTCACAGGGTCCCACAGCCCTAGCTGGGAGCTCCCAGCTCTCACTAGATACGCCTCTACCCAGAGGGAAACGCTCCCCACTAGCCAGCTCTCCTGTCAGCTGGACCAGCCACATCCCACCCGGTCCTTAACCTAATGGGTTTCACCTCCCAGCCAGACTGTAGAATCCCCAGGGAGCACCCACCTCAGGGTTACCTCCCCCGCCCCTCTGGTTCTCTCTGCTCCCCTGTGCATCGCCAGGTGGTTCTGTGTGGTGTGCGGTGACTGTGAGTGTGTGCGATAGCTGCTGTCAGTCTCACCTGTTCAGTGTCGGGGGAATCCAGTTTTCACCAACAGACTGAGTAGTAGGTGGAGGAGACGGCACTCTCGTGCATTTAATGCACGCACTTCCAAACCATTTCGTGTTCTTTGCCTTAGACACGTGCAGAGCCAGTTAAGCCATATTGTGCGCTTTTCCTCTGCATAAGATACAGGGCTCCAGATCTCGCTGCTTCTTCCCGTCTCACTTGCTCTCATCACCCCGCCATACTCCTGACACTCACGGTTTATTGCACGCTCCTGTGACTTGTTAAAGTGTTTTCTCTGTTGTGAGCGTGGGGCAGGCTGGACCCTTTCCTGGGAGCAGCCCTCCATCCGCAGTGGTGATAGAATCTGGCTTTCTTACAACTCTGAGGCACGCTGAATCCCAAATAGCCTTTATGTCTTAGCTGAAAATTTAGATATATGTCTTGAATTTTCAAATCCCTTCAAAAACTTCTCACTTTTATCCATATTTTGGTGATCCAGGGAGGATAATTGGCTGGGGTCCTTTTAGTTTTATAAGATGGATAAAAATATAAATGTTTCTCGCCAAAAAAGGAAGTTTATAGTTTAGAATGGTGAACTTTTAGCTGTAAACATTTGAAAAACATGAAAAGGAATTAATTTATTTCTTTTTGGCCACCTCCACACATATGGAAGGTCCCTGGCCAGGAATTGAATCCTAGCTGCATCTGTGACCTATGTTGCAGCTGTGGCAACGCAGGATCCTTTAACACACTGTGCTGGGCTGGGTATCGAACCCGCACCTCCACAGAACTGACTTGCTGCTGTCAGATACGTAACCCCCTGAGCCACAGTGGGGACTCTGGAATTCTTATTTTGTATTACTGAGATTGTTTTGGATTATACTACTCTGAAATGGTTACATGGTTTTACATGCTTAATGTCCACAACTCTGGACCTGACCTTAAAAAAAAAAAATCTGCCAAGAATGAAAGTGAGAGGTTAAAAAAAACCCTCCATATTTCCTACAGCATAAAGTCCCTTAGTTTTTCCGCACAAGGTGCTCCCCGGGCTGGCTCCAAACTCTCTTACTCCACAACCCTCCCAGCTACCCTTTGTCTCTCCTCCATCCCCTGAATAGCCTAGGGCTTCCACACCCCCATGCATTTGCTCAAAGGATTTCCATTAAGTCGAATGCCTTCCCATTGTTTCCTTAGGGGTCAGTTCCTCTGCGAGGGTTCCCTGCCTCCTAGTGGTCAAAATGAGTGGCTCCTCCCACTGGGCTTTCCCAACAGGTGGGGCTTGAAATCAAAACTTAGTAATTAACCTGGAGAAGTAAAGGGAGAACAGAGAGGTATCCCAGGCCGAGGGAATCACCTGGGCAAAAGCCGGGGGGTGGGAGGGAGTGTGGAATGTTTGTGTACCAGCAGGTCCTAGTTCAGGAGAGGGAAGAGTGGGTGTTGTGAGTCTGTGGGGGACCTGGGTGTCCAGGCATGAGGTCAAAGAGATAATAGGCATGGACCTCATAGTCCAAGTGGGGCTCTAGCCGTGGGGAGCCACTGAGGGGTTAAGCAGGCAGAAGCCCCGCCAGCTCCTGATTGGGTTTCATCAGCCCAGCCTGTGGTTCCGCAGCAGCCTACCCAGCTGGGGCCTTTCTCCTGGCTCCCTTGGCCCAGGGAGCTCCCACTCATTATTCCACTGGGCAGAAGAACCAGCCCTTCTCAGCTCCTGGAAAGTGACTCTATTGCTCCACTGGTCCTGGGACTTCCGCTTCAAGGATAGCTGAACACAGGTAAAGGCTGGACTCACTCCTGAGGCTTCAGCCTACGTTAAAGTCTCCTGAGTGGAGTGGTTTAGGGTGGGCAGAGGGGGGAGCGGGCATGGAAACCCCACGGCCAGGGGCTGCTCAAGGGTGAGGCTGAGGCCGAGGCCCAGCTGCCTTCTGCGTCTCTACCAAATGCACCGTTTGTTTCAAATGGCTTTTGAAACTCCATCCTTAACCTGGAGGATATAGGTGCCACCAGAAAGGAGGATGAGGGGACAAGGCCCAGCCTGCGCTGAAAGAGCCCCGGAGGGGAAGAGCCTGTGCTGCAGGGGCCCCACAGAAGCCTGTGTTTTCATTACTAAGCAACTTAGGAGGAGTGTGTTTGGAGAAAGAAAGCCGGTGGGGTAATAAGTCTGTAATAATGGCTGCCATGTGGAGGGCAGGCAATGTTACCCAGCTAAGAACTAGAAAACATGGTTTATATTTTCAACAGTTGGAGAGAGAAATGAAAACTGAATATTTGCTGCACCTGTGAAAACATATTTGATCATAATGGCAAGTCCAGCATTCTTAGTGTGGGATTCATATTTCATAACTCGTGTTCAAACAAGAAAAATGATTATAATGTTAAGTATTTCCTGAGTTTATTTTGATGGATGACAGAATAAGTACTGTATCTTTCACTCATTAAAATACAGATTGGTGTAATTTAATAAATGAACTTAATACACAGATGTTTCAGGCTGTTTTAGCAGGGTATATATTAATCAACTTCTTTATATATATGATCCTCTTTTATATTTTTTAAAGAAACTTGCAGGAGCCAAGAATTTATTAGATTTGCATGCTCTAGGACGAGTATCCGATGTCAGGTACATGCAGGAGTGTATTAAGATGAAACGGAGCCAGAGTCTGCAGACCGGCCAGGCCCCCACAAGGGTCGTCCCTGGGCCCCTGACTGGCTTCCTAGGTTGTCTCAGAGCCCCAGGCTGGGTCTTGGGTCCTTGCTGGGCTCGCTCGCTGTTGCTACTGCCTCAGGGCCACTCAGAGGTACCTCTGGTGACTTTGTTGGCCCAGACTAGACAGTGGCTGTTCCTGGGGAAGAGGCCTATAGCCCAGCGGCGCCTCGAGGGGGCCATGCTCATCTTCCCTGGCCTCCCCGACAGCCTTTCAACCCAGTGTCACTCTCTCTTTCCTCACTCCCTCTTGGCAGCACATTGGGAGCTCTACTTTGTTCTGTCTGTTCTTGTTTCACATGAGGGCAGCTTATCTCAACAAGACTAAACTCCCGAAGTTAGGGGCTGTGCTCCTACAGCCCGTGCCCAGTGGATCCATGTGTCAGAGAGTCAGAAACCGGGTTCGGCGGTCCTGGAGGGTGCACGTGGGGAGGAGGGAGATAGCGTGAGGATGCCGTGCTAACTGTCCTTTCTGGGAAAGGCCAGAGAAAGCATGAGAGCAGATGGACTGCCCTCTTCTCTGGTGAAGCGTGGTCCAGGGATGGGGGACTTGTCTGTGGCTGGCAGCGGGGGTGGGTGGTCAGGAGGGTGGAGGGAGGCCTTTGAGGGCAAGTACCTCATTTCTGCCGCCTGCTCTGTCCACACAGAGCACTTAGCCGTCTCTCAAAGCATCCTGCACACTCTTGCTATAATGCTACTGCTTGAGGCACCCCACTGGAGAGGAGCCCTTGCGGGGCCAGCAGCCACATCTCATCTGTGTCAGCACCTCTCACCTCACTGGAGTTTAGCCCAGGCCTCCCACATCACCAGGTAGACTCTCAGTGCTGGCTG
This sequence comes from Sus scrofa, assembly GCF_054392235.1. NCBI lineage: Eukaryota > Metazoa > Chordata > Mammalia > Artiodactyla > Suidae > Sus > Sus scrofa. The sequence goes on along the minus strand of NC_139385.1, from coordinate 129,618,020 downwards.
GCTCGTGTGCCATGTGTGGGATAAGCCAACCACCAAGAACACAGGCTCTGGCTTCCCTCCAGTGTTTCCCAAGGATGGGTGCTGCCTGGTGGCTGCAGCCTGAGCTGCCTCATTCCCCCTGCAGCCCCTCTGTGCCCCTCGGTGGCTCATCAATCACGCGGGCGGGTCCTGAGGGAGGGTAGTGGCTCTGCTGTCACATGCCTGTTTGCAATAAGCTCCGGCCGTAATCATTAATCATTCCTGGAGGTTGTGGTTAGCGGCCCTCAGTCAAGTGGATGGTTTCAGGTTTTTCAGGCTAAGTGCCTCTCTAGCAAGCATCCTCCTCAGCCCTTTCATGTCCAGCTATTTGATGTTCTGTGCATGCCGAGCCGGCCACCAAGGCCAGGCTTTGTTTGAAGGGTTGCTCCGCATGCTCCCCTCAGGGCCAGAGGAAGAGAGTCCTGGGTCCCAGCTCCACGATGGCACAGGAAGTAGAGATTGGAGGATGGATGGCTCTTAAGCACTTCCTGAGCAGCCAGCTTGCTGCCAGGCCATGACCATCTGAGGAGAGAAGAAATCACTCGCTCTGCCCTCGGTCCCCCATTCAGGGGCAGAGCTCTTGCAAGACAATTGCCTGGCAAGACTGAATTCATGTGGGTTAAGAGGTCTGGAACAGCCCTTCGGTGGGCGGATTTCTCACAAGGGTAGATGCCCAGAGGCTGGGCACTGAGGGGGAGGGGACGGAGGGACTCACAGGTGCTGAGGCCTCGGGTGGGCATAGCTGTGTGTGCAGTGCTGCTGTGCAGCCCTACTGTGTGGTCTGAGCTGGTCCTTGAATGCAGACAGTAGCCTGTGGATAACGGTCTAGAAACAGTGGCAGCAATTTTTTTTTTTTTTTTCTGGGAGAAATGTGAGAAAGACTAACTTTGCAGTTAATCAGAAGAGGATAGTGTTTTCTGTAAGTTACTCATGTCGTAGTCAGAGTTCCTGAGTTACTTGAAAAGATGCATAATACATTAGTGTGGGGTAGAGCTGGGGGAGGCTGAGCCTAGAGTTCATCTGGACTCAAAGAATTCTTCCTGAGCACCTCCTAGGTGCGAGGACCCTGGCCACAGGAAGGAGAATGTCCTGAAAATGTCCACTCTACCCAGAGCCATGGCCAGCATCACAGCTCTGAGTGGAGGGATTCCAGTGTTTGCAGTGACAAGGGCAGGGGCTGGGGGTGGGGGCTTGATGATGGCCCTACTGAAGTGTGAAGTCAACACAGAGATGTTACTGAGGCTTATATCCTGGCCTCCGCTTCAGTATCTTTCCCAGAAAATGTTTCTTGTATGTTCATCCATTGAGGCCTTATGTTGAACAAATAAAAGAACTCTGGGTGATTAGAGTCAAGGGAGATTGCATCTGGTTGAGGGGATCGGGAGAGGCTGCTCATACCAGGTGGAATTTGGCAGATTTCTAGAAGGCCAGGAAAGACTCCCCCAGGCAGACATGGGCTAGGAAGAGCTTGCCAGGTAAAAGAGGGAGGGGACATAAAGGCATTGAATCACTGGCAGCCAGAGTCCTGTGCCAGGATGGTGGCAGATGTGGCTGGGTGGGCAGGGTGGTGTCACCCTGCCTTTTCCATCCCTGCAGTCTCACCACACCTTTCATTCCTGCCACACAAGAAGTTCTCTGCCACCAGAATGGCCATTCTCTTGAAACATTTCTCTCTGTGCTTTTCTCACGGTCCCCTCTTGGGGACTCTCTGTTTCCTGGAACATTTCTTTGCATCCTTAAAGATCCAGCTCCAATGCCAGCACCTCTTTGCAGCATGCTGGGATTGCTGTGGTCTGCACAAATTACCCTGCCTCTGGAACCCCAAACTGGGGAGCTGGCGATGCTGTTCACCACCCACTGGAAGCTTGTTTTGGGAAGAAGAGTGGCGAAGATCTGAGACCTGCTTCTGCCACTCACTGCCTGGGTATCCATCTTGGTCCTCTCATCTGTGCAAGGGGAAAATATTGCCAAGTATTCTGAATAGTGATAAATAAATTGAATGACATATGTAATGCCAGCTACAGAGCCTAGCACCAAGAACACGCTCAGAAAGGGTGCAGCCTCTTCCTGCTCCCTGACCTCCTATTCACTGTCAGCTCTCTACAGGCAGGTCTCCGCAACCGGGTGGTGGGGTCCACGGGGTAGAATCTGAATCTTGCACAGTAACCGGAAACCTTCTTCTGCAGAATTCCTTCTCCCATGGAGAAGGAGCCGAGCTATTCAGGGCAGTTTGTAGACATGGGAGTCAGGTTTGTTTGTTTGTTTTTCTTATGAAGGTTCTGATTAAGCCAGAAACTTCCTAAAGTCATACAATTCTCCTATCCCCAGAGAAGGATTTGAATAAAGTATCCTCTTGCTGGAAGGAAAATTAGAGATAATTAGTCCAGTGGTTTTCAAAATTTGTAAAGGACTGGAACATTTTTTTTTCAAGTGAAATTTCATATGGAACTTAAAGCTACACAAGCAGTCAAAGATATTATTTCTGAATGTCTTATTTATTAATGATTAAATCATAGCAAATAAACTGGCAAAAGCATTTATGACATAATATCAAGCTTATAACAAATAAAAACCACAATGAGACTGTTTTGATCAGTGCAAAAGTTATAAATGAGATATTATGGTGATCCCTGACATGTTTTAGTTTTAGATTCCAGCTCACTTTTGTATTTTATTTTGTTTTCACAGTCTGGAGAAAATCCTAATTCACAGCAATGGTTGGATCCAAATGGTTGCTGTTGCATAACAGTTTGCTTTGCAGTCTCCTTGTCCTTCAATTAATTGGACAAGTGGGGGGGGGGCTCTGTTTTGAAGCTGCCACAAAACTGAGTTCACCTGGTCACACAAGTTATTGTCAGTGTGCATGATAAAGATGGCTATCCTTCTTGTTTTTAAAAATCACACTTTTACCGATGACTAAAAATATTTTAAAATATAAAATTTCGAAATAAAACATTTCTGAAACCCATAACGTAACATCTTGGGTCTTTAGGGCCCAGCGCATGTGATAGGAAATTGCTGATTGAACCCAGGCTTTTGTATCACAGCTGAGTAAACTAAGGTCTGGAAGGTGACAAGGCCTTGTCAAGGCCACACGGAGGATAGGTGCTGGGCTGGGATGAGAACTTAAGTGGCCTGCATCTCACCTCTAGGCTTTTTCAACTATATTCTTTTTCTTTCTTTGTTAATTTCTATTGGTAAAAAAGTGCTTTTGTTGTTATTTGGGTTTTTTTTTTTTTAACACGTTAGATGCCCCAACTCTGTAGTTTGATTTATATTCAAGGCCTTCTTATACATTCCAGCGCCAAGCATGAAACAGGCTGCTTAGTGGAATTCACAGCACAACCCGGAAATCTCCCTCCATGTCTTCCCGCCTCACCAAGAGAATTCTGCCCTGGTGGTAGATAATTGAAGTGGATTTGGCGAGCTGGCCTGTATAGTCATGATGATTCTATGTTTGTTCATCTGTCATAAAAGTAAAAAGCAAAGCTGGTAATTTGTGTTAACTAAGCACTTTCATTATAAGAACTCAAGGGAAAGGGTGGGGAACAAAACATTGTTTTGGTACAGCTGTCCCGGATCCTGAGGCTGATTTGCGTAGTTAAGGAGAAATTCTAATAATGTTGAGCGTATGGAAAAGTTTAAGGCCAAGAGGATGGGTCATTTTCCAAGGGTTCGCGTTGAGTATCAAGAGGGCGCAGCTTCCTCTTCCAACTCCTGCTTTTCCTGGTGGAGCTGATCTCACCCCGTGCCTGCAGGAGTGACCTCTGTGAACGCCCACTCACAGGTGGCACCTCCCCAGGGAGCCGCCACAGGGGTGTGAGTGTCACAGACGGAACCTGAATTTCCCACTCTTCACCCAAGAAGGCAGAAAAAGTCTTGCTCTGAATTGTGTTGGATGCTGACTCCTGGCTGCTACAGCCTCTTCTTTAACCTCTCACTTTGGCCTCAGGTTCTGGTCAGCCCCCAACTCCAGGAAGCCTTTTAAGCCTCATGTCTTAAGGCAGCCCTTTCTGGGCTTGTTCTTATGTGTAGGGAGAACAGGTCAGCAGTCCCCATCAGACTCCTCTGTTCCTGGCATTCTTCCTCTGCCTACCCGTCCAAGAAGGCTTGAAACCTTTTCCCAGGAGACAGGCCTCTCCTGCCCTAGAATTGTGGTTATAGATGTTGATAACCCAGAAGAGGGAGATAAGGGTCTGACCGTCATGTTAGGGCGAGTGGCCTGCATTGCCTCTTCCTTGAGGAATAGAGGAACAGAAAGCACGAGGGTCCCGAGAGGCTGGGATCCTCGAAGAGGATCACCAAGGAGAGAGGAGACGAAATAACAAAGGGAAGTGTGAGATCCTCAGACGGATTCGGCTGCCTGACTGGTTTTGTCTCAGGAAAAAGCAAGTGGAGAAAGAGCCCAGTCCTGTGGGTCCTATCAAGTGAGGCTGTTTTCTGTGTGTTGGGACAAGGATAGCCCTAGGTCTGACCAACCTTAACTAAAAAAGGTGGTCGTTAGTTCTTCAACTTGCAACAGTGATCCTCTCTGCGTAAACAGGCTCAGAGTTGAGCTTTCTTTAGGAGAAAATTTCACACGGAATTTGAGTCACATACACTGAGAATGATTTACCTTCACACCTCTAAGAGCACATCTAGTGTGCAGAGCAACATTCTAGTCAGACCTCAAGAGTAATCAAAAACAAAGAGATCTTTTCTTCCTTGGTAGAGGGTAAGGCATGTCTGTGTAGACTGTTGTTGCTAATTCTGAATGGTGTCATATTTGGCTTAGATGCAGGGACCCAGGGAGGAAGAAGGTGAGAAAGAATGTGGACTTGTTGGTCTTCAGCATGGGGTACCCATGTGGCCTTGAGTTCAGTTAGTCCAGTATGGCTAGAGATGTAACCCGGCATGATGTACTATAACCAAACTTAAAGTGTTATCGTTTGGGACCAACACGTGCATCATTATGGCTGCTGCTGATCACGGCTGTGGATGATGAGCTCCCCGCCCCCCCCCCCCCACAATTTCCTTGGCTAATTAGGAACATCTTCTGCTTATGGTCACATCTCTCAGGCATTTGGAGAGGAGGGAAAAGCTGAAGGTCTATTTATTGGATTCAAGTCATCATCCTAAGAGCTCGTGCGTTGAGTTAAAGGCAAGCTTCACGCAATAAACAGGTATCAAAATGTTTGCTAGTGAGCCTTTGTTAAAAAAGCATTGCTTTTTCTTTTAGAGCCTTGGCCGACCTTTTGGGGTGAGGGGGTGGAAATGTCCCCCAAGAAATCTCAAGAACCTCAGAGGAAGCTGTTGACAAGCTTCCAGTGACCTGGGGTTTTGTTTGTGCTCCGGAGGCAGAGAGTAACAGATGGACTTTGACAGATCTCAGGCGGATGAATATAATCTTCCAAAGCAGTTTTCTTTTTGCTTTTTCACTGGCAGCATTTGCTTTTTGACTGTCTAGACAAGTCACCTAAGCTCTCCATGGTTTTCTCATTTGTTAATAGGGATAAGAAAAAGCCTATCTATGTCTCTGAGCTGCTTTGAAAACTGGATGGGACACTGGAGAATGTGAAACACTTTGTAAGCAAATCAGATGTTGTGATTACTCAGGGACAGGAGCTCAGGAGGGCTGTCACACAGAGGGCAGGTTAGAGAGGGCTATGGACTAGATCTGAGGGAGCAAAGGCGAGTGGAGGGGCAGTTGTGTTAACTCTGGAGAGCACAGACATTTCTGTGACTTCATATACATAGGTGTCTTCCAGAGGAGGTCCAACTCCTCCATCTAGTCCAGCCTTAGAGGCTTCTGGTTAAATAGGAATGAAGAGCAGCTAAGGAGACAGACCCAGGGTTTTAATTTCTGAGTTCCCTGAGCAAATGACCAGAGACAATACCACCTCCCCAAATTGGTAAGGCCTTGGTCAGTTGAAGACTCCACATCCTTGAAGTCCTTGCTTCCCAGTTCATCCTATGGTGTTGGGGGCAGAGGATGCTGAAAAGCTCACAGCGAGAAGAGCAGGGCCGTTTGCACTAAACAAAGCACAAATGGCAGTAGTCCAGAAAGGTGGGGTAACTTCTCAAGGTGGCTTGTCTTTTCATTGGCAATTAACCGGAAATGAAATTATGAAAGCTGCTGAATTCTGCGCAGTCCAAGCACAGAAACTTGGGGAGCACTAGTCTTCAGTGTTAATAAACTGGCTTGGCCATGAGTCAGGTTCATAATCACCAACCTACATCTGAGCAGATGTAGAGCTCCTGAAACCCAAGTCTGGGCTGACTTCAGGGCCATTCATATTTTTCAGATGCCTGAAATCACTGGACTGAGTGTTTGGTTAATGAGATGTTCGACATTAACTCTTTCCTTCCCTGCCACCACCCCCAGAAGAATCCAGGACTGGTCCGGTTAGCTCCCTAGCAGAGGTCAGAGCCAGAGCTCTCCAAGGTGCTGATGGTCCAGGCCAACTTCCCCAGAGGGTACACTTCATTGCAAAAGTGCCCTGAAGCTCAGCCAGGTCACCAGGAACTTTCTCTGCCTCCATTCTTGTGACCAGGAGGATCCCCTGATAGAGTCGAGTGGAAGAAGATGCTGGTTAGGCTGTCCAGGTTGGTGTGGGAAGACTGACCAAAGGTTCCAAGCAGATCTTAGAATGTAAGAATGATGCATCTCCAAGCTGTTTGTCAGAGCCTGGCTCAAAATGCCTTGGAAGTATTCACCTTTGAGTCAGTATGTCCACACAGTATATTCTCATCACTAAGAAGCAGAAAAAAACGCTGCTTTTTAGCAAGAGTCTGAACATGATGGGGGCAACTTGGGGCATCCTCTCAGTAGTCTGTGGCTGTGGCCAGTGAAACCACCTGGAGGCTGTTGAGTTAGAGACAAATGCCGAATTAGGATAGTAACTTTATCACTGGGAAAGAGACGAATGCCGAATTAGGACAGTAACTTTATCACTGGGAAAATCCTCGTAGGTATCATCAGCAGGAGTTAATGATTAGTGGATGGAGGAGGAGCACAGAGAGGAGTTATACTTGACTCGTAAGTTAATGGCTTGGGAAACTGGGTAGATGCCATTCACCAGGAGGTCAGGGCCAGTGGTAGAGATCTGGGGATCATTGAAGAAGAGGGCATAGTTGCAGTGATGGGAGAGGTCAGATGAGGTCAATCAGAGAACATATGTAGAGTGAGAGGAGAGGAAGGCAGAGACTAGATCTTGGTGGAATGTTTACATTTTCTACGTGTGCTGAGGCTGAGAGGCTGATGAACAAGCGTGCCCCCGGGCTCTCATCAACTGCTCAGAGACCACTTCATCACCAGTCTGACATCATCCCAGTCACCTCTCTTTCGCTCTCCTCTGACATATAGATAGATGTAGATATAGATGTAGATATACAGAGACAGATTTATTTTAAGGAATTGGCTCATATGATTATGGCAGTTGGCAAATCTAAAATCTGCAGGCTTGGCCAACAGGCTTGAGACCAGGGGAAAATTGAAGTTACAGTCTTGACCCTGAAGGAAAATTCCTTTCTTGGGAGACATCGATCTTTTTGTTCTCTTAAGGTCTTCTGCAAATGGAATGTGACCCACCCATGTTATGGAGAGAGCAGTCTGCTTTACTCAAACCTACTGATTTAAATGTTAATGTCATCTGGGGGGAAAAAAAAACCTTTCACAGCAACCTCTAGCCTAGTGTCTGACTAAATATCTCAGTGTTGAAGTCTAGTCAAGCTGATGTGTAACATTAATCATCACAAGGTGGGGTACCCCCTGGAAGGCCCCCCCCCATTCAGACGAGAGTAAATAAGTGAAAGCATAACCTGTCTCTTCCTTATTGTCTTAATGGCCCAGATGCCCCCTCCCTCTCGCCCTGCTCAGTATACACACATCCAGAGCATGGGGGAGCCAGGGCGAGGGAGGGGGTGGTGCCGCTCAGGAATGTTCCACATTTCTATCCAATCACGTTTGCTCATTCCATTCCGATCTTGCCAGATTCTCCAACCAAATTCCCCTTTTGCCCTGACACCCCATTTAGGACACTCTTCTTTGTTCAGTACTTGGAAATTCTCATATTTGATTCTCATATTTGATATATTGCACCTTCCACTAGGTAATGGATGCTTCAGCTCCTACTCTGTCCCATCCAACCTCACAGGTATAGGAAGGTTATAAGACAAAAGAGATTTCTCATTTCCATTTCAAAGTTGGAAAATGTGAGATAGAAAAGAGTTAAATTACTTGCCCCCAAAAATCTTTCAGAAAAGGTCTAGTGCTGCCAACAATGGGGTTTTCTGCATAGCTACACCATTCCCCATCTGTGTCAGAATCCTCAGTGCATTTTTCAAGCTTAGTGTCCAAGACATCTCCAGCCTAATAAGAATAAGGTGCCCTGGGCTGGTTCCCAGCCAGGGCGGGAGTGAACAGATATGCATTCCTTTGAAGCCAGTCTCAGATTCTGGAATGCTTTCCTGGAAACCACACAATCTCAAGAGAGATCCATCACCTCCCGCCGCTGCCTTAGGACTAGGTCAGGATGGGAGCCCTGGACCTCTGAAAGGCACAGTGTCTGCCCTGATGAGCAGCTTCCTGTGTGGCGGCTGCAGGGTTTACTCAGAGCTAGCCTGGGCAGATCTGGCTGAGATTCAGAGTGAACCCCCACCTCATCTCTCTCTCCATCATCCCCTCCCCTCCCCTCATCCTCGCACCTCCTCTGAAGATTTAGTCCTTGGATATCAGGACAGAAGGCCCAGGGCTGAAAGCACAAGCAGAGAGGCTCTTCTTGGGGCACGGACCAGAAACACTGTCCTGTCCAGGGCCTGGGGATGGGGGTGGGCTGCCCCACTGGATAATGATGCCGATGGATCTCAGGAAGGTGGCTGCGGAGGCAGTCATGGGAGCCCTGCACGAGGAGTCAGGGCTTTGAGACGTGTCCTGATTCTGCTGTTCCCTTCCTGGTGACCTCAGGTGAGTCACAAACTCGGAGAATGGTAATGGTAATGCCAGACGTGCCCTCAGAAACCACCTTTCCATTTCCTTCACTTGAGGGATGAGGAGCTTCTAAGAAGCCATAGCAGGGGCTTAAGGTCCCAGACTGAGGTGCTGTCCAAACCAGAACAAGGAATAAACTGTCCCGATCAATATACTTCCTGTGATTGCCTCTGTCCTCAGTTTCTGTGGACCTCAGATTTCCTCACTGGTCAAACGCAGGCCAGTTTCATCTGCCTCTCAGCACCACTGTAAAGGTCAAATGCGATCATGGATAGAACACGGTTCTAACAAGTGGGTTCTTAGGAGCCTCTTGGATCCCGGGAGTCGCACAGGTTACCTTCCCACATGAGATACAGCCCAGCAAGGGTGAGGGGTGCCCGGGTGAAGCCAGCTGGTGCTCACGAGGATGTCTGTACCTGTTAAGATACACTGAAATGCTGGCAGCTCCAATCCCTCTGAGTTCCCTCTGCCACCTCAGTCCCCAACCCCCAGCAATTGCTGGACCTCCTCACACTCCAGGAATTAGAAGGTAAACATCTGGCACAGCAGGTCTCTAAGGGCCTTCCTCCAGGCCTGCTGCCAGTCAGCAAACATTCTGATTGGTCAGTGTTCATACCATACCTGTATTTTGGTTAACTATGGATATGCAACAAACCACTCTGAAACTGTGTGGCTGAAGAACAATTTATTATCGTCTCTCAAAGTTCTGTAAGTTGACCTGGCTCAGCTTCGTGGTTTCCCGTTGGAGTCCCCCATGTGATTGCAGGCAGATGGTGGTTGGGACCGACGTTATCTGAGGCTGAGCGGGGCTGCACGTCTAACATGGCTCATTTCTGTGGCTGGCAGTTGATGCTGGCTGGCAGCTGGGAGCTCAGTGGGGCTGACAACCCCTCTGGGGCACTTGCATCTGGCCTCTCCAAGTGGCTTGGGCTCCTCAGAGCAGAAGAGGGAGCACCCTAAGAGCCAGCGCGCCAAAGGCAGGAAGCCAAACTGGCGTGGGGCCATCTCCACTGTATTCTCTGCAAGGCTGTTAGGAGCCGCCTTAGATTCAAGGGGTGGGGGAGTGCCAGGATCACATTGCCCAAAGGCGTGTGAGTGGCAAAAGCGTCGCATTCATCTTTGGAGAAACGGTCTGTCTTAATCACGGCGGGAAAAGCTCCCCTGGCCGTGGTGAGCTTGGTCTGTCTGCTGTCCCTCTGTCCTTCCTGTTACGGCCCTTTCCCGGAAGGCCCCCATCAGCTCCAGTGGGAGAACTCCCCTCCCCTTTCTGGAGCTCGCTCTCCTCCCCTCTCCTGTCTCCATCTGAGAAAAGAGCTGTCAGGCCCTCGTCACACTTTTCCACCAAAGGCCAGGTCTCACTTTTGACTGGACTGCATCCTCGTCAACATGGCCAAACCAGAGGGTGATATGAGCCTCAGGAGCCAGTGTGAGATCACATCCCCTGGGTGTGTGGGGGTGAGGAGGCGCGTGGCGGGAAGCATTGCGGTCAGCGGTCTCTGGGGAAGACTGGTTCCCGCCAGCGACATGAGTTCCGAGATGATGACTGAATACAGTGGTGGTGTGTCAGGAACAAGCGATCTGAGAGGCTGTCATTTCCCCAACCAAGTCAAAGCCCCATATCCTTGTCACCGTCCTTCCCCCGGTGCAGGCCCGTCTCCCTGGGCTGAATTCTAGGCGGTGTTCCTGGCAGTGCCTCTTGCTGCTCAGAAAGAGTGTGCTCTCATTTTCTGTGGGCCAGGGCAGGGCTTGGCATCACCATCGACCCTCCTTGCTATGAGAACATTCGATTTGCCTCATTTCCCTCTCCCAGCGTGAAGTATGGGTGCATCTGCCGTCCTGGTCTCTGCCATGGACTTCCTAGCAATTCTCTCCGTCGAAGCTTTGCCAGGCTTCTTAGGGAGAAGAATTTGTACATCTTTCCATTCCACTGAAGAAAAAGCAAGTGGCTCTTGGTCTCTCTCCGGTCCAACCACCCCCTGATGTGCTTTTTAGCGGAGGGAAAATCTGTTATTCATAAAGAAAAACAAAGGATGATAAATTATAGGACCCTGTAAAATATATTAACATGAATCCACACTTTCTTCTGGGTAATTGAATTTAGAATGACATGGGCCAGACTCCTCGGCTTAAGCAGGAATGCCAGCCTGCCTTGGTTGTTTTTCATTCTTTCGGTGTGATCCACAAAGGTCTGGCTCAGTCCGAGGCCTCCATTGTCTCCCGGCCAGTACGTGTTGTAATCTTATCCACAATTTCATTAGGAGCTTCATTAAAATGATATGTCTCTCTCAGTGTTGTAAATGACAAGTGACCTTCTAACCAAACATGGCCTCATTAGATGACAGGAAAGAATTAAATGTCAGAATGCAGGAGAGCAAGGTTTTGATATTTATGAAGGTCAGATGCAGGGTGGTAATGTAATGGAGTATTCCATGTAAAGTCAGACGCGTGTTCTCGGAACTGCTCTCTGGTGCTGTAAGAAATGGGTTTTCTGTAGACTTTGCTTGCGCTGCAGGGTTGTGGACTGTGCGTGGTTTGCGTGAAGACATAGCCGTAGTTTAAATATAATTGGATGACTGGGGGGAAAAAACTGGAAAATGTCCAGAAATAGCTTGTTTTTGCCAACTGCCTTAATCTTCCAGTCCACCCAGTTATTCATTGGTTAATTGGTGTTTGGTCGAAGAAGAAGGTCTCGGGAGACAGGCAGTTTTGTTCCTCCGAGAGTCTCTGCGATTTGGCTCAGCTGGACTTTCTGTCTTCACAGACCTTCATCTCTTCAAGTAAATAGAAGTTTGGTTTTAAAAGCCATGCCCAGTGCAGTTCACTGGCTTGGGGCTACCCAGTGGAATGAAGAAGAGGCTTTGGGTCTATAGGGAAGTGGCGTGACCCCAAGATCTGCAGGCCATAGGAGCAGGAGAGAGTTGGGGATGAGGGATGCTAAGACTCACTGGGATGGTTCATTCCAGGTCTGAGAAGCTTGTCCCCTTAGGTTCCCAGAACCTTGGGAATTCAGAGAAGGGTCATGATGTAGGATTGTGTAGGTTTTGCACAAGTCAAAGGGATGATTAGTGGATGAATTTTAGCCTGGGTCCCATTTACCAAGCTCTGGTGCTAGGTTGCACCCACCTGGAGCAGAGGTTGGGGAATAATAGCCCATGAGTCAAATCAGGTCCACCGCCTGTTTTCGTAAACTAAAACCATTTTGAAACATAGCCACACCCACTGGTTGATGTGTTGTCTATGGCTGCTTTTGTGTGACAGTGGCAGAGTTGAGGAGCTGTGACAGAGACCTTCTGGCCCGCAAAGGCTAAGATATTTACTATCTGTCCTTGATAGAAAAAGTTTGCAGATCACTGATCTGGAGGTAGGGCACCTTTTTTTAATTTGCAAAGGCTCTGTCTGCCTGCCAAGCCAGAATTGCCTCTGAAAGATGGGGGCTGGTTTTTTCTCCTTTGCACAAAAGTGCCTTGTGAGCCAGCAGGGCCCTGAGGAGGAGATCCCAGCCCTGCTTCTGAGGGTGGGAGCCTCGAGGAGCTGTGCTCACAAGGCCTCACCCCAACCCATCACAGGCTGCTGGTGACCAGCAGCTGGCTCTGCGCACACAGTATAAGAGCCACAGGCTTGATGCTCAGAGAGGCTGTTTGGAGAGCAACGGGTTGGTTATAGCAGCTCCCAGAAGTAAAACAAATACTTCTCTTGTCCTTTTCCAAATAACCATAAAAAAGAAGGTTTGTTCTGGGGTCTTTGTTGCCAGTCACTCCCTAAAGAAATGCACACTGTCTCATGAGTTATCATCAATCACTTGTTTACACAGCGGGGCTGATTGACATGGTTTATTTTTCTGTGGTTTTTCTTCTAAGCTAAAGTGAAACATGAACTAGAGCATTCATGGTGTTCCCCTCACCTTTTCCAGCCCAGAACCTGCAAGGGAGGTGACTGTTTTCACTTGTGTGAATATTATACGCCCCATCTGCATCTGGTCACATGCGTGTAATAGATTTGGAAAGCTGGGCTTGAGAACCTGTAGGAGTCCTTGTCCTCCCCAGGGAATCAATGGGCGAAGCAGGACCAGTGATTTGCAGAACATCAGGCTGGAAGGGAACTCAGAGTTGTTGTCTTTTGACAACTCTGGAGTCCCTCCACTGAACTCAACGAGAATCAGCCCCTGTGAGGTGCAGTGACTTTCCCACGCCCTCACAAGACCTGATGGTACCTTCTTTGGTCAACTGCCAGTGGGCAGCGTTTGAAGTCCAGGCAGAAGCCCCTCATGGTAGGAAAGTGCATCCGAGGTGGTTGCAGGGACCTGGTGGAATAATCTTGTTAATTTCAGCAAGCCCAGCACCAGGTCATTTACAAAGCTCTTCCTGCTCCTCATCTCCCTTGCTTCTCCCCACTCTTCTGTGAGGCTGACCCTTTCCCGCATATTCCATTAGTTGTTGTGTAGAGTCTAGAGATAATGTCAAGGATATCTAGCAAGATGGGATGGGATGTTTAAGCTAATGGCCAGCACACATTAAAGGGACAGTACTGTGGGTGCTTCTTACTTTTTTTGATAAGAGCAAGCAAATAAAATGCCTCTGGTTCTGTTAACTGTGAAACAACCTATTTTTCAAAATTTGATGATGCAACATTAGAACAGGAATGGTCTGGCTACAGAAAAGTTCCTGGGGACAGACCTGGCCAAGGGCCTGGAGTAGGGGGACTGTGACTCAGAGATGAGGAGGCTGCTGTAAGTGACAGTGCCTCCAGAAGCTGCCCTGCATGAGACGCAGAGTCCAGAGCTGCTAGTTGCCCCTCCCTGGAGGAGAGAGACAATCAAATGAGCAGCATCCTGAGCCCCCAAAGCATGAGTGGGCCACTTCCAGGGGGTACAGCCACTCTTACCAGACCCACGGAGACACGTTCCTCACTTCCCTTCCTCCTGGCCTTGTGCCACCAGCCTGTTGCCTACACCCTCTCAGAGGCTGTGGGGCCCTGGAGTTTGGCCTGGGTGTGTCATGCAGGTTGCATGCCATGCCAAGATCTGTTTGGGGCTACTGCCCTTAGGACATTGTGCCATGGTGTCCTGCCTCCTGTGTACATGCTCACATGGTCCCTGCACATGTACCCGTGCTATTACTCACAGGTGCTCCACATTGGCACAGAGTGAGTCCTTTTCTGGAGGGTGGCTGGAAAGTAACATCTTCCTCATAAGTAGGATGCATCAAGTAGCCTTATTCAGTAAGTGAATGAATTACCCCCAAGTAAGTTGGGGGAATAGCACTGCTCTTAAGACAAATAGGGCTGGATGTGCTTTTGTGTGTGCGCGTGTGCGTGCGTGTGTGTGTGCATGCATGTGTGTGCACGCGTGCACAGGAACATGACCTCCTCTCATGACCTTCACTATCCCTCTCTGCCTCCACTGAGGGGCCTTGCATGCAGCCAGCAGCATGAGACATTTTGACTGAATGGGGCAGGCTTTGAGGCCTGGGAGAGGGTAGGAATACTGGGGCATTTTCCAGAGGCCATCTCTTGTTCTGTGAGTCCAGCTTTGGGAAAGGCTCTGATTTATTCGGGAGGTTTGACTGTGCTTCTGCCCCGCTCAGGGACAGGAGAAGAATCTGATGGTCTCTAGAGGTCTGTCCAGCTCTGCAGTAGAGAGCAACCCAAATTCCCAACATTCACATCATCTATGAAATCCAGACTCGGCTCGCTAGCACCAGTCAGAAGCATTCTGGAAGGAGGCTTTGTCTGCAAGGCCACTGGTTGGTTAGTCTTCCCAGAAGCCCCTCCGTGCCTGCCTTGGCCTCGCCTGGGGTTGGCTGAATTGTTTGACGTTGGGGGAGACCACCTTGGTCAGGGCTTCAAAGAGCAGGAGCTGCAGTTTCTGGAGCCCAGAGATAGGGCTGTGGTTCTGGTGCTTCTTATAAGGAAAGAGCCCAGTCCTTGGGTTGTCTCAGCTGGAAGAAGGCACCTCCCAGGATTTGCTTCCCCAGAAGTCAGAGCCAAGCATTCCGGGGGTGCTGTTCTGTGCAGTGCTGGGAGGCAGGTGTGAGCCCTGGTGCATGGGGGAGAGATCAAAGCAGACCCCAGCCCTTTGGAGGGGCCAGGAGTGTTTCTTAAGCCCTGGAGCTCTGCACTGTGGGAATTAACCCAGCCATGGAAAGCACAGATGCTCACATGTACCCATCTGCTTCAGACAGTTCTACACAATGAATGTGTCCATTCCTCCCTCTGCACATATGCTGCTAACTGGCAGGCAGGGCCTCACATTCCCATTCCTCAGGCACTGCCTCCTCTTTAGGAAGTCTGCCCTGGTCATCCCAAGTCATAGCCCTCACCCTCTGATTGTCCAGACCATCCTTGGTCTTTGCCAGGAATGCCTGATGAGGTGATGGCCAGCATGGGAAGGAGCCCAGCTTCGAGTCCAGACTTTTCCGATAGAAGGTCTTTTCTCTCCTAAGGAACCATAATCTGTAAGCGTGGCCAGTCTGAGGGAAGAAAGGATTTAGACCCAGGAACTTAACCAGGTCGGTGGTGCTGATGGACGTGAGGCCAAGTGTCATCGGGACACCTTATCAGGAAGGTCGCACTGACTTTGCCTCCTGGGTGCCCAAAGTGTGGTGTGATCCATGCCCCAGATGCCTGTGGATGGGTCTCTGCTCTTCTCAGCTTCCCAGGGCCTTCTGTCTTGCCACGGGTATAATGGAAAGTTTTAGGTCCCAGGGCTACATCTTTGTTAAAATCATTAGTATTTTAAAGAGATTATTTATGCCAATAACTGTTCATCTTTTCCCTTAAATGACCTGAGGCCATGACCACAGTTACTTTTATCCCTGCTTCCTTTGGCCTCTGGGATGTGGGGGGCTGGCAGGAGTTTCCTGACACTCAGAGGGCCTTTAAGCACCAGCTACACAGCAAGGAGGTGAGGGGCTCATAGGGAGTTTGCGGGGGAAGGGGAGCAGGTTGGTGCATTTGTCTCTCCAAAGACCACATGAATGATTTTTAGTACTTGATACTTGGATTGCATTTTCTTCTGCTATTGGACATCGCCAAACATTTTTGGGAGCAAGGGCAAGACAAATATCAGTCTCTTGCCATTTGGTCTAAAGGTTTTTCTTTTTTTCTTTGGTTTCAATGTCTGCTGCCTCTTATAATGTCTGGGTAATCAAAAGGCATCTGACTGATAAAAAATATTTCTCTCTGGAGCCCAGAAGCATGCGTTCAGAGATAGTCTTTGCCAAGTGTACATAACTGCATAACAGCTGGCATGTGTGACAAGGGCTTAGTGGTCTTGCTGACAGAAGAACCCATTAGTCTAAGGAAAGATGGAAACGACTTAACTTGGCCGATGCTCATTTGGATTCTCACTTGGAGCATGGAGTGGGGAAGGGCAGGGAATAAATGGCCTGGGAAAAGGTGATCTGGGGGGACTAGGCATGGTCCTTAAATCTCTCAAAGGGAAGAAGGAGAATAAATAGGCTGTGCTGCCCCACAGGGCAGGCGTAGGACTTGCAAGATAGGAGCTGTGTAGAGAGGCAGATCTGACTCCTGCCAGTAGAAGGCAGAACTTTCTGATGGTCAGAGGGCAGCGTTGCCCCCAGTTCTGGGGAGACAGCAGAAGCCAGAGGAGTGCTCACCCCTCGTGTTGCTAAGAGGGTTCCTGAAACGCGTAAGGCCAAACGTGCACCAAGACCATACAGTCTGGTGGTCGTTAATGAAATTACACACACACTCAGAAAAACCTGATAAGGCCTGACCTTTTAAAAACTAATGATGTTGCTCATGTTTAGTGCAAAAATAATGAAGCAGGAGGAAGGAGGAAAGAATGGTACAAATTTAGAAATTTACGAGACATTTGATTATCATGTATCTTGTAAAAGAAGTGATGATTGTTTGTCCAAGATTAGAGTGTTACTGGCAGTCAGGGTCAGTCCTGGATCCTCTTCTTCAGCACAAGGAAGAATAACTCCTTCTTGAGCAAAGTTAAGCCAGTCCTGCTGTGTTGAGGGGTCTGCAAGTTAGGTCCCTCTGGGAGACGAGGACGGCTGGCTCCATTTCCACCCACACTGCCATCCACACAGCACGTTCCCAATGCTTATGATGGCAGCCAGGCCAAAGAAGACTCCCAAGTGCCTCGCCGCATGGCACACCTCAAAGCCCTGCCTGGTGTCCTCCATCACCCGCAACCCCACCCCTGCCATGTGCCTCCTCCTCTCTGAGATAATGCTGGTTGCTGGGGTGCTGTCCCCAACCCTTCTGCTGCTACACAAAGGGCACACTCAGGCAACTCAACAATAAAAGCAACTCGAAGGGAGACCAGCTGTACTTATAAATAAACATCCCAAGCACATTAATCTGCTGAAAGTTTTTATGAGGGGAAGCATAAAATTTCAAATAAAGGGCTAATGGGAAATATGTCCAAAATGTTGGAACGGGTGATGCTCTACAGTAGGGAACTGCCCAGATAGAGCCATAAAACCAAATGTAACAGCTGATTCCGTTTTAAAACCCCAGCCCTCTCACTCCCACACCTGAGTTGTATATTTTATCTGAAGGGCTGTTTCATGTTCCAGAATCAGCTCTGTTTGCAAGCGAGCTGTCACAATTTTATGGCCCCGACTTTAAAGAGCAGGACATTTCTTTCCTGGAGAAGAGGGCTAATAGGAGGTAAAACGCAGGGATTATGAGCTCTCCCACAAATCCAGGCTAGCAGATGTGCTTCTTTTCTGTAATCAAAATGAATGTTTTCTTTGGACCCAGCTAGGAAGGCCCCTTAAAACATCCCGGGAAGAGGAGACATGTGCCAGGCCAGATAACAGATTGGAAGCAGACGGTGAGGAAAGCAGGTGTCCAGGCCTTTGGAGTACCTGCTCCTCTCCCCCTTTAGGACAGGTAATTTTAAAAAATGACAAGGTGATTTTCTTTAAGTGAAAAATGGGAGATGGCATATGGTTAGCCGGGCTCCCTGCCCTGCCCTTCACCTCCGTGAGTGGTCTGCTTTCTTCCCCTGGCTGGGGCTACGAGGAGCTCTGTTTTGCATTCTTTTCCTCCTTAGCTTTGTACCAGACCATTCAAATCTGCAGGGGAGGACACCCCACAAATAAGAGCCTTTGGAGCTGTGGAAAGAGCTTAGATTGGGAAATGAGGATGTGTTCAGATCCCTGGTCTGCCACTTACCCCTTTTGTTGGACCTCAGGCAGGTCACTTTCCATGTTCTCACTGAGAACAAAAAGGAAACACCACCACCATCGCAGGTGCATTGTGGGTATTACGTGGTGGCCCCAGTGAGAGCTCCCATGTGGGCAGAGTCTGCCTGCCAGGGGTCAGGGTTAACTGTTGATCATGAACAAATACTTTCCCCTTTGTGATCCTCCATTGTCTTATCTGTAAAATGGGGACAATAACCTCTCATGGAGTTGTTCAGAGAATTCAAGGAAATATGCACAGAAAGTGCTTAGTAGAGAGCCTGCCATGTGGGGGCCCTCAGTCTTTACCACCATTGCTATAATTTAAGTAGAGATTAGGCTTTTTGGCACAGAGTCTGACTCACCCAAACCCCACATGATTCAAGTCCAATAAAGGCAAAACCAGACACTCCATACCCTGTTCCCCTTGCTCATGATGGAGCCTTTGTTTGCTTACAGTTTAGACCCTTCTCTGTCCTTTGGCTGCCTCTCCCTCTCAGCCCCTGCACTTTGGGCTCCTCAGTGAGCTTTGTTTGCCAAACTGGGTGGCCCTCTATTCTGTCTGGTGATTTGGCTTGGGCACCCCTTGGGCTGTTTTAGCCCCCAGAGGCCTTAGCCAAGGCTTCCCGTGTTGGCTCTAATCCTTGCATCCCATATCCCAGCTCTGCGCTACTCCGCCTCCTTTTTTTTTTTTTTTTTGTCTTTTGGCCTTTTCTAGGGCCGCTCCTGCAGCGTACGGAGGTTCCCAGGCTAGGGGTCTAATCGGAGCTGTAGCTGCCAGCCTACGCCAGAGCCACAGTAACCCGGGATCCGAGCCGCGTCTGAGACCTACACCACAGCTCACGGCAACGCCAGATCCTTAACCCACTGAGCAAGGCCAGGGATCAAACCCGCAACCTCATGGTTCCTAGTCGGATTCTTTAACTGCTGAGCCACGACAGGAATTCCCTCCTCCTCCTTCATGTGGGTAACCTCAACCGCCCATGAAAAGAATAAATGATTAAAGGTGGGTGGGAAGTAGTGCCTTCTAGACATTTCTTCTCCTTTCCTATTTTGGGGGGTGGTTAACTTCCTTCACCTACTCTACTCATTCCAGTCCGACAGCAACACAGAGCAAAAGAAGCACAGGCAAAATAAACAGACTTGCTAACCACCATGGGATGAATGGCAGCAGCACTGAAGAGCGTGCTGGGGGTATAAGTTGATGATCTGTACCCCAGAATATTCCCTTGGCGGGTCACCCCTCCTCTAGGCTGAAATCGACTCATCTCACCCTCTTTGCCCACACTGCCTGCTTCGTGCTACCTCCTGAAGGTTTCCTTGATTTTGTCTGTTCTTTGGTACCATCTGTCAGATGAGACTGGATTTGTGGAGTCAGTGGTCTAAACCTCCTTGTTCCCCACATCTCCCATCACGGAGCAGAACCTTAATAAAGACTAAAGTAAGGGAGCCCATGCATGGAGAGGCCGTGCTGGGGGTGATCAGTTGAGGTCTCAGTGTCCTTCCTTGAAGGGGGTGCCTCAAGGGCTTCTCCTGCCCCAGCCATTGCCTGCCCACAGTGGCATGGGGACCTGGATGAGAACCACCTGGCTGAGTCCATCCAACCCTAAACCCAAGAGAAATAATAATATAGTAAGTGATCATTGTTTACTGTCTTCAATTTGGGGTGGCTTGTTGAGCAATAATAGATACGTAGATCACTGATCACCTAAATAGCTCCTTTGGCTGTATGTATGGTCATGAGAACCATAAGCCATGCCCCTTGGAGAGGCCTAAAATACCACCACCAGCTGGCGGTGAGCAGTGGCTCTAAGCCGTAGCAGCAGCATCCTTCCTGACCTGCATGCCACCAGAGACCTTGGGCAATGGGATTCCTCTGGCTGGACACCTTGCCTGGGGAGGCATTGGCTGCCTGGCCCTTGGGGAGTGACCCACCCTTCCTTCTCCGGCAGAGCTGGGAAGATATCCAGGCCCAGCTGTGCGCTTTGGAAAGCTCCTTCTCTGGTTCCTCGGCTCTCTCCCCTGTGCAGGAGTAGACGATTAACCTCCAGTTTTACACTCTGGAACTCCGAGTACCATACAAGGTTCAGAGTTTGTCAGGTGCAAGTTCTTCATTGGCTTTTAGCAAATGAGTACAATAACAAAACTTGAATATGCAGGTCCTCAGGGGGTGAATCTGGGAATCACAAGAGTAAAGGGGTTTCTAGTTTCTCTCTGGCTTGGGCTCAAAGTCCCTACTCTCCCTGAAGAGTGGGTGTGAAGGCTCAGGTTACGTAAAGTCTGGGAATGGAGACTTGGAAACGAGGACTGCGTTTCCCCAGATTACAATACATGCGCTTAGCTAGCAAGCAGGTGGTCAGACAGGGAGGCCAGGGAGGGCTGCAGCGAGGGTGTGTGATAAGCACAGTCCGCTCTTCCACGATGGGTTTTCAGCAGCGCTACTCAGCTATCAGCACTGCCTTAGACTGAATATGTGTCCCCCCACCCTCCCCCAAAAAATTCGCAAGTTGAAGCTCTGATCTCAAATGTGATATTTGTAGATGGGGGATAATTAGGTTTGGATGGGGTCATGTGGATGGAGCCTCCATGATGGACTCGTGCCCTTTCAAGAAGAGACCAGAACCCTCTCTGCCACGTGAGGACACAGCAAGAAGGTAGCCTCTGCAAATCAGGAGGGCCCTTCCCGGACACTGGATTTGCTGGCACCTTGATTTTGAACTTCCCAGCCTCCAGAACTATGAGAAATATTTGTTGTTTAAGCCTCCCAATTTATAATATTTTGTTCTAGAAGCCTGAGCTAACTAAACAAGTGCTATAACCCTATTTGTAATTGTGTCTCATGGGCCCAGATGAACCTAAGAGATCATGTCTTCCAGCCTGATGTGCCTACAGGTGAAGACTTTCGTGGCCTGAGGACTTACTCGAGGTCACAAATGCGATGTGGGGAATACCCTCCACAGCGTGCGTGTCCTGCCATGGCAAAGCCTTGGCTTTCAAATCATAAGGGCTTTGGCTTTTACTGGTCACTGTGTCTGTCTGTGGTGAAGAAAGTAGAGAACAGAGTCAATTATCCAGGTAATCCATCTAGTAAACCCCAATGATAAAAGAGGGAATTCCTTGGCAGGGGTTGGTTCTGTATAAGGATTGGCAATCCCTGGATGTATGCTCGGGATTCTGGAGCACTTTGTAGGCATTCAGCCAGAGACATAAATAATCAGCCCCCACATAACAGAGCCCAGTTCTCCTGAAGCTTTAGCATTCGGAAGAAGCCCAATTTCAGTGGCTCTGCAGACAGATACTTAAGTTCAAGTTCTGATTCTAATACGACTAGCTATGCCTCAGTTTTCTCACCTGTAAAATGAATAATAGTAACACCTCCCCCATGGGATTGTCAAAAGGATTTTTAGTGCACTCTCTCTCACTCCATCTTTCCATCTTAGAGAAATTTTCTTTTCTTTTTTTTTTTTTTTTGTCTTTTGTCTTTTTTTTTTAAGGGCCGCACCCGTAGCATATGGAGGTTCCCAGGCTAGGGGTCAAATCAGAGCTGTTGCTGCCAGCCTACGCTACATCTGTAGCAACGCCAGATCTGAGCCACATCTGTGACCTACCCCACAGCTCACAGCAACACCGGATCCTCAACCCGCTGATCGAGGCCAGGGATCCGACTGAAACCTCATGGTTCCTAGTCTGATTTGTTTCCACTGCACCAAGACGGGAACTCCCGAGAAATTCTTGATTATTAATTGCAGTGCTATGGTTGGTCATTATTTTCATCTGAAACTTTAGTTTTCCTCGTTACTAGCCATGGGCAGCTTATAACCTACGAAGGTTATGCAACAGCGTGTTTTATTTTCACAGCGTGTTGCTTAATAAAAAGTTGAATTTGCAGGTGCTTCATGGGGTACCCGCTCTACATCTTGCCACAGTCTCCAGCACTTACATTTCAGACATTCTTGGAGGCCGGTGCGTTTGTAACTTATGGTCTATTAGGAAGGTTAATCGGAGAGATAAGGCCCTGGCGTTCAGGGGTGTAAGGATCTCTGAAACGGGAGATGATGTCTGAAGTCAGTGGAAGCATTTTTGGAGTGCACCATAGTGCAGTACCAGATATTCTTGCTCCTGATGGGGGCCGTGCACTGTGATGCTTGCTGTTTGGGGGCAGCTGGCAGCTCCAGGAGTGGAGCCCTGCGGCTGAGGCTTCCCACTCATAAATGGCCCATGGCGAACCATTTCTCTTTGTTGTGGTTTCCTCACAGGATGATTTTCTCCAGATTCTAGTGGGGTGGACGGGCTATTTCAGCACCTGCCACAGTAGATGGGAAGTGGACAGTCAGGGGCTGGGGCTTACAGCTTCTTTGTCTTCCTTCCCGGCTCTGAAACATGGGCTCTGAACAGCAGGCATGTGGCTTCTGGTTCTCAGACAAGTCTTCCTCTACTGTAAGAATTTAGGGATCTAATCCAAGCTGCTGCTGCGACCTGTGCTGCAGCTGTGGCGACACCAGATGCTTAGCCCACTGCACCAGGCCAGGGATCAAACCTGTGCCTCCGCAGCAACTTGAGCCACTGCCATTGGATTCTTAACCTATGTGCCAGAGCAGGGGAGCTGCCTGAGCCAGCCTTTTAGTTGGTGAGGATTGTCCTCAGCTCTGATCCGTCTTTTGCGTTTATTTCTCCTGTGAGTCTGTTTTGGCTTCTGGTTACACAAAACCCGTACCTTGATGGCTCATAAGGCATGTCACCTCCCCAGAAGTGCCTCACCTCCAAAAGTAGCCTCTTCCCAAATCTACCAAATCATAACAAATCTCCACTAGTGAAAGGCATCCATTAAGAAAATTCCTATGAAGTAGGAAAGGATAGATACAGCCTCCACCTTACCCATCCCACAGGGTCTTAGCATTGTGCAAGGATGCAGCAAAAACTGCTCTCCTTCTCAGCCTATTCCCCAGTCTCCTAGTTACTTTCTCCAAAGGAACTGGGTTCTTATGTGGATTTCTAGAAGGAGACTATGCCTGTCTAAGCACATACATTCTTTTTGCTCTTTTTTTTTTAAGGAAATGGTAGCATTTTGTACAAAAATTTCTGTATCTTGGAAATCATTTCCTAAGGATATACAGAACTACCTAAATATGTTTACAGCACTGTATTATTACACTGCATTGATGTGCTTTGATTTATTAGTCCTCTTACCAGTGTACACTTGGGTTGGTTTCCACCTTTAGCATTTTACAAAAGCAATACTGCCATGAATATCACAGATCTCAAATCTGTAGGGATAAATACCTAGAAGTGGATTTGCTGGGTCAAAGGTAATTGCCTTTGGAATTTTGGTTCCCATTGCCTAACAGTGCTCCATAAAAGTTGTGCCCTCTCCCCATTAGCCATGTCGAAGAGGGCCGATTGTCCACATTTGCACCAGAATAATGTGGTGAAAAAAATTTGTCGACTTCTGCCAATTTGAGAAGCACAGGATAATATTTCAAGGTAGTTTTGATTTGGATTCTTATATCATGAGTAAGGTTTTGCATCTTTCTTGTATGTTTGTACATGCATCGGAATTTCCTTTTCCATGCACTGTCTGTTCTTATCTTCTCTCATTTTTCTGCTGCATTATTGCTCTTTTTCTACCGATTTATTGGAACTCCTTGGAACGAGGGGAGGATTTCCCTTCTCCATGCTTTATATTTTGGAGTGAAAGGACCTCAGAGAAGGGAAGTCTTGTCTTCTCTCTGACCCCCTCTCCCTCACTCAGTCCAACTGTGGAGAAGAGATGTGAATTATCTGATGGGTAAGTTTGGGAAGAGGGAGGGACATGCCTCGCTTTCCTCTCCTTGCCTTTGGGATCTGCCTGTCTGCAGAACAGGTGCTCCTGGTGGCCCTTTCTGCAGTCGGCTTAGTGACCGAGGCCCTGCCCTGCCAGGTGAGGCCTGCAAGTTTCCAGAGCTGCCTGTGATTTGGGGGCAAATCGGCTTCGGGCCGTGGTCTGGCATCAGGAGCCCCGTTGTCTGCACATCTAAACTGTGTTCTCCAAAGGCTTCGTCAGTGACGAAGCTGGTTAGGGTCCTCATTTACCTGTTCCTGTGGCTACTACAGGTTGGTTTGGAATTTTGGTAGGAAAGGGAATACTGTTTATTAGATCGCTCAAATTCCAAAGGAGCTATATAAGTTCTAAGGAAATTTATCTTTTTTTCTGTGATGCAGATTCCAATTTTTTTCCCCTAGGTTTGATTAATCTTACCTTTTGCCATTGGGTGTTTTTCTTCTTGATGTGGAAATCTCGTCAAAATTATTGGTCTCCTATTTTATGGATGTATAGATTTTGTGTTCTGCTTAAAAAGGCCTTTCCCCTTGCTGGATTATAGAATACATTTTCCTGCATTTTCTTCAGGTAAACATCTGCTTTTATTTTTCATGTTTAATCCTTGTGTGTTCCTTCCTGGGATGGCAGGCTGCCGGGAGCGTGGACTGACTCTGAGGGACTGGGACTTTGGGAGGTGGCAAAAGGAGGAGTTCCGAGGGAACTTGGGGCCCCGTGTCTGTGCTTGGCATCCGTGTTGTGTTGTGCGTGCAGTCATGGGCCAGACGTAGGTCTCTGGAGTGGCCTGAGTGCTCAGTAGCCAGAGTGGGAGGAAGAGGAGCCCGAGCAGCCTCCCTCGGGGCCCAGGAACAGAAGGGGCTTTCTCAGCTGACCCTGTGAGTGGGGTGGCAGTGGGATTGGAGCCCAGGCGTCCTAACCACAAGCCAAGGGCTTATTTTTGGACTCAGTGACCCAAGCCTAGCTTGGTTCCAGCCGAACTAGAGAACTCAGGGCATAGCGCGTCCCACTCCGAGGCTCATGGGCCCACACATCTGCTCCCCTTTAGGTCTGACCTGGCCTGGCCTGGATTCTGAGCTCAGATTCCTGCTCAGAAGCCGGGTCTGCAGGGATGGCTAGAAAACCAGGGCAGGGCTGCAGCTGTAGCTTGGCCTCTGAGAGCAAAGCGGTGATTTGCTTCCTTTCTTCTGAGTAAAATCAACAACAGGTTGCAAACGTGGGATCACTTAGAGACCAAAGTCTTCCTGCATCGGGTACTTGTTACTCTGTGAGTTCCTTTCACATGTTATAAAGGAACATGCCTCCGGGGGAGCAGGAGGAGCTGCGCGCCTCTCTCCTCGCAGCCCTCATGACTCAACAACCTGAGGACCAGTCGCTGAGCAGCTCAGCCTTGTCCCACCTGTCTACCAGCAGCCCTGAATGACGAAAAGGTGTCTAACATTTTGTTTTTCACAAGCATAATTAAACACGAGAAGTCCTTTAGTCCTTCTCTGATTCTTTTTCTATGAATTAGGGTGGGTCTGGATGAATATGAAGATGCCTTATTATAAGTGCGCAGGTGCTGTATGTTTATGTTTTATGTGTTACAGCTTGTAATATCTCTTCTTCCAGTGATAGGATCAATTCTATGTGAACTTTGGTGTTGTTTCCTCCTAGCTTTCTTCCCTCCCTGCTCAGAAAGCCCTGAACGGCCTCCACTAGGGCTACCATATACGGTCATATAGGTTGTGCACTGTACAACTCCAAGGGGTGCCACCCATTTTACAGTCTGTAAGGTGAAAATCACCCCTGGACCTATGGACTATGGCAGCTCTTTCTCCATCCACCGTGCAGTTACAATTCACACAGGCAGTTCTAATGCCTTTGTGTCGTTAAGGACTCATAGGGTCAGAGACACATGGAAGTATTTCTTGGGTTACCTCTGTTCTGGATTATCCATGCTTAAGTATTCGGCTAATGCATGTGATTAAGAATTACTCCCACACTTTTAGTTGAGCTAAATGCAGAGGATAAGTGGAAAATCTCAGACTAAACTGATCCACACTAAGGTGAGAGTGACTGTGCCACCCTAGCCTTGAAGGAATCGGGGATGGCGATTTCATTTCTGAGAGGGATTTTATTCACCAAAAGGGAGACTCTGAAAATCAGATCTAGGTTACAGACAAGGGAAGAACTTATGTCAGGGTGGGAGGAGATTTGAGGGGAAAGCTCTTAAAAGCCCTTACTCTCCGCTGCCGCCCTAGGCCCAGTCTACTCAGAGCCTTTTTGCAGAGGGAGGATATTGTCAGTATTTCAACTCTTTGGGAAACCCACTAAGGTGTCAGTTTCCCGCTTCCTGCTCCAGCAGCAGAAAAGCCCTGAGAATTGTTCTCCATGATCCTGTCTGCCCGGGATTACAGACCTGACTTAAAGCCAGCCAATCAATTGCACCCATTCAGAGCTGGAGCAAGGGGTGCCGAGGAGCAGGCACATTGAGAATCCTCTCTGGCAGGGGGGAAGCACTAGGACTTGAGGTTCAGTGCCCCGTGGCAGCGGGACTGAGACGGTCAGCCAGCCTTGTGGTGGTGAGCCCTCTGTGGCCTGGTCTGGCACACCCTGCCTGACCAAACTCAGTTCCAGCCTGCTTCCTGCTTCTGATTCTCCAGATTTCCTGTGGATTCTGGAAGATCTCTGATCTCTGTCCCCACATCCCACTCTGCTCACCAGAGTCAGCTTCCGTTGTATGTAACATGAATCCTAAGAGAAATCCCCTCTGCTCCCAAAGTCCTGAGGTCTTATTGAAGTCAGGGTAATTCTTGATGGCGAGCAGCGATGTGCTGATAAACCATCTCTCTAGGAAAAAAGTTCCTGATGTGTGGCATCTTGCGTTTGCTGATTTCCATGGTATAAGTACTCCCACCACAGTCACTTTCAAAACGTCAACCTTTAAACACCTGACTAGCAAGATTCCTTAATAGTTAACAATAGGCTGTCGGGATCTAGGATGGGCCAGCTTCAGGGTAGAACTGCCATCAGAACGTGGCCTTTATAGCCAAGGCTTTGCTGACTAGGTGGGGTGTAAGAAGAATGGTAGGGAGCAGTGGTCAGTCCCCAAGCTGGGGCCAAGAGCAGAGACAAGGCCTGAGCTGCTGGCAGCCCCTCAGGCCAGGGAGAGCCCCTTTTCTCTATGGATAGGAGAGGAAAACTATCTTTGCTCTTACCCGAAACCTTGACTGACTACCAAACAGAATTCTGCACTTGGGTCAGCAGGGCCTCAGGGTTTCCATACAAAAAATAGGGTGTCACTGGCCACACGAATGTCGGGAGGCTCTTGTGAGAACCAGGTGTCTTGTGCTCAAGGCCATGGTGGGTCAGCTCTGCAGTGACAGCGGAAGACTTCTGTGGCTTCGGCTGAGGGACCGAGTCTCATGGGAAGCCCCTGGCCTCGCATGCTTGGTAACATCTGCGTGATACATGCCTGGTGTGTGTGTCTGTGTGTGTTGTGTATGATGTGGTGAAACCGGGCCCTGGGGATCTGCAGCCCAGTGTGGCTCCAGGCATGTGTGTTGGATTACTGATGCTCAGCGGGTGAGCAGACGACAGGATCCTGTTTTAGAGAACATGAAGAGGATTTGAATGTTTAATAAGGAAGGGATGGACAAAACATGCTACACGAAATCCGCAAAATGTCACTGGCATCGACCGGCCTGCTCCCTCTGGCTTGTGTTGACAGCATTTGGTAAATAGTCTGATTAATCCATGTCCTCTTGTGACCTAGAAATTCACAATTTGAGTTTAAATTTGTTCCTGGGATTTCATGTGTTGGCCAGTTGCAGAGAGAAACAAAGAGGACCCTACACGATTTCCTGGCCTCACATCAGAAAAGCCCTGTAAGTAGCTCCTTGGCCTCCAGGAATCACAGGTCTCCATACAGCAGCCAACGTTGCGCTACTTGGAGGTTCGCAAACACCTAGTGCCTTCTGTCCCGTCGGGTCCCAGCCAGCCTGGCTGCACAGCCTGTAATTAGGGTTCAGTGCGAAACTCTGAAGGCCTTGGGCAGCTGCGGCAGTGCCAGATCCTTAACCCAATGTGCTGGGCTGGGGATCGAACTTGCATCCCAGTGCTTCCACGACCACTGGTCCCGTTGCGCCACAGCGAGAACTCCAGTAGCAGATTTTTATGTTTATAAACCACGTTAATCCAAGACTATTTCATACCAATTATCTCCCCAGAAAAGGGCCGAAGGTTACCTCTCATTTGATGGCACCGCTAGAAGTTTCTGGCATCCCTGGCTCAGGCCTCCCCTGGCATCTGTCTGGTCTTAAAGCTGCATGGGAGTGTCATGATGCCCAAAGGGCTACTCGACCAGCTGTTATAATTTGGCCCCAAACAACTAAGTGAAGCTTGCAAGTCAGGAGTCCTCAGGGCCTGAAATTCCCCTGGAGGCCCAGGACCTGGTGGCCTTAGACAGAAGCACAGTGTCAGGCAAGCACCTGGCGCTGAAGTTGGGGCTGTCTCTCAGCAGGCTCACTCACTTCCTATTGCACCACCTGCTTGCTCCCTGACCCTGAGGCTGAGAACGGAGGACATCTGCATTCTGAAGGGAGCCAGGAGAGGGCCTCTGACCTGTCCCCTAGTGGGCAAGGAACGGGCACAATCCCACTGAAGATGCAAAGTGAAAAAAGAAAGGCTCAAAACACACATTTTGGGGGACAAGAAATTTCCCTAATCATCCCCCTTCCCCCATTAAAAAACATGCTATAGTAAGAGTCTAGCTATTCATTTAGCCTTGAATTAGTGTGACATGATCCAAAATGACTATTAGTCTGAAGTTAAAACTTTCAAGTCCTTAAAAAAAAAAAAAATCCCCTTTTCCCCAAAGTAAATATTCCATATACTCAAACATAGGAGTACGGGATTATAGACTCAGGGAGCTGGAGGAATCTTAGAATTTATTTTACACAAGAAGAAGGTGCCACCCAGGGAGGGAGACTCCTTGCCTGGAGCCAAGATGACAGGTCAGGACCAGGAGCCCCCAAGGCTCTTGGCACATCGCAGGAGGGTAGTGACATCTTTCAGTGACATATGAAATTATCTGGGGCTACAGCTGGGCTCGGGACCTGTCGTCCTGACTTCTGTTCAAATGCTACAGGTGTCTGGTCGCAGACTGAGGGGGCTGATGGGAGCCTGAGGGAATGCCATCTTTAGATTTCCGTGCCACTTGGGGCACCCAGAGTCGTTGGCCCCATCTTGGCAGGGGACAGCTCATGCTAGTAAACAGAGTATGTGATTTTTTTTCCTCCAAAGGACCAGAGAGAAAATGCGAAAGAAAACCTCCATAAATTTCTGCCTTTGGAGATGAGCCCCGGCAAACGCCCATGACTTGCTGGCCAGGCAGGGAAAACATCCTGGGTGCCTGCAGGCTGTTCCTTGGATCTGTGACCTTGGGAATGGCCCGGGAAGCCTCAGTGAGGGGAGTGAGCAGTGGCTGTCTTCTGCCTCAAGGCCACACTCACCCCAGAGCGTCACAGCAGGTGGGGGAGTGGTGCAGGCAAGAGGACTGGCCTGGGCCCTGCACGCACCTGGCATTTTGAAAGTGTTGTTTGATACAGGGACTTGTCCCAGTGGCAGAACAAGTAGCCTGTGGAGTGCTCTCTTTTCATTTTCTTTGTGATTTTAATTACTAAGTAATATGCGTAAAAGTGTCCTCTGTGCCCAGGCTCAGGGGTAGTGGGACTTGGGGCTGGGGAATAGACAGGGGTATGAGCCATGTGTATTACTGGCAAAAACACAACAGAAAGAAAAAGAATCAGACTTTTTCTCTGCAGAGGGGGCTGCATACAAAAGTCCCCAGTCACAAATTGCTGCGACTAAATTCCCAGCAGCCTCAGAGGGGTCTGGCAGAGAGGCTGCAGCCCAACAGGCTGACCTGGCCTTTTATCACCAGCCAGTCAGGTGCTCAAGGCCCAGAGCTCTCAACTCCCTGTCCCCGCACGGTCCCTCCCCACAGCCCTCTGGGCTCTGCTCCCCCAGCCCCCATTAGGTCCTCTCGCTGGCTTCTTAGTGGGGATGCAAGCAAAGCCCTGACTTAGACCAGGCAGTGAGGAGGAAGCCCTTGAACAGGCAGGCCCACTTGGACCCTAGGCCACTGGGTGTGGGCAGCCCCATCTCTGCCACTGTCGGGCCGTGGCTCCTCTGCCCAGGCCTAAGGCTTGGGTCCCATTTCCCCCTGTTCAGCACGTGTGCTCTGTCCTGAGCTTCAGCGGACACTGAACTTCGTTAATTCTTGAGAACAGCTGCTTCCAGGGATGTGTCTACACTTTCTGGGACTCCTGGGGGCTGGAAAATCGAGGCCTTTGTTCTAGAAGGATTGTATTTGAGTTCCTATAATTGCTTTGTTAGATAGAGCAGCAGGGCCTCCGCTCAGCCTTGGGGCACTGGGAGTGTCTTAGTTTCCCCAGTATGTGTCCTAGGTCCTTGCATCAGGCATGGCGTATATCTGAGGAGAGGGAGAGAGGGACCATGGTCAGGCCCCAGGTGGCTGGTGATATCGAAGTCCTCAGAGCTCCTTTATCCACTTGGAACAGAAAACCTACCCAGAGACACAGCTGATGAGGGGGAAGGCGTGTGCTGTCGGGGCTTTCCAGGTGGGGGGACAAGTGGGCTGGCAGGCCAGAGTGCCTGTACACAGTAGGGGCCTAATTCCTACTTGTTGAATGGAAGAAGCATTTGTGCGGCAGCAGAGGGGCTCCCTTGGATTCCCGAGAGCTCTGTCCCATAACAAGCCACCCTACCTATGGAAGCCAAGCCTACCAGGACATACACTTCCCCAGAGGCTGGGGTTTCACCATCTCTGATGGTCTATTAACCTCAAGATCTTTCAGCTGCAGTGCAATAGTCTTAAAACAATATTTGGTCATATTGCTTTTCTGTTCAAAAATCTTTGCTGGCTCCCCCGTATCTTTAGCAGTGTTTTCTAGTTATTAAAAATTGGTTCCAGTGATCATGCTTCCCTCTGGAGAATTCACAGTTCATATTACGCGACTTAAGGGCCCTGAGAAGACCCATGGGGAAGAAACTGGTTCCCTAAGCTTGACCACAGAACACTCGGATCTGTCTTTTGTTTGCTTAACACCTATTAGCACACAGCCGAGCATGGGGCATATTTTGATACCATTAACCTGTAGTATAAAAGCCAACTGAATTAGTCTTACACTCAAGAGATTATGAAATCTGGCCTCAACCTAAATTTCTCCCTGCCTCACCCCGACTTTGTTCCCCCTCCCTCACCCCAAGCATCCTTTCCTTGGGCTGCTGTCTGTTGCAGGCTGAATTATGCCGCCGAAATGCATCTATGGAAGTCAAAACCCCCAGTACCTAAGAATGCGACTGCATTTGGAGTATTTAAATTACCTTTAAAGAGGTAATTATGTTAAAATGAGACCTTTTGGGTGGGCCCTAAATCCAACCTGATTAGTGTCCTTGTAAGAAGATATGGGGACACACCGAGTGACAGCAGACCCAGGGAGATGAATCATGGGGTGGGTAGGGGTGGGACACAGCAAGAAGGCGGCTGTCCACCAGCCAAGGAGAGAGGCCTCAGAGGAGACCAACCCTGCTGACACCTTCCAGCGTCCAGAGCTTCGAGAGAGAAATTTCTGTCTTAGGAGCCCTGAGTCCTGGGTAGGGTTTGATGGCCACCCAGGACTAATTCATGGTGCTCCCCTCTGCTCCCTAAACATACCCTGGGATATCCGCTTCCCTTCCAAGATTTGGCCTCTCCCCTCTTCCTCTGGGATGCCACTCTCCTATCTCCATCAGGGCTCTCCCCACTGACTTACTTTTAGCAGCAAAAGCAAAATAAAATGAAATTCCGATTGTCTTTAAAGGCTTCTCTCAAATGTCTCCCACCCAATAAGCTCGCCCCAGTCTGCTGGGCCACACTGAGTCCCTCTCACGTCTCTGCTCCCACAGCTGGCGGAAACATCCACGCAGCCTTCCTCTCATTCTCCCTTTGGCTGAAGCGCGTCAAGCACGTTTCTTCCTCTTTCCATGTTGTTGGATCCCTGGGGGCAGAAACCTGTCCCCGTGCCCAGCACAGTGCTCAGCACTCAACAGTGCCCCATAGTCACTTTGTGGATGAATTGTGTCTGTGTCCACCTGCATGAAGGGGACAGTGAGCACCTGTGGTCTGCCCAGCATCTTCCAGCCCTTGGATGCTGGGACCAAAACCACAGTCTCTGTCCCGGCTCTGGGGGCAGCTGTGTGGGAGGTAGGTCTTGAAGGACAGTAAGCGCTGAAGTCGTGCCTCTGTGGAGCGAGGGAGCAGAGACTCCTTTATCTGAGCTTCCAGATAATTTCACGCATGTTTGGCTCAGATGCGCAGGCGCCCTGTGGCTTGTAACCATGATGAGGATGAAGACGGGCCACGTGCCAGCACGCCGGGCTCGCGGGCTCTGCTCCCTGGGGAGTTCCCTTCCAGTGAACCCTCTGGAGCCGCCAGCTGAAGTCAGGACCTTCCTCAGGAGCCCTGGGCCAGGCAACACGTGTGCAAAGTCAGCAGGCCTCAGGTGGGGATGGCAAAGCGTGGCAGCAGGGCTCACGTCTCCGCGCCCCACGGCCTTGGGGCGCTTTGACACCCTCCACTCTGATCTGAACACAGGTTTTTAATTTCCCTATAATTTGCCCTTCTCCCTCTCCCTGGGCTGGCGTCCCTGTCATTTCATTTCCTGCACCATTCTCATCTTACAGCAGAGGTGAAGAGAGTTGACCTCTCCTTGCCCCAAAGCGGAATAAAATACAGAACAGATTTTTGTGAATAAAAATAGGCTTGAATACCACCAGCCAGTCACTTGGGGCTCCACAGGGCCCATCTGGCCTTGCTCTCTCCCAGGCAGCGGCCCACAGGGCAGGGCTGCGCAGGGTGTTGGGGCTCTGAGCCAGAGCCATGGGGACCTCAGGCAGCAAAGAGGCCACCACCGTCCGAGAGACGGGCCAGACAGCATCAGAGCCAGGCTGGGCCGGGCTGGGTGGCGGCTGGACAGTTTTCTCCTTGCCCGTGAGGGCCAGCTCTGAGGATGGAAAGCTCTTTGTGCATTGTCCATGACAGGGGACCAAGGAGGAAATATTGAAATGTCAGCACTTAGTGGGAAAGAAATCTCTGTCTGGAACATTTGGGACAATTCCAAGAAGGCTGCAACTGGAGCCCCTATGAGCAGAATAGAAAAGACTGTGGCTTTAGAGCCAGACAGACCAGATGTCTGTTTGGTCTTCGTTCTTTTGCAGTTGGCTACGTTACCGTAGATAAGGAACTTCATATCTGCGAACCTCGGTTTCCTCATCTATAAAACAGAGAAGTTAATAATGTAGATTCCGTAGGTCAGCTGGGAGAATTAAATAAAATAGCACATGGAAAGTGCTTGGCACATAAAAGTTGAACCCTGATCCACCTGTGTCCTTCTTGTCATTCAGGTCTCAGGTTAAAGGTCAGAGGGGCCATCTCTGACACCCCGTCCCCCAGTATGATATAGTCGCCCAGCTCCAGTCCGCCGAGTGCCCTGTTCTCTGCAAAGCCCAGATGTGTTCTTGTCTCTTTGTTGATGAGTTTGCTGCCTGGCTCCTCCTAAAAGCCTGTGAGAGTGGGGCTCTAGCACCCCAAGTCTCTGGCATAGGGTGGGTGCTCGATTATGAGTTATTAAATACATGGATGCAAAACTGATGGCTGCTATTTTGAATGTGTCAGGGTAACTTCTTAACATACTAATTTATGTTTTTATCCCTCCTGTATTTCCCGCATTTTCTATCCCCTTCCTTTTCATGTTCCCTCCAAAATATCTCTTCTCGTTCCCTCTCCATATATATATATGTGTGTATATATATATACTCACTCCAGTGTGGTCTCTAGATATGCTCCCAAAGGAACACTTTTTAACAAAGCATCAGTTTTGGATTTTGAATATTCCATAATTTTTTGATGATTTAAAATATGTTTTCCTTGTCCTTTTTTTCAACAGTGGATGAGAGTTCTGAAGAAGACTCTTTAAGCAAGTAGGATTTATGGGTTTTTTTTCTTTAAATAATAGGTTAAGGGAACACAGAGGAAAGAAACTAACGTCTGGGCTCCATGTGGGTTTGTTAGGGTCCCTTCTAGCCCCCAGCCCCAGAATTTAACTCCCAAGAGGCAGCACTTCGCTCTTCCCTCCCACCCCCAAGAACCAGCTTCCAATCACTTTCCCACTAAGACAAAACTATGTAATTCCCCTTGAGGGTGTGGCTTGCCACGTGTCACCTTGTATCACATGACAGTGTCTCCTCTGGCTCTGAAGATGAAAATACAGAGAGATGCCCACAGAGTGTTGACTCTAAAGGAAAAGACCAAAATCAGTATTAGCTTCCTTTTGCTGCTGTAACAAGTCACCACCAAGTGGTACCTTAAAACAACACACATTTATTGTCTTACCGTTCTGTAGAAGTTGACACTGGGCCAGAACTAAGGTGTTGGCTGGGCTGTGTTCCCTTCTGGAGGCTTGGGAAGTGAATTTCTCTGTTTTCCACCTGCTAGAGGCCGTCTGCCTTCCTTGTCTTATGGCCCCAGCATAGACTCCCTCTGACGCGCTCACAAGGAAACATTCTATGTGAGGAGCAGACAGATGAGCCACCAAATGCACCTCTGTGTGGTAAGTGAAGAAGTGTGGAGTCCCAGGGGAGCAGAGTGGATGTGGCCAAGGCAGGGAGGCCCCGGGGAGCCCACGCTTGGCTTCAATCCTCTGCCAAACAGTGGAAAAACTCGAAGGCAGGACTGGACCTAGTTCATCTCTTCCTTCCTTTGAAGCCAAGTTCACTGCTTTGTGCCTGGTAGACACCCAGCAAATACCACTTGCAGTGAACTGGTTCAGCACTTTCAGAGTGATTTTTCCCTTTGGGGCCACAGTTTGGGAACTGTGATGTGATGGGAAATCGGGGACTGAGCCCACATCCTGGGGCAGAGCCCCGGCCCCAGGATTTGGAGGATTTTCTTCATTGTGATGCATTTCCCCCTCATCAGAGGAGAATACCAGGAATGTAGCCAGAAACTCCATGTCCAGTTTGGGGCCTCACCAGTAATGTCCTCAGATGTCAGGAACCAGATTTGAAACCCTGCCCTTGGTTTCTAGCAGGACTGTAGGTTCACTGAGGGGCTGATCAGTGAGGAATGGCTCCCCTTTGAATTTCTTCCTAAAATAACATGCTAGGAGCAAGGGGCTAAAATTGAGCAAGTGAAATACTTGGCAGAGTGTCGGAAAGGATTTTCTGGGCAGATCTATTAGCTGTGCCCCAGGGGGAGGGGCTGCTGTCTGAGTCTGGGGGTGCCTGGGAGATTCTGGTCTCTAGTCAAACAATCCCCCTGGCAGTGTCCCCCTTGGCTGCCCTCTAGATTGTTCTCCTTCACTCTTATCTTCTTCACTCAGGGCTTCAGAATGGGCATCCCACACAGTTCTAGGGCCCACAGGCTGCAGGGGAAGGTTGATGACAGGAATGTGTGAAGCCAGAAATCCTGGCAGGACAGGCTAAGGACACGGCTGACCTCTCTGGGGACTCAGTGTTTGCTGACAGAAACGGTGAAGGAATGACACAAAAGGGGGTGCAGGAATGGCCCAAGGGGAGGCTGAAGGGCCGATCAGGGCTGCCTTGGTTCTTCCCCTGGGCTGTCACTTCCCTCCTAGACTGGAGGAGCTAAGCATCCTTAGCCCCTCCTGGGCTCTTACGGGACCCAGAACATATAGGGGATAGCAAGGCATTAGACTTTATCCTCCTTTCATTGCAGTGCCATTCTCCAGATCACTCTTCAAACCAGACCTGGCGACCAGTTTAGTGGGTTGTGAAATCAATGTACTGCATAGAGATCTTCCTAATATTAAAAAAAAAAAAAAAACAAAAAAACCGCATAGCATCAAGCACAATTGAAAATATCTGAGTATCTCAGGAATAAGGATATTTGTGAAAATGTGTGGTCGATGATACACTAAATGTAGTTCACGGTGTGCAATGTGTTTCTTCATGTGAGTCAAAGTAAGAATGGACAGCGCATCCCAGGAATTGCTGAGGGATCCAGTGATCCCTGAAGGCGGGAGAAGCTGCAGGTCTGATCGGGCAACTTCACCAACTGCAAATAAAAGATACATAAACCCTCCAAAATGTTGCTTTCTGGAGACCATGGGGGCCAGTGGAGGAGCACTGGCTGGGAATTGGGAGACTGAGGTTCTGAGTCTGGATCTGAGTCCACCCTGTGAGCTGTGGGTGCATTGCTAACGCCTCTTCCCGCCTCAGTTTTCTCCTCTCTCAAATGGGGAGGGTCCCTTGTGTCTGCATGCACTGCTGCCCTCTGGCGGTGAACTCTGTAACTAGCTTCAGTCCTGACTTCCAGTTTGGGATTGCCCTTTGGCACCCAGCTGCCCATATTCTTAGGTGAGCCTCACTCCCAGGTGGGGTGTATAGCACCCTACGCATGTGTTGTGAGATCTCCACAAAGGGCCCAGCTGCCCAAATGTCCTGAATGTTGAAATACTCCCACGAGGTAGTGGACAGTATAGATCTTTCACCCAAAGATCCATTTGTCCGTGAGTATTGAGTGACCTTTCAAGGTGTGTGAAGTTCAGCTATGGGAGACTTAAGGCCCTGGGGTCAAGATAGCAGCCTTCGCCAGCCTGGTCAGCTGCCGGCTCTCTACAGTAGGGGGCGTTGCCTAGCACAGCCAGGTTGAAGGTCAGCGTTTTTGGGGTGGCAGACCTGAGGCCCCTCAGGCCAGAGGTCTTCTCGACCTTTGCCCACAGCTGGCTTCTTCCCCTGTAGGCATCTTTACCAAACATCAGCTGCCAGGGCCAAGGGCAGAGGCTTCCCTCAGAGGAACTACCTTGCAGCCAAAGGTGTGATGAGGTCCACCTGCTCTGGGTACTTAGTTGTATGCCAGGCATCTGGGTGCATCTGCTGGGTCTGAACAGTATTTTTGAAGCTGCTGAGAGTAGGAGCCGATGTTTAGAGCATGGAGTTTATTAGTTTTGCCTCTTTCCTCAACCTCTTCCATTTTTGATCGTATCAGTGCCTATTTACATTTCCAGTTAAGGCTCTAATTAAATTCCCTGTAGTCTTTGACTTGCAAGAAAAGTGATTTTCCAAAAAAAAAAAATCTTACTTAAAAAGCATGCTGCATTGTTCTGAGATTTATTTGTAGTAAACCGAAAGGACAAAATGTTCCTGGCATTGTCTCTGGATTGAAAAAGGTCAGTTGTGGGCATGAGTAAGGCATCTTCAAATCCCCCAAAGCAAATACCTTGGATCATGGCATTCAACAGGTTCTTGATAATTGTTTGTTAAAAGTCTGGAGGGATGAATGGGTGGACTGGCAGCAATGACTCTTCAGATGACGCTTCTGGGCTCTGAAGTCCCCGTGCAAAATCACTGTTACACAACAGGACAGGGCAGCCTGGAGCCAAGTCCAACCACTCTATCCGTGAATTTGAAAGACCCGAGCAGACATTTGACAAAATGGAGTTAAAGCAAAACAATCATTTAGATTATGAGCCCACTGTCTTATGGGGGGTCCGAAGGGCCTGAAGCAGGAGTGTTTTATTTTTAAACAATTCACTTCCCTTCTGACCTCAGGAATCCCCAGGATGGCTTGGTGTTGAGGACATTACCAGTCAACCGCAGCCAAGAAGTGATTAGCTCGGGCCTGCTCCATAGACAGGGCCTGACTTCTGGGCTGAGTTCAAAGCAGAGTTCTTAGTTTAGTAATAATATAGGATTAGCTTTTACAACTTCCCATGCTGGAACCATTTTGAAAAAAACACCGAAATGTCCATGGAACTTTGAGGGCACAGTGAAGACTGGGAAAATATTTAGTGCCTGTTTGTGTTCTTGTTCCCATCCTCTCAAGATGAATCATGGAGACAGCGTCCCTCCCTTATTCTCCTGATGGGAAATGGTGCTTATTTCTTGATGGGATGAACCAGGCATTCTTCAAAAAAAATAGGCTGAAAGTTGGTTCCAGAGATCATGGAACCAGGGGTGGGGGGAGCGATATAGCCTTGTGTTCATTTATTGCCATGTCATTTAAAGGAATCGGATTAAAGAAACACTAGAATGCCATAGAGTAATTGTTCAAAGCTACGGGCAAGTGCTGATGGTAGCACATGAGAAGATTTTAGCCCAGATATGGATGAAAATTTTCATTTACATGGTATATATTTATTTTAACACATATTTAAAAGATATGTAACTAACACATCTGTGACTTCTTGAACATTTTAGGCAAAGACTAAAGAAGCTATTTAAGTAAAAACAAACAAAGAAGAGAAAGGAAAGCATGTCAATTTAAAGAAAATGTATGTTAGCGGACATTGTGAGTCTGGTACCTACACAATGAAGTTTGGTGAACAGATTCAAAGTAAGCATTATTTTTTTGCAATACGGTTAGAAGCAAAACTCAGATTCTGGAGTATTGTTTGGAACAAATATTCAGGACCTACCATCTACTTGGGAGAAGTCTTAGGCTCTGTGGGTATGTTTGGAGGAAGCCTTTGGGGCATGGCCACTCTTTTTGGCTGTGGGGAAAATTTTGACTCAGGGATCTTTCTAGAAAGAATCTTTGTGAGTCCACCAATGCAGATCCCCAGTCGGCAGCAGTGTCTGCTCAGGAGAGTGGACTTCCTCTCGGACTAAGCCTAGAACTCAGAGGAAAGCCAACAGCTCTGCAGCCTTCCCTTCTGCCCACCTGGCAGGGGTGTCATTACCTGGTCCTCGGAGAACCTTCCACCAGGGCTGTCACACCTCACCGTGCATCAGAGCGGAGGCCAAACAAACAGGTGTGCCTTCTACTCACCCAGGCTCCTCTACCACTTTGGGGTGCAGGCTGGCGTGTGAGTGCGTCACGTTCAGGATAAAACTCAGGGAGCAGGCTCTGTCTTTACTCACTTCCCTGAGTCTCTGGTGATGGGGAGGCATCCAGGGAGGGTGCTTAAGAGGACAGCTTAAGTGTCGAGGTGCCTTTTCTGTGGAACCTCAGTCTTGACGAGCGCATCTGCTCCTGAGCTTGGCCTTGCTTGGGATGCTGGCTTTCCTGGAGCAGGAGCTCAAAAAGTGCCCGGAGCTGGTGCCGGGCATGCCATTTGGTGGGCTGGGAGTTGCTGATTGCTTTCTCTGTCACAAAGCCTTTGATTTCCACCGGCTCATGTGTACACATGTGGGTATTCTTGGTGGCCTGACCATTGAGCATAATTAAAAGAAATGATTGGCTTTCTCTTGATGCAAACATCTGGTTTTACTTGAAACAAGATGACTTAGCTGTTTCAGAAACATTCTTGTAACCCTGGATTCACATTTTCTTCTTAAAATATATATTTTCTCTGTTAGGGCAGCATGTTAATGTAAACACTCCGTGTAACTGACAACCGACAGTTTCAGAAGTATGTGGGGCTCCAAGCACCGGAGGAACCGCAAGAATGATTGCGTTTTTGATTTGATCACTGGAAATCTGTTTCAACAGTCACTCTGATTTAAACAATTACTCTGATTTATACTCCAAACGCTGTAATTTGCAGAAAATGTAACCATGTGAGGACATTTTTCTAGAGTATGTCTTGGCAACTTTGTTTTGTCGTGATGTCATTCCTTTCGGCTTCAAGGAAGTGCTGAGGGAATCGAAGAAGGAGAACAGCGTCTATTCTTTCTGATGGGCTCTCCTGGCTGGCCAGGGGAATGCTCTCCAGTCTTACCACTTCCAGCCCCAGAGGCCAACTCTGCAGGGCTAAGAATGACATCCAGGGGAGGAGACCCAAGGTTTTCTGAAGGTCAGAGAGTTAAGTACCAGGAGTGGGTGGTTGGTTGTGTGGTCACCTCCACTGTCTATGGTTAGGAGGGCAGGTGGGAAGTTTGCTCATGCACCGTGTTCATTCCTCAAAGCCCTGACTGGTAGAGCTAGCAGACAGATGGGAGGTTTAATCCCTTCATTGCCCAGGAAGGAAGATCCAGAAAGGGAAAGAAAACCACCTAGGTGCTAGAGCAAATGTCAGAGCCAAGGGAAGAACCTTGGGTTTCTGATTCATTTTCAAGATTGAGATGTAACTATGGAATTGCAGGTTGGTTCCGTTTTATGTCCAGAGAATGTATCTTAGTGAAAATAAAATAATCGTAAATCAAAAAAAATTAAACAGCCTTTGTTTTGTAGGGTACAGCTTCAGAGATCTAATATTCAAAGTATTAGCTCTGTTTATATGCCACTCCCGCTGTAAAATCCCATCCAAGTACCCTAGCTGGTCAGTTCTGCTGGGGAAAGAGCCATGGAGGGTAATCCCTTGTGGCCCTGTTCTGCCTGTTGGCTTCATGACAGCTCAACTGCCATAGACACTGAAGGTGATTTTTATAAGACGGAGCATCATGCCTATAGGGATGGCACCAAGACCCATGATGGTGGTGGGGTGCCCAGCCTTTCTAGCCATGTCTTCCTAGACCATCTGCTATGGATCAAGTGTTTTTCCCCTCCAAATTCATACACTGAATGCCCCATGTAGTGGCATTTGGAACTGGGGCCTCTGGGAGGTAATTAGGTTCAAATGAGGTCATGAGGGAGGGGCCCCCATGGTAGAATTGGTGCCCTCATAAGAAGATGAAGTGACCAGATGCCTGTCTTTCTCCTCCCCATCCCCACCCCCTTCTCCCCACTATGTGAGGATATAGTGAGACGGCAGCTGCTTGCAAAGCGGGACTTTTACCAGAACCTGACCAGGCTGGCACCGTGATCTCAGACTTCCTGTCTCTGGAACTGTGGGAAATAAATTTCTGTTGTTTAAGCCACCTGGTTTATGGTGTTTTGTTATAGCAGCCTAAGCTAGGATACCA
Source organism: Sus scrofa (assembly GCF_054392235.1). NCBI lineage: Eukaryota > Metazoa > Chordata > Mammalia > Artiodactyla > Suidae > Sus > Sus scrofa. Next base: position 129,577,207 of record NC_139385.1, on the reverse strand, counting down.
TCTGTATCCAAACTTGCCTCAGCCCAAAAAGTAGATGGTTCCCTTCAAAGATCATCTTCTTGATTGCTATATGCTTGTTAGTTTTTCAGTAACTTCTTAAAATCACTACGTGACTCTTGTCTCTGAGGAGTTGTAGGATATGACAACTTCTTGCTCCTCCTCGAATCTGCTATGTGATCACAAAGGGGTTTGTCTCGTGGCCATGCCTCAGTGCCCTCTCAGTTAAATGAGGGATCAGACCACTAAGTGCTGAAGTTTCTTCTGGCTCCACCACTCTTTGAATCTGTGACTCTTATCATTTTGTTCGTTTTTATTATTTCAATAGGGATATAGGTTAATGGTGGACAGTTTTTCCCTCTTAGACCTCATAGTCTTGGAGGTGTGAGGTTTATCATGTGTGTTACCCTCCCACAGAGCCTGGAAGGGAGACCTTCAGCCAAAGCCATGCTCCCAGCCTGGCACTCCTCTTGGGATTGTCCTGAATGACCCTAGCAAGGACTGTTGTGTGCTTCTGAACAAAGTTGGTATCTGTGGCTCTTGCACAATGAACGGGAGCCTACAAGTACTCAGCACCTAGCATGAGAGTTGGCACACAGCCTGGCATTCAAAAATGGTTTGCTAAACACCGCTGGATTGGCTATTTGACCAATGTGTCCTGGAGTAATAAAGGTTTATCCTTGTTAACCGCACTGATGAAAGAAATGGTTCTTTCTTTATTTTCTTAAAACTGATCAGATATTCCACATGAGCTTCCCACACACGGGGTGGTGAAAGAAGAAATAAAACCACATTTTGGTTCAAGTGAATAATTTCATCTGATTCCAGCTTTCATCTCTTCCCATCTCTTCCACCATGGCACTGGGTGTGGGAGCAGCACTGGCTATGTTCCTCAGGCATTGATGGTCCTCCCATTTCTGAGGCACTGTCTCATGGGCTGGTCAGTGCCACTGGTGCCTGAGCTCAGCAGCTGGTAAGACTTGTGATTTTACCTCTCTATTCTTAGTTGCCCTCCTTGGCTGACTCTGTGTCTGCTGCATCCTACATCTAACTCTGGTCTAAGAGGACTCTGCAGTGGGATCATTATTCCACCTGCCTTGCTGCCTCATGCAGACCCTTTGGCTCCCAACTTGGTGACCATACAGATCCCCCCTGGAGGGCCTGTGGGGATGTCTGTGTCTCAGACACGCCATGAAGAACCTGAAAATGGCTCAGAAAGGGTAATTCGAGCTTGGTCTTTCCTTAGCTCTGATATACTTCATAGTTAAATTTACTTTGGTGTGATGGCTGCCATGTTGGTACAAGAATAGGCTTTGTAGTGATATTAACCTAGAGTTCCAGCTGGGAAACAGGAGGACGAAAGATTCCTCCTTCTGGTTTTCCCCTCCAACTGTTCAACGCATTGGAGCCTCTTATTTCACCCCTGCCTCTTCTGCATATTCCCTCCTCTCCTACTAATCCCTCAGGACTGGGAGGGGTGACCTCTAGCTTTTCCTTCCTCTGTATTTCCCTCCTCCTGAATTGGACAGCAAGTCTCCTGGCCTGTACACACTACAGAAGAAAATTCCATAATTGTTTTTCAATTTTATACTTCAGCTTTATACTTATCTTCTGCCTGAATCTCCCTATCTCTCTATCTGCCTGAATTGCCTTCTCAATCTTTGCACTTAGATGTCTAAAAAGAACCTTAGCATGATCAATACCAGAACGGTTTAGCTGCCCCGTCCCCATATCTGTGCCTCATTCCAAGCATTGTCAATTTTGGTGACTAGAACTGCCATCTATTCAGTTGCCCAGACCAAAACATTTTAAGTCATCTTTAACTTTTCTTTCTCTTACATCCTACATCCAATCCATCAGAATATCCCACTGACTCTAATTTCAAAATAGATCTTGGACCCAAAACATGTCTCACTATCTCCATGGTTACCATCAGCATCTAAGCTACCATTTCTCCCTCTTGGACCACAGCTACAGGTTCCTAATGGCCATTCCTATTCTACTTGTGTTCCCATAGAGCAGAGGTTCTCATCTGGGGGTGATTCTGTCCCCTGGGGGAATTTGATGATGTTTAAAACACTTTTGGTTGTCACTGCCGGAAGGAGGGGTGCTACTGGCATCTAGTGGATAGAAGCCAGGATGCTGCTAACAATTCTCCAAGACACAGGGCAACCCCCACAACAAAGAATTAATTACCTGGCCCAAAAATTCCAATAGTGGCAAGGTTGAAACACCCTGCCCATCTCCCACCATAATAGCCAGGGTGGTCTTTCTAAAGTATAAATCAAATTGCGTCACTTTCATGTTTAAAACAATATGTCTTGCTAGTGCAATAAGAATAAAATTTAAACTTTTTTTTTTTTTTTTTTGGTCTTTTTGCCATTTCTAGGGCCACTCCCTCGGCATATGGAGGTTCCCAGGCTCGGGTTCGAATCAGAGCTATAGCCGCTGGCCTATGCCACAGCCATAGCGACGTGGGAGCCGAGCGGTGTCTGCAACCTACACCACAGCTCAAGGCAACGCCAGATCCTTAACCCACTGAGCAAGGCCAGGGATCGAGCCCGCAACCTCATGGTTCCTGGTCGGATTTGTTAACCACTGAGCCACAATGGGAGCTCCATAAAATTTAAACTATTTACTCCAGTTTTCAAGGACACATGGAAACTACCCTCTGTAAACTTCTCATATTTTCTATTTCTCCATTCTGCTCTTTTAGAATTCTCCAGCAGTAATCCTTGTCTTTCTCTCTAGTTGCCAGAACATATTCCTGTCTCAGGGCCTTTGCACTTTCCGTTGCTTCTGTGTTCTCTAGATTTTGTTTGGTTGCTGTGTCATCACTCAAGTCTTGGGTTACATGTCACCTCTTCATTCAGTCTTTCCTGACCTCCCTAAGGACTACAGGCCCTCTGCCAACCCCTGCAAAACAGACACACACCGTACTACCCAATCATATCTTCTTCTCAGCGCTTTTCATTCCTCATATTATCTCACTTTTGTTTAGTGTGGTCTCTTTCCCCTAAGTTTCTTGAGGATGAGACTATTCTTCTGGAACAGGCAGAGCGGGGCTCAGTAGAGATTGCTGACTGCATGCCTGACTGATTGATTGTCAATACAGTCAACAGAACCTAAAGTCAATACAGTCAACAGAACCTAAAGAAATTTAGACCATCTTTTCCCTCTGGGCAGTGCCTAGCTTTCAGGCCTATTTTCTTTTCTTTTCTTTTTTTTTAATGATTTTTATTTTTTCTATTAGAGTTGATTTACAGTGTTCTATCAGTTTCTACTGTACAGCTAAGTGACCCTTCATACATGTATATGTGTGTGTGTGTGTGTTTATATATATATTCTTTTTTTCACATTATTCTCCTTCACGTTCTATCACAAGTGACCAGACATAGTTCCCTGTGCTATACAGCAGGATATCATTTCTTATCCACTCCAAATGCAACACTTTGCATCTGTTAACACCAGACTCCCAGTCCAGGCTTATTTTCTTACTGTGAAATCATATTTCAATTTTATGAGCTGAATACTACATCTCTCTCCATGCATTCCTGATAGAACATCACTAGCCACCTGACAGCTTTCCATCCAACTAATATATACCTTAGCCGGTTAAGGAATAGGTCATGCTCAAGGGAATGCAAAAGAGAAAAAAAAATGACTCATTATTTTAAAAATTATCATTATAAATATAAACAAAGTGTTCAACTTATTATGTAAAAAAAAAAAAAAAAAAAAAAAAGCCCACTTTTTCTTGGAGGCAAACCACATCCTCTTCTCTTTCCTTCCAGTGGGTAGTAGGACAGGCCCCAGCTAGTTGCCTGTTTGCACTGGTCCTGGTAACTGGATGTTTTTCAGCTGCTCCCTTCCCTATGGCACAAACCTAAGGCTTTACCTAAAGCTTTCTGCAGCATCACCTAGGGCTATTTCCACAGTGGTGAAAAGAATATGTTCCCTTGAGCAGTAGCAGAGGAGGCTAAATACAGAAGCCACGTCCAATACTAGGCTTGCATCTGCCAGTGTGGAAGCAGTCAAGACTCTGGACACAGTAGCTGAGGTTGTGGGAGTGTGCTTTTTGTGCATGAGTGTGTAACATGTGCATGGATCTGTATGCATGCATCAGGTGTGTATCTGTGCCTGTGCCACCCCAGAGATCACAAAATCAAAAATGGGAAAGGATATGTCATGTCTCAACCCAGGAAAGCGTAGTGGGAAGAGCACATTCCTGTCATGGATTTAGTATCAGCCACAGGAACTAGTAGCTTTTGGTATGGTGGCAGGTATTTATAGTTTTTATCGTTTATTTACAAATTACTTGGCATCCAATCCATTCAGTAGTTTGTTTCAGAAAAGGGACTTAATTCTTTGGATCCTCAGTTTTTTGATCTGTAAATTGTGGCTGATAATTCAGTTGTGATGACCCAAAAAAATACCAAAAGCTCCGTCTCCCTCCTGCCCTCCTCTTGCTGGCTAACACACACATCTGCTATCCTTGCCTGAAAGTTATGGGGCCTTTATTACCCAGATTGGGGGGTGTGGGTGAGGGAAAACCCTGGAGGCTTATAGGATGTGCATTGCAAATGTCAGGGCGCTACTGAAGAGCAGGGGCAGAGCCAAAAGGGGGGAGGGGAGCATAGGTTCAGTCAGAAGCCATCATTTTCTTGTCTGCTGGGGATGAGGGAAGGCAGAGGATTTGGGGACTTCTGTAAAGCATGTGAAACACAGTGGTAAGAGAGGTAACTGGGAAAGACAACTTTAAGAAGGTTCTCTGTGTGTTAGAATGGTGATGTCACTTTGGTATTTCCTTGAGGGTCTACATCGTTGATTGGGTCTCTTCTATTAGTTCCAGGGCTCCACAGAGGTTCCTTTGAATGTGACATCATGCTGAGATAATCCTTTCAAAAGTAGGACCAGAAAACCAGACTTTATTCAAGTTAGAACCAATTTGCCCTGTTCTTATGAGGATTAAATGTGACTTTTATGTGTAAATCTTCAACACAGAGTCTGGTAAATATTAAGCACTAATAAAATATAGCTACGATTAGCATATTAATCACAGTCTTCTCTCTCAAAGACTACTAACTTGACTCTCAAGAATTCACAATCTCTTTTATGTGGCATTTAAGACCATTTGCCACTGTTTTACCTGGTATGGATTTTCCCTTGGCAACGCCTACCCCAGGTTCTGTTGGCTCAGAGCTGCTTATGCATCTAAGACTAACTTCTCAAGGTCACTTTAAGATCCAGAGAAATGGGGCTCAGCTTGAAGGATACCTAATTCCCTTCTTAGAAATGACTGAGCTTAGATCATATGGAAATAGTTTTGTGTAAGCAAGGGAATGACAGTTGTAATGAGAAGTGGATGGGTCACTTGGGTTCCAGGCATAGGGCTGGTGTATAGCTGGGGGTTCCAAGAATGCCAACATACACCCCTTCCCCTCTGCCCACCCTCCTCACTCCTACCTAGTACTGAACTCTAATAAGGTCCAGTCTTGCTCAGTGGCTCTGGGAGGGTGATTTATTTCTCCATAATTCCACAAGGCATAACCCAGGTGTGGCCAAATTTTAAAGAGAAATTATAATGTCCTCAGTACCCACACAGGATCTGACCCAGTGGAAACACGCATGTTCTCTTAATCCTTCAGGTCCCTGCTGCCTTGTTCTCACCTTGTTCCTTGTGTGTTGAGCTCAACCATCCATTCATCCCAAGGATAGGAGGTCCATCTCTTTTCATGAGAAGCAGTTTCAGAGAGGGATGAAGAGTATAGACCCAAATTCCAGGTGCTTCCAGCTGAATTTTAGCTTCACTGGTGACCCTGAGATAGGTACTTAATCTTTTCATGTCTCAACATCCTCATCTGTGGAATGGGGATATTGATAATATCTACCGTGTAGAGTTGGCATGAGCTTAAATGACTTAATGTTTAACTCTGCCTGGCCTGAAGTGATTATGCTGTAAGTTTTGTGGGGGTGAGGCTGGTGATGACGATCATGGTTATGCTGATGGTGGTAGTGATAATGATGGCAAGGGTGGAGGTTGTGGTGATGGTGATGACGATGGTGATGAAGAGGTTGTGGTGATGATGAGGTTGAGGTTGAGGGTCATGGTGATGATGGTGATGTTGGTCATGGTGATGATGATGGTGGGGATGGAGGATGTGGTGATGGTGGTGATGGTGATGATGGTGATGGGGGTGGTGATGGTGGTGATGGAGGAGGTTGTGGTGATGATGAGAATGAGGGTCATGGTGATGATGGTGATGTTGATCGTGGTGGTGATGATGGTGGGGATGGAGGATGTGGTGATGGTGGTGATGATGGTGATGATGATGGGGGTGGTGATGATGGTGATGGATGAGGTTGTGGTGATGATGAGAATGAGGATAATCGTGATGATGGTGATGTTGATCATGGTGGTGATGATGGTGGGGATGGAGGATGTGATGGTGGTGGTGATGATGGTGATGAGGGGGGTTGTGGTGATGATGAGGATGAGAATGAGGATCATGGTGATGATGGTGATGATGACAATGGGGATGGAGGTTGTGGTGATGGTGATGATGATGGTGGTGGTGATGATGGAAGAGGTTGTGGTGGTAATGATGCTGATGATGTTTCTTTTCTATTGTGCTCTGAAGCACCCAGGCCTAGCCTAGAGTTGTTTGGTCTCCAAATATCTATTGCTTGTCACAGCCTGGACCCACAGCCCACCCTGAGGTATCTGTGGGAGGTGGTAGTGGTCTCTGAGCTGCTCCTTCCTGTGGACAGTCATGAGTCACTCCTAGGAAGTAATGGCAGAGGAAGAATTTATGTTAATGCTTCAGTGAGCAGAATCTAGTGGGGCTGAGTGAGGGGCCTGCTGAACTGACCCACATGGTAACAATTACCGACAATGCCAAGGACTCTTTGGCAATGAGTTCTTTTTCCTTCTTGGGAGTAGACTGCCCATGTTTTTGTGAGAATACTCAATATCTTTCAATCCAAATATTTGACAGTTGTTGATCTGGGCAGTTTTTGGACTGGACAAAATGGGTCACTTCCTACTATCAGCCTCCGTATCCTGTGGTTAGATCCAGAATACCAGGTTTGCTTTGGGGGGGATATCAAACATTCTTAAGAAAACCTCTATTTCCTGTATTAGGAAGAAGCCAGACCCTGCTGGAGGTGGACTGGGTGGGAAGTTGTGAGCAGGGGTCTGTGGAGGGAGGCTGGCCCACCCAGAGCAATTTGGTTCCTGGACTCAAGCAAATTTTATCTAAATTCTGATTTTCTCTCTCAACAGCCTGTTTCTAGATGTTGTAGTTCTTTGACTCAAGGATTTACTGGATGGACAGTGACCTCAAAGGAGGGAAAGGAGCATTTGGAACAGCCAGAAGAGAAGGCCCTAGATTAAGCCTGGGCCAGTGACAGAGCCTCGCCGTCTGGGGATGGACGTTTCCCCAGGAAGGTGTGTTCCACACTTGACTGCAGAGATAATCTAGCTCCATGAGCAGTATGGGAACGCAGACCTTGCTAATGCATGCATTTCTTACTAATTATGACCTGATTTAATTAGAGGAGTTAAGTGTATTATATTGACCCTGGCTCTTCAGGAACTCTAGACCCCTAATGTGATCAGGTGATCCCTGGCACTTGGCTCATAATCGCATTAGGGATTTTAACTACTGTGGAAAGGAGAGCTGAGGTTTTTTCCTGAGGCTGCTTGGGTATCATCTCAACGTTAAGCAAAATGGGTCAAAATAGAGATCCCAGGAAGAGGGAAGAAGGAATAAAGAAGACTCATATTCTCAGGAAAGCCAGGGGAAGATCTGTGGAACTGGAGGGCGGGAGATGGATGCTGACTTTCCTGAAGCAGAATCTCCAGTCTGGCTAGCCTGAGGCAGGTCTGATTCTGTTAGACAGTAGAAGGTGTCACATATTCAATACAGCGACCTCTCATAACCTCGTTTTGAGAACTCAGACTCACTCCCTTGGCAGTTGTGAAGGCTCTGCCCATTGATGCCATGAGGTCCTTTGTTACCTTTCAATATGCTCCGTTTTGTCTGTTGCCAATTTGAGTGGCTTTTTTTTTTTTAATCAGCAATCTTAAAAAAATTCATTAAGACATGAATTTCACACATGAAGAGAGAGTCCTTTGACATTGTGCCAGGCTCTGACAGCTTCAATGTTTAAGTCACGGCCTCTGTTTTCCCAACATACAGTCTGGTACAGGAGAGCAGTGCCTAAACAGATGATGACAGTGAAGTGTGGACAATGCAGTGCACAACTGTGTGTATGGGAGTCACAGATTAATGAAGAGAAGGGGGAAAAGAGGGCAGAAAATGTGGTGCCATCCAAGCTGGGTTGGAGGATTCCTAGCAGTTCAACAGGAGAGGCAAGACCAGAGATGGGGAGCTGTTGAACAGGATGTTTGCAGGGCTTCTAGGTAGCAGAGTTTGGCATCATCTTTGTGTGGAGTGAGGGCAAGTGAAAGACCCAGGGAGACGAGGCCGGGACCCAGAGCTGTACCATGCATACAGTGTAGGCATGCTCAGGGAATCTTTCCAAGCTTGTCCATTGCTCTTGGATCTTAAATTGCAGAGATCTGCACAGGTACAAAATCATTTTTTCCCTCTTTCCGGCAAAGGTATACCTTGAATACCTTCTGACTTGACAAAAGATCATCACCCACTATAAAACAGAATTTAAAAAATATTTCCCACTAAATGTTCTTGACATTGAACTCAAGAGATTTCAGAATTAAGGCTAGACGGACATAGGTTGGCTTAAGAAGTGGTTTCCAACCCCACCTCCTCTCTCCCACCACTGACATTGAGCCTTTGCTTATAAGCAGAGATGAATGTTTGGAAACAAGAATGGGAAGTGGTCAGAATGTTCTTATGCCAGGACATTGTTGTCATCTGATGGTGTGACTTTTCTGGCTTTCTGTCAAATGTTTCGGGCAGCAGCAGGGATGTGTGCTGGGTCTGAAAATGTATCTTCCACTCCAGAAGCCCACTCAGTTCTGAAGATGCCCACAGGGAACTTGGCAAAGTGAATCCTGCCCAGCCCTCCTCACAGAGTCCCACTTCCAATGTCGCCTCTGCTAGCCGAGTTCACGCAGGCCTCAAGTGTAGTGTAAAATATGGAGCAGCCCAGAACTCTGGTTTTCTTTTTCAACTGGGATACAAAAGAAGCTTTAACATTTCCTTCAAAAATGCATTGCACGTTCATGTTTTTTCCAAGGGGCTGCTTTGGACGAGGACTCCTCATTTCAGGCCTGATTTAATCCAGGAAGTACCTGGGAATCCGGCGGTGGCAGTCACAACCAGCAACCGACAAGCTGCCTCTGCACTTGTCCCTTTCGGTCAGGAGGTCTGCACCCAGGCGGCTACTGAACACTTACTTTCCACCAGCACCATGTCCCGGCTGTCCCTGCCACCACCGCCACCTCCATCACGGTCCCCACCATGCGGGCCATGAGCCCTCACCCTGGGACCTGTCCTGTCGTGGGAGGGCTGCCATTTCTCCTTTCCCCTTGTCCTCCTGCAAAAATAGAAGCAGCAGGTTGGCCTATAGAATTAGATAGAATGAGCTTCTAGAACTGCTTTCCATGGGAGAGGAAATAAGAGAGATTGGTCAGCCCTATACACTTCTGAAAGCAGCAGCCCTTGGTTGGTTGGTTGGGAGAGTTGTGGGTCCAGAAACCATTTCCTGAATCAGAAGTGTAATGATACTTGTTCACTGATAGGGCCAGTGGGATTGCGGTTTTGAATTTTAGTCTTTAAGGAAAATCTAGGATGCTAGGGTATTGAGGAGAAGGCCAAAAAGTGTGAGTTTTGTTCCCCAGAACAGAAGGCCCTGGTGGCCCAAGGCTTAGGGGGTGACCTCTCAGCCTTTGGAGCTGTTCTCAGAGCAGGTGCTCCAGAGACTATTCAGAGGAGGCCTCTGGGACGACTCCCTATGTCCTGTTGGAAACAGAACTGTTCATCTTCTGGAGTCTGAGCCTTGCCCAGGTAGATGATGAGTCTGTGTCCCTTTGAAGCAGTGGTTCTCGGCTGGGGGGATTTTGCTCCCTGGGGACATTTGGCAGCGTCTGGAGATATTTTTGGTTGTCATTAGTAGGAGGGAGCTGCTACTGGCATCAAGCTGAGAGAGGTTGGGATGCTGTGGAACATCCTAGAATACACAGGGTAACAAAGAATTATCCAGCCCCAGGGGCCCACAGTACCAAGGTGGAGAAATTCTGCTTAAGGAGAAGGTCCAGGAAAACTGAAGTAACAGGCTGGTTTTGATGAGAAGTCAGACCAGGGGAGAGAGACAGGGGCAGGGTGGATGCCCCACCAGTGAGGAGCCTGGGAAAACTTAATCAGATACTTAACTGGGAAAATTGGATGGGACTTGAACAGAAATAAGCCAGATAAACAAAGAAGTTACAGTCAGAACCCTGTTTTGCTTTTATAAGGGCCTCTTTCTACATCTACAGCCTCAAGGAAGGACAGCTGGAAGGCACCTGGTCCTGGATGCCCTGGGGTATTTAGGGGGCATGAATAAAATCAGCTTCCACTGCAGTCTTCATCAGATGAGGCACTGGGCTCTGACCACTCCTGGAGGAGTTAGCTTTCTGGGAGAAGCTGGCAGAGATGGCCTCTGGCACTGCCTGCAAGAAGCTGGACATCTGCTGTAGGGGCTGGGAGGGCTGAGATTTGGGGATTAAGTCTGGTCTGCAGGCTTGAGTGAGATACTGGTTTCGTAGCCTGTGGCCTCAGATCCCAGAGCCTGGCTGAGCATTTTCTTCATGCGGATAGTTCCAACTTGGCCAGGACAGTGCAGCCTCTCTCCTCCTTCCTAGACAAAAGGACCCAGGGAGGGACCACAGGCTTGTGTTACAAAGGGCAAGGGATTGCTCCAAGGCCTGGCTTCGTACCTGGGCCGGGATGGCAGTCAACCTCTCGTATAGTGTCCGCAGATGCAGAGGGTCCTACCCCGACACGTGCCCTCTTCCCTGCTGCTTGACAACTCTCCTATCCCAAGGAGAGAAAATGTTAGCAGCAAGATTCTGGGCAATATTCCAGTAACTTCTCCTCCATTTATTTCCGTCTATGCTTTTTTGGGTGAGAGTGAGCACATTGGCTCCTGATGGTATGTGAGCTCAGAGTATGTGCTCCTTGAACAGGGCAGAGACTCAATGCTATTTATCTCAGTATCCCCAACCCCAGTGAGTCCAAAAGTGATGCTGTGTATAGACTACGTGGATGGATGGATGGATGGATGTGTCATGAAAGATGAATGTTTGACAATTTTTCAGGGCATTTGTCAGTTGTCTGCAAGGTAGATGATGTTTGGCTCCTCTCCCTGCTGTCTCCCACCTCAGGGATGTTTCTGGGGATAGGAAAGGTTGAAATGAGAACAAAAGAAGAACTTAGGAGGCAGCCATAGGGCCAGGTGGTGCCATGGTCAGTATTCCGGGACTGCCTGGGCCGTGACTGGATTTGAAGAAATGAAAGTCCGCTTGGAGAATTATGATGCTGCTGACAGATGCCTCCATGGCTGTCCAGCTCTGCCCCTTTTGCAAGGAATACTGGTGAGCAGGGCATGGGACCTGCCTTCGGGAGTTGTCTGTTTTGGCGGAGGAGACTGATCATGAACACGTAAAAGGTAAACACCCATACTAAGCTTTTGGCTCAGTTGAGGATTATTTGATTATAAGAAACCAAAACTACCCAAATGAACATAAGCCAAATGGGAGGATAAACGGTAAGCAGAGAGGGGCTGAACGTGCTGCCAGGCTTCACGGAGTCTGGAGAGCTCCCAGGGGATGCTTGTTAGACTCTGTGTGTCTCGCTCGCTGAGATGACTTGGTCGCTCCTCTCAGCTCCAGGCCCCTTCCCTGCGCCTCCTCTGTGGGGCCTTTCACCTCCGTTCCTTCAGCATCTCAGCTTGCCCGCGGCTTCGGGTTGCTCTGACACCTACTCTGGACCAAACTCTACGTAAGCTTTAGAGCCTCAAGTGTTTTTAGTATAGTTTCTGTATCTCTTGGTTCAAATTCTCAAGAGAAAGAAAAAAGAGAGAAACCAGATTGGTTCAGCTGGGATGCTCGTCACCCAGGCTCACAGGTGGGGCTGGGTCAAAACTCACAGAAAAGGGGCATGGGTGGCAGAGGATAGTTCAGTGAAGAGATGCAAGAGACGTTGCAAAACTGTGTTGAATGAGTGAGGAATTCTCTGGAGCTGTGACTGACTGGTGGCATGGGAGGAGGCCTCTGAGGTGACAAGCTCGTGAAATGGGGAGTATGAAAAGAGTGAGGCTTTAGGTAGGTTTGGTGCTTAGTGTTGGGGAATGATGAGAAGCGGGGGTTTAGATTCACCAAGCCTGACACTCTTGTCAGGCAGGTCAATCAGGCAGGTCAGGGGGAGCGGAAGCTGGTGTGCTCCCCTGTGGGGGGCGCTGTGCTGACACATGAGGGCAACTTCTCCAGGACCAACACCTGGCTTGGTCTCCTGGGCTTCAGAAATTAAGACCCTTTAGAGAAAAGGGTTACTCACTGTGGGGATGGAGAGATTCGGGTCCCATGGTTTCTTCCAATCTTGCCTCAGGACACTTGCCCCAAGTTCTTTAAGAGAAGATACTTTGGAAACAGAAAGAGTCATTTTGCTTTGGGAACCCCTCAAAAGAGCTCCACTCATTGAAATCACCTGCACTTTGGCCAGAAGCTGCGTGAATATTTGGGAAAGCCCTAGCTAGTTTCAAGGCCAATTCAGAGACGAGAGAGTGACCACGAGGACAAAGTCCAAGAAGCATATTGGAGAAAAGAGCAAGGCCAGTACCACAGCCATAAAAAGGGTGTGTTAGCTCCTGTACCCCCGGAGAGGAGGGGCAGAGTCCTAGGGGCTTAAAATCCCTGTGACTTGCCAGGATGAAAACACAGGGTTAGAGGTCACCAGGAGTGTGCTTGCAGGCCCAGGTGGTCTCCAAGAGCAAGACAACCTATGACCTTCCAGAGATGGTCCAGGAGGAGTTTTGTCGTGTACCAAATGGATCCAGTTTAACTCAAAAACATGTTCAGGACTGAGCTGAATCCTTGGAAAAGACCATCTTTCTGCCTCAGAGACTCCACAATCACAAATTAAGAAGCTGCTTGACTTACCCCCAAAAGCCATGCGATTCAGGTGATAACAACGAGGAGGGCCCGCGTTCCCTTGGTGGCTTAGTGGGTTAAGAACCTGACACTGTGTCCTTGAGGAGGTGGGCTCGATCCCGGGCCTTGCTCAGAGGGTTAAGGATCTGGCATTGCCATGAGCTGTGGTGTAGGTCACAGATGTGGCTTGGATCCCGTGTTGCCGTGACTGTGGTGTAGGCCAGCAGCTATAGCTCTGATTCAATCCCTAGCCTGGGATTTACCATATGGTGCAGGTATGGGGCTAAAAAAAAAAAAAAAAAAAAAGAAGAAGAACGAGGAGGGCAGAAGAGGTGGTGGCCTCTCCCTTGGTCTGGAGGTTCCTGAGCAGCCAGCGCCTGCACCCACACCAGCCCATCTCCTGGCTCCGACCAGCCGTTCAGTAGGGCCCTGCAGACATGAGGGAAGCTGTAAGGAACCATGGCTGGTGATGTCTGCTGGGGGTAATGGATATACCTGGAGGGTGAGAGTGAGTCATTGACTGAGATCCGTGACGAATTTCCGCATGTTATTATTATATTTGTATTTGAAAGTTATCATCCTGGACTGTGACAGAGGGCTGTGTTCCATATAGAATTTCTGCGTTGCCTAGAAAACCAGCTTTTGGCTGTCAAAGTGGCATATTGTCAACTGTCTGTATTTTGGCCTTCACACTGCATTTCCTTCTCCACTGCGAGGCAGTAACCAGGCACATACCTCCTCTCAGCCTGCTCCGGGCTCCTCAGAAACACTCCTGTCCCTGCACCAGAGCTGTGACAGTTCTGTTGAGGGCGGGCTCTGGTAACCAAACCACTCAGCTCTCCTGGCCAGCAAGAGGCTCCACTTGCAGAGCAAGGCTCCCAAACTTCCTAGAAGGAGGGCAAAAAGGAGTTCTGATTTGCTGAGGATCTTAGGATCTCTGTGGCCCAAATAAGTGCACGTTGTCATGGTGACAAGCTTCTGGGACCCTCTGGGCATGAAGCAGTCAGAGTCCATAGGCAGTGCCTCCAGCCTTTAAGATACCACTTAAAGCAATTAAGCTAGAATTAGGCTTTGGTTCACATCCCTGCTGCATCACTTCTTAGCTGTGTCTTAACGCCACTGAGCCTCAGTTTCCTCATTTGTTAAATAGGAAATAATAATAATATCAAACTTCAGAGGGTTGCAGTGAGGATTAAATGAGAAAAAGCAGGCAAAACGCTTCTCTTACTAACTACTACCTAAGATGTATTTGAAAAGCATCAGCTTTATTAGTGTCAGCATTGCTGGTGCTACATTTGCACTCTGCCTGGTTTTTAAAGTCTGGTGTAGGTGGTGCATTGAAGCAGGGAAAGCTCACTGCATGCCTTAAATATCATCTGGGAAGAATCTGTCACGTTTTGGGGATGCCAGCCAAAGAACATCTAATTTCCAGCCAAGCACCTTGTTTGTCCAGCTACAGAGTGTGGCCTGTTTATCTCAGACAAAGTCACTCCAGCCCCATTTTTCGTATTTCCTTCTCAAGAAGTGCAGCCAGAAGAGGAAATTAAGTTGTGGCTTGGTTGCAGCCCAAGATGCCGACAGTTTCCTTTTTGATAGGCGCATCTGCCCTTCCAGTGGCCCCGGGAAACACGCAGGAACTGAGAATCACTTGCGGTCATTGAAGGAATCGATACTCTTTGAAAGTGGGTTGGGAACAATGCGAGTGTCACGTGATATCTGGTATGCACAGAATTTAGGAACAAACCAATTAACTGATGGAATGTGGGACATCTAGGGGAACTGCAGGGGCTCTGAAAGGCCAAGAAAAGCAGCAGAATAGGTCACCAGGGCACAGGCATCAGCTGCTGGTGCTAAGTCTGGTCAGAACTGAAGCTATTCTAGTGGTTTTGACTGGCAGTGGGGCAGTCTCTCCAATTCTCAGGATCCTTGTTTTCTTTCTAGGACAGGCACATCCCTCTTTAAACCGGTGAGTTTCTACATCAGAGCCCAAACATCAAGCCCAAATTCTGTCCTCTCTGGAATCTGGCGTTCCCCCTGGAGGCGTTGCTTTCCTGCTGCCTTCTGTGGCAAGTGTGCCTGGATTTGCCTCTTCTGCTGACTTGCCAGCTCAGGCCCAGGAAGGCAAGTCATGCCCAGACTCTGAAGCAGGAGCGGGTTTTTAGTGGGTGCCTAGTGCCCCAAGGGAAGGGTCTTCGGGAAAGTGCACGATCATCGATTAGCAATGTCTGCTGTGGACAAGGGGCACATAGAGTGTAGGCTAATCAGAGACCAGTGATTTAGGAATGAGATTGAAATGAGAAATGAAAACAGACAAGGACAGTGTCTTCCCGAGGCTCAGAGGCAGTTTGTTATAGAGGATGGACTAGAAAGCTGTCTTGATGGGCAGCTCTGAATTCTTCCTTCTTGGTCATTTGCTCTTGCCCATGGCTCAGAGCTTGGGAGCTGTGAGAAATCAACAAAAATGGGAGAGAGAATCTGGTAAAAGCTCTTTGTCCAGCTCCTGTTTGGTCAGAACAGTTGCATCTTGAGCCGCTGAAAAGAGGTAGACTAGACCAGGACCTGTCTGGCTTCTGATGCAAGTTGCAGCTGGGGATTGCTAGTCACATGTATTCTCCATCCAGAAATCATTTGTTCATCAATGAGTGTGCTTTTTTTCCCCCTGTGTGTTGAATCACATCTGGAAATGATCTGTCCCCATACATTGATGTGCAGGAAGATGATTAAAAAATTCTGATTGTGCCCAAATAAGTATGGAAATGTTTAAGAAGGAGCTGGGCTCTGGGATCCTGTGAAGCACATTTTGAATCCTCATGGCCCAGATTTCACTTGGGGCAAAGGGACCAAAGGGAGGGTTAGGAAGGTTTAGTTTGTATCCTAATCAGGGTAGGTGAGCACGCCCCTGCTGCCCTGCTGGCCCTTCTGCCAGCTTTCTGGAGCCCGAAGTCCCATGGCTGGGTTCTCAAACACACCACCAGCCTTGTTTTCCAGGGCAGAGAGAAGGCCAGGAGGAGCGTGTGGTTGTCACAGTGTTGGCATCTCACAGACAGACCGTGGGGATTCTGGAACACAGGGATTGCCATCCATTTTCACTCTCAGAGAGGTCATGGTGATGGAAGGTCTTCTTGAGCCAAAAGCCCATAAGACTCACTCAAAGTCATTAGAATAAGCTGCCTCAGGGCTGGTTGGCTGGACCCCAGCCTGGTAGAAGCCAGCCCTCAGGGAGCTGGACCATGTCAACCAGCTCCCCTCAGTGAGAAGCACAAACACCCACATGTGGCTTGAGTTGCTGTCCTGGGGACTCAGCCACATGTAGTGTCTCAGAAGCCTGCTGTGTACCCCGCAGCTGAGAGAGGCCCCCTGACCGGGCCCTCCAACCTCAAATCTCCCTCCTCTTCGTGTGAGTCTGGGAACCTGACTGCTTGCTTGCATGGTTCCTAGGGCCCAGGAGAAGGGCTCTGGCCTCACCTGTCAGCCAGCACAACAGCCTCCTCAGCTAATTGGGCTCCCGCTGCCCCAGCATCTTCCTGCAGGGGAAAGCTCTCCAGGCCCCACAGAGATCCCCTGCCTTTCAGCCTCCCTCTGGAGAAACTAAGGGAACAGAAGGCTGAAAGGAGTTTCCTAAGGTTTCATGGGAAGTTGGGGGCAGAAGTAGGACTGGAAGGAGAACTCCTGCCCAGTTCCTGGTTCCATTACTTGCTGATACCCTTCTATTTGCCAGGTGGGCATTTTCTCAAATTCCCCAGACATCTGATATGTTTGGTGGTGCTATGACTTTTTCATCCTCCCCAAAGGTATTGTCCGGACACTGGAAGACATCATCGAATGAAAAGGTGGAAGCAGGCAGATCCTGATGTGTAGAGAGCCACAGAAAGAGCCAGAGCCATCAGCCTGGGAAGAGAAAGGAAGCCATGCCAGCTGCTCGTAGGAAATGGTGGGGCACATTCAGACCTGCAGATTTCCTACAGACCCGCGTTCTCACAGGCGCAGCGATATTTGTCTTCTTGGCTAGGGCTTCCTTCATGTGGTACAAATACAACACAGTGAGAGGCTTAAGAGACAGACAAAACCCCCAACCCAACCCAACCAAAACAACGTGACTCTTGTTACTCATTAGAGAACAGGAGCCAAGAGACCAGTTCGTTCTGGGCTTCGGGATCAGAGAGTAGAAAGTTCAGGCCTGACCTAGCTGTCATGTCAATGGGCACACTTTATGTTTTGCAGACACTGGATGTTATTGAGTGGGCTGGATTTTAATAAGTATGTTTTCTGGGGTTGGGAGGTAACCAAGGGAATGGTGTCTATTACCAGGGAGATGCAAAGCACTATTTTGTTCTTGCCTTTCCCATCCTTGTCCTCCTCAGCAGGCTGTACAGTGAGGCTTCCTCTCGCTGGCCACGCCTGAGTGCTCTTGTGTCCAGGGACTGCCGTCCAGGTCTCAGAGAGCCCCCTGAATTGCAAGGTTGGGTGAGGAGGTTGGGGGCGAAGACCCCCACTCTGGGAAGGACTTGTGGTTCTAGGAGTAGCTCCAGGTCTGGTCCACACTAGCCCTCCACCCAGTGAGGAATGTACACAGTCAGCCTAACACCCATGGCCCGGGCCCTGCTCTGGAAATTCTCATCTTGGCCTGAGCATTTTAGGCTCATTTTGAACTTGAACTCAATTTTGAAAGTGGGTTTGGAGCCAACAGGTGGCCTTACCCTGAATCTCTGGGTTGTGGATAAAATATCAGTGTCCCTGGGTGAGGCACAGCCCAGAGCAGTGCAGGTGCTCAGGGAGGATGAGGTGAGCAGTAGGGATGAGTCAAGTCAACTCGGTGGAGGCAGCAGCAGTGCAGGGGACTGGCTCCCCGTCCTGTCCCCTTCTGCTGATGTTGATCTGGGGCAAGGTGGCACAGTAAAGAGGTGATGGCTGGTGGGGTGGGGGAGGAACACGGGGGTCCAGGAAAGGGTTCGAAACAGAGACCTTGCCTTTGTTGAGCTGATTCTGCTGGAGGCTGACCCAAGCAGTGTGTTTGGGGGGTCAGGACTCTGCTGGATCCTTTGCTGGGGGTGAAGACGTTAGAGACGTGTTCTTGGAATGCAGGGAGGGGTGCAGGGCTCCTCCAGGCTGGCAGGAGGTCCCAATGGAGAGGGGCTTCGTCCAGTGGCCACAGCTCTGGTGAACAACACTTGGAGCCCAAAAACTCAGCTGGAAGGCCCTCTCGACAGTCCTGTTGGTCTTGGCAGTGAGGCCGTGTGCGTTCATCACATGCATCAGTGTCACCTCTGAAATTCCCAGGGGCCCCTTTCCGTGGAGTGAAACAGAGACAGCACGTGTGTGGCTGGAAGTGCATTTCCCCAGCGGTGATAGGGTTCCTTGGGTGGGAGGGGGTCTGTTTCCGGGACATCGTACTCAAGTGAGAGACACTCCCTGGAGAAGGGCAAGCTTGGGGCGGTGCTGGGAGGGAGTGCTTTCTCCAGCAGAGATGATACAGTATTCCAGGCCTTTCCTCGGAGGCTCAGCTGCTCTCCTGGCCGTGAGACAATAGACATCTCTGGGAGTTACCCCGGTGAAAGTCCAAGCTGGTAGAGATGTAAGAGGTTCTGAGACCCAAACCCCTCGTGAACCAGAAGTGGGGTTTGTGGCCTCAAAAGAAGGAGCCAGAGGACAGCAGGTGACAAGTTCTTGCAGGAAGGGGGACAACTCTGCGGGCAGAGCCACTCAGCAGGGTGGGGAGATTGTGGTTGTTTTGCTCCTCCTAGAAGAGCATCCGGGACACGGCAGGTGCCCAGTCATGCTGAATGAAGGGTCGAGCCCATCTCTACTTCTGGACCTGTCTCAGGACCCGGTGACACTGGCTGGGAGGTGAGGGGTCCTGGACTTGTGCTCAGCCCAGGGGGTGTGGGCTGACCTGCACAAGAGCTCACGTGTGAGCAAAGTGCTGGGACACACTCGTGTTGGGGTTCTCCAGGTGCTCCAGGCACTGCACCTCATGGGGAGTAGTGGGCTGAGCAAGCAATGCCCTCACCCAGCCCCCTGGCTGGTGCTGAGCTGGGGCTCACCTGGCGCTGGCAGAGCCGAAACCTTTCGTCTACTCTCTGATAAGAGGCTGAACGTGGGGATGCACCAGGCGCCTGGAAGCTGCGGGCAGTCACACCTGCCTGCCTGTGATTGGGCGGTTTCTCTTCTAGTACAGCTGGCATCTAACAAGCAGGACGCTGGTGTCTGCTGGGGACTCCAGGCCAGGTTGGCGAAAACCTTGCTGTCGCCCCACTGCCCTTCTCGAGGACCAGCCATTTGACTATGGCCATGGAGCCCCTCTCTGCTTCTGTGTGAGATGGCGCAGCCCTAGGCTTTAAGGAAGCAGCTGAACACACCATGGAACAGGACAGAGAGAGTTTCAGAAGCAGAGGGGGGCAGCGAGTGTGGGATAGGGCATCTCAGGCACCAAGAGGGAGGATGGACCTGGGGTATGTGTTTGTTTGTGTGTGCATGTGTGCAGGCAGATGTTCATGAGGATGTGTGTGTCTCTGTGTGTGAGCCTGGTGTCTGCACAGAGGTGTTAAAAGATAAGTGGAGGCGTCTTAGACTTTAAGAGTTTGTGGGAGCAAAATGGATTTGAATCGGTCAGTACCAAACCGGAAGTGGTCAGGAGTGCTCTTCTGAGAGAACGGGGGTGGAGGGTAAGAGAAGGGGCAGAATTAAAGCGAGGAAATGATTTGAATGGCTACAGCTGAAGTGGTGGCCTTATTTGGAGAGCCTAGTTGGCTGATTGGGATTGGTTGTTCTTAGGTTTCGATTTGGGGCTAATAAGGCGTGAGAACCCCCTCAGTATGTTTAATTTTTAACATAGGCACTTCTGCATTCCTGTGTCCTGTGTGCACAAATGCAGAAGGCCTGGTCAGTGTCACAGGTGTGCCTACATGCTTGTGTATATACTTGGTTACTGTCACCAAGAGGGTGACACTTAGCCTAGCACAGGCACTGGCCAATCAGAATGGACCCTGTCAGTAGCAGGGCAGTGGCTAGGAGTCACAGGGAGGCCCAGTGGGTCCCCTAGAAGGGACTAGCCTGATGTGGGGAGGGGCGGGAGGTGCTTGAAGAGGTGCCAACTGATTTGATATATTTCAGTGTTTTAAGAGCGGCTATGGCCTTCCTCGTGCTCATGGGAAGAACATAGTTCTGTCATCAAAAATAAATGGGGGAGTAATAATGAAAATAGATTCTGGCTAAGGTGAGTTAGATTTTCAGCAGGGTGACCGAGTTGGGTTTACATGTTAGAAAGGGTACTGTCTTGACTCCGGGGAAGTAACTTCATCCACCTGTAACGCTGGGATGATCACACCCACCTTTCTGTGAGGTTGGTGTGAAGATGAAATGAGGTGAACCCATACAGTGGGCCTGGCATGATGGGGAGGTTGTTAAAATTACCAGTGTCATCATTTAAAAGTGGCACAGTACATGCTTCCAGGTATGGTTTTGTGCATTACACAGATCTGGAGTTTAAGGCTGGTTTTCTCTGTATCAGTTGTAAATTTTTTTTTTTTTTTTTTTTTTGTCTTTTTGCTATTTCTTTGGGCCGCTCCCGCGGCATATGGAGGTTCCCAGGCAAGGGGTTGAATCGGAGCTGTAGCCACTGGCCTACGCCAGAGCCACAGCAATGCAGGATCTGAGCCGCGTCTGCAACCTACACCACAGCTCACGGCAACGCCAGATCGTTAACCCACTGAGCAAGGGCAGGGACCGAACCCGCAACCTCATGGTTCCTAGTCGGATTCGTTAACCACTGCGCCACGACGGGAACTCCCAGTTGTAAAATTATAGCTACTCAACCTCAGAGCCTCACTTTCCCTACCTGTGAAATAAAGCCCACCGTGGGCTGCTATGTGTTTGTTCTAATACCGCGAGTGCTGTCTCCCCTTTAGGAAGGAATTGATAGACGACTCCGTTATTATTATTCCTGATGAGGACAATGGTAACGGGACCCCTCCCCAGTCTATCTACCCAAAGGCCTTTAGAAATTACCGAGTTCAACCCTTCCACTGCACAGATAGGGCCTGGGGGCTGGAGAAACGTAGCAATGGACTGCCCTTCTGAGGGCCCCACCGAGGCGGGAGAAGGCCAGCATCCTTCAGCTGGGATAGCTTCTTCATTTTGCTGAGTCCTGGGTTTGGTGACCTGTGAACTTTGTGACCACAGCTGACCTTTGTGAGGCATCGGTGCCACATACGTCTTTCATTACCACCAACCAGCTTGTCAGTTGCTGCTTTTGATAGCTTACTCTTGTCCTTTGAACATCTGTTGTGGCAGCAGCTGCCTGGAACCTGGTCCCCTGGTCACTTGGGGGTGAGGGGGAGAGTGTATCACGGAGCCCCTTCTCTGCTGGATGCAGCAGCGGCCTGGCTAAACTGGCTTGGCGGCCCTGGCCCCACCACCTGAGAAATATCCTCTTGTGTTGTAAGGTCTGCATGGATGCTGCCTTTAAGGTAGAGGCTGAGGCAGGAACTCAGTCATGACGGGGCCTCCTAGATGCCAGTGTTACAGAAATGTACTGCTCCTTTGGGGCTGGCAAAGGAGGTAGAGGCTGATGGCTCTGGAGGGGTTCATTTGGTTCATAGGGAATGGTGGGTTTCTGAAGTCACCAGATGACAAAAGCAGCAAGTACTTCTGTAGCATTCGTATCGAGTCAGTTACCGCTCCAAGAGATTGACACGCATTAATGCCTGTAATTTTCAGAAGAACCCTTGGAGGTAGGAACAATTATTATTACCATTTTACATTTGAGGAAATGCAAATACAGAGCAGCCCAGGGATCTCAAAAGGCCACAGCCCTGGCACACGAGGGAACTGGAATTGGATCCAGGTGGCCAGGCCCTGGAGTCCGTTCTATGTCCTCTCTTGGAGGATGGGAGCGGAGGACAAAGCCCCGTCTTTCCCCTGAGGGAGGCCTGGGCTGGATGTCGGGAAGCTGGAAGCAGGGGCATTTTTTCTGCGCAGGAAGCCCTGGAGCGTGGCGCGGGGCTGGGTGGCTTGGGCTGCAGCCACACGTGGTTGCCTGGAGAGCCTTCGGGGAGCATTGGGAACCACGGCGTGGCCCCTTGTGGGGACAGCCCCACCTTGCCCTGCCTCTCTTCCCTCACTTGCTGGGTTCCCTCTGAGGAAGGGAGTGGGCCTTGCCTTGAAGGGTCGGCTCCCAGAACACCTGAGGCTGTGTAGCTTGGCCCCAGGGTTGATCTTAAAGGTTTCGCTGTGTCCCTGCCAGGAGCCTGGGCGCACGAGGCCCAGATAGGGCGGGATGAGATGCGTGAAACTCACCCAGGGCCCGCACAGGCCACAGGACCAGGAGGAGAGGGGCCGGAAGGCTCACAGCAGAGTCGGGGCCCTGAGGGTTGCAGCACCGGGTCAGAGAAGGCTCTCCAGAAGAGAAGGAGTCTGGGAGCTTTGTGGCAATGGGGTGAGCAGACACATGTTACATGTCACTGGAAAAGGCGTGGGAGGGCAGGGGCTGCTGGGGAAGCCCTGGGGCCACATTTGCTGAGGCCTTTTCCTCCTGGGTCCAGAGGGCTGAGCCCTGCCTCGTGGTGTGGGGCCACAGAGCCCCCCATGAGGGTCCTTTACGCATCCTTGTGTGCTGGCCTCACCCCAGCCCTCTGTGCCCTGTGGGCCAGGCCCAAAACACATGGTCAGCACTTGCAGGAACAAAGGAACTAAGGACAAGTACCCAGGTGGTTCCGCAGCTGGCCTTGGTGCTCCAGCAGAGCAGAAGGCTGGACCCGCAGGAGCTCTGGATTCGAGTCTGGAGGCAGCTGGATCTGGTGGTGCTGCATTCTCCTCCAAGGTCCCTGGCCGGGGGCCCCCGGAGCCCTCTGCACCCTTCCCTCTCGCGCCATGTCAGCAGCAGGACTGGGGGAGGTGCAGGGCCCTGTCGGCCGGAGGCCTCAGCCCTGACCAGGGGCCTCAGCCCTGACCGGGGACCTCCTCACGGGTTTCTGGGCCGGGGACCCCCTTGGCCCAGCCTTGGACCTCAGAGCTAACACAGCGGCATTTCCTAGGGCCTGGAAGTAGGAAGGCCTCTCCTTCATCCCTAAGGGAAGGTGACAGAAACCCAGGCCCCCCGCCTCCCTGTCCTCCCCAGGGACTGTGAATCTGGAAGGGGATGCCTGGGATTTACATCTCCTGAAGAATTTTTTGTTTGACTTTCTCTCTGTGGGCAGCTGGGAAAGCCAGTGGAGAGGCCCTGTCCCAGTGGGCGGCAGCCCTTCCTCCTGCCCCCGAGCAAGCGGGCCTCAGGCAAACCCACTGCCCCCGCCCCAGCCAGGAGTTGACCTGGGCGCGGGGTGGCTGGACTCTCAGGGGTGGCGGGCCTTGGGGCTGCTCTGTAGTCTCACCTCCAGCTTTCTGTTTTGTTCAGAACCGCTCACATCATACCTGTGCACTAATTCAACAGCCAGAGAAAACACGCCCTCTCCTCTTTTCATCTTTTTGACCTAAGATCATGTTGGTGCCAATTTCCTTTAAAATCATTCATTACCTGTAGGCCAGGGGCATGAAATCCCAGCGGTAGCCCCCAGCGACCCTCTCTCTGTAATTCCGTGGCCTCCCCTCGCTCACCCTCCCCTCGGGAGCCTTGGCCTCTGTGTTTATACACTAATGTTTTTTCTCACACGTTCATTGTGCGGCTTTCCTTAATTTGGTGTCCTGCCGGGCGCCAGCGGGAGGCCACTCAAACATTATGTCAGTGATCTCAAAATTGAACCCCAGGGCTTTCTTCTGCCAGCGGCCCGAGCAGATGTGTGGCACACTTTATTAACTCAAGTACCCACAAGTTGAAAATTTCATTAGTTTGAGGGGAGGGCTAAGTCCCATCCAGAGACCTGGTCTGGACAGATTCTTTGTGTCAACCTGACCCCTAGCAAAACGGATTATTGTTCTAAGTGAGACAAGTGACCTAATGTTCTGCCTGTTACGCACACATGGTCTGTAACCTTTTAAAATACGAGTGTGGGAAAACAGCGCATTCTGCCACATCCCGGACTGCAGATTCCTGACAGGTGGCAGCCGGGCTCTTAGCAACGCCGCCAGGAGCCTGGAATTATCCAGGGGCCACGGTGGTTCCCTTAGGGCAGGTACAGGCTGGGTCAGGAGAAGGGAAGGAGCCCTTGCGAGCAGAACCTCGGCCGAGACGGGCCTTAGCTGGGAAGGGCCCAGGTTGGCCCATGTGCTCTGCCCCCTCAGCCTGGGTCCTGCTTCCAGAAACACCAGGGAAGCTTGGCCAGGGAACAATGGAGACGAACGGAGAAGTGCCGTTTTGTTTGTTATGTGAAGAGAGTTAACCAAGCGTCCTGGGCGGGCGGGGGGGGGGGGGGGGGGCGGCTTGGTGCAGCCACATCCCTGCACAAACCCACCTGCTCACCTGGGCCCATCCCCTCCCTCTTGACCTAAGTGACTTGGTGTTCAGCCTGTTAGCTGTCCTTGGTCTATAACCTTTTGAAACCTTCTGCCGCCTTCCTGCCCACAGATCCTGCCCAGTGGGAAGAGGAAAGGCATGTTGAGTCCAGCATGCGCCGAGGCTCCAGCAGGGCCCTGAGCTGGGGCCCTTGCAGCAGTGGGGTGGAGGAGAGAGGCACTTCTGACCAAGGGACTTGGGGCAGGCCCCAGGGGAGGAGTTGAGCAAGGCTGGAACAGGCCAGAGGAGTGGGCACAGGGGGGTCTTGAGAAGGAAGGGCACAGGTGCAGGTCTTGTTTAGAGTTTGGGGGCTGCTAAGACGCAGTGACGAGCATCTATGGTGCTTGCTCTGCACTGTTTGCAGCTCAGACCGGGCGGTTCCTGGGCCAAGAGAGATTTCTACCGGGAGTGCTCAGGCAACCCTGCTGGTGGCACCAAGATCTCCGTGGGGCCTGTTGTGGGTGTCCACCTGTTGACAAAATCCCAGCTTTGGTGGCAGCACGTCTGGAGAGCTAGAGAGGTGGCCCCCAGGCCCCCAGAGTCTCTGTGACCCGGCCTCCCAGAGAGCTGAGGAGAGGGCGGCCCTGGCCCCTACCTTCTGACAGACACAAAGCAGAGCTGGTTGTAAAAACTTAATTAAATGAAATATTTTAACAAGAAATTCCAAGAACAGAATGCCCTGCTCGTAAGCAAGCCCTCACAGAAATAAAAGCTGACGGGAAGCGTGTGTTCTGACCAACAAGAGAGAGTTTCTGCAGGAGTCAAGACGGTGCCGAGAGCCCGCCTATGCTGGGCTGGGGGTCGGGGGAGCCAGGCCGGTTCCTGGGTCAGAACCCGGCAGCGGAGGGTTCCGTGCTCTGGGGAAGCGTGGCCCTGTGCACAGAATGTTCCTTCAGGAACCCACCTCTACAGGACCCATCCCTCACAACAAAACCCAAGGCTCGGCTACATGTCCCCTGTGCAGGATTCTCACCCCGCCCTCTTGGGAGAAGGGAAGTGCTCGGGGCTTCTCTTTACCATCCACCGGGTCCTGGGAAAACCGTGTGAAGACACTTTGATGGACACATTCTTTTAAAAGCATGGTAGGAGAAATCATTGCCCCATTTTATTTGTGAAAGATGAAAGAAAAAAAAAAAAAGCTTCAAAGCTGGCTGCGGTTGGAGCGTGTTGGTCTAAAAGGAAGGCAAAATGTTTCCTGGTATAAGAAGACTGCTTGTTTTCCTTAAAGGAAAATAGACCCGTGGGCCTTTGGGTCATAAAAGGGAGGCCCCACTGCCTCTCCAGACATAACCGCAGCAGAGTCAAGTTCTTCTGCCTTCCTCTGTTGGGCGGGTTAGAAGGGTTTGAGGGGCTAGGAATACCGAAGGGGAGGGGGAGAGAGCCCTAGCGAGAGGGCAGCACATAGCCCATAGGCCAGCCATGTGTCGGCGACCTTGGGGACACGTGGACGGGAGTACGGTGGGTTGCTGGAGACGTTAAAGAGGAGGAAGGCCTTGGATGCTGGGTGATGCGGGCACATCCAGGCAGGCAACACTGGGTTGCATAGTGCGTTTTAGGCTTGTATTCTGTGTACACTGGATGTGCTTCAAGTGGGGCACACTGGAGTCCCCTTCACCCTACAGGCTGTCAGTCTGGGAGGACCATCAGGAGAGAGGGCTGGTAACCCGTTCAGGTTCATAGAGGCAGTCAGGTCAGCAGCAGCGATGGAGTCAGATCCAGGCCTCCTGACTGCTGTGGAGGAACTCTTCCAGGAAGAGGCCCTCCTCGGAGACCAAGACTGCCCCAGAGGCTGCATGGAGAACTCCTGGGAGGCCAGATTTCCTCTGGAGTTTCCCAGGACGTGGCGGCCCCATGGGGAGCCTGGAGAAGCTGAGTGGCCCTTGGAAAGGAGAGAGGAGTTGGGGTTGGTGCAGCCATGTTTGGATTTTTTCTCTGCCTCTGGCATTATTGGGGGGTTGGGGTTTATGTGCCTTCCATCCTGGCTCCATGGTTTGCCGCCTATGGAGAGCTGCACTCCCAGTTTGCATCTGTACCTGTCGTAGAACAAGAGTCAGTCCTGCATGCCTAGGGGAGCTGTGGATGGGGAGGCAGAGTACCAGGGCTGGGGAGGAAAAGGTGACAGGGTAAAACCTTAGAATCTGTCATGGGCTCAAGGACCCAGAGAGAAAGGAAGGAAGTAGTCCAAAGTACCAAGCCCCAGCCGGTGAAGGCGGCCTTCCATTATCCATTGCTCGTGGTGTTAAGACCCCTGACCTGAGGTCAGGGTGATAAAGCAGGCAGAGGAAGTGATCCAAGACATCAGAGAAAGGAGGTACAGTGGGAAAAGCCACTAAAAATGGACCACGTGGACTGGCCTGATTAAAGAAAACACACCGAGTCAGCCTGGGGCAGAGGAAGTAGAGGGGGCTGGGTGGAGGCTGGGAAGGCAGCAGGCAGGCTGGAAGGCGGTTGAGGGGTAGGGGGCGGAGGCCTGTTCTTGGAGGATGGGCATGGTCAGTTCCAAGGCCGGAAGCAGGTGTGGAATGAAGAAGAGATGCTTCACCTCCCCACCACACTGAGCAGCCCCTGGCAGCTCAGCTTCCTTGGAGGACATGGATAGTCTCTTTCCAAAGGGACAATGTCAGGCTTGTGGTTTTCAACTGCCTCCTCCCTCCATCCAAACTTTTTCATGACAGGAAGCCTGCAAGTACCACTTCAGTGCAATGGTCAGTCAGGCAGTCAACAAACAGCCCACAGCACTGTGGGTGGGTTGTTTTAGAGGAGTTCATAGGAGGGAATCCTTTCAGCAAACTCAGAGGAACTTCAAAAGGGGCTGGGACTTTTAACTACCCAGATGCATAGACATGAACTGACAAGGTCTTAGTGGAAGCCCACTGCACAGGCCTAGCTGATTTCAGAGTTTGGTTTGGAGCAGTGACATGGGTCAGTGAGGGAAAGGAGGTCAATGCAAGCATGCAGCCTGGGTGTGCATCAGAGGTGATCAGAGGGCGTTTCAAGGACCACGTGCCGTTTTGTTCTTTATTCCTATTCATTTCCATTATGGTTTATTACAGGCTATTAAATATCGTTCCCTGTGCTATGCAATAGGGCCTTGTTGTTTATCCATTCTACATACAATCATTTGCACCTGCTAATCCCAAACTCCCAGTCCCTTCCTGGCCCCTGCCCCACCTTGGAAACCCCAAGTCTGTTCTCTATGTCTGTGAGTATGTTTCTGTTTCATACATAAGTTCATTTGTGTCATATTTTAGATTCCAAATATAAGTGATATCATATGGTATTTGTCTTTCTCTGACTTACTTTGCTTTGTATGATAATCTCTAGGTCCATATAGCTGCAAATAGTATTATTTCATTCTTTTTTAAAGTAATATTCCATGGCATGTGCATGAGCGTGTGTGTGTGTGAGAAAGAGATATGTGAAGATGTACATGTATCTATGTATATCTACATCTATATTATGTATACATATATATGAAGAGGATGTGAGATATCATATCTTCTTAATCCATTCATTTGTTGATGGGCATTTAGGTTGTTTCCACGTCTTGGCTATTGTGAATAGCGCTGCAATGAACATAGGGGTGCATGTATCTTTTTAAATCACAGTTTTGTCCTGGTATATGCCCAAGAGTGGGATTGCTGGATCACATGGCAACTCTATTTTTAGGTTTTTAAGGAACCTCCATACTGTTCTGCAAGGTGGTCATACCAATTTATATTCCTACCAACAGTGTAGGAGGGTTCCCCTTTCTCCACACCCTCTCAAGCATTTATAATTTGTAGACTTTTATTGATGACCTCTCGGACAAGTGTCAGGTGATACGTTATTGCAGTGTTTTTGTTTTTTTCTACAATTGGTTGGCTGTGACCACATCATGCAGAAGTTCCAGGGCTAAGGATTGAACCAGAGCTGTAGCAGTGACAGTACCCCGTTGTTATGCAGTAGGTCACCCGGAAAGTTCGATTTGCATTTCTCTAATAATTAGTGATGTTGAGCATCTTTTCATGTGCTTATTGGCCATGTATATGTAAAAGCCAGTTTTTTTCTGGACCTTGAAAGATTTTCCTAGAGAGAATTAAAAAGAGCCAAACATAGAGATAAGAAATAAGAAAGTTTAGACAGCACAGGGGAACCCAGACTAATTTAGTTCATCTGGAGTGCATGACTATTATAGTCCCATTTTGCAGATAAAGAAACTGAGGATGAAAAGGCAAAGTGACTCTCTCTGGACCCCCACAGCTAGTTTCCCTTCCTCTCTCCATGCCCCCACCGGCCCCTGGGACCCCAGGGTTCCTGTGAGTCCTTCGTATCTGGGTCTTCCCCGGCCTCCCACTTCAGAGCCTTGTTCATTTCTGTGCCCTGAATGCTTAGGAGAGTGCCTGGCCTAGAGAAGGGTTTTAATGAATAGCTACTGAAGATATAAATTTCTCTTGAAAGGGAGGAGTTTATCCTCCATAAAATCCCAGGATGATGCCATAAGAAGGGGAGCCACAAATTAAGTATTTAATATATGCCAGGCACTTGGAGATTTTTCTTTTCTCTTTATTTTTACTTATTTATTTATTTATTGGTCTTTTTTTTGGTCTTTTTAGGGCCGCACTTGTGGCATGTGGAGGTTTCCAGGCTAGGGGTTGAATTGGAACTGTAGCTGCTGGCCTACACCAGAGCCACAGCAATGTTGAATCCAAGCTGTGTCTGCAACCTACACCACAGCTCATGGCAGCACCGGATCCTTAACCCACTGAGCAAGGCCAGGGATTGAACCTGCGTCCTCATGGCTGCTAGTCGGGTTCGCTAACCACTGAGCCATGACGGGAACTCCTTTCTTTTCTCTTTAAGTTTGTGATATAGTGTAAAATAATATATTTAGATTAATAACAAAAAATGCCCTTAAACTCACCACCCAGCATGAAGAGTGAAAGCTTGGCCTAACTCACCTCTACCTGTATGCCCTCGCCCATTGTGATGGTTGATTTTACATGTCAGCCTGACTGAGCTAAGGGTTCCCCGGCAGCTGGTAAACATTATTTCTGGGTGTGTCTCGGAGGGCATTTCCAGAAGAGATCAGAATTTGAATTGGTGGACTGAGTGAAACTGGCGGCCCTCCTCCGTGCAAGTGGGCACCATCCTGCCTGTTGAGGCCTGGACAGAACAAAAAGTGGAGGAAGGGTGAATGTGTTCTTTTCTGAGCTGGGACATCGCTCTTCTCCTGCCCTTGGACATTGGTGCTGGTTCCTGGAGCTTCAGACTCTAACCAGGGCTTACGCCACTGGCCCCCAGATTCTCAGTCCTGCAAAGCTAGGTACCGCTAGCTTTACTGGTTCTCCAGATGGCAGATGGTAGATTGTGGGACTTTTTGGCCTCCCTTTTCTAAACAATTCCTATAATAAATCTCCCGTTATATCTCTCTATGAACATGTAAATATATATAAATTCATATATGTATTTATGAACATACATATCTAATCATCTTGGTTCTGTTTCTCTGGTGAAGTCTAATACATACATCCTTTCTCCCGCCCTTCCCCACCAGATGTAAACTATTTTGAATCTTTTCTTTAAAAGTATAATTCCAGCAAATAAACTGGTTTCAGTTGATTTCAACCTTATTAAAGGGGTATCATGCTGCGTTTAATCTTCTAGGACTTACATACTCTCTCCATTTATTGGTACAATTCCCCTTTATGGTTGTGTGTAATTGTCATTTCACTTCATTTTAACTTCTGTCAATATAGTACAATCGGTTGCTCCACTGTCTGGAGGCCAGGTGCTTCATTTACATTCTTTTATTTCACCTTCATTACAACCCTCTGATGTAAGTGGGAACCATTCTCTATTCCTGCCCAGAGTGCTTCAACTTATTCTTTTGTGATTCCCATTTTATTTTATTTATTTATTTTGTTTTATTTATTTATTTTTTGTCTTTTGTCTTTTTAGGGCCATACCTGTGGCATGTGGAGGTTTGTTCCCAGGCTAGGGATCTAATCAGAGGTATAGCTGCCAGCCTACACCACAGCTGCAGCAATGCCAGATCTGAGCTGCATCTGCCACCTGCACCACAGCTCGTGGCAATGCCGGATCCTTAACCCACTGAGCGAAGCCAGGGATCAATCCCACAACCTCATGGTACCTAGTCGGATTCGTTTCTGCTGCACCACGATGGGAACTCCTGTGATCCCCATTTTAAAGATGAGAAATAGAAAAATCCAGTAACTTTCCTTGTTACATAACTTGTGAATGCTGAAGCTAAACTTTGGCCCAAGCCTAGGCCTTCTTTTGAGGGGGGGAAGTGGTGGCTGCCCCCGGCTCCCCTTGCTCTGCTCAGCAGGAATACAGGCAGTCCTCTGTCCTCTGTCTACTGTTCTTTCCATGAACTTCCAATGCATCATGTCATCCCAGGAGTGTTCTAACGACCCCAGCTCTGACCCACCTAGCTCAGCCCCAGTAAGGGACTTCCGGACCTGTCCTGGGCCTCTCTGCTCTCTAGGGACCCATGAGCCAGTCTGAGCTGGACCTGCTTCATGGAAGGGAACAGAAGGAGTGGAGAGTCCACTTGAGGAGCCAGGAAGACCTGGGGAGCTGGGCTGTTGACTGAGCTGCCCCTTCCTCAGGCTGCTCTCCAGCTTAGAGTCTAAACTGTGGATGCTGCTGCTCCATGTGGCTGGATGCTCACACTGCACAGCTACTGCCCAGCCAGAGCTTAGAAACAAGGGTGGGGACATAGGTCTACAGCTCGGGCCAGGCCACCTCCAAGGCCTGAGTTGTCCTTGGCCTTAGTGGTGCCAGTGGAGGGTGAAGTTGACACCAGGGTCATATCTTAGTGCCGAGAGTCCTGAGTATCACTGACCTGAAGCACTGCTCAGACTCAGAGGAGGCACGAGCCATTTCGTACCGGAGAAGGGCAGGGCCCTTTCCTCCTGGAAATGTGTACCTACCCCACCAACTTTTATGAGGCCCTGGAATGTTATTTGTTGGTGACCACCCAGCCATCCCACCCACAGCAGGAGTGTGCTTGAAGGGAGTTGCAACTGACCTCTTAATGTGAAACAGCAAGACGAGATGAGCTAAGAGGCAGGGCCTGTTTCTTCACATTTATCTCTGGTTATGAGACACTTTTAAAGGGAACATCTGTTTGTCCACTCTGGCTCCCATGTTACAGGCCCTGTTTGAGGGCCAGCTTGGCCCCTTCTCTGACTGAATGGGGACTAGGTCATAAATTAGAGCCACAAGAGGGACCTAGAATAAGAAGCTGGGTGAAGCTTTGCTCATCTCACCAATAAAGGGCAGTTGGGTTCCTCAAAAGACCAGCCTTCATGTGAAAAGCAAAGAGAATGGAGGGAGCTCCAAATGCACCTGGCGGGGCCCACTCCCAGTGGACTCAATTATTACAAGGCTTATTCTGGGGACAGTGCCACTAAGTCTAAGGCAGGACCTGGGAGTCAAACCAAAGCACAGAGCTCGATCAGGCTTCCAGAGTTCCAGAGAACCGGGCGGGGTGCCATTAGGGTTAGGGTTAGGGTTAGGGTTAGGGTTAGGGTTAGGGTTAGGGTTAGGGTTAGGGTTTAGGGTTAGGGTTAGGGTTTTAAACTTGGGTTTAAAACTTCATTTCTCCTTGGGTTTTAAACTTCAGATATTTGTTTTACAGGAGGCATAGTTATGTTTATAGTAGAACGTTCCACGTCATCTCACAGTATGTTCTCAGGACATGTACATATTGGCTCACTCTCAGGTCAATAGGCCAATTAATTGTACAAGAGGAAAAACTTTGTTTTCTTGTTGTTTCTAAAGGTGCATGTGAGGACATAAAATCAATACAATTGGTTAAAATTCTCCTTTGTTTCTCTTCCTTCGGATGTTGTTTCTCTAGCCCACCTCTCCAGTTAATTGCCTGCTAGATGTTTCTGCTTAGACAAACCACTGCAACTTGAAACTCACCATTTGCTCCCTCAGCCCCTTTCCAGCCATGACCATCTATGAGTCCACGTCTCACGTTAATAATCTCACCCCCCAACACATCCCTCCTGTTTCTATTGATGTTCCATAGGTCTTTTTCTTTTTTTTGGCCTCACTCATAGCATACAGAAGTTTCCGGGGCCAGGAATTGAACCTGAGCCACAGCAGTGACAACACTGAATCCTTAACCTCTAGGCCACCAGGGAACTCCCCTCAGCTCTTCAAGTTATACAGGTTGAAAAATTCCTAACTCTGAAGTCTGCTTTCGTCATTCTTCCTTGTTCTTTAGGTCCCTCCAGCAACCTCTCCAATTTTTGACTCCAGTGAATCACCAAGGCAGCTTCAGTTCTAATAGCTTTGGTACTCATACCTTGTGTCCTAAACAATCAGCCCCCAGCTTTGTCCATTATGCCTTCTTGATACTTATTTCCAACCCATCCTCACCATCCAAAGCACCTGTGATTTGGCTGAGGCACTCAGCATCTTTTACTTGGACCAGTTTCATATCCAGGTTCATCCCACTACAACTTATCTTGTGGAAGCTGCCATATCAGTTTTCTTAAATCACAACTCATATCACCCTCCTGTTCACAAACTTTCATTGGATAAGCTCTCCGGCTGAGGAAGTACTGCCTTTCACTCCAGTTTTCAAGGCCTCTACTGACTTTCCAATTCTGTCTCCCCTTGACTCTTCCTGTGTTCGGCTACCCAACCTGTTTTTCTCCGCTCATGTTCTTCTCTTTGTCAAAGTCTGTGTACCTTCAAGATCCATTTCAATGTTCTCCATGAAGTCTTCTTGATTCTCATCCTTTCCTTATAAATCCTCATGGTACTTCGTTTATATGCATCATGAGACCAACATTCCACCCTTTATAAACAGATGGTCAGGCGGTCATCAAGGAATTGCATCTTACTGATCTCTGTCTCCCATGTAGAGCCTTTGTGCTTAGCACATTGAAGCATTTAATGAATGTTCACTAAACTGGCCAGTTCTCCTTGTTTCCATTCTCTCTCCTTTCCATAAATAATCATCTAATAATGGCTCTTTGTTCCTATACAACATTCAATAACATTGATTATGTCAACTGATTTTTATGAATGCCTTTTAAGGTAGGCAAGATAGATATTATCCTCATTCTGTAAATAAGCAAACTGAAGTTCATAGAGGGTAAATAAGTTGCCTAAAGGTACAAGCAAGTAAGGAATGTAGCCATTAACTGAACCCAGAGGAGTATTCTGATATGCAGTGGAAGACCAAGGAAGAGGGCAAGCAAAATGCAAGCTTCCCAAAGATCCCTTCTTTCAACTTTATTTATTTATTTTTGTCTTTTGTCCTCTTAGGGCTGCACCAGCAGTATATGGAGGTTCCCAGGCTAGGGGTCTAATCAGAGTTGTTGCTGCCCACCTATGCCAGAGCCACAGCAATGCCAGATTCGAGCTTCATCTGTGACCTATACCACAGATCATGGCAACACTGGATCCTTAACCCACTAAGTGAGGCCAGGGTTTGAACCCGAAACCTCATGGCTCCTAGTTGGATTTGTTTCCACTGTGCCATGACGGGAACTCCTCTTTCAGCTTTATTGAGCATGATAGAGATAGCCTAAGCCAGCCAGGGATATAGCTCATATAAGGGATACCATTCAGGGAACTGGACAGGGGGCACTGAGTAATTATATGATCATTTTGAATTTGTGTCTGTGTTTTTCCTCCTCTCATGCTCCAGACACAGATATCATCACATGAGCACTAGGAACTTTAGACTCTTCCTTCCCCTCTAAATTAAGCCATAATCCCAGTCCTCCTTTCAGTTTAAAAACTCAGTAGATTCTTGCTGTTCATCAAGGAAAGTCTCATAGAGCTCTGCCTAGAACCACTCATGTGATGGTCCAGGACCTGGGCCTAATTTTGCCCTTCTCTCACTCTCAGAACTGACCCCTCATTTACTCACTCGTTCATTCACTCACCTATTTGTCAATCCATCCACCTATCTACTCAGCCAGCCAACCAGCCATCTATCCATTCATCCATCCATCCATCCATCCATCCATCCATCCATCCATCCATCCATTCAATTCATTAGCCAGAAACTTTCCTTGAATACTAGATCCGTATATTAACACCTATTATACCTTCCTATGACTCTTTCCGATTGCTCAGTTCCGGACAGATGACTACTGCTAATGTGTCTTCTTTTCTGGGTAATGCTTTTAAGAGTGGCCAAGGGAATGTGAAGGCTTTGTGAGAGAAGAATGGAGAATGAAGGTATTTTTGGATAAAAGGTCTTTTCCAAAGAGGCCTCATGTAGGTCTTTTCCAAAGAGGCCTCATGTAGGACTTTGCTATTCCTCAAGGGTCACACTGCTTTCTCTGTCTTCCAGTGCCACTGAAATGAAAGTTACAGCTCACCTTCCCAGTGATATTAGTGACAGCTGGGCAGCACAACTTCTCTGCAGCCTTCCGTCACCACAGCTCATCTTGAAGCTCTGACTGCATGTTGCCAGTGTTTAAAATCAGAGTTTGGGGTGAGTGAATGTGGCAGGGGAAACCCTCCCTTGAGTTTTGATTATACCTAGGATTATTGGATATTAAGTTCGGAGAAATAAAGACATTCAAGAACATAAATGGGAGTTCCCGTCATGGCACAGTGGTTAACGAATCTGACTAGGAACCATGAGGTTGTGGGTTCGATCCGTGGCCTTGCTCAGTGGGTTAAGGATCTGGCGTTGCCGTGAGCTGTGGTATAGGTCACAGACATGGCTCGGATCTGGCGTGGCTGTGGCGTAGGCCAGCAGCTACAGCTCCCATTGGACTCCTAGCCTGGGAATCTCCATATGCCACAGGAGTGGCCCTAGAAAAGGCAAAAAGACAAAAAAAAAAAATAGCATAAATGTATGCTTGATCCCAGAAATGTGAGGAATCCACATCTTATGCCTCCTCTCCTTTGCCTTGAATGGATCCTGGCCCAGCTGCAGGGAGCCTCCTGGAATCCCTACTGCCATGAAGCCCTCAGAGCTAGGACTTCTCCACTCCTGAACTGACAGTGAAATAAAGGGCCTTCCGCTTTATCTGAGAGCCTACCAGAGAGCCTTGCCTGGCAAAGGCAGACTGGTGGGTGAGGAGGATCAGCAGGCACATAATGAGATGCTTCTGTGGATCAAATTACATGAAAGCCTTTGCAAATAGTTTTTCACCTTCACTTGGCAAATACAATCCCTGAGATCAGTTACTTTTTCTAAGGTGGCAAAATATTTCCCTCTTCAAATTCTATTTTTCCTCTTTCATCCTTTCACTCAATGCAGTGTGTGTTCTTCTAGAGGTTTTGAAATGTCAGATATTTGAATAAATACCCTCATTTCACTATCTTTCAATGTGAAGAAGTCACACTGAGTAGTATGATACACAATAAAGAATTTATTTATTTTTACTCTCCAAAAGTTTAGCAAAAAAACCTCAGCTCCCTGTGTTCTTTAACTTGAAAAAAAGAGTCATTTCCCAGAGTTCAGAGACCTTCAGAGATTGGTGCAGATCCAGTTCATATGTCCTTCTGCTTGTAGTCATCCGCCTGCTCCAGGGCTCATTTGGCAGATGGTTATATTAATACATACAGTCTGAATTTTTTTCTACTAAGTGAAAGTTTAATTGGAGCAGAAGAATAAATGAGAATAGCTGTAAAAAAATTAGAAGGTGATAGTAAATTCTCCCGGAGCAACCTTTATGTAGGGTCTCATGTCATTGACTGTGTCTGACTGTAGTTCTTTCAATAACTTCATAATATATCTCAGAAACATGTGGTATTTTTGAATGGACAGGTCAATCAATCTTTCAGTCTCAGCAATGAATTTTTCATAGTAATCAGAGAGTTGGTCTGAAAAATCCTGTAGTTTATATATGAACTGCTGGTGGTAATCAGAAATGATTTCCTTCATTGTGACAGCCCAGCTTTTAATTATTTCCTGAGCCCTGGAAGAAAGCTGTGCAATCTTCTCTTTCCCTTTTCCATCTGCATCAGCAAGGATGCTAAGATATTCCTGGATATCCTCCTGCACAAATTGTTCAACTTGACTTGAGAGTTGGGAAGCGAAGTCAGTAGCACTGACAGTGTATTTGGAATGGAAATCTTTAAGGACATCTACTAGGTTCTTGATCAGGTTGATGACCTTTTCTTCAAGTTCATAATATTTCACTGTCCAGCCAACCATACTTGGATCAAAATACTCTTTGCGAAGAGCCTTTATGTACTGATGGAGCTGCTGTAACTCTTGAGAAGCTTCCCAAAGTGTGTTTTGAATAAATTCATTAAGCATACCAAATGGAGAGTCTAGGTTTTCTTTCAGGAGTCTAAAACCCAATGGGGCATAAATGTTGAAAGTTGTGTTGATGTTCTGCTGGATATCATTAATGAAATCAGCCAATTTCTTCTCCTTTAAGCGTGTAAGTTCTTCTTCTATCTCTTGGAAAATGCCTTCTAGAAATATCTGAAGTTCACTTAGAATCTCTGTAATATTGATAGAGTGGAGGTCACTAAGTGCCTTTTGGACATCTTGTGATAAAGATTTCAACTGCTCCCCATACTCTGAGACTACATCTGTTAGTTGATACTTCACCGAATCAAAAGTAAATTTAATCTTTCGGGCCTTGTTTAGTTTAGATTTCTCCATCAGGTCTTGGAAATAGGAAAGCAGTATTTCTAACCCACTATGGATCTTTGAATATATCTGAGACAGTACCTCCCCTACCTCTGTCATGACCATGTTGCAGAGCTCATCTCCAGTGTAGTTCCTGGCTCTTCCTGGCAGCTGGAATCTGGTGAACTTAAGGGACTTGATCAATGAGTCAACTGCACGCTTGACTGTCACATTGTATTCCTGAGTGACTCCTATTACGCTGTCAAACACCTTATTCCGGAGTCCTTGGAAATCACCTTGATCCTCCTGAGCCAATAGTTTCTGGTATAGACTCTGGGCTCTGTCCTTCCACTGCTGGTAGGTTTTAGTGGTACCTCTGGCTATTTTTCGGAGTCCCCTGTCCACCTCATCAATCTGCCTCACGGCCCCTTGATACGCCTGATCCGCACTGTTCTGCAAGCCTTTCCTCAATTTTAAAGAAGCATCTCTCAGGTCGAGTCCAGTGTACTCCTGATGGTACTTGTTGACATAGTCATAAAATGCCCCCGTGGCCTTGGGCACATTGTCTTTGAGAGAGCGGAGCAGTTCGGACACTGCTTCTTCTTCCCAGTTAGCTTTGATCTGCACGTCCTCATCTGATTCCAAGTCTCTTTTTTCAATTTTGAATATGTTGAGTTTTTTATCTGGAGAGGACTAAAACCAGCAGGAAAAGGATGAAAAGAACATGTTTTCAGTTATCTTGACTACATAATATACTATACTAAAACTTCATTAGCAGTTAAAAGTAAAGATCAGAAGATCTTTCATATTCTGGATGGCGGTTTATCTTTCATGTGTCAGTTCATGTGTTTGTCTTACGGTTAAACAAATCCACTCTTGTTTGTTCTTCTTTAATACATGCCCCAGAAAGGATAAAATCATGTAAGGCATTTACACAGTGACATTTAACATTAAAGCCTTTCTGGGGCTGAAGATCAGAAGAGAAGGAGAAGGAGGAGAAGGTGGAAGAGAAAGAGACCGGAAAGGACTAATTAAGAGAAAGGAGAAGTAACAAGATAGAAAAAAGTCCAGAGCCCATCAGCAGAGATCTAGAAGACCAATATCAAAAGCCATTTATCCTTCAGGGCTGTGACAAACTTTAGTAACAGAATGTGATTTTTCTTCTCCTCAACCAATGGCATCTTTGATTTAATCCTGGCAGAGCATGTAAAGTATGTGAAAGAAATTTGGCATATCTCATCTAATATTTCTATTGTGCGGAAGAATTTTGAAGCCTCACATACTCTAGAAACTGTCATCAAACTGTACTCAGGATGTGGCAGAGTTTGTTCAGATCTAGGTGATGAGGTATGACCCTTACCTTTCTTTTTTTTTTTTTAGTTGTTTAACCAATTAATATTTTTATTTTTAGTTGATTTACAATGTTGTGCCAATTTCTGCTGTACAGCAAAGTGATCCAGTCATACATATATACATTATCTTTCTAGAGTTGCCCAAATGTAATAAAATAGTAGTGGTAGTATGAGGTCATGTGTGCATCCAATAAAATCAATAAAAGACTCCTAGTGCTTTCTGGAAAATAGTTTCCCAGAAGAGAACTTCAACCTGCTCATTGCTTGTGTTTTAGTTAGGGACAGTCCTGAGGTAAGACTCTGTATGGACTCAAATTTATCTGCCTGTCTTTTCTCTTCGCTCTTTGGGTGTGTAACCCACTAGATGGGACTCACCTGAGGGCGGTAGTAGAGGTTTGATTTCAATGAGGTATTAATGTTTTCCTGTTCTAAGGCCACAGTGCCTATGGCTGGGGAGGCTAGTGAGGAGAAGAGATGGTTCTTGCTTTGTTGGTAGCGCAGATAAACATCAGTTAATGTTGGGCTTGTGATGTTAAGGATAATCTTTCCATCCCAGTATCTGAAAGCAGAAAAGCAGATGGACCATCATGAAAGTGGCATGGAAAGGACAAATATCACAACAATTGAAAAAGACATGCAGATAAAAGTTTCAGAGTTCCCATCGTGGCTCAGAGGAAATGAATCTGACTAGCATCCATGAAGTCACAGGTGTGATTCCTGGCATTGCTCGGTGGATTAAGGATCTGACGTTGCCATGAGCTGTGGTGCAGGTCACAGACACCTTGGATCTGGCGTTGCTGTGGCTGTGGTGTAGGCCAGCAGCTGCAGCTCCAATTCGACTCTTAACCTGGGAACCTCCATATGCTGCAGGTGTGGCCCTAAAAAGACCAAAAAAGAAAAGAAAGAAAGAAAAGTTCCATACTCAAGTCCATGATATTTGCCATTTTCTTCATATTCTGCACTAAGGTCACGATGTGCAAATGATCCTTTAGTCGAACAGACTAACATGCCATCTTCAATTTTGTGTGTCCCCACAACTGTATGGGAGAGATTTTATATTTCATTAGATTAATAACTGTAGGACGTAAACATTTTCCTTGTGAAAACAGAATTCTATCTTAATTAAGTGTATTATATGTTTGAAACATGAAGTCCTCATTAAAAAAATAGTTAAGGAGACATTATTAGTCCTAAAATGATTACAGAAAAATCTATTTTCTCTGAATGTATTCCTCTAGATTATCAGTAGGTTTTCATCAGGACAGTTTTTGCATGTGGGTTATGTATGTAGCTCCTTTCCTCTTCTCTTAAATTTTGCTATAGGGAGCAATTTTGCCTCTAGTCATATCTGAATACCTAAGTTATTTATTCACAACTCTTGCTGAAGAAATTCAGCATGTAGGAGAGGGGTCAGGAAATTTCCTTACCGTTTAGGTCATATTCCAGGAACTGAATGGTGGAGCTGCATGTGGAATCCAGGAATGTTTCAACACGATCTTCTTTGTTTTTCAAACCAGCACTCCAAGTGGCATTATACAAGGGAGAGGCCACTCCAAAACGTGCAGTCAGTGTTCCAAAGGAAGGCAGGGAAATTCCAGCAGGCACAGAAAACTTAATGGAAGGAATCTCAATAGTCTGTTCAGGCATGGTGACAGTCGGTACCTCAAAGTCTGCAATGTAGCTGGCCACCACATCTAGGTCCAAGACAGCACTCCCAACTGAAATACTTTTTGGAAGGGTGAAGGGGGACACAGTTAACTGATATGCAGGCACAGTTACCTCAAAAAAGGGAACCGAAGAGGTTTCTGGATTAGAATATTGCGTTAACACATCAACTTTGGGGAATTTCACTTTGGGTAGTGTTGGTATGTTGAGCGAAAATGACGAAGTACTTAGCTTCTTGTAGATTTTTATTTCACTAAAGTCAAGCGTGTAGGATGGAAACCGAAGATCTGTAAATGGGACTTGGAAAGCAGGTGTGACATGGGCGGATTTTAGATTATTTAGTTTTAGTCCAGGAATAATGAATTTATCAGTCAGTTCTTGCACGGGTATAGAAACAGGATAAGCATTGGGGTTTTTGGTGTATACAAGGGCAGTTGAAGCACGGAGATACTGTTTCCTATTAATGCTGGTGGTGACATCCAACTTTAGGAGGTCCCACAAGCTCATGTCATAAACTGGTAGGACAGTATATTTGAGGAACGACAGGTAACCTTCTACAGAGCCTGAGATGTCAAAGCGTGCTTCTTCTTTGTCATTGGAAAGCTGTAGATTGTTCTGGAGAGACCCAGAATGAACCTGAACCTGACTTTTCCAGCTGATTTTCTGGTTCTCAGTGTTAGCATTCAGGGATACCTCCTGACTAAGATAATGGATATTAAGGAGGGAACTGGGCTGACGTGTATGGACCTGAACGAGGGCTGCTATATTCCACGGGGAGAGTTCCAGGGTGGCTTTGCTTGTATGCTCTCCAGATGTTAAAATGAGGCCCTCCAGCTGTAAGTGGTTTTTTGTATGGTGTTCCCAGATGGTGTATATGCGTAGAAGAGTGGCTTCTCCAGCAAAATTTTCTTTTACTTCAAGGTTCCAGATATCATCAACTTTGGAAGCCCCTTGAAGCTTCACAGAAGATCGAGTACCCTTGGAATTCACATAAGTGCTGGCCTCACTGGCAAGAGACCCTGAATATACCCGTGAAAGGATGGAACCCTTGACGTCTCCTTTGGTAGACATCTCAATAGAAAAGTAAGAGGTAAGGCTTTCTAAGCTGAGCTTGTGATCAACTGCCCCTGCGGCAGTAGAGTGCAGCTTGGGGGAATTGAAATCATACTTTAATTCAATGGATGAAGAGATGGTAGGTTTTGATTTGGTGTTTCCTTTAAGTTCTTGCTTGAAATTCATTCTCAGAATTGGAAGTTGGACTCTTGCAGTTGTTGTCAACGATGCATCCACATTTTTCTTGGTGAAGCTAATGGTACTGTCATGATTACCTTCCATGAACTTATTACTCAGAGACAAAGCTGTGGCTAACTTTAACCCTCTCTTTCTCATCAAACTTGAGGTGCCCTCTAATTTGTATTGCAGGGCGTCAATAACAGAAGAAGAGAAAGTAAGAAAATGAGCAACAATATTTGACTGGTTATAAAGTCCGACATTGGTATTCAGTGTGATGACACTTGATTTAAAGGAAAAATCATAGGTAATATTGCCCATGGCTGGAATCAAAATTTTGTTTGAGGTACCTGATACCGCCAACTCTGGAAGAGAAATCTGAAGAATATTCCTAGGCACATCAAGGGCTGGCAGCTCTAGGAACTGCAGGCCTAAGGTGTATGAGGGCACGGAGATGCCAGAACCCAGAATGATGATGTTTGGGGTGCTAATCTCTTTGGGGATCACATAGCCAAATGTCAACATCTTCACTGTGAATGGAGACACTTCAATGTTGATAACTGGAATAGTGTAGCCAGGAATTTGAAAGGTCCTGGGTTGCTGGTCGAGGGGTTTTTCAACCTTGTACTTATCAAATGTAATTTTTATTTCATTATAGGATTCAGTAAAAAAATCTAATGCCTTGTCCCTGACTGTCTCAAAATGCCTGTTGAAGGAATTGATGTTTCGATTGATAAATGCATAAAATACGTCCAGAGGATTTGGGATGGAATGCTTGTCTTTGTTTTTCTTATACTGAGCCTTAACACTTAAATCAAATGATTGCTTTGTTGTTTTCAAGAATTCCTTCAAGCCTGTCTTTTCCCATAAGGAGATATCTTTCACCTGGGGAACTGTGAGCCTTGTGTAAGGTAGAGTCATTTCAGGGATTGTTAAAGGAATGTTTAGGAAATCCAGGTTGGCTTCTCCATTTATTCCTATGTGGGCCTCGGTGCTTCTCTCATTGTTTACAGCAGAGAAATTTTGATTGTACTTATACTGATTGAACCTGGCACTCGCTTGCCAACTTGCTTGCTGAGCACTAGGACTCAGAAGCAGTGCATAGTTATTCAGGAAGTCTATCTTCCCTGTCAATTTTAATGGAAAACTAACTCTCAAATTCCCCTCATTGATTGTGGATGCAGTAATCTCAAGTGGCTGTGCTGAAAAGAAAAGAGAATTTTTCAAAGTTCCAATAACTTTTCCATTTAAATGAGCATCATGGTTGCCAGTTATCTCTGCTTTCCTTTCTCTAGGTAGGACCATGCCTTTAGCAGTTAGGACACTGCGGCCCACGTACTGACACTCAGCTTGTGAGTGGATTTCAAATTTGGAAAATTTGAGGAAGGCAGATTCATACACCATACTTTGGTTTACTCTTAGGTGTTTGCTTCTGATCTCGTTAGACAATCCAAAGGAAGTAATGGGTCCTTCCACAGTAAAGCTGATTTGTGACTCATGCGTTCCCTCGTCCGAGAATCTGTGGCATGCCAATTTCCAGGACCCTTTCCCAGAAGAACGCCATGCTATGTGGCTAGCTTCCAGCAGGGTTTTGATTTCAC
Source organism: Sus scrofa (assembly GCF_054392235.1). Classification (NCBI taxonomy): domain Eukaryota; kingdom Metazoa; phylum Chordata; class Mammalia; order Artiodactyla; family Suidae; genus Sus; species Sus scrofa. Next base: position 129,534,234 of record NC_139385.1, on the reverse strand, counting down.
TGCGCAGGTCGGCCTGACTTGAGAAGTCCAGTTTGGGGATGTTCAATTCGTGGAAGTACTTTGTGTTGCTGTTCAGGGTAAGCTGATTATTTACCTTGAGGAGCACATCATTACTAAGTTTCAGTGTATTTTTTCCTGTGTATAAACCTGCCACAGTGTTTGATTTTCCCTCAATAGAATTTCCAACAAATAGCACTTCACTGCCGTGCTCTGTTTTCAGGTACTTGCTGGAGAACCTCACAGATTCCTTCAGAACTAGCGGATTGATCTCAGGGTCTGAAAGTTGTGCATTTGCTTGAAAATCAAAATTAAGAACTTCAAATTTAGATTCTCCTTTGGCAGTGAAGGAAGCCTCCATCTCTGCCGTGTTCTCTGAAGTAGTTATGTTCTGAATGTTAGCATTTGCCTCTAATATGAGAAGGGGAGACTGGATTTTCAAAATGCCGTGCAGCTTGCCAAAAGCAGGTACTTCAACTGTGTGTGGGATGTGGGGAAGCTGGAATTCTGGTATGTGAAGGTCAGAAACTTGGAAATCTGTAAGGTTGAGGTTGGGGATTACAAATTCTGGAATTCTGATTTCTGGTAAATACAAGTCTGGTAGAGTGATTCTAGCAAGCATGGTTTCTACCCCATTCAGATCCCTCAGGTATACTTCCGGGACTGGCCACTGCAGCTCACTGTTAAGCATTTGATCAATGGTTCTGATGATCTTTGCTTTTATTTCCACCAAGTCAATTGTAAAGGAGGGGACGTGGAAGGTATTGAGGACAGTAAATTCTGGCGTGGAAAACCTGGATGGGATTTCGATGTCTTTCAACTTTTTGAAGTTTATCTGTACCGATGGAATCTTCAGATCTGTCAGAGGGACGATGAAGTCAGGGGTCTGATATGTGGCCTCCTGAAGAGCACGGAGACTGACTTCAAAGGCAGGTAGGGTCCCAAAGGTGGTCTGGATTTCAGGAACAGTGAACCCTTGTTCTACCAGTGCTTTCAGGTTTTTGGCCCAGTCTTGGATAGAATACTGCTCTGCAAAGTCAGTAAGGTTCTTAGCAGCGAGATCCCACCAGTCAGAGATGTAAGTGACAAGCGTGCTGTAAACCTGGCCAACCAGGAACAGGTATCGCTGGATTTCCTGCTGCACGTCCATTTGATACATTCGGTCTCGTACATCTTCTAGGGTCTCGTGGAATTTGGCTTTCATGTGAACTATGGGTGTTGAACTTAGAGTTCCCTGTAACCAATCAAAGAATAAGGTTATTTTGGTGGCCTTTAGGTTTTCCAGATGGACTGAGATCAAGGCCTTGATGTCTTCTGACAACAGTTTGAGTGCTGTAAATTTCTGTGGAAGTTCTAGAGCCTGAATTTTGCCGTTGATTCTTTGAGTCACCTCATGAAGGTTCTTATTGGTTTCATCTAAAAAATGGTGGTAATCAAATGACCTTAATCTCTTTACCAACATGTCAAGGAATTTGTTTACTTCTTCAATTAATTGTTGGAAAGACAATGCTTCAAGCTGCTTGAGAGTGTCATCAATAAACCAGGTCAGTGTCTCAAGAAGATCTTGTATCTTGACTTGTTGTAGGATACTGCTTAGTTTCTGAACAGTCTCCTGCAGCTTATATTGGTGGGCCAAGTGCACTGAATTGTCCATTAAAACCTGAATGTGTTCATCTATTTTGTACATCTTAATTAACTCATGGACCATGGCTCTGAATGCATTGATTTCCTTAGTTACTTCAAAATCTTCAAAAAGACTTTTAACACAGTATTTGACATGCTCAATAACTTCCTTTATTTCTTGGAATGGTATTGTAGTTCTCAACTGATCTAAAAGCACTCTGGCATCAATATCTTCAACCTGTTGTTTTAACTTCTCAGCAAGGTGCTGAATGTCTATGTTCTGAATCTGGGCCTTGAGTTGTTGCAGTTTTTCTTGTATCCAGAGTCTGATTTGATAATTAATATTCACATTTTGAAACCAAGATGCAGTACTGCTTCTAGTTTTGTTAAAGCCAATCTTTTCAATAAACAAATGCAGATCGTGGATTTTTTTTACTAAATTTACATGGATATGATAACGTTCATCAAGAATTTTCAATGTTGCAATGATTTCATCAATAATCCTAGCAATAGCTGTCTTAAAATCATGTAAATCATAATTATCTTTAATATACTGATCAAATTGTATCACATATGTTTGTAGCTGAGTTAGTTTTTCATTAAGGTTGATTTTGGCATTGTCTAATGCAATTCGTACATCATTTTCTGTAATTCTATAATCTTCCATGAAATCACTTAGTTTCTTTTTGGCACTCAAAACTTGTCTTTCCCAACTGAATGTACTCAGATAATCATTAACTTGCTGTGGGAATTTGTCCAAGGCTGCTCCATATTTCCTCATGGGTTGATTAATGTTGATGTGTTTCAATTCTCTCTGTATAGCTTCCAGTGCAACTATACCAACTAGGCGAGTCTTCTCAAAGTATTCTGGCAAGATGTTAAAGAATGGCAGGTTGATGGTATGATGATTTTGATTCTTATCATATTTTACAGAAGCAACAACAGTGAATTCTTGGGGCTGGTCCACAGTATCCCTCATTTCTAAAGCATCAATTACATTGATGGGCTCACTGAGTAAGAGCGGCACTGTAATTGTGGAGTCCAGCACAGTGAGGTCAGCTAGGCCTCGTCCATTGAGCTCAACACCAACTTTGTCTTTAGTGTTGTAGGCATCAAAGTTCTGGCTGTATTCATTTTGGTTCAACTGGGTCTTGAGTTTCCAGGTGCCTGTCTGCTCGGCCAGAGTGAGCAGGGCACTGACTTTGTGATCCAGAGCAGTATTCATGCTCCTCCTGGACAGGAGATGGTGACTTGTGGATCCTTTGTAATCATGAGAGAAAGTAAATGCCAGAGGTTCAGCTTTCATCAGGAATTTGCTATACAGCTGCCCAGTGTGCTGTCCCCAGAGAATCAGTTTCCCATTGCCACTTGTATGTGTGTCGACGGTTATTGTGAATGGGGCCATTGCAGAGTGGAAAACATTGCTGAAATGCAGTGAGTCGGAATTGTAGTTTGTACTGATATCAACCGTTGAAGCTAGCCCAGCGATGTTTGTGTTGAGCCGATGGCTAAACTCTGTGCCCTGAACCTTAGCTATGGTGTCTGCTTTATAACTTGCTGATAAGTCAGCATAAGAAAGAGTGTAGATGTGCTTTATTTCATTATTTTCATAGGCTCCTTTTATGGTCCCACCCACATTCAGCTTTAGAGGTTCTAGTCGTAAATTTCCTTTGTTGGTCATATCCAGAGTGTTGAATTTCAAGTCATTGTTTAAGGTAGTTACCAGAGAATAGGGCTGTAGCTGTAGATTAAAATTTTGCTTATAAAACTTGTCAGAGCTATAAATGTTGTCAAGTTTGGAAGAGAAGTCCAGTGATAACCCTGCAATATTCAGACTATTTGAGTAGTCAAGTTTCATTTCAGCATAGGAGCCCATCATGTCATTTGAAAGCTTAAGTCCCTCCTGGTTGATTCTGAAGTTGAAAATGTTTTTGCTGTCGACACCCAGAATCATGGCCTGGTAAGCACTTCCCAGTGATACCTCTGCGAGGGCAGCTTTTCCATCTAGACTGAATTTTGCATTGTGTTCCCTGAAGCGGCCATTTGTTGTTAATTTCAGAGATGCCCCAGAGAGGCCGAGCGCGGTGTTGAGTTCATTCTCCAGCACCAGGGGACTATACTTCAGGTTGGTCGTTGCACTGGTAGATAGTCCATCTTGGGTAATTCTTAGTGTTGCCTTGTGAGCCCCACTATTAATTTTGTCAGTGCCCAAGATGTCAGCATTTAATTCAAGACCATGGGAGTTCAGTGATCCAGAAAGAAGGGTGAAGAACCTCAGTGCCTTGTAGTTAGCCTGATACTCAGAACGCAGCAGTGCACTTTGTTTAGAGAAGGTCAGGTCCACCTTGTTGGAAGTGGCGAAGTCCTCATACTTCCCATTGGTGTCAGATTTCAGACTCAGCTCATAGTTCTCATATTTCAGGGAAGCAGTGTTTTTCATAAGGCCCCCTTGCAGGTCAGAGGTGGAGGTGAGGGAGACGGTTCCATCCTCATATCTTCCTGTTATCTGGTTGGTGCCCTGGAGATAGGACGAGTTAAATCTCAGGTTGGATTCTCCACTTAGTCGGCCAGTGGTAGGATCCTTCTGGTAAGACAGGTCGTATGTGCCCTTAGTGTAGAATGAAGAGGCTCTAAACTGGCCATCAATCTTGACTTCTTTGACATACACATGCTGTTTCTTTTTTGAGTCCAAATGGACTGAAGCAGATATCTGTGGTCCCCAGGCACTAGATGTGTCGAAGGTAAGCAAACCTTTTGAGGCTGGATTATTTCCGGTGTTTTCTGTGTAACTGAATCGGACATTTGAATCCAGAAATTTGTGGTGGAAAGACCCATCACCTGATAACGTAAATGCATTCCTGCGGTCACACGTGGTTTTTCCAGATCCTGGCATAAACATCAAAACACATTGGTTAAGTGAGGTAATACATTTCCAAAAAAACTTATATGTTGAAAGTCCTTCAATAATAAAGTCCCATCAGTCTGGGCCAGTTGTACCACAGTCTCCCCCATCTGCAGCATGAGCATAAAACCTGATAGCTGAAGGCATTCCTCTAGGAAGCCTTCCCTAACCACCACAGACTTTGTTGGGTTCCCCTGCTAAATTCCTCCACTGTACCTTATACACTATACCCTGTCACAGCATCTCTCACAATGAATTCGAGTTACCAGTTTATCTGTCTGTTTTCTCTCTTATTTGGTAGTAGAATACTTGATAGATATTTTGTGTTTAACAAATATTTCTAAAAGAAGGAAGGGAGGAAGAAAAGGAGGAAGGGAGGAGGGGAAAAATATAGGCTTCCAAGAAGCAAGAAAAATATCTGTAAGAAAGCCCAAGTATTTCCCTTCCTAGAGGAGGCTATCCCACTGGTACGTGCAGTGAATTAGCTCTGTGCACCCACTCCTTGAGCACAGCTCACCTTGCACACTGTAGGACAGCAGGTCAACCACAGAGTCAGCCTTCACGTGGTACTGAGCCTGAAGGCTCCAGTGCTGGTCTGTGCTGGTGTTGCCGCCGGTATAGGAGGCAGACCAGTTGTACAAGTTGCTGTAGATATTTGTGGAGAGGTCTAGCACACCCATGAGAGGCACCTGCAATTGATACAACTTGGGGATGGTGAAAGTGGGGATGCGGACTTCTCGAGATGGCAAATAGAATCCCACAGGCTGGAAGCTGAGGGCTGGTGTCCAAATTGTCTCTAACATCTTTAGATCTTTGGAGGATTTGCCACCAAAAGGCAGAGGGATCTCAATATTCACACTGTTCTGGTTCAACGTGTATTTGATCCGACCATCACTGAAATGAAGAGCAGAGACAGCACGCCCACAGTCAGACAGCAAGAACTCAAAGCTCTCTGCCACCTGGCCTTCCAAGCAAGAGTGCACATGCCCCATTCCCAAGTCCCTGCTCTTCACTGCACTGCTCCTCATGCTGCTCCCCATGCCTGGAGTCCCTTGGATTTAGCCTCTGCCTACCAAATCCTCAAACCTATTCAAAACCCATCCAAGGGCTCTGTCCTTATTACCACCATCCTGTCTAAGTCATAGTTAATTCTCATCTTATAATGACACAGTCCCTTACACCTAACTCAAAGAGCATGTCAAAATCCTGTGGCTATAATTAGCACTTATGTGCTCAGTTTTTTGTTTGTTTGTTTGTTTGTTTGTTTGTCTTTTTGCTATTTCTTTGAGCCACTTCTGTGGCATGTGGAGGTTCCCAGGCTAGGGGTCTAATCGGAGCTGTAGCCGCCGGCCTACGCCAGAGCCACAGCAACACGGGATCCGAGCCGCGTCTGCAACCTACACCACAGCTCACAGCAACGCCGGATCGTTAACCCACTGAGCAAGGGCAGGGACCGAACCCGCAACCTCATGGTTCCTAGTCGGATTCGTTAACCACTGCGCCATGATGGGAACTCCTATGTGCTCAGTTTTGAGTGTCTATGCAGCGTTTTCCTGGGGAGAAGGATTATGTCTTATCCAGCTTTTATCTTCTCATTGTACCTAGTTGTAGCATTGCACATTGGACACATAATTGCTAAACTGCATTGAGGCTACTTGATATGTGGAAAGGGCACCTGTGTGGGAGTCAGTTGCCCTGGGTTCTAGCGCTAGCTGCCACTCATTGCTGACATTACATCAGTGAGTTTGCTTTCTCAGTTTCAGTGACATTAATCTGTGTAGCGAGGATAATAGTATGCCTTCTGCTGATTTCACAGAGCTGGCCTAGGATATGAAATGAGAAAAAAAATACCTAAAAGCACTCTGCAGTCTTTTCAATACTGTGCACATACAAAGGATGATTATGACAACGCATAAGAAGAAATGGACAGAGGAGTTCAAGTGTTGTAAACAAATCAACTGTTCTTCACGTGACTCCATCAAGGGCAGGAGGCTGCCTATCCAGGATCCTGACATTCAGAAGGGAGATACTTAATAAGGCCCTGTCCAATTCTAAGGTCCCCTGGTGCTGCCTTTTCAGCACAGCACAGAAAAGACCGATGTTCAGAAACACTAGCAGTGAAGGAAGAGGTTCCTGGGTCCTCTGAAGCTGCCACTTTTCTCTCTTCATCTTTGTCTCTTTGTCCATATGAGTGCTTTGGTGAGTTTTAGCCCTTTCGCACACTCATGTAGTGGATTAAACTTTACTGTTCAGTCATAGACTATGGAAAAGCCCCTGTGACACAGGCCCCTTGTTTTCTTCACCCTAAAGATAACACGAGAACAGTCGATCTACAACAGACAGTATTCTTTTCAGCTCATGCTCTGATTTTTAAATTTTCATGACAGATATCAAAGCATCACACATATTTCTGTGAATTCAGAAGGGGCTCGAGCATTTTAAAGTCTGACTTCCCCATGAAGATGATACTATATTGTTAAAATGACATATTCTCTAAGAATCTGCCTTCATTCCATGCCCAGTGGCTGTTCTGACTCTCTGAGCCCAACAGCAATCTTATAGTTAATTCTGCCAACCACTCTTGAATTCTTCACAGTTATGAGCATATCCTGATCCTGAACATAAGGGGAGTTCACTTACAACGGAGGAATACTGAAAGGCTTTCAAATTCAGGTTGTAGAGAATAGGACATCTTAGGATGAATGTATTAGAATCCATCAATTACTTTCTTAGGTTTTGTTTGTTTGTTTTGACTGGGTTGGTGTTCACATTCTGACCTCATATTTAATTCTGCAAAAATGCCACAGTGTTTGTACTGCAGTTACTAACCTTAAAATGATTAAATTATTTCCCTTAAAAATGTAAATTTTAAAAAAGTCTAAATCATGCTCAGCCAAATCCTCCATTTACTTTTCATGGTTCAAGTAATTTTTCTAGTTCTTTTTTTTACCTTTTCAAGAAGAGCTTTTCTGGAATGTGGATGTGTGGCAGTTGCATTTTCTGGAGGTACAACTCTTGGAGGCCACTGAGATGATCTTGTAAATTCTGGGCATAAGGAAGATTCCTAGATGCTTCCTGAAGCCATGTATTTGTTGCCTACAAAATAATAGAAGTTTGAAGAGCAGCGGGCATGGAGGGCATCAAATCACAATTACTAGTAGGTGATAATCCATATTTGACAGACTGACCACTAAGCAGGATGGTGTAATGACAACTAAAGAAATAAATCATAAAAATATGAATTTCATTTATCCAGTCATGAATCTATTCCTATATTTTATAAAAGCAATATATATCATAGTCAAATCCATGGTCAGTGTCCTGAAGCTCCCTGTGATATCTTAAAGCACAGGAAACTCTTCTGCTTAGGAGTATTCATTTGGTATGGATCACATAGAGCCTGTGTAACTGGGTAACCATGCACCTATGAATGTTTCCTTTTCTCTCCAGGAATTCCCTGGGGGTAGGAAGTGTTGTCTTATCCATCTTTGCATAGTCTCCTTCACCTAACTCAGGGTTGAGTTAGCATAAGAGCTAAGTAATCAGCTCTTATGATGAGTACTTACACCTATTAATTTGGAACCCATGTGCCGGAAAGTCATGTCTGTTTGAGGAACTCTGTGATCCAGGAGACTCTTGGCATACGTGTGCAAGCTTTTAGGGTAATCAGAGAGATCCACAGGGAAATTGGAAGCTGCTTTTTTAGTATCCATGTTGGTGCCTGCGTTCCATTCAAATTCAATCTTTTCTTCATCTGAAAACACACACATGAAATAGTTGTCAGTAATACCTGGTCAGCCCCTACCTGAGGCTGTTGGCATTGTACTTATGTACACGATGCTCACATGGGGAAGAGGAACATACCGTAACGCCACACTACCCTCTTGGAAATTGTTGAGCCATACGCTGTAGCAGATGAGTCCATCTGGAGGAGTAGTTTGGAGGGAGACCAGTGGGTGAGGATATCACTTCTGGCTTCTGCTTGCAAGCGTGGTATGGAAATAACACCTTTGATTCTGCCTTCTTCCTTCCTTTCATAACTATCGGGGTGGGGCGGGGGGAGGGGGAGAGTCAGTTGACATCAACGACTATTCCTTCTAAGGAGACAGGCAGGATTAAACACAAGTTCCGTTTGTGGCGATGAAAATGAGATCCATAAAGACATGACCAGAGACTAAACTTCTTAACTTGTATAGCTAACTCAGCATAAATTCAGGACTTTCCAGGGAGGTATGGGAGAAAGGTTTTCAAAAACTATTTGAATCCTGCTCTTCCATTTATTAGCTCTATTGCCTTAGAAGAATTTATTTAGCCCCTCTGAGCTACCATTTCCTTATCTATAAAACAGGTAAACTCACACTTATCTTGCAGTTTATTATGAGGACTGAGATAATTTCTTTAATGCACTCAGTACAGTGTCTGATGAATAGTAAGTTTCCAGTGAGTGACAGGCAGATCCAACTGGGCATGTGCAGAGGGTCAGAATGTTGAGGGTTCTATTTGCCCCTTACACTGCAGAGCACAGATACCCTTGGTCTGGTCAGCTACAAAGCTGAAAAGGAAGAACAGAGAAAGCCAGGAAGGCCCGTAGCTAGACTCAGAGCCCCTTGAAGCTTCCTTACCTCACATGGCCGGTGAGTGTGACCTCAGTGATCTTCTTGTTCTGTAGGTCCAGGGTGAGCTTGTAAGCCTTTTTTTCCATGGTAGATTTTTCACTAACTCTGAGGATTGTCCCAAGCTCAATGTCAAAATCTGGAATTTGGATTTCACTGGACAAAGTCTTACTCTGCCGGTTATATCTGAACATCATAGTAGCCTTGGTCTGCTTCACACCTGGAAGAGGATTGAAGAGAATCGAGATGTTTATTCAGAAGTTCCCATCATGGCTCAGCAGTACTGAACCCGACTAGTATCCATGAGGATGAGGGTTCAATCCTTGGCCTTGTTTAGTGGGTTAAGGATCAGGCTTTGCCATGAGATGCAGTGTAGGTTGCAGATGCGGCTCAGATCCCATGTTGCTGTAGCTGCAGTGTAGGCCTGCAGCTTCAGCTCTGATTTGACCCCTAGCCTTGGAACTTCCATAGGCCACAGGTGCAGCCCTCAAAAAAGAAAGAAAAAAAAAGATGTTTGTTCAGAAGCTATGTTTAGAAAGGAAAGAGAAGGAGGTGCAATGCTGAGGTGCAATGAGATAGGCAGCATCTCTGAAGTTCCAGGACATAGGTTTGATCCCTGACCCTGCACAGTGGGTTAAGGGATCTGGTATTGCCACAGTTGTGGCATAGATCAAAACTGCAGCTCTGATCTATTGTTGCCATGGGAAATCCATGTGCTGCAGGATGGCCAAAAGATAAATAAACAAACAAATAGAAAAAAAAGAGAAAAGGAAAGAGGAAAAAGGGCATAGGAACTGCAAGTACTTAAATGAGAACACAGCTCAAGATTTTACCTTAAGTTTTAAATGGTGTGATACCTGTACATTGGTTCAATCTGTAAACATTGATTGCTTGCTTATCACAGGCCAGGCACTGCTCTTGGTGCTGGGAGTCCCTGCCCTCATGGAGCTGACATTCTAGTGGGAGATGTACAGACAGTAAGCAAGTACATTATTTATGTCAGGTGGAAATAAATGTTAGGAAGAAAAGTAAAACTGGATAAGATGATAAGGGACAGGAAGGGATAGAAAATGTGTGACTTCACGTGTGGTGGTCAGAGAAGTTCTGACACGGGGCTGAGGGGTGGGGTATGTGGGTAGAGACTTGAATGAAGAGAGAGGCCGAGCCAGGCTGCATCCTGCGGGCAGAGCCTTCCAGGCACAGGGAGTCAGAAATGCAAAAGTCCTGATGTGGGAAAAAGGGAGCATATTCAGGGAACTGTAAGGGCTCAGTGTCCCTCTGTGTCAAGCTGACATGGCATCTCTGTATGATTCTCTGTCTACAACCCCCTTCCTGGGCTCTTGCCACCCCTGCCCTGACTTCTCTCCCCAACTCCTCCTCTTTTTGTCACAAGATTCCCATGTTTCCTTCAACTCACAGGGTGTCCATTTTATATCTTTTGCAAAATTGTTACATGACATTTTTTCATTATGCACCCCATGCATGCACCCCTTTTCCTGTGGGTTTTGTCTTCTTAGTTTAATTATGTGACATATTATTAGTTTAATTTTGCGACATATCATTCCTACAGAAAACAATTTCCAAACCAGATGTCTAAGCTTCCCCATCCCCTGAAACCCGCTGCCTCAGTAGCTGCCTTTCCCATCTCAGTAAATGGCAACCCCATTCTTTTTGCTCAGACCAAAAACGTTCGAGTCATCCTGATTGCCTTTATTCTTATACTGAACATCCACTGTATCAGTGAAGTCAGTCTGCCGAATCTTCAAAACAGGCCAGAATCCAATCACTTCTCAGATCTCCTTCGCCACCACTCTCATCCAAAGCGCCACCGTCTCTGGCAGGGATCACTGCTAACGGCCTGCATCCTAGTTTCTCTACCCTTATCCTCCCTGAAGTCTACACAGACATTAATCAAATAGTAGCTTCTTCAAAAGTAAAGAAATGGGACCTCATCAAACTTACAGCTCTTGCACAGCAAAGAAAACCTTAAATAAAATGAAAAGACAACGTATGGAAGTGGAGAAAATATTTGCAAATAGATGCAACTGACAAATGGAAATTTGTTAACTTCTAAAATGAACAAATAGCTTATACAACTCAGTATCAAAAAAAAAAAAAAAAGAAAATCAAAAATGGTCAGAAGACCTAAACAGACATTTCTCTAAAGAAGACATACAGATGGTCAACAGGCATATGAAAAGATGCTCAACAGCGCTAACTGTTAGAGAAATGCAAATCAAAACTACAGTGAGGTAACAGCTCACACTGGTCAGAATGGCCATCTTCAAACAGTCTATAAACAATAAATGTTGGACAGGGTGTGGAGAAAAAGGAACCCTCCTACACTGTTGGGGGGAATGTAAATTGTTGCAGCCACTATGGCAAACAGTATGGAGATTCCTTAAAAAACTAAAACTAGAGTTACCATATGACCCAGAAATCCCAATCCTGGATATATATCTGGAGAAAACTCTAATTTGAAGAGCTATATGCACCCCAATGTTCATAGCAGCACTACTTCAAGAGCCACTACTGAAGCAACCTAAATACTCATTGACAGGTGAATGGATACAGAAGAGGTGGTATATGTACATATGTATACAATGGAATAGTACTCAGTCATAAAAGAATAAAATATTGCCATTTTCAGCAACATGGATGGAACTAGAGATTATCATACTAAGTGAAGTAAGTCAGACAGAGAAAGACATATCATATGATGTCACTTACATGTGGAATCTAAAAAAAATGATACTTGGGAGTTTCTGTTGTGGTGTGGTGGAAATGAATCTGACTAGTATCCATGAGGATTCAGGTTTGATCCCTGGCCTCGATCAGTGGGTCAGGGATCCAGCATTACTGTGAGCTGTGGTGTAGATTGCAGATGAGGCTCGGATCCCACTTTGCTGTAGCTGTGGCTGTGGCGTCGGCCAGCAGCTATCGCTGATTTGACCCCTACCCTGGGAACTTCCATATGCCATGGATGAGGCCCTAAAAACCAAAAAATAAAAAAGATAAAAATATGATACAAATGAACTTATTTACAAAACAGAAACAGACTCCCAGACATAGAAAACAAACTTAACGGTTACCAAAGCGGAGGGAGGGGAAGGATAAATTAGGAGTTTGGAATTAACAGATACACACTATGAAATAAAAAATAAACTAGGACCTGCCGTATAGACAGAGAACTATACTCAATTCAATATCTTGTAATACCTATAATGGAAAAGAATATATATGTATAACTGAATCACTTTGCTATACGACTGAAACTAACACAACATTGCAAACCAACTATACTTCAATAAAAAAGTAGCTTCTTATTTCACTCATTGTAAAAGCCAACATCCTTACCACAACCTACAAGACCATCCTTTCCCCACCGCCCCATCTCTCTGATGTCATCTTCCAACATTTTCCTCCTCGATCTCTCTGTTTTAGACATACTAGCTTCCTTCTTATTCCTCAAACATAGCAGGTCAGGCACCTGCCTCAGGGCTTTTGCACCAGCTGCCCCTCAGCCTGCAACACTCTTTCCATAAAGCTTATCACCTTACTTCCTTCAGCTCTTTTATGCTCCCTTTACCATTGAGAGTTCCCCTTATCATTCCAAATGCCATTGGCTTCCCCCATCCTTCCTCCTTGTGGCCACTCCCGACGTGCCCCAGACCCATCTGTGCTCTATTCTCCCCAGCACTGATCTGACACTCTGAACATTGACTTGTCTGGCTTACGGTAAACTCCACAATGACAGCAACTTATCTCTACTGTTGACTGTTCTAGCTTTGGCTCTTAGAACAGGCCTGATACTTATACGGCATTCAGTAAATAGTTGTTAAATACATTGAAATGAATATGTTCTCCTTGTGAGTCCTGGACCTGAGACTGAGGGCAGAGAGGGGGGAACCCTTTTCTGGATACTTGCCTTCTGCCTGAGTTACAAACTTCAGCATGTCCACCAAGGCGTCACCATCTCTCTGGAGTTCATAGGAAGTGCTGGCTGAATACTGCTCTACTTCTCCTGTGGGCTTCAGGTCCAGTTCAAATCTAAAGATGTTACAGTGCATATGGTAGGTAATGTCAGCACTGTCAATTATGACAACATCCCCCAAACCCCTCAGCCCCAATTGCAACAAAAATGTGGTCCTTGTTTAACATTGTCTCTCATCCTTAACTAATAAGGATCTCCATAATCCCTTTAGGTGCCTCCAAAAGCCCAAGGCAAGGGCAGACCCCAAGTTTCCTGAGGTTTGGGGATCTGCAGAGCAGGGGCTGGCTGGTTGTGTGAGTGGAGCTGAGGGAGAGGGAGTGGGCTCCAAGGAAGATCATGCCAATTTGTCTGGAGGCTCAGAAACATGGAAACTGAATTGGGAGCACATCAGAACCTGTGCTGTGATTTCCTGCTTTGATGCATGAGGGAGAAAGTCGGGGGGGGGGGGACCATCGATAAAGAGAAGTTTTTAAAGGAGTGGTTCCCCATGGCAATGGGTACAGTTCCCTTGAGGGAGCTTGACAGAGTCACCTCGTTGTTTTCTTTGAGCTAAGACCTTAGCAGTCATGATGCCTCACTTTTCAGTGCTCCCCACCACCCCCATGGAGACACCCAGTCCCAGACTCAAAGTTTAGGTAGGGATGTGGGGACCCTTTGGGTGTGGTGGGCAGAGGACCACTGTTCTAAATAATCAAAGGATAGTGAAAATTCCTGAGGCTGGTGACATGGCTCCCCCAACACACAGCATTTTTCCTTGGCCTTGTGAGGTGGCCATGATGTAGGAAGTGAGTAGATGCTGGGTGAGGAAACTGAGCATCTCTGACCTGGTGTCCCCGGTCAGCGGGTAGTAGGAGGAAGAGTCTGTGGAGCTGGCGTTCGAGTAAGCAACTGTGGTGCAGTAGTTCAGGCCAATAAAGAAAGGCTTGCAAGTTGACCAGGACTGCCTGTTCTCAATCAGAGGTGGAATCGCTTCCGTTTTGGTGGTAGAGACCAAATGCAATGTGTTACTAGTGAAGAAAGAAAAAAAACCCTGAGTTGTTGTCAAGTCATGAATCCAAAGGACCATCATTGGCACAAATACTGCCTCCTTATCCTGCCCTCTATCTCCCCTCTGTTCATACCCACCTCAAATTCTTTGATTTACTCAGAAACGAAGAATAGTGAGAAGAACATCAACAAGGCTGACAATCACAGTGACTCTTATGTTTCCCAAAACAACTTGCACAAAGATACTGCATCAAGTTCATTACACTTATTATATGTCATTTCTTCAACAGTAGGCATTAAAAGTCTTTTACAGAAGACACAGGCTCAGAGAGGTAAGTAACCATCAGTGGACTTGACCTCAGAGGTGCCTCTCCCTTCCTAAGGTGTGGATAAGAGGTGCCCTGCTTCTCTGTCATCTGAAATCTCTCCCTACTGGCTTCTTTCCACCAGCATTAAATACACCCAAGTCTCTTCTCCCACTGTGTACACACACACACACACACACACACACACACACACACACTCACTTTCCTTCCTTTCTAACCACCTCCTTTCCCCCTCATAATCAAGAACTTTGTCTTTTCAGTCTCCACTTTCTTTCAACATCCTTCTCAATAAACAAGGATGTGACTACCACCCCTATGGTGCTTCTGGAACTGCTTTCATCAGCATCTCCAATCACCTCCAATGGACATTTTCAGGCTTTGATTTCTTTGATCTCTTGGAAGCATCCCGTAGAGTTGCTCACTTATGGCCAGATTAAGATGTTAGGATCTGAAACCTCTGCAAAGATTATGGTATCCTCCTCCCAAGCACGCGCTTAAAAAATTAGCAAGTTCAGGAAAGTTCAACAATGTCCTGATTTCGTCCAAAGATGCTTTCTTTGATACATCATGTTCTTTTCTCAGTGTTGCTTCCTCATTTTAGGGGTGTCCTAAGACCAAGCTTTGCTGGTGGGCTGGAGCCCTAAGTGCCAGCTCTGGTCTGCCTATGGGGTGATTCCCCCCTGTGGCTATACCTGGGCTTCTGTGGCCCTTCATGGCCCTGGTTCTCCTGCCTCTTTGGTCACCCCTTCTCACTTTTGTTGCTTCCTCCTCTCCCTCGCATGCATATATTCTACAAGTTTCTGTCTTCCTCAAAAACCAGTCACTTCCACGACCTCTCCATGCCTATGGTTCCCAGATCTGTATTTAGAGCTTAAACCTTTTTCCTGAGCTCAGTCCCACTGGTCTGACCACCGCTGGACGTTCTCATCGTCTCTCTCACAGGACTTCCACGCAGCATGCTGAAAGTGAATTTGTCAGCATCCCCCATGGCAGCTGCTCTCCCTCTGCAGACCCTCATTCAGTGGAGGGGGTACCCCAACTCCCCTTTTCATTTATCCTCACCCTCCAGTTCTAGTCAATCACCAGGCACATGTGTTTCCACCTCCTAAGGATTTCTGGGGTTGCTCACTCTTCTCTCCACCTGGCCCTCGTCTCTCCCAGGCGTGACTGTAACAGGTTCCTAACTGGTCTCCCTGTCGCCAGTCATGCCTCCTTTCCACGCATTTCCACTCGGGAGTCAGAATTTTCTAAAATGCCAACCTTGTTTTATTTATGCCCCCACTTCACACCCCTTTGGCTTCAGAAGAGTCCAAACTCCTTGCGATGGCTCCCACGGCTGACCCTTGCCAACCTCTCACATCCTCTCTCACTGTGCTTCCCGAGGACTGGACCACACAGAATGTCTCGTCATTCCTAAACCATGTTATTTTTCCTTCAGGTCACTGCATGCGTTTTGCTCCTTGCCTGGGAACACTCATTCCTTTCTCTTTGGCATGGATAGCTCTGACACAACTTTCAGGGACCAGGTTAAATGCGTCTTTCTTCAGAGGCTTTCCTGAACTGACACAGGCTCCAAGATACAGACTTTCACGGTCCTCTAAAGCTTCCTCTAACTCATCCCTCACTTTGTTGCCTCATTGTATGTCCTTCCTGTACCCTGCAAGCTCTAGAAGGTTAGGGACCTTGTACATCTCA
Organism: Sus scrofa; assembly: GCF_054392235.1. NCBI lineage: Eukaryota > Metazoa > Chordata > Mammalia > Artiodactyla > Suidae > Sus > Sus scrofa. The sequence goes on along the minus strand of NC_139385.1, from coordinate 129,518,097 downwards.
TTCAACATGCTTCAAATATATCAGGCAACTATTTTTACTATACTTGAATCAACAAATTAATGTGTCCAACATATGGGAACTAAGGTAAACGGGTGCTGGAGGATATCATTGAAAATGGAGCTCTCAAAAGGAGGCAGGAGAGTAGAATTTGCATGCTCTATCCATTGAACGAGCCACCACAAACCAATATGTCTTCCGGTATTTTTCTTGGGAAAAATGTTCATCTCCCAAGGATAATTTCTCTATTGCTAGTGTTTCTTCATTCTCGAAATGCACAGCCAAACAAATGACAAGAAAACACCACCTAATAGCAACTAATTAATCAGTAGGTCTTAAGTCTTAACTTAGTGAAATGTGAAGCGTCAAGGAAAGTGTAATTACGTAGCAAGTCTAGAGTAGGTTAAAAACAGGTGACCCAGCACCTTCTCTCTCCCCATCCTCCCACCCCCGGACCAGTCCACCGAGGCCTGAATTTCTCCGCCAGCTGTCTGGCCTGGCCAAGTCCTGCGGGTCCAGTCCCAATCCTCTGTTTCAAACGGGCTCATCAGATCTAACTGCAGGAGTTACCTGGCGCTGAAGAGCCTGACTGGCCTCTTGGGAGAGGGGATGATGAGCCTCAGCTGCCCGGCTCTCAGGGCCACTCGCGCCTCCAGACCCGTCTCGTGGAAGAAGTTGGTGTTCATTTGGACCCCGCTCCTTGCAAAGTCCGGAATGATGATGGCCATGTTTGTCACAAACTCCACAGACACAGAGGGCTTTGTCACCAGTTCTGCCTGCATCTGTAAGTCAGAACACGACCTATTCATCTTTGTGAAATAACCTTGGTCCCCTGCAGTCGGATCAGTCACCCTTCCCCGGCCTGAGCAAATATCCCTTGGTTGCTCACACCAAAGGGAACATGACTACGATTTGTTTGCAGGAGGAAAAGCACCCAGGACTAGGCAGTGCCTGAGTTAACTTGAAACATGACAAGATAAAAAGGGACAGAAATAGCAGGGTCCTCATGTTACTTCCCTGCCCAAGGGGAGCTGGCCAGGTGGTTCATCCTAGTGGAACTTGTAACTTTTCATACAAGTTAGTGAGGTGATTCCCACGATGGTGCACTTTGACTTGAACTGGAAACACACTTTTAAATAGCACGAGAACCCGATCCTGGAGGAAAAGAACCACCTAGGGAAGGACAAGGTGAACAGGGACTTACTTGGGCCACTTCCAGTTTCACTCCAGCTTTGACTCCAGGAGTGAGGACGCCGGAGGAGGACACCTGCAGTTGCAACCCAAGGCCAGTGGGGAGTTCAAAGGCATTGTCCATGAAGATGTAGTGAAGAAACAAGTCATTCTTGGAACCTTTCCTTATGATCTCCGTAATCTGTAGATCCAAAAGGGGAGAATAAAAGTAAGACTTTGTGAAATGCAGCCTCCCCCACAACAGACAATAATTATTCTTCTTTGTCCAGAAAGGAAGGGACCAGCATATTTTACCTAGCTGAATAGTGTAGTAAGTAAAGATGAATGACTACTGATTTCCACAAACTGGGATACAAAAAAAAAAATTGCCCTGGGTAGATACCATGTTCTTTTCAACTGGTGATTCAGAGGCATTTCAGGATGTTTATGGGCCTTTGAGACTTGTGAACTTGAAGTATCATTGCATGGCATGGCTTAATTTTGGCTTTTTTGGAGTCAAGGGTTTACTTGCAGAACAATATATTATGGTAAAACTAATTTTTTGTTTAAAATAATTTAGATGAGGTGCCTATCAGTATGAATTGGATTTTGTTTTTTTATAACACATCTGGAAAATAACTTGGGATCTCTTTTCCTAAAGCCACATTATTATTCAAAATCCTAGGGAGTATGTTCAGATATTTTCTTCTTTCTTAATGAATTAATGAAAAACTAGAGTTCATATGCCACATGCATCATTTCATAATCACTGCATCATTTCAGTATTAAAAGGAACTTGTAGCATAGGTAGAGGGAGAGATACTTACCATTGTTTTCTGCAGTCAAATGCTCTACCACTGAGCTATACCCCCTATCATTGTTTTCTGGATGAACAAATGAATGTTTTTTAAAAAATACATCGAACATAATGATGAGTAGCTTAATTTCTACATGTTATCGATTCCTTGCAAGCCAAGAATCTTCTTCACTGAAATTTAAGGCAAACCCACCTCTTTAAAGGAAGTGTTCTGGTTTGCATGGCTGGGCTCTTAAGGGAGTCTGGGAGATGCAAGAGGACCACAGGCTAATCTCAGACCCTGCAATGGGGTCTGGCCCACTTACCATCTGGGGGATCCCCTGCAGAGTACGAACACCATTCAGCAGCAGTCTCCCCAGGAGCTGGAGGTCATGGAGCTTGACAAAGCCAAGTTCCTCGCCCAAGATGTGGAGGTAGGCTCTGGCTTCGGGGAATTCTTTGGATTTCAAATCTTTAATCAGATTCTCAAGACTGAACATAATTCCGTTGACCATGTCCTGGGATGTTAATGACAAAGTGTTTAGTGAGGTGTCAGCACTGTCAAACACCTTTAGTTTCCTGATGTGGTACCTCTCTGATGCAGCCTCGATGGACCTAAACACAGACATTGAAGGTGGGGGACACTGGGCAGACACTGAATTCAGGCTCCCACCTTTTCTCAAAAGAGAGCTAGCTAGCTATTCCAAACAGCTGAAATCAACTGAGGTCCTGTCAGGGACAGTGGTGCTTCCACACTGTTCTTAACTTGAATGACAAAGGCATAGTAAGGAGGGTGATTTCTGCTCTCCAGGATGCCAGCATCCCTGTGGCTCTCCAAGATCAGAAGATCCTCTGCCTCTCATCCCCTCCCCTGCTTACTCCCTCTCTCCTTTGACTAGGGAAGAACACCACGGGTTTTCTGGGAAAGCATAGCTGCTGTACACATTGGCCAAGAGCGTGAAAAACACCTGATCTAGATAAGTTTATATTTAGATAAGTTCTTCTTAGAGGTAAGCAGAGTTCTACAGACTGATGCTCAGGCATTGAGAAAGAAAATAGTAACTGACAGACCCCAAACAGATCAAAGATTCTCAGCCTAGAGTGGAAGTAAGTAAGTAGAAGATGGAGGTGGGACTATTTGTGAGCATCTTGGAGTAAATTACTGCCTTGCTTCTCAAATTGAAATGTGCATATCAGTCACCTGGAGATCTTGTTAAAATGCAGGTTTAGGTTCTGGAGAGCCTGAGAACCTGCGTTTCTCACGAGTACTGATGTGATGCAATGACTGGACCGCATTTGGGATAGCAAGAAATTAAAGAAAAAGCTCCAGATCATACAATCTATTTTCTACTCCTTAAGTGGAGGCTTATGCTGGCCTTGAAGAGGACTTTCCCCTCGTTAGCTAGTGCACTGATGGGGGAAAGAACCAAAGTAGTTAATAATGATGAAAACATGAATTTAAAAAGTAGAATAGTATCCATTTATTGAATGATCAATCCCAGAATCAGGCACTCTGCTTAGTTAGCATTTTGCATACTTTCTTTCGCTTAATCTTTAAATATCCTTGTGAAGGGTATGGATTATTATGAGCACTCTGGGGCTGTGGAAAGAGACATAACATCAAGCCACTTGCCCAAGTATGCACAGCTTGAAGAGAGAGAGATTAGATTTCAAACCCATGCCCCAGAGTTCACACTTTTAATCCTTATGCTAGAGCACCTCTAATTAAGTCTGGATCCTGGGCAGAACCGGATCTCTGGGAGGTCTATTACTTAAGAAGATCCTGGCTCTTACTCCCACTGGACTGGTTAACCACAGCCATAGCTATCACTTCAGTTAGGTAGTTCCTTGATGACTTCTTGGCTTAGATAAGAATGCTTTTGCATTTAGATACAGAGCTTTCCTTGAGAGCATATGCAACAAGAACATACCTGCTCACGTCTCTCATCTTTGGTGTAGCCAAAGTGGTCCACCAAGACCTTGGAGACACGATCAGGAACTTGACCATCTACCCAGTACAGGGCTTTGTTGACGCTGTCTGGGAAAAATCCTTGTTTTCCAAAAAGAGCTTCCAAGGTTGGCTCAAAGCCTTTTCCTTCCAAACCAATCTGAGAAAGAAAACCAGGCAAGAAAATGCCATCAAGTCTCTCTGTTGTCTGTCAGCCTTCCAGTCCCCTGGTCATATCCATTTCATTAAACAAGTAGTCAGTGAATACTCTAGGGCAGGAGCAAAGCTTGGCGCTCCACAGGAGCAATCTCACCAGAATCTTGAAAGGCAGAACTTACTGTGTGCCTTTTTTTTCTAGAAGAGGCAGATGAGATTCAGAGAAAATAAATAGCTAAACCAAAGATTCAAAGATGGAGTGGATTTAGGGTTTGAACCAGATCTGTCTGAATGCTCAGTCCATGCACCTCCTTGGATTTTGGGTCTAAGGGCTTCTGCATTTCTGTTCATATTAAGGACTTGTGCTTCAGATGACCCCTATTGGGGAGGCAGGAAGTTGAGGAGGGGGAAAGAAGTGATGGTACTACTGCGTGATGATTCTTGATCCCCTCCATAGCTGGCTCACAGCCCCCTTGACTTTCTATTTATGGCATAAAAAAGAATGGGCTAGAAAATATAAGACTGCTTCAGTCTCATACATACCTCGAAGAGATCAGCTGGAGCAAACCCAAAGACTCTGAGGGTTGTTTTCAGCATGCTTTCTTTAGGAAGGTAATTATTTGGATCAAATATAAGATTCCCTTCAATTGTGGTTGAGACTGGGTCAAGTGATGGAAGAGAAATGGACTTGGAAAAGTGATAGTTCCGGGAAAATTTTTTGAAGTCCATGATAGTTGGAAGCTGAGAGTTTTTCAGAGCTTCTTCCACTAACTTTTTCAACCTAGACCGAAAGGAGGAGGGCATTTTGAGCTGACAGACATCATGCTACTCTTTCACCCCAAGTAAATAGGGATTTCCAATCGCTACCAAACTATTTGGGTTTCATTCACCCCAAGAACTTGGCTCAGGTTAGCCACACTTTCACACACATGTTTGTTCTGGAAGAAAGAATAGTCTATGAAGAGCAGGCAGTGGCTGAATCAGAATCCAGGTTTGGAATTTCAGCCCTTCAGAGCAGATGGGGGAAAATGACTCTTACTTACTCCTGGATATATGACTCCTCTGAGTGTAAGATGTTGGCGAGGTGGGAAGCCACAAAGTTCTTCACTTGCTCGTTTTTCTCCCCTGGGAGAAGCTGAGTGACTTTGTTAATATCCGACTGGGAAGGGGCCCTCATCAGCATGAGATAGGCAGCCAGGCGCTTTTCCCCTGGAGAGACGTTATCCAGGAAAGTCTGAAGAAGGACTTCCCGGACCTGTATCCAAAAGAGGAGATGGCTAGCACTGTTCTTTGGTCAGAACATAAACATGCTGGAAGACATGCCTGGTCTTATTATGTGCAAGCTGAATTTCTAAGGATTCTTCAAATGCTGGTACTGAACTTCCTTGCCAGTGTTCCCCCAGAGCAACCAGCTCAAGGAAGTTTTCTCAGAAGACACCTGTCAAATACATGTTGACATCAACTGCATTAAAATATATAAATTATGGCCAAGTTATGACTTGTTGCAGGTCTGCCACTAACTGAAAATAGAGTTGTTTTAACATAAATTATTTCAATGTGAGGGTAAAGGTAGGGTGAGAAAGTAAGAATTTGGGGCTAATACAAGTAGTCTCCAAAGCTCTGGAGTTATTGCCACTTAAGGTGGGGCCAGTCTGACTATTCTAGTTTGGCACAACTGGGGAAAAGGAGACATGCTTTTCCAGGATGGGAGGGACGGTCAGTCTCGGGGGAGGACAGCATGTAGTGACAATCTCACATTTTGCCTGCTGGAGTAGCATCAAGGTCAGGTATTTCTTTCATGTTTACATACAGCTAGGCAGTCAAGCCAATAGGTGTGTTGAAATTTGCAATTAAAAAGCAGTAGAACTGAATGGATAAGCAATGAGATCCTACTGTACGGCAGAGGGAACTATATTCAGTCTCTTGGGATAGACCATGATGGAAGATAATACAAGAAAAAGAATGTAAATATATATATGTATGCCTGGGTCACCCTGCTGTACAGCAGAAATTGGCACAACACTGCAAATCAACTCTAAATAAAAAATAAATATATAAAAAAGAAGTAGAGTAAAGTCAGTAGAATGATGAGAGTTAGATTCTCATTCCAATTCCTTGTCAATCTGAGGAAACTCTTCACTTCCAGCCCTCCTCTGCGGACTTTACCTGGTCCCCAAGTTCCACTTTCCGCAGGGCCTGGATGGCAGCCTTCTGAATCAGCAGCGACGGCTGTGTACTTTTGATACACTTCAGGACTGAAGATGTGAGCTTTGGGGTTAGCTGCTCCATGGTTCTACCAATATTTCCAATGACCTGCATTGAAAAGAAACAAGAGGGAATCAGGGTGCAGGAGGAGATGTGAGGGGTATACAGGAAAAGTGCTTTTGCAATGATGCACGTTACACAAAAAATCTGAAAATACCCTCAGACTCAAGTAGGTGTGATCTTCGTTCCCAGTACAGTTATCACGAATCTGTTCCAACAGGTAATCAGCAATTTCCAGCAGGTCCTGTGTCCCTGTAGGGTTTGTCCTGTGATAGCTACAGAACAAGAGTTAGGACTCAGCAAGCGTGGCCAAGTTCATCTTCAAATATACACTTCAGTTTGCTGATTTCTAATGTCAAGTCATTACTCTCAAAATGACCAGGAGAAAAACAAGAGAGTAAGCACCAGAATTTGAAAGTGGAGGGAGGGGACAAACAATAACAGAGATGGGGGGGGGGGGTCTTCCTTAGCCTCCACGCGGAGAACCCGCCTGTAAAACTCACTTGTTGATCACGTGACTCAGAGCATAAAACGTGGCCCGGCTCTGCTGCTCCTTCGCTGTGTTGAAGACTTCCCGCAGCCTCTCGGCCGAGGGCTCCGGGATCAGGGCCACCAGGTAGGTCACAACATCTATCAGAAGGGGGTTGGCCTTCTCGTTTTTCAGCCACCGGAGGATGTGAGTGTAACACTGGGGCTGTCCGCACTGAACCAAGGCTTGCAAGGTGATGGGGCTGAGAAGAAAAGGGCAGAGAAAGCTATAAGGATAACCTCCCAGGCAGCTAAAATGTCCTTGGCGAGAGTGTGCCCTCTGTCAGGAGCACCCTTATTCCCTGTATTCACTATCCAAATCCAACCATCTTCCAAAATCTAACTCAGATCCATGGAACCGTGCCTTCCCTGCAAGCACGACCTGCATGAGAAGCACCGTGGAGCAAAGGCTGAAGAAAGACCCCCTGGACTCAACACCAAAGAGGACTGTTCTCCTTTGGTCTGAACACAGAACGTGCCAGGCAAACTCTCATTCGGTCCCCGGTCCCTTCCCTGACCTTCACAGCACTAAGAGCCAGTGCACTGAAGTAAAGAGAAATCACAGCATTAGTTTGTTTGTCTGAGTTCTCTCTCCTCTAGCCTATAGACTTCCAGAAGGCACAGGCTTCTTTTTCTCTCAAATGTCTCAGGGTACCCATTCTAGGAGTGAGAAGACACTCATCAAAAGGTGAAAATATTTCCTCCCATTTTAACGCACAAATATACATTGCCTTGGAGGCAACATCTGTATATGTGTGTTGCCCATGGAACTCTAGACACCTTAGCTGATAGTTCTCTATTCAGCAAACATGAACTGACTAATTGATTAACTGCGTTGAAATCAATCATCCATGTGATTATGTTTGGCCAAGGTCTCAGCCAGCGACCACATGTTTATCACTCCTGAAAGATGGAGCTGTGACCCTTAAAGAAATACCTGGACACCTCCATCAGCTTTGGCAGGAGGGTTGCGACTGCCTCACTGCTGAGGCCTCTCAGCTCAGTCACCAGTCTGTGGAAGAGGTTGGCTCTCTGGGCATTCTGCTCGGAGACATGCAGCTTCTGCAGCTCCTGGAGGGTCTTCACGATGGCCTCGGCCTGCTTTGGAGGTGACGTGGACTTGGTGCTTTCAAAGGCAAGACCCACGGCCTCAGCACCTGGAAGCAGGGGTGCGTCAGAGAGACTCTGGCTTACCTCTGTATCTCAGCCTCATCGTGGCTACTGGAAACTGGAGGGCGGGGCGGACCAGCAAAGGGGAAAATGACAGTCCTTCTATGTTGGGCTCTGTGTTGGGGTCTGACCAGTGTTTTCACTGACTCACCACACTCTCCCCGCGGGTAGTACTGTTCCTCAAGGTGAAGACAAAGTAACTAAGACCCAGAGGTGAGCCACTAACCTGGCCCAAGACCTTTGTGGGCAGAAGAGGCAGAGCTGGAACTGAATCCAGGCTTGTTTGAATGTGGTATCAAAATACCTTTTTGCCTAAAAGAACTGGTGAGGAGGTGCTGCTGATCTAGCAATAGCTGCGGCTAGACTCTGCAGTGCTCACCCATCCTTTCTTCCAGTGGGGCTGAGGGCAGTTTGTGGGGGAGTGGAAGGCCCTTTTGTGTCCTTTTCTTCACCTCGCTCTCACCTCCACCAGGGAGGGGGTGAGGCAGCATGAAAACAGGCTGCATTGGAAGGAGTCCCAGCTTAGATTAGACCTGGAGGTCCATTCTGTACCACCTCTAATAGTCTGTGACTTTGACACATTGTCAAGGCTCTGTGTGTCCTTTCCCCTCCGTAGAATGGGTACAAAAGCTCATGTTGCTAAAGCTGACATCCCGGGGTGCTAAGAGCAAGGAGGTAAGGCACACAACATTCAAATACAGGACAAATGCAGGGTTAGGGTCGGACCAGCCACTTTCCGTAGTTCCTCTCAGACCCTCTCCCACTTGCCCCACCTTATCCAGCCCTGGTTGTGTATCAAAGAAAGGCAGACCTAGGAGGCCAGTTTCCTACTTACAAAAACTCAAGTAGCCTTAGGAAATGCCTCCCTTTCCTTTATCCCATGGCCACTTGACTTTCTGAAATCCAAACACTTTCTCTGTAGATTGGCCCAAAGCCAGAAAACCACAACCTCATTAGTCAGCAGACATTTCATAGGGCCCAGCAAGGAGCTAAGCCACGGTTGGTACACTAAGGGCAGAATACCCAGCTCTGAGAACCATGTGCATGTGAAGTCTTACCTTCATTAAAGAAGCGACTGTTAATCTTAGGTGTTTCTTCAAGTTTCAAAGTCTGTGTAACCTGTGCCATCATCCCATACTTATTCCTGGTAACAAAAGAGGCCCAATGTCAAGGATGGCCAGCTCCCCAGAACATTCTGTTCTTTCCATGTTGAATGTTCCCTTGATCTCCACTTCTACCCAAATCCTGCTCACCATCCAACCATAGTTAAATACCCTTGACCCCTCTAGTGAACAGCACGGCCTCCTTCTGTTCATGCAATATGTTCTTCCATCAGAAGGTCCTAGGCACCTTTCACCCCCTGCCCCGTGATTCTAGAATGCCTAGAGGGAATGGACCAATGCTGTGCTTCAAAATTCCTTTGCGTCTCCCACAGCACAGTGCCAACAATACAGTAGTTACTCAATAAACATTTGTTGACTGATAAGTGTTCAAAATGATACACAAGTCTCTAGTACAATCCTAAATTTTCTGTAAAGCCTTTCTAACCAGGGCAACCTGTAATGATCCCTGGTTTTTCCTGATCTATAGCCCTTAAAGTCTGGATCTCATATGTTTTGGTGGTTTCAAATTGTTTTGCATACCTAAGACTTTCCTACCAATTGCCTGTTAGCTTGGGAAGGGGGACAGGGATGGGGTCTGCTTCATACCTCTCCCCATTCCCCTCCTGGGCTCAGCCTAGCCTGGGACAGGGCACCTAAGAAGCAGTCAGCTCATAGCAACTCCATCGATAATGAGTTGGAGGAGCAGCAGGTGACCTACTTGTAGGAGAAAGGCAGGAAGAGGTGCTGCTCCTTGCAGATGGCTTCTGACACATGCTTCCTCTTAGGGTCCAGGGTGTACTGGCAGGACTGGCTGCTGCCAATCAGTGTGGACAAGGGGCGGGTCTGCAAGTGACATCAGGGGAAAGCATTTTGGTGAGTCCCTGGGGCTGGAACTGGAGTCTTCTGTCATAGGTATTTGTCTTCAGGTAAGAAGGTGGGTTGGAATACGATGCAGCATATAGAATTTCCCAGGCTAGGGGTCGAATCAGATCCATGGCTGCAATACCTATGCCATAGCCACAGCAACTTGGGATCCAGGATGCATTTGTGAGCTTTGCTGCTGCTTGCTGCAACACTGGATCAATCCTTAATCCACTGAGCAATACTCATGGATACTAGTTAGGTTCTTAACCCGCTGAGCTACAACGAGAACTCCTGGTACTTGACATTTAGACAAGGGGATGCAACAGCTTGGCAGACCCAAAGCTGAATCAAGCTGTGGCCTCTGCTTATTCCACCCAGTAGGCCTCTAATCTTGCACAAAGTATATAGAACCTGGTATCCTACACACACCCATCCATCCCACCTCACAGGAACATTTCACACCAGCTACTGCTCTTTAGGTTTTCTTTACCTAGAGGTTTTTCTCTGAGATCCCTTAGTGCCAACATTCTGAAATTTTAATACTAAAGAAGACGCTGCCAGGGTGAATAGCAACGCTGATGTGAACCTTACCATGCCTCTGATCAAAGCAAGCGGGCTAACACCCGTGCTGATGGGCTGGAAGCGATCACACTTCTCCAGGTTTCTTTCAATGGATATTTCTGTTGCCACATGTTCTCTCCCTTTTTTAATGGTGAGGTCACTGGAGCAGTTTCCATACACGGTGTCCTAGGAGAGCAAGAGATCCAACAGGTGTATTCAGCATGAGGAAGCGTCTTTAGGGGCTGGGGCTGGAAAGGAGCCTGGGAGGAAAGGCAGGGCCCACGTGGATTTGGGACAAGGTTTCATCCTCTTGGACAGAGTGTGGGCATTGCTGGTTCCTGGGCAGCTGGAGCTGGAGTAAGAAAACCATGTCAGGGTGGCTCTGGTTCTGAGGCGCCCTGCCTGCCCTCCTAAGACCCAGGCAACGATGGTTTTATATTCTGTCCTCTCAGAGCACTTTCGCTCTCACTCATTCATGGCTCTTATTCCAACCCACCCTCTCTATGGGCCTTGGTTCTTGCCCCAGGTCGTGAGAACTGCCTGAGGAGAGGCCTCTGCAGGAGGCAGCAGTGTGTTTGTGAGTGTAGTGCAGGACTGAGCTCGGGGCATAGTAGGGGCTCAAGTGTGTTCCTGGGACTGAAGCCAACTGAATTCTCTCTCAGATCAAAACCTGAAATTCTTAAGAGAGGCTGGCAAATACATTCAATTATTTCCTGTGTTTAAAACACACACAGGCTTTACTGTGCTACACCTTGTGGACACAGAACAAAATCAAACAAAGGGGTAGGGTGGTCAGGACTCCCAGAAAATTGCTTTAAAATTAGGCCTGGCCTGCTCAGGCTGTGCGGGATGACCCTCAGTGAGCAGAGGACAAGGAGCCTTGGGTGCCGGGGCTTCACACCAGCATAGGGCCTCCCAGGTCACCAGCCATGCAGTGAGGTCAGTGATCCACTTTACGTATAAGTGGGGCCTGGCTCCGCCGTGTGAAAATGAGTTCAAAGGGCCCCGATTATCAGCTTCTAAATTCTCACCAGGTACAACACTTGCTTAGTCTCTTCTGTCTCCGGGGGAAGCAGGAGGGCAGAAATGATGCCCCTCTTGATGTTCAGGATGTGTTTAGGCTCCTCTTTCTCTGGATAAAGTAAGACTTGCTTCCCTTCTGGAACAGCCAGCCTGAGCTCGTACCTGTCCCGGACAGAGTTTGGTTACCGAGTGTTCTTTCTTCACCGTGAGCCTGCTGGATATAAGCTGGGTGGCTTTGCAGCCTCCTTTTAACAATTGTTTTTCTTTCAACATCTTTTCTTCATAAATAACTGCACATACACATATATTTTCAAAAAAGCATACGTGTGTATGCTTTTGGTTTTCTTTCATTTCTTTTCCTTTTTTGCTTGGCTCACCCACCCCTTGTCTCCTACCCACATCAGTCTCTGCAGCCACACTCCCCACGGAATAACCCACTGGGCATCCCATTTGCCTCTCCGCACTCAGGCAATCCTGTACACAAGTGTGGGAGTGAAAGCATCTACATAAAAAGGTTTGGTCATTGCCTGTTTTATCCAAATGGCATTGTATGATGCACACTTTTCTTCATCTTGCTTTTCTCATTTAATTACACTCTGTGAAAATCCTTCTAGAGCTCTAACAGATTCTTAAAAAAAAAAAAGCTATATAACATGCCATTCTGTGGTTATACATTCTTTATTCAGATTTTCACCAATAGAGGACATTCACTGTCTCTCTTCCTGGATTTTTAATTTTCTTTTTTTTGGCCACACAAACAAAACTAAACATTCTTATGCATGGATCTTCACACATTACTACTTTTCTTTTCATAGGCTAGAGTCCCAGAGTTTGAAATTGTAGGGTCAAAGGCTCCAAGTAGTTTTAATTATAGTCGATATTGACTAAGGGCGCTCATTTTCACCAGCAATGCATGAGTGGACACTTCTCCTCACAGGTTTGCCAGAAATAAGTGGTCCAGCTGTTTTGAGTTTCTGTAGTCTCATGGGTATAAGGTGATAAATATCTTATTACATTAATTGCATTTTCTGACCACTAACGAGCCTGAGCTTTCTTTCCATACGTTTGTTGGACATTCATTCACTTTTTAAATATGATCTCAGACTATGTCTCAAGCCTGGGTCAACTTTGATCTTAGGGACCTTCCTTTGGGGACTTTCCTTAGGGGGCTTCACAGGGCTTGGCAGCAACTGCTCTAGATAAGTCAGAAGAAAGAAAAGGGGACTAGACGTGTCTCCCACAGTCCACCATCCTCTCAGAAAATTCCAGACGCTGTGATGCAGGCTCACACGAAAGCCCTGAAGTGGTCAAAAGCAGGAGTCCCTTTTGTTTGGAGGCGGGAAAGGATTGATTACCCCTTCAGCCCCTGCACCCCACTTCCTTAGATACATCTAAGTCTTGCATAAAATAAGATGTATTTGCTAGAGACAGAAGCATCAAGGCCAATTCTGGCTTCCGAATCTAATGTTTAACAAATTGGAAGATGCAGGGAGGGAGTTTCTGATGTTACCAAATGAACAAATCAATGACTGCCAGTATTTGTACACACTTAGGACACTGCAGACTGGGATGTGGAGATGAGGCAAGGGTGACATTTAAAAACATCTAACCACCAGTATAGCATGAACACTGATGGTCAGCGGAGATGCCAGCTGTCAGCAACAGCAATGGTCTGGTCAGTGCACACTGGCAGAAGGCCAGCCCTGAAGGGAGAGGGGCTCAGGCCTTGGCTCTCCCTGGACTCCTGGAAACTGGCGCCCTCTGCTGAGAAGACCCTGCACTGCCCTGTTTGGCTTCAGAAACAAGTCCTGCAGACTCTGTCTGAAGATCACAAAGCACTGTCTCCATTTCACTCTTTGAATATGAATTCACTTGTTTAAACAAACTATCTCAGCTTTATTAGCTCAAGGAGTTTTAAAGCCTGAGATCTTGGAGAACCACATTTAAATGATAATTAGAGGAACTTCACTGGGGAGGGTAAATACTGCCGTCCTCTTTTTCATTGTGAAAACTGAGCTGTTCTCTTGGTTTATGGTGAACAGAGAATACAAATACATGCACGCCTAGCATAAACACACATGTACATGGACACACACTCTCTCTCACACACACACTCACTCATGCACAACATGTTCGGTGATGCCCTTAGCTCAGAAATTGAAATGCACAGGCCCACATCTTACTTGGACATAGCGGCAGCAAACTCCTCAGAGTTCTTGGCCTTCTTCAGCAAGGCCTTCCCCTCAGGGTTGAAGCCATACACTTCTTTCAGGGAGCAGTGGCTGGTCTTCAGGATGAAGCTGCAGAGTTGGGGGACTTCCAGCTCGACCTGAGAAGCGAGGGTAACAGCACAGTAAGAGTCTCCATCGAAACACAAGATCCCCCACAGCCTGGGCTTTCTGGCCTTTTCCATGTTCTAGGGTGCCAAGTTTCTGAAGTTTTCCCTGACGCATGTAAAGCAGGATATCGTTCTACTGGTTCTAAATGTACTCACTTTATTTATTTATTTATTTATTTATTTATTTTTCTTTTCAGGGCTGCACCTGCAGCATATGGAAATTTCCAGGCTAGGGGTCAAAATGGAGCTGCAGCTGCTGGCCTACACCACAGCCACAGCAACATGGGATCCAAACTGCATTTCAACCTACACCACAGCTCGTGGCAACACCAGATCCTTAACCGACTGAGTGAGGCCAGGGATCGAGCCCACGTCCTCATGGATACCAGTCGGGTTCTTAACTCTCTTAACCCCAATAAGAACTCCTAAATGTACTCACTTTAAGGTACAACTGCTTAGAAGAAATGCAGCCTAGGAATGAGGGTGAGAAAGGAAACCAGGAAGAAGGAGGGAGGGCTATCACTGGTTTCAACAACAAATGTTTCCTTAATGTGAACAGACAAATAAAACATCCAAAACCTTTTGCATCTATTAGGGCCTATTCAGAGCTTCCCATTTGGCTGGAGTTTAAACAGATGCTTTGTTGTTATCTAATACTGTTCAAAGAACTTTCTGCAGTGATGGAAATTTTCCTTATCTGCTCCATCCAATATGGAGCCACTAGGTATGGGCGGCTGTGGGGCACTTGATACATGGCTAGGGTGATAAGAAACTGAACTTCCACTTTTATTCAATTTAAACAGTCACATGTGGCCAGTGCCTACCTTATTTGACAGCACAGATGCTGGGGCCCTAGAAAGAAGAGGGTGACCCATCCTGACTTCTCTTTCCCACACAAACCCCAACAGTGGCCCTGAGATCGGTTCCACAGGAACATGGAACAATAAGGGAAGTTTTATTTGAGAACAAACTGCATGTTTATAGTTTTCTTTTTTTTTTTCCATTTGTTTTTTAGTAGCAGACACGATGCGACTTAGGTTATAAACACCACACTCCAGAATGCTGTCCTGAGATGCTTACCTCCCCTGGCTCCTCTACTCAACAGTTCTCAATATGTTAAATCTGGTGGCTTGAGATCCTGATATTCTAGACTGTATACCCTGATTACTTCTTGGAAACTAACAGAAAATAAATCTGGTGGGTAAAAATTTCTATGCCAGACACCTTCACAGCACAGCGGCTGACCAGCAAACTGAGGACCAGCCCCAGGGCTTTGAGATTACACGAAGCACTGGCATGGGGTTTGCTCAGTGCCGGGCTCCAGGGTCCTGCAGTGACCCTCCATCTCCCCTCATACCTTGCAGTTGATCTTGGTGGAGCTTCTTGAATCCGCGGTCCCAGGGACCCCACTGGAGCTCTCAGCCTCATAGCTGTATACATATTTCCGGAGGTGCTTGAATCGCGTTGCATCCCCTACAGGGAGGAGATATAAGTCAGCTAGCTGGCAGAAATAACTTGCCCAAGGATAGTCAGTCCTGGGTAGAGAGGGGTAGTGGCATCGATAATCAAAAATGGTAATTAAACTCAAATTATTTTTAGCTGACTTTGCCTTATACTTAATGTTCCTTTATAGATTTAACCTCTGCGTTATGGTTTGGCCGAGGCTGGTGTTTAAATTGGCTGGCATTTCTTGAATATATCATCGGAAGTATAAGGAAGGGAGGTCAAGGAATGAGGTTCAGAAAATCTATAGGAAAGATGCCCTGGAAAATTAAGCATTGATGGCATAAAGCAAATATCTCTCATTGCCTTTTCAGCTTGAAAATACCATGATTCTTTGGTTCTTTTTTTATTCTATCAAATACTTGAGGCAGACTTCATTTAGCATTAGGGGTATCAGGCTGGCCTAAGAAACCACCAAAGATGTGGGGAAGGAATTTCTGGAGGTTTCCACTGTGCTTGAGAGTAATTTTCTGAACAATTTGAGAAAAACATCTAGACAAAGAGCCCAGATGCAGCGATGCTAGATGACCACAAGATGGCAGTGCTGCCCCATCAGAGGCCAGCCTCCCTCTCTCAGAACACAGGGTACCAAAGCAAGGCCAGCTCCTTTGACCTCCAGGGGTCAGGTAAATACAGAAGGGTGGGGGTCTGGATTTCTGCACAAAGGTTAAAGTCAGCATTTCCTCATCCTCCTGTGCTGCAGATTAATGATTAGCCCCTGACAAACAGGATAGTGATGTCTCTTTAAAGTGTCCCTGGACCAAACAGAATGATAGTCCCTCCCCCACCCTATCCCCAGGCTGAACTTTTGGGACAGGTAAGAAAGGCGGATAAAAAAGATTTGAGACCCCCAGCATTTGGGGCTCAGAGCAGTTTTCCGCAATCAGAGCATCACAGCATTTCAGTGACCTAAGGTGCAGAGGGATGGGGTGGGGTCACCCTTCCTTGCCCAGAGGAGAAGGGCCTTACTTGGACAGCTCTGGCCAACAGTTCCCGGCACTTCTTCTCCTGTAACAAAAGGAGAAAGACAGCTGTGGGTTTTCCCCTTCTTCCCGAGGGGTCCTAGGTTCTGACAGGAAGGACCACTGCAGAGGCCTTTATCTTCTAGGAGGGAAGCAGGTTTTGAAGACCCTAATCCCCAGCCCTTCCTATCACCGGCCCCCCATCCCCCCATTCTGAGTCTGGAGGAGCCACACAGCTGGTCCCGGGCCCCTGTCCTCAGATCTGTGGCTGTCCTCCCTCTGACCCAGGCCTGAGCTGCTCCAGCCACTGCTCCTGCCCTGGCTCCCATCCCTCAGCTTTGATTCGTGCCCCCCACCCCCACCCCGCCCCACGCCCAGGGGCCCGGTGGCCTCACTCACTGGCCCCGGCGCAGGTGGTGGCCAGCAGCAGCAGCAGCAGCAGCAGCGACGCGGGCCTTGGAGGGCCCATGGCCGACCTGCGCAGCGGCTTCCGGCTCCCTCCCGCCTGGCTGGCTGGGCCTGGCCTCCTGCTCGCTGGCTGCTGGCTCCGCAGGGACAGGAACCCACAGGCAGCACCCCGCGCAGCACCCGCACCGCACCCTCACCCGAGGTGGAACTGTGCTGCCGGCACCCGTGTTCTATTTATATGAGGCCGCCCGCCCAGGCCTCAGCACCTGGGCCGAAAGAGCGCCCAGAGAATTGCAAAAGGTCCAAAGGCCAGCGTCCCGGGCCTGTTTGCTTTTCCGCACCAGGCCCGGCGAGCTCCGAGTCTCGAGTCTCGAGGAGGGGCTGGCGAGGGGGCTCAGCTCGGACTCAGCCAGGGCCGGCGGGGCCTTGCCTCTGGCCTGTTCCTGGGGTCTCAGTGGGTGGAGCCAGGGGCCAGGCGGCTCAGCGCCCCAGAAGCCCGTCCTCACCCAGGGGTGCCTCCAGGAGGTGACCAAGCACAGGGACCAAACGGATCCCTGCTCCTTGAACCGACTTTGAAGCCACTGGAGAGCCAGCCCTTAACAGCATCTACCTTTTCTCTTCCATTTTGGTCATTTTGGTGGACCTTGAATTTGCATGGGGGCCCTGACCTTGAGCAGTACCTGGGGCTCTGGGTCACCTGTCCTGGATTCAGCCCATCCAGAGGGAGCAGAGAGACAGGGGAGGGAGGGAAGGCTGGTGAGGGACTGGTCCCCACTCCACCCGAGGGCCCACTCTCAAAGCAAAAATCCAGGAACCTGAATCTTTCAGCAGCCTGGGTAAGGAGGGGCCTCTGGAGAAGAGCTGCTTCCCCATCCTGGGGCCCAATTTCTTCTTGGGAAATTGAGGAGACAAGGCTTTTCCCTACATGAAGTGCCTCTGGGTTTCTTCAGGGATGGAGGAGGCCCGTGAGAAAAAGCAGAGTAGTGGGCGGATGCAGAACCTTCTCCATGAATCCTCCCTTCTTTTCTAGGTACCGTCCCTTGCCCACAGGAAACTTGCCAAGGCACTTCCCCTGCCCTGCTGCAGGAAGTCGGGCACAGTACCAACATTTCAGCAACAGGGTCTCATTGACCCAGAAGCCATCATACAGGGTGATTGATGGGATGGTGCTGAGATGGGATGGGCGGATGCTGAGACTGGCCGTGAACGCAGGGCAGCTCCAGTCTGGCTGGGGAGACAAGATGCATAGACGGGAAACTGCTGGTGAGCAATGAAGGCAGCCTGCAAGCCATGCTACTCTGTGGGTGTAACTGCCAGAGGAGCGCACAGGAAGCAGGGCAGCAGAGCCACAAGGAGGGACTAAGGACTGAGGGGGATCTGAGCTCCTGAGGGCGAAGTCAGCCTTTGTGGTTACAATTTGTGATTTATGAGATGTATCAAGATGTAACAAACAACTTGCGAAGCCATTTAACACTTCTAGTGCTGGAGTTCTCTTGTGGCTCCGTGGGTAACAAACCCGACTAGTATCCATGAGAACACAGGTTGGATCCCTGGCCTTGCTCAATGGGTTAAAGATCTGGCGTTGCTGTGAGCTGCGGCATAGGTTGTAGACATGGCTTGGATCCCGAATTGCTGTGGTTGTGGCGTAGGCTGGCAGCTACAGCTCCGATTCGACCGATAGCTTGGGAACCTCCACATGCCACGGGTGCGGCCCTAAAAAAGATAAAACAAACAAACAAAAATTTCTAGTGCCAAGACTTACGCAGGGTTCCAGAAGCATCATGTTCTGAAATGGTAATGGTGTATGAAGACCCCCTTTCCCTCGGCAGAGACATGCAGGAGGATGTCTGCCTTTTTCTGGCACTTTGGCTTCTACACTTCTCCCCGTACATGTGTGTTAGCCAGGAGCGCCCTGTGGGGCAGTTACACTCCCGTCATCCCTTTGGTGCTTAGTTGCTTTGCATCCATGGTTAATAATATTGTGGATATTAATAAATATTGTGGATATTATAAAAAAAGTGGATATTACAAGACCCAAGACTGGTTGTAGTTACACCACCGAATTACAAAAAGTCTAGAAAAAGTAACTGCCCCCCAATCCCATTTCTCTGAACATTTTATTTAAACGCTTTTATGTGGACTGTCTTTCCACAGGAGGAACTGCTGTTAGTATTGCAGGAAATAATTCTGCTCCCATATATATTCACTTTAAGGAGAATGGGTAAAAATACTCAGGTATAAAGAAACCAAAAGGAGATGGTTGACTTCAATTCATAAGCCCAAGTCCAGGATTTCTCTGTTGGATGACAAATGAAGCCACTATAGTCAATGTCAGTAGAGAACATTAAATAAGTCTTGGGGATATAATGTAGAACATGATGAATATCGCTAATAGTGCTGTTTGACGTATGCACCAGTTGCTAAGAGAATGGATCTTAAAAGTCTTTATCACAAGAAAAAAAACTTTTTTTGGGTAATTATGTATGGTGTCCAATGTTAACTTATTGTGATCATTTTGCAATATATATGAATATTACAAAATATTGAAAATATGCAAATATTGAATCAGTGTTTTTAAAAATATAGAGAACATCATTTTTTACACCTTGGGAATCAAAAATGAATCTGCTGGAGTTCCCATCATGGCTCAGTGGTAATGAACCCGACTAGGATCCATAAGGATGCATGCTGGATCCCTGGACTCGCTCAGTGGCTTAAGAGATCAGTGTTGCTGTGAGCTGTGGTGTAAGGTGCAGACGTGGCTCAGATCTTGGGTTGTAGGCTAGCAACTATAGCTCTGATTCGACCCATGGCCTGGGAACTTCCTTATGCCACAGGTACGGCCCTAAAAAGAAAAAAACAAAACAAAACAAAACAAAAAAACCCACAGAATCTGCTAATTGGGACACAGGGGAAACTTGTGGGATGTTTAGATGCCCTGAACTGACTGTCACCATCTCTAAAGGAGAAAGCCTAAGACTTGCAGCATTGGTGTCAGCTTCTCTTTCTTTCTCTGATTTCCTTTGGAAGGTCACCCCAGTGCTGGGCTTTAGCCAGCAGTACTCATTCTCTGACAAGGTCAAGGACAGAAGGACCACAGAGCCAGTGTTGGCTTGCTGAGTTGACTTGGGTATATTCACAGAAATCCTATAAGGATTAATGAGTAGACTTTTCTTTTTCTTTTTCTTTTTTTGGCTTTGTTTTTCAGGGCCCCACTTGTGGCATATGGAGTTTCTCAGGCTAGGGGTTGAATTGGAATTTACAGCTGCCGGCCTGCACCACAGCCACAGCAACGTGGGATTCTCTGAGCAGCATCTGTGACCTACACCACAGCTCACGGCAACACCAAATCCTTAACCCACGGAGTGAGGCCAGGGATCAAACCTGCAACCTCATGGTTCCTAGTCAGATTCGTTTCTGCTGCACCACAACGGGAAGTCCAACTTTTCTTAAATTACTAAATCCACCTGGATCTTTTGTCAAAAGCTATTTTAAAATATAGTATTACTTGCAACCACAGATATCTCCCTTCATCTCTTTCCCTTTAAGTAGGGCATTCTTCATTTCCCTCTCCTAAACACGTTCAAAGTTTCAAAGACCAGTGACCTGTTTTCATAGACATCAAATGGTGACAGGAGTCAGGAAATCTTCTAGGAGAAGCTATTCATTGAACGGAGAAAAACCCAGGTCAGAGAGGTCAGCTGATGGAAAGGAAAGCAGTGTGAGCAGAAGACTCAAGAAAACCTGGGATTGAGTCCTGGCTGGGTTTTCTGTGGGGATGGTGACCTTGGGTAAGTGACTTCACTTTCCTAAGCTCTGTTTAGCCATCCCTAAAACAGGATTTAAAATATTAACTTTCCACATAGGCATTGTTGTGAGAATTAAGAGAAAAAATTATGTATATAATTGCACTGATAGCATGATGCCCAGCAGCTAAGACACTCAATCAACGGTGTGCTCTCACTCACTCTGTGTGTGTTGGAGCGGAACTATATTTTGGAGGGTACCTATTGAGCTAGCTAACCACAGCAGGTATAGAGACAGAGACTAATAGAAGAAAAGCAGGACAGCAGGTTAAGGAAAGAGAACAGAAATATACAAGGACACTCTCGAGGGCCATGCACAGCAGAGAGAGGGCTTCCAGTTTTCTCTGATGATTCCTAACTTTTCTGGGGATTTGAAATCACTGTCCTTTCTGAGTGAATGGAGGCCTTCCTACAGCAAGCAGACCAGTGACTCTAGCAGAGACATACTCTGATGTCACAAAGATTAATCTTGGCTAGTGGCTATGACTTATCAGTTTGTGAATGCAAAGTCCCATCTGGTGAACCATCAGTCTGAGTAATCACGGAGCTCTGGGACCCATTAAAACACCACCTGATTAGTGGAATTTCAAGGTATTAGATAATGCAGACTATCCCAGTGTTTAGAAATGAAACCATGCATTGTTTATCTGCAGGTGACCAGCGAGTCCTGGTTAAGTTCAGGGAACTATGGCAACTATTAAAGGTAATCTCTGTAGCCCAAAATCCTGAATTTAGTGTTGTTCATATAATGAAATGTGTTCAGTATAGATTTGCTGAATACAAATGAATGAATCTATGCCATTTGGTTACACTCCACTGCTTCCAGGATATTTATATACAGTGACCATGATGCAAAAAAATCTTTTCAGTGACATGAAACAAGGAAATAGAATCTGATACGAATTATTCCCAGATATACTGTTCAAAAAACTCATCTGGCAAATAGGGACCAGTACTGACTATGATTAATTAGGCTATCTCCTTTCTGCCTATGACAGCATTATAACTGCAAATGATACCCAGAAGCTGGAAAGTAAATGTTGAGAACTGTGGATGGAGCCATGCCCAGTGTGGTCGGTGCATGCCAGTGTCAAAGTGCATGTACACAAACACATACACAAATGATCAATGTCGAGACAAAAACTGCGCATCATGAACACGTGGATGATGGTAGGGTGGGCCAGTGTAAACCAGATGAAGACATTACTGATGGATGATCAACCTCCAGAGAGGAAGCAAAATGAAACTTCCCCACTCTGTTAGTCTGCTATCCAAGAGATAAGGTCAAACTGTTGAGCAGCAGTTCTTACTGAGAGAGAAGTCAGCCATCAGCCCTATTCATCGTGCAGTCACGTCTGGGTGTGTACAGTTATCACCTCCTTGACTAAGCAGATCTCATCCAGCCACCCTCCCAGGCCACTTCAGCCCCACCCACCTCAAAGAGCCCTCGTCTGGCTCCAGTCCAGTTAGACCTCATGGCTTCTGACCCTCATCTCTTATCACTTTCTTGATAGGGCAGCTGATCCTGAAGTTCTGATCCAGATCTATGGTTGCCCTGAACTTACATTTGTCTCTGGTAAGATTCATTTTTCATGTGTTTACATGCCACCTTGCCCACCAGCGTGATAAGCCTGGAGGATTGAGAACTGAGTAGTTTTCACCCGTGCCTTCCTCTTCCCTCCCCCTCACCAGCATCTCACACTGGGCAAGGCAGATTGGCACTAAGGAGTAGACACTGTGATTACAGTGTGAGATGGTCCTTGTCAGACAGGCTTTTTTTTTTTTTTTCATACTTGCAACTCAGTTCTACTCTTGGGTGCCACTGCATGTGTTTATATCTTAATTTGAATGCTTGGTGACTGCGACAGCCTCACAGGGCAATCTGTAAGGCTAAGTGTCAGCCCCTCATCTGTGCCATGAGTGGACAGAACAAGGAGACATTTTAAACCTGTTGCAGCTCTGACAATTTTAATTCTATGAAGACTTTGGAACTGAAAGAAAACAACACATCAACATACCCTGGGCTCGGAGCTCACTGTAGTGAGAAGCTGTGGCTGGGGATTTGGAATCACTGAGCAGGTGGGTTTCTGGGAGACCACCTATCTCTACAAAGACCTATGTGCTCTGCACAAGAGCTCTAACCCTTTGGCCAGTTAAAACAGATTTCCAAATAAGGAGAGGTCATGCCCTCCTGGGGATACTGGGGACTCTCAGGAAGTTCCTCCTCATGTCTAGCTTTAGGCTTCCTCCGTGCCCTGCCTTCCTTAGATACACCTTAACCTTTCCTTTGAAAGAATTTTTTTGTTTCTTTGTTTTTTAGGGTTGTACCCATGGCATAAGGAAGTTCCCTGGCTAGGGGTTGAATTGGAGCTCCAGCTGCCAGACTACACCACAGTCATAGCAACGCAGGATCTGAGTCATGTCTGCGACCTACACCACAGCTCATTGCAACGCTGGATCCTTAACCTACTGAGTGAGGCCGGGGATCGAACCCACATCCTCATGGACACTAGTCGGTTCGTCAAACCACTGAGTCACAACAGGAACTCCCCTTTAAAAGATTTTTGCTGGTTTTGGTCAGCTGTTCTTTACTTTTTTTTTTTTTTTTAAGTTTTCTTTATGTTCTCACAGGACTAGGCTCAGCCCTCAGAGGGCTGACCAGCGCTGATAACAAACAGATGACTGGCTGGCCAAACAAGCCTCGCTCTCCCCAAATGGCTGTTGATTCTCTTCCAGTATTTAGGGAACCTCTTAGCACTTTGTCTTTTGAGAGCTTACAGATGAGGAGCAGGGCCTGAATACACAGCACAGCTAATAACAATATAAAAAGATAAAATGTCCAGAGTGGGATCTACACAGTCAGACTGTGATGCTCCAACGTGGGTCTCAGAGGTCCTGGAGGAGGTGGGACTTGAGTGGATCTTGGATGATGGGCAGGATTTGGGCACCGGGTGGCACCACTGGGAGACCAGTGGCACGAAGCTGAGACTATGTCTGTCGTGCCTGACAGTCTGTAACCAGCCAGCCTGCTGAGTCCATGGAGAAGGCTGGGGAAAGGGGCTGCTCTTGGGAGGGAGCGCAGCTTGCTGTGCCGGGACAGAGACAGAGCTTGCTGGCCAATTCAGTCTTTAAGTGTGAGTTACTGTATAAATTGCGCATGGTGCATTTGGCATTAAATATGGTACCTCTGGCATTAAAACTCTAGGTAGAATGGAAGGCTGTGATTATTGAGCTGGGTTCTCCTTGTCCAGAGCTGGGAAGGGAAATGGACGAACAGGGATTCCTAGAGTGTAAGACATACAGAAGATCTCAGAGGCCAGCTTGAGACATTATTCTCACTTTAGAGATAGAGAAACAGGCCTAGACAGCCTGTTCTTGTTTTTTCCCAAACAAGGGTAGAGGTAGGGCAGGAACTTGGGCCTCCTAGTTTATAATCTGGAATATTCATTTTAGTCTAATTGCACTAAATCTGTGTCGACTACATAAAGTTGCTTAGAGAATGCTTTATGAAAATGAACCTTTGATAACAGTGTATTTCCTGGTAAACGCTTGCTCATTAAAAGCGAAAAATTTAATTGATATTTTTGGGGGTTTGTATTCAGAATACATGTTGTTTTATAACAAATTTAATAGAATCACAGAGATTCAGTGTTTCACGGCCTCTAACTTATCTCCCAGTATGGATTTCCCATTCACACTGAGAATACCTGGGTACCCGTTAGCAGGCTGCCTACCTGGTGAAATTTTGTGAAATAACATAATGCTGTATTCAGCACAGCAAGTCAAGTCTCTAAGAAGGAACCATCTCTAGCCTGTTTATCTGCAGAGGAGATGGATCCCGTGTATGGACAGCAATGCCTTATGGTCCTATGTCCTATTTCTTTCCTCTGTCCAGGTCAGACCATCCATTATAGGGAAAGCTGAGAAAAGGGCCAGTTTGGGGATGGAAGTTTCTCTGATATTGTCTTTACCTCTATTTTGAAGTCAAGGGCAAATAATGACCAGATTGGCTGCTGTTATTCTCATCTGTCCCTCCTTTCTTCTCTACTGGCATGGGGCAGGGAGGGCAGGGCGGTGTCAGGGCATCCCCCGAACCCAGTCTGCTTTGGTGTCTTGGTATTTAGAGTAGAAAGTGGTATAAATTTGCTACTGGGTACCTGGGGTTCTTTGTCTTTCTTCTTTTTAATGATGGCACTTAGCTTTTAATAAAGTTATTTTGAAAAATTACAGCCACCTTCAGCTGTTTTGAGATCCACCTTGGAAAAGGACTTCTTTTTTTTAGCAGCTCTATTTGAGATAAGATTCATACCATAATATACACCCATTTCAAGTGTATAATTCAATGTCTTTTTAGTGTATTCAGAGAACTGTACAACCATTACCACAATTGATCTTTAGAAAAATTTTAACACCTCAAAAAGAAATCCTGTGCCAACTAGCCAGCACCTCCTAAATTCCCCATTCTCTCAGCCCTCACAAATCTACTTTCTGTCTCTATAAGTCTGACTATTCTAAATATTTCATATAAATGGGATCATGCAATGTGTGGTCTTTTGTGACAGTTTTTTTTTTTTAACTTAGCATAACATTTTCAAGGGTCATCCATGTTGTAGCATTTCATTCTTTTTTATTGCTAAGAATATTTCATTGTTAGGATTTACCATGGTTTATCTGTTCATCAATTGATGGACACTTGTGTTGCTTCCACTTAGTGGCCATTATGAATAATGCTGCTGTGAACACTTGTGTACAAATTTCTGTGTGGACATATGTTTTCACTTCTCTTGAGTATATGCGAAGAGTGAAGCTGCTCGGTCTTTGATGTGATAAGTCTACGTTTATCCGTTGGAGGAACAGCCAGACTTTCCTAAAATGCTTGCACCATTTTCCATTTCCATCAGCAGTGTATGAAGGTTCCATTCCTTCTGCATCATTGCCAACACTTGTTTTTTCTATCTTTTGATCACAGCCTACCTAGTAGGTGTGAAGTGGTATCTCCTTGTGAATTGTATTCTCATTTTTTCTTTTTTGGCTTCACCCGAGGCATATGGAAATTCCTAGGCTGGGGATCAACCTGGGCTGGTACAGAGATAACCCCGGATACTTAATCTACCGTGCCATAGTGGGAAGCCCTATCTTATTGTGGTTTTGATTGGCATTGCTCTGGTAGTGTGATATCGAGCCTCTTTTTGTGTTTTTATTGGAAATTGTGTATCTCCTTTGGAAAGTATCTTATTTAAATCCTTTTGGTTTTGAACTTTTTAATTGAGTTGTTTTAACTTTCAATTACTAAGTTTTTAGAGTTCTTTATATATTCTAGATACAAGACTTTCATTAGATATAGGATTTGCAAATATTTTCTCTCATTCTGTGGGCTGCCTTTTCACTTTTTTGATGGTGTCCTTTGAAGTACTTTTCTTTTTAGGGCCATACCTGTGGCATATGGAAGTTCGCAGGCTAGGGGTTGAATTAGAGGTGCAGCTACAGCCTGTGCCACAGCCATAGCAACACTGGATCCAAGCTGCGTCGGTGACCTATGCCTCAGCTTGTGGCAATGCTAGATCCTTAACCCACTGAACAAGGCCAGGGACTAAACCTGCATCCTAGGGACTGAACCCGCATCCTCCCAGAGGCAATGTTGGGTCCTCAACCCGCTGAGCCACAATGGGAACTCCTGAAGTACATTTTTTAATTTTGATGAAGTCCATTTTTTATTTTGTTACTTGTTCTTTTGGTGTCATATCCAAGAAACACTGCCTAAAACAAGGTCAAGAACATTTACCCCTATGTTTTCTTTTTTTTTTTTAATTTCTTTTTGCTATGTTTTCTTGTATAAATTTCCTTATATATTTTCTTATATAAAAAAGGAGTTTTACAGTTTTATCTTTTGTAAGATTTTTGTTTTTTCCATTATAGTTGAGTTACAGTGTTCTGTCGGAGTTCCCATTATGGCACAGTGGAAATGAATCTGGTTAGGAACCATGAGGTTGAAGGTTCAATCCTTGGCCTCCCTCAATGGATTAAGGATCCGGCGTTGCTGTGGTGAGCTGTGGTGTAGGTCACAGATGTGGCTTGGATCCTGCATTGCTGTGGCCGTGGCTCCAATTTGACCTCTAGCCTGGAACCTCCATATGCCACAGGTGCAGCCTCCCCAAAATAAAATAATAATAATAAAAAAATACAGTGATCTGTCAATTTCTGCCATACAGCAAAGTGACTCAGCCACACACACACACATATATATACATTCTTTTTCTCACATTATCCTCCATCGTGCTCCATCACAAGTGACTAGATATAGTTCCCTGTGCTTTTCAGAAGGATCTCATTGCTTATCCAATCCAAAGGCAATAGTTTGCATCTATTAACCCCAAACTCTCAGTCCATCCCTCTCCCCCCACCTCTTGGCAAACACAAGTCTGTTCTCCAAGTCCATTAGTTTGTTTCTTTTCTGTAGAAAGTTTCATTTTTTTTTGCCATTTATTAGATTCCAGATATAAGTGATATCATATGGTCTTTGTCTTTCTCTTTTTGACTTACTTCACTTAGTGTGGGAGTTTCTAGTTCCATCCATGTTGCTGCAAATAGCATTATTTTGTTCTTTTTTATGGCTGAGTAGTATTCCATTGTGTATATACACTACATCTTCTTCATCCATTCATCTGTCAATAGACATTTAGGTTGTTTCCATGTCTTGGCTATTGTGAATAGTGCTGCAGTGAACACAGGGGTGCATATATATTTTTCAAGGAAAGTTTTGTCTGGATACAAGCCTAGGAGTGGGATTTCTGGGTCATAAGGCAGTTAGTTCTATATTTAGTTTTATGAGGTAACTCCATACCATATTCCATAGTGGTTGTACATAGTTTTGGATGTTATATTTATGCCTGCGAACAATTTAGAGTTAAAATTTATATACAGAAGTTTCCTTTAAGCCTTGTTTTTGGAAATTTCTTGGTCATCTGAGCCTGTACACTACTCTGAGTAACCTCTCCTGCCTCCCTGCTAATAGGACGTGACCCGTTCCTGATAAGGATGACCTCATCCTGTTGCTCAATGAGTAGAGTCTCAGTCCGTTCTCAGGTGCTGCTCCTCCCTGGTGCCTTCCAGGCAGTGACAACTGAGAGCCAGAGTCACTGCAGGCATGGTCCCTGAGCCCTTGTCTTTTCAGAAGGAATAAAGATGTTGGGGTCTCTGAAGCTGAAATCCCAAGCTCCTTTCCAAGTCCATGAGGCTCTAATAATCACACTTCCTTTTTCCTTCAGAAAGTGGTTAGAGAAATGGGTCTTTTCTGCACCCCAAACAGCTCAATGTGTTTTACAAGAAAACATATAAAACTGTAAGCAAACAAATAAATAAAATGAAGTAACCTCAGGTATGTTAGAATGGTTGCTTTGAGGGAGGGTGAAGAGATCAGGAGTTGGGGGGTGGGGATGGGGAGTTAGGATGGGAAATAAACAAATAAACCAACAAAATGAGGCAGGGGCCTCTGCAGACCAGTAACAGTGTGCCCGATGCTGAGGAGGAGCAGGGGTCATCTCTCCTCCTGAACAACATACAACAGATTAGCCATATCATTCTAAATGTTAAAAAAACACGTATTTATCAAGCATTCGAAATGTACCAATCACTGTGATAATTAACATTCATCACTTATTTAATAGTCAAAAAACTTTGCAAAATAGATATTTTAACCCTGGTTCATACAAATAAGGAAGGGCAAAATGCTACATAACTCACCAAATGCTACTGTCCTCCTTATCCCTAGAAGAGGTAACTATGAATATGTAAGAGGATCAAATGAACAACATAAGGTTCATCTCAGTGACATGGGCACATACGCCCAAGTCATCCTTTATCTGGGGAAATAAGCTAGTGTCTTATTAACAAGTGCTGCAGTTGAATGGTGCTTTAAGGTTTGTTAAGGGCTTTGGTGTCTATTATTTCTTTTGATCTAATAACCCTGTGAGTTTTATATTGGATACCCCACAAGTGAGGCACTTGAAGCTCCCTAGAGTTAAATGACTTTCTGGGATCACCTGGCATATAACTAGCTGAGCTAGAACTCAAAAATAAGGTGTTCTGGGAGTTCCTGCTATGGCGCCCTGGGTTGAGTCCAACTGCAGGGGCGCTGATGCTGCTGAGGTGCTGGTTCGATCCCTGGCCCAGTGCAGTGGGTTAAAGGGTCTGGTACTGCTGCAGCTGTGGCATAGGTTGCAGCTGTGACCTGGATTCAGTCCCTGGCCCAGGAACTTCGTGGGCATAGCCATTACAGAAAAAAATTCAGGTGTTCTGACTTATGTCCCAAGTATTTCAGACTCCATCATCCTAAATCTTACTGAGAGAATTAGGGAATCTAGAACTCTGTGGAATTTGTTAGAGAAATAAGCCATGTGGGTTCTGAGCTCAGCTGGCTCCCAGAAGGGACACTCAGAGAGGCAATGTGAAAATACCGAAGCAATACACTGCCAGAAAGAGAGATGGGTCAAGGTTATGCCTTTGATAACATCGTGATTTCTGATGAAATATACTTAGACGGGAAGCAAAGCCGTGCCAAACACCTGTGGTCATTGCTCCTTGGATGTGTTCTTAATGTAAAGGCTATTTATTGCAGTTTTCCCCTTTTAAGTGCCTTCATGCATTTCCTCTAAGTCGGTAAACAAGAAGCTTGCTCAGACACCTCAGTTCTTTTTCCATATCCATTCTGCACATAATGATCTTGTGTGCTTTTTCCCATGGATTAAAACTCTGGAATGTAAGACACTGTGTCACACCCAGAAAATATCTCTGAGAATGAGTCACTATGAAATGATGTGTCTGTCCTTTTATTCCAGACCAGGCAGGTCTCGGGACTGCAGTGTCCTGGCAGAGCACTGGCTGACAGCATCCTCTCTCACTGACTGACCCACAGGCAAAGCCAAAGGCCATCTATTGTAAATTAATTTGGACAAGTCCAATATAAAATGGTAAATCGAGGCAATTAATTCAAATCAGTCTATTCTTCTAGACTCTTACACCTTTTTTTTACCTGGACTTCTTAGTTGAAAGTGGTGATGGATGTCTGAATTACCCAGATAATTACTTCATTCTCACTTCATTAATAACAGAGCTTTGTATCCTTGTTAGAAGGTAGAGGAGCTACTTGCACACTTACTGCTCAGAGAAGCTAGAACCTTCCTCAAAGGAAGGAGGTAGAGGGGTGGAGGAGTCAGATAAACTCACGCAGCTTCCAAGGCCACCCCACGGGACGAGCACACCGCTGCCTTTAGGGCAGAGCCACCACCTCCCTGCTCCCAGTCCCCTATTGCTCCCCACCCTAAGATCCTTCCTTGGAGGGACAGGATGTGCTCCCCGTGCCACCTCCTCCTTCCACTCTCTCATCTCACTTCTCTCCTCCTTGCTCTTATTATTCTCACTCCCTCGGTGAACTCACCCTCTTGCCCTGGTCACCAAACCTCAGCCCGCATCTCCCTTGTCTCTCTTAAGGTTGTCTGTCCTATTCTTCTCCTTCACGTTTGCTTTATCATCTCTGCCATTTTAACACCTCGTTATCTCTGACTTAACTTATATTCTGAGTTATTTTAAGGACTGAGATGCTCACATATAAGTGAATATGCTGTAATGACTCCCAACATAGCCTGGGCGTTAGTTTGCTCGGGCTACCGTAACAAAGTACCACAGACTGGGGGACTTGAACTATAGAACTAACTTCTTTTCTCACAACTCTCATGAAGTCCAAGATCACAGTGTTGCCAAGATTGGTTTCTCCTCGGCTTGTAGAAGGCCACCTGTGTCTCTCTCCTGTGTCTTCACACGGTTTCCCCATCTGTGTCTGCCTGAGTCCTAATTTCCTCTTTATAAGGGCACCGGTCCTAGTGGGTTAGGGCTCACCTTCATGGTGTCATTTTACCTCATTACGTCTTTAAAAGCCCTGTCTCCAAACGCAGTCATGTTCTGAGATATTAGAGGTTAGAACTTCAAAGTACACTTTAGTCTTGCTCAGACCGCTGCAGCAAAATACCATAGACTGGGGGCTTAAACAACAGAAACGCATTTTTTCAGTCTGGAAGTTGCAAGCCCGAGCTCAGAGTGCTGCATTGTCAGGTTCTGGTGAGAGCTCTCTTCCTGTGCTGCAGAGGGTTACCCATCCCCTGTGTCCTCACATGGCGGGGGATGGGAGGAGGGGGTAGGACAGGGAGGGGGAGAGGGAGAACGAAGGGACACGGGAGCTCTCTGGTGTCTCTTCTTATAAGGGAACTAATTCCATCGTGAAGGCCCTACCCTTGTGACCTTGTCAAAATCTAATTACTTCCAAAAGCCCTGTCTCCAAATGCGATCACATTTTGGGATCAGGGCTTCAACATATGAATTTGGGGGGAACACAATTATGTTCTTAGTGACATACAAATTTGGGGGGATCCTCAGGTCCATAATAGTCCAAATGAGTTCTCAGAACAAAAGTACATAATCTTGATTTCACTTATAACTGGAATCTAATATCCAGCACAAATGAACATCTCCTCAGAAAAGAAAATCATGGACTTGGAGAAGAGACTTGTGGCTGCCTGATGGGAGGGGGAGGGAGTGGGAGGGATCCGGAGCTTGGGCTTATCAGACACAACTTAGAATAGATTTACAAGGAGATCCTGCTGAGTAGCATTGAGAACTTTGTCTAGATACTCATGTTGCAACAGAAGAAAGGGTGGGGGAAAAATGTAATTGTAATGTATACATGTAAGGATAACCTGACCCCCTTGCTGTACAGTGGGAAAATAAAAAAAATTATATAAAAAAAAAGTACATGATCTCCTTATAACTGGCAGTGATACAGACCCCAGACCCCAGTTTCCATGTTTCCTGAGAAGGGCTTTGAAAGGTTCACGGAGACCCTGTTGTTAGCTGAGTAGCTGACCGGAGACTGTGGAGACTGTGGTCCAGGTGGTCTTGGAACCGCTCCACCGAGTTAACGGCTTCCTCAGCATGCTGAGATGGGTTTTGGCCCTGTGACTGCTGCCGTGGAAGGATATTGTCGGAGAATGCCTCCAGGGCCTTTGGGCAGTCGTGAAATCCTGTGGTAATTCCAAGGGTAGGACAAATCTAGAAAACAACTAGCCTGGGACCTTAAGAGTGCATATCAGCAACAGCAAAATAACCCGGAAGAAGAATGATAAAGCTGGTTGACTTTTGCTCTTTTAGGAGTTATTTTCCTCCTGGCAGAATAGGGATTTCTCTAGGGAATTAAAGGCAGAGTCCCAGAGAACTATGGACTCTCTAGTACCTGTGAGCCAGCAATCCTCTTAGCTCAGGAGATCCTGCAGCCACGGACCCTGGCCTGATCAGGAAGGACAGATTAATGCACTGAAACTCTGAAGGCTTTGAGTGGAGAACACAGAAATAAAAGTGTCTCTTGCAAGAAAAGAATAGGTGCAAATATCTGCAAATTAGAAAAGGCTCATTTGCATGAAATACCAGGCTCCTCAACTAAATGCTGAGAGAAAGATTTCTATTTCTATTTATTTATGAGATTTTAAAAGTGATACCATTAACATCATACCGGCCTATGAGGAAAGGCACAGAAATAGCATATTTGGTTCAAACGACAAAAATAAGGCAAAAATGACATTATTTAGTTGAGTAGTTTGACTGAACCCAACAGTAATTTGATTTCATTATGGTCAGGGACTTCCCACACAGACATCCAAATTTTGAGAGATTTTGCAATAAGTTCCTTTGGACGCCAGCCAAATGGCCAATTAACCTTTTGTGATATTAATGTTTTACTAATGATGGCCACGGTATTTTCTTTACTAGGTGGGATTTATCTTTTCAGTTGAGATAGAAACGCTAACTTCTCATCGTATACAATGAGTTTCAGCTTGTTGTTGGGTACTTTTATGTTCAATGGAGATTCTCAGAAATCTTGAAACTCTTCAAATTATTTTCCAGGTAGGCTGTTCCTTCATCTAGCTTTAACATTTATGGACAACAAATAATTCTTTTCCCATGCAATTTGTAACAGTGTCCTCATAAGTATCACTGTAAAGTTTGCAAGTCAATTAAAATACCCATTGTTGGGCTGAGTCTAGTTGCCTTAGAACCTTTTGAACTGTATGGGAGTGGATGGCTGCCTAGTCTCTGGTCTCCAGGCAGGGGTGGAAAGTGAACTCCACAATGAAGTCTGATAAGGAATGTTCTTCTGTTGAAGAATTCTGAATTGGGATTCATAATTTTGTGATTTGTCATGTAGATAAATATTTTCCAAAATTTTAGTTTTGTGAAAGATTAATAGTGGAGGACAAAAATGCATCTAACTCTTCACTAACCTAATCAGTTGTTTCAAAGCTTCCTAAGGCTATGACTCTCCCAGACACAGCCATAAAAACAAAAAAAGAAAAAAGGACATTCGGACCTTGTGCAAGTCCTTGGATCTTCTTACTTCATCCCCAAATGATAGGAGTTTAACTAAATATTCTGATTCTATGGCTCTTTATTCTCTTTCCTCTCACCCTCTGGAATTTTACATTAGTTACTTTTTGAAAGTCACTGTCTTTTCAAAGCCACACTAATACATCGTTTTTAAGATGTTCATTACAGGGACTCATTTCAGCCTACATGTTGACTGCCAAGGCTGTTATAAAATAATAGGCTAAGGGTTCTGGACTCCCTATCAAATAGAGAAGATTTGGTGAGGGACTTCACATATAGCTATGAATTCCCCAAAAAAACAAGAACATTTAAAGAGTGAATAGGGAAAAAGAAACCGAGAAGAAAGAGCTCAGAGGAGTAAGAAAAGACATAGAAGAGGACAGTGGAACCCACCCCTGCCTGTTCTCACCCCAACCAGGTAAAGTTGGGTGCTGGACGCTCATGTTCAGGCTTGCTCCACTTGGGCCCAAAGCTCATGTGACCTGCCCGAGAGGCACTGCCTTCTCACTAGCCCATCAAGTAAGAAGCGGGTCTTGCTATCCTGGTCCCACTGTGCCCAGGGGAGCCCCTGAATCCCATGCATGTCCTAAGCTACACCTGTGTCAGCAGCAGTGTTGCATAGTGGTTAAGGAAGTGGCATTTAACATATAATCGTGTAATCCTGCTCCTGGACATATAACCAGAGAAAATCTAACTCGAAAAGATACATGAACCCCAATGTTTCTCTGCAGCATTGTTCACAAGAGCCAAGAAATGGAAGCAACCTACATTTCCATCAAAAGATGAATGGATAAAGACATGGTACATACATAAAACAGAATATTACTAAGCTATGAAAAGAATGAAACCATGCCATTTGCGGCAACATGAATGGACCTAGAGATTATCATACTAAGTGAAGTAGAAACAGTCTCACACACACAGAGAATGGACTTGTGGTTGCCAAGGGGAGAGTGGGGGAGGGATGGATTGGGAGCTTAGGATTAGCAGATTCAAACTATTATATATAGAATGAATAAACAAGATTCTCCTGTATAGCACAGGGAACTATATGCAATATCCTATTATAAACCATAACAGAAAATAATATGAAAAAAAGAATATGTACATATATGTACACACACTAAATCACTTTGCTATATAGCAGAAATGAACACAGCACGGTAAATCAACTAAGCTTCAATAAAATAAAAAAAATTTTAAAAAGTGATATTCAGGGCTAGCTTGCCCAGGTTTTAATCCTACTCTAGCACTTTATTAGTTGCACAACCTTAAACAAGTCATTTGACTTTCTTAGGCCTTGGTTTCCACACTATGAAAATGGCAATAATCATATTCCTTCCTTGTAAGGTTGCTGTTGTTATAAGGATTACGTGAATTAACATAGGTCAACAGTGTATCTGATGAAAGTAGGCAGTGATGATACAAATATTAGCTTTATATATCATTATAATTATCATGTGTGCTGAAACCACGGTGTGCACTTGAGCTCCACTTACTGGAAACTGCACAGATGATGCAATGCCTAGCCCTTGCCAGTCCCTATTCTGTTGCCCTGTGCTTCAACCAGGATGGAATTTCTCTTGGTTACAACAACAGCACCTAGCAGAACACTAGCGTCTAACTATTACTTTAAACCATATATGACATTGGCATTTTTGTAGGTCACAAATAACTGAATTTTGAAAACTTCGTATGGTTCAACCTAAAATAAGTCATGTTCTCGGCATAAAATCTATTTGTAAGACAACTGTCACTTGGCATTGTGAATTGTAATCCTGACATCCCTTTTTGGAGACTGGTTGCATATCCCTGTGAGCTCCCTATATCCTGGCAGGGCCTTCTCTTGGCTCTTCACCCCATCCATTAACATGGGGCCGAGGTCCCCCAAAGCCCCTTATCTTGCATGTTATGACAAGTGGCCTTAAAGATGCCCAGGTAAGGATTTTAAGCAGAAGGGTCCAATGCTTCAGAGAGGTTCAGTGGGATCAAGGGATGGAAAATGTCTGTTGGCTTTTGAAATCATGAAAGTATCTGAAATCTTGTTTTTGGAAAAGGTTTGAGGCCTAAAGCCAGATCACAGCAAGTTGGGAAGTAAATGGGAGATAAAAAAAGAGGAGACTCTGAAAATTTTGGAGTAGTCTGAAGAGATGATCCTAGAGAAGAATTTATTCTGGCAAGATGGAAACACGGATATATTTTGAGGCTATGGAGAAGGAGAAAGTTGATGGTAGAAAGGAGAATAATTGAAGGAGTTTTTTTTTTTTTTTTTGCTTTTTTTTCTCAAAGGAGTTGGGAAATGAGGCATTGGGAAATGTGGTAAAGGTTGGAAATAGATACTTCAATGGGGGAAAGAAACTAAGACTAGGACAGAGAAACCATGGTCAAGGAGAGTTGAGTGTCTAACTGAAGTTGGAGGTAACGTGTTTGAAATGACCCTGAGAATTCCATGGGCATTTTCTCCTGCAGAGACATACAGCCTTGAAACACAGCTACTGGATGGCCAGAGTAAACCGGGATTTGGGAGAGATGGAGGAATGTGAAGAAGAACAAAATGGTCAGGTACCAAGGGTAGTGGTCTTTGGAGGGATGCACTATGAGCTGGAAGCTAGAGATGAGAGGGACTAAAGGCAGTAAGACAAGAACAGATTAGGAGAGGGTTCGGGGATCGAAGATCTTGATGAGGCTGAAAAGAGAGCTTAGCGGAAGTGAGGGTCAGGTGTTGGTTTTCTGAGTTGAAGGTTTCTGAAGTAGAATAATTGTGGGGTTCTTGGAGTTCCTTTAATGGCTCAGTGGTTAATGAACCCAACTAGGATCCATGAGGATGCGGGTTTGATCCCTGGCTTCGCTCAGTGGGTTAAGGATCTAGAGTCACCATACACTGTGGTATAGGTCACAGACGTCGCTCAGATCCTGCGTTGTTGTGGCTGTGACCGGCAGGTGTAGCTCTGATTGGACCCCTAGCCTGGAAACTTCCATATGTTGCAGGTGCAGCCCTAAAAAGCAAAAACAAAAACAAAAAAAGAAGAATGGTGGTGTTTTGGATGGAGAGACATTTAGAATGTGGGATACTAGAATACAGGTGAAGGTGAGGTGATTACAGAGCTTCGAGTCTAGAGTATGGGGTGAGTCACTGATTTAGAAATTGACATTATTAAAAAGTTGGCAGAAAATGAAAAAAAGATCTTTCCATGTGTTTATTCAGTCATCCTACATTTATTCAACAAACATTGTTCAGCATACATTTGTCTTTAGTTTTAAGAAAGTCCAAATAACTTTATATTCCTATTTTAGTGTACTCAACAGTTCTTCCCCAGAATCTATTCTGGAGTGATCCAAGTATGAAAAGGGACAGCCTACATGGCAATCTCTTTTGAATGCTTTTTGAGATAGGTGCGTATTCACATGCAGTTGTAAGAAATGATACAGAGAGGGGTTGCATACCCTTCACCTGGATTTCCCCAATGGGAACAATCTGTAAAACTATAGCGCAGTCTCACAAGCAGGAAAACGGAAACATTCCATGGACTTTACACACGAGTGGATGACATCTGTAAATACCAGTTTTACATCCACTGGTGTGTGGTGTGTGTGCATATAGTTCTATGCAATGTAGATTTGTGTGAATGCCTCACAGTCAAAATCTGTTCCATAATAAAACTCCTCTGAACCCTGCAACTACTTGTCTCTCAATCCCTCTCCTTAACCCTTGGCAACCACTCATCTGTTCTCCAATTCTATAATTTTGTCATTTAAAGAATGTTATATAAAAGCACATAAACTTTTGAGCTTACTTTCTCCATTCATAATTACCTTAAGACTCATAAAAAGTATGGTGTGTATCAATAACTGTTCCTTTTAATTGCTGAGTAGTATTCCATGGTGTGGATAAATCACTAGTATGTTTAACACTTCACCCTTTGAAGGACATGTGGGTTGTTTCCAAATGTTTCGTTATTAAGAAAAAGCTAGCATGAACATTGTATAAAGGTTTTTGTGGGAACATAAGTTTTTATCGCTCTGAGATAAATGCCCAAGAGTGCATTGCCACGCTCTTTTCCACAGTGGCCAAGTGGCAAGCTAGGGAGTACACCATGGAAAAACCCAAGTCATGATTCCAGAAATATCCAAGACAAATAAATACAGCCATAGGAAGCTGACAATTCAAGTATTGCCTATGTTGGCCAATCAGATTCAAGAAGCAAAATTATTTTTCTCTGATGTAAACACATCAGTTAATAGTCAATGCACAGTTGCATGTTTATTTACTTCAGCTGTCATTAATGGTGTCTTTTTCTTTCCTTTTTTTTTTTTTTTTTTTTTTTTTTTTTGGCCTCACCTGCAAAACATGAAAGTTCCCTGTCTAGGAATTGAATCTGAGCTGTAGTTGCGACCTACACCACAGCTGTGGCAGCACCAGATCTTTAATCCATTGCGTTGGGCCGAGGCTCAAACCTCTGTTATCACAGAGACAACACCAGATCCCCAACCTACTGTGCCACGGCAGGAACTCCAGTAATGGTGTGTCTTGAAGAAACTAGAGACAAACTTAGCTAAATGAAACAGTTTGCTATTTTTTGCTATCTCACTCTTGTCTGCCCCCACCTTCCTGAAAAAAAAAATTAGATTTACATCCTTTAAACTTTGGGTGAGAATTTAATTCACCCAAATAACTCTTGTAGTTGTCACATGATAAACTTCCTAAGGGTTAGGGAGTGATAAACTCTGGCAGGCAGTGAGGAGTTTGGGAGGAGAGGACTGACGTTCCTGTTTGCTCATCTCTCTGGACCCCGGTGCCTGTTTTTCTAGGC
The DNA here is from genome assembly GCF_054392235.1 of Sus scrofa. Lineage (NCBI taxonomy): Eukaryota > Metazoa > Chordata > Mammalia > Artiodactyla > Suidae > Sus > Sus scrofa. The sequence continues at coordinate 129,480,262 of NC_139385.1, read as the reverse complement.
TCAGTTTCTGGTTTGGAGGTGAAGCTTCTTTGAAAGACCAGCTGCAAAAGGCAAGATCATCTTGCATTTATGAACTTTATGCTCTTTCTGTTATTCATCCTGTCAGTAGTTCTTTCCTGGGTGCTTCTTAGGACTCGCCACTGTGCTAGCTAGCCACATGGGAAAGATACAGATGCCACTATCCTCGCCCTCCTAAAAAAAAAAAAAAAAAAAGAAATCAGAAAACAGAATAGTAAGTAGAAGAAAATGATGGGCTTTTGCTTCTTCTTCTTTGCTTCTTCTTCAGGCTTAAAGGGCTTATTCTTTTCTCAGTATTTGGGTAAATAGCCCAACAGTTGTATTTGACAATCTGGGAGGGGAATGACAACATCAGCTTCCCCCGAAGGAAAGTCAAGATAAGATGCTGTCTGCCAATGACAATTCCACTGGAGACATCAAGACTTGCATCAGACCCATCCTTTCTGTGGCAAGGATGCTGGGGTGAATATTATCTTGGTGCTCTGAGAGCCTGCAGAGAGGTGTTTGCAGGTGGAGATGGGAGGCCATTCTGTTTGGATTGAACATTCTTGGTGGTCACAAGTGCTGAGCAATAGCAAAAAAAGCTGTGAATGATAGTTTACTTCCATTCCTCTTCTCACCTCCCCCTGGACTCTGACCTCCTCCCCTGGACAGGAAATACATTTACCTGTCTGGCTTTGCTTGTGGTGCGTTAAGAAAGCAGCAGGGTTGGCCTGGAAGAGTTTCTTTCCAACCCTGTGACGTGTACATTCCTGGATTCGTTCACATGTTTCAGATAACAGACTAATTGCTTCACTCGTGTTGTCATCCTCTTCTGCTTTTGGAGGTTCTCCTCCCACATGTTGTGTCCTCTCTTACCTCCACGCTCTGCTCCATCAGCACATGACTGTTCCAAGCTTTGGAATCAGGCATGCTGTGTGCACCCTGCCCTGAAATTCATTGATTGGCCTCGTGTAGTAGGTAAGCTGTTTAACCTCTCAGACTTAGTTTTCTCATCTCTAAAAGGGTGATAAGAATGATTTTATTACTTGACAGACTTTGAGATGAGACTTCTGGTTCAATTTTGACTTTGTTGTTTTACAACCGTATGCCTCGAGATATACTTTACTTCTCTGTCCCTCAATTTTCTCCTCTGCAAAATAGGGGTGCTAATACCAGCTACCTCATAAGAGTTGTTGTGAGAATTAAATGAGGTAAAATATGTAAAGTGCCCACTGGAACAGAGGAAGCATTCAATAAATGTTAATATTATCACCATTTCAGCATTCGTCAACCAAGAATGCACATCTAAAGTGATGAAAACTATATTGTTTGCATACATAAAACTTGTCAAACCCCTGCTATCTTAAACAATGTTTTTGATACTGAATCGCTAACTACCACCCTCCGTTCCTTCTTGATCTTCCCACAGCTCTTGCAAAATGCAGTTCACATAGATATCCCCTCTCTTTTCTCACTTTCATTCACGTCTCAGATCAGTGCAACCTGGGGTAGGCCCTCTCTACCACTAAAGCCCATGAAAACTGCTTTATTAAGGATGATAAAGCTTATTTAACAACCCAGGGTCAACACCTCAGTCTATATTCTGCTTGACTTAACTTCAACTTTTGACACATTATGTGCTATCTTGTTCTTGAAATCCCACTCTCCCCATGTATTTCATGTCATTACATTCTGCGAGTTCTCCGCCTATCCTGTATACAGCATCTTTGCAATCTACTTTACAATTACTGCTTTATCTGTTCTTTAAATGTCAGTCTTCTCCTGGGCTCTGCTCTTGCTACTGTCTATCTCATTTGTCCTGTGGCTTCAGGATGCTGATGGCTCCTCATTTCTATTTTCAGCCTAGTTTTCTTATTTGAGATCCTTACCGATGCATATAATTGCCATCCAACTGGATGGCCTGCAGGCATCTCAAACACAACATATTCAAAACTGAATACAGCATCTCACCCATTCTTGAATCTAAATATCTTTGCCATGAACATCCCCTATTTTAGTAAACAGCGTCCTCGGTGTGCCCAAGTCAGAATCCCGGGAGTCATCAGAGCCTTCTACTTTTACTCCTACCTCCTGTTGATCACAAACCCTAGTCAAGTATACTTTCTTTTGTTCTTTTTTCTTTCGTCTTTTTCTCTTTTCAGGGCAGCACCCACAGCATTTGGAGGCTCTCAGGCTAGGGGTCTCATCCTAGCTGTAGCCACCGGCCTATGCCACAGCAACACCAGATCCGAGCCACATCTGTGACCTATACCACAGCTCACAGCAACGCCAGATTCTTGACCTGCTGAGCAAGGCCAAAGCCAGGGCTCAAACCCACAACCTCATGGTTCCTAGTCGTATTTGTTTCCGCTGTGCCATGATGGGAACTCCAGATATACTTTCTTAATATCTCCTTTATTTGTTTCTCCTTCCCGTCTCCACTGCTACTGATCTGGACACATTTCTCCTGTTCATTGCAATAGCCTCCCCGCACCCTAGCTACAGCCACAACATTCATTGTGTAGTTCCCTGAATATTTAAAGGTCTTTCATCTCTCTGAATCCTTGAAGGTGCCCTTCTCTCTGCCTGGAACACTCTCCTCACAGCAGTTTGACAAACTTCAAATCCTCTCTGTAGCCTTCCCTGATGTCCCCAACAAATTTAGTTGCCACTTTTAATGCTCCCTGTATTCTCATTATAGTAATATCTGGTTGTATTGTAATTGTCCATTTGGCCACCCATCTCTTCATTACTCTGATATTTAAGGGCAAAGATCCTGCCTTTTCATTTTTGTCATCCCAGTGTCAGGCACACCAAAACATCTCCATTTGGATGTCTCAAGTGACATGACATGACACGTTTGTTGAATGAGTGAATCTGTTGAACATATCTTTTTCGTCTTCTGTATCATAAGTGTGGGCATCTTCATCACCTTTGGTGGCAAATACTGAATCGTATGTCTTGATTGATGGAGGCTCATAACCTATTAGTTCTCATCTATCATTTACAACTTATTCCCTTCCCAAGCTTCAGTTTCCTATAAGATGTGACAAATAGACTATTTTACCTCCAGTGAAGTTTCTGTTGTTCCTTGGAAAGATCATCATTTGTATTAGACGATAGTCTTAATAGCAATGCTTCCTGGTGCACAGTTGGATTTGAACAGGACACTGGCATTTCAAGAGTGTAGTTTTCTTTTTACCTGGCATGCATTTTAAAAGATTAACAAAGATAACTTCTATTACAGAATCATTTGCAAAAGTTCTGTTTGTGTACACACACACACACTGCACTCACAAACCTCAAAACATTTAGTGAATAAAGAAAGAAAAAAATTCACATTGTCTTAGTGCAATAGATGGATAGATGGTTTTAGCTTTTTTTTTTTTTTTTTAACTGTCTGGTCAGACTTAGAAAATGTTCTTCCTTTGTGTCATGTGAAATTCCTTCTAGCTCTACACTTTATAAAACATTGTTCTCCTCTGAGCAAAAGAACAGAGCCTACTTTTTAATTCCTTTCTTTATGATTCAGTAATGAGGTATAATTTTCACACCAGTAACATTCTTTGGGTTTAGGAAAATGAAGTAGTTTAGAATTGGAAATATAAATGCTCTGGTACATGGACCACCAGCTCACTTCTTCAGCAAAAGAACCGAGCAATTCATACCAATGAAACATAAAGCTAAGAAGGAAAGAATATATTTCTCATTTTCTCAGCTCTATGAGAAATGTCACTGGGCCAACTTTAATCACTGTTTCCATTACCATCTAAATGTATATTTGAAATGCAGCATCATAAACGAAATGGATATTTTTAAATTGTCATCTTAGATTTTCACTGGTCATAAAGCTGCCTGATACTATTTTCTATTATTTTGGCAGCCAACCAGAGCTTATTTTATATAACTTTTATATAGCGCCCCAGAATCAACATTATGTAACTAAAGTCACATGGTATAGTTAACTGTTAACTTTTCCTATTTTCCATTGTTTCAATCAGTAATGACTCAGTAGAGACATTTATTGATTTAGAATACTGGAAAGGATGAATAGAGGACAGCTTATATTTTCTATAGCCCAAATCTTTCGCTTGTTGTCAGACCACTGCTTTTAAAAGTGAATAAATTAGTTTTTCTGGTATTAATTATCTGTAAGGAACATAATACTTAAATAATTAGGTATTTTCATACAAAGAGAAAGAAGCAATCCTAATTTGATACGGCATTAACCTTCGTTGAACTCAGGAAAGCTACAGGCTGTGAAATAAGGCCACAGTTAATCTTCTGATAAAAACACCTTGATTTAGATTACACAATTGTGTAAAAGTTATTTAGTAATTTAGAGGACATCAGGCAATTCTTTTTCCTCAGGTTCTCAGCAACAAAGACTGCCTCTCTCACAACAAAGGAGAAGAACATCCCAATTTCAAAGAATACATTTTAGTTTTGCTTAGATTCACATTTTAAAGAATCAGACTGCAAATACACAAGGTGATCAAAGAACAGTTAGCCACCTGGGACTCTGCGGTCAAGTGCTCTACCCCTGAGCTGTACCTGCCATGGGACTCTGCATTGCAGGAAGCCAGCTCAGTAAGAAATGTCACGGCCTTGCTGGACAGGGTGAAGTCAATGTAGGCTTTTCTCTCCACATATTCAACAGTGGCAGCGGGAGGGACAGAAACCTCCACGGGGCAGTCTACACTCTTCACCCTGATGACAGAAACAGTGGGACTGGCTGCACTGCACGACAAATCAGCTATCTTCAACACACCTGTTTTCGAGCAGGCAGCTACAATAGGATAGAAATGAATGCTTACACAAATGGTAAAGGGATTCATGACATGTGACGCTGCATTTTAAGGAACTGAAGGTCAGCCCTTAGATTTGGCCAAAGCAGTTCTAATTGATCTTCCACAGGGTACATATTCCCACTGAGGTGGTAACATCCTGACTGCTAGAATCTGTTAACTGACCTCTTTCTAAACGGATGTTGGGGCCGTAAATCAGATAGAAGCCAGCTTCTGCTACCCAGGAGGTCTTTTCTTTCATTTTTACCCAGGCTTACAGGGCTACTCTTCTTAACATGAAAATATATACAAATTACAGTTGATAAAATGAATTGTTCTTAAAATTTTGGGGGCCACAGATCCCTAACCTTGATCATCTGATAATATCTACCAATGCCCAGCAAGTTTTTCATAGAACTTCAAGAAGTTGTGAAGCCCCCTGAAATTCATCAATGGACACTGACAACTCCTTAGTTAAGCTGCTTACTGTGACAACTAGAGGATCAGGTTCATACTTTCTTCATCTCTGTACCTTTAAACTTCCTAGCCTGGTGACTAGCCTGGAGTAAGCAGGTTTTTGGATTCTTTGGGAGTAAACATTTTACAAGGGGTTGGAGTTATTCTCATCCACAGGGAACTCTGGAGCACCAGTAGGAACCTCCTAGAAACTTAGTGCACTAGTGCCTGCCGTCTGCAGAGGTCGGATGCCCTCTTAGCACAGCTTATTGTCTGTGCATTCAGGAGAGAGGATTTCAAGAAGACTGGGGAGGCTGGGCAGCACTGTGAGCGCTTGGTGTGGGTGACAACCAAGTGCCAGCAACCACCACCCCAACCTGACCTCACTGGGTAAGTCATGAGGAGGTAACTGTGGTCAGGCTGACCCTGTTTTTGGTTCTTTGGCCCATGATGTTAGATGTTAGACTATCACTATCCTTTAAGGAATAGTACAGCTTACTGCTCCTTTGTATGAAGAAATCCTGGGGAGTTCCCATTCTGGCTCAGCAGTTAACGAATCTGATTAGCATCCATGAGGACACAGGTTCTATCCCTGACCTTGCTCAGTGGGTTAAGGATCCGGTGTTGCCATGAGCTGTGGTGTAGGTTGCAGATACGGCTCAGATCCTGTGTTGCTGTGGCTGTAGCTGTGGCCAGCAGCTCCAACTCCAGCTCCAATTTGACCCCTAGCCCGGCAACATCCACATGCTGCAGATGCAGACCTAAAAAGCAAAAAAAAAAAAAAAATAATAATAATAATAAGATAAAATAAATAAATAAATAAATAAATAAATAAATAAATAAAAATCCTGGGGTGAGCCTGAGAATGAGTGCTGAGTTGCAGGTCTGCCACCAATTGTCCTGACAGGGAATTTGTGCTACACAAAGAATGCAGGAAATGGCTTCAAATGTCTATACTCCAGCCCTCAAATCAGGTCTTCCTCAGGGTGTTGCTGTGTGTGTGAGAGAGGGAGAGGGAGAGGGAGGGAGAGAGGGAGAGGGAGAGGGAGGGAGAGGAAAGATGAGGACAGGGAGCTGAGAAAAACGTCTTAAGGCTATGGGCTCAAGCCATGCTTTTAGGGATGTTTCGAGGCTAGATTTCCTAAAGTACATTAGACCTGTGACATGAACTTAACTCCTGATACAGAGCCTTCAGCACTGTCCCAGAGACCTGCCTCGCCCTAACAGTGTCTTAGCAGTGGAGCCACACCAAGGGCTGCTGGGCAGGATGTGTCACTGATAGCTCATCGGTGCAGAGATGTGAGAACACCCAGATGGCAAAGGTTCACTTCAAGTGCAGAAGCCCAAGAACAGGAGGAATGTAGCAAGTCTCAAGTTACAGGCTGTTCTGCTGCCTGTCTCTTGCCCTTACCTGGCCCATAGTTACTGTACAAAGTAACTGGCCAGGGTCGGGGCTGAGGGAAGATGATACCACGGAGAGGATATCTGGGCTATGCTTGAGAGCTAGATGCTGGGCTCAGCCAAGCAGGCAGGAGCTTCTGGGCATGAGACTGGCAAGGGGTTTACCTGTTTTGCCTGGTGCTGCCCCTGTAAGCCCCTGTTCCTAGGATTTGCTCTTAATGGACTTATTAGAAATCTTCCCGAATATTTCCGTTTCATGCCCTCTGCAACATTATGTTACTAAAACACTAATTATTATCTGGCCTGGCCTGTAAATATCCTATTTCCTAATTGCTTTTGATCATTCTCCTTTCCTGGTTAGATCCTTGAGAGCAAGATGTCTATAGGCATGGCCCTGGGAGCTGAGAAACTGTAGAAATCAAGAAATGCTCGGTTGAGGAGTTAAGAATCTAACTATGGAATTATTTAAGAAGTAACAAGGCCAAGTTCAAATGATGTTATAAATATTCAAGTGGACAGAGCATGCAGTCTCCTCAGCATTTTTCAAACTTTTTGAAAATGATCCAGACTAAGAAACTTTCCCATTACAATACAGTACACACACACACACACACACAAACAAAACTCACTACATGTGAGATACACTGATTTTTTTTAATTCTCTTCCATTTCATTAAAAAAAAAGCTGATCACCACCCATTAAATTGATTTCATGATCCACCAATGGGTGACAATTTGTTGTTTGCAAACCACTGGCTTACCTCACAGGATTTTATTAAACCTGACAAGGAATTCTACTCTGCTTTGCATTCTTCTCTAAAAAACATAAAAATATTTTCTATTCATATATAATTTATATAATATCAGAAGCAAATCTTTACAATGTTTCTTAACTAGGTTTCACAGTTAAGAAGTGGTGCAATTTGGGGCCACAGCCAGTCTTTAAGATTTCAAATGCAGGGCTAGTTTCATGTTAACATGCTGCATTCATGATTTGCTTTATGCCTGTTTTTTGCTTTGTTTGTTTTGTTTTTTGTCTTTTTAGGGCTGCCCCTGTGGCATACGGAGACTCCCAGGCTAGGTCTCAAACCAAAACTTTAGCCACCAGCCTATATCACAGGCACAGCAACGTAGAATTCGAGCCGCATCTTCGACTTACACCACAGCTCATGGCAATGCTGGATCCTTAACTCACTGAGTGAGGCCAGGGATCTAACCTACGTCCTCATGGATGCTAGTCAGATTCGTTTCCACTGAGCCATGACAGGAACTCCTGCTTTGTGCCTGTTTAGCCTCCCCAACTTGGTAATAAGTGCCCAAAGGACCAGGAATGCACCTGACACCATGCTGCTCAGAGGTGCTCAGTAATAAACAGGAGGGTGTACTAAGGTTGGTCAAAAGCCAACCTTACTGTTGTTCTGCTTTTGGCACTGTATTCTAGATAGTTTTGTGCTAAAACCTTACATAATGCTTTATAATCATATCTTTTGTGAGGTATGATTATATTTCATGTCTAGTATCCTATCTGTGATACTCTATGAGTCAGTGGGTTGGCATCAGAAAAGTTTCCCAAGCTTGTAAGGCCTTTTCCGTGAACAGATAAGCACTAAGGAGAGAGAGACACAGTGGTTTCCACCTGTGCCGGAGCTTTTCCCAGAGCTCAAAGAGAAAGTTCCAGAAAGGCCAACAGAAGTACCAGACAGGAAAGCTTCTGTTTCTTCTAGTTTTCCCAAACAGCTGGTTTCCCACAGCCTGTAATTTGTAGGCCTGTTTCCTACCAGACCCTGAATCCATGATCAGTGGTAAACAATCAAGAATATGCCCCTAGTGGTTGTACCAATTTATAGCACAAATGAATCTTTCCACAAAGAAAATCATGGACATGGAGAACAGACTTGTAGTTGCCAAGGGGGAGGGGGAGGGAGTGGAATAGAGTGGGAATTTGGGGTTAGTAGATGCAAACTATTGCCTCTGGAATGCATAAGCCATGAGATCCTGCTGTATATCACTGGGAAACCATGTCTGGTCACTTATGATGGAGCATGATAATGTGAGAAAAAAGAATGTGTAACTGGGTCACCTTGTTGTACAGTAGAAAATTGCCAGAACACTGTAAACCAGCTATAATGGAAAAAAATCATTTTTTTAAAAAAAGAGACTATGCCCCTGATTCCTGCTATTTTGGGCCCCCCCCCCAGCTGAAATCTAATGTCCTTAGAGAAACACAAGCACACATTTTCCCTAAGGTATTTACATATGCATATGGGGAGGTAGGGTAAGAACTGTTCAGACTGAACAAGCACTAAGTAATCACCCTGCTGAATGAATGAATGAATACATGGATGAAAAAAATCAAAGTGTGAATATATGTTATACATAGGCGGATATGCAGGATTTTTTACATGTTCTCACGTAAAGCTCCTTTCTTCAGTGACCCAGGAGCAGGAAATGTGACAATAACAGTCCAGGGGCTACGTGGAAAGGAAAGGACAGAGGGAGAGAAGAGCTGAAGGGAGAAACAGGAAGGTAGGAACGGGGAAAAAAACGTGTGGAAAATGTGGCTGGATTTGCAGGAAGAAGGCTCAGCCATACTGAATGCTGATCACATCTCTGTTAGTTCTAGAATCATCTTTATCTTACTTGTTACTCTGTATACTTTGCTGGACTCAAAGTACACATTTCATATGATGGAAAGTTCCCTTGTTTATTTATTCTTCCTGACCCAGCTGTAAAAGGCTATTTAGCCATCTCAATATGTTTCTTTTAGCTGATATTCTTGTGATCTGAGGAGATGAAAGGGAAGAAGTAGAGTCAAGGCGGCTTCCTAAATCCAGTTCATGCGAAATAACTGGAAGGGGAACCTTTCCTAATATTAAATCAAATGCAACCCTCTCCATAGGAGGAAAATAGGCGATGTTGCAACGACAAGGCTCACCTTTCAACCTCATGATTGATAAGGTTTGGGGGAAAAGAACAGCATTCTGTTCAAAAGTCAGGTCAAAAGCTTATCCACACATTGATTTCTCAATCCAGGATTTGTAATATCCAATAAAACAAGGGCTCTTTCCCAAATGAAGTCATTAGCAAATATCTCTTTGCTCTCCTGGGAATTCCGTTCTCTCAAACATCTTCCTGATTTACCACTTTGTGTTGAGGCAGGAGTTTAATCTTTCAAATGAGGTATATGGCCATGGAAGAGGCCAGTGGTTCTGAGGGCAGAAGGGAAGGCTGGTACTATCCTTGTGTCTGGGAGAAACATTAAGATCAAGAGCACAGCTATGGGAGCCAGACTGCCTGGATCTGAAATTGGCTTTGCCACCAGCTATGTAAGTTCCTCCACCTTTCTATGCCTCATATGTGAAGGTGAAATGAAACAGTTTCATTTCATAGGAACAAATAATACAGGTGACGCATTTAAAAGAGTGCTTGAACGTAGCGGGTGTGCACTAAGTCCTAGGTATTAATAGGATATAAAAAAGGAAATACTCATTTGCTAAACTCATAATTTATTTCGATAGGTTTTCCCCTCATTTTAATAAGAACCAGTGGTTTTAAGAACTTTGTAATGATAGATCTGAAAGGAAGGCTTATTTTATCGAAATGTAAAAATCCCAGATCACTGAGCTCTTCAAGGCCACACAGCTACCTTGTGGTACTTTCAGGACTAGAAACCAGACTTTCTGATTCTAGACCATTCTCCACTGAACACACCCCTTCTCTGGAGGAGGATGTCTAGGACCCAGAAGGTTCTATCAGAGCAGTAATAACAACCAGAACTGCAGTACCTCCCCAAGAGCTCCCTTCTCACTCCAAAAATAATCTTAAGCTGGTTTATTCATTCATTCATTCCTTCACTCACCCATCACTGAGTTAGCACAGAAGGTACAGAAGGAAAAACAGATTCTTTGTCCTTAAAGGACTTAGACTGAAATTGGAGCAAAAAGACAGGCAGAGGAATTCCCGTCTTGGTGCAGCAGAAACGAATCCGACTAGGAACCATGAGGTTGCAGGTTCGATCACTGGCCTCATTTAGTGGGTTAAGGATCCTGCATTGCTGTAGCTGTGGTTTAGACAGCAGCTGTAGCTCTGATTAGACCCCCTAGCCTGGGAACCTCCATATGCTGCAGGTATGGCCCTAAAAAGCAAAAAAAAAAAAAAAAAAAAAAAAAAAAAAAAAAAAAGACAGGCAGGAACAAAATGATACAATAATACAATCATTTATATAATATGAAAAATATTGGAGAGGTTAGTCATCTTTTGCTTTATCTCTAAGTTCAGTAAAACAGTTTATGATAAGTTTAGTACATTTACTAATGACTAAAATAAAGGAAGCTGGAGTTCTCCTTGTGGCTCAGCGATAATGAACCTGACTAGTATCCATGAGGATGTTGGTTCAATCCCTTGCCTTGCTCAGTGGGTTAAGGATCCAGTGTTGCCATGAGCTGTAGTGTAGGTTGCAGACACAACTCGGATCTGGCTTTGGCTGTGGCTGTGGTGTAGGCTGGCAGCTGCAGCTCCAACCTAGCCTGGGAACTTACATATGCCGCTGGTGCAGCCCTAAAAAAAAAAAAAGAAAGAAAGAAAAGAATAAAAAAGAAAAGAAAAAAAATTAAAGGAAGCCAAGCAGGTCTACTACGGGCTGGGTTGTGTTTATTTAATGTGTGCTGTAGCTGTAGGTGCCAGAGGCCTCTAATTTCTGAAGTGCCTTTATTTTTGTTTCCTGTGCTGGCCAGGGGATACCCCAAGAAGTCCTCCTTAGGTAGAGCCTACATTTTGTAGCCCTTTCAGCTGTAATCTGCTATGACATTAGAGCCCTGCTTATGTGGTGGTGGTGTCTGGAAGGGAAAGCGTTCTATGATTTTCTGGTTATGTCTCAGTGATTTAGTGTGCTTGGATCTCTGGTATGTGACCTTCAAAAGTGTTTCTTAGACCCCTCCCCTGTTGGGTAAGATAGGAAATGTACTGGGGGCAGGAGGCAGTGAACTTCTCCCAAGGGGAATAAGGCTCTGGCAAAATCTTTCCCCTGGAGAGGAGGGCTTTGTTGTGGAGAACACTGGATGTATTTCAAAATAAGGAAATTTCTCCACCACCTGTCAGAGCCATGAGGTTATCTTTCTTGGTTCTTCACTGTGAGAACTTTGTGGGTTTCCTGGAGGTAAAGCCCACGAAAGTGTGAGTGTGAGTGACCCCTAAGATGACAGACCTCGGGAGTCTCTCCCTATCATACTACGCCACACTCAGCTCCAGCAATTTGTCAAAATGACCACATTCATGTTCCTACCAATATATGGCTACAGGCACTTCTGCTTCAGATAAGCGTATGACTCTCTGGATTCTATAATCTGTTCAGACTTTGGGGTAATTGTTTGCCCTGCAACCTCGGCTTCATGAGTCCAAGAAAAGCCACTGATTTTTAGGTCTTTTTTCCCACTTTTTCCTTCTAAGATTATGAGTGCTCTACATGTAGGACTGAAATCTAAGGATCCAACTTCATTTTTTTTTTTTACATTTGGATATGCAGTTATACTAGAATCATTTGCTGAAAAGACTATTCTTTACTCATTGAATTTCATCGGCATCCTCATCAAAAATCATTTGACCATAAATGGGGGAGTTTATTTCTGGATTTTCAATTATGTTTTCAATCGATCTATATGTCTATGGATCAAGGAGGTGAGGCCTTTTGAAGGTAATCAGGGTTAGATGAGGTTATAAGGGTGGGGGCCCCTATGATGGGATTAGTGACCTTATAACAAGAGACATCAGGGAGATGCCCTCCCCCCACCCCCAACACACAAAGAACAGGTCATATGAGCACACAGTGAGATGTTGGGCTGCCTGTAAGCCAGGAGAAGAGGCCTTATAATGAAGCTACCCTGCTGGAATCTTGATCTGGGACTTTCCAGGCTCTAGAACTTCCAAAAAAAATTTAAGACATCCAGTCTATGGTATTTTGTTATGGCAGCCCAAGATGACTAAAACAGAACGTAATATTTCTTAAACACAACTATATGCTAGTTACTGTGTTACATTTAATCTTTGAAACAAAAAGAGGAGGTAAGTATTAGTATCTCCATTTTTCCACAGAGGAAAATAAAGCTTATCATCACACAGCCACTAAATTATAGCAAATATCAAGGATGCTGCATCAATTTATTCTCTCACTAACAATCCCCATATACCTACCAACCATGATAAGTAACTACCAGCCATTGAAAAAAAAAATTGTTGCTAGTCTGTCTGCTGTAAAGTCTTAATCTCATTACTTCCTTTTTTTGAGCTAATAGTTGGAAATGAGGACAGCTTATGAAACTGGTAAAATATTGGCTTTAATGCTTCTTTATCAACATATACACATCTACATGAGGATTTTTGTGCAAACAGGAGGGTGCTGGGTACTGGCACAGACAGGGAGTGGTGCCTTGGAAGGCAAAGATGACTTTTAGGAGAGAGCTGGAGAGAGGGAGAGTCTAGTTTTACCCTTTTTTATAGCCCACATTATTCTAAGGGGTTCTGAGCTCAGAGGTGAGATCAGAAGATTTGCAATTGCTTTAGAATTTAGTTTTTTGTCTCTAATACACTGTAAGTTTTGACTTAGGTCTGCCTACTGGGTGAGAAACTTAGTGTACTCAGAGCCCCACAAAATAGGGGCCTCAAAACACAAAACATGCATAAAACAGAGAAAAATATAATTGAAGGAAGGATGAAGCTAAGATCTCCTGAACCAACTTTTCCTTACTGCTTTTTCAATGAGGAAAGTAGTCATATATCAGCCTGAGGCAGCAGGATAACATCATAATGCTGAAGGCTATCTGGATGGGTAGCCTTGACTAAGATAGGTAAAATACCAAGGTTATACAGCTGGGAAGTATTTGAACCTGCTTGTTTGTTTGTTTGTTTTTTCAGTTTTCTTGGGTTATAATTGACAATTAAAATTGTAAGATAATTAAAGTGTACAATATGATGATTTGATATACATATACATTGTGAAAGGACTCCGCCTATGTAATTAACACATCCATCACCTCACATATATGTATACATACACACACATGCCTGGTGAGAACATTTAAATTTTACTCTCAGCAAATTTTAATTCTACAACACAGTCTTATCAACTACAGTCACCAGGTTGCACATTAGATCCTTATTCATTTTATAGCTAAAAGTTTTTATCCTTGTACCAGCATCACCTTATCCCCTCACTGCACCTCCAGCGCCTGGTAACCACTTTTCTACTTTCTTATTCTATGAATTTGATTTCAAAAAAAGATTTCACTTGTGAGTGATGTCATGCAGTGATTATCTTTCTCTAACTTATTTCACTTAGCATTATGCCCCCAAGTTCCATTCATGTTGCTACAAAAGGCAAAATTTTCTTTTTCTCATGGCAGAATATTCCATTATGTGTGTGTGTATGTGTATATATATCTCCCACACCTTCTTTATCCCTTCATCTGTTGATGCACACTGAGGTGGCTTTCACATATTTGCTACTGTGAATAAGGCTGAAAAGAATATAGGGGTGCAGATATCTCTTTGACATTATATTTTCATTTTCTTTGGATATATACCCAGAAGTAGGTTTGCTGGATCATACAGTAGTTCTCTTTTTAATTTTTTGAAGTATGTCCGTACTGTTTTCTGTAGCAGCTGTACCAATTTACACTCCCACCAACAGTGCTCAGGGGTTCCCTCTTCTCTATATCCTCACCAACACTTAATGCTTATCTTTATGAGGATAGCGTTTCTGACAAGTATGAGATGATTTATTGTGATTTTGATTTGAATTTCACTGATGATTACAGATGTCAAGCACCTTTTCATGTATCTGTTGACTATCTGAATAACTTCTTTGGAAAGATGTCTATTCAGTTCCTATTCTCATTTTAAAATTATATTGTTTGTTTTCAAGTTGTGGGAGTGCTTTATATATTTTGGATATTAACCCATTATCATATATATGACTTGCAAATATTTTCTCCATTCCAAAGGCTGTCTTTTCGTTTCATTGATTATTTCATTTGCTGTGCAGAAACTTTTTAGTTTGATGTAGTCCTATTTTTTTTTTTTTTTTGGCTGCACCTGTGCATACGGAAATTCCTGGACCAGGGATCAAATGTGAGCTGCAGCTGTGGCCTGTGCCATAGCTGCAGCAATGCTAGATCCTTAAACTACTACACTGGGCTAGGGATTGAGCTCTCATCTCCGCAGTGACTTTAGTTAGATCCTTAACTTGATGTGCCACAATGGGAACTCCCCACTTTTTAATTTTTGCTTTTGTTGCCTTTTCTTGTTGCTTGACATTTTTACTATTCTGGATAAGTGTGCTTTGCTCACAAGGGAATCAAAAGTTTGGTAACATAATTATAGACTTCCTGGTGTGTGTGTGTGTGTGTGTGTGTGTGTGTGTGTGTGTGTGTAAGACAGAGAGAGACAGAAAAAGAGACAGAGAGATAGATAGTGGGTAACATTTCTTTAATGGAACATGCTCTTCAAATACATCCAGAAAATTTCTATTGTCTAGTCTATCAAGCATGGTTCAGTTAAATTCTTTTTGTTTGAAAACACAAGCAATCAAGTTAGGCTGGTTTAATTTACAAAGGAGAACTTTCTGGAAGAAGACAGGGTACTGCTACTGCGTAGGTTTGAGAGCAAACTTAAATAATTAGTCTTAAAGAATTTTTAGATCTCACTGGCAGGAATGTACAGGCTTTCTGTTTAACATTCTCCATTAATACAACTCAACTATAAATTCCCAATTTCTGTAATTCTTAAGAAAGAGAATAAGATTGCAGTAGCTTGGATCAGGCATATGGTCTGCACTATTTCTCTAGTCTTGACCTTCTACTTCCAGGTGTTCCTGTCAGTCACAGATGCTGGAGCTATTAGTGTTCATCTAGTTCAACACTATTTTTCAGATGATGTAAAGCCATGGTTGGTAGTAGAGGCAAGCTACTGCAGTATAAATTACGAGACTCCAAGTCAAATTTCTACTTCTATCCCTTTTCCTTCCATTTTCTTGGACATCACCTTTGTCTTGACTTTTATTACCCCAGATATGACACATTACAAGAGACTCTGAGACTCTATTAATATTTCCAATAAGGGTTTACATAGCCAGATTGACACTGACACCATAAGAGATCTCCCCAAAACAATTATGATTGTGTTATTCTTTTAATTCAACTCAAAATCTCCAATGGTTAACCATTGCCTATAGACAAAATTCCTTACTAAGGATGCTAGTTTGTACACCCAGGAAGGGTTCATAAGAAATTGGAGGGAGCTAACATCCTTTTAAAACAATTCCAAAAATTGCAGAGAAAGAACACTTTCAAACTCATTCTATGAGGCTACCATCACCCTGATACTAAAACCAGACAAAGATATCACAAAAAAGGAAAAGTACAGGCCAATATGAGCATAGTTACCAAAATCCTCAACAAAATATTAGCAAACTGACTCTAATAATATGTTAAAAGAATAATACTTTGGGATTTATCCCAGAGATGTAAGAATTTTTCAACATCCATGAATCTATCACTGTGATACACTATATTAACAAATTGAATAAAAACCATATGCTCATCTCAACAGATGAAGAACAGCTTTTGATAAAATTCAACATCCCATTTATGATAAAAACGTTCCAGAAAGTTAACACAGGGAATATACCTCAACATCATAAAGGCCATATATGACAAACCCACAGCTAACATTATACTCCACAGTTGAAAGCTAAAATAATTCCAAGATTAGGAACAAAGCACAAAACAAGGATGCCCACTATCATCACTTTTATTCAACATAGTTTTAGAAGTCCTAGCCACTGAAATTAGAGAAGAAAAAGAATCAAAATTGGAAAGGAAGAACTTAAACTGTCACTGTTAGCAAATGACATGATATTATACGTAGAAAATCCTAAAGACTCCACCAGAAAACTGCTAGAATTCATCAATGAATTTGGCAAATTTTCAGGATACAAAATTAATATATAGAGATATGTTGCAGTTTCATACACTAGCAATGAAGTATTAGAAAGAAAAATTAAGGAAACAGTCCCAGCTACCAATGCATTAAAAAGAGTAAAACACCTAGGCACAAACTAAGGAGGTAAAAGATCTGTACTTGGAAAACTATAGGACACTGATGAAAAAAATTGAAGAGGTCACAAACAGATGGAAAGATATACCATGTTCTTGGACTGAAAGAATCAATATTTTTAAAATGACCATAATGCCTAAGGCAATCTACAGATTCAGTGTAATCTCTATCAAAATACCAATGGCATTTTTCACAGAACCAGGACAAATAATTTGTATGGAAACACAAACAACCATGAATAGCCAAAACAATCTTTTTGTTTGTTTGTTTTTTGTCTTTTTTTTTTTTTGTCTTTTTGCCATTTGAGCTGCTCCGATAGCATATGGAGGTTCCCAGGCTAGGAGTCGAATCAGAGCTGTAGTTGCTGGTCTACACCACAGCTCATGGCAATGCCGGATCCTTAACCCACTGAGAAAGGCCAGGGATCAAATCCACAACCTCATGGTTCCTAGCCAGATTTGCTAACCACTGAGAAACAATGGGAACTCCTAGACAAAACCATCTTGAGAAGAATAATGGTGCTGGAGGAATCACACTCCCTGACTTCAGACTATACTAGAAAGCTACTGTAATCAAAATGGTATGGAACTGGCAAACAACAGGCACACAGAACAATAGAACAGGATAGAAAACCCAGAAATAAATTCACTCATCATTAATTAACATAAAATAAAGGAGGTAAGAATATACAATGGATAAAAGAGAGTCTCTTCAATAAGTGATACTGAGGAAAAGAGACACATGTAAATGAATGAAATTAGAACATTCTCTAACACCATATACAAAAATAAACTCAAAATGGATTAAAGACCTAAATGTAAGACCAGATACTATAAAACTCTTAAAGGAAAACTTAGGCAGAACACTCTTTGATATAAATTGTAGCAATACTTTTTTTTTGGGGGGGGGAGGTCTGTCTCCTAGGGTAATGGAAACAAAAGCAAAAATAAACAAATGGGACCTAATTAAACTTAAAAGCTTTTGTACAGCAAAGGAAACCATAAACAAAGTGAAAATACAACCTATGGAATGAGGGAAAATATTTGCAAATGATGCCATAAATAAGGGCTTAACTTCCAAAACATACAAACAGCTTATACATCTCAATTTCAAATAAAACCCCCAAAACAACACAATCAAAAAATGAGCATAAAACCTAAATGGACATTTCTCTAAAGAATATGTACAAGTGAGCCAATAAGCATATGAAACAATGCTCATCATCACTAATTATTAAATAAATGCAAATAAAACCACAATGAAATATCATATCAACCTGTCAGAATGGCTATCATCAGAAAAACCCCACAAATAAATGTTGGGGTTGGGGAGAAGATTGTGGAGGAAAGGGAACTCTTCGACACTATATTCTTCACTGCATACCTGAAACTAACATTGTAAACTAACTATACTTCAATAAAAAAGAAATTGGAGGGATTCTTGGGACCTAATTTCTATGAAAATAAGATTAATGGGTTAATTAAACACCAGATGATCTCTGAGGTCTCACTCAAGCTAAACTTTTCAAGACACTATACCATTTGGCTTCAAATTATCTTCCAAGCCTCATGTCCTCTAAATCCTTGATATAAACCTGTCTTTATTCTTTCATATGTTTTTTTATCCTTAACCTTCTTTTATTTCAATAATCATTTATTGAGCATACATTGAACAAAATTAGAAATATACTTTTATAACACTTCAGAAAAAGTAAAATTCAATACTTAAGAGCTCAGGAGAAGTGAAACATTTTTCCTCTCTTCAAATGAGTGTATTAATTCAGCTCTTCATGTTTCATAAATTGTCACTGATTTGGTAATTTGGTGAAAACATTTATATAGAAACATTCGACTAAAATATAAAATCTACAGACACCAAGAAGTTTATGCAGCCACATAGGTAATCTTAGAATAAAATACTGTGAATACATACAAATGAATAAGACATAAGAAGATAATAAAAAGCACTTATATAAAGGAGTTTAATAGTATATGCCCCTAGAGATAAAATTTCATTAGAGTCACCTTCTCTTCATCTTTTAATTCAAAGGCCTTTCATACAGAATGTTGCTTTTATGTTCAGAGTTTACCACTAAATTTAACTTTTTTTTAAACAATCTCAATTACCTTCTTTTTTCAAAACCATTTGAAATACTGGAATAAAACCAATCACTGTCAAGGGTTATGAAAATATATGTCAAATTCTAAACTCTCCTAGACTCTTCTGAATGGTGTTAATCTAGATAGTTGCTTTCTCTATAGCTATTTTTTTTTTGTCTTTTTAGGGCCACACTTGTGGCATATGGAAGTTCCCAGGCTAGGGGTTGAATCGGAGCTGCAGCTGCTGGCCTACACCACAGCCATAGCAACATGGGATTGGAGCTGCATCTGTGACCTATATCACAGCTCATAGCAACAGCAACACAGGATCCTTAATCCACTGAGTGAAGCAAGAGATCAAACCTTCATCCTCATGGATACTAGTTAGGTTCATTACTGCTGAACCACAACAGGAACTCCCTCTGTACCTATTCTTTTTAACACCAATATTTTTATTCACTTCACCATTTAAAGAAAATCTTTTTACAAGGAGGGCATCCTCCTCAGAGAGTAATGAACAGAACTCAGTATTTTCCTTATTATTAAAGGTTATCCTTAACCTTCTTTCATTTCAATAATCATTTACTGAGCATACATTGAACAAATGGCTGGAGATGCCACTGCACCGACTCTGCATAGGACCCAAGTACCAGGAGACGTGCTCAGGGCATATTTAAGATGGTGGGATGCAAGCGGTTGCTGGCCTGGAGATGATCAGGTGCTATTAATACATCATAATTGATGTGTCTTCATATTTTTTATCTTTGTTCCACACATTCCATTCAGATTAATGCACTTTATTGATTACCAGATGTTCATTCTCTTTTAATCCTCAAAAACAAACCTGTAAGATAAACAGACCAATGGTATCTTTCTTATTTGATGGGTAAAAAAAAAATCTAGGCCATAAAGCTAAGTGATTGCCTGGACCCTGCAAAATGTTGAAGTGAGGTTATGTCTGTCTTCTAACTCTAGCCGAACTCCTCGACTTCCTTCATTATCTTGCCCAATCTTCCTACTCAATAGGAGAGGACTTAGTTTTGGGTAAGAATGGAAATACGGTAAGAAAGAATACATTCACAATGAAACGTATCTGCTTCCTTCAAGAAATAACCTCTAGATCCTCCAGGGGTGGCACATCTCCACACAAATGCGGTAGCTGGAACTCGGACTTTCATCCCTGAAATCTGCTTTCTCTAAGGGGCTTCTTACTGCCCTGTTGGTTACACAGGCCTAAGCAAGTATACAGATTACTTTCCTAGTTTCTCACAGCACAGCAGAGAAATACTTCTGTTAACTTTTTAAACAGCAGTCTATTTATTCTATTGTCTATCTATCTATTCATGGAGATTTTCATAACCTTAAGTCAACTTTAAATGTTTGAATTACAGGAAATGTATCCATTTCATTTAGGTTCTCAAGTGGATTAATCTTATAATTTTCTTTTATCTTTTATGCATGTGTATCAGTTAACCACAAAAAGCAAAAAAGGCAGAATTTGGCAGGGGAGTTGGTAAACTCCATCCTTTTTTTTTTTTTACTTTTTCTTTTGTCTTTTTAGGGCCACCCCCACAGCATATGGAGGTTCCCAGGCTAGGGGTGGAATTGGAGCTGTAGCTGCTGGCCTATGCCACGGCCACACCACAGCTCAAGGCAACCCTGGATCCTTAACCCACTGAGCCAGGTCAGGGATCGAACTTGCATCCTCATGGATGCTAGTCAGATTTGTTTCTGCTGAGCCACGACCGGAACTCCCCTCCATCCTTTCAATGTATGTGTATTATGCACTCTATGCCAGGCACTAATCTAGGGTTAAATGTTGCTAATTGGTGAGGTGACCATATGACCCAATGTATGCCTATTTTGAGGTGTAATAATCAATGGCACTCTCTTTTACTTTCTTTCTTTTTTTTTTTTTTTTTTTTTTTGTCTTTTTGCTATTTCTTTGGGCTGCTCCCACAGCATATGGAGGTTCCCAGGCTAGGGGTTGAATTGGAGCTGTAGCCACCGGCCTACGCCAGAGCCACAGCAACGCGGGATCCGAGCCGCGTCTGCAACCTACACCACAGCTCACGGCAACGCCGGATCGTTAACCCACTGAGCAAGGGCAGGGACCGAACCCGCAACCTCATCGTTCCCAGTCGGATTCGTTAACCACTGTGCCACGACGGGAACTCCTCTTTTACTTTCAAAAGTAGCCTAGAATGTAAAATAAATTACATGATCAGCCCACTGTTGGGTCAAATGAAGTTAAAGTGAAATAAACACATGGTGGACTTCACAAGATAAGCTTTGTGAATTATTGGAGACAGAAGCCTATTTAGAAGAATTTTAAAAACAATGGAGAAAGCTGGAGACAGTGAGAATAAGCAATTATTTTGAAGAGTTTTGCTACCAGAGACAGAAAAAAAAATGAGGTAGGAGGCAGAGAAATGGATGTATTAGTTTGCTAGTTCATTCATATCTGCTTTTTTTTTATTTCTTCTTTCTTCCTTCTATGAGCTTATTTGGGTTGTTTCCTAGCTTCTTAGGTTAATGTATTATGCTTTTGAAGCCACGGACAAAATATATAGGCTCTGATATGAAGTGCTTTCATGTTTGTTAATTTATAAATAATTTGAAACTACAATTTTGACATTCTCTTTAACCTGAGAATTATTTAGAAGTGATTTAAAATATCTAGATGTCTGGATTCAATTTTATAAATTTCTAAAATATTTTAATATACAGGGGTTTGTTAAGTGGTCTATCTCTCTAAAATATTGTAATTCCTTTTGTGGCATTCTATAGTATGAATTTTTGGATAAGTTAACTCAGTATTGCATATTCTCTATTGGGTGTGAATTCCATCTCTATTATCATAAACTTGTTAATTATATTATTTAAAAACACGTATATTTACTCATAGTAAATCACACTGGCTTTGACAGATCTCTCTGATACGGATTTGCTAATGTTTCCTTGTGATTTTACCAATTTTTCATGTATTTAAAAATGTTAGAGGCATATAAGCTCAAGATTATCTCTTGGTGAATTATTTAACCTTGTGACATGTCCTCTTTTGAACTTTTAAGGTTTTCAACTTTCAATTCTATTTTGTCTGATATGGATGGTGCTATTGCCAACTTTCTGTTGGTACTTGGCAAGGGGTATGTTTTCAAACTTTATGTTATCACAGTTTTGGCTTTCTCTAGTAAACTGCACATAGCTGGGTTCTTAAAAATCCAGTCTGTTTTACTTTTTATGAAACAAACTTAATTCATATTTATTGTTATATTTGACAGACGTATTCCAGCCATCTTATTTTGTATTTTCAATTTACCATCCTCTGTTTCATACTTGCACTTTTTCTTCTCAGTCTTTTCATGGATTAGTGGCATTTTATTTGTTCCTCTTTAAATATACTAATTTGAAAATCATATACATTCTATTTTTATTCTTTTAGTGGCTACACTTAAGTTTTTATCAAAAGTGGTTAGATTTCTATTTTTCCAACAGTGTCTGAAGTTAATCACGATCCACTGATTCCTCTTGATGAATCTTAGTTCAAAATGCTTTTATTTTCCTAAATTCTTCATCAGCACCCATGCCTCCATCTTCCCACATCCCATGCTGATGTAATCTGAAATTCTGGCACAATATTGAAATTCTGGTACAAATATTTAAAAATAATTTTATAATCATATCTCATAGATAGTTTTATTATTTTTGCTAACTACTGCCGTTCATTGTTAAAGTTCTAGATTCACTTTTTTGGGATATATTCTCTAGTAGTTCTTTCAGCTTTTGGAGAGGATCTTTATTGGGTTATCAAAACTCTAAAATTCCTGATATTTGAAAAAAACTTAACTTCATCCTCACCTTTCAATGTTATGAGCGAATATAGAAATTTAGATTTCAACTTCTTTTCCTTCAGCAAACGAAGATAATGTCCATAGTCTTTTTTCATCCAGTATTGTTAATGACACATCTAATGCTAAATCTGATTAGAATTATTTTGGGGAGTTCTCATTGCGGTGCAGCTGAGAGGAATCTGACTAGTAACCATGAGGATGCAGGTTCTCAGTGGGTCGGTCGGGAATCCAGCATTGCTGTGAGCTGTGGTGTCGCCTGTAGCTCTGACTCGACCCCTAGCCTGGAAACTTCCATATGCCATGTGTGCTGCCCTAAAAACAAAAAAGAAAATAATTACTTTGAATAGTCTTTTCCTCACCCTCTTTGGAGGCTTCAGCAATTTGTCTTTACCCTTGAACCTTAGAGCTTGTTGACTATAAATTTAATGTTCTGAACTTTCATTACATTTGTATATTGCCTTTTATTTCTGTTGTGTTTATTTTTTTATATAAAGATTTTTATTTTTTTCCATTATAGCTGGTTTACAGTGTTCTGTCAATTTCCTACTGTACAGCATGGTGACCCAGTTACACACACATGTATGCATTGTTTTTTCTCACATTATCATGCTCTATCATAAGTGACTAGACATAGTTCCCAGTGCTCCACAGCAGGATCTCATTGCTAATCCTGCTCTATAGTTGGTGGACCATTTCAATCTGAGGATTTATATGTTTCTTCAGCTGGAAGAAATTCTATCCTACTATTTCTTCAGATATTGTCTCTCTTCTATTCTCATTATTCTGTACTGGGTAAATGCTATCTATGACTTGCAGAACTGTCTTCCATGTCTTAAGTTTTCATCTTTTCTCACCTTCTACTTCCTTCCTGGGCTGTTTCCCAGATATCTAATTTCCTTTTCTGCTGTGCCCATGTTTCTATTTATATCTACTGAAATTTTTATTTCAATAATTACATTTTTTTATTTCCAAAGTCTGTCTTTGGTTTGTTTGAGAATAGCTCCTGATTCACTATTGTGATGCCATCCTATATCTGAAGACACAAACTTGTTTTAAAGTCCTTTGCTTATCATTCTGTTAAGTTTTGCATAGCTGTCTTTCTGTTGGGTTGTTACCTATTTGTCATAGTGGCTGCATGCCAGATGTGGTGGTTTTGGACTGTGGTCTCATCTTTTGCTTTGGATCCCTTCCTGTATCCTCTATATTTCCAGTCTCTCAGACAGCATTTAGGGAAGTGGAGAAATAGCTACTGAGGTTTATGCTCATTACTGTTGTCAGAAATAGCTACTGAGAACAAGGAAAAGGCAGGTTGTATGCTGGATGGGATAGTTTAGAGTCTGGTATCCCGGGCTTAATCATTGTCTCTGGGCATCGCCCCATCCTGCCTCTCCTTCAGCATGGCTCCTGTCCAAAGACAGATCTGCATGTGTGGAGAGGAGAGTGGGGTGCATGTGGCACAGCAGGGTGGGTGCCTCAGCACATTTCCCTGTCATTTGCACCAAATCCCTCTTTTCTACTCCTGGCTTCTTCCACCTGTAAGCAGGAGGAATTCCTGGTTAGGCACGCATCTTCTGTGGTCATCCTTTCCAAAGGGCTCCAGCACAAATTCCAGGCTGCAATTACCCTTTCAAGTTTATCCTTTGTTCTTTTAGACTCTTAGGAATTTCTTATAATTTTGAATAGCCAAACATTTTCTTTGGATTTACCAAAGTATGTATTCCCATACTCAAAAAAGAAATCTAAGGCTTAGAGTAGAAGGATAGAGGGGATTGGGGAAGGAGAGAAAATTGCTCTGTGCAATTGGTTTCCCATTTGCAAGGCAAAAGCCTCTTTTTATTTTGGGTTGTCTTTTTCCTATTGATATTAGAGACATCAACCAACTGTTAGCCATGCTATAAATATTTATTGAATACATATTTACTTTTGTTTAAGATACCTTCTGAGATACAGATATTTTACATTTTTATGAGAACAAATCTGTCCATTTTTTACTTTAGGATTTCTGGATGTTGTGTCATGCCCAAGAGGTCTTCCTAATCCATAAATGAAACATTTTACTACAGAGTGCTTCTTATTTATTTATTTATTTTATTTACTTGTCTTTTTAGGACTGCATCTGCAGCATATGGAAGTACTCGGGCTAGGGGTTGAACTGGAGCTGCAGCTACTGGCCTATACCACAGCCACAGCAACACAGGATCCAAGTCCCATCTGTGACCTACACCAGAGCTCCTGGCAACATCGCATATTTAACATGTTGAGTGAGGCTGGGGATCAAACCTGCATCATAATAATAGGATTCATTACTTCTGAGCCATGAGTGCTTTTTAATATTTCATAGTTCAGTCTTTTGTGATTAGATATTTCAAGTTTAGATATGGATCCAAGAGGAATTTCATTTTGTGTTTGGTCTGAGATTTGGTGTGTATCCCACTCTCCCTTTTCCATATGGAAGATTTTATTGCTATTGTCCTCTTGTGCTCCACTAACTTGTGTTGGTGGGCGGGTGTGCAAGAGCAGTTAGCATTTCATAGGTCATCAGATCATAAAGACCCACATATTTGATTTGAAGTATTTGATGGATTGGATTGTGCAGCACTCAGAATGCTTAAACTTTGAGATGAATGCAGTTACTGCATAAGGTCTGGGGTCATCCCTTTTGGGGAGTAGATGAGTATGAAGAAGAGAATGTAGATACATGTGGCCAGAGAAGCTGACTGTGGCAGAGAGCACTGACTGTCCACAGAAACAACTTTCCAGCTTTCCCTGAGCACACTGCTGGAATCCATCTCCCTTCCTCCCTCACAGTTGGGTATAGCCATGGACTCAGTTCTCCCCAGTGTAATGTGAACAGTATTCATGCCAGGCCCGCAAAAAACCCTCACCTGTACACTTCCATCCTTTTTGAAGGCTGGATTTATAGAGGATGAGGTTCTAGGAGATGAGGCCACAAGATGCAGGATTCTGAGTATCCAAAACTGCAAGGAGAGTGACTTGCTAACCAGAAACTCTCACCTTGGACTATTACTTAAATGAAGAATAAACTTCTTTGGTATTTGCCCAAACTGAGACAGGAGATTCGGGTTTCTAGCAGACATGCTGCACCCAGTTAGGCAAGTTGCCCTCCAATCCTAATTTGCCAAGAGACCTTCTTGTTTTAATCAAGAATACGTGTTTTTATTTTTGACGTCTATCACAGGTATCATAGAGATCTTATCCTTAAATCTCCAAATGTAATAAATTACAACTGTTATATTAATTGAGTCTTAAAATGGAACTATATTTAAATAAGACCATGGCATGGTATTCTTTTAAAACAGTGCTGGACTAGACTTGTTTATAATTTGTGTAAACTTTTCCAAATACTTTATTAGCTTGTAATTTTCTTTTTTTTAATCCCATATTAGTCCACTTTTGACACTGAGTTTATGCTAGATACAAACTGAGAAGCTTTTCAACTTTTTTCTTTGTTCCTGAATATCTTATATGTCATGAGTCATTGGGGCCTGGTATATTTTTGGGAAATACATTTTTTTTAAACTATGGTTCTGATTTCCTCTATGGTTATTGTCCTACTCATGTTTTCCATATCTTCTTGAATCAATTTTGATAATTTCAATTTTCTTATAAATGTATCCTTTTTTTTATGGCCTCACCCACAGCATATGGAAATTCCTGGGCCAGGGATTGAATCTGAGCTGCAGCTGCAACCTATGCTGCAGCTGTGGCAATGGCAGCTCCTTTAACCCACTGTGCCAAGCCAGGGACTGAACCCACACCTCTCCAGTGACTCAAGCCACTGCATTTGGATTCTTAACCCATTGTGCTACAGTGGGAAATCCTAAATTCATCCTTTTTATTCAGATTTCAGTTTTTCCATATCATTGGTTATATCCCCTTTAAAATGTCTGCTGTGGACTATTCTTGGTTAGAGTTTCTAAAGTTGTTTGTACTTTCAAAGAATTTTTGAGTTTTAACATTTTAACACTTTCTAATTTATTTTTGCTTTTATCTTTATAAATTCCTTCCTTTAACTTTCCTTGGTTTTATTTTACTGTCCTTTTTGTAATATCTTGAGGTTTTCATTTGTTTGTGGATACTGAAGAACCCTTGCATCCCTGGGATAAATCCCACTTGATCATGATGTACAATCCTTTTAATGTATTGTTGGATGTGGTTTGCTAGTATTTTGTTGAGGATTTTTGCATCAATGTTCATCAGTGAAATTAGCCTGTAGTTTTCTTTCTTTGTGGTATCTTTAGTTTTGGTATCAGGGTGATGGTGGCCTCATAGAATGAGTTTTGGAGTTTTTCTGCAAGTTTTTGAAATAGTTTCAGAAGGAGAGGTGTTGGCTCTTCTCTAAATGTTTGATAGAATTCGCCTATGAAGCCATCTGGTCCTGGACTTTTGTTTGTTGGAAGTTTTTAAATCACAGTTTCAATTTCAGTTCTTGTGATGGGTCCATTCCTCTTTTCTATTTCATCTTGGTTTAGTCTTGGAAGATTGTACTTTTCTAAGAATTTGTCCATTTCTTCTAGGTTTTTCATTTTATTGGCATATAGTAGTCTCTTATGAGCCTTTGTATTTCTGTGATGTCCATTGTTACTTCTCCTTTTTCATTTCTAATTTTATTGATTTGAGTCCTCTCTCTTTTTTGCTTGATAAGTCTGGCAAAGGGTTTATCCATTATGTTGAACTTTTCAAAGAACCAGCTTTTCATTTCAGTGATCTTTTCTATGGTTTTCTTTGTTTCTATTTCATTGATTTCTGCTGTGATCTTTATGATTTCTTCTACTAACTTTAGGTCTTGTCTGTTCTTCTCTCTTGAGCTGCTTTAGATGTAAAGTTAGCTTGTTTATTTGAGCTTTTTCTTGTTTCCCGAGGTGGGCTTGTATTGCTATAAACATTCCTCTTAGAACGGCTTTTGCTGCATCCCATAGGTTTTGGAGTGTCATATCTTCATTGTCATTTGCTTCTAGGTATTTTTTCATCTCTTTGATTTCTTCAGTGATCCATTAGTTGTTTAGTAGCATGTTGTTGAGTCTCCAGTGTTTGTGTTTTTTGCAGATTTTTTCTTGTTGTTGATTTCCAGTCGTATAGCGTTGTGGTTGGAAAAGATGCTTGACATGATTTCAATTTTCTTAAAGTAACCGAGGTTGGATTTATAGCCCAGGATGTGATCAATCTTAGAGAATGTTCCATGTGCACTTGAGAAGAATGTGTATTCTGTTGCTTTGTGATGGAATGTTCTATAAATATCTATTAAATCCATCTGGTTTAATGCTTCATTCAGGGCCTGTATTTCCTTATTGATTTTCTGTCTGGTTGATCTATCCATTGCTGTAAGTGGGGTGTGAAAGTCCCCCACTATGATTGTGTTATTGTTGATCTGTCTTTTTAAGGTTGTTAGCAGTTGCCTTATATATTTTGGTGAATCTATGTTGGGTGTGCAGATATTTAAAATTGTTATATCTTCTTCTTGGATTGATCCTTTGATCATTATGTAATGTCCCTCTTTGTCCCTTAAAATATTCTTCATTTTAAAGTCTATTTTGTCTGATATAAGTATTGCTACTCCAGCTTTCTTTTGATCCCCATCTGCATGAAATATTTTCTTCGATCCTCTCCCTTTCAATTTGTATGTGTCCCGAGAAGTGAAGTGGGTCTCTTGAAGACAGCATATATATATGGGTCTTGTTTTTGCATCCATTAAGCCAGTCTATGTCTTTGGTTGGGGCGTTTAGACCATTAACATTTAAAGTAATTATTGATATGTATGTTCTTATTGCCATTTTACTAACTGCTTTGGATTTGTTTTTGTTGCTCTTTTTTCTTTCCTTCTTCTCTTGTTCTCTCCTCTTCTAGTTTGATAACTATCTTTTTGTTGTATTTGAGTTGATTTTTCTTTGTTTGTGTATCAATTGTAGATTTTTGGTTTGCAGGTATTTTGAAGATTTGATATGAGTCTATATGTACATGAGATTGATTTAAGTTGTTGTTCTCTTAATTGCAAGTTCATCTCCAGTGTCCTGCATTTGTACCCACCTCTTCTCATGATTTCAGATTTTGGTGGTGTATCTTTGTATGGATGATTTAGTATCTTTACTGTATCTTTACTGGTATCTTTACTGGTGAGGCTTGTCATTTGTGGAATTTTTGTTTCCTGTTGATGTCTTTTCTCTTCTGCCTAGAGAAGTTCCTTTAGTATTTGTTGTAAGGCTGGTTTAGTGTTGCTGAATTCTCTCAGCCTTTGCTTATCTGTGAAGGTTTTGATTTCTCCTTCAAATCTGAATGAGAGCCTTGCTGGGTAAAGTAATCTTGGTTGGAGGTTTTTTCCTTTCATCAAGTTAAGTATATCATGCCACTCCCTTCTGGCCTGCAGAGTTTCTGCTGATAACCTTATTGGGGTTCTCTTGTATGTTATTTGTTTCTTTTCCCTAGCTGCTTTCAAGATTTTCTCTTTGTCTTTAATTTTGGTCAGTTTGATTAATATGGGTCTTGGTGTATTCCTCCTTGGGTTTATTTTATATGGTACTCACTGCGCTTCCTGGATTTGAGTGAGTGGTTCCTTTCCCATATTGGGGAAGTTTTTGGCTATTATCTCTTGGAATATTTTTTGTCTCCTTCTCTCTCTCTTCTCCTTCTGGCACCCCTATCATACGGATGTTGGTGCGTTTCACATTGTCCCACAGTTCTCTGAGGCTCTTTTCATTTGTTTTCAATCTTTTTTCTCTTTTCTGTTCCATACCTGTAATTTCTACTAATCTGTCCTCCACCTTTCTTATTCATTCTTCTGCCTCCTGTATTCTGCTGTTAGCTGCTTCTAGCGAATTTTTTATTTCAGTTATTGTATTTTGCATCTCTTCTTGTTTAATTTTGATATCTCGTATCTCTTTGGTCAGTGTTTCCTATAAGTTATCCATCTTTGCCTCCAGTTTATTTCCAATGTCTTGCATCATCTTCAGCATTCAACAGTCTAAAGTCTTTTTCCTGGAGGCTGAGAATATCCTCATCGCTTAGCTGATTTTCTGGGGTTTTTCCTTTCTCCCTCATCTGAGTTATAGTCCTCTGCCTTTTCATTTTTATAGGTTTTTGGTGTGGTGACCTTCTTACAGATAATAGAGTTGTAGCTTCTCTTACTTCTGGTGTCTGCACCCCTTGTGGCTAAAGTCAGTATGGGGGGGGCTTGCTGTAGGCTTCCTGATGGGAGGGGCTGATGCCTGCCCCCAGGTAGGAGGAGCTGATTCTAATTCCTCTGGTGGGTGGGGCTTAGTCTCTGGATGGGATTAGAGGCAGCTGTGTGCCTAAGGGGTCTTTAGGTAGCCTGTTTACTGAGGGGTGGAGCTGTGATCCCACCTGGATTGTTGTTTGGCCTGGGGCTTCTCAGTGCTGACAGAAGTGTGGGGCCAGATTTTCCCTAAGTGGCCACCTCCAGAGAAAGGCATGGCTGCTGACTATTCCTAAGAGCTTTGCTTTCAATGTCCTTCCCTCACAACAAGCCACATTCACCCCTGTTTTCCCAGGATGTCCTCCAAGAACTACTGTTAGGTTTGACTCAGATTCCTATGGAGACCTTGCTCTGCCCTGGTACCCAGTGCACATGAAAGTCCGTGTGCACCTTTTAAGAATGGGGTCTCTGTTTACCCCAGTCCTGTGAAGCTCCTGCACACAAGCCTCACTGGCCTTCAATGCCAGATGCTCCAGGGGCTCTTTCTCCCAGTGCCAGATCCCCACAAGTGAGAGTTTGTTGTGTGGCTCAGAACTTCACTCCTGTAGGTGATTCTCTGTGAACCAGTTTCCAGTCTGTGGGGCTTCCCACCTGGGAGGTATGGGGTTGTTTGTATCATGAAATCACCGCTCCTACCTCTGGATGTGTCCTCCTCTTTGCCTTCTGGAGTAGGATATCTTTTTTAAGGTTTGTGATCCATTTGAGTGGAGATTGCTCTGCCTTCAGTTGAGAATTTCGTTGTTTTTAGGAGAGAAGTTGGGCTTATGCATATTTGAAGAGGAAGATAAGGAGAATTCGTTTTTCATTTGTTTGTTTAATTTGAAAGATATTTGGGGCTATGATGTTTCCTATATTCCACAAATTCTAATTCATAATATCCTTGTTGTATTAATTTCCTAGTCATCTGTTAATTCATGACTTCTGTAGTAGGAAATGAAATCATGTCCCTCATGCAAATCACTTACAAGCAGAATATCCTTCCATTTTGGAGTTTTCTGGGCCATAATTTTCCAACTTATATTAAGTGAGTAAGCAACCAAGGCAAGCCCACATTCCTCTATATAATGTATTTGGTATTCTTGAGGTACCACTTTACCCATGCAAGTCTTTTAGACTTTTAGTCTTACTGAGAGTAAAAAGGGACTTGAATCCTTATAGGTAATTTATTTCTTTTTCAATACTAATTGGAAAAATGTACATATTGAACTTACCCATATTAAAACTTTTGAATTCTAAAAGTATAAAAAAATACGAGAGCTTAAGCAATAAAAGGCATATGTCTGCCTTTAATATTTTTATGGCTTCATGTGAAAATGAATTATTAATATGACATGGTGATTTATATGTCTTGATTATCTTTATCTTTGGAATTAGTTGCTGAATAGAAACTTACTATGACCATAAAATAACCTTTATGTGATTTGCTATAGGGATTTAAAGATGCATTTTCTTTTGTTTTCTCTAAACATCTCATCATTAAAATCAAAGTTACATATTTTGAAGTTTCCATCATGACTCAGCAGTTAGTGAACCTGAGTAGGATCCATAAGGATGCAGGTTCGATCCCTGGCTTCGCTCAGTGGGTTAAGGATCCGGCATTGCCAGGAGCTGTGCTGTAGGTCACAGATGCAGCTTGGATCCTGAGTTGCTGGGCTTCTGGCGGAGGCCGGCAGCTGTGGCTCTGATTAGACCCCTAGCCTGGGAACCTCCATGTGCCATGGGTGCGGCCCTAAAAAAAGACAAAAATACAAAAAAAATCTCCAAAAAACCAAAGTTACATATTTTTATGTAACTACATAAACATCAATGACATTAGAAATCATGTAAATCAATGACATTAGAAATCATTCCTTAGGAGGCTATCTAATATCACTTCTGCTCTGTATTATCACAGTTCATAACACAGACTTGGTGCCAATATTTATTAGCTCTGTGACATTAGGCAAGTATCTTAACCTCTCTGGGCTTCAGCTGCCTCAAATGTGAAGTGAGGATAACCACACTACCTACCTGATAGGATTTTCCTGAGAATTAAGAGTTCAAAATGTAACATTATTGGAACATTCCCAGAGAAAATGTTAGCCCTTGAAAGTTAGCTATTTTTCTTATAAGCTAGAAGCAATCACAGGTACTTCTACTGAAATTTTTCTGATTTTCTTCTCATTATTAAAGTGCCCTTTATGTTTAAGGGGCATTATATAAATTGTCATAATTTTACCCTAAACCTGGTGATGTAGTATCATTACACGTCACATAAGCAACTAAGAGAAGTGAAATAACAGTTCAAATTCACAAGGTACTAAGTGGCAGAACTGCAATCTGAATCCAGATTTGTCTGATACCAAAGTCATGCTCTTTCCATTACATCTCTCAGCCTGATGCCACCACTCCATAAAATTCACCACTATCACTTCTTTCCATCATCATCAAACCAAAGCACTTTTTTGTTGTTGTTGTTGTTGGTATACTGAAAAGATTGTACTTATAGCAACAATGTGGTGCCTCTGTACTGGAATTAAACTGTAAGTATCTGATAACATTAATGATTTGCTCTTGCTTCTCTCAGCCAACCCCAGATAATATGTCAATCAATGCTCAGCCTTTTGGTTTTCTCTATGCCATGCCTCTCAGTTTCTAGTTTCCAAAAGACATTGAAGAATGCCTATCTCTATTTCAGACAATACTCCAAAGCTACAATAATCAAAACAGCCTGGTATTGGCATGAAAACAGACATATAGATCAGTGGAACAGAATAGAGAGCCCAGAAATAAACTGACACATCTACGGTCAATTAATCTATGACAGAGGAGGCAAGAATATACAATAGAGAAAAGAAAGTCTCTTCTTTTGTTGAGAAAGCTGGACAGCTACATGTAAATCAATGACATTAGAATACTCCCTCAAACTATATACAAAAATAAACTCAAATGGTTTAAATACCTAAATATATAACATGATACCACAAAACTCCTAGATGAGAATATAGGCAAATGTTCTCAGACATAAATTCTAGCAATATTTTCTCAGATCAGTCTCCCAAAGTAAAAGAAACAAAAGCAAAAATAAACCAATGGGACCTAATCAAACTTAAAAGCTTTTACACAGTACAGAAAACCATAAACTAATGAAAAGACAACCCATGGACTGGGAGAAGATATTTGCAAATGATGCCACCAAAAAGCACTTAATTTCTGAAATATACAAACAATTCATACAACTTAATAACAAAAAAATAACCTGATAAAAGGACAGAAAATATGAATAGACATTTATCCAAAGAAGACATACAGATACCTATCAAGCACATGAAAAGATGCTCAACATTGATAATTTTTAGAGAAATGCAAATCAAAACCACAATGAGGTATTACCTCACACTGGTCAAAATGGCTACCATAAAAAGGATACAAATAATAAATGCTGGGGAAAAGGGAACCCTCCCACACTGCTGGTAGGAAGATAAATTGGTGTGGCCACTATGGAATATAGTACAGAAGTTCCTTAGAAAACTAAAAATAGAGTTACCATATGATCCAGCAATACCACTGCTGGGCATATATCCAGAAAAGATTAAAACTCTAAATGGAAAAGATACATGCACCCTAATGTTCAAAGCAGTGCTCTTTCCAATAGCCAAGACATGGAAGCAACCTAAATGTCCATCAATAGATGATTGGTTTAAAAAAGATATGATACACACACACATAGATACATATACCACATATCCCATGTCCTATTAATACACATATACATACATGTATAACGGAATATTAGTTGGCTGTAAAAATGAAAATGAAATACTGTCATTTGCAGCAACATCAGTGGACCTAGAGAATATCATACTTATATGTTGAATCTAAAAAATAATACAAATGAATATATATATAAAACAGAAACAGATTCACAGACATAGAAAACAAACTTATGGTTACCAAAGGGAAAAGGAGGGTGGGGAAGGATAAATTAGGAGTATGGGATTAACAGATACAAATAGCTATACATAAAATAGATAAGTAATTAGGATTTTTTGTATATCACAAGGAATTACATTCAATATCCTGTAACTACCTATAATGGAAAATAATCTGAAAAAAATATATAACTAAATCACTTTGCCGAACACAGTGAAACTAACATAATATTGTAAATAAACTACACATCAATTTAAGAAAAAACAATTCTGGGAGTTCCTGTTGTGTGCAGTGGAAATGAACCCAGTTAGTATTCATGAGGACAAGGGTTCAATTCCTGGCCTCACTCAGTGGGTTAAGGATCTGGCATTGCCATGAGCTGTGACATAGGTCTCAGACCTGGCTGGGATCCCGAGTGGTTGTGGCTGTGGCTGTGGCCAGCAGCTACAGCTCCTTTTAGACCCCTAGCTTGGGAACTTCCATATGCCTTGGATCCAGCCCTAAAAAGAAAAAAAGAAAAAAAAAAAAAAGAAAAAAGAAAGAAAAAAAAAAAGAAAACAGTGCTTAATGCCTGTCTTTAGCTCTTGGGTAGTGTCTTGGTAGGAAGGCACTGCTCAGTGTAAAATGCCAATGGATCAGTATTATACTGGATTCCTGGATTTCAGGTTGGAATGGGATAAAAATGGCTGAGTTGGGGAAAAGAGGGTTAGTTGTTGGGAAAATGCTTCCTAAACCTAGAAGTGATTAGCCTTGACTGCACCCATTCAAAGATCTATGTCCAGTCTAGGTCTGCGCATCCATGGAGCCAGCCTTCACTAGTCAGTCCAATCCAGCAGGCCCACTACCGCCTCCTCCCATCTCTTAAGAAGCTTTGAACCACAGAGTGATATATTAGTCTGGATCATTTTCTGTACTGTCCAATTTTTCCAACAAAATCTAACTACCATATCTTTTCTTTTGTGTTCACATTCCCTATATCCTTTACCAAGTAGGGACCGTGTAGTGACTATTATCTTCTCTTTTGCTTTCATTGTGATAAATGTACACGACATAAAATTTACCACTTTAACTATTTTTAAAGTGTATAGTTATGTGGTCTTAAGTACATTTACATTACTATGAGACTCTCACCATCATCCACCTCCAGATATTTTTTTTTATTATTCCAAATTGAAATTCTGTACCAGTAAGGCCATAACTTCTTTTTCTCCCCCCCAACCCCTAGCAATAACTATCAACTTTGTTTCTATGAGTGTGACTACACTTATATAATTATAATCGATTATGCAATTTTTGTTCTTTTGTGTCTGGCGTGTCTGGCTTGTTTGCACATAATGTGATCAAAGTTCTTCCATGTTGTAGTGTGTGTCAGAACTTCATTTATTTTTCAGACTGAATGATAGTCCATTATGTGTATATGCCACGTTTTGTTTTTCTATTCACCCAGGGATGGACCTTTGGGTTGCTTCTTCATTTTGGCTACTATTAATAGTGTCGCTATGAATACTGATATGGCAGTGTCTGTTTGAATCCCGCTCATATTTTTTGGGTATATATCCAGCAGTGGAATTGTTAGATCATATGGTGTTTCTGTTTTGTTTGTTTGTTTTGTTTTTGAGGAATCACTCTACTACTTTCCACAGTAGTGTGCCATTTTATACTCCCATGAGCAACGTACAAGAGTTTCAATTCCTCTACATCCTTCCAATACTTATTTTACCATAGTTTTTCTGACTTGATTTTCATGACAAATGAACAGTTTTTACTCTGTCTGGCACCTGTGTTATACTTGACAGTTGACAAAAATTTTTTTTGCATTCATTACCACTTTTAAATGTTACAATATTATGAAAGAAGAAATGAAAGCATAGGGGTGTCACACTACTTGTCCAAGACCACAGAGCTAATCAATGGAAAAGTCAAATATGTAACTCTATTCCTGATCGTCTCCTGTTGGGAGAATTAAACAGTCCACATTCTTTGAGGTTCTTCCCTACATGCTCTGTCACTCTGAATCACAACATAGAGAAAAATTTCCAGAAAAGGATACTTGATGTTTTCCCATATCTTCTAAGGTATCAAAGAAAATAAAATGCCTAAGTAAGCAGCAGGTGTGAGTTAGGCTGGATATTAACTGGGTAGCTGATGCTGGATTCCTGGAGTTCAAGTTGGAATGGGATAAAAATGGCTGAGTTGGGGAAAAGAGGGTTAGTTGTTGGGAAAATGCTTCCCAACACTGGGAAAGATTACCAAGGGGTATTCTGAGATAATTGAGGTCTTAAAAAACTATGGTTTAGATTCCATCCCAGGTCATGCCTGAGGGTGCAAGAAGTAATTCATCGAATCCTTGTTAATTATTTGAAAGCAGGGGATAAACAGAATGACTTCAGAGTTTCTTGGAGTTCTCTGATTGTCTAACAAAGATTCTCCTGAATGGATTTGTACTACTCAAGAAAGTTGTTCTTTGGTGTCAGGGCCTCGTTTTACTTGAGCCTTTCATCCCTGATATCTGGACAATGCAGGTCCTCTCAGTTCCATTTCATACCCTTAGAGTTAACCAAGGCCTCAGGAGAGAGGTCAGAGATGAGCCTGGGGTCCTGAGCCACTTCTTGGGCAGTTAGCTTTCTATATCACTGTTTTTTACTTTGCTCCCCAGGGAGATGTGAAAGAGTTGCAATTTTGGCCTGAGATGAAAGGGGACCACTTCAATTTCCAACCTTTATGGGTTTTCAGTGCTGCAGCATAACGAAGGGACAAGGTGGCTGGTTTAAGACAGTAACCCTAAAAGAAAGCTACCCAGTGGGACAAATAAAATGATCTGGGTATATGTCTAGATGCTGCCACTCTCAGCTCTCTGCCTTAGAGCTGCAGTTGGCAGGGTATTTAGACATCTGTGTGATTTCACTCAAGCTGGGAAGTCCCTTCTCCTACAGAACTGCAAATTGTGCACCTTTTAATGACCCTCTAAGAAAGACTAATT
The DNA here is from genome assembly GCF_054392235.1 of Sus scrofa. NCBI lineage: Eukaryota > Metazoa > Chordata > Mammalia > Artiodactyla > Suidae > Sus > Sus scrofa. Next base: position 129,443,438 of record NC_139385.1, on the reverse strand, counting down.
GTGCTTCCTTGAAGTGTTTAATATCCACGTGTTTTTACTTCTTTATTCAAAAGGAAAAATTAAAAGTTCCCACCTCACAGTTAGAGAGCTAAATGATAAATCTTTTCGAAAAGTACCATCCATTCCAAGCGCTTTAAAGCCACTTCCAGGAGAATATTGACATTTAAGGAGAAACTAGTCTAGAAATCATTTTTTAAAATGCTTCTTAAAAAATTAAGGTAATGCACTATGCAAACAAAAGTGGTAATTAGTTAATTAATGTGCATCTGAGACTTAAAAAATTTCTTATTTTTATCTTTTTATAGCAGAAGTGCTGCCTCTCACCCACATCCTCTTTCTTTCCTTTCCTATTATTTGAATCCCTTTGTTGGGGGCCTTTCTGACACTGTAATTGACAAGTGAATAACTGGGTTTAGTGGGGCAATCGTAGAAGCATTGCTCTAGCAAATAGCCCAACTTTTTCAGGCCAGCACTGCTGATCTGGAGTAGTGGCCACACTGGTCCTGTCTAAGACAGGATATTTAGTTTTTAGAACTACAGAGCAGAGAACACACAGCGGGGGAGGGTACTCAGAAATGAGTCCATCCAGCCAAAGCTGTGATTGTGTGGATAACAAAACTTAAGCCAGGACAGGGGCCATTTTTTTTCTTTTACATTTCACAGTTGGAAACTGAAGAATGCAATGAAAAAACAAGGTGAAGGAGTTCCCACTGTGGTGCAGTGGAGGCAAGTCCGACTAGGAACTAGGAGGTTGTGGGTTCAATCCCTGGCCTCGCTCAGTGGGTTAAGGATCAGGCATTGCCATGAGCTGTGGTGCAGGTTGCAGACGCGGCTCGGCTCTGGCATTGCTGCGGCCGTGGTGTAGGCTGGTGGCTAGAGCTCTAATTAGACCCCTAGCCTGGGAACCTCCATATGCCGAGGGTGCAGCCCACAAAAGACAAAAGACAACCCTCCCCCCAAAACAGGGTGAAAAGGTAGGGGTGGACCCATTTATCCCATATCCAGGGAGGGATTATTTGCAGGTAGACCTGCCTCCAGATGACTCGTTGGAAGAGTTTAGAGCACAACTAAAGATTCCTCCAAACTAGGTATCCTCTCAATAAATAAATGGACTTAAGGTCAAAAGAACTAGGTTTAGTGCTTAAGCCGATCCTCATTCTTGGCAGAACTCCCTTCTAAGCCCAGATAACTTCACATAGCATTAGAAACTGCCCTCCAAAGATCTGTTTCTTTACCTCTTCAGGGCAGTGGGAGGCTTTGTGGGCAGCCCTCATCAGCGCAAGATCAGCACAAATCCAAAAACCTGAGTCACTCTGTCTTCACCCACCCTAGATTGCTTTCTCTCAAATTCAATTGACTGAATTCTAGTGCCTATGATAAGAATTCAGGGGTAATATCACTCAGCTCGGAATCCTTCCACTGGTGATGGGCTGTGCCTGGCAAGTGATGACAGTAGGATTTGAGCAATTAGGAGTGAAGGATTTTCTCAGCCCTGCCAGGATCTTCAGAGAGAATGTCATGCTGAGCATACTCTCCGGGAGCTGGCTTGATTCCACTATTTTTTCACACCCTATTGTAATATACTGCTTATCTTGAACAAGGTCCCTGTCCATGTGTGCTTTGATGTTTTATGTAGTAAGTGGCAACATTCAGGATTTAAACTTCAAAAGTAGAAATCCACATTTTTCTTTTTTTATTCTGTAAGATTTAACATAATTATATCTGTAACAACAAAAAAGCATGATGAACAAAATGTAGTGGGATTATGCATGTGTTTTAAAATACTTTTATATAATTAAAATTTTTTCTACAATGAAAATTTATTGTATTTATGAACCAGATAAATATTTTGAGGAATCTCACCAGGTGTCCTGGGACTTGCTGCACCTGTGAGAGGCTTTGTGATGCTGGATCTTAGGCACTCTCTCCCCTCAACACTGAAGGGCAACACGACTTCCAGGTTCTCGGCTACGTTGAAGTTTTATGATTCCATGAAAGCTCTAAACTCATCATCATTAAAAATGGATCATCATTCAAAATGGGGGGATGATTTTGATACTACTTTTATTGTTTTAAACCGCAGATTGTGAGCTGGAATGCTCCAAGAAATCTCAACTTGAGGAGCTGAAGAAAAGGCAGCTGGTCCTCCAGGAGGGGAAGGGGCTGGAGGTGTGTTCCTGTTATTAACACTCCTGCGATTTCTGCCTCTTCGGTGTTGTCCTGAGTGTGACTAACTAAAATGCTCTTTGTTCTCCGTTCCAGAGTCAGAGCCATCCCTGCCACGTGGCGCACAGATTCATAACTCTGGGCAAAGGTTTCGACAAGTACTATTTTTTTTTTTTCACTCCAAAGTCCATCTATGTTTATTCCCTTGAAATACAGATGCTGCGTGTCTCTCTGCTCGGGTGTAATCCCAGGAGGCTCAGCAGCAGAGGCGGGAGGAATTCCTACAGCTCTGGAGATAAAGACTGGCTCACATGAGCTGCTGCTGTGCAAGGACACTCACGGGCTTTACTTATTGCTCTCTTTTGAAACTGATACAGTGTCTGCACCCACACAGGCAGCCTGGAAAAAAGAAACTGTGTCTTCGTGTAACTTTTACTTCAGTGGTATAAATGAAAAGATCATAACCCAAAGATATGGTGAAAACACATTACTTTTCCAGACAATCTATTGTGTTGTTGCAACTGAAGAGTTCCACTCAGAGAAATAGAATAAGTTCAAACAAACAAAAAAGAAGACACAATCTGGGATAAAGTGTGATAGTCTGAAACATACAAGGAAGAAAAAGAAAATTTGATTCCATATCTGAGATTTGGGTATGTGATTTGGGAGATGAATCAGAATCTTCAATGGCTATATTACCCTCCCCCCAGAGACCCCTCCCACGAAGATAGGCAATAGGGAGGTGCTCGAATTCTTTCAGGCCCTGTGGTGTCACTGAGCAATCTGTTTCTTAAGCATCTCCCCTAAACATGGCTAAAATAACAGATAAAACTCTTTTGGGTGTCAAACTGGGGGATGCAGTTCAAATGTCCAAAGTCCACGTGACAATGCCATCTGAGAAACATCTGACCTGAAGCCAGTATAATGACACTAAACCCACTCTAGTGAGCAATTTTGTAAAAAGCGTCAGTTTTGGAGCCCAGCCCAGATACTAGTGAAACCCAGTGGATTACAATCTGACTTAACCACAAGGTCTTAGAGCAGAGTCCTGGTATGGCGTTAACCTTTGAGTTACCTAATCTGGGAAGGAGCCAGCTGACCTGTGAAACACCTGAAAATGAAACGCTACTCAGTAGTCATGGGAAAGCTTGCCTGCCTTAGAAACTCTGATAAGAGGCCCTTGAAAACTGAAAACCACACAAACGCCCATAATGTTTTAGTTCTTGAGAAATTCACTGTCTAGTGGAGAACACAGATAAAAAAATAACAAGC